>NC_091453.1:119850484-122682019 GCF_964237555.1 Oryctolagus cuniculus
AATAATAAATGATGTCAAATAGATTTCTTCAAAAAGTGTCCTTATCGGGGCCAGTGCTGTGGCACAGTGGGTTAAAGCCCTGGTCTGAAATGCCGGTTTCCCATATGGGCGCCAGTTCTAGTCCTGACTGCTCCTCTTCAGATCCGGCGTTCTGCTATGACCTGGGAAAGCAGTAGAAGATGGCTCAAGTCCTTGGACCCCTGCACCTGTGTGGGAGACCTGGAAGAAGCTCCTGGCTCCTGGCTTCAGATCAGTGCAGCTCCAGCTGTTGCAGATATCTGGGGAGTGAAACAACGGATGGAAAACCTTGCTCTCCGTCTAACTCTCTATGTAACTCTGTCTTTCAAATTAATAAAATAAATCTTTAAAAATGTCCTTATATAACAAATTTAAAACATTTAGCAATGTTATCTTTCAAAGACCCTGAATAAAAATCATATTCTGAAGTTCTCAAAGTGTAGAAAATTTCACCTGTGAAACTATCTAATCCTGATCATTTGGTAAAAAGGGAAATATAGCTCTTTGATATCTTCACCAATTTTTGTCAAGGCTATAAGTCAAGTTTTGCTTTCTGTTTCTTTGAATCATTTTTGGAAGCTATGTATTTTTTATTTTTTATTTTTTTATTTAGTAAATAAATATTTCCAAAGTACAGTTAATAGATTACAATGGCTTCTCCCCCATAATTTCCCTCCCACTCGCATCCCTCCCATCTCCCGCTCCCTCTCCAATTCCATTCACATCAAGATTCATTTTCAATTATCTGAATATACAGAAGATCGATTTAGTATATATTAAGTAAAGATTTCATCAGTTTGCACCCACAGGAGAAACTCAAAGTGTAAAATACTGTTTCAGTACTAGTTATAGCATTACTTCACATTGGACAACACATTAAGGACAGATTCTGTGGGGAGCAACTGAGACTAGGCTAAGTTACTGGAATTAAGACTTATTCTATGCATCTGCTCTCCCACAATATGGTGCTGGGGAGGAGTAAACTTCTACGTAGCTGCCTCTCGCCAATTTGACTGATAAGCTGCAGGAGCTGATCCTGCTCCTGATTGGAGGAGAGCAGCGTGCTCGGCGTGTGGGCAGCAGAGTTGGGATTGGTGGAAGAGGACTATAAAGGAGGAGGGAGACAACATGCACGAGGAACATCTGAAGGAACACCTGAGCAGCCCCCGAGAGAGCCGGCCGGCGGTGTGCCGCTCCTCCGCGGAAGCGGGGAAAGTGGCAGGGGGAGTGCCCCTCCACCTCCGTGGAGGGGTCGGCAGCCAACCCGGGAAGGACCAGCAGCAAACCCAGGAAGGGCCGAGCAGACGAAAGAACAGTGCAGGGTTTAGTGTCGTTCCTCCGTGAATGGGGGAGCGACAAGATTCCACATGAGGAGTAAGTACAGAGTGACTCCTGTTGTTGACTTAACAATTTGACACTCTTGTTTATGGCTTCAGTAATTTCGCTAGGCTCTAGTCATGAGCTGCCAAGGCTATGGAAGCCTTTCGAGTTCACCGACTTTGATCTTATTCCGACAGGGTCATAGTCAATGTGGAAGTTCTCTCCTCCCTTCAGAGAAAGGTACCTCCTTCTTTGATGGCCCCGTTCTTTCCACGGGGATCTCACTCATGGAGATCTTTCATTTAGGTCTTTTTTTTTTTTCAGAGTGTCTTGGCTTTCCATACCTAAAATACTCTAATGGGCTCTGCAGCCAGATCCGAAGGCCTTAAGGGCTGATTCTGAGGCCAGAGTGCTATTTAGGACATCTGCCATTATATGAGTATGCTGTGCATCCTGCTTCCCATGTTGGATTGTTCTCTCCCTTTTTGATTCTATCAGTTAGTATTAGCAAACTGTAGTCTTGTTTGTGTGATCCCTTTGACTCTTAGACCTATCAGTGTGATCAATTGTGAACTGAAATTGATCACTTGGACTAGTGAGATGGCATTGGTACATGCAGCCTTGATGGGATTGAATTGGAATCCCCTGGCATGTTTCTAACTACACCATTTGGGGCAAGTCAGATTGAGCATGTCCCAAATTGTACATCTCCTCCCTCTCTTATTCCCACTCTTATATTTAACAGGGATCATTTTTCAGTTAAAATTTAAACACCTAAGAATAACTGTCTGTTAATTACAGAGTTCAACCAATAGTACTAGAAAAAAAATACTAAAAGGGATAAAGTATTACATTGTACATCAACCATCAGGACAAGAGCTGATCAAGTCACTGTTTCTCATAGTGTTCATTTCACTCTAACAGGTTTCCCCTTTGGTGCTCAGTTAGTTGTCGCCGATCAGGGAGAACATGATATTTGTCCCTTTGGGACTGGCTTAATTCACTCAGCATGACATTTTCCAAATTCCTGCATCTTGTTGCAAATGACCCGGTTTCGTTGTTTTTGACTGCTGTATAGTATTCTATAGAGTACATGTCCCATAATTTCTTTATCCAGTCTACTGTTGATGGGCATTTGGGTTGGTTCCAGGTCTTAGCTATTGTGAATGGAGCTGCAATAAACATTAGGGTGCAGACCGCTTTTTTGTTTGCCAATTTAAATTCCTTTGGGTAAATTCCAAGCAGTGGGAAGGCTGGGTTGAATGGTAGGGTTATATTCAGGTTTCTGAGGAATCTCCAGACTGACTTCCATAGTGGTTTAACCAGTTTGCATTCCCACCAACAGTGGGTTAGTGTCCCTTTTTCCGCACATCCTCACCAGCATCTGTTGTTGGTAGATTTCTGAATGTGAGCCATTCTAACTGAGGTAACGTGAAATATCACTGTGGTTTTGATTTGCATTTCCCTGATTGCTAGTGATCTAAACCTTTTTTCATGTGTCTGTTGGCCATTTGGATTTCCTCTTTTGAAAAATGTCTATTGAGATCTTTGGCCCATCTCTTAAGTGGGTTTTTGTTTGATATTGTGGAGTTTCTTGATTTCTTGTAGATTCTGGTTATCAAACCTTTATCTGTTGCACAGTTTGCAAATATTTTTTCCAATTCTGTCAGTTGCCTCTTCACTTTCCTGATTGTTTCTTTTGCAGTACAGAAACTTCTCAATTTGATGCAATCCCAAATGTTAATTTTTGCTGTGACTGCCTGTGCTTCCGGGGTCTTCTCCAAGAAGTCATTGCCGGTACCTCTATCTTGCAGGGTTTCTCCAATACTCTCTAATAATTTGATGGTGTCAGGTCAAAGATTTAAGTCTTTAATCCATGTTGAGTGGATTTTTGTGTAAGGTGAAATGTAGGGGTCTTGCTTCATGATTCTGCATGTGAAATCCAATTTTCCCAGCACCATTTATTTAATAGACTGTCCTTACTCCAGGGAATGGTTTTGGATCTTTGATCAAATATAAGTTGGCTGTAGATGTTTGGATTGATTTCTGATGTTTCTATTCTGTTCCATTGGTCTATCCATCTGTTTCTGTACCAGTACCATGCTGTTTTGATAACAACTGCCTGGTAGTATGTCCTGAAATCTGGTATTGTGATGCCTCTGGCTTTGTTTTTGTAGTACAAGATTGTTTTAGCTATTCGAGGTCTCCTGTGTCTCCATATGAATTTCAGCATCATTTTTTCCAGGTCTGAGAAGAATGTCTTCGGTAGTTTGATTGGTATTGCATTGAATCTATAAATTGCTTTTGGGAGAATGGACATTTTGATGATATTGACTCTTCCAATCCATAAGCATGGAAGATTTTTTTCCATTTTTTAGTATCCTCTTGTATTTCTTTCTTTAAGGTTTTGTAATTTTCATTGTAGAGCTCTTTAACGTCCTTGGTTAAGTTTATTCCAAGGTATTTGATTGTTTTTGTAGCTATTGTGAATGGGATATTGTATGCCAGCAGTGAAATTTATCAGAAATGGATAGATTCCTGGACACATGCAAGTTACCTAAATTTATCCAGGAAGACATAGAAAACCTAAACAGACCCATTACTGAAACAGAAATTGAAACAGTAATAAAGGCCCTCCCAACAAAGAAAAGCCCAGGACCAGATGGATTCACTGCTGAATTCTACCAGACATTTAAAGAAGAACTAACTCCATTTCTTCTCAAACTATTCATAACAATCCAAAAAGAGGGAATCCTCCCAAATTCTTTCTATGAAGCCAGCATCACCTTAATTCCTAAGTCGGAAAAAGATGCAGCATTGAAAGAAAATTACAGACCAATATCCATGATGAACATAGATGCAAAAAGACTCAATAAAATCCTGGCCAATAGAATGCAACAACACATCAGAAAGATCATCCCCACAGACCAAATGGGATTTATCCCTGGTATGCAGGGATGGTTCAACATTCGCAAAACAATCAATGTGAAACACCACATTAACAGACTGCAGAAGAAAAACCATATGATTATCTCAATCGATGCAGAGAAAGCATTCGATAAAATACAACACCCTTTCATGATGAAAACTCTAAGCATACTGGGTATGGAAGGAACATTCCTCAATACAATCAAAGCAATCTATGAAAAACCCACGGCCAACATCCTATTGAATGGGGAAAAGTTGGAAGCATTTCCACTGAGATCTGGTACCAGACAGGGATGCCCACTCTCACCACTGCTATTCAAGATAGCTCTGGAAGTTTTAGCCAGAGCCACCAGGCAAGAAAAAGAAATTAAAGAGATACAAATTGGGAAGGAAGAACTCAAGCTATCCCTCTTTGCAGATGATGTGATTCTTTATTTAGGGGATCCAAAGAACTCTACTAAGAGACTATTGGAACTCATAGACGAGTTTGGCAAAGTAGCAGGATATAAAATCAATGCACAAAAATCAACAGCCTTTGTATACACAGGCAATGCCATGGCTGAGGAAGCTATGTATTTTTATAGAAAGTCACTTGTTCTGGTTAAGTTTTAAAATATATATAAATATATGTGAAATATATTTATATATTTTTATATATTTATATATAAAATAGTTCAGTGATCTCTATACTTGAGGTTAGTTTGCATTTCTCTTTTTTATTCTTTCTCCTTCTTAAATATGCTAAGTACTTATCAATTTATTTTTTATTTTTCGCATATTTTAAATTTCATTAATAGTTCCAGCATACAGACTGGCATATATTATAATGAATGAACACAGGTGTCCTTACCATCCCACTTTGACAAATCTGTGTATGTTGTCGTATTTCATTCAGGCTTCCCTTTACCTTTTCCAAAAACTAAAGCATTGGAACCGGACTGGAGTTCCCTTGTACTCTTTCAGTATTCATTTCTTCTCTGTGATGCCTAGTAGTACCCTGAATTTTATGTCTACACATATCTAATTTGATAGTTCTATTCACCAACTATTTTTGCTTTCAGACTTCTAGGTGTATGACAGCATGGTACTTATTGGCCCCCTTGTGGTTGAATGAGATCATGTTATTATTTCCAGTCAATAAGTTAAGTTTGAAGGTGACATGTTGCATTCCCAGGACAGATCACTAAGTTTTTCTTCTGAGATACACAATAGTTCCTTTTCTATCAGTCATGGAAATCTATGATTTTCCATATACTGATTGTTCTGTATTTCTGAGCCTTGGGATAAGGATAATATGTAGAAGGCCCTCTTATGATATATAGCACAGGTGAGAAATAAAATTTTGGAACATTAAGCTTCTGAGATCATTTTGTTGTCATTTTTGTTTTTGATCACAGTACATCCTAGAGCATCCAAACACATCAATAAACAACACATAATGTGTTTTATATATTTCAAACCTCTATGTAAATTATACTACCCTCTTTATGGCCATCCACTATTTGCATTTATCATAAAATATTATTTCCTAAAGCTTATTATTGTGATATATGTGCATATAGTTCATTTTTCTTAAAGGTTGTTTATGATTCTACAGAGAAGACCAGGATGCATATAACCATTCTTCTATCAAAGGAAATTTGTGGATTTTGAGGAATTTATTTATTTATTTATATGGGACAGAGAGAGAGAGAGGAGAGAAAGAAAAGAGAAAGAAAGAGAGAGAGAGAGAAAGAAAGAGAAAAAGAGAAAGTGAAATAGAGAAAGAGAAAGAGAAAGAGAGAGAGATCTTTCTAAATGCCTGCTTTCCAAATGCCTACAGTGTGGCTGGGGCTGGGGCAAGCCCAAGCCAAGAATTAGGAACTCAATCTGGGTTTCCCATGTGAGTGGCAGGGATCCAGTTACTTCATTCATCATCACTGCCACCTAGATCAGCATTTCCAGGAAGCCAGAGTCAGGAATTGGAGCCAGGGATCAAACCCAGGTTCTGTGATATTAGATACATCCTAACCAGTATCATAATCACTAGGTGAAATGCATGCCCCTGTGTTATTTTTAACTTTACACTACTAGTAGCAATGTTACCTCTCATTTTATATAATACATGAAAAATACCTTAAAAGTGAAATTATCAGATTATAATAGGATACATGCATTTTTAAATTATTTGGTCTTATAAAAATCTCTCCTATATGATTGCTGAAACATATACTTCTGCTGGCACTACATGAGAGTTCTTTTTCTACATCCTGCCAAAGTTCGATATTGTCAAACATTCTCATTTTTGTCACTCTGATTTAGAGTATTAATTCATTTTCCTGATTTTTAGTGTAATTGGACATTAGTTCATATGCCTATTTTCCATTATAGCATTCTGACATTCACTTGTACATATCCTTTGTCCTTTTTCTCTTGGGTTGTATTAATTGAATTTTAGGTGTGTCCTTTCTAGTTAGGTGCATATTAAATAACTTCTCTGAATCTGTGACTTGTCAATTTTCTTGATTTATGTTATGTTTTATTCAACACAGTGTTATAATTCAGTGCTGTCAGCACTGCATATCATTTATCATTTGAACTTACTTTTACAGCTTTATAAAGACATAAATCACATACCATGCCATTTTCCTGTTTATTGTATAAAATTCAATGGTGTTTCATGTAATCACGAATCATGAATATCTACAATCATCACCATAAAAAATTTTATATTTTCTTCACCTCAAAGAAATTTCATACCTGTCAGCAAATCGTCTGGTTTTTGTCACTATAAGTAAAATACCCGAGAAGAGCTTCTTGGACAGGAAAAAAATTTATTTGACTTGCAATTTGGAGGTCACATTTCAGTACTGGGTGGTACCTTGTCTTGTATCTGTAGACTCTACTTATGGTGGGTACAGAAGGATGGTCATATGGTGATCTAGGAAGCATAACGAGATAGAATTTGAACATAAACTACAGAAATAACCTTTTTCCAAGAACCACTTTCTGAGGGCATGCCCACATTGACAAAAGGCCTTCCATTAGACTCATCTCTCAGATGCCATAATGATCAAGTCTCTGCCCTTAATCCATTAATCATTAAAACACTGAGGCTTCAGAGTTTAACTTTGCATGAGTCTTGGGGAGACAAGTACTACTCAACCCATAATACTCTCAAAATTCTTACCTCCCCAGTCCTGAGCAATCATTAATCTATAGGTTTTCTATTCTGAATATTGTATAATCACATGCAAAGGTCATCAAAGAATATAAAATGCATATTATGAAAAAAAAAACTCTGCATGGATTTGCACCAAAATAAACTTATCTGTTAAATCCATTTACCATTTATTCTTTGACATTCCCTCATACACTTTATTTTGTGACTTATTTGTTTCAGCTTGAGTAAATTTTGAAGATCTATACATACTGTAGCAGAGTTTGAGCTTCTGTACACCTTTTTAAAGAGATCATTCCCTATTTGAAACCATAATGCTGGTCTGCTGCTTATTTCATTAAATTTGGTTTTTACACATAGGTCTTTAATCTCACAGGAGTTAATATTTGTGAATGATTTGAGTTAAAAACCTCTTTTCTTCATGCAAATAACCATTGTACTATTTAGTAAAATACTCCATTACTACTTCTTAGATTTATAATACCACATCTATTACATGTCAGGATCCTATTCACTATGAATTTATTTTTTATCAATTGTTGAAAAATTATAGGTAATTTTGTTTCATCCTTGATTTCATTGTCTGATGCTCTGAAGATCCCTTGGAATATCTCTAGAGATGATTTAATGAGAAAAATGATTAAAGTTGGTTTCTCAGTAAAAATTCTAGCTGTTTGTTTCTTTGAATATTGCTTCTTACTCTCTTTTACTGTTCTGTCTTTTCTCTATTAAACATAGGCCAGTTCTCCAATCCACCCCATATCTCAATTTATTCTCCCTTACACTCTATCTGTATGCTTCACTCTTTGTAGCTTTTCATTACATATTCTTGAGTCCTAGTTGAAGACCAATTGATTGTGTATAAATGCATTTATTTATGGGCTCTTTGTTGTGTTCCATTGTTCTAGACTGGTTTTTCAATCATCATCACACTCTTTTGATTACTGTAATTTTGTAATATATTTTAAAATCAAGAAGTATGATGCATTCAGCATTGTTCTTCATTTTCAAAATTATTAGAATATTTGTGGTCTTTGGGTTTCCATGTGAATGGGAGGATTCTTTTATCTATTTATGTAAAAAATCGTTTGAATTTTGCTGGGGATTGCATTGAATCTGTAGATCATTCTGAGTAGTATGGATATTTTAGCAATATTTGCCCTTCCAATTCAGGGAAATAGAGTACCTTTTTATATACTTTTGTCATCAATTGTCTTCTGCAATGGTTTGTGGTTCTCATTATATAATTTTCTCACTTCCTCCGGAAAGTTTATTCCTAAGAATTTTGTTATATTGTTGTTATTATATTTAAATGTTTCCTAATTTCTTTTTCAGATAGTACATCATTATATATAGAAAGGCAGTGGGTTTTTAATGTTGATTTTGTATGCTGCAACATTAATAAGCTTATTAGTTCTAAGCGTTCTTTCTAAATGGAATGTTTAGAGTTTTCTATATATAAGATTATGTCATGTTTAGACAAGGTCATAGTCAAAGTAGAAGTTCTCTCATCCCTTCAGAGAAAGGTACCTCCTTCTTTGATGACCTGTTTGATGAACTTCCACTTTGACTATGACCTTGTCTAAATATGATCAGAGTCGGTGAACTCAAAAGGCTTCCATAGCCTTGGCAACTCATGACAAGAGCCTAGAGTGATTACTGATGCCATAAACAAGAGTGTCAATTTGTTAAGTCAACAACAGGAGTCACTGTGCACTTACTCCTCATGTAGGATCTCTGTCCTTAGTGTGCTGTACATTGAGATTTAATGCTATAACTATTACTCAAACAGTATTTTTCACTTTGTGTTTCTATGTGGGTGCAAACTGTTGAAATCTTTACTTAATATATACTAAACTGATCTTCTGTCTATAAAGGGAATTGAAAATGAATCTTGGTGTGAATGGGATGGGAGAGGGAGTGGGAAAGGGGAGGGTTGTGGGTGGTAGGGAAGTTATGGGGGGGGAACAAGCCAATGTAATCCATAAGCTGTACTTTGGAAATTTATATTCATTAAATAAAAGTTAAAAAAAAAATAAAAAAAATACTTTACCTAAAAAAAAAACTTGCCCTCTTAAAAAAAAAGATTATGTCATGTGCAAATTGGAACAAATTGGAACAATACTTCTTGTTTATTTTTCTTGCTCTGACTAGGACTCCCAAGTACTATGCTGAATGCTTGTGGCAAGAATGGACTTTTTAAATTTGTTTGTAATCTTTGAGGAAAAGCTTTCATTTTCTCATCATTGATCATTATTTTTGCTGTGAATTTTCAGACATGGCTTTTATTATGTGGGAGTGATTCTATTTCTACTTTTGGAAAACTTGCATCTTTTTCCTGAAACATTTATCTTTATGAACTCTCCTCTTCTTTCCCTTTTAGGATTCTTTGAATTGATTTTACTCAGTTACTGTTCTCATTTATTCTGTGTTTGCTTGGTAAATCCTTAGTCAATATATAGTTTTCAATATTGATGGGTTAAATTTCACTATTTGTCCCTTTACTTGTTGATTTAGTCAATAGGTATGGCAAGCTTTTCATCTTCTAAGCACTGTGATGTGGACTGGGCATACAACATTGAGCAAGATTGATTTAAGAATTGAAGATGCTTAACAATGAATGGGTGATCTAGATGACTATTTTAGGTAAAGAATAGGGTGCTTTAATTCCAATAAGTGAAGTTCCCATTTAAGAGGTTAATACAAAATTAAGAAAAAAATGATGTCTAATGTGAGGCTTAAACAGTGAATAAGAGCAAGGGTGGCAAGTAGAGGAGGCAAAAAGATGAACCAGAAAGAAAGGACAAGGGTTGCATGCATGCAAGGAACAGATCATAGAACTTTAAAAGGAATCAGATAAATGGTGGTACATAACGCAAGAGAAATAAATGGCATCAAGTCACCAGGAACCTCGTAGCAAAGTGAAATGGTGAAGCCCTTAATTGGAGCACAATGAAATACTTTTAATGAACTTGGATAGAGAGTCACATGAGTAAATTATTATCTGCTAGGCACCAAAATAAATGAATACATTAGAAATGATAGAAATTATTCAAAGTATGTTCACTGGTCAAATCAAAGTCAAATAAAACTTACAAAATCAAATAAAAATTACCAAAATCAAATAAAAATTAAAAAACCTGTATTGCATCATCACAAGGAAAATTAGAACACAATTTGAATATGTTCAAATGATAAAAACATCATGGATTCACTACAGCTAAAGGAATTATTTAGAAGTATAGTCATATCTTTAAAATCTTGTATAAAAATGAAGAAACTTCTCTAAAATGATCTAAGTTTCAGGCACACAAAGCTTAAAAAGAGAAAATTAAGTCTCAGATAAGGCACAGGAAAGGAATAATAAATATCAGAGCAGAAATGGATGAAGTAGAAAATAGAAAACCTTAGTCAGTGAAACCAAAAGTTGAATATTTGAAAGAATCAACAAAATTGGTAAAAATTTACCTAGACTGACACATGGTATTACATAAAATGTTTCAAAAAATGTTATGCTAGGTGAAAATAGTCAAACTCAAAATATTATATGTAATCCCGTTTATGTGAAATGTCCAGAAAGGGAATCACTAAAATGATGACATTTTCATTCATTCCAGAACTCAAGACTCTTGCAATGGTTTCTTTCTCTTTCTTTTCTATTTGCTTGATACTCAAGTTCTTTCAGTGTTTGTATTTAACACTCTATATTAAACAATGTTTGCCAATTGAAATATGTGTTTTCAAACATCACGTTCTTTCCCACCATGCACGTCTGGATATTCAGATACTTAAAGGGACTCTTACTGAGAAATTACTTAATTGAGGGTAATTAAATCCATTGACATGGCTGAATTTGCTCAGGGCACAATGGGAAGTAGCCATAGATCAGAAAGTTGAAAAATATAAAAAATGTTAATGATGGGTTTATGAGAGCAGTTTCAAAGGACTAGTAGAATCAGAAAGAATCCCAATTATAGTGAGAAATTGCCTGTGGAGTAATTTTCAGCTAAAACAGAGGATAGCTATGGGGCAGTAGCTGGTGGGATCTGAAGGGAGGTAAAGGTTAACATGGAAAAGATGTGAATATTTTTATGCCAATGTGACAGATCAGTGTTGCAACTGCAGATAAACAAACTTGAATATTGAATAAGTTAACTCCTTATAAAGATGGAAGATGGAATGCAATCATTTCATACTTAGTAGAGGCAGTTCTTCTGCTATAACAAGAAAACAAGGAGAGCATAGTTACCCATGTACATAATCACACTTGTTCCTCTGCACTCCTCCTAAATCTTTCTGTTTTTTGAATTTTTTTTATAAAAGGGAAAAGTTTCATGTATTTAATATATACAATTTTAAGAGCACAATGATACACTTTTAAGAGTGTAATAATACTTCCCACCCTACTTGTGCCTGCCTCCCTCACTTCCATCCTCCTTCTTTCTTTTCTTATTTTTCTTTTAATTTTTACAATGACATACTTTCAATTGTCTTTATAATCACAACCTTAACCCTCCACTAAATACAGAATGTATACAAATTTTATATTTGGGGAATATTGGTCCTATTGCATTAAGTTGTGATTATTTTTAACTGCTCATTTTTCAAGGGCATATGTGTGTGTGTGTGGGGGTTTGTGAGTATGTATATATATCCCATAATGACCAATTTATTTATGAATCAGTACATATTTCTCTCTACACAATGACTTCGCCATGTAGTTGCTCTTCCAGTTCTATCTCCCCTGTAGAAAGCTGACATTATAGAGTAAAATAAAAGTAAGATATGCTTGACATATCATAAGATTTGCTCTTGCCTTCAGTCCTTAGACTTCCAAACTGAAAACTATTGAAAGGAATGTTAAGTATTTCTTCTACATACTTACCACATAAAATCATTACATGACATTCAAAGCCATCATTATCTGAAGTTTTATTATCATAACTCTGAGCATGTGCTGTCATTGGATCTGTGGAGTTTTCTCTAGTTTGTTTTAGCTTCTGCCAGGCATATGGTATGGCCAGTACACTATTACATCACTGTCTTTCTCAGAAATTCTGTCCAAGACTTAGAGGTTCTGATTTTAGTATTTTACTAGTTCCTTGCTACACAGTACATCTCTCAGTGCCAAAGAAAATGGGCAGGATTCAGTTAGGTAGAAAAATTTTGGATGTTATTTATCATGTGTTGAGATTGCATGCTGCTATGCCCTCTTAGCTGTACCTCTATGGCAATCAGGCAGGTCTCAGTGATAGATACATTTTCTGTTTGGTCAGTGGGTCCAGAAGGCCTGATAAATTTTCTGCTGGTCAGTGGACCCAGCAATTGATACAGTGATTTCTTGGCTGATGGTCACTATTATGTAGATCCTGTATAAAAATAGCCCGCTCTTGTGACCCACTGCTTCTGTATTATGGTCACCTATGCTGCTGTTGCTGCTGCTGGCTGAATAAAGAATGCCCCACCTACCTACAGCTCCAGGAATGTTCTTTCAGTGTCTTCCCTGCATTGGCTAACCTTGGATCCAACATTCGTGGTTCCAACCCATGGCTACATGGTGACATATTTGAGTAAACTGATATTTGGGAGGGAGGTCTCATTTAATTACCATTGTGTTTGTGAATAATCTTTATCAGATGCTACAAAATCATTCATGGATTAAATATGTAAACATTATGGTAATTTAATATGAATAATTTCTTATACTTCTATGGTGTTTAAAATGTTTTTCTTCCAATAGCTAAATGAATTATCATTATTTTATTTTATTTTATTTTATTTTATTTTATTAATTTTTTGACAGACAGAGTTAGACAGTGTGTGTGAGAGAGAGAGAGAGACAGAGAGAACGGTCTTCCTTTTCCATTGGTTCAACCCACAAATGGCCACTACTGCCAGTGTGCATGGCCGGTTCGCTGCACCGATTCGAAGCCAGGAGGCAGGTGCTTCCTCCTGGTCTCCCATGCAGGTGCAAGGCCCAAGCACTTGGGCCATCCTCCACTGCCTTCCCGGGCCACAGCAGAGAGCTGGACTGGAAGAGGAGCAACTGGGACAGAATCTGGTACCCCAACCGGGACTAGAACCCAGTGTGCCGTCACCTCAGGCGGAAGATTAGCCTAGTGAGCCGCGGCGCTGGCTGCTAAATGAATTACTACAAGAAGATTGATTTAACAATATAAAATAGACTTGACCCAAAGCACTTTACTAGTTCATGTATGAACTAAAATTCTTCCATGAACTTTGGGGACATTTCTATTATCACTATTTTTTTTAACATTTATTTAATGAATATAAATTTCCAAAGTACAGCTTATGGATTACAATGGCTTCCCCCCCATAACGTCCCTCCCACCCGCAACCCTCCCCTTTCCCACTCCCTCTCCCCTTCCAATCACATCAAGATTCATTTTCGATTCTCTTTATATACCGAAGATCAGTTTAGCATACATTAAGTAAAGATTTCAACAGTTCGCTCCCATACAGAAACATGAAGTGAAAAATACTGTTTGAGTACTAGTTATAGCATTAAATCTCAATGTACATTATCACTATTTTTTAAAAAGATTTATTTATTGGGCCAGCGCTGTGGCACACTAGGTTAATCCACTGCCTGTGGTGCCAGCATCCCATATGGACACCAGTTCTAGTCCTGGTTACTCCTCTTCCAGTCCAGCTCTCTGCTGTTGGGTGGGATAGCAATAGAGGATGGCCCAAGTGCTTGGGCCCTGCACCCGCATGGGAGACTGGGAGGAAGCACCTGGCTCCTGGCTTTGAATTGGTACAGCTCCTGCCATTGCGGCCATTTGGAAGGTGAACCAATGGACGGAAGACTTTTCTCTCTGTCTCTAGTTCTCTCTATCTGTAACTCTACCTGTCAAATAAATAAATAAAATCTTTTAAAAAATAAAAAAGATTTATTTATTTACTTGAAAGGCAGAGTTACAGAGATGTAAAGGCAGAGAGAGTGAGAGGTTTTCCATCTGCTGTTTCACTCCCCAGATATCCACAACAGCTGGAGCTGAGCAGATCTGAAGTCAGGAGCCTGGAGCTTCTTCCAGGTCTCCTACATGGGTGGGACTTGGGCCATTCTCTATTGCTTTCCCAGGCCACAACAGAGAGCTGGATCAGAAGTGGAACAGCTGGGACTCGAACCAGTGCCCATATGGGATGCCGATGCTACAGGCTGGGGCTTTGACCCACTGCACCACAGCGCCGGCCCCTCTGTTATTATTCTAAAGGTGAGGGGACTAAAGTGATGAGATGGTAGATAACTTGGCTGAGATTAGTTACGGATCCAGGTTTGGATCCAAGTCTCGTGCCTTAGAGCTCACAGGCTTATTTACTATAGTACCATAGCTTCTTGTACATTATCCACAGCAGCAGCGTGATGCAAGCAGGGCTTATTATCAAACTCCTCCAAATGAAGAAATTAAAGTTCAGAGAAGTTAGAACATTGAGTAAAATAGCACTGTGGCAGCAAAACTGGTGAAGCTGAGAATAAAACCCAGGTCTCCGGAGAAGTTCATTGTTCTTTGCATTTTATTACACTGCTTCCACCCATTGTCTTGCCTTTTCATTTATCTACAGAGTGGTCCTGCATTTCCTAAGTGGGAAAATTGCAGATACATAATGTCAACACTTCCCTCATAGGTTGGTTGTGAGTCTTCAATTATATAATGACTTTAAGTGCCTCCCATAATCCCTTCCACCCAGCAAGTAGGCCATAAATGAAGTTGAATTTCTTGAACCTTCTCATACTGATCATTGATCTTTTCCCGTGGTCGTTCACTGTGCTTTTCTTCATGCTAGAGCAACTCGCGTCTCTGGCGCTCTTCCTATCTTTGGGCCCATCCTTTCATCAGCGCCGCTTTCCTAGCTGTCTTCTCTCACTGGCTGCTGGGTTCAGTCTCCTGCATGAAATCTGTCAGGCTGTGAAGCATAAAGCACAGAATAATGCACTGAAAGAGAGACAAAGCTTGAGAGCCTGGAGGGAATAGTGCATTAATGACAGGAAGTCTGAGGAACTCTTGTGAGTAATAGCTAGCAGAATTCAGAGCCAAGGCAAATGCTAACCAGGCCTAGAACATTTCTATGATAAATGGTGCAGTAAGAACAAAATGATCATGTTCTCCAAATTAATACATTTTACAAAGAACCCACACGGTAAAAACAGCAATTCCACTTCCCAGGTTTATGCCTGAAGCTTGGATAGTGCCTAAGATGGTTAATTTTATGTGTTAACATGATTGGGCCATGGGATGCTCAGGAATTTAGTTAAATATTGTCCTGAGTACTTGAAGGTGTTTAGAATGAGTTTAATATTTAAACTAGTATACCGAGTAAAGGATTTCTTAATTATTTTCTGACCTCGTTTCTGGGAGTGTGAGAACTCCAAGAGTCAGTGTTGCTTATGTGGAATAATTAGTATATTTGAGGCACCTGATAGATATTTTATAAGGTAGATGCTCAGTATGTGTTTCTACAATGGATAAGTAAGCAGCTGGAATCAATGAATGGACAGATACATAAGTGTCTAAATGAATGAATGTTACAGTATTAAGAATAAAAGATTGGGGCCGGTGCTGTGGCATAGTGGGTAAAGCTGTCGCCAGCAGTGCTGGCATCCCATACGGGTGCTGGTTCGAGTCTCAGTTGCTCCACTTCCAAGCCAGCTCTCTGCTATTGCCTGGGAAAGCAGTAGAAGATGATCCAAGTGCTTGGGAACCTGCACCTGCATGGGAGACCTGGAAGAAGCTCCTGGCCCGTGACTTCGGACAGACCCAGCTCTGGCAGTTGTGGCCATTTGGAGAGTGAACCAGCAGATGGAAGACCTCTCTCTCTCTCTTTCTGTAACTCTGCCTTTCAAATAAATAAATAAATAAATAAATCTTTAAAAAAACAATAGAGGGTTGGATAGTTAGAGGGAAGCAAGGACTAGATTAGTCTAAGGATACAACTCATAAGAAGTTTGAGAAATGTCGTCATTAGATGTTCTTCCAGACAACACCCATAAAGTCTAATTTAGTTGTCTTCTTATTCACGTGCTGGGGTTAATCTCTCATGTTTACCACCTCACTTTTCTCAGAAACACTGCTGAAGTGGTAATAAAGAAATACAACTTGCATAAAACCTGCGGATAAAGAAATTAAGAAATGTGATATTATTTTACACTTTATGTTCTGTGTGGGTGCAAACTGATGAAATCTTTACTTAATATATACTAAATTGATCTTCTGTTTATAAAGATAATTGAAAATGAATCTTTTTGTGAATGGAATGGGAGAGGGAGTGGGAGATGGGAGGGTTGCGGGTGGGAGGGAAGTTATGGGGGGGTAAAAAGCTATTGTAACCCATAAACTGTACTTTGGAAATTTATATTTACTAAATAAAAGTTTAAAAAAAGAAATGTGATAGTGTTAAAAAGGAGATTCAAAAATCCATTCAATTTGCAAATGTGTCTTGTGTGCCTGCTGTATGTTAGGCACTGCTCTCAAAACCGAGGATAAATCAGTAAACAGAATAGACAAAATCCTTGCCATCGTGTAGTTGTTATTCTAGTGGTGGGAGGACATTTTCAAAAGAAACCAGAAAGTGATGGAAAGGGGGTGGGTGGGTTTAAGAAAGGAGAGCAAATTATAACATAAAATACCATTATGGCACAGACATACAAGGAGACACGGGGATTTGCCACACAAAGGATTAGACAGTGATGCATCCCCTTTGGTACTGTAAGGTGTCCAGAACACAGCAATGGCAAGCAGGAGTGATAACAGGGGATAACACTGAAAATCTGTGTTTAGAACTTGTGAACATACAGGTCTTTACTTCTACTCTCCGCAGAAAATGTCAACTACCTTCCCCCGCTCCCAAAGAAGAGACCGACTAGTTTGCTTCTGAAAGTTCTACTTAAAAACTCCAGACATTGGGATAGCTAACATAGAGGAGGTTGGTGGCAAATCCTGAGTGGGCGACAAAAGCAATAATTGAAAAAGCACACACTGAGACACCGAGTCCTTTCTTCTAGCCCAACATCGGGTTAAGTCACACTATTACAGTCAATTGATTTATTTCCCGAGAAACTGACTAATATCATAATAATGCTCTTCAGATAGTGATATTCTGTGGTTCTCTTAATAGGAAGAGAACAAATACTGCTCTCAGTAAGTTTATGTTTTGCTTTACATTTAAATGCAGATAGGCAACCCAAGATCAAAAGGCATGTCAGAATTCAGACAGTATAACAAATAGATTCAAAAACTAAAAAAATAAAGTGACAAGAATTATAGAAGAAATCATATAAAACCAATAAAAATAGTTATATTTTACAAGTTTATAAAATAATTATTTTTGCATAAACTTCCATCTTTCTTCTTAAAAAAGCTTTTAGTTTTTTTTAGATGCCCATATCTAATATAGATTTCATTGTGAAATATCAAAACCACAAAGCAATGCCAAATCTAATTAAAATTGATAGGCAAAGTGGGAGAGATGAACTTCTACATACCTTCTAAAGAGTTACTTATGTGAATTCCTGGAGCAAGTGAGGCAGCCAGACAAGGTAAAGAAAAGAATATTGGTATGATAGCTGTTCTAACTTTCTCTAACGGCTTCCTCTGTGTAATTACTAAACTCAAACTATACTGGGCTGATCTTAAAAGAAGGAGAACTAGGGACCGGTACTGTGGCACTGTGGGTTAACGCCCTGGCCTGATGTGCTGGCATCCCATATGGGCGCCGGCTGGAGACATGGCTGCTCCACTTCCTGTCCAGCTCTCTGCTATGACCTGGGAAAGCAGTAGAAGATGGCCCAAGTCCTTGGGTCCCTGCACCTGTGTGGAATACCTGGAAGATGCTCCTGGCTCCTGGCTTTGGATCAGTGCAGCTCCAGCCGTTGTGGCCGTTTGGGGAGTGAACCATTGGATGGAAGACCTCTCTCTCTCTCTCTCTCTCTCTCTCTCTGCCTCTCCTCTCTCTGTGTAACTCTGACTTTCAAATAAATAAATAAATCTTAAAAAAAAAAGAGAACTATTCTCATGGCTCTTTGGCTTATTTTGTCTACTAATTTTTCCTTCCCAGTGCTACTGTAAAAGTTCTCTGGATTGAAGACCATAATGTGTCAGAGTAACTAATTTGGAAATTAATTATTAAAATACTAGATCTTTAAAGGCAACACCCTTCAGTTGATTGAGAGAGCTCTAGGACCCAGACAGAAGAGTCATCATCAGGACCCAATTTGAATCATCCCTTGACCAAAACTGTCAATGATCTTGTATTGTTCTATCCTAGTCTCTGTTCGTCTTGGAAGTGTGGGTTCTAGAGGTAACCTGTATGAAATCCTCTTTTTTGCAGTTTAGGGGATTGCAGTACTAACAGGTATAAGATTTTCTTAATGATAATCATGAAACCAGAATTCAAAAATAACTCAGCTATTCCTAAGTCTGTAGAAACTCCCTTACATCATTTGGGTGTGTATTCCAGATATACTTGGAATATGGGGGAAAGAGAAATGTCACTAAGAGTCATGTAAAATTGTTGTTTGACTAATGGCCACATCTTTCTCATTATCCATATTACCAATGGTGCTAAGATGGAAGATCAATTGGAGGTTCCTCCCAAAACAAAATACACACAGCTCAGAGGAAATGTGCTACTGATAGCAGGATGAGTAACCCCGTATTTATACCTGAAGATCAATTTTCAAAAATATGTTCATCCATCATACTACATTTATATTTTTGTCAATATCTCAGGTCAGTATTTATTACTTCAATTCACTATCTTCCCTCCACTGAGCATGACTAGTTGCATAGCATTGAGTAAGATGTGAGGTTGTCAGGATGAACTGTCAAAAAGTACTGCTCTTCAGGAGCTAAATGTTGCAGTTGGAAAAATGCACGTGTATTACTAAAATAAAATATAGCAGCGAACACATTTCTTAAGTATACTCTAACTGAAATAGCATAGGGTAAAGAAAAAACTATTTTGTACTTATATGGACACAAGTCTGTGACTTAATATTTTTGGATATCAGACAAATTATTTAACTTCAACTCAACTTCCCCATCTGTAAAATGGAAATAATGAGAATCCATACTTCATAGTTGCAGGTGTGTGTACTGAAAAAAATCAAATAACATACAAAAAAACATGGCATAGCATAGGGCTTCACTATGGTTTTTATTTATTCTTCTGTCCCATTGCCAACCTTCCCAACACCATAAAGTTGTCGGAGAGATTAGAAAAATACAATATATTTGGTGGTGTTTTACTTTTATAAATGACTTGACTTCAAGCAAATTTACATGACAATACATATAGTTCTCTCAAAGTTCAAAATAGTGCCTTTACTAAAACAATTTGGGATGGTGACTTACTGTGGCCTTGGATCTTGCTTTGAAGAGATTTGGCATATATTATCAAGAATAGCGTTTTATTTAAAAAGTTCATAAAGCTTTATCCTCAGCTATTACTGATTTAGGAGTAGCAGATATATGGAAACTTTCACACTCTAATGAATGGGATTATACATTCTTCTCTAGATCACATAACTCATATTTCCAGGATGACTTCTTCTAAGTTCTTCCCTTTCTGATTAATGATGTGCATAGCATGGCTATGGGAAATGTTCTCTTATCTGACCATGCCACAGACTCACTTTCAGCTGACCTTCAGAAAATATTAGACAGCATTTCAGTCAAACTTTATTTAGTCATGAATGTTGGAAAAAGGGATTGTGATCTGTGGTTCTTAAATGCTCACATACTCATATGAGGATGCTGATTTGCCAACATGCACATACTGGTTCTCTTTTATTTTTATTGATTGGCATCACTTTTTCTGTAGCAAAATATCATTAATTACAAAAATAAACTAACTGGCAGAGTTCTCATTAAAAATAAATGTGAGCTGGGAAGACCATATGGAGAAATCATTCCCTACCTCATTCAGATTGAAAGAAACATTTAGACTCAGGAGGGAACAGTGGGAAATGTGTATATTATTGAGTTATATGGTTTACTGACTTCACCTTATTCTATTAAGCTGGTAACCCCATGGGAATCATAAAAGGTTAATATTGAGATGAACCCTAAGAGTATAAATTAGGCATTGCCATTACTTCCCCCAAATGAGCCTTAAGCTATGTGACACTTGATCAGCAGGAATTTCCTTTTTTTAAAATTTTTTTTGTTTACAGTTTTAAAACTGCATGTTTGAATTTACATGTAGTATTTACACATTTTTAAGACATACAATGCATTTTTTTGGTGAAAAATATTTTTTTTATTTTCTTAATTTATTTTTTTATTTTTTTAACTTTTATTTAATGAATATAAATTATTACAATGGCTTCCCCCCCATACCGTCCCTCCCACCCACAAGCCTCCCCTTTCCCACTCTCTCTCCCCTTCCATTCACCTCAAGATTCATTTTCAATTATCTTAATATACAGAAGATCAGCTTAGTATACATTAAGTAAGGATTTCAACAGTTTGCTCCCACACAGAAACAAAAAGTGAAAAATAATAGATGATTTTTTTAAATGATGATGAAATCAGATCAGACCTATTGTCATGTTTAATCCCAGTGAGAGTCAAGTTGGGAATTGATAATTTCTTTTTTTTTTTTTTTTTTACAGAAGATCAGTTTAGTATGCATTAAGTAAAGATTTCAACAGTTTGTGAATATACACTGTATTGAGTGACATTATTGGGAATGCTTAAATTTTCCCATTATCTTACAAGTGTTTAAAATTGCAATTATAGATTACTGAACACCAAACCCAGGTCCCAGTGGCCCCATGAAGAATATTATGGCATACTAGTAGGGAGTATGATTTAATTGCCCACAAATATATACTTATGTGGTTATACTAGGTATTGTCAGAAGGAAATGCAGTATTTAATTTTCATTCAATCTATAAAGAAAGGCCAATATGAAACAGAATCACAGGCCTACAAATAAAAACTGGGGTATCATCAAAATATTCCTGATTTATGAACTTTCTATATTATAAAATATTGTTATCTATAATTTCTTGGTCCTTGAATTGTTTCACTTTCTTGATTAGATATTAAGCAGTAGTGATGGTTCAACATATGAAAATTAATAAACATACATCACATAAGCAGAATGAAGCATAAAATCATATGGTTATTTTAATCAATGCTGAAAAAGCATTTGATAAAATATAACATATTGTCAAGATAGAAACCTTATTAAATTGGCAAACAAAAAAGCTGTCTGCACATCAATGTTTATTGAAGCTCAATTCACAATTGCTAAGACCTGGAATCAACCTAAATGCCCATCAACAGTAGACTGGATAAAGAAATTATGGGACATGTACTCTATAGAATACTATACAGCAGTCAAAAACAATGAAATCCAGTCATTTGCAACAAGATGGAGGAATCTGGAAAACATCATGCTGAGTGAAATAAGCCAGTCCCAAAGGGACAAATATCATATGTTCTCCCTGATCGGTGACAACTAACCGAGCACCAAAAAGAAAACCTGTTGAAGTGAAATGGACACTATGAGAAACAATGACTTGATCAGCCCTTGCCCTTGCCCTTATCCCTTTTAGTATTTTTTTGTACTACTTAATACTATTGGTTGAACTCTGTAATTAACACACAATTATTCTTAGGTGTTTAAATTTAACTGAAAAATGATCCCTGATAAATATAAGAATGGGAATAAGAGAAGGAGGAGATGTACAATTTGGGACATGCTCAATTGAACTTACCCCTAATGGTAGAGTTAGAAACATACCAGGGGATTCCAATTCAATCCCACCAAGGTGGCATGTACCAATGCCAACTCACTAGCCAATGTGATCCAGTTCAGTTGACAATTGATCATAATGATAGGTCTAAGAGTCAAAGAGATCACATAAACCAGGCTAGTGTCTGCTAATACTAACTGATAGAATTAAGGAGAGAACTATCCAACATGGGAAGCGGGATACACAGCAGACTCATAGAATGGCAGATGTCCTAAACAGCACTCTGGCATCAGAATCAGCTCTTAAGGCATTCGGATTTGGCTGAAGAGCCCATGAGAGTATTTTAGGCACAGAAAGCCAAGACACTCTGGAAAAAAAAAAAAAAGAAAAAAGAAAACCATCTAAATGAAAGATCTCTGCGAGTGAGATTCCAGTGGAAAGAACGGGGCCATCAAAGAAGCAGGTGCCTTTTTCTGAAGTGAGGAGAGAACTTCCACTTTGACTGTGACCTTGTCTGAATAAGATCGAAGTTGGCGAACTCAAAAGGCTTCCATAGCCTTGGCAACTCATGACTAGAGCCTAGAGATTACTGACGCCATAAACAAGTGTTAATTTGTTAAGTCAACAACAGAATTCACTGTGCACTTACTCCTCATGTAGGATCTCTGTCCTTAATATGTTGTTCAATGTGAATTCATGCTATAACTAGTACTCAAACAGTACTTTATACTTTATATTTCCGTGTGGGTGCAAACTGATGAAATCTTTACTTAGTATATACTAAATTGATCTTCTGTATATAAAGAGAATTGAAAATGAATCTTGATATGAATGGAAGGGGAGAGGGAGTGGGAGATGGGAGGGTTGCGGGTGGGAGGGAAGTTATGGGGTGGAAAAGCCATTGTAATCCATAAGCTGTACTTTGGAAATTTATATTTATTAAATAAAAGTTAAAAAAAAGTAAAAAATCATAGAAACCTTAAACAAATCAGGCACAGAAGGAGCACACCTCAACGTAATGAAGGCTATATATTACAAGCCCACAACAAATATCATATTGAATGGAGAAAAGTTAGAAACATTTCCAATAAGATTTGGAACCAGAAAGGATGTACACTCTCACCACTTTTATTCAACAGTGTATTGGAAGTTTTAACCAGAGACATTAGGCAAGAGAAAGAAACAAAAAAGTATATAAATTGGAAAGCAGGATTTCAAATTATCGCTTTTTGAGGATGGCATGATTCTACATTTAGGGTAACAGAAAACTCTACCACCGAGAGACCATCAAAACTAATAGGAGAATTCAGCAAACTTAAAGAAAACAAAACCAACAAACAAAATCAGTCACATTTTTATATGTCAGCAATGATCCTGTTGAGATAGAACTTGTAAGTAAATCCAATAGGTACAAAAAGCTAAATGCCTTGGGATGAATTTAGTCAAGGATGTCAAAGACCTCTACAATGAAACTTACAAAATGCTAATGAAAGAAATAGAAGGTTCATAAAAATGTAAAGACCTCCCATGTTCATGGATTGGAAGGAGTAATATAAAAATTCTCATACTGCCGGCGCCGCGGCTCACTAGGCTAATCCTCCGCCTTGTGGCGCCGGCACACCGGGTTCTAGTCCTGGCCGGGGTGCCAGATTCTGTCCCGGTTGCCCCTCTTCCAGGCCAGCTCTCTGCTATGGCCAGGGAGTGCAGTGGAGGATGGCCCAAGTGCTTGGGCCCTGCACCCCATGGGAGACCAGGAGAAGTACCTGGCTCCTGCCATCTGATCAGCGTGGTGCGCCGGCATTAGCGCACCAGCCGCAGCGGCCATTGGAGGGTGAACCAATGGTAAAGGAAGACCTTTCTCTCTGTCTCTCTCTCTCACTGTCCATTCTGCCTGTCAAAAAATAAAAAATAAAAAAAAAATAAAAAAAAATCTCATACTACTGAAAGCAATTTTCAGATTCAGTGGAGTCCCCACGAAAATAACAATGGCATTATTCACAGAACTAGAAAAAAATTCCAAAATTCAAATGGAACCAGAAAGATCCTGAATAGACAAAGTAATATTGAGCAACACAAAAAAACTGGAAGCATTACAATAACCACATATTAAGACACACTTCAGAGGCCAGCGCTGTAGCACAGCGGGTTAAAGCCCTGGTCTGAGGCACCTGCATCCCATATGGATGCCGGTTCTAGTCCCAGCTGCTCCTCTTCCATCCAGCTCTCTGCTATGGTCTGGGATAGCAGTGGGAGACCTGGAAGAAGCTCCCAAGTGAGAGGCGCAGAAGAAGCTCCTGGCTCCTGGTTTAGGATTGGCGCAGCTTTGGCCGTTGTGGCTATCTGGGGAGTGAAGGAGCGGATGGAAGACCTCACTCTCTGTTTCTGCTTCTCTCTGTACCTCTGTCTTTTAAGTACATAAAATAAATGTTTTAAAAAAAGTACATACTTGGGCACTATCACAACCAAAACAGCGTGATACTAGCATAAAAATAAACACATAAAGCAATGAAGCAGAATAGCAACCCCAGAAATAAATTTGTATGTCTACAATGAACATACCTTTGACAAAGATGCTAAAAGCATTCCCAAAGAAAGGATTGTCTGCTCAATAAATGAATAAATGGTTTTCATACTACTAGATTTCCACACAGAAGTTAGAAAAAAGACCCCCTACCTTCCACTCTGTACAAAAAGGATTAAGGATAAATGCAATCTAAATGCAAGACTTGAACCTATGAACCTACCAGAGAAAAACATAGTTGTTTAATTGCCTGCACAGGCAATAGCAGCAAAAACAAACAAAGGAATTTTTGGAAACTAAGAAGCTTTTGCATATCAAAGGAAACCACAAACAAAGTGAAGAGACAACCAATAGAATGAGAGGAAACATTTACAATATATGTACCTGATAATGGATTAATGCCCCTACTATATAAGGGATGCAAGGAATTCAACATCAACAAAAAGAAAAGCAATCCAGTTAAGAAATGGACAAAGGCTTTGAGAAGAAGTACAAATAGCCCAGAAACAAGTGAAACAATTCTCAGTGTTGTTAGCTATCACAGAAACACACATACAAACCACAATGAGGTACCATCTCTCTCCAATTAGAATGACGATTATCCAAAAGTCAAAAATATTTCACATGTTGGCCAGGTTGTGGGAAACAGGAAAACCTAGTAGTTTTGGGGAGAATGCAAATTAATAGAGGCATTATGGAATGCAGTATGGGGTTTCTTCAAAAAAGCTAAAAATTGTTCTATTATCTGACCCAGCTATCTCCCTATTGGGAATATAATCAAAGGAAATGAAGTCTGCAGTATCCTATTTATTGCAGCATAATTCACAACAGCAAAGATAAGGAATTAGCCTATATGGTCATCAACTGATAACTGCATAAGGAGAATGTGGTATATAAGCATGATGAAATATCACTCAGCCTTTAAAAAGCCAAAATCTTGGCAATTTCAATAAAGTGGATGAGATCAGTGAAATAAGCCAAAGACAAGTTCCATATGGTTTCTTTCATATGTTGAAGTTAATATAGAGAGAGCATAAAATATGTGTATGACAGATTATTTAGTATGTAGACATTTACAAATTTGTCTTCACTGATTTATACCTTCTACATAATAATATATCCTTCTTGTCCTTGCTATTGTTTTTTATACATAAATGGCCCTAGCTAATCTAGGCACTGCCTTTATCAAATTCAGAGCTGAGAGATTGTTAGTTTCCAAAACTGAAGAAAATATGAAAAAAATTATCTCCTAATTCTTCTAACATATCAATATTCTTAAAATTGATATTTAGTTAATTGTAGGTTTTTGAGCTTGTGGTCTTTCTACCTATTAAATTTTTTTATTTAGTGGAGGAATAAACTTGTGAGTATAAAGTAAATTGAATGTATATTATCAAAAATTTAAAAGAAAATGAAGCAGTGAGGGTGGGAAGGAAGGGAGAAGGTGGGAAGTATCATTATGTTCTTAAAACCGTATATATAAAACCTGCTATGTTTACATAAATAAATTTATATAAAAAAGAACTGGGCATGTTCTCATATCTTGAAATGGGCCATTTCATGAAGTTTAAAAGTGACACTTGGAGGGGAGGTTCCTCGGGGTGGAACTCAACTCTGGGTGCTGGATTCCTTTACTCCACCCACAGCCCTGACATTCACTGCGGGGCAGGGCTAAGCATATCTTGTGGTCGTGTGGATCCCCGTGAACCCTCTGAGACATGGGCGCTGCTCTCAGCCCTGTTTTGTAATAAGGAAACCGGGACGGAGAAGGCAGCCACAGGGCCAATGCCACATGGCTCCTAGGCCCCCAGGTGTGAGCAGGAACAGGTGCTCACGTTCCCAGCTAGGAGCAGGCCACATGCAGCAGCTGCCTGCCTGCCTTGTGTTCTAGGAGTGTCTGAGTCCCAGTTCACATGGTTCACAGGGACCCCCCAGCTTTGCTCAGTGTCCATTGCACACACACACACACACACACACAGGCTTGGGCCATCTTCAACTGCTTTCCCAGTCCCTTAGCAGGGAGCTGGATGGGAAGTGGAGCAGCCGACGGAAACCATTACCTCTCTGGGATGCCAGTGTTGCAGGCGGTGGTTTTATCCATTACAGCAGGACGGCAGCCCCGGATTCAGAACTTCACTCCCAGTTATATGAAAACCTTTGCCTGTGTGCTGTGATCTCAGGAAAGGGGAATTCCTTACCTCCCTGACTCCCAGAAGCCTCCTCCCTGAACAGCGCAGGAGCGCCCCCAGCCCGGAGAATCCGGGAACTGCAGGAGGAGGCCAAGCCGCCCCCACCCGCCTCCCACGACCCTGGATGCATCCCCAGAGGGAGCACAATCCACGTTGGTCCTTGATCACCATGGGGCTGTGGGCCCCTGCGCCCGAGCGCGGCTCTGTGCGGCGAGGCCTTGTCGCCTACACTGGTACTGCTCGCATCGCCCTCACTCTGCATCCCCGCTCCGGGGACCCAGCGACCCCACACCCCCTGCGCCCCGCCCCCACCTCGGGGGGGGGGGGGCCCGGGCAACACGAGTGGTTCAGCTGTGCGGCGGGGACTCTGGCAGGGAGCGCCGGCCCACTCGGGTCTAGCCCTCTACCATCCTGCCAAGCCCGCCCTGCACACTCCCTGACGCGCAGTCCTGGGGGCAGAGACCTGGCAGCCAGGCCTGAGGGGCTGAGGGGCAGAGACACAGAGGGGTCCCTGGGGCTCCGGCCCAGCCGCTGGCTGTTACAGGTACTTGGGGGAATGAATCAAAGAATGAAAAAGATCTCTCTCTCTCTCCACCTTTCAAATAAAAGTGAAAATAAAACATTTTTAAAAGGAAAAAGAAGTGACACTTTTTCGATAAAAATAGTTGAATATTTTTGGAAAACGCATACCACTTTTTTTTTTTTTTGACAGGCAGAGTGGACAGTGAGAGAGAGAGACAGAGAGAAAGGTCTTCCTTTGCTGTTGGTTCACCCTCCAGTGCCGCCGCGGCCGGCGCGCTGTGGCAGGTGCACGGCGCTGATCCGATGGCAGGAGCCAGGTACATCTCCTGGTCTCCCATGGGGTGCAGGGCCCAAATACTTGGGCCATCCTCCACTGCACTCCCGGGCCACAGCAGAGAGCTGGCCTGGAAGAGGGGCACCCGGGACAGAATCCGGTGCCCCGACCGGGACTAGGTGTGCCAACGCCGCAAGGCGGAGGATCAGCCTAGTGAGCAGTGGTGCACTTTTTAAAGAAAAATATTTATATAAGGTAAACAAATTTCATGTATTTCATATATAGATTTAGGAGCATGGAGATACTTCCCACACTAACTTCCTGCCCATCCATGTTCCAATCCTCCTTCCTTCCCTTTTCATTTTTTCTTTTGATTTTTACAGTGACATAGTTTCAGTGTATTTTATAATTCTAAGCTTAACCTCCCACTAAGTAAAGAATTCGACAAATAGAAGAAAAACGACACTGTGCATCAACAGTAGAGAGAAAGGCTGTAACAATAATCAGTTCTCAAAATGTCAATTTCGCTGTCATACATTACTGTGTTTGTTCTCTGTTAGTTACTACAGATCAAGGAAAACATGATATTTGTCTTTAGGGGACTGGCTCATTTCACTAAGCATAATGGTTTTGGTTTGTCATGTATGTCATCAACTTCTAAGAAGAAATTCCTAGTTGGTAAACAGTGAAAATGTAGCTCCATAATAAGGAAAACAATTTCATAAAAAGTTTTCTAGGAATCTTCTGTTCTCAAGTTAATTACAAATATAATTTTCAGAGATACATTTCTTCTTCAGAATCTATGCTAAAATTAAAAGTTCTAAAAATTAAAATATCTATAAACATTAAATAGTTTAATTTGTGATACAAGGATTTACTGGTATACATATAATTTTCTAGAATAGTGACATTTATCCACTGTTAAAGTTTCCTTTTAATAATATTCCATCAATGTTCTAGCTTCTAATTTAGTCATCATATCTATATCTAGAAATGATTAGCAATGCTTCTGGTGTTTCAGATTTACTGTGAAACTACAATGAAATTAAAATAATGCTATGTTTGAGAGCTGAATTCTAGTTTATGGGGTATTTCTTTTTCTTTCCTTTTTTTTTTTTTTTTTTTTTTTGACAGGCAGAGTTAGACAGTGAGAGAGAGACAGAGAGAAAGGTCTTCCTTTTCCGTTGGTTCACCCCCTTCAAATGGCCACTACGGCTGGCGCTGCGCCGATCCGATGGCAGGAGCCAGGCGCTTCCTCCTGGTCTCCCATGGGGTGCAGGGCCCAAGCACCTGGGACATCCTCCACTGTACTCCCGGGCCACAGCAGAGAGCTGGACTGGAAGAGGGGCAACTGGGACAGAATCCAGCACCCCGACCGGGACTAGAACCCGGGGTGCCGGCGCCGCAGGTGGAGGATTAGCCTAGTGAGCCGCAGCTAATTTGCCACCCATTTGATCCTCTTAACTCAGGTTTATAAGTAGAGCCTACAAAATGAGTATAATAATTCTTATTACATAATACTTATATAGAATATTGAATACAGAATATTGTATATATATGTAATTATCTGTTGCAACAACTGGCACATAATAAGAGATCGACAAAGTTATTTGGGAATAGATTTCCCCTGTTTATCATGTGAGGATACTACAATTTAATTTGCTTAAGCGACTTACTCAAAGTCATACAGATATTAATAATATTTCTGTTAATAGATCTAATTCTCACTGATCCCACTGGATTTTTTCTAACGATGAAGACTAAAATGTCTAGTATTAGCTCAGTTCTTATATTGTTTCAATCAGTATGAGTTGAAGTTATTAATTTTAATTTAGGAAATATCATTGGTAATACATTAAGGAGAATAGATTAGATCATGTTTCAAAATTGCTATAAACTCGTCATACAATACCTTCAAATCACAAATTTGACCTATATCACCTAGTACAGTAGAATAGAGACAATAGGAAGACCATACTAAAAATAGCTGCAATATAATTATCACTTATTTTGTACCAGATATCTAAGGGATTAACCTGGCACACCTCATAAAATCTTGACAAGATTTTAGCAAGTTACTCTAATTACTATCCCTTGAGGAAAAATAAAACACTGCGAGAGGTTAAGTAACTTTGCTAAAGGTTATAGAAGTAGGAACCTGGAGAAGAAGGAATTGTAACTTAAGAAGACTAGAGTCCACACCTCTTTTTTTTTTTTTTACTTATTTATTTATTTGAAATTCAGAGTCACAGAAAGAAAGGAAGATAGAAAGAGATCATCCATCTGCTGGTTCATTCCCCAAGCAACTGCAATGGCTAGAGCTGGTCCAGGCTGAAGCAAGGAGCCAGGAACTCCACTCAGGTCTCCCAATGGACACCTGGCCCATCTTCAAGTGTTTTCTCAGGCCATTAGCAGGGAGTTGGTCAGGAAGAGGAGCAGCTGGACCTGAACTGGTACCAATAGATGTGGGATGCCAGCATCGCGGCTACATCTCAACACGACCCAAGTCTACACCATTTATCTCCATCCTCCGCAATACCTAGCATTATGTGTGGGTATGAATGACCTCATGGAAATTCAGATCGATCTAAGGTGAAAACCAAGAGCATAACATGTTGACTACTAGGAAGACTTAGAGAAAACAAAGGGTTTGGAAGAGCAAAGAAAGTGTGAGCAGACAACAGAGAAGAGAGACAGAATTTTGCAAAGCAGTCATGAGTGAGAATTTAAAAACTGAGGATAATGAAATCCTTAATGTAGACACTGTACTTTTTTTATTTATCAGGGGCTGAAGTGTGTGAAGAGACTGATAGAACAGGAAAGAATGTTCTGAAAAGTTCTGTTGTCTTACAGTATGTATAAAATCATCTGTGACAGGTCAGGGAAGGAGTGCAGACATAATGCAGTGAGCTAGTAAGAAAATTGCGATTGTGCATGTGCTTAACAATGATGCAGGAAGAGTTCCACTGATGCAGGAACAAAGCAGTAAGGCTTTCCAGACCATGCTTTTAGCTTAATTGCACTTCTCAATTTAGATCAGTAGGATTCTCAAAGCCTGAGGTAAAAAGGAAGATTTCATGTACATAAGAATTGGCAGGAATATGAAAGCTGACAAAGCATAGTGGGAAACAATTCAAGTTATGTGTTGAGCTGAATATGTAGTTATACTTTATGGACACACAAACACACACATTAATCCACAATTCTCACTTTATTTTTCTTAGTAGTTTTAAAAATTATTATATAATATTCAAAATGGAAATTATCTGATAATATATATGATTTATTCCTCTATAAAATTTTTGAGAGTTACCAGCACTGGTACATAGGTAATATTATATACCAGAACTTTTCCAAATATTCATGGGAAAAATGTGTTACAAAAAAAAAAACTACAAGGATTTCAAAAACTGTTCATCATAGTAAACTTGTACTAATTTGTTTTTTTCATGTCTCAACAAAATATCATTTGAAACACTAAGAAGAATTAATATATTAGTTTCACAAAAGCTCCTATCAAAGCGCCATGAATTCTGAAGCAAGAACAAACATCAAATTTATCGAAAAGTTTGGGTGGAAGAGCGGAGAAGCCATTGATGCTATACCAAAAGTTTGTTGAGAAAATTTCCCGAAGAATCAGTAGTTTACAAATGGATAATTGGCCTTAAGAAGTGATCAGACGATATTGAATATGAAGCTTGCAGTACAGACCATCCACATCAATTTTCAAGGGAAAAAAATCTTGCTTGTACCCATTTGGAGAGGAATGACAATGAACAGGAGAGACAATGGCCAATAACACAGACATCTCAAATGGTCAGCTTACATGATTGTGATAGAAAAATTAAAGTTGAGGAAATTTTCTGCTTGATGAGTGACAAAACTATTGTACCCAAATCAGCTACAGAGAAGACTAGAGCTTTCAATGGAAATTTTAAACAAGTAGGATAAAGATTCTGAAGCAGTTGTTCAAAGAATTAGGACAGGAAATGAAAAAAAAAAAGTTTTACCAGATCCTGAAGACAAACCATGATAGAAGCAATGGTTACCAAGAGTTGGAAGTGGTCCAATCAAAACAAAGCAGACTGGTCAAGAGTAAATGTCATCACAACAATTTGTGTGATGCTCAAAGCATTTTCCTAGTTGCCCTTCTGGAAGGCTAGAGAGTGATGGCATCCACTTATTAGGAGATTGTTTTGAGAAAGTCAAAACTTTAGCATAATAGTTTCCAGTACACCTTCACCAGTCTTTCTCCATGAAGACAGTGCTCCTTCTCATGCATCTCATCAAATAAGGGCCATTTTTGTGAGAATTTCTATGAGAAATCATTAGGCATCCTGATTTGGCTCCTTTTGACATTTTAATAAGTTTTTTTTTTTTTTTAGAATGCAGAGAGAAAGGGAGAGGGAAATGTTCCATCCGATGATTTACTGCCCAAATGATCACATTGGACAGGGGTTGAGTTAAGCTGAAACCGGGAGCCTGAAACTCCATCCGGGTCTCCCAGACAGTGTCAGGAGTTCAATCCCTTGGACCATCTTCTGCTTCCTTCCCTGGCACATTATCACGGAGCTGAATTGGAAGTGGAGCAGCTGGGATTTAAATCTCTGACATGGGATACTGGTAATGTAGGAGGTTGTGTAACCCATTGTGCCACAATGTTAGACCCTAATTCTGACAGTTTTTGTTTCCTAATCTTAAACATTCTTTAAAAGATACCCAATTTTCCTCAGTTAATAATGTAATAAAGAGTGCATTGACCCCACATCCTCGCCAGCATCTGTTGTTGGTAGATTTCTGCATGTGAGCCATTCTAACCGGGGTGAGGTGAAACCTCATTGAATCCTTTTTTTTTTTTTTTAACAGGCAGAGTGGACAGTGAGAGAGAGAGACAGAGAGAAAGGTCTTCCTTTGCCGTTGGTTCACCCTCCAATGGCCGCCGCGGCCGGCGTGCTGCAGCCGGCACACCGCGCTGATCCTATGGCAGGAGCCAGGAGCCAGGTGCTTTTCCTGGTCTCCCATGGGGTGCAGGGCCCAAGCACCTGGGCCATCCTCCACTGCACTCCCTGGCCACAGCAGAGAGCTGGCCTGGAAGAGGGGCAACCGGGACAGAAATCGGCGCCCCAACTGGGACTAGAACCTGGTGTGCTGGCGCCGCTAGGCGGAGGATTAGCCTAGTGAGCCGCGGCACCGGCCTATGTGGGGAAAAAGGGACACTAACCCACTGTTGGTGGGAATGCAAACTGGTCAAGCCACTATGGAAGTCAGTCTGGAGATTCCTCAGAAACCTGAAGATAACCCTACCGTTCGACCCAGTCATCCCACTCCTTGGAATTTACCCAAAGGAATTTAAATTGGCAAACAAAAAAGCGGTCTGCACCCTAATGTTTATTGCAGCTCAATTCACAATAACCAAGACCTGGAACCAACCTAAATGCCCATCAACGGTAGACTGGATAAAGAAATTATGGGATATGTACTCTTTAGAATACTATACCGCAGTAAGAAACAACGAAATCCAGTCATTTGCAACAAAATGGAGGAATCTGGAACACATGCTGAGGGAAGTAAGCCAGTCCCAAAGGGACAAATACCATATGTTCTCCCTGATCGGTGACAACTGACTGAACACCAAAAAGGAAACTTCCTGAAGTGAAATGGACACTATGAGAAATGGTGACTTGATCAGCATAGCCCTGACTGTTAATGAACAACTTAATACATTATCCCTCTTAGTAGTTTTTTTGTCTGTTCTACTTAATATGACTGGTTTAATTCTGTAATTAATTCACAGTTATTCTTAAGTGTTGAAAATTAACTGAAATGTGATCCCTGTTAAACATAAGAGTGGGAATAAGAGAGGGAAGAGATGTATAATTTGGGACATGCTCAAGCTGACTTGCCCCAAATGGTAGAGTTAGAAACATACCAGGGGATTCCAATTCAATCCCATCAAGGTGGCATGTACCAATGCCATCTCACTATTCCAAGTGATCAATTTCAGTTCACAATTGATCATAATGAAAGGACTAAGAGTCAAAGGGAGCACATAAACATGTCTAGTACCTGCTAACACTAACCGATAGAATAAATAAAGGGGAGAGTGATCCAACATGGGAAGTGAGATACTCAGCAGACTCATAGAATGGCAGATGTCCTAAATAGCACTCTGGCCTCAGAATCAGCCCTAAAGGCATTCGGATCTGGATGAAAAGCCCATGAGAGTATTTCAGGCATGGAAAGCCAAGACACTCTGGCAAAAGATCTCTGTGAGTGAGATCCCAGTGGAAAGAACAGGTCTTCAAAGAAGGAGGTACCTTCCTCTGAAGGGAGGAGAGAACCTCCACTTTGACTATGACCTTGTCTAAACACGATAAGAATCGGAGAACTCAGAGGGCTTCCATAGCCTTGGAAACTCATGGCGATAGTATGGAAATGCATAAATGGAAGTACAAATTATGGAAAAAGCTATGCATGTACTTCAAAATAAACTTATTCTTAATTCCAATTTCCATGAACTTTTTGCATTATTCTTGTATGCTATAAACTTAGGAATTTCTTCTTTTTTTTTTTTTTTTTTTTTTTTTTTTTTTTTTACATAGATTTAGACAGTGAGAGAGAGAGGCAGAAAGAAAGGTCTTCCTTCCGTTGGTTCACCCCCCAAATGGCTGCCACGGCCTGTGCTGCGCTGATCCAAAGCCAGGAGCCAGGTGCTGCCTCCTGGTCTCCATGCGGTTGCAGGGGCCGAAGCACTTGGGCCATCCTCCACTGCCTTCCCAGGCCACAGCAAAGAGCCGTACTGGAAGAGGGGCAACTGGGACAGAATCTGGCGTCCCAACTGGGACTAGAACCTGGGGTGCCGGCGCCGCAGGCGGAGGACTAGCCAGGTGAGCCATGGCGCTGGCCAGGAGTTTATTCTTAAAACCTGAAAAATGTGACTCAGTGAATAAACTCTTATATATTCCCTCCTCAAACATTTTTGAGATGTTGTTTAGCCAGTACATAGTGTAGTATGAGCTTGGTAAGAGCAGATTTGCAAATCAAAATAATTGTATATTTGGCTTCATTCAGTTTTACCACTATACAAAAGAAAAGAAGGATGTCCTGAGGCTGTAGGCCATTCAGATATGCAGTATTGGAAATGGAAACAGAAAGAATAAGGACAGCTTGGGACCAAAAGAAACATGCCATGATTGTTTTTATAAATATTGCTACTATATATTTACTCTTGTAATATTCATGTCCCCTTTTTAAGAGCCTTTCAAATGTTCCACCATAAATCATGATAGGTAATGAGGTAATGTATATGTTAACTAGTTCGATTTAAACATTGCACATATTATAGCCCATACATGTATACAATTATTATTTGTTCATTACAATAAAAATAATAATAAAGATAAATGAGTAACCATAATATACATACAAAAATATGGCCTACAAAAGCTTCAGTTTAAATAATAGCTTAAGAGAATTACAATAAAAATAAATAAGTGTATAAAACACAGTATTTTGTAAGAATATATACATTTTTCTCATACCTTAAATTTTAATTTCTATACATCGAAACTAATTGCCACTGCTAACTAGTCCAATCGCTCTTTTTTTTTCACTTTTTTTCAAGATTTATTTATTTGGAAGTCAGAGTTACACAGAGAGAGGAGAGGGAGAGAGAGAGAGAGAGAGAGAGACAGAGAGAGAGGTCTTCCATCCACCGGTTCACTCCAAAACTGGCTGCAAGGGTTGGAGCTGAACCAATCTGAAGCCAGGAACCAAGAGCTTCTTCCGGGTCTCCCATGGAGGTGCAGGGACCCAAGGACTTGGGTCATCTTCTACTGCTTTCCCAGGCCTTAGGAGAGAGCTGGATTGGCAGTAGAACAGCCCAGACACGAACCGGCGCCCATATGGGATGCTGGCACTGCAGGCTGTGGCGTTAGCTGCTAAGCCACAGTGCCGGCCCCATTTGTTTACTTTTTAAAAAATTGTTTTTAAAGGCATAAAGATGAGAGAAAGAGAGATCTTGCAACTGCTGATTTACTTTCCAAATGCCCACAACAGCTGAGGCTGGGTCAAGCCAAAGTCAGGAGCCAGGAACTAAATCCAGTTCTCCCACATGGGTGGCAGGAACCCAAGTACTTGAGCCATTACATGCTGCCTTCAGGGTGCACATTAGTAGGAAGCTGGATTGGAAGCAGCGTAGCCAGGACTTGAACCAGGCAATAAAATATGGGATGTGGGCATACCAAGCAGTATCTTAACATGTGTGCCAAATGCCTGCTCCAAAATTGTTTTTGGTATAAATTTTAGTACTTATGTGACAAAAGTAAATATTACAGAATAATATATAATTCCTAAAAATGCCATTTTTAATATTTTATCTCAAAGTAATAACATATATAAGTATAATTGGTTATTACAGTTTATATTTTCCTTTTTTTGTTATGTCTGTGTCCCAGATTTGTTCTCTAAAAAAATTGGCCACTCTCTGTGCCATTCAGTTCTAACTGTCTCTATGATTCCAGAGCAAATGCTTGGAAGACAAGTAGCCATGCTGCTTGAGTTCGTGGGAGCTAATCGAGTTTTTTGCTGGTAAAACAATCTGGCCTACTTCTCTCAGATGGTTTTTATATTGGCCAGAGAATTCTGATTTTAAAAAAGTAACTTTTTATTTCTAAGGATTCTTAATGTTTTCACACAATTACTTCATATCTTGCAGATATACTTTCACTTCTTTGGTAAAAATCACAGGGAACCTAGTTCTTAACAGGAGAGACTTTGGGGATCTACAGAGATACATTAGAGCAAGATGACCAAGGTTGCCCTTGCCATGCGCTGGTGAATCAATCCTCCTGAAGGAACTATGCCTCGTACCAGTTTCTAGACAACACAGTTAAGAAATAACATTTTAATATACCCACTCAGTGAAAAGTATTTCCTTAGGAACATTATTTCAGGTGACATTTTTAGAAAGTTATTATATTCAAAAATTTACTTATTTTTTTAAAAATGTGTGTTGACATACAATTCCAGATTAATTTAGTAATGCCATGGAGGTTAGTACTGTAGTAAAAGAGTATAGAAAAAGGATGTGGGGAAAAAGGGACACTAACCCACTGTTGGTGGGAATGCAAACTGGTCAAGCCACTATGGAAGTCAGTCTGGAGATTCCTCAGAAACCTGAAGATAACCCTACCGTTCGACCCAGTCATCCCACTCCTTGGAATTTACCCAAAGGAAATAAAATTGGCAAACAAAAAAGCAGTCTGCACATCAATGTTTATTGCAGCTCAATTCACAATAGCTAAGACCTGGAACCAACTCAAATGCCCATCAACAGTAGACTGTAAAAAGAAATTATGGGACATGTACTCTATTGAATACTATACAGCAGTCAAAAACAACGAAACCCAGCCATTTGCAACAAAATGGAGGAATCTGGAAAACATCATGCCGAGTGAATTAAGCAAGTCCCAAAGGGACAAATATCATATGTTCTCCCTGATCAGTGACAACTAACCAAGCGCAAAAAACGAAACCTGTTGAAGTGAAAGGGACACTATGAGAAACAATGACTTGATCAGCCTTTGTCCTGTTGATGTACAATTTAAGACTTTATCCCTTTTAGTATTTTTTTTTGTTTTAGTTAATACTATTGGTTGAACTCTGTAATTAACACATAATTATTCTTAGGTGTTTAAATTTAACTGAAAAGTGACCCCTGTTAAATATAAGAGTGGAAATAAGAGAGGGAGGAGATGGACAATTTGGGACATGCTCAATCGGACTTGCCCCAAATGGTGGACTTAGAAATGTGCCGGGGGTTCCAATACAATCCCATCAAGGTGGCATGTACCAATGCCATCTCACTAGTCCCAGTGATCAATTTCAGTTCACAATTGATCACACTGATAGGTCTAAGATTCAAAGGGATCACACAAACAAGTCTATTGTCTTCTAATACTAACTGATAGAATAAAAAAGGGAGAGAGCAATTCAACATGGGAAGTGGGATACACAGCAGACTCGTAGAATGGCAGATGTCCTAAATAGCACTCTGGCCTCAGAATCAGCCCCTAAGGCATTCAGATCTGGCGGAAGAGCCCATGAGAGTATTTCATGCATGGAAAGCCAAGACACTCTGGCAAAAAAAAAAAAAAAAACACCTAAATGAAAGGTCTCTGGGAGTGAGATCCCAGTAGAAAGAATGGGCTATCAAAGAAGGAGGTACCTTTCTCTGAAGGGAGGAGAGAACTTCCACTTTGACTATGACCTTGTCTGAATAAGATCGAAGTCAGCGAACTCAAAAGGCTTCCATAGCCTTGGCAACTCATGACTAGAGCCTAGGGAGATTACTGATGCCATAAACAAGACTGTCAAATCGTTAAATCAATGACAGGAGTCACTGTGTACTTACTCCTCATGTGGGATCTCTGTCCTTAATGTGTTATCCAATGTGAAGTAATGCTATAACTAGTACTGAAACAGTATTTTACACTTTGTGTTTCTGTGTGGGTGCAAATTGATGAAATCTTTACTTAATATATACTAAATTTATCTTCTGTTTATAAAGATAATTGAAAATGAATTTTGATGTGAATGGAATGGGAGAGGGAGCAGGAGATGGGAGGGTTGCGGTAGGAGGAAAGTTATGGGGGGATAAAGTCATTGTAATCCATAAACTGTACTTTGGAAATTTATATTTACTAAATAAAACTTAAAAAAAAAAAAGAAAAAGGATGAGGCCAATTTTGGGGAAAGAGATATAATACAGAGAATTCCGGTCTTGATGAAAATTAACACAAATCCACAAACTATTGGATAAAAACTATTGCAGTACACATCATTTTCATGTATTTATATTTTCCCTTGATGAATAAAGAAAATACAATTCATCCAACTAAGTCTCTTCTGTATTAGTGACAGTGTTGCAAATTGGAAACCTAAAAATCTAACACATAAAAATGGAAAAAAAATACAGTCCATCCACTTACACCATATCTACGCCTTTCATTTTTTAAGGTTTTATTTATTTATTTGAGAGACAGAGTTACAGCCAGAGAGAGAGCGAGAGATGGAGAGAAAGGTCTGCCATTGGCTGGTTCACTCCCCGAATGGCCACAATAGCTGGAGCTAGGCCGATACGAAACCAGGAACCAGGAGCTTCTTCCAGGTCTCACACGTGAGTGCAGGGGCCCAAACACTTGGGCCCATTTTCCACTGCTTTCCCAGGCCATATGTAGAGAGCTGAATCAGAAGTGTTGCAGGGATCAGCTGAGGGACACAAACCAGTGCCCAGTGGGAAGCCAGTGCCACAGGGGTAGGTTTAGCCTATTATGTCATAGCACTGGCCCCAGTTCCCTTTCTGAGGTTCATACAAGTGCTCAATGTTTTCTAGTGATTTATGTCATCAATGTCAGTCTATTTGAAAAGGAGTAAAATCTGAGAGCATTTCCAAATAAATAAATAAATTAAACATTATTTGTAAATAGAATTTTAAAAATTAGAAAATAAAATACAAACCACTTCTATTGGTTTTTCTTTAAAATTTATTTACTTTTTACTGTGATAAAAATTATTAATTTTTATTAGAGAAAAAGAGAAATAAAATCAGAATGGACTTCCTAGCAAAAAGAATACAGTCAATGTCAATAATTCTTTAAAAGTCATATCACATAACTACAATAATAGAGTCTTTGGGATCTATATTTTTTCAGAAACTTCAAGTAACCAGTAAATATTGTTCTTTGAAGCCAGACACTTCATATTTTGAGACAGACACAAAAACTGCATATTAAAAACATATACATACATTTTCTTTGTTCTATTTAAGGAGTAAGAAATGATATAAACCAAGCAGAATGTACACTAAAATGATCAATTAATTTCAAAATATGTAACTAAGAGAACTCATTTTTAATCTAGTGATTATCTTGAACACGCAATACTTTGAACCAAAGTATTATCTCTGCGGGGATTTTTGGACAATTTGCTTTCAAGCGTCTTTCCCCACTGGGACAACATGATCAAATGGCTACAATTCATGTTGCCTGATTCTTAAGATTTCCGTTGTGCAGATATATCTGTTGTAATGTTCAGGCCTCCCCACCTAAGATATTTCCAAAATCCCAAAATAGGTATTTACAAAAGGATATGCACTTTACCCAAAAATGCCTTATTTCTCACTTCCATTGAAACATGACATACCATTATTCATGAACATTCCACTAGCATGATTAATATCCATATTATAATTTAGTTATATATGTGAGGCATGAAATAATGTTAGTTACCATCTTGACTACCTTAACTGAAATTGAAGACTGAGAATTGATTGATTTAGTGTTGTCATGCATTTTGGGATTTAAATTTACAAAGTGTGGCATCATCTTACTGAATTTCCTATTGGGTGTCATTTCTTGTCACAGACCCCTTAGTACGATTTCAAGCTCCTATGAACACCAATTAAATATATTTGAAAATTGAAATATGTGTTTTATAAAATTAAATGTCATTTACCTTACATCAGAGATAATGATAACCAGACCACTAAAACATAAGCTATATGAGGACAGATTTTTGCTGTAACTATAATTATTTGGATAGTGCCTGGTACAGAGTAGGTACTCAGTGAGTATTTCTTAAATGAATACATGAGTGAATATTTGTTTCTGAGCAAACACTAATGGGTGCATATCAACTGTGCGTCATCATGGGGTAAAAAGACCCAGACGGTCTTGCTCTACGGCAGCAGTTTGCACCCACTGAGGTAGCTGCTCCTGGAATATATCTGGAACAGGAGATGTAGGCTTAACAAGCTCAATTCACAATAACACTTGTACTTTACAGCACGTTTTCCTGCGGTCATCTATGCAAGCCAGTCATCATTTTTTTTTTCTATGTAACAGTGACGCTGAAAGTTTTTGAGTTTGATCCAGCATGTCTCTGAGTATTTTCTCATTGTTAATCATCATTTCTCCTTTGTTCAATAAAATGTGTCTGCTTTGTGTATGAGCAGATGCGGCTAGGAGTTAGTAGGCACTTGTATAGGGTCAGCTGGAATGAAAAGAGATAGCAGACAGAATGTTAACACACGGTGAAAACAATTACCAATATCGGAAGAACCATTTTAAGTATTCCATTTGTATGTTGACTGGTTTGCAGATGTTCTGAAAAACATCCTGTGATTTCATTTTTAGTGTCTGAATCAAGAAACCATTCTAATCATTTTAAAAGCTTTTCATTAAAAAAAAAAAAAACTTTTAAAGGAAGCTGTGCATTGTTAACAGCTATTGAATATAGATATTTTGAGCAAATTTTGAAATGGCTTCCCTTGAAATTCTCATAGAAATCTGAACTATATTGTGCATTGTTTCCAAAAGCAGAATACAGATTTAAACTAATATAGGTTGTCTTCAGTCTGTGAAGGACCAATTTATGAAAATGTGGATTTAAAAACTCAGTTGGTTTGTTATATTTTCTGTCTAGAGGCAAATTTCATGTTTAACAAAATCCAAAAAGACCTATAATGAAAATACTAAAACAGATTCTTGCATTTCTCTCTTGATTTTGTTTATAAGATTAGACTGTATCACTCTGGGGTCCAATTTTCTCATTTGTAAAATTCTGTTATTAAAGAAAAATTCTCTAGCATACATGTCTGTGTGAAGCAATTAAAGCCTGATCAAATTTATTCTAAGTCATGGTTCACAAATATCTAATATTTTGTCTACAGAACCTTTTTCAGAGTTATTTAATAATGTAGACTCCATGACCCCATGTCTACATACCCTAGAAATCTGCAATTCTGTTACATGTTTTGTTAAATATGTTCTCTAGGAAAAGCTCATGAATCCTTCCTCCTAAATTCCCAAATTTGGAAACAACTGTTTTGAACTCCTCTCCAGCTGACTAATCTTTCACGGCCATATATTGGTCAGATTTTATAGCATATCTTTGATTGCATGTCTTTTCATGTAGCTGATTAGATTTTTATTTTAGGTTCCTTTATATATGAATGTAACATTGCAGTTATGATTTACTGTGAAAAATATTTCGCTATTTTCTCCTTATTTCATATTTACTAGTTAGATTCATTTTTCCAGATGTGAAATATTAAATTAAAAGTTGTGAACTCTACTAGGTGGAGTGATACTAGGTACTAGAGTGAGAAAAGGAAGCTACTCACCTTGGACACATATTCAAATAGTATTTAAATGTAGTGTTTTAATAAATTACAAAATTATTGCAAAAATCCATAATGAACAAATAAAATTTCAAATAAGGAAGTTCTAATTTTTTCCTTTTGCCAGAGGCTCCAAGATGGCTTGACTAGGCATTGTTGCCAGCACCATTTGAATATTACCATCTCTGAAGACATTACAAATTTGAAAGTTGAAAAATAATATCTTAAGTGTTATGATTTGTTTCAAATATATTTTGTCATATATATATTCCCAATGCCACAATAAAGTGGAATTACTTTCTGATCATATGCAATTATACCTAATATGGCAACAAAGATATAACTTATAAGCAGGTGAAAAAATAGGAGATACTTTTCTATTGTTAGCAAATATTTCTGGTTTTATTTCATATTGTTCAATTATGTATTATTTGCTCCATACCAGTTTATGATTATTATGGATTTTTCACTTTTCAGTGTAGAACCTCTGCCTTTGATCCCATTAATGCCTTTCCACTTTCAATTCCATTTTGCTGAATTAGTTAATGTTGCTTTGAATTCTTCTGTTAATAATTTCTTGGATTTTTTTAATCTGTTATTGCTTAAGATATGAATGTTGTAGTGTATAGCAGAAAATATTTGGGGACTGATGTGAATATGTGCCTTTTGATAGGCATACTTAATTTATAACCATTTACTGACATCACTGATCTCTCCATATGTTCTCTTTTCCAGTTTTATATTGGACTATGGAGCTTTATTCCATTTTTAGCTCCATGATATTGCACTTTCACATTCTATTATTTTACCACTTTTCCTTATATTTTTACCATTTAAAAATGTCTAAAAGTATTGGTATAACTGTATAAGTACTTGCAAAACAATTAAGTTGGACCCTTACCTCAAATGATATATAAAAATTAACTCAAGGCTGGCGCTGTGGTGCAGAGGGTAAAGCCATTGCCTGCAGTGCTGGCATCCCATATGGGGGCTGATTCGGGTTCTGGCTGCTCCACTTCCTATTCAGCTCTTTACTATGGCCTAGGAAAGCAGTGGAAGGTGGCCCAAGTCCTTGTGTCACTGCACCCATATGGGAGACCTGGAAGAAGCTCCTGTCTTCTGTCTGCATATTGGCCCAGCTCTGGCCATTGCGGCCATCTGGGGAGTGAACCAGCAGATGGAAGACATGTTTGTCTGTCTGTCTGTCTCTCTCTCCCTGTCTGTAACTCTACCTTTTAAATAAATAAATAAATCTTTAAAAAATTAACTCAGAATGAGTTATAGTGCTGAAACTATACAGCTTTTAGGAGATTATATAGGTAGAAATCTTTGTGACATAGGTTAGCAGTGGTTTCTTAAATATTACATCAAGAAAATAAGCAACAAAAATACATAAATTGAACTTCATCATTAGTAAAACCTTTTGTACCTCAACTGAAACCATAAGAAGTGAAAAGACATCCTGAAAATGGGGGATCATACTACTAACTCTTCTATTTAATAAGGTATTTGTATCTAGAATATACAAAGAACCCTATTAATTCATCAGTAAATGACTAACACAATTTAAAAATGAGCAATATTTTCTCCATCAAGATAGAAATATGGTCAATAAACTCATGAAAAGATGCTCAATATTAATCAATAGAAAATGCAAATCAAGACGACAATGAGATATCTTTAAACACCCACTAGGATGGCTAGAATAAAAAAATGGGACACTAACAAGCATTGGCAATGATATGGAGAAACTGTAACCCTCATGTATTAGTAATGGGACTGTCAAATGGTACAACCTCTTTGGAAAACACTTTGGCAGTTTTTAAAAATGTTAGAGAGTTACCACATGATTCCACTCCTTTGGTATAGACCAAAAATAAATGAAAAGTATCCACACAAAACTTACATTTTAATATTCATAACATTAGTGTTCATTATATTAAAAATGCAAATAATACAATTGTCCATTAATGAATCAATGGTTAAACAGACTTAGGGGAATCTACAAAATGAGATATTATTTTACAACAACGAGAAATGAAATACTGATATACGCTACATACAACATGAATTAACTTTGATAGCAATGTGCTAAATGAAAGTCAGACACATAAAGCCACATATTTTGCGATTCCATTTATACAAAATGTCCTGAATAGGTATACATGTATAGAAAGAAAGGAAAGTGCTGATTTTCTAGTGCTGAGGAGTGAGGCAGGAAATAGAGTGATTGTTAATGATCACAGGGTTTCATTTTGCAGTGATGAAAATATTCTAAATGTGAAAAATGACAATGTTTTCACAATTCCCTAAATGCACAAAAACACAATGAATTGCACAATTTCAAATAGTGAATTTTATGCCATTTTAAAGATTTATCAACAAATTTTTATTAAAATCTAAAATTTATGAGTATGACTATCTTTCCAAGAAGACAGCTTGCGCTAATATCCTTACCATCCTGTTTAGGTTTTCCTATGTCAAGGGACTACTACTTCTCTTTCTATCATGAATCGAGATTCTACTTTGCACTTTACTGCTTTTGCACTTGATCTTAGTCAAAAGGCTGAGAAACAATGCTTTAGAATATTTTAAGGTGGCCTCTCCCAACTGGGAGGTTGCTGTGTTTTGTTTTGTTTGAAATCATATATATCCCTCCAAATTTGGAAATGGCATTGTTGTCTTTGCCAGATCTCTTAGGTTTTAGGACTCCAAAGAGAGTCACTTGAGCAGTTTTGAAGCTCTTTATATAACACAATCCAAATCACCATGTCTGTGTGCAGCACGAGCTGGGTTCCCAAATACATGACAGTGTCTCAGCTCCCTTCTGGTGCCACAAGGCTACCTTAGATGGACAGATATGGCTGCCCTTAAACACAGGCAGACAGTAAAACTCTAGGTTCCAGATTCATGAATGAAGCCTAGACGATTTCACTCTCCGGTACTGCAGGACTTTAAAAAGTTAACCCTACTGCTTGCTTCTGATCGTAGCTTCCTATGATCTTTTACCTTCAGTTAGAGTTCTGCACCATTGGGTTTCCCCTCTCTCTGCTCCTAACATAGTGTAACCTTTTATGTCTGTGCAGTCTGCCAATTTTTAAATTAAAAAGGAGCACACATTTTCCTATAATTGCAGTGAAATAAAAGGTTTTAACATGTGCACAATCATACACCTCATCTGAGAAGCACGGAGCTAGAATTTAGCTAGTATTTAAGCACTTCCTAAGTTCATAGACATAGCCACTGTAACAGTCTTTGAAAATTTGAGATATCAAAAACTATATGTGTTCTGCTAGTTTAAGGGTACATTATAGAGCTATACTTAGAGTCACTGTCGATTTTATTTATTTATTTATTTGAAAGGAAGAGTTTATATATAGAGAGAGAGAGCCAGAAAAGAGAGATAGAGAGAGAGAGAGAGAGAGAGAGAGGAGTCTTCCATTCACTGGTGCACTACTCACATGGCTGTAATGGCTGGAGCTGGGCCGATCTGAAGCCAGGAGACAGGAGCTTCTTCCTGGTATCCCACATGGGTGCAGGGGCCCAAAGACTTGGGCCATCTTCTACTGCTTTCCAGGAGCATTAGCAGGAAGCTGGATCAGAAGTGGAGCAGCCACAACACCAACCGGAGCCCATATGGGATGCTGGCGTCGCAGGCGCTGGCTTTACCTGCTATGCCACAGCGCCAGCCCCACGAGATTTGTTTCATGCTGTCATTTGTAATGTTTCTATGAGAATCTTTGGTATTAAAATTTTGCTTACAAATTGTTTAAATTGGGGCTGGCGCTGTGGTGTAGCTGGTAAACCCGCCACCTGCAGTGCCAGCATCCCATATGGGCATCAGTTTGAGTCCTGGTTGTTCTACTTCCAATCCAGCTCTCTGGTATGGCCCGGGAAAGTAGTAGAAGATGGCCCAAGTCCCTGTGCCCCTGCACCCACATGGGACACCTGGAGGAAACTCCTGGCTCCTGCCTTCGGATCAGCACAGCTCTGGTCATTGCAGCCTTCTGGGGAGTGAACCAGTAGCTAGAAAACTTCTCTCTCTCTCTCTCTCTCTCCCTCTGTCTTTCTGTAATTCTTCCATTCGAATAAAATGAATAAATCTTAAAAAAAAGAAAATAAATAGTTTAAATTGAAAGCCTGCTTTTCCTTGTAGCAAGTTCAGGTATAATATTATTATTGGAAGCCATTCTTGAATTTTTTTGTAAAATGCTTTTGAATTAAAATATTAACATCATAGACAGTTGCATATCATTTTTAACAACTATGTGTGGATTTGCAATAAAATAAGCTTACAATTTAATTCCCATTTTCTACTATTTTTTTAATTACCCTCACATAAAACACTAAGAAATTGTCTGTATGTACTAAAACTATTATTTAGGTATTGTTAACAATTGGTGGAAATAATATTTCCCTGTACCTCTGTTAACTTTTTAGAATTTATTTTAATGAATTCTCCTTTCTTGTCCTTTCCCCAGTAATAAGTGAAACGTCTTTTCTTCAGTTCTTAAGTGCTTCAAATGTGACTTGCTTGGTTTATATTTTGACATTTAATTTTAGAGCACTACAAAGTTCAAAGTAGCTATTATTCAATGAAAACTGTTAGTTTTCTTTATGATTTTTCCTTTTAATACAAATTCTTTTAAAAACATACTTGGAAAGATTAGTGAATGATATCAATTTATTTGGGACAGATCAAGAATTAAAGATGTTTTCAAGGTAGAATAACACACTGAACACTTACAATGTTTAACAACATTTTTTTTGTCAGAATGAAACCTTTTTAAAACAAATAATCTTCCTTATGAAAATGCACTTGTCATCAAATATGGTGTTTATGATGGTCACAGTGAAATATGAATCCATTTCTTGAGGTCTGTTGTCATTAATGTGGATTCTTGATTTTGAATTTGTCAATCATCAATTTTTTTCTTTTATAATATTTTACATTTACATATCTTATAAGAACCACTGTTGATATACAAATAATGGCCTTTCACTGGTATGCATCAAATACTGTTATTAACATAGATTGTAACTGAAAAACAAAGAATTGGGACTTATGTTATGATTGAGATGTATTTTATTAATATTTGAATTAAATGTCTCATTGGACACCTGTTTAGAGTGGCTGACTTTAAAAAAAAACTTTTTTTAAAAAATTAACTTTACTACAAAGCATTTCTTCACTGTCATTATTTTGTCATTTTTTTTATTTCCCTTGCTTCATTTCTCAAAACAATGAATAGCTTCTTATTATATAGAACATAAGTCAATTCATGTATCATGGCATTCAGAGGCAATTATAATTTGGCTGCAACCCATTTTTTCAATATCATCCCTCTAAATAGTATTAACAGTGATAATAATACAAGTTCATTTTGCTAGTGCTTACTTACAATATGCCATTAACCTTTTAAGCCCATTACATGTATTATCTAATTTATTCTTCAAAAAGATCTTCTCAATAAATTGCATTTTTAAGATGAAGCATTAGAGGCTCAGAAGGGATAAGTGAGTGGTTCAAGGTCAGACCCAGTATATGTAACAGTTATACTGTTTGATTCCAGAGACAGCACGTTAAGAACCTCATATTTTTTTAATATCTTGATTTTTGCCTACATGCCATGACCTAAATGTCTTTACCTCAAATGTCCATATGTGTGCTCATATTTTTTCAGCCCCTTAATATGTCAAGTTCCTGTATACAGATCAAAATCTTTCTCACTTTTTAACATTTCAATGCTCTTTTCAAATAATGTGCTGAGAATTTTCACATTATGCCACACCAAACTCAAATAAGTGTCTTTTTTATACAGGCATTTGTAATTTTACTTGGAATTAAACATGTTTCACTTTATTATTTTTGTTCTTGCTATTGATTACTTTAAGTTATAAGCCATTACCTCATAATATCAAAAAACTGGTAACAGGGGAAAACATCAGAATCACTCCAGCATAGTATCTGAAGAAAAAGGATCTTGGATATCATCTTTTCAATTCCTCACAATTCAGTGTTGGGGAAAAAGGATATAAGTAGAATTTGACTGTACAGTTTATGGACTACAGAGTTGGCATTAAAAACTAAGTCTCATAAACTGCAGGGACCCATCCTTCCTTCTGCATACCAGGGTAACAGTTTCTGCTAAAACATTCTCACAGTGCACAGCACCTTAATGTGAAGGTCATAAATGCTGCTGAACTAGTAGCATGGCCCAGCTATCAATGTATCTTTAGTTAGGGAACTCTATACCTATACCTCCCGGCTTGACACACTGTGGCTCCAATTGAAAATTGTTTTATCATTTATTTATTTTTCCATCCTGCTTATTATTCTTGTCAGTTTTTCTCTCAAAACAATTGAAAATGCTTCCACAGGCTTGACAGAGGATCTCAATGAGACACAGCTGGCTATTGGTATCAGAAGAACCCAGTATTGGACAAAGACGGCATTTTGGTAATAACAACATTTTCTGATGTTTTTCTCTAAAGAAGTTTTAGGGAGGAAGCTAGGAATTTCATAGCTTCTCATTGAATTTTTTCTATGGCCCATGGTCATTAGAAAACCTCAAGTCACAAGTTAAGCAAGATATTCTTAAGCTATCTGACAATGTGAATATAATTATCATACTCAGTCCACATTTGCATTGTTCTTTGTAAGGTATAAAATAACTATATTGTTTGTAAGGACTTCTGGACAATTGAATCCAGCAATGTTTAAACAATATTTGTGGCAAGTAGTTTTCTCTAACATTAAGCCACTATTCACTGTTCTGTCATGTCCCAATGTTTCTACCGAAAAAAAAAAAAAAAAAGATTTTCTCTGTGTTAGGAAATTTGAAAGAGAATGTTCCAAATATAGCATAGTAAATTTCCGATTTGCTTCATTGATTATCAAAATACTATGAAGAGAAACAATAGCTATATTATCTCCATTAATCTACCAGAATAAGACATCCAAAATAACATTGATTAAGGATTTCACATCAAATAACAGTGGGCATAATATTCATTTTAAAATTTTCTCACTTTTATTTTTGTTGATTTAGATTATTGCATAGGTAAACATTTAGAAATTGAGACAATAGCCTCTACAATATTATGATTTCTATAAGATAATGTACCATTTATAGATTAGGTCACTCATTAGACATGTCTCTCATACAAATTTCTGAAAATATGATAGTAAGAAAAAAGGCCATCTAACTCAGTTTAATATGATAGTTATCTTTGGTTATGCATTATTTTGCAAGACATAAGATACTTAGTGGAGAAAAAACACGTTGAGAAATTATTGTTCTTTTATTCACAAAATAACAGAACCATATTAAGGAAAATACCTATGCATATATGACTAGGTAAGTATTAATTTGTTCAATATTTGTATGAATCAGAATTCTATAATTTTGTGGCAAGTTATTTTCTCTTAAAATTGGTGTGTCATGTTAACTTTAATATGGAGCTAGCATACAAAGGACATCTGAAAAACTTTAAATACTGATCACAGGAATTGTGTTCAGTCTTGTGCAAGGCACTGTAGGTAATACAAAGCTATCTAAAATTTGGAATTTATCATCAAAAAGCTTGCCATCAAATTCAGAAAGAGTCCAAAGAGTTTGTTCCAGATGATCCCCTTGTGAGAAACTCTGTGGTTTCACAGAGTGTGTGCCTCAGAGCTCTTTCTTCCAAAGAAGTTGTTGAATTGAAGAGATAGTTAAATTAATTTCTGCAAACATGCTCCTTCATAAGCTAGCTGTTTGGCTTCATTAAAATGAAATTTCCATATTTTGCTTTAATTTCTATTAATTACCTCATAAACTCAAATTGCTTAAAGGCACAAGCAAAAGGAAAATTAACATTCTATATCACTTCCTCCATCAAAGCTTGCACAGAGCTTATCTATACATAGTTATTAAAAATAAACACCAATTATAAAATAAAAGCAGGGCACACATGCTCTTGAATTTAACAAACATTAATCCAATAAAATGTTCAAACATTTATAATTTTGATCTTTCATTGTAGTTTCCCCATAGGTGGCATTTGAACCACATAAAGCTTTTCTGTCTTCTGATCAAATTTCTCCAATTTCAATTGCCGATTAGGCCTCAGTAATTGGCGTGTTTTTGATTATTTTCCTGATTAAAAAGTCATAAAGGCTACACACAAAATCAATACAAATAAGCTGTGAGCTAATTATTTTATGTAATAAAAATAAAAGAAAGATGCAGAGCAACTTTTAAGGAAAAAATTTGAAAAATCCAAAGAAAAATAATTTGTCAGTAGTGTGCTGAGTTTTTCTCAAAAGAGTGTTCCTAACATTTTATTATATAGAAATCTAAGAAGCCATGTTTAAAAAAAGAAAGATAAGAGTAAAATAAAGTCTTTCTTTTTTTAGAGTGTGTTTTGTTTAATTTTTATAAATAACTTATCTGTCACAAAGCTCATTTACCCAGCTAAATCATAAAACCATAAAAACAAGATATCCAAATTATATTAATAAAACAAGTAAAAGCTGATTTATCAATTGATTTATCAATCTTCACATAGAACTGCTGATGAAGCTGAGAAACAAGGCCTAATTTTAAAACAAAATTTTTTTTTTTTTTTTTTTTTTTTTTTTTGACAGGCAGAGTGGACAGTGAGAGAGAGAGACAGAGAGAAAGGTCTTCCTTTGCCGTTGGTTCACCCTCCAATGGCCGCCGCGGCCGGCGCGCTACGGCCGGCGCACCGCGCTGATCCGATGGCAGGAGCCAGGAGCCAGGTGCTTTTCCTGGTCTCCCATGGGGTGCAGGGCCCAAGCACCTGGGCCATCCTCCACTGCACTCCCTGGCCACAGCAGAGGGCTGGCCTGGAAGAGGGGCAACCGGGACAGAATCCGGCGCCCCGACCGGGACTAGAACCCGGTGTGCCGGCGCCGCTAGGCGGAGGATTAGCCTAGTGAGCCGCGGCGCCGGCCCTAAAACAAAATTTTAAAACAAAATGCATCTTATGCAAGTTTCTGGGTCTACGGTCTAATGAAATAGGATTGCCACATTTCTTTCCATCTACAAAATACAAAGTCTGAGGGTCAAGGCTTTGACATTCATACTCTTGTTTATTTAAAACATAGCCATTATGGCAGCATTTACAATGGGAAACAGTCTACATCATCTTTTGCTATATTTCAGCACTTTCCTTAACCCCATTGTATGCACTGAAGGATAATTTCTGAATTCTGTCTTTTTAAATGCATACTGTTATTTCTTTTTTTCTTGATTTCAATTGTTTATATACATCCCTTGTCATCTGAATATTTACTTCCCTTACAAAAATATCTCAAAATAAAGAGATGCTTCACCCAACAGGGGTCTTACCCTTTAAGTTTTAGCCAGAGCCATTAGATCAAGAAATCAAAGAGATACAAATTGGGAAGGAGGAAGTCAAACTATCCCTATTTGCAGATGACATGATTCTATATACAGAGGATCCAAAAAGATTCCACTAAGAGACTATTGGAACACATAGAAGAGTTTGGAAACGTAGCAGGCTTTAAAATTAACAAACAAAAATCAACAGCCTGTACACACAGACAATGCCATGGCTGAGAAAGAGCTACTAAGCTCAATCCCATTCACAATAGCTGTCAAAAAAATCAAATACCTTGGAATAAATTTAACCAAGCATGTCAAAGATCTTTATGACGAGAATTACCAAACATTAAATAAAAAATTAGAATATGATACAAAAAATGGAAAAATCTTCCATGGTCATGAATTGGAAGAATCAATATCATCAAAATGTCCATACTACTGAAAGAAATTTACAGATTCACAGATTTTGATTTACCAATCAAAATACCAAAGACATTCTTTTCAGATATAGGAAAAATGGTACTGAAATTCATACAGAAACACAGGAGACCCTGAATAGCTAAAGCAATTTTATACAACAAAAGCAAAGCCAGCTGGAGGCATCACAATACTAGATTTCAAGATGTACTACAGGACAGTTATAATCAAAACACCCTGGTACTGGTACAAAAACAGATGGATAGGCCAATGGAACAGAATAGAAAGGCCAGAAATAAATCTAAGCTTCTACAACCACCTTATCTTTGAAAAAGGACCTAAAACCAATTCCTGGAGCAAGGACAGTCTCTTCAACAAATGGTGCTGGGAAAACTGGATTGCCACATGCAGAAGCATGAATCAAGACCCTTACCTTACACTTTTCACTAAATTTCACACAAAATGGACTAAAGATCTAAATCTATGACCTGATACCATCAAATTATTAGAGAACATTGGGGAAACCCTACAAGACATCGGCATAGACAAAGAGCTCTTGTAAAAGACCCTAGAGGCATAGGAAATCAAATCCAAAATTAACAAGTGAGATTACGTCAAATTGAGAAACTTCTGCACTGCAAAAGCAACAATCTGCAAAGTGAAGAGGCAACTGACAAAATGGGAGAAAACATTTGCAAACTGAACAACTGACAAAGGATTAATAACCAGAGTACATAAAGAAATTTAGAAAGTCAACTACAACAAAGCAACCCAGTTAAGAAATGGACAAAGGACTTAGACATTTTTCAAAAGAGGAAATCCAAATGTCCAACAGACTCATGAAAAATGTTCGGAATCACTAGCTCTCAGAGAAATGCAAATCAAAACCACAATGAGGTTTCACATCACCCCAGTTAGAAAGGCTCTCATGCAGAAATCAACAAATGCTGGTGAGGATGTGGGGGGAAAGGTACACTAATCCACTGTTGGTGGGAATGCAAACTGTTTCAGCCACTATGGAAGACAGTATGAAGATACCTTAGAAATCTGAATATAGACCTACCATATGACCCAGCCATCCCACTCCTGGGAATTTACCCAAGGGAAATGAAATCAGAATATGAAAGAGCTATCTATACCTCCATGTTTATTGCAGCTCAATTCGCAATAGCAAAGACATGGAATCAACCCAAATGCCCATCAACTGAAAACTGGATGAAGAAATAATGAGATATGTATGCCATAGAATACTACACAGCAGTAAAAAAAGAAAGCAAATAAACAAAAAAATGAAGTCCAGCCATTTGCATCAAAATGGATGAAACCGGATAATATCATACTTAGTGAAATAAGCCAGTCCCAGAGGAACAAATACTATATGTTCTCCCTGACATGTGATAACTAATAGAGCATGTAAAAGGCAACCTGTAGAAGTGAAATTGACACTTTGAGAACCAATGACTTTGAACAGCCCTTATCTTGACTGTTGAGGAACTTTTTTTTTTCCTCATTTTATTTGTCTTTTTTTGTTCATACTAATCGATGTACACTTTACTTAAAATAGTTAACCATGTGTGTATAAAATTAGTTGAAAATAGATCTTAGTAAAAAATAAGATAGAGAATAAGAGAGGGAAGAGAAAGGGGGTGGGAGTAAGGGTGGGAGGGCAGGCATAGTGGGAAGAATCACCATGATCCTAAAGTTGTAATTATGAAATGTATGAAGTTTGTAACTGTAAAGCAGTATAGTTCTGCATACATTCCTATGGACTTACTTCTAAGGATACAGTTTAAAAACTTGCCATAGGACACCAAATCCCTGTAAGCTGGGTAGTAAAAACAACATCTTAAAAATTATAGTGAACATATGGATAGGATCAAGTGTTAAAGTGATCATAGAGATAGAATCAAGTGTTAAAGTGATCATATAAATAAGGACTAAGTGACTGGTAAAAATAATAGATATAATTAAAAAGGAGTGAATACTCCAACATGGGAAGCAGTACATACAGCAGACTCATAGAATGACAATCACCTTAAGTAGCACTCTGACCTCAGAATATGCCCTTAAGGCATTCTATTCTGGCTGAGAAGACCAGAAGAGCATTTCAGACATGGAAAGCCAAGACACTGTGCCAACAAAATATTCTACATGAAAGGCCTCAGTGGGTGAAACCCCAGTGGAAAGAAGTGGCCACCAAAGAAGGATGTACTTTTCTCGGAAGGGAGGAAAGAACCTCCACTTTGCTTATGGCCTTGTTGAAATATTGAAGGCATTTGTGGATTCAAAAGGCTTCTATAGCCTAGGCAGCTCATGTCAAGATCTTCGGGTGACCACTGATGTCATACATAAGAGTGTTAATTGTTAAATTAACAAAAGGAGTCACTGTGCACTAAGTTCCCATGCAGGACCTCTGTCCTCAAAGAGTCTTATTATGAGAGTTAATAGTAAAATTTGTTCTTAAAGATTTTTTTCATTTTAGTGTATTAAGTGGAGGATATTCCATGGCTCGTAAGTTTTAGTTATGTATAAGCGCTTGCAAAAAATTTACCATTCTGGGGCTGGCACCGTGGCCAGCAGCACCAGCATCCCATATGGGTGCCAGTTCAAGACCTGGCTGCTCCACTTCTGATCCAGCCCTCTGCTGTGGCCTGGGAAAGCAGTAGAAGACAGCCCAAGTCCTTGGGCCCTCGCACTCAGGTGGGAGACCCAGAAGAAGCTCCTGGCTCCTGGCTTTGGATCGGCCCAGCTGTGACCTTTGTGGCCATTTAGGAAGTGAATGAGCAGATGAAAGATCTCTCTCTCTCTCTCTCTCTCTCTCTCTCTCTCTCTCCCCATCTCCTTCTGCCTCTCTGTAGCTCTGCCTTTCAAATAAATAAATAAATCTTTAATAAAAGATGTATCACTCTTGTGTTTTCTTTAAGGATAATTAAGTTTCAAAAAAATGAAATTACCTTTGAGATGCAATGACTTTGAATAGCCCTTGTCTGGACTGTTGAGGAACAGGTTTTTTTCTTCTTCTTTTTCTTTTTCCTTTTCTTTGTTATTCAAAGTGTTGAACTGTTTACCTAGAATAGAATGAATCTTCTGTGTATAAAGTTAAATGAAAATAGATCTTAGTAAAAAACAAGACTTTGAACAGGAGAAGGAAAATGAAGATGGGTGGGAGTGTGGGTGGGAAGGCAGCTCAATGGGAAGAATTACTATGTCCTTAAAGCTGTATTTATGAAATGCTTGCAAATAAATCAAAAAGTAAAAATAAGTAAATAAAAAGAGATGTTTGAGGTTTCTTCAGTGTCGTTTGCTTTTTTTCCAGCTTTTTTTCAATTGTCCTAAATATGACTAGCCTTGTTTTATAAATACACATGATCTTGCCACCAAGTTAGGTTTAGAAACAGATTGTCCCAAACAGTAAATCATTTAAACATCTCTCCAAAAAGAACAGGCTGTTGGTACTGTTGCTATTGCTGGTTTCGAATCTGTATTTTCCTGGTAACAAGCCCCTGTGAAAGTTCTGTGGGACACCAGGTGAATGAAACAAGCTGTCAGTGGGTTAAAAATGCCCTTTGTTTTAAGCTTTGCCATGGCAGACATGACACTTTTGTGTCACCCACCATTACAGTCAGTATATTGTGTGATGCACAGGCAGATGTGTGGCAACGCACTCTGCAATTCAATGTGCAGCATCTGATTGTCTTCTCATAGTAGCAATATCACTTTTGAGGGAAAAGTACAGAATAAGTAGAGGAAAATTACTTTATGCATAATTTCATTTCAGTAATGCTTTTTAAAAAAAAAATATGGCGTTACTTCTCTCAGGTAAGGCTTAAAAAGGGATGTGATTGGTGCCGGCATTGTGGTGTAGTAGGCTAAGCCTCTGCCTGTGGCACCAGCATCCCATATGGGCGTCGATTCCTGTCCTTATTTCACCTCTTCCTGTCCAGGTCTCTGCTATGGCCTCGGAAAGCAGTAGAAAATGGCCCAAATGCTGGGGCCCCTGCACCCACGAGGGAGACCTAGAAGAAGCTCCTGGTTCCTGGCTTCACATCAGCTCACCTCTGGCCTTTGAGGCCACTTGAGGAGTTAGCCAGCAGATGGAAGATCTCTCTGTCTTTCTCTCCCTCTCTCTGTCTGTAATTCTACCTCTCAAATAAATAAATAAATCTTTTTTTAAAAAGAGATATGATAGTAATCACTAAAGGGAAAAAAGAAAATTAGCTAACAAAAGGCTATTCCACTATGGGGAGTAGTAAAATTTTAATAATATTATATATATTATATTATAATATTATATTATTATATATATTATATTATATTATAATATATTAATTAATTAATTATTAATTTTCCATGAACATGGAAAGTTTTGTGAATCTTCTATTTCTTTCATTAGTGTTTTCTAATTTTCATTGAAGAGGTCTTTTACCTCTTGGCTAAATTCATCTTAAGGCATTTAATTTTGTGGCTATTGTAAGATCTTTCTCAGCAAAGATCATTGTCAATATATGAAAATTCTACTGATGTGTGTATGTTGATTTTGGTTTCTGTAAGTTTGTTGAATTATCTTAGTTCTGATGGTCTCTTGGTGGAGGAGTATTTTAGTTATTCTAAATATAAAATAATGCCATACTTAAAAAGGGATAATTTGAGATCCTCCTTTCCAATTTCTGTACCTTTTATTTCTTTCTCTTGCCTGATTGTTTTGGTTAAAACTTTCACAACTGTATTGAGTAAGAGTAGTGGGAGTGGACATTCTTTCTGGTTCCATATCTTAGTGGAAATGTTTCCAGCTTTTCCATGTTCAATATGATACTGGCCGTGGGCTTGTCATATTAGCCATCATTATGTTGAGGCGTGTTATTTCCATACCTAGTATGTTAAAATTTATATTATGAAAGGATGCTGTATTTTATAAAATGTTTTCTTGGCATGATTGAGATGATCATGATTTTTATCCTTCATTCTGTTGCTGTGATGTGTAACGTTTATTGATCTGCATATGTTGAAGCATTCCTGCATCTCCAGGGTAAGTCTCACTTGGTCAGAGTGAATTATATGTTGTAGGATTCAGTTTGCTAGTATTTTGTTGAGGATTCCTGCGTCTAAGTTTATCAGAAATATTTTCCTATAATTCACTTTTTTATTGTACCCTTTTCTGCTTTTAGATGTAAGGCAATGCCAGCTTCATAAAATGAATTTGGAATGGTTCCTTCCCTTTCTATGTTTGGAATAGTTTGAAAAGAATTGGTGTTCATTCTTCCTAACATTTAGTAAAATTAAACAATGAAACCATCTGGCCCTACACTTTTCTTTGTTGGAATATTTTATTGCTGATTCAATTTCATTGTTGACTATTGGTCTTTTTAATTTTTTTGTGTTATTTTGATTCAATTTGGATAAATTTTATGTTTCAGGCAATTTTCCTTTTCTTCTACGTGTTCAATTTGTTGGCATATAGTTGTTCATAACAGTGCCTAATTATTTTTTTTTAATTTTTGTCGTATCAGTTTTAATAGCTGCTTTTTCATATTTGAGTCCATTGATTTGAGTCTTCTTTGTGGCTGGGCTAACAGTTCCTCAATTTTGTTTATCTTTTCATTAATCTTTTGTGTTGTTTTTTTTAAAAATTTATTTTTCATTTCTTCTTTCATTTTTATCATTTCTTTCCTCCTACTAATTTTAGGTTTGGCTTAGTTTTGCTTATCTAGGTCCTTGAGATTTTTGTTAGATTATTTATGTGACACCTTTCCATTTTTATGTAGGGCCTTAATATTGTAAACTTTCCTCTTAACACTTCTTTTACTGTATTTCCATATTCATTGGTTTCAAGAAAGTTTTTTCATTCATTTTCGGACTTATTCAATGATCATTAGTTCATTTCAGAGCCTGTGGCTGATTCTACAGATTTTTGTATAATATCTGGAGTTTATTTTGTTGTTAATTTCCAGATTTATTCCCTATGTTCAGAAAAGATACATGATGTGATTTTCAATTTTTTTTATTAGTTGAGAGTTATTTTATATATATGTATGAAATATATATAAATACACATATTACTGTTTATTAAAGTGAATATCCCACCACATATTATTTTTAAATTTCCAAATTTATACTTTCATTTCTACATGAAAAGTAGGATCATTTGGCCAATTTATAAGATGAACTTCTAATGCATTTATTTATTAGTGAATATTGGACATTTTTATCAGGGTTTTATAAAGGTATAATTGCATGATTTGAAAATAATTCTAATTGATGCCCTGTTTGATTTCTTGTATCATTTACATTTATCTCCATGACATTTTAAATAGACTATAAACAGAAACATGCCTACTTTTATTTTCAGCGTGAAGATGGCTAATGACTGGGATCTTTTAAAAAGAAAATATCAGGCTTTTTTATTTCTTATTTTATGTTTTTAAAATTAGAAATTGATGTTGAATTTTATTCATGCCCTTCTGTTTATTTTTCCTTTTCTTTAACATTTATTTTATGTTTACTGGAGGCCAGAGAGTTCTATACTGTTAGCACCATACTAGACAAAATAGAGTGAAACAATGCAAGCTTTGATGAAGCTCATAGTCCATACTAGCCAGGTTTTTAGCAAGAGACAGAGGAAATTTGTAAAAGGTGTATGAACATCCTATTTAGAAATATAAGGGTTATAACCCTACCATTCAACCCAGCCATACCACTCCTTGGAATTTACCCAAAGGAAATGAAATTGGCAAACAAGCTGTCTGCACATTAATGTTTATTGCAGCTCAATTCACAATAGCTAAGACCTGGAACCAACCCAAATGCCCATCAACAGTAGACTGGATAAAGAAATTATGGGACATGTACTCTATAGAATACTATACAGCAGTCAAAAACAATGAAATCCGGTCATTTGCAACAAGATGGAGGAATCTGGAATACATTATGCTGAGTGAATTAAGCAAGTCCCAAAGGGACAAATATCATATGTTCTCCCTGATCAGCGACAACTAACTGAGCACCAAAGGGGAAACCTGTTGAAGTGAAATGGACACTATGAGAAACAGTGACTTGATCAGCTCTTGTCCTGACTGGACTTCATCCATTTTAGTATTTTCTCTTTGTTTTGTTCTAGTACTATTGGTTGAACTCTGTGATTATCACACAATTGTTCTTAGGTGTTTAAATTTTAACTGAAAAGTGATCCCTGTTAAATATAAGAGTGGGAATAAGAGAGGGAGGAGATGTACAGTTTGGTACATGCTCAATCGGACTTGCCCCACATGGTGGAGTTAGAATCATGCCAGGGGATCCCAATACAATCCCATCAAGGTGGCATGTACCAATGCCATCTCACTAGTCCAAGTGATCAACTTCAGTTCACAATTGATCACACGGATAGGTCTAAGAGTCAAAGGGATCACACAAACAAGACTAGTGTCTGCGAATACTAGCTGATAGAATCAAAAAGGGAGAGAACGGTCCATCATGGGAAGCGGGATACACAGTAGACTCATAGAATGGCAGATGTCCTAAATAGCACTCTGGCCTCAGAATCAGCCCTTAAGGCACTCGTTTCTGGCTGCAGAGCCCATGAGAGTATTTCAAGCATGGAAAGCCAAGACACTCTGGCAAAAAAACAAAACAACAAAAAAAAAAAAACAAACAAAAAAAAAACACCTAAATGAAAGGTCTCTGGGAGTGAGATCCCAGTAGAAAGAATGGGCCATCAAAGAAGGAGGTACCTTTCTCTGAAGGGAGGAGAGAACTTCCACTTTGACTATGACCCTGTCGGAATTAAGATCGAAGTTGGCGAACTCGAAAGGCTTCCATAGCCTTGGCAACTCATGACTAGAGCCTAGGGAGATTACTGATGCCATAAACAAGAGTGTCAAATTGTTAAGTCCACAACAGGAGTCACTGTGTACTTACTTCTCATGTGGGATCTTTCCTTAATGTGTTGTCCAATGTGAAGTAATGCTATAATTAGTACTGAAACAGTATTTTACACTTTGTGTTTCTGTGTGGGTGCAAACTGATGAAATCTTTACTTAATGTATACTGAATTGATCTTCTGCATATAAAGAGAATTGAAAATGAATTTTGATGTGAATGGAATGGGAGAGGGAGCGGGAGATGGGAGGGGTGTGAGTAGTAGGGAAATTATGGGGGGGGGGATCCATTGCAATCCATTAACTGTACTTTGAAAATTTATATTTACTAAATAAAAAAAGGAATATAAGGGTAGAGTTAAGGAAAACCAATGAATAATGAGGCATAAGTGTGTTAGCTAGGTTGGAAGGTTACTATTATCCTTAGGCTTGCACAACTGAACATATTTACCCTTATTTGATGGCTCTAGATGGCCAAAATATCATTTTCCATTATAATTAGGATTTAAAATGTATTCATAAATCATAAAACTCAACAATTATCTGTGTGATAAATAGATTATACTGAGTCTTGAAGATTTCATTTTACGGGATTGGGTTACAGAAAAAATATTATTTTTTTACTTTTACACAAAAGCACTTAGAAATTCCTAATTTTGAAAATATCTTTTTACTTTCATAGAGGTGATTGACAAAGTTCCAGAAAGGAGGAGGAATCTTGTCTTTGTATGCAATTTCTTGCTTATAGTCTTGAAACTCCATCACACTTGACATTTTATCAGTTATTTTCAACACGATCACTATTTACTGAAAATATTGGATCTTTCTAAAGTGAAATATCTATGTTAAGGAAGTCATAAAATAGCAGTGTCCTAGAGTAAAACCTAGAGTAGACTCTGACCTCAGTTCTAAATGTCATTTTGACACAAGCGGATTATTTTTGTTTCTATTGCTGCTATCTACATAACCTACATGTTGAACATATTTAAAAAGGCAGAAAATTTCAATTAAGATTAGGCAATGGTACACACTGCTATCACTGAATTTATAGAAATAGCAATTGAAGAGGTCATTAAATCAAAATTGGATGCATTCTGGAAATGTGATCAGTTTCTGAAGGGTCTCACTACAAATTATTTCTGTCTTTGGAGAAATAGTTCACAAGTGCATACGAGGATTGGGAATGAAGTAGGTTCTTTAATACTCACTGGTTATTCTGGGGTTGTAACGTACTCATTGTAGGTGCTCATATATCAATGTCAGTAATCTATGCTAGTACTTGTATAGATGTCTATCTGACATTATTTTCTCCAATGATATTGAACACTTATATAGGCCAGACAGAACCATAAAACTTTAATAATAATGTAACAGAGTAAAACAATTTATACAAATATGAAATAAAAGACAAAGTTATAGTCATATTTGGTCAGATGCAAGAACTATCACATTTTGTTTGTTGGCGATAATGGGAAACATTGATGGCATATGAGGTGGGCCTTTGAAGTTAAGTAGTAGGGAAGAAAGCAGGTCAGAGAGAGGAAGAGGGGAAGAAGGTGAAAGAATGAATGATAGCCTTCATTCCAGGCACAGGGATCTGTATGAACAATACCATGGATGATTTAGAGTGCAAAGTACATCAAGTCAGGCTAACTCAGAGACTTACCATTTGCATACCTTATTTGAAAATATATTTCAGTTCTCTTAGTTGCCTTAGGAAGATCTCAAGCCAGACACAGAAAGACAAATAACCCATGGTGTCACTTATATGGAAAATATAAAAATGTCTATCTCATAGAAGCATAGAAAATAGTCACCAGATGCAAGGAAAGGGGGAGAGGACAGAGAGAGAGAAGAGAAAAGAAAGGGGAGAGAAGAGGAGAGAGAGAGAGAGAGACAGGGACAGGTACCAAAAGATAGAAAGCAATATGTCTTATATTCCACAGTAGGGCAGCTATAGTTCACAATAGCCTGTTAAATTTTTTTTATGAAAAACTAGAGGAGAGGGGTGAAAATCTCAAACACAGAGCAATGATAACAAGATGGAAATACTAAGTTCCCTGATTTGATCAGTACATATTCTATACATGTACAAAAATCACACAGGAACTTATAAATGTAAGATGACTATTACGCATCAATTAAAATAGATAAATTTAAAATACTTTCAAATGAAAATCCCTCTCTTCTACATAATAGTAAGAAATTGCATCTTCTGTAGATTGATGGCAGAGAGCTGCACTTGAACATCACCTGTAGGTCAAAAGTGGTAATAATAGAATCTAAGAGCTCTGAAAATGACAAAATGATATAGAAGAGAAGATGAAATAGTAGTGTTAAGGAAAATGAGGGGAAAAAGATAGGAAAACAAGAGGGTAGAGCTCGAATACTAAATAACTGCATGATACTGTGTTTTTGCTCAATGTCTTTTGGACCCTAATTTCTTTATTTATAAAAAGGATGTGAAAGTATCTCCTCTTTCTATCTTTGATTTGCTGCAAAACTAAATAAGTGAAAGTTAGGGATTAATATGAATTATGTTTATTATTAGCATATACAATGGTAGTACAGAAAATTTCTCATCATTGAAAAGATTTTTGTGCTTATGGCAGATGAAGGATTTCTTTTTCATTGCTTTCCAACACATCAGTCCTGAAGTGTCAGAAATAAATTTCTAAGATGAGTCACTGATATAAAATCAAATTCTGATTCATAAGTACTTTCTGGTTGACTTTAACTGTTAATATGAATATGAAAGGTCAGCAGGCTGAATTACTGATGGGGAAAAGCTCCAATTTGTGTGAATTGATCAGCTTTCAGCAGTTGATATTGTCTGCCTACAGAAGATGGCCACAATGACTTGCTTTGCATACTTTGGTTCTAAATGGATTCTTGTTATCATCATACCCCTGAGCTTGAATTTGAAAAGTAGACATTTGTTACTCAAGACTACTACAGAAGAAAAAATTCTAATTCATCAAGCAGTAAGGGTTTTCATGATACCATCGCAATATTTTTGCCAAATATGTTACAAATATGTTTTCTGAGTGATTTTCTTTTGATTTTGTTGTTGTAGTTATTATACTGTCTTTAACAAAATAAATAACGATCATGCTCAAAAAACAGCTAATAAAGAAATGAAAATAGTAAAAAAAAAAGTAGAATCATGTTTAATATCACTATTAATCAAATAAACAAAATGTGAATCACTGAGATTGTTTCCATCATCAAACTGGCAAATATTGAAAAGAAAAATAACTTGGAAATACATAACATCTAACAATATTGGAATTAGTAAATAAAATATAGTAGAGTGGTTAAAATATGGTCCAGATAATAAATGATGATGAGGAAATAATCATTATAAAATGTGTAAGAAATATCACCTATGTAATTGTGAATTTGCGAAGAAATGCAGTGAAAAGTTAGTAGCAGTTATTTCTGAATATTTGTACAATTTTTAATTTTTCACTTTACTTTCCAAACTTTTTCCAATGATTATTACTGTTATCAATAAAAATAGGAAAACATGTATAGATGCACTCATGTGTGCATGTACAACACATAAGAATCATCTTTCAGACTGACTTATGTTTAGTGCAGTCAACCTGGAATGACAGTCCCATTCTTTTTAGAATTCTTGCAATGAACAGGGCCCTTTTTTCTCTTGTAAATCTATGCCTCCTGTTGGTCTTCTGTATTGTAGATCCTTGATATTATAGACACAGATGTTATAGATATTTGCACATTAGATGTTTTCAGTGATCTAGTCACACATTTCAGTGCTGATATTTGCTAATTAAATTTCCATTGCACTCATTTGGGACACATACTTAAGCAGCAGAAAGATTACTGGTTTTGTTATTTAAATATATAGGAATTCTTTTTTTTTTTTCTGTCGTTAACAACCGGAAGATTCAAATCAATATTTTCTCTGTAAAGAGAGCATAATTTTATTATTTTGATGGATAAGATCAAACAAGCATATATTGCATGACTACTTGCTGAGTAATGCTGACTATTAAGTAAATATCTCAAGTTTATGAATATTAATGCAATTTTTATTTTTGAATTGAAAAATCTAATCTCATAATGTCTTTGGTATATAACATAACTAAAAGCTTTAAAGTGCCCAGAACTGAGTGGTTTTCTTTTATGTAGTGATACAAAGTATATGAATAACATTGTGAGTCAACTGAGAGCCCACAATTCATAATAAGTAGACATGATTTTGACCTGGTGTCAATTACTTACTGTGTCTGGGTGTCCTCATTGCTAAAGTATATTAATAATACTTGTCTTGTTTACTTCTAGAGTTTGGTTAGAGACTTGAAAAATGATAATGCATGCAAGTTCACTAACATCTTGTGTGCCCAGCTTGACCACAAACTCAACTATTCAGTAATTAACTCAATTAAAGTGAACCAAAGAGGAACAAGTTTCTGATTTAATTTTGAGTTAAAGTAATTATTCTCGCACTGTGTCACAGCCTAATTTACTCTGGGTACCCTGTAAATATGTATGTCTATTTAAGAGATTCACTGAAGGAAGGCTCATTGTTGATCCATCCAAACTATAAGAAAACAATCCCTATGCACACCCTATCAGTACTTGTGGGGCAACAGCATGTTTATGTTTATAAGATTGCAGATGTGGCTGAAGTTCACATGTAGGTGAATTCTTTCTTCCTGAAAGCTTTCCTGATCTCTTGGAATATTCCTCTTTAATATTCAGTTTAGCACCTACTCTCCTTGTTTTATTGCAAACTCAACAAGGGCACAGTATATGTCACTTTTGCTTGTTACTGAGTCTATTCTATTATAGTTCTCGACACACAGAAGATGCTCAATAATTATTACAGTAATTGTATATAAATATAGACAAAACATACATTCAGGATATTCAAAAGTTCATAGCAAATGAAAAATCTACCCATGAAATTTTGAAAAAAATCTTTGCACCAAAAAATCTTTTAATTCCATTTTTATGAAATTTTTGAAGTACCTTTGTGGAATATATGTGTGTGTGTATTATAGCTATGCATATAAAAATTATTGAGTGACAGTTAAGTCCTACCATCCATCTGCCTGTTCCTAGCACAGAGTAAGACACTTATTAATTGCACAATAAATTGTGACTGTATATTCCTCATATTATTTAGGGTGGATTGTATGACTGCAATAGCTTGTAGTTTTATCAATCTGAACGTTAATCTTTATTTAAAACTAAAATTTCCACAGCATTGTGTCCATGTAGGATACTGTCCTCAGTAATTTGCAAATACATGTTCCTAAACTCGTTTTTCATGAATTGAAAACTACCAGTCCAGAGATGAATATGATGACAATGATTAAAATTTTGGAGTAACTTAGGCCATTTTAGGGCTAGGGCTCGAGACTCATTTGAATTCCCTAATTATCCTAGCTCAGAACTTCTGCCATGTCGCTCTCCCTGAGGCTCCTGATTGTTTTTTTCTGATGGATGTCCCAGTCTTGTTAATTAAACAAATCTTCAATATTAAATATAAAACTTACCATAAAGTTGAAGTTGCATTATTCTAGATATGATCTGTAGTTACTTTCAACTAGTAGCTACTAACTTCAGGGAATAATTTGTCTAGGCTTTAGGATTTATAATGTACTTACCATTTCAAATTGCAAATGGAAAAAGAAATCCTCCCACTTTGAGTAACAGAGGATCAAAATTGTAATTTAGTGATGTTTATATAAAAAGTGTGTGTATATGTACATATATACAAGTATACATGCATATATTTACATACATATATAGTCACATTCATGTATATGGTATTTATCCATACCTTCTGAATTAAAGTAATATAGTACATTTCATCTCTGATGTAACTCTTTGTGTAAAATAAATTTTAGAAGTTACCATTTTACCAACATGAAAGCAACATTCAAATCCTCACTACCTAAAAAAGTTATAATTTTTAAAAACTTCCAGAATATGTCCTAATAAATTTGTTTAAAACATTAGACAATTCACATTTAATTTCCAAATCTCTTTCAGATCTCACAATCTGTATGTTAAACTGGAAATCAATATCTCCAAATTTATTTTGGGTTTTATTTGTCTCATATTGTTCCCCCATGTGCCTCTGTGTGTGTGACAGATAGAGATCTTTCAATGTATGTTTTTCTCTTCTTTTAACAAAGCTTGTAAAGGGGAAAATACAGTTTCAAAGTAGAAATTTTTTCTTCTTGTTAGTTTCTTCATAATAGTTTTTATGTGTTTTGGGGCAATTAAACCCACCTACTAGTGTGTAATTCCTGAAGAAATTAATGTTTAATATATAACAAAATGACAGTATTTGAACCTTATAGTTTTCACTAACCACAAAAGTAGCCCTTAGCATCAAAATAGTTTTCTCCTAGTTCAGGGGAAAATAAGTAGTATATTTGAAGGGCTTTGCCAGCACCATGCTGCTAAATGTTTAGCTGTGTGGCAGTTAAATGGGCCTCAGGGGAATTAACTTTTGCCGCCTCCAGAGATAGGACAATTGTAGGAATTTTCCCTGCAGGCTTCGCGATATGCGCCGCAATGCTTCGTGCAGTAGAACTGTCACTCTGGAGCGAGTTTGAAGAGCAGTCAAATGAAAGTTAAATCACTTTACCTCACATTTGCTCACTTAGCTTTGGAGAATATTCTCATATTTGTGTTTGGAATTATGTGTCCTCAGCACCAAGTTTTGAAGGAAGTCATGCCCTGGATGTTTTTGCGGAGGGCATGTTGACTTCATGACAGCCCTATCTCTGATCAATATTTTCACTCCATTGGCTGCGTGGGAATATTTTAAGTTCAATGTTAACTTTTAACAAAAAAAATTCTGGAAAGAATTTTACCTCTGATAATTGTATTCACTTAATCCATCATTAGTTCATTTCCTTCAAAACACATTTGTTAAATTCTAATTATAGTCTAGGCCGGCGCCGCGGCTCACTAGGCTAATCCTCCGCCTAGCGGCGCCGGCACACCGGGTTCTAGTCCCGGTCGGGGCGCCGGATTCTGTCCCGGTTGCCCCTCTTCCAGGCCAGCCCTCTGCTGTGGCCAGGGAGTGCAGTGGAGGATGGCCCAGGTGCTTGGGCCCTGCACCCCATGGGAGACCAGGAAAAGCACCTGGCTCCTGGCTCCTGCCATCGGATCAGCGCGGTGCGCCGGCCGCAGCGCGCCGGCCACGGCGGCCATTGGAGGGTGAACCAACGGCAAAGGAAGACCTTTCTCTCTGTCTCTCTCTCTCGCTGTCCACTCTGCCTGTCAAAAAATAAAAAAAAAAAAAAAAAAAAAAAAAAAAAAAAAAAAAAAAAAAAATTCTAATTATAGTCTAGATTCTAAACAAGATACTACAGATAGGATAAAATACAAAATAAACCCTGCCTTTAGCGACCTCAAAACCTAGCAAAAAATGAAACATAAATAACATAAATAACAATAATAGCACCATTTAAGAAGCAACTCAAAACAACAAATATCCCCCAGTTCAATCAAGGTTTTCCAGAGATAAGTAAATTAAGGATCATAAGGATTTAAATTGCTAACTGGAAATGACTCTCCGTGCTATAGAAGTTTAAAGGAAGCAGAGGCCAGTCCTACCTTGGATGTTTAAGTTAGACCTATGAGCAGGATTCACACAAACAGAAAAATAACAGGCTTAGTGAAAAAAGGGATTATATAGAAGTTAAAGGATGAGATTTGTTTTGACATTGATCAAGATCATAAGCATGACATGAATCTCCTTCCCTTAGTGAGTACAGACAGTAAAATATCGCGATGGTCTCTTTTTCAGATAAAAGGACTAGTTTCTAAAGTGATTGTCATCTGCATATATTAAATTGTTATTACCACCCAGATGTGTAGAGCTAATGAGGCCATGCTCTCAGGTTAGCTTATGTGGTTTCATTTTGCCTTGTGGTCAAGGGTAGTACCACTAACACTGCCTGCCCAGGAGTCTCTGGAAATTATCTCCCTGGTCCAGAGGAGCCCATAAAGAAAAGAAGCTATCAGCCCCCTTGCTAAATAAAATTAAATCCCTTAATCATGTAGAAAGTGCTAGTGGCATGGAGTATTATATTCACATTAGGACTTTACATTTAATCCTGCGCTATGACACAGGTTGGTCGGTATATTTACATTTAGCATTCTGCAGTGAAAAAAGGTGGTTGTCATTTAATCCATGAGGAGGTTATTGTGTGAACGTGTTGTGTATTGTCAGTAGGATTTGGTCTGGTAGATAAATGCACATTGTACAAGTTTGCTTCTTCCCAGTTGCTTATGGCACAGTACAGTAAATTAAAATGATTTTATTTCCTATGGTCTTTAAGTGTCATCACTTCTTATTTATTTATTTATTTATTTGACAGATAGAGTTAGACAGTGAGGGAGAGAGACAGACAGAAAAGTCTTCCTTCCTTTGGTTCACCCCCCAAATGGCCGCCACGGCCGGCGCACTGCACCCATCTGAAGCCAGGAGCCAGGAGCTTCCTCCTGGTCTCCCATGGGGTGCAGGGCCCAAGCACTTGGGCCATCCTCCACTGCCTTCCCGGGCCACAGCAGAGAGCTGAACTGGAAGAGGAGCAACCGGCACTGGTACCTGGAGCCCGTATGGGATGCGGGCACCGCAGGTGGAGGATTAACCAAATGAGCCACGGTGCCGGCCCCAAGTGTCATTACTTCTTGACTCTCCTTTTTAGTATTATGGAACTTTTAAGCAATAAAACATTTTAGTACAATGATTTTCAAAGTGCAGACTGCTAACATCTATTGCTGATGTTTCCCTATTATGTTTCAGATTCTGAGGTCATAGTCAATCTGATCAAAGCAGTCTGTAGGGGTGGGTCCCAGGGACCTGCAACTGAAACAAGCTGTCTGGATGATCTTGTGTAAATCAAAAGTTCACAAGTACCACTTGCAATGATAGTCTGCCGGTTAACACCCTGGCCTGAAGTGCTGTCATCCCATATGGGGGCCGGTTCTAGTCCCGGCTGCTCCACTTCCGATCCAGCTCTCTGCTGTGGCCTGGGAAAGCAGTAGAAGATGGCTCGAGTCCTTGGGCCCCTGCACCCGCGTGGGAGACCCAGAAGCAGCCGTTGTGGCCATCTGGGGAATGACCCAGCGGATGGAAGCTCTCTCTCTCTCTTTCTCTACCTCTCTCTGTAACTCTGTCTTTCAAATAAATAAAATAAATCCTTAAAAAATAAAAAAATATATATTACTCTGCAGTAATAAAATGGAGAAGTGACTTGTCCAGATTCCAAGGACATTTCCCCCAGCCCTGGGACTTGCCCAGCTCTCTGAGATCTCAGTCCAGAATTCTTTCTAGCACTGCAGAGGTTTTGCTACGATCCTATGCTACTGTGCAAAATGTTCAGGGAGAAGAATTTTAGTCATCAGTTATCAGCGCACAAACCCTTTTCGACGTATAAATAAGATATGATTGTTAGGCATATACTTGGACTAGATTTACATTCCAGAGAACGTTTCCCTTCAGAATGTGATAACAGCATAGAGTCTTTGTATAGAGAAAACATTAAGCAAGGATAACTGGCACAGTTTCTAACGTGGTTTCCATATTTTTGAATGCTTCAAAAACGTCACAGAACATGTCTATTATGAAAAAAAGGTGCATGGGTTTCAAATTTTCTTTGCGCCATTTTTCCATGACCTTTTCAAAATGCCCTCAACACTTTATCCAGGTGGAATGAAGTTGTGGACTATGATACTAAGAAACAAATCACCATAGGTTAATCAGCTTCCAGCGAAGATGGAGACTCTGCTCACAGTTTCTGCTTTCGCTTTGTTCTTCTCAGGTATTCTTGGGTTAGGGAAACTCACGATCACATTCTCTGACCCTGATGACAGGATTGGCTCCAAAGGTCAGTGTTTAATTGCTTTGAAAATCAGTAGAGACAATTTTTCATTTCGAGTGTCATGGCTTAAATAATAGTTATCAGTTGATATGTGGCATTGTTTTCGAATCCTTAGGACAAAAAACAAACAAAAAAAACAAAACAAAACAAAACAAAACAAAAAACCCAGGTGTTCCATAGGCACTATCTAAAAAGAGTATATGAGAGGCAAGGCCCAGTTGTTGAAAAATTATTTTAATTGTTTTACCCATGACAACACTTTTTAGTTACTGAAAAACTGGAGCTTTTATCCATTCTGACATTTCATCCAGAAAAATGTACCACATGGATATATTGTTTAATTTTAAAAATAGTCTCCACAGAATAATATTCCTTGGTCAGATAGCTTCAGTTTTAAGCAAGATGCTATTTTTTTTTCTTAAAACGACAATGGTTTTCAATGTGAGAACTCTTCTTTGGCTTTTATTGGTGCTGCCAGCTCTTGTAGCCCTGTCCATGTATTCTGCATCTTATCTGATCTGATAAAATTCTTTCACACGGGCCGGCGCAGCGGCTCACTAGGCTAATCCTCCGCCTAGTGGCGCCGGCACACCGGGTTCTAGGCCCGGTCGGGGCACCGGATTCTGTCCCGGTTGCCCCTCTTCCAGGCCAGCTCTCTGCTGTGGCCAGGGAGTGCAGTGGAGGATGGCCCAGGTGCTTGGGCCCTGCACCCCATGGGAGACCAGGAGAAGCACCTGGCTCCTGCCATCGGATCAGCGCAGTGCGCCGGTCGCAGCGCGCTGGCCGCAGCGGCCATTGGAGGGTGAACCAACGGCAAAGGAAGACCTTTCTCTCTGTCTCTCTCTCTCTCACTGTCCACTCTGCCTGTCAAAAAATAAAAAAATAAAAAAAATTCTTTCACAGATTTCATATGGATTTTGGAAGTCTTGCTTGGTAGCTCTGCAGATTAAAATCTTGCTTTTTGAATTTTCAGATTACATTTCTAGCAATGTCTTAGCTTCATATCAGGATGGAAGAGAAGGAATAAAACACATTTCACCTCAATTAGAATATTCCTGACATGTGCTAATTATCTGAGATGATAGTTGAGAAAGGGCTTCAGTAACCAGTGCAAATGTTGACTAATGAAGTCAGCTGTTTTGTAGAGGAATTTAAAAGCAGCACCTCTTTTTGATGAGAAGCCACTCCATCATTTGTGATGTCCTGCTCTGTATCTTTCAGGAGATACAGAGAGTCTTTCATAATTTTCCATTTTATATCATGAATATAATATAAAACATAAGGTAGTCTCTAAATTTGTATGGCTTGATCATTACTCTCTGTATATCACTTTCCTCTTTTGAAATAAGGTGATGATTTACCACCAGGTTCCAACAGTTGCCAACTCATTTCTTATCTCTAAAATTAATTATAGAGAATTAAATTATTTGTAAGTTCTCTTCCCACTTCAACATACTGTGGCTAGACCTAAAGTACAATAAATCTATCTTATCTATTTTCTGTATTGCATGTGTAAGAGAGATAGCTAATATTTTGTTTTGGAAAAGAGCTGTCTCTCTATATTTCCAATTGAAAAGATGGTTGATTTCAAGATATAATATGCTACAATAAAAAGGCTACTGTAAAAGTCCTTTTTACAATAGGAACTGTGAAATGTAATGCACTAGAAAGTATATTGTGTCTTTGTTTTAAATATCCCTATCCAAATAGGGTGTGAAAAAACATATAAATGCTTCTCATTTGAAACATCATTCTGAATATCATTTTATTTTTAAGAGGGAATTCAGAGATATACGTAAAATCAAACTACACACTGTTACTATGGTTATCATCTGTTTAATGGAAGCATTTGAAGAATATTTATCCTTGACATTTTCAAATGAAGTTCAGTGAATTGTGCACAGGGGAATACAAATGGATGCATTCATCCTGACTTGAATAAAAAACTCTAGCTTTGTTGAACACTCTTCTAAAATTATGTATTCTCATCTAGGCACTAAAATGCAATTTTGTCCCAAATTTTTTTCTATCTAAAGAACTTTAGAACTAACTGAGATTCATCAGCAAAAAATTAGACATGTATATATATATACGTATATATAATGTGTTCATATTTTTAAAAAAGCAATAGTGAATGAAGAAGCTAGATAATGAATGCTAGCACTTGGCTGGAGTTTTAATTTGTTGTGCAATATGAAGGTCATTTATCTCTTCCCCTACCATCTTCTTAATTAGCAGATCATATTAGAGAGAGAAGAGCAGTTTATTCTTCATGCGGTGCTCTCAATTGTTGTGTGGATTGGTTGAGGACACGTTCGTTTTCTACTTTATTAACATATTATCCTTTGGGGTTTTCCGGTCTATTGGTGAACGACAAACACTGGTAGCTCCAGATGGTAAGAAACTGAATATTTTACAGCTTGCTTGAACCTAAGACAGAGATGCCTTGGGAGAAGTGAGGAGGGATTGGAAACATTTATGGAATCATAGACGTGATAAGCAATAGGGATGCCAATAGAGACACCTTTCCCTTCATTTAATGAAGTGTTTTTTTTCCTAATTCAGTATTGTTAAAACAGAAGTGTAATGAGTTCTGGGTGGCTGTCTTTGTAGTCTTATTAGTTATGCAGGTAGATACAATACAATAAATACAATGATGGCAGATGAATCTACTCCAAAATGTCTAAACAGACATTCTTGAATTAGTTATATGAAAGTTCACAGTGTGATGGGTCAAACAGCCACACGGAATTTATGGCTTCCTTAAGGATATTCATGTTGTTTTATTTTAAATGAGAGGTTATAATGATAATGTTGATATGGTAACAAAAGAGGGAATAACCATAATCAAAAACCAACATAAGACAAAAGGTAAAGTTAAAGAAAAATAAAGACATTGCCTACTAGTAATATATTTCTTCTAAGCCATTATCACTCATTTTGGCTGCATGACTGCTGATTTGACTTATTTTGGTTGGCTGAACCAAGTTTATAAATGGTAAAAGACATAAAATACTTTTTTCAACCTCAAATATCCAGTTAAATAATAATAATTTATTAGTAGTGAATGAGAATATTATATTATTTTGATATGAATACATGCTATATTTTGCCAACTAAACCACAGGAAAATAATATTTTCAGTAGTATTTATTGGAGTATAATTTACTTCCAGTGAAATTCACCATCTTTGCCATACAATTATATGAGTTTTAATGAATGTGCAAACCACATATTTTTTATTATACCAAAAAGTTCTCTCATGTCCCTTTATAGTCAGCCCTCTCCTCCTATACCCAGACCCTCTCAGTTACTTATTGGTCTGTATTTCTATGAAATTATCTTTTCCATACTGTCAGATAAATGGAATCTTACAAACTGCAGCCATTTGTATTTGTCATCTTTCACTTAGCATAATGCTTTTTTAGCATCATCCATGTTGTTGCATAAAATAAAATGATGCATGGTGTTTGCAAATCAGTTGAAACATGTAGAACAAATATTAAGAAATATCATGAATAATCTTACAGGGAAGATGAGCACCACAATAACTTACTTTTAAACATTTACTTTCAAGCTTTTATTTTTGAATATATCACTTCTGATACATGCACCACACACCATAAAATAAATTATATTTCTTGTGTCACTATAGTCTTCCTGAGCCTACTTTTAAAATCTGAAAATACCACATTGAAAGTCAGTTAATAGCCATTCCTATATTTTTAAAAATATTGTGTTGTTTGTAATTTCTTGCTATCATAGTGCAACAGTGGATGTCTTTATCGATAATGGTTCTGAGAAGTAGAAACTTCAGATGTCCACCAATCAAAGATTTTGCTAAGTACAAAAGAGGGACTCTGGTATGGGTAAGTGTAATGAATGTAAAACCAGGATTGGGCTACTCAGCAAAACCATTGTGATAGGAATAGATGCATGTAATAGAAGCAGTATTATGGAATAAAACAACATACACATTTGGGGTCAGCATTGTGGCATAGCAAGTAAAGCTGCTCCCTGGGATGCCGGTATCCCACATAGGTGTTGGTTTGAGTCCCTGGCTGCTCCACTTCAAATCCAGTTCCCTGCTATGGCCTGGGAAAGCAACAGAAGGTGGCCCAAGTCCTTGGGTCCCTGCCACCTATGAGGAAGACCTGGAGGAAGCTCCTGGGTCCTGGCTACAGCTGGACCCAGCCCTGGCTGATGCAGTGTACACCAGCAGATGGAACATTTTCTCTTTCTCTCTCTTTCTCTCTCTCTTTCTCCTTCTATCTCTGAAATGCTGACTTTCAAATCAATAAATATTAAAAAACACAAACACACACACATGCAGACACACACACACAAACGGTTCCCTTCATTGAATGTTGCATTAAGCATTTTATCTATAATATCTCATTTAACTCTTGCAACAAACTTATGAGGGAGTATTGTAGTCAAAACACCACTCTCCAAAATATCCATACTTTAATCCTTAGAACCTATGAATTGATTATCTTACTCTCCAAAAGGAATTTCAAAGAATTAAGATCAGAGACCATAAAATAGGAAGATTATTCTGGGTGACCCAAATCTGATCAACATTAGACCATAAAAGTAGGCTAACTTTCACTGGCTGGAGTAAGTTATGGCAGAAGGAGAAGTCAGAAGGCTTCTAAGTGTAAGAAGCACTCAACACACTGTTGCTAACTTTGAGGTTAGAGGGACAATGAGACAAGACATACAGGTGGTATTAAGGAACTTAGACTTCATGCTGACAGTCAACCAGGAAGCAGGGACTTCAGTATTACAACTACTGGGAACTGAATTCTGCCAACAAACCCAAGGATCTTAGAAGGAGAATTTTGTCCAGAAAATTCGGAGAAGATACCATGCTGATGACAAGTTGACTTTGGTTTTGGGAGACCCAGAGCAGAGAAATCAACTGAGCCCACTTGGGCTTCTGACTTCAAGAACTGTGAGGCAACAAATTTGTGTTATTTTATTATGCTAAGAGTGGCAAGTTGCTATGGCAACAATAGAAAACAAGTAGAGCTTCTATTGCTATCTCCATTTGATAATTATTGCTGATGATTTGGTAGAGTCTAGTGACATGCTAAAGGTTACTTTACAGTCCATTCAGGAGTTAATGCTAGGTCAAAACCATTGTCTGGGAACATGTTTATATATTTGTTCCTGGATAATCACTTACTTTGTTTCTTAGAAGATAGTTATGGTGTGCTTTTAATATTTAAAATATTTACATTTATTTTATATCATTATTTTTAGATATTTATCAAAATGTTATTTTTATATTCCTAATGCATTTGTGCCTTCTATGTTTTCTACATCAGCTTGTACTATTTTTAAGGTTATTTTCAAGAAACATTTTTAATTATATTAATCAACTATCATTTTATTTCCTTACTTTACACCATTAAGCCATACAGTCTTCCTTTTCTGCCTGAAGACTTTTCCCATTAAAACATCCATTTAAAAATTGCTAGGTCTTTAAGAGATAATATTGATTTTCATTTAAATAAAGATAGCAATATGGTAGTATAGCTAAAGATGAATATATAATTCTCTTCTCTCTGAAGTGTTAATACCTATTTGTAGAAATACTTTTGTTTTTCTTTCAGTAATCACTATTACTATAAATTTTTATCTTAGGCTTTTTCTTTTTCCAAGCTATACTAAATAGAGAAATCCCATCTCAATTAGTTACCTATAAATCACAAGCAGTATATTTTGTCCTTTAGTTGTTTTAGAGACAAAAATAAATTAAGTTGTTTCAATTTATAATCCATTAAATATGAGTAAAACTAAAGCTATTTGAAACCAAAGTAAGCAAAGGCAATTGCTTATTATTTAAATATTTGTGAAAACTGAAGAACATAATTGAAAAGCGTTTGGATTCCAAAAGACACTCAGTCTGTTTCCCATGATTGATTTTTCTTCTACTGAATCTCCCTTTCAGCAGTATGTCAAAAGTGTTCATGCCTAAATAGAGATATTGGAGAGCAAATTAATTCTCAGAGGTCTCTCCATTGAAAGTTTCAAAAATACCTGCCAAATCACAAGTTAGTTTACTTTGGGCCTTTATTCCTGGGTGCTTTCCCTACAATTTAGGATACACTGCTGGAATCTCTGTCAAATGCAAAAGATATTGAAGGCTCCCATCTTCCCCCGCTGCAATACTCTCATCCAAGTATATTACAGACAATAAGATGTAGTAGGGACATTTTATAAAGCATTAGAGGAAAAGAAAATTGCTAATGGTCAGCTCAACCCTTCCCTTTAAATCTTGATCCCGTTAAGCTATATTCTTTCTGGAATGTGGAGCAGTTAGTGTTTTTACCAGCAGTTGTTCAGTATATATTGTCCAATTCTTGGATTTTTTAAAAGGAGTTATTGTTTTCAGACTCGACATCCAATCCACTACTTCATTGTTGCATAATCTGGAGAGCATTGGGCAACCAGAAGATACTGACCGAACCTAACGATAAGAATAGTCTACAGAAATCTTAAGTTCTTCTCTTCGGAGTCTTGATGGAGGGAAGAGGAATAATACTGTTCTATAACTCTACTAACTTAACGTAGCCAGCATTTTTGTTGTGATCTTGACTACCTTTGACCAAGTTATTTGTTCAAGCTCAGTCTTCAGGTTTTCTTTTTTCTCCAGTGAATGAGTTGTTTCAGGGATTGAGAGGGCACTCAGAGCTACAAAATAAAGATGTGCATATCACAGCTGTCTTTAGCTGTATCCATAAAAAGTACAATTCAGATTCCCATTTTAAAAATGGAAGAAAAGTTAAATCGATGGATTATATATAATAGGAAATAAGAGGCTTTAAAGTAAACATAAAGAAGGACAAACCAACTACAGTCAAATCTGGCTTAGCAAAGTAAGGGTTTATTTTATATTAAAGGTTAGGAAAATTCTCCTAAGGGATAGGACTAAAAAGTGAGCCATTCAGTCAATGGAATTTAATTGGCTAGGCTAGGCTGAGCAAATGCCTTTCTATTCAAACTTTAGACCAGAGGAGAGTTACACTAGAGTTCTCCAAAAAGTTTTTTGGAAAGATGGAATTAAAAGATAAGTTTATTTTGGAGCAAAAATGTTTAAATCCATGTGTAACTTCTTTTTCCTTTGTTAAGGAAAAAGATTTATTTATTTTAAAGGCAGAGTGACAGAGATAGAGGAAGGGAGGGAGCATGGGTGGGAGAGAGAGAGAGAGAAAGAGAGAGAGAGAGAAACCTTCCATCAGTTGGTTCACTTCTCAGATGGTTAAAATGGTTGGGATTGGACCAGACCAAAGCCCGGAGACAGAAGCTTCATCAGGGTCTTGTACGTGGGTGGCAGGAGCTCAAGCGATTGAGCCATCTTCTGCTGCTTTCCTAGGCACATTAGCATGGACCTGGATCTGAACTGTACAGTTAGGACTTCAAATAGAGCCCATATAGCATGCCAGTGTTGCTGGTGGTGGCTTAACCCACTACACCATGATCCCCTAGATTTTTCATAATACAAATTATTCATAAACACTTTGAAGACCTCTCCTTTTTCATATGATAGAAGCAGCCAGATAATGGACAGAAACTCTTATTCAACTGATGGTAACCTTCAATCTTTACCTTCTTTGCCATTAACTCATAGATTTCTTCTAAAGTGAATATTATTGTCTCCAGACATCTGGTGCATCATCTCTTTTTCCATTATTTCCCCACAACTTTGACTGACAGGACACAGTTAAAACTATAGAATGTACTTCTAGGGGCGGATCTAGTGGGCTTGGGCAATTGGCAATGTACCCTAATTAGGTCTCTTCTGATGTCCTTTATATAGCCAGCTTCTATTTCTGCCTCTCCAAATATTCCCCTGGTCTTAGCTCTTTGTTTTGCCCTGATATCTTTAGCTCTAACCCCTAGAATATTTTTGGATCCAAAGTAATTTGCCTTTTAAAAATTAGATTTTTGAGGGGTTGGTGCTGTGGTGCAGTGATGCCCTGGCCTGAAGCGCTGGCATCAGGCACTCCTGGCTCCTGGATCTGGATCGGCGCAGCTCTGGCCATTGCTGCCAACTGGGGGATGAACCAGCAGATGGAAGACCTCTCTCTGTCTCTGTCTCTCTCTCTCTCTCTCTCTCTCTCTCTCTGACCCTCCTCTCTCTGTGTAACTCTGACTTTCAAATAAATAAATAAATCTTTAAAAAATTAGATTTTTAGTTTTTATCTCTTATCCTGTATGTTGCTAAATCCAAATCACTTACCAATTTGTCCTCATCCAAATGATAGTCCTAGATTTAGATACGTACTTTTCCATCCCACCCCCATCTGTTCATTAACTTTTATTGACTTCCAATGATTTTTAATTCATAATACCTTTAAACATATGACAAACAAGAGTATTTTATGATGAATAGCAAATGAGCACTACAAACATCTATCTGACAAAAGGATATCCTATAACAGGTTCACAGTCATTGAATTATAGAATTCTTGGGATTTCAAGCAATGTTACAGCCCATCAGTTTTAGATTGTCACATAAAGCAAAATTACTTTCTTTCTATTTTATCCCTGATATTAACTCCTGTGTTGCAAGTGAAAGACATCCAAGTGAAACGTTCCAAGATAATAGGAAAATCTATCGTAAAGATAGTGGGAAATTTCATAGAACTCAAAAACAGGAAAATAAGTGGATTTGAGGAAGAAAGAGACTGAAATACCACAAGGATTTGATAACTTACATGTCTGATTTTTCTTGGTTGTTGACTTCATTCTTTCTCCACATGGCTGAACACATGACTGTTTATAGTTTCTGAATTTTAAAGGACTTTACTCAAGAGAGACTGACTTGATTCTTTCATCTGAAGTCCAGATTGCACACAAAGATCTCATCTTGGCTCAGCTATCCATCCAGGACCAATTATTTATGGCTATGGATAATAGGGTTTTGCTATCTAAAATGACTACTGCCTCAGTCTCTGTGTTGATACATAGGAAGTTCCTCAGAAAAGGGGGTATTGGTTAGGATGCTGTATATACAATAAAATATCTCTAGCAATGGTGAATTTGTTGCTTTGTGAAGTAGTATCTATTTCCTTAAAGAATATCACTGTTAGAATTTTCGGTTTGTTTTTTGCTTGTATAAATAAGATTTCAAGTTTTTGTTGCCTAGAGAGTTAAAAGAACATCAAAATGAGATGAAAAAGATAATATTGACATCGAGGCTTCATTAAAGCCCATTCTAAGTAAGTATTGTCATAAATACAGAAGTTAGAAAGAAGTTGCAGTCATGTCTTTCACAGACCCTGCCAATTATATTTTAAAGTTTTCCTGTTGCCGTTAAGACAAGTGTTCTTGACGTGGGCAAGAATAAGAAATAATGATGTAAATTATTGAACAGCAATTAATTAATGAAATATACTTTAAGTTATTTTAAAAACTAAGATAATGAAAATAAGTAAGCTATGAAGATAAATTTAAAGGTGAGTTTTATGTTTAAGCAATTTGCATTTCTTTTCATTTTCATATAAGTTAATAAACATATGTCTGAAATACTCTCTCCAATATGTAATGAAATGATTAAGTAAAGACACATTGCTCACATATACTTTAAGACTGATTGTTCATGTAAGACTTTTTGTATGGAGTTGGTTTTCATCTCCATTCTCAATTTATCCTTCTGATTGTTTAAATGTGGCTTTCAATTTTAAACAGTTGGATTATAGCATGCCTTGATATAGTTCTGCCCAAGTTTTCAATGTCAATCTATTTATAGAAATATACTTAAATTTTGCTTTTTCATTGTAGAATATGGTGTAGATTGAATTATATGTCTAATAAACTCTGCAGTTTGAACAACAGACCACATTTATCAAAAGTCTAGGTAAGATTTTCAGACTTGGAACAGTTAAATTGGGGTTAAATATATTAATACTTACATAAAATCCTTAGTTTCTCTATCATAGAAATAAAATCTAGCCTATAAATTCTCTGAATATTTTTCTCATAATCAGAATTTTCAGATCTCAGTTTAACACTTATGAGTATAAAAATAACTGAAAAAGATCTTGGTAAAAAAAAATAGGAATGGGAATAGGAAGGGATCAGGAAAAAGGGTGGTAGTGTGGGTGAGAGGGAGGGTAGGGAGGAAAGTATTTTTATGTTCCTGAGTATGTACATATGAAATAAATGAAATTTGTATACCTCAAATAAAATTTTTTAAAGATTCATTTACTTATTTGAAATGCAGAATTACAGAGGGGCAAAGAGAGAGACAGAGAGAGAGAGAGAGAGAGAGAGAGAAAGATCTATCCACTCCCCAGATGACAGCAATGGCTGGAGCTGTGTTGGTCCGAAGCCAGGAACCAGGAGTTTCCTCCAGGACTCCCACGCGAGTGCTGGGGCCCAAGGACTTGGGCCATCATCTACTGCTTTCCCAGGCCATAGCAGAGAGCTGGATTGGAAATGGAGCAGCCAGGACTGGAACCGGCACCCATATGGGATGCTGGCATCACATGCAGTGGCTTTATCTGCTACGCCACAGGTCCAGACTCTTAGATACATTTTTTTAATAAAGAAAATAGAGTATTTTTGTAATGTCATTTATATTATAAAACTCTCAAGATGAACTATCATATAAATTGCTGACATTTTAAAATCTCCAAATCAACAATTAAATTTTAAGCCTAATCAAAATATGGATTTCAACTACTTTTACATAAAATCAATGGATAAGAATGTGAATACTATTGATATTTCACAATAGGTAAAAAATAAGTAAAAATGATGCGACCTTGTATTTGATCACAAGGCATCTTTAACATTCAGCAAGTGAATATGAACTATGTTTATTGTGCTCCCTTGGCATTCTCTCCCCATTTCCACTCTTTGATTCCTAGTCTGCCCATATTTCTCAATTCACATGTAGTTCAGCAGACCACACTCATTTCTATTGTTTAGAATCCTGGTCAACTACTATTTTTAATTTTTAAAAATGGCTTTGATTTATTCATCTCACAAAAGATACAATACATTTGTAAATATGTTAACTGCTTTTAGGCAACATCCACATGAATTTTCACTTTGACCTCATACTTTCATCAAAGAAGCAAGAAATACAATAACATGGGCGCAAATTCTTGATTTATCAAAAGTCTCATTTTAATTAATTAATTAATTAATTAGGGAGGTAGAGACAAACATACAGGGAGAAAGAGTGCTCCTATTTGCTGGGTCACTCCCCAAATGCCTCCAGTCGCAGAGGCTGAGGTGGATTGAAGCCAAAACCAGGAATAACCCAGGCTACTCACGTGGGTGGCAGAAACTCAGTTATTTGAGACATCACTGCCGTCTCCTAGGGAAGCTGGATCCTGGAACTGGAGACGGGTATCAAACCCAGGCACTCCACTGAGGGTCTGCGTGTCTTAACTGATTGTTTAAATGTTTAAACACTTGCCCTCAAACCATGGATTTTATTTTAAACTTCTAGATCCATTACTTTCTATCGTTGTTTAGTTTCCTATGCTTTTTATTTCCTTACATACATACTCCAACTATTATTATTTCAAGGCCTCCAGTTACAAGATTTGAAAAATCCAGTCTGTCCACCACCAAAGTTAATACTCCAATATCAGTGCTCACAGAATTATAGGCAAGTGTATTAGTCGCATTTTAACTAGCACAGCGAAACATCTAAAGCAACTAATTTTATCAAGAGAAAGCTTTATTTAGCTTACAGTTTTGGAGGTTCAGTCCAAGAGTATTAGGCGGCTCCAGTTTTTTGGCATCTGATGAGGGTAGTGCGTGGCAATGGCACAGCCCCAGTGGGTGAAGTATTACAGGGCAAGCCAAGGACAGAGAGTGCCTGAGTTTATATCAGGCCTTATAACAACCTTGAACTACCTTCTCAAAGCACATCCCCAGTAACCTAAAGATTTTACACTAGGTTCACCTCCTAATCACCATGGTTGTATTATGCTTCCACCCTCTTACTACCGTTCATTTATGAGTTTGAAGTTTAGCTATCTGCATGATTTTGGAAGCCATATCTTATTGAAGCATAGCAGTATGCTTGTTTGTTTAATAAAACCTGAGTAAAGACTCTTTTGTTTTTGTTTTTCTGATTATGGTATATTTAGAGAAATATGTTTATTTTTATAATATTTTATTAGCAAAACAGAGAAGCATTTTATCATAAACACCAGTAATTAAAATTATATTAAAATTTAGTTAGTGATATACAAGCTATGACCACTTGTAAAATTTATGGAATATGCTTCCATTTGCCTGATAGTTGATTTTTACGACTGATGTTAGTTTTCCTGCTTGATAAAACTGTAATGATTACTCTTTATTAAAAAGTCAGGTGACGCCAGCATCCAAAGGATCATATCAGAAATATGACCTGAGACTGATGAGTCTGTGTGTGTTGATTATTTTTGCTGCTCCCTAGGCCAGTGCTGTTGAGGAGAGTGGAGTTACATATAGTATCATATGGTCAGTTTTCTCAATGAAATTCGTGGTTTATATCAATTAACATGAATGAGTCAAGAATTAACAAAAAACCAGTGATTCACAAAAGATACAGAGTGTCACCTATTTTCTATTTGCATGCACATGGGAATTTGGTTCATTTTTATGCATTTTTTTCTCATTTAGTTTTTCTCTTAGAGATATGAATAGCACAGACCAATTGGTTTTGTAAGAAATAACTGAAGATAATTTAGATCATAAATATGAATGCAAATGACTCTATAAATACGTAGAGTAGAAAGTGTGAATTTCTTTGGAGGAAAGAAATCTGCCACTTTCTGTACTTACTGCTTTTGTGCAATTGCCCGTTTTATGATCCTACCCTACACTTATTAACTGAGGCATATTGCAATTTTGCAATTCTGACAAGCCAAAGAGTCATGTTATACAATTTAGTTGTCTTTGTATTGTGCAATATTTGATTCTCAAGCCATTGCAAATCTAGTTCACTCATACTTTTAGCATGTCTTATTTTCAATTTTTCAAATAAGATGCTGCTGAACACCCTTTGATTAATTTGAAATTGACTAGCAGTTGTGAATAACCTCATACTAGATGTTCACAATATAGTTTATGTCTAATTTACACCTGATAGCAAATGACCTGAATGATGGTAAGCATTTTCTTTTGCTATTATATCTGTAAATCAGAAGTAACTGGAACATCATGTATACTTTTCAAGTGTGTATGTATGTCTGTGCATGTGCACTAACTTCCATGATCTATTTAACAAAGTAAAAATGAATGAAAGTAAGTGGTTTATCTAGTGTTGCAGCAGGCAGAATTCTTAAATGTACCCTAAAGATCTCAGGCCCCTGGTATATAAACACTTTCTCCAGGTATGAATACTGACGTCAACTACTACATTAAATGCTGCTATGAAGAGATTCTGGCAGATGTAATTAAAGGCACTAATTACTTTTGCTAAATAACTAGATTCTAGCTGTTCTTGCCAGAGTGCAAGAGAAAAACTATATGAGATGATTAACATATTAAATCATTTAACTATACTAACCACTATATATTTATATATACAAATTGTATATACATATCCTATAACATAATGTTCTATGCCTTAAGCGTACACAATAAAATTCATTTATAAAATAAGATCCTTTATCAGTTGACCTTAAGATAAGGATTAGGCCTACCCTAATAGGTGAGACTTTAAATCTAGGTCTAGAGGTCAAGAACAGAGAAAATCAGAGGCACAGCAGAGGGATTCGACAGGAAAGAAGTCTATGTTACGGGGTTGGAGATGGAGCTCAATAATATGGTTGATTTCTAGCAATTGGGGGTAGCCCATGTCAAACATTCAGTAAGAAATGAGAACCTCAACCCTACAACCAGTGAATTATGACAATACCTGAATGAGTTTGGAAAAGAATTAAACACCTCAAGTAATATTGCAGCCCAAATGTAATGAGATCCTGGGCATAGGACCCATAGAGTTATTTTTGGACTCCTGAACCAGCGGACCTATGAGATAATAAATTTGTGATGCATTAAGTTAATCAGCTTGGGTTAATCTTTAGGCAGCAATATACAACTCATGCATCTTTTTTAAATCTTTTTTTCTGTATATATCAACTCAGGTCCTTTCTTATAAGCAGTAACTGAAAATGCCTTTGGCTCTTCAGTAAAGGTCAAAGTCTTCAGTGTAAGAGAAATAGTCCATGTTCCCCCAATGTGTTTTTCTAGTCTTTCCACTATAAGCTTTTATGTCCCTCCTTCTCTGAAAATGCTCCTTTCTGTACACTATAACTCTGTGTTGATTTTTTTCACTATATCTTCTACCTAGAAGGCCTTCCAGTACCACTTCAGTATATTCAAGTGCAAACACTATCTATCATTCAAGGTTCAATTCAACTGCCATATCTTGTGTAAAACTGTCATTGATCCAATGCAGCTTTTAAAAACTCACCCTGCTTATTACTCTCAGAGATATACCATGAACAACCCATTAGTTTTTCATGTTCTTCAGTGTATTATTTTCATATGAACATTTGATATTTCTTACAAGGAGGAGGTATCATTGCAACACTTATATAACTTTGTATAAAGGAGATGATTTGGTATTGGATGGATATATAGATTGGTGAATGAATTGACGAATTAAGGAATCAGTGAATCCAGAGAGTTGACCTTTAATATTATAATACATCCACTTCATTTTCACTCACTCTTTGTATATGCTTCTTATTTATTTACTTTATCATCCCTACCCTCCCATCCTCACACTGTTTTCTTGCTACCCTAGACTCCCCCACTGATTTCTCTGATTTTTAGACATCCATGAACAGAAAAACATGGAAATACATTGCATGAGAAATTATGCTGATCTTGCATTTCATCTTTCATCATCTTAATTTATTCCTTGGGAAATTACTTGATGATTGGAGTTAATTTCATTCTCATTCAATTGATCTCTCTTAATTCTGAAATAACTATCAAAATACATGTTTATCCATTAATTATGTATAATATATTGTGGCTATATTCATATTCTCTAGACATTTTAAACAACATTTCAATTTTATTTTTCTTAAAATTCTTTGTAATACAAAATCAAAGTCAAAGTCCTTGGTGACTAGGCAAAGAATGGCATGGTATTATCAGTCATAGTAGGCAGAGAAATGTAGCATATGAAATGGAAGAAGCAATTCAAATAATATGCTTCTATGTGTTATAATTTTGCTAGAAACGTGGACACAAATGTAAGTATATAAACTTTAATAATGCTGTAAGTGATTTATTAGGATAGTTATTGTTAATTTAAAGGCAACAATAATAAGGGGAATGTTTATATTGACCAGAGTTACAATGAATACTTTCTTTTTAAAAAAAAATATTTATTTTTCACTTGAGAGTCAGAGTTACACCGACAGAGGAGAGGCAGAGAAAGAGAGAGAGAGAGAGAGGTCTTCCATCCAATGGTTCACTTCCCAATTGGCTGCAACGGCCGGAGCTGTGCTGATCCGAAGCCAGGAGCCAGGAGCTTCTTCCGGGTCTCCCATGCGGGTGCAGGGTCCCAAGGATTTGGGTCATCTTCCACTGCTTTCCCAGGCCACAGCAGAGAGCTGGATTGGAAGTGGAGCAGCTGGGGCTAGAACCGGCACCCATATGGGATGCCGGCACTTTAGGCCAGGGCGTTAACCCGCTGCGCCACAGCGCCAGCCCCACAATGAATAGTTTCTAATTCAAATAATAATACTTAATGTTGCTCACAGTGGTGTGGTAATCATACATAACTGTTTGTAGATAACCACTTGCTTCAAACACTAAATTATGGATCTCAATGAATTGGTGATATTTCAGTTAATTGTGCTAGAATCCCTTATGCATTTTTAAACAAAAAATTCACCTATTTAAGTTACTTGTAGTGATAGCTGTGCATGTAAGGACAAGCTTCTTCCTCTGCCCTTCCTCTGCTTCCTTTCATCACTTCTGCCCACTGCTGGTTTCTCTATTGGATTTTTGAATATCTCTGTAAAGATATAGAAGAAGGAGGAGTAGGCAGAGGAGGAGGAGAGTAGTCAGGTATTGATTATTGTGTGTGCTAAATTATATGCATGTGTGTGTGTGTGTGTGTGCATTGGTGTGGGTGTTGGTATGTGAGCATGTTCACAAGTGCATATACATATTTAATCCCTAAAACAAAGTGTCAAGGAAACATGAAGAAAAGTTTAAAATACCCAAGGATCTGAAATTACAAAAGATATATTTGCCTAAGCTATGAAGCTGAACCAAATTTGGCTGTCCCCATATTGCTTATATTCTTTCACACTGCTATAGAAATTGCTTATTGTATAGAAAAGTCAGTGGTGAATTTTCACTTTTATTTCTTCATCTTTATGATGCTTTTATATCTCTTTTCCTTATTTTCTATTCCTTCTCCAATTGTTTTCTATAATGTACTCAGCAATACTATTTGCTAATTTAAAACTATTGAATGTTTATCTTGTACCACACAAAGATACATCAATGAACAAAAAATACACAACCTTGCACCCTTATGGAGTTCATATTCTAGTCAAAGGAGACTGATAGTAAATAAGCAAACCTGTGTTAGGTATGATGAGAGTCATAAGGAGAAACAGAACAGTGAGAGAGGTGAAGGGACAGGTGGTAGAAGGAGTGAATGGAGCCAAGGCCTTGGTCAAAGAAGACTTAAGCGATGAGGTAAGGCCTTCTATCAAATACCTGAAAGACAATATAGATAACAGCAGCCCCATTCAAATGGATTGCAGATTTGTGCACTCCTCTAGGCAAACAAAATTCTACAGCTAAGGTCCTATGGCAGATTTACAGTGATAAGACTAGTTGATATATACACTTTGTTATAGACTGTAGCTTTCAACTCAGTTCACGAATGAAAAGCAACATATTCTATCAGAATATCAGGTGCCCCATTGACACCTCCAGATGAGTTATAGAACTAATCTTGTTGTCTGGAGCGTATTGTCACTAGGCCAGCCAAAAACACTGAGAACTAGCATATATTAGGTACTTGTGATCTGGCACATGGGAATCAGCAGCAGGCATAGTCATGGGTTCTTTGGGCTTTATATGCCCTGTTGGCCTGGTATTTTTTCTGTTATAGGAGGGAAAGAATCAACTCTCCTATATCTAAATTATTATTTTACCCTTTATGTATTTTTTTTCTAAAATAAGAATTTTATTACTTCTGTATTATGCTGTACGATTCTTCCCAACAGAGTCTCTAACTACACTTTTTCTTTTTTTATGGCTCCTATGTGGTTCTTACCTGATGAGCTCATTTCCCTTCAATGCCCAGCCCCTACCTAGACCCATTCAATCAGATCCTTGGGAACTGGGAATCTTGCATCAGTATTTTCTTTTTTTTTAAACTTTTATTTAATGAATATAAATTTCCAAAGTACGACTTATGGATTACAATGGCTTCCCCCCCATACCGTCCCTCCCACCCACAACCCTCCCCTTTCCCACTCCCTCTCCCCTTCCATTCACATCAAGATTCATTTTCGATTATCTTAATATACAGAAGATCAGCTTAGTATACATTAAGTAAGGATTTCAACAGTTTGCTCCCACACAGAAACATAAAGTGAAAAATAATAGATGATTTTTTCTGAGACCCAACCTCAGGGAATCTCTTTAAGCAAGGCTAGCCACTTAGAGAACTTGGTCTTCAAAATTATCTTAAATGATTGTTTCTTTTCTTTCAACACACCAGGAAACATACATAGGTAAGAAGCTGAGAGCATTGGGGAATTTTCTGTCCCTCCCCACTGCCCTGAATTAGATGGGATGGTTCCTTGCACCTTTAAGTCACAATCATAATATTCAGCTTTAGTGCTTGGGGGCTACACTCAGCTCTCCCTTTTCTCTCTTTCAGAATTTCTTTTTATAAATAGTTTAAATAAGATGATTGTGTCTCTTGTTAATCTTTGTGTATTGAACACTTGATGCAGTTGTATCTGAATGATAGCAATGTCTAAGGTTCAAATGCTGGATATTTGTCTGTTTCAAGACCTCACCTGAAAGGAGATTTTGTGGGGACACTGGAGGACTCCACACCCATCATGGTTTTGTGGCCAGTGTTATAGTGATTTCGTACAGTACAGGGACACCAGTTGTGCCATTACTGCATACATTTACACTGACATTACTTTAGTTTAAGAAGTTTTTTTCAGACATGTGATGAACACTCCCCTGCACAAGCACACTGTGTCACTTGATTTTCATAATAATCTGAGGCAATTTTGTCAGAGACTGGTAGTTCTGTTTCACAAACAGGGAAATGAAGATTCTGAAAGGCTAAATAACTGGCTCTGTGCTTCCCAGATCCCTAGTTAGTGGTAAAGAAGGCCAACAACTCAGGGTTTAAGATTTGTGTCCCGGCCGGCGCTGTGGCTCACTAGGCTAATCCTCCACCTCGTGGCGCCGGCACACCGGGTTCTAGTCCCGGTCAGGGCGCCGGATTCTGTCCCGGTTGCCCCTCTTCCAGGCCACTTCCCTCCATTGGGTTCTCACTCACAAAGATCCTTCATGTAGAACATTTTTTGCTGCAGTGTCTTGGCTTCCCATGCCTGAAATGCTCTCATGGGTTTTTCAATTAGACCAGAATGCCTTAAGGGCTGATTCTGAGATCAGATTGCTACTTAAAGTGATTTTCATTCTATGAGTCTACTATGTGGACTGTTTCCCATGTTGGAACATTTTCTCTTTTTTAATTCCATCTATTATTATTAACAGACACTTATTCCTATTTATATGATCACTTTTACAATTAATCCTATCTATATGTTCCCTTTAACACTTAAGATGGCATTTTTACTATGCAGCTTAGTGTGACTTGGGGACCCATGGCAACTTTTTAAACTGTACTCTTAGAAGTAAGTCTGTAAGAATGTAGGCAGGTAGAACTATAGAGCTTTACATTTACAAACTTCCTCCTCCCTCTCTTACTTTTTAATGAGATTCATCTTCAGTTGACTTTATACACATATGATTAACTCTATGTTAAGCAAAGATTTCAATAAATATTATGAGGCAAAAAAAAAGAAAACAAAAAAATAAAAACAAAAACTAGTTCTTAACAGTCAAGACAGGGGCCGCTCAGGTCATCCTTTCTTGAAGTGTCAATTTCACTTCTACAGATTTCATTTTAGGTGCTCTATTAGTTCTCACAGATAAAAGAGAACATATGGTATTTGTCCCTTTGGGACTGGCTTATTTCACTATGATGTTTTCCAGATTCATACATTTTGTTGCAAATGACCAGATTTCATTTTTTACTGCTGTGTAGTATTCCATAGGGTACATATCCCATATTTTCTGTATCCAGTTTTTGGTTGACGGGCATTTAGGTTGATTTCATGTCTTAGTTACTGCAAATTGAGCTTCAAAAAATAGCAGACAATATTTTTATTTGCTGATTTCATTTCTCTTGGGTAAATTCCTAGGAGTGTTATGGCTGGGTCATATGGTAGGCCTATATCCAGATTTTTGAGTTATCTCCAAACTGTCTTCCATAGTGACATTGCCATTCTTCATTCCCACCAACAGTAGATTAGGGTACCTTTTTCTCCACATTCTCGCTAGCATTTTTTTTTTTATTTCTGTATGAAAGCCACTCTAACTGGGGTAAGTGAAACCTCATTGTGGTTTTGATTTGCATTTCCCTGACAGCTAGTGATCCTGAACATTTTTAATGTGTCTGTTGGCCATTTGGATTTCCTCTTTTGAAATATGTCTATTGAGGTCCTTGGCCCATCTCTTAAGTGGGTTGTTTGTTTTGTTGTTGTGGAATTTCTTCATCTCTTTATATATTCTGGTTATTAATTCTTTATCAGTTGCATAGTTTGCAAATAATTTCTCCCATTCTATCAGTTGCCCCTTCACTTTTCTGAGTGTTTCTTTTGCAGTAAAGAAACTTCTCAACTCTATGTAATCCCATTGTTAACTTTGGTTTTGATTGCCTTGACTCTGGGGTCTTTTCCAAGAACTCTTTTCCTGTGCCTATATCTTGCAGGATTCCTCTGATGTTCTCTAATAATTTGATAATGTTGGGTCATAGATTTGGATATTTAATCTATGTTGAGTGAATTTTTGTGTAAGGTGTAAGGTGTAAGGTAGGGGTCTTGCTTTATACTTGTACATGTGGAAATCCAGTTTCTACAGCAGCATTTGTTGAAAAGACTGTTATTGATCCAGGGATTGGTTTTAGCTACTTGGTCAAATATAAGTTGTTTGTAGATGCTTAGATTGATTTCTTGCATTTCTGTTTTGTTTCATTGTTCTATCCATCTGTTTTTGTACTGGTACCCAGATGCTTTGATTATAACTGACTTGTAGATTGTCTTGAAATCTGTTTTTGTGATGCCTCCAACTTTATTTTTGTTCTATAATATTGCTTTCACTATTTGATGTCTCCTGCTTTTTCAAGTGAATTTCAGTATGATTTTTTTATATCTGAGAAAATTTTTTTTTGGCATTTTTTGGTATCACATTGAATCTGTAAATTACTTTCAGAAGAATGGAAATTTTGATGATATTGATTCTTTTAATCCATGGATATAGAAGGTTTTTCCATTTTTTTATCTTCTTCTATTTCTTTCTTTAAAGTTTTGCAGTTCTTTGACATCCTTGATCAAATTTATTCCAAGGTATTTGATTTTTTGTAGCTATTGTGAATGGGATTGATCTTGGAAGTTCTTTCTCAGCCGTGGTATTGTCTGTGTATACTGTATATGTTGATTTTTCTGTATTGATTTTATATCCTGCTACTTTACCAAACTCTTCTATGAGTTCCAATAGTCTCTTGGTGGTCTTTTGGGTCCCCTACATATAGAATCATGGCATCTACAAATAGGGATAGTTTGACTTCCTCCTTCCCAATTTGTATCCCTTTGATTTCTTTTTCTTGTCTAATGACTCTGGCTAAAACTTCCAGGACTATATTGAATAGCAATGGTGAGAGTGGCCATCCTTGTCTGGTACCAGATCTCAGTGAGAATACTTCCAACTTTTCCCCCACTCTCTAGGATGCTGGCAGCGGGTTTCTCACAAATGGCTTTGATTGTGTTTGTGGGGAGCAACTCGGACTAGACTGTTATGGAATTAAGACTTATTCTATGCATCTTCTCTCCCACAATATGGCCCTAGGAGAGGAGGAAACAGCTTCTACACAGCTGCCTCCAGTTCAACCAATAAACAGCAGGACTTGCTCCTGATTGGAGGAGAGCAGCGTACTCCGCGTGTGGGTAGCAGAGTTGGGATTGGTGGAAGAGGACTATAAAGGAGGAGAGAGACAACATGCACCAGGAACATCTATCTGAAGGAACACCTGAGCAGCCCCCGAGAGAGCCGGCCAGCGGTAGCGGTATGCCGCTCCCCCGCGGAAGTGGGGAAAGTGGCAGGGGGAACCGCCCTTCCATGGAGGTGGAAGGGACGGTAGCCAACCCGGGAAGAACCAGCAGCAAACCCAGGGAGGGCCGAGCAGACAAAAGAACAGCGCAGGGTCCTGTGTCGTTCCTCCAGGAAGAGGGGGAGCGACAGTGTTGAGAACTATTCCTTCTATACTTAATTTTCTTAGAGTTTTCATAATGAAAGGGCTTTGTGTTTCATCAAATGCTTTCCCTGCATCTATTAAGATAATCATATAGTTTTTGTTCTTCAGTTTGTTAATGAGATATATCAAATTGACTGATTTGCAAATGTTGAACCATCCCTGGATACCAGGGATAGATCCCACGTGGTCTGGGTAGATGATCATTCTGATGTGTTGGTTCAATTGGTTTGAATTTTCTTGAGGATTTTTGCATCTATGTTCATCAGGGAAATTGGTATGTAGTTCTCCTTCTCTGTTGCATCTTTTTCAGCTTTAGGTATTAAGGTGATGCTGGCTTCATAGAAAAAATTTGGGGTGATTACCTCCTTTTCAATTGTTTTGAATAACTTGAGAAGACTTTGAGTTAGTTCTTTATTAAATGTCTGGTAGAATTCTTTGGTGAACCCAACTGGTTCTGGGTTTTTCTTTGTCGAGAGGGTCTTTATTACTGATTCAATTTCCTTCTTCATTACGGGTCTGTTTTGATTTTCTATGGCTTCATGTTTCAATTTATGTAGGTTGTATGTGTCCAGGAATCTATCCATTTCTTCTAAGTTTCCAATTGTAGGCATACATCTCTCAATTTTTTTCCTCAGCTGAGTAGCACTCCATAGTGTATATATTCCAGAATTTCTCAAGTTATGGACATCTTGGTTGATTCCATACCTTAGCTATTGTGAATTGAACTGCAATGAACATGGGAATGCAGATAATACTTTCACATGCCGATTTCTTTTCCATTGGGTAAATTCTCAGGAGTGGGATGGGGATGGCCAGTCTATGTTCAGATTTCTGAGGTATCCCCATACTTTCTTTCAGTAGCTGTACCAATTTACATTTCAACCAACAATGGATTATAGCACCTTTCCCCTGCATACTTGCTAGCATTTTCTGTTTGTTGATTTCTGTATGAAAGCCATTCCAACTGGGGTGAGGTGAAACCTTATTGTTGTTTTGATGCGCATTTTCCTGATGGCTAGTGATACTGAGCATTTTTTCAAGTGTCTATTTCACATTTGGATTTTCTCTCTCGAAAAACACCCTTTCAAGTTCCTTGCCCATTTCTTAACTCGATTGTTTTATTGTTGTTGAGTGGTTTTTTGTTGTTGTCTTTTTTGCTTGTTTGCTTGTTTTCAGTGCAGAATTTTCTCAGCTTGATGTAATCGCATTTGTCAATTTTGGCTTTGACTGCCTGTGCCCTGGGGTCTTTTCTAAGAAGTCTTTCCCTATGCAAATGTCTTGAAGAATTTCCCCCAATGTTCTCTATTAATTTGATGATATCCTATGTTTATAAGGAAACGTCATAATTGTACCATGACCCCATAAGTCTTCAGGTTCAGTCAATGCATTTAGATGTACTGAGAAGACTGAGTCATTTTTAGTGCTTTTTTTCTAGGGAGTCTCACTAGGGCTATTCTGGAAGTCTGAGGTCTTGGATAAATAAACATTCCTTATTTGGCTCAAGCATCCACTGTGATTTCTGGCTCTCTAATCTCACAATACTGCTAATGAAAAACTTTATCTGTAAATGGAAAATAATGAAGGATTGACAGTGTTATGCTTCAAGATCAAGATTGATTAATGCTGTGAATAATATATATTTGATGAATAATTATTCCAATTAATGTCTCCAACAAATATTTTTACTAATTAATTAGTTGCAAATTATTCTTTTATTTTTAATTAGGGAAAATAATTTGTGTATGTTTGACCTGACTTCAAGGATGCTTTTTTCTTTAGTCTGGGAATGGTGCTTTTAGGTAGAAAAAGAGATAGATTAGAAATACAGACACAATCTCTCTTACACACATATGGAGTTAGTAATATAAGGCACAACATACTACATATTGTAGAGGAGGTATCATGTACCACAGGAATTAAAAAACTAGGAAACATTGTTTCCATTATTTGCTTTCAGTGTGGATAAAATGAAATCTTACAGACAATATTATATAGGAATTTGATAATGAAGGATGGATAAGTTTGATTTGACTTGGCAAATGATCGATTATGGGATTTAAAGGAGAAGACAAGGGACTAATGTTCAGCCTGGTGTTTAAGAGGCCAGTTAATATGCACAAGACCCATATTAGGGTACTTGGGTTCAATATTGTCCCATGCTCCTGATTCCAGCTTCCTGCTAATATGCATCATGGAAGGTAACAGTGATGACTTAAGTAATTGGGTTCCTGCAACCCACATGGAAGACCTGTATTGGGTTCCCAATCCTAACCTTGACCCAGCTGTCACTGTCGCAGACATTGGGGAAATGAACCAGTCGGTAGAATCATTCTTTGTCTGTCTCAATCTCTCTGTTTGTGTTTCCACATCGAAATAAGTAACTAACTAAATAAAACAGTGTCAAACAGTATTTTAAGTTTGCTGGGCAAATTTTGTGGCATCTACTAAGACAGAAATTCAGAAGTTGCTGTGTGGATGGATGGTGGTGATGATGGGAAGAATTAGCAAGAACCTGATGAATCTCACTTTTGAGAACAAAAATGATTGTGCAATGCCTATGTGATAACCTTCTGTATTTACCTTCAGTATAATACTTGATGTGTTTTCTTTCATTCATTGGAGAAATATTATTGATTTTCAACTATTTGTCAGGAAGAGCATTGGATATTAAATTTGCAGAAATGAGCAAGACAAAAAGTACCTCCTGTCTATTTGGGTGAGTTGAGTTCTAAAATATTATAAGATTACTTGAAATCGCTGTGGGGGCTGAGAAGAGAGGGACTAATTTAAATTTTTGATAAGAGGGGTCAATTCCATTCTGGAAATACAGTGTACTTCCATGAAGTCAATTGTTGCACATAACTGACAGTATACCTGATTGTTCATTGATTAGTTAATTTATTTATTTATTTATTTGACAGGTAGAGTTACAGACAGTGAGAGAGAGAAAGAGAGAGAGAAAAAAGTCTTCCTTCCGTTGGTCCACTCTTCAAATGGCTGTTACGACCAGCACTGTGCCGATCTGAAGCCAGGAGCCAGGTGCTTCTTGCTGCTCTCCCATGTGGGTGCAGGGGCCCAAGCACTTGTGTCATCCTCCACTGCCCTCCCAGGCCACAACAGAGAGCTGGACTGGAAGAGGAGCAAACGGGACTAGAACCCCGGGACCATATAGGATGTTAGATCCATTTGGGATGTAGTGTCGTTTAAATCTACGGTCTCCTTGTTGATCTTCTGTCCTGTTGATCTGTCTATTTCTGAGAGTGGAGTATTGAAGTCCCCCAACACTATTGTATTGGAATCCTAGTCTCCGTTTAAGTCCCTTAACATATCTTTTAAATAAACGGGTGTCTTGTAATTAGGTTCATATACATTGATAATCGTTATATCTTCCTGTTGAATTGATCCCTTAATCATTATATACTGCCCCTCTTTTTCTCTCTTAACAGTTTTTGTGTTAAAGTTTATTTTGTCTGATATTAAGTTGGCTATGCAAGCTCTTTTTTGGTTTCTGTTGGCATGGAATATCTTTTTCCAACCTGTCACTTTCAGTCTGCATGCATCTTTGTTGCAAAGATGTGTTTCTTGTAAACAGCAAATAGATGGCTTTTGTTCCTTAATCCGTTCAGCCAGTCTGTGTCTTTTAACTGGAGAGTGGAGGCCATAAACATTCAATGTGGCTATTGATAAGTAGTAACTTTGCCCTGCCATTTTCCCAAAGATATTTCTAATATATGCTTTGAACTTTAATGAATATAAATTTCCAAAGTACAGCTTATGGATTACAATGGCTTCCCCCCAATAACGTCCCTCCCACCCGCAACCCTCCCCTTTCCCACTCCCTCTCCCCTTCCATTCACATCAAGATACATTTTCGATTCTCTTTATATAAAGAAGATCAGTTTAGCATACATTAAGTAAAGATTTCAACAGTTTGCTCCCACACAGAAACATAAAGTGAAAAATACTGTTTGAGTACTAGTTATAGCATTAAATCTCAATGTACAGCACACTAAGGACAGAGATCCTACATGAGGAGTAAGTGCACAGTGACTCCTGTTGTTGACTTAACCAATTGACACTCTTGTTTATGGCATCAGTAATCACCCTAGGCTCTTGTCATGAGCTGCCAAGGCTATGGAAGCCCACTGAGTTCACCGACTCTGATCATATTTAGACAAGGCCATGGTCAAAGTGGAAATTCTTTCTCTCCTCCCTTCAGAGAAAGGTACCTCCTTCTTTGATGACCTGTTCTTTCCACTGGGATCTCACTCATGGAGATCTTTCATTTAGGTCTTTTTTTTTTTTTTTTGCCAGAGTGTCTTGGCTTTCCATGCCTGAAATACTCTCATGGGCTTTTCAGCCAGATCCGCATGCCTTAAGGGCTGATTCTGAGGCCAGAGTGCTGTTTAGGACATCTGCCATTCTATGGGTCTGCTGTGTATCTCACTTCCCATGTTGGATCGTTCTCTCCCTTTTTTATTCTATCAGCTAGTATTTGCAGACACTATTCTTGTTTAAGTGATCCCTTTGTTTCTTAGTCCTATCATTCTGATCAATTGTGAACAGAAATTGTTCACTTGGACTAGTGAGATGCCATTGGTACATGCCACCTTGATGGGATTGAATTGGAATCCCCTGGTATGTTTCTAACTCTACCGTTTGAGGTAAGTCAGCTTGAGCATGTCCCGAATTGCACATCTCTTCCCTCTCTTATTCCCACTCTTATATTTAACAGCGATCACTTTTCAGTTAAGTTTCAACACTTGAGAATATTTGTGTATTGATTACAGTATTCAACCAAAAGTATTAAGTAGAACAAACAAAAAAATTACTAAGAGGGATAACATATTAAGTTGTTCATCAACAGTCAGGGCAAGGGCTGATCAAGTCACCGTTTCTCATAGTGTTCATTTCACTCTAACAGGTTTCCTTTTTGGTGCTCAGTTAGTTGTCCCCTATCAGGGAGAACATATGGTATTTGTCCCTTTGGGATTGGCTTATTTCACTCAGCATAATGTTTTCCAAATTCCCATTCCCTCCTAGCTTGTAGAGTTTCTGATGAGAAGTCTGCTCTGATTCCAGTTGGAGATCCTCTGAAAGTAATCTGAAGTTTCTGTCTTGCATTTCTTGGATGACTTACAAATGCTAGTAACCATTATATGAGCTATCTCTAATTTAACCTAATGATACCCAAGAATTTTCCACTCCATTTCTGTGTGTATTCTGGACTGTTATTCATTAATGTTGTTTGAAAATATTTTCATGTAGTTCCATGACCAGCCTAAAGCTATGCTATTTGCTACCTTCATGATAGTTGTCTTATACTATTTTCAATGTTCAAAAATTGCAAAACGTGTTTGAATAACTTTCTATAATTAGATAATGTTTTGGACTGACTTTTCCCTACTTGAAATTTTTTTCTCAGACTAAATTGGCCTAAGTAGTATCTTTGGAAGGATTTGAGAAAATTACATTATAGCTCTGAAAAGAAAGAGCTATCCTCTTGGATATCTTATGAATGTATCTAAAGTCATAATGCAAATGCAAGGTCCAGATATATGGCAAAGCTCCATTTATTCATCAGAGGCTTCAAAATACGAAATTACATAAAAATAGATGATAAATAAGCACATAAAAAGATGCCCAACCTCACTAGCTATTAGAGAAAAACAAATGAAAACAGAATGTGATATTACTGCATACCCATCTGGATGGTTAAAGTAAAAAAAAAAAAAATAGTGGCAACACCAAAAGCGCGTGAGCATGTGGAAAATGCAATCCTTGCATATACTGCTGGTGGGAATGTAAAATTTTATAGATATTTTGGAAAATGATTTGAGTTTCTTTTTGAAACAAAAGCAATAATGATGAATAGTTTCACTCTTGGGAATTTATTCTAGAAAATTGAAGATTATTTTCCCACAAAAGCCTGTACACAAGTGTTCAGAGAAATATTCTTTGTAGCATTCAGAAGCTGAAAACAACTCAAATACTCTCTAATATATAACTGGTTAAACAAAATGTGGTGTTTCCATAATAGAAAGGAATGAAATATTGATACATGTAGCAGCCTTGATGAGTCTCCTGAAAATTATGCTAAATGAAATATAATAATGCCAAAAAAACATAATGAATAATCCCATTAAAACAACACTCTTGAGCTGTTTAAAGTATAGAAATTGAAACCAGATTAGTGATTATTATAGGTTAAGTGGGGATATATGTATAGAGGATGTGGGTTTGGCTATAAAAGGACAGCATGCAAGATGCTTGTGGTAATGTAACTATTCTGTATCTTCATTTTATCAATGACATTATCCTGCTTGTAATATTGTGAATTAGCTTTGGAATATGTTACTTTTGGGTAAAAAAAAGACTAGAGGATACACGACCTCTCTCTGAATTCTTCCTTAAGTTGCAGATGAGTCTACAATTATCTCAAATTTTTTTTAAAAAAAAATAAAATTACTGAGAGAAAAATGAGGATCATTTTGACTCAGAATGTGCTATTTAAATAAATGTCCAATTTTGAAGTTACTTATCTTATAATTAGAGCATCTGCGTTTTGTATACCATCTCATACTCCTCACAAAAGTGTTAATTCAATAAGTAAGCATTTATCAAAATGCTGAGAATACTACTCCATTTCTAGTGGACATGATATTCATACTTTCATTTTGTCAGAAAAGTTCATATAGCACTCATGTTTGCAAATCGCACATATATATGTTTACTTTGATAAATATGTTGCTTCTTTACTGAAAAACATTGACATAATTTGTTGAAAATTATTAGTTTTTATAAGTGCTGGAACATGTGCTTATTTAAGGAAGTCAGTGGATCCACCTTAAAATGGAACTGAACATCCCAAGCTTGTTTTGATATCTCTTGCTTGCTTTCAGAAGTGGTGTCAAGGTTGAAGTTACACAAAATGGATATTTTAACATTCCAGATGATTAACATTGATGACTTGGTCTCAAGCAAAAGCTATCCAGAGGGTATAACTGGATGATGGGTTTAGTCGGATTCAATGGTGAAGGAACTACAAAATTGAGAATGACTCATGGTTTCTGGCTTGTATGATTGACTATGTGGTGATAACATTTACTGAGAAAGGAAACACTGGCTTGGGATTTTGAGATAAAGATAAAAATTTTATAAATGTTAGATTTGAGCTACCTTTGAGATATCACAGAATAGATGTCAAATAAAGTTTTAGATGAGTCTGGAGCTGTAAGAAAAGGTCAGCACTTCCGAAATAAACTCCAAAATCATTGGCTTATAGATAGAGTTTAAACACGTGGAAGTGGATGAGATCATGGGTTATTGTACATGAAGGAGGGTTAGGATGCGGCACTAAAGAATTCCCAATTTCCAGGTGAGATATAAGAAACTATGAATAGAGACGAAATAAAATGAGTAGTAAAGCAGGAGGAAAACAAAGTAAGTGTGGACCACAGTCATTTTCTTCTATTACTATTACACAAAAAATGGAGGTCTTGAGTTTTACACACACACACACACACACACAATCTGATGCAGTTGTCATAATGAAAGTATGACAACATAGTTGGAATTATGAGAAAGTGGACGGGAAATGAGAAAGTTGTGATAGAAAGCAAGGATGCTCTTCAGAAAATTATTGCCATGAAGAGAGGTATATAAATGAAATAATATTTGGAGGTATTTAAGATTAAGATTTTATTTATTTATTTGAAAGTCAGAGTTACACAGAGAGAGCAGGAGAGGCAGAGAGAGAGAGAGAGAGGTCTTCCATCCACTGGTTCACTCCTCAATTGCCAACAATGGCTGGAGCTGTGCCGATATGAAGCCAGCAGCCAGGAGCTTCCTCCAGATCTTCCCATGTGGATGCAGTCCTTGGGCCATCTTCTACTGCTTTCCCAGGCCACAGCAGAGAGCTGGATCTGAAGTGGAGCAGCTGAGACTAGAACTAGTGCCCATATGAGATGGTAGCATTGCAGGCAGCAGCTTTATCTGCTATACCACAGCACCGGCCCCTACTTTGTTATTTTATTTGAGAGACCTGCAATAACTTGAGGTGAGTCTGAGTGGTGGGAATCTGATCATGAACTATCATTGCTGTCTCCCACAGTCTGCACAAACAAGAAGCTGGAGTCAGAAGTTAGAGGCAGGTATTGAACGCAAGCACTTTGATGTGGGACATGCGTGCCTTAACTGACATCTTAACTACTGGGCAAAATATCCCGTAAAGTGACTGACATGTGAAGAGAGAGTTTTAATGTTAGCAGAAGTTACCTGAACATGTTAATAGGCAGATGTCATTAATCCAGTAGAAGAGATGTTCAGCAATAAGCTGTGATAACTATAGGAATGGACTCACTGGGAAATTGAGAAGAGATGGTGTCAAGGGCTCATGAGGGAGATCTGTCTTCTGATGGGAATCAGATAGATTTGTGAAAAGAGGAGGAGCAGTACTATGTAGTTGGATTATTTTACAGAGATGAAACAAACAGGAAAACATTTAGTTAAATATATTCTCAGAGAGGTGTAATAAGCATCTGAACTGGACAAGATATAATACATTTGAGTAGATGGATTTTTAAAGCCACACCATTTAGGATTTACCATCAGGATCTAATGACTCATTGAACATTAGGGATGAGGGAGAGAATATAGATCTATGGAAAATGGTAGGTTAGAAATTAGCACATAGAGGTATTTTTTAAAAAATATGAGTTGACCAAGAATATTAATCTAGTAGATTATTTTAAAAGGTTTAAGAAAGTGTTGAATGAACAAATGATAGGATAATTCAAATTGAGATTGAAAATAAAGTGTATTGATTTCTATTTTTTCTCAGGATATATCTCATTTGTTCCTGTTCAGGATGGCAATTATAATCCATCTCTAAATATTTGTTACCCTGTGATTTGCAAACCAATGAAGAGTGCAATATTTTTTCCTTTAAAATGTGTTTATCTACACCATTTTTTTTCTCAAAGGCTTACATCGTGTATGTATTGGCCATTGTTAATTAAATAACCTCGATAGTTACACATGTCCCTATCTGTTACCCAATAACAAAATTTAAATTGTTCACATCAGTGAGTAATGACAAAGACGTGGCTGTGTGTTCTAGAAGATCAAGACAAGATGAATAAAATAATCAGTCTGCTCTATTGTTTGACTTGGTTTGTTTATTACTTTATTTTCTGTTTCCTATGGTTCAATCTTATTTTTCCCCAGACTTCAGAGCCTTGAAAGATTATTTTAATTATTGCAACTCTCTCAGAATACCTTTTGCTAGCTGCTGATAATCTTTCTCTGGTTTGGCAGCAACATGTCTTGTTAAAATATTTTCAACAGTGTTTGTATCCACGATGGATTATGGAGTTTTTGCAGAAAAACTTTAGAAGGTCACCCAACACTAATGCATTTTCATATCAGCATGTGCTCCTTAAGCAACAGTACAATTTTAACTCTAAGTGAACCTTAAAATCTTAGAAAATTAATCAGCGCATAGAAAAAGCAGACTAAATTTTGAGCTACAGTATGATTGAGAGAAAATAATCAGACACTATTATATATTAAAGTTTAGAAATGAAGATTGAATTTTTAATGCACTTGAGTTAAAATATTAGTTTTTTCATGTGTTAGATCCTTTAAATTTTTGATCTCTTGATTCTGAAAAATACTCAGGTTCATAAAACAAGGTTCATAAAATCATTCTGAAAAAATACTCAGTTTTCATAAAAGATATTTTTTGTATATTAAAATATGGAGAAGAAATTTAAAAATCATCCATAAACACATAACTCAAAGTTAATCATCTAACATTTTAATATATTTCATGTAGTTGTTACTCTATTCATAATTTATATAAGCAATGTAATATGGGATACAATACTGATCCAATATTTTTAATATATCAGAAAAATTTTAAAAATTGCCAGAGCATAAAATTATTAACATTTAATGTGCCAGTTAAAAACAAAACTAAAGCAAAATATTAGACCATTATCATCCATCATCCCTCATTATTGCCTGCCATTTAGGTAATAAAATTTTATGATAAATTTTCAATATTATATTCATTTTTCTTATTTTTAATAGATACAGGTTTATAGACATATTTTACAGATATGAATTTTCTTATTTTATTTTATAGAAAGTTGAAAAGTTTATCGTCAGAGTTTTTAAGACCATAGCTGCCCCCAAACAGTTTTTTGGCAATGGGAAAATAATATTGACCAGGTTTTTATAAATACATGGTCACAATTTCAATCGGGTCCTTAACAGTGACTACAATTCTCCTACTTCTCTCTAATAAATTTATTGTCCCATTATCAGAGAGTCATATCTCATGTCTTCTCATCTGTCCTCAAACTTCAATGACTTCTTCCTCATTTTATCACATAGATGATTATATAGATTCTTAATTTCACTAAGAAACATAAACAATCAGACGCAGATATTCTGATGCATGAGGTAAGCTGCAGCCCATATCAGAGAGCCGGTTTTAGTCCCAGTTACTCAGTGTTTCTGATCCAGCTTCCTGCTATTGCACCTGGGAGGCAATCAATGATGGCCCAAGTACTTGGGTTCCTGCCACCCACGTCAGACACCCAGATGGAGTTCCAGGCTCCTGACTTTGGTCTGAAGCCAGTAGATGGAATTTCTCTCTTTCTCTCTCTCTCTCTCTCTCTCTCTCTCAAGGTGTGTGTGTGGGGGGGTGGGTGTGTGTGTGTCCTCAGTCACTCTGCCTTTAAAATAAATAAATGAACAAATGATCAAAAATAAAGAGGAAATTGGAGCAATCAGAGGAGAAGTTCTCACAATGAGATGCCACTGCATAAACGTTAGCATGGCTATAATGAAAAACTGGAATTTCCTAAAGATAGTCAACACAAGGTTTCCATATGACCATCTAATTCCACTCCTAGTTACACACCCAACTATACTTAAAACATAAGCGAGGGAAGAGATGTACAATTTGGGACATGCTCAAGCTGACTTGCCCAAAATGGTAGAGTTAGAAACATACCAGGGGACTCCAATTTAATCCCATCAAGGTGGCATGTACCAATGCCATCTCACTAGTCCAAGTGATCAATTTCAGTTCACAATTGATCATAATGAAAGGACTAAGAGTCAAAGGGAGCACATAAACAAGTCTAGTACCTGCTAATACTAACTGATAGAATAAATAAAGGGGAGAGTGATCCAACATGGGAAGCGAGATACTCAGCAGACTCATAGAATGGCGGATGTCCTAAACAGCACTCTGGCCTCAGAATCAGCCCTAAAGGCATTTGGATCTGGCTGAAAAGCCCATGAGAGTATTTCAGGCATGGAAAGCCAAGACACTCTGGCAAAAAAAAAAAAAAAAAAAACCACCCTAAATGAAAGATCTCTGTGAGTGAGATCCCAGTGGAAAGAACAGGTCTTCAAAGAAGGAGGTACCTTTCTCTGAAGGGAGGAGAGAACCTCCACTTTGACTATGACCTTGTCTAAACAAGATAAGAGTCGGAGAACTCAAGGGGCTTCCATAGCCTTGGAAACTCATGACTGGTGCATAGGGAGATTACTGATGCCATAAACAGGAGTGTCAATTTGATTTGTAAAGTCAACATCAGGAGTCACTGTGCACTTACTCCTCATGTAGGATCTCTGTCCTTAATGTGCTGTACATTGAGACTTAATGCTATAACGGGTACTCAAACAGTATATTTCACTTTGTGTTTCTATGGGGGTGCAAACTGTTGAAATCTTTACTTAATGTATACTAAACTGATCTTCTGTAAAATAAAAAAAAGAAGAAATTATCAATTCCCAACTTGACTCTCACTGGCATTAAACATGACAATAGGTCTGATCTGATTTCATCATCATTTAAAAAATCATCTATTATTTTTCACTTTATGTTTCTGTGTGGGAGCAAACTGTTGAAATCTTTACTTAATGTATGCTAAACTGATCTTCTTTATATAAAGAGAATCGAAAATGTATCCTGATGTGAATGGAAGGGGAGAGGGAGTGGGAAAGGGGAGGGTTGCGGGTGGGAGGGACGTTATTGGGGGGAATCCATTGTAATCCATAAGCCATATTTTAGAAATTTATATTCATTGAATAAAAGTAAAAAAAAAACTCAGTGAAAAAAAAGAAAGAAAAAAAGAAAAAAAACATATTCATAAAAAATTTGTAAACTAATGTTTATAGAAACATTATTCATTATAACTGAAAGGTAGAAACCAGTTATCTGTCAATTATTGAGTGTAAACTAAGCCTGTTTAGTTCAACTACTCCATTATAGAAAGAATGAAATCTGGATACATTCTCCAACTTGGATGGAACTGGAAAACACTACGGTCATTGAAAGACACCAAACATAGAGGGCCTCTTTCAGTATTATTTCGTTTCTATGAAATGACCAGAAAACACACACACACACACATACACACACACACATACACACACATATAGAGAGAGAGAGAGAAAGAGAGAGAGAAATAAAGATTAGTGATTGAAAGTGGCCAGAAACGGTGAAAATGGGAGTGCTTGATAATGAATATTTTCTTCAGGGTAATAAAAATCATCTTAAACTGTTGTGATCATTGCGTAACTCTCTTTTAAAAACATTTATTTATTTACTTGAAAGTCAGAGTTATACAGAGAGAGGAGAAGCAGAGAGAGAGAGAGAGAGAGGTCTTCCATCCGCTGGTTCACTCCCGAATTGGCTGCAACTGCCAGAGCTGTGCCAATCCAAAGCCAGTAGCCAGGAATTTCTTTCAGGTCTCCCATGCAGGTGCAGTCCATCTTCTCCTGCTTTTCCAGGGCATTGCAGTGAGCTGGATAAGAAGTGGAGCAGCCCAGACTCGAAGTGGTGTCCATATGGAATGTTGGCACTGCAGGTGGTGGCCTTACCCACTATGCCACAGTGCCTGACCCTATTGCATAATTCTTAATATGCTCCAAAACCAATGACTTATATACTTTAATTAAATGAATGAATGAATTTAGGAACCATTAAATATGTAATTTCTTTTCTTCTTATTCCTATTTAACATGCTAACAAAGAAGATATTTTAAGTGTTTTACTTTTTTTATTTATATAAAAGGAACAAATTTCATAAATTTCTTATATAAAATTTTAAGAACATAATATAGAATGTATTTTATTTGTGAAGATATTTGTGCTATTATATTATGTCAACAAATACTTTAAATAGGGGCCAATGTTGTAGCAGAAGTTAAGCTGCCATCTGTGATGCCTGCAACCTATAAGAGCAGTGGTTTGAGTCCTGCTTGCTCCAAGTTACATCCACCTCCAGCTCGTGTTAATGAGCCTGAGAAAGCAGTAGAATATGGCCAATTCTTGGGACACTGACACTCATGTGGGAGACTTGCCTTGAATTCCAGGCTCCTGGCTTCAACTTGGCCTAGCCTTGTTTGTTGAGGCCATCTGGGTAGTGAACCCAGTGGACAGAAGTTCTCTTTCTCTCAATCCCTTCCTCTTTGTCTATAATTCTGCCTTTCAAATAAATAAATCTTTCATAAAAAGAAATATAATAATTTTAGCACCTATATTTGATTTCAGGTATACTTAGCATTTGCTGTATATTAAGCATTTGTTGCCATATTTTTACAACTATGCTATCAATTTTCTATATAAATCCTCCTCTGCATTTAAAAGTATTTCTTCTTTATTTTTTATTAAAAGGCAGAACTCCATGATCAAAGCAAAGAAATGTAAGATTGTTATTTTGAATAACAAATTAATAATGCTTAGACAATTGCATCAATGGGCAGAGCATCTTTATTCCTTGGTTTATTCCACAGATATTCATTGAGTGAGCAAAATAGAAAAGAATCTTGAAGCTTAAATTTTGAATAAAAATGATACACAACAGACCCATAGAATGGCAGATGTCCTAAACAGCACTCTGGCCTCAGAATCAGCCCTTAAGGCATGCGGATCTGGCTGAAAAGCCCATGAGAGTATTTCAGGCATGGAAAGCCAAGACACTCTGGGGGAAAAAAAACCTAAATGAAAGATCTCCACGAGTGAGATCCCAGTGGAAAGAACAGGTCATCAAAGAAGGAGGTATCTTTCTCTGAAGGGAGGAGAGAACTTCCACTTTGACCATGGCTTTGTCTAAATATGATCAGAGTCGGTGAACTCAGGGGGCTTCCATAGCCTTGGCAGCTCATGACAAGAGCCTAGAGTGATTACTGAGGCCATAAACAAGAGTGTCAATTTGTTAAGTCAACAACAGGAGTCACTGTGCACTTACTCCTCATGTAGGATCTTTGTCCTTAGTGTGCTGTACATTGAGATTTAATGCTATAACTAGTACTCAAACAGTATTTTTCACTTTATGTTTCTGTGTGGGAGCAAACTGTTGAAATCTTTACTTAATGTATGCTAAACTGATCTTCTGTATATAAAGAGAATCGAAAATGAATCCTCATGTGAATGGAAGGGGAGAGGGAGTGGGAAAGGGGAGGGTTGCGGGTGGGAGGGACGTTATTGGGGGGAAGCCATTGTAATCCATAAGCTGTACTTTGGAAATTTATATTCATTAAATAAAAGTTAAAAAATGACAGTCAATAATAATAAAGTTTGATACAGGCATTTGGCACCATGACTTAAGTTGCTACTTGCGATACCTGAAACTCATATGGGAATGTTTTGTTGGAATTCAAGCCACAGCCACTCTACTGCTGATGCAACTCCCTGTGAATGCACATCATATGAGGCAGCAGATCTTGGCTCAAGTAGTTGAGTTCCTGCTACTCACGTGGGAGTGACAGCGCACAAAGATGAACAAAATAGACATTGTAGAAGTCTTGTCAATGCAATGGTAACAATCTTTACAATGATAACACAATTTTAAATCATATTTGTATCGGATGCATTGTTTTTCTCCAAAGATACATGGAAATTCTAACCCTTCCTACCAGTGAATTTGATCTTATTTGGTAATAGGGCCTTTGCAGATGTAATCCAAGTTAAAATTAAGTCATTAGGATGGGCCTTAATCTAATGTGACTGATGTTCTTTTAAGAACAGAGACAAGCCGGCGCCGCGGCTCACTAGGCTAATCCTCCGCCTTGCAGCGCCAGCACACCGGGTTCTAGTCCCGGTTGGGGCGCCGGATTCTGTCCCGGTTGCCCCTCTTCCAGGCCAGCTCTCTGCTGTGGCCCGGGAGTGCAGTGGAGGATGGCCCAAGTGCTTGGGCCCTGCACCCCATGGGAGACCAGGAAAAGCACCTGGCTCCTGGCTCCTGCCACCGGATCAGCGCCGGCCGCGGCGGCCATTGGAGGGTGAACCAACGGCAAAGGAAGACCTTTTTCTCTGTCTCTCTCTCTCTCACTGTCCACTCTGCCTGTCAAAAAATAAATAAATAAATAAATAAAAGAACAGAGACAGTAACAGAGAGACTCAAGGACAATGCTATGTGATCATGTAGTTAAAAATTGAAGTGATGATTTTAAAATCCAAAGAATGTCAAAGTTTGTTAGCAACACCAGACGCTGTGGGAATGACATGGATCTGATTCTCCTGAGTCTCCAGAATAAACTTACTAACAGCTAGATTTTGGACTTCTATACTCCAGAAATATGAGGACAATTCCTGTTGTTTTGAAGTACTTAATTTGTAATATTTTGTTATACCTGGCTTAGAAAAAATAAATTTATATTTTAGAAATCATCTATAAATTTATGCATATTTTAATCATGTATTTTGTATATTTTATACTTATAATTTAATAAAATGTATACTTTTATAAATTATATTTACGCTTATATTGTTAAATAATTTGTACTGATTTATTATAGAGTAAAATTATTCATGAAAACATTAAGTTTTTGTTTTGTTTTTAATATTTTTATTTAATCATCTTTTTGGATTTTATTCATTTATTTGAGAAGTGGAGTGACAGACAGAGACGATGAGGCAGAGAGAAAGGTCTTCCATCTGCTGGTTGACTTCTGAATTGGCTGCAATGGTCAGAGCTGGGCTGATCTGAAGCCAGGAGACAAGAGTTTCTTTTGGGTCTCCCACGTGGATGCAGGGTCCCAAGCACTTGGGCCGTCTTCTACTCCTTTCCTAGGCCAGAGCAGACAGCTGGATCAGAAGAGGAGTGGTGGACTTGAACTGGAGCCTATATGGGATGCCAGTGCGTGCTTAGCACACTACGCCAGGGTGCTGGCCCTCTTTTATGAATTTGAGAGGCATAGTCACACGGACAAACAGATAGACAAAGAGAGATACAGATATCTCATTTTCTGGTTCATTCTTTTAATGCCAATGATGGCCCAGGCTGAAACCAGGAGCAGTGAACTCAAATCAGGATTCCCACATGGGTGGCAGGATCCCCATTAATTCAGCCATCAATGCTGTCTCCCAGGATCTGCATTAGCAAAGAGATGGAGACAGAGACTGTAAGTGGGAAACGTGTATCTTAATCAGCATTTTGATGAATGGAATAAATACCTGCCCCTTTGTTAAGTTTTCTTATTTAAAACTTGCTTGCTATATTTTGTTCAATCTACAGTAAGCCAGTGTTTTCTGGGAATATTGTTTATTTAACCACTTTTTTCATTCTTGAGCAGAATTAATGAAAATATCAGTTAAGCCAATATCTGGAGGACTCAAAAAAATGAAGAGACTTTAAGTAGATCTAGTAAAAAATCCAAAGACAGAAATAGTTTTATAAAATGTAATCTAAGCTGCAAACGATCATTTGATGACTTTACTCATCAAGTTATTTCATTAACAAATGATTATTAACCACCTTGCAACTGTGAATGCAATAGTGCAAGAAACAGATTAAAAAAATCTTCCTTGAAATTTTATATTCCCATGGAAGCAAACATTCATCAACAAACATATAAATGAACAATTTCAATGATGATTATTGCTATCAAAAAGGTGACAAACGAATGTAATATAGTGGAAGGGTTACTGTAAATACAGGAATCAAAAAAACTCCTCTGGAAGACCTGCCCCAGTGACATTGGAGTAGAAACTTGAATGGTGATAAGAAGCTGGTTGTGAAAAGCTCTGGGGAAAATTCCTTTTGGGCACACAAAGAACCATCTATAAAGGCCCAACTGCAGCAATTAATTATATTGGCTTGGTCACCAGAGTAGAAGGCCAATATTTCTCTAGTGCAGGATGCAAGTGAGAAGGACAGGAGGTGAAGTCAGAAAGGTTGTGGAAAGATGTACAGAGCCTGGCAGCCCATTCTAAAGAACTGGGCTTACCTTATAGCCTTGGTTGAACTACTTAAACTTAAAATATTCTGTTCACAGGCTATCTACTTATTTTAGTGAAATACTTGGTGCCAGAGTTCGTGAACCAGAGCTGCTGATGACTTTTGAGTGATCAAACTTCAGGCAGATATAGAAGAAAAGAATATGTTATTTTGAAAAAAAGCATTCAACAATTTGGCAGGTCAGGCACCTTGGAGACTAATCGAACATAAAAGACAACTGTTGGACAAGACATGACTTAGAAATCTAGAAGGCATGCTATAGGGAGATAACAACAATTCCATTATGGTGAACTGGAGCCAACGATAAACTGATGGGTTTTTGAGTGTCAAGAAGCTACCAATTACAAAGGACAGCATGACAAAAGTGGTCAGAAGAATACAATATGAAAGGAACAAAATGTGAAAATATAGAATTCAAAGAGAAATTAATTTCCTAAACAAGATCTCATTTATTTACAAGCTCGCTTTATACTTTCCACCAGAGTAGAAACGATCTCAAGATATACTCAATGCCAAAGTTAGAGCAGAGATCCAGTGAGTATAACTAGGAAAAGGTAATAAAGGGAGTCCCCCAAGGGCACCTGGGCTTGCGTGCTGTATGTGTATTCTGTGCTATGTTGAGGAAAACAGTTCTTTATGATCATGCATGTATTATATTCAAACAACCTTCTTTAAACTTACACACAGTCAACTTAGATGATGTCTTAAGGTGTTTCATAGAGGAGAGATTTTTGTCTTCAAGCTCTTGGCTATATTAAGCTTAAAATGTGCTTAAATGTTTCTTTGAATCTTTTTCTTACATTGCAATCATAAGAAGAACAAAGAGCCTTCAATCATTGTTCTGCAAGCTCTTGGCAAAGACAAGTATGAGCAGAGATTTAAAAAGAGAGACCACTAAAGTCAGAAAAGGATCTTCACCTCCAAGAATACATTTTAAAACCTACTGATTAGCACTACTTAGAGTTAATAAGTGAGTCAGCTCATCGTCTGGGTCATTTCTCTCACAGGTTTGACCTATTTTAAGTCATGGCCAACCAAGGAACTGAGAGTAATTTTCTGTTGCACAGAAACAACCTTGTGATAGTATCTTTTGGCAGGACTTATAGGACTGATAAAGAATTCTGTTATTAATGAGGCATTTTTTAAGCTACAAGAATGAAAACCCTACCTCTAAATCAGACTATAAGAGCACAATCATTCTTATTGGGTATCTCCCCTTTAGATTCATTTTCTGAAAGAAGAATACTAAATTTTAACAATGTTTAATGAAAAATTACCATTGATTTTAAAAGTTTGGCTATAAATATAAGCAGAATGATATCCTAATAAAATAGTTGTTGGTGTTTGAACACATCTATGTGAATTTATACCTCATAGATGTTATTTCAATAAATGTTTCTGATTACCCTGTAAGTTATAGTTATAATTATTTCCCCATTTTGAGAAACTGAGATACAAGATGGTAAAGTACTGTTACCGTAGTCCCACAGATAGTAAATGGTAGAGCTGTTTGTCCAAATGAGATTTATGTGACTCAGGATTTATAGTTCTTACCACCAAGCCACATTGCCATTCAATGTGAAGATACCCAGGATGATGTATTGGCCAGATAGATTTCATATATTGGTATCTGCAGTAATCAGAGATACCTCCAAAGTCTTACTTCTCTGCCTGAATTCTGGTGTATGCTACAATTTCCTAGTAACAAAATTGCTAAAGACAAGTTATGGGTCTTGGAGAGGCTCTGCCTTTCCATCAATATGTAAAGTTTGGCCGAGTTAGTTTGCCAAAGGCTTGTTTTTGTGGTTGGCAGAATACTGGCCCTCGGATATGTCTTTATGTAATTCCCTGGAATCTGTGATTATTTTATCCCAAAGCAAAAGGGACTCTGCAGATTGCTTATGCTAATGATTTCAAGATGGGGTGATTATCTTGGATTACTCAGATGAATCCAACGTAATTAGAAAGTTCCTTCTTCTAAGAGAATCAAGTAGTCAGGGTCAGAGTAGAGATCCGAGGATGAACACAGAGGTCACTGTGATGCAAGAAACCTCTAAAAGCAAGGAAATGACTTCTCCTCTAGAGCCTCTAGGAGAAACACAGCCCTGATGACACGTTGACTTTAATCCAGTGGGACTCATCTCAGTTTCCTCATCTCCAACACTGTAAGGGAGTATATACATGTTGTCGTAAGCCACTAAATTAGTGGTTATTTTTTTACAGCAACAATAGGAATCAAAAGCAGTTTATATATATAATAAAAGCAGTTTTATGTAATAGTGGCCTCAAATAATTGATACAAGGAGCTAAAGAGAAAAAGTGAGCAAGTTGAGGGGCAGGCCTTGTGGCCCAGCCTTCCTCTGCTACTTCCCAGGTACATGAGCAGGAAGTTGGACTGGAAATATAGTAGCCAGACCTCACTTCCTCCATTTTTATAAGGTGGATCTTGTTCCCTGTTGATTCTGATTGGTTTTAGAGTTATCTTTTTTTGTTTAGCTACTTGATAAGCACCATCTATGGTCTCTTTATTTCTGTAGCTACTACCTTACAATGCAGTGAAAATGCTATTTAGGTGTCTTTGCTTCTGATATTTACAGTTCTCATGCCTCCTCCATTATTGCACATTTTACATATAGGCCCCATATTTTTAATGTTATTGTTCTTATATATTTTGATTTAAGGTTGTATACTACCACCCCACTTAGTATGAAGGCATTATTCTTGCTGCACCTATTGGTTTCCATGGCAACTTTTGACTTGACTCCCTTTCTCCACTTGGAATAGTGCTTATTAAACATAGATGGATATGTAAAATACAGTGGCAATCCCCACTCTCAGAAAAATAACTCAATTTTCAGATTGGAGCCTTTGAGATTTGTCTTTTTAGACCATCTTATGAAACTGGTCTGTGCATCGGCATTTGTCAATAAGTGTCTTGGAACATGTACTGAACAGCTTTTTGAGTTTACTTTTGATATTCTTTATTCAGTTGTTAATCTGTTTATAATAGCAATTTCCTTCTGTCTTTCATTTACCCATTGACAATGAGAAGCAGCTGTTAACTTGCCAAAATACATGGTAAATATACATCTAAAGGTGAAAATATCCAATGTTGGTCTCCATCCACTAGATGCCAGTACTACCAATCTCTACCTCATGGTGACGGTCATAGACATTTCTAGCCCACAGAATGTCCCCTTGGGAGATAGTAAAAAACTAACTCCAATGTACTACTACTGGGCTAGATAAATGAGGAGAACACTGTTTTCGACAAAGGCAGGAACTTAACACTTAAGGTGTTGTTTGTAGCTTGTAACAGGTCCACCTCAGCCCTTCTACCCATTTGGTGAAGTAGGCTTATCTATGTCTAGCTGTCAGTGAAGACTGTTAGAGCAGACAGTAGGAGACAGAAAGATTTTCTATTTTCAACAGAATAGAAAAGACCCAGATTATAGTTGAAATATTTTGGAAGATCCATCATGAATAAATGCAAACCTTCTGTATTCCCAAAACCACAAACAAATTTATCAGTTCAGGGAAAAAGCAAGATGATAAGACAATGGCAATCACGGCTATGCTTAATTTTCCTGGTGGAGCTTTGGGAGGTGGTAACACTCCAGAAAAACAATGCCTTAATCACTTCAGAGAATTTGCAGTGCCTGAAAATGAAATGCATGGATGATGGTTTGATTTCAGCATGTATCAGAAGTTGAAGAAGCAACTAATGGAAATGAAAGGGCATGAGGCTTGGCACTAGGGCTTTCTTGGTTGCAACTGACAGACAGAAAGGATGTTGGCTGTCTCAAAGATAACAGAACAATGAATAGTAAAACTCTCTCACACACAGACACAAAACTTCAGTGGAAGCTCTGGGAAAGTGGTAGAGATCTCTGAATTTCCTTCTGCCATCCTAGCGCACTGGTACTACAAGGTGAATTGTAGAAAATAATGAGTATTACATTTCTTATTCCTCTGAGTTTGTGAACTGAGATAGAAATGAAATGTATAAAATATAAAGTCTTGAGTATAGCAGAGGAACAGACATAAAAATATGATTCAATTAGATAGTTCAAGCATTACTTAACAATTACCCTTTAGGTACCTGAGTTCTTCAAAATGAGGTCTTCAAAACCTATCTGAGGTTTTGAAAATTCTTTGCACCAAGGTAAATTTCATTTTAATTTGATTTTCTCATGAAAATGGGATACTTTTGAAGTACCCAAATGTACCTATGTCAGGTGCCAAAGGGAAGTAATACATGTCCATGGGCCTCACAGGATTCACAGCCAAGTATATGCACAAACATTATAATTTTGGATATTAATATTGGTAATAGGAGAATGTGCTTTGGTGACATGGGAATCTGTAAGAGAGACACTTGAGCAGTATGGTAGAAGGGGAGAGTTAAGTGTCCAGTTGCTTGAAGTGATACTTCAAAAACAATGCCCATTTTATCCTACGTGCACCAAAACATAACAGTAGCTGCTATGAGCTGGACTGACTTTAGGAACCAAATGCTATTGCATTTGAAAACCACTGGGTGTCTAGGCTTATAGTTTACACACATTTGGCAATTCAATTCCAATGCAGCTGGGCAAACATTTTAAGTGCATTATCACATAGTTTGAGGGCTAAATCTCTGGCTTTTGGTTGGTTTGTTTAAGAAAACTAGTGGCAAACCTATTTAGAAGCATTTATTTTGACAATTCTATACAACTCCGCAGCTTTCTGCATGTCTATAGCAGCCCCCTGAAGCTCAGTGGGCTCAGAGTTTTGACTTTTTCCTCAAACAGCTGACAAATTGGGTGGGGATATTGTTAGTCACAAGGGTTGAAGCCAGCCATAGAAACTGTCTGGCAGGAATAGCTCACTGAAATGAAGTGATTATAACTCCCTTTGTAGGCTGCATGGTCTTCACTGCTCTGAGCTGTGACAGCTCTGTTTCCTTCTTTAAAGCAGCCCTCTGACAACCTTATGTTGTTAAGGCTAATTATACCTCCTCTTTGGATAGAATGTGTAATGAGTAGCTTGGGATATGCACCTAGAATTCATTATTCATTTGGCAAGACCATACTCCCTGGCCCTTGACAATTAGTAATAGGTTAATCATTCTGAGAGTAATCAGGCAGCTATATTTATCACTCCCTTCCTGAGTCCTTTAGAGACCAATGATTTGCTGCCTATGAATTATTTAATGCTACCTAGCTTGTTGACTTTGCTACTGATTTGTAGTGATTGTGCTGGAGAAATAGTTTGATGCTTACAGTCTGAATCTAGGTTTTCATATCTCTGTGCCTGTGCAGAGCTTGATGATAACTAGAGAATATTGTTATTGTAGAAGTAAGGCTACAATGCATATATCACTGAGTAGCTCTCATGTGAGTTCCTCAAGTATGTACGACTATGAATTTAATATTTTATAAGTAGGTGCTATATAAAACATTTCCATTCTGAAGAGAATTTAATGTACATTTTCTTTAATTACAGGGTATGTGTTACGTGTTTCTTTTTATCTGTAGGATTGATTAAGGCATATCCAGTATCCAAGAAAGACACACATTTATTCATTATATCTTATTTTTTTATTTTTATTATTTTTTATTTTTTGACAGGCAGAGTGGACAGTGAGAGAGAGAGAGTCAGAGAGAAAGGTCTTCCTTTTGCCATTGGTTCGCCCTTCAGTGGCCGCCACGGCTGGCACGCTGCGGCCAGCACACCGCGCTGATCCGATGGCAGGAGCCAGGTACTTATCCTGGTCTCCCATGGGGTGCAGGGCCCAAGCACTTGGGCCATCCTCCACTGCACTCCCTGGGCACAGCAGAGAGCTGGTCTGGAAGAGGGGCAACCGGGACAGAATCTGGTGCCCCAACTGGGACTAGAACCCGGTGTGCTGGCGCTGCAAGGCGGAGGATTAGCCTAGTGAGCTGCGGCGCCGGCTTATTCATTATATCTTACAGACATCTTACTTTGTAACTATAAGTTGTTTATGTCTATTTCTGATATTTCGACTGTTTTTCTAACTTTATTGCTCCTCTATAACATTCCTCTAGAGCATTAATGCATACTTTTAAACCAGGGGTTCTCAACTGGGGGTATTTTGCCCCCTAGAGGACATTTGGCAATATCTATAAGCATTGTTGGTTGTCAGAATAGGGGGAAGGGATGGACAGCAGAGAATGGTGCTGACATAAAATGAGTAAAGGCCACAATGCTGCTAAGCATCCTGTGGGTCAAAAGACAACCTTCCACAACAAAGCAGTATTCCGTCTGAATTGTCAATGGTGCCAAGATTGGGAAAATCTGATTTTAACCTAACGTGTTCAGATCTCTAAATAAGACTTTACTTTCTTAAAAATTTAGAGCTCTATGTTCATCTGGTCAGAATGTACATTGTGAAAAATTTTATTGAAGCATTTTCTTGGGAAGACATAGTCCCTAACTGTTCATTGATGGACAGGAAGGTTGAAAGATTGAAATGAAGTTGGCCAAGACCTCACTGATGTTTAACAGCCAGGAAATACTCATCCGGCAAAGTGTTCACTCATAACATTAAGAACCACTACAGTAAAATTATCTTTAACCACTGTGAAAATTGATAGATGAAGTACTGTCTATCCTAATTAGCTTCTGGTTTGTGATACAACAAATAATAGGTAGATAGTGAATATAAATTCATAAAATCTCATTTAATTTTCAAGGAAATATTTTCATAAGATTATCACTATAAGGATGATTTGATAGGAGGAAAGTTATATGCAGCATAATAATTTAATTTCTTTTATAAAATATGATATGGGAAAATAAATAATTATATGTTATTTGGAATTAATGTCACAAATTCTGTTCATAACTCTAACGATATTTCATAAATTTAGCATCATTGCTGACATCATCATTTTAAGATTCTTATTGAAGTACTCTTTTCTTATATCTCCAAATGAAGGAGAGTACCTCTCCCTACCAAATCACCATATTAATGATAATAGTGTTCTATTTTTTTAATTTTTTTTGACAGGCAGAGTGGACAGTGAGAGAGAGACAGAGAGAAAGGTCTTCTTTTTTGCCGTTGGTTCACCCTCCAATGGCCACAGCGGCCGGTGTGCTGCGGCCGGTGCACCTCGCTGATTCGAAGGCAGGAGCCAGGTGCTTCTGCTAGTCTCCCATGGGGTGCAGGTCCCAAGCACTTGGGCCATCTTCCACTGCACTCCCTGGCCACAGCAGAGAGCTGGCCTGGAAGAGGGGCAACCAGGACAGAATCCAGCGCCCCGATCGGGACTAGAACCTGGTGTGCCGGTGCCGCAGGCGGAGGATTAGCCTAGTGAGCCGCGGCGCCGGCCAGATAATAGTGTTCTATTCAGTGTTTTTTCTCTTGTCATTGCCTATTCTGGTTGTAATTCAGCTTAGTATATCAGCAGGATCCCTCCTGCAAAATGAGTCAATTGGTAGCCTGGTTTAGTGTGCTTTTTACATCAAAAATACAATAAAAGTTTAACAAAAAATCCAGCCCCAAATAGTCAGTTAATATTTAATGAACACACTCTTTTATTTAAGGAGTTTGAGAATGGACTTTTCTCCATAAGTTATTCCACGTTTTCACGTCTACCTCTCTACTGGCCAATTCGCTATAGTTCGTGAATATGTTCAATATTAAACAACTATTTCAAAAAAGAAACATCAGCAACCACTTAAAAAGTGAATTGGAGAACACAGTGGGATAATAATTTGACTTTGCTTTCTCCTCTACTGTCTTCCCAATTCCCCTTTTTCTATTTCCAGTGAAGCTTTAAGGATGGAAGTTTCCCTTTGTTTCTATTTAGCACTCTTCAGTCTGATGCTTTCTGACTTCTATCTTTACCACTTAACTGAAGCTGTACTTTGCAGGATCACCAAAGAACACCTCATTATCAAGTCCAAAGTATTCTTATGCATTTTTCAAGTCTCTAGACAAGTTTCATACACTTGGAAAAGACTTTCCTGACCCCTTGAGTTAATTCTCAAACATATAACAAGATTTTATTTTCCTGACAGCCATTAGTACCTAGAATTGTTTCAGGTTTTGTTTATATATTTACTTTTTGTTTACCTCGATAGGATATAAACTACTTGAAGGAAAGTTTCAGCCTTGTTCATTACTGTGCACTGAGTCCTTAGCTATGACTAGCACATAAGTTGTAAACATTCGATAATTATCTGTTCACTGACTTGAACTGAGGGGATTTCCCTTTATGTGACATTTACCACTGGTAACTATATCTTTCTTGACTTGTAATTTAACACCATTCCTTTTCAGTCTCCTTTGCAAAATTTCCAATGAGATGTGATCTCTTTAAGAACAGGTACAGTTATTAACACATTTGTAAGCACATGGAGGGCCAGAGAAACATACCAGTTCCTTACATTTGGATTTCAGTATGAAATGCCTTAACTGAACAATGTGATGAGAATGGTCTTAGTGAAGCAGGAGAAGTACTTGTTTTAGGCTGACAATATACCTAAGCATGCCTAGTGTCATTCAAGTAAAGACAGATACTTAAAAGGTAATGGAGTGAAATGGACATTTTGAGATTTAATGATTGTTTACAACCCTTGTCTCTTCTGTTGAAGATCAATGTTTTTTTTTTTTTCATACTATGTGTTGAACTCTTCTACTTAGTGTAGGGTTGATCTTACAATCATTAAGTAAACTGAATATATGAATATATATATATATATATATATATCTGTAAAAATTAAGAGGGAGGAGGAAGAAGGGTTGGTGCATGGGCATTAGGGAGGGTAGGGTGGGAAAAATCACTATGTTCCTAAATCTGTATACATAAGATATGTGAAACTTATATAAATTAAATAAAATTATAGAAAGGAAACTTGAAATTGCATGAATACATGAATTGCTTAGTACAATAGACTGTAGTTATATTTTAATGTTTAGCCTGATATTTCAGCTGAAACATAGTGATATCAAATGGCCTCCTATTTTAAGAGACACACAGTGATCTCAAATGGGTAAATACCAGTAACCATATACATTTTCAGAAAGAGAATAGTTCCTGTATGGTACAATCATCTCATTAAATATTATACATCCATTGGAATTATGTTGTAAATTATAATTATGAATATAACAAACTAAAATATTTGTTACAAGTGAACAAGTCATGACACAATATTGTACATGCAATATGAGTAAAAGTTTTATGAAACATGAATCATGATGAAAACTAGCAAAGGATAAACAGAGATTTCAATAGTTGCTGAGTCCTTTTATGGGATTATGTGTATTTTGTTCTTGGGATTTGTTTTTCAAATTCTCTATAGCACTGTAACTTTTAGAAATTTTAAAAACAAGATTCCAATGCTTAATACACTTTCAATAACCTTTATCACTGATAGGGATGTACTTGTGATGGAAATGTCAGAAGAGATGTTAATAATGATGTCTTTGTTCAAGGAGGAAAAACATTGCCTATTACTCATGGCCTTTGAGATTTCCTTTGTGTTTAATATATTCCACATCTATATTCTCCTCTCAAGGTATCACGCCCTGGAAATATAAATAAAGACTCAAATTACTCCCATGAAAGTGACTTCTTCCAGCTCACACAGTGAATCACTAGCAGATCTGGGAATGAACCCCCTCAATTTACGCTCTTAGACTTCATAAACATCTTTAAAATGCTTACTCTCTTCTAGAGTGCTAGCTATATAATGAAGTGTTCTAAATTTATTAGACTAAAAGTCTTAAATTTTGCCTTTGATTGCTATTCCTCTAGGTGGCAAAGAAAGTCATTCTAACCAGTAAAAGGCAGATTTGTTTGACACATCCATTGTGGAGTTTATCAAATTATTGCCTCTTTTCTCTCATTTATAATTTTGAAAGTAAATCCATGTTCTTGAAATTTATTGCACCTGCATTTGTAGAGGCATAGAGAAATGTAGCAGTTGATTCATGAATAGGCTTTATCATGTAAATGAGTGATGACAAATCTCTAGCCCAGAAGGTGGTTAGAGTAACACCACACGCACACTTTGTGTATTCAAGAGTTTTTAAAAGCTATGTGGTTAGAGGAATATAGTTGAAGAAGAGATTTTTTAATCCTGACATATGAATTCACAGCTGCTGTAGGCTAACCACAACCCACAGGAGTCAAATCTTCAACCTAGGAAGTAGAAGGAGCTGGGTAGGAAGATATTTGTTGACTCTCCACACTGGAATGGCAACCTAAATACTTTATTATTAGCTATGTATTTTATGCATTGCTTCTCACTGGAACAAATCTATATATATATACGTTGTCCAGTTATAGCAACACTGAGCCAAAGGAAAACCCTCATCTGTTTTGAAAAATTCTTGAAAGGTCTAGGACTCCAAAACTCCAGACACAACAGAAGGCAAAAGTGTCATATTGGAAAAAAATATGGGTAATAATTGAAAGTCTAGGGAAAACTAAAATTTTTCCAACATGGTCCCACCCCATGCAACCAGTGTTCCTCACATAGGTATATAACTCTAAAGCATAATCAGAGGTTCTCTCAAGAACTTTAATGACTCTAGAGCAAAATCGTGAATACTATCTAGAAAATCACCAGCAGGTTTGCTACACAACCACAAGACCCACTGATTACTAAGCATTGCCCACATATCAGGATTTCTTTCACAAATGTTTAGCTGTTATTAATGTAATTATATATTTATAATTATGAATATATTATAGGTATACATATCTATATTCTTGAACAAAGGAGAATATATAATATGTAAGTATAATTTAAAGAAATACATCTTCAGAAATCTTAGAAAATGTGAAGTAATTTCAAAAAAGTTCATGAAAAATTAAGAGATAAGTTGATTGTGGTACAATACAATTTTAAAATCCAGGCATAGTATTTTCATAATAAACATTTCCCATGACTTTTTTTGTAGACTTATTTATTTATTTGAAAGGCAGAGTTAGAGAGAGACAGAAGTAGTAAGAGAGATAGAGAAAGAGAGAGAGAGAGAGAGTGAGTCTTCCATTTGCTGTTTCACTCCCCAAATGTCTGCAATGGCTGAAGCTGAGCCAATCTGAAGCCAGCAGCCTAGAGCTTCTTCCAGGTCTCCCACATGGGTGGAGGGGCCCAAGGACTTGCGCCATCTTCTGCTGCGTTCTTAGGCACATTAGCATGGAGCTGGATCTGAAGCCGAGCAGCTGGAACTCGAACCAGCGTCCATATGGGATTCCGGCACTGCAGGCAACAGCTTTACCAACTATACCACAGTGCCGGCCTCTTCCATGACCTTTATAAGACGGCATCATATGAAAGTTCTCTATGTGCCCCCCTTAATAGTATCCACTTACCAGGAGGTTGGCATCACTTTGAAATTTGTAACATGATTCTTTAGTTATTTTCATTGAATTGTGGTATTAATACCTCTCAATATTTTTAATTCTTCTTGATTTTGAACATTGTGTATATTAAGTCATACCATATATATTTTTCTGATTTTTCCACTTAATATTTTGTTTTTGAAATTGAGTGATATACATGGGGATACATGCAATTATAGTCCATTCAGTTTTACTGCTGTATGGTAATCATTCATATGAATATACCTCAATCTATTTTTAAATGTCTTTTAAATGGGCATTTAGGTTATTTGCTGATAAATTCTTGTCTTTTCTATTGTTTGACTATGTCATTCATTTAACCTCATTTTCATAAAAATATTGTAAACTTGGCAGCAGAAAATGGCTCAAGCCCTTGGGTCCCTGCCACACACATGGGAGACCTAGATGGAGTTCTGGATTCCTGATTTGGCCAGATCTGGCACCAAAAATTTCAGCCTTTTGAGAAGTGAGCCATCAAATGGAAGATCTCTCTCTCTCTCTCTCTCTCTCTCTCTCCCCACTATTCAAATAAATAAAATAAATCTTAAAAAAAAGAACTAGGCATATGATTAGGTTGAGAGTTTACTACTTGCTTTTCCCCTTTTTGTTAAAAAGTCAGTATTTAGTCTATTTAGCTATACTTCAATTATCTTTTCCCTCTGGATGCTTTTATTTAGTTGGGAGGGACAGAAATGAGGAGGAGAGGGAGAGAGAGACAGAAAGGAGAAACAAATACAAAAATCCCTATATCCACTCACTTATTTCTCCAATGCCCATAATGACCAGGTTTGGACCAATCTGGAGCCAGCAGCCAGGGATTCAATCCAGGTTTCCCATGTGGTTGACAGGGACCAACATAGTTGAGCCATCACCTGCTGTTTTCCAGGGTACATATTAAAAGTTAGCCGGAAATGAGAATGGGGCCTGGACTGCAACCCAAGCACCCTGCTATGAACTCTGTGCATCATATTTTCATTGATTTACCTCAGAAATTGTTGATCTTTCTGTATTTGAAATTTAGCTTTTTCAAAAATACCCAAAAAGCTGTAGGATTTAAAATCAACATACAAAAATAAAGAAATAGTCTTTGAATACACAGCAAATGCTATGGCTGAAAAAGAACTTCTAAAATCAGTCCCATTTACAATACCTACAAAAAAGCTTAAATTTATTGGAAAAAATTAAACCAAGGATGTGAAAGATCTCCACATTGAAAATTACAAAGCATTAAAGAAATAGAAGAAGACACACACAAAAATGAATAGTATTCCATATTTGTGGATAGGAAACATTAATATCATCAAAATACTTAATGCAACCAAAAGCAAAATACAGATTCATTGCAATCCCATTCAAAATAACAATGACATTCATCTGACACCTAGAAAAATTATGCGAAAATTCATATGGATGCACAAGAGACCTCAAATAGCTAAAGAAATCTTAAACAACAAAAACATATCTGGAGACATCACAATACCAGATTTGAAGACATACTACAGGGAAGTTATAGTCAAAAGAGCCTGACAATGTAACAAAAATAGACATATAGAACAATGGAGCAGAATAGATCTTTAGAAATCAATCCACAGATCTACAACCACTAATCTTTGACAAATGAGCTGAAATCAATCTATGGAGAAAGGACATGAGTTCAACAAATGGTGCAGGGAAAAACTGATCTACTCATGCAAAAGTATGCAATAAAAAGCCTATCTTATACCTCATGCAAAATCAACTCAAAATGTATCAAGGATCTAAATTTATGACATGATACTATCAAATTACTACAGGAAAACATCAGGAAAATTCTGCAAGACATTGGCATAGGCAAAGCCATCTTGTAGAAGACCACAAAAGTACAGGCAATAAAGAAATAATTATAAGGACAGAGATCCTACATGGGGAGTAAGTGCACAGTGATTCCTGTTTTTGATTTAACAATTGACTCTCTTGTTTATGGCGTCATTAATCACCCCAGGCTCTTGTCATGAGTTGCCAAGGATATGGAAGAGCCTCTTGAGTTCGCCAACTCCGATCTTATTTACATATGGTCATTGTCAAAGTGGAAGTTCTCTCCTCCTTTCAGAGAAAGGTACCTCCTTCTTTGATGGCCCATTCTTTCCACTGGGATCTAACTCGCAGAGATCTTTCATTGAGGTTGTTTTTTTTTTCCCAGAGTGCCTTGGCTTTCCATGCCTAAAATACTCTCATGGGCTCCTCAGCCATATCCAAATGCCTTAGGGGCTGATTCTGAGGCCAGAGTGCTGTTTAGGACATCTGCCATTCTATGAGTCTGCTGTGTATCCCATTTCCCATGTTGGATCGTTCTCTCCCTTTTTTATTCCATCAGTAAGTATTCGCAGACACTAGTCTTGTTTGTGTGATCCCTTTGACTCTTAGACCTATCACTGTGATCAATTGTGAACTGAAACTGATCACTTTGACTAGTGAGATGGCATTGGTACATGCCACCTTGATGGGATTGTATTGGAACCCCCTGGCACGTTTCTAACTCTACTGTTTGGGGCAAGTCCGATTGAGCATGTCACAAACTGTACCTCTCCTAACTCTCTTATTCCCACTCTTATATTTAACAGGGATCACTTTTCAGTTAAATTTCAACACCTAAGAATAATTGTGTGTTAATTAAAGAGTTCAACCAATAGTATTAAATAGAGCAAAAAGAAATAGTAAAAGGGATAGAGTATTTAAATTATTCATCAACAGTCAGGACAAGGGCTGATCAAGTCATTGTATCTCATAGTGTCCATTTGACTTCAACAGGTTTCCTTTTTGGTGCTCGGTTAGTTGTCAGTGATCAGGGAGAACATATGATATTTGTCGCTTAGGGACTGGCTTAATTCACTCAGCATGATGTTTTCCTGATTCCTCCATTTTATTGCAAATGAACAAATTTCATTGTTTTTACTGCTGTCTAGTATTCTATAGAGTACATATCCCAAAATTTCTTTATCCAGCCTATTGCTGATGGGCATTTAGGTTGATTCCAGGTCTTAGCTATTCTGAGTTGAGCTGCAATAAACATTAATGTTCAGACAGCTCTTTTATTTGCCAATTTAATTTCTTTTGGGTAAATTCCAAAGAGTGGGATGGCTGGGTTGTATGGTAGGGTTATATTCAGCTTTCTGAGGAATCCCCAGACTGACTTCCATAGTGGCTTAACCAGTTTGCATTCCCACCAACAGTGGGTTAGTGTCCCTTTTCCCCCACATCCTCGCCAGCATCTATTGTTGGTAGATTTCTGAATGTAAGCCATTCTAACCTGGGTGAGGTGAAACCTCATTGTGGTTTTGATTTGCATTTCCTTGATTGCTAGTGATCTTGAACATTTTTTCATGTGTCTGTTGGCCATTTGGATTTCCTCTTTTGAAAAATGTCTATTGAGCTCCTTGGACCATGTCTTAGGTGGGTTGTTTGTTTTGTTGTGGAGTTTCTTGATCTCATTGTAGATTCTGGTTATTAACCCTTTATCTGTTGCATAGTTTGCAAATATTTTTTCCCATTCTGTCAGTTGCCTTTTCACTTTCCTGACTGTTTCTTTTGAAGTACAGAAACTTCTCAATTTGATGCAATCCCAATTGTTAATTTGGCTTTGACTGCCTGTGCCTCTGGGTTCTTTTCCAAGAAGTCTTTGCAAGTGCCTGTATCTTGAAGTGTTCCTCCCATGCTCTCTAATAATTTGATGGTGTCAGGTCATAGATTTAGATCTTTAATCCATGTTGAGTGGATTTTTGCGTAAGGTGTAAGGTATGGGTCTTGCTTCATACTTCCGCATGTGGAAATCCAATTTTCGCAGCACCATTTATTAAACAGACTGTCCTTACTCCAGGGATTGTTTTTATATCAGTGATCAAATATATGTTGGCTGTAGATGTTTGGGTTGATTTCTGGTGTTTCAATTCTGTTCCATTGGTCTATCCATCTGTTTCTGTACCAGTACCATGCTGTTTTGATTACAACTGTTATGATACAACTGTATGTCCTGAAATCTGGTATTGTGATGCCTCCAACTTTGTGTTGTACATGATTGCTTTAGCTATTTGAGGTCTCCTGTGCCTCCATATAAATTTCAGCATCATTTTTTCCAGATCTGAGAAGAATGTCTTTGGTAATTTGATTGGTATAATATTGAATCTATTAATTGCTTTTGGGAGAATGGACATTTTGATGATATTGATTCTTCCAATCCATGAGCATGGAAGATTTTTCCATTTGTTGCTATCTTCTTCTATTTCTTTCTTTAAGATTTTGTAATTCTCATCATAAAGATCTTTAACTGTTCATGTAATCCCCATGTAAGATCTCTGTCCTTAATATGTTGTACAGTGTGAATTAATGCTGTAATTTGTACTCAAACAGTATTTTACACTTTGTGTTTCTGTGTGGTTGCAAACTGATGAAATCTTTACTTAATATATACTAAATTGATCTTCTGTATATAAAGATAATTGAAAATGAATCTTGATGTGGATGGGATTGGAGATGGAGCAGGAAATGGGAGGATTGTGAGTGGGAGGGAAGTTTAGGGGAAAAAGCCACTACAATTCAAAAGCTGTACTCTAGATATTTATATTTATTAAATAAAAGTTAATAATTTTTTTTATTTCTTAAGCTGTAGCATTTTCCTAAGGAAAGAAGTCTGCTAATTTAGAAAAAGGAGTTATGCTAAAAAAAATAGATTGTATTTGTAAAAAAAAAAAGAAAGAAAGAAAGAATTAAAAATAAGATTACAGCAAACTAAGAAGCTTCTGCACTGCAAGGAAAACAATTAACAAAGTGAAGAGGCACCCTACAGAATGGGATAAAGTATTTGCAAACAATGCAACTGATAAAGGATTAATTTCCAGAATTTATAAACAGCTCAAGATACTCAAAAACAACAACAAAAAATCCAGATATGAAATGGATAAAGGACATGAACAGGCATTTTTTTTTTCAAAAAATGAAATACCACTGGCCAACAGATGTATGAAAAACTATCATGATCACTAGTCATCAGGGAAATGCTAATAAAAACCACAATAGTTTTTGCCTTGTGCCATTTAGAATGGCTCTCATACAGAAATCAAAAAATGGTAAATACATTTGAGGATGTGGGTTAAAATATACCACAATTCACATGAGAATATTTCAGGCATGGAAAGCCAAGACACTCTGAAAAAAAAAAAAACCCTAAGTGAAAGATCTCTGCGAGTGAGATCCCAGTGGAAAGAATGGGTCATCAAAGAAGGAGGTACCTTTCTCTGAAGGGAGGAGAGAACTTCCACTTTCACCATGGCCTTGTCTAAATATGATCAGAGTCGGTGAACTCAGGGGGCTTCCATAGCCTTGGCAGCTCATGACAAGAGCCTAGAGTGATTACTGAGGCCATAAACAAGAGTGTCAAATTGTTAAGTCAACAACAGGAGTCACTGTGCACTTACTCCTCATGTAGGATCTTTGTCTTTAGTGTGCTGTACATTGAGATTTAATGCTATAACTAGTACTCAAACAGTATTTTCCACTTTATGTTTCTGTGTGGAAGCAAACTGTTGAAATCTTTACTTAATGTGTGCTAAACTGATCTTCTCTATATAAAGAGAATCGAAAATGAATCCTCATGTGAATGGAACGGGAGAGGGAGAGGGAAAGGGGAGGGTTGCGGGTGGGAGGGACGTTATGGGGGGGAAGCCATTGTAATCCATAAGCTGTACTTTGGAAATTTATATTCAGTAAATAAAAGTTAAAAAAACTAAAAAAATACCACAATTCACTCTTGGTAGGAATGTAAACTAGTAAAACCATTATGGACAACAATATGGAGATTCTTCAGAGATCTGAAAGTAGATGTACCATATGACCTAGCCATTCAACTTCTGGGAATTTACATAAATGCAATGAAATCAGCCTATGAAAGAGTTGTTTTTACACGAATGTTTATTGCAGCACCATGCACAATTGCTAGGATGTGGAATCAGTCCTGATATCCATCAACAGATGACTAAAGAAAATGCGGTATATATATGCTATCGAATACTACTCAGCCATAAAAAGAAATGAAATCCTGTCTTTTGCAACACAACTGGAAACATTTAAGCTTAGTGAAATATGTCCGTCTCAAAAAGACAAATAGCATGTGCCTTCTCTGATATGTGACAGTTAATATAGAATACTCAAAAATATAAAGGAATGAAATAGTTATTTTGGGAGAATACTGACATTTTTAGCCCTTGTTTATACTCCTGTGGAACTGTGCTCTTGCTGCTTTCTACTTGTTAAATATCGTGATTTGTGGTGAATTAAGCCTCTGAATAGAGTGTGGATTAAAATTATATCTTTGCAAAAACTGATGAAAAGAGAAGAGGAAGGGAGGGATGGGGATTGAGTGTGAGCATTTGTCAGGGAACTGTGGTTGTCTTTTTGGAACTGTACCTTTGGGATGCATAAAATCTGTTTTCTTTATGTTAATACAAAATTTAAAATAATACTTGTCAATATCACTTGCAATTTTTCCTTACTACACACTTTCTATTATTTTTGTGATTTTAACTGCGTATATATAAGGCCTCTTCAAGCAATACATCTTATCTTTCAATTTCTCTTTCTTTGTTTAATTAGGGGAGATTTGCAATAGTTTTTTGTTTTTGTTGTTTTTTCCTTTCTACTTTTAAGTATCTGTATGGTAAAAGCATTGACTTGAGACTTGTATTTGGAAGTAACATAATTGAGTACCAGCATTTCCAAGCATAAGATGAAGCCTACTTCAGGAAAATTTTGGTAAAACCTACTTCCATAATGGAACCTCTTTTTCTTGTTATCTCATAAGGAATTTTATTTAACAAAAATAATATTTAATTTTTTAAAAGAGTGCTAACATTTAAGCCATCTTAAGCAAGGTATATGTTTACTAATGTAATATTTGCTTCATTGATATTTTCATTGTAGCTATTCTGCATCAGGATTTTGAATAATATAAAAAAGTATTTTAAGGTCTTTTTTCCATGCTTTGTTCAATTTAGGTAGGAATAATGCAAAGTGATGACTGGTTGGAAATCTTGAAATTATTTTTCCAAAGTTTTGCATTTAGTGCTAAGGACACTGTGCAAATGTATTGATAATTTGATTTAGACACAGGAACTATGTTAGACTGAAAATGAAAAGTTTATTTTCTTTGGCACATAAAACTTGCATACAGATTTTAGTTGGGTGTAGCTATGGTTATGGTGATAAATCAGAACAGATTTTATGATGGTAGATTCAATTCCAATAATGAAATAAAAACTTTTGATAGGCTTTGGTGTGAAGCATATGATAAATTATTATTAAAATGCTATGTGCTAATATTAAACTTTTAGTCTTGTGTAGTATAATTTGCAAATACCATCACTTCAACCTGAGTCATAATTCCTGCTAATTAATTCTTACATTGACAAAATTTAAATTATTCTTGTGCTAAAAAATGTGTCCAAGTGACTATACCTCTACTGGCATTCAGTTTATATGAGCTAACTTTTATATAACCAACACATTTGCAGGTTAGACATATGACTCTCATTAAGTTAATATTGTGTTGTATTGCTGTATTACATTATTGTTGAGAAACAAATAGAATTAGTAACTGCATCAGAGGTACTTATTTTGCTACTGTGGTACTGGGCTTTATAAAAGAATTGGGAAGAAGAGTTATTTCATTAAAAAAATATTTATAATTGGGACTGGCGCCCTGGCTCAGTAGGCTAATCCTCCGCCTGCAGCGCTGGCATCCCATATGGGCACCGGGTTCTAGTCCTGGTTTTTCCTCTTCCAATCCAGCTCTCTGTTGTGGCCCTGGAGGGCAGTGGAGGATGACCCAAGTGCTTGGGTGCCTGCACCCGCCTAGGAGACCAGGAGGAGGCGCCTGGCTCCTGGCCTCGGATCAGTGCAGTGCGCCGGCCTTGGTGGCCATTTGGGGGGTGAACCAACAGAAGGAAGACTTTTCTCTCTGTCTCTCTCCCTATCTATCTCTATATCTGTCAAAAAAAAACATTTATAACTAACCATATTTATGATCAAATCCTGACCCTGTACGACTAGGCATTTTTAATGCACCTCAGCTTTCTGCACTATAAAGTTGATATGGCAATTCTTACCTACTAGGGATGTAGTGTAAACTAAATTAGAAGACAAATTTAAAGCACAATGGCAGTTTCTGCCATCATTTGTTGAAAATTTATTATGTTTCAGTCATTATATTAGATGCTGAGATATAGAAAGACTCTTTAGCCCCAAACACATAATAAGCAAATCCGTTTCCACCTATCTGATACATTTGGCTCTTATTCCATTTCAGATTCAGATTTACATTGCTTAATCAATAGCCAGTTCTCAGCTACTTAATCTTTTTTTCTGCGGTACTTAAATTTTTTGGTACTTCACTAGTACTTTCAAGCATGTAGTCCAGTTACCTTCCATTCCTTTTCAAGCTGATGGGATAATGCACTCATCCATCCAGAAACCTACAGTGTCTGTCAGTCATGCTTCATTACACATATGAACTCACTGGCTTGACAGGAAAAGTGGGTGATGAAGACTAACAATAAGTGAGTTGCAGCTACATGCAAATCTTGATGTTTTGGCCCTTCCCTCTCCACCCCACATCAACTTTTTTAACTGTCTCGCCTTCTTAGGGAATGCTGACAGAACAATGAGATGTTTGTATAGTGTTGAATCAAGCTGCCTAAGTTATTAGAATTCTTACAAAACCTCTCTTAACCAATATTCTCACCTTTACTGATATATCATGCCTTCTGTAGTATTTCTTCATCACCACCTACCACGAACATAATACCAATGATCACATCTCATAGTTTATTTTTATAGTGTATTAATACCACTCTGATTCAACTATATCTTAACATTATGGAAATGAGTGTATTAGTGAGCTGGGAAAGCAGAAATTTAGATCTATGCTACCTAAACTTTTCCACTAACTTTATAAACTTATTTGACAGTTGTTCTCCTTTGTGAACTCTGTTGTTAAATTTTGAGCTACTGTTGTCATGTGTAGTTCTTCCTCTGAAATAGGAAATATTACTCTAATTTCATGGGAAACTGTAGTTAACTTTTATTTTTATGTACTTTTTTTTGAAAGGCAGAGAAACAAAAATAGATACAGAGAGAGTCTATTTTCGTTAACTCCCCTAATGCCTGCAAAAGCCAGGGCTGCGTCAAACCAAAGCCAGGAGCCAGGAGCTCAGTCCAGCTACTTAAACCATTATGTCCTGCCTCCCAGTGCATACATTAGCATGAAACAGGAATCCTAAGTGGAACTGGGGCTTGAATCCAAGCACTCCAATATGGGATGCAAACTTCGCAGGTGACATCTCAATCACTGTGCCAAATACCTACCACTTAGTTCACTTTCACTGGATAAATCCTTGAGCCTCTCTTTCCTCATACATAAGATAACAATAATGGTACATGACTCATGGATTTATGCAGTTATGTGGAATAACAAGTAATAAAAAAGAATGTTTATATGCCATACACTCCATAAATGGTAATTTGCTATTAAGTGAGAACCTGAATAAAATCCATATTACCCATGTCAATACTGATTGAATTGTAGACACGAAATTTAGGAATACAGCAATATATTGGGATTCATCCTGCTGTTCTTAATTCTGTTCTAAGAAATTCTTGGGCTTTGGAGTTTATTGTATGCAGCAATTCACTGCTTCATCTGTTTCAACCAAAACAAGACTGTTGGATTTTGTAAATTTCATTCCTATCATAACTGTGTAACCTTATGGAACACTTCATTGAGTAGATTTACTTTACTAAATTCTTGAGATACAAACTCATCTGAAAGAGTCAATCACTCTGAAAAGATATTTTCTGAATATGTTCATAGGTGTCTGTGTACGGACTTTCTTATTCACTACCACATTTCATATTTTTTAATGAATATACAATATGTCAGATGAGACTTAATATTCTAATTAAATGGATACATAGTATTGGTAGTTGTTGTTTAAACACAATTAATTTAATAAGAATAAAATGTAATGATATTTGTAAACTATAAAAATAATTAGAAATTATACAATTCATTTTAAATAATCCATGGAAAAATAATAACCACAAGGATAATTTAAACATGTTTTAAATGGAATAAAATTGAAATTAAAACATCAAAATTCATGGTGTTCAGTTATAGAAAAACATTGCGAATTTATAACTATTATGTTTATATTAGAAAAGAATAAAAGACTTAAATCACTTAACCTAAGCTTCTACCTTAAGAAACAGAAAAGGAACAACTAAATTCAAAGTAGGTAGAAATAAGAAAATAATACAGATTAAAATATGCATTAAAAGGGGGAAACAAAATCAATACAAAACTTAATGAAACAAAATGTTTGTTTTTTTTAAAAACAGGTATCTACACTAACCAACAAGAAAGAGAAAAGATACTGTATATTTAGGATTCTCCAGAGAAATAGAAAAATCAATGTGTGTGTGTGTGTTTATATATAAAGGCACTACAGAATGTTTATAGAAAAGAGAATTAAGCCAGCGCCGTGGCTCATTTGGTTAATCCTCCACCTGTGGCACTGGCATCCCATATGGGCGCCGGGTTCTAGTCCCTGCTGCTCCTCTTCCAGTCCAGCTCTCTGCTGTGGCCCGGGAGGGCAGTAGAAGATGGCTCATGTGCTTGGGCCCCTGCACCCACATAGGAGACCAGGAGTAAGCTCCTGGCTCCTGGCTTCGAATCGGCATAGCTCCAGCCATGGCGGCCATTTGGGGGGTGAACCAACAGAAGGAATACCTTTCTCTCTGTCTCTCTCACTATCTATAACTCTACCTGTCAAATAATAAAAAAAAGAAAAGAGAATTATTGAAAGATAAGTTCAGTTTAGTATAAATAATTTTGGGAAATGCATAGTTTTTATACTATAATTTTCATCAATTGTGAAGTTCTTTTTTATGCATGAATTTCAAACATCAAAAAAACCCTATTGTCTTAATTCCATTTTCAGTTTTGGAAGTACTCTCATGTGTTTGTGTGTGTGTGTGTGTGTGTGTGTACATACAGGTATAAATAGGAAAAGATACAGAGAGAGAGGCAATAACAAAGGATTTCTTTTAATGAGTTGATTCACTTGAATGTGGAGGTTCAAGTCCAAAATCTTTAGTATACTTGGGCAGGCTAGAGAACCAAAGAGGAGTTACCGTCTGAGCTCAACAGCTCAACAGCTCTCTGCAGGAAGTCTGTCTTTATTGAACTAAGGCTTTTAGCTTATTAAATGAGGCCTGTGGATTTATGGAGGGTAGTCTGTTACAATCAAATTTCACCAACTTAAATATTAATATCATCTGAAAAACACTTTCATAGAAACATCCAGAATACTGCTTGACCAAAAATTCGAACACAATATCCCAGCCAAATTTACTTGAGACATTAGCCATCACAGACACAAACTACCAAAATCAATGCTGCAAATCCAAACATTATTAGGGACTTTAAATACATTTGGGAAGAATGTAAGAGAATAATATGAACAATTTCACGCCAACAATTTCCTAAAATGACACAAAACTGTTGAATTTCATTTAGGAAAAATATAGAAAATCTGAATGTATTTATCAAAGAAATTGAATTAATAATAAAACATCTACAAAGATCAGCACAAATAACTTCAATGATAAATCTTACCAAATAGTTTTTAAATCAGATCAATTATTCACAAATATTTTAAAAATAGAAGTGAAGGGAAGTAGGATTACTGATTTTAAAGTGAGATTTGATATACTTGGTAAAAATGAATTAATTATGATTTCAGCTTATTTTACCCTTCAGTTTTCTTGCTTAATTTATATACTACATCACTTAGAATTTTTCCACTGGAAGCACCACTGACAATTGTTGTGTGGGTTATTAAAATTGGTCTGAGGGACGGCCGGCGCCGTGGCTCACTAGGCTAATCCTCCGCCTAGCGGCGCCGGCACACCGGGTTCTAGTCCCGGTTGGGGCGCCGGATTCTGTCCCGGTTGCCCCTCTTCCAGGCCAGCTCTCTGCTGTGGCCAGGGAGTGCAGTGGAGGATGGCCCAGGTGCTTGGGCCCTGCACCCCATGGGAGACCAGGAAAAGCACCTGGCTCCTGGCTCCTGCCATCGGATCAGCGCGGTGCACCGGCCGCAGCGCGCCGACCGCGGCGGCCATTGGAGGGTGAACCAACGGCAAAGGAAGACCTTTCTCTCTGTCTCTCTCTCTCACTGTCCACTCTGCCTGTCAAAAAAATAAAAAAATAAAAATAAAAATAAAAATAAAAATAAAATTGGTCTGAGGGAGCCGGCACTGTCACATAGAGGTCTAAGCCTCCGCCTGCAGCATTGGCATCCTATATGGGCAACGGTTCATGTCCCAGCTGTTCCACTTCTAATCCAGCTCTCTGCTTGTGACTTTTGTAAGCAGTAGAAGTTGTCACAAGTGGTTGGGTCTCTGCACCTGTGGAGGAAACCAGAGGATTGGCTTAGCCCCAGCCACTGTGGCCATTTGGGGAATGAACCAGTGGATGGAAGACTCTCTCTCTGTCTCTCCCTCTCTCTGTGTGTAACTCAGCTTCTCAAATAAATAAGTAAAATCTTAAAAAAAAAAAAAAAAACATGAGTCTGAGTTTCCATAAATCACTGAAGAGTTTTTGTCATCATGATGCATCGAAGTAATAAAAATAATTGTCTTCAGATTTGGAATACTTGTTATGCACTGTATTTGGACTCTCCCCATGTGCCATAAAATTAACCAGTAGAGCTATACAATAGTGTGTGTGTGTGTGTGTGTGTGTGTGTGTGTTTTGATAGGCAGAGTGGACAGTGAGAGAGAGAGAGACAGAGAGAAAGGTCTTCCTTTTCCGTTGGTTCACCCCCCCAGTGGCCACTGCGGCTGGCGCACAGTGCTGATCTGAAGCCAGGAGGCAGGTGCTTCTCCTGGTCTCCTATGCGGGTGCAGAACCCAGGAACTTGGGCCATCCTCCACTGCCTTCCCAGGCCACAGCAGAGGGCTGGACTGGAAGAGGAGCAACCGGGACGGAATCCAGTGCCCTGATCAGGACTAGAACCTGGTGTGCCGGCGCCGTAGGCGGAGGATTAGCCTATTGAGCCGCAGTGCCAACCTGAATGTGTTTTGAATACTCTAAAGATTTTAAAACTGTAAGCACTATCTAATTCAAGAATATTTTGATCACATCAAAAGAATTTCTGTACCTCTTAGCAATAATTCTTCATTTTCCTCTCATCCCTGATTTTGACAATCACTAATATAATTTTAATCTCTATGGATTTGCCTATTCTGAATTCTCCTTGCACTCTTGTTGGAAAATGAATTGGCCACAGATATATGGACTTATTTTCTGACTCTCACTTCTATTCTACTGATCTATAGGTCTGTTCTTATATAAGTACTATACTGTTATAATTATTGTACAGTTACCACAAATTTTGAAATCAGGAGGCTTGAAAATTTCACCTTTGTTCTGCTTTTTCAAGATAGATAGCCCAAAGTGCCACAGAAAGATGATGGAAAGAATGGTCTAGATGAACGAAACAGCAGAACCAACTTTACTGATAGCAGCCATGCCCTGCCACTGACAGAGAGAAACATGAGGGAAGGTAAGGTAGAGTCACAAAGTTTCTGAATGAGGAAACCAATCTCACTTTCATATGAATTTTAAGATCAGCTTCTCCCCGTCTTCAAAAATGGGCTGTTTGAATTTTGATAGAGGTTGTATTGTAGCTATGATCAATTTTAGAAATATTGCTATCTTAACAATATTGTATTCAAATTCATGAACATAGATTGTCTTGCTAGTTATCTAGGTCTTCTTTAACTTCTCTTAACAGTGTTTTATAGTTTATATTCCATAAGTTCTACATTTCTTTAGTTAATTTTATTTATAAATATTTCACTTTTTGAAGGTAAAATAAGTAGAATTTTATTAATTTTATTTTTGGATATTTCTAACTAGTATATATAAATACAAGATTTTTATATTGAGCTTGTATTTTGAAATCTTCCTGATCTTATTTATTTTATCTAATAGTACTTCTAGTGTGTGTGTGTGTTTTTTTTTTTTTTAGGATTTTTGGTATATAAGATCAAGCCAAATAAAAGTGAAAATATTTTCATTTCTTTCTTACCACCATGAATTCTCCCCACGTCTTGCCTACTATGATGTCCCCTGTTGGTCTTTCTTTAAAATAGAAAACATCCTTCTCAGTTTGAGGAAGTTCCCTTATAATCCTAAGTTTTGAATATTTTTAAATCATTAAACGGTGTTGGATATGGTGAAATGTTCTTTATGCATCCACTGATAGAAACATGATTCGTTCCTTGTTCTATAGATTTACATTGATTCGTTTTTGGATGTTTAGTCAACTTTGAACACCTAGTGTAATTTTATGTTAATTTTGATTATTAGTATTTTTACGATTTTGGCATATATACATTCATATGAGATCGGTCCGCACTTTTCTTTTAATGTGATATTTTTGTCTGGTTTTCTTTTATTTATTTATTTTTAAGGATTGTTTAAAATTTATTTATTTTGAGAGAGTTACAGACAGAGAGGGAGAGACAGAGAGAAAAGTCTTCCATCTGCTCGTTCATTCCCCAAATGGGCGCAATGGCTAGAGGTGAGCTGATCCGAAACCAGGAACCAGCAGTTTCTTCCGGGTTTCCCATGCGGGTGCAGGGGCCGAAGAGCTTGGGCCATCTTCTACTACTTTCCCATGGCATAGCTGAGAGCTAGATCCTGGATTAGAAGAGGAACAATCAGGACTGGGACTGGCATCCATATATGTTGTTGGCACCACAAGTGGAGGATTATCCTACTGTGCCATGGGACTGGCCTCCTGGTTTTTTTTGTTTGTTTCTTTTGTTTTGTTTTGTTTTTATTTTATTTAATACTGTTTCCATTGAATGGCTTCTTTCTCTTCTATTTTTTGTATATTTTCTGGAATTAGGGATTAATTCTTAATTATTCATTGATGTCATCTGGATCTGATCTTTTCCTTCATTTTTAAATGATTTTTTCGAGTTAATGTGGTACTAATACAAAGAGAACAAATTTGGTGTTATTCATAGGCAGAATTCTACTAATATAATATCCTCATTCTCCCTCCTTCCTCCTTCATTCACTTCCCCTTCTATCTTTTCTCCCTCTCTCCCTCCTTTTCTTCCTTCCTCCCTCTCTCTTTTTTCTTTCTTCTCTCTTTTTTAGTTTTTTGAGATAACATATTTGTAATTTACATTACAGTAAAACTTAATACTCCACTAATTTGCGGCCCTTGCCTATATTCCTGCTGAACTACAGTCTTCTTATTTTGTGGGGTTTTGTATTATTAAATAAGTCTTTTTATTTATTATAAGCATTACAGGTTTCCATGTATTATTTGTTCATACACTTGGAGTATGTTGCATAATAAGCATTTTAAAGATAAGAACACAGGTTAAATTTAAATTTCTTGTCTGACTTTTCCAAGATAATAAGTGACAAAGTTTGGATTCTGGCCAATATTCCTTGAAAAAGCATGTCAACTCTCATTACATCACATAGCCTTTCATAGATACTGGTTAAGATTATATATTCTCTTGAATGTAGTTGTGGCATAGAGTTATAAGACTCTAAATCCTTTAGAGAAATGTGGTGTGTTGATATAAGTATGTATTGGAAAACCAATGGCTAGCCAACCTTTGTGCAAATTGCAGGCATATTGTTAAAAATTTTAATTTGACTTATTTTTGGTTGCCTTCCTCTTCCTGGAAATCAGTTTTTGGTTATTTTTTCATGTTGTCTTTTATCTAGAGATTCAAGTTTAATTTTATATGATAGGGACAGGCTTTGCTTTCCTCCTACTACAAAAAAATTGTATTTTCTGAGAAATTTATTTCCTCACTACAGACATCTTTGTCTTTATGTTTTTTTTTCTATGAAGAATCTGGGGATTAGGAGACACTTTTAAGAAATAGGAAAGGGGTAAAGAAAGACGTCATCCAGGTGATGGTTTGAGAGGTTATATGAGGAGAGGTACATGAAAGAAAGAAAAGGACCACTGTGAATTGGAAGGTTTTTAAATTTCCTGAGAAATAATAGTTAATAATTCAAACTTTCATCAGTGGACTAAGTTTGTTTAGCCACAAACCTTCTCCAAGTTTGTGTCAGGATCCCAACTTACATTAGCATTACACTCACATCTCACAATGAGGATGAATCTGACTTTGATTTTTGTACATGCATGAAATTTTTCTAACTACTACTTGTTGAATTATTTATTTAGTGGAGGGCTAAGCTTATTATTATAAAAAATTGAAAGTATGTCATTGTAAAAATTAAAAGAAAAAGAAGAAAAGAAGAAAGAAGGATTGGAAGGATGCAGGTTGTGAAGGATGGGAAGTATCATTGTGCCCTTAAAATTTTATATATGAAATTTGTTTTCTTTGTATAAACCAAAAATTTAAAAGTGATAGTTGTTTTTGAATCTAATTTGCATTACTCAAACAATTTATTTGCTTATTAACTTAAAAATAAATATTTACGTAACAATTATGCTCTAATTTCATGTTAAATTATGGATGAATCAAACTGTCATGGTCTCTGATTTCATGGAATTTATGACCCATTAGGAGAGATGGATATTTAATGGTTATACACGAGATCGTGGATGATTATAATTTGTGTTGAATCCTCATGAAGAGAAATTAGAGAAGATTGTGAAAGATAAGCATTCTATACCTAATTTGACACTATGGCGGTGATCAAAGGAAATCATCTCTGATATAGTGATTTACAACGAAGATATGACATGTGAGAAGGAGTAAATTTGGTGATGAATATTTCAGTTGGAGGGTTCTGCATGTGTACAAGTACTAAGTTGAGAAAATGAGAAAATGTTGGGCTATTCTGGGTTATAAAAAACACCAAGAGGGGCCTGCATTGTGCCCTAGAGGGTAAAGCTGCCACCTGTGACAGCAGCATCCCACATGGGTATGTGTTCATGTCCCAGCTGCTCCACTTCTGATCTATCTACCTGCTAATCTTTCTGAGAAAGTAGCAAAACATGTCCCAAGTGTTTGGACCCCTGCACCCATGTGGGAAACCCAAAGGAGGCTCATGGCTTCTGGCCTCTGGCTTCAGTCCATCACAGCCCCAGTTATTGTGGCCATTTCCCTCTCTCTCTCTCTCTCTGTGTGTGTCTTTCAAATAGATAGATAGATAGATAGATAGATAGATAGATAGATAAATCTTTTTAAAGAGCCAGCAGCTAGATTGTGGTAAATGACAAGCATATGCAACTGATTAGATGGGCAAGGGCAAAATCACACAGCTTATCAAATAGTTTATCTTGTTTGTTCTATTTGGGAACTCATTTTCTGTCCCTTGATCTATTGAACTTTCTAGGCTTCCAAAAACAGAGAGTGAGCATTCCAGAAAACCAGGTTTAAGGGAAATTTAGATTTTGAGGGTCATTACACTCAGGAGCATATGCACTTTTGACACTCAAGTCCCATCATCTGTAATTTACTGTACATCAATTCAAAGGTATACAATTGAAAATGGAAAAAACAGATCTGTGGTCATAAGAAAGGTTTTTTCCCCTGGAAAACTATATTAAGTACTCTTGCACTCTGCATTTTCTTTATATATTTTTTAATTTTATTTTAACATTTTACTAAAATACAGTGTGCATACCAAGGTATTTACCTAAGTGTACATAAAAATGCCTTTTTTGTCATCTGATCACATGCAAAACCAATACCCAAATTAAGATCAAACATTACTATTAACACAAGAGTCCTCACTAGCCCACCCCTCTCCATTTCGTCAGTTTGTTCTTTCAAAACATAAAATAATAGTATATTATCATTTACATGGTATGAATCTGGTTACAAATTTTTATTATATACCAAATGATTTATATTCACAAAATTTTTATGTGCTCTCTGTATATTAACTTCCACAATAAGAAATATTTTTTGGATCTAGCTTATTTCACTTAGCATAACAATCTGCAGTTGCATCCAGTCTGTTGCAAAAGACAGTATGTCATTCCTTTCTAAGGCTGAGCAATATTCCATCGTGTATATATACAATATTTTCTTTATCCAGCCATCAGTTAATGAACATTTATGTTAATTCCATACCTTTGTTATTATGAATTGAGCTGCTATAAACATGGGGGTGCAGGTAATTTTCATATGTTGATTTCATTTCTTTAGGATATATTCCAGGAGTGGGATGACTGGGTCACACGGGAGATTTATTTTTAGTTTTATGAGTAATCTCAATATTGTCTTACAAAATGGTTGTTCCAGTTTATATACCCATTAATAATGTATTAGGATACTTTTTTTTTGCACATACACACTAGCATTTGTTAGTTTTTGACTTTTGAATGATAGTCATTCAAACTGGGGTTAGGTGATACCTTATTGTGATTTCTATTTGCATTTCCCTGATGACTAGTGATACTGATTTTTTTAAGATTTATTTATTTGGAAGTCAAAGTTACAGAGAGGCAGAGACAGAGAGAGAGAGAGAAACAGAGAGAGAGGTCTTTCCATCCACTGGTTCACTCCCCAGATGATTGCAATGGCCACGGCTGTGCTGATCTGAAGCCAGGAGCCAGGAGCCAAGAGCTTCCTCTGGGTCCCCCACGCAAGTGCAAGGGCCCAAGAATTTGGGCCATCCTCTACTGCTTTCCCAGGCCATAGCAGAGAGCCGGATGAGAAGTGGAACAGCCAGGACTCGAACTGATGCCCATATGGGATACCAGCATTGGAGGCGGTGCCTCTCTCCACTATGCCACAGCACCAGCCACCGACCATTTCTTCATCTGTCAGTGAACCATTTGTATTTCATTATTTCAAAAGTGCCTATTCACATTAAATGCGTATTTCTTTTTTTCTTTTTAACTTTGAAGACAAACTGAAAGATTTCTTTATCTTTCTGAAAACTGCATTCAAGCTGAAAATATTGACTTTTTTAAAAAAAACATCAAAAGGGTTTTTAGGTTCTTTTTTCACATATTTCATATATAAAGATTTAAGAGCATAGTGATACTTCCCACATTATGCTCACTCTCACTGTCTCTCCCACCCTCTCTCCTACTTTCTTTCTTATTTTTCTACTAATTTTTACAATGATGTACTTTCAGTTCATTTTGTAATCATAAGTTTAACCCTCCACTAAGTAAAAAATTCAACAAATAGTAAGTTAAAAAAAACACTGTTCCTCAACAGTAGAGACAAGGGCTGTAAACAATAATCAGTTCTCCATATGTCCTTTGCATTAATACACATTACTTTTTTGTACTTTATTAGTTACCATAGATCAGCGAAAACATATGGTATTTGTCTTTTTAGGATGACTCATTTCAATAAGGATAATGGTTTCCAGTTGAATCCACTTTGTTGTGAAAGTGAAGATTTCATTCATTATTATAACTGAGTAGTATTCCATAGTGTCTATATGCCACATTTTCTTTATCCAGTCATCAGCTGATGAGTGTCTGCATTGATTCCATATCTTAACTGCTGTGAATTGAGCTGCAATAAACACGGAGGTACAGATAACTTTCATATGCTGATTTCATTTTGTTTGGGTAAATTCCCAAGAATGGGATGCTTGGGTCATTTGGTAGATATATTTCCAGCATTCTGAGGACTCTCCATACTGTCTTCTACAATGGTTTTGCTAGATTGTATTCCCACCAACAGTAGATTAGAAAAACTTTTCCCCCACATCCTTACCAGCATTTATTGCTTTTTGAATTCTCTATGAGAGTCATTCTAACTGGGGTGAGGTGAAACCTCATTGTGGTTTTGATTTGCATTTCCCTGATTGCTAGTGATCTTGAGCAACTTTCCATGTGTCTGTTGCTCATTTGAACTTCATCATTTGAGAAATATCTGTTCAAGTCCATTGCCCACTTCTTAACTGTATTTTTTGTTGTTATTGAGTTTCTTGAGCTTTTTATAGATTCTGGATATTAAGCCTTTATCAATTGCATGGTTTGCAAATATAGTCTCCCATTCTGTCAGTTGCCACTTCAGTTCCATTGAGTATTTACTTTGCCATGCAGATGCTTCTTAGCTTGATGTAATTCCATTTGTCTTGCTTTGATTGCCTGTGTTTCTGGGGTCTTTTCAAATAAGTCTTTTCCTATGCCAATGTCTTGCAGAGTTTCTCCAATGTTCTTCTCTGTATCAAGTGATAGATTTAGAACTTGTTCCACTTTGAGTTGATTTTTGGTAAGGTATAAGATAGGGGTCTGGTTTCATAACTGCACACAGAGATCCAATTTTTCAGCACCATTTGTTGAAGAGATTGTCCTTTCACCAGGTATTGATAGCAGATCCTTTGTCAAAAATTAGCTGGTTGTAGATGCGTGGATTAATTTCTTGGGTTTCTATTCTGTCCCATTGGCCTACATGTCTATTTTTTGGGCCAGAAACAGGCTGTTTTGATTATAACTGTTCAATAGTAAGTCTTAAAATCTGTTATTGTGATGTTTCTGGCTTTGTTTTTGTTGTATAAAATTGCTTTATCTAACAAGCAGTCCATAACTTGTGTTTCCACATGAATTTTATCATCATTTTTTTTTGGATGAGAAAAATGTCATTGTTATTTTGATTGGAATCATATTAAATCTGTAAATTTTTTGGATATGCCCATTTTGGACATTTTGATGATATTAATCTTTCAATCCATGGACCTAGATTTTTCTATTTTTTGTGTGTATTATTCTATTTCTTCCTTTAATGTTGTGTAATTTTCATTATGGAAATCTTTTACATATTTGGTTAAATTTATTAAGTTTTTTTGTAGATATTGAAAATGGGATTGATGTTACAAGTTCTTTTTCAGCCATGGCACTGTTTTTGTATATAAAGGCTATTGATTTTTATGTGTTAATTTTATATCCTGCAACTTTATCAAATCTATTATGAATCCCAATAGTCTGTTAGTGGAGTCTGTTGTTTCCCCTACATATAGAATTGTGTCATTTGTAAACAGGGATAATTTGACATCCACCTTTCCATTTTGTATTGCTTTGATTTCTTTTTCTTGCCTAATGACTCTGTATAACACCTCCAGAACAATATTAAATAGCAATGGGGAAAGTGTGCATCCTTGCTAGTTCTGGATCTTAGTGGAAATGCTTCTAATTTTCTTCATTCAATATGATGCTGGTTGTGAGTTTGTCATATATTGCCTTGGTTTTGTTGAGTAGTGTTCCTTCTAAGTGTAATTTGCTTAAGGTTTTTTTCATTAAAGGATTTTATCTTGTATTAAAAGCTTTCTCTAGGGCTGGCACCATGGCTTAATAGGCTAATCCTCTGCTTTGTGGCGCCAGCACACCGGGTTCTAGTCCCTGTCGGGGCACTGAATTCTGTCCCGGTTGCCCCTCTTCCAGGCCAGCTCTCTGCTATGGCCCGGGAGTGCAGAGGAGGATGGTCCAAGTCCTTGGGCCCTGCACCCGCATGGGAGACCAGGAAAAGCACCTGGCTCCTGGCTTCAGATCAGTGCGATGCACCAGCCGCGGCGGCCTTTGGAGGGTGAACCAACGGCAAAAGGAAGACCTTTCTCTCTGTCTCTCTCTCTCTCACTGTCCACTCTGCCTATCAATAATTAAAAAAAAAGCTTTCTCTGACTATACTGAGATTATCACGTGTTTTTATTCTTCAATTTGTTAATGTGATGTATCACATTTATTGATTTGTATTTAATTAACTATCCATGCATATCAGGGATATATCCCACTTGGTCTGTGTAAATGATCTTTCTACTCTGCTGTTGGATTCAATTAGCTAATATTTTGTTGAAGATTTTTAGATCAATGCATATTATTAACTGAATTCTTTTGTTGTTGCTTACATAGTCTGGATATTAATACTTTATTCCACGCATAGTTTTTAAATATTTTCTCATATTCTATCATTTTTCTCTTCATTTTTTTAGTTTCTCCCTTTATTGTACAGAAATTTCTTAGACTGATATAATCCCATTTGCCTATTTTTGTTTTATTGCCTGTGTGTGCTTCAGGGGAAGAATAGAAGAAGTCTTTGCCCAAGCAGATGTCCTTCAACATTTCCCCTATGTTTTCCTCTAGTAATTCAATGCTTTAAAATCTTGGCTTTAGATCTTTGATACATTGTGATTTGATTGATTTATTAGGTTTATGGTATGGGTCTTGATGGAAATTTCTGCACGTGGAAATCCAATTTTCAACATTATTTGTTAAAGAGACTTTCCTTTCTCCAGAGAAAATTTTAGTTTGGTTGTTCAATATTAGTTGATTGTAGATGTGTTAATTTCTGGAGTTTCTATTCTGCTCCTTTGCCTACATGTTTATTTTGTGCCAGTACCAGGATGTTTTGGTTATAACTGCTGTGTAGTGCACCTTTTAATCTGATATTGTGATGTCTTTCTCTTATTGTTTAAGATTTCTTTGGCTATTGAGAGTATTTTGTATCTCCATATGAATTTTACTTATTTTTGCTCGATTTTATATCCTACAAATTTGACAAATTATTTTATTTTTGGTTCTCCTATATAAAAAATATCATCTGTACACAGGGATAATTTGATTTCCTTCTTCCCAATTTGTATTCCTTTGATTTCTCTCTCTTTTTTCTAACAACTTCAGATAAAGCTTCCAAAAGTATATTGAATAGTAATAGTTAGAATGTGCCTCCTAGTTATAGTGGAAATATTTCCACCTTTTCCCTACATAATGTGATGCTGTATGTGGGCTTGCCATATATTGCTTTGATTGTGTTGAGATATGATCATCTATACCCATTTTTAAGGTTTTTTTCATAAAAGAATGCTGTATTTTATCAAGTGCTTTCTTTACATCTTTTGAGATAATCATATGGTTTTTATTCTTCATCTTTTTTATGTGATGTATCATGTTTATTGATTTGTATATGTTGACCAATCTCTGCATCCCTGAGATTTATCTCACTTGATCTGGGTGGATTATCTCTTCAATGTGTTGATGAATTTAAATTCTAGCATTTTGTTGAGGATTTTTGCACCTGTGTTCATTAGGGATATTTGCCTATAGTTCTCTTTTATTGTTATATCTTTCTCTGGTTTTGTAATTAAAGTAATATCAGCCTCATATAAAGAGTTTGGAAGTATTCCTTTGTTTTCGATCATTTTAATGGTTTTGGAAAATTGGAATTAATTTTTCCCTACAAGTTTTCTAGAATTACTTAGTGAAGTCTCAGATCCTGGGCTTTTCTTTGTTGTGACGCTGTTTATCGTAGATTCAATCTAAGTCTCGGTTATTGGTCTATTCATGCTTTCTATGTCTTCATGCCTAAATTATATGTGTCTAGAAATCTATCCATTCTTTCTAGATTTTCCAATTTGTTTGCATATATATTGTTGCAATAATTCTTACTTACTCTTTGTATTTATGTAGTTTCAGTTGTAACACTTCCTTGTTCATCTCATTTTTTGTTAACGTGGATCTTCTTCCTTTTTTTTTCAGTTCAGCCAATGGTTTAGCAATTTGGTCTTTTTTTTTTTTTTCAAAAATTTAGCTCTCCATTTTACTGATATTTTGTACAGCTTAGTTTATTCTATTTTACTGATTTCTTCTCTAAATTTTATTAATTCTTTTTTCCTCTATTATCTCAATGAATAAGTTTACTAAGACATACTTTTGCCCATATCATCAGGAACTCCTGAGACTCCTATATTTGTTCAGTTGAAGGTATCCCTTATATCTGAAATTTTTGGTGTTTCTAATTTTTCTTTTTCTTTTTTGTATATTTCAAAAACATGTCTTCTAGATTGATAGTCTTTCTTTTGCCTCAGCAAGTGCATTTTTAAGGCTTTCCAGAATATTTTATTTGACTTATTTAATGATTGATTTCTACTATTTCTGTTTTATTTTTTTCAATCTCTCAATCTCTTTGCAGAATTTCTCATTGATGTCATTTTTAGATTTTTTAATTTCATTTGCGTCTCTGTGTTCTTGTATAATCTTAGAATCATTGTTCTGAATTCCTTTACAAGGTGTTTCTTCAACCTCCCTTTCCTCAAAGTCCAATATCAATGCATTCTTGTATTTCTTTTAAGGAGTCATTTTTTTTTTAAGGTCCAGATCACTTTATTTATTTTTTTTCTTTTTTTTAACTTTGATTTAATGAATATAAATTTCCAAAGTACAGAATATGGATTACAATGGCTTCCCCCCCATAAAGTCCCTCCAACCTGTAACCCTCCCCTTATCCACTCCCTCTCCCCTTCCATTCACATCAAGATTCATTTTCGATTCTCTTTATATACAGAAGATCAGTTTAGCATACATTAAGTAAAGATTTCAACAGTTTGCTCCCACACAGAAACATAAAGTGAAAAATACTGTTTGAGTACTAGTTATAGCATTAAATCACAATGTACAGCACACTAAGGACAAAGATCCTACATGAGGAGTAAGTGCACAGTGACTCCTGTTGTTGACTTAACAAATTGACACTCTTGTTTATGGCCTCAGTAATCACCCTAGGCTCTTGTCATGAGCTGCCAAGGCTATGGAAGCCCCCTGAGTTCACTGACTCTGATCATATTTAGACAAGGCCATGGTGAAAGTGGAAGTCCTCTCCTTCCTTCAGAGAAAGGTACCTCCTTCTTTGATGACCCATTCTTTCCACTGGGATCTCACTCGTGGAGATCTTTCATTTAGGTTTTTCTTTTTTTCCCCCCAGAGTGTCTTGGCTTTCCATGCCTGAAATACTCTCATGGGCATTTCAGCTGGAGCCGCATGTCTTAAGGGCTGATTCTGAGACCAGAGTGCTGTTTAGGACATCTGCCATTCTATGGGTCTGCTGTGTATCTCACTTCCCATGTTGGATCGTTCTCTCCCTTTTTTATTCTATCAGCTAGTATTTGCAGACACTATTCTAGTTTCTGTGATCCCTTTGGTTCTTAGTCCTATCATTACGATCAAATGTGAACAGAAATTGATCACTGGGACTAGTGAGATGGCATTGGTACATGCCACCTTGATGGGATTAAATTGGAGTCCCCTGGTATGTTTCTAACTCCACCGTTTGTGGTAAGTCAACTTGAGCATGTCCCGAATTGCACATCTCTTCCCTCTCTTATTCCCACTCTTATATTTAACAGTGATCGCTTTTCAGTTAAGTTTCAGCACTTAAGAAGAATTGTGTATTGATTACAGTATTCAACCAAAAGTATTAAGTAGAACAAACAAAAAAATTACTAAGAGGGATAACATATTAAGCTGCTCATCAACAGTCAGGGTGAGGGCTGATCAAGTCATATCACCTTCCTTATTAAGATTTCTTGTGTTTCTATATTGATTGTTGTGCAACTGGAGGATCACATGTTAAAATTTCCTCTAGGGAATTAATGTACGGCTTTTTCCTTGGAAATGTGGGTCTTTGCTTCAATGGAGAGTCTGATGCTTACACTGGAGTTCCAAGGGTGTGTGCTGGATGTAGTAGAGAACTCTGACCACTGTTTGTGGATGGGGCAAGAGTCTAGAGAGACACCCAAATTGGGCATGGTGAAGAATTTCAGTAAAGAGTAGGGGATGTTGAAGCTGGTTCATGTATTCAGGATTCCCTGCCCTCTGTGCAAAGGTGATCCAGCTAATTCACAGCCTAAAGTGAGCTCATGATGCATGCATATCCCATCTACCCAGGCACATGCAATTTACACTGCACTGACCCACTCTACATTGTGTTCTCAAGCCCCCTGTAAGATCTGTTCCCAGTATGCACAGAGCCTTGAGTTTCAGCAATCAGGCTGTATAACAACCCACCACAACCCACGTTCCTCATCTTCACAGAATGTGCCCAGGTTTCCCACAGTCACAGGGTATAGGAACTCTGCTCTCACCCTACAAGCTGCCCCTTTGGTGGTCTGTTTCCCAATATTCCCCAAATCAGGACAGTTTAGTGACAACTCCATCTCAGCAAATTGAGACTGACATTTTGGTGGAGAGACAGGAGGGGAACAACATGGACTCGCTTCACAGAACAAAGTGGTTGCCCAGCTACTTGCAAACTTCCCAGGCCAGACTCAAATCCAGGGGCTGTGGAATTCTCCATCAGTCAAAGATCCCAGTGGTGGTGGATGTAGCAACCTCTTCTGATACTGCCCTGTGAAGATGGCACTTTCCACCTGGGCATTGGCCATGTATACACAGGAGTTGCTGGCAGCAAGCAAACAGTGGCTGTTTGTCCCCTCTTCTCACTGATCCATGGGGTTTCTGTTCTGTTTTGTTTTCCACTGAAAATTTTTCTCAATTGGTCACCTGGAAATGTGGCTCTTCCTTTGTTTTTATGATCTCTTTATGTGGCTGTGGTCAGTGCTGCCTTGGGTCTCCCACAAAATATTTTAAAACACAAGGTATTCTTTCAATTTTATCTGTCCAAAGATGTTCTTTGTAGAAAACTCTGTTTTGCTCTATTCGCACTCTGTACATTGTCTTCATTCACTGAGGAACAATGTTCTCAGTTTCAAGAAGTAGAAGTTGAGGCTCAAGGAGGGAGTCGGTTTAGTATCCCTTAGTTATAAGCTCTTGTCTCCAGAATATTCTGTCATTCAAATATTGACAACTGTATTCATTGATCCATTAATTTTCCTCCAATTAAGTCCTGCTGTTCATATACTTGCTTTTTGTTAAGCTCACAACGTGTGCAAGGCATGATGATTGGTGTTGATAGCACCAATATGTGTGCATTGCGAGTAAATCACATTGCATGTTGATGAAAGCTTGAGAGAGTATCCCTTCACTGGAAAGCTAGCAAACTATCGAGTTTCTAATAAATTCTGTAATTCAACTCAATGAAGTTTAATTTTTAACCACAGATCTGGTTCAAATGCAACTAGCAAAACAAAACTAATTCTTTTAAGTCTCATGCTAATTTATAGAAATCCGAATGTGAGTAGATAGTTTGAGATTAGTTAATTTTAGGGTTTATTCTATTCTGTAAAATGCATGCAATCTAAAGAGTAGTCTTTGTAGTATTATCTTTGGCCCATTCTTTTAATGGCTTGAATATTTTTCTATAAGCATATGTGAAATAAAGCTATAGGAGAAATTGAATGAAAAGGCAGACAGTACATCCAAGTCAGTTACTGGAGCATCAACGGATGGCTTTTAAACCTCATAGAGACCATCTACACCAATGTCAGTATTGATCAGTGCTCAGAACTGCACTCCAGAGAGGTTCAAATGGTCTGGGATGTGCTAGATGAATGTTAGGCTTGGCTCTTTGCCCAAACTTTTTAGGACATACCCATGACCTTGTGATCTGTGGCTGGATGAATCCATTTTTGTTAGTTGACTTTGGTTTAAAAAAGGAAAAAAATAATCCCAAGTAATATACACATTATAATGGTAGAAAATGGAACACAATTTGTGAAGAAGTTGCAATGCTTAAACAGAGTTGACCATGACTACTGCTGAGGTACATTTAATTCTGCAGAATTTAGAAGTCCTTTCTATAATATTTCAAAGTATTTCCACTGAAGCTTTAAAAACTTTTTTAACAGAATAGAGATTGCAGTGTATTTCAAAAGGAGGGGAGAGTGCATTACTACACCTTAATTCTAGATCTACTAAATACCAACAACTGGGAAAGCAGTTTTAAAGCATGTTATACACATACTACCATTTAGCTCTCATTTCTATTAGATATGTGTAAGGAGAGAGAAGACAAATGAATGTAAATTCAAATTCTCTGGCCATGAAAGAATTTTAGTGGATCTGACTAGCAGTACTGAATATTTTGAGACAGGAGTCCCTTACATAATCTATGATAGAGACGGACCCTGTTACTAGAAAAATCCATGCTCTTCACCCTACCATAGATTTGTTGATTCAGTCTTGCACAGAGGCTACATATTATTTATGGGTGATTAAATCAGCCCAAATCTCCCAGTTTAGGAGCTCTTGTGCTATGTAATGAAGACCTTAGAATGTAAATGGGAAAGGTCTGGCTTTGAGAACTTGACACTCATAAGTAAGCTAGATAGCAGAATGATACCCACTAGTCTGGAATCATTGACACAAAACCACAGATGTTTGCCTACAGATGAGAGTTCATAAACCAAGCAAAGCTGATTTTCATTATAAACTGCCTTTAGAATTCTATCCCAAGAGCTGGTATTGTGGTACAGTGGGTTAAGCTGCTGTTTGTAACACCAGCATATTGGAGTGTTGGTTTGAGTCCCAGCTGTCCTGCTTCATATTCAGCTCCTTATTAATGTAGCAGAAGTTGGCCCAATAGTTGGGCCTCCACCATGCATGTATAACAGTCAGATGGAGTTTCTGGATTTTGGCTTTAACCTGGCCCAAACCTGTCTGTTGTGGCCTTTGGGGGAATAAAGCAGTAGAAAGAATATATATCTGTTTTTCCACTCTCTCAGTCGCTCTTCTTTCAAATAAATAAATACATTTAAAAAAAAAAAACGAATTTTAATTCAGCTTCCTGGCCAAGTGGACTTCTCCAGCTTTGCATACATTTGTCCATCATCCATAGTTCCACTTCAGCCTTCCATTACTCTCTATTCTTCTCCCTCCTTGGGCCACATTGGCAACTCAGTAAATACTTGAACCTCCAAGAAGGGCAGGTACACATAGACAAATATTAACTCTGCAGATCTGAAAAAATGGCCCACAGTTCGAGAGGCAGTGATTATTAGACAGCATTTCCTAATCTTTAAAAAAGAGAAGTTTCATCATTGCCAAGGTTTTTAAATAAATATTTATCTTTGTATTTTATTTTTGTGAGGCAGAAAGAGTGAGAAACAGCCGAATAGAGATTTCCCATCCATTTGTTCACTCCCCAAATACCCCCCAAGAGCTAGAACTGGACCAGAAGAAATCCAGGAGCCATGCATTTAATATGGGTCTCTCTCATGGGTGGCAGGGACCCAAGTACTTGTGAAACTATCTGATTCTGCCCAGGGTGCACCATTAGCAGAAATCTGGATCAAAAGCAGAGCCTAGACTAGAACCCAAGCACTCTGATATAGGATGCTGATATCATAAGTAGTGTCTTAGCTTCTGGGTCATATGCCCACCTCAAATGCCATGACTTTGGGGTAAATAACTAACTTGAAAGCTGTATTCTAACTCAGGAATTCATGAATGGAAGATAACAGACTGTAAGTTAATTGTGCATCTCAAGGGGAGTCTAAGTCAATCAGTGAGCTGTAAAACATTTGAGAACCATTACTCTAACATAAGCAGTAAAGAATATGAAAAGCAATGACCCCTGAACACTTCCAAAAGTACCATTGCGGCCAACTAGGGAGTGAACCAACGGATGGAAGACCTACCTCTCTCTCTCTCTCTCTCTCTCTCTGCCTCTCCTCTCTCCATGTAACTCTTTCAAATAAATAAATAAATCTTTTTAAAAAAAATAAGAACAGATAATTTTACATTCCAAAGCCAATCTTACCAACTGCATCTCCTTCTTTTTCTCTTACACAATTCAAGACTGGGATTGTTCTTTTGTCCTTTAAATAGACCTGTGGTTCCCTGCTTCTATAACTGTTTTCAATCAATTTCTTATTTTTTCTTTTATGATACAACCTACTTTATAGAACTATGTCAAACACCTGGCTCATTGGAGAAATTTTCCAGATGGTATTTGAACCCAGAAAGCTTGTTTTTTTTTTTTTTCTTCTTCAGAAAACAAACACATCAGGGACCCAGCCCACCTTACTCAGTAGTCTTAACTATAAAATATTTCTTGGAAATTGAATTTGTGCTCAAAGTAAAATATATTACTGCAAATACCCTTACCGATGTGATGCAAGGTCTGAAGGAATCTCATATGAGGAACTCACAATGTTATTCTCAGGCCCACATTTGGGAAACATTATCCTTTTATAATACAAATCTCTCCAGCTCATGTCTCTTCGTGAAGGTGTTGGGTGGCTTTCTTTCCAAACTGGAAGCACCCTCCGAAATCCTTAATGTTGTCATAGGCTTGCTTATTCTGGCCCTCGCCTGTCTCCTGGATCTATAGATCCCACCTTCTGTCTTCTTTCTGATTGCTTCTCTAATGACAGACTTCAAAGGTCCCTGAATCTGTGGACTTTTCCTTGCTGTCCTCTCTGCCTGAGTGCTCCTCCCCCATGTTATTTTCCTCAAGTTGACTTTTTTCCATATTACTTATAATTCTCTGAACACCATTTTCTTCATTTGTTTATTGAATCACTCTCTACTAAGATGTATGTTGCAGAGATAGGAGCATTCTGTGCTGTATCCTGTATTCTTAGAACAGACTCTGGCAAATAGTGGGTCCTTAGCATATATGTCTTGAAAAATAAATGGATGGTTATTTAAGGAATATACACATAGTGACTGTTGGGATGGGGCTAGCATTAATTTAAATTAATTTCTTTTATTGAGGGAACTAATTATCTATCCTGTAACAGTCACACTTAATGCATTCAGATATTTATGTTTCTTGTGAAAGCATGCACACCAGACTGGCTATTTCATGGAAATATTACCAAAAGTGATGATAGCATTAGAGTCTGTTGTCATTAGAAAATGTCTACATGTATGCAGGTTTATTTTTGTAAGATTAAGGAGTCCATATTCAGAATTCAGGTGGATTATCTGATACTTCTTCAGCAAATGCAGGCTCAAGCTTGTCTGAGCCTAAAAACATTATTTTTTACTATTCCAAATACCAACTGTTCACTCAAATCCAGATAAGATTATTATGAAAGATCATAAGAAAGCTGTTTTATTTCATTTCTAATTGAAATAAGGTAATATGTAGGTCACATGCTTGTATTGTCAACAATCTAAAACCTCTTTTCTTGTAAGAACAAGTTTATATTTTTTGAACATTATTTTTATTTATCAATACACAATTTTACATAGGTACATTACTGGTGATCAGAATTCCCTGTACTTTGTGATGTCATTTTTATTATTTTTGTATTGTTTCTAGTTCCCTTAGTTCAGTCATCTTCTGGAAAGTAAACTTGTGTGCAGGTAATGTATTTGTGAGATACACATGCACTCCCACACATGCACCATGGAAGACCTTGCTAAAATTGAATATATACTCTTGCATAATTTCACTCATGCTTATACACTTGTACTCATATCAAAGTGTGTATACACACACATGCTTAAATGCACACTATATGTATATGTGTATAGGTATATCTATATTCAACCTAAATACATTCACATTTAGGTTAAAGAGTATGTTGGCTTTTTTGTCAGTTTAGATATTTCAAAAAATTGAAATACTGTTTTACATCTTCCTGCATGAATATATTGTGAATTTTTTTTTCTTTTTTTAAATATTTATTTTTTTATTTGAAGTCAGAGTTACACACAGAGAGAAAGAGAGGCAGAGAGGGAGCGGGGTCTTCCATCCACTAGTTCACTCTCTAGTTGGCCACAATGGCCGAAGCTGCACTGATCCACAGCCAGGAGCCAGGAGCTTCTTCCAGGTCCCCCACGCGAGTGCAGGGGCCCAAGGACTTGGGCCATCTTCTACTGCTTTCCCAGGCCACAGCAGAGAGCTGGATTGGAAGTGAAGCTGCCGGTATTCGAGCCCGTGCCCATATGGGATCCCGGCACTGTAGGCAGCAGCTTTACCTACTACGCCACAGCACAAACCCCAGACTTTTTTTCCAGTCACCTGGTATAATTCTAATTCATCAATTTAAATGGCTGTCTAATTCCCATGATATGGTATACCACTTACAAAATCACTCAGTTTGTTTTTTATCCTAGAGTTTTTGGTTGCTGTGGGATAGACTCCTGGGAATGAATTTGTTATGTGAAAGATTTATTATTTTGTATTAATAAGTTTTGTGAAATAGCTTTCCAAAAAGTCTTTAGTGGATTACATATCTACTTTATTATGTGTTTCCTTATCATTTGTATTCCCACCATGAGCAAACATCACTGATTATTTAATTGTTGCCAATTTGATGAGTGCTCTCACTTTAATTTGCATCTCTGACTACTGATGGATTTGAACATCTTTGCACACTGTTTTGGTCTTCATTTTTGCAAATAATATATACATATCCATTGACCACATTAACAAGATGTCTTAGAGATTATAGATATTTATCCTTTGTTTGTCATCTGTTTTAAAAATATATCCCCAAATGCTTTGGCTCCACCAAAATCAAATATCTCCATTTATTACAGATCTTTCCTCTTATAATTTAAAAGCTGTGGACACAGTACATCAAACAAATATAGGGAAGTTCTGAAAGTGGGAATGAAGAAACTGGAATGTTAAGGGACGCTGGGACTTGAGAAACAATGTGACCATAAATTTCCTGGATTGTTTTTATTGCTTTCCACATATCCCATAGAGGGTACTGCAAATACCTTCAAACCAAAATTATCAACAAGGAGAAGACAAAAAAACTCTCTGGCCTATAGCCATAAGGCTAGGAAAATATTGGATTAATAAAATCAAACCTTTTTGCAATACTTATCCTACTCCATCAAAACACAAAGAGGAAGCAGTAACAATAGCATTCCCTATCCCTTCTTAACCTTTGATTACATCAGGAAATACTAGGGATTTGAGTGTTGATTCCCTAGCTTGGTATAGTTGGTAGTGAGCAGATTCCACTGTTAGAGTAATGTTGTAAGGAGTTATCACTAACTTAGTCTTCCATCCTGTGTCTAGCAGGTGCAGACAACAGTTCTCTCTTGACATGATGTAGGTGGGTGTAGCAGAGAGCCAACTTTCCATCCCCCAGTTGGTAGAGGTTGGTACTGCTTCAATTCATTTGCTGGCATAGCTCAGTAGGATTCAGTGGTGAGTTGATCCTCTTCCACCACAGCAATGGCGCTAAAATAGCTAGTCCAAAGCAGGGATATTTGTTTTCTGCTCCTTCCCTCCAAATATGTGAAATGACATTCTACATTCATGAATATGGAATGGTGCAATTTGTGTGAAATTGTGTGATGGTTGCACAAAAGATTAAAAATAAAACAACCATATGATCCAGTAATTACGGTTCTGAGAATATAGACCAAAAAGTGACAATGATAAATTGAAAAGACATTTGTACACTCACATAAATAACAAGTTTTCCAAAGCAAAAACGTGAGTACAACTCAATGCTGATTGAAAGATGAGCGGGTAAACAAAATGTAGTAGAATGTTAGTCTGCCTTTAAAAGAAAGGAAGTTTTTAAAAAAATTCTGAAACATGCCACAAAGGGGATTAGTCTTGAAGGCTTTATGCTATTAAACATGCCAATCACAAAAGAGCAAATATTTTCTATTCCACTTAATAAGAAGCATGTTGTATAGTCGTGTTAATAGAGACAAAAAAATAGAGCGGTGGTTGTCATGGACCAAGGGTGGTGGTGGAGAACAGGGAGTTCTTTAATGGTATAGTGTTTCTATTTTGGTGATGAAAGTTTTGGAAATGGATGATGATGTTGGCTGTACAATGTAAATGTACTTAATGCCATGAACTGTATGCTTAAAATGACTGAAATGGTAAAAGGTATGTTGTATACGTTTCAGCACAATTTGAAAATTGTATTTGTAAAGATGCAAAGATATTTTTGAAGCATTATATTTGAAAATTAATATATGGATGTGATCTGGTCAAATGGATTTGATGCTGAAAATAGATGTGGTGAACAATGATGTAAATAGATCTAATATGTTGAGGACCATCCAGGGATCCTAGATACAGTGAACAGAAACAGTCTTGAACTTACTCAATTAAAGTATTATAAAATGTTTAAATTTCAGAATCTGAGTAATAGTGTAGGTGAGTTTACTACTTCCTTCTCTATAGATTTTTAAAAATTTCAAAAAACTTAAACATGAAAAAGTGCTATATACTATATTGTTCAGACTGTGTGATATTCTGGAACAGCCAATCAAGGGAGACAGCACGAAAATCAATGGTTGATAGGGGTTCTGGAGAGGGAAGGAAGGGGGGTAAGTGAAATAAATAGGAGTTTTAGGATGGTAAAACTACTCTGTTTTATACTGTAGGTACAGGACATGATACATTTCCTAAAAATTATAGAATGTTTAACACAAAGAATGAACCCTTATTAAATTGTGAACTTTAGTTAACAGCAATAGCTCAACATTGGTTCATTCATTGTAACAAATGCACTACATTGCAATGTATACAATGTGTGTATTTATCATATATATACACATATATATGTGTGTAATATATACATATATATGTAATATGAATTAGTACATGAGAACTTCACATTTTCTATAATTTTGTTAGAATTAATAATACTCTAAACAATTCTATGATTGAAAATTATGAAGTGAAAAGACACTTCATCAAAGAAGATACACAAATCAAAAAGACATATGAAAAGACTATCAATATCATCTGACTTTGTAGAAATGGAAATGAAACCACAGTAAGGTTCTACTACACCATAATTGGAAGGGCTAAAACAAACAATTTGAAAATATCAAATGTAGAAATAAAAGGAGGTGATTAGAATGAGAAATATATAGGTACTTTAAAAGACACAATTGTATGAGCTGTTTGCATTAAAATCTAGAAAAGGTGAAAAGCATGTTAATACAATTTCCAACACTTTTGATAATAACAAACAACAAATTAAGACATGATTTGTATTTTGCAATTTATTTCCAGACCTCATGTGTATGTATAACCTCCTTAACACACGCAAATATTTCTTCTTCCTTGAAATCTGGAATCTGGGCATGCCCTCCCCTCCTCCAAACCGATGTCCATTAAATCTGTATTCATGGCATTGGCAGAGGCAGCATGTTCCATGAAGGTTGAATTTAAAATGAAAAAAATGGGCTGACAATGGATCCGGAATTGTTTGCAAAATGGTTATGGACCCTTCTTTAAAAGATTCCTGACATTGTCTTTCTAATTCACACCAAGGAACATTAATTCCACTTTCTTCTTGGCCATCAGCTTACTTCCAATATCAGGAAGATAAGGGATAAGTTGTGATGTTCTTTTCCCCTTCTGGTGTATATTCAATATGATTTGGCCACTAAACTCATACAGGACTTAGCCACAAAGGCATAAGTTAATGGTACTAAGAGTAAGAAAATTCAATTATACAGTTTAAACATGGAACTCAATGGGGGGTACTTAGGTCATTGGTGGTGTTTTATCAGACAATAGTTCTCCAATAGGGGTTGTTATAGAAGACTAAGCTTGGATCCAAATACTGTGTCCACTCCCTGGCTCATCCTCATTACACAGTGGACTGACTTATCAGTCAATAAGGGCTTCCTTGTCCTGTTTAGGCTGTGCATAGCCAACCTAAAATTGCCTTGTCATGATTTTCTGAAAAACGGTACCGTAATTAGTCAGGTTTTCCCCTTTACAAAAATATCTGAGAGAAGATAAATTGATAAGGAGAAAAAGTTTTACTTAGCTCACGGTTTTGGAGGGGGTGACTCCATTAGTTTGCTCTCTGCTGAGCATGACAAATGGAAGGGCACTTGCAGAGGAAGGATCATATGATGAGCCAGGAAGCCAGAGTGGCTGGGCCCTACTTAGCTTTTATAAGCAACTCTCTCATGAGAACCATTTTCTGAGGGCTCAGTCCTAATGACTAAGGACCTTCATTTTGGTGCTACCTCCTAAAACACAAAATTTGGATTAAGTCTTTGCACTAGTACCATTAATTTACGACATTTGAATTCAAATATCTGTATGATTAAGGACCAAATCTTGCCCAAGTACTGTTCAGATTTTATTTATTTGGCCTGTAGGACACTAGAGATTAGCTGGGGATTTGTTGCCACTAGAGGGTGAAATGAATCGATAATTGGCTGATAGAACATTTTTCTCAGCCATTGCTACATTGCTGGTCCTGATTTTTAACAGTAAAAGCCCACAAAAGTAAAAAAGCCATCTGTGCCTGTGACAAGAGGACAGAAGGAGATGTCATTTCCTATCTCCCCTACTCATGTCATCCCCCTTTTGTTACTGATTTCACCCATGGTGCCAGCCTGTTAGAGTCGTTTCCCCTGCAGTCTTACCAATGCCCCAATTGACTCACAGCCTATCTGAAAGTCTATGCAATGATCCATTCACTTTTTTGTATGCTTTTGTGTATGTTTGGAAATTTTCAAAATAAAAGTATTTTAAATAGGCCTTAAGTCTCCCTGTATATGCCGTCATATCTACTGTGTGGCGGTCTTCCAGGTGCACTGTGTTCTCTATAAGAATTCACAGATGTTCCACTGTCACTGACTGAAAAAAGACCACACACCTGCACTGCAGTTGTACTTGATTTGAATGACATTGACAGTTTTGGGAGGTACTGCTCAGGTATTTTGTAGATGGTCCTAAACTGTGATTTATCTAATGTTTTTCTCATGACTAAATGTGGACTATTTTTTTTGGGGGGGGGAGGAGCTCAGAAGAGTAAAATGTCATTCTCAACATATCATACCTACACTGCTTATTCTCAAAGTGGCTTATCACTGAGGATGTTAAATTGATCATTTGGCTGAAGTTGTGTTCATTGGTTTTATTTGTAGTAAATCAATTATTTTCCTGTGTCATAGTGTAATATTTAGAAAAATAGGGAAACTCCATGACCCTCAAGTCATACTCAGAGGTGTCTGGATTATGGTCAGGGTAGTAAGGAGATCAAGCCCCTACAGGTATCAGAGGAGAACTTTGCACAAGGAATGAGGGGATTTCCAACTCCAGAAAGAGGAGGAGCCACAGATACTTTCTATAAGCCCTAAAAGGCCCTGGGTTTTAACAAGAGGCACAATCCGTTTTTACTTCAACATCAGGAGTCTCAGAAAAAAATAGGGACTTTGGTTGCTTGAGCAGAAACGGCAAGATATGGTATTCTCTGGCATACCTTCTTAGAGTTTGGGGGAGATGAGGATTTCTTCTGGGGGTGAAGCCTGAGACTGGAAGAAGAGGAAACCCAGGCCTAGTCAATCTTTAATGTGGACACTCTTAGATAGAGGGGACCCCAACCCTTCTCTGAAAAATAGTGTTGCCTTAAGTAGCCGCAGACAGAGTCTTGGGTCTGTTGTTTCTTGATTTTGATCTCTGGAGTCCCTGCACCCCATGGGAGACCAGGAGAGGCACCTGACTCCTGCCATCGGATCAGCGCGTTGCGCCGGCCGCAGCACGCTGGCCGCGGCGGCCATTGGAGGGTGAACCAATGGCAAAGGAAGACCTTTCTCTCTGTCTCTCTCTCTCACTGTCCACTCTGCCTGTCAAAAAAATAAAAAAAAAGAAAGTGAGCATTCTTCTGAGTGTGTGTCCATGGGTCAGCAATGAATGAAATACCAAGTTTCAGGCAAATCATCAAATTGAGGGCCCTAAGAAAGTTCTGAGGAAACTTCCGACTGCAGATAGAGGAGGCCGTACCCTCAACCTTTACCTTCTTCAGCCCTAATAAGACCGGGGCAGTGGTGGCTAGAAATGGTGTTCCTGTCCTCCATTTTGGAAATGTGAGGGGAGTACACATTTGTTTCAGGGTGTCTGAATAAGATCAACAAAGAGAAGCGATGCAGGCCCTGCTAGGCTTCGAATTATAATTTAAGAAAGACTAAAAGGATCTATCACCACAAAAATAGTGTGTGCCAGCCCCTTCTGTTTCTAACTGTCTGTCCTAGGTTGCCCCAGTCAGGAGTGTCAGGCATATCCAACCCTCATTTCCTCTTCATGGGTATCTTGGAGATGGAAGTCTTGATCTAAGGAATTCACAACTGGTTCAACAATAGAGAGGGAGTTCTGGCTCCAACAGGAACAACTATTAACATCTTAAAGAAGACTGAGATCACAGAATTCAGTCCATCTCTGCTTTCAGTTTGAGAAGCCCAGGTAGGATTAGCCTCCTATGGTGGGGATGATTTTTCATGTGTTCCACCTGAGGAGTGTCAGAGAACAGAGGGCCTTATTCTGAAGGGATCTGACTCAATTCACTAAAGAGAGGACACCCAGGTCCTGCCAGATATCAAGGTGAGAACTTTGAGGGAGAACTTAGATCCCCCTCACCATACACAAAGAGTCCTCAGGACTTCTCTGTGTCTGCTGTCAGTCCTGGAAGGGCTCAGTGAAGACAGACTGATGTGAAATGCCCAGATTTCCATCTTGGGAGACTTGGAAAATTCAGATTCTGAGAGATGTGGTGTCAGGTAATCAGATGGAGGAGTCTCAGGCCAAACCAGGAATCAAAGAGAAGAATCTGATGGGCAATCCTGGGAACCTCTTAACCCAGACAGAGAGAAGTTAGAGAAACTCAACCTTGCTGTTGGGTCTGGAAGGCTTCAGGAAGAGTCTCCAGTCAGAGCTTCCAAAACCCTCTTTGGGATCTCAACAAAATGAGGATCTTGGCCTCAGAATTCCTCCATACCTACAGCAAAGGGGCCATACTTGCACTCTGTAGCATGAGAGTCCCAACCCAATTCCTTTTTACAGTTTCTCTGAAAACTGGAAGATGCGAACTTTAGTCTCAGGCATATGTCCTAAAATCCCAGGCATTGTCTAGGATCAGGTAAGGTCCACACCCCGAATGAATATCATGCATCCTAACCTCTAGAACCAAAGGATCTCCACAGTACCTGATCCCACAGATCGCCCCATCGACCACGGAACTTCAGCCTATGAAGACTGCATCCTGAAGAGCTTTCTCACATTCTCCTGCAGGTTCCTAGGTGACAGACTGACCAGAAGGGCAAGAGAACACCTGTTAGGCCCTAGGACATCACTTAAATAAAAGACCTGTAAGTTGGCTCTGGTCAGAGCCATTATGGGTGATTTTCCCAGCATAGATCACTTACGTCGTCCCTCTCTTCCCCCAGGCTGCTAAGATGCCGTCACCCATAACTCTAATCATACTCCTGCCTGTTGTCCCCAACAAGATTCATACACCTTGCTCTCTAAATTATTAAAGCCTGACATTTAGGCAAGACTTTCAAGTCCCAAAAGAGACACAGAAGCTGGATGCTGCACAGGTTTCCATAGCTGTGGAAGAAGAGGAGAAAACCACCTGTGTTTTCACTTCTGTCTACTTTTCCTCCCTCTTCATCTCCACTTCCTCCTCCTTCCCCCTCTCTGATGGTGAGAACCCCAGAAGAGGCAGAAGTGCCTGCTGCTGGGGTACCCAGTACTCTCTAGATTTCTCCCCAAAGTCCTCTGATCTTTTACTCATCCTCCACTTCGAACAGCATCAGATGATGAGTACAACAACCAAAAAGAGGAGGAGAGTTCAAGCACCTGGCAGTCCTTTATAGACACTGAATCCTTGCCCGTAAACAAACTAGCTGAAAAGGTGACTTATTTAGTGCATGCTTTGATCCTCAAGTGTCGATTGAAGGAACTCATCACAAAAGCAGAAATACTGAAGGTTATCATCAAAATGTAAAAGAAAAAATTCCCTATGATCTTCAAGAAAATGTTGAGCATTTGGAAGACACCTTCTGCATTTATTTGAATAAGTGATCCTTTTGTCCACTCCTATGGTGTTGTTAACTCGCTGGGCCTCAATTATAATGAGATGAAGTGTGACAAGTACAGCATGCCTAAAATGGTCTTCTGATAACCATCCTGGGTGTGGTATTCCAGAAGATAACTGTGCTCTAAAGGAAGACATCTGGGATTTCAACAGTATGATGGAAATGTATGCTGGGAGACAGCACTTCGTCTATGGGGAGCCCGGGATGCTCATTACCACAGATCGGATGCAAGATAATTACTTGTGGTACTGGCAGGTACCTCACAGTGGCCCTCCAAGCTATGAATTCCTAAGAGGTCTGTATGTCCATGCTAAAATGCTTTTTTAAAAATATGTTTATTTTATTTGAAAGAGTTATAGAGAGAGGCATAGATGAGAGAAAGAGAGAGAGAGAGAGAGAGAGAGAGAGAGGGAGAGAGAGGTCTTCCATCCACTGGCTCACTCCCCAAATGGTTGCAAAGGCCAGAGCTGTGCTGATGCAAAGTCAGGAGCCAGGAGCCTCCCCTGGGTCTCACACATGGGCACAGGGTCCCAAGGACTTGGGCTATCTTCTACCGCTTTCTCAAGCACATCATCAGGGAGCTGAATCAGAAGTGGAGCAGCCAGGACTTGAACCAGTGCCCATATGGGATATCAGCGCTACAGGCCAAGGCTTTAACTCGCTGGCCACAGCACTGGCCCCCTATGCTAAAACAACCAATATGGAAAAGGCCAAAGAGAGTGATTTTACATCCTTCTCAGATTTTCATGAGGAGGCTTTGAGAGATAAGGAAGAAAGATCTCAGGTCAACCAAAGCCCTTTGCATGGCACTACTGCATACTAATTGCACAGCATTAAGAGCTTCTACCACATGTAATGAAGGAGATTCTTCACCCAGTGTTTGAAGAGAGCAGTTAAGGTTCTAAAGTATGAGAGTGTCAGTTGAGGCTTGAGAGAACACAGTGTTTGACAACTTTGTATTCCTGTTCTATATGAATGATCTGACGGTTTATCTTTCTTTTTCTTTTTGGTATTTTTCAAATGTCACTGATTTTAATTGAAGAATTGATTAACCTCAGAATCTAAGTTTTGTGTAAAATTGCTCACATTTTTGTTGCTGTTTTGCAGGTTTTAGAATAAGTATTTTGATATTTTGGAAACTGTTGGAAAATTTCACATCTTTTGATGATCTAATAAAAGATAACATGACAATGGAATAGAAATTTCCTTGCAAATGTGAAAGATTAGCAAATAGAGACAAAAATAGAGACAAATAACAAAGGGATAAACACAATGGATTATTATTCTTTGGTTTATTTATACTTGTTATTTCCATTCTTGCGGAAATTTAAAGATTTAAACCTGGATTTGCTTAGCTTACTTAAGAAAGTAGGAGATATCTTAATACTTTTTAAATGAATATCCCTGCTCTCTTACTCATTTATTCTCCAAATCTGACTTCAGTACTTAGTCTTTAGGGCCCTATGATAATACTGGGGTTCCCAGGATAAACAAGTCACACTTTTATACATATAATGACTGAGTTTGTAATAACAGCAGTAAGGAAGATGATGTGATGTCCTTTAAGACTAAAAGAACAAGTAGAAAAAAGGAATAAGAGCTGAGACAGACTAGGAGCAGCTACATAAAAATGCTGAGTCAAGGCATTATGGGCTTTGGGAATCTGCAATTCCTTCTGTGGGTTTTGGGTAGGAATTTGGCTGTTGGGTAGGAGGGAGAAAGGTGTTGAAAGATATCTCATATCTGATTCATTGTTAGCAGCTTGAAGTTCCAGTGTGGTCTGACTGGATAAGGAACGGTCTAGCAGTGTGTAAGACCCAACACCCTTCCTCAGAGTCACTACTGTGTCCTGCCAGGAAGATCATGGCTGACTCTGTACTGGGTGAGCTTCCTGTCCTGACCACTCTACTCTCCAGGGTATCCTTGTTGGTATCCAGGGTTTCCCAGACTGATGTGGCACCTGCTGGAGGCTGATCTGTTCCTCTGTGCAATGGGCCTCCTAATAGAGTCTGTAGCTATGAAAGTGTGCAGGGTAGAGGGATGGCAACCAACAGGTGAGAAAAGCAGGGACGCCAATGTGCAAAAGAAAGACCAAGAAGCTACAAAGTGTGGGGGGTTGCGGTCCCTGGGACTAATTAACTCAGAGATTCTGCACATAAAAGGCTCAGGGTGAGCATGCCTTGAAAAATGATCAAGGTGATTCCCCTGGTCAGACTGTCTCCCTTGGACTCTGAACTATTGGTACCCTATGGGGGCAGGTGTCCTGTGACAATTATGGCTGGCTTATGATGCCATTGGTTATGGTCTGGATAGAGGATTAGTCCAACGTGTACACACTGACAGGGTGGATGGAAAACTCAAGGATGGTATTTTTCGTTATTAAACTAATAGGAATGTGTGGAGTCAAAAGCAAGAAGCACCATGCATCAAAATGTTGAGGATACCCTCCCTCTAAGATGTCGTTTGGGACTGGGGATGAGATGCCCATGACATTTCAATGATGATTTCCCATTGGAATTCTTTAATCAAGAGCACAAGTGTAGCATTTTGGTTCTCTGTCATGGAGAAGCTCCCATGTAGGGATGACTTTACATTTTGAATTTTCTGCTGATTTGATTACTTCCTTCCTTCCTTCATCCTTTCATACATGAAGCATTTATTAAAGATATGCTGAAGAAACTCACCAAGGAAATGAAAAAAAAAGGAAATTGATAAGACACTAACTAAAATCTGTGGAAGGGATTATGAGAGGAGTGGAGTTCTAAATAATTCTAGGGAATCAGGAACTCTAAAATGGTGGTGGTAGTGGTGGGGGTATGTGTAATGATTCTGAGTCCTAAAGATTAATGACTAAGTAGAAGCTGTTCTTTCTAGCAGAGATTGAACATCAAGGAGGGGGAATTGGCAGAAAATTGAGTTACAGTAGATTTGAGGAAGTGGGTGTTGGATGAAGTGAGTTTAGGTCATGCTGACTGTGAGGCAGAGATAGCTGTCTGGGGTAGGCTGCTCAGTGGGCAGTAGGATCTGTGGGTTCGACTGTCAGGAGAGGGTCATGGGCTGAAGCTTCAGCTGGGCTACAGCAATACAATAGAGTACTGTGCACAGAGAGGCCTATGTGCTACACAATGTCATCCCCTCTGCTGCAGACGTAGTTGGCAACCACATTCACACAAAGCGTTATCCATCAGACTCCACTTACTGGGAGGAAGCGCTCATCCACAAATCAGAGTCAGCGTCACTGTGTTTACGTAACTCACATGCACACTGCTAGCATACATACAGGAATTGTGAGCTTCTGTCTTGCGTCTGCTCTCTCAGGTCTCAAGGCTCAGGCGGTGTCATCCTTTGTCCAAGACTGAGCTTACAGGCACCAGTGCCCAGAAGCTCCTCTCACCCAGTGTGGCTGTTGTAGGCATCTGCACGCTCTGCAGTCAGTGAAGTTCCTGTGGTAAGCAGAACGAGGGTCCGGAGGCAATGCTGGGTCCAGGTTCCTGCAGACCAGGATCCCCTGATGCTTACTGTATCTCACTGCTGGGCAGTGGTTGTTTGTATCAGAGTAGCGGAGCCTCAGAGTCCAGCTGAAGCCTTCCATAGAAGTCCAGTCCTTGAATGCAAAGAAGGCAGGGCCAGCTGATCAAGATGAGGATTGGAAACCCTACTCTGCGCCCTTTCTTCCACGTGCTCTTAGAGAAGTGGCACTGACTTCCAACCTCACAACTTAGGCTCCCCTGAGCACAACTGTTATAAGTCCCTTCCTCAGATATGACAGACGTCTGTGTAGCTGGTCAGACACTATGCACTGAATACCATCCTTGTTTCTTCACATATTTTTTTGCATTTCCCAGAAATTGATTATGTGTTCTTGCCATTTTTGTATTTTCTGTAGTCTTTTGTATGATATATCCAATGCATATTGGATGCATGAATAATATATCCAATCTATATTTTCATGTTCCTACACATTTAGCTATTACGCATGCCTTTTTGTCTCAACATTTTTTATTTTGTTTTACCAGACTGACAGGTTTTTCAACTTCTCAGACTTTTTTCAAAAAACCAATTTTGTTTCCCTTGATAGACATTGTTTCCTCTACTTCAATTTTACTCATTTCTGCTGTTATCCATATTCTTTTCATACTTCTCCTGGCCTTGGGTTCAATTTACTTTTCTATTTATATTGTTCATTAGAAGCTAAGATTATTTATTTGAGCTTTATTTCTGCCTAGGAAGCCTCTAAGTGAAGCCCTCCTAGACTTCAAATTGGAGACTCTGAAGAGTGACTGAGGAGTCCTCCCTCAGAAAATGTAGAGAACCCTGTACCTCCCCTGCAGGCATTTTAGAGAAACCCCAGGTAGCGATGCCAGATGTAGTGTATCTGGACTTCCACCAATGGGTACAGAAGGAAGTGAAGTTTCGACCAAGGGTTTCAGCCTTGAGTCAGAAGAGGGGAGAATTATAGGTATGAAGGTGAGTGCTTAGAAGGACAGAATGACTTGTAATCATGGAAAAAACCTGACTGGAACCCATCCATAGTGTCATCCATGAAAGGCCCTATTATGCAAGGATGTCAGACAGAGCAACCATCCCCATTTCCCTTGGCTCTCAGAATCAAATCTTATCCTACTGTATGGCTTGCGGAAGATTTTTTTTAAATATTGAGAAAGCCCTAAGTGTCATTCTTAGCCTATTCAAATCATGCATTTAATTTTCATTTCTCTAAAGATAATGATGCAGAAGAATTTATCCAGGTCAGCATTGTGGTGTTGCAGGTAAAACCACCACTTTCAATGCCAGCATCCCATACTACATGTGTGCCAATTTGTGTCTGGCTACTCTACTTTTGATCCAGCTCCTTTCTAATGACCTGAGAAAAGTAACAGATGACTAAAGTGTTTGGATCCCTGATACCCACTTAGGAGACCTGGATGAAACTCCTAGTTCTTAGCTTTGGCCTGGCTCAGCACTGGCCATTGTGGCCATTTTGGGAGTGAACTAATGGAAAGATCTCTCTCTCTCCCTCTCTCTCCATATATATATATATATATGACATTCAAAAAATAAATTCAAAAGTAAATAAATGTTTTACATTTTTTCATGTGCTTATTTAACATCCATGTCAACTTTTGTGAATTATTTGTTGATTTATCTTGCAAGTTTTAAAATTGAGTTTCTCTCTAATTTTTGATTTTTAGAATCCATTATATATTCTGCACAGTGGTCTGTTTTGGACCTTTGATTTGCAAATATTTTTCTGTAGGGTGCAAGTCTTTCCTCCTTTTAACATCATACTCTTTGAAAGGAAATCACTATGTACAAGTCACATCTAATAATCGGAATTATGATCACTTACCTTGAGAGCAGAATATCTATATATTTTTTGGATTCTTCTACATGGCAGATTTACCTATTCTATATTTATTTTTAATACTTTACTGATATAGTATAGACTTATGGATATCTGTTTTATATATCAGGTTATAATCCAATAATTCCTTATTGTGTAGCTCAAATCATTCTGTATTTGGCCATTAGTAGCTTGTTCAGTTATTTCCAGAGTGTCTTTGACTAATCATCATGAATTTTTTGTTTGAATACTTCCTTTCTTTCTGACATTACAAGGCACTCCAGGAGTATCTCTTGTATTCTCTGTTCCAGCCAAAGAGTTATCCATTTCCATGAAGATCCATGACTTATTTTATTAGACAGTGATACCACAAACGAATTCTAGATATATTCAATGTTATGTGATTTCATTACTTCTAGGCTGTCCAATTTGACAGAGCAAGTAAAGCAATATATACATCATATACTTTTTAGAATCCTCAGAGAGCTTTTTCATGGTTCTTGTCTAAATATGTAGCTTTCTTCAAATTTAAAACTACTGGCCGGCGCCGCGGCTCACTAGGCTAATCCTCCGCCTTGTGGCACTGGCACACTGGGTTCTAGTCCCGGTCGGGGCACCGGATTCTGTCCCGGTTGCCCCTCTTCCAGGTCAGCTCTCTGCTGTGGCCAGGGAGTGCAGTGGAGGATGGCCCAAGTGCTTGGGCCCTGCACCCCATGGGAGACCAGGATAAGTACCTGGCTCCTGCCATCGGATCAGCGCGGTGCCCCGGCCACAGCGCACAGGGCGCGGAGACCATTGGAGGGTGAACCAACGGCAAAAGGAAGACCTTTCTCTCTGTCTCTCTCTCTCACTGTACACTCTGCCTGTCAAAATAAATAAATAAATAAATAAATTTAAAACTACTCTATATGATATTACCATATGCATTCTTTTATATATATTTGGGTGAATATATATACAAAAATATATATCTGAAAGAGCAATAACTAGTTATTCATATGAATATTCACATATAGTAGACAATGTCATACTATTTTTCCAAGTTCCATAGTAATTTGCAATAGTATTTCACCTTAAAAATTATTTGCCCCATACCCTTCCTAATATTTATTATTTCCAGTGTAATATAAATTTATTCTAAATATAATATGAATATAGAGACAAGGCACAGTTATAAGAATGTACTTTGACATACTTTCTCAAAGTGAACAGAAAATTCAACATGCAGAATATTACCAGCACTCCCAAAGTCCCTATTCTATTTCCTAGAGCACCATTATTCTTACTACTTGCAAAGTAAATTAATGTTCATTTTTTCTTTAAAATTATCTTCATTAAGAAATATGTAATAGTGTAATTGACTCATATTTATATTTTAAAAGCCCATAAAGAAAATCTAGTCCCAGATACTTCCACTAGTGAAATTCTGCCCAGCATTTTAAGATGAGTTCATACCAACCCTTTATAAATTCTTCCAAAATTCTTTAAGGATAGGAATCAGTTCCCAACTCATTCTACTAGTTTTATCCTGACACAAAAGCCAGAACAAAAATATCATAAGAAAAGAAACTACAGGCCAATAACTATCATTAATATACACACAATATTACTAATAATATTCTACCAAACTTAATCAGCAGCATAAATAATAAGCAACATAACCAATTTTGGTGTATTCTAAGAATTAAAGTTTTTTTAACATATGAATTTCAGTTACTGTAATATTTTCATCAAAATAAAGTACAAAATAGCATGATAATCTTAATATCTGTATAATACACATTTATTAAAATATAATAGTTTTTATGAGTTAAAATACACTTAGTAAAGTAGGAGTAAAAAAGAATTCCTTCAACATGAAAAACAGCAGCTATGAAAACCTAAGGTGAACAGCTTAATGGTGAATAACTGAATGCTTCCCTTAGGACTGGAACCTAGAGAAAGTTGCCCATTCTAATCAGTTCTATTGACCACTGTATTGGAAGTTATCGTCAGGGCAATTAATGCACAAAAAATAAATCAAAGGTATCCAGACTGCAATTATGTAAAACTGTTTGTTCACAGATGGCATGATCTTGTTTTTAAAACTACTTTACGAGATCTACCAAAATATATTAGGACAGAAAACCTTGTTCGAAAAGGTTATAAAGTACTAATTCAACAAAAACAAATTGATTTTATTTCTACAAACTAGTAAAAAACTGTCCAGAGATAAAACTAAGAAAACGATTTGATTCTGAAAACATTGACAAGAAAAGCATTCTTAGAAATAAAGGTAATGAAAGATATGCAAGATTGTACATGAAAAACAACAAAAGATAGTTATTCTTAAATATTAGATATTTCACGTATACAGATTTGAAGAAATAATATCCTTTATGTGGTAATACTTCCAAATTGTTCTACAGATTTAAAGTAATTCTTATCGAAATAATTGTTGGATCTTTCATAAATTGACAAGTTGATCTTAATGTTTAAATGGAAATGCATCGAATCCTTAACGTCCAAAACAAATATGATAAATAACAAAAAGTCAGTGACACAATTCCTGATTTTAAAACAAAATACAATGCTACAATAATTATAGTCTTACACAAGTTTGCAAACTGTATGATTCTACCTTATTTAATGTCTAGAACAAGTAAATTGTTGGATATTAACATTAGATAAGTTGTTGCCAAGAGGAGCTAACTGCTGGGAGAAATGGTAGTAATTGCAATGGGTATTTCTTTGAGATCTTAAAAATACTCTGGAATTAGGTAGTGGTGATGGCTGCACAATATGAATATATTAAAAGGCTTTTCATTGAGTATTTTAAACAGTGAACTTTATACTATGTGAATTGTAAATCAAAATATTTCCAAACATCAAGTGACAATATTTGTCAAAAATAGTTTACTTCCAATACCAAATGTTATCCCTTGTAACTGGGAGTAAAAATTCAAAAAATAAAAAAATAAAAAATTAAAAATTAAAAATGCCTTTGTGTATCAGTATTGCTGCAAAGAAAATTTTGTCAACCTTTGTTTTATATCTTTTTCAAACCAATGGTTAAGAATGATACACTAATATAGTTTTTTGTTGTTGTTGACAGGCAGAGTGGACAGTGAGAGAGAGAGACAGAGAGAAAGGTCTTCCTTTGCCGTTGGTTCACCTTCCAATGGCCGCCGCGGCCGACGCGCTGCGGCCGGCGCACAGCGCTGATCCCATGGCAGGAGCCAGGAGCCAGGTGCTTTTCCTGGTCTCCCATGGGGTGCAGGGCCCAAGCACCTGGGCCATCCTCCACTGCACTCCCTGGCCACAGCAGAGGGCTGGCCTGGAAGAGGGGCAACCGGGACAGAATCCGGCGCCCCAACCGGGACTAGAACCCGGTGTGCTGGCCCCACAAGGTGGAGGATTAGCCTTGTGAGCCGCAGCGCCGGCCAGAATGATATACTAATATAGTTATAATGATCTCTGATTATCTTAAGATTTACTATATCTGAGTAAAATGGACATCTTTTAATTTGATTATTGTTGATAGTTCTTATCTGTATTCCTACTGAACTGTGGTGTTTTTACTTGTTTAACTCTGATCATAAGGTAAATTAAAAATGTGATCTCAGTAATTAAAAAAAAAAAAAAAAACAAGAGAAAGGAGGAAGTAGGGAGGGAGGGAAATTAGGAAGGAAAGAAGTAACAATGTTCTTAGAATTACATCTATGATGGAAAGCCAAGACACTGCGGCAAAAAAAAAAAAAATGATATAAATGAAAGATCTCTCTGAGTGAGATCCCAGCAGAAAGAACAGGCCATCAAAGGAGGTACCTTTCTCAGAAAGGAGGAGAGAACTTCCACTTTGATTATGTCCTTGTCTATATAAGGTTGGAGTTGGTGAACTCAAGAGGCTTCCATAGCCTTGGCAGTTCATGACAAGAGCCTAGGGTGATTACTGATGTTATAAATAAGAGTGTCACTTGTTAAATTAACAATGGGAGTCACTGTGCACCTACTCCCCATGCAGGATCTCTGTCCTTAATGTGTTGTACTATGCGAATTAATAGTAAAACTAATATTCAAACAGTACTTTATACTTTGTGTATCTGTGTGAGTGCAAACTGTTGAAATCTTTACTTAGTATATACTAAGTTGATCTTCTGTATAGGAAGATAATTAAAAATGAATCTTAATGTGGGTGGGAGGGACGGTATGGGGGGAAAGCCATTGTAATCCATAAGTCGTACTTTGGAAATTTATATGCATTAAATAAAAGTTTAAAAAAAAAAAAGAATGGATATTTCATTTTTTGCAAAAAAAAAAACAATCAATACTCATCAAAATATCAAGGTCATCAAAAACAAAGATTAGGAAACCTAACAACCAAGCAAAATCTATAGAGACATGAAAACTAAATGTCATGTGTTATCCTAGAACAGAAAAGGGAAATTAGGTGAAAAATAAGAAAATCAGAATAAAGTATGGATTTTAGTTGAGAATAATATATCAATCTCAGGTCATTAATTGCAACAAAAATACAGTACTAATACAGGATGTTAATAATAGGAGAAAGTAGATCTGGAGTATTTGGGAGTTCCCTACTATTTCAAAATTTTTTGTAAACCTAAAACTGTTTTTAAAAATAAAGTATCATTTAAAATTATAAAAAAAAAAAAATGAATCTTAATGAAGAATGGGATGGGAGAAGGAGTAGGAGATGGGATGGTTGCGGGTGGGAGGGAGGTTTTGGGGGGAAAAACCACTATAATCCAAAGGTTGTGCTTTCGAAATTTATATTTTTTAAATATAAGTTAAAAAAGAAAAAAGTAAAAAAAAAGAATTATATCTATGAACTACATTGAATCTATTCTCTTTGTATTAATATCACATTAACATGGGAGTTGATGAAAATTGTGTTGTAGTGATTATCACGCATTTACTCTGACCCTGAGAGTCTAATGTATTAATACATTTCTTAAGAATATAAAATAAGGCCTGCTCTGCGGTTCAATAGGCTAATCCTCCGCCTGCGGCGCCGGCACCCTGGGTTCTAGTCCAGGTCGGGGTGCCGGATTCTGTCCTGCTTGCCCTTCTTCCAGTCCAGCTCTCTGCTGTGGCCCGAGAGTGCAGTGGAGGATGGCCCAGTTCCTTGGGCCCTGCACCCACATGGGAGACCAGGAGAGGCACCTGGCTCCTGGCTTCAGATCAGCGCGGTGCGCTGGCCGCAGCGTGCTGGCCACAGCGGCCATTGGGGGGTGAACCAACGGAAAAGGAAGATCTTTCTCTCTGTTTCTCTCTCTCACTGTCTAACTCTGCCTGTCAAAAAAAAAAAAAAAAAGAATACAAAATAATTGTTTTAAAATTAATAATAACATCTCTTCTACTTCTGAATTTATAATCAAAGAAATAAACATGTCAGGACCTGGTATTTTATTTTAGTTTTTTTTTTTTTTTTTTTTTTTTTTTTTTTATTTTTGCCATTTTAAAAGATTTTATTTATTTTATTTGAAAGTCATAGTTACACAGAGAGAGAAGGAGAGGCAGAGAGAGCGAGCGAGGTCTTCCATCCAATGGATCACATCAGATGGCCTCAATGGCAGGAGCTGCGCTGATCCGAAGCCAGGAGCCAGGAGCTTCTTCCGGGTCTCCCACTCAGGTGCAGGGGCCCAAGGACTTGGGACATCTTCTACTGCTTTCCCAGGCCACAGCAGAGCTGAATTGAAAGTGGAGCAGCTGAGTCTCGAACCGGCACTCATATGGGATGTCGACGCTTCAGGCCAGGGTGTTAACCTGCTGCGCCACAGCACCAGCCCCTATTTTACTTTAATTTTAAAGATGTATTTATTTGAAAGGCAGAGCAACAGAGAGGGAGAGACACAGAGACAAAGAGAACTACCCATTGGTTCATTTGCCATATGGCTGCAATGGCCGAGGCTGAGCAAAGCCAAAGTCAGAAGCCAAGAACTTCCTCTGGGTCACCCATATGAGTGGCAGGGGACTAATCACTTGGGCTGTCTTCTGTCTTCTCAGGTGCATTAGCAGGAAGCTGGATGGGAAATGGAGCAGATGCATCTTAAACTGGTGCTCCAATATGGTATATTGACATTGTTAATGGTGGCTTAATCCACTGTAGCAGAATGGCAGTGCCACATTATGCTAATATACTAGTAAATAAGATAATCATGAAACAGTTATTATTTACATTAAAATGCATTTTTATTTATTCATCCTGAGAGTGATTTTTTTTTCCATTTACCAAGGGCCTAGTCTTAGCCACAAATTGCAGTGCATTAGATACTATAATGGAGGTAAACAGCCATTGCCCAATCCTGACCCCCAAGACTTCCTGTTTAATAAGGAAAATATAAAAGTGAATGAGAAATGATCAACTGTTCATTTAATTTTGTGGACTGAATGGATATGAATACAAGGAAAAATTCAATGGAGAGGCTGTGGCTGTGTTTAGTTTGGAAACATGGAGTCAAGAGATGTGGCTTTCAGCTGAACTCTATATTGAAATAGGTCAAAGAATAACATTGAACAGGACTACCTTGGATCTTTGAGAAGCATATTCAATGCTTGCTCTTTTGGAATGAATGAGTTTAGTTTATCCATGAGCCCTTGTAGATTTTCTATTTTCTATTCTGCAGTGAAGTTAATTACTATTTCCAATAATCTTCACTCCTTGAAAGAGATGCCAAACATAGATTAGAAGCCATTCAGTCAAGGCAAGAAACATGCACCTACACACATAAGAATATTTCTTCTGATTTCTATTAAAAATAATTTAAATGTTATTAATATTTATGAAAAAAATAGAACAACTCTAACTTTGTCACTGAGATGAGAATTTATACCCTAAAAATAGCAATAAGTTCATTATTTGAATGTTAAAATTTAATTTGGGGACAAACATGAGTACAAAATTCACTTAATGGTTGAATAAAAATAAGATTTCATTTCCTCTTAGAATACAAAGAATATTGTTGCCACTTTGACTTTATGTTATAGATAAAAAAAGACCAGGTGATTTACATGGAATTTTCCAATACAATAAAATCATAACAAGAATCTCAATGCCTTTGGTACTCATTCATATGAACAACATCTCTAAACAAACAAAACATACATCTCACCAAGCCTAAAGTGCCCATGAGTGAGTACAACACTTACATTGAAAATGGTGAACTTCCTCAATCTCAAAACTAAGGATTTAAAGAGAGCACTGAGATTATTTTGATAAACTGTAGATTTAGCAAAAATAATTTTGATAAATTTGTGCATTTCAGCTTCTGTAGCAGAAATTCTAATAGAGTTGAGACTGTACAGAAGTACAGTGTTCATCTTTCATTAAGCACTTCTCAAATGAAAATGTATGCAAATAAGTTTGTGCAGTTTAAAACTACAATTGAATGTATAATTTACATGCTCAATTGAAATTTTTATTAGATTTTTTCACAATAATTCTGCCTGATACATATGTGTAATTAACTTTTTGAAACCATCTTGCCAACATAATTTATATATTTTATGAAGACTGTTCACATTGTTAGTAGTGCACTACACATCATGGTAATAAAACTAAGTTCAGTTAGACTTTTTAAGTGGAAGTTTTGCAAACACTGAGTCCTCTACTCATGTAAAATAATATAATTGAATACATTGAAACATTTGTCCTTATGTTCATTGTTCAGGAACTTTGGAAATTTTAGGAGCAAAGATATGTATGTAAAATACATTCATATATTTACAATATAAATAAATATATGAATATCAATAGAGATATATAAATACATAAAAACAACCTTGCCAAAAAAGACAGAGTATATATCCTTATTTCTGTTTTTGGCCATGAAAGTGAAGTTTGCTTCAGAACAATCCTTCCTATGAGAATATTTCTAAACTCTGAACACATTTGTAAAAACGTGAACAAACTGAAGTCACTAGAGTAAGACTGAAATCAGGCAGAAACTGGAGGAAATTCTGCCTTTGAAAGGAATTAATATACTGTGTGAGATTCGTGATTACAGTACTTTTCTCTGTCAGCCCTATTCCATCATCAGAGAAGACACTAAAGGAGAAAATGGAGCAGGTAACTGCTATAATTAATAGAAATTAAGTAGGAATATCTCATAAAAGAAGTGTTACCTCAAAACATTCAAAAATTATCTGAAACAAGAACTGTGTGTGCATGGTAAAAACTTCAAAAAGGCAATAGAAAATTGCAACTGAAAGGGTGAATAAACAAAAGATTTCCTCAGGAGTGACAGTTTGGAGTTGAAGTTCAAAACAGAGCATTTTGGTGAAAAACTTAGGTTTTCACAAGCCAATGTTAGCTAACTGTAAAGTGAACCTCTGACAAGGTGAAGGGGAACAATTTGTTTTTGAATGTATTAACAGACATGCTACTTGTGGTAAAGAAGAGAGAATGAGAGAAAGAAAGAGAAAACAAATGGCAACATTGGAAATGAAAGACTTCACAACATATCTTGCAAGTGATAAAACTATAATAAAGAAATCCTATCGAAATGTTTACAAATCTAACAACTTAGATAAAACTGAAAATTAATTCTACTGTGATTCAGCTGATTGAGCTGCCACTTTGGACATCTGCATCTCATGTTACAGTGCCTTGTTTGTGTTCTGGCTACACCATTCTTGCAATTCAGTTGTCACTAATGTGCCTGGGAAGCAGCAGATGATGTTCCAAATGTTCAGTTCCCAGCACCTTGTAGGAGACCCAACTGGAGTTTCTGGCTCCTGGCTCTAGCCTGCCCTGACGCTGGCTGTTATGAGCATGTGGGTAATGAACCAGCAGATGGAAGATTTCTCTCTCCCTGTCCTCTCTGTCTCTCCCTCTCCCTCTGTTACTCTGCCTTTAAAATAAATATTTGTCCTTAGAAGAGAAAATTAATTCGAAAGACAAAACTTCTCATAAAAATCAGAAGTACTCTGTATCTGTTAAGAAAATTAACTTCATTATCAAAAACGTTTGCCTCCATCATAACAAGAAATTCCAGACCCAAATGATTTAACTGTGAGAGTCTATCAACCATTTATTGAAGAAGGGATGACAATATAGATGAATTTTTTTTTTTAGAATAGAAGAGGAAGCACTTTCAACTTATTTTATAAAGCCAATATAACATTATGCCAAAACTTGAAAAATATGTTACAAGAAATAATCTATTGACCAATATCTGTTCTGAATATAGAGACTGAAATCCCTAATAAATTATCAGCAACATAAAGTCAATAGTATGTAAAGACAATAAAATATGATTAATTGGGGAACACAAAAGTGCATGATTGAATTAGAATTTAAAAATCTCACAGTGTAATTCACCACATAAACTGAAAAACGAAAATTTTATAGCAACAAATATAGTAAAAATATTTAACAGACATCATATATTTATACTTTTTAGAAATAGGATAAGGGGCCGATGTTTCAGCATAGCAGGTTAAGCTGCTGCCTGCAATGCTGGCATCCCATATGGGCACTGGTTCAAAACCCAACTGCTCCACTTCCGATCCAGCTCCTCCTAATATGCCTGGGAAAGCAGAAGATGGTTCAAGTGCTTGGACCCCTGCTTCCTGGGTAAAAGATCCAGAAGAGACTCCAGGCTCCTGGATTTAGCCTGGCATAGCCCCAGCCATTAATGCCATTTGGGGAATAAACCAAAGGATGGAAGATATCTCTCTCTCTCTCTGTCTCTCTCTCCCTATCTCTGTGTATTTATTTCAACTGTCTTTGAAATAAATAAAAATAAACCTTTTACAAAGTTAAAAGGAGATAGATAAAAAGTATATCTCCTAAATATGCATAATAAGCATCTATTATAAGATGTACAATACTATATTCAAGTATGTCGACTATTACCCTTAAGGAATAAAGAAAAATGCATACTCTAACCTTATTTAATCAATTTGGCAAAGGAAAAGTTACAAAATAAATTAGAAATTCATTTGATACAAATTAAGGTTAAAACAAAATATGCTAAAATTTACAGGATATAGAAAAAAGTGCTCAGATGGAAGTTTGTGGTTGCAAATACTTATATTAAATAAGAAAAAAAAAGATTGCAAGCCAGTGACCAAATTGTACATGTTAAGGAACAAGAAAAGAAAATAAATTTGAAATTTGAAATATTTTAAAATAAAAAACAGATAATATCAGGGCTGATGCTGTGGTGTAGTGGGTAAAGCTGGTGCCTGCAGTTCTGGCATCCCATATGGGCACTGGTTCAAGTCCCAGCTTTTCCACTTTCAATCCAACTCTCTACAAAGGCTTGGGAAAGCAGGGGAAGATGGCCCAAGTCCTTGAGCCCCTGCACCCTCGTGGGAGACCCAGAGGAAGCTCCTGGCTCCTGGCTACTGGTTCTTGGCTTCGAATCAGCCCAGCTCTGGCCATTGTGGCCATTTGGGGAGTGAACCAGTGGATGGAAGACCTCTCTCTGCCTCTCTGTAATTCTGCATTTCAAATAAATGAACAAATCTTTAAAAAAACAAAAAAAGGAAGTAAAGGAAGTTAATCCCGATGATAGGAAGGGAAGGAAACAATAAAGATTAGAGTAGGGACAAATGAAACAAATATGAAAAAAGAACATTGATTCTCTGAAAGAAGCAACAAAATTGACAGGCTTTTAGCTAGACTGACCAGTAAATAGTATAGAAAAGATTCAAATTTAAAAAATCAGAAATCAAATTTTTTCTATAATTTTTATACTTTTTAATTATAAGGATTATATGAATGTGCTTGAATAATTGTACATCAACAGATTATGCAATTAAAATGAAGTAGAAAAAAATCTTGTAACCAAGATCTATCAAAACTACCTGAATAAGAAATTGCATAAGTTATAAATATCATCTATATAATCGGGACATTTTCAATAGCCCTGATTTACAACCTGGTGATTTCCATTAACATTATGTTGCGTTCTTGAAAAATGCAAAGAAAGAGGCCAATGCCGTGGCGCAGTGGGTTAATCCTCTGCCTGTGGTGCTGGCATCCCATATGGGCACCCGTTCAAGACCCAGCTGCTCCACTTCTGATCCAGCTCTCTGCTATGGCCTGGGAAAGCAATAGAGGATGGGCCAAGTGCTTGGGCCCCTGAACCCGCATGGGAGACCTGGAAGAAGCTCCTGGCTCCTGGCTTCAGATCAGTGCAGCTCCAGCCATTGCGGCCATTTGGGAAGTGAATAATGGAAGACCTTTTTCTCTGTCACTTCCTATCACTGTCTGTACCTTTACCTCTCAAATAAATAAAAAAAGAAAGAAAAATGCAGAAAGATTGGGTGCTGAGCGTTCTTGACACAAAAATGATAACTATGTGAGATAATGTATATTCTAATTAACAAGCTTAATTATTCTACAATGCATATATTCTTCAAATATTGTGTTGTAGAAAATATATAAAATTTATCTTTCAATTAAAAAATAACATAATGAAGAAAGAAAATCTGAACAAACCTAGAAGAAGCAAAGAGATATTATCAGTAAAATAAAAATCTGTCAATAAATATAAGCTGAAATCTCAAAGATTTTTATGGTGAATTCTACCAAATCTTTATGAAAAAAAGAGTCACAAAAATCCTTCTCAAACTACTACTACAAAAAAAAAAAAAAAAAAAAAAACCAGAAATGGAAAGAGGAAAGAATACTTCCTAACTTCATCTATGATGCCAACATTACACTGATACCAAATCTAGCAAAGATACCATAAGCAAAGAAATCTCCATACCAATTATCACTTATAAATATAGATGCAGAAATTCTCAATAAAATACTAGAAAACTGAATCCAAGAGTATTTTAGAAAGTACCCACTCTGACCGAGTGCAATTTATCTCAGGAATGTAAGGGTAGTTCAACATAAAAGAAATATTGTTAAGGATATGGGATAATTACAAGCATCATATAATGTTGATGGGAGTATAAAAAGAAACAGCTGTTTTGGAAAATATTCTGCTATATCACAAAAGAATAAACAGATTTCTCATATAATATAGGAGTTCCACTCATAGGTGTATCCCTAAGAGGAATGAAAACATACATCCACGTTAAAACTTAACACAAGTGTTCACAGCAGTAGTATTGATAAAAACCAAATAGTGGAAACAACCCATATGTCAATGAACTGACGGATGGATATACAAAATAATATATACACATGCAGTGGAATGTTTTCCAAACATAAAAATGAATAAAGTGCTGATACATTATGCAACATGGATTAATCTTAAAAAGAACTGCGTTAAGTGAACCAAGGCACACAAAGAAGGCTATATATATATATATATATATATATAGAGAGAGAGAGAGAGAGAGAGACTATTCAGATTAAGCAAACCCATGGTAGACCAAAAGTAGGTTATCAGATCCCAGCATGGGATGCAAGGCAGGGATAGTGGGAATGGCAACTAAATTGGCTGAATCATGTACTAATATACAAAAAACACAATACATTATAGACAACTGAAGTTTGTCCAAAGAGTGTAACATTGAATTAACTTCTGAAAATCAATCAATATGATTGTGTGTATTGACAGAATATATTAGCAAGACCACATGATAATTTCCTTACCAATAGAAAAAATATTTGGCAAAACATGAGAGCTAGATATGACCAGTCAGAATAAAAATCTTACCAGTGCTAAAAGAGATGGGAACTACCTCAATAACATAAAGAACAGATATAAACAACTTTAAACAAAATCGTGATTGATGGTAATTCATTGATTCCTCCTAACAAGAACAAGGCAGAGATGCCCAGCGTTTGTCACCTCTTTTATTTAATTTAGTTGAAAATCTCATTCTAAAATTCACATTAAAATTCAAAGTAGCTAAATTATCCAAAAACTTTTTGTTCCTGAAAGATTACAAAACTGGGAGACCACAATATTGACATTTAAGTCTTAATGCAATTCTATAGTAAACAAGATATAAGCAGAATGTCATAAATGCAAGGACAGAGAATAAAGAAGATAGAAATATACATATATATATATATATATATATATGGTCAGTTGTTTTTGGAAAGAACAGCAATATATTAGAAACTAAAAGGAAAAGATGTTTAGCAATTTATTCTGAAATAACTTTACATGTATATTTAAAAAATTAAACAACTCCCATCTCTCACCATACACAAAATTAAATTCAAATAACTCATTATCAAAATATAAAAGATACATTTTCAAAGACTTCAGAAGGGAAATAGAAGAATATATTTTTTGGACAGGCAGAGTGGACAGTGAGAGAGAGAGAGAGACAGAGAGAAAGGTCTTCCTTTGCCGTTGGGTCACCCTCCAATGGCTGCCGCAGCCGGCGCACCGCACTGATCCCATGGCAGGAGCCAGGTACTTCTCCTGGTCTCCCATGGGGTGCAGGTCCCAAGCACTTGGGCCATCCTCCACTGCACTCCCGGGCCACAGCAGAGAGCTGGCCTGGAAGAGGGGCAACCGGGACAGAATCGGGCGCCCCGACCAGGACTAGAACCCGGTGTGCCAGCGCCGCAAGGTGGAGGATAAGCCTAGTCAGCCATGGCACCGGCAGGAAAATAGAAGAATATATTCATGACACAGGGTTGACAAAGAATTATGAGACATGATAAAAAAAATCAATAAATTTAGAAAACAAAAGTAACAATTAATCTTCAAATTTAAACAAATTATTCGCAACAAAAGGCATCATTAAGAGAATCAAATGGCAGGTAAGGCACAGATTGAAAGAAAATGTTCACAAATCATATTTGACAAATATCTTGTATTTGCTTATATAAAGCAACCCTATAACTCAAAGAAAAGTAAAAAGTATTTCAAAGTAAATGGAAAATACTTGAAGAGGTACTTCACAAAGTATGATAAACAAATGTCTAATAAGAACATGAAAAAGTTCTCAAATCGTTAGTCAACACAAAAATACAAATTAACACTACAAGGAGACACTATTATATTCCCAATAGAATGGCCTGAATTTGAAAGAGCATCTAATATTGGCAAGAATGTAGAACAATTGAAATTCTCTTACTTTGTTAGTGGGAATATAAAATCATAAAAACACTTTTGAAAAAAAAGTTATATATAAGTTATGTAAAGTTAAAGTCCTGCTTGCCCTTCACTGTAGCAAAGTCAGTGCCCGTGAGAAATCAGAACATCCATGAAAAAATTTTGAAAAATAGTGCTTATCAGTTTTATGAACATTAATCAGAAATAAGTCAACGTTTATTAACAGAGAATGGATAAACAACTAAAATATATGCATACAATAAAATAGTATTTGAAATAAAGAGGAATTGTGGGGTCACCATTGTGGTGCAGTCACTTTAACTGCTGCTTGTGATGCCAGCATCCTGTATCAGGGAGTAAATTTGAGCCCAAGCTTCTCTGCTTAAATCCAACTTCCTACTAATCCACCTGAGAAGGCAGTGAAAGATGACCCAGGGAGATGAAAATATCACAGATGGAAAATACTGGTGCATTGATACAAACTGAAAATGGACTGTCTCATGTCTGCCTTGATGTAGACAGATGATGGGAATTCCTCCCAAGTGAACAAACTTTTAGGCAATGTATATAGTAATTCACTTTGCAAGCGATAAAAGAGACTTCATATAAGGAATGGATTCCAATGCATTATTAACACCAAGTGGCCTAGATTATTGTTCAGTGGCCCAGAAGGAGCATGGTGTAAGAGGGAAGATGTGGATAGACTTATGGAAGTAGATAAAAAGTGTAAGATTTTTTTTTTTGCATTAAAACACTTCAGGAAGAATCCATTTCATTAGAAGAATTAAAACACCAAGTGAACATATGACTGGGCCTCTTTCTTCAGCTAACATCATATTGGCCAAGATGGAAGCTGTCCACAGTCTCTACAACAGAGTCCCTTTTAGCATTCCTGATATAGCTATTGCCCATACTGAATGACTGGAATTTCCCCAACAAAAACAGGTGCTGATAACCTAATATGACACCAATCTTTGAGGACATGAACAACTACTTTAAGGCAAGTTGGTCACACTGAAGAACTTTCCACTTGAAATATGAAACAATGTATCTTACTAAAATTGCTATTCATTATGGATATTGGATTGCATTCACTGACCACAGGGTCCTCAAACCAAACCATTTTCTGAGAGTTCACTATATGTCTGATTTCTCAATTTGGAAATTTGGATAACATCATCTTTGATGAAGTGACCTACTTTATGACAAACAAGGCATGACAGCCGGTATGTTATTATGGAATCCATGAATTTTGCTATGTAATACACCATCCAGAAACTGCCAGACTAATACTGTGACAAATGGCCCTCTAACGATGATCTTGATGCATCATCATGTATATTATATACATTGTTGATGCACATTATATTTTATATTATGCTTTATTCTTCAAAATGTAGAGACAAAATATCTCCCTCTGTCCTCAAAAGGTAGTTTACATGATATAAGAAATAAGTAGTGTAATAAAGTGTGGACTTTCTTATCACTATTCCCAAATAACAAATTTGGGGATTTTTCCCCATCTCCTCAATTTTAGGTTATTTACATATAGATATCAGATTGCCACAGTGATGATTCCACCAGGAGAAACAGTAAGATTCGTGCTACACTGAAAGCTTATAGCTCTTGGGACCAGCGCTGTGGCATAGCAGGTGAAGCTGCTGCCTGCAGCGCCAGCATCCCATATGGGCACCAGTCCAAGTCCCAGCTGCTCCACTTCTGATCCAGCTCTCTGGAATGGCTTGGGAAGGCAGAAGATGGCCCAAGTCCTTGGGCCCCTGCACCAGCTTAGAAGACCTAAAAGGAGCTCCTGGCTCCTAGCTTTGGCTAGGCCCAGGTGTGGCCATTGCAGCCATTTGGGAAGTGAACCAGTGCATGGAACACCTCTCTCTATCTCTGCATCTGCCTCTCTGTAACTCTGCCTTTCAAACAATAAATAAATAAATATTAAAAAAAATTTATAGGTACTACTTGGTAACTTCGGATTTCTGCTACCAGTAAGCCAATAGATAGAGGAAAAAATTACATAGTGGTATTTGATCCTAGTCATCATGAGAAGGAAGGGGTCTACTTATGTAGTAGGGAGAGGGGCAAAGAGAAGTATGTTTAACATTCAAGTGACCTGATGGGCGAACTCTTGCTACTTCTATGTGCCATACTCAGTCTTAATTTGAATGAGCAAGTAGAGTAGCCATAGGTCTACTAAGGGAATGGAAATTGAGCTAAGATCATCATGAATGAGGGTCAAGATTACCCATCGGTCAAGCCTCCTAGACCACCAAAAGGATTAGGTAAATATTGTTGGGAAACTACAGCATACTATTAAAAAACCAGCATTCGGGTTCTAGGAGTTCCTGAAGGCATGGAGAGAGAGAAAATATTAGAAAGACTTTTTAGTGAAATACTAGCGGAAAACTTCCCAGGTTTGGAGAAGGACAGAGACATCCAAGTACAGGAAGCTCAGAGAACCCACAGAAAACATGACCAAAAGGGATCCTCACCACGACACGTTGTAATCAAACTCACCACAGTGAAACATAAAGAAAAGATTCTAAAATATGCAAGAGAGAAACTTCAGATTACTCTCAGAGGATCTCCAATTAGACTCACAGCAGACTTCTCAACAGAAACCCTACATGCTAGGAAGGAATGGCAAGATATAGCCCAAGTACTAAGAGAAAAAAACTGCCAGCCCAGAATATTATACCCTGCAAAGCTCTCATTTATGAATGAAGATGAAATAAACACCTTCCATAGCAAACAGAAATTGAAAGAATTTGTCACCACCCATCTAGCCCTGCAAAAGATACTTTAAAGAGGTGTTACACACAGAAACACAGAAACACGGCTATCAATATGAAAGAAGGTAAAGGTAGGAAACCTCACAGCAAAAGATCACAGGAAGTTCAAGCATATATTAGAAATATCTTTGGAAAAATTGCAGGGCAAAGTTACTACTTATCAATAGTCACATTGAACATTAATGGCCTGAACTTTCCAGTTAAAAGACACAGATTGGCTGAATGGATTAAGGAACAAAACCCATCTATTTGCTGCTTACAAGAAGCACATCTTTCCAACAAAGATGCATGCAGACTGAAAGTGAAAGGCTGGAAAAAGATATACCATGCCAACAGAAACCAAAAAAGAGCTGGTGTAGCCATCTTAATATCACACAAAATAAACTTTCACATAAAAACTATTAAGAGAGACAGAGAGGGGCACTATATAATAATGATTAAGGGATCAATTCAACAGGAAGATATAACGATTATCAATATATATGCACCTAATTACAAGGCACTGGTTTATTTAAAAGATATTTTAAGGGACTTCAAGGGAGACTTAGACTCCACTACAATAGTGTTGGGGGACTTCAATACTGCTTCCTAGTAACAGCCAGATCAACAGGACAGAAGATCAGCAAGGAAACAACAGATTTAATTGACACTATAGCCTAAATGGATCTAACAGATATCTACAGAACTTTTAATCCTACGCTTAAAGAATTTACATTCTTCTCAGCAGTACATGGAACCTACTCTAGGATTGACCACATACTAGGCCATAAAGAAAATCTCAGCAAATTCAAAAAATTAGAATCATACGATGCAGCTTCTCAGACCACAGAGGAATGAAGCTGGAAATTAGCAACTCAGGAATCCCTAGAGCATATGCAAACACATGGAGACTGAACAACATGTTCCTGAATGAACAGTGGGTTATGTAAGAATCAAAAGAGAAATCAAAAATTTTCTGGAAGTAAATGAGGATAACAGCACAACATACCAAAACTTATGAGATACAGCAAAAGCAGTGTTAAGAGGAAAGTATATAGCAATAGTTGCCTACAACAAGAAATTGGAAAGGCATCAAATAAATGAGCTGTCAACGCATCTCAAGGATCTAGAAAGCCTACAGCAAACCAGACCAAAACTAGTAGGAGAAGAGAAATAATTAAAATTAGGGAAGAAATCAACAGAATTGAATCCAAAAAAAAAAACATTGCAAAAGATCAGCCAAATGAAAAGCTGTTTTTTTTTTTAAATAAACAAAAATGACACCCCGTTGGCCCAACTAACTGAAAAAACAGAAAAGACCCAAATCAATAAAATCAGAGATGAAAAAAGGAATATAACCACAGACACCACAGAAATAAAAAGAATCATCAAAAATTACTACAAAGAGTTGTATGCCAGAAAACAGGGAAATCATTCAGAAATGGATAGATTCCTGGAAACATGCAACCTACCTAAATTGAACCATGAAGACATCAGAAACCTAAACAGACCCATAACTGAGACAGAAATTGAATCAGTAATAAAGGCCCTCCCAACAAAGAAAGCCCAGTACCAGATGGATTCACAACTGAATTCTACCAGACATTTAAAGAAAAACTAACTCCAATTCTTCTCAAACTATTCAGAACAATCGAAGAAGAGGAAATCCTCCCAAATTCTTTCTATGAAGCCAACATCACCTTAATTACTAAGCCAGAAAAGATGCAACATTGAAAGAGAATTACAGACCAATATCCCTGATGAACATAGATATGAAAATCCTCAATAAAATTCTGGCCAATAAAATGCAACACACATCAGAAAGATCATCCACCCAGACCAAGTGGGATTTATCCCTGGTATGCAGGGATGGTTCAATATTTGCAAATCAATCAATGTGATACACCACATTAACAGACTGCAGAAGAAAAACCATCTGATTATCTCAATAGCCCCCGAGAAAGCACTTGATAAAATACAACACCCTTTCATGATGAAAACTCTAAGCAAACTGGGTATGGAAGGAACATTCCTCAATACAATCAAAGCAATTTATGAAAAACACACTGTCAGCATCCTATTGAATCGGGAAAACTTGGAAGAATTTCCACAGAGATCTGGTAACAGACAGGGATGCCCACTCTCACCACTGCTATTCAAGATAGTACTGGAAGTTTCATCCAGAGCCATTAGGCAAGAAAAAGAAATTAGAGGATACAAATTGGGAAGACAAAGTCAAACTACACCTCTTTGCAGATGATATGAATCTTTTTTAGAGGATCCAAAGAACTCTAAGAGACTATTGGAATTCATAGAAGAGTTTGACAAAGTAGCAGGATATAAAATCAACGCAAAAAATCAACAGCCTTTGTATACACAAGCAATGCCTTGGCTGAAAAAGAACTTCTAAGAACGATCCCTTTCACAATAGCTACAAAAACAAGTAAATATCTCAGAACAAACTTAACCAAGGACATTAAAGATCTCTACTATGAGAATTACAAAACCTTAAAGAAAGAAATAGAAGAGGATACCAAAAAATGGAAAAATCTTCCATGCTCATGGATTGGAAGAATCAATATCATCAAAATGTCCATTCTCCCAAAAGCATTTCATAGATTCAATGCTATACCAATCAAAATACCAAAGACATTCTTCTCAGATTTGGAAAAAAATGATGCTGAAATTCATAGGGATCCACAGGAGACGTCAAATAGCTGAAGCAAACTTGTACAACAAAAACAAAGCCAGAGGCATCACAATACCAGATTTCAGGACATACTACAGGGCAGTTGTAATCAAAACAGCATGGTACTGGTACAGAAACAGATGGATAGACCAATGGAACAGAATAGAAACACCAGAAATCAACCCAAACATCTACAGCCAACTTATATTTGATCACGGATATAAAACCAATTCCTGGAGCAAGAACAGTCTATTTAATAAATGGTGCTGGGAAAATTGGATTTCCACATGCAGAAGCATGAAGCAATACCCCTACCTTTCACCTTACAGAAAAATACACTCAACATGGATTAAAGACTTAAATCTACTACCCGACACCATAAAATTATTAGAGAGTATTGGAGAAACCCTGCAAAATATAGTCACAGGCAAAGACTTTTTGGAAAAGACCCAAGAGGCACAGACAGTCACAGCCAAATTAAAAATTGGGATTGCATCAAAAGAAACAGTCAGGAAAGTGAAGAGGCAACCGACAGAATGGGAAAAAATATTTGCAAACTATGCAACAGATAAAGGGTTGATAACCAGAATCTACAATGAGATCAAGAAACTCCACAACAACAAAACAAACAACCCACTTAAGAGATGGGCCAAGGACCTCAATAGACATTTTTCAAAAGAGGAAATCCAAATGGCCAACAGGCACATGAAAAAATGTTCAGGATCACTAGCAATCAGGAAAATGCAAATCAAAACCACAATGAGGTTTCACCTCACCCCGGTTAGAATGGCTCACATGCAGAAATCTGCCAACAACAGATGCTGGCGAGGATGTGGGGAAAAAGGGACACTAACCCACTGTTGATGAGAATACAAACTGGTAAAGTCACTATGGAAGTCAATTTGGAGATTCCTCAGAAACCAGAATTCAACCCTAACGTACAACCTAGCCATTCTACTTCTTGGAATTTACCCAAAACAAATTAAATTGGCAAATAGAAAAGCTGTCTGCACCTTAATGTTTATTGCAGCTCAGTTCACAATAGCTAAGACCTGTAATCAACCTAAATACCCATCAACAGTAGACTGGATAAAGAAATTATGAGACATGTACTCTATAGAATAGTATGCAGTAGTCAAAAACAATGAAATCTGGTCATTTGCAACAAAATGGAGGAGTCAGGAAAATATCATGTTGAGTGAAATAAACCAGTCCCAAAGCGACAAATATCATATGTTCTCCCCGATCACTGACTACTAACCAAGATCAAAAGGAAACCTGTTGAAGTGAAATGAACACTATGAGAAACAATGTCTTGATCAGCCCTTGTCCTGACATTCGATGAACAATTTAAATACTTTATCCCTTTTAGTATTTTTTTCTACTTAATACTATTTATTGAACTCTTTAATTAACACACAATTATTCTTAGGTGTTGAAACTTAACTGAAAAGTGATCCCTGTTAAATATTAGAGTGGGAGGAGATGTACAGTTTGAGACATGCTCAATTGGAACTGCCCCAAACAGTAGAGTTAGAAACGTGCCAGGAGATTCCAATTCAATCCCATCAAAATGGCATGTACCAATGCTATCTCACTAGTCCCAGTGATCAATTTCAGTTCACAACTTATCATAATGATAGGATTGGGAGTCAAAGGGATCACATAAACAAGACTATCTTCTGCTAATACTAACTGATAGAATTAAAAAGGAGAGAACAATCCATCATGGGAAGCAGGATACAGAGCAAGCAGACTCATAGAATGGCAGATGTCCTAAACAGCACTCTGGCCTCAGAATCAGCCCTTAAGGCATTCGGATCTGGCTAAAGCGCCCATGAGAGTATTTTAGGCATGGAAAGCCATGACACTCTGGCAAAAAAAAAAAAAAATCTAAATGAAAGATCTCTGCAAGTGAGATCCCAGTGGAAAGAACGGGCCATCAAAGAAGGAGGTATCTTTCTCTGAAGGGAGGAGTGAACTTCCACTTTGACTATGACCTTGTCTAAATAACATCCGAGTTGGCGAACTCAAAAGGCTTCCATAGCCTTGGCAACTCATGCCTCTTGTCCAGGGTGATCATGACCCTTGTCTAGCCTAGTGTGATTACTGGTGCCATAAACAAGGGTGTCAATTGTTAAGTCAACAACAGAATTCACTGTGCACTTACTCCCCATGTAGGATCTCTGTCCTTAATGTGTTGTACTATGTGAATTAATGGTAAAACTAGTATTCAAACAGTACTTTATACTGTGTGAATCTCTGTGGGTGCGAGCTGTTGAAATCTTTACTTAATATATACTAAATTGATCTTCTGTATATAAAGATAATTGAAAATGAATCTTGATGTGAATGGAATGAGAGAGGGAGAGGGAGATGGGAGGGTTGCAGGTGGGAGGGAAGTTATGGGAGGAGGGGGAAAGCCACTTTAATCCAAAAGCTGTACTTTGGAAATTTATATTTATTAAATAATAGTTAAAACATTTAAAAAGTTAAGGAAAATGTACAACATGTAGTGAAACAGCAACATCCAATTAAAACATTAAATATAGTATCAATAGCTTTATTGTTAGATATCTCTCTAGAAATTGTACTAGAAGATGATATGCACAAATAGAACAAACATAATATAAAAATTAATATATTTTAGTGAATGTAGTGTGTCATGGGGCGTACAGTAATAGATGCTGTGATGTCATATTCCAAATCCCTTTATTCAGCTGCTCTGTCTATCCTTCAAGTTGCTCTACGTGATTGGAGCCATCTTGCCTGGAAAGTTACATCCACTGAATATGGTCACTACTGGCTGAATGGTAGAAGGGTGTAAATGGTTGGTTCAGGGAATGTGTTATGGCATAGCAGGATAAGCCCCCACCTGCTATGATGGCATCTCACATTGGAGTGCAAGTTAGAGTTCTGGTGCTATGCTTCTTAACTAGCTCCCGGATAATGTGCCTGGGAAGCTAGTGAGTGATTACTCAAGTGCTTGGGATGCTGCCACTCACATGGGAGACCCATATAGTGTTTCTTGCTCCTGGCTTCAATCTGGATCAGCCCCAGTCATTGTAATCATTTTGGGAGTGAAATAGTTGATGGAAGATCTCTCGCTCTCGCTCTCTTGCTCTCTGTCATTCTGTCTTTCAAAAAAATAAAAAAAAATGGCTTGCTGATTTGAAGTGATAAGAACCCTAAGGTAATGTTTATCCTGCTGCTATAGGGGATCTAACCTAGATGTTTTAAAAAGAAACTTTATTGAAATATACAAAACGTTGCACATATTTAGTGTGGTAATTTGAGAGATTATACATACACACAGAAACACACAGGTGATAGCATCGTCAAGGAAATAGACATAATTGACACTTACCAAAGTTTCCTTGTGGACCTTTATTTTTGTTTGATTGTTTGGTAATTTACAGACATAATATGAAATGAGATTTGCCCCCTGAACAACATTTTTTTAAAAAAATTAATTTTTAGTTGAAAGGGGTAGGAAGGGAGAAAAAGAGAGAGAGAGAGAGAGAGAGAGAGAGAGAGAGAGATAATTTTCCATACACTGCTTTCCTCCCAAAATGTACTCAACATTCAAGTCTGGGCCCAGGCCAAATGAAGAGCCAGGAAATCCTTCTGGGTCTTCTATGTGAGTATCAGGGGCCCAAACACTCTAATCATAATCCATTGCCCCATGAGGTACTTTAGCTGGAAGACAGATTGGAAGCAGATGAGCTGGGGCTCCAACCAGCCCTCTGATATGCAATTTCGACATCCCAAGTGGTGGCTTAACCTGCCATATCACAGTGCCTGCTCCTTTGAACAAATTTTGATGTGCACAACAATGTGTTATTAACTACATGCACTGAGTTGCATAGCAGATCTCTGTAAATTACTCATATAATATAATTGAAACTTCATGCCCATTGCACTGTAACTCTTCATTTCCACAAACTGCCAACCTGCAATAACTACTTGTGTAGTGACTATTATGGATGGATCGTATAAGTGCAGTCATGTAGTATCTGTCCTTCTGTTACTGGCTTATTTCACTTAGCATGCCTTTGACACTCATTAATGTGATTACAAATGGATTGTCTTCTTTTTAATGGCTGAATAATATTCCATTATATGTACTTGTGTGTATTTAAAATTTGTTCTTGCACGTCTTTATGTACCCATCTTTGAATGGATACATGAGTTAATTCTGTATCTTGAGAATAATACTGCAATGAACATGGGAGTGTGGATAGCTAATCAGAATATCATTTAAATTAATTTGGAAATATATCTACAACTAGAAATGCTGGATCAAATTGAAAAGTTTTGCTTTTATCTTTTTTGAGGAATAGGACAAGGATGTCCAGTCTTAATAATTTATTCAGTAAAGTACTGGAAGTCCTATCCATAACATTTAGACAAAAAGCAGATAAAAGGGTCCCAAATCAGAAAGCTGTAATATTATCTGTTTCCAAGTAACATGAATGTATGTGTATAAAACGCTAGAGTTCCCATAAATATCAGTTACAACTAGTAAATAAATTCAGTATACTTGCAGAACACAGAATGAACAAACAATATTCAACTGAATTTCTATACACTAACAACCAACCATGAAAATAAAATTAAGAAACAATTTCGTTTATAAGAATGTTGAAAATATTTAAAATAATGTTAAATAATGGATTAAAGACTTGTATACTAAAAAGTGTGAACTATGGATTAAATAAATTAAATAACCCATAATAAATGGAGATACATTCCACGTTCATGGATTTGGAGACTTAATACTGTTAAAAATGTTCATACTACTTAAAGAAATCTATAGATTTAATTCTATCCCCATTATAATACCACTAACATTATTTACAGAAAAAAGTCCCAAAAGTTATATAGAACCACGAAAGATCCAAACTAGCCAAAGCAATCTTTAAATAGAAGAAAGCATGGAGGCATCCCACTTAAAACAGTATGGTACTGACATAAAGACAGATATAGATCAATGGAACTGGATAGAGAGTTAAGAAATATATCTACACACATGGAGTCAACTGCTCTCAGAGGTGACAGGAATATATAATAAAATAAGACACTTCAAGAAATTATGCCATAGAAACTGTATATTCATATGCAAAAGAATGAAATTGTATCTTTACCTTATATCATAGAGAAAAAATAAATGCAAATGCGTTAATGATAAAAATTCAAGAACTAGAACTATGAAACTCCCAGAAGTAAACGTAGGGGAAAGGATGTTCTACATGGTTGGCAATGATTTCTGAGATATGAGAATAAAATCAAAAGAAAACAAAAGCAAAAACTAAATAGCCTCTTCAAAGCAAACAATCAGTAGCGTGAATAGGCAAATTTATTGAATAGAAAAAAGCATTTTCAAACTAAATACATCTTAAAAGGGATTAATTTCCAAAATATATAAAGAATACTTTTTTTTAACTTTTATTTAATGAATATAAATTTCCAAAGTACAGCTTATGGATTACAATGGCTTCCCCCCCATAACGTCCCTCCCACCCGCAACCCTCCCCTTTCCCACTCCCTCTCCCCTTCCATTCACATCAAGATTCATTTTCAATTCTCTTTATATACAGAAGATCAGTTTAGCATACATTAAGTAAAGATTTCAACAGTTTGCTCCCACACAGAAACATAAAGTGAAAAATACTGTTTGAGTACTAGTTATAGCATGAAATCACAATGTGCAGCACACTAAGGACAGAGATCCTGCATGAGGAGTAAGTGCACAGTGACTCCTGTTGTTGACTTAACAAATTGACACTCTTGTTTATGGCATCAGTAATCACCCGAGGCTCTTGTCATGAGCTGCCAAGGCTATGGAAGCCCCCTGAGTTCACCGACTCTGATCATATTTAGACAAGGTCATAGTCAAAGTGGAAGTTCTCTCCTCCCTTCAGAGAAAGATACCTCCTTCTTTGATGACCCGCTCTTTCCACTGGGATCTCACTCGCAGAGATCTTTCACTTAGGTTTTTTTTTTTTTTCCCCACAGAGTGTCTTGGCTTTCCATGCCTGAAATACTCTCATGGGCTTTTCAGCCAGATCCGCATGCCTTAAGGGCTGATTCTGAGGCCAGAGTGCTGTTTAGGACATCTGCCATTCTATGGGTCTGCTGTGTATCTCACTTCCCATGTTGGATTGTTCTCTCCCTTTTTTATTCTATCAGCTAGTATTTGCAGACACTATTCTTGTTTATATGATCCCTTTGGTTCTTAGTCCTATCATTATGATCAGTTGTGAACAGAAATTGATCACTGGGACTAGTGAGATGGCATTGGTACATGCCATTTTGATGGGATTGAATTGGAATCCCCTGGTAAACAATTCATGCAACTCATTGTCAAAAACAAAAAAGAAAAACAATCAGATAAACAAAATAATTTTAAAGACTTATTTATTTATTTGAAAGTCAGATTACACACAGAAATAAGGAGAGGCAGAGAACGAGAGAGAGAGAGATTGAGAGACGAGAGAGAGAGAGGTCTTCCATCTGCTGGTTCACTCCCCAATTGGCTGTCATGTCCGGAGTTGTGCCAATCCGAAGCCAGGAGCCAGGTGCTTCCTCCAGGTCTTCCACGTGGATGCAGGAGCCCAAGGACTTGGGCCACCTTCTACTGCTTTCCCAGAGGATAGCAGAGAGCTGCATTTGAAGTGAAGAAGCTGAGTTCGAACCGGCACCCATATGGTATGCCAGCACTGCAGGTGGCAGCTTTACCCGCTGTGCCACAGTGCTGACCCCAACAAAATAATTTTTTAAAAAGGCAATAATTTTATAAACAACTTAATATGTTATCCCTCTTAGTATTTTTTGTTTTTTCTACTTAATACTTTTAGTTGAATACTGTTATCAATACACAATTATTCTTAAGTGCTGAAACTTAACTGAAAAGTGATCGCTGTTAAATATAAGATTGGGAATAAGAGAGGGAAGAGATGTGCAATTCGGGACATGCTCAAGCTGAGTTACCTCAAATGGTAGAGTTAGAAACATACCAGGGGATTCCAATTCAATCCCATCAAGGTGGCATGTACCAATGCCATCCCACTAGTCCCACTGATCAATTTCTGTTCACAATTGATCATAATGATAGGACTAAGAACCAAAGGGATCACATAAACAAGAATAGTGTCTGCAAATACTAGCTGATGGAATAAAAAAGGGAGAGAATGATCCAACATGGGAAGTGAGATACACAGCAGACCCATAGAATGGCAGATGTCCTAAACAGCACTCTGGCCTCAGAATCAGCCCTTAAGTCATGCAGATCTGGCTGAAAAGCCCATGAGAGTATTTCAGGCATGGAAAGCCAAGACACTCTGTGGGGAAAAAAAAAAAAAAAAACCTAAGTGAAAGATCTCTGCGAGTGAGATCCCAGTGGAAAGAGCGGGTCATCAAAGAAGGAGGTATCTTTCTCTGAAGGGAGGAGAGAACTTCCACTTTGACCATGGCCTTGTCTAAATATGATCAGAGTCGGTGAACTCAGGGGGCTTCCATAGCCTTGGCAACTCATGACAAGAGCCTAGGGTGATTACTGATGCTATAAACAAGAGTGTCAATTTGTTAAGTCAACAACAGGAGTCACTGTGCACTTACTCCTCATGTAGGATCTTTGTCCTTAGTGTGCTGTACATTGAGATTTAATGCTATAACTAGTACTCAAACAGTATTTTTCACTTTATGTTTCTGTGTGGTAGCAAACTGTTGAAATCTTTACTTAATATATGCTAAGATGATCTTCTGTATATAAAGGGAATCGAAAATGAATCTTGATGTGAATGGAAGGGGAGAGGGAGTGGGAAAGGGGAGGGTTGCGGGTGGGAGGGACGTTATGGGGGGGAAGCCATTGTAATCCATAAGCTGTACTTTGGAAATTTATATTCATTAAATAAAAGTTAAAAAAAAGGCAATATGACATTTCTCCAAAGAAGGCATGCTAAAAGCAAGCAGCTATATTAAAAGATACTAAGCATCATTAAAGGTCAGGTAAATGGAAATCGAAAGTATAATGGGATAACACTTCATACCTTTTAGGATAGCTATGATAAAAAATTACATAGCGGATGTTGGGAAGGATGTAGACCAGTTAGAACCATTGTACACTGTTAATGGGAATGAAAAGCAGTGCAGCAACCATAAAAATCAGTATAAAGATTCTTAAGCTAAACTTTTCATAGCACAGCATCTTTTCAGGGTTCATTTTCCATCTTTATCTTGCATCATTTCCATTCTTACAGATATTTACTAAAAATAATCCCTACTCTTTTAAGACAATCCCCATTTTAGATTCTGCATTTTAGAAATCAGACTTTAAAAAATTCTTAGAGTATGAATTAAAATCCAGCAGAGAAGGAGAGGATCTTCATTTACATTTATATAATGTTTATTTTGATTCATGGAACACGGCCCAAGAAGAGGAAGAGGCAGGGATGGGAGCTCAAGGAAACATAATGTCTCAAGTACCATATAAGAAGAAAAAAATGTATCCCACTCCATATGTGAATTTGGAAAGTCACAAATGTGATGGAAAGTATGAAAACTCTACAAGGAACAGGATTTGAGACTAAGTCCAGGAAAAGCTCATTAGGCTTCTTTGTTGCATTCTATTTCTACTCATTGGGTCCATTCTCTGTGCAGATAGTTCTGACTGCAAACATGACCATGAACCTCAGGCAGAAAAGTGATCTACCATGGCACAGACTCGTATGCAGGTTGTCTGCGTTAAGCTGGCCTGTTATGCTTCAACCTTGTGCTCATTTATCTATACAAGTTTATAATGCTTTCTAACAAAATCAGATACTACAATTGAAGAGCAGCCCTAGTCTATCTATTCTGTTGATTAGTAATTCATTGTAATGAAAATTTTCTCAACAAGGTTACTGATGAAAGTCTTTTGACTCCACTTCTTTATCTTTATTTATAGAAAAAAGATTCCAAAAAAATCACTGTTTAGCATATGTCACATATAAATATATATGTAACAGGGGCCAACACCATGGCAGAGTAGGTTAATCTTCTACCTGCTGTGTCAGCATCCCATATGGCCACCGGTTCTAGTCCCGGTTGCTCCTCTTGCAGTCCAGCTCTCTGCTGTGGCCCAGGAAGGCAGTGGAGGATGGCCCAAATGCTTGGGCCCTGCACCCCCTGGGAGACCAGGAAGAAACACCTGGTTCCTGGCTTCGGATCAGTGCAGCTCTGGCCGTTGGGGCCATTTGGGGAGTGAACCAATGAAAGGAAGACCTTTGTCTCTCCCTCTCACTGTCAAATAAATAAAGTCTTTAATATATATATATATATGTAACAAACATATGCACATATACACACAAGGGACTTCAAAAAGCTTGTGGAAAATGAAATTTAAAGATATGATTTGAAATCACTGTATAGGTTTTTCACAATGTGAATTTTCCATTAACTATTTGAAAATCCACTTTATTAATATATTTTAAGAAATTTTGCATGAAAATACATTTATTTTTAATGGCATTTTCTATGAATTCTTTTGAAGTACGCTCAAATGACTATGAATATGAATGATTGGCATCTTGGACTATCCCATTTACTAGCCTCCTAAATTCCTGAACAACATTGCTCACTTGCTACTTATCCAATTTTCTGATAGGGAACCAGAAATCTGCATATAAATTTCAGATCTTACAATAAATAGCATGGTAAACCCTTTAATCATTAGTGCAAACAGCATTTGTCTGTTTTAGTTTTTTTGCAATTGTTTGGTTCTTGTTTTTTTTTTTTATATCCTATTTATGAGGTCCTTAGGTAAGTACTGATCTCCAAAACTTCTCTTGGCACCAATGCTACTCTCCGTGTAATTGAATTTCCATTCTTGCATGCGTGTTTATTCCTATTTTATAATTCTCATTGTAAGCCTGTGAAGTTGTGTTCACTATGCTGCTTCTATGAGTGTGAGTCAAAGAAGTTAAGTGACCTTCCCAAGATAGCAACCAGGATTTATAATAAGGGTGGAATTGCAATCATATTGGTTTGACTGTCCCACTGGAGGCATGCCTTTCCATCTTAAACAGTATCTAGATTTATCATGGCATTGATTTCATGTCATATTGTATCTCTGCTACCACAGTTTATTCTATTAAATGTCCTCAATGAGGCATTTCTCTTTCTACAGTCTGGAGGAATGCACGGTGTTAAACCTCAAGGGCTCTCTCCCTCTCTCTCTCTCTCTCTCTCTCTCTCTATATATATATATATATATATGTACACTCATTCATTACATTTTATTAAAATTTTAAAATGGAAACAAAACTTATCTAACTCAAATCCAGCACAGGATTGTGCAGCATTTTGGGATTTGGAAACAAGCAAACTCTCAAACTATGATTTGTCAAGTGTCGTGTATCTTTCCCTAACTGTGTTCTTTTCAGCTACATGCTGAGTATTGTGAACAAAATATGTGACTCTGTACCAGATGCTAATAAATAAGTGGTTTCATTAAAACTGTGTCTGGAAAATTTTGAGGCAGATTATACTTAATAATGCTATTGGTAATAATATCAAGTACTACTTAATTTGTTTTATGAAAAATAAGTTTAAACAAGATATTTTCCAATTCCCAAAAGTACGTGTTATTTTTTCAAGGTGCTTGATATAGGTGAATATATTGTTTAGTAACATTTTTTCTGATTGCACTGATTTATTTGAAAGAACCACAGTTCCTAACCACAACTTAAATTCAAGATGTTTTGTATAGGGGCGGGATTTGTGAGACAGCAGGTTACGCCACCTACTTGAGATGTCCACATCCCATGTTGGAGTTTCAGTTTGAGTCCCAGCTGCTCTCTGTCTGATACAGTTTCCTGATAATGCTTCCTGGGAGGCATGTGATGAGTTCAAGTGCTTGACTTCTGCCATCCACTTGGGAGACCCACATGGAGTTCCTGGCTCCTAGCTTTGGCCTGACCTGGATTTTCTTGGCATTTGTAGAGTGAACCAGTAAATGAAAGATCTGTCTCTCCCTCTCTCTGCCACTCTGCCTTTCAAATAAGTAAACAAATCTTTAAAAAAAAAACAGATATTCTGCATAGTAAATTCAGTAACCTCCCTACTTCAGACAGAATGATATTTTATAAAGCTGAATCACTTTTTAAAAACTGTATAACAATCTCCATAAACCAAAAATGAAACAGAGTATATAGCCCACTAGGCTCTGGGTATAGAAACAGGCAAATTCACCTTCCTGCCTACCTTTTCTATCAGCAAAGTAGCTGATAAAAAGCATGATTATAGCCCATAGCTACAAGTGTAACTGAAGGAAGCAGTTGTACTACCAGAAACTAGGGCAAACCCCTGTCCAACAGGCTAAAGGAATGTGCTTGTACCACCCTCAAAATTGCAGTACAATAGGACTATCAAGTTGCAAACCTCAGGCCTATCTCTGGAAATGGGGTTCCAAGGAGTCAAAGTGAAGGCAACCACAAAACTGTAATGCAGAGAAAGAGCAGAAGACTGAATACATTTCAACTGGAGGAAGGAACATATTGTGAGAAACTATGATATATAAATAAAATGGTTAAGTATTAAGGTGATAATAATTATGGATTATATCATAAAGAAATGGTATTTTTCTGCCAAAAAATGTTGAACTTTAACTCAGATAAAAATAAGGAATATGATGGAGAATGGAGTGGCATTCAGTGAGTGGGCAATGAGTTCTAAGTTATTCAGGGGAGAACAGAGATACTGTGACACAGTAGATTTTAGTAGAAAAAGATACAATTATGCATACATACTCATCTACATAATATGTTCATGTTGTAAAAGTAATTACACAAGGTCATCAAGCAGTGGTTGCTTTAGGAAAGTGAGGGAAAGAAATGAGAATACTGTGGGGAAAAATTAGTTCAACCTATAATGTTTTACTTCTCTAAGAATCAAGCATAATTCAAAGCTAATTTTTTTAAAAAAGCATAAAAAGGGCCAGCGCTGTGGCGTAGCGGGTGAAGCCGCCGCCTGCAGTGCTGGCATCCCATGTGGGCACTGGTTCGAGTCCCAGCTGCTCCACTTCTCATCCAGCTCTCTGCTATGACCTGAGAAAGCAGTAGAAGATGGCCCCTGCACCTGCATGGGAGACCCGGAGGAGGCTCCTGGCTCCTGGTTTCAGATCGGCACAGCTCCAGCCATTGTGGCCAACTGGGGAGTGAGCCAGCGGATGGAAGACCTCTCTGTCTCTGCCTCTCCTTCTCCTTCTGTGTGACTCTTTCAAATAAATAAATAAATAAATCTTTAAAAAAAATAAGTAAAAAAGCATAAAAAGCAAAATAAAGAACAAGAATATGGAAGAAAAGAGAAAAAGGTACCAGAAACAACTCAAGAAGATCTTGACCGTCAAAATTCTAACAAAATTCTTGCATGGAATCACGAATGCATGTGAAACATGGCAGCCAGCATTTTCTTCCATGACAATTGAAGTCTCACCATATAACACAAAAGTAATGAAGGTTGACCAGTTATCAGTACAATGGAGAGCTCTGACAAAAACAGTCAGGACTGGATCTACCTAACCCTTGTGGAAGATTCTAGACCAAAAATCTGTGTCTAGAGAAAGGCAAGAGATTCCTCTGAGGAAAACTGAAGGAGGGCTTTGAACATATAGGAGAGCATTAGACCTGAGTGTGCATAATGTGATTTTCTTTTAGTTATTCAAGGGAAATCAAGGGTATTTAGCATTCAGAGCAGATCATTTTTAAATAATGCCTTCTCTATTTGATAAAATTATTTTATTATTACACATGCACAAATCAGTAATATGTACTTGATTTTTCCTTTAGTATTAGACACACTTTTGAAAACTTCAAATAGAAGAATGAGTTTTCATTTAAAGATGCTGTTCAAATACATTAAAATATTTCATTCATGATGTAAACTGTGTACTTACCACACAATAAAATATTTATAATTGTTAGTACATGTGCTGTTTTACTACTTGGAAATTTTTTTAAAAATTTTATTTAGTAAATATAAATTTCCAAAGTATAGTTTATGGATTGCAATGGCTTCCCCCCCCCCCCATAACTTCCCTCCCACCCGCACCCCTACCATGTCCTGCTCCCCTCCCATCTCCTGCTCCCTCTCTCATTCCACTCACATCAAGATTCATTTTCAATTACTTTATATACAGAAGATCGATTTAGTACATATTAAGTAAGGATTTCATCAGTTTGCCCCCACACAGAACATAAAGTGTAAAATACTATTTCAATACTAGTTATAGCATTACTTCACATTGGACAACACACTAAGGACAGATCCCACATGAAAGTAATTACACAGTGACTCCTGTTGCTGACTTAACAATTTGACACTCTTGTTTATGGCATCAGTAATCTCCCTAGGCTCTAGTCATGAGTTGCCAAGGCTATGCAAGTCTTTTGAGTTTGCCAACTCTGATCTTATTTAGACAAGGTCATAGTCAAAGTGGAAGTTCACTCCTCCCTTCAGAGAAAGGTACCTCCTTCTTTGATGGCCCCATTCTTTCCAATGGGATCTCACTCGCAGAGATCTTTCATTTATTTTTTTTCCAGAGTGTCTTGGCTTTCCATGCCTAAAATACTCTCATGGACTCTTCAGCCAGATCCGGATGCCTTAATGGCTGATTCTGAGGCCAGAGTGCTATTTAGGACATCTGCCATTCCAGTGAGTCTGCTGTGTATCTCACTTCCCATGTTGGATCGTTCTCTCCCTTTTTTATTCTATCAGCTAGTATTAGCAGACACTAGTCTTGTTTGTGGGATCCCTTTGACTCTTGGACCTATTAGTGTGATCAACTGTGAACTGAAATTGATCACTGGGACTAGTGAGATGGCATTGGTACATGCCACCTTGTTGGGATTGTATTGGAATCCCCTGGCACATTTCTAACTCCACCATGTGGGGCAAGTCCGATTGAGCATATCCCAAATTGTACCTCTCCTCCCTCTCTTATTCCCACTCTTATATTTAACAGGGATCACTTTTCAGTTAAATTTCAACACCTGAGAATAATTGTGTGTTAATTAAAGAGTTCAACCAATAGTATTAACTAGAACAAAAAAAATACTAAAAGGTATAAAGTATTAAATTGTAAATCAACAGTCAGGACAAGGGCTGATCAAGTCACTGTTTTGCATAGTGTCCCTTCTCTAAGTGGTCACATGGAAGGATAATATTGAAATAGCTCAAGATCCATTTCCTGTTTCTGAAATCACTATGTAGAATTTCCAATCCACTTCCTAGAGGAGTCTGAGACTGGCCAGTGCAGGATTATAGTAAAAGGAACCTTGATGGTTAGGCAAATTTATTGATTTTAAATTCTCTACAGAAAACACATCCCATATTGCCTGAAGCCTAGACAATCATTCCAACTGCTACCATTTTCCGAATTCTACCATCATTGATATTTTCTTTTAACTATATCATTTTTGACAATCCAGGAAAAATATTTACCTTTTTTTCAGGGGCCTTTTGCTGTTCACTTGTGATTACAAGAAAGTTAGCCTCAGTGTGATGCTCAACACCCTCTACAAAATCTCTAGTGGATCTCCTCCATTCTTCTGGCTGTAATCACCACCCATCTATTGGATCCTTAATCTATAACCAGAGATTATATTATCTGAGACCTCACACATAACAAAGCCCATTAGAAATCTTTATCTAGAAGCCTTATAATCAAAGAGTGTTACAAATACTGGAGCTAAAGCAAGTTAGAAAATCTAACACTGTAATAGTCTCCTCCATGTTTACTACCAGGAGCCTTATTACTCCCCACTCAGAAACCTAAGAAAAAGTCCAGTCTGAGATGTAATCTTCTCATCTTCAGAAGGATTCTTCACAGGAAGTTGAGAAAGATGGTCATAAACATAAGAACAAAATCTGAGAATAAATCATAGATGTCAAAGATGGGTGTGCTTTGAGAAGAAGTTAAGCAATAGTCTGAAGAGGTCAAGCATATATACTGTTTGAAAATTGTCACTGAGATTGGGGTTTGGTTTTCATTAGCAAGGGCACTTTTAGAAAATTGGGCTAATTTGTTGGGAGTAGTATATGGATATATTATAGATTATCTAATGTAATAACGTTGTGAAATAGGTATAATGTATTGACATTTAAATAAATTACATAGTTTTCCTAATACACACACACAGAGGGAGAATAAAAATGCAATAGTCACTTATGTTTTGTCAGGAAACTATCCAACATCGGGGCAACTATAGCTCATTTGATAGTCAATAGAGGACATAAGTCATGACTCCTGTATATAAAGGTGCAGAAACCTGACATGAAATGTCCTAAGCATGAAAAGGAATTCCTTGATTGATAGAATTGAAATGTACAGGAGTGCTTATAACTGCATATACAGACATTGACGTATCCAGGGGCTCATTAATGCCATTTGGGACCCATTTTTCACCCTCCTGCACTTACCTGTTTCGTAGAAACCACACACTTTTTTGTTTTAACCAAGTTAATTTAAGACTTATAACCACACAATTACCTGTACATGAATGTGTATAGCATTTTTATTCAGAATCACCAACACATGCTTCTGTAGGTGGAAAGATAAGCAAATTATGGTATATTCACACAATGGAATATTATTCAATGACAAAAAGAAATCAACTTTCAAGACACATTATGACAAGTAAAATCACTAAAAGTCTGTCACTAAGTTAAAGAAGCCAACTTGAGAAGGCTACATACTACATGATTCCAATTATATATAACATCTGGAAAAAGCCAGACTACAGTGATGGTATGAAATCAGTGGTTGCCAGGAGTTCAGGATGTGAGGGTGAGTAAGTGGAGCACAGAACGATATTAGGGCAATGAAACTATTGTGTCTGATATATTAATTTTGGATTCGTGACATTACATATTAGTTAAAACCCATTGAAAAGGGGCCAGCACTATGGCGTAGTGGGTAAAGCTGCTGCTGGTAGCGTCGGCATCCCATATGGGAGCTGGTTCAAGTGCTGGATGCTCCACTTCCGTTCCAGGTCTATGCTTATGTTCCTGGAAAAGCAGAAGAAGGCCCAAACCATTGGGAACCTGCACCCACATGGGAGACCCATAAGAAGCTCCTGGATCCTGGCTTTAGATGAGTCCAGATCTGGATGTTGCAGGCATTTGAAGAATGAATCAGCGGATGGAAGATTTTTCTGTCTCTTCCCGACTCTCTCTGTCTGCAATTATTCATTGCAAATAAATAAATACATCTTAAAAAAAATCGAAGATACTACACAAAGATTGAACCCTAATATAGGCTATGGAGTTTAGTTAAAAAGCAAGGTGTTAATAATAGGAGAAAATGTGGACAGGTTTAGGAAGGAATATACAAGAAATATTCAAAAAGTGAAAATGTGCATTAGGAAAAATTATGTATGAATTTCAATATTATTTCACAATTTTTTACACCAAGATAATCCTTTTTTAACTTTTATATAATATAAATTTCCAAAGTACAGTTTATGGATTACAATAGCTTTCCCACCCTAAAATTCCCTCCCACTCGCACCCCTTCCATCTGCCGCTCGCTCCCCCATTCCATTCGCATAAACGTTCATTTTCAATTCTCTTTATATACAGAAGATCTATTTAGTATATATTAAGTAAAGATTTCATCAGTTTACACCAACACAGAAAATAAAGTGTAAAATACTGTTTCAGTACTAGTTATAGCATTACTTCACATTGGACAACACACTAAGGACAGAGATCCCAGATGAGGAGTAAGTACACAGTGACTCTTGTTGTTGACTTAACAATTTGACACTCTTGTTTATGGCGTCAGTAATCTCCCTAGACTCTAGTCATGAGCTGCCAAGCTATGGAAGCCTTTTGAGTTCGCCAACTTCGATATTATTCCAACAGGGTCATAGTCAAAGCGGAAGTTCTCTCCTCCCTTCAGAGAAAGGTACCTCCTTCTTTGATGGCCCATTCTTTCCACTGGGATCTCACTCACAGAGATCTTTCATTTAGGTCCCGCCCTTTTTTTTCCCAGATTGTCTTGGCTTTCCATGCCTAAAATACTCTCATGGGCTCTTCAGCCATATCCACATGCCTTAGGGGCTGATTCTGAGGCCAGAGTGCTATTTAGGACATCTGCCATTCTATGAGTCTGCTATGTATCCCACTTCCCATGTTGGATGGTTCTATCCCTTTTTGATTCTATTAGTTAGTATTAGCATAAGCTAGTCTTGTTTGTGTGATCCCTTTGAATCTTAACCTATCAGTGAGATCAACTGTGAACTGAAATTGATCACTTGGACTAGTGAGATGGCATTGGTGCATTCCACCTTGATGGGATTGAATTGGAATCCCCTGGCATGTTTCTAACTCCACCATTTGGGTCAAGTCCGATTGAGCATATCCCAAATTGTACCTCTCCTCCCTCTCTTATTCCCACTCTTATATTTAACAGGGATCACTTTTCAGTTAAAATTTAAACACCTAAGAATAATTGTGTGTTAATTACAGAGTTCAACCAATAGTACTGGAACAAAAAAATACTAAAAGGTATAAAGTATTAAATTGTAGATCAACAATCAGGACAAGGGCTGATCAAGTCAATGTTTCTCATAGTGTCCATTTCACTTCAAAATGTTGCCCCTTTGGTGCTCAGTTAGTTGTCGCCAATCAGGGTGAGCATATGATATTTTTCCCTTTGGGACTGGCTTAATTTACTCAGCATAATGTTTTCCAGATTCCTCCATCTTGTTGCAAATGACCGCATTTCATTGTTTTTGACTACTGCATAGTATTCTATAGAGTACATGTCCCATATTTTTTTTTATCCAGTCTACTGTTGATGGGCATTTGGATTGGTTCCAGGTCTTAGCTATTGTGAATTGAGATGCAATAAACATTAAGATGCAGACAGCTTTTTTTTTTGCCATTTTCATTTCCTTTGGGTAAATTCCAAGGAGTGGTATAGCTGGGTTGTATGGTAGGGTGGTTATATTCAGGTTTCTGAGGAATCTCCAGACTGACTTCCATAGTGGCTTAACCAGTTTGCATTCCCACCAACAGTGGGTTAGTGGTATAGCACTGAATCTATAAATCTATAAATTGCTTTTGGGAGAATGGACATTTTGATGATTCTTCCAATCCATGTGCATGGAAGATATTGGTCTGTAATTCTCTTTGAATGCTGCATCTTTTTCTGGCTTAGGGATTACAGTGATGCTGGCTTCATAAAAAGAATTTGGGAGGATTCCCTCTTCTTCGATTATTCTGAATAGTTTGAGAAGAATTGGAGTTAGTTCTTCTTTAAATGTCTGGTAGAATTCAGCAGTGAATCCATCTGGTCCTGGGCTTTCTTTGTTGGGAGGGCCTTTATTACTGTTTCAATTTCTGTCTCAGTTATGGGTCTGTTTAGGTTTTCTATGTCTTCCTGGTTCAATTTAGGTAGGTTGCATGTGTCCAGGAATCTATCCATTTCTGATAGATTTTCCTTTTTACTGGCATACAAGTCCTTGTAGTAATTTCTAATGATTCTTTTTATTTATGTGGTGTCTGTTGTTATGTTTTCTTTTTCATCTCTGATTTTATTGATTTGGGTCTTTTCTCTTCTTTGGGCCAGTGGGTTGTCAATTTCGTTTATTTTTTCAAAAAACCAGCTCCTCATTTGGTTGATTTTTTGTAATTTTTTTGGATTCATTCCTATTGATTTCTTCTCTAATTTTAATTATTTCTCTTCTCCTACCTGATTTGGGTCTGGTTTGCTGCAGATTTTCTGGATCCTTGAGATGAATTGAAAGCTCATTTATTTGGTGCCTTTCCAATTTCTTGATGTAGGCACCCATTGATATAAACTTTCCTCTTAACACTGCTTTTGCTGTATCCCATACGTTTTGGTATGTTGTGCTGTTATCCTGATTTACTTCTGGAAAGTTTTTGATTTCTCTTTTGATTTCTTCTATGACCCATTGTTCATTCAGGAGCATGTTGTTCAATCTCCATGTGTTTGCATATGCTCTAGGGATTCCTGAGTTGCTAATTTCCAACTTCATTCCTCTGTGGTCTGAGAACCTGCATCCTATGATTCTAATTCTTTTGAATTTGCTGAGACTTGCTTTATGGCCTAGTATGTGGTCAATCCTAGAGAAGGTTCCATGTACTGCTGAGAAGAATGTAAATTCTTTATGTGTAGGATGAAAAGTTCTGTATATATCAGTTAGATCCATTTGGGCTATAGTGTCGTTTAAATCTATGGTCTCCTTGTTGATCTTCTGTCCTGTTGATCTGTCTATTTCTGAGAGTGGAGTATTGAAGTCCGCCAACACTATTGTATTGGAATCTAAGTCTCCCTTTAAGTTCCTTAACAAACACTTTAAATAAACCGGTGCCCTGTAATTAGGTGCATATACATTGATAATCATTTATTTTCCTATTGAATTGATCCCTTAATCATTATATAGTGCCCCTCTTTGTCTCTCTTAACAGTTTTTGTGTTAAAGTTTATGTTGTCTGATATTAAGATGGCTACGCCCACTCTTTTCTCATTTCTGTTGGCATGGTATATCTTTTTCCAGCCTTTCACTTTCAATCTGCATGCATCTTTGATGGAAAGATGTGTTTCTTGTAAGCAGCAAATAGATGGGGTTTACACTTTAAACCAATCAGCCAATCGGTGTCTTTTAACTGGACAGTTCAGGCCATTAACATTCAATGTGACTATTGATAAGTAGTAACTTTGCCCTGCAATTTTTCCAAAGATATTTCTAATATATGCTTTGAACTTCCTGTGATCTTTTGCTGTGAGGTTTCCTTCCTTTACTTTCTTTCATATTGATGACCGTGTTTCTGTGTTTCTGTGTGTAACACAACTTTAAGCTTCTTTTGCAGGGCTGGATGACTGGCGACAGATTCTTTCAATTTCTTTTTGCTATGGAAGGTCTTTATTTCACCTTCATTCACAAATGAGAGCTTTGCAGGATATAATATTGTGGGCTGGCAGTTTTTCTTCTTAGTACCTGGGCTATGTCTAACCATTCCCTTCTCGCTTGTAGGGTTTCTTGTGAGAAGTCTGCTGTGAGTCTAATTGGAGATCCTCTGAGAGTAATCTGACGTTTCTCTCTTGCACGTTTTAGAATTTTTTCTTTATGCTTCACTGCGGTGAGTTTGATTACAACGTGTCGTGGTGAGGATCCCTTTTGGTCATGTTTATTAGGGGTTCTATGAGCTTCCTGTACTAGGATGTCTCTGTCCTTCTCCAAACCCGGCAAGTTCTCTGCAAGTATCTCACTAAAAAGACTTTCTAATCCTTTCTCTCTCTCCATGCCTTCAGGAACTCCTAGAACCTGAATGTTGGGTTTTTTAATAGTAGATTCCCAACAGTATTTTTTAGATTTCTAATTTCCTCTTCTTTTCTTTGGTTTGACTGTATCCTTTCCTGTGCTCTGTCTTCTAAGTCCCATATTCTCTCTTCTGTTTCACTGACTCTGTTTTTAAGGCTCTCTAATCTGTTTGTCATTTGATCTATTGAGTTCTTCATTTCATTTTGATTTCTCTTCACTATCACACTTTCCTGTTCTTAGTTTCTGTGTTTCATTTTGATACCTCCTTAAGATTTCATTTTCTCGAAGGAGAATTGCTATCCTGTCCAGTAAGGAATTCCGTAGCTCAAGCATTTGTTTTTGAGAACTTCTAATTGTTCTTATCATAAATTTTTTGAAATCAATCTTGCATTTCTTCTGTCTCATCATCTTCATAATCTTGGCTTGGGGTGCCCTGTTCATTTGGGAATGTCATAATGTCTTCCTTGTTCTTGTTACCTCGGTTTCTGCATTTGTTGCTTGGAATTGTGGAGATATTCTTTGGATTCTTCTTCCCTCGCTGTGGTGTTTTTTCTTGTTATACTATGACTGTATTAAGTGGACTATCTGCTTTTGATGGAGCCTTAGAGGCTTGAGATGGGTGTGGCCTGAGAGCTCTGTTTGGTGCCTCAGGGTTAAGGGTGTGCCAAAGGTGACACTCCCAGTTTAGGCGTGGTAAATCTCTCTTTCTTCCTTTTTTTGATTCAAAAGGGTAGTAATTCCTCACAGTTGAGAGGAATTGAAGGTAGTTAGCAGGCAAATGATATATCCACAGGAGCCAGAGATCTGAAGCTCTTTCCCAAGGACCACACAGGGAATCTGTTCTGCCCTCAGTGTGGGCTCAAATTCTCCTGCAGTCTCCCTCTGGGTTGCCAAGGTTACCGAATTGTAGCATCTCTGGAGAGTACTCTAGTGAATTCCATGAGTTCTCTCACCCACCGTTTCTTTTTTCACAGTCTCAGTTCATTAGCACCACATATTAACTAGGTCCTAATCTCTTGTTATTTCACCCCCCCCCCACCAGAGTCAGGTTTTTCTGCTTGGCTGAGGGCTGGTGGAGACCTGAGGTCACCCCGCTTATGACGTATGTCCAAGATGGCGCCTGCTCTTTGTCTTGCTCGCCTTTGAGAGGTGAGCAGAGAGAGAGAAACTCATGTCTATATCGGTCGCTTTTTTTTTTTCCTCTCTCTTCTAGTTAGCCTGGTGAACTTTTCCCCATGGGGTTTCAAGCCTCGTTCCCTCTAGTCTCCTCTTTCTGCTTTCTCGCCTGTGTCTTGGGCTATTGAGGTTCGGCTCACCTCGCATTCCAGCACTGATGCCTTGATTCTGCCACTGGTGTCCCAAGCCATGGGCTCCCATGCTCTCCACACAGGTCCACTGTGAATCACTAGTTCCAGAAGAGTTTCCTCTGCTGTCTCTTCCCCTACTGTTCCTTGAACCTGCAGTATCTCCACTTTTATTAAACTGCCTCTTCCCGGACTATCAGTGTACTCCCTTTCTATTCCTCCATCTTGCCACTCTCCCGAAGATAATCCTTTAAGTTCATATTCTAAGACCTCTCTAAAGTCTCCTCATAGAGTAACTATCTGTATTTTCAACACATTTACTCTGTAAATCCAACATTTCTCTAAAAGTAAATTTTGCCAATTTAAATTGGATTTGAAATAAGATTTTAAAAAGGAAATGAAATAATTTTATTAATAAACTTATTCATTAATGTTTTCAATAAATAATTTAAAATATTTTAATTTATTGGAAATGGAAAGAAAGTGGGAAGAGGGTGAGAGAGCAAAGTGAGAGAGAGAGAGAGAGAGAGAGAGAGAGATCTTCTATCCACTGGTTCAATCCCCAAATGCATGCAACAGCTGAGACCAGGGTGAAGCCAAAAGCATGGAATGCTGTCTGGGCTGCCATACTGATGGCAAGGACCCATGTACCTGAATTATCACCTAATATCTGCAACAGGTGCACCATTAACAGGAAATTGGAATCAGAAACAGAACATGTACTGTAACACAGACAATCTGGTATGAGATGCTAACGTTCCAAAGGGCATCTTAAGCACTGTACCAAACACATGCCCTCAGTAAATATTTTTAGTAAATACTATTTACTAGACACTGTAGCTGTATTTTGGGATTATGTAAGAAAATAATTACATAGTGCTTGTTCTGCAATACCTTATATTGTATTGTTTGATGTTGTCTATTAAGCATGTTTTCTGGTTCGTGCTACATGGGAGTGAGTACAGAGTGATATAGGGCCACATACAAAAAACAGCTAATTTCTTATATGCATATCAGGAAAGCCTTTCCATATGGAACAATTTCAGGGAACCATTTCAAAGCTAAATTAATTTATCTCTTTCCCCATACATATTCTCTAACTAGCTAACAATTTTCTTTAAGGCACTTAAATTTTGCCTAAAGCAAGATATGATGTGGTATGTTGTGGGTGATCTGTACCTGGCAGGGAGTCTGCCTGCCCTGCCCATGCAGGAGGTAGAGAGGGCGTGGCACACCATGCCTCCCGGGAAGCTCCCTGTTAAAAGGCCCTGTAATTGCCAATGAAGTAAACAGCTCCTGGGTGTGGCCCAGGCCCACCTGGAAAGCTACCCTAGCTAAGTGGCCTTCAAGCTGATTGGAGAGGCATATTGGTGCCACCTTTGGTTCTGTCCTATAGAGTTAGTGTTGCCCTGAATTAGTTATGCCCCTTCTGCCTGCCCTTTAAAAGTGTACATGGTCCTTAATAAAAGCAGACATGTTCACCAAAACTTGTCTCCGATGCTTCTTGTGGAAGAACACTGTCCTCTATATAAAAATAATACTTTCTTTTGCTCACTTTATGATAATTGTCATGAATCCCACACTATATGATATTAATATCCCTACTTTCAAGGAAAATAGTATGTATGTGTATGTATATAATATCTACATAAGAAATGAATTGGTAAAATGATAAAAGGTTACATGTTAAAAATAAATAAATATAATTTAGAAAATGATGTCTAAAATAAGTATTTGGAGAACTATAAAAAATTGAATACAAGACACAGTTTAGAGATTAGGGAAAAACAAAAGTGAAGAACAGTGAAGCATAACAGGACAGTGGACACCCTAGGGAAATAGCATTGGCTTAAAATTATTACTGCCTATTACTGATCTTTGCAGAATTTCTGATGATGATCTTGTGCCAAGGGGCATCATCCATTTAAAGAAACTTATAGTGAACAGACAACATGATAAAATATCAGAACTAGCCATAAAGATCTTTCAATCTATCCAGCATCTGCCATTTCTATAGCAGTAATAACTTAGTGTGCAGGACCTAGTGCAAAATGAAAAATAGAGGCTCTTTGTTCAGAAATTAATAACAATTTCAAGTTGATGACAGCAGATATTTATACCAATTGCAAGTTTTTTATAGGAGCAGAACCTTGTGCAACTGTGTCAGTCCACTCATGAAGCCTTTCCTGCTCCCACTACGTCCTTACACAGTCATGTTCCAAATATTTCATCTCCACTAATGAACATCTTAAAATTTTTAGCTTCTCTGGAACTTTGACAAAACCAGAGGGAAATCAAGGTTTATTCATCTAGATTGCAAATGTTCACTCTTCACATTGTACTAATTAAGTGAGAACGTCTCCCATGGGAACAGATAGTCTTTGACATTTTTATAACCTGAATTTTGAAGCTACATTTAATTTTTCCATGCACATATATTTACAGGAAGACAGACTCCTCCAATATCTTGGGAATAAATAATATAATAACAGTGCTTGGCACATACTGGATATCCAATTAAACCTACGTTGAGTGAATAACTGAAAGAAATTTTCTATTTTATAAACTTTACACCTTACAGTCTAGTATCTCCACTCTAGGAATGCTTCTTAAGAAAATAGGACAGCATGCATAGAAATGATTATCTATGAAGATATTTACAGGGGCCAGCACCGTGGCTCACTTGGTTAATCCTCCACCTGTGGTGCCAGCATTCCATATGGGCGCTGGGTTTTAGTCTCGGTTGCTCCTCTTCTGGTCCAGCTCTCTGCTGTGGCCCAGGAAGGCAGTGGAGGATGGTCCAGGTATTTGGGCCTCTGCACCTGCGTGGGAGACCAGTGGGAGACACCTGGCTCCTGGCTTCAGATCGGCGCAGCTCCGGCCATAGTGGCCATTTGTGGGGTGAACCAACGGAAGGAAGACCTTTCTCTCTGTCTCTCTCTCTCACTGTCTAACTCTGCCTGTCCAAAAAAAAAAAGATATTTACAAACAATATTTATAATTACACAAATTTTATAATAACCTAGCACTTCTATAGTTTTAAGTGACACGAGAAAATAATCTGTTATAATTTTAGCTGAAAATGATATAAATCTAAACATAAAAATAAAAGGATAAGAGTCAAATGCAAGGATCTGAGCAAAAGGAAATTCATCAAAATGACAACAGTAGTTTCTCCTGAATGATGAATTACAGACACCTTTTCCTCCAGAATATTCATATGAACATAAGAATATGAGCTTTCAGGGGCTGGTGTTTGGTGCAGTCAGGCTACCTCTTGTGATACGGGCATCCTATATCTGACTGACAATTCAAGTTTTACCTGCTCTGCCTCTGATCCAGGTTCCTGTTAATGCACCAGAGAAGACATCAGAAGATGACTGAACTTTTTGGGGCCCTGTCATTCATGTGGGAGGCCTGGCTGGAGTTCCTGACTCATGGCTTCAGCCTGGCCCAGCCCTGGCTGTTGCAAGAATTTTGGAAAGTTAAGCAAATGATGAAACTCTCTCTCTCTCTTTCTCTCTCTCTCTCTCTCTCTGTGTGTGTGTGTGTGTGTGTCTCCTTCTCTCTCTCTGTCATCTGCCTTTCAAATAAATTAGCTAATCTTAAAAGCAGAACAGAACATTTCATATTTACATTTGTTCTGCTTTTGCTACAATCTAACAAGGTTTTTCAGAACTTTGTAAATGCTTGACTCAAGTTTGCAAAACCCAGTACCAAAGTAGCACATAGCTACGGCCGTTACGGCCGTATCTGATTGCTCACAGAATTCTAAATCCAACATAGAGCTATGACTACGTTTACGTAAGTGGAATCAGTGAAAAACAGGAAAAAAAAAAGTGAAAGCTGTCTTTGAAGAGCAGGTGAGGAGAAAGAGCTCTTCAGTCTGGGAAAAACACAGATATCTGGATTCTGAGGTAGCAGGGACCTTAATCAATCTTAGATAAGGAGCTCCAAGAAGATGGCAAGACCCCACATGTGGAATGACCCCCATTACCATGATGGGCCAAAGGACAGGTTAGACACCAATCTACCATTTCCTTTTTTTCCCACAACTCTTTAAATTTTGATTTTAACTTGGCAGGAAGAATGGAAACCATAAATGAAGGAATTTTCTGCCAACACAGAATAAAAAGTCATATAGAACAAAAATACATTGATTGAAAGAAAATAATGATATTTAGATTCATTCTTATTCTACATATTTTGCAAAATTTCTGCATTAAGTGTGCATTCATTTGTCATCAGAAACAATCTAGTAAGAGTTAGCAAAACCAAATAAAGTATTCCCATACTAATCTTAGATTTCCTACATGTTCAACCATGACCAAGCAGCACAGAAATGAAATTTTAAGAACTCAAAAAAAATTCATATTCATGATTGTCTCTAAATGTCACAATAATCCCACAAAGTTTACAGACCTGGATATTATTATCCCTATTTTTTTGTCCAGAGGAGAAAATGAGGATTTAAGGAGATTTAATACTCTGTCCATGACTATAAAATTTGCTAGTGTCACGACTCAATATATGGTGGTGAAAAACATTGTGAGTTGTGTGAAGTATTTTCCAACCTGTAAACTAGAGATAACGACTCTTTCATAGGGTAGAACTGTAAAGGAGAAAGATGATTACATTCTAAAAACACGTAGTGTATAATCCAAGTCCAGATAATTGCTACCAGCTTTTTGTTTCCTGGATGTTTTGATCCAATATTTAGACATGGTTGAATTTCAGCATTTCTCAAAGCATGGTCTCTTAACCAATGAACTGGAACCTTTGATACAAAATTATTCTGACTCTACTTCAGTACTACTGAATCAGAGCTTCAGTTCTACTGCATCAGATGTGGGGCCTAAGAATTTGGATGTTATTATGCTCTTTAAATGGTTCACATGCACAGTACAGCTTAAGAGTAACTGCAATTCTCTATAAATCTAATGATAAAGAATACGGCTGGGTTTTAAGAGGCTTACCTTCCTGAGAAATAGCTTGTTAAATTCATCTCCTGTGCCTGTCTTTCCTTCTTACAGAGGTAATTTATATGCTATTGCTTATCTTTGGCAAACACATATTTGTGTTTACTAAATATTCAGAATTTTTTTAACAGGTGAAATTCCTAACCATACACTGAAATCAAACCTATTGTTAGTGCAAGGAAGAATCCTCTGCCACTGTTCTCTTCTAAGATTGTCAAGATACTGAAATATGATATATTTTAGCACTCAAAGTCAAAAGTTCATATTCTTATATTTAGCTTCATCCAAGCAATTGCAATAACTTGAGTACATGTGTCTTCCCAATTTAAAAATTGTTTTGGCTGAAATGGGGAGGGGGTAGGGGAGAGGGGAGAAAAAGTGGGGAGACAGAGACGGAAGCAGAAAGAGAGAAGCTCTCAGCCGCTGGTTCACTCCCTAGTACTAACAATGGCCGCAAGACAGAACCAGAGAACTCAATCCAAGTCTCCCATGAGGGTCATAGGAAGCCAATCACTTGAGCTGTCACTGTTGTATTAGCAGAAGTTAAGATTTAGGAGCAGGTGCCATGGATTAAAATCAGTTATTATAATGTGGGACATGGATGTCTTAACCACTAAGCCAAATGCTTCTCTGCCCAAAATTTATATGGTGAAATCCTAATCTTCAATGTGATGATTTTAAAAGTTAGAATTTTGGGGAGGTGATTACATCATGATGACAGAGTCCTCTTGAATGGCATTAGTGGCCTTTCAGAAAGACCAAGGGAAATCATTTGCATAGTCTAGCATGTAAGGATGCAGTGAGAGGACACTATCTAGTAATCAGGAATTGGGCTCTGAGCAAACACTGAATTTCGTGGAGCCTTGATCTTGGAACACCTAGCCTTCAGAAGTACATAAAGCAGCTTTCTGTGTTTTATAAGCTACCCAGTTTATTTCATCACAGCAGTCCAAATGAACTAAGTCAGCAAGAGACGTAGTCTGGGATTTTATCTTTCATGAAGGTGAAATCAACACCAAGAGTAGTGCTCAGAATGGCAATGATTCTAATTCTAGTGAGTCCTCACAACAGTAAGAAGAAATAGAGTAGACACTTAGCACAGAGGCTAAGATGCCACTAGGGACATCGACATCCGGTATCAGTGTGTCAGGGCTCAAGTTCCTGATCTGCCCCTGGTCCCAGTTCCCTGGTAATGCACAGCCTGGGAGGCAATAAGTGATGGCTCAAGGAGAGTCCCTATCAACCACATGAAGGATTCTACCTTCAGCCTGGACTAGCCTCAGCTGTTATGGGTATTTGAGGAGCAAATCAACGGATGAGAAATTTCTCTGTCTCCCTCCATCTGTCTCCTTGCCTTTTAAACAAAGGAAGGGGAAGGAGAGAGGGAGGAGAAATAGGTACAGTAATGCATGTAGAGTTAATTATTTTATAGTGAATCATAATAACATGAGATTTATCTCTTTAAAATACTTCTTAAGTCGTAACATGAAGAAGATTAATTTAAGGGTGTGGTTAAAATGAAGATTCTGATTCAGACAGATTAATCCAAAAACCCCATTAAAATACGGATTCTGATTCAGAAACAAATGGGAGTTCTAAGTGATATCAGTGTTGCACCATGGATTGCACATCGGATAGCTAGCAAGAGGTTCTAGGGCCCTAGTGATCCCACTTGTTAATTGTTCCATTTTTCTTCAACGTAGTTTCTTTAAATTGACAAATGATAAATATTTTGGGGGAAAGATATGATGTTTTGGTCTATGCATGCAGTGTAGAGAGATTCAATCAAGCTAACATCACCTCACCAACTTCTATTTTTTGGGGTGAGATCATCAAAAGTTTATTCCAGCCATTTTTAGCTATATAGTAAATTTGACTTGGACTCTAAAAGCTTAGTTATTTTTCATTTGCTTCATTTTCTCTCAAATGAAAATAATTGTTCACATATATAATACTTCAATAAGTTTGCAATAACTTCAAAGATAAAAACCATGTCCATTTGGTTAAAACAAATATTTATTGAGCATTTGCTGTGTTACTAAGCACTGTAATAGATGTGTTCACTTAAATTCTCTCATGTGAGTATTGTAAGTAGTTGTTTAAAATAGATATTAATATCTTAATTTTTCAGTTAACGAAACTGAAACTCAGAATGATCTGCCAAAGATATAGGTTTAAATGTAATCATTTCACTCAAAATCATGTTTACTGTCAATCATAAAAACACTTAATTACAATCATGTAGCTAGTGACTCTTATGTTCCCTAGCAAGAGGTATACAGACATGAGAAAAATATACATTTAATCAATGATTGAATAAAATAAAAACTTGAACATTTTCTTGCTTAGATGACTACTGCATAAAATGGAAAAGCTGTTTGTGGTGCAGATGGTGCAATTTAAACCAAAATGTGTTTTCTTGTTCATTTTTTCCATAGCTTGTTTCATTGGGTATATTTACATTGATTACTTTATCCATTCAGACAGAATTTATTGAAAATCTATGCAGAGAAGAGTACGTGGGTTATAATCATCTGCATGAAATAATACAGAGTCTCTGCTCTAAAAAGCCCATAATCATATAGGAAAAAAGGGAAGAATTAATTGGAAAGAGACAACTGGTAGAAATATGTGACCGATGGTGATGTTCAGAAAGTACTACGGAGCACAGGGAAGAAAGTCTCTGTGGGGGTTGGTGAGGAGGACTTTTTGAGAGGAGTGGTGTCTCTGTTACATCTCAAAGGACAGCTAATACAAAGGCCAAGAGAATGGCATTCTGTATCACAGTGCACCAAGTGGCCTGAAAATTATCAGAGAAAGCAGAGATACATGAATGAGCATGGTGTATTCAACACTATATGCTTTTCAGGAATATTGGTGCATAAAGTATGCCAAGTCAAGGAATGGTAAGAAGTGTGAGTGAAGACAAATGTAAAAAACAGATATGGATGGGAAGCTGTGTATGTCCTACTTAGGAGGTTTCAATGCATCCAGAAGATTATTTCTTATTAAGGCGAGGTCCTCAGATACCTTTGGATACCTAAGATATTTTAAAGAATCTAAAAAGCCAGAACAACTTTCAGATTAATATATATGCATTGTTTCCCCTTTTCAATATGTTGACACTGATGGTGAGTAAAACTTCTGCCATCTCAGCATACATCAAGACTAACACCAAAATGCCAACACACACTACAAAATGTGCTACTCATCCTATATTTTTCATTGCCATACTTTCAGGTTTTTTTAAAAGAACATCTCATCTCACATACGAATGCCCTCAGTAAAGCAGAAAATATCATTAATTTTATTCAATATTAACTCTGAGCACATGCCTTTTTAATATCCTGTATGACGAACTGAATGATGCAAACTGAAGTACGATGGTTGTCTCTGGGAAAAGCATTTGTGTTATTGTTAGGGATGCTGGCTGAACTGGCTGTGTTTTCCATGACAGAATGTTTTGGTTTGAAAGAATGACTGACAGATAAACTGGTTGTTCAGACTGAGTATTTGGCAGATATTTTCTCAAAAATGAATGCAGTAAGCCTGTCACATCAAAGGAAACAACTGAAAGTGCCTGCTTTCAATGACGCAATTCAATTTTCAGTCAAAATTAAAATTTGTGAAAACATATCTGCCACAGTGAGCTTGACAGGACACCAATGCACAAAAGCTCTTCTGAGGAGGTTAGTGATTACATCATCAGATGTAAGTTTTTGATGAACATAATGAAATACACTAACACTTGGAAGACCAACATAATTTAGTGAAGCTGTACATTCTAAATGGCTAGTACTTGATGTGAAAAAGAAATCAGGCATGGTTAACATCCATTCAAGGGGTAAGACCAATTAAGGGATTTTAATGTAACATGGTACCAAAAGTTTGTTGATAGTTGGTAGTAAGATTCTGCATTTACTGCTAGCCTTTAAGAAACTACCACTTGTCTATGTTTGTTGTGATATCTAAGAATGGTGATCAAAATTTGCTGTAGATGCTAAAAAAATGCTCCTTTTTTATCCAACTGCATCTCTGTAAGGCAGGATTTTTCTTTTCATGTACACAACTGAATTGATAAGTTGCAAGAGAGTGAATGCAGGATCAGATATGAAACTCCAGCTGTCTCTTATTAAGCCAGACATTAAGGGAATTTGAATAAAAACAAAACAACCTCATTCTTCTTAATCGTATATGTTAGTGTTCGAAAATTCAGTTATTCTTAATAAAATATATATTTTAAATTGTCATAGGCTTCTTATTGCTGTTTGTATTTTAATCACTTTTAAAATAAAGACATTTATTTCAAAAAGACATTTATTTTAAAAACAGAGTGGCAAGAAGAGAGAGAGAGAGAGAAAGAGAGAGAGAGAGAGATGGATGAATCTTCCAACAACTGGTTGATACTCCAAATGCCTGCAATAGCTGAGACTGGGCCAGGTCTAAGACAAGAGCCAGGAGTTCCATTTTGGTGTGCCCTAGGGATAGTAGGAACCCAAGCACTTGGTCCATCTTCTGCTGCTTCTCAGGATATCAATTAACAGGAAAGATGCATTGGAAGCAGAGACTGAACTCATCCTAGGCATTTTGATATAGAATACTAGCTAGCATTACAAGTGGTAGCATGGCCTGCTGAATGACAATGCCCACCCTATTTTAATTACTTAAATGGTAAATATTGATAGACACAATCTATAAAAACACTTTCAGCCCTTAATATTTCTAAGAATATAAAGAAGCCATAAAACCAAAAAGTTTAAGGACTGGCGCCGTGGTGCAGTAGGTTAATCCTCTGCTTGCAGTGCCAGCATCCCATATGGGCACCGATTCTAGTCCCAGCTGCTCCATTTCCGATCCAACTCTCTGATATGGGCTGGGAAAGCAGTAGAAGATGGTCCAAGTGCTTCAGCACCTGCACCCACATGGGAGATCAGGAAGAAGCTCCTGGCTCTTGGCTTCGGATCTGGCCATCGCGGCCATTGAGGAGTGAACCAACAGATGGCTTCTCTCTGTCTCTCCCTCCCACTATCTGTAACTCTACCTCTCACATAAATAAATAAATCTTTTTAAAAAAGTTTGAACTACTGTCATAGGTGATAGAAAGCTACAGAAGTGCTTAGTGGTCAAAATTAATGTTTAAATATACTTCTCTGTGAGTGAACATTTGGTGTAGCAGTTCAGATGCTCACATCACAGGGTAAAGGTGCCACCTGTAGTACACCATCCCATATGGGCACTGGTTCACGTCTTGGCTGCTCCACTTCCTATCCAGCTTTCTGCTGTGGCCTGGGAAAGCAATAGAAGATGGCCCAAGTCCTTGGGTCCCTGCACCCCTGTGGCAGACACAGAAGCTCCTGGCTCCTGGCTTCAGATAGGCACAGCTCCTGCTGTTGCAGCCAACTGGGAAGTGAACAAGCGGATGGAAGACCTCTATTTCTCTCTCTCTCTCTGTGTAACTCTGACTTTCAAGTAAATAAATAAATCTTTAAATAAAATAAAATAAAATAATTCACAGGGATTATATGTTACTACAATATTAATGATTCTGTGAATTTTTTTACAATTTTTTTATTTAGTAAATATAAATTTCCAAAGTACAGTTTATGGATTACAATGGCTTTCCCCCCATAGCTTCCATCCCACTCACAGCCCTCCCATCTCCCGCTCCCTCTCCCATTCCATTCACATCAAGATTCATTTTCAATTCTCTTTATATATAGAAGATCCATTTAGTATATATTAAGTAAAGATTTCATCAGTTTGCACCCACACAGAAACACAAAGTGTAAAATACTGTTTCAGTATTAGTTATAGCATTACTACACATTGGACAACACACTAAGGACAGATTTACCACATGAGAAGTAAGTACACAGTGACTCCTGTGGTTGACTTAACAATTTGACACTCTTGTTTATGGCATCAGTAATCTCCCTAGGCTCTAGTCATGAGTTGCCAAGGCTATGGAAGTCTTTTGAGTTCGCCAACTCTGATCTTATTTAGACAAGGTCATAGTCAAAGTGGAAGTTCTCTCCTCCCTTCAGAGAAAGGTACCTCCTTCTTTGATGGCCCAATTCTTTCCAGTGGGATCTCACTCACAGAGATCTTTCATTTAGGTCTTCTTTTTTTTGCCAGAGTGTCTTGGCTTTCCATGTCTAAAATACTCTCATGGGATCTTCAGCCAGATCTGAATGCCTTAAGGTCTGATTCTGAGGCCAGAGTGCTGTTTAGGACATCTGCCATTCTATGAGTCTGCTGTGTATCCCGCTTCCCATGATGGATCGTTCTCTCCCTTTTTCATTCTATCAGTTAGTATTAGCAGACACTAGTCTTGTTTGTGTGATCCCTTTGACTCTTAGACCTATCAGTGTGATCAACTGTGAACTGAAATTGATCACTGGGACTAGTGAGATGGCATTGGTACATGCCACCTTGATGGGATTATATTGGAATCCCCTGGCACGTTTCTAACTCCACCATTTGGGGCAAGTCCGGTTGAGCATGCCCCAGATTGTACATCTCCTCCCTCTCTTATTCCCACTCCTATATTTACCAGGGATCACAATTCAGTTAAAACTCAAACACACAAGAATAATTGTGTGTCAATTACAGAGTTCAACCATTAGTACCAGAACAAAAAAAAAAAAAAATACGAAAATGGATAAAGTATTACATGGCACATCAACAGTGAGGACAAGAGCTGATCAAGTCACCGTCCTTCACAGCATCCATTTCACTTCAACAGGCCTCCCCCTTGGCACTCAGCTAGTTGCCACTGATCAGGGAGAACACATGATACTTGTCCCCCTGGGACTGGCCTAACTCACCCAGCATGACGTTCTCCAGACTCCTCCATCCCGTTGCAAATGACCGGATTTCATTGTTTTTGGCTGCTGTATAGTATTCTATAGAGTGCATGTCCCATAATTTCTTTATCCAGTCTAATATTGATGGGCATTCAGGCCGCTTCCAGGACCTAGCCATTGTGAATTGAGCTGCAACAAACATAAATGTGCGGACAGTTTTTTTTTTTTTTTTTTTTTTTTTTTTTTTTTTTTTTTTTTGCCAATTTAATTTCCTTTGGGTAAACTCCAAGGACTGGTATGGCTGGGTTGTATGGCAGGGTTACATTCAGGTTTTTTGAGGAGTTTCCAGACTGACCTCCACAGTGGCTTAACCAGTGTGCACGCCCACCAAGAGTGGGTTAGTGTCCCTTTTTCCCCACATTGATTCCAGCATCTATCACCGGTAGCTTTCTGAACGTGAGCCACTGGAACCGGGGTGAGTTGAAACCCCATTGTGGCCCTTATTTGCATTTACCTATAGCCAGGGATCCTGAACATTCTTTCATGTGTCTGTTGGACATTTGGACATCCCCCCCTGAAAAATGTCTATTGAGGTCCTTGGCCCATAACCAAATGAGTTGTTTACTTTGATGTTGTAGAGTTTCTTGATTTCTTTGTAGATTCTTGTTATCAACCCTTTATCTGTTGCATAATTTGCAAATATTTTTCCCATACTGTTGGTTGCCTCTTCACTTTCCTGACTGTTTCTTTTGCAGTACAGAAACTTCTCAATTTGATGCAATCCCAAATGTTAATTTTGGCTTTGACTGCCTGTGCTTCTGAGGTCTTTTCCAAGAAGTCTTTGCCGGTGCCTATATCTTGCAGGGTTTCTCCAATGTTCTCTAATAGTTTGATGGTGTCAGGTCATAGATTTAAGTCTTTAATCCATGTTGAGTGGATTTTTGTGTAAGGTGAAAGGTAGGGGTCTTGCTTCATGCTTCTGCATGTGGAAATTCAATTTTCCCAGCACCATTTATTGAATAGACTCTCCTTACTCCAGGGATTGGTTTAGGCTCCTTGATCAAATATAAGTTAGCTGTAGATGTTTGCATTGATTTCTGGTGTTTCTATTCTGTTCCATTGGTCTATCCATCTGTTTCTGTACCAGTACCATGCTGTTTTGATAACAACTGACCTGTAGCATGTCCTGAAATCTGGTATTGTGATGCCTCTAGATTTGTTTTTGATGTATAAGATTGCTTTAGCTATTCGAGTTCTCCTGTGTCTCCATATGAATTTCATTATCATTTTTTCCATATCTGAGAAGAATGTCTTCGGTATTTTGGTATTGTATTGAATCCATAAATTGCTTTTGGGAGAATGGACATTTTGATGATGTTGATTTTTCCAATCCATGAGCATGCAAGATTTTTCCATTTCTTGGCATCCTCTTCTATTTCTTTCTTCAAGGTTTTGTAATTCTCATCGTAGAGATCTTTAACGTCCTTGGTTAAGTTTATTCCAAGATATTTGATTGTTTTTGTAACTATTGTGAATGTGATTGATCTTAGCAGTTCTTTCTAAGCCGTGGTATTGCCTGTGTATACAAAGGCTGTTGATTTTTGTGCATTGATTTTATATCCTGATACTTTGCCAAACTCTTCTATGAGTTCCAATAGTCTCCTAGTAGAGTTCTTTGGATCCCCTAAATAAAGATTCATATCATCTGCAAAGAGGGATAGTTTGAGTTCTTCCTTCCCAAATTGTATGCCTTTAATTTATTTTTCTTGCCTAATAGTTCTGGTTAAAACTTCCACAGATATATTGAATAGCATTGGTGAGAATGAGCATCCTTGTCTGGTAGTAGATCTCAGTGGAAATGCTTCCAACTTTTCCCCATTCAATAGGATGTTGGCTGTGGGTTTTTTATAAATTGCTTTGATTGTATTGAGGAATGTGCCTTCCGTACCAAGTTTGCTTAGAGTTTTCACCATGAAAGGGTGTTGTATTTTATCAAATCCTTTCTCTGCATCTATTGAGATAACCATATGGTTTTTCTTCTGCATTCTTTAATGTGGTGTATCACACTGATTGATTTGTGAACATTGAACCATCCCTGCATACCAGGGATAAATCCCACTTGGTCTGGGTGTTGTTGCATTTTATTGGCCAGAATTTTATTGAGGATTTTCATATCTATGTTCATCAGGGATATTGGTCTGTAATTCTCGTTCAATACGAATTAAGGTGATGCTGGCTTCATAGAATGAATTTGGGAGGATTCCCTCTTTTTCGATTGTTCTGAATAGTTTCAGGAGAATTGGAGTTAGTTCTTCTTTAAATGTCTGGTAGAATTCAGCAGTGAATCCATCTGGTCCTAGGCTTTTCGTTGTTGGGAGGGCCTTTATTACTGTTTCAATTTCTGTCTCAGTTATGGGTCTGTTTAGGTTTTCGATGTCTACCTGGTTCAATTTATGTAGGTTGCATGTGTCCAGGAATCTATTCATTTCTGATAGGTTTCCCTGTTTGCTGGCATACAAGTTCTTGCAGTAATTTCTGATGATTCTTTTTATTTATGTGGTGTCTGTTGTTATGTTTCCTTTTTCATCTAAGATTTTATTGTTTGGGTCTTTTCTTTTTTTAGTTAGTTGGGCCAATGGGTTGTCAATTTTTTCAAAAAACTAGCTCCTCGTTTGGCTGATTTTTTGTAATGTTTTTTTTGATTCAATCCTGTTGATTTTTCTCTGATTTTAATAATTTCCCTTCTCCTACTAGATTTGGGTCTGGTTTGCTGCAGATTTTCTGGATCCTTGAGATGAATTGAAAGCTCATTTATTTGGTGCCTTTCCAATTTCTTAATGTAGGCATTGATATAAACTTCCTCTTAACACTGCTTTTGCTGTATCCCATAAGTTTTGGTATGTTGTGCTGCTATCTTCATTTACTTGCAGAAAGTTTTTTGATTTCTCTTTTTATTTCTTCTATGACCCATTGTTCATTCAGGAGCATGTTGTTCAATCTCCATGTGTTTGCGTATGCTCTAGGGATTCCTGAGTTGCTAATTTCCAACTCCATTCCTCTATGGTCTGAGAAGCTGCATCCTATGATTCTAATTCTTTTGAATTCAATGAGACTTGCTTTATGGCCTAGTATGTGGTCAATCCTAGAGAAGGTTCCATGTACTGCTGAGAAGAATGTAAATTCTTTATGTGTAGGACGAAAAGTTCTGTATATATCAGTTAGATCCATTTGGGCTATAGTGTCGTTTAAATCTACTGTCTCTTGTTGATCTTCTGTCCTGTTGATCTGGCTATTTCTGAGAGCGGATTATTGAAGTACCCCAGTAATATTGTATTGGGGTCTAAGTCTCCCTTAAGTCCTTAACAAATCTTTTAAATAAACTGGTGCCCTGTAATTAGGCGCATATACATTGATAATCATTATATCTTCCTGTTGAATAGATCCCTTAATCATTATATAGTGCCCCTCTTTGTCTCTCTTAACAGTTTTTGTGTTAAAGTTTATTTTGTCCGATATTAAGATGGCTACGCCTGCTCTTTTTTCATTTCTGTTGGCATGATATATCTTTTTCCAGCCTTTCACTTTCAGTCTGCATGCATCTTTGTTGGAAAAATGTGTTTCTTGTAAGCAGCAAATAGATGGGTTTTGTTCCTTAACACAATCAGCCAGTCTGTGTCTTTTAACTGGAGAGTTAAGGCCATTAACATTCAATGTGGGGCCTTGCGGCGCTGGCACACCAGGTTCTAGTCCCCGTCGGGGCGCCGGGTTCTATACCAGTTGCCCCTCTTTCATGCCAGCTCTCTGCTGTGGCCCAGGAGTTCAGTGGAGGATGGCCCAAGTGCTTGGGCCCTGCACACACATGGGAGACCAGGAGAAGCACCTGGCTCCTGGCTTCGGACAGCGCGATGCGCTGGCAGCAGCGCACTGGCCGCGGTAGCCATTGGAGGGTGAACCAACAGCAAAGGAACCTTTCTCTCTGTCTTTCTCTCTCTCACTCTCTACTCTACCATTCAAAAAAAAAAAAAAACATTCAATGTGACTATTGATAAATAGTGACTTGCCCTGCCATTTTCCAAAGATATTTTCTAATATATGCTTTGAACTTCCTGTGATCTTCTGCTGTGAGTTTTCCTTCCTTTACCTTCTTTCATATTGATGAACGTGTTTCTGTGTTTCTGTGTCTAACACATCTTTAAGCATCTTTTGCAGGGCTGGACGAGTGGCAACAAATTCTTTCAATTTCTGTTTGCTATGAAAAGTCTTTATTTCACCTTCATTCACAAATGAGAGCTTTGCAGGATATAATATTGTGGGCTGGCAGTTTTTCTTCTTAGTACCTGGGCTATGGCTCGCCATTCTCTTCTACCTTGTAGGGTTTCTGATGAGTAGTCTTCTGTGAGTCTAATTGGAGATCCTCTGAGAGTAATCTGATGTTTCCCTCTTGCACATTTTAGAATCTTTTCTTTATGTTTCACTGTGGTGAGGTTGATTACAGCGTGTCGTGGTGAGGATCTCTTTTGGTCATGTTTACTAGGGGTTCTATGAGCTTCCTGTATTAGGATGTCTCTGTCCTCCAAACCTGGGAAGTTCTCTGCAAGTATCTCACTAAAAAGGCCTTCTAATCCTTTCTCTCTCTCCATGCCTTCAGGAGCTCCTAGAACCCAAATATTGTTTTTTTTTAATAGTATCCTGTAGATTCCCAACAATATTTTTTAGATTTTTTAGATTTTAATTTCCTCTTCTTTTCTTTGGTTTGACTGTATGCTTTCCTATGCTCTGTCTTCTAAGTCCCATATTCTCTCTTCTGTTTCACTGACTCTGTTTTTAAGGCTCTCTAATGTGTTAGTCATTTGATCTATTGAGTTCTTCATTTCATTTTGATTTCTCTTCACTATCACACTTTCCTGTTCTTAGTTTCTGCATTTCATTTTGATTCCTCCTTAAGATTTCATTTTCTCGAAGGAGATTTTCTATCCTGTCCAGTAAGGAATTCCGTAGCTCAAGCATTTGTTTTTGAGAACTTCTAATTGTTCTTATCATAAATTTTTTGAAATCAGTATCTTGCATTTCTTCTGTCTCATCTTCACAATCTTGGCTTGGGGTGTCCTGTTCATTTGGGGGCATCATAATGTCTTCCTTGTTCTTGTTTCCTCAGCTTCTGCGTTTGTTGCTTGGCATTGTGGAGATATTCTTTGGATTCTTCTTCCCTCGCTGTGGTGTTTTTTTCTTGTTATACTATGACTGTATTAAGTGGACTGTCTTCTTTTGATGGAGCCTTAGAGGCTTGAGATGGGTGTGGCCTGAGAGCTCTGTTTCGTGCCTCAGGGTTAAGGGTGTGCCAAAGGTGACACTCCCAGTTTAGGCATGGTAAATCTCTCTCTCTCTCTCTCTCTCTCTCTCTCTCTCTCTCTTTCTTTCTTGATTTAAAAGGGAAGTAATTCCACACAGCTGAGTGAAATTGGAGGTAGTTAGCAGGCGAATGATATGCCCACAGGAGCCAGAAATCGGAAGCTCTTTCCCAAGGACCACAATGGGAATCTGTTCTGCCCTCAGTGTGGGCTCAAATTTGATTTAAAAGGGAAGTAATTCCGCACAGCTGAGTGAAATTGGAGGTAGTTAGCAGGTGAATGATATACCCACAAGAGCCAGAAATCAGAAGCTCTTTCCAAGGACCACAATGGGAATCTGTGCTGCCCTCAGTGTGGGCTCAAATTCTCCTGCAGTCTCCCACTGGGTTGCCAAGGTTACCAAATTGTAGCATCTCTGGGAGTACTCATGTGAATTCCATGAGTTCTATTACCCACCGTTTTTTTTTTTTTTCTCACAGTCTCATTTCATTAGCACCATACATTCACTCCTGTTATTTCACCCCCCCCCCCACCAGAGTCAGGTTTTTCTGGTTGGCTGAGGGCGGGTGGAGACCTGAGCTTGCCCCGCTTATGATGTATGTCCAAAATGGCGCCTGCTCTTTGTCTTGCTCACCTTTGAGAGGTGAGCAGAGAGAGAGAAACTCGTGTCCATACAGGACACTTTTTTTTTCCTCTCTCTTCTAGTTAGCCTGGTGAACTTTTCCCCATGGGGTTTCAAGCCTTGTTCCCTCTAGTCTCCTCTTTCTGCTTTCCTGCCAGTGTCTTGGTCTATTGAGGTTCGGCTCACCTCGCATTCTAGCACTGGTGCCTTGATTCTGCCACTGGTGTCCCAAGCCGTGGGCTCCCATGCTCTCCACACAGGTCCACTGTGAATCACTAGTTCCGGAAGAGTTTCCTCTGCTGTCTCTTCCCCTACTGTTCCTTGAACCTGCAGTATCTCCACTTTTATTAAACTGTCTCTTCCCGGACTAGCAGTGTACTCCCTTCCTATTCCGCCATCTTGCCATTCTCCTGATTCTGTGACTTTTAAAATTTATCCTATATTAATACAGTTAAACTTTTAAAAATTTTATTTTTATATCCCTCACCTATTGTTTTGCTTGTCAATGTCTTTTACTTTTTATTCTCAAACTATGGAACTAATAAAGGGTTAAATATCCAGAATCTCTAAGGAGCTCAAGAAATTCAACAACAAAACAAACTATGCAGTTAAGAAATGGTAAAGACGTGAAAAGGCATTTTCAAGAGAATAAATCGAAATGGCCAACAAACAATTGAAAAAATGCTGAGGATCACTAGCCATCAAGAAAATGCAAATCAAAACCACAATGAGGTTTCACCTCACCCCAGTTACAATGGTTCTCATACAATAATCAGAAAACAACAAATGATGGCAAGGATGTGGGGAAAAGGTACCCTAAACCACTGTTGGTGGGAATGTAAACTGGTGCAGCCACTGGGGAAGACAGTATGGAGATAATTCAGAAATCTGAATATAGACATATTATATGATCCAGGCATCCCACTAATGGGCATTTACCCAAACCAAACGAAATCAGTATACTAGAGTTATCTGTACCCCCATGTTCATTGCAGTTCAATTCACTATAACTAAGATATGGAATCAATCCAGATGTCCACCAACTGTTGAATGGATAAAGACATTAATGGCATATATACACTATGGAGTGCTACTTAGTTATAAACAATGAAATTTGTGGAGCCATTAAGCCTTTGAGTATAATGTAAGTTAAAAGTTGCTATATCAAAAAATAAAAGTATTGTAATTACTAAGTTAAAAGAAAAAATAAACATTTTGGTATATGAAAAATAAAATCCAGGAGGAAAAATAATTTAACTCTCATACGTCTGACTTCAAAATCTGCAACTTTTACCTGGGTATTATATTATCATTTCTTTTCATTCTTCATTACAAAGCATAAGCATGTCATTCTCTTTGAGTACTAGATATCTCTCTCATTTAGTTAAAGAATTTTAAAAGTTGTTTCTAGTTTTCTTTCTCCATCATTGCATTCAGGGGACCATATAAGCCAGATTACCAACTTACTTCCAGGCAAGCACATACTCAGTAACTGGAAAAACAATTCTATTGCATGATAAAGTTTTCTTGGTCATGAGAAACAGAAGGTAAAATTGCGCCTTGTGCTTCCCCAAAACACACATATATGGGCATAACACGCACATAGCTAAAAAGGAGTAATTGTGTTAGTTTTCTATTACTTCTGTAGCAAATGTCCCCAAATTCAGTAGCTTAAAAAGATGCAAATTTATTATCATACAGTTCCACAGTCAGAAGTCCAAGACAAATCTTAATGGGCTAAAATTATGTGTTTATAGATTGTGTTGCTTTTGGACACAGAAGAACATTTATTTCCTTTTTTTCCAGCTTCAGGAGTATGGACACATTCCTTCACACAGTGCCGCCTCTATTGTCAAAGTCATAAATCACATAATACTCACATCTACACGCATCATCACATCTTCTTAGACTCTGCCTCTTCTATATCCTTGTTCACTTATAGAACTCTGGAATTACATTACACTCATATGGATAATTCAGAATTACCCTATGCCCATTTCAAGGTCAGTGGATTAATAGTCTTAATTCTATCTACAACCATACACTTCCTTGTCATGTGAAAGCATGTTGAAGATCTGAAGGAGTATGATATAGACATCCTTGGTGAAATTATTCTTTTCTCCAAAGTACTTTTTTGCATAATTCAATTCAATTTAACAAAACAAACAAGTAGACTACTGTTCTTACTTTACTTGGCACATGGCCACACATACATGTGTATGGTTGCACACACATACACACAAACACATACTAAGTAGTTTTCAACTTGGGGATCTACTTGTCAATACTATATAAATGCCACTCCAACTTACATTGTGTCTTTTTTTTTCTTTTATGACCTAGTACTACCTAGAAATGCACACTTGTGTGACAAGAAATTGATTGCACTGAGTTTTTATGAGGATGAGTTGTTAATAATTGGTTCTTTGAATAGACTGAATGCAGTGAGCTAGTTTCAGCTTTCAATTGAAGAGGAAAATATTCATGTAAGCAAAATACATATATATTCTTTTGCTTGATTTGGTATATTGCCTTTTCACTTGATCAGAAAGTTTTTCAAGCCAGATATTTCAATAGAAGAGAGTATGGGCGAGAAGATGAACCTGATGCATGTGCCCTAAACAGACACACCGATTCCATTGGGATATTCTATGTTAAATAAGGTGCTGATGCTTTTCCAGCAAATCTAAAAATGGCAACAAGCTTCTGACTCTATATCCACCAATATTCTACTCATATTCATCTCACTCATATTCCTCACTAATTGTAAAAAGTTGCTATATTTTGATTTTGGTGCATTCAAAAATATTTAAATAGGGCCCGGTGCTGTGGCACAGTGGGTTAATGCCTTGGCCTGAAATGCTGGCATCCCATATGGAGGACGGTTCGAGTCCTGGCTGCTCCACTTCCAATCCAGCTCTCTGCTATGGTCTGGGAAAGCAGTAGAAGATGGCCCAAGTCCTTGGGCCCCTGCACCCATGTGGGAGACCAGGGCGAAGCTCCTGTCTCTTGGCTTCGGATCGGCACAGCTCTGGCCATTGCGGCCATCTGGAGAGTGAACCAGTGGATGGAAGTCCTCTCTCCCTCTGTCTCTATCTCTCTCTGTAACTCTGTCTTTCAAATAAATAAAATAAATCTTTAAAAAAATAAAAATATATATTACTCTGCAGTTTTAAATGGGGAAGTGACTTGTCCAGAATCCAAGGACATTTCCCCCAGCCCTGGGACTTGCCCATCTCTCTGAGATCTCAGTCCAGAATTCTTTCTAGCACTGCTGGCTCCTGGCTTTGTATCGGCACAGCTCAAGCTGTAGCTGTCAATTGGAGAGTGAACCATCGGATAGAAGATCTTCTTAAGAATATAAAATAAGGCCTGTTCCGCAGTTCAATAGGCTAATCCTCCTTCTGCGGCGCCTGTACACTGGGTTCTAGTCCTGGTTGTGGCGCCAGATTCTGTCCCAGTTGCTCCTCTCCCAGTCCAGCTCTCTGCTGTGGCCCAGGAGTGCAGTGGAGGATGTCCCAAGTCCTTGGGCCCTGCACCCGCATGTGAGACCAGGAGAAGCACCTGGCTCCCGGCTTCAGATCAACACGGTGCGCCGGCCTCGGCAGCCATTGGAGGGTGGACCAATGGCAAAGAAGACCTTTCTCTCTGTCTCTCTCTCTCACTGTCCACTCTGCCTGTCAAAAAAAAAAAAAAAAAGAAAGAAAGAAAAAAAAGAAAAGAGAGAGAGAGAGAGATTGCATTGAATCTGTAGTTTGGATATTTTGAAGATCTTGATTCTTCAAATCCATGAACATGGAATATTTTTCCATTTTTTAATATCTTTTTCTATTTCTTTCTATTTCCCTAGTTAAATTTGTTCCAAGTTATTTAATATTTTTGTGAATGGAATTGATCATAAAAGTTCTTTCTCAGCCATGGCATAGTCTGTACATGCAAAGGCTATTGATTTTTTATGTTAATTTTATTTCTTGTCACTTTACCAATCTGTTCTATGTGTTCCAAGAGTCTCTTAGTGGATACTTTTGAATCCTCTAAGTACAGAATCATGTTATCTGCAAATAGGGATAGTCTTGCCTAATGACTCTGGCTAAAACTTCCAGTACTGTACTAAATATCGATGGTGAGAGTGGGCATCCTTGTCTGGTTCTGGATATTAGGGGAAATACTTCCAGCTTTTCCCCATTCAATATGATGCTGGCCGTGAGTTTGTCATAAATTGCCTTGATTGTGTTGAGGGATGTTCCTTCTATACTCAATTTGCTTAAGGATTTCATCAAGAAAGGATGTGGCGCTACAGGCAGTGGTTTTACCTGCTATGCCACAGTGCCAGTCTGTCAATGACAGTTTTCTAGGAGCAGTTTAAGTCGCCTCATACAAGTGTTCTTAGTCCTTTCCCTTATGTCTTCTAGGCACAGCCCAGAAACACATATGCAGTCTAAATAGGGTTTGCAGTAGGGATCGAGATGATCATGGAATTTAACATTCTCTGAATCTCAATTTTCTCATCTCTACGGTGAGAAAAGCTGAAATGACATCTCCAGTTCCATAGTAGATGCAGTGAGGTCAGTGGGGCAACCATAGCACTTGGTCCTACTTAACTGATCTAGTCTATGTTGGAAGCTAGCAGGATACTGCAAAGAAGTCAAGCTATAGTTTAATCATGGAAACGCTAAGTGTCTTCACGAACCAACTTCTAAGCTGGAATTACTTATAAATTCATCCTCAAACTAAATTACCCTATGCCAGATAACATTTATAAGGGTCTGTGAAGAAAAAAACTATATCTGTAATAACTACCAGAATTAATAGCATACAGGATTGTTAAATAACACATCAATTTCTTGAATTTCCTTTATATTAATTTTTTCATTAGTCATTTCCATTGATAATGTGTAATACTAAATTTTACAGTTCTTTAGGAAAAATTCAGTCCCTTAAGACTGATTTAACTGAAATATGAGATGATTCTTTAACACAACTCTAATTTGCAGCTAAGTAGACTTTTAAAGTATAGCATTTCATTTTTAGAATAAAAAAGCACAATGTAATAGCTAGGCAATCTTGTTGAATCTTATGCTATGATGTTATTTCTGCCCTGAAATGATCACTTGTCTTCATTTTTCCAAATTTATCGCCCCAAAAGGATACCAAAAGCACAAATTGTTACCTGCAACAAATGTTCTAATAGCTTTAACATCTCCACTACAGCAGCTTCAACACTACTTTTGGAGTCATTATTCAAAGAAAAAGTATCCTTTCATTTCACTTATCTTTCATTTTTCTAAAGGTGAGTCAAGCAGTTGGATCATACATCCTGCAGCATTTTATCAACAGATGAATAAAAATCTGGTAACCGGGACCAATGACCCTATGAAATGCTCTTAGCAAATTCTTGCATCACACTGATTCACAGCAACAGAAGAACAGAAATTTATTAGAGTACACAGATATTAATGCAGGTAAAAATGTGCCCAGGAGGAAAAGGGCCATATTACCCATCGAAGTATCTGTCAATGGATGATGCTAGGAGAAAGGAAAGACAGATTGTTTTCTAGGATGGTGTGAAAGATAGTCTGCAGGTAGAGAAGATAGTGAGGTCATGTAGGAGTTCTTATAGCCTCCCAATTTTATATAACACTTCCAGGTGTTAAAAATACATGGCAAATGAATGAAAGACATGTGTTATATTCCAGAGGATCTCTACTGGAAGAATGGTTGGGCAACTTAAAAAGGCAAAATCTCTTGGGGTTGGCATTTCATCTAGTGGTTAAGACACCTGTATCCCATACTGGAGTCCCTGAGTTCAATTCTTGGAAATGCTTCCTGATTCCAGCTTCATGGTAAGGCAGACCCTGGGAGGCAGGGGTGATGGCTCAAGTAATCATGTTCTTGCCATCTATATGTGTTCCTGGCTTTAGTCCCAATACAGCCCTGGCCATTACAGGTATGTGGAAAGTGAATCAGTGGACAGAAGTCTCTGTCTTTCTCTTTTTCTGTCTCTTGTTCCTACTTTCTCTGTTTTTCTGCCTCTCAAATGAATACATAAAACTTATTAAAATATTCAATCTCAGTTTCTTCTCTGTAGACAAATAGCACCTTGGTAGATTAGATGCTGAAACATCTTATTTCCTTTAAATTTTATGATGAGGTTTATACATAGTGAAACTCTGTCTTGTAAAGCATTAAATTGCTATTTTTAGCATCATTGGATTCTGAGGTGTTTGTTCTTCTGCATGTAAAAAAATCATTTTTAATAATATTTGTGTTATGTTGACAATGTAACAGTGACTGTAGGCAGTGGGTGCTTTGAGTTAGCTCATTTTAAGCATTCTACATTTTCTAACTAAACTGTGGAATCCCAGCAGCTTCATAACATTCAGTATAAAATTAAGCCAGGAAAATAAAGAGTGTTGACAGCCAGGGTTATCCCCTGATGAAGCTTAACAGAATGTCTTTCTCTTATTCCATTTCATGGAAGAAATTATAGGGAATTCAAAGAGAAACACTGAGCCTATTGATTTCTATAAAAGTAGGAAAGTTTTACATATTAGAGTTCCCAGTAGTAGAAATTCAGTTCCTTAAAATAGCCATGTGCTCAAGATTCAATCTACACTATCCATCTGAGTAAAGCATCTTTGAATTTAAGTTCGGTATCTGCTGTTTATTTACCGTGTGATATCAAAGATTACAGATTTAAACATCAGTTTCCTTGTGTGTAGAATGGAATAATGCCCTATAATTAATTTCTGTATGTTTTGTGTCAATTCAAGATAATAAATACAGAAGGTGGTGCTGTATAGTAGGTGAAGCCTTAGGCACAGGCATACCATATGGGATGGGTTTGTGTCCTGGCTGCTCCTCTTCCCATCCAGCTCTCTGCTATAGCCTGGGAAACAGTACAAGATGGTCCAAGCGCTTAGGCCCTGCACCTGTGTGGGAGACTCAGCAGAAGTTCCCAGCTCCTGGCTTCAGATGGACCCAGCACTGGCCTTTGTGACCATCTGAAGAGTGAACCAGCGAGTAGAACTCCTCTCTCTCTGTCTACCTCTCTCTGTCTTTAACACTTCTTCTCAAAAATAAACAAATAAATCTTTAAAAAATAACAAATGTAAAGCATAGCAAAATTTGTGACATGTAAGAGGCCTTTACCAAATGTTAGCTGAATGTATAAATGCAAAAATGATTCTGGGAGGCAGTTGAGATAATTTTTACATTACAAATAGAAAAACACATTCAGAGATGCTATCCAAGGTCACATAGTTTCTCAGGCCACTTAACAATGTTTATCCTTGACTTTTCTTTCTCTTTGACTACTGCCTCTTCCTAGTATCTAATACATTGCATAGTTCTACCTAACATTTGCTCTCAAATCCTGCCATGTGTAACCATCTCTGCCACAACCATCCTAGTCCAAGACTCCACACTGTTATCTCTCACCTAGCTTCTTTCCACACCCTTTTACCTACTCCTTGCATTTCACTCTCATGTACCTTACCATCTTTCCCCAACACAGCAGAAAGAATGACCTTCTGAAACTATAAGACAACAAGCCATTTCCCTGCTTAACACTGGACAACGTCTTCCACTGTACATAGAATCAAAATCCAAATCCCTTAGCAGAGCCTTTAAGACTCCGTTTTATGAGATCTCTGTCGTTTTCTCATTTAGTTTCGTATGACACTTCTTCTTGTTCACTTTTTCAGTTATACTGGCCTAATTGCAGCCCTTCATGCAGCCAAAACACTTTGTTGCCTAAGAGCTTTGATACTTGCCTTTTTTCTGCTTGAAAGGCTTCCCACCGGAACTTCACAACATTTCTCCTCCTCATTCAGGCATCTGTCCAAAACCAGAGGCATTCTCTGACCATCCTACCTCAAATAGCATTGTGCCACACCCAGTCTTTGACTCCTCATCTTGCCTTCTTTTCTGTCTAGCTCTTACCTCTATTGAAAAATAATATACCTGTGTTTATTTCCTTCATTTTTTACTTGGTTGTTTTACATTCCACCTTCCTCCCAACGGCTATGCCATTTGATGAAAACTACAAAATGAAACAAAATAAAATAAACAAAAAAGCCCACAACCATTTAAATGGAAAGCAGATTCATTTAAAAGTATTTTTTTCTACACTTAACTAAAAAAATCTTTCAACTCAGGCCAGTAGACAAGTTTCTCACAGTAGACACAATCTAAAGCAAGCATTTTTACAAAGCATTCAAACCCTCAGGACACCATTTAGCAAAACAGATATCAGCCAACCTTCTGCCCATTCAGGAATCAGGGATACAAATAGCATGGATGATTTCCTCTCATTTTAGCCATTAGTTGTAAAAACTCTTTGCATCAAGTATTTTGCCAGAACTACTAAGAAGAAGCCAAATTGATTAATTTGATCTTCACCTTCTCTCTCCATCCCTGAGCAGTGAATATTGGAGGTGCTAATGAACAACAAAGTGGTTCCAATGCATAACCACAAGAGGCCCGAGGAGGAGCAGAACGCAGATTATAGAACATGCTGGTTAATATGGTTTGTATTTCTCATTTACTTTCTTGGCTAAGAATGTGAAGCTGTAAGGCCTGGTTCACTTACCTTTGATTATGTGCTGATAGAAAGAGATGACCAGGCCAATTAGAATTAGCAAGAAATGGAAAAGTGGCTTAAGGCCAGTCCAGATCCCCAGAGAGCAAAGAAATTAGAATGTCTAACTTTAGGATCAACATGCATCATGATTAACTACCTCAGGGTTCCACCCAAACCTTAATACAGTGAAAATGGAAGTTTATATCAGTCCCATACTGTGATAAGGACTGTGCAATATTGTCACTGCTGCATACATACAAAACTGTTTAGTAAATGCTATAATTCATTTTAATTTAAAAAATAATTTATTTTGTTTGGAAGATTGGGGGGTAGAGAGAGACACACACAGAAAGAGAGAGAGAGAGGCAGACACTGGTTACTTCTCAAATGGCTGCAATGGTCAGGGCTGGGCCAGGCCAAAGCTAAGAGTCAGGAGCTTCTTCCAGTTCTTCCACATAGGTGTAGGAATCTAAGCACTTAGGCCAATTTCTGCTGATTTCTCAGGTGCATCAGCAGGGGCCTGGACCTGAAATGGAGCAACTGGGACTTGAACCAGCACCCATATGGGATGCTGGCGCTGCAGGTGGCAGCTTTACCCACTACGCCACAGCACCAGCCCTTATAATTCATTTTTAACTAATTCTGAACATGAATCTAGCCAATGACTAAAGTTACTCCCCAGAGTGGATGTATAATATTGGCAGAATTTCTGCTGAGTAGAAAGAAACTTTTGGAGTAATATATTCTTCACTTTTCTGCTACATATTCCCTGACAATTAAAGTCCTACCCAAAGGTTACAGTAGCAGGAAGGATTGGCTTTACTCTTTGAGCCTGAGATTAGAGCTCTCATTTCAGTCAAAACATTTTGAGATGCTATTTAAAATAAACCCAAAGCATGCTGGACAATGGTCAAAAGAGAGTCTTCACCAGTAATACTGTCTCCCACCTCCAAGATATACAAGAAAAAATATTGTGGCTTCTTTACTTTTAAATCTCATAATCCCTGAAATAAGCAGAAACATTTTTAAGATTTATTTCATTATTTGAAAGACAGATTTACAGAGAGAGACAGAGAGAGGGAGAGGCAGAGAGAGAGAGAGAGAGATATTCCATCCACTGTTTCACTCCCCAAATGGCTGCAACAGCTGAAACTGGGCCAATCTGAAGCCAGGAGCCAGAAGCTTCTTGCAGGTCTCCCACAGCAGTACAGGGGCCAAAGCACTTGGTCCATCTCCCACTGCCTTCTTAGGTGGATCAGCAGGGAGTTGGATCAGAATTGAAGCAGCTGGGACTTGAACTGGTGCCTGTATGGGATACCAGTGCCTCCGGCAGCTGGCTTTTACCTACTATACCACAGCATGGGCCCCAGCAGAAATTCTTTACAGTGAAACAAAACAAAATGTTTCATTTGGATCTCTGAGTTTTCCAATTTGGTCACATACATAGAATGAGCAAAGAAAATGGTAGTAGGTCAGACTGTGCTGTGTTGGCAAGACAGCCTCAGAGTCCCAGATTTCATTCCCAGTGTGAGATTTATACTGCTTAGCAGCCACTGCAATGCACCTCTTTTTGCATTGCTATTTAAACAAGTGTTTGGATAAATGCTTTGATGTCATTGCTCAAAATAAAAACTGCTGCAAGACTCAACAGCAAGAATTTGTTTAACATTCTGTGCACATATCCTGCAAGGCCAGCACATTCCCAAAGTTATTTCACAGCACAAATCTTCATCACAAGAGAGTACTTTGGTCCTCCACACAAATTGGCTGTCTGTAGAGCACTTTTTCTTGGCTACTAATTTGTCATGTGACAGAGAATGTTGTGTCTTTACTTCTCATGTCAATCTGTTCATCTGTTCCAGGAGCATCTGTCCTTCTAGTAATGAGTGTTTTTGTTTTGTGAGAGGATATAACTACCCCTTCCCAGAGAAGACATGTCTCTTTAACCAAGGATGGAAATTCATTTTTAATGAATCTACACTTAATCACCCACACAATACCTAACCATAAAGTAGATATTTTTCTGGAGCTCCTAATCTATTCCAAGACCCATGTCTGTCTCCATAATTTGCAGGGTCAAGTGTAAAATTACACTATGGAACCTGTTTAAAGTAGTATGAATTTCAAAATGGTGACAGTAATAACATTAAAGCAAATATGAGGCCCTTCTAAACAGGAGGCCCTATGTGACTACACAAATCAGACATGTATCCATCAGCCAGTCCAGTCAAGAGATAATTTATCTCTAATTGTCCTTTGAATAAATCAGTTATTTCTATTTTTCAAGGAAAAAAAAAACAAAAACAAAAACTCAGTGAATTAAAGGAACACATCAAAAATCACACAACTAGAAAGTTGTAGAAACAGGCACATCTTACTCAAAAACCTATCATCTTTCCCATACACAAAAGGTTATCAAAGTATACATAGCCTGCAGACCAAATGTAACTCATGGTTAAAAAATGGATTTTATACTTTTAGATGGTTGAAATAGCAAAAAAGATAATATTTCATGACAATTGAAAATTACATTAAGATTTCAATATCCATAAGTAAGTTTTTGAAACACAGTATGAGAGTTAACTAGTTACAATTGAGACATGCAGCCAGTAAAGCCTAAAATATTTACTCTTTGCAGAAAGTTGCCCTGTGGCATGTAGCCAGTGAACACAGAGTCATTAGAAAAGACACTTAAAATGTATGGATGTATATTTAATTAACTGGGCATTTCCTTATCCTTAGCATATTACTTACCTAGGTTGCCATAACAAAGTACCACAGACTGAATGGCTTAAATGGGAAATTATTTCATTATTTCATTATTTCACAGTACTAGAGCTTAGATGTCTTAAATCTAGGTGTGTCCTTTTGAGAGAACTGAAAGAGAATGTGTTCCATGCATTCCTTTTCTACTGGCTTACCAGAAATCATTGCCACTTTTTGTCTTGTAACAGCATCACTCTCAGCTCTGCTTTCATGTTCACATTATGTTCTCCTTATATGTGTGTGTTGGTATCTGTATCCAAATTTTCCCTTTTTATAAGAACATCAGCCACAATGGAATAGAGCTCATCCTAGTGTTCTCATCTTAATCAGATCGTCTGCGAAGATCCTATTGCCAAATGGCAGCCACATTCACAGTTTCTAGGAGTTAGGACTTCATATTTTTTTGGAGGCTGATGGTGGTGATTACATACTTCAACCCATAAAAAGTTGGTAAAATAAATAAATAGTAATCAAGCAAATAAAACATTAATCAAATAACTTACAATCTTACATCATTCTTTTTTATTTTTTAATTTTTTTTCATTCTTGATTCTATTTTTCTCTATCCTTTGCATGACCACCAGTCATGCAGGAAATAATTGTAGCACTTCTCCAAATCAATATTCTCAGCCTTTCTTTTTTTCCCAAACATATTTAATTATTTATTTGAAAATTTAAATATAAAGAGACAGAGAGAGAGAGAGAGAGAAACAGGGAGAGAAAGAGAGAGTATGAGTGATTTTCCATCTGCTGGTTCACTCCCCAAATGACCACAATGGCTGGATGGTGCCAGACAGAAGCCAGCACGAGCTCAAGTGCTTGAATGATCATTTGTTGCTTTCCCAGGGGCATTAACAGCTAGCTGGATCTTGAACCTGAACTCTGATATGGGATACTGCAAGTGGCAGCTTAATATGCTGTACCACAATGACGGCTCCATTCAGTCTTCCAGTCTTCATTTTACCTAATTCCTCTCATCCTGGTAAGTCATCTTTGATGGTCATTGGATTCTTCCTCTGCTCCCTTGTGCTGGCATTTATGAACTCAAGACAAAGACATGCAGTTGAGGATTGTTACCTTACCCACCTTCTGAAAACAAGATATAAATCATGATGAGGCTCCTTGCTTTGTTCATTCTGTCCATTTAAATCCCGAGTTTATCCTGAATATGTGCGTGTGTATTTCTCTTTTAGATATCATATTCTAAATAACAGAGTAATGCTTTGCTGAGAAACCAAGGCTATAGCAATATTAATTGTGTCGCTTGAATTTACAGCAAGGGTCTTTTGCAATTCTAAAGCATTGTGATGAGCTTTCGATTCCTGGCACAGTGCTGTAGACTGCATTGTCCCCACAACTGTTGGATACTTATCTAGCACTGTAACACTTAGCAACCAGTTTTATCTTCAAAGCTCTGCCTTCTGATTTAATTAGTCTTTCTGATTTTCTATGAAGTACATGTGCTATCCTTCTTACTTAATAATAATGTAAAATGAAGTAACAAGAGGAAATGATTTTTAGAGCATTGTAGATCGCTTCTAATGAGTCAGAAACTAATTAAGGTGGCACGAATTTTGAGAAAACAAGTAAGGTCTTGGTCTCAGGGGCATTATGAATCCTCATTATACTTACAAGGACCCTCTACTCATCACATAGCATGTTATGCAGCAGGTGGCTTCTTATCAATTATTGAGTGAGTGAATTAACTAAGGAAACAAAGTATGCATTAATATCTATGCTGCATCAAGCACTAACCAAAGCCATGTAGTTTGTCTTTCTTTTTATTTTCAGATTTATTGAGGTATAATTAAAAAACAAAAGTGATATATATATAATATAGAAAATACATGCATGTATGTAGATATATGTGCATATATGAAGTTGCATATAAAATCAATTTTTATTTTTTTATTGAGACATCAGTACACCTACTTGAGGCATTTCTAAAATAACTTCTTCTTACTGTCCAACTCTTCTCTGCTGTTTCACTACCTCAATGCCTGGCATAACGATTGTATATGGAGAGTTCAATGATTGATTGCAAATGACATGAAATAGGCAGAAGCTAGCTAAGTCTGTTGAGCTGGAAGTCACAAGCCCCCGAGAAATTCTATTTTACCATTTGAATCTCAAAACCCACCTTTTCTGGGGATGCATCTACTTCATTCAAGAGCTAAGGAGGGACACCATAGAAATATGGGTGGGGGCCAGTGCTGTGGTGTAGGGGGTAAAGCTGCCGCCTGCAGTGCTGATCCAGCTCTCTGCTATGGCCTGGGAAAGCAGTAGAAGATGGCCCAAGTGTTTGGGCTCCTGCACCCATGTGGGAGACCCAGAAGAAGCTCCTGGCTCCTGGCTCCTGGCTTCAGATCTTCCCAGCTCTGATCGTTGTAGCCATTTAGGGAGTGAACCAGCAGACTGAAGATTTTTCTCTCTGCCTCTGCCTCTGTCTCTGCTTCTGCCTCTCTGTAACTCTGCCGTTCAAATAAATAAATATTTAAAAAGAAAGAAAGAAAGAAGGATAAGCTCCACCTGGAATTTGTGGAGATGCCATTTAATTCTCAGGTGGCTTCATGCCTGGGGCTACCACCCCCAACCTTACAAAAGGAGCAACATCAGGGGAGGAGTTCTCGTTCCACCACCTGCAGGAGCTGTTTGGGTACTCTCTCTCTTCTCTCCTATACCCCTCTCCTTTGAGGTAGATCTAACACACCACCCTACACGGGACAACCAATGCCCCCATGTGTTTGTTTTTACCTTCTCATCTTTTTAATACGTTTTATCACTTTGTGCACTTATTCATGTCAGTATTTAGCATACTTGTCTTCATGCATGATAAGAGCCTGAAGCGGGGTCAGCACTGTGGCATAGTGGATAAAGACGCCGCCTGAAGTGCCACCATCCCATATGGGCACCAGTTCAAGTCTCAGCTGCTCCACTTCCTATCCAGCTCTCTGCTATGGCCTGGGAAAGCAGTGGAAGATGGCCCAAGCCCTTGGGCCCCTGTACCTGCGTTGGAGACCCAGAAGAAGCTCCTGGCTTCCAACTTCAGATTGGCCCAGCTCTGGCCATTGTGACTATTTGGGGAGTGAACCAGTGGATGAAGGACTTCTCTCTTTCCCTGCCTCTGCCTTTCTATAACTCTACTTTTCAAATAAATAAATATGTAAAAAAGAGCCTGGAGTAAGACAATTAATAACCCCTTATCTATATCACCATATCCAAAGTACTTTGAAATCGTAGCATATAAGAGAAACCACCCAACACAATTTTGCTGAAAGTAATTTTCTAGGTAATCACGATCTTTTTGGCTCTGCTTTTTTCTTTCCTTTTTTAAAAAAAAAGATTTTACTTATTTGAAAGAGTTACAGGACAGCGCCGCAGCTCACTAGGCTAATCCTCCGCCTGTGGCGCCGGCACCCTGGGTTCTAGTCCCGGTCGGGGCACCAGATTCTGTCCCGGTCGCTCCTCTTCCAGTCCAGCTCTCTGCTGTGGCCAGGGAGTGCAGTGGATAATGGCCCAAGTCCTTGGGCCCTGCACCCGCATGGGAGACCAGGAAGAAGCTCCTGGCTCCTGGCTTCAGATCGGCACAGTGCCACTTGGGTGAACCAACAGAAAGAAGACCTCTCTATCTCTCTCTCTCTCTCTCTGTCTAACTCTGCCTGTCAAAAAAATAAAAATAAAAAATAGAAAGAGTTGCAGAGAGAGTGTGTGAAGGAGACACCCACATACACACACACAGAGAGAGAGAGAGAGAGAAAGAGAGAGAGATCTTCCATCCACTGATTGACTCCTCGGAAGATCAAAATGGCCAGGACTGAGACAGGCTGAAGCGAGGAGCCAGGAATTACATTCAGATCTCCCATGTGGTTGGCAGGGGCCCAAATACGTGGGCCATCTTCTGCTTATTCATCTGGTGTCTTACATATTAGCATCTGACACCATACACTGCTCTCTAGCATAGGCTTATCATTAGTTTGCAAATTTCAAAATCCACATAGATGATAATTAATCACTCTAATCTTTCAATTGCTTTACCTCCTCACTTCCAAAGATCTTGTCTTCCATTTCACCTTGGGCACTCTTTTCACAATACTGCTCCTACAGTCAACCCATCACTGTTCATCTGAAAAGACTTAGCTAACATAGAAAATGTGCCCAATGCGGATTATTTCTGCAGTCAGGACAAAATACAATGACTCCCCAAGTAGTGAGATAGCAATGCAGAGGGTATAGAGCAGTAAATTTTGGATCGACTAACATTACAAATTCCTATAGATTTTGATGTTAAAGCCAACAATATTTGCTGATGCATTGGACCGGAGTTGTGGGATAATGAAAGGTCACAACATATTTGTCCTTAGCAACTGGGTAAATCATGGTATCAAATTCTGATGTGAAGATGTAGTTCTGGAATTTCTACTCTGTACAATTGGTCTACAAGTCTGTTTTTTGTGCCCATACCAAGCTGTTTTGATTATAGCTGCCCAAAGAATCCATGCATTTTCAACCAACTTATATTTGACAGGGAACTAAAATCAATCCCTGGAGCAAGAACCGTCTCTTTAACAAATTGTGCTTGGGAAACTGGATCTCCACGTGTAGAAGTATGACGCTAGACACATGCCATACACCTTACACAAAAATCCACTCACAATGAAACAAAGACCTAAATATATGACCTGATACCACCAAATTACTAGAGAATATTGGGGAAACACTGCAATACATTTGCATAGGCAGAGACCTCTTGGAAAAGACCCCAGGAGCACAGGCAACCAAAGCCTAAGAAATGGGATTACATCAAGCTGAGAAGCTTCTGCATTACAAAAGAAGTCAGAAAAGTGAAGAGTCAACCAAGAGAAGGGAAGAAAATATTTTCAAACTGTGCAACTGATAGAGGATTAACAACCAGAATCTTTAAAGAGCTCAAGAAACTCAACAACAAAACAAACAATCCAATTAAGAAATGACAAAGGACTTGAACAGGTATTTTTCAAGAGAAGAAATTCAAATGGCCAACAGACACTTGAGAAAATGCTGGGGTTCACTAGCCATCAGGGAAATGTAAATCAAAACCACAATGAGGTTTCACCTCACTCCAAGTGAGTTAGAATGACAAGTTAGTATGGCTCTCACACTGAAATCAACAAACAATAAATACTGGCTAGGATGTGGAGAAAACGGTACCCTGGTCCACTGTTAGTAGGAATGTAAACTGTTGCAGCCACTGGGGAAGACAGTGTGGACATACCTCAGAAATCTGAATGTAGACCTACCATATGACCCAGCCATCCCACTCCTGGGAATTTACCCAAAAGCAAAAGAAATCAGCATATGAAAGAGTTGTCTGCACCCCCATGTTCATTGCAGTGCAATTCACACTAGCTAAGATATGGATTCTACCCAAATGTCCACAACTGTTGACTGGATAAAGAAATTATGGTATATATTCACTATGGAGAGTACCACTCAGTTGTTAAAAAAAAAAAAGAAAGAAAGAAATCCTGTCTTTGGTAACAAGATGGATGCAATTGGAAATCATTTTACTTAGTGAAATAAGCCAGTCCCAAAAAGACAGTTGAAATGCAATGTACTGGAGTGAAACAGACATTTTGAGATTCAAAGATTGGTTACAGTCCTTGTTTCTTCTGTTGAGGAACAGTGTTTTTTTTTTTTTCTTCATACTATTTGTTGAACTCTTTTACTTAGTGTAGGGTTAAGTATAAGATTATTAACTAAATTAAAATATATTTGTAAAAATTAAGAGTGAGAATGTGAAAGGGAGGAGGAAGGTTCGGAGCATGGGCAGAAGGGAGGGTAGAGGAAGAATTGTCACTATGTTCTTAAATCTGTATATATGAAATACATGAAACTTTTATAACTTAAATATTTTTTAAAAAATTCAAAATGAAAAAAATAACAAAAAATGTATAGTTCTGGTGGAAAAACTGCTAGGCTTTGGACAAAAAGAAATGTCAAGTAACTGTGCATATGAGTATAGAGTTCAAAAAAGACATCAAATTTGGAAGGCAATAGTACATAGATGATAGCTAAATCTATGAAGCTGAAGTTAACTAGGTTGTGATTAGAAAGAGCAAAGAGAACAGAATAAAGCACAAAGCTATGAAATACTACAACTTTGAACATTTGCAGAGAGGAGGAAGGAGCAGAAAAGGATAATGATGAGTGTCTAATGAGTTTGAAGGATCATACATCATGATTTATTTATTGATCTATGCTACTATAATAATCCATATCAAAGGATATGATCATAGAAACACAAGTAATAAATTATTGAATCTTAGTGTGAAAAAAGAAATTCACTGTATGTTCCCTGGCCAGACTATATAGGTCAGCTCACCAATGAGTATATTAATCAGTATGTATTAGTATATTAATGAAATCTTCAAAATCGAAAATTCAAATGTATTTGTGTTAAAGCAGTCATGAAATTAAAAAGTTAACACATATACACAAAACAACATCAATATACACTTGATTCTGTTCAGTTGATAAAATTAATATTTAGGAGTAAACTAAGAGGAGCATAATTCATATCTTTGGTTTTATTTCATAGGTCTTTACATCAACAATTTCTAAAAATAAGATTACCTAAATCTAGATTGTTTTAAAGAAAATATCAAATGTCTAGTATACTTTAACAACTCCACATACTTGAATTTCGCTAGCAACCACCATCCTTTCAGTTCAAATTGAGACTAAGTTCTCCTCCTCTGGATGGATTAGACATCTACTTTATTTTTTTATTAAGCCATTATAAATTCCATTCCTGTTATCTGCTTATGTGTCCCTCTTTGCCCACATTTGAAACTCCTCAAAAATAAGAAGTAACTTTAAAAGGAGCTTTAAAAAATTATGAAACTATATTTATTTGATATAAAATTGAAAACTATATTTTCCCATACTGTGTATCTGCATGAATTTTTGAAGACATGTTTACATATTCATATGTACAGTTTTCAGTTTGGTATATTCACTTATGAAGCATGTTCACAGCTTCTGGGAACTCCATTGTCAGAAGTTTTCCTTCATAAAGTACAAGTGCCTTGCAAGTAAGGTTAACCTGTAAAGAAGAAAGAAGGATTACAAGAGATGCTTAGATATCAACAAACAAACAAGGGAAACATTAAGGATCAATCCAGTATGATGTCTCCAAAAGAATATAGTAATTCTCCAGAATTAGATAACCCAAGGAAATTAAGTGAGATATGAAAGAAATGAGGAAAACAATATGTGATGTGAATAAAAAATTCAACAAAAATTAGAAATTATTAAAAAATCAGAAATTTTGAAGCTGAAAATTTCAACCAATGAAATAAAATATACAGTTAGAAGTTCAATAACAGAACAGACCAAGTGGAAGAAAGAATTTCTGATCTTGGGGACAAGACTTCAAATTATCCAGTGAGACAAAAATAAAGAGAAAATAATTTAAATGAATGAAGAAAAATTATGATTCATAAGGTATACTATTAAGTGATCAAATACAGGTATTATAGGGCTATGTGAAGCGTTGTTGTGGATTCCTTCTGAGAGAAGAAGCGCAGTGGCAGGCAAGAGGCACGGAGTCACCACACAGACCCTGGGAGTCAAGTGAAAGCAGGCTAGAGGTGAGCAGCCTGCAGACTCGTTTATTTCAGTTGGTACCACAGCTTATGTAGCCAAGACAGCCAAGCCGGTCAAGGGGCGGTTTTTGCCCTAACCAATCACTGCCTGTTGCCAAGCAGGCTCCTTTGCCAGGTGGATTCCGAAGCCATTCCTGAGTAACTGACACTTGCTTGCTAGCAACCATCTTAGCATGGCCTTCTGATTCCACCACAGTGAAGGAGAAGAGAGGGGAAAAGGACTTGAGAATATGTTTATGAAATAATTGTTGAAAACTTCTGAAGTCTTCAAAAGAGTATGGACATCCAGATATGGGAAGGTTGAAGGACTTCAATCAGAGTCAATGAATAAAAGCTTCTCTGTGGCATACCATAGTCAAATTGTCAAAATTTAAGGACAACTAGAGAATAATAAAGACAATGAGAGAATAATGTCAAGTTACATACAAAGAAAAACCCATTGTCCCAAGAGAAGATTTCTTAATAGAAACCCTATAGGCCAGAAGAGAGTGGGATGATATATTCCAAGTTTCAAAAGAAAAAATCTTACAACCAAGAATATTATATCCAGCAAAGCTTTTATTTAAAAATGAAGGAGGACCTTGAGAGCTTGTTTGGAGGTTCTAGCAGGGGAGCGCAGCTACTTGTATACCCTTGACCGAAGACCGGTCCTCCTCTAGCAGGGAAGGTCGTCCTCTTCGACCGAGCGTGCAGCTTCGGGAGGGACGCACATGGAGCAGTGAGGGAGGCAGGGACACCCGCCTAGCCAGCCAGATCAGCCGAATCAACCCTGGCGATCAATGGGGTGACAGATGTCACAGCCAGATCACCCTCACATCCAAGGAAATAAACAATTCGGGACATGCTCAAGCTGACTTACCTCAAATAGTAGAGTTAGAAACATATCAGGGGATTCCAATTCAATCCCATCAAGGTGGCATGTACCAATGCCATCTCACTAGTCCCAGTGATCCATTTCTGTTCACAATTGATCATAATGATAGGACTAAGAACCAAAGGGAGCACATAAACAAGAATAGTGTCTGCAAATACTAGCTGATAGAATAAGAAAGGGAGAGAATGATCCAACATAGGAAGTGAGATACACAGCAGACCCATAGAATGGCAGATGTCCTAAACAGCACTCTGGCCTCAGAATCAGCCCTTAAGGCATTCAGATCTGGCTGAAAAGCCCATGAGACTATTTCAGGCATGGAAAGCCAAGACACTCTGAAAAAAAAAAAACACCTAAATGAAAGATCTCCGCGAGTGAGATACCAGTGGAAAGAATGGGTCATCAAAGAAGGAGGTACCTTTCTCTGAAGGGAGGAGAGAACTTCCACTTTGACCATGGCCTTGTCTAAATATGATCAGAGTCGGTGAACTCAGGGGGCTTCCATAGCCTTGGCAACTCATGACAAGAGCCTAGGGTGATTACTGAGGCCATAAACAAGAGTGTCAATTTGTTAAGTCAACAACAGGAGTCACTGTGCACTTACTCCTCATAGGATCTTTGTCCTTAGTGTGCTGTACATTGAGATTTAATGCTATAACTAGTACTCAAACAGTATTTTTCACTTTATGTTTCTGTGTGGGAGCAAACTGTTGAAATCTTTACTTAATATATGCTAAGCTGATCTTCTGTATATAAAGAGAAACGAAAATGAATCTTGATGTGAATGGAAAGGGAGAGGGAGTGGGAAAGAGGAGGGTTGCAGGTGGGAGGGACATTATGGGGGGGGAAGCCATTATAGTCCATAAGCTGTACTTTGGAAATTTATATTCATTAAATAAAAGTTTAAAAAAAAATGAAGGAGGAGCAAATTGCACTCCTGAAAAGCAAAAACCGCAAGAATTCATCACCAACAGACCAGTCCCAAAAGAAACCTGAAGGGATTCCTACATTAGAATCAACTGTCATGAAAACACATCACATTATGAAATTCATTAACAGAGCAGATACACCAAAGAGAAATAGAATTAACAATATCATGACACAAAGCTACCAGAGGTCTAAATAACAATAGAGGCAGAAAGAAACAGGCAACAAATAAAATAATCATTAAGCAACAAGTAACATGACAATGGGTAGTTCTTTTTGAACTATATTAGCCTGGAATGTAAATAGTTTAAATTCTCCAGTCAAAAGATAAAGGTTGGGGCCTGCGCTGTGGCACAGGAGGTTAATCCTCTGCCTGCAGCATTGGCATCCCATATGGACACTGGTTCTAGTGCTGGCTGCTCCTCTTCCAATCCATCTCTCTGCTGATGGCCTGGGAAGGCAGTGAAAGATGGCCCATGTCCTTGAGCCCTGGTACCTGTGTGGGAGACCTGGAGGAAGCTCTTGGCTTCTGGCTTCTGATCAGCCCAGCTCTGGCCATTGCTGCCGTTCACGGAGTGAACCAGCGGATGGAAGACCTTTCTCTCTGTCTCCCTCTCACTGTCTATAACTCTACCTGTCAAATAAATAAAATAAAATATTTTTTTAAAAAGATAAAGGTTGATAGAAAACAATACCCAACTATATGCATAGTAAGAAAAATGAAGGATTGGAAGAAGATACACAATGCAAATATAAACCAAAAATGAGCTGAAGTAGCCATAATCCTATCAGATAAAACAGAGTTTACATTAAAAACTATAAAAAAAGATAACAAGAAACACATTATATGTTAATAAGGCAACCAGAGAGATTATACAGCAATCATAAATATATACATACCCAAGACCACCCAAACATATAAAGCAAATATTAGACACAAAAGGAGAGATAGATGCCAATATAATAATAGCAGGGGGCTCCAATATCCCATTATCATCAACGGACAAATCATCCAGACAGAAAATCGGGAAATATACATCAGTGTTGAACCAAACTATAGAGAAAGTGGCTGTAACAGATATTTACAGAACATTTCAGCAAGTAGCTACAGGATGCTGTGCAATTCATCTCTGAGATCAAGCTTGAAGTTTCTAGTTCAGAACTGCCAGGATTGGCAGAATTTAAGCAAACTAGATAACAAAACATTAGGTGCCATGAGCACATACTTCCCTATTCCCACCTCCAAGGAGTAAGTGTATTTCCAAACATAATTTCCTTCTAAAACAAGAAAATTATGTTTTATTTTTTTTATCTTAGGGGCTAAAGGATAACTTCCACCTCTCTTGAATGAATACAGAGATGTCTGTTGAATGGCAAGGGAGGCAAAGGGTGTGTTCCTATGAACTCAGTCATATGAGCCCAGAATTCTCATCAACAGACAATAGACTTTGAGACATGTCTTTGATTAGCTTAAAAGAGGGAATCGTGCATTTCACTGTGTAAGGTTCATTTTGACATGCACTTTAATAATCAGGCCAATGCTTTTCTTCCTCCTGCTTCTCATTTTAAGAGTTGAAGAAATTATGTTGGGATTCTGCCCAGCCACCCTCTGGCATGATCATTTGTTGGGACTCATAAGACTCAGAAGCTGTTATATTCAGGGTTGTAGTTCTTTATTATGATATGGAACAGATGAAATTAGTGAAAGTAAAATGTGCCCAGGACAAAGTTCAAGAGAAACAAGGAATGAGTTGCCAGGTGCTGTTGACCGGTAACGAATTTCAGCTGTATTGTTTCACCAATGCTCTAAATTGTTGTTCCACATATTTCTGTACAGAATAAGAAAGAACGATGGAGGAAAAAGTCATGGACCCTGCAAAGGAAGCCACATCAATTTTCTGGCTATTCTATTTCCATGTGTGTTGGCTTCTGATGATAGCTCCACTTCAACTTCCTGCTTAAATCTGACGAAGTTCCATATTTTGTTTAGATTTTCTTCCATTATTATCTTGATGAGTTAGTCATTCCTGCTTCTTATCTTCCATAGCGTTTTAACACAAGTCTTAATCCTGTTTGGTATGTCCTATTTCTTTATGGTTACCTGTTTTCCCTACATTCTTAAATGGTAATGCTTTGCTAATCTTAGGATAAGAATAGCAAAGGCAGTTAATACTTAAATGATACATAATATATTGCCATAAATACTTTAATATAATTTCTTACTTAAACCACATAAGGACTCTCAGAAAGTACTATTTCATATTGTTGCTGTAACAACTTGTCACAAACTAAATTATCACACTAAAATAAATCAACACACATCTATTAGCATACAGCTCTGAAGGATAAAATTCCAATATGGATCTCATTTTGTTTATATCAATGTGTCAGGGCTACATTTCTTTCTGGAGGCTCTAGGAAATAACCAATTTCTTTGCCTTTTCTTGTTTTTAATAACAATTTGCATCTCTTGACTGGGACCTGCTTCCACCATCCACCATCTTTAAAGCCAGCAAAGGCGAGCTGAATTATTTTCCTGATGATGTCTTTTTGGTTCTCACTGTGATCACAGCCAGGAAAGATACTCAACTTTTAAGGAAATGCATGATGACTTTGAGCATCCAGGATAATTTTGCCATCTCATAAGATCTCTGCAATGTGCCTTTTGCCACGTAAAGTGATGTATTCACAAGATTTGGGAATAGGGATGGGCATATCTTGGGAGACATTATTCTGCATACTACAGATACAAAGCATTTTATAGATGGAAACTTGAGGTGCAAAGAAGTTTGATGACTTATCCAAATTATAAATGTTGAGGCCAGAAATCAAAGGTAGTCTGGGGGCAGCACTGTGGCTTAAACTGCTGATTTGGATGCCACTATCCCATATTGTGTGCCCGTTCAAGTCCTGGCTGTACTGCTTCCATTCCAGCTTTCTGATAATGTGCCTAGGATGGCATAAGTATTTGGGATCCTGCCACCCATGTGGGAGACCAGGATGAAGTTACTGGCTCCTGGCTTCTGCCTGGCCCAGATCTAGCTATTGTAGTCATTTGGGGACTGCACTAGTAAATGGAAGATCACTCTCTCTCTTGCTCGCTCACTCTCTTTCTCTCTTACTCTCACTATCTCTATTTTGCTCTCTCTTTCACTCTGCCTTTCAAAGATATAAATAAATAATAAAGCTTTAAAAAAGTTCAGTATGGCACCTAAGATGGTACAAAAGTAAACAATAGTTCAGTTTAGTTAGGGAACCATAACACTGCCCACTCATTCTCATCCTTAGCTTTCCCTGATTCTCTTTGCCATCATTAAGAGTTATTTTCGTTTCAGTGCGATTCATTGTAACTCACTGTTACTGTTAAAAGTGAATTCCATTCTGATATTACCTCAGGGATTTGACTTAGCTCAGAGTTTTTTCCGAGGAATATTTACATTTCCAAGAAGATCTAGATAGGTCCAGAAGATCTGTGTGTGTTTAGAGGGTTTGCAATAGGTCATCAGTTACACAAAGCTCCGAAAGCGTCTAGAGAAAAATCTGGTTCTAGGCTTTCTGAAGTCTTTAGATGATATTCTCAGCTTTCTTGAACTTTAACACTTCCTTGAGACCCTTCTTAGAGCATTGAAACAGAGGATAGAAGTCTAGAAAACTTTTGTCTAATGCAAAATATGTTTAATATGTATTATTCTTCACATGTATCTTTCTTACTTAGTATTCTTCAGGGTCCTTTTACCAGGCAGAATGCAATTTCTTGGGTGTCTTCTGTATAAAAGCTGTGATTAGAATATTTATGTATTTTAGGAAAATAAAGGAATAATTGAACATCTATATCTGGAAACACAATATTTGCATAATGAAGTCTTGTCTGTCTTGTGGTCCCTAGACAGCCTTTTTTGTGTCTTGACAGTTGCATTCTCTGGAGGTCAGTCATCACTATAAATTTAAAGTGACTTTTACAAGAACTCAATTAAGAGCAAACTCAGAGGAATGTAGGGCACATGCAATTCGTGTATTTACTTGGTTATACAAAGAGTGAAACAATGACTGGCGATGTGTAACTTCAGAAAATTCAGCACTGCATAGTTGTTAGCAGTTTGAGTATCCAAACAAATGTGAGCAGAAATGAATCATAAACTATTTATTTGGAGAATGCATTTGGAAATATATATTTGTACCTTTACTGTAGGGCTTAAAGTATTTACGAACTCAGCTCTAAAGTATTTTTAAATCATTTAAGTGAGTACTCATGTATGTATGTAGTAAAATGAAACCTATTAGACTCTGAGAACTAGTGGAAGAAATATAGTAATGTTATTTAAGATGCTTGTCACAAAGTATCTGTGTATTGAGGGACACACTTTCAAATTGAAATAAATCTGATTTCCTCCTTGGTTCCCATAATAATAAGTGGTGAATTAGTCTATTGGGACAAGTGCCAATGAATGAATTACTGTTTGTTATATTTTTAAAATTTTATTTGAAAAGCAGAGGTACAAAGACAGAGGGCCAGAAAGAGAGAGAGAGAGATCTCCCATCTACCAGTTCATTCCCTAGGTGTCCACCACAGCTGGGGTTGGGCCAGGCTGAATCCAGGAATAAGGAACTCAATCTAGATCTCCCACATAGGTGGCAGGGACCCAAGTGTTTGTGTCATTATTTGCTTCCTCCCAGGATGCACATTAGCAGGAAGCTGAACAAGAAGCAGAGTAGCTGGGACTCGAACCAAATACTCTGGTATGGGATGCAAGTGTTGCAAGTGGCAACTTAACCGCCGCACAAAACACTCATCTCTGATAAAAGAAAGCACGACCCCCACCTTGCCCTTTTCATTTTCTTTGTAGTGTTCCCTGAATTGTCAATACTGCCCTAAGTTCTCCTTCACTGCAGCGGGTACTGAGCCTAGTGATTAAGATGCTACAATGGAGTACCTGGGTTCCATTTAGGACTCTGAATCTTGACTCTATCTTCCTGCCAAAGCAGACTCTGAGAGGCAGTAGTGCGAGACCTGCGTTGCATTTCCAGCAGGAACCAGCAAATGAGTGCTCACACTATGTCTCTCTCACTCTGTCTCTCAAATAAACAAAATTTTTAAAATTGTCCATCATCTTCTCATCCCCTTTGCACTTCCACAAGAAAGGGGGTAAAATTGAAAGCAATTAGTATCCATAAATTTATTAGCATAGGCTGAAGAAGAGATTGAAATAATTGATTTATTAAGCAATTGGCAATAATTAGGTATGTAGATTTTAGATAAGCATTGAATAACCCTGTTTAAAGAAAAAATCTGCAAGGTGACATAATACCTCTCATTTATATAAATTGCTTGTGTAGGTATCAAAAGCAACATGGGCCTCATTATGCAATATTTTAAGCTAATTAGCTATGTAAAATAAAGGAAATTATATTGAAAACTTTATATATGAAATGCAGGAAATATTTAGGAGGGTTCCCTACTATTAGTGTCCTGCTGCTTCTTTTTCTACTACTATGGTGACAGAATAAATTGCAGCTGGAGAAGTTAGGATAGAACAGTAAGACTCCCTTGAAACACTAACCCATTTATGAGCAGTTGGAACACCAGAAGGACTGTTGTGTATCATTTTGCCTCCTACAGTCTGCCAAAGAGAAATGCAATGCCTGAATATGTATCCCACATACATTTGTATGCCAATTACTGCATTCTCAGATTTTAAAGGTAACATAGAATGAAAATCTCATGCTTTCTTTTTCAAGTAGGCTAATGAAGTATCAGAAATCCCAACTAGCATGCAGGGTAAGTTGAATGTTAAAATAATCATAGAATCGTCATTTAGCTCTTCAATTTGAGGAAGTATTTAGCCTTGGATAATAACAACTTTCAGAAACATGAAGAAATGGAAATAAGGACTCCTGTCTCTCTCTCCATTATATGATGCAGCTGTCTTACAAATTTGCTTTCTTCCTAGCTAGAAGGACTAGTACAGCAAACAATCTGAGAAAGAATTAGCATTTTAAAGCTCAGTATTTTAATGTATTAAACTTTTTATTCCAAAAAAGAGTTTTAAATTTACACAACAAAGAATGTGAAATAGTGAAGAGTTCCCATACACCCTACACCTAGAGTCCCCTAGATGCGCCATCTCATATTAGCATGATATGTTAGTCACAATTAATAAAATACTCTCAACTTCTATTTTTTATCCAAATCCCCTCTCTCCATCCCACCCATTTCCACCTCTAGTGATCAACATTCTGTATCCATATTGAGGCTTTCTTTTTAATTTTAGTTCCGACATATAAGGGAGAACATGCAATGCTTGTCTTTCTGTGAATGGCTTGTTTCATTAAACATGATGTCCTCCAGTTGCATCTATTTGTCTGCAAGTGACCAAATTTAATTTTTTTTATTTATAGCTTGACAATATTCCATTATGTGTATATATCACATTTTCTTTATCTATTCATCTGATGATGGATGCCTTAGCTGATTTGATGCTTTGGCTATTATGAACAGTTCTGCTATAAACATGGTGGTGTAAGTATCTCTTTGATATAATGTGTTCATATCTTCCAGATATACACCCAGTAGTGGGATTGCTGGATCAAATGGCAAATCTACTTCTAGTTTTTAAAGAAATTACCATTCTGTTTTCCACAATGGCTGAATTAAGTTACATTCCCAGCAATTGTATATAAGAGTTGTCATCATTTTGTCTTTTTGATAATAGTCATTCTAATTTGGATGAAATGATATCTCATTGTTGTTCTGATTTGCATTTCTCTGATGACTAGTGGTATTTAGCATTTTTTCATATTTTATTGACTATTTTTATTTTTCTTTTGCATTTATAGAGCGACAATTACAAAATAATGATTATTTGATGTGGCCACTAATAAATTGTTCTCAATTGAAAATTTAGTTGTAGTCCTGGTTTATGTAATAACTTGTTATTTTTGTGGTTGGCCATGATCTCTAATCAGTGTGGCCACTAGTCTTCCCTACCAACTAGTCACTTCATTAGTTAGAATTACTACTTTTGATTGTTAGTTACAGCTAGTAACAAGCAGTGATCAATAATTGCATTCAATAAAAACTTGTGATTGTTAGTTACAATGACCAAGTAGCAATGTCAAGTAGACCAGTAAGTAGTTATGTTTACTAGTTGTGAACGTAGGTTGGAGTTGATAGCTACCAGTGCTCACAAACTACGGCCATAAACGCTGATGAATAATTATTGTTGTATTAAATAGCTATAACTACCAATTTGTGGGTACCAGTTTCATCTGTTACTTACATCTGAATTAGTTATGATTACTAATTAGTTGTAGTTGTTATTGATATTAGTTATTGGTAGTCATATCACTTAGCTACGGTTATTAACTAGTTGGGGATACTAGTTGTTGCTGAAAATTATTATAAACTAATCCTGCCATGTAAATACAGCTACTAATTTGTGTGCCTAAGAAATATGATCATTTTCAGTTGTGCTTGTTTACTAGCTATAGTTACTAATTATCCTCAGTGATAAGTTCAGAAACTCAATATGGTTAGATATAGTTAGAGTAAGTTAAATTAAGGTTATGGTTCATGGTGGTCATTAACATGTTATGATTAATATTTGTGTTTGTTAACCATTTGTGCTTACTTGCGAATTTTGAATATTTTTATGGTTCCCTGTTGCTATTTATAGTTACGATTAGCCATAGATTTGATTAATTGTTGCCTACAGATGCATTTATTATTGTGTATATTTAATTACATGTAGTTATAGGTAGCTATAGGTGGTTGCAGTTATATGATGGCTTATTTTCAATCTCATGGAAAATGTTGATTAACTTTGAATTCAGTTTTCAAGAACTTTATAAAATCCCTGTGTAGTTGTAGAGTGCTGGAATTTTTGAGTTATGATTATTTGATTTGTAATCTCACAGAATTACCTTCAAGTATTCCTCAGATTTTGTCAAGTAGACCTGTTTTGTTTCATATCATTCAGTTGACTCATCATTACCTCTAGAGAATATAAACTATAATGTACTTCAGTGTAGACTCACATTTAGGAGTTTACTCATATAGTAAACTCCTGGGGTGTTTCTTATCTTTTTGTACCCATTTTTTTTTTTTGCTGAAACTCTATGAGGTTCATGACAAGTATAAGTCCAAGCACCTGTGTAAATTTTATTCTTAGATATTGCTCCCACTCAGCATCTTTGGATTCTGTCCAATTCCAAATAAAAATGATCTAAAATAAAACTATGAAGAAACGTGTTCAGTTTTCCAATCCCTTAAAACAACCTGGTTTGAGTCCCTAATCCAGTGCTTTCTTCATCAAATATGCTTTCATGACCCTCTAATTCAGCAATGCCTTTAGTGCAACTTAGAGATCAAGATAGAAATATAAGGAAATTGATCATATTGTGTACATCTTTTTCCAAGGCCCTGCTAATTTAACAAATCAAAATTAATATTCTACCTCTTCCAAAAAGTCTTCCCCACTGCCTAAGATCAAGATTTATCTCTTTTTCTTCCTCAAGGCTTGGGTTGTAGGTCAAGTGTAGAACTGAATGCATTCTAGTTTGTATTGACTTTAATATCTATATTACTGTTTTCCTCAGTAGATGATGCACTCTTAAGGACAAAGCCACATGCATTATTCATTCCTTCAGGCATAAGATAGAACATGGAAGTAATTCTAAAATATTGAGTTGTGTCATACTTGTAAAAATCAATCAAAATTAACATTACTAACAGAATATAAAAGTTTGGAATAGCTTATAACATATGAATGACAAAAATATCATCGCTGGTTCATTTTGATATGTCTTCATTCATTAATTCAACAAATATTTATCAAGCACCTACTTGGAAACAAGCACTATTCCAGGGAATATGTGAAACATATCAGTGAACAGAGCAGATGAAGATCTAGTGGCATGAGACAGACAGCAGAATACAGCCAGAATAATGATTTGATTTTAGAGTAGGTTGGAATGTGCTAAGGACTCTGGAACAAAGTAAACCTAGACTCAGGTAAGGCAAAATGGATGGGACTTGGGGCAATGGACAGATTGCAGTTTGAAAAAGGGTGTCAGTGTAGGTCTCAGTGAAAAGGTTGCATTTGATTTGAAAGGCATGCTGGGATCCTATAGAAGTATAGGAGAACATCTTATAGGATGAAGGAACAGCCAACACAAAGGCTTTAACTATAGACAGTCTCATCTAGGTCAGTGGGGCTGAAGTGAGGTTTAGTAACTACTGCCACCCCCCTCTCCATGCACCAGACTATCCTTCACCCCAACAAACTGCTCCCCTCCTCTATTTTCCCCACTCTCCCCTTCACCATACTATTTTCTAAATAGCTGTCACTTCTTGTTCATTCACGGGACTGGGACAACCAGCTTTCACATGTTGAGACAATTTTGCCTCAGTTCTCTGGGAATCACCTACCTCTCCTTCAATACACAAGCCCCTGGACTATGGCTAATTTCTTCATTCTGCTGCATGGATGAGGTTATTCTATCATGCAAAGACCACCAGACTGCTCCAGAGTCACCCAACAGACAGGTGTGCATGGAAGAGAGCCTTACCGTGGCCTTGGGAAGAAGGCTATGGAGGTGGTATGATTACTGGGGTTTGAGGGGGCAAGGAAGGAACACAAATTCAGGGGATTCCTGAACCAGCCTTCAGTTGAGCACAAGGGCTGACAAGCCCAACATTAGGTCTGTTATAAGGTGTCTGTGCTTGACAGACACTGCATCAGTCATATTAACCCATTTCAGCTACCTGAGATAAAGGCCAGGGACCTCAGCGGACTTTTCCAGGCTCACCTAGCTTGTGAGGCTTGCAACCAGGATTTGCATGGGAATCATGGTTCCAAGCCCTTAACCAGTGTGCTGTGCTCACTCTAGCATCAGGTAATCAAGGGGTAAAATGCAACAACAGAAGTAGACATTCTTTGCCATCTACCTCTAAAGGGTTGTAAGGAGTAGAGATTAGGCCTGTTGGTTAAGATGCCCATGATCCACATCAGAATACATGGGTTTGATTCCCAGAATCCACTCTTAACTCCAACTTATTGCTAATGTAGATCCTGAGAGATGGTGATGATGTCTGCTTAAGTACTTGAATCCCTGCCACCCATATGGAGATCCAGATTGAGTCCAGGCTTCCAGTTTTATCTCAGCCCAGCCCCAGTTGCTGTGGGCATTTGGGGAGTGAACCAGTGGATAGAAACTCCATGAATCTCAGTTTCTCAGTCTCAAGTAAATATTGCAAAAATAAAGGTTGCAAATCTAGTCAAAAGAGAAAGACCATAGGAAGATCTTCTCGCTATTCTTTTCTAATTTCTTAATGTATAAGACTTGGGTAGGATACTTGGCAGCCTATGCTTGTTATTTGAACAGGGACTCCCTCTTCCTTGGGAAGTAAGCCAATCTATTAACTTAGAAGGAATATTTCAATTATATTTTTAATAGGGGCTATTCCTGCAAGGGCTGAAAATCAGGGATATAAATTAAATAGCAGCGAACTTCAGACATCTTCAGAAGGTAGACTTCCAACAGCTGGGTACAGACGTCCACAGGAAAGGAAAAATGAGTGACAGCCAATGGCAGTAAAGCAGCCTTGGGAAAATATGAACATTTTTGTTGAAAAGAGTGTTCAATATGTTGGTAGACGTTTTGTTGCATGGAGGATGAAAGTATTGATTTGGTAGATTCATAAATAAGCATACATGATACATGATACTTTATAAGAGTATAACACCTGCAGATAAGCTGAGCTAGAACCCAGCGCCCATATGGGATGCCGGCGCCACAGGCGGAGGATTAAGCAAGTGAGCCACAGCGCCAGCCCCTACTTTGTTCTTGATTTACCCTGTAAACAGCACACACCACAGCGATGACACACTAATTACACATTTGCAACAGCTCAATCCCATGACTTCATACCTTTCTCACAGAATGAATATAGAATCTGCCATCAACTGCTTTGCCTTAAAATATGTGCTCACCGCTCTGTGCCAGTTTTTCTTAATTTCCCTAGGTGTGTTATTCTTCTTCCTTTTCATGCGTACTCTACACATATGTTGTGATTCAGTCTAGGATTTGCTTTTCAACTTTCACCAGGTCGTAACCTTGGATGTCGATCACTCCTTCCCCAATTCATTTTACTCAGCGATTGGAAGTCAGTTTTCCAATGGAATTAATCATGATTTTGTCTATGCCAATGGTTTACCTAGCCTGCAGGGATCACTCAACTGAGGTATACAATCCCAGAGCGTAGGCTCAAGACACAGCTTAGTCTCTGCAGATTCTACCATTGCCTTCCAAACGCTCCAGTGGGCTCTTACTCCTAGGGCTGAAGCTACTCTACATTTATTCCCACAGTCATAGAATCCAGCTCTGCAAATGTATCTTAGACTGACAGCATTCATGATGCACGCATCACACTCACATGTTATGAACTCCATTTAGCAGCATCTCCCATATGGAATTTATGTTCACCCTTTTCCCCCTCACCCCATGTGGTACATAGGCCAAATATTTGCTTGTTACCAAATATGAGGTAATAATCATAATCCTCTGATAAATATTAGCTACTATCACTATTATTAAGATGTGCATTGGGCTTAATAATTAACCCTCATTGAATAAAATATAAAGTATATGGATACTTTAGAGATTTCTGTTTAATTAGGTTCAAATACACTCCTCATAGACATGTAGCCACAGAAATAAAATCTGAACCCAAGTCTGCATAACAATAAAATTTGTGTTCTCTGCCACTATACTATTCTCTATCCTTAAATGCTTGAATACAAAGCAAATGATCATGTTTTTAAAAATGAAGGGGAATAACTCCTGGAGAAATTTTCCCTGATATGGGACTGCTTTGATAATCGAAAGAAAATCTCCAGAATAAAGAACTACATATATCTTGAAACTGTACCAACCATGATGGGGGATGAGGAACCTAAGCTTGGGAGTAAATTGATATCAACAACAATGCTCTAGAATAATAAGTGTTCCAGTGGAATATGACATATTAAATGTTATATATTAAAAATGTATAGCTTCTGGGGCTGGTGCTGTGGCGCAGCAAGTTAAAGCCCTCGCCTGGCCGGCACCGCAGCTCACTTGGCTAATCTTCCGCCTGCGGCGCCAGCGCTCCAGGTTCTAGTTCCGGTTGGGGCGCTGGATTCTGTCCCGGTTGCTCCTCTTGCAGTCCAGCTCTCTGCTGTGGCCCAGGAAAGCAGTGGAAGATGGCCCAAGTGCTTGGGCCCTGCACCCACATGGGACACCAGGAGGAAGCACCTGGCTCCTGTCTTCAGATCAGCGCAGCACCAGCCATGGTGGCCATTTGGAGGGTGAACCAACAGCAAAAGGAAGACCTTTCTGTTTGTCTCTCTCTCTCACTGTCTAACTCTGCCTGTCAAAAAAAAAAAAAAAAAGAAAGAAAGAAAAAGAAGAAAAAGCCCTGTCCTGAAGCGCCAGCATCACATATGAACACCAGTTCTAGTCCTGGGTGCTCCTCTTCCCATCCAGCTCTCTGCTATGGCTTGGGAAAGCAGTAGAGGATGGCCCAAGTGCTTGGGCCCCTGTACCCACATGGGAGACCCTGAAGAAGCTCCTGGCTCCTGGCTTCGGATCTGCACAGCTCTGGCCATTGCAGCCACCTGGGGAGTGAACCAGCTGATGGAAGACCTCTCTCTCTGTCTCTACCTCTCTCTGTAACTCTGTCTTTCAAATAAATAAAATAAATCTAAAAAAAGTATAGTTTTTGTCCACTAGATTTCCTGAGGACTGTATTTCTCTTTATTTTTTCCATCCCTTTTCATTATCTTTTTGTATTTCTGCTAAATCATTAGTACTCATTAAAGTTCAACAAACTGATAAATATTGAGAAATGGGGGAATAAATGCATATTTGTAACTTTTTTTCAACTAAAAACGGTAAAATGAGAGAAAAGAGAATGGCTAAATAGAAAGAATTTAAGAATGGTGACAGTCTTGCAAACAAAAGAAATGAAAATAGTTCATCTAAAAACAACTTCTAACATAAGTAGTTTTCTACCTACTCAATAAACAATCATTCATGTTTAGTGTTAAGGAAGCAAATGAATCAACTATTTTGATCAAATTGTTTTTTGAAGATTCTCATTATATCCCTTTTAAAGATAATGTTTCTCAGATCCTACAGTCAGTAAGTAGCAGCATCTGGATATAGGCAGCATTCCTGTGATCCCAGAACCTACACTATTTCCACAATATTTTCCAAGAAAATGCTGACAGGTACTATACAAACACATGGGAGGAAGGGTCTCATTTTGTCTGCAGAATTTAAGGACACCTCCAAGGAGAAGGTAACATTTGAGTTAACTCTTAAAGACTGAAAAGGCATTTTCCAAAAGATGAGGGTGAGGAAAGACATTTTAAATATGTGTCTGTGAGATGCACATTTATGTGTCAAAGTAAAAGTAGTGACAATTTAGTATGTACATTTCAGGATATTCAAGATGGAAGTGTATGTTAAGATGCAAGTATATGTTGTACACTAGCAACCAGGGAAATGCAAATCAAAACCACAATGAGGTTTCACCTCACCCCGCTTAGAATGGCTCACGTTCAGAAATCTACCAACAACAGATGCTGGTGAGGATGTGGGGAAAAAGGGACACTAACCCACTGTTGGTGGGAAGGCAAACCGGTAAAGCCACTCTGGAAGTCTGTCTGGAGATTCCTCAGAAACCTGAATATAACCCTACCATTCAACCCAGCCATCCCACTCCTTGGAATTTACCCAAAGGAAATTAAATTGGGAAACAAACAAACAAAAAAAATGGTCTGCACCTTAATGTTTATTGCAGCTCAATTCACAATAGCTAAGACCTGGAATTAACCTAAATGCCCATCAACAGTAGACTGGATAAAGAAATTATGGGATATGTACTGTAGAATACTATACAGCAGTAAAAAACAATGAAATCCGGTCATTTGCAACAAAATGGAGGAATCTGGAAAACATTATGCTGAATGAAATAAGCCAGTCCCAAAGGGACAAATATCCTATGTTCTCCCTGATCGGTGACAACTAACCGAGCACCAAAAAGGAAACCTGTTAAAGTGAAATGAACACTATGAGAAACAGTGATTTGATCAGCTCTTGTCCTGACTGTTGATGTATAATTTAATACTTTATCCATTTTAGTATTTTTTTTGTTTTGTTCTAGTACTATTGGTTGAACTCTGTAATTAACACACAATTATTCTTATGTGTTTAAATTTTAACTGAAAAGTGATCCCTGTTAAATATAAGAGTGGGAATAAGAGAGGGAGGAGATGTATAATTTGGGACATGCTCAATCGTGCTTGCCCCAAATGGTGGAGTTAGAAACGTGCCAGGGGATTCCAATACAATCCCATCAAGGTGGCATGTACCAGTGCCATCTCACTAGTCCAAGTGACCAATTTCAGTTCACAACTGATCACACCGATAGGTCTAACAATCAAAGGGATCACACAAACAAGACTAGTGTCTGCTAATACTAACTGATAGAATCAAAAAGGGAGAGAACGATCCAACATGGGAAGTGGGATACAGCATAAACTGTACTTTGGAAATTTATATTTATTAAATACAAAAATAAAATAAAAAACAAAAAATAAAAATAATAAAATAGTTTTCCAGGTATAGCTCCTAATTGAACGGAAATCTAAGAAGTGCCTGAAAAAGAATTAAAAAAAGGATGACAAGGAAATTGAAATGCAATAGAATACACAAAGTATTCTTGTAAAGGAGGCCTAACAAATCTCTTCCATTCTGCAAGAACACAGCTAAATGGAGCTTTCTAAGAATTAGGAAGTGGGTGCTCACCATAAAAAATGATCTGCTGGATGCTTGATCTTCTGTGTTGCAGTCTCAAGAACTATAAGAACAAAATAGTGTGGGTTAGAAGTTCCCCATTTTAGGACATTTTGTTAGAGCAGTTTAAATGGGCTGAGACAATTTGACGGGGCTAAACCACAAAGAGTTTGATACGCCAGGCTAAAGAGTTTAAATCTCCTATATAATGGGGCTCCATTGGAGGATTTTAATCAGTGAAGTGAAAAAAATTAGGTTTATGTTTTGGAGATATCTGGCTGTGTGGTGGAATGAGAAGGCCATGCCAAGATGGCCACTGGCAAGCGAGCGTCAGTTACTCAGGAATGGCTTTGAAACCCACCTGGCAATAGAGCCTGCCCGGCAACAGGCTGTGATTGGATGGCTTTGGATACTGCCTGGCACCAGGCTGTGATTGGTTGGGGCATAGACCGCCCCTTGACCAGATTGACAGGTTTTGGCTATATAAGCTGTTGTACCAACTAAATTAAATGAGTCTGCGGGCTGCTTGCCTCAAGCCCACTTTCACCCGACTCCAGGGTTTGTGTGGTGACTCCGCACCTCTTGCACCCACCACGCTGATCCTCTTAGAAACAAATCCACTGCAACATTGTTGAGAAAATGAACTGCAACATGGCTGCAGTGTGGAGATTGAAAAAGAAGAGAGAAACATGACCTAAAAAGCTATTGAAATAGTCCAGGCAAGAACAGACAAACAATTGAACTCAGCAGCAGAAGTAAGGAAAGTAATTGAGAGAAGTAAGAAAATTAAGGATTTGGAACATCTCAATAGAATTAATAAGATATGGTAACTGATCGGATTTGGGGAAGAAGTTAGGGGGAGTGCAATTGAGGGAAAATGAGGTTTAGATTGACTTGATTGTCAGGGTGAGTGTTGGCATCATTTGTCAAGAGAGAGAATATAAAAATAGGAGCAGGTTCAGAGGTGAGGAGAGTGCAGTGTTGCGAGGAGAACTGGATCAGACTGAGGACCTGATTTTGTTTTAATCGCAATTTTGCCTCTTACTACTTAGACAACTTATTTAGTCACCTGGAGCCTCTGGTTTTCGTTTGTTTGTTTTTCTTTTAATTATTGCAATCACCGCCAAGCATTGATGGAAGGTTTAAGTGAGAAAATGTCTACCACATGTTTGCACAAAGGCTGGTTCACTTAGTAGAAGCTGAAAATACAAGTTGGACTCATTGCGAGTTGATTTTCCACTAACACATCAGACAGAGAAGTCTGTTGAAATCAGAATCACTCTGCTCCAGGAAAGTGAGGGTTTCCTTTATGCCTGGAATAACAAAAAGATACATATTCTTTGATTTGGTCTTAAATGATTTTTTTTGACAGGCAGAGTGGACAGTGAGAGAGAGAGAGAGAGAGACACAGAGAAAGGTCTTCCTTTTCCGTTGGTTCACCCTCCAATGGCCGCTGCGGCCGGCGCACCGGGCTGATCCAAAGCCAGGAGTCAGGTGCTTCTCCTGATCTCCCATGCGGGTGCAGGATTAAATGATTTTTTAAGGTAAAATATTTTTTCTTCACTAAAACCAGAAAATATTCACACAAAAACTGAAAATAGAGAGAACAAAAGAAAATGATTTTAATTGCATGAATCCTTAACACACATTATACCACTGCTAAAACTTGTTGCTATTTACTATCCTCTTCTGTGTTTAATTTAATGTTTTCCTTTTCTATTAATATGTGTCAGCATTCTCTCTTCAACAGACTGCTTCCATTAACTTAAGTATTAATATTTTATGGAGGGCCCCAATTTATTATTTCTCAAACATTCTTTGGCTGTTCTATTATGTTTATTCTTTTTGATAAACCTTAAATTTGTGGCAATTTATGGAAATATTGTTATGTTTTTTCCTCTGAAAAAAATGTTAAATTTTAAAATGAATTTGTAGAGAATTAGATATCTTTGCATCATTAAGCCTTCTAATATAGGGTTATTATACATCTTTTTAATGCATGACATTTTATAACTGTGTGACCTTGGTATGATGTTCGATTTCTAAATTTCTCCAACTACGAAATGGTGTTGTTTAGAGGATTAAATGAGTTAACACAGGTTGTTTGAACATGTAGTTTAAAGTGGTTTGAACCACACCTAGCACATATTAAGTTTTCAAAAACTTTGTTGTCATTTTTATGTCTTCTGTAAAAATGTGTTCAGTTCTGATCAAGGGCTAAGACTCAGTTGCTTGGTTAAGAAAGTATACTCTTAGTTGAGGTTACAGCTTGTTTACACATCAAGCCATTTTGCAGTTCAATGTGTACAGTCTCCAGGCCAAATTTTATGACCAAAGTATGGTGGCAAGTTTAGATTAAACTTAATTCAACATTCTCAGCTAGCATATTGAAGTCTCTAGTACTTCATCATTACATGTACTATGCCTATTGTTTAAGAAATTTTTGTCATCTGAAAGTGATTAGTTTGAAAAGTTTGATAAATGAATGTTTATCAATATGGTCATATTTTTCTCCATATCCCTGTTCATACTTCAGATTACATAAATTATTTTTAAATTTAAACCAAGTTTATATTAACATGTTCTACAAATATAGTCAAGACGTATTTATGTTAAAATACCACTGAATTCTTTTGTTTATATTTTAATTAGCATATTTAATGTCACATTTGAATTAGTTTTTTTTTTTTTTTTAATAAGAAACATTGTTATGAGCTGGCGCTGTGGCACAGCAGGTTAAAGCCCTGGCCTGCAGTGCAGACATCCTATATGGGCACTGGTCCGAGTCCTGGCTGCTCTACTTCCTTTTTTTAAAAAAAGATTTATTTATTGTACTTGAAAGTCAGAGTTACACAGAGAGAGGAGAGGCAGAGAGAGAGAGAGAGAGAGAGAGAGGTCTTCCATCATGGTTCACTCACCAATTGGCCGCAATGGCCGGAGTTGTGCCACTGCAAAGCCAGGAGCCTGGAGCTTCCTCCGGGTCTCCCACATGGGTGGTGGTCTCCCACGTGGGGCAGGGGCCCAAGAACTTAGGCCATCTTCCACTGCTTTCCCAGGCCACAGCAGAGAGCTGGACAGAAAGTGGAGCAGCCGGGTCTCGAACCAGACCTCACATGGGATGCCAGTGCTTCAGGCCAGGGTGTTAATCCGCTGCACCACAGTGCCGGCCCCGCTACTCTACTTCCAATCCAGCTCTCTGCTATGGCCTGGGGAACCAGTGGAAGATGGCCCAAGTCCTTGGGCCACTGTACCCACATGGGATACCCGGAAGAAGCTCCTGGCACTTGGCTTTGGATCTATCCAGCTCCGGCCACTGCAGCCATTTGCAGAGTGAATCAGTGGATGGAAGACCTTTTCTGTTTCTCTCTCTCTCTGCCTGTAACTCTACCTCCCAAATAAATAAATAAATCTTTTTAAAAAATGTTATTTCATAAGCTTGGGCAATTTACTATGTGTCTCAAAGCCTCAGTTTTTAGCATTTCTTTCTTTCTTTTTTTTTTTTTTTTTTTTTTTTTGTAGCCAGGAAAAGTGTGTTTCGTATCTGATACATTATATTTTCAACGTACTTTTAAGTAATTACTTCCCAATATTGGATTCTATCTGAGTGATGCCTAAGTCTCCTTTATTTTTTTGTTTTTTTATTTATTTATTTTTTTAACTTTTATTTAATGAATATAAATTTCCAAAGTCCAGCTTATGGATTACAATGGCTTCCCCCCAATAACGTCCCTCCCACCTGCAGGTTAAAATTGCATTGATCTGAACAATGCTTTGCAATACAATAAATTTACCTTTTAATTCCATTTTTCATGAGCTTTTCAACATACTCTTGTAACAGTAATGGTTCTTACAAACACATTTGTCTTTCTTTGGGCCAGGTGTGGAGTAATCATTTTTTGTGTGGATTTAGCTTATTTTGTCATTTTAGCTCTTAGCCACATTCTAAGCACAGTAGCTGGTACGTTAATTTAGATAAATATAAAGCATTATTAACATCAACATCAAATTGGGAAAAGTGACTATTTGCTGAATTGGCTTAATAACAATTAAAGAAGCCATATGTTGATCAAATAATTACACACACACACATACACACACCTATACCACAAAGAGGCATAATCCATCTGCACACATGAATGGCAAACTGCAACCTCCACAATTACTAGAAGGTTAGGAGGGCCTATAATGACATTGAATGATCTGAGAAGCTATTTCCAAGGAAGTAATGCTTGAGCTAAGAACTAAAAGTACAATTAAATATGTGCAAGAGTGGCAAAAGAATCTCAGGCAGAGGGAAGATCAGGTTCAGAGACCTTTTGAATAAGGAAATATTAGGATTATGGATGAATGAAAGGAGATAGGAGTGATTCTAAGAGTAGGAGCAAGGGCTGGAAGTTGGTGGTTGTGTGAAAAGATTAAAATAAGGGACTGGGTTCAAATCACCCAGCACCTTGAAGACCCCCCTGAGCATTTTTTCTTTATCTTTTGAGCTATAGCTTATGGGAAGCTTTATTATGATGATATATGTATTCCAAACAGATCCTTCTAGCTGTTCTGATAAATGTTACAGGAAAATGGCAGCAAAGAAATTATTATTGCCTCCGTTCTTTGTCTCACATGGAAGAAGAATTTCCAAGCAGACAAGGCAAAGAGGAAAGTGAGATTTAAAGTTTAAAAGCAAGATGTATTAGAGTCAAAGACCTCCAGCCAGAGTGTGATGGAGGGGCCTGCAAGAGAAGCAAAACCCAAAGGACCCTGTGGCCCTGGGGTTTTTAAGTACAATTTCAGGGACTAAACTGTCAATCAATAAGGTGGGGGACAACCCCAACAATAGGACTGATTTACAATCCTTTATCCTATTTGGCATCACAAGGGTGGGATAGGTAACTTGTTTTTATAATAAACTGTAAACTCAGAAAGATGTAATCACTCCCTTGCTATTCTCATAGTAAATTTGGAGATTCTGAAGGAAGGAGGATGGACATTTTGTTCCTACTAAAGATAACCTTTTGGGGGGAAGCAAGCATTTTACACCCCAAATTCCACTGGGACCACTCTAATAACCCATCTGACTCCGCACATAGGTATAAATTGATTTTGTCAGTTGTATAATTAAGGCCATCTTAGTTCCACGGCTTACTAGCTGGATTGTTCTGAAAAATTATTATAGGTTCTGTAGACTTCAGCGTTTTCGTGTGTAAATTGGAAATAATACTGACTTCATCCTTTCAATACATACATGCTGATCACTCCCCTTTTTTAGACATTGGCATCCTGTAAACTTTTGAAGATTAATTTGTTAAGTTTCTGAAAAAGAGCAAGTGCTCTGTTAATGTACATGATTGTTGTAGTATGTTATAACTTACTAAAAAATGAAATGGGAAAACTTACTCTCATTTTTCTTACTCTTAAAGAATTTGCACATCAGAGAGCAGCAGCATGTCATGGTTAAAGGTGTGGACCATCCTACCAGAGAATGTATATTCTATTTCTTCCTGTATTACTTATCAGATATGTGTCCTTAAGGTTTTCACCCTCAGTGCTGTGAGGATGAGAATAACAGCAACCTTGTCATGTTATTGTTACTCAGATTAAATAAAAAATTGCATATAAAGCACCTAGAACAGCGATGTGTACAGGGCTATATTCATTTTATCTATTTTTCATAAATTTTCTATTGACTTATGGAAATCACATATTTTGTTAATGTTGTTTTACATTGAAATGTTTTATGCCACAGAGAAATTAACAAGTCCAATAATTCCAACCAAAATATATTTTCAGTTCTTTGAGAAAAAATAAAATTCAAATTTACTGAGGAAAATTTCATTAAATAACATAAAGAAGTCATTCCATGCCAACAAAGCTTCCCATAATATTACTGAAAATGGATACAAAGAAGAAGTAATGTAGTTCTATGCCTTTTGTAGGTAAAACAGTGGGCAGCCTTCCAATTTTTCATTCCTAAGTCTACTTTCAGCTTAGTATATGCTGTTACTAGCTTCAGAAATTCATTTGACCTTCTTTTCATCACTCCAAATGTCTTTTACTTTACAGTCAGATATCTTGATTAACCCAAAAGCTGTCTCTTGTTTTTTGCTTGTTTGTTTTTCTGCTTGGATCAACTTGATAATAATCCCAGGAAGCTGATAAAAATGAGCCTGGGATTTAGGGGAAAAAAAAGCCCACTGAGAAAAAGATCTGAAAGACTCCCTTTGTGAGTGTAGATGATTTTACAGAGAGAACAGCATTGGAACTGAGACGGAACAAGGGCAAAGCTTCAGCACCACGTGTTCGTTCTGTGTGCATGCTGGCAATTGACCATCCACGTCTGTGAATTTATTTTTCTTGAATAAATTTCTTCTGTCTGTGAGCTCCTATCCTGTCTCCTCTCTGTTCTGCACTCCTTTCCCTTGCAAATTGAAACTCTCTAGAACATCAACATTTATATTTCCAATAGAAGAAGAGGGAAAACAAATATATTTTAAATGCTATTAAAGCCCATCAACTGGATAGGGAAAGGCTTCAGGAAGATGGAAGACATAGTTTTTTTTTTTGTTGTTGTTGTTTTATGTCTAGCTCTGTGCATGGGGCTTTATATTTCCATATAAAATACATCTGAAATATTTTGCTGGACAAGAGTTTATCTTTGAATGAGTTAAATAAAAAACATGAGAATTATTTTTAGAAGTCTGAGTTACTATCTGGAGACTGAAACACTCCAGTACTATTTTACAGCATACTTGTGTGATTCTGTTTACTGAAAAAAACATTATTGAAATTTTATTATTTGGCATAAATAGAGAGGATGTGTTGAGTAAAGAATATTCACCCTGTGAAAAATAATCTAGTAAAAATTGTGCTTAATTGTTTCTGACAACTCGTAGTTAAAACAACTATGATGCTTAGTGGGCGTATATCATTTATCATCAGAAAGTCTGATGCACCTAGTTTTTCACACCAGTAAATATCTTTTTGTGGTTGGCTGCCTCACTGAATTTAAGAATGTTAAGAGAATACAGAAGGAATTAGGTAATAGCATATAGGGAAATGCTTATAGAGCAGCTCAGCTGTATGTCTAGTCAGATTTTCCTCATGTTTCAATTCTGAACTTGAGTTGAACTCAATTCAATTCAAAACAACTAAACTAAGAAATATGCAAAAGACAGGAGAAGTGACTTACAAAGTGAATTTGCTTTAGATAAAGAAGGACTTTTGATCTTTTTGCTATTGTTGCCAATACTCTGGGTGTATTTTGTCACTTTTGTGTTTTTTTGAAATGTAGATAAGCTTTAATGACATTGAAACAAAAATTCTGCTGCTTACTACACCATCATTCAGAAAATTTTGCCTTGCATAACCAGCATTTTTGATGGCCATTGTTAGTGAGGAAAAAAGTGTATTAATAATAAAAACACGTATGATATCTATGATGCATTTGAAAGAGTAAAGTATATTCCAGAATTTCATTAAAGGGCAATGTACCTGATATGTCAGAGAACATAATTAATGTAACAGAAAACCAGCCACAATCATATTTTGCCTATTATAAAAATGGTTTCTCTATCACCTTACATTTCTGCCTACTTTGGGCAGTCCAATTAGTTTCTTTTTGAATTTTCTCCACCTTTCTTTTTTTTTTTTTCCTTTTATTTGGCAACTCTCATTTTAATTACCAGAGAAACCTCTATGAATTTTTCTCCCAAGAGACTTCTAAATAGTAGTAATATAGCATTGGCTATCTTTTGAGAAAATGTAAGTACTGATTGAAAATCAGTTCTATTTCTGTTCCTCTGTGTTGCCTGTTTCTTTAAATTCTATTTAAGATTTCAAAATAAGCTTTTTATTTGCATGAAGAGTTTAGGGACTAAAACTCTCCATGGTTTGTGATAATAAACAAGCTATTCACCTATTTTCAAAACATTCTTAAAAACAGTAATATACATCTTTTCCACAATCATATATCAGAGCTTACTTATGATTAATCCTTTGAAATTCATCTGGTGGATGATTTCAAGAAAACTTTCAGGATATTAGGGCAGGTGTTATGGTTAATCTCCAGTTGTCATTGATAGAAAGCTAATTACTTTTGGAGAAGCCATTTTACACTTGAAGAAGGGAGGTGAGTGATTTATTTTCATTACAAACTAAGTACATGACTGAACCGGGACTAGAACCTAGGACTACTGTTTCCTCAAGCTTTCCTTTCCTAAATATGAAACTGCATTGTTTAATATTCCTTAAGTGATAGAGATTATATTTAGAGAGATGTTTTAGCAGTTTATTTACACAACTTATGCAGTTCATGTTTTCAAAACACATCTTCTCTGCAGTTGTGAGCATTGTCTTAAAAAGATAAGCAAAACTGAATAGTCACACAGGTGGTATTTGAATAAATGAAAAGAAGCATGTCATTGGACAACACTTCGGTTTTAGCTTCTTCTGCTGCTACCACTACTACCGTTCCTAGGGAGACAATAACATCACTGTGGAAGTGATGGCAGCAGTAAGCAAGATAAAATATAAGATCTAAGTGTAAGTCAGAAACTCGGGGACAGAAGACACAGCTTGGGCCCACCCCGTGACTGAAGGGCAGTTAGAAGGCAACGTTAGGCTAGGACGGATATTCTAAGTATGTTTGCCACAGAGGGCTATAAGCAGAGAGCAGTAGAAGAAGAGGAAACACTGAAAATACACTTTCTAATCCATGGGTTATTTCTCTTCTCTCCGGCTTCCACTCACCAGTGTTATTTGACATGAAAAGCAATGCTTTTAGGAATGACTGGCCTGTGAACTGAGAGGGACCCTAAAGACAGGAACCACAGTGGTGCGTGTGTGCAGCTTGAGCTTGGCTGTTAGACCTGGTTTCAGAAGCTGTCTCCGTCATTTTAAAGCTGTGTAATTGTGGGTAAATCATTTACATTTCTGAGTCCTCATTTCCTTATCTGTCCAGTGGACATAATATAACAACTGAGTCAGAGACGATCTATTCGCCAATAGCATTATTGACACTCTTGCTAATCTCTAATATTTATGAATATGCTAAAATGACATTCTACAGTGACTAAACAGATGTGTGGGATGCTATTATTACTTATAATATCTATAAATAATAATTTATTGCTATTATTTATACATCAGTTGCTATATGTCAAGCAATATCCTAAGTACTTTCTACATAAAACTCATTTATTCCTTAAAAAATTTCCTTACATATCCATTTTACAGATGAGAAAGTTGAGATATGGAGAAGTTAAATGACTCATCCAAGGTCAAGGAGCTATTAAATAGTAGACACAATATTTGAATCTCAGAAATCTTACTATTTTTTTTCTCTTTTTAATGTTTATTTATTTCAATCTACTTGAAAGAGAGACAGAGAGACAGAGAGACAGAGACAGAGACAGGTATCTTCCATCCACTGGTTCATTCCTTAATTGTCCAGAACAGCCAGGCCTGAGCCAGGCAGAAGCCAGGGGCCTGGAACTCCATCTGGGTCTCCCACATGAGTGGCAGGCATCCATGCACTCGAAGCATCTCCTGCTGCTTTCCAAGTGAAACAGCAGGGAGATGGATTAGAAGTAGAGTAGCCAGGACACAAACTGGTATTCTGATATGGGATGCATGCTTTCCAAGTGGCACTTTAACCCACAGCACCATAATTCTCACCCTAACTGAAGTCTCACTTTTAACTTCAATGTTAACTGTATTTACTTCCCCACATCTTAATATTGAGAAATTTTTTTCATGCCTGCATGTAACAAATCAATAGCTCCTTTAAAAATTTTATCAAGAGTCAAATGGCCAGACATCACCAAAATTATCCTCACTTTCTACTTTATTCATTTTAATGCTTATTCATGCCTAGTGGAAAAACCCCATCTTTGAAATTCATAGCCCAACCCCAACAATGAATATTAGTTCTTATTATGTCTTCAGGATAACAATGTTAAAACTGATTTTAATTTCCACATTATTATTATTTCATATGGATCCTGTTACTGAGATCTCCAATGACTTTCATTACATTTTCTCCTTAGGCATCAAAATAGGTTTTTACAATTAACTCAAAAGTCTCATTTCATAAAGAGGCTTTATTTCTCTAATCCACCTTCTCCATTCCCTTTACTTTTTGTCCCCGCTATTTCAGGGAGAAAAGTACAACATCCTCTTTAAAAATCACTTTTACTTTCCCTTACCAATAAGATCAAATGTCAAAGCTATGTCTTATTTTATCTTTGTTTCAAAACAAAGAAATATTTAAAAAACTGTAATTCTGAACATAAAATAAATATTTGAATAACATTATATAAAACTAAAATTTTTCAAGTATATGAAACAAAGGAGTAGCAACTTCAAATTACTATAAGCTTAGCAGACTCAATTGGATGATTAAAGTATCTATAGGGATCCAAATATTTAAAAGGGTTGGGGGCAAGTATTTGGCCCAACAGTTAAGATGATAATTAAAAAGTTGGTGGCCCATATCCGAATGCCTGGGTTAAATATTTGGCTGTCATTTCAGAATGCAGCTGCCTGCTAAATGCAGACCCTGGGAGGCATTGGTAATGGCTCATGTGATGAGGTTCCTGCCGCACACATGGGAGACCTAGTCTGAGTTCCCAGCTCCTGGCTTTGGCCCCCACCCTGGCTTGTAGACCTTGTGGGTATTTGGGCAGTGAACCAGCAGATAAGCACTTTCTCTTTATGTATATCCATCTCTCTCTCTCTCTCTCTCTCTCTCTTTCTCTCTCTCTCTCTTTCTCGGTCTCTTTGTCTCTTCAGAATCCAATGGCCATTATAAGGGGTCTCTAAAATATGTTCTAGGAATATTTTATTCTGTTTCAATGCTTATTAAGCGCATCATGTCATGTCAGATGAGGCACTATATGCTAGCCCAGACATAACTACAACTAGTATATTTTAATGGATACTATATTGTAAGGCATAATTGGTTTAACTGTAATTCAGGAAGAAAATACACACACACACACACATATCCAATTGTGAAAGATATGGCTGATCAGTCATGGCTATCTTTTCTAGTGGGCCTTGACAAATTCTCAAAATCCTTCTCAATCCTGTGTACATGGAAGCTACTATCAATTGATTAAAGTTCACACAATAAATGCAATATATTTGTCCATGCCAATTATAAAAATGATCCTCTACATATATTTTAAGAAAATCAACCTTTTGCGTTCAATTATATTTGTAATAGAATAAGAATCCTACAGTTAGAAATTATACTACATGCTAAGATTTTATCCTATTTGAACACTGGCAAGATCCATTGCATAACATTGTTTTGCCCATAACATTTTAGATCCATGAGGCAAAATAAATGGAATCAAGGTGGTAAGGCTCCTTTGATTTCACAAATTCTGTATGCCTTCCAGAAAACTCAGTGGAGAACGACACACAATTTTCAGTGGTTCCCAAAGGTCAAGAACTGATGGATGTATATGTATATACTCCATCTTGTCAATATCTAGAAAGGGCAAGCAACAATTTTTAGTAAATTCTTGAAATTTAGGACAGCTTTCTGATGGAAGAATTAAGAATTCTAAAGACTTGTAAGTTGCTAAATCAAACAAGAATGTCAGATCTCGTTAGAAATAAGCCATGGCATGGAATCATAACAAAGAGAAAAGGAATCAATGAAACCAAATAAGGATTTTTTTTTCAGTGACCATTGAAATATGAAGCTGTCCAAGAACCTACTTGAAAGAATGCCCATAGATGTAGACTCATATATAATAATTATAAAAAAGACATTACTTCATTTATAATAAAAATTTTTCCTAATAAAAGTATTAAGGATTATTCTGAGGATGATAGTAAGCCTGATTAACATAAAGGATTGCAAAAACAGATAATACTATACATTTGTAAAATGTTCACATGAAGCTATGACATTATATATAAAGAACATTTAAACCTTCACATCATTTCATAAAATTTGTACTTGTTCATTCTAGAAGTCTTGTAAAGATAAATAATTCAGGAATAACAGAAAAGTCAGGGAAATCTGTTTATTATAGTATTATTCTTGAAACAAAAATCAGGAAATGACTGAATAGTAAAGAACTCATAATTGTTGCATATACTAAACTACATCGTACAGTAAAATAATTAGATTTAGTGGTAATATTTCCAATGATAGAGTAACAGGGTGAAAATAATTGTTATTATATTGTCTAAAAATACAAGGCACAATGGTATATATAGTATGATCTTTATTGAATAAATAGCATAATAATTATTGCCAAGATATTAACAGCAGTCACTTCTGGGCAGTAGATTTGCATATTACTATTTTTTATTTGTTTATAATTTTCAGCACATAAGAAATAATATAGACTTCTGTCCAAGATGACAAAATAACTGCAATAATAAGTCAGAAAGCACAGAAAAAAAGAGAGAGTATACAGATCTATATTCAGCTAAACTATCATTCAAGAATGCATGGTTAATTAAAAAAAAAAAGTATGTAAATATAGAGACCTATAGACTTTCAATGGGGAATAAAAATAGAAAAACAACAATAAAATAAAATAGTTTTATTCCAACATAAACAAACGTAAACTCCAACAGAAGAAATGAAATGTAAGAAGCAAAGGTAAGGAAAGAAACCAGAGCTAAAAAAAGTCAAAAAACATAAGTGTTTTACTTATGTAATTAATGGATTATTACATTAGCTTTATGAAATTCAAGATTGGGACCGTCACTGTGGCACAATGGGTTAAGCTGCCACTTGCAACACCAACATCCCATGTGAGCCCCAATTAGGAGTCCCTGCTACTCCACTTCCGATCCAGCTCCTTGCTAATATGCCTAGGAAAACAGTGGAAGATAACAGTGGGCCCCTGCCACCTGCATGGGACACTGGATGGCGCGCTGAGTTCCTGGGTTTGCCCTGGCCCAGCTCTGGCTGTTGTAATAATTTGGAGAGTAAAGTAGCAGATGGAAGATCTCTCTCTCTCTCTCTCTCTCTCTCTCTCTCTCTTTCTCTGTGTGTGTGTGTGTGTGTATGTGTAACTCTGCATTTCAAAAAATAAGCAAATATATATTAAAAAAGAGGATTGTTTCTATGGAATGCTTTGGAACAACCATACAGAAGCAAGTTGTTTTACGAAAATACACCTTCAGATTAGAAGTGGTTTTAGACAAATCTAAAATCTTACTGTATATATATATATATATATATATAGTCAACACTCAGCAGGAATTCACATTCATATAGTTTCATCTAAATTCTCACTGTACCCAGAAGAAATAAACACTAAATTTCATGGAAATGTAGTGCTGGTGTGGCAAATACAAATTAAACCAATAGATTTTGTCAAATGTTTTTCTTTTCTGTATATACTGAGATGAACTTTTTTTTTTCCTTTTCAGTTTCTTAATATGCAGGTTGCATTGACTGGCTTTCAATATAAAATCAACATCATGTTCAAGGGATAAACTCCACGTGATTGTCCTTTTCATATATATCCTGATTTGACTGTTAGAATGATAGTAATAATTGCATTGTTATGGATTTTTCAGGTCATTTCTTCCTTCCTTGGGCCTGTCACACAATAACCATTCTTTGGGTCCCTTTCAAATCTGTTTTGTTTGGATCAGTGGTGTTGATGATGAAAAAGTCTACAAGGAGTTTGGACTCCACTGTTTTCCCTGAATCCCTTCAGAGGATTTAGAATATTCTATTAAGCTCCTCTTGGCATTCACTAATTTCACAAATATTCTATTTGCATTCTTACCAGTGTCTGGCTTGATCTATCTCAGCTGTGAAAGAGCTCGTGACTCCAGACTCTGAAATCATAATCTCTCAACCTTAGCTCTCTAATGCATTTGAAATTGAACGAGAACATAATGTCATCTTGATTCTTTTTCATTGTAAAATCAAGAGTAACGCTCTTACTATCTCTCTATGTCATATAGCAGAACTGGAAAAGTTTTCAACTTATCACAAACTACTTTCAAGTAGTTTTGTACTATTCCACAAGTAGTTTAGAAATGTTGAAATAATGCTTTATCATTTCTGCACATTTAGTTTTGTGCTATTGCTTTACTTTACACTATTATATTTTATGTATATATATATTATGCAACTCACTTTACTTTACATGGTAGAATATATGCAACTATGAAAATGAGCAAAAGGGATATCTTCCCATGATATGGAAAGAGTAATATCAAAGAAAAATACTTCTAGGAGGCAATATCAGTGCTGAGAATTGAAAATGAATAGGAATTAGGTGAAAAATGTTGAGTGGTCAAAGTGGAGGTAGTACTAGGCGAAGAAGACAGTGGCTTTTGATGAATTTGAAGAGAGAGGCAGGAGTCAGAATATTCTGTAGCAACTAGGCCTTGGTAAAGAGTTTAAACTTCATCCTAAGCACAGTAAACTTCATCCTAAGCACAGCACATCCCATAGAAAGGCTTCAAGTAGAAGAGTCGCATGATCCAATTTTTATTTAATATATTACACTGGCTGCTGGATGTAGAGTAGGTTGTTCCAAGGAATTTAAGTAGACAGAAGCAGCTATGTGGAAGCTGAAGTAGCTGGAACTAGTTATGTGTAAATTGAAGTAGATAAAAGCAGCTCTGTGCAAGATGGAATTGGGAACAGCCTAGTATGAAGGAATAACAAGGACCAAATCCCCAAGATAATAAAGAGCTTGGTTGAAAACAGAATGTTGCCAATGTAACTAAGTGTAGTAAATTAAACTGAGTGGGGTACAATCAGATAAGTTTAGACTAAATCAAGGACCAGATTATACTAGGTCCAGTAGAACAAGTTTGATCTTGTGTTTCTGTTATGTATTTATTTTTCAATAAAGAACATGTGTTTATTATTTGAACCCCTATATTTCTCAAAAGGATATATTCTGATGATTTAGAAGGTGGTGGATTTATATTTATACAATTTATATGTAAACAGTTTCATTCACAACCTTAGCACACATTCATTTCTAGCACATTTGATTTGGGATGGGCAGAAAGTATTATGCCATTATTTGTATAAATCATTCACCATAGTTCCTATTCCTCTTTTAAACTTCAAATCCTCCTGATGAGGCTGACCTTTTAATTCCCAGTTGTTCAGTGAGAGTGAGTTAGGGAAGAAAGTTGAAAGCAGAAACTTAACCACTAGACTGTTGAAGTTTGCTGAGGGCTTCCCTGTATTTGCCCATGGAAACTGTGTTGTTTTTCACCTGTTTTGGAAGAGGTTGGAACCTTACGCTCCTCACTTTCAGAGCCGTGATTTCTGTTTCTCAAAAATCTCAGAATATCCAAAAGAAGTTCTCATTTAGATTATTATTTTTCTTAGCTCTGAGGATGACATTATCTCTTTTCCAGGTCATACTCGTGAAATTCACAAGATTGATTTCCTCTTCCGCTAACACTAAGGCAGTATCTTGTGTATCCATGTTGTTCCTGGAGGGAAGAAATAACAGGATTTTTGTGCATTTTTCAAATGGTTGCTGAGCTGTTGACCTGAATTGTGTCCACACAACCATTTAAGGGAATGGTTGTGCTCTGGGATCCAGGAAGGAGAGCGCTGATGCTCTGTCACTGGCACATTTGCCAGGCAGAGTGTTATCATACTGCGTCCTGAGGAACCAGTCTTCCCTATTCAGTGTTCTCAGAGGCTGCCAGGGGAGGGAGACCCAGGGAAGTTTGGGAATTTTGTGCTTCTTTTCTTCTTCAACTAGAAAAGGCCTCTTTCACCTATTATTTATTTAGAAAAAAAGGAAGCTTAGGGCCAGCATCATGGCAGAGTTGAGCCACTGCCTGCAATGCGAAAATCCCATGTGGCCACCGGTTCTTGTTCCGGTTGCTTTGCTTCCAGTTCAGCTCCCTGCTAGTGGCCTGGGAAGTCATCAGAGGATGGTCCAAGTAATGGGTCTCTACACCCACATGGGAGATCCAGATGAAGCTCTTGGCTCTCCTGGCTTTGGCCTGGCCTGACCCATGTCATTGTGGCCATTTAAGTGGTGAACCAGTAGATGGAAGAGCAATCTCTCTCTCTCTCTTTCTCTCTCTCTCTCTCTCTCTCTCTCTCTCCCTGTCTTTAATTCTGCCTTTCAAATAACTAAGAAAATTTTAAAGAAAAAGAAAAAAAGCAAGCTTTTTTTTTAAAGTTTTCAAGTAACTAGACTATGAAGCATATTTGGAATTCACAGGTGCTAGTCCCAGGACAATGAGGCACAGAACAAGAATATTTCATTAGGCCAGATGAAAGAGCAATGGTGATTGCTTACCAAAGGAGAGCACGAGAGTCCATAACAAGAGCAGCAAGCCTTTGAAAAGGGATAGCTGGGGCCGGGGCCGGCGCTGTGGCGCAGCGGGTTAACACCCTGGCCTGAAGCGCCAGCATCCCATATGGGGGCCGGTTCAAATCCCGGCTGCTCCACTTCCAATCCAGCTCTCTGCTATGGCCTGGGAAAGCAGTAGAAGATGGCCCGAGTCCTTGGGCCCCTGCACCCACCTGGGAGACCAGGGAGAAGCTCCTGGCTCTTGGCTTCGGATTGGCACAGCTCTAGCCGTTGCAGCCATCTGGGCAGTGAACTAGCGGACCAAAGACCTCTCTTTCTCTCTGTCTCTCCTCTCTCTCTGTAACTCTGACTTTCAAATAAATAAATAAATCTTTAAAAAAAAGAAAAGGGATAGCTAAGATATCTCACCTGGTCTCTCTGTATTGGTCACTGTGGAGGTGATAGAGTTTTATGGATTTTCATAGAAACAGATTATGAGGAAAAGGAACTGCTACCTATCATTTTACTTATCCCTCTCCATCCTCTTCTTTCTGTTTGTCTATCTCTGCTGCTTCTACTTTCCATTCATTCATGATGGGCAAATATGCTGACCAGGTGGTGAGACTTTCTGGAACAGCTAAAATGTGATTATGAGGGATTTTTTTGCCGTGTAAAATAATCCCATAAAAGACGTCTGATTCCTAACAGGGTTAAATGACTTGCCTCTCTCCTAAGGCTTATGAATCCATTCAGTCTTTGCTGCTTTAGAACTAAGAAGAACCAGTTAATCAATTTATTTTCTTTATAAAGCTTTTAATCCCATAACATTATTTAAGGGTACCCAGGATGGAAAAGCACTTTGATCTAAATCTCTTCTTGCTAGCCATTCTATGTCGGGTTGTTCCTGGTGGGCTTGACTAAGCCACAATAGGTATTATCAAATTCAAGGTAACAGGAAAACTCTGTCTACTCTGCTATGCAGTTGGCTCCTAGATGGTGAAAATTCCATCTTTGGGGCTTTTTCCCTCAAATTTCATAATGATAAATGACAATTTAATAGAAAAAGCTCTTCTACAAATCATGTTTAACCTACGTCATAGTATTCAGCATCAAGATGAGTATATTATCTTTTCAAGATGACATTTACTAAGAATACCCTTTCTTATAATGTTTTCCAATCAGCCACTAGTCTGCCTAGAAGTCTTGGGAAATTACTGAGAAGTAGTAATGTAATGGTCATACTCTGATATACGCTTTTAAATTGTATATATTGATTAACATAAATGAACCAGGAAGAGAGAGATGACAAGAATATCTCCTAGATTTCTTGCTTAAATACCTGGATGAATCCATTTGTTGAGACAGAAAGCAGTAGCGGGGACCTATGTTTGGGATAAAGATTGTATTTCCCTTCACTCCACACAGAGCCAAGTTGCACATGTCCTCTACAATTTAGCTTTCCAGCAGTATATTGTAGAGTCTGGCAGGAGAACATTTTCCATTTGGTCTTTAAAAGCAAGGGTCAAGAAATCTTGCCAAGAGATATTGTACTTGCTTAAATAGGTCATTGATTCTTTTATCCTCCAATAAGATTTGTGATGTTGCTTTGGCTAGCACCACTGAATCCCTGCTGCCCCTCTCTCTTTGGCATGAGAAGCTCTCAAAAGAAAGCTACAAACTCATAGAGCAAAGTTTCAAAAATCAATCAACATAACAACTATCATACTGTCTGAACAATATCAGGAGACAAAATCAGGGCAGACAACACAAAATGTTGGACAGAAAATATTGTGCAACTACCCCAAAACTTAAATATCACCAGAAAAATAATGCAAAGGCAACAGTAATGGAAAATACTTGAATATAGTTATTACTGGAAGTAGAGCATTGCTTAACCATTTCTGAATATTTAGTGATCATCAAAATGTATACCTTTTTAAATGGTAATCATTTCCAGTGGATGAAATCAGGGAGATAGAACTCAGAGTTTAAGGAAATGTAAGTAAGGAGAGTAACATTAAAACATATCAAAAACAAGCTAATACTTCTCTTTTCTTTCTTTGTATCAAAGAATACTATTCAATTCTTTTTTTTTTATTTTTGACAGGCAGAGTGGACAGTGAGAGAGAGAGACAGAGAGAAAGGTCTTCCTTTTGCCATTGGTTCACCCTCCAATGGCCGCCACGGCTGGCGCGCTATGGCCGGCGCACCACGCTGATCCGATGGCAGGAGCCAGGGACTTATCCTGGTCTCCCATGGGGTGCAGGGCCCAAGCACTTGGGCCATCCTCCACTGCACTCCCTGGCCACAGCAGAGAGCTGGCCTGGAAGAGGGGCAACCGGGAAAGAATCTGGTGCCCCGACCGGGACTAGAACCCGGTGTGCCGGCGTTGCAAGGCGGAGGATTAGCCTAGTGAGCTGCGGCGCTGGCCCATAAGTTGCTTTTCATATAAGACTAAGGTAATAATGAAATTCCATAGGATCCAGATAATAATAGATATAAAGCACATGTGATATGAAGACATAGTTTACTTGTAAACAACACTTTAATCCCATTTTCCATGAACCACTTGAGGTATGCTCATATATGCTGCTGTCAGTGCATTTGAACTGCTCAGAAAGAAAGGAAAGTAAGGGCTCTTAAAAAAAAAAAAAAAAAACTTAAAACATAAACAGGCAGATCAGCTTCCACAGGAATGAGAGGGGAGGATGCATAGCCTCAAAATCAGTGTGGCTTGTAAGAAGTTTAATTCCTGATCGAGAATCTGAAGAATAGGGAACTGGAGGTCCTATCTCAATTGTTTTCCTCTGTGAACTTCCATTTTAGTCTAGTAGAATCCCAAGAAAGGGTACAGTTGGAGCTTCTGCTGTTTATTGGGAATAAGCATAGCTGCACTTGGACAGTAAATGCAGAAGTAGAACCTAAGAAACAACTTAAAGAGATACAAATAGTTACTAGAGATTAAAAGTTGTTTAGCCTGCAATAATAAAGGAATTTAATTTGAAATTACAATATATAATTTTTCTTTATTAAATTAACAAAAAATTTAAACACCAACACTCTTTGCTGGCTAGGAGATGAGGATACTTTCATAACTTGTTTAGGGTAATGTCAACACACACACATACACACGCACACACAAACACATAAATACAGTTTCTGGGAAAAATGATTAAATGTATCAGAGCCTATAAAATGCTCACAGGTTTTGAATATGGAATTTAAGATTAATACGGTTGGAAAAAGTCGATTATTATATATACTATTTACCTTACAAAAGGGCCTACTCTTAGCCAAGACACAGTGAAGCCACTGCCCTGTTGGGACATCTGTATCACATTGCTGCTGGGAATTTGAAAGAGTTCAATGCTATTGTGATTGCATTTAGATCCTAAGGCATTTTTAGCTTTGAAATATTATTTTAAAATCTAAAAATTAAATGGATAAAACAATGCACAGATGAATAGTTCTTTAAGTCAAAGCCCAATGAAAATGCTTAGATCTACTGTTTTATCTCACGGAAAGTGAATTCACTTAATTGAAGTAAATCTCCAAAGATCACATCAGTAAGGGGTGCTTCATAACAAGTGAGAAAGAGACTGTTTATCCCGCAAATAGCATAGGACATATTAGAATAAATTGAGTTCATTTTAATCAAGTAAGCAGCCTTGAAAGAATGGATTCCTGTAGGCAGCCTTCAAAATGTCAATAATGTAAATGCTTAGCAAGAAATGCGTCCACACATTTCCTTGTGTGGCATCTAGGGTTGTTGTGAATGCTCTTCACTTTGCTTCACTGCACACCAACAATTGAATTACATTTTTGAATCCTGTGCGAGTTAGTGCTTGGCTCTCTACAGGTGGTGAATTTAAAAGGATGTACAATAAACACAGCTAGAATGGTCATGATAGAGATAATAACCTTTTAAAAATGCACATGAAATGTATCACAGGTCTTAGAAAGCAATGAATCACGTATGTTTACCTGGTTGAAAAGCCTGCAAAGCCACAATGTGCAAGCTCTTGAACATAGTTCTACATTCTCACTTCTGATTTAAAACTAAATAATGGCTTGGGGAGAGTGATGTGAGAATCAAAATGTCATGCTGCACTGGTACTAGAAAGGATCAGGTTGCTCTGGTAATTAAGAGTCTGTCAGTTTGACATGAAGGGAAAAAAATCACACGAAATGCCAGATATCTGGGAAAGCCATGTGCCTGTGATTTCCATACACAAACAAGAGCAAACCAGCTCCATCAGAAGAGTGTGCTTTGCAAAAAAAGAGTATTTTGTGTTTTTTTATACCTTGTATTCTCACAAATATTATTTTTGACAAAAAATAGTAAAAATTGCCCATTAGCAGTTCTTGCAAGTATATCTAGACAGAAAAGAGCATTTACAGAAAGCTGAAACCTAGGGTAATCCATGCCTTTGTAGTATTGGGCAGTGTCTTGAGTTCATTAGAACTGACTTATACAGCATATCACTTTTGACTTAAGTGGAATATGGCTCTAAAGAGATGCAGTTGTTTTGATGTCAGATTGCCAGAGTTAGAGACACTTGGATAATGTGACCACAGTAATGTAACTTTTCTGAGAATACATGCATCTTGCATTCTCTTTAAAGTTGTAAAAAATTGTTTTATCAGAATACTTTAAGACATTATCTAATTCAATAGCATCAGTTTTATAGATATGAAAACTAACCACCAGAAAAGTCAAGTAAATTGTCCAAGGTCATATAGTAGCACAGGAAAATGGGAATTTTTGTTAAGGTTTGTTGGACATTAACAAAGCTATATAATTTCCTTTAAAGTATTGTGACTGTAAGAATACTGATGTAAAAGTAAAGAGTTTAGACCTGAGGTCTATTGTCAGCTATTATTGACTCAACATGTGACCTTAGGGAGACCAGCCCATTAATGACTGTTTACTTTTCCTCCTGTCTACTTGTCATTTTATATGCCACTTCTTTTCCACTATATCCCATGATGTTCATTGGTTTATAATTTCTTTCATTTCACCAGCATGATTCCTTAATAAATACTTTTGGAATCAGACTGAATAGGAGGTTGAATTAGCTCCCACAGGCTTCTAGGATAATTACACAAAGAAAGTTCCCCCAGAGAGCTATATCAAGCAGGGCAAAAAGAAAAGAACAAAATTTACTACCTTTGTCCCTCCTTCTTAGGGGGAATTGGTTTGATTCCCTGAGCCTGTCATCATTTGGGAGGTCACTGGAACTTAGGCTGTGGAGTAGAAGAGCAGAAAGCCCTAAAGAGATGATTTCATTAATTGTGTTATCTCTGCTAATAGTCTCCTGCATTATCTGGGATAATTGAAACTTGACTGCAATAATAATGGGGTTACTGCTGAAAATGGGTGGGATCAATGTCACAGAGCAAAATGGACAAAGTTACCAAAGATAGAAAGTTACTTTGCATCCAGTGCTTCCATGGAAAAAGACAAATAATGCAGGCTACCTTGTAGCCCATTAAGAAACAGTTCCTCTCTAAAAAGAATATGATTAATGTTCAAAAAGTTGCTTAATATTTACTAACATTCTTGTAGCTAGCTAATAGATGATACTATCAACCACCATCATTATGAGTATAGTGATGAAAATCTGGGGTACATTCTTAAGACTTCTGAGGGTAGTATTAAATCTGGGGCAGGCAGACACATAGATTTCCTAAGTGTCTGCAGATGCCAGGGGAACCACCACAAAGTTGATTATGTACTTGTACTTTATTTCATTTTAATCCAGAAAGCAAAACTTGCATTTTGGGTCCGTTTCTCATCCCTTCACAGATGAAATAACTGAGAAGCATAGACATTAGCAACTTGCCCAGGGTCCCACAGCTTATGCTGACAGAGCTTTAAGGACTTCAGAAGCCTTTGCACTTTCCACTACACAATGCTATGGCATCTGTGCTCTCGGCTGGTCCTCCTTAGCTTTCTTGATTGAAGAGACACATTTAACAGATGGGGCAAGGTGCACTTTGTAGTTTCTAACAGAATGCAGTATCCCTCTCTATATAGCCAACTTCTCCTGTCCCTCATCATCACTAGAATCTAACCAACTGAACAAACTAACCCAGATTTAGAATCAGGAAAAAAATGAAAGTGCTGCTTAGATGCTGGCACAAACGTGTAATTAACTCCATTAACAATTCTTTGAAGAATAGAGGTTGCATTATCAGCCTCTTGACGATAAGGAAACTGAGTCAAGGAGAGTTGAAATAATTCATCTAGCATCACCAAGAAGGTAGTTAAAGAGCTGGGAAGCACCCCATGGCCTTTGAACTCTTCTTTCAGCCTATTGACATGAGCATTTCAGGAGCAGCATTTGGTGCAGTGGCTATGGCTCTGCTTGAAATGACAGTTGCCTTGTCCAAGTGCCTGGTCTGAGTCCAGGTCTGTCTGCTTGTGCCCTGGTTTCCTGCTGATGTGCATTCATGTAGGAAGCAGGTGACAGCTCAAGTACCTAAGTCCTTGCCACCATTGGGGAGATATGGATAGAATTCCTGGCTCCTGGCTACTCTGTGGCCCAGTCCTGGGTAATTCAGGTATTTAGGGAGTAAACCAGCAAATGAAAAAATCTCTCTCTCTCTCTCCTGATTTAAGAAAAAAAAGAAAAACAGTATATACTGTTTAAAAAAAGAACATTCCACATCAAATGCAAAGCACCATAATACACAGAACAAGTTACTTAGTCCAATTATTCCTGATAATGAGATATAGAAATCTACTTTCCACGAAGTGAAAAATGGTGGCTTATCTTCTATGACAGTCTTCCAGGTTTTGCAGAAATAGCTAACCAGTAGATGTGGACCTGATCTTTAATGTAACAGATAAGTTAGACTTTTCTACTGATGTTTTTTATCAAGATGTGCTGTACTGACTTTCAGCTATTTGGAACAGATGCATTCAGAATAAATAATGCATGTTTTGTCAAGGCCCAAAATATGTCTAATAAATGAAATGTCATGGTAGGAACCAAGCATCAGACCAAATCTCACTTCTCCATATAAACAAAATAAGAATTGAGAAGAGACCATGACTAATTTTATGTCGTATTATTTTGCCCCCCTTACCATCTTTGGCTTTTTGGTTCTCTGTAAACACAATCAGAAGAAATTTCAGTGCTTAATGCTTGTACAGAACTCAAAAACTCATAGTTGACTCATGGATGGAAAGATGGCTTAGTTTGAGATCTGATGATATCATTGCTACTGTTAGAAATGCCGATGAGCACTATGATAAATTATGCTTGACATGCATTATTTTAATACTCACAGGAAACCTCAGAAACAGTTATTATTATTTTGTTATCATTTGTATTTTGCAGATGTGAAAGCTGAGGTGCAACTTATTGATGTATTTCACACGGCTATGAGAATCAAACAGGCATACAAACTCAACTTTGATTCTAGTGCCTGAGTTCTTAACTAATGTTCGATGTAACAGTTTTGCCAAGAACACTATACAGAGATACAGAGCCTAAGTGTCTGCTGAATAAAGCAGTGCAAATCCCTAAGTGAATATCAGACTGGGCTGTTAGCCAGGATACTGTATTATCCCTCATACTCTGCAATAAAGACTACAAGCCATTGACTATCAGTCAACAGGCATTTATGCGGTGTACACTGTACTTGGATCTCTAGACAAAGGACAGCATGAAAAGCAAGGAAGATTGGAAGAGAACAAAATTTGCAAAAAATTCAGAGTTCTACAATTTGGCTTGCTGAAAGGATGAAGAATTGGCCACATAAAGTATTCCTAAAATGAAAATGAGATTGTTACTGTCCAAAACATACTTTGGGAAATATAAATTCTGTCATTCATATATTCTAAAGACACTAGTTGAATTTAAAAAAAATCCAGCTAAAAACTGTATAGCAATAGTGTATTACTAGTACTCTTTACTTAACTAAATTTATTATTTTACTTCTAAAACAGCATTTGTGTGTGTGTGTGGGTGGGGGGAGGTGCTTGTGTGTTAGAAAAACAGGAACAAAATCAAACAAAGGTTGTTGGTGACTAACAAGCATTTATATCGGCTGTCTAAAAACTCTTACATGTTATATTTGGAATGCATCTACACAGTTGGTATAGAAATGAGTTCAGAAATTCCTTGAGACAGATGAACTATATAGTACATAAAAATCATAGCTACCCTTTTTGTGTCCTTGTATTTACCAGGGCATACAGGAAAAAAATAAAGCTGAAAGTAGCATATAAAATATAATTTATGTGGTTGATATCATCTGTAAAATGATTTTTAAAAGTTAATTTCATGCATTCAAATTGCAGTAATATAACATTACTTTTGGCATATAGTACTTGATTTTACAGCACTAAATGACTGAATAAATAAGTAAATGCAGACAGCACCAACAAATGTTGCAACTGGTAAAGGCTCAGTTTTAACCACTAATGAATGTACCACTCATGCCAACAATGGGAAGACTCTACCTTTAATTCATATTTCATTAGGTCTAACTCATACTCTTTAATGTGTGCAAAATATATTTGATTTTTCTTTATAAACTACTATTATTGTAAGGCTGGCATATAAAAATCAGTCTCCTTGTATAGAAATACATAAAAATGAATTTGTAACCTTGGAATAACAGCTTTCTGGATTTTTAAATTATCTAAGCAGTGAATTTAAAACTCATCTAAGCTGTTTTCAAAAATACTGATTCCTGGAACCCAGTTCACAGGTTCTCATTTATTTGTCCTACTGTTAGGAGTAGGCGTTTGTTATAATAGTTAAGATGCCACTCAGGATACCACAACACATATCAGAGTTCCTGGATTTGAGTCCTGACTCTGCTCCTGATTCCAGCTTTCAGCTGATGTGTACCCTGGGAGGCAGCAGGTGATAGCTTAAGTGCTTGGTTCACTGCCTCTCATGTGGGAGACCTACACTGAAATCCAGACTCCTGACTTTGATCTGGTCCAGGCTTAGCTGTTGCTGGTACATGGAGAGTAAACCGAAAGATAAAAGATATCTCTCTCTCTCTCTCTCTCTTTCTATCTCTCTCTCTCTCTCTGTGTGTGTGTGTGTGTGTGTGTGTGAGAGAGAGAGAGAGAGAGAGAGAGAGGAGATTTTCAACTAACTAAAAATAAATTTAAAATAAATTAATAAATTAATTGTCCTGGAGTTAGGCAAGAACACAGTTCTGTTTTTGTTTTTATCTTTCAGATGCTTTTTAAGTCTGAGGCAAGATCTGCAAAACATTGATCCAGAGAAATCAGAAATTTTGAGTGACCAATAATAATGACTCTTCCTCAAAATTGCACACTTATGTAATGGTGGAAAAGACATAACTCAAGAAGGGAGTCCTCCTGCTTTTCAATCTGTCTCCCTACTTTTATGAACTATGTTTTGGCCTTGGGAAGTATTTGTCTTCCTAAAACGTAAATAGGTGGGGAACATCCACTTTGATCCTCTGTTCCTTCTGTTTTCCAGATGAGGAAACAAAAACAAGATTTCTACTGAGATGGTATGAACTGTGGAAATATTGTAAACTATAAAATAATTGAATTTATGTATCATTTAGCTCCCAAGAAGTTATTTAATAATGAAACATACAATCCATTAAAATGTTCACCATTTCTTATTTACATAGCTTAATGAATGCTTACTGTGTGCAGGACGTTAAAAGAGGTAGATACATAGCAAGAAACAAAACTTCTGTCCACAAGGTGTTTGTGTTCTAGTTTGTGGGAGTGGATGTCTTAACAGTAAAAAGATAAACAAATAGTATTTTGGGTAATGATCAGTGCCATAGTGAAAATGAATTGGAGTATTAGAAAACAGAGGAGATGAGCATTATTAGATAAAAGGCTGAGGGAAACACACTACAATGAGGTAACACCTTAGCTAAGGAAATGTGAATGATGAAGAGAAGGCAACACAGAGATCTAGGGGAAGGATTTTTCCAAGTAGAAGGAGCAATCAATATAAAGGCTCTCAGGCAAAAATTAGTTTGTCATGCTTGAGGAACACAAAGAAGGCCAATGAGCCTTGTGTGTTGTGAACAAAAAAGTGAGCGATAGGAATGAAATTGGGGAGAAAAGCAGAAGCAAGATCATCGAGTAAACTCACAGACCATGCGAGTCCATCAGGTATTAACATGGAACAATTCAGTGGTTTCTCACAGGCTTCATTTCATATTGCCCACATGTTTGTGTGACTGAGTTGAGTCTCAGCAAGATGGATCTACTTCTTGATGGCAGATCTGCAGGCTGGCTTAGGCGGCTTTGTTTCAGGCCCTGGCATACAGGTGGCTCCACTTCACAAGGTTCTCAGCTTCCCATTGAGACCTGCAGGGCAGCTGGGTGTACTTTTCTGGAGATGGAAGAGGAACTGAATGTGAGCAGAAATAGATTAGGGCTCTTAAAAATGAGGCCGGCGCTGTGGCTCAATAGGCTAATCCTCTGCTTTGCAGCGCCTGCACACCAGGTTCTAGTCCCGGTCGGGGCGCTGGATTCTGTCCCAGTTGCCCCTCTTCCAGGCCAGCTCTCTGCTGTGGCCAGGGAGTGCAGTGGAGGATGGCCCAAGTGCTTGGGCCCTGCACCCCGCATAGAAGACCAGGAGAAGCACCTGGCTCCTGCCATCGGATCAGCGCGATGCACCAGCTGTGGCGGCCATTGGAGGGTGAACCAAAGGCAAAAGGAAGACCTTTCTCTCTGTCTCTCTCTCTCTCACTGTCCACTCTGCCTGTCAAAGACAAAATAAAAAAAATGTATATCCAAATGGTACATTGGCATTTTTACCTACCTATATGGCATTGGCTGCAGCAAGTCACAGGGTCATGCTTCAAATCAAGAGATGGGGATGTAGGGATAGATAAAGAATCAACTCAATCTACCACAAGATGACAAGGAATTCGTATGCTATTCTAGGTCTAACAAAACTGGAAAACTTTACAAGTGGAGTGACATGATCTGACTTACATTTCATAAGGCGCCCACATGTGGCTGTGTAGGGAATAGTAAAGGGTGATGGTAAAAGCAGAAAGGCCACTCACAAAGCCATTTCCATAGACTATGTACAAAACAGTGTCACTTTGATTAAAACATAGTACTAATAAATGTCATGAAAGGAAGTCTGACTCAGGACACACTTTGAAAAATAAGTTAGCAGGATTGCTGATGCACTGAATGTGAGGCACTGGAGAAAATGAAGGTGCTCAATGACATCCAGGTAAATAAGGCTTTCATTTATCAAGATGGAGAGAAACTAGGGTATAGGAGTATGTTTCAAACCACTGTGTTAAAGATGGGTTCGGCTTTGGACCTATTGAATTTCAAGTGCTTATTAGACATCGAAATGGGGATATAAAGCAAACAGCTAAATATATAGAGGAGTACAGCAAAAACTGTCAGGAAAAGTGTATGTTTAGGAGTATATCAAGTAGAGTAGTTTCAACTGCAATTAACAGAAGGGTCAACTGAAAGTATTTTCAACCTTCAGAACTTGTTCCTTCACTAACAAGAAGTTCAAACATGAGCAGTTCAGATTTAATAAATTTAGTAATTTGGTTACATCATTAGAGAAGTTCTTTTTTATTTTTCTGTGTTGTCATAGTCAATGCAGTAATTAATAGTGTCATGGTTAAAGGATGGCTACTGTAGGGCCTGCCCTGTGGCACAGCATGTTAACGCCCTGGCCTGAAGTGTTGGCATCTCATATGGGCACTGGTTCGAGACCCAGGTGCTCCACTTCTGATCTGACTCTTTGTTATGACCTGGGAAAGCAATAGAAGATGGCTCAAGTCCTTGGGCCCTTGCACCAGCGTTGGAGACCCGGAAGAAGCTCCTGGCTCCTGGCTCCTGGCTCCTGGCTTCGGATTGGCACAGCTCCAAACACTGTGGCAAATTGGGGAGTGAACCATCAGATGGAAGACCTCTCTCTCTCTCTCTCTCTCTGACTCTCCTTCTCTTTCTGTGTAACTCTGACTTTCAAATAAATCAATAAATCTTTAAAAAAAGTTACTGCAGTCACAATTATCACACAATGATAAGAATGGCAGAAGAGAGCATTTCAGAGATGAGAGACAAGCTGAAGTAAATATTATTCATAGCTTAAGCAAGATGGTGTCTGAAAGCTGATTATTGCATTTAAAGTCATAGAAATCATGAAAGAAGAAAGAGATCTTGGAGCAGCAAGATGGCAGAATAGGAAGGGAGCACACTGATAGTCCAGGAAGAAACAGTATAATAAAAGTGGAGACACTGCAGGTTCAAGGAAGAGTAGGGGAAAAAACAGCAGAGGAAACTCTTCTGGAACTAGTGATTCACTGTGGACCTGCATGGAGGGCATGGGAGCCCACAGCTCGGGACACCAGCAGCAGAATCAAGGCACCAGCACTGGAACGCGAGGTGAGCCAAATCTCAATAGCCCGAGACACTGGCAGGCAAGCAGAAAGAGGAGACTAGAGGGAACAAGGCTTGAAACCCCATGGGGAAAAGTTCACCAGGCTAACTACAAGAGAGAGGAAAAAAAAGTGACTGGAACGGACACGAGTTTCTCTCTCTCCGCTCACCTCTTAAAGGTGAGCAAGACAAAGAGCAGGCGCCATTTTGGACATAGGTCATAAGCAGCACGATGTCAGGTCTCCACCTGCCCTTAGCCAAGCAGAAAAACCTGACTCTGGGGGCGGGGGGGGGGGAGGGGAATAACAGGAGATTAGGACCTAGTGAATGTGTGGTGCTAATGAACTGAGACTGTGAAAAAAGAGACGGTGGGGGAGAGAACTCACGGAATTCACGTGAGTACTCTCCAGAGACGTTACAATTCGGTAACCTTGGCAACCCAGTGGGAGACTGCAGGAGAATTTGAGCCCACACTGAGGGCAGCACAGATTCCCTGTGTGGTCCTTGGGAAAGAGCTTCCGATCTCTGCCTCCTGTGGGTATATCATTCGCCTGCTAACTAACTTCAATTCCGCTCAGTTGTGCAGAATTACTTCCCTTCTGAATCAAAAAAAAAAAAAAAAAAGAAAGAGAGAGAGAGCGATTTACCATGCCTAACCTGGGAGTGTCACCTTTGGTACACCCTTAACCCTGAGGCACCAAACAGAGCTCTCAGGCCACACCCATCTCAAGCCTCCAAGGCTCCATCAAAGCAGACAGTCCACTTAATACAGTCATAGTATAACAAGAAAAAACACCATAGCGAGGGAAGAAGAATCCAAAGAAAATCTCCACATAGCCAAGCAGCAAACTCAGGAACAGAGGAAACAAGAACAAGGAAGACATTATGACACCCCCAAATGAACAAGACACCCCAAGCCAAGATTATGAAGATGATGAGATGGAAGAAATGCAAGATACCGATTTCAAAAAATTTATGATAAGAACAATTAGAAGTTTTCAAAAACAAATGCTTGAGCTACGGAATTACTTACTGGACAGGATAGAAAATCTCCTTCGAGAAAATGAAATGCAGAAACTAGTAGAACAGGAAAGTGTGATAGTGAAGAGAAAACAAAATGTGATGAAGAACTCAATAGATCAACAGAATGCAACAACACATCAGAAAGATCATCCACCCAGACCAAGTGAGATGTATCCCTGGTATGCAGGGATGGTTCAATGTTCACAAATCAATCAATGTGATACACCACATTAAAAGACTGCAGAAGAAAAATTATATGATTATCTCAATAGATGAAGAGAAAGCATTCAATAAAATACAACACCGTTTCATGATGAAAACTCTAAGCAAACTGGGTTTGGAAGGAGCATTCCTCAATACAATCAAAGCAATTTATGAAAAGCCCACGGCCAACATCCTATTGAATGGGGAAAAGTTGGAAGCATTTCCACTGAGATCTGGTACCAGACAGGGATGCCCACCCTCACCACTGCTATTCAATATAGCGGTGGAAGTTTTAGCCAGAGCTATTGGGCAAGAAAAAGAAATTAGAGGGATACAAATTGGGAAGGAAGAATTCAAACTATCCCTCTTTGCAGATGATATGATTCTTTATTTAGAGGATCCAAAGAACTCTACTAAGAGACTATTGGAACTCATAGAAGAGTTTGGCAAAGTAGCAGGGTATAAAATCAATATACAAAAATCAACAGCCTTTGTACGCACAGGCAATGCCACGGCTGAGGAAGAACTTCTAAGACCAATCCCATTCAAAATAGCTACAAAAACAATCAAATACCTTGGTATAAAATTAACCAAGCACATTAATGAACTCTACGATGAGAATTACAAAAGCTTAAAGAAAGAAATAGAAGAAGATACCAAAAAATGGAAAAATCTTCCATGCTCATGGATTGGAAGAATCAACATCATCAAAATTTCCATTCTCCCAAAAGCAATTTATAGATTCAATGCAATACCAAACAAAATACCAAAACATTCTTTTCAGATATGGAAAAAATGATACTGAAATTCATATGGAGACACAGGAGACCTCGAATAGCTAAAGCAATCTTGTACCACAAAAACAAAGTATTTGGTATTGTAACAACAAATTTGAGGACATATTAGAGGGAAGTTGTAATCAAAGCAGCATGGTTTCTGGTACAGAAACAGATGGATAGACCAATGGAACAGAATAGAAACACCAGAAATCAATCCAAACATCCACAGCTAACTTATATTTGATTAAGGATCCAAAAACAATCCCTGGAGTAAGGACAGTCTATTCAATAAATGGTGCTGGGAAAATTGGATTTCCACATGCAGAAGCATGAAGCAAGACCCCTACCTTTCACCTTACACAAAAATCCACTCAACATTGATTAAAGACCTAAATTTACAACGCGACACCATCAAATTATTTGAGAGCATTGGAGAAACCCTGCAAGATATAGGTACCGGAGAAGACTTCTTGGAAAAGACCCCGGAAGCACAGGCAGTCAAAGCCAAAATTAACATTTGGGATTGCATCAAATTGAGAAGTTTCTGTACTGCAAAAGAAACAGTCAGGAAAGTGAAGAGGCAACTGACAGAATGGCAAAAATATTTGCAAATTTTGCAACAGATAAAGGGCTGATAACCAGAATCTACAAAGAGATCAAGAAACTCCACACATCAAAACAAACAACAAACTTAAGAGATGGGCCAAGGACCTCAATAGACATTTTTCAAAAGAGGAAATCCAAATGGCCAACAGGCACATGAAAAAATGTTCAAGATCATTAGCAATCAGGGAAATGCAAATCAAAACCACAATGAGTTTTCACCTCACCATGGTGTGACTGGCTCACATTCAGAAATCTACCAACAATTGATGCTGGAGAGGATGTGGGGGAAAAGGGACACTAACCCAGTGTTGGTGGGAATGCAAACTGGTTAAGCCACTATGGAAGTCAGTCTGGAGATTCCTCAGACACATGAATATAGCCCTACCATTCAACCCAGCCACCCCACTCCTTGGAATTTACCCAAAGGTATTGAAATTGGCAAACAAAAAATTGTCTGCACATTAATGTTTATTGTAGCTCAATTCACAATAGCTAAGACCTGGAACCAACCCAAATGCCCATCAACAGTAGACTGGATAAAGGAATTATGGGACATGTACTCTATAGAATACTATACAGCAGTCAAAAACAATGAAATGCGGTCATTTGCAACAATATGGTGGAATTTGGAAAACATCATGCTTAGTGAATTAAGCCAGTCCCAAAGGGACAAATATCATATGGTCTCCCTGACCGGCAACAACTAACTGAGCACCAAAGGGGAAACCTGTTGAAGTGAAATGGACACTATGAGAAACAGTGACTTGATCAGCTCTTGTCATGACGGTTGATGTAAAATGTAATACTTTATCCATTTTAGTATTTTTTTGTTCTAGTATAATTGTTGAACTCTGTAATTAACACACAATTATTCTTAGGTGTTTAAATTTTAACTGAAAAGTGATCCCTGTTAGGAATTTGGAAAACATCATGCTGAGTGAATTAAGGAAGTCCCAAAGGCACAAATATATGTTCTCCCTTATTGGTGACAACTAACTGTGCACCAAAAAGGAAACCTGTTAAAGTGAAATGAACACTATGAGAAACGGTGACTTGATCAGCCCTTGCCCTGACTGTTTATGAACAACTTAATACGTTACCCCTCTTAATATCCTTTTTTGTTTGTTCTATTTAATACTTTTGGTTGAATACTGTAATCAATACACAGTTATTCTCAAGTGTTGAAAATTAACTGAAAAGTGATCGCTGTTAAATATAATAGTGGGAATAAGAGAGGGAAGAGATGTGCAATTCAGAACATGCTCAAGCTTACTTACCTCAAACGGTAGAGTTAGAAACATACCAGGGGATTCCAATTCAATCCCATCAAGGGGGCATGTACCAATGACATCTCACTAGTCCCAGTGATCAATTTCTGTTCACAATTGATCGTAATGATAGGACTAAGAGCCAAAGGGAACACATAAAGAAAACTAGTGTCTGAAAATACTAGCTCATAGAATAAAAAAGGGAGAGAACAATCCAACATGGGAAGCTAGATACACAGCAGACCCATAGAATGGCAGATGTCCTAAACAGCACTCTGGTCTCAGAATCAGCCCTTAAGGCACGCGGATCTGACTGAAAAGCCCATGAGAGTTTTTCAGGCATGGAAAGCCAAGACACTCTGTCAAAAAAAAAAAAAAAAAAAAAAAAAACCTAAATGAAAGATCTCCGCGAGTGAGATCCCAGTGGAAAGAACGGGTCATCAAAGAAGGAGGTACCTTTCTCTGAAGGGAGGAGAGAACTTCCACTTTGACTATGACCTTGTCTAAATATGATCAGAGTCGGTGAACTCAGGGGGCTTCCATAGCCTTGGCAACTCATGACAAGAGCCTAGGGTGATTACGGATGCCATAAACAAGAGTGCCAATTTGTTCAGTCAACAACAGGAGTCACTGTGCACTTACCCCTCATGTAGGATCTTTGTCCTTAGTGTGCTGTACATTGAGATTTAATGCTATAACTAGTACTCAAACAGTATTTTTCACTTTGTGTTTCTGTGTCGCTGCAAACTGTTGAAATCTTTACTTAATATATGCTAAACTTATCTTCTGTATATAAAGAGAATTGAAAATGAATCTTGATGTGAATGGAAAGGGAGAAGGAGCGAGAAAGGGGAGGGTTGTGTGTAGGAGGGAAGTTATGGGGGGGAAGCCATTGTAATCCATAAGCTGTACTTTGGAAATTTATATTCATTAAATAAAAGTTTAAAAAAAAAACAGGAGTCACTGTGTACTTACTCCTCATGTGGGATCTGTCCTTAATGTGTTGTCCAATGTAAAGTAATGCTATCACTAGTACTGAAACAGTATTTTACACTTTATGTTCTGTGTGGGTGCAAACTTATGAAATCTTTACTTAATATATACTAAATTGATCTTCAGTATATAAAGATAATTGAAAATGAATCTTGAGGTGAATTAAATAGGAGAGGGAGCAGGAGATGGGAGGGAAGCTATGGGGGGGAAGCCATTGTAATCCATAACTGTACTTTGGAAATTTATATTTACTAAATAAAAGTTAAAATAATAGAGAAATTACTAGTGACATGAAAAGAATAATTTCACTGCCTTGTGAAGAAAAAAATATCTAATGGTAGTCAGGTTAGGCAAGATGTAGTTGGCAGGTAGAAGACAATTCTTTTGAGGAATTCTGGAGAATATGTTCAGAGAAAATGGTAAGGCAGAATATATGTTACTGGAACATAGTTATCATTTAGAATCCTTGAGAGTGGCTATGAATGTTGAATGCCTCAGAAATCATAAAGACTTTTGAACCAAAATTGCGATTCTCTATTCTCACCCTGAAAGTAATGTAACTATATGAAATGATCATTAAATCTTCCTTTAGCAGTATTATTGCTAAATCCTGTATTATTTTATGGATTTCTTTTGAGTATTTGCAGTATTTTCCAACCATATTACAGTGTGGTAATTCTCAGTACAGCATGAGGCATTCTTATGGTTTGAACAGACTTTGGCTCCCTAAACCTGTGCAGATGTTTAGATTCCCAAGTCTTTTGTTAACAGTTAACATGTTATTGACTCCAGGTTCTTTGACTCCCTTGCAATCAAAATTTTCAAGAGGTCAGTGTGCACCCCAGACAAGGCTTATTGGAGATTATGCTCTAGCACAAGGGACACAGTATAATAGAAAAGGTTCACCAGCTAGCTCAGTGTCAGGATCTGGGCAGCAGGTGGGGAGGCATGGTGGTTCACCCTTAGAATACAGCTCTTTGTCCTGCACCCAATCATAGTTCTGGCTCATCACCCATAGCAATGGCACTTCAGTTTGCACCCAGTTTGGTGTTCTGTGCAAGTGCTATTTCCACTTCTGTTTCTTTTATGCACATAACATACTCAAAATGATGGTGTTGCTTACTACCCTTACTACCTCTATGCCAGGAAGCTCACATGTCAGTTGTGTTGGGCTGTTCTGGGCAATTGTACGGGTTGGAGAAGTCCCTCACAAGGCAATAGGAAGTTTTTGCAGTTAGAATCTGAATGTTCTTTGCTCTTCATTTGTTTAGGTATGGAATTGAATACACAGTAAGTTGAGGAGATGGATATATGTCAGGTTGGGAGAAACTTGATTTAGAGACTCCTATTTCTAGTCAATCTCAAATGGATTAATACCAATGGTTGGTGAACTAAGACTGGGGTCATGATCTAATTATAACATCCGGGAAGTGGGCCTAGAAGAAAGTCCTTTAGGTCACTGGGACTTGCCCTCAGAAGGAAGTTCTCATGAGATGGCTGGTAACATAAGTTCAGACCCATTGTTCTCTCTTTGGTTCCTACTTATCATGTTATCTTCACTGTAGATGTTTTATCCTTATCAGATACCAGACTAATGGGGCTGCAGGATATTGGACTGTGAACCTCCAAAACTATAAGCAGAATAATACTTCTTCCATCCTAAAAGCTCCTGTAAGACATTTTAGTTAAAGTAATGAAAATCTGACTAATACAGGCATAGTGGCAAAGGTAGTATATATAATAGCATGTAGGTTATTCCCTTTTAAAATTTAATTTTATGCTGCTACAGGGATATACTCGGCTCCCCACCCAGAAGACAGCGGCTAGTGACGACGTCGTCTCATGCCAGCAAAGAGTACCTTGTCACCCCATGTCAGCAGGAAGTAGAAGACAGATCATCATCCCTCTACCCCTCCTGGAATTTTGGGACTAAGGCAATCCCATACAACCCTTGCTTTATAAAAAACAGAAGGGGAGAATGTTAGTAAAATGGCACAGTTTATCTATGGCATGATCTACACCCTGACACCATCCTAGGCTCTAGCCCCCACTGCCATTGCTAGAAGCCAGGTGACCACAAGACCCAACCACTGGTGTCAGCCCCACTCCCATCCTAATGGGATTCGCTGCTCCTACTTCCCTGCCCACCTCCCTGGCAAAGTATTAAAAGGACCTGTTCCTGAACATGTGGCTCTCTTTCTCTCCATCTCCTGTCTCTTGATCTCTCTCTGTCTCTTGATCTCTCTCTGGATCTCTCTCTTACATTCTCCTTCTCCCTCTTTTTCCTTCTTTGCCCCTTCCCTTTGGTCTGTCTGGTTTCCCCCAATAAACCCTTTTCCCTTAAAAAATTAATTTTAAATTTCAAACTAATATACTGAGAGCCTATAAAGGTAAACTAATCATAGATACAAAAATTAAATCCTATTCTCTGATAGTATAAACATTTTCTCTTTCATTATATACCTATATAGATAGAAACATACATATATAACTGTCTGTTTATCTATCATCCAACCATCTACCTATGTGTGTGTATTTGAGCATACTCCATAAACTTAAAAGTTCTACAGATTGCCTGCATCATGAGAATCAGATGTTCATTAAACCAGAAGTGAAGCTTCCTTCCCCTCATTTTGTCAATACCACAATAACAATGTTGCCAATAACACACATAAAAGGAATATTTATAGATAGATAATGACAGCTTCCATTGAGATGATATCTCCATTATTGATATGGCTCACAAATAGAAACCTAAATGCACAGGGAAATCAATAGAATTAAAAAAAAAAAAAAAACAATGCTCAGTTCATTCTTAAAGATAGCAGACTAAACAACAATTCCAAAACATTGATGTGCAGTGTGATTAGGAGACTTTAAAATTCTGAATGCCTTATTTTCATAAACTCACTGCAAATGCAGCATTGATTTTTTTAAAAAAATATTTATTTATTTGAAAGACAAAGTTACAGAGAGGCAGAGGCAGAGAGGGAGAGAGATCTTCCATCCACTGGGTCACTTCCCAGAGACCACAACTGCCAGAGCTGTGCCAATCCGAAGCCAGGAGCCAGGAGCTTCTTCCAGGTCTTCAACGCTGGTGCAGAAGCCCAAGGGCTTGGGCTGTCTCCCACTGCTTGCCCAGCCCATAGCAGAGAGCTATGGGATGTTGGCACTGCACACCAGGGCTTTAACCCACTGTACCATAGCACAAGCCTCAACACTGATTTTTAAAAAAGGCATGCACACATACACATATACAATTGTATCATCTACATTGTATAAATGAAAAATAATTTTCATTAAGGCTCAAGTTTGAGTTCTTTAGGTTTAGATCAGCCATGACTATTCTGTTGATATATATTTGCTACAGAGAGGGTTTCATAATATATGTCAGTTTTCAGGGGTAAAAATCAATCCTCCTTCTCTTACTATTCTATACTTCAAACCAATGACTAGTAGGGAAATTAGAAACATTCCATACCAAACATTCCATCAGCTCAACTTAAAGTCATTTCCTATATGCAGTTCATTAAGTACATTCAAATTCAAAAGCCCTACATGTTTCCATTATATGAGCTCTCTGGAATTGCTCTATCCCCATAATTGTACTTGCCACTGAATAGCAGACTTTTGGAGTAATTTTAAAGAAGATTCTACTCTATTTGAATAGACACATTAACTCTTGATTTTTCGTGGTGTGACATCTTGAATATACACCCACACTGTGCACAGAAGCCCATGGGCTGGGGGATTATTGTGTTAAAGTAAAGGATTACAAATTGAAATTACTTTGGTGATATTGAAACCATCAAACCCTGAGCTTATCTTGCAAAACAATCTGAAATTTTGTTGAAATTCTTAGATAAAACTGATTGAAATCAGTCAGAACCAAAGAAAAGTAAACAGAATATGTGCTACTGATCACAGTATGCAATTATGAAACTCCGAGCCAAAATCTCCCCCAACTAAGCATAGTAAGACTGCCATTTTGAACATGCAATGAATAGACATGTAACTCACTTGTTCCTTTGCAGAGGGTTACAGATCTCCCCTTCTTAGCTGATCAGTTAGCTTCCATGCCCCATCTCCACCCTTCACTGCCTTCCCAATAAATATCTTCTCTAGAACCTATTCAGAGAATCATATTTGAGCATCACTCCTAATTCCTTGCTTGTCCATCTCCTAATAAACTTTATCACCAAAGACTATGGCTTTGGTGTTTGACTTTCTGATGAGCATGAGCAAACAGACTCATCTTGGTTTGCTAACAGTTTTGTACTTTACTTAAAATGCACTGTGGCCTGCTTACCTGCCTGCCTGCCTGCCTTCCTCAATTCATTCCTTCTTTCCTGGATGTTTTTGCTTCCTTTTATACATTTAGGTGAATTATGGAAAAGTGGTAAAATTTAAGATTCATAGCCACACAGAAAGCCTTAGGGTGAATTGTGGAATTGTCATTTTCTAGTTTTAATAATTTGAGTAAGTTCAACATTTCTTCACCTGTAAAATAGAAATTATGATATATATACATGATGGAATACTACTGAGCCATACAAAAGAATGAAATCTTGTCTTTCACCACAAAATAAATGCAATTGGAGACAATTATGCTTGTGAAATAAGCCAGTCCCAGAAAGGCAAACATCACATTTTCCCTGATTTGTCCTAATATACAGAGCACAAAAAGTAATGTGTTTCAGTGAAGTTGACATTTTGAGATTTTATTATTGTTTATAGTTCTTGTCTATGTTCTTAAGGGGCAGTGGTTTTTCTACTTACTATTTGTTGAATTCTGTATTTAGTGGAGAGTTAAGCTTGTGATTGTAAATAAAATTGAAAATATGCCATTGTAAAAATTTAAAGAAAAATAAGAAAAGAAGCAGGGAAGGTGGGAGTGAGGGAGGGGATGGTGGGAAGTGTCACTATGCTCTTAAAACTGTGTGTATGATATACATGAATTCTGTCCCCTTTTTAGAAAATAATTCAAAATAAAATATAACCCCACAAAGTTATTTTGAGAAATAATTTAAAAAATGCATGTAAAATGTGCAACAGTGTTTGATAGGTTAGACACTATCAGACATTAACTGCTACTGTTGTTACTACTATTACCATCATTACCAATGTCATTACCATGACCACAATTATTAGTGCATATTTCATTACTTTGAAGAAAAATTTGGTGAATGGGAGAAGAAAGGAATTCTTTCCATTGTTTGGATTGGAAAGAAAGCCTTAGCAAATGGAGCACTTTTTTTAATACAGGCAGATTCAAAGAAATATTTATCAAATCTGATATTATATTTCAAATATTAGGCTTTTAGCAGAGCTAGTTGTTCAAACAGCTCATTTGGCTTCTGAGACAAAATAATTGATTAATTAACACAACTATTATACTAGTTTGCATAAGGAAGACCAAGCCAATTGGCAGGATAGAATGATTTATTTTTCAACTGAGATAGGGCAAAGCTGCCAAATGATCTCTGTGATGCAATTGTAAAACTTTACCATCTTGTTTTCTTTTGTGTTTCTGCATTGAAGGAGTATTTTTTCTTGGAAATTACTAACATAGATATTTTGCAAACAATCTGTAATAACAATAAAACATATTATGGATGGAATGCAACTTCAGTTCAGTGACTTTTTATCTATTTTTTATGAGGGCTTTGAAAAGCATAGGATAGGGTATAGCAACGAAGCTATAATAAGTAAGTTTCCATTCTGTTTATTATCTCAGTGTCATAACTAGAGAAATAAATCTACAAAGACAAATATCAAGAAAGGGTTGTAGTTATTGCTAGAGCCAAAACATGGGCCCAGTTTCATTATAAATTTCCAATTTTTTATTTTTTATTTATTTAAAAGATTTATTTATTTGAAAATCAGAGTTACAGAGAGAGAGAGAGAGAGAGAGAGAGAATCCCCATTCACTGATTCGCTCCCCAAATGGCTGCAATGACTAGGACTGAAGCAGGCAGAAGCCAGGTGCCAAGACCTACTTCCAGGTCACCCACGTGGGTGCAGGGACCCAATCCGTTGGGCCATCTTCTGCTGCTTTCACAGGTATATTAGTAGGGAGCTGGATAAGAAGTGGTGCAGCCAGGACTCAAATCCATGCCTAATTGGGATGCTGGAATTGCAGTCAGCTGCTTTACCTGCTATGTCACAAAGCTACCTCCTGTTATTATTTTAAAGGGAGACAGAGACAGATTGAGTGATTGATCTTCCATCTGCTGCTTCACTCTCCAAATTCCCACAACAACAAGAGCAGGGTCTGTCCAAAACCAGAAACACAAAACACAATCTAGGTCCCCTGTGAGGGTGACAGGGAACCAAATGCCTCAGCCATCATCTTCTGCATCCCAAGGTGCACAGAAACAAGAAATTGGAGACAGAAGTAGATCCAGGACTCAAACTCAGGAACACTAATGTGGAATGTTGGAGTCCCAAGTGGTGTCCTAAGTGCTGTGCCAAATGTCAGCCCAACTGTTTAATGTTAAATTTAAAAATACGCAGTTAAGTCAGTTAAATACTTATGAAGCCTATTCTATGAAGGCTTGTATATTTTTGTGGCAGGAACAGAGTGAGTAGAGAGAGGAACATCCCATTGGTTAACTTAGCATAGTAGAAAGATAGATTTTAAGATATTTCATAGAACAAATGAAGCAAGTCTAGATAACCTGTAATACCTAAAGTCTTTTAAACTAATATTCCATAAAAAATACAGTATTTTGGATTGGTTATTTGATGCAGTGGTTAAAATGGTTCTTGAGATGCCCAGTTTCATATCAGAGTGTCTGGGTTTGAGTCCTGGCTCCGCTCCCAATTCTGGCTTCTTGCTGCTGCATACCCTAGGATGCAGCAAGTGATGGCTAGAGTGATTCTATCCCTGACACCAGGATGAGATATACAGTTTGAGTTCCTGCTCCTGGCTTCAGCCCAGCCCAGCCTGAGCCATTATGTGCATTGGGGAAAAAAAAGCCATGGATGGGAGATCTCTGTCTGCACCTCTCTCTGTCTGTCTTTCACATAAATTAAATAAATAAGAGACATTAAAAATATTCAGTGCTTTGATAGTGGAAACAAAATTCAAAAACTGTTCCAGGAGCCAGCATTGAGACATAGCTGTTTAAAGAGCTGCTTGTGACACTGTCATCCCATATGTGTGTCAGTTCGTGTCCAACTGTTCCACTTCTGATCCAACTCCCTGCTAATGGCCTGGGCAAAGCAGCAGAGGATGGACCAAGTGCTTGGGCCCCTGCAACACACATGGGAGACCAGGTAGAAGCTCCTCACTCCTGGCTTCAGCCTGGCTTCTGGGGAGTGAGGCAATTAATAGAAGATCTCTCCCTCTCCCTCCTTCTGTGTAACTCTGATTTTCAAATAAATAAATAAGTCTTTTAAAAATCTATTACAGTTTAGAAGAAGCATTTCCAAAATGCTGGTATGAAAGCCTCTAAATAATCTATTCCTCTATAAAAGCGGTGAGGACACTTATAAAACTATTTAAAATCAATATTCTCAAATTTCTGGAAATTAGCAAAAAGATTACAAAAATCCAATGGATGCTTATTCAAGAAAAACAGCTGAATATCTGGGAAAGATTCTGTTTTGTGATGTTTAAGCTTGACCTTTTTCTATTTCCCACTCCAGTTTTGCAACAGTCTTAAAGACTAACAGGAATGTTTGCTGTGAAAAACAGCATCCCAGAAGGCACCGGGGAGGGGTTGGGGCTGGTCTAAAATCCCTGCATCCAAAACATTGTCACTGTTTGCCTGGTCTGGCAGCTCCTGACAAAGCTCCACTTAATTCGACCCGACTCAGGATGACCTGTGTAAGTTGCCCTATAGCTAGTGCATTTGTTGAAGACAGCCACACTTGCTTAACACCCTAGCAGCTTGAGATGATGGTATCAGTAACAAAAACAAAAAACATAAAAGGAAATCTGAGAAACTAAATGCTCGCAGAAGTCTTTGAAGAGCTCCAACACATTTCTGAGAATATATAAGACACATGTAAGGCTATGTCATATCCAAGAAATATATGAGTACCCCCTAATCTCCCACTTCAAGCTGATCTTGAGTCTGCACAAGTAAGAAGTGAAGGCTTTCAAAGCTTTATAAATCAGTGATTACAACATACGTAAGGCACACCAGAATATATGCACAGAGCTCCTAGACAAAGTCGAGCAGTCTTTTTGGTTCAAGACATTTAGGAAAACTACTGTTCAGTGATCTGCTGATCATTAAGCTAAGAAAAATGAAATGCTAGTGGACTCACAGGAGAAAATAATATAGACTTTGTAGAATTATCTTAGGCAAGCAATTAAATAAACAACAAAAGTAACAAAACAAGACAAGAGTAACAAGAATCAATCATTTTTGGAAAAAAATTTGTTTATCAGAGTTCAACCACTATAATATGAAAAATATCCAATTTTCAACCAAATTATGGGACATACAAATAGGCAAGCCTACCTTACACAGAAAAACAGTTGATAAATAGAAGTGTAATCTTTAAAAAGCCCAGATGTTAGGCTTAATAGACAGATTCTAAATCAGTTGGAAAAAAAGTTCAAAGAACTAAAGAAATAATATTGGGGCCGGTATCGTGGTGCAGTAGGTTAAATCATGGACTGCCATTCCAGCATCCCATAGGAGTGCCAGTTTAGAGTCCCAGCTGTTCCACTTCCCATCCAGCTCCCTGCTAATGTTTCTAGGAAAGCAATGGGAGATGACCCAACTGCTTGGGCCCCTGTGGTCCATGTGGGAGACCCAAGTGTAGTTCCAGGTTCCTGGCTTTGGCCTGGTCCAGCCCTGGCAGGTCATGGTAGGCTTTTTCAAGGGTTGAACCAATAAGTGGAAGATTTCCCTCTCTCTCTGTAACTCTGCCTTTCAAATACATAAATATCTTTTTAAAAGAGAAATAACATCTAATTAAATTAATGTGTGGAAATGATGTCCAATCAAATAGGAAATTAGAGATAAATTATTAAAAATCCACCTTAAAAAGTAAATCCTGTTATTTGTGACAACATTAATGAATGTCAAACTAAGTGAAATGAGCAAGTCACTATGACTTCACTTATATGAGTTATCTTGGTCCATTTGTGCTGTTGTAACAAAGTATCTGAAACTGGGCAATTCTGCAGAGCAGAAAGTTATTTTCTCACAATTCCAGATACTGGGAAGTCCAAGGCACCAGCATCTGAGGATGACCTTCTTGCTGCATCATTTAATCACCAAAGGTCAGAAAGTAACAGAAGAAGAGAGATGGGGAGAGACAGAAAGGTGGGGAGAGAGACAAAGACAAAATTCATCCTTTTATCACAGACCTGTTCTCACGATAATAACATTAATCCATTCATGACATCCATCATGACCCATATAACACTTAAAGGTCCTGCTTTGTTTTAGATTTATTTATTAGTTTGAAAGGCAGAGTTACACACAGAGAGACAGAGATCTTCCATCCCCTGGTTCACTTCCCAAATGGCCACAATGGCCAGGGCTGGGCCAGGCTGAAACCAGGAGCCAGGAGCTTTCTCCAGGTCTCCCACATGGATGGCAGGGGCCCAGGTACTTGGGCCATCCTCCACTGCTTTCCCAGGCACATTAGCAGGCGCTTGTTCTGAAGTGGAATAGTCAGGACTTGGTGCCTGTATGGGATGCCAGCATCACAAGCAGCCGCTTAATCCGCTGTGCCACAATGCCAGCCCAAGGTCCTGCCTTCTAATACTGTTACCATGGGAATTGAATTTCAACATAATATTTTTAGGAGATAAACATTCACACTGCATCATTCCATCCCTAAATTCCCAAAGCTCATGTCCCTCACATGTACAAAATACATTCATTCTATCATACTAGCCCAAAAAGTCTGAAAGTCTCTGCATCTCAAACCAAAAGTTCAAAGTCCAGAGTGTCATCTAAATTATAGATGGGAGAGATTCAAGGCTAAACCCCCTCCAGCTGTGAGACTGAAATTAAACAATGTATGTGTTTCTAAAGCACAATGGGGATACAGGCATAGAACAGAAATTTTTCTATTTATTGTTTATTAAATGCTTTGTTTAGTGGAGGGTTAAGCTTGTGATTCAAAAAAAAATGAAAAGTATGCCATTGTAAAATTTAAAAGAAGAATAAGAAAAGGGAGGATGGGAGTGAGGGAGGGCAAAAAAAGGATAGGGTGGGAAGTATCACTATGCTGTTAACACTGTATATATGAAATACATGGAATTTTTCTCTTTATATAAATAAAAAATACATAAGATAGACATTCATATTCAAAAAAGGAAAAAATACGCAAGAATAAAGCAGCAACTATTCCCAAGTATAACCAAAAGTCAGCAGAACAAACATCACTAAATCATAAGGATGGAGAATAATCTTTATTGATTCCTTGTCCTACCTTCCAGGTACATGGGGGTGGCAGTTGGGACTTCCAAGGCCTCAGACAGTACCATTCCTAGGGTTTTGCTAGTCTGTTGCTCTCGCAGGCCAGAATTATACACTGGTAACTACAGTACTGGGGTATCACAAAGTGACCCTTCCCTTATGACCCCAATGGACATCACCCTAGTAGAGTATCTGCAGCAGCACCCCCAAACTCCACACACACTTCTTTTGAGCATTGCCCTATTAAGTGTTCTCTACAATGGCTCTGCCTTTATGAAGAGTCTCAGCCTTGGTGCCCAGCACATCCTCAGCATCTTTGACATCTCACTGGAGGAAGCCATGCCTCTACAGAAGTCTATGTGCTTAGAGAACTAGCACTACCTGGAGGGTGCCAAGATTTTGACTTGAACCTTCAAGATCAGTGGTTTGTGCTGTACCTGGGATCACATGTGGGACAGCTGAAGAGAGTGGAACTGGAATATGAGGAGCAGAAATATGAGGTTGTTCTGGGCAACAAGTCCCAACGTCCAAAGGATTTCTCTTTTGATCTATTTCTTACCCCTAGGTTTTGCCATTCTGGACTTGTGACAGGAGGAAAACATTGATAATATGCGAAGTACCTTTGGGACTATTCTCCCACGGTACTGATGAATAGAATCTGGCTTCATTTGACCCATACTAATCTCCTTATAAAAATGTTTGCTTACAACTTTGTTTTCATCTCTTGAAAATATTTTCATTCTCCTCCAAAGGACCAGGCTCAGAACCTTTCAAATCCCTAGGTTGTGTTTCTCTTTTAATATAATATTGTCTTTAAATGATTTCTTTTTTCTTAAATTTTATTATATGCACTTAAAGGCAGACACAGCTAACTGAATGCTTTGCTGCTTAGATATTTATTCTGTCATATATCCTAGGTCATCACTCTTAAATTCTGTCTTCCACAAAGCCCTTGGGCATGGACAGAATTTGAGCTAATTATTTGTTAACAGGGGCTTTTATTTCAGTTTCCAATAACTTAGTCTTCATTTCTGCATGAAGCCTCATTTGAATTGCTTTTTCATACACATTTCTGTCAACAAGCTGATCATTTACACTGAAGTAGTTTTTTAGAAGATTCAGACTTTGCCTAGAGTTCTCTTCTAATCCCTCACCAAAAGGAACTACCCTTAATGCTGCACTTAGGACAATCTAGTTCCTCCAAAATTTTAGAGCATATACCTACTCATTACCCACTTCCAAACTGTTTCTACATATTCCAACTGTTTAATTTAGTGGCTCTACTTCCGTCTTAGTTCACTTGTGCTGCTATAAAAATACCAGAAAATAAATAATTTGTGAAAACAAAAACTTATTTTCTCATAATTCTGAGGCTGGTAAGTCCAGATGTGCTAGCATCTGTTGCAATGACAATTAAATTTCAACATGAGTTTTGGACAACCTGAGGCACCTCTAATAGTCAAACTCATAGAAGCTGAGCTTGCAATCATGCTTTCCAGGGGCCAATGCCTGTAAAAAATGGACTTTATTGTTCAGTTGATGTAGAATTTCAGTTATTTTAGGTATGTTCTAGTGCTCGGTTGGATAACAAAGTAACTACAATTAACAATACTTTAATGTTCACTTCTTAATTTAAGAGGGTAGATCGCAAGTTAAGTGTTCTAACCACACACAAAGGAAAGAACAAAAATCAAAAATAAAGGAAACAAAGAACTTTAGGAAGTGTTGCATATATCATCTTTATTTTGGCGATGACATCACAGATATTTAACTTGTCCTGACTCAATCAAATGGTATACATTAAATATGCACATTTTTCTATATCAATCTTACCTCAGAGAGTTGTTCAAAAAGTTGAACCAAGTTGAATGATTAAGATTTTGCAATGTTTAAACTTACAGCAGAGATAAAATCATAAATAAGTATGGTATTAATATATGAATAAGTATATATACCAATGGAATATATTTTAAACTCTAGATAGAAACCCTAATGTTTATGGTGAGCTTTCTTTGTTGTTGTTTTTTAAGTGTCAAGATAATACAATGTGGAAAAAACAGGTTTTTCAACCATTGACGCTGAGAAGATTGTATATTCACATAAAAAGGAAGCTGGATCTCACCTTGCAACATACAGAAATATTAACTCAAAAGGGATCAAAATATAACACTTACAAACAAAATTACCAGAAAACAATAAGAGAGAAGCAAATATTCATGATCTTAGGGTAAACAAAGCCTTCTTGTATATGATACCAAAACTGTACAAGCAATTATAGAAAATAATAAGTTGGTTGTATTCAAAAGTAAAAGTGCTTTTATTTCAAAGAATACCTTTAGAAAAGTGAAAAGACAATCATAAAATGGGAGAAAAATAGTTGCAAGCATATCTGATAAGGATCTAGAGGATGTATTTTCTATAGAAAATATAAAGAGTTTTTACAAATTAAGAATAAAAAGGTATGGAACTGCACTTACAATGGGAAAATATTGGGGCCAGCACTGTGGCGCAGTGGGTTAAAACACTGGCCTGAAGCGCCGGCATCATACATGGGCACCAGTTCTAGTCCCAGCTGCTCCTCTTCCAATACAGCTCTCTGCTGTGGCCTGGGATAGCAGTAGAAGATGGCCCAAGTCCTTGGGCCCCTGCACCCATGTGGGAGATCCAGAAGAAGCTCCTGGCCCCTGGCTCCTGGCTCCTGGCTCCTGGCTCCTGGCTCCTGGCTCCTGGCTTCAGATCGGTGCAGCTCTGGCTGTTGCGGCCATCTGGGGCTCTGTCTCTACCTCTCTCTGTAACTCTATCTTTCAAATAAATAAAATAAATCTTTAAAAAATGGGAAAATATTTAAACAGACCATTCTATAAACAAATATACAAATAGCCAGTATGCACAAAGAAAGATACTTGACATTATTAACCGCTACAGAGATGCGAATTAAAATTACAATGAGTTAGCACCACGTACCTACCAAGAAAACTATAGTTTAGAAAATTAAAAATAAAAACTGTAGGTTAAAAATTGAAACACTCACATATTGCTGATAAATTGGTAAGTTGTGCAGCTGTTATACAATAAAATTTGGTTATTTTTTTTAAGTAGTTCAACATCGAGTTACCATTTGACCCAAAAATTTTACTCCAAGTTATATACTTAAGAAAATTAAAATGTCTATGCAACATGAATGATCCTCAAGCAGCATTATTTTAATCACCCAAAAGCAGAATCAAATGTCTGTCAAATGATAAATGAATAAACAAAAGCTGGCATGTTCATATAATGACATTTTGATTGGCCATAAAATATAAAATGTTGATTCTTGTTGCAGTGTGGGTGAAGTTTAAAGAATGATGCTAAATAGAAGAAAGCAGATTAAGAAAGCCACATAACTTGTGATTCAACTAATATGAAATGTCCAGAATAGGCAAAGTCATAGAAACAGGAAGAAAGTTAGATTAGATTAGTGGTTGCTAGGTGCTGGAGACCAATGGGAATGTAGAGAGTCTGTGAATTGCAGTTTAAAAATTTCCTGCAGGCAATGGTAGAAATATCCCCAAACTACATGGTAGTGATGCTTGCACAACTCTGTTAATATAGTAAAACCCACTGAATTGTATACTTTAAAAGGATGGGATTTATGGCAAATGAATCATATCTCAAAGCTGTAGGTGCTTAAGTTTACATGACATTTACATGACACTTTGACTATGACCTAATCTAAATAAGATCGGAGTTGGAGAACTCAAAAGGCTTCCATAGCCTTGGCAACTCATGACTAGAGCCTAGGGTAATTACTGATGCCATAAATAAGAGCGTCAATTTGTTAAGTCAATAACAGAAATCACTGTGCACTTACTCCCCATGTAGGATCTCTGTCCTTAATGTGTTATACTATGAGAATTAATGCTATAACTAGTACTCAAACAGTACTTTACACTGTGTTTCTGTGTGGGTGCAAACTGTTGAAATCTTTACTTAATATATACTAAATTGATCTTATGTATATAAAGATAATTGAAAATGAATCTTGATGTGAATGGAATGTAAGAGGGAGCGGGAGATGGGAGGGTTGTGGGTGGGAGGGAGGTTATGGGGGGAAAAAAGCCACTGTAATCCAAAAGCTGTACTTCGGAAACTTATATTTATTAAATAAAAGTTAAAAAAATGGATGCTGCTTATAAAGATTAAACATTTCTTATTTGTCTTGTTTATTTTTAAATGTACTCAATAACTTTCAAGTGAATTTCAGTATGACTTAATGAAAGAAGATGGCTTTGTATATATAGGTGTCTGATCCAAAATCAAATTGTCCTAACATAAGTAAATCTAAGCTTCAGCTTCAACATCTGTGAAATAGAGACACAATAGCTGTTATAGGGTTTGATTGAAGGTGAAAGCACCTAACACAATATTTGGTATGTGACGCAAGGAACTCACTATATATATATATATATATATATATATATATATATGGAGAATATGGAGAGAGAGAGAAATCTTTTTTTTGTTGTTGTTTTTTTTTTTTTGTTTTGTTTTGTTTTGTTTTGTTTTCTTACTGATTAAATGAGATTGACCGTGGTACTGGTTACACTACTGGCTTTCTTTTCTTTTTTTTTTTTTTTTTTTTTTTGAGAGAGAGAGAAATCTTATGTCTACTGTTCACACCCCAGATGGCCACAACGGCCAGCAGTGGGCCAGGCCAAAGCCAGGAGCTTCTTCTGGGTCTCCCACATGTGTGGCAAGGGCCCAAACACCTGGGTCATCTTCTCCTGCTTTTTTCAGGCCATTAGCAGGGAGCTAGATCAGAAGTGGAGCAGCTGGGACAAGAACTGGAGCCCATATGTGATACCAGTGTTGCAGGCAGCAGCTTTATCTGCTACAGTACAAACCAGCCCCAGGGTTAATCTCAAAGGAGTATTATTTCCAAAGCTTATTGGAGACAATATTTTATATCAGAGTATTTTTTGCTAACACCTGTCTTAGGATGAGGTAGGATGTGGTAGGATGTGGCAGAATATGTAAAATAGGTTAATATTTAATGCTATTCACATAGTGATAGTGCATCTATCCAAAATAATCTAACCACAAACTTAGAAGTCATGAACAAAAACATCCATGTGATCTTTCCACAGTAACCTTTTTTGTGCTTAATTCAGAGGGCTTTTTATTCAACAGAATTTGTTGTATATATTTCAGTTTAACAGCAACAATATAGGCCGTCAGCCAGGATATGAAAATAAAGTTCAGCAGTATCATAATACTGGCATAAGTTGCAGAATGTCTCTTTCATTTTTTTTTTCTCATTAAAATCCTTCTTGGTCTTTAATATCCAAATTTTATTGAACATATGTGTTCGTCAGTATATTTTTCTGATGTTTACATAGGAAGAATGATATTTAAATGCTGAAATCTTTTTTTTTTTGACAGACAGAGTGGGCAGTGAGAGAGAGAGACAGAGAGAAAGGTCTTCCTTTGCCGTTGGTTCACCCTCCAATGGCCGCCACGGCCAGAGCACTGCGGCCAGTGCACCATGCTGATCCGATGGCAGGAGCCAGGTGCTTCTCCTGGTCTCCTATGGGGTGCAGGGCCCAAGCACTTGGGCATCCTCCACTGCACTCCCGGGCCACAGCAGAGAGCTGGCCTGGAAGAGGGGCAACCGGGACAGAATCCGGTGCCCCGACCTGCACTAGAATCTGGTGTGCCGGCGCCGCAAGGCGGAGGATTAGCCTATTGAGCCGCTGCACCGGCCCTAAATGCTGAAATCTTAATTCAACATATCAAGAAAACAATTTGAAAAGGTGTCTTAACTTCTATTTTTTAAAAATGTATTTATTTATTTGAAAGGCAGAGTAACAGAGAGAGAGAGAGAGAGAGATCTTCCTTCCTCTACTTCACACCCCAAATGGCCACAAGAGCAGGGACTGGGCCAGGCTGAAGCTAGGAGCCAAGAAGCTCATCTGGGTCTCCCACATGGGTGGAAGGTAACCAAACACTTAGATCATCTTCTACTGCTTTCCCAGGCCCATTAGCAGGGAACTGTATTGGAAGTGGAGTAACCTGCACTCAAACCAGCACGTTATGGTGGCTTAAACCAATAAGCCACACAGCAGGCTCCTTAACTTCTTTTGTAAACACAAATGGTAAAATGCCAGATTCCTGTGCAGATGTTTGAAAAGTATGCTCATTCTTCCCAAAGGTCATGGGAACTTTGTAAGCTGCTACATCCACAACAGAAAGCTTTTGTTTGTTTTGTTGCTATTGTTTATTACGTTATAATTTACATGAATTAAAATCCACAGTTTTAACAAGTTTTAAAAAGCTGGGACTGCTGCTGTGGTGCAGTGGGTTTAGCTGCCACTTGAGACACAAACATCCCATATTGCAACACTTGCACACATCCTGGCTGCTCTATTTCTGATCCAGCTTCCTGCTAATGTGCCTCAGAAACAAGTGGGAAGTGGCCCCAATAACTTGAGCCCCTGACATCTATGCAGAATTTGTGGCTCCCGGCTTCAGCCTTGCCCTGTTGTAGCTGTTGCAGCCATTCTGGAAGTGAACCAGTGGATGGAAGATTCTCTCTCTCTTGCTCTGCTTTAAATATATATATATTTTTAAATTGCACAATTCTCCATGTTTTTACAACAACATAACCATACCATGATCAACATGTGAAATATTTAAATCACTCTAAAAATTCCCCTCTGACCTTTTGTGATCAACTACTCTTCACACACCCAACCTCTGGCTCTCTCTGATCTGTTTTCTGATCGCATGATGGAATGATGCGTTACTGATTCGTTCAACGTGCAGTGGTAATATGTTCATCTCATCCTGTTGCCCAGAAAAAACATGTTTAACAGAAGTGAGGTGAAGTGAACAATGACAATAGCTACTTGCTCTGGGAAGAAAAAAAAGAAAAACAAGCATGAATACAAACGTGCTCATTATAGTTTGTAAGAAAATGCTACCAAAGAAGGGAACAGGCACTGAGATCATGAATAGTGGGATGGTGGGCACTTGAGATTAGATAATGAGAGAGAAATCCTTGAAGAATCCATATTTGACATGAAACTGTTAAAGGTATTTAAAGAATAGATCAACCAGGGTGACTAGAATGTAGTAAAAGAGTACATAATCTTCAAATTTTAATTCAGGGAGGTAAGACGGGAATGTAGAAAACTCAACTTTATAGGCATGATAAAGATTTTTTTTTTTTAAATTAAATGTGATGAGAAACCTTGGGAGGGTTTTAGAAAGATATTAACATACTTTAATTTATATTTTAACAATATCACTCTAGCTTCTTTTTTGTTGTTAATAATGTGTTATTGTGGGGCTGGCACTGTGGTTTAGTAGGTTAAGCCCTTGCTTGCAGCACCAGCATCCCATATGGGCTCCAGTTCAAGTCCTGGCTGCTCCACTTCTCATCTAGCTACCTGCTGATGGCCTGCGAAACCAGTGGAAGATCCCCACGTGCTTGGGCCTATGCACGCATGTGGAAGAAGCTTCTGACTCCTGGCTTTGTCCTGGCCCAGCTCTGAACGTTGTGGCCATCTGGGGAGTGAACCAGCAGATAGAAGACCTCTCTCTCTCTCTCTCTCTCTCTCTTCTCTCTCTCTGTATGTAACTGCCACTCAAATAAACACATTTTAAAAATTGTGTAATTTTACTTGTTTCCATTTGTTTCTTCTAGACTTTTCAGAGCTGTACTTATTTTCGGTTTATACTGTAGAGGATCCTGCCTAAATGTCCCCCAAGGTGAACTGACCACTAGTCACCTAGGGACGTGTGAAGATGCTGATGGCTTTTGCACAACGACGCCTGGCTCAGGAACACATTGCAGAGACTCCGGGAACTTTACTTTCTACTAATTTTGCTCAACTTACATGCAGTTCTACTTTGATCTTTTTAATCATCATGTTATGTTTTCCCCTCCCTGTTGGCTCTTACTGTTTAAGCACTATTACTCCTGAGGTCAGGATACCTATAGGAAAGCCCTGTGTTGCGCTCCTGTTTTTGGTATTATTCTCACCCATCTTCCTGGGGGAGCTTACCTGTATTTTAGAAAAAAAAAAACTGCCAATGCCACTGTTACTGCCTTATCTTATATTAATTCGAAGTTAAGTCAGATTCGTGAAGGTGTTTTACAAAATCATACTGTTATTGATTACTTGCAACTTAAGCATCATATTGGATGTCAACAATTTCCTGTATTATGTTACTTTAATTTTTCAGATAATTCTAAGGTTACACAATAAGAAACTGAAAAAAATTAAAGAGGAGATGTCTCATTTACATGTTCAACCTGAATGGTGGCAATTGGGATCCTGGTTAAACTGTTTTTTGCCCTTGGCTTTACCGTTGCTGGTGATATTAGTCCTATGTCTTTTCGGATCATGCGTTATTACTTGTATCTCTACACTACTATCCTGAAACTACGAGCTCTGATTAAAACAAAGAAAGGGGGGATGTAGAGAATACTGCCTAAGTGTTCTCAGGGGCGCACACTCCCTGGGAATAGGACATAGCGGCAGTCCTGTCTCTGCCTATGCAGGCTGGGTGAGGGCACATCCTACCAATGGAATGCAGAGGCAGAAGGCAGAGGGTGGGTAATATGTAACTAATGGTAAATACTGGTTTCGGCAGCTCAAGATTGTAAATAAGATTCTGGATCCTCCTACTACATGATAGGGATGGCTTGCTGTTCCCCATCCCAGAACACAGGGTTTGGTTTTTCCTGTTCATATGGTGGGCTTTGGGTAATGTATTGCTGTGCCTACATGTTGCTAGCTTGTAGAATTGCTTGTACCCTCTAATGAAAAGTGCTGGCTGACAGTTATCTAGCAGCGCACTCCTCTGCACAAGACTCCCGTGTTCCATCTCTTCATTCGAAAAACCCCACATTTTATTAGTTGTTTTCCCAAAGAATCAACTCCTACACTGTTCAATTCTACTCTATTTCATAAGATCTGGACAGAGTTCTAATAATCATTGGACATTGTATTAAGAGACATGGCTGCTTGACTTCCAATCCAGCTCTCTGCTAGGGCCTGGGAAAGCAGTAGAAGATGGCCCGAGTCCTTGGGCCCCTGCACCCACGTGGGAGACCTGGAAGAAGCTCCTGGCTCCTGGCTTCGGATCGGCACAGCTCCGGCCTTTGTGGACAATTGGGGAGTGAACCATCAGATGGAAGACCTCTCTCTCTGCCTCTCCTCAATCTGTGTAATTCTGACTTTCAAATAAATAAATAAATAAATAAATCTTAAAAAAAATCTTTCTAGCTTAAAATATTTTGTTGACTCTAGGGTTAGCAAAACTTTCTTAGGACACAAAAGATACTACATTTAAAGAATAATGAAAAAAATAAACTAGACACCAGGAGCAAAAGCACTACTCATTGAAGTTCACAATAAAAAAAAAAAAAAAACAGTAAAAGATATACTCAGAAAAGTATTCATTATGCATATATCACACAATGGAGATTTATTCTAAATGTGTAAAGAATTCTTCTTACAAGCCAATAACAACAATAAACAACTAAGCAAAGACATTCAAAATAGCTAGATGAGAGGATTTTGAATATTCTGACTGCAAAGAAATAAATGTTTGAGGTGATGGATATTCTAATTACTCAAATTTGAACATTTCACTTTATGTGCACGCATGAATACATCACTATAAACATATACAATTATTACGTGTCAGTTAACATATAAATGAGCAAATATTTGAAAAACACTTAGCAAAAAAAAAAGCATAGGAATAACAAATGTGTTTAAGAATAAATACTTTATATTAGTAGTATTAAGGAAAATGCAGATTGAGCCACAATGAGATTCCACTATACACACGTCATAATGATAAACATTAAAATTAATGACAATATAGGGCAGGCATTTGGCCTAGCCTTAACACAACGCTTGGGATGTCTGCATCCCATATCAGAATGCCAGCTTCCTGTATTGGCTCCACTCTGGATTCCGGCTTCTTGCTATGGTACATCCTGGGAAGGACTACGTGACGGTGCAAGTAGTAACTCCTGGCTTCAGCCTGGCTCAGCTTAAGTCACTGTGGGCATTGAGGAAATACTACCCAGCAATGAAATAATAAAGTAATGATATATGAAATGAATCACAGAGCTTATTCTAAGTGAAAGAAACCAAAAATATACTATATTTTATGAGTATGAACTTCAAAAACCAAAATAACTGTTTATAATAATAAATATAATAGTAGTTTCTTTGGAAGTAGGTATTGACCCTAAACATACACAAAAGGCCGGCGCCGTGGCTCAATAGGCTAATCCTCCACCTTGCGGCGCCGGCACACCGGGTTCTAGTCCCGGTCGGGGCGCCGGATTCTGTCCCGGTTGCCCCTCTTCCAGGCCAGCTCTCTGCTATGGCCAAGGAGTGCAGTGGAGGATGGCCCAAGTGCTTGGGCCCTGCACCCCATGGGAGACCAGGAAAAGCACCTGGCTCCTGGCTCCTGCCATCGGATCAGCGCGGTGCGCCGGCTGCAGCGCACCGGCCGCGGCGGCCATTGGAGGGTGAACCAACGGCAAAGGAAGACCTTTCTCTCTCTGTCTCTCTCTCTCACTGTCCACTCTGCCTGTCAAAAAAAAAAAAAAAACATACACAAAGAACTTTCTGAAACACTAGACAGTTTCTCCCCACCTTGATGTGTGTGATGATAATTCATATGTATACATTCCCAAAACTCATCTTACTCTACCCTTAAGATCTGTAGACTTGAATGTGTGAATTACACCTTTTTGTTTTCATTTAATTTTTACATAGTTATGTAAAATATTTACATGGTTCCAAAGTCAAATTGCTTGATTTAATATCAATCTCTCTCTGTATATTTTATTTTTGGAAGTTTTTCTCTAGCAGATTCTCCAAGAAAGGCTCAAGGGAACAATATTATATGGTTACTTCCATGTCCATAAGAGGTTTTCTGTGGCCTATGTCCCTGGGAGCTAAATGTATAAAATGGTCACTTCATATTTTCCTCAAGTTTCTTATATAGATTACATTCCTGCCTCCTCATACAAAAAATTGCTGTTGCCAACTTTGATGAGAACCTGACTTTCTTTTCCTTTGTGAACATCTTGCTGCTTGGGTTTCTGAAGGTGCTATTTTCCCTTGTATCAGATTTGTTTTGGCTAGAATATCATGTCATTCACCATTTTTTAACATTTTTTCCTATGTATACCATTAGCTCTTGCAATATTAATTTTAAATCTTAATTTATCCAAGGAAAACTTTCTTGCTTTAAAGTGTTTGTTGGTTTGCTTGCTTGGATTTTTATTGATTTCACTGACTGTTTTGTTTCTGTGGTGGAAAAAGAAACTTATAAATAAAATATATGTTAAAATTTTCTATATCTGACATTTTTTCTTGAAGTCCTTATTATCTTTTTCCCTTTTGTTTAGAGTGAAAAGATATTCTTTTCCATATTTTCTTTTTCTTAAGGTATTTCCATGACTTTTATATTATTTGTACTTCATTCTTCAATTCTGGCACTTTTTTTTGCATTTTCCTTTTGATTTTTTCCTGGATGCTGATATATTTTCCCCTTTTCTTTATTAATCTTATTTTTGAGATTTGAAATTCTATTTCATGCTGTTCTTTTATAATTTCTATAACAATTTTGTGAATATTGCTTATACTTTGTATTTAATTTGTGAGTCTTACTGGTGTGCCTTCATTATCTCTAAGGACATTATTCTGTTCTTTATTCTCTTTTTCTTATAACATTGTTTTTTTTAACTTTTATTTAATGAATATAAATTTCCAAAGTACAGCTTATGGATTACAATGGCTTCCCCCCCATAACGTCCCTAACACCCGCAACCCTCCCCTTTCCCACTCCCTCTCCCCTTCTATTCACATCAAGACTCATTTTCAATTCTCTTTATATACAGAAGATCAGTTTAGCATACATTAAGTAAAGATTTCAACAGTTTGCTCCCACACAGAAACATAAAGTGAAAAACACTGTTTGAGTACTAGTTATAGCATTAAATCTCAATGTACAGCACACTAAGGACAGAGATCCTACATGAGGAGTAAGTGCACAGTGACTCCTGCTGTTGACTTAACAAATTGACACTCTTGTTTATGGCCTCAGTAATCACCCTAGGCTCTTGTCATGAGCTGCCAAGGCTATGGAAGCCCCCTGAGTTCACCGACTCTGATCATATTTAGACAAGGCCATGGTCAAAGTGGAAGTTCTCTCCTCCCTTCAGAGAAAGATACCTCCTTCTTTGATGACCCGTTCTTTCCACTGGGATCTCACTCGCGGAGATCTTTCATTTAGGTTTTTTTTTTTCTTTTTCCGCAGAGTGTCTTGGCTTTCCATGCCTGAAATACTCTCATGGGCTTTTCAGCCGGATCTGCATGCCTTAAGGGCTGATTCTGAGGCCAGAGTGCTGTTTAGGACATCTGCCATTCTATGGGTCTACTGTGTATCTCACTTCCCATGTTGGATCATTCTCTCCCTTTTTTATTCTATCAGCTAGTATTTGCAGACACTATTCTTGTTTATGTGCTCCCTTTGGTTCTTAGTCCTATCATTATGATCAATTGTGAACAGAAATTGATCACCAGGACTAGTGAGATGGCATTGGTACATGCCACCTTGATGGGATTGAACTGGAATCCCCTGGTATGTTTCTAACTCTACCGTTTGAGGTAAGTCAGCTTGAGCTTGTCCCGAATTGCACATCTCTTCCCTCTCTTATTCCCACTCTCATATTTAACAGCGGTCACTTTTCAGTTAAGTTTCAGCACTTAAGAAGAATTGTGTATTGATTACAGTATTCAACCAAAAGTATTAAATAGAACAAACAAAAAAAATACTAAGAAGGATAACATATTAATTTGCTCATCAACAGTCAGGGCAAGGGCTGATCAAGTCACCGTTTCTCATAGTGTTCATTTCACTTTAACAGGTTTCCTTTTTGGTACTCACTTAGTTGTCTCCTATCAGGGAGAACAAGTGGTATTTGTCCCTTTGGGATTGGCTTATTTCACTCAGCATAATGTTTTCCAAATTCCTAACAGGGATCACTTTTCAGTTAAAAACACCTAAGAATAATTGTGTGTTAATTACAGAGTTCAACCAATGGTACTAGAACAAAAAAAAATACTAAAATGGATAAAGTATTACATTGTACATCAACCATCAGGAAAGAGCTGATCAAGTCACTGTTTCTCATAGTGTCCATTTCACTTCAACAAGTTTCCCCTTTGGTGCTCAGTTAGTTGTCGCCGTTGTCTTTTTCTTATAACATTGTAAGCCTCACAGTATTTCATTTATGTTGCTCATTTTCACTGAAACTCTTTTTCTTATGTTTTTAAAATGAAAGTTGGAAAGGTTAAGAAAAAGGTGGAATAGACAATTCCAAGGGCCCTTCCCTACAGAAAAATGGTGTAAATCCAAGCAAAACCCAGCAGGATCAACTTTGTTACAATTCTGGAAAAATAGTCAACGATCTACAGCAATCAGGAGCATGCTGAATAGGGAAAAAGGTAACTTCAAAACAGTAGGAAATATGTGTGTTGGTTTAATTGGCCCTTACCCTATCCTTCTTCCCAGCTCAATGATGATCTTGAAGCCAGCAGCCCACATTCCAGTATGATACTGATTTCTGGTTCTAGTAAAGAACAGATCTTATTTACAATGACTTTTGTTCAAGTATTCTATCCCATCCGTATAGGGACGACTTGGAAGACTAATGAAAGATGCTTGTATCTGTTTCACTGAATTGAACACTCACTAACGGCAGAAAAGTAGTGAGCACTCTTCAATCATAATGTTAAGGCAGATGAACAATCTGTAACTGCCTGGGACAAAACTTGAGTACCAAAAGTGTGAGAGGAAATCTGGCGATAGAGCTTCTTTGGCACATTGGGGCAATAAAGAACTCTCGCATAGACTGCACGGTGCAGGGTGCAGTCTCACAGAAGACCTAAGAAGATTCTATGCTTTTACCTCTGTCTCATCGCTAGGCCGGGTTCAAATGGGAAGTGAAGACTATGGAAAAGTTATAAAAATTGTTTAGGGATACTTCTAGATTAGCTTTGTAAGTCTGCGTTCCTTGCAAGTTTGTGGTCTCTAAAGTTTCTGTTCCTTTGTCTGTGTTCAGTTAGTATTTGGAGAGAGATTTTGTTGAATATCTGGAGGAGAGAGAGAGAGAGAGAGAGAGAGAGAGAGAGAGAGAGAAACTATCACAGCCTTTTCAGATTGCCTGTAATGATGTGACATTCTTTGGCATCAGAGACTGATTTTAAATTACTATTCCGTTGTGCACTTTAATCATTATTGTCCGGTGACTGAGGCCATTATTCTGCTTAAGCCTGCGCCACAATTATTGTTTTTTATAAATTTTTTAAGATTTACTTATTTATTATTTGAAAGGCAGACTTACAGAGAGGCAGAGAGAGAGAGAGAGAAAAAGAGAGAGAGAGAGAGATCTTTAATTCACTGGTTCACTCCTAAAATGTCTGCAATGGCAGAGCTGGGCCAATCCAAAGCCAGGAGCCAGGAGCTTCTGAGTCTCTCATGCAGGTGCAGGGGCCCAGCACTTGCGCCATCTTCTACTGCTTTCCCAGGCCATAGCAGAGAGCTGGATCGGAAGTGGAGTAGCAGGGACTCAAACAGGAGCCCATATGGGATGCTGGCACTGTAGGTGGAGGCTTTACCTGCTAGGCCACAGCCTAGAAACTTTTATCATATAGTTCTTCATCAAGTCGTTGTCCTAATCTTGGGTTTCCTGTTATCTGATTTTATTGTCAATTTTCTTTGTAGGCTTTCAGAATTTCTGTCCATCTTATTCTGCCTTGTACAACAATTTGTTAAACACACCCATACACACACACATACACACACACAAGCAATCCATTATGACTGCTGTCTTCCTGGAATCCTCTCTTTATTCAAATTTCCTATGAATTGCACTATCTAGGTTTTCTTGCTAAAGAATGAGCTAGATCAGGCAACCAGTCAAACTATCATTTCTGTGGCTAGAGTCAACAGTTTTAGAAGGAAGATAATTCGCCATTCATGTGAATATTCTAGAAATGAAGGTTTCTTGAAGCTGTGAACAAGATTTTCCAGGATTAGATATGCATCTCTCAGTCACCTCTATTTTTCCTTCCTCTAGTTTAGTGTGTATTTGCATAAAACACTTTGTAACTGACTACCAAATTTGGGAATAACATTGAAATCTCAGTTAGGTGTGGATTTGCACCGCACTGAGATTTCCCATCGGTAGCTTAATTCATGCCCCAATAGTTTATTTAACATTTTTTTCTGTTCTTGAAGCACAGTGTCATCTGTTTGAAACTATTGTTTTAGTTACTCAGTGAGTTCTTGCCTGAATGATTTGACATACTCAGCAGCTCTGTTTAAAGAAAGGACTCTGTTTAAGGTCTTTTCTTCTTTGGAGGCATAATGTGTGTCAGAGGGGAATTAGGAAGGAATTACCATTGTTTAATGAATACTAAAGTAAAAAAGGATTAAACCTCTCTACAAATAGCCGGATCTCATGGGTCTTTTGACTTTAAAGATTGGGGAAGGTAATTATATAGTTTAATTAAATTATTATAATTCAATTTCAAATTTTGTTTCATGGGCTGAAAATATTCCCTGTTATGAATAGGGAATACCTTTCATTCAGCAAAATCCTCCTTTGGGATTGAAAGGAATTCATCATTCAAATGCGAACAATAAAGGACAAAGTAAATTTCAAAAATAACCCCAGAGATATTCACAGTTTTGGTCTCTTCCATTTTGTAAATTTTGGATTAAATTTAGCGTCTGTAGGTCATGTTGTTTGCCTGAAACTCTATTAAACCTATTACAAATTGGCTCAGTATTAATATTCAATCATTGTATTCTAAAGTATATAAATAATTTATATATATATATATGTATATGTGTGTGTATATGTGTGTGTTTAGAATAGTGCAGGAGTTTTGGAAGATTGAGAAAAGTAAATGGACTTAAGAAACATTTATGAGATAATTGGCATAATATAGAAGTGGGTTTAAAACTGAGGTTGATTTAGAAGGATAACCAAAGATTACTCAGCTTTCTGACTAGAGTCACCAGATGGATTTAGGTACTGATCAAAGAAATGAGGACTAGTGGAGGAGGATCAGGTTTGAATCTAGAGAAAATGTTAGGTTCTGAGAAGGGTATGTTAAATTTGAGGGAAAGTGCTGGACACATGGAATTACAGCAAGGAGGAAAGATCGATCCTAGAGATAGAAATTGGAAATCATCAAGATAGAGGTAGTTATCAAAGTGGAAAAAAACATTCAGATTAGCGTTCCATTCTCTACTTCATTTCCTGAAAATAGTCTGGGAATGTAAAATCCACAGCTAAAGAAAAAGCTCCCTGAACTCATAGTCAGAAAATAGAGGCTGTGTTTAGCAGTTCCACTCCAGTTCATATTGTGATTTCTCAAAAGTCACTTCTTTTATATGAACTTATCTTACACAGATAAGAGAGGAGAGGAAGGAAAACGATTCATTGAATATGAAGACTCTCAACTCAGCTTTCCTATGCGTCTGTGAAAGTTCCAAATGTAAATATCAACTACCAAGATGCTATAAGGTTCAGGGAGGAACACGTCCACATTGTCAATATTCCAACACATTTGTTTTATTTTCTCATACATTCCATGATTCCTGAATACCAGAATGCAGTGCCAGACATTTTGGATACAAAAATGAATGATACTTTTTCTTTTCATTCATGTATGGATGGAGAACAACGAACAAATATATAAACAGAAATAATGCAATGAATGAATACCTAAATAATACTTGAATTAAGTTGGAAGTACTTTTGAAAGCTAGTTGGAAAAATGTATGACCTATCTTACCCTTGGGAAGCAGGTGACTTGAATCTATACAAAGTGTGGATGGGACATAATTGGAAGGAAGGGAACTAGTCTTCAAGAGTACAATTTGTGGCAATGGTAGGGGAAGATCCCAAGGGTACATAGAATTCTGGGAATCATGCGCAGAATAAAAACACTACTTTGGATAAGTTAAATATTATCATTTAGGCAAAAAAAGAAATTGGTTTATTTTGTTGTGCCAAGATGATTTTCAACTTGCCTTTAAGTTTTGCAAATGTGACTACATCCAAGAAGGACCCTGAGAGGGAAACAACCTGCCAGCTTAATTAAGTTTCTGAAATGCTTCTGGGAAAACACAGTGTATGTGGACAGTATCCCAAATCATCTGAACTGAACAGACTTCAGCTTAAACTCAAAACTCCAAAAAATGTGGGGATGTTACTAAGGTTTGAATATACCAATATTGGTAATGGCAGTAAGAGAATTGTTTATCTTTCCTTGGTTATATTTTTTCATTTGTTATGAGAGACAGAACATTTCCGAGAAAAATTAAAACCTCAGAGCCAGGTAACCATTTGACAAACCCTCCTTTGTATATCCTAGTAAATCCAAGTGGATAGAAACAAAATAGACTTCATTCTAATGTAAAGTTTGCTTATCCTTTGAAGAAGGTGTTGCTAAATATTAGTACTGAGTAAACTCAAATTCTCTTGCTGATCATCTCATTTGTGGGCCAACCAGCAAAACCAAGATCTTCTCTTGCTTCTGATGGCAAGATGTATTTTATCAATAAGGTAAAGAGATAATGTGGCCCTACATGTACACAGTCCTTTATGATTTGCAAAGCCTTTACACCTCTGTCATTTCAAATGGACTTTACATTCACTTTGTGAGGATGGTAGGATAGAAACTGTTGCCCTCATTTTACCTAAAAGAAAAAAAAAATGAGGCTCCAGGAGTTGATTTGCCCAATGTTACAATCAGAGTTGGAATTGGGACTAGCACTCCAAAATATAGACTAGTATCATAAGTATCACAGTGTCTGAAACATAACGAAGATTGTACAGGTCTTACAATGCTATTATGTTCAGCGATTCTACTTTAGCACTCTGATTTCCCAAAGGAATCTCAAACCTGAGATTTTACGAAATTTTCTGCATGGATGAAATTTAATAATGTGTTGTCTTACAGATGGTTTTCAACTGTATAGCATCAGATTTATAAAACTATACTCTCGAACTGCATTCTCATAAGACTCAAAATTTGCTCTATGAATGTGTTTTTGTTCTATTTATTATCTATAAATAGATAAATAGAAAGCTGTGGATGTGCATTGATTATCATCCGTACTATCACCTTATACTGAGCTACTGCCTTCAGGGCACCTGTATGAGTTTGTGGTTATGATGCAGTTGGCACCAACTTTAGCAGTCATCAACTGACTAGAAGAGCAGAAACACATTATGTCGTGTGTCATCTGCACAAAGGTTTCATAGTAATTGCAACACAAAAATTAGCAGAATTCAGTCTTCATCTGACACACTTTAACTCAGGCACCCAGTACTCACAGAGGCCTGTACCATGGCAATAAGTAGCACATTCATGTTGTGATTTCCAATTCAGTTTCGGTAAGATGTCATATACCACATTCAATTAATATTGCTACCTTAAAAATCATTGATTTTATAATTTTGCTTTCCGTTTCCCTTCCCAACATTTTTTTCATGTTATAGCCATATAAGAACTGTAGAAAACATTTGCACCTACTATTATGTTGGCATATATTCAAAGTGACATACGTTAACAAAAACATTGTTTTTATCAGATCTGGATATAAAGGATTGCCTTAACATCCCTGCAAATATAACAAGATACCACACACTGGTCATATTTAAGTAATATGAACTTATTTCTTACAGTTCTGGAGACTGGGAAGTCCAAAATCCAGACACTGGTAGATGAAGTGTCTGGTGAAGTCTGTAATCTACTTACAATCAGGCAGCTCATTCTGTGTCCTCCCATGGCAGAAAGGGAGTTGCAGAGGGGACTAGAGGGCTCCCTGCAATTTCTTTTATTTCCATTCTAATTCATTCACGATGGCCAAGGCCTAATGATTTAATCAGTTCCAAAATGAGATCTTTTTTTTTAACTTTTATTTAGTAAATATAAATTTTCAAAGTACAGTTTATGGATTACAATGGCTCCCCCCCCCATAACTTCCCACCCACTCGCAACCCTCCCATCTCCGACTCCCTCTGCTATTCCATTCACATCAAGATTCATTTTCAATTATTTTTATATACAGAAGATCAATTTAGTATATATTAAGTAAAGATTTCATCAGTTTGCACGCACAAGAAACACAAAGTGTAAAATACTGTTTCAGTACTAGTTATAGCATTACTTCACATTGGACAACACATTAAGGACAGAGACCCCACATGAGGAGTAAGTACACAGTGACTCCTGTTGTTGACTTAACAATGACACTCTTGTTTATGGTGTCAGCAATCTCCTTAGGCTCTAGTCATGAGTTGCCAAGGCTATGGAAGCCTCTTGAGTTCGCTGAATTCGATCTTATTTAGACAAGGTCATAGTCAAAGTGGAAGTTCTCTCCTCCCTTCAGAGAAAGGTACCTCCTTCTTTGATGGCCCATTCTTCTACTGGGATCTCACTCCCAGAGACCTTTTGTTTAGGTACCCCCCGCTTTTTGTCCCAGAGTGTTTTGGCTTTCCATGCCTGAAATACTCTCATGAGCTCTTCAGCCAGATCCGCATGCCTTAAGGGCTGATTCTGAGGCCAGAGTGCTGTTTAGGACATCTGCCATTCTATGAGTCTGCTGTGTATCCCACTTCCCATGATGGATCATTCTCTCCCTTTTTTATTCTATCAGTTAATATTCGCAGACACTAGTCTTGTTTATGTGATCCCTTTGAGTTTTAGACCTATCAGTGTGATCAATTGTGAACTGAAATTGATTACTTGGACTAGTGAGATGGCATTGGTACATGCCACCTTGATGGGATTGAATTGGAATCCCTTGGCACATTTCTAACTCCACCATTTGGGGCAAGTCCGATTGAGCATTCCCAAATTGTGCATCTCCTCCCTCTCTTATTCCCACTCTTATATTTATATTTAACAGGGATCATTTTTCAATTAAATTTAAACACCTAAGAATAGTTATGTGTTAATTACAGAGTTCAACCAATAGTACTAGAACCAAAAAAAAAAATACTAAAAGTGATAAAGTATTAAATTGTACATCAACATCAGGACAGGGCTGAGCAAGTCACTGTTTCTCCTAGTGTCCATTTCACTTCAACAAGTTTCCCCTTTGGTGCCAGTATCATGCTGTTTTGATAACAACTGCCCTGTAGTATGCCCTCAAATTTGTTATCACAATACCAAATACTTTGTTTTTGTGGTACAAGATTGCTTTAGCTATTCGAGGTCTCCTGTGTCTCCATATGAAGTTCATTATCATTTTTTCCTTATCTGAGAAGAATGTCTTTGGTATTTTGATTGGTATTGCATTGAATCTATAAATTGCTTTTGGGAGAATGGACATTTTGATGATGTTGATTCTTCCAATCCATGAGCATGGAAGATTTTGCATTTGTTGGTATCCTCTTCTATTTTTTTCTTTACGGTTTTGTAATTCTCATCGTAGAGTTCATTAACGTGCTTGGTTAATTTTATTCCAAGGTATTTGATTGTTTTTGTAGCTATTGTGAATGGGATTGATCTTAGAAGTTTTTTCTCAGCCGTGGCATTGCCTGTGTATACAAAGGCTGTTGATTTTTGTGCATTGATTTTATATCCTGCTACTTTGCCAAATTCTTCTATGAGTTCCAATAGTCTCTTAGTAGAGTTCTTTGGATCCCCTAAATAAAGAATTATATCATCGGCAAAGAGGGATAGTTTGAGTTCTTCCTTCCCAATTTGTATCCCTTTAATTTCTTTTTCTTGCCTAATAGCTCTGGCTAAAACTTCCAGAACTATATTGAATAGCAGTGGTGAGGGTGGGCATCCCTCTCTGGTACCAGATCTCAGTGGAAATGCTTCCATCTTTTCCCCATTCAATAAGATGTTTGCCGTGGGTTTTTCATAAATTGCTTTGATTGTATTGAGGAATGTTCCTTCCATACCCTCTTTGCTTAGAGTTTTCATCATGAAAGGGTGTTGTATTTTATTCTTTAAATGTCTGGTAGAATTCAGCAGTGAATCCATCTGGTCCTGGGCTTTTCTTTGTTGGGAGGGCCTTTATTACTGTTTCAATGTCTGTCTTTGTTATGGGTCTGTTTAGGTTTTCTATGTCTTCCTGGTTCAATTTAGGTAGGTTGCATCTGTCCAGGAATCTATCCATTTCTGATAGGCTTCCCTGTTTGTTGGCATACAAGTCCTTGTAGTAATTTCTGATGATTCTTTTTATTTCTGTGGTGTCTGTTGTTACATTTCTTTTTTCATCTTTGATTTCATTGATTTGGGTATTTTCTTTTTTTAGTTAGTTGGGCCAATGGGGTGTCAATTTTGTTTATTTTTTCAAAAAACTAGCTCCTTGTTTGGCTGTTTTTTTTTTTAAATTTTTTTGATTCAATCCTGTTGATTTCTTCTCTGATTTTAATTATTTCTCTTCTCCTACTGAATTTGGATGTTGTTTGCTGCAGTTTTTCTAGATCCTTGAGATGAACTGAAAGCTCCCTTATTTGGTGCCTTTCCAATTTCTTGATGTAGGCACCTATTGTTATAAACTTTCCTCTTAACACTGCTTTTGCTGTATCCCATAAGTTTTGGTATGTTGTGCTGTTATCCTCATGTACTCCCAGAAAGTTTTTCATTTCTCTTTTGATTTCTTCTGTGACCCATTGTTCATTCAGGAGCATGTTGTTCAATCTCCATGTGTCTTTTAACTGGAGTGTTGAGGCCATTAACGTTCAGTGTGACTATTGATAAAAGTAACTTTGCCTTGCCATTTCCCAAAGATATTTTCTAATATATGTGTCGCTCCCCCTCTTCGCGGAGGAACGGCACTAAACCCTGCACTGTTCTTTTTGTCTGCTCGGCCCTCCCCAGGTTTGCTGCTGGTTCTTCCCTGGTTGGCTGCTGATCCTTCCACCTCCATGGAAGGGCGGCTCCCCCTGCCACTTTCCCCACTTCTGCGGGGGAGCGGCACACCACCGGCCGGCTCTCTCGGGGGCTGCTCAGATGTTATTCGGATGTTCCCCTTAGATGTTCCTGGTGCATGTTGTCTCTCTCCTCCTTTATAGTCCTCTTCCACCAATCCCAACTCTGCTACCCACACGCCGAGTACGCTGCTCTCCTCCAATCAGGAGCAGCTCCTGCAGCTTGTCAAGTTGGAGAGAGGCAGCTGTGTAGAAGCTGTTTACTCCTCTCCCAGCGCCATATTGTGGGAGAGCAGATGCATAGAATAAGTCTTAATTCCAGTAACTTAGTCTAGTCCGAGTTGCTCCCCACAGTTCCCCCTTTCTTTATATTTTTTGGCGTTGATACGTGCCTGTCTTCGGTGCCCCACGGTGCACACTCTGCTCTGCTTGCTAGAGTTGCCCACAGGTGCTTACAAGCCCTACCAATCAGGCAAACCGAATCCGGGTCCTCTCTTCACCATGTTGTGAGGAGGTTTTTAGGCGCTGATGCGTGCCTGTGTTCGGTGCCCTGCAGCGCATGCTCTGCTCTGCTAGAACTGCCTGCAGGTGCTTACAAGCCCTACCAATCAGGCAAACCGAATCCGAGCCTTCTCATTGCCGTGTTGTGGGGAGACTTATTGGTGTTGATTCGTGCCTTTCTTTGGTGACCTGCGGCGCATACTGCCTGCAGGTGCTTATCGTCTTACTAATCAGGCAGATCGAATCCAAGCCCTCTCATTGCCGTGTTGTGGGGAGGCCTTATTTTTCTCTATTTTTCTATCTCCGGGCATTCCTATCTCTCCTATTTTACTTCTGTCTGCCAGCATTCCTATTTCTCTCATTTTACTTCTATACTTCTGTTTCTCTTATCCTTGAGGTTTCCCGGCGCCCGCCCCGAGGCAGCTTCTCGGCGCCTCGCCCCGTGGCGGCTTCCCGGCTCTGCGCAGCTTCAGCCCATGCTTCTCATCTGCACGGCTTCCCGGCTTTGCGCACGCTCCGTGGTCTCCGTGCCCTTCATGCCCGCACCATGGCCTCTGCGCCAGCCCCGCACTTCCTATCTACTCGCGCCCCTTGCGCTCTCTCCGCTCGTGCCCCGCGCGCTCTCTGCACGTGGTGGCTTCCTCGAACCACAGCCTAGCTCACGTTTCCGCTTCTCGGTTTTCAGTCTAAGTTCCCCAGGCTAACCTGATGAAATCCAACCTAGCTTACGTCTCCGCTTCGGTTTGGCTTCCCGTCTTTTACTCCTCGGGCTAATCTGACGGATTCCAACCTAGCTTACATCTCCGCCTCTGGTTTTGGATTTTCGCCTTTTGTTCCCCGGGCTGACTTGACGAATCACAACCTAGCTTATGTCTCCGCTTCGGCCTGCCCCCGCGGCTGCATCCTCCCTAACATATTTTTCTTTACCCGGTATGTTTCCTAACTTTTCTTCCAACAATATTCCCCTCTCTTTTCTCCTGGCTTCTCCCCACAGTCCGTATCCTACTCTAAGTTTCTTCTAGCTTTCACTTTCGCATTCATCCATAAATTTCTCCTAGCTTTTCTCCCACAGTCCGTATCCGAATCTATGCCTAGGCTTTCGATAGCTTCTTCCAGCACCTTTAACGTCCGGCTTTTCCCTAGGCTCTTTGCTAGTCTCTCTCTCCGGTATTTTCCCACTTTTTCCTGCTTCTTCCCTCCTAGGTTTCCTATCTGAGTCACGGCACCATTATGTCGCCTTTTATGTCTCCTAGGCTTCCTATCCGAGTCACGGCACCATTATGTCGCTCCCCCACGGAAGTGGGGAAAGGGGCAGGGGGGCCTGCCCCTCCACGGAGGTGGAGGGACGGCAGCCAACCTGGGAAGAACCAGCATCAAACCCGGGAAGGGCCGAGCAGACAAAAGAACAGCGCAGGGTCCTGTGTCGTTCCTCCGTGAAGAGGGGGAGCGACATATATGCTTTGAACTTCCTGTGATCTTTTGCTGTGAGGTTTCCTTCCTTTACCTTCTTTCATATTGATGAACGTGTTTCCGTGTTTCTGTGTGTAACACATCTTTAAGCATCTTTTGCAGGGCTGGACGAGTGGCAACAAATTCTTTCAATTTCTGTTTGCTATGGAAGGTCTTTATTTCACCTTCATTCACAAATGAGAGCTTTGCAGGATATAATATTCTGGGCTGGCAGTTTTTCTCTCTTAGTACCTGGGCTATGGCTCGCCATTCTCTTCTACCTTGTAGGGTTTCTGATGAGTAGTCTTCTGTGAGTCTAATTGGAGATCCTCTGAGAGTAATCTGACATTTCTCTCTTGCACATTTTAGAATCTTTTCATCATGTTGCACTGTGGTGAGTTCGATTACAACGTGTCGTGGTGAGGATCTCTTTTGGTCATGTTTACTAGGGGTTCTATGAGCTTCCTGTACTAGGATGTTTCTGTCCTTCTCCAAACCTGGGAAGTTCTCTGCAAGTATCTCACTAAAAAATCCTTGTAATACTTTCTCTCTCCATGCCTTCAGGAAATCATAGAACCGGAATGTTGGGTTTTTATATAGTATCCTGTAGATCCCAAACAGTATTTTTTAGATTTCTAATTTCCTTTTCTTTTCTTTGCTTTGACTGTATACTTTCCTGTGCTCTGTCTTCTAAGTCCCATATTCTCTCTTCTGTTTCACTGACTCTGTTTTTAAGGCTCTCTAATGTGTTAGTCATTTGATCTATTGAGTTCTTCATTTCATTTTGATTTCTCTTCACTATCACACTTTCCTGTTCTTAGTTTCTGCGTTTCATTTTGATTCCTCCTTAAGATTTCATTTTCTTGAAGGAGATTTTCTATCCTGTCCAGTAAGGAATTCCGTAGCTCAAGCATTTGTTTTTTTAGAACTTCTAATTGTTCTTATCATAAATTTTTTGAAATCAGTATCTTGCATTTCTTCCATCTCATCATCTTCATAATCTTGGCTTGGGGTGTCTTGTTCACTTGGGAATGTCATAATGTCTTCCTTGTTCTTGTTTATTCGGTTTCTGCATTTGTTGCTTGGCATTGTGGAGATATTCTTTGGATTCTTCTTCCCTCGCTGTGGTGTTTTTTCTTGTTATACTATGACTGTATTAAGTGGACTGTCTGCTTTTGATGGCGCCTTGGAGGCTTGAGATGGGTGTGGCCTGAGAGCTCTGTTTGGTGCCTCAGGGTTAAGGGTGTGCCAAAGGTGACACTCTCAGGTTAGGTGTGGTAAATCTCTCTTTCTTTCTTTGTTTTTTTTTTTTTTTTTTTTTTTTTTTTTTTTTTTTGATTCAGAAGGGAAGTAATTCTGCACAACTGAGCGGAATTGAGGTTAGTTAGCAGGCGAATGATATACCCACAGGAGCCTGAGATCAGAAGCTCTTTCCCAAGGACTACACAGGGAATCTGTTTTTCCTTCAGTGTGGGCTCAAATTTTCCTGCAGTCTCCCTCTGGGTTGCCAAGGTTACTGAATTGTAGCGTCTCTGGAGAGTACTCACGTGAATTCCATGAGTTCTCTCTGCCACCGTCTCTTTTTTCATAGTCTCAGTTCATTAGCACCACACATTCACTAGGTCCTAATCTCCTGTTATTCCCCCTCCCCCCCGAGTCAGGTTTTTCTGCTTGGCTGAGGGTGGGTAGAGACCTGAGGTCGCACTGCTTATGATGTATGTCCAAAATGGCGCCTGCTCTTTGTCTTGCTCGCCTTTGAGAGGTGAGAAGAGAGAGAGAAACTCGTGTCCATACTGGACACTTTTTTTTTTCCTCTCTCTTCTAGTTAGCCTGGTGAACTTTTCCCCACGGGGTTTCAAGCCTCGTTCCTTCTAGTCTCCTCTTTCTGCTTTCCCGCCAGTGTCTCGGGCTATTGAGTTTCAGCTCACCTCGTGTTCCAGCGCTGGTGCCTTGATTCTGCCACTGGTGTCCCGAGCCCTGGGCTCCTACACCCTCCATGAAGGTCCACTGTGAATCACTAGTTCCAGAAGAGTTTCCTCTACTGTTTCTTCCCCTACTCTTCCTTGAACCTGCAGTATCTCCACTTTTATTAAACTGTCTCTTCCCGGACTATCAGTGTGCTCCCTTCCTATTCCGCCATCTTGCTCATGTTTTAATCACATCATCTAAAGTGTTTCATTTCACCATACTAGTTTTAGGCACATATATCAAAGCCATACCAACGCTAATTATTTTTCTCTTCATAAAGGTTCTGTACATGACTCAGTTTAAAGAAATACTGAACTATGCAGCTTCTTTCAGTCTAGCTTTTTAACAGCTGAAAGAAGAGTCTATTTCTGCCTCCTAATTTTATGGCTAAGAGTAACAAACAAAACTCAGTGCAACACATATCTGTTAGCTGGTGATATGTGCTTCAACATGCTTGTTTGGTAAGAAGAGTATAGAGAGAGATGACACAAACATACCCTCCACCCTGAAGAAGCTAACTGTGTAGAGAATAGTTAGAGTCTCTCTATGCCTGACTCTGCTAGGGTTGACTCTGATTGAGCCTATAGCAGAAGAACAACTGTTTAAGGCTCCATCCCTTGAGAAGTGTGGTAACCACTTAATGATGCTTGCTACTGCATGGTCCCTAAAGGGACTAAGTACTTTTTTAAAAAGATTTTATTTATTTACTTGAGAGGAAGCATTACAAGCAGAGAGGGGGAGAGACACAGAGAGAGGACTTCCACCCACTGGTTCATGCCCCAAATGGTTGCAATGGCTGGAGCTCAGCCAATCCAAAGCCAGGACCTAGGAGTTTCTTCCAGGTCTCCCACGTGGGTACAGGGGCCCAAGGACTTGGGTCATCTTCCACTGCTTTCCCAGGCCATAAGCAGAGAGCTGGATCAGAATTGGAGCAGCCAGGACACGAACTGGTGTCTATACGGGATGCCAGCACTGAAGGTGGAAGCTTAGGTTACTATGCCACAGCACTGGCTCCAAGGACTGAGTCTTGAAATGGTATAGTTGAAATCTTTATTCTAGGTGAAATAAAACTTTAAAAATGAGTAAACGTCACAAAAAAGTTGAGAATACTTACTTATAGAAAGACCAAAAAACAATACAGATGTTAATTTATGTAGATAAAGATATTCCTGAGTTGCCTTTGAATTCACATATGAAAATAATGCAGAGTGGGTTAGCAGGGATGTTTTTCAAGAGATGCAGGTGGCTGAGTTTACACTGGCATATTTTTTTTTGCCTTTTTTCCTCAATTTGCTTTCACTGATCACGTTAGATATTGGTAGTACAAAGACTGGCTGAAAAAGCTGGATCATGATTAGATTAGATTGCAAAAGAGTAAGTTATCAGAAATGATAGACATTACTTCCAGAGACATCGAGGGAACAACTTTCAGCCTACTCCTGACTGTCTCCTCCAGCCTTTGGCGAGTACAACTACAAGGACGAAGGGTAGTCACATCACTGCCTTATTAGCAGGACCATGAAAATAGCCTCTTTCACAGCTTTCCTTGCTTCTGTTTGAGTCCCTCTCCCCCATCCCTATACAATTCATTATCCATGTAGCACACTGAGTGACCTTCAAAAAGGACAATTAGTTCATAGCACACCCATATATAAAATCTTCCAATTTCTTACAGGCATACTTAAAATAGAACATAAGGCCCTGAGTGGACTCCAAGATGCTATTTGAGCCATTCTGTTGTCACTTATCTGATCTCATCCCCAGCCCTAATTTGTTCACTCTGTTCTAGCCACAATGGTCTCCTGAAACATGCACGTTCATGTTCTAGAACATGGGTGCAAGTGCTGATATCTCTACCAGGAAGGTTCTTATTTGGAAACCCATTGAATGTCTCCTAGTCATCTAGACCTTAACTTAAAGGTGACCTCCTTTCCTGACTATGTAATCTAATGTATCTGAGATAATTCAGTGCTGTCTCAGAGTCCTTGCTAGGAGAAACTGCATAGTGGCACACAGAGAATGTTCCAAACAGCAGGCGATTAGTAAAATGCCAAAACTTTACCCTATAATTTTCGTGCTTTCATCTACCTCAAATAAAAAAGTAGAATTTGCTTTGTACTCTTGAAATGGATTCCTGCACTTCCAGTATTTGCCCTTTCATCCTCCAGTCTTTATCATGAGGAATCTTTGAAACTGTTGAAAGACGACAACAATTGCAATCACTGTAGTAATAATGATAAATTGAGTGTTTATTTGGTGCTTCAAACTATTCTACTTCATGTGTCTTATCCCATTTAATCATCACAGTAACACTGTGAGGTAACTGTGTTCATTTACCCTATTTTAAAAATGAGAAAAATGAGGAACAAAGATTTAATAAACTGCCAAAGACAGAAGAGTTCTTGAATTTCAGTCCAGTTGTCTCGAAGCACTATTTCTGTGCCACTTGCAGTGCCAATTTATGTCAGAAATACCTAGATGATAGCTGCAACAATAATAAAAGTGGTGGCTCCATTTAGCCCTTTCTCTATGCCGTACATTCTCCTTGATGCTTTGCATATAGTGCATCTTACCATAATCAGAACTTTGACAAATCAGTTTATTACACCCACTTTAAAAGGAGGAAACTGAGAATGATCTTGCAAGGTATCATATATCTAGTAAGTAGCACCCATGACCATGACAGCAGGAACATAAAAGGTTTCCACCGGCAGTTGAGGCAGACTTGCTGAATCCAAGCAGAATTTCAGTCAAATTTCACGGAAGCTCTGTGATATATTTGGTTGAGTTAGAGATCTTGATTTTTCCTTTTTAAATACTGTGTTTCTGTAAACCCTAAACAGACGTTCAGTATTGTTATCCTGCATGGGCTATCACATAACCTTACCCAGTGGTCAGCTGAGTGCACCTTTTTCTCCCTCCAAAGTGCTTCAGTAGTACTCTCCTCTAATGCAGGCCCTGGAAGTCATTTCTCTGATGATGTGGTCAGGTTTAATTAGTCTTGTTTCTTCAACTGCAGCGATCACACCTGCTAATCAGAGAAAGGAAAGATCTGAATTGACATGGATCTTACAACTCATTTTGTTTATCAACCTACAGCCCATTTCACCTATCAAGTAAATATTTATATTTATGCTGTTATAAAGAGGTACCAATTAGACACAAGTGTCTTCCATTCTATATTACTCATTAACAAGGTATTTGTGCTCATTGAGAGTCTGTGAATAATATTCAATTTGGAAAAACTTAACCTATATAGAAATTATAGGGAAATATAAAAATAAAAATAATTCACTGAACATTAAAGATATTAAGAATGTGGAGCCGGAAAGCACATTGTTTGGCTTTGGATCCCAACTTCATCATTTCCTAAACTGTGTAACCTTTGACAGATTATGAATTTTCAGTTCTTTTTTTATCAAATAGTGATAACACTTGTAATGGCCTCAAAGATATTGAAGGTATATAGAACAGGTAGTAACATGTAGTAAGTATTCAGTAAATATTTGCTGTTTGACTGTTCTAATTATACACAAAGTATTTTTACTAAATATAAAATATCAGCTCTCATATTTGTTACCTCAAAGGAGTACATAGCCATTCAATACTCTTGATACAGCAATCAAGTTCAAGATGCACATGAAATGTTGGATTTTTCTATATGACGAATGAATAATAGTACATGGTTCCAGTCCTCAAAGTTTTTTATATAGAGATTGACAAAGTGACCAAAGTGACAAGTACATACAGAGCATAAAGAGGAATAGTGCAGGGTGAAATAACATTAAGTGCCCACATGTCTTAAAAATGATGCTATGTGTTTGGAAAGAACAGGCCATCAAAGAAGGAGGTACCTTTCTCTGAAGGGAGGAAAGAAGTTCTACTTTGACTAGGGCCTTGTCTAAATATGATCAGAGCCAGTGAACTCAAAAGGCCTCCATAGCATTGGCAGCTCATGATGCCATAAACAAAGGTGTCAATTGTTAAATCAACAACAGGAGTCACTGTGCACTTACTCCCCATGTAAGATCTCTGTTCTTAATGTGTTGCACTATATGAATTAACAGTATAACTAGTACTCAAACAGTACTTTATAATTTGTGTTTCTGTGTGGGTGCAAACTGTTTTAATATTTACTTAATATATACTAAATTGATCTTCTGTACATAAAGATAATTAAAAAGGAATCTTGATGAAGAATGGGATGGGAGAGGGAGTGGGAGATGGGATGGTTGCAGGTGGGAGGGAGGTTATGGGGGGAAGAACCACTATAATCCAAAAGTTGTACTTTGAAAATTTATATTTAATAAATAAGTTAAAAAATGATGCTATGTGTTATGGAACTTCAAAGGAAGAATAAATCAGGAATAGGGTTGGAATTGGGAAATGTGAATCAGTAAAGATTTTATGTTACGAAAACATGAAAACATGTACTGCTTTTGTTAATACTCAAAAAATTGGTGTTAAGAGGTTGATATGGGGATACAGTATGATCAAGGAGAATAAAACAACTTGGGAAAGGGCAAGATGACAAGTCATCGTGAATTGTGAGCAACACCAGGAATGATGAACCTTCTAGTCTTGCAAAACTTTGAGACACATTAAGAAAGTTAGGGAGAGAGAATGTGAGGAAAACCAGTCAATGTCCTATCATTAGGGTCTTGGTTGCCAGGGAGATGGGTGCTCAGTTCATGTACAATGCAATGGCCACAATAGGGATTAGGGGAAAAATCTCTCAAATGCAAAGTAAGGTCCCTGAAAACATAGACTTTGTCAACCTACCATTGCGTTCTCAGTACATACAACAGTGATCCTAGGCCAATGATAGACCAATATTTGCTTAATGAGCATTTATTTGCTAAATGAATAATTAAAATTCATCCTTTAATTTGTTACTATTGTCATTGTGCAAAGCACAAGAGTTCCACCAACTGATTCTAGAGATGGCAATTTTAGCTATTTGTAAGTTAGAGATCCATTAATTGAAAAAGGCCCCTCTATAAATAATGATTTTAAAACTACAAATCTAGTTTAATTATTGACTCCTTTTCCAGATGAGAACACTGAGGTAATGGGAAAAAAAAGGGACCTGCCTCAAGTCACCCAATCAATTAGAGAAAGTGTCAGGAAAGAACCCAGTTTTCTACCTTCCTAGTGTTGAGTTCTTTCCACAATTCCAGACTGCAGTTTACCTCAGCAAAGCTTTTGCACACAACTCTCACTAGCTTGGAATATGAAGATACTGCAAGTCCTCAGGGAAACACTCAATATTTTATTATGTTTATGAAATGGGAAAACAAATGGCATAGTTATAATACATAGATTATAAAAGAAATTTCAATGAAGGCATTTACATTTGGCCTAAATTGTCCAATATTTTTCAAGGGCAACAAGTAGCATGTATTTAGTATAGGTTAAATATAGCTCCTTCCTCAATAAATATTTGAATAGTTATTCATATTCTAATTTGTCATAACATCATTAGTATTCCAATAGAAGATTTTTAAATTTTATTTATACAAGTTTCATATATTTAATATATACAGATTTAGGAACATAGTGGCATTTTCCCCACACCCTCCTTCCCACCCATGGCTCCAACCCTTCCTACCCCTTCCTTTCAGATTCCTACTCTTAATTTTTACAAAGATCTGTTTTCAGTATACTTAATGATCATATAGTTAGTCCCACTCTAAGTAAAAGAGTTCAAAAATAGTATGAAGAAGAAAAAAAAATAAAACAAAAAAAACACTGTTCTTCAATGGAAGAGACAAGGGCTATAAACATTCATCAATTCTCAAAATGTCTTCCAATAGAATATTGAGAGAAAGAAAGCACGTAACTGACATTTTTTGGATTCTTCCTCATGAGCTATTATGAAAAAAGTTGCACATGTAATAATTGGTTTGGGGATTTTTTTTTCTTTCTGATTTAGAAAAATATAATGCAGGGACCAGAGCAGTGGCGTAATCGGCGAAGCTGTAGTGACAGCATGCCAAGTGGGCACCATTTCAATTCCTGGCTGCTCCACTTCTGATCCAGCTCCCTGCTACTGTGCCTGGGAAAGCAGCAGAAGATTGCCCAAGTGTCTGGGCCCCTGCACCCACATGGGAGACCTGGAGGAAATCCCTGGCTCCTAGTTTCATTCTGGCCCAGCTCTGGCCATTGCAACCATTTGGAGAGTGAACAGCAGATGGAAGATTCTCTCTCTCTCTCTTTCTCTCTTTCCCTCTCTCTCTCTCTCTCTCTCTCTCTCTCTCTCATATCTCTCCTTTTCTCTCTGTAACTTTGTCTTTCAAATAAAATAGATCTTTAAAACAAAAACAAACATAATGTAAAGATTTTTAAATGAATACTCTTACCTTGTCAAAAGATTATTAGCCAGGAAGAATATCTGTCTTTTCTTAGGCACATGGTAGAAATCATTAATTAAATCACTGATATAATTCTAATTTTGTAAAAAAGATTAAAAAAAAGTGCAACAGTAAGTTGAAAAGAAATTTCAAAATTGAAACAACCAAGAGGAAGACAACATATCACTCATTTCCAAAATCTTCCAGCAAAATTTCTTGATAAGATACATCCTATAGTTTCTGGAAACCATTAGGTCTATAAGCAGACAGCTGTAAATGTGAGATCTTGGCTAAGGGGACAAAGAATTCTCACTGAAAAATCAAGTAAGGGACAGAAACAATGAGTAGATTGCTGATTTCTATGTTAAGACAAGGATTTGTTGCTTATAAGGTCTGGACTCTCTGCTTAGAGTTGTGTTCATGATTAGTGCATCTCAAGGAGGGATAATTTACTGAGCCAGAAAATGAATTTCCCCCGAAGACCAGTGTTATAATGACAAGAGCAATCTGGCTGCCATAATCACCACCACCTCCCACATTTGGAAGTTGGCCCATTATTGTTTTGATAGTTCTAGCTTGTGGCTAACATTGACATCACTATTAAGGGACAGCACAGTGTAGGGAGGTAAGAGTATGGTGCTGGAGCCAGAAAAGGTGATTTAAGTTATGCTATTTAGGGAAGTAGGGAAAGGGATTTAACCTCCATTTGCCTTAATTTCTTTATCTGTGAAAAGAATTTAAACTGATTAATCTAGGTTTTACATATCAATTTCTTATGTCATGACTAAATTATCAGTTCTTACCATAAATATTACTGGCCTAAATATTGTCTTAAGAAATTTACAAGAGTGCATACATGTGTTCATGTGCATCCACATGTACATATATACTTTCGAGTGCCTGTTATATGCCAGGCACTATGTTAACATTATGGGAAATGACTATATTCACTATTCACAGCTCAATAAAAAGGATTATAATGATGATAACAGTGACTGAGTAAAATAACAATTGTCAGTGCTTCCTGAGTGTTGACTGTGTGCCCCATGTTATCCATGAATTAGGTCCTTGATCTTCAGAACCACACTGTGTACTATGTATTTGTTAGTCTGTTCACTCACCATCTAAGAAAAACAAAGTAGGCAGAAATTTAGTGATTTGCTCAAGGTAGCCCATCTGGTAGGTGGTAGAGCCTGTATTCAAATTCAAGTCTCTTTCCCTCTCTCTTGTCAACCTCCTGCCTCACCTTTATAGAGTCACAGCCTCCTTTATAAAAGATTCACAGCTAAATCTCTGAGTGAAGTGCTCATTTGATTCCCAAGTTTTCTATGATACTACACTTATCTGGCTCTCTTAGTTTTCTATTCCCTTCTCCGCATACTCTTGCTGGTTTCTCCTCATCTTCCTATACAATAAATGTTGGAATGACTCAAGCACAGTCCTTGGACATTTTCTCCTCTGTCTTCCCTTGTCTCTTGGTGATCTTGTCTAGTTGCAGGGATTTAGATACAATTTATAGGTGAAAGACTTTCACATTTATACTATAGTTTATGTTCTCCTCCTAAACATCAGGTTTGTATATCCAGTTGCCTGTTTAACACCTCTACCTGGATGTCTGATAGGAATCTCAAACTTACCAAGTTCCAATCAAGTTCCTGATCTTTCCTTCCAAATAATCTGAATTAGGATATTAATCACCACAGTTGTAAGAAGGGTGGTGGGTGAACAGACAGAAGGAGATAATGGGTATCAAAACACAGGGGGCAGCACTGTAATGCAGCAAGTTAAGCCACCACTTGCTAAGCCAGCATCTCATATCAGAGTGCTTATTTGAGTCCTGGCTGTTACACTTCTTTTTTTGTTGTTGTTTTTGTTTTTTGGTTTTTGTTTTTGTTTGTTTGTTTGTTTGTTTGTTTTGACAGGCAGAGTTAGACAGTGAGAGAGAGACATCCACTTCTGATCTAGCTCCATGCTAGTGCACCTGGGAAAGCATCAGATGACAGCCAAAATACTGGACCCCTGTAACCCACATGAAAGATCCAGACCAGAGTAGAGTTCTATGTTCTTTGTTTTGGCCTAGCCCAACCCCAGTCCTTGTGGCCATTGGAGGAGTGAACCAGTGAATGGATGATCTCTATGTGTGACTCTCACTGTCTCTCTCTCTCTCTCCCTCTCTCAAAGTCTCTCCCTCTTTCTGTACACTGTGTCTTTCAAATAAATGAATATTTTTATTTGTGTAAAGGGAACAAATTTCATTTATTTCATATATACAGTTTTTTAAAGTTTTATTTATTGATTTGAAAGTCAGAGTTACACAGAGAAAGGAGAGGCAGAGAGAGAGAGAGAGAGAGAGAGAGAGAGAGAGAGGTCTTCCATCATGGTTCACTCCTCAATTGGCCACAATGGCCAGAGCTGCTCCTATCAGAAGCCAGGAGCCAGGAGCTTCTTCCGGGTCTCCCACGCAGGTGCAGGGGTCCAAGGACTTGGGCCATCTTCTACTGCTTTCCCAGGCCATAGCAGAGAGCTGGATTGGAAGTGGAGCAGCCAGGTCGCGAACCAGCGACCATATAGGATGCTGGCACTTCAGGCCAGTGCGTTAACCTGCTGCGCTACAGAGCCAGCCTCTCATATATACAGTTTTAAGAGCATAATGATACTTCCAATGGTACTCTCCCTCCACTCACACATGCAGACTCCAATGCTCTCACATTCTCTCTCTCTGTCACTATGTCTTGCAGATAAATAAATCTTTTACACAGAGAGAGAAGGAGAGGCAGAGATACAGAGGGAGAGGGGTCTTCTGTCCGCTGGTTCACTCCCCAATTGGCTGCAACTGCCAGAGCTAGGCCAATCTGAAGCCAGGAGCCAGGAACCTCTTCCAGGTCTCCCATGTGGGTGCAGGGACCCAAGGACTTGGGCCATCTTCTACTGCTTTCCCAGGCCATAGCAGAGAGCTGGATCGGAAGTGGAGCAGCCGGGTCTCGAATTGGCACCCATATGGAATGCCGGCACTGCAGGCAGCGGTTTTACCTGTTACACCACAGAGCTGGCCCCATAAATAAATCTTTAAAAGGATAGAAGTAACCCCAGGATACAAGATAGAAGACACAAGATAGAAGTACCATTTCTACTGTTCTACAATATAGTGTGTTGACAATAGACTACAATGATGTATTCCGTACTGTATGAAAAACTCGAGTAAAGCTAAGCTTCAAACACAAAGATAAAGAAATGGAAAGGTTAGTTGCCTAACTTGATCAATCTATGCTGTGTATATGTGCTGAGGTACTGTTTTGTTCTACATAAAAATGTACAAGCATTATATGTTAAAATTGTAAATAATGTAATAATCTCTTTAAAAGATTAAAAATATCTGAATACACATGAGTCAAAGAGATACAAAGGACAAATAGATGAATGAAAAACTGCTCAACATCCCTAATCATCAGGGAAATGCAAATTAAAACCACAGTGTGATATCAACTTATACATATTAGAATAGTTGTTATCAAAAAGACAAATGCTAATCCATTTTGGTGATGTAGAAAAAGGGAACCCTTAAATACTTTACAAGGATATAATTCTTTTGAATTTGCTGAGACTTGCTTTATGGCCTAGTATGTGGTCAATCCTAGAGAAGCTTCCATGTACTGCTGAGAAGAATGTAAAATCTTTAGCTGTAGGATTGAAAGTTCTGTATATATCTGTTAGATCCATTTGGGCTATAGTGTCGTTTAAATCTACTGTATCCTTGTTGATCTTCTGACCAGATGATCTGTCTATTTCTGAGAGTGGAGTATTGAAGATATAGATTAGTACAACCATTTTGGAAATATAGAGGCCCTCAAAAAACTAGAATTGTAAAAATAGAATTACCATATGAGCCAGCTATCCTTCTCAGTGTATAACCAAATAAATTGAACTTATTATATAAAAGAAACATCATCACCTCCATGCTCATTTCAACATTATTCACAATAGTTAAGATATTGAAGTAACTAAATGTGCATCAAACAATAAATGAATAAAAACTGGTACGTATAAGCAATGGAATACTATCTGGCCTTTAAAAAGAATGGCTTTCTACAATTCTCAACAACACAGATAGAAATGGAGGCCATTTTACTTGGTAAAGTAAGCCAAGCACAGAGACAATTCAGCATGATCTTACGTGGATAATCTATAAAAGTCAATTTTGCAAAAACAGAGAGTAAGAAAGGTATCTACCAGAGGCTGGGAGTGGAGAGTGGGGTGAGGGAAATGCGGGGAAAGGGAAGATGTTAGTTTATAAACTGAGTCCACACATTCAGTTGGACTTCAGGAATGAGTTTTAGTGATATAACACATAGTGCGACAACACAGTTAGCAATAATGTATGTATGTATATACACATATATAATTAAGTATATATAAAATTGATTTTTCATGGTGTTATCACAAAAAGGGATAAATCGTTGAGATGATGTATATATTAGTTAGCTTGAGTGATTCTTTCTATAATGCATACACAGATCAAAACTTCACTTTTGAATACATGTATGTGTGCAATTATTTGTCATTTAAAAATAAAATAAAATTTTAAAAGCTGCTATATTTGAAACTAAACTGTTAATGCTATTTCCTTTGGGACAATAATAAGATAATTTAAGTACAGTAGCTTTCAAATTTAAATAAGTATTACTGTAGTGGCAGTAAAACACATTACGGGCTTCATGTAGAATAAAACTCCTATTTTGAAAGGTTTTCGTTATGTAATTTATAGCTCCTATCCTAACGTATAATAGTGCCCTTTGCTTTTCAGATAGAGCCCTTGAAGAGAAAATCTTTCCAGTATTGCTGCCATGGGAATATGAAGATAAGAAACCAGTTAGTGATTTGACATTTAGCCACAGAAAAGCATTCCCCTTTTGAGAGATATTTCAAATTTCCTGTTCAAACAGGTTTCCTTCAGGGCACTATTGAGGTGAAAGCCCACCATACTGTAAAAATCCCATAAGAATTTCCCTGACACTTTGCTTGATTCTTGGATCAGACAACAGAACAAAAGGCAATTCTGGCCCCCTAAAAAACTGTGTTTACTTTTTCAAAGAATCTTATTTTAAGACTTATCAGAATGGCTCACATTTATAAAAAGTACTTCCATAGTCATTATAGTACCATCTTCACAAAACACAATTATAATTCTGTGGGCAAGGACAGGGGGAAAAATGCCTGAAGTCATTTAATGATTAGATAGGAAAAGCGTATCAGTTTCCTAATGAAAGCTTGCTGAATATCATACACACACACAGAGAGAGAGAGAGAGAGGGAGAGAGAGAGAGAGAGAGAATTTCATCCCGCAAGGTTTTCAGTATTCAGCCAATCTCAATCTTGGTTGTCATTGGAAAGCTCTTCCTAATTAGAGTTCTAATTGTGCCTCTCGCTGGCTTTAAATCTGCCGGTGGTTCCTACTGTCAGGAAGATGCAGATGAACCTCTTAGCACGTGGAAATGCCTTCGTGAGCTGTCCTCCACTGCTCTCCATTTCTCATAGCTTTCATCCTCTCAACTTTCTACTGCCCTCCATCCAGGAGCACTAACTACACAGGCCTTGTGTTTCTTGTCCATTGCCTATTTTAGGTTAAGTCACTGGAATAGTAATCTGGATTTCAACAAATCTGTGGTGAGATTAAAACTTCTGATTTAGCAAACAAATGAACCAATCTGTATCTCCTCATTTAGGCTCCATAAAATATTTGTATCCCAGGATCTTCTCTAAATTTTAACATAATGAATGCACACACAAGAGTAGACAAATCAATGGGACAGAATATATCATCCCTATATATACATACATATACATATATGTATGTTTTATAAATACTTACATAAATAACTATACTAACTATATGTTGAGAAATTTAGATTATGTCTGAAATTATATTTCAAATCAGGGAAAATGATTTCTCAATAAACAAAATTGGTAGAAATGACTAATCACTTTTGAGGAAAGTAAAATTAAACCCTACTTCACTACTTAAAATAAAATACAATTAATAAAATAAAAGGTTTGAAAATCATATACGCTTGGGGGCCGGCACCGTGACTCACTTGGTTAATCCTCTGTCTGCGGCGCCAGCATTCCATATGGGCGCCGTTTTTAGTCCCAGTTGCCCCTCTTCCAGTCCAGCTCTCTGTTGTGGCCCTGGAGTGCAGTGGAGGATGGCCCAAGTGCTTGGGCCCTGCATCCGCATGGGAGACCAGGAGAAGCATCTGGCTCCTGGCTTTGGATCAGCACAGCGCCAGCCGTGGTGGTCATTTGGGGGGTGAACCAACAGAAGGAAGACCTTTCTCTCTGTCTCTCTCTCTCTCTCTCTCACTGTCTATAACTCTACCTGTCAAATAAAAAAAAAAGAAAATCATATACACTTCTAAAATATAATATTAATCAACCTGTCAAATACAACACAACAAAAACGTGTTTACCCTAGCAGATGAGATTCCCCCATTCCACAATAGAGTACCGTGGTTCAACTCCAGACTCCCACTCCTGAATCCAGCTTGCTGCTAGTGTGTGTTCTGGAAATCAGAAGTAATGGCTCAAGTAGATGAGTTTCTGCCACCAATGTGGGAGACCTGGATTGCATTCCCAGAACCTGGTTCTGGACCCAGCCCAGCCCTGCCTATTGGAAGAATTGGGGGGTTGGGGTTGCAGTTAAAAGCAGGTTAGAGTTCTCTCTCCCTCTCTGCTTCGCTCTCTCTCTCCTTGTCTCTTTGCTTCTAAAAAAGTTAGAAAAAACTGAAGTGAGCAAACAGGAAGTTCTATCAGCTCTGCCTTTAACACGATTATTAATCTGTCCTTTTCTCACCACTTGCATCATTAGAATCCTGACCCAAGCAGCCATTACTTTTTCCTTGGGGTACTTCAAAAGCTAATCTGCACACTTTTTGTTTTGCTCCCTTAATAAAGAAATCAAAACATCAGCTCTATAAATCATACTGCTCCATTTCTTTGCTGTAATGATATCAACTACTTTTAGAATAAAATTTCAGGTCCTAACTATACTCAACAACATAGATGGAAATAGAGGGCATTTTACTGTGTAAAGTAAGCCAAGCACAGAGACAATACAGCATGATCTTATGTGGAGAAATCCATAGAAGTCTCCATACAATCTGGTCCCTGGCTTCTTGTTTGACTTCATCTCCTACCTGACCCTTCATTCATTCTACTCCAGCCACTGTGGTCTTCTTGCAATTCCTCTGACATAACAAATTTATTTCTGCCTCGGGATTTTTGCACATGCTCTTCTTTTGTGCGTAGTTCTTCACAAGCTTCACATGCTTGATAACTTCTCATCACTCAGGCCTTCTCAAATGTCATTTCCTCACAGATCTTCTCAGATCAATCAATCTAAAATTACAGTCTCCCACACTGTGCTGCAATGCTGCATTTTCTTATGCTGATTCATTGTTTTCATAGAACTTACCAGTCTCTGAGTTTATCTTTTTAAGTAGTTTACTTTTGCTTCGAATTATCCCTACTGTAATGTCATTTTCATGAGAGCAGAGGTTGTGTCTATTTTATTCAGCATCATACCCTTAATGCCTTTTATGGTGCCTATCACATAGTAAATTCTCAAGCAATATTTTAAGTAGAATAATGAATAAAATAAGCCAAACACCAGAGTAGTATATGAACACAGCAAACGTAGTTTACTTTATAAATTAATAAATGTATTAAACAACAATGATAGTGATTTCACTCTATCCTCTTTCTTGCATCTTAAACTCAATTTTGGCTTTGCTGTATCACCACAAGCTACATCTTTTAATAATTGAGAATGTTTTTGAGATACAAATGAACATATCCTATTGTGATTCCAGGGTCATAATCTCCTCTCCCTTCTGCATCTCAATCATATTTCCCAGGAACTTCATGAATAGCAAGGTAAAGATATGTCTGTGTTTGCCAATCTTGGGAGATGCATGTAGTTCATTATGTAAATGAAGTATGGCCTAATATTCAGAAGGTGCACATTACCTTTCAGAGCCATAAATAGCCATATGATACCATTGAGATAATAGTGCCAAATGATATTTATAACCAGAGGATAATTATAAAAAGATATTTCAATGACCATTATTAACTCATTTGATCCAAATAGCTCTTATTAGAACCACTAAATATTATATGATTTTGGCTAAATATGCTAGTATCTTTTAATCACAGAATGATGTGACAATTGGGGTCCAGTATTTATGCCTTTCTTTTGATTGGACTGCATTTTAAACATAAATTGTAATAGAAATAGATGCAGCAATGTGGCAAATTTTAATTGCAAAGATATTAATGTTTTAATAAAGGATCATAATTGTCAGTCAGTTTGTGTTAGATAAGACTCAAAAATCATTATAGTCTTTTTTCAAAGTCATAAAATATTTGAAATTTTTTCCTTTCTCTGACTTATTAAGTCATTGCTTTTTCCATTTGGGGAATACTAATCATTATGCAAATAAAGTCATGGCAGGCAGATATGGTTTTATCAGAAGTCCCAGTGTGCATTGAGAAGGGAAAAAACTGAACTGAGACTCAGAATACTTGATCTCAATTTCTAGATATTCCACTGGTATAACAGCCAGCACTTGTTAGATTACTTTTGGATTCTATTTCCTCATCTCTAAAATGGCATCATTGATATCTGCCCTCTTTCTCCCATGAAATCTGTTTTAAAATTTATTGTTTAATTTCCAGTGAACATGTCATATTTGCACATTTGAAGTGCAATGCAAAGTTTCAACACATATCCACACTTAAGCAAACCATACCTGGCCTTTGCATTCTATTTGCATGAAAAGCAGCATTGGCAAAAGTCTTTCACTAATCTTAGTTCATGGAAAAATATGTGTAACTAAGTTTCTCTGATGCAAGGGAAGAGTTTTTCATTACATAATTACCTGGACATTTCCCTGATACCATGGTTTAAGAACTACAAACTTAAAACACATGGACTACATTATGAACCACAGTCAGTAAGCAGTTGTTGGTCCTCATAATACTTAATCATTCTACCATTTATTGGCTTGTTTTTCATTCGTTCATCAAATATTTATTAAGTGACCTCACTTAGAGCAGACTGAATGTATGTGTTCACCTCCACGCTATGAAATTCCATTGAAATTATAGTACGCAGAAATGAGCATGGTATAAACCACCAAGACAAAGAGAGTGGAACAGAAGACAACAGATAATGGCAACACTATGTATTTCAAAGATGGATAGGAGAGTACTAAGTGATTTAGCACAGACCAGCAAGCTAAAATTGAAATGTCTACAAAGAAAAGCAGAAGCCAGAAGTGAATCAGTTTGCCCGGTAGAATCAGCAGTTCATGTTTGAAGACACTAGCTATAGCAGAAGGGGATACAAGGAAGAGGTCTGAAGGTATAAAATTGTCTGAAACTCTGTAGGTGAAGCAGTTAGACTCCTACTTAAACACCGATTCCCTCTTCAGCTCCACATATTCTTCCCTTGGAGGTACATTTAAATAAGCAGTAAGATTTCCATACAGTCACCCTAGAACAAAATACAACTTTGAGAAAGCTCGCTTTACAGAGCTCACAATGCATGCTTCCATAATTATTGAAAATATGGAAATAAAAAATCTCACATGAAAGAAACAAAAGAAACCTTCAGAACAGAAAAACATTTCAAGGAAAAACAAAACAATGTATTACTGCTGTCCTCAAATAAACAAGAGAAAATATCGTGTAACTCATTCACAAAGTAAGACAGAATACTATGACAAAACAGGAAAGAATGCATTTCTAAGGTTTATTTGTTTATTTGAAGGTCAGAGTTACAGTGATAGAGGGAGAGACAGAGAGAGGGAGAGATCTTCCATTCACCAGTTCACTCCACAAAAGACCACAATGGCCAGGGCCAGGCCAGGCCAAAGCCAGAAGCCAAGAGCTTCATCTGGGTTTCCCACGTGGTGCAGGGGCCCAAAGACTTAGCCATCGATTGCTGCTTTCCGAGGAGCATTAGCTGGGAGTTGGATCTGAAGTGGAGCAGCCAGAACTTGAACTGCGGCTCATATGGGATGCCGCAGTACAGGCAGCAGCTTAACCCACTGTGCCACAAAACCGACCCTAGGAAAGAATTCTTAGGAATGTGTGTGGGTTTGTCTGATTGTGTGCATGTGTATGTATGCAGTGTCTATGTATTTAAACTGAAAAAGATATTAGAAAGGTAGAACAGTATAATGCAAAGCTTTTGCCTGAACAGAATAAAAAGGGAAACACGGATAATAGGAGAGAAAAGATCAAGCTTTTAAAGGATAAAGACTTCTAGGAGGCACAGTTTGTTACTAAGAAGATTCCAAAGAGGTCAGAAAGCAGAGGAGAGGGAAACACTAAATAAATAATCAGGAATTTTCTAAGAACTGAAGAACTTGCGTTTGCAGACTGAAAGTGCGCAACACAATGGATGCAAAAGCCTTATAGGGAGGCACACAGTGGGAAATTTCAGATCACCACATGTATTAGTTTCCTATTTCAGTTGTAACAAATGACCACAAACTCGATGGCTTAAATCACCAGAAATGTATTTCCTTATAGTTCTGGAAGCCAGAAATTGGTTAAATTCAAACTATTGACAGGGCTTGTTGCTATTGGAGTCTCCAGGAGAGACTGTGTCCCCTTACCTTTGGGAGCTGTGGTAAGCTGCTTGCATTCTGTGACTCACGATCCCCCTTCCTCCAGGTATTCCAACCTCCTCCTCCTAGGTGCATGTCCTATCACTGCAGACAAAGCTCCCTCTACCTCCCTCTTATAAGGGCCCTTGTGACTACATCAGAATTATGTCCTTATGTTAATATTACTAACTTACATCTATAAGTCCCCTTTACCATGTAAAATAAAACTTACATGATGGAAGGATTAGAACATGGACAACTTTGAGAAACATTATTCAGCTGCTGCATAATGAAAAATATCACTATAGTGAATAGCAATTTTCAAAAGCTTCCAGCAGTGGGATAGATGGTCAGGCAGTGTAATAAGAACCAGGAACCTGAGTATGATCAGAGTTTACAAGTGTGATACTGAAAGCTAGAAATAGGTAAACCTTGTCAAAATATGGAATCAACTGAAGTCTCCATCAACAGATGAATGGATAAAGAAAATGTGGCACGTCTATCACAAAATACTGTGTAGTCTTAAAACCAAAGGACATTTTCTAATCTGTTACAATCTGGATGGAATTGGAGAACAATAGCCTAAATGAAATACACCAGACAAGAAATAGCACCTCACACTCATATGTGGAATCTAAAACAATTGGACTCATGGAAGCAAGGAGCCCAAGAGTAGTTGCCGGAGGTTGAGTAGTAGAGAGAACAGGGAAATGATGGGCAAAGAGTACAAAATCATAATTACATATAAGAAATAAAGCTTTTACAGATCTATTGCACACTGTGCTGCACATACTAACAGTATTTATTATTGTCCATTTTTAAATTGCTAAGAGTAACTTTGAAATACCCAAGACAGAAAGTAATGAGTATTTCAAAGTGATAGATATGTTAATTCATGTGATTTAATTATTCCATATTATATTCATGAATCGTAATATCACCTTATGCCCTAAATATATGATAAATTCCCAATTTATAATAAAATAAAAAATCATTAATATCTTAATAAATAGCAATTTAAATTTGTTCTTTAGAGAAAATTGTGGTAAATGCCAGAAGAAAGAGTCAAAAGTATTTAAAACACTTATCTCTAAGGCATAGGGACTTAATCTGGAGAGGGATATGATAAGATACTGCTACATTTTATATCTTTCAGCAATAATTTATTATTTTAACAGTATGCATAGATTTCTTTGGAAAATAAGAATAAAATGCTGCCACAAGCAAACATTAATGTAGTACATACTCTGAATTAAGCATCATGCTGGGCTGTGGGGATATTATCATTATGGCAATTCACTGCCCACACAGACCTATACATTCCGTTGTGTGGCTCTGTCCTCGGTAATTTAGAAGTCACTGGCTCCAAAGATGTCATGGTTTCATAACACAGCACTTCAGAGAAATGTTTATGACTTCCTATTTAAAAACTTCTTACTCCAAAAAAACAATATGCAGTTTACAGTAGGGCTAATCCACATGGTTGTATGAAATATTTAACCCCCAAAATAATCTACAAACTGCACGGAGAAAGAAAGCTTTCTTCCATCCTCTCTGCTAAACCGTGTTGACCGCAGTTTTTGAGAATCATTAAGGTTAATATATTACACATTTATATAATATGATTGTATATTAAAACACTTTGGATTACTACACTAGTCCTGGAGATAATGTTGCATCCTCTAATTCACTGCACCGAGACTCTTCTAAATGTTAGGTGCATGTTATTAATAATTACAACAGGGGCCAACGTTGCAGTGCAGTGCGTTAAGCTACTACGTGTGATGCAAGCATTCCATATCAGAGTTCTGGTTCAACTTCTCACTGCTTCAAGTCTGATCCAGCTTTCTGCTAATGTACCTGAGAAAGCAGTGGAGGATGGCCCAATTACTTGGGTCCCTGTCACCCATGTGGCAGACCCAGATGGAGTTCCTGACTCCTGGCTTCAGCCTGGCCCAGCCCCAGCTGTTGTGGCCATTTGGAGAGTGAACCAGCCGGTATAAGATTCTCTCTCTTTCTCTTCCCCCTACCCTCACTTTGCATATATATATATGTGTGTATATATATATATATATATATGTATATGTATATAAATAAAAAATACCATTTACTTCATGTCAAGCAACATGATATGACATATATATGTATATAGAGATACATGCACATATTATTTCAGTTGACTTTCATACACTCTAATGAAATAATAACAATTATACTCCCATTAGAAAGACAAATCTGGCCGGCGCCACGGCTCACTAGGCTAATCCTCCGCCTGCGGCACCAGCACCCTAGGTTCTAGTCCCAGTTGGGGCGCTGGTTCTGTCCCAGTTGCTCCTCTTCCAGTCCAGCTCTCTGCTGTGGCCTGGGAAGGCAGTGGAGGATGGACCAAGTGCTTGGGTCCTGTACCTGCATGGGAGACCAGGAGAAGAACCTGGCTCCTGGCTTCGGATTGGTGTAGCTCGGGCCGTAGCGGCCATTTGGAGAGTGAACCAATGGAAGGAAGACCTTTCTCTCTGTCTCTCTCTCACTAACTCTGCATTTCAAAAAGAAAAAAAAAGAAAAAGAAAAAGAAAGAAAGACAAATCTGAGATTTAAAGGAATTAAACAATGTCAGAGTCACCAAGCGAGTAGAAGAGTTGAGATTTGTACCCAGACTGGATGACTAAGTGTCAAATACTGAACTACATTAATTATTCTGCCTTTCAAAACATTTCAGTGAGTCTCCATTGCCAACACCTTCAAATTCAAACTCTCCTTGGCTCAGTTGCTCTGATCTTACCTAAATATCCATCCTCTATTCAATGAACCTTCTTTGGCCCAGTTTCACCCTAAATGCCATGCTGATGTTCACCTGCATGTAGTTTCTACAAACTCTTCTCAATGAAAAAACACTTTCTCTTTCTATTCAGGCATTACTCTTTCTGCAAATTTTACCTATTTTATGATACATTACTGAGTTGTCTCATTCCACTTTGCATGCCTTAATGTTTTCAAACATGAATGAAAGCACTCAGTTACTGTTTTATATGGTATCTTTCTGAGCATGTGTACTCAGTATTAAACAATGTGCAGACTCACATGATTGGAGTTTGTACTGCCTATGATCTCAGTAAAATTCACTGGAAATTGAAGCATATATAGTGTATTCTCAATGGATATTCAGTCAACTGGATTTGTCAATGGGTTAAGTAACTGATTTAGTATTTGATGTCTGTGTGATTAATAAGATAATTAGGTCCAAAATAAGTGGACAGAGTACCTTGTGTGTTTTGATCATTTTAATAAAACATGATACACACACATATACAATAATTATTCATGAGATTACTTGTGGAAAATACACTAGAATGATATGTATTTCAGTGGTAAAATTTGAAATGCATGCATACATTTTTCACACCGTGGTTTCCACAACCTTCTTAATGATTGCTAATATGCATGTATTTCAAAAATATTTCCACTAAGACAAGCTGATTTTTAAATTCTCTTTTCCCATAAACTTTTTGAAGTTCCCTTATATACGTTTATTAGGTAAAACAAAGTGACCTGGTAAAATTTGTTCCACCTAGCAATGCCTTTCAAGTTATTATAAACAATATTATTTAAAATTTAGGTTTTCCAAGAAGTCATTTCTCTAACCAGGTTTCAAATATCTAGGATTTACTAGCATTCTAAAAATATAAAGACTTGAGAACTGAAAGAGGCCTAAGAATTTTCACAGCCCTCCTTCCTACCTTAAGTTGCAATTGCAACCTTCTGACATCTTGTCTCTGCTTGAGTAATAAAGTCATTTCTAGTGGCCTGAACTACTGCCACATGACTCTAATTGCTAGCCTTAAGTATTAGAAAGTGGTCACTGTACTGCATTGTAAGTGACCCCAATGTCATTGCTTTTGTATAGAGCCATTTTTGAAAATCAAGTGCTATTCCAGCTCTCACTCTACTTCCTGAAAACGATTTGCAGAATTGCATGCATGGTGATTTTACAGGAGGCAGTACACGTCATTGGTATTTTTTTTTTTTTGCTCCTTGGTTGGCATATTTATTTTAGGAGATGCTTCTGATAATATGATAAAGCTTGAGCAGAAGGTCCATTGGTTTCATTATTAGAAAACAAAGCAAATGTGAGGTCAAAAAAGCATTCAAAATTTCCCTGCAACTGTGCTAATGAGAAATAACAAAGACTAAAATAAATGATGGAAACTAAATAGCACTGGAGGACTGGTTCAACATCTGATTAAACAGATTATTTGCTTTTCTTTGGGCTGTATATATATTTTGAAGCTACAGAAAAAAAATACAGTAATTTCATGTAATTGTGAAAAGGTCATTGGCAAATTTCATCTCAAGTATAAGAAATTGAGAAGAGTACTTAACCTTCATGTGTTGATAATAATATTGCTTTATAATATTGCTGGAAGGAAAACCTTCTCATGAGGGGAAATCAACAAATAAAAACTGTTCCTGAAATTTCTAGCATCTTTTATCCTTCATCTGTTTTACATCCTAATATATACCTCTACATTAATGAAAGGATCATGTTATAATAATTAATAGTAACATTTATTTAAAGCATATATTAGTGCCCTTTATGATTTATACAACTTCTGATAAGTGCAACAGTGAACATTGTAATTGCACTACAAAAACTATATGGAGCAACTTATTGCCCAAATGATCAGTTTTGTTGTAATGTTGGAATTTGCACAATCCTATAAAAGTCTAAAAACTAAAGTTGGCATTGTAGTTGCTACAGCTATTTAGTAACTTTAATTACATACAACATGCAACTAGCAAACTATAAAATTACTATTATTTGGGAAATTATTTTGCCAAATAGTCTGTTCAACAGGTTACTTCCCTTTCCTATCATATTGTATCTCAAAGTTTAATTGTCTATGACTTCATTATAAATGGGAAATATTCAGAACTGGCTTAAAAATGAAAACTAGGAATAGAAGGCCTTTTAGAACATACAGGAGAATCTCTTCTTGTATGCCAGATGAGCTTTATGATAGTATGTATAGAATGCACATAGTTATTATCCAGTAGGACAGTGTGTGGCACATAGATTATTGGAAATCATCTAGGTACCCATTGTCTCATATCAACAATCCACTGCACCAAATTGTTACTATTTCAAAAAGGATAGTAAAATACTGTTCTCCAACGCAAAGAACTAGGGATCCTTGGAAGAATCAGTGATTTTAGGAGTTGATCCAGAAACCAAGCATGGAGCATCTTGTAGAGCTGGAGTGTAATGACCTTCTAAATCAACAAGTAGACAAAAGACAGAGTAAATATAGATTTTTTAAAAAAGATATTGAGTCTACTGGAAGAGGTCCCGAGGCCACAACTGAAACAATTGAGGAAAAAATAGAGTAGTATTGGATTATAGGCAGACTGCAGTTGCATTACTGGCTCCTGGCTTCAGCCCCCTCTGGGAATCTGGGAAGTGAACAAGTAGATAGGAGAACTCTCTCTCTCTCTTTCCTTAGTCCGTGCTATTGCCCTCTCAAACAAATATAAGAAGAAAAGAAAAGAAAAGAAAAGAAAAGAAAAGAAAAGAAAAGAACTCTAACAGTGGAGAAAGCAGACAGACACTACTTTAGCTGGTACTGAAGGTTAACAGTGATAAGTCATGCTTATAGTGTAACCTTGATACAGTGTACTGAAAATGGCACTTTACCTCTGCAATCTTCCTCCAAAAAAATCCTCAGTATAATTATGTAAAAAACATCAGACAAATCCCCATTGAGGGATACACTAAAAAAATCTGACCGGTACTTTTTGAAATTGTGAAGGTCATCATAAACAAGGAATGTCTGAAAACCTGTCATAGGACAAGAATAGCTAAAGGGAAAAGATGACTAAAGGCAATGTTGTACTCTTGTTGAGATCCTGAAAAACAACAAAAGGATATTTGGGAAAGAGGAAGAAATATGAAACATTATAGATTTTAGTTAAAAAATAATAATATTTACACAACAATTTGTCTTAGCATAGAATTAGATCTCCAATTATCTGGCAAAAATTCTGAAAAGAAATCTCTTTTGCCTACGAAAATTAAAACCAACTTAAAACTCTTTGGAAATGTAAACTCCAGTTCTTCCTCACGCAGTTGAAAATAAATACATTTTGGATAAGAATTTTAAACTCTTTTTTCTAATGAGGATCTTGGCAATTTCAATTCAAACAAGTACTATGATGAGCATCAAAGATTCAAAGTAGAATATGACAATCCTACTCTAAAAGTTCTAATAGTCTGATATCAGAGGAGTATAGATAATTATTTGTAAAATATTTGCTTTAAATAAAACACAACCAAATGTATATGCGAGTGTAAAACAGAGGAGGAAATTGTACTTGCCTGAATGGTATCAAGGGCTTTTCTTCGGAAGTGATATTTAAGCTGAGCCTGAAAGAATGATTATGAATTTTTCATGGAAATAATACCTATTGTGCACAAACATATTTCTTGTTAAAATCAGTAAAAAAATAGATTGGAGTTTTGGAATTAGATAAAAGTTACAGTCTATAAGGGAATGGGACCCCACAGATGCTTTGATGACAGAGCAATGAAAAAGAGGATGTGAATTTATGGTCTTTAAGAGCTGTGATGTGCACAGGATGATGGTAATCTTGGATAAGAGCTTAATAATTTTTGTCATGACATTAACATAAGGAGATGAACAAAAATAATCTACCACAGGGCATATGGAAATCCATCACCCACTTGACAATGTCCAAACTTAAATCAAGTGGATAAGCCTATCCAAGCTTGAGCATGCAAGTTTTTCTTCTGTCCTGAAACACAGACCAGGAGATGAAGAGTTGTCTATTATCTGATTAATAAGAAACATAGTAGTTAAAGTTCAAATGATCTGATCTAACCAGGTCATCCAAAAACCCCTGTCCTCCAAAATCTTCTTCATGGTGAGTAAACATATTGTAATATACATATTTTATCTTGAATAATGGGTCTAGAATATGATTAGCAAAATCCAACCTATTTCAAAAATGTTATATATAGGATAAAATTCTGGTTGTGGTTCAAGTTCCTGGAAATATTTGTAGATGTGACACTTAAAGAAGAGTCTAAATCAACCTGGCATTTGGGTCCCTTAAAATATCTGTCAGGGCCAGCATGGTGATGCAATGGGTTAAAGCCCTGGCCTGCAGTACCCACATCCAGTACAGCCGCCAGTTTGAGTCCTGGCTGCTCTACTTCCGATCTACCTCTCTGCTTGGCCTGGGAAAGCAGTAGTAGATGGCCCAAATTCTTGGGCCCCTGCACCTGCATGAGAGATCCAGAAGAAGCTCCTGGCTCCTGACTCCAAATCAGCTTAACTCTGGCTGATGCAGTCATTCAGGGAGTGACCAACAGATGGAAGACCGACCTCTCTCTCTTTCTTTCTCTCTCTGTAACTCTGTCTTTCAAAATAAAATAAAATAACTATTTAAAAATATGTATCTGTCACAAAGGTTCACTCCACAATAGTCATACAATGAAACAGAAAGATAGTTTCATGCTGCAAAATATTGAGTTGAATAGCTTTTGTTATCTTAACATTTAAGGATGCAATCATTTGTATAACACTTTCGAGATTCACGAAAGCATTTTCCTTGGTTTTCACAACTGCCCCCAAGGAACACACAGGAAAGGCATTCATTTTATTTATTATTATTATTATTAAGACCTCCATTTTACAGATAAGGAAACAGACTCAACTAAGGTGACTCACATATTGGGTCTCAGAGCTAGTAAGAAACACAGCCAAAGGCAGCTCATAAACCCCTTTCCTATATCATGTAACTTCATAGTTTTGCTGGGGATGCAGATAGAAGATAGACAGACAGACAGGTAAAGATATGCATGACTCATTTTTTTTTTGTAGGCTGATATACTACTAAAGGCTATTCATTGTCTTGCTTTTAGCTCAGCCTGTTCTTTTGCATCATTTGATAATATCATGACACTTCTCTCTGCTGACAATCATATTCTAGCTGCAGTACTTATTTTCCTTTATACTTTAAAATATTCAAGCATATAAATAAGAAGACAGAAATAAGAAAAATCCACCTTATCTGTAATCTAGATTTAGTGCACAGTAACATTTTTCTGTAACATATTTGGATACTTTAAATAAAATAAAACATCATTGATACATCAATTCACAAATTGGGGACAAGCATTGTCTTATAGTTAATATGAGCAGATCTCTTTATATTATATCTCCACAAACATTGTCATTTTTTAAACAATTGTTGTAATGGAACAATTGCATATATAGTTTTTTGAAGCTTGTATTTTCTACCCTAAATTTTTTATTTAGATATATCCACACTGACACAGTATTTCATTTTCATTTATCCGTATGCCATTTATTTAGACTGCTATAGTATGATATGATGCCATCATTTAGTTCTTCCATTATTGATAGACATTGAATTTGCATTCTTTCTAAAATTACAAATTACAGTGCAGAGAACATTCCTAATGTTTGTTTAGAGCTCTTTATGGGAAATTTCATAAGGCATCCACAAAAGATTAAAGGTCTTAGTCTTTACAATATATTCAGTTTCTCCCAATGTGCTAAAGTATTTCTGAAATTGTTTTCCAAGTAACATTTTCCCCTGTAGTAGATGAGAGTCCACATTTCCCCACATACTTTTTTCATACTAATTAAGAATTGTTTATCAACTTATTCTAATTCATCTGGTGATGTTGCACTCAACTATCCACTTTGAAATCAAGCTTAACCATATGATATTTTGGGCAATGAAATGTGAGAAGAGCTTAAGAGTCAATGAGTACTTCACCATGTTCTCTCTGTGTGTCAGCCTAAGTAAATTTTGCCAATCCATACTTCTTCATTCCCATTGGAGCTCAATGAGGAAGACACAGAGTAAAATCTCCAGCTGACTTGGAATAAATATTGATCAGATATAAATAAATCAATGATGTTTTATATCTGGGGTTCACAAACTGTAGCCTATTGGCCAAATCTGGTGTACTGCTTTTTTGGTAAAGTTTAATAGAAATACAGCCATGCCTGTTTGGGTATTGTTTGGACAAAATTGAGTAGCTGAAACAGAAAGCAAGTGTCCTCCAAAGCTGAAAATATCTACTGTTTGGATTAGTTTGCTGACCCCTGTTTGAAACCACTGAAATTCTAGTATTTTATTACTATGGAATAAGAAAGCAAATCCTGACTGTTATGCTAACTGCTATGTTTTACTGTTTTACTTAAGCTTTGTATCAATCTAATGGGTATCAAGATAGTTCTTCAAGTTAAGTCAAACATCCTATCTTGAAGTACACAGTATATCTCACTGAATTTTAGGGGCTTTTTGAATGTTATTAATATGCTTTATTATAGAGCTATTTAAGTAGAATGTAGAAGGCACAGAGATCTTCCATAAATCCCCTTTGTCCTACCCCTTTTTCTATAATTTAACATATGCATTTATTGGGAAGCATCTTTTCAAAATGTAGAAGTGATTTAGAATCTTTTTGTACATGCAGCTCACTTTTTAAAAACAAATTATTTAAAATGTTACTCTAATCAAGGTATTTAATACAAATTTTGACAGTCTCATTCCTTGGTGGATAATTCTACACAACCAGACTTAGTGTTGGGATATTATTTATTCTTCATTAATTTTTAATAGTATGCACTTATTATAAACATTACAGAATAAATTATTGAGAAGTCATATATAATGTGTGTTATAAAACTGAAAAATCCATTGCAGCCTCCAGGCTAGCTATTAAAGTATCTTAATAAGAAGAAGAAAAAAGGAACAATGCAAACTCTGGAGTATGTTAAAGGAAATGCAAATAGAGCAATCCAATTTTATGAAATTGGCGCACGCTCTCTCTCTCTCTCGGGGCTTGGGACTATACATAAAGGATAGATGAGTTGATTTCATCATTTCTTGCTGTTGCTTGTTACATATGGTTCAAAATAGTATTTTACTATATGAAGCATTAAATTACAGAGGAAAGGCCTGTAACAGAGTCAAGGGTCTATGTCTGGATGTAAGGCACCAGCACATTCTTTTTTTTTTTTTTTTAATTTTTATTTTTTACAGGCAGAGTGGACAGTGAGAGAGAGACAGAGAGAGAAAGGTCTTCCTTTGCCGTTGGTTCACCCTCCAATGGCCGCCGCTGCAGCCGGCGCACCGCGCTGATCCGATGGCAGGAGCCAGGATCCAGGTGCTTTTCCTGGTCTCCCATGGGGTGCAGGGCCCAAGCACCTGGGCCATCCTCCACTGCACTCCCTGGCCATAGCAGAGAGCTGGCCTGGAAGAGGGGCAACCGGGACAGAATCCGGTGCCCCTAACGGGACTAGAACCCGGTGTGCCGGCGCCGCAAGGTGGAGGATTAGCCTATTGAGCCACGGCGCCGGCCCACCAGCACATTCTTGTATCCTCAATGTCTTTAACTCTCAAGGGAAAAAAAAATTAGTACTACTTTCCCATAATAGCCCTCTGACATTAACAAAATGCAGGTAAGCAATTATTTTTATTACTTTATTTTATAAGTTGACATTTATGTTATTTATAGACCATAATGTACACCAAAGAGAATAGTGAGGATCTTTCAATAATACAAACATTTGAAAGCATATGTTTTAATTCTACTAAGTAAGAAGTATCCAGGAAATTTTAATTGAAAGTCAACCCCTCCAGTGAATCTACAACAGTATGGGACACAGTTTGGAAACCCCTGTACTGCATGTGCCTCTTGAAGGGCCCTCTGGTTTAGTTTTCATTTCATATTGACTACTGATAGAGGAATGGAATCATACAGCAGATCAGATCATGTTCTCTTCAACTAACCTGTTTGCATTTGAACTCTTCATTTACTCCCCAGATACATATTTTACGAAAGCCATGAAATATCTCTTTGCACAGTTTACATTCAAGGCTCCGTGAGGTCCTACATATGTTTGGGACCATCCCAAAATCAAAATGCTTCATACTTCCCTTCACATGAGTAAAGGGAGATAGGTGAAAAAGAGGAGGTATTTGTCTTCGTTTTTGTATCAACTTGGATTGGTAGACTGTTTATTAAAGGCTAAACAGTAAATATTTTGAGACAAAAAGTCTGTTGCTCCAATACATTCTGCCATTGTAGTGTGGAAACCATCAAAACAATGGTAGACTGAGTCAGCTATATTCCAACAGAGCTTTATTTATGGACAATGACATTTAAAAGTCATATGAATTTTGCATTGCACAAGTCACTATTTTTATTTTTATTTTTTTTTTACCATTTAAAATACAAAAACCATTCTTTGTCTACAAGACAAAAACAGGAAGTGGGCCATATTTGGTTAATGGGCTGTGGTTTCCTGACTACTGCCTTAAAGAAAGCACACAGTGTGTAATGTGTAGTCAAGAATCACTTTGATTACTTATGAAGCTGGAAAAGTTGATTTTGGGGGGAAAGACCACAACACTTCTCATATCTGTTAATCTCAAAACAGAATTATACAAGCTTTGCTGATCTTCTGTCCTCTCAAAAGTCTTGACATTTAGTAACAAATTTATATTGAATTAGAATCCTGTTTGCATTTCTCAGTGGTACAAGATGGAATTTTAATGAGTTCGTTCTATTTTCCTAAAGAAGTGCAATAGAGCTATAGCTATATAAGAAGTTCCTCTTTATATCACAGGTGCTACTAAGATAGGTCATGAAATTTTCCTTCTGATGTCTTCAAAATCGTGAAGGATTTGTATGTGTACGAATGATTTCTAGTAATGCAGCAGACGGACTCAGCGATTTCATTAATGATGTATTACATTTAAAAAATAGAATACATTATCACGTCAGCAAAATCCTCCAAACTGGCCAAATACCTTTTAAGGGTTTTAAATGGGAGTATCCTAGAGGAACGGACCCTGAACATGTAGTCGACAGACCTGCATTCAGGTTGCAGCTCCATCACTGCCTGATTTGCACCAAAACCCCAAGTTCACTTATCTGCAAAATGTGGCTAATAATGAGATCTTCCTCATATGATGCCACGAGCTTTATGTGCTTATAATAGCACCTGCTTTTATAAGCAATCAAGAATGTTTGACTCTAATATTATTCTTACTTTCAAGAAGGGTGGCGATCCCCCAATGGCTATAAATGAGAAAGTACTCTGTAGATGACAACTGACACGTCATATATTATCATAAAAGGCACGTCATTTACATTTGTAAATGTATAGGTGGTTTTTCCAATAGTTCTCAATTTTCATCTTCAGTTTTTCCTTATGTTCTCTACCCTATTTATTTTCTCTTGAAATCTGATTATATATAATTAGAAAATTGCCTTTTACCCTTTCAAAATTCTTCTGTGAAATAACTATTTAGGACATTATCAATCATTTTTAAAGATTCATGAAGCCTTGAACTTTGGAACTTTAGATAGTTAAACAGAATTTCTAGATTTTTCTATTGAAAAATGGAACATTTTCCTCATTCTTTAGAAAGCACGATCTACATGAATAAGCCCATCACTGTGCTGAAGTCACTGGAAATTAAATAATGAAAAACTAACTTTCTTGCATGTCAGAACCAATGTTTTCTGTGCTCTCACTTTTGGAATGCATACTCTACATTGTATCAAATATTAAAGATGCAGACTTTACATTAAATCTGTACTGCTATTCTAAAGTACTTAAATAAAATAAGTCATTGATTTTAAACTGGTCATTCACAATTCCACATTTATGGTCTACAATCAGAGATTTTTGTGAAGTTGCAATAATGACTTTAAAGGTTGTTTTCAAATGATGAAAATTTGATGTACTAGCAGATAACATTTATTGAGTGAACACTATATGTCATGCACACTTTCAAGCACTTTATGTTAATGCATTTCACTTTCAGATAAACACTATGAGCTAAGTACTGCTTTATCTTTGCAAAGATGAGGGAAACTAGCTCTTAGTTGCACAAACTAGATAGTCTTATTCCAGAATCCAGGCTCTTATAAGGTTATATTTTGTAGATGTTAATTTTGATTTTGCACTAGGTTTTATTATTATTTAGGATTGTTTTTAAAGATTCATGAAACTCATGCAAATTAGAGGGACACTGTGGACCTACATGTAGGGTGTGGACATGCACAACTCAGGACCCTAGTGGATGAGTGCCTCCACACTAGCTTTGGAGAGTAAGGGGAGACCAGACTGTAGTGGCCCAAGCCACTGGTGATAAAGCTGCCGGAAGAGCCTGGTGTGAGTCCAGCTTGGATCTTTGTGAGGGATAGTATACTTGCAAACTAGAGGGGGAAAAAAGCCAGTACGTTTCCCTCTCCATGACCATCCTGTACTGGCTTCCTGTAACTAGTCAAGAGAGGGTGGGTGCCATCTCAGCAGTATATAACAGCTGCACCAGCTCGTATCCATGTGCCCATCAACCAGCTGAGACTGGCTGGGAGAATTAGAGAGGTTTGGTGCGAGTGACTGTGGGAGCCTTGTGTGCTGGGACTGTGAAAACACTGTGGCTACATGGGAAGGTACAGGCTGTGGCTGGGACATTGGGAAGTCACTGTGGATAGCTCCACATACTCAGGGCTCCCTGATTTGCATTTTCTTTGATTGTCAAATGCAAAGGTTCCAGCTTAGGCTGGAGAGGTTTATTTTAAAGTAATAACGAATAAATCATAATGATTTTGAATAGGCTTTATTGCTTGGGGTTTGAGATCATCTAGCAGTTCTCATATATAGCACTCCTATCTCTAAACAAAAATCTTTAGGTTCTCTTAGTTTTTCATATTATATACTTAATTTAAGACGATAATTGGGTCTTTTTTTTTGACAGGCAGAGTGGACAGTGAAAGAGAGAGACAGAGAGAAAGGTCTTCCTTTTTGCCGTTGGTTCACCCTCCAATGGCCGCCATGGCCAGCGCGCTGCGGCCGGCGCACCGTGCTGATCCGATGGCAGGAGCCAGGTGCTTCTCCTGGTCTCCCATGGGGTGCAGGGCCCAAGCACTTGGGCCATCCTCCACTGCACTCCTGGGCCACAACAGAGAGCTGGCCTGGAAGAGGGGCAACCGGGACAGAATCCGGTGCCCCTAACAGGACTAGAACCCGGTGTGCCGGCGCCGCAAGGTGGAGGATTAGCCTAGTGAGCCATGGCGCCAGCCAATAATTGGGTCTTATACAATTATAATCCCCATATTTCAGATATTAAAAATAAATATATGTTGACATGTAATTGTTTTCTTTCAAAAGTTATGGTAATTATAGAGAATGTCAGTAGGCAATGCCTGGGGGACTAGGAAAAATATTTTCTATTATAGTCTATATTACAATGCTTTTATCTGTTGTTAAACAGTCCTTTGTATATCCTATGTTAACTAATCTCAGTTACTTAAATGTGCCAATGATTAAGTATCTTTTTACGTATTGTGACTTTCATAGAGAAGGATCATTCAATGTAATAAACATACTTGCAATTCTATGACAATGCAAGAGTACATACAGAATCAATTCCATGGTCACATTTACATATTGAATGAAAGTAACCTACTAGGTATAGTTAATATAATACTGTTGTTAATTTTTTGCAATGTAGATAATGTGTATAGAAATATTAATATGTTTAACATATTGAAAACAGGTTTTCAAAAACTGGTGAATGCAATCTATTGAGAACTAAATAAGATTTATTCTACAAAACACAAACACATTTAGTGATTTTGCTCTTTCTTTTTTTCTGTATGCTGCACATGTTTTAAAGTACTAGGTAATTGGTGTCATTTTCTTGCACACCATTAAATCTGCTCATTAGAGATAGATGCATGGGGAACCCAGGGAAATTGCTAAACTTAATAGTGTGGTTTGTTAAAGGTTTCATGGTTTCCTGGCTTATAAACTAGGGACAATCTAAATTAAAATCTATGAAGGAGAACAACAAAAATAAGTATGAACACTCTCCAGAGATGTTAATCAAATGCCATGACTTAATTATTAGTGGACTGAGATGTGTTTTGTTGTAATTGTATTTATTTATCTATTTATTTATTTATTTATTTATTTTTAAGTCTTTATTTATTTGAAAGACAGAGTTACAGAGAGGCAAAACTGAAGAGAGAAAGAGAGGCCTTCCATCCACTGATTCATTCCCCAAATGGCCACAAAAGTTGGAGCTGGGCTGATCTGAAGCCAGGAGCCTGAAGCTTCTTCTGGGTCTCTCACATGGGTGCAGGGTCCCAAGGACTTGGGCCATCTTCTACTTCTTTCCCAGGCCATAGCAGAGCGCTGGATTGGAAGTAGAGCAGCTAGGGACTCAAACCACTGCCATATGGGATGCTGGCACTGCAGACAGTGGCTTTATTCACTATGCCACAGTGCCAGCCCCCTGTCATTTTTATTTGAGAACCATACTTCCATGTGTTCATGCTTTTTTCTTAGAATCTGAAATGAGGAAAAGACACTATGGTGCATCAGGTTAAGCTTCAGCCTGTGACAGCAGCATCCCGTATTGGAGCACTGGTTCAAGCCCTGGTTTTCCATTTCCAATCCAGATCCCTGCTAATCTGCCTAGGAAAGCAGCAGAAGATGGTTCAAGTGCTTGAGTACCTGGTATGCATGAGGGAGAACTGGGTAGGGATCCTGGCTCCTGGCTTTGGTCTTGTCCAACCCTTGCTGTTGTGGCCATCTAAAATGGGGAGTGAAGGAAGATGTCTCTCTCTCTCTCTCTCTCTCTCTCTCTGCCTTTCAAATCAGTAAATAAATCTTTTTTTAAAAAAAAAAATAACCTTAAATAAGGAGATTCAGGAAAGGGAATTTGAATTTCTTATTTGAATTATTTGTTTGTATTTCTTTCAGTGTTTTGATAATTTTGACCTAACAAGACACAGGAAGAAAATGGGTGGTCTCAGCTATGTCCGCATTACTTTGTCATTCTACCCTTAAAAGACCCTGGGGCATGGATTTGACTTTTATTGTTGCCTTGTGAATATCAAAAAGATCTTGTCCATTTTTGCTTGTGAAGCATGTTCACAGTTATTTTTGCTAATTATGGAGATTTATTCATATTTTCTTTTCGGCTTATGGTGATCTAGCACTTGCTAAGTAAGACGATTGGCTGAGAACTTGCTTAATGATAATTATACAGGAGTACATTCCATTAACCTGTTTTCCAAACCATTACCAAATTCTTGAAAAGTTATTTTCAAATTTTGAATGGCAACTAACTACTGGTTTAAAAGAATAAATCTAAGGGGTGTGGCCTGTATTGCTTTTCAGTTGAAACATAATAGAAAATACCAGAGTGCATACTACATAAGGCTAATATTTATTTATTTATTTATTTATTTTTATTGGAAAGGCATAGTGATGGAGTGAGAGAATAAGAGACAGAGAAAGATTTTTCCATCTGCTGATTCATACGCATGTGTGCTAACTTATAATTTGAAATGGATTTTTTACAGTATGCACATTTTCTCTCCAACTAAACCAGTGAAAAAAGAAAGACTTCATGGAGTCTACAATCATTTGTTAAGTCCCAATGTGTCCAAAGTGTATGCCACTCTAGTTCATAAATATGACTTGCTAAAGAAATTATTCTAGGTACCAGCATTGCTGGCATACTATATAAGTGCCTATTTGAGCCCAGTTGCTCTGTTTCTAATCCAGCTCCCTGATAATGCTCCTGGGAAAGCAGCTAAAGATGGACCTTGGTGCTTGGGCCCCTGACACCTACGTGCAATACCCAATATTCCTGGTTTCTGACTCTGACCTAACCAAGCCCCAGTCACTGTGACTATTTGGGATGTGATGCCAGGGATGGGAGACCTCTCTCCCTCTCTCTCTCTGTCTATCAAATAACTAGATAAATATTTAAGAAATAAAGGAATTATTCTAAACTAATAATATCTATAGAAGGATGCAGTTAAAAAAAGTAGATCCCTAAAATTTTTGTGATATTTATATCTGATAGAATTTGAGGGTAGTGGGTCAGAGATGGCTGGCATAAGCTTATTACACTTTTGATATTTACTGCACTAGATTAGACTCCTTAATATTCTGCATTAATCTTTATATTTTTCTAGTGTCCTCCATATTGGAGATGTGTAATACATATTTATCTAATGAATTACTCTGAGTAACATAGGCCTGTTCTTAAAGAATACAGTCACACCTTAAAAACAAACATATGCATTAAATAAATCTTATTAAATGACTATTATTGGGGCCAAAAGATGATTTACAAATAATCTTATTCAGGAGAAAACTTGTCAAATTTGGATGCTAGTGAATATTTGGAGGAAAAACAAAACACTGGTTCTTTCTAAGGATGCTGTTCCTTATGATGGATGTTAGCAGTTCTCGTTTGCCAGACAGTCTGCAGATATGACACTGCAAAAGTCAGCAATTTGTTTGTCTGCTATGTTGGTTGGATGCAAATACATATGTATTTTGCTTTATACAAGAGATAAATGCTCAAAGAATATGTAATATTTACAGAAGTAGTCACAAAAAAGCCTTTAAAGTAAAATAACTTACTGAATTGTGAATAATTTTGATGAATTTCTCAAAATTTCCTCCTCTACTCACAAGAAAGCTTCGTCAACATTGCATCACTATTTGAATATAAATGAACTTGCACTCATAAGAAGCATGCAACATTTCTGACTTATATTTCACCTGAATAATGCAGGAACCATTGCTCCAAGTCTCTTCAAGGTAAATCTTAGACATCCCCTACCAAATACCTTATGTATGATTCTCTCAGAATCTTCCCAAGTTGTGCTGATTGATACCAGATATTCAAGAAGTCACCTGGGAGCAGCACCTCACCCTTGCCTCTGCCACTGGTGCTTCCCAGACAATGGAGTTATTTGTTTATAGGGTAGTTCCTTTGGTGCTTCCAAAGGGACGTATTGTCTTCAAAGTCAAGCACTGCTGAATTCCTGCAGTTTCTAGTGCACTGAAATGATGCTGTCACCTGTGAGAAAGCAAAGGGTCTCTTGGCAAACAGGATCACACTATCAGATCAGAGGTTTCACTCAGGGTTACTTTGCTGCTTATGCCTCTGAACCATTTGCCAGAATACCTTCTTGAGCTTTTGTTTGAATCTCCTATTTCCTTGTGTGTCTGGCAGGAATCCATGGTACTTGCAAGGTCAATATTTTTCACCAAGTACCATCAAAATAGTGCCTAGGCATTAAAAGTTTACAAGGGCTACAAAAATGTTTGTGATATGATTTTTTATATTTTTTCTGATGACTCTTATGGGTTTTTTCTCCAAAAACCTATTATTTAAGCTATACAAACTTCACACATTTCATAACTACAACTTTAGTAACATAGTCATTCTTCCCACCATACCCGCCCTCCCACCCACACTCTCATCCCCCTCCCCCTCCCTCTTCTATTCCCATTCTTATTTTTTACTAAGATCTATTTTCAATTAACTTTATACACAAATGATTAACTCTATACTAAGTAAAGAGTTCAACAAATAATATATTAAAAAAAACTCTTCTTCAACTGTGGGGAGCAGCCCGGACTGGACTGAGTTACTGGAATTAAGACTTATTCTGTGCATCTGCTCTCCCACAGTATGGCGCTGGGAGAGAAGTAAACAGCTTCCGCACAGCTGCCTCCAGTTCAACCAATAAACTGTAGGACTTGCTACTGATTGGAGGAGGGCAGCGTACTCGGCGTGTGGGCAGCCGAGTTGGGATTGGCGGAGGAGGACTATAAAGGAGGAGAGAGACGGCATGCACCAGGAACATCTACGGGGAACATCTAGCTGAAGGAACACCTGTGCAGCCCCCGAGAAGAGCCGGCCGGCGGTGTGCCGCTCCCCTGCGGAAGTGGGGAATGTGGCCAGGGGGAACTGCCCTTCCACGGAGGTGGAAGGGATAGTAGCCAACCCGGGAAGAACCAGCAGCAAACCCGGGGAGGGCCGAGCAGACAAAAGAACAGCGCAGGGTCCTGTGTTGCTCCTCCACGAAGAGGGGGAGCGACATTCAACAGTCCAGACAAGGGCTGTTCAGTCATTGGATCTCAAAGTGTCAGTTTCATTGCTATAGGTTGCCTTTTAGGTGCTCTATTAGTTATCACAGATCAGGGAGAACATACGGTAATTGTTCTTTATGGACTGGCATATTTCATTAAGTATGATGTTTTCCAGTTTCATCCATTGTGTTGCAAACAACAGGGTTTCATTTTTTTAAACCTCTGTGTAGTATTCCATGGTGAACATAGCATATAATTTCTTTATCCAGTCTTCAGTTGATGGACATTTGGGTTGATACCATATCTTGGCTATTGCAAATTGAGCTGCAATAAACACGGGCATAAGGATAAACTCTTTAATATGCTGATTTCATTTTCCTTGGGTAAATTTCAGGAGTTGGATAGCTGGGTCACATGGTAGGTCTATATTCAGATTTCTGAGATATCTCCATACTCTGTTTCAATTTCTGTTTGTTATGGAAGGTCTTATTTCACCTTCATTCATAAATGAGAGCTTTGCAGGGCATAGTTTCTGGGTTGACAATTTTTTACTCTAAGTACTTGGAATATATTTCTCCACTCTCTCCTAGCCTGTAGGGTTTTTAATGAGAATTCTTCCATGAGTCTAATTGGAGATCCTCTGAAAGTAATCTGGAATTTTTTCTTTATGTTTTACTGTGGAGAGTTTGACTACAATGTGTTGTGGTGCACATCTTTTCTGGTCATGTCTACTTGGACTTCTATGTACTTCTGGAACTTGGATATACCTTTCTTTCACCAAATTAGGCAAGTTTTCTGTTATTATTTCACTGGAAAGCTCTTCAAATCCTTTCTGTCTTTGCACCTTCAGGGACTAAGAATAGTAAGTTGGGTCATATAATAGTATCCTGCAGATTTCCAACAGTTTTAGTTTTCTAATTTCTTCTTGTTTTTGGTCTGACTGTAAAATGGAAGAAGCTCCTGGCCCCTGGCTATAGATCAGCTCAGCTTCGGCCATTGTGGCCATTTAAGGAGTGAACCAATGGATGAAAGACCTCTCTCTCTCTCTCTCTCTCTCGACCTCTCTCTGTAATTCTTTCAAATAAATAAAATAAATCTTTTAAAAAGAGAGAGAGATGGCAGTATCTCTTGCTGTGATTTGCCCATGCTTTATCCCAAGACTGCACTTATTAATTTCACCCTGCATAAATCAGACCTTCCTGTCATTATTCTGCCATCTTGGAACCACTCCATTTCTGATCCAGCTCCCTGATAATGTGCCTAGGAAAGCAGCAGAGGATGGCCCAAGTCCTTGGGCTCCTGCACCCACTTGGGAGACCTGGAAGAAGCTCCTGGCTCCTGGCTATAGATCAGCTCAGGTTAGGCCATTGTGGCCATTTAAGGAGTGAACCAATGGATGAAAGACCTCTCTCTCTCTCTCTCTCTCTCTCTCGACCTCTCGACCTCTCGACCTCTCGACCTCTCGACCTCTCGACCTCTCTCTGTAATTCTTTCAAATAAATAAAATAAATCTTTTAAAAAAAGAGAGAGATGGCACTGTGACACAGTTGGGTAAAGCTGCCGCCTGCAGTGCCAGCATTCCATATGAGCACCAGTTCGATTCCTGGCAGCTCTACTTCCAATCCAGCTCTCTGCCATGACTGAGAAGGAAAGCAGATGATGGCCCAAGTCCTAGGGCCTCGGCACCCACATGGGAGACCCAGAGTAGCCTTCTGGCCCCTGGCTTTGGATTGGTCTAGCTTTAGCCATTGTGGCCATTTGGTGAGCAAACCACTGGATGGAAGATCTCTCCCTTTCTCTCTCTGTTTGCCTCTGCTTCTGCCTCTGTAACTCCACCTTTCAAATAATTAAATAAATCTTTACTAAAAAAAAGGCAATTTTGCTGAAAATATTGCAAACCCCAAATGAACAATAAATAATTAAGATTCTCTGGAAATATCAGTGCCTGAGTGTCAAACTGAGATACAACAATTTGTCTGATTTGATGTGAGACATCGGCATGGTTGCGGGGGGCGGGGGAGTTAAAGGCCAATTAACCTATTCCAAGGTGCAATCTGAGTTAAAAACTGTTAATTTAGGATTCCCATTTTCGAGTTTCAGGTAAAGCCAGCCCTTGTGATGCTAGCATCCCATATCGATGACAATTCATGCTCTGGCTGCTCCACTTTCAATCAGCTCCCTGCTAATGGCCTGGGCAAAGCAGCAGAGGATGACCCCAGTGTTTGGGCCCCTGCCACACACATGGGAGACCCAGATGAAACTCCTGGCTCCTGGCTCCTAGCTCCTGGCTTTGACCTGGCTGAGCCCTGGCCATTGCAGCCTCTTGGGGAGTGAACCAGGAGATGGAAGATGTCTCTTTCTCTTTCTCTCCTTCTCTCTCTGTAACTCTGAATTTCAAATAAATAGATAATTTTGTTAAAAAAAGACTACTAATTTAGGTCATTCAACTACTTTAGATACCATATTTTTAACTCAAAAATCGAAGCATATGTGAACACAATCTGTGCATTACTTTTTTGAACTTTACTCATTGATATCCTAGACTTTTGATGCAGAATTTACATTGCATAAAGGAAAGGCTTATGAAAGTTTTGGAGGTGATTTGACTTTGTAGAAAAGTCAACATTCCAAGCAATATAGGAGCCTTGAAGCTATTGAATTAATAATATTGAATTTCAGCCTCTTGATCGAGATATGTTGGTTTCATAGTTATCATCCTACTTGCTGCTACGCTTTCACATGGAATGCAGAAGACCACATTGTAGTCCTTAGAGCACCACATTCTCTAGATCTCCAGAAATTTCTAGAAATTTATGGCGAGAACTCTCACTCATTTCAGCCTTGTTGTGAACTTGTGATTAAATGCTAAATGAGAAGTTTAAAAATGTTAAATTAGAACAATAAATTTTGGCCACACATTAAATTTCACATTCTGAGCAAAATCAAAAAAAGTGACCATGTTAAGATCACACAATAGCCAAAAGTTTTAAGTTATTAAATGAGATTAAAAGTAAAAAAAAAAAATACTTTGGGGAATTTTTGTTATAAGAAGCCTTGCTTTAATAGCTAACCATGGTGATTAATAGCATTTTGACCTAAGGCAGTTACTTTCCCTGAGTTTCACTGTATTATGTATAGAGGGCACATAAAGTTGTCATGAGACTTAAATAGAGCTATGTATGCAATGAGCTTATCAAAGAGTCTGACACTTAATATGTCCTCCAAAATATTATTGTCACCCTTCCAGAATCATTACCATTATTTGAGTTCTAAAAAAAGGATTAAGACATGGTCCTTTTTCCGAGTTTTGAATCTACATTTGGAGAAAATTATGTTAAAGTGAAAGAATAGTTTCATTCTGTGTTTCAAATATTTAAAGCAATAGTTTGAGTCAGTACTATTAATTGTGATACAATTCATATGAAAAATCATTGTCCAGTAATATCAGAGGGAGATGTGTTAGAACACTTAAGGCAATGCTCTCTTGAAAATTTTTCTGAATTCTCCCTTGCCTCTATTACTAATAAGCTATATCTTTAAGACAATAACACTGTCTCACCAGACCATATTGTTCCCACCTGTAAAATGAAGCAGTTGGAATTTTCTGGAAGTAACATTCTAGCAGTATTGTTAGAAAAAGAGTCAAATGTGAATGGCACAATCAGACCACAAAGTTAGAGACAATGTATCAAAGATGGAAAGTGCCAGATGTATCACGGCAAGAGTAAATATGTCTAGGTAGCTGGAAGAACAAGTCCATGTGGTGAATAGTAGGAACAGAGACAGATTGAATTCCACCTCTGTGGGATCCAAATTCTTGGCTAAGAAATTTGTACATTATTCTATATGAAGTGGGTAAGTTCAGGACAATTAATCTGTTCTGATAAATAAGAATGACTTGAGCCTGGGAATAGGTGATTCAACCATTTGTAAAGCTATCATCATAGTTCATTCTTAAACTGGAACTAAGAGAGTAATGAGGAAATAGAAGTACAGAACATTTAGATATTATAAAGTGATTTGTACCTGGCTGTTGATAGGATAGGATAGGCAAATCGAGTTAGCTGTAGGTGATTGAGATTGAAGGGCAGGAAACTGCGGGTAACTTAGGATCTCTACTTTATAGAAAATGGGAAAGGGTAAGGAATTAAGCCTTAGAAAAACTTTCTGTGCATATTTAGAAACCTAATCCAGGGTGGGCATTTGGTGCACACTCCAGGGCCCGCGTGAAGTAGCTGGTTAAGCCATCACCTGTAAGGCAGGCATCCCATATGGGTGCAAATTTATGTCCTGGCTGCTCCTCTTCTGATCCAGCTCCCTACTAATGGCCTGAGAAAAGCAAAGGGAGATGGCCTGAGTGTTTGGGATTTAACCTGTATGATGTGGTAGAACCAGATAATGCTCATGGCTCCTGGCTTTGGCTGAGCCTGGCACTAACAGTTGCAGTCATGTGGGGAGTGAACCAATGAATGAAAGATCTCTCTCTCTCTCTCTCTCTCTCTCTCCCAACTCTGCCTTTCAAATAGATAAATAAATCTATTAAAAATTAAAATATATATCAGCCCTTAAGGCATGCGGATTCGGCTGAAAAGTCCATGAGAGTATTTCAGGCATGGAAAGCCAAGACACTCTGGGGAAAAAAAAAAAAAAAAATGAAAGATCTCCGTGAGTGAGATCCCAGTGGAAAGAACAGGTCCTCAAAGAAGGAGGTACCTTTCTCTGAAGGGAGGAGAGAACTTCCACTTTGACCATGGCCTTGTCTAAATATGATCAGAGTCGGTGAACTCAGGGGGCTTCCATAGCCTTGGCAGCTCATGACAAGAGCCTAGGGTGATTACTGATGCCATAAACAAGAGTGTCAAATTGTTAAGTCAACAGCAGGAGTCACTGTGCACTTACTCCTCATGTAGGATCTTTGTCCTTAGTGTGCTGTACATTGAGATTTAATGCTATAACTAGTACTCAAACAGTATTTTTTACTTTATGTTTCTGTGTGGGAGCAAACTGTTGAAATCTTTACTTAATGTATGCTAAACTGATCTTCTGTATATAAAGAGAATCGAAAATGAATCTTGATGTGAATGGAAGGGGAGAGGGAGCGGGAAAGGGGAGGGTAGCGGGTGGGAGGGAAGTTATGGGGGGGAAGCCATTGTAATCCATAAGCCGTACTTTGGAAATTTATATTCATTAAATAAAAGTTAAAAAAATTAAAATATATATACATGTAGATAAGTGGACTGTGGAAAATTCGAGAAGTTATGATAGAATTGTCAATTTGGAAATTATCTGCATAGAGGTGTTAGATTAAATGAAAATTAATACAATAAATCTGCAAAAAGATAAGCAAATGACTATGCACAAATAATTCCATCAGCATTATTATTTTTAATTAGTAAAATGAAGGCAGTATTGTTTTTTTTTTTTTTACTTTTTTTTTTTTAAACTTTTATTTAATGCATGTAAATTTCCAAAGTACGACTTATGGATTACAATGGCTTTCCCCCCATACCGTCCCTCCCACCCACAACCCTCCCCTTTCCCACTCCCTCTCCCCTTCCATTCACATCAAGATTCATTTTCGATTATCTTAATATACAGAAGATCAGCTTAGTATACATTAAGTATGGATTTCAACAGTTTGCTCCCACACAGAAACATAAAGTGAAAAATAATAGATGATTTTTTAAAATGATGATGAAATCAGAGCAGACCTATTGTCATGTTTAATCCCAGTGAGAGTCAAGTTGGGAATTGATAATTTCTTTTTTTTTTTTTTTTTTTTTTTACAGAGGATCAGTTTAGTATGCATTAAGTAAGGATTTCAACAGTTTGCACCCCCATAGAAACACAAAGTGAAATATATTGTTTGAGTACTCGTTATAGCATTAAATCTCAATGTACAGCACATTAAGGATAGAGATCCTACATGAGGAGTAAGTACACAGTGACTCCTGTTGTTGACTTTACCAATTGACACTCCTGTCTATGGCATCAGTAATCTCCCTATGCTCCAGTCATGAGTTCCCAAGGCTATGGAAGCCCCTTGAGTTCTCCGATTCTTATCTTGTTTAGACAAGCTCATAGTCAAAGTGGAGGTTCTCTCCTCCCTTCAGAGAAAGGTACCTCCTTCTTTGATGGCCTGTTCTTTCCACTGGGATCTCACTCACAGAGATCTTTTGCCAGAGTGTCTTGGCTTTCCATGCCTGAAATACTCTCATGGGCTTTTCAGCCAGCTCCGAATGCCTTTAGGGCTGATTCTGAGGCCAGAGTGCTATTTAGGACATCTGCCATTCTATGAGTCTGCTCAGATTCTCACTTCCCATGTTGGATCACTCTCCCCTTTATTTACTCCATCAGTTAGCGTTAGCAGGTACTAGACTTGTCTATGTGCTCCCTTTGACTGTTAATGAACAACTAAATACATTATCCCTCTTAGTAGTTTTTTTTATCTGTTCTACTTAATATGACTGGTTTAGATCTGTAATTGATGCACAGTTATTCTTAAGTGTTGAAAAATTAACTGAAATGTGATCCCTGTTGAACATGGTGGTGGGAATGGGAGAGGGAAGAGATGTATAATTTGGGACATGCTCAGGCTGACTTGCCCCAAGTGGTGGAGTTGGAAGCATACCAGGGGATTCCAATTCAATCCCATCGAGGTGGCATGTACCAATGCCATCTCACTGTTCCAAAGGAAGGCAGTATTGTTTAGCTAACCCCAGTGAATGAAAATGTTTGACTTTAGGAATTTAGTTTCAAAATTTTCTTGGTATTTTTATTTATCATTTTGTTGATTAAAGTCAATGGCTACAAAAATTGATGGAGGCCAAGATGTTATGGGTTGAATAAGATGTTGCTCCTGAAATCATGCTGGTTAAATCCCAAAGCAATAGATTAATGGTACTAAGGGAATAGAAAATCAATACAGTTGTTGCTTGTGGATGGGCCTAATGGGAGGTCCCTAGGTCTTTGGGGGCATGCTCTTAAAAGGCAATTCTCATTAGATGGTTGGTATTAGAAACCTGAGTTGGGCCTAGATGCTCTCTTTGTTTCCTGGTCCATCATCTGATTCTTCCTCTGCACACGCTCTGACAATGTCATTCTCTAGCTTCAGCAAACAACTAATCCATGAAGCCCATGCAGTATTGCACTATGAACCTCCAAATCCGTGAGCCAAAATGACCCTTTTGCTCATTATGAAGTTAGCTTCTGCAAGGTAAATAAATCTTTAAAATAAAAGAGAGAGAGGTGGTACTGTGGCATAGTGGCTTTGGCTCCTGGTTTAGATCAGCATAGTGCTGACCATTACAGCCACCTAGGGAGTGAACCATCAGATGGAAGACCACCTTTCTCTCTCTCTCTCTCTCTCTCTCTCTCTCTCTCTCTTTGCCTCTGCCTCCCTGTAGCTCTGCCTTTCAAATAAATAAATAAATAAATAAATCTTTAAGAAAAAGAACAATCTCACAGCCAAAGCAATGTAGTAGTCTCCTTCGCATCTGCTTATAATATTCTGATTGTAGCACACACATAAATATTACTCACAAGACATAAAATGGTCCAAATATTATAATTCTAACAAACCATCTATTTTAGTGTGGTCACAATCATAAAGAAATAAGTTCTCATTTCTTTAGTAGTTAGGTTGACAATCTATTAGTCATTCCTGAGAAAGGAAAAATAGTTTTCCACAGGCATGCAGAAATGTTTTCATATCAAATGCGGCTTCAAACAATATAATCACTGTACATAGAGATGTGATATCACTTAGATGGCAATGAACCAGAGTCACAGATCATAAGCTGTTTGTGCTTTCATTAATGTGGACCAGTGACAAGATACCCTACTATTCCTCATAGAAGACTGGATATGGAAATGATTATTTACGAAGGTTCAAACTGACAAGATTGCTACGGTGATGAATTTGCACACATGGAGCTCACAGATGATGAATTGCAATAAGTCTTGTTCTACTAAGATATGCCTAATGGCCACATAACTTGATTTATGATTTCTCAGCACGTTGGTTGATTTACATATCATATGTTTTGAAGAACTGTATTCAAGAAGACTAAGGCAAAAAGAGATAGCCAAAATCATATGGCATAATGAAATCCAAGTAAATATTTTAAATACTACATGGAAATCATTCTCTTATGTATATTCAGAATGTTGGGTGCTTCTTAGTAAAGCAAGAGTGACTACTAGTTTACCAAAATATTACTGAGAAAGAGATTGTCACAGAAGACAGATTATAAACAGACTTCACAGGGCTGTCCTGTGGATTCAAAATGCTTTCTAATGCCTCTTATTGCTACCACAGAAACTTACAAAAAGTCAGCAGTAAAACTGCATTCTCAGAAATGAAAGTCAACATTAATATGTAAAAATGCACACATAGAACTAGCTTTTCACACTGCAGAAAAATTATCTGTGGCTATCAATAAGGAAACAAGTGTAATCAAGTCACCAATGAACTTTTTCACTTATGAAATCTTCATGATTAGCACTACCGGGTAAAATCACCACATTTATTGTGATGGTGACCACATAAGTGGTCCACCCACTCATTTCTCTTAGATCAAGTGTAGGCTTCCAGCTGATGGCTTGGTCTTGAGCACTTTTGAGAATTGCTGAAAAGTCACTGCTCCTTTAATCACTGGCAGTCAATCGACCCTAATTATAATTGACTAAAGAAAAAGCAAACCTCCTGAAAGAAGCTTTTAAAGCTTATATTGTTTAGAAGGTATTGTAAGGAAACTGAATAGCTGAGCAATTTCATTTAATTTCTCTAAACCTGGCTCACGTTTCTCAAATAGAAGCCCAAAACATCTCAGTCATGACAGTGCATTTCCTTCTGTGGAATGTGGGTCCAGGAGATAATTTTTCATATTCAATAACTATAGTAATCAAAACCATTGAAAATAATTTTTTAAGTGGGGAGGGGTGTCGCAGGTGTTGTAGCACAGTGAGTTAAACCATCACTCAGGACACCTGCCTCTCTGGGATTGAGTCATGCCTCCATTTCTGATCCAACTTCCTACTAATGCATACCCTGGGAGGCAGCAAATAATGAGTAAATGACTTGGGTTCATTCCACAAACATGGGACAACTGGGTTGAGTTCCTGGCTTCAACCTGACCCAGGCCCAGCTGTTGCAGGCATTTGGGGAATGAAGCAGCAGATGGAGGAGGATTAATTAATTAAAAAATCTTGCATGGAATTTTTTTTTAGAGTTCTCAGAAAGCCAATTTTTTCTCTCTGTTATGTAAACTTTCAATCTTATTATCCCAAAGCACAGTCACCGAGAGGGTCTGTACTTGTTTTTAAATTTATTTTACGAAAGTATTTTATAAGTTCCCATTTGCAGGCAAATATTAAAGTATACATTAACTAATGAGAGGATATTGCATGATGTGCATGTATGTATATGTATGAATATAAGAAAACAAAAATAAAAACAAAACCTAGAAAAAAAGGGATTCAAGCAGGCATTTGCCTACAGGGGATAAAGGTAGAAGAGAGAGGAAAGAAAAGGAAGGTGACTCAGTAAAGCACTGTTAGACAACAGCAGCATGAAGCCCTGTAAAAAGTGCACTGTATTAGGAGACAGTAGAATTGGGTTCTGATCAGCTTTTTGTCATGTAAGCAAATTTATACCACCTCTCTGGTCTGGGTTTCTCCAGTTCTAAAATGAGTATGAGTCTACAGATTTATATTTCTTTTTCAATCTAAAGGAAATGTTTCTTTTTCTTGAAGAAAAAGCCTGCCTTGTTACCTGCACTTTAGAAGAAAGAGAGAGCTCAAAAAGCAGAATCACAGCCCCATGATGTGTGGCATTATTTGAACAGGTCCGAGGCCTCCGGTCCTACTCTGCTCCAACTCATCAAAACGTCAGACAAAATAAAATTTCTTACTAGTCCTAACGACTTTTTGTATAAATATCTTAAATGTAAACTCAATTTCGTATGCTATGTAAAATTAGTAGAATGGTACTAAGAGTTAGAAGGTGACAAATTTATTTTATTTATTGTTTTAAAGATGTGCTTATTTATTTGAAAAGCAGAGTTACAGAGAGAGAAGTAGAGATAGATAGATCTTCCATGCACTGGCTCACTGCTCAAATGGCCTCAATGGCCAAGAGTAGGTCACACTAAAGCCAAGAGCCAGGAGCATCATCTGAGTCTCTCATGTGGGTCGCAGGGTCCCAAGGACTTGGGCCATCTTTCACTGCTTTCCCAAGCCATTATCAGAAGTGGAGCAGCTTGGACACAAACCAATGCCCATATGGAATGCGGGCATTGCAGGAGGCAGCTTAACCCACGACACCACAATGCCAGTGCAAGATAGTGACTAATTTAATAAAAGATGCTTTTCTTCCCTTTATCTAGAAAAACAAATCAAACCTCTTTATTAAATCATTGCCACAGATGAATTTCAGTTATACTAGTGACTTCTTAGAAGAAGGTCTAGGAGACTGTATGTACAATCTAGTAAAGCAGAATCTTCAATAATAAATCAATCCAGGAACAGCAACCAAGAGATAGATACAGAAGACCACATAAAATTTTAAAAAAGCAAAATTTATAAACTACGTAGAGCATAGATAGGTTCCTTTAGTAGTAATGCTTTAGAAAAACTAAAGCACAATGTCACAACCTGAACATTAACATTGACTAATTCAAGATACAGATAGGGGCCAGCATTATGGCTCAGCAGGTTAAGCCATCACCTGCGACACCAGCATCCCAAATCCGTGCAGGTTTCTGTTGCAATTGTTCAACTCCCAATACAACTCCCTGTTAATGTTCCTTGGAAAAGTAGCTGAAGATAGCGCAAGTACTGGGACCCCTGTGACCGATGTGGGTAACCCTGATGTAGCTCCTGGCCTAGTCATTGTGGCCACTTGGGGAGTGAACCAGCATATGGAATGCCTTTCTCTCTCTCTCCCTCTCTCTCTGTAACTCTGACTTTCAAAACAAGATACAGAAAGGATTCTTCCGATTGTCCTTTTATAACCACAGCTAGCTCCTCTCTATTTTCACTCACTCCTAAAGCTCTGGAAAACACTAAATTGTTTTACATTTCTAAAATTTTGTCATTTCAAAATTGTTACATAAATTAAATCCCACAATATGTAACTTTTTAAGATTGACTTTCTTTGCTGAGCATAATTCTCTAGAGATTCATTCAAATTCTTGCATATGTACAACAACTGTTTATTTGGCAGAGAGGGAGAGAGAGAGAGAGAGAGAGAGAGAGAGACAGAGAGAGAAAGAAGGAAGGGGGGGCGGGAGCGAAGTAAGGAAGAGATGGAGGGAGAAGGAATGCTCCCATGCATTGATTTATTCCCCAAAGGGCAGAGGGGAAGAGAAGAGGAGAGAAGAGATGAAACAAAAAGAAACCAGCTGTGCTACATTCTTGCTATTTGTACAACTGGAGAAAAATTCACTTGTATGCTTACTCATATTGCTGGCGATGTTTCACTGGGGTTGAGCCAGATAGAAGCCAGGAGCTATGGACTCAATCCAGGGCTCTATGTGGGTGGCAGAAGTCCAACTACTTTAGACATCACCAGATGCCTCCAACGACGTGCGTTAGCATGTAGCTGTAATCAAAAACAGAACCAAGGCTCAAACCCAGCCAATCCAATATGATATACAGGCATCTTAACTGTGGGTTTAGCTACTATGCAAAATTTCTGCCCCAATTTCTTCATTTTTATTGCTAAGTATTATTTCAGAGAAAGTATCTAGCAGTTGGTACAACTAATTGACCCTTGAAGGGAATCTGGTTTATTTAAAGTTTTTGACATTGTAAATCAGACTTTTAAGAACATTCATGCAAGTTTTTCCATGTGAACATAAGTCATGATTTCTCTGGGAAAAGTGCACAGCAGCACAAACACCGGGTCAGATGGTAGTTATATGTTTAGTTATTTATGAATCTTCCACTTGGGGCTGGCACCTTGGTGTAGCAGGTAAAGCTGCAGCCTGCAGTGCTGGCATACCATATGCACACTGGTTCAAGTCCCGGCTGCTCCATTTCCGATCCAGCTCTCTGCTATGGCTTGGAAAAGCAGTAGAAGATGGCCCAAGTCCTTGGGCTCCTGCACCTGCGTGGGAGACCCGGAAGAAGCTCCTGGCTCCTGGCTTTGAACTGGCGCAGCTCCAGCCATTGTGGCCAAATGGGGAGTGAACCAGCGGATGGAAGACCCCTCTCTTTCTCTCTCTGTCTCTCCTTCTCTTTCTATGTAACTCTGTCAAATAAATAAATAAATCTTAAAAACAAACATAAGAATAAACTTCCACTTTACTTTTCTGGAGTGGCTGCAACATTTTACATTACCACCAGCATTATATGGTTAACCCATTTCTCCACATAGTCACTAGCATTTGATATTGTCACTAATTTTTAATTTTCACGCTCTCTGTATAAAACATGATATTTGTCTTTCTGTGTCTGGCTTATTTAACTTAACATAATGATCTCTAGTTCCATCCATTATGCTGCAATTTGTTGTTGCTAGCCATTTTGATAGGTGAGTAGTGGTAACCACTTTGAGTTTTAAAATGTATCTCTATTTAATGTGTTTATTTGCCCTCTGTGTGTCCTCTTTGTGATATGATTGTTCACATCATTTTCCTGTTTTCTAATTGAACTGTTTTTCACTGCTGAATTTTGAGAGTTCTTTATACATTCTGTAAACTAATTCTCTACCAAATATCAGTTTTAAAATGTGTTCTTTTAGTCTGTACTGTACATTGCCTTTTCAGCATCTTAACAGGGTCATTCCTAAAGGAGAGAATTTTTAAATTTTGATGAGGTCCAATTATGAATTTTTCCTTTTATGAAAGACACTTTTAGTTTCAAGTCCATGAACACTTTGTCTAGAACTAGTTCTGAAAGATTTTCACCCATGATTACTATAAATGTTATTTTACAGTTATATATTTTTGCCTTTAAATCTATGACATATTTTGAGTTATATTAAGTTCAAGTTCCTTCTTTGGCCTAAATATATCCAAATGTGCAGCACCATTTGTTGAAAAGACACTTTTTCTCTTTTCCTCTCTTGGATTGCTTTTCACCTTTGAAAAATCAGTTGAGTATGTTAGAATGGATCTATTTCTGGATTGCCTATACCTTTCCATTGTTTTATACTTCTACCCATCCACCAATACTGCATTATATTGGTTACTATAGTGATATAATAGTCGTCTACAGTACATATAGTGATTCTACCAACTTTGTTCTCCTTTTCCAGGTTTGTATTTCCACATGGTTCTTAGAGTGATCTATCAAAGTCGATGAAAAAGTATGTCTGCATCTTGATAGTAATTGCATTAAAATCATAGCTCAAGTTGGGGCTTTCCAATCCAGAAACTTGATATGTCTGTATCTTATGTTAGGTCCTCTTTGATGTCTTTCCTCGGTGTTTTAAAAAATTTAAGCACACAGATCCTCTACTTGCTGTATTGTTCTTATGTAAGCATTTCTGCAGTTTGTATCTCACCTGTTCATCTCAATTTCCTTTTTTTCATTGTTTAATTCCATTGATGAGAATTTTAGTATAATATTGACTAGAACAATATGACAGTGGCCTTGCCTTGTTCTTGATCTTGCAAGGAAAGCATTAGTCTTCCACCATTGAATAGAATGTAACTGTAAGTTTTTATGATGCCTATCACATAGCTGAGGATATTCTCTCAGGTTATCCTTTTATCATAGATGAGTATTTTATTTGTTAAGTGTTTTTATTCTACATACATTGTAATATTCCTATAGTCATCTTATTTAGTCTATTATTATGGTGAATGTATTTTATTGATTGACTTTGGAATGAAAAATAGATCATATATTACTAGAATGAATGTCATACGATCATTTTATATTTTCATATATATTAATGCATTTTCATATATTTTGTTAAGTGTAATTTCTTAAAATTGTATTAATAATTTGCATATCTGATGTTATAGAGTATTGTTCTATGCCTTTCTTTCCTGTTAATGTCAATATATTGATTTAGTATCAGACTAACAATGAGCTCTTAGAATGATTTGGGAATGTAGTTCACTTTTCTAATTTTCAAGAAAAGTTCAGGTATAGAATTCTAGATTGACAGATTTTTTTCTTTCAGTATTTTAATGTTTTTCCATTGTATTTTTTCTTACAGTTTCAGTGAGAAAAATCTGTCATCTTTTTTGTCCTCTATAATACTTCTGCCTACTTCCAATTTTTTCTTTTAATCATGGCTTTTAAGTAATTTTATTTTGATGGTTTTGGTGGAATTTTCTTCATGGTTCTTGTGTTTAGTAAATTTTATGCTTCTTAGATTTATGTTTTTCATCAAATTTGGAGAAAGGTGGTCACTACTTCATGTAATATATTTATTTTAATAAATATTTATCTGTTTGAAAGTCAGAGTTGCATACACAAGGGGAGCAACAGAGAGAGGGGTGGGGGAGAGAAAGAGGGAGAGAGAGAGAGAGAGAGAGAATCTTCCATCTGTTGGTTCGCTCTCCAGATGTCCGCAATGGCCAGGGCTGGGCCAGGCTAAAACCAGGAGCCAGGAGCTTCATCTGGAACTCCCACGTGAGTGGTAAGGGCCCAAACATATGGGCCATCTTCCACTGTTTTCTCATGCCATTAGCAAGGAGCTGGACATGAAGTGAATCAGCCGGGACACAAACTGGTGCCCATATGGGATGCCAGCATCACAGCTGGGGGCTTTGCACCACAATGCTGGCCCCCATGTAACACATTTCTGCCATTGCTTTTCTTTGGGAACTCCAAGTGTATGTTCATTAGGGTACTTGAATTTGTCCTACAGCTCAGTGGTGCTCAGTTCATTTTCTTTGGCATATTCTCCCACAGAATTTAACTTTGATTGTCTTTTATTTCATTTTACTAACGTTTTCCTTTGCAATGTCTCACTGGTTGTTGATCCTACCCAGTGTCATTTTCTTCAATTGAAGGCCCATTGTAGAAATTCAAATTCTTTCATATATCTTCCATGATTTTACATATTATATTCAAGCTTCTCTCTAGTTTAGTGAGCATATGTAGTGTAACTATGACTACTATTACAAATTTGTGTACAAAATCTGTATAATTCCTGGACTGCTTTTAATTGATCATTTTTTTCTCTTCATTATAGGTTGTTTATTCATGTATATTTTCATACCTGGTAATTTTTGATTTAGATATTGTGATTTTACCATTCCACTGGAGAAATATATGTGTGTGTGTGTGTGTGTGTGTGTATACATATATATATATATATATATATATATATATATGTTATTTGTGTGGGAAACTGTTAGGTTACTTGGAATTTACACCCTCCCAAGTCCTGCTTTAACATTTTGCTGGGAAGATTCTGACCAGGATTCACTATATGGGTAATTTTTTCTCACGACCGAGGTGAACGCTTCAGGCCATTCAGCCTAATATCTTGTGAAGTATGAGGCGGCTGGCGGGAGACTAATATCATTCTAGCTAATTTTTTTTTCAGGTTGGGGCGTTGTTTTCAGCACTTTCCCTGTTCCTCCTCCCACCACCCCAGCTTTGAGTATGCTTGTCACACATGTGTGATAAGTACTTAGCTGTAGGCTTGATTTCTGTAGTTTTCTTTCTGTTTATCTGTCTAATCTTCATAACTCTGCATTACACACTTTAGCTGTTGAGTCCTCCATGGATCTGCATCTCGTCTACTCAAGGAGAATGACAGGTTTCAGCTGCGTCTCCCTCCTTGTGCACGACCTGGAAATTCTTCCAAGGCAATAAGCTGGAGCTGATCACAGGACTCAAGTCCATTGTATTCTATCTCTCAAGGATCACTGTTCTTTAATGAATGCTGTTCAAACTCTTGCAAACTATTGTTCCGTATTTAGGTTATTGTTTGACTTTAGTTGCTTGCACAGAAAGACTTTTTCAGCTCCTGTATTCCATCTTATTCAGAAGCAGAAATCTGCTCTGCAGTTTCAAGATGCAATCGTCCCTGAAAACATTATTCTCCGAGTTAAATCAATTTTAATGAGGAGTATTCAAAACTTAAGCATGACTATAGAAGTATGAAAAGTGATATTGAATACACTCAAACTATGAACACTTTTGAATGACTACTCAAGGAATATATCATTTTTTTTCACAAAATGGAAAACAGATATTAAAAAAACAAGAAGCTTGGTAGGCATGCTAACTATTTTAAAAGATCTAAATGATATGCAGAAACAAAGTGAAAATTTAAAATAATATAATAAAACTTCTTTTTTTTAAGACTTATTTATTTATTTGGAAGTCAGAGTTACACAGAGAAAGGAGAGGCAGAGAGGTCTTCCATCCGCTGGTTCACTCCCCAACTGGCCACAACGGCTGGAGCTGTGCCTATCTGAAGCCAGGAGCTTCTTCCAGGTCTCCCACGTGGGTGCAGGGACCCAAGGACTTGGGCCATCTTCTCCTGCTTTCCCAGGCTATAGCAGAGAGCTGGATTGGAAGTGGAGCAGCAGGGACTTGAACTGGCACCCATATGGGATCCTGGCAATGCAGAGGGCGGCTTTACTCGTTACACCACAGTGCCGGCCCCTTATAATAAAACTTAATTTTGTTAAAAACAAATATTGACTCTATCACACTTATAAAAGCCCAACATATTAAAATAAAATATTTGTTTTCAACAGGAGTCTATTGTCTCCAATATGTGAAAACATCATCATATATTTTTTCATTATTGGAGTAGTTAACTATTTTAATACTTGTTCATTTATCAATTGATGTGCAATTGGGTGAATGCCAACTTTTATGTATACGTTTAAGATACACAATATGGTGTTTTGATGTACATATACATAAGAAAGGGCTACTGTGTTCAAGTAAATTAATATATCCATCATTTCACATAGTGACCCTTTTTGTGATAGTATGTTTATTAACTTTTTATTCTATTACATTGGTCTATGTGTCTGCTTTATGCCAGTTCCAAATTCTTTTGATTATTGTAGCTTTGTAATATAATTTCCACTATTGAATGGTATGAATAATGTTGTTATAAACATTCATGTGTAGAACTTTGTGTGGATGTGATTATCATTTCTCTTGAGTATATACCGAAGATTGGAAATGCTAGACCATATAAAAATATATTTAATTGTTTGAGAATCTGCCACAGATTTCAACTTGACTGCATCATTATATATCCTCACCAGCAATGTATAAGAATATCTAGCAAATATTTGGAGAATACCCTTCCTAATGGTTACAAAGTGATATTTCATTGAAGTTTTGATTTGCATTTTTAGAATAAGTATGTAGGACATCTTTTCATATAATTGTTGTTCATTGGCATATATTATTTGAAGAAATGTTAACTGAAATCCGTTTTACATTTTTCAGTTCTGTTGTTTTTCTTTTTGTGAATTATAAGTACTCTCTGTATGTTTTGGATACTACTCCCCTATCAGATACAGGATTTGTGATTATTTATCACTGCTCACGGCTTGTCTTTACATTTTGATGAGAGTGTCATCAGAAACACAAAAATTTAATTTTGACTAAGTTCAGTTTATCAATGTTTTCACTTGTATTTTGTGTCCTGTTCAAGAAATTGTTGAATCCAAGTCCATAAAGATTTGCACATTCCCTCTCTTTTAAGATTTTTATAGTTGTATTTCTTATATATAGGTCTTTGATTCCCTTTGGGATATTTTTGAATATAGTGTGAGATAGGGGTATGATTTCATTTTTTTCTATTTATTTGAAAGGTAGAGTTGCAGACAGAGAGAGGGAGAGAGATAAAGATCTCTTATAAACTGGTTCACTTTCCAAACAGTGACAATAGCTGGAGCTTCACAGATCCGAAACTAGGAACTAGGAGATTCTTCCAGGTCTCCCACATGGATACAGGAGCCCAAGCACTTAGGCCATCTTCCATTGTGTTCCCAGGATAAGCAGAGAGCTGAATTGGAAGAGGAGCAGCTGCGGCACAAACTAGTACCCATATGGGACGCCAGTGCGGCAGGTGGATGCTTGGCCTACTATGCCACAGCGTCGGCCCCAATTCCAATTTTTCATAAAGACATCCAGTTACCCCTGTACTATTTGCTGAACAAAATATTATTTCTCCTTGAATAGTCTTGTTATTATTAACAAAAATAAATGGACTATAGAAGGAGAGGTTTATTTCTAGACTGCCACTTCTATTCCATTAATCTATATGTCTGCCTTTACACTAGTCTCATACTGTCTTGATTACTACATCTTTTTAGTAGATTTTGACATTGACAAGGGTGAATCCTGCAGCTTTAGTTTTCTTTGTCAAGACCATGGGTCTTCTGGGTTTCATACATTACCATATAAGTCTTAAGCTTAGTTGTCAATTTCTGGAAAACTCCAGCAGAGTGATATGAATCACATTGAATCTTTAGGTGGATTTGTAGAGAATTGCTACATTAGCAATGTTAAGTTTCAATCCATAAATACCATAAATATGGAATATATTTCTACATTTCTACTTATTTAGGTATCCTTAATACACTTAAGCTGTAATTTATAGTTTTCCACATACAAGTCTTGCACAATTTTTCCTATGATTATTAAGTATTTTATTCTTACTGATGCTGTCAAGAGTCAAATTGTTTTCTTTCATTTTTGGATTGTTTATTTTTGTAAGGTTTTGAGAAATTTAATTATTAGTATTAAAAAGTTTTATTGACACATAATTCACATAACATATACTTCAATTATTTTTTAAGAATTATTTATTTATTTGGAAGGCAATTACAGAGAAACAAAGGGAGAGCCACTCGACAAATGGCTGCAACAACTGCGGCTAGGCCAGTTGTAACCCTTGAGCCTGGAACTCTATCTGAGTCTCCCACATGATTGGCACTGAGCCAAGTACTTGGACCATCTTCTGCTGCTTTCCCAGGTGCATTATCAGGGAGCTATATGGGAAGTGTAGCAGCTGGCACTCAAACCAGCACTCACATGGGATGCTGGCCTCACAGAAGGTGGTTTAACCCACTGGTCTACAACACTGGCCTCACAAAAGGTGGTTTAACCCACTGGTCTACAACACTGCCCCCCCCTCATTTAATTTAATCCCTGTATTTACAACACAATGATTTTTAGCTTGTTCACAGAGTTATTCAACCATTATCACTCTAGTCATTCCCTGTTTCTATCCTCCTCTTATAACAATCCTGTCCCCTATATCCCCTAGCCCAAGATAATCACTTACCTACTTTCTGTCTCTTTCCCAATATATGTTTAACTGATATCCTGTGATCTTAAACTTGCTTATATGAGTTATGCTACACTAGAGATTTTCTGCACACAATATTATGTCACCTATGAATAAAAATAGCTTTCTTCCTTTTATATGATTTGGATGCTTTACATTTTTTGTTATTCTGTAATTACCCTGGCTTAAAATCTAGAATAATATTAAGTAGAGCTTAAGAGAGTGTTCATCTTTCTCTTCTTCCCTATCTTAGAGGAAAGCATCCAAATCTTCATTATTAAGCATAGTATGAGCTGTGGGATTTCATAAATATCCTTTGTTGTGTTGAGGAACTTCCCTTCTGTGTCTAGTATGTTAAGAATTTTTGATCATAAACGAATGTTGGACTTTACCAAATGCTGTTTCTACATCTATTAATATCATTGTGCAATTGAAATTAAGATGTTCAAACAACCTTCCATGACTGGTATAAATCTCACTTGGTTAGGTGTATAAGCCTTCTTATATGGTCTTTGATGTAGTTTGCTGATACTTTAAAGCATTTATCTTCACTTGTTTTTATCTACTTGAAAGGCAGAGTGAATTTTGTTAATAGTAATATATTGCTATTGGTTTATTAAATATGACAAATTTACCATACTAATAAAGAAGTTAATAATGTGGGACATTTGAGCTAGGTACATTGGAACTTGCTGTAATATCAGTAGGAATTTTTTGCAAATTTCAAAATAAAAACTTTATACAATAAAAAGAATGGCAGCGGGACAACCAAGGCAACAAATCAGAATTCAAGCTACAATACTTTTCTTTAATGCACAGGAGGACTATCTCGAGACCCCAAGTGGATAACTGAAACTTAAACACACGGTGTTTATTCCTGCACGTACTTAACTATAATAAAGTTTAATTTATAAATTAGGCAGAATAAGAGATTATCACTGATAACTAATAATAAAAAGGACCATGACAACTTCCCTGTCATAAAATAAGGTGAGTTTGATGATCAAATAAAGACAATTTGTTAAAAGGTGTTTTTAGAATTAATATAAAGCCATCAGTTCATTCTTCAACTGCAGAACTGGCCTCTCTAGTAATTTTTATGTTTTTCAGCCCAAACCTATTCCTGTGTCTGTGTAACAATTCTTTTCTTGAATTAAATAGTTTGGTGTCATTCGTATCAGGGGATCTGTTGCTAAAGTCTTTGTGTAACTTTAATGCTTTTTGACACAAACCATTGCTATCAGTTAGAACACAATTTTTGTCCATGTCTTACACCTTAATGTCTTTTCCATCTTAAATGAGCACTTATTACACACTGTTACTGTAACTTTTGTAGTTCAAAGTGAGGCAGCAACACTAGCATGGTATTCTTCTTTGTTCTTCACAATTTCAGGGATACAAGCTTTAGTCTTACTGTAGATATTAACAACCTCAACATTCTTTAAGTTGTAACCTTCACCATTTCATTTAAAGGAAGAATTTTATCACTTCCATTTGTCATATCCAAATTGCCAGTATCACTACTCTTGTGCTTTGGTTCTATTATTAAGTTAAGTAATTGTTACTTGAGCATGAGCACTATGATACCATTAAAGTCAATCTGATAAAGGAGGTGGCTACTAAATGACTAATGGGTGGGTAATAAACATGGATACATTTGACAAAGAGATGATTCATGTCGGGCTGAATGGAACTTGGCAGCCCAAAATTTCATCATGCTACTTGAAACTGCATAGTTTAAAACTTATAAGTTTATTTCTGGAATGTTGCATTTAACATATTTAAACTGTCGTTGACCACAGGTGACTGAAATCATGAGAAGCAAAACCATGGATGAAGGGTGGAGGACTGTAATATCCATATAAAAGTGACTTCCTTGCACTGGCTCCTTCTTTCTTCCAGCCTGAACTTGAAGATATCCAAAATACAAGAATGAACACATGAAATGTGAACCAAAACTACTGAGAAAACACATCTCTTTCTGTTCTGGGGAGTACTACGTGGGATCCCTACAGGACAGAGTTGGAGAAATTCCTTTATTCCTAGAAGGAAAATCACAGGCAAACCTCATCCATAAAGTTGTAATCCTCCTATAAAACCATCATATATAGTTGGGTAGATGAGAAGCTTTATTCTGGGGCCAGAGTTGTGGTGTAGTAGGTTAAGCCTATGCCTGCAGTGCCAGCATCCTATATGGGCATCGATTCGAGTCCCAGCTGCTCCATTTCTAATCCAGCTTCTTGCTTATGGCCTCAGAAGACAGTGTAGGACGGCCCAAGTGCTTGGGACCCTGAACCCACATGGGAGAGCTGGAGTAAGCTCCTGGTTCCTGGTTTCTGATTGGCCTAGCTCCGGCCATTGCAACCATTTGGGGAGTGAACCAGAGGATGGAAAAATTCTCTCTCTGTCTCTCCCTCTCTCTGTAATTCTGTCTCTCTGATAAATAAGTAAATCGAAAGAAAGAAAGAAAGAAAGAAAGAAAGAAAGAAAGAAAGAAAGAGAAGAGAAGAGAAGAGAAGAGAAGAGAAGAGAAGAGAAGAGAAGAGAGAGAAGGAAGGAAGGAAGGAAGCGTTCTATCTAACAAGAAGAGTTTTGGTCCAAGAAGTGTGAGGGTCAACTACCCTGTCATCTTTCTGTAACATCTTACCACTCAGTTAGGGAAGTATATCCATTCAAGGGAAGTGAGCAGCAGAGCAGAAATACTGAAGGCCTACTTTCTAATTAGAGGCCCAGAACGGAGCCAGAAAAATTGGAGGAAGTGTCTTAGTCAGCTTTAGTTGCTGTAACAAAAGTAACATGTGAATTTTGTAGGAACACAAACATTCAGTCTTTAGTGGGGAAGATTCATGAGAGGAGAAAATGTGAATGAGATTGTGTCATATATAATGCAGTGCTGGATTCAAACCAAGCTAATCATGCAAGAAACTTAACATAAGTAGGATAACAAAATCTTGGATATTTGAAGTAGAAATGAACACTCACTGAGGTCTCAGATTTGCTTCCTCCCTTAAAGGTAAAGCTGAAAATTTGCAATGGGACTCCAAATTCCATTAAGTTGACAGGTGCCAATGCCATCTTACTAGTTAAAGTGATCATTTTAAGTGCATAACAGATCATATAGGAATAAGTGTCCAAGGAATCACATAAATAAGACCAAGTATCTGCTAAGAACAATAGAATTAAAAAGGAGAGAATGATACAACATGGGAATCAGTCCACACAGCAGACTCTTAGAATGACAAATGCCCTAAACAGCACTCTGGCCTCAGAATCAGCCCTTAAGGCATTTGGATCTGGCTAAAAAGCCCAGGAGAGCATTTCAAGCATGGAAAGCTGAGACACTGTGGCAAAAAAAATGACCTACATGAAAGAGCTCTGTGAGTGAGATCCCAGTGCAAAGAAGAGGCCATCATAGAAGGAGGTGCCTTTCTCTGAAGGGAGGAGAGAACTTGCACTTTGTTTATGGCCCTGTCTAAATAATGATGGAGTATGTGGACTCAAAAGGCTTCCACGGCCTTGGCAGCCATAACAAGAGCCTAGGGTGATAACTGATGTCATATATAAGTGTCAATTGTGGCCGGTGCAGCGGCTCAATAGGCTAATCCTCCGCCTAGCGGTGCTGGCACCCCAGGATTTAGTCCCGGTTGGGGCACCAGATCCTGTCCCGGTTGCCCCTCTTCCAGGCCAGCTCTCTGCTATGGCCAGGGAGTGTAGTGGAAGATGGCCCAAGTCCTTGGGCCCTGCACCCGCGTGGGAGACCAGGAGAAGCACGTGGCTCCTGGCTTCGGATCAGCGAGATGCGCTGGTCACAGCGCGCCAGCCGCGGCGGCCATTGGAGGGTGAACCAACGGCAAAAAGGAAGACCTTTCTCTCTGTCTCTCTCTCTGTCTCTCTCTCTCTCTCTCTCACTATCCACTCTGCCTGTCAAAAAAAAAAAAAAAAAAAGAGTGTCAATTGTTAAATCGATAACAGGAGTCACTGTGCACTTACTCCCCATGTAGGACCTCTGTCCTTAATGAGTTGTACTATGAGAATTAATGGTAAAACTAGTACTCAAACAGCACTTTATACTTTATGTTTCTATGTGGTTGCAAACTGTTGAAATCTTTACTTAGTATAGAGTTGATCTTCTGTATATAAAGATAATTAAAAATGAGTCTTAATAAAGACTGGGATGGGAGAGGGAGTAGGTGGTGGGATGGTCTGGGGTTGGGAGGGTGAGTATGGGGGGAAGAACTGCTATAATCCAAAAGTTGTACTTACAAAATTTATATTTATTATTTATTTATATTTAAATAAAAGCTTTCTTTTAAAAAAGGCAAAATGAGAGAGAGAAAGAGAGAGAGGGAGGGAGATCTTCCATCTTCTGGTTCACTTCCAGAATGGCTGCAGAATCTGGGGTTAGGCCAGGCCAAAGCCAGGAGCTCAGTGCTTCATCTGGGTCTCCCACATGCATGGCAGGAGTACAAACACTTTGGCCATCTACCAGTGCTTTTCCCAGGTACATTAGCAGGGAGCTGGATCAGATGTGGAGCAGCCAAGACTCAAATCAGGGCTCAAATGGGATCTCAGTGTCTCAGGTGGCAGTTTAACTCACTACACCACAACACTGGCCCCCCAGTATCTCCTTTCTTTTTATGGCTGAGCATTATTCCACTGTATGGAGGTATCACAGTTTGTTTATTAGTTCATATATTCAAAGATTGCTTGGTTGTTTCAAAGATTGGAAAATTATGAATAAAGAAGCTATAAGTATTCATATGGAGGGACTTGTGTTAACAAACATTTTCAAATCATTTTGAGAGAATGCCAACGTACTTGATGGTTAGGAAAAAGTGGTAAGAACATATTTCATGGGGCCAGTGCTGTGGTATAACAGGTAAGGCCGCTGCCTGCAGTGCCGGCATCCCATATGGGCGCCGGTTCGAGACCTGGCTGCTCCACTTCTGATCCAGCTCTCTGCTGTGGCCTGGGAAAGTAGTGAAGGATGGCCTAAGTCCTTGAGTCCCTGTACCCACGTGGGAAACCTGGAGGAAGCTCCTGGCTCCTGGCTTTGGATCGGTGCAGCTCCAGCCATTACAGCCAGTTGGGGAGTGAACCAGCAGATGGAAGATCTCTCTCGCTCGCTCGCTCTCTATCTCTCCTCTCTGTGTGTAACTCTGATTTTCAAATAAATAAATAAATCTTTTAAAAAAGAACATATTTCATTCATAAAAATTCCCATTTATCTAACAAAGTTGCAATGCTGTTTTGAATTTGCATCAGCAATGAATTAAAGTTTCTCTTATCTTATATACTGGTCAATATTTGTTTCTTCCAGTGTTGTGATTTTAGCTATTCTAATAGATGTGCTTGGTATCTCAACGTTATTTTAATTTTCATTTCTATAATGACATACTATGTTAAGCAAGTTTACAGGTGTGCATCAGCACTAATGAAAAGAAATATTTGCAAATCATACAACAACAAATAGCCTGTATCTAGAATACATAAATGGCTCTCAACATTCAGAATCTAGAAAATAAGCAACTCAATCAAAAAATGGACAAATTTTAAAATAGACCACTAAAATTTACATACTGGTGTAAAAGCAACACGTAAAAATTATAATTATATATTAGTGTATATATAGTATATATATATGTGTGTGTGTGTGTGTGTATATATATATATATATATCTGTTAGGAAATAGAGAAATACAAACTAAAAGTACAGTGAAGGTTGGGTATGTGGCACGATGGGTTAAACCAGCCCTTCTGATGCCTGTATCCCAAATCAGAGTGCCTATTTGGGTCTCAGATACTCTGCTTCCAATTCAGCTTCTGTATAACGCATCCTGGGAGGCAACGAATGATGGCTCAAGTGCTTGTGTCCCTACCACTCATATGGGAGACCTGGATGGAGTTCTGGGCTCCTAGCTTCTGCCCGACCCAATCCTGGTTTTATGGGCATTTAGGGAGAGGAATAGTGGATGGAAGATCTCTTTCTGTCTCTGTCTCTTTCTATCTCTGTCACTCTATCTTTTAAGTAGATAGAAATGAATAAAAAACACACATTAAAAGCAAATGCAAGTTCTGGAGGCTAGAAAGTCTGCAACCAAGATCCTGACTCATTTGGGTTCTAGTGAAATATCACTTTTTATTTTGCAAATGGACATATTCTTGCTGTATCCTCAGAGATATGGAGATGAGGGGGAGAGAGCATGCAATGGGGCTATCTCTTGTGTCTTTTCTTTTAAGCACACTAACCCATTCATGAAGTTCTATTCTCATGATCTAAGTATGTCCCAGAGTCTCATGTCCTAATGTAATATTACGGATTACAGTTTTAATATATAAACTTGGAGGGACACAAATATGTAACCTATGACACAATCCACACATCCCACTATGAGTAAAGTGAGAAACAGACATACAAGGGAATACTACTCTGCATCTTAAAAGGGATAAACTATTGGTATACATAACCAACCACATGCATGAATTTCAAGGGCTTACTAATGACTGAAGGAAGCCAGTATTAACAAGTAATATAATCTATTATTTCAGTTATATAACATTCTAAGAAGTATAAAACTATGATAATTGAAAATCATCCACTAAAATCATCCACTAAAATTACTTTATAATAATTTAGACATATATAACTTGAGTAATAATTATAATATCAGAAATATAAGTGACCAATTCATATGAAAAACAGCATAGTAGATGAAATTACATGATAAAAAGATGATTACACGGTGACATTGTCAATTTACCAGGAAGTCACAGTAACCCTAAATATGTAGGCACCTAAGAGCAGAGCTTTAATGCACAATAAACAAACCCTAGAGAACATTAAAAGAGAAATAAACAAAGCTACAAGTCAGTTATCAAAGCTACAATTGAAATTACATAAAGTATGTTCTCTACCTACAATACAGTTAACTAAAGAAAATAGCAAAACAGGTGTCTGTAAAGTCCCCAGACATTTGGAAATGAAGTAACATATTTTACTAATCCATGTTGAGAGAAAATTTTAAGGAAATAGTCTCATTTGAATTAAAATAAAAACATAACACATCAGAATTTTTAGGATTCAGCTGAAATTGCACTTACACGTTAATTTATGTCATTAAGTGCTTATGTCAGTAAGAGAGAAAGGAATCTAATCAGTAATCTAAGCTGTCATGGAAGAAACTGTAAAAGGAAAGGTAAACTGAATCCATGGTAAAGAGAATGATGGGAATAATGTGGATAGCAACAGAAATCAATGAAATGGAAATTATAAAACCAATGACTATCAAAGTAAACAAAAGCAATTGTTGGAAAAATCAGAAACTTGAAAATCTGATTTTAGTGATTAAATCTGATTTGAGTGATTAAAACCAAAATAAATATTATGGGGTTGAAAAGATGTGTGACATATCTAAAAGTGTAGGGAATTGCATTATAGAGGGAAAAAGATATACTATACAGGACTTTTCAGGAAGTACAAAAATTACAGACACATCATCAAGTTTTTGACAGTGCAAATAAACCAGGCATCAAAACTGGAATTCAGTGTGTTGGGTATCAGAGGATGCACAGGTGCTTCTGTGGCAGATGTCCATATTTCAGGGAAAGACTTATAACAGTTGTGCTCAGGGGAGCCTAAGTTGTGAGGTTGGAAGTCAGTGCCACTTCTCTAAGAGCACGTGGAAGAAAGGGCGCAGAGTAGGGTTTCCAATCCTCATCTTGATCAGCTGGCCCTGCCTTCTTTGCGTTCATGGACTGGACTTCTATGGAAGGCTTCAGCTGGACTCTGAGGCTCCGCTACTCTGATACAAACAACCACAGTAAGCATCAGGGGATCCTGGTCTGCAGGAACCTGGACCCAACATTGCCTCCGGACCCTCGTTCTGCTTACCACAGGAACTTCACTGACTGCAGAGCGTGCAGATGCCTACAACAGCCACACTGGGTGAGAGGAGCTTCTGGGCACTGGTGCCTGTAAGCTCAGTCTTGGACAAAGGATGACACCGCCTGAGCCTTAAGACCTGGGAGAGCAGACGCAAGACAGAAGCTCACAATTCCTGTATGTATGCTAGCAGTGTGCATGTGAGTTACGTAAACACAGTGACGCTGACTCTGATTTGTGGAGGAGCGCTTCCTCCCAGTAAGTGGAGTCTGGATGGATAACGCTTTGTGTGAATGTGGTTGCCAACTACGTCTGCAGCAGAGGGGATGACATTGTGTAGCACACAGGCCTCTCTGTGCACAGTACTCTATTGTATTGCTGTAGCCCAGCTGAAGCTTCAGCCCATGACCCTCTCCTGACAGTCGAACCCACAGATCCTACTGCCCACTGAGCAGCCTACCCCAGACAGGTAATTGAGTCTTAAAGTCTGCATGGTGTCAGCTTGCTTCATCCAACACTCACTTCCTCAAATCTATCCTAACCCAAGCTGCCCCCAGCTTTCTCTCCTTTATCCTTCCACCGACCTGACATGGCTTCCTCTACTTACCTACCTACTGATGTCACCACCTAAGACCAAAGCCTGTACCTCTCTTCAGTTTTCAAGGAGAATCATGAGATGCCACTTCGAATCAGCAGGAACCCAGGCTTCCAAGGATGGAATTGGAAGGCAGGGCTGCATTCTCTAGGGCCACATCTGTTTTGTGTTAGAGGGTATCCTCTGTTACCCTTCAAGGTACTAATAGTTAAACCTTACAGAGGCCCTACTTTCTAGTAATTTAATGTAACCTTTTCAAACTAAGGCCTTGTTTCCCAGAGACACCACACACCGTGCTGTTGCAGTACTGAGAAATTACCACATCTGTCCACTTTGTGTCCACATATGACTGATCAGGGTCTGGGTAAGATCCCTGTGCCTCAGTTCTCAGTCCTCCTCAAGGTCATCATATGTGTTGCTCACAGGGCCCGTTCGCATCCTTTATTTTGGCCTGAGAAACTGTCAGACCAAAGCTCCTACCTCCAAAAGATGCCAGAGAAGGAAGTTAGGGGATGGAAGAGATGCCCTCTCCCCAACATCCCTGAATGAGACCTCTCAGAGGTCACACAAAAATAAGTGTTTTTGTAAGGTACCTTCTGTTTGTGGTGAGAAGTCTCCTCCTCTTTTCCTTGACATCCTCATCTTGCAGTCTGACAGCAGAGAAAGAGCTGGATTCTGGGAGTTTTCCTGCACATGAGGTGAAATCTCTTTAGTCATCACTTTGAGTCTTAACCTGATGACTGACAGCTTATGGGGCTCCCCTCTTCTTCCAAAATGTACAGTATGGCATGAAAAAAAGTTTGACTTACTGTTAACAAAGCCAACAAACACAACTTCAGCCAGATAATCGAGGTAACATGGTGATGAGTCATGTTGGGGGTAGGCATAATGGAATGAGAATGACATTTCACCTTTCTGGTTTTACTTAACCCAAAGCATAATCTAATCTAACTATGTCTGTCTAATCACAGACAAATGTTTGATCTGTCTAATGCAGCAAATTTCAATTCAGAACCATCTATAAAATACCTGACCAGTACTACACAAAACTTTCAGGCTTATCAAAATCAATCAATTCAGAAACTGGCACAGCCAATAGGCATTGAAAAATATTTGATCACTGAAAGTAGTACAGTATCCCCAGGGATTGCTGGGACAGAAAAATGAACTTTGTGAAAAGCAAGGAAAATTAATAATGTATGGGCATTTTTAATAACAATTTGTCAATGTTGGTTCATTATTTTTATCAAACAATACCAAGGTAAGATATTAATAATAGAGGAAGCAGTGTGGAACATCTGTGAACATATTAGCTTCTGATATGTTTCCTAGACATCAAAAATTATTTTGAAAATTTATAAAAATGAAAACAGTGACCATACTAGATAAAGATTGTGTTTGAAAAACCTACAGCAGACATATTTTGAGGAAATGTTGAAAGCTGCTTCTTTAAACTTGGGGGACGTAAGCTAGAGTTTGTTTTCTTGATATTTCTAATCTTTATTGTAATAGAAACAGTAGCTAGTATAATAAAGAAATGCAGAAAAAAATTATAAAAGAATGAAAAGAAAATACGCCTCAATAGTTAATGGGTGATTAGGCTGCACATGAAGAAAATCCAAAATGACTAAGGTATGTTATTCAATCCAAAATGACTAAGGTACATTATTCAATCTATAAAACAGTATACATGTTTGCTAGGTATATGATCAATACATAAAAAATGAACTTTGTTTTCTGTCAGTAAGAAAGAGTATGAAAAAGAAAGCTAAGAAAATATAACTAATGTAATCTATCATATCAAGATACCTCAGAATAAATTTGACCAAAATAATAACTTTATAGGAAAAATATATAAATAATATTTGCCAGTATGGAATAAATTTTAAAAGACTATGGAAATGGAATTAAAATGTAAGTTTATTTTGATATAACATAAATTAAAATTGATGTATAGTTTTTCATCATATGCATTTTTCATGAGCTTTTTAGGACTCTTTGATGCATGGATTTCAAATTTATTTGCACCAAAATAAACTTACCTTTTCATTCCACTTTCCATAAGCTTTTAAAGATATCTCCATTGTTTTTAAAAGATTTACTTATTTATTTCAAATGCAGAGTTACAAAAAGAGAGGGAGAGACAAGAAGAGAGAAATTTTCTATCTGCTGACTCACTCCTTTTTTTATTTATTTATTTGACAGATAGAGTTACACAGTGAGAGAGAGGGACAGATAGAAAGGTCTTCCCTTCGTTAGTTCACCCCCTAAATGGCCGCTATGGCCAGAGATACGCCGTTCTGAAGCCAGGAGCCAAGTGCTTCCTGCTGGTCTCCCAGGTGGGAGGGAAGTTGTCGGGGGCGGGGGGGGGAAGCTGTTGTAATCCATAAGCTGTACTTTCGAAATTTATATTCATTAAATAAAAGTTAAAAAAATTGTATAATGATTCTTTTCAAATCTTCACAAAGGTATACAGAAAATCCAATGAACTTTGTGTAGACTATTAGATAGAGTCAACACTATGAATCAGTTGGGTCATTGATAAGGCTGGAGGGGAGAGGACTGTAAGAGGCCAGATACATTGGTGAAATCACTAACAGAAGAGGTGGAGGCAGTGTGAATGGAGAAGGGGAAGACATGATGGCTTCTTCTGCACTCTTCTCTCTGCCAAAGATGATTTTGCTATTTCCATTTGCCTTTGTTTTTAAAGACTGGGACTTGGAAATGAGTGGTGGCTGGGGAGAAAGCCACCTGGGGCAATGATCTATTCGCTCTGCCTCATGCTCCATTCCCTTGCTCATCTCTGGAGTTCTGAGGATCCAAGAAATATAACCTCAACAGTACTATTCCAAAAATATTTGACAAGAAAAAGTTCTGTGGATTTTGGGCATCCCACAGAGGTCCAGAACACCTATTCTGAATTCGAAGCAGTATCTGAACTTGCTCAGCAAATGTTGATACTAATGGTTTTCTCCCTAAATACATGCCATGCTTTCATGTTTCTCTAGGTGTCTCATACATTGTATTGAAACTTTCATATTCAAAACAACATGACAAATGTGAAAATTAGATTCTATACCTTCCCCAATTTTTACTGCTTTTGTTTGATACCTGAGTGATATTTCTGAGCTAATTTCGTAGGTCTGTATTATTTTTCATGTGTGTTCACTGCACCTTCTGCTCAGTCAGCTTACTGGTCATCTACTGATTAAAAAGAGATTTCCTACAATGCCTACAATCAATAAATCTGCCAGTGTTTGCTGAGCTGCTCTGCATGTTTAATTAGCTGATTCTTCACAATGTAGACCGTTTACAACTCTGCCTCTGCCTTGAATACTCTGCCTTCACCGAGCCTCAAAATCAGGCAAGGTGAGAATTTAGGGTCTTCTTAAGTTTCAACTATACATATACACAAAGCCCTAGGCTTGGCCTGGCTTTCTAGATTCCCAGAAATATGAGAGGTCTTCAGAAACTTCATGAACAATTCATATGAGCATAATACTGCAAGGATTTAAAACATTTTTGCTCACAAATATGCTTATCTTTTAATTTCATTTTTCCACTAGCATTTTGATATCCCCTTATAGCTTATCAAATCCTATGTACATCTTATTCCCGGCTACTCCTCTGAAATTCTAAGGGTAGCCTAATGGTTGCCCAAACTCTTATCCAATGAATCCCTCAGGTAACTGTGACATTAAATAATCACCCAAAATGGTTTTAGACAATTGTCTTCAGAGAAAAGACTTTTTCCCATGTGTTAGATGAGAGTCAGAGCAAGCAAAATAAACCACATGTAAACTATCTACGGGAAATGCCACCTGGCTCCAATAATGGGAATGTATTACTAAGGAATTTCCAACCCTGTGCTTCCAACTCTCAGTACTGTTCAGATTGCTGACTTCCATGATGATTTCAGGCTATTGGTTTTCATGGCTATGTCGAGCTGGAAGGTAGGTGGGAACTGGAATAGGTCATTTTAGAATGTCATTAAACTCACTGTTGTAACTTAGATGCAGACACATTTCTTCCATAAATAATCCCTAATCCCTGGATTTTTGTAAGCCTTTGATTAATGTATAGATTACTGAAAATGTTGATTCTGGCATTTCTTTGCTAGTGTTCTCATTGCTCTTATGGCTGAGAGAATTTCCAGTGGTACTTGTTCCCTCCGTTTACTCATAACTCTCCATATATCAATCTTTTCAAAACAAAACATTCATTTTCTTTGGTATCTTGCATTGAAGCCATTATTTCCTCAGAATTGCACATAGGGTTTAAATGTAGGCTGTGGTTTTTCTTTTTCAGTCTTTTCATTGTGTTTTCACTTTTATGAAGTTGATACATTATTATTGTGAACACTTTGTAAAATATGTATAACCTCAACAAGGAATATTAGAATCTCTTAATCTCATTATACATCATTTACTCTATGTCTTTTGATTTCCCCTTAATTATCATTAACCTCTTCACCAGGTTTAGGTTGATAATAGTCCATTTTTATTATTTTAAAAGTTAAACTTTTGGAAGTTTCAGTTGATTCTTTTGTCATTACCACATAGAGTAGTTTCCTTTATCTTTTCAGTTTCCATGGTTTCCATTACCTACAGTCAACTGCATTCTGAAAATACTAAATGTAAATTTCAAGAAATACAAAATTCATAATCTTTAAATTTAAAAAATGCATGCCATCCTGCAAAGCATCATGAAATGTCATAATATCTCACCTCATCCTAACTGGGACATGAATTATCCCTTTATCCAGCAGATCCACACTGTCTACACTACCCAATTATTGGTTACTCAATAGCTGTCCTGATTATCAGATTAACTGTTACAGTCAATGGGATGCTGGTGCCACAGAGGGAGGATTAACCTACTGCACCACGGCGCTGGCCCCCTGTCACAGTGACACAGTGGTTTTGTTCAAGTGACCCATTCAAAGTAGTCCAGTACTATCTCACAGGGCCCAAGTCATTCAACTCCCTTCATCTCATCTCTTTGGCATTGTATCACCTCACACTGTCACAAGAAGAAGAAGAATGAATATACTACAATGAGATATTTTGAGTGACAGAGAGAGAGAGGAAAAAACTACATTTGAAGTGGGAGAAGTGGGGTTTAATTTTAAACCAGTTCCTTGCCTTCTACTTAGGGAAGCATTTTAAGCATAGCTACATATACCATGAACAAAGTTTTAAAGTTTATGTAAAAGATGAGAAAGCAAACACATACACACACATACACACACACACACACACATATGGGCATAGTTGAAGAGTGGAGTAGACCAGAGGGAGAAAATGGTTAGGGGGAAGGAAGGCAGAGAGGGGCACCTCCTTGCCTCCTTTAGTCCTGATCTCCAAAGAAACTAGTCAAAGGCCACTCCTAGTTGCTGGCCTCTTTTATAAAATCAGAAAGGGAGTGGCTAAATGGCACCCCCCTTCTCAGGTCCCAGGTGAAGGGAGACACATCCTGGGCTATTGGATTGACAGGTAGCTGAATAGGATTACATAGGTCTGGGTCTTACGGTTTCTAGACTGTGGACTTAAATTAGCTATTGCATATCATATTTACATAACTTTTATTACAGTATACTAGCATAATTGTTCTGTTTTATTATTGTTGTTATTAATGTCTAACTGTGCTTAATTTATAAATTATCATAGATAAATACTTACAGGGAAAAATCATAATGTATAAATATAACTCTTGATTCTTACCCACTCAGGGGTTAGATTGGAACCAGAGCCAAGTTGTAACCATTCATTTGAATGCTGGGAACTTATTCTATTGACCACAAAATATATGGCAGATGAAGGAATAGTTAAGAAGGCAATTTGAACATAGTTTATTGGAAACAGTGAAGAGACAGAAATTGCTACACCTGATAGGTCAGGCGGACATCTCAGGAAAGAACTGAGGGCTCAGTCTGCATTCAGACTGGGGTTTTTATGGACATGAATATGGGTCCCCATTTCTTCTCCCCTTCTCCCACTTGGGGAAAGCATGGGCGTTTGATTCAGATGTGGAATTACCCTAAACAGATCCCCCTGGACAATACTGGCCACCAAGGTTCTTATCTATTGGATATGCAAATGACTCCTTTAGTCCAGTGATTATTGTCTTGTTGGGACCTGCTTAATAGCTCCTCAATTCAGTGAATTTCTTTTGATAAGGGACAGTAAGGATACCTTGGTCTGGGGGAGAAAGACAAGAGACTGGGTCCTGCTTTCAGGATTTGTTTCCTCATTCCATTGCACATAAATTTATTTTCATCCCATTTTATTCAGCCCTCTTACACAGATAGGCTAATATCTACTTAGCTGCCTTAATAATATCATTCTCAACTAACTACAATAAAGGCCTCAACATTCAGCCTCAATGCCCACTGTAGGGTCCCAGCTATCCTCCTGGCAGGTGAATTTCCACTCTTGAAATTTTTCTCTTTGGTAAACATAAAATTTCAACTCAATTGATTTTTTTTAGTAAAAGGCATTAGTGTCAGAAAAATCCAAGCAATTTCTGAAAATATGTGTAAATTGTTTCTTACAGCCTGCACAAAGGATAAAATCATCAAAGACAAAAAATTAGAAATGAATAAAAAGTAAGAGAGTGGAAAAAAGACGGAAAGGGGATGAGAGTGACTTTTGGACCTCTGAACAGTCACAAAGAGAACAGAGGAAGACCTAGCTAAGCAGTACTTAAAACCCTGGTTTGCACAGATCTTCTGTGTGCCATTCTCTCTATCTTGGTCCTTTGAAATGCTAATTGGAAGATTAACCACCTTTCACAACTCTTTAAGGACTTTTTCTCCTTAATTTGAAGGTCTTTGTTGTGTGATATCTAAGACTAAACCCATGACAGATTCAAAATAAACTCACTTCCTTTTGTTGCTTTTGGGGTTGCATTTGTTTATGCAAGCTTTGGGGTAGTTATGCTCCTAGATTTTAAAATAGGTGTCATCACTTGCTCTGGAAAATTTTCCAGATCTCTCAAGACTTTTATTCCCTTTAATTTCCCCAACCCCTGCTTGCATTGTACCTGGTTATGTTTGGTCTTAATCAATGCCTGTCGTACTGTATGAAGTCAGTAAAATGAATCACTCTTTCATTGACTGGTCAAATTAACAAATGGATTTATGAAAGACATGCCTATGAATTTGACATGCTATTGACAAAATATGACTTATCTGCCTCCCAGAAAAGAACGCTAATTAAAATATACATCTGACTAGCATTGCCTGCCTTTTGCTGTTATTAAAAAAAGACAAAACTCAAAGTGTTAAAATTTGATGTAGAGCAAAGAGAAAATAAAAGACACATAGAAGATCACTGATCCTCTAATTTTAAGCAAGACTAAACTGATTTTTACATTAATGAGACAAAGAAAGAGAGAGAAGGCAGAGAGAGAGACTAAGAGAGGAAGAAAGGGAGAGAGGGAGTAAACAACTTCAAAATTTAGATATGTTAGGTAGGAAGTCAGTTATGAGCTTATGTGTGTGTGACATAAAGGCCTAAAGAGAAGACATCTATGTCCAGCATATGCATCTGCATTTCAAAGTCATCCTGACAATGTTTCAGGGGCAGCCCGGTATTCGCATCCTGCCCTGCCCCCTTCTACCTGATAACCTGCCAGGTGGAGGTCCCCTCTCCTTCTGCCTGACAAATCTTCCGCAGTCTCCCAGATGCAGCCCAGTATCTGCAATTCAAACACCCTGCTCTGATCCCCATTCTCCAGGGGTCCTGCTCACCCTTCCTCTAAACTCAGGATAGAGCCAGCTAGGCTTCCTCCAGTCAGATACCTTCAGAGGAAAACTCAGATAGAAGTTTTTCTATTTACATCCAAAAAGCCCTTTGTTCCAAGAGGAGCTGAGGTGGGGAAGCAAGACCCATGTCCTTAAAAACCCCTGGCCTCAACTGGACTGCGCACTCAGCCCTCTGCCTCTCTGCTGAGCCACCTGCCTGGTCTGGCCAGTGGTACTCTCTCCACTCAACCAAGTAACCTTGCTCCTCCACCCCCCCACCCCCCCAGTCCGAGCAACTGCACTCTCTCCCAGGTCCTGTCTGGAGAGGCCTTCCCTAATAAACTTTGCTACTTTTACTTTCCACTACTCTGTCTCATGCCTGAATTCTTTCTTGCGTGAAGACAAGAACCCTGCATTTTCTCTGGTAACAGATAGAATGGAAATAGCAGTATAATATAATAATAATAATCTCCTTTAATTTTTAGCAGTAATTGAAATATTCATTTTAAATTTAATGGTTTATTTTAAAATCCCTTTATTAACAGTTAAAACTGATGGCTTATCTGTTGACAAAACTGTCTTAAAAAATCTGGGGAAAAGGATGAATAAGAGTTAATATTAAGACAATGAGTGCTCAAAAATGTTTCTACATATTTTAGTTGTGTCACACTAAATGATGTGAAGTTATAAAATATATTATTTTTTACTGTTAATTCACTCTGAAAATTAGAAGAGTTTCTGACTCTAAAATGTCAGATGAAAAGCTGGTCTTTTTTTTTATGAGGGAATTCTTCCTTAAGCCTAGTTTTATTGTACTTACTGTGTGAAGTCACAGTCCACATGGGTCTGGAAGTGGAACATTTTCCTGCTGATATTTAAATGAAAGCTCTTCTACTCTGTAGAATTTGTTGAAGGAAAGAGCAAATAATCAACTAGATAGATACTGACTCATAGAATAAACATTGTGAAATGCATGTGCCACACTGAAATGATATGAGTTTAACAATACTAATAATTACTAGTGAGAATGTGCACACATGTGTGTACACTTGTGTCAATGCATGGGTGGAGGGACTGATGAAACAGGACTCCTAAACTAGGCATCTAAGCAGCAAAAACAAATATAATTGGGAATGAATTGTGTCTGACTTCAAAATTTTTAAGCTCTTGTGTGTTCAGTAAGTGGCATAACATGATGCATATCAATATTAAGATATAAAGTGCAATCTGCATTCCAAGAAGACAGGTCCAAGTATAAAGCTCCATGGGGACAGAGAAAATCCTTAATGAAAGGGCGTTACACTTGAGGATAAGCAGTGCATTTTTTATGACTTTATTTAGAAAATTCCAAAGCCTGGAGTACAGCACTAAAATAATCCCATGCTTTGTTTCTAACAAGGAGATGTAGGAAATTGCCCCTGAACTCCTCATAGTTTTCTGTAAAATACTGAATAGGGTTAGGAAGGAATAACTTTGAGATCACTTTTTTGCCATCTGCAATATAGGTATCTGAGTCCACTTAACTAAAAATACAAGTACCTTTGGCTTATATTGTATGAATGACAAAAGGAGTCTTGCCACCAGTAATTCTGTTCCTGCAATATTGCTTGGTTGATATATTATTCTCCTCAAGAGTTCTTGAAAAATTCTGAAGTATAGCACAGGTATTCTATATGTTTAAATCAGGATATTATTAGACACTTTAGAGGGACAATGAGAGGGCTTCTGGGGAGATCACAAAATTCTATGCCCTAGTCTGTTGGTTAGTCGAACATACTTATTTTTGTGAAAAATCATTAACATGTCTATTAATGATTCATGCTTTTATTAGATATAATTGATATTTCAGTAAAAACTTGAAAAGGAAGGTCTAGTAAAAAGAAAATAAGTAAAACATAAGGAACTTAATTCACCCTTAGACCTCAGTGGTTGCTAAATGAAGTTGGCAACCATGTGTTTCACTTCTGCCAACTCTCATAGGTAAAATATCAATAATCAATGAATAATGCCTACATCCCTGAAGAATCTGCACAATTATACGACTTTGATTCCTTGGCATACTCTTGAGAAGATTCGCATGCTTCTCTATATGAAATTTGGCATTAATGTCAATTGATTGGCTCGAGTTTGTACGAACAACATCCCTTTCTAAGCACATACACTAGCAGGAGTTTCCTATGATGGTTAACTCAGAATTGGGAAAATTATTTCCTCTCCGTGTTATTAACATCTTCCTCTAACCTATCCAGCCCCCACCTTCTTCCAGATGCCCTCTACTTAATCCTATATTGAAAGCAAGATTTTATGTTCATATCTCTCAGAAGTCTCTTCCCTCCATAAAAGCAATTCCTGTGTAGCTCATTTCATAATAGACTTATAATCTGTCTACTCTCTATTCTAGCATTAAGTTAGAAAAATTATTTGATATGAATTTGTGACATTTTGCTTTCCGTTTATGTACGTCTAACTTCTTTGCAGCACGCATATGCCTCTGCTTATCCATTTATTTTTGAAAGACCTGGACCTTTAAAGGTTATGTTTGATTATCCAGAGGTAACTGAATATTTTGTGCTCCAATGATCTTATACATTTTTTTTATTTTCATTAATCTCAGTTTATATTAAACTTGGAGAGTAAATCATTCTCAGAGCAGTTATACAAATGAAAGCAAAACTTAGGATCACCTGACTCTTTCCAAAATTCCATATAGTCTTATCTTTGATTTATACTTGCACTGAGGCTGTTACTCCACTTCCCCCAACACATTATAACTTGTACATTAATAAATGCCTGTTGAAATAATTAATATTGCTTCTACTATATTTCTATAGCTCTAATAAACATTTTTTAAAATTCTAGCTCATGCTGAGAAGTAATAAAATTGAGTGAGATGTTGGCATGGTGGCATAGTGGGTAAGGCTGCCGCCTGCGATGCCAGCAACCCATATGGGTACTCAGTCCTGTCTAGGTTGCCCCACCTGTGATCCAGCTCACTGATAATGGTTTGGGAAAGCAGCAGAAGATGGCCCAAGGGCTTGCACCCCTGTCACCCAGGTGGGAGACCTGGAAAAAGTTCTTGCCTCCTGACTTTGGCTGGGCCCATTCGCAGCAGTCTTCTGGGGAGTGAACCAGCCGAATGGAAGATATCTGTCTCTCTATGCCTCCCTCTCCCACAGTAACTCTGACTTTCAAATAAATAAATAAATACATCTTGTAAGAAAAGAAAACTGAGTGAACTTATCAGTGTGTTGAGAAGTGATCTGAGTGCAAATAACTGAGAATATCACACTTTAGTTGTTGGCAATCTCTGGGGAAAGAGCGCAAGTAAGGAGAGAGATACAAGAGAGGAGTCGCAAAGGATACTTTAATCCATCCAGTTCTGTTTAATTTGCCATTTTTGCTTTTACTTCTGATAACTAGGTTGCCAAACATAGAGATTCCCTTTACAGCTTGACATTCACATCCGTGACTTCATTAAAATGCGTTAATATTTAATTATAAAATAGATTGATTTAAATGTGTGAATTCAGAAGCATTGCTGTACTCTAAACTGTAATTTTACTGTTTTTAGAAACATCATTTCCTAAAAAATAGGTTTGTGTGATTTAATGAGAATCAATGAACAAATCTATTTTTTGGGTTGTTAAAGATTCATTTATTTATTTTTAACAGTTACAGAGAGGAAGAGGCAGAGAGAGAGAGAGTGAAAGAGAGAGAGAAGTCTTCCATCTGCTGGTTCACTCCCCAAATGGCCACCACAGCAGGAGCCAGGCCCATCTGAAACCAGGAGCCAGGAACTGTTTTGGGGTCTCTCATGTGGGTACAGGGGTCCAAGCACTTGGGCCATATTCTACTGCTATCCCAGGCCATAGCAGAGAGCTGGACTGGAATTGGAGCAGCCGGGACTCGAACTGGCACCCACTATACTTACTATGCTACAGTGCCAGCCCCCAAACAAATCTTTTGAGAAGATAGATATGAGCAGCGATCCCTGTATTTGGATAAAATTCATTCCAGTTTTTTAGTACACATTCATTACTTTTATTTCATCATTACACAAATTGACATCTTTGCAGCATTTTTTTCTTTTTTCAACTTTTTTTTCTTTTTCAACTTTCTTTTCATTAATTCTGGAATATTTCATTTTTCTTTCCCTCTTCCTACTCCATACCTCTCTGATAGTGTGATCCATCACTTCTCTAATCCTCAAAATCTGAACATTCCCTGAAATTAAGTCTTTGCATTTTTTCTTTATCCCTTTAGGAATGTGCTCAAGTGTGGGCAAGTACAAATTTAACTAAATATTCCTCAAACCCATCTCTAGGCTAATTGCCTGGACAAACAGCAAGTATCATTATGGACACAGAGTGAGATGCATGAGTTAAAGATTAGAGGGAGTAGATGAGTGGAGAAGAGTATATATGATAGACTTTTTTTTTTTTTTTTTTTGACAGGCAGAGTGGACAGTGAGAGAGAGAGAGACAGAGAGAAAGGTCTTCCTTTGCCGTTGGTTCACCCTCCAATGGCTGCCGCGGCCGGCGCGCTGCGGGCGGCGCACCGCGCTGATCCAGTGGCAGGAGCCAGGAGCCAGGTGCTTTTCCTGGTCTCCCATGGGGTGCAGGGCCCAAGCACCTGGGCCATCCTCCACTGCAGTCCCGGGCCACAGCAGAGAGCTGGCCTGGAAGAGGGGCAACCGGGACAGAATCCGGTGCCCCAACCGGGACTAGAACCCGGTGTGCCGGCGCCGCTAGGCGGAGGATTAGCCTAGTGAGCCGCGGCGCCGGCCTATATGATAGACTTTGATATCATCTGTATCATTCTAATGCCATGTAAGATGATCACAGGGCTAGCAAAGGGGAGTGTTGTGATCCTGGGTGAAATACGTCAAGGCAACCAGCTTCCCGAAAGGGGCACATAGTAAATATATTATGCTTCCCAAAGCATGTATCAGTCATATACACTGAGTAAGTGAATGTGAATGATTGTGTGCTATTTCACAAATAAAGCAGAATAAATTTGACCCATTGGCTATAGCTTGCTGGCCCCTGAAATAGAGGATTGACTAATACATTAGCATGTAGAATATTTTAGACAAGTATAATGAAGTATTGCTCTAGAAACAGGATGAAGATGCCACTATTTTACCTTGTAATAGTTAGGAAATAGAACACATGGACAGCATGTATTGTAAAAGGGCTTTAAGAGAAGTGGCGAATATCCATTATCAGAAAAGAATGTCTAATCAAGAGGTTGAGGATGTAGGAGAATTGTGAACCATAGAATGGAGCTATGGGGTCATGGTCAAGATTTAACTGAGTTCTTCTAAAGCCACATTCAATGCCATGGAGAGGAAACACAACTTCTCATTTTTTTAAAAAAAAATATTTATTTATTTGAAAGAATAGTGGCAGAGAGAGATAAGAGAGGGAGAGGGAGAGAGACCCTCTATCTGCTACTCACTTCCTAAATAGCCACAACAGTCAAATCTGGGCAATGATGAAGCCAGGAATCAGAAACCCCATCCTTGTCTCCTATCTTCAAGCAGCAGCTTAACGCACTTTGCCACGATGCCAGTACTTCGAAAGGCAATGCATTCTTTTCATTGCTTCTTGCATATAATTCAAGCTATGGTAAATTCTGCTTCTATTTTTATTACTTTGTAACTTTCAGGGCTCTTTATATTAAGACCCACACAAGGGGAATTTGGCTGTCATCTTTTGTTTATATACATATGTATATTCATTGACACAGAGCATTCCTTGGATATTGACAAAAATACAAAATGGCATGTACGATTACAATTATACGACTTATAACATAGCTTTATTTTTAAATGGATTTCAATTAATCTTCAAGTTTTTTGCTATTCACTATGGTAAACATAGTAAAAAATCTGGCTTTGAACTTTTGGTAAGTTCCACAATGATTTATTATTCAAAATTACAGCAGAGTAAATTTTAGCTGTAAAACATGACCTTTTTAGTGTCCTATTTCCTGAAACATAGCCCACTGTTATTTGACTTCACACAGTGATTCAATATTATAAATTGCTGCGATTCTCTTCAAATAAAAATGCATCGAGTACTGCTTTTTTATAGCAGAGTAAAACAAAGCAAGTCAAATTAAATATAAGTGTACATATATGCAAAACACACAGAAAAATGGGATTGTGCATCACTTGCTCTGGAGAATTCTCCCAAGAAGATAATCCTTAGGAGCACTGTTACTTGACTTACTTGCCAATGGGAATGATTTTTTGGAAACAATGTTTGACACTTTCTATCATTCCCAATACTGACAAGAGATTTCTATACCACATTGCAATTTTTATTCTATGAGATGCATTGCCTTTCGCAGTATTTTGTTCAACTGCCAGTAAATTCTGTAGTATAATTGGGTGTTGTATATCATTCATATGGTATCTAGAATACCTCACTACTTTTCAATGTGTGAGGCATTATCTAATCTGCTTTATACACACTATTTAATATATGTTTCACAGCAGTTTCATCAGTTACTCTAATTTTACAGATGGAAAAACTAAGGCTCAGAGACAGCCAATGGCCAGGAGTTTCTGTAAACAGTTTTTCAACTAGACTCTGCATGGCCTCAAAGGAAACATCATTTCTATGTTACTTCCTCTTGCAATGAAATTTGTTCAGTATTAAGTAATACATCTTATATTTAATGTTATAGGAAATCTAAGACAAATGAGAGAGCTGCTTAGAAAAATATTTAGTACAATGAGAAAACACAAATAATGAAAAAGAAGAAAATAAATAGTACCTGTAAGTTCACTCCATTGAAATAAATGTAATATACTCCTGAAACACCAAGGAATCAACGAAAACCTTAAAAAGTAAATTTAAAAGTATCTTGAGAAAAACAAAAATGGTTTTGCAGGTAGCAAAATATATGGGATGCAGTAAATCAGTTCTAAGAAGAATGTTTAGGTCAATAAACACACAATAAAATAAAAATTTCAAATAAACTAATGTTACACTTTAAAGAAACAGAAAAGAAGAATAAATTAAGCCCAGCCTTAGTGGACTGGAGGGAATAATAAAAATCAAAGAAGAAATAATTTAAGTACAGACTAAAAATTATTGAAAAGATCATTGAAACTCCAAACTGACTTCCATAGTGGCTTAACCAATTTGCATTCCCACCAACAGTGGGTTAGTGTCCCTTTTTCCCCACATCCTCTCCAGCATCTATTGTTGGTAGATTTCTGAATGTGAGCCATTCTAACTGAGGTGAGGTGAAACCTCATTGTGGTTTTGATTTGCATTTCCCTGATTGCTAGAGATCTTGAACATTTTTTCATGTGCCTGTTGGCCATTTGGATTTCCTCTTTTGTAAAATGTCTATTGAGGTCCTTGGCCCATCTCTTAAGTGGGTTGTTTATTTTGATGTTGTGGAGTTTCTTGATTTCTTTGTAGATTCTGGCTATCAACCCTTTATCAGTTGCGTATTTTGCAAATATATTTTCCCATTCTGTCGGTTGTCTCTTCACTTTCCTGACTGTTTCTTTTGCAGTACAGAAACTTCTCAATTTGATGCAATCCAAATGTTAATTTTGGCTTTGACTGCCTGTGCTTCTGGGGTGTTTTCCAAGAAGTCATTGCCGGTACCTATATCTTGCAGGGTTTTTCCAATGCTCTCTTATAATTTGATGATGTCAGGTCATAGATTTAAGTCTTTAATCCATGTTGAGTGGATTTTTGTGTAAGGTGAAAGGCAGGGGTCTTGCTTCATGCTTCTGCATGTGGAAATCTAATTTTCCCAGCACCATTTATTGAATAGACTGTCCTTGCTCCGGGGATTGGTTTTGGATCCTTGATCAAATATGAGTTGGCTGTAGATGTTTGGATTGATTTCTGGTGTTTCTATTCTGTTCCATTGGTCTATCCATCTGTTTCTGTACCAGTATCATGCTGTTTTGATTACAACTACCCTGTAGTAAGCCCTGAAATCATATTGTGATGCCTCCAGCTTTGTTTTTGTTGTACAAGATTGCTTTAGCTATTCGAGGTCTCCTGTGTCTCCATATAAATTTCAGCATCATTTTTTCCAGATCTGAGAAGAAGGTCTTCGGTATCTTGATTGGTATTGCATTGAATCTATAAATTGCTTTTGGGAGAATGGACATTTTGATGATATTGATTCTTCCAATCCATGAGCATGGAAGATTTTTCCATTTCTTGGTATCTTCTTCTATTTCTTTCTTTAAGGTTTTGTAATTTTCATCGTAGAGATGTTTAATGTCCTTGGTTAAGTTTATTCCAAGGTATTTGATTGTTTTTGTAGCTATTGTGAATGGGACTGATCTTAGAAGTTCATCCTCAGCCATGGCATTGCCTGTGTATACAAAGGCTGTTGATGTTTGTGCATTGATTTTATGCCCTGTTACTTTGCCAAAATCTTCTATGAGTTCCAATAGTCTCTTAGTAGAGTTATTTGGGTCCCCTAAATAAAGAATCGTATCATCTGCAAAGAAGGATTGTTTGAGTTCTTCCTTCCCAATTTGTATCCCTTTAATTTCTTTTTCTTGCCTAATAGCTCTGGCTAGAACCTCCAGAACTATATTGAATAGCAGTGGTGAGAGTGGACATACCTGTCTGGTACCAGATCTCAGTGGAAATGCTTCCAACTTTTCCCCATTCAATAGGATGTTGGCCGTGGGTTTTTCATAAATTGCTTTGATTGTATTGAGGAATGTTCCTTCCAAACCCAGTTTGCTTAGAGTTTTCATCATTAAAGGGTGTTGTATTTTATCAAATGCTTTCTCGGCATCTATTGAGATAATCATATGGTTTTTCTTCTGCAGTCTGTTAATGTGGTGTATCACATTGAATTTTTTGAGCACATTAAACCATCCCTGCACATCAGGGATTAATCCCACTTGGTCTGGGTGGATGATCTTTCTGATGTGTTGTTGCATTCTATTGGCGAGAATTTTATTGAGGCTTTTTGCATTTATGTTCAGGGATATTGGTCTGTAATTCTCTTTCAATACTGCATCTTTTTCCGGCTTAGGAATTAAGGTGATGCTGGCTTCATAGAAAGAATTTGGGAGGACTCCCTCTTTCTCAATTGTTCTGAATAGTTTGAGAAGAATTGGAGTTAGTTCTTCTTTAAATGTCTGGTAGAATTCAGCAGTGAATCCATCTGGTCCTGGGCTTTTTTTGTTGGGAGGGCCATTATTACTGTTTCAATTTCTGTCTCAGTTATGGGTCTGTTCAGGTTTTCGATGTCTTCCTGGTTCAATTTAGGTAGGTTGCATGTGTCCAGGAATCTATCCATTTCTGATAGGTTTCCCTGTTTGCTGGCATACAAGTCCTTGTAGTAATTTCTGACCATTCTTTTTATTTCTGTGGTGTCTGTTGTTACGTTTCCTTTTTCATCTCTGATTTTATTAATTTGAGTCTTTTCTTTTTTCAGTTAGTCGGGCCAATGGGGTGTCAATTTTGTTTATTTTTTCAAAAAAACCAGCTCCTCGTTTGGCTGATTATTTGTAATGTTTTTTTGAATTTAATCCTGTTGATTTCTTCTCTGATTTTAATTATTTCTCTTCTCCTACCAATTTGGGTCTGGTTTGCTATAGGTTTTCTAAATCCTTGAGGTGAACTGAAAGCTCATTTATTTGGTGCTTTTCCAATTTCTTCATGTAGGCACCTATTGATATAAATTTTCCTGTCAACACTGCTTTTGCTGCGTCACATAAGTTTTGGTATGTTGTGCTGTTATCCTCATTTACTTCCAGAAAATTTTTGATTTCTCTTTTAATTTCTTCTATGACCCATTGTTCATTCAGGAGCATGTTGTTCAATCTCCATGTGTTTGCGTATGCTCTAGGGATTCCTGAGTTGCTAATTTCCAACTCCATTCCTTTATGGTCTGAGAAGCTGCATGGCATGATTCTAATTCATTCGAATTTGCTGAGACTTGCTTTATGGCCTAGTATGTGGTCAATCCTAGAGAAGGTTCCATGTACTGCTGAGAAGAATGTAAAATCTTTAGCTGTAGGATTGAAAGTTCTGTAGATATCTGTTAGATCCTTTTGGGCTATAGTGTCGTTTAAATCTACTGTATCCTTGTTGATCTTCTGTGCTGTTGATCTGTCTATTTCTGAGAGTGGAGTATTGAAGTCCCCCAGTACTATTGTATTGGGGTCTAAGTCTCCCTTTAAGTCCCTTAACAAATCTTTTAGATAAACCGGTGCCCTGTAGTTAGGTGCATATACATTGATAATTGTTATATCTTCCTGTTGAATTGATCCCTTAATCATTATATAGTGTCCCTCTTTGTCTCTCTTAAGAGTTTTTGTGGTAAAGTTTATGTTGTCTGATATTAAGATGGCTACACCAGCTCTTTTTTCATTTCTGTTGGCATGGTATATCTTTTTCCAGCCTTTCACTTTCAGTCTGTATGGATCTTTGTTGGAAAGATGTGTTTCTTGTAAGCAGCAAATAGATGGGTTTTGTTCCTTAACCCAATCAGCCAGTCTGTGTCTTTTAACTGGAGAGTTCAGGCCATTAACGTTCAATGTGACTATTGATAAGTGGTATCTTTGCCCTGCCATTTGCCAAAGATAAGTTCTAATATATGCTTTGAATTCCCTGTGATCTTTTGCTGTGAGCTTTCCTTCCTTTATCTTCTTTCATATTGATGACCGTGTTTCTTTGTTTCTGTGTGCAACACATCTTTAAGCATTTTTTGCAGGGCTGGACAAGTGTTGACAAATTCTTTCAATTTCTGTTTGCTATGAAAAGTCTTTATTTCACCTTCATTCACAAATGAGAGTTTTGGAGGATATAATATTGTGGGCTGGCAGTTGTTCTCTCTTAGTACCTGGGCTATATCTTGCCAGTCCCTCCTAGCTTGTAGGGTTTCTGATGAGAAGTCAGCTGTGAGTCTGATTGGACATCCTCTGAGAGTAATCTGACGTTTCTCTCTTGCACATTTTAGGATCTTTTTCTTTATGTTTCACTGTGGAGAGTTTAATTACAACGTGTCGTGGTGAGGATCTCTTTTGGTCGTGTTTATTAGGGGTTCTGTGAGCTTCCTGTACTAGGATGTCTCTGTCCTTCTCCAAACCTGGGAAATAGTCTGCTAATATCTCACTAAAAAGGCCTTCTAATCCTTTCTCTCCATGCCTTCAGGAACTCCTAAACCCCGAATGTTGTTTTTTTTTAATAGTATCTTGAAGATTCCCGACAATATGTTTTAGATTTCTAATTTCCTCTTCTTTTCTTTGGTCTGACTGTATCCTTTCCTGTTCTCTGTCTTCTAAGTCTGATATTCTCTCTTCTGCTTCACCCATTCTGTTCATAAGGCTCTCTAATGTGTTTGTCATTTGATCTATTGAATTGTTCATTTCATTATGATTTCTCGTCACTATCACAGTTTCCTGTTGTACTAGTTGTTTCATTTCATTTTGATTCCTCATTTTCACGAGGGAGATTTTCTATCTTGTCCATTAAGGATTTCTGTAGTTCAAGAATTTGTTTTTGAGAACTTCTTAATGTTCTTGTCAATTTTTTAAGATCTGCTTCTTGCATTTCTTCTATCTCATCATCTTCATAATCTTGAATTGGGGTGTCTTTTTCATTTGGGGGCATCATAGTGACTTCCTTGTTTTTATTACCTTGGTTTTTGCGTTTGTTATTTGGCATATTGGAGATATTTGGTTTCTTCACTGTGGTGCTTTTTCTTATTATACTATGACTCTAGATTAAGTGGACTGTCTGTTTTTGATGGAGCCTTAGAGGCTTGAGATGGGTGTGGCCTGAGAGCTCTGTTTGGTGTGCCAAAGGTGACACTCCCAGGTTAGGTGTGGTAGATCTCTCTCTCTTTCTTTCTTTTTTTGATTCAAAAGGGAAGTAATTCCGCACAGCTGAACGAGGTTGGAGGTCGTTAGCAGGCAAATGATATACCCACAGGAGCCAGAGATCTGAAGCTCTTTCCCAAGGACCACACAGGGAATCTGTTCTGCCCTCAGAGTGGGCTCAAATTCTCCTTCAGTCTCCCACTGGGTTGCCAAAGTTACGGAATTGTAGGGACCCTGAAGGGTACTCACATGAATTCCGTGAGTTCTCTCCCCCACCGTCTCTTTTTTCAAAGTTTGAGTTCAGTAGCGCCACAAATTTACTAGGTCCTAATCTCCTGTTAATTCACCCTGCCCAGAGTCAGGTTTTTCTGCTAGACTCAGGGCCACTGCAGACCTGAGGTCGCTCTGCTTATGACGTATGTCCAAGATGGCGCCTGCTCTTTGTCTTGCTCACCTTTGAGAGGTGAGCGGAGAGAGAGAAACTCGTGTCCGTATCAGTCACTTTTTCTCTCTCTCTCTCTTCTAGTTAGCCTGGTGAACTTTTCCCCCCGGGGTGGTTCCCTCTAGTCTCCTCTTTCCACTTGCCTGCTGGTGTCTCGGGCTATTGAGGTTCGGCTCACCTCGCGTTCCAGCGCTGGTGTGTTGAATCTGCTGCTGGTGTCCTGAACTGTGGGCTCCCACGCTCTCCACACAGGTCCACTGTGAATCACTCGTTCCGGGAGAGTTTCTTCTGCTGTTCCTCCCCTACTCTTCCTTGAACCTGCAGTATCTCCACTTTTATTAAACTGTCTCTTCCCGGACTATCAGTGTGCTCCCTTCCTATTCTGCCATCTTGCCTTATTAAGTTATTTTGTATATAACGATGACATGAAATCAGATGATTAGCCTTTTTTTTTTTAAACTTTATTCATTGGTTTACTCCTCAGGTGCCTACAAAGGCTAGGCGTGAGCTAGGAGATACAGCCAGGCATCAAGAGCTCAATTTCTAAGTTACTTTTTTAAAAAGATAAACAAAATTTACCAAATTTTAATTACATTATGAAAAAAAGAGAGAAGACATAAATGGTCAGTTATGGGATAGGAAAAATTATGACTGACACCAGAAGGCAACAAAGGATCATAAGAGGCTACTATGAAGAATTATGCAGAAGCACATTGGAAAATCTAGAAAAAATGAATATATTCTTAGACACACACAAACAGGACTGAGTCATGAAAAAATTTGAAAACCTGAATGATGATATCTTCCATGCTGATTTTTATCAATCATTCAAAGAAGAGCTAACATCAATCCTTCTGAAATTCTTTTTTTTTTAATTTTTTATTTTTTTTATTTTTATTTTTTATTTTTTTGACAGGCAGAGTGGACAGTGAGAGAGAGACAGAGAGAAAGGTCTTCCTTTGCCGTTGGTTCACCCTCCAATGGCCGCCGCGGCCGGCGCACCACGCTGATCCGATGGCAGGAGCCAGGAGCCAGGTGCTTCTCCTGGTCTCCCATGGGGTGCAGGGCCCAAGCACTTGGGCCATCCTCCACTGCACTCCCTGGCCACAGCAGAGAGCTGGCCTGGAAGAGGGGCAACCAGGACAGAATCCGGCGCCCCGACCGGGACTAGAACCTGGTGTGCCGGCGCCGCTAGGCGGAGGATTAGCCTAGTGAGCCGCGGCGCCGGCCCAATCCTTCTGAAATTCTTGAAAAAAAAAATAGAAGAGGAAATACTTCCAAATTAATTTTGAGACCATCATTACTTTACACATATTGCATATACTTTGTTCATCTAACATCTGAATAAAAGTATATTCAGACAGTTTCAAAGATATTAGAAGTTTAACAGTGAAACATAAAATTGAAAATAGATATTTAATTCCTGATAGGAAGAGAGAATAATAAGGTTAGGATCAATTCCAAGGCTGAATATAAGTTGAAAAATGTAGGTATTATGCTCTTTAGTTGGTAAATATGCTGTAGGAAAACCATGTATGGAACTTTTCATGAAATATCCCATGGGAATTCTTTAAAAATTTCATGGAAAACATGCCTTATGTCAGTTTGAAATATTTTTGCACCAAAATAATTTAATTTTTAATTTCATTTTCCACAAACTTTTAAAAAATCCATATATTTTGAGTGTTCTAGAAAATTTTGAAAGGAGAATTATTCTATGTCATAATAATTACAACAGTCTTTTAGTAATTACTATACTTTTAGAGCTTCTAAAAGATTGTCATTTTTATCTATTAACATTTATTTCTATTAACATTATATATTATTAACATTAATATTAACATTAATATTATTTTTTTAACTTTTATTTAATGAATATAAATTTCCAAAGTACGGCTTATGGATTACAATGGCTTCCCCCACATATCAACATTAATATTAACATTAATATTATTAACATTAATATTATTTCTATTAACATTATTTATTTATCATGTTCTAGTGATATCATATTTACACACAGGCACAGTGGAAGTATGGGCTGTCCATGTGCAAAAAATGGACTGCTAAATATTTAAATGAACAAAAATTTCCTTTAATTGTCATCAAGAAATATCAGGTAAGTATCTGGATTTTTGAGGCTATGAAAAATCAGAAGATCAAGAAATCCCGGACCTGTGTTCTCATGAGGAAATCAACAATAAGTTTGTGTTCTTAATGAAAAGGGTGTTTACTCTCCAGTTCACTTCCATACCAACTGCTTTTTATGACGTTACACCTCTCTCAATTAATTCACTCACCGTAACTGCAAGGGGCTTGTGTGTATTTGAGTAGGGAACCTGTGCCATGCAAGCAGTATCTGTGTGTATGTCCAGGATATCATCCTGTGTGTGATGAAATGTGTCCTTGAATAGAAATCAGGAGATCTGGCTTATTCCCATTTTCACTTCCTGTTTTGGAGCAATTAATTCCCCATATATTATAAGGTATAGATTTCGGACACTTTGGCTCAAGATCTGGAAGCCATGAAGATCTTTGATGTGCTGGGAGGGTTCCTCCTGCTTCTTGTGTCTGCTCACGGTTTAGAAGACTTTTTTGTAGCCTGTAGTGAATTCTGGCTCCAGGTCAAAGTTAGGAGGGCACCTTTTGTGGATGAACTGCAACCACATCCTTATGAGCTCTATCTTGGAACTGGCTGTCCTGTAAGCAGAGCGTTGCCTACTTACTTCGAGTTCATCTATACACTTACTTCTTGTGGCATCAGGAAATACAAATGCCTGTGGGGTATTCTTATTGAGAGTTCAGTTTAATATGAACCAGTATTTCTAAATGTCAGAGGTCACGTCCCAATATCATGTTCTATTCAAAGAAAGTTTTCTTTTACCTTTACATCAAAAGAAGTAGAAAGTAATGGTAGTGCATCTGGAGAAACATCTCGAGGGCCAGTGGAAAAGAAAAATTCAACATGTCCACTAGAAAATTTTGGGACTCATCCAAGGCCATCATTTAGGAACAGTGTTTCCCTTGCGGGGGTTGTAACTTTTCCTTGGTCTTAAGTGAAGGAACTAAGCTATAAATTCTGGTGGTTAAGGCAACCTTATTAATACTGGAACTCTGACTATCTAAGGATTGCACTACTTCTTAAGAGTTGAACTAATGTCTGAGGATACCATCTTTTTAATGTTCTTTTAAAATGAATTTGTGCCGCTGTATACCATTATGAATTCTTTGGGTGGAAGGCAAAGGAGCTTTCTGAGACTTTTAAATTTATAATAAAGGCAATTTTTAAAAAGTTTTGAAAAAAATAAGGTATAGATTTCTCATCTATTAAGTGAAAGGCTTGACCTATAAATATTTGCTTTTAAGGGCCCTTTTATAAGTATGTTTCTATTTCCTATCTTTGTGCTAGAACGGCAACACATGTTCAGACAGGTTCATTTTGAGTATTGAATATTAATAATTACACATTGAAGCTCACAGTGACTTTTCATTGTGTGCTTTTCAAAGTCAAGGCAACAGTGAAAAGTTTCATACATACATTACCAAATGATAACATCAAATTAGAAATTTCTTGGCCATATAACTAGGCTACAAACTTATCCAAGTTCTATTTAATAGTGAATCTATATATGTTGTTCTGTAATTAAATGTAAATTCCATAGTTTCTTATTCCCTACTGCCAAATAAATAAAAAACTTTGCTGCCAACGCAGAAAAATGAAACTGAAGATAATGACCAGAGTTAATGAAGGGCAAGTTTAAATGATTTTGGCAGTCTTCCCATGAAACCAATAAGTGAAAAGTGTTTTCTGGGTGCTACGGATGACTTCTGGCATGTTTTCCCTGATACTTAAGAGAGAATCCCTTTATTTTAAATGTTTTAAATTGTCATCACTTTTTTTTTAATTTTTCAGAGATTCCATTTGCTGCTTTGCTCACTGTCTATATCTTCCTTCCTTTTCTCTTTCATACTCACTTACTTATCTATAATTAATCCTGTCCAATCCTGTTTAGGATATATTATTTGTTCTCAAAAGCTAACACTAAAATAGGTAAAATGGGCCTGCATATTTACACTTGTAATACAGTATGATATATACAATAATTGATGTAAGAGATGGGAGTAGTGTTATAAAGACTAAATGATGTCAGCCATTTGAGCAATTCAAAAATATGTTGCCAAATGTGAGAATTTTAAATTTCAATTGAAGTATAAGAAAGATTTTCCTAGGCCATCGCTGTGGTGTTATTGGTAAAGGTGCAGCCTGTAGTGCCAGCATCCCATATGGGTGCTGGTTCGAGTCCTGGCTGCTCCACTTCTGATAGAGCTCTCTGCTATGTCCTGGGAAAGCAGTGGAAGATATCCAAAGTCCTTGGGACCCTGCACCCATGTGGGAGAACCAGAAGAATCTCCCAGCTCCTGGCTTCCAATGGGCCCAGCTCAAAAAAAAAATGTAAAAGATGTATAAGATTGTTGCATTTCTTCTTTAAAAAAGAAAGAAAGAAAGAAAGTCAAGACAGATTTTCCTGGGAAGGTAATTGCAAATAGGGCATTCCAGGCAGAGATAGAATAGATGAGTAAAGCATGTTGGCATCTAATACCATGGCACATTTAGAGAACAGCGGGAAGTTTAATAAGCTCAGGAGTGGTTTCATGGTAAGAGATGAAGCAAGAGCAGATGTCAGTCTGTAGATGCATTTGTGTGATATTAAAGCAAAAATGGTCATTTTTAGGCAGAGAAGTTACATGGTGAAACTCATTTTTTTTCAAGATTTATTTATTTTATTTGAAAGCATTGCAGAAAGAAGGGAAGAAGAGGAGAGAGATGATGGGAGGGAGAGAGAGACAGAGAGACAGGGGTCTTCCATTGGCTGATTCACTCCCAAAGTGGCTGTAATGGCCTGGGCTGAGCCAGGCCAAAGGCAGAAACCAAGGGCTTCATCCGAGTATCCTGCATGGGTGTCAGAGGACCAAACACTTGGGCTATCTTCTACTGCTTTTCCCAGGCCATTAGAAGGGAACTGGGTTGGAAGTGGAGCAGCTGGGACACGAACTGGTGCCCATATAGGATGCCGGCATTGCAGGAGGCAGCTTTATCTGCTACCCCACACCTGGGCTGGGCCACAGCACAAGGATAAATAAGACATTGAAAGACTTACTCCCATCTCCCCTTTCTCTCACCTTTAGCCACAAAATATCGAATCTATGTGCAACCAAGTTTATTTTCTCTCAATAATGGTGTTTTAGACACAAGAGATGTCTGACAATGCACTAGTCCCCAAATCCTCAGATTGAACCTCAAAATCTTGCTGTTCCAGTGAGAACTGTCCAGTCTCTTCTTATCCCTGGAACAATCTTATCCCTTAACCACAATAACCATTTCATCCATATTATTAAAACTTGGGGTTTGGTCTATTTAGTGATAGTTGCAAGCCCATCCAAATCACTGTATCTGGGATAGCAAGGTGTTTCTATTCCCTCTGTGTCATTTATAATGAATAAAATGAAACATTACTCCTGCTAAGCCCCAGGTATGGCCTTCAAATGGCAGTTGTTTTCCTAAGCTGTTTTACCTGCATTTGGCTCAACTCAACATTAAACATTCTGTTACTTCCTCAGATCTTGCATCCCCTGCAATTAAAGAAAGGCAAGTTTTCAAAGATCGTGCTGTTGGAAATTGCATGCACAACTGTTGGCTTTTGCATTTGACAAGATGATATTTTGATTTATTTATCTAAATCGAAAGTGTATAATTTCTTTGGTATTATAATTATTTGGGCTTAATAAGCACATCTAAAGTCTGAACACAGAAATGCTAATCATACTTCTAAATGTCTTAAAATTAGTAATCTTTCTGTCAGCAGTGATAACACAAAAATTATGGATACATTGATATCCATGAAATGATAGAAATATTAAGTTTGAGGCCATTGGAGTTAGACAGGTCTGAATTAAGTCTTTGTTTAAATGCTTCTACTTAATATAAAAATACTAAAAACATTTTTTGGAAAATGGAATTAAGGGATGTTTCTTTTACTGCAAAAATGTTTTGAAAACCATGCATATTCATAGCTGTGTGACACTTATTAAATTACCTGATTTCACTGAACTTCATTCATTTCATATGAAAAGCGGGAAATGACAATATTGCCTCTTGTGTGGAGGTGTTGTGACTATTCAGTGAGATCATGTGTATGTAGTGCCTGACACATAATCAGCTCTATAATTTATATTATCTCTCGACAAAAATTAGTATCAGACATATGAAATGGTAAGTATTTAGATGTGAAATTTCTGTTTGCAAATAAGTTGACATATCCAAGACTGGATTTATCCTCCCTCTTGAACCAACCAAAAATAAGATACATCAATGAGGGGCTGATGCTGTGGTGGAGTGGGCTAAAACTCTGTCCTGTATTGCACCAGCATGCCATATGGGCACTGGTTTGAGTCCTAGCTGTTCCACATCCAATCTAACTCCCTGCCAATGTGCCTAGGAAAGCAGTGGAGGATGGCCCAAGTTCTTGGGCTCCCGCACCTACAAACATGGGAGACCTGGAAGAAGCTACTAGTTCCTGGCTTCAGGGTTCTGGCCCAGCCCTGGCCACTGTGACCATTCAGGGAGTGAACCAGTGGGTGGAAGACCTCTCTACCTCTCACTGTATCTCTGTCTTCAAATAAATAAAGTAGATTTTAAAAATGTATGAAATAATGCCTACAAGGTACTGGAATCAAGCAAAGAATATGAACCCCTATGAAATGAGGAATGAACAAAGTGAGCCCTACTGCTATCCTAACTGCCTGCTTTGTGAGAATTTCCTTCCTGTGGTGCAGAGAAGAGAAACCCAGGGAGAGAAAAGTTTTAATCATAAAGTTGAGTAGATTGTGTTGAAGGTCTGGAAAAACCTGGGCGATGCCTAATATTCACAGAACAGAGAATCAGAGAGGAGAGAAGGCTCAAGAGATCTGCAGAGGACTCCCCTCAAGTTCTCAAGGGGAACAAATGTGAAGAAACTAGTGGAGACTCTGGGGGGAAGGGAAAAAAAAAACAGATAGAAGAAAAAAACCACTAACTGATTCTTACATGGAACCAGAAATAGTGCTTGTTTTAATTAACCATACTAGAAAACCTCTTAATTCTTAGAGTAATGTTTAGTTTATAACAAAGGATCTTGCCTAAGTAAGAGAGTAATCAGCCACCTACTGAACCCAATTTTAGTTTTGTGTTGCAAACTCCAAAAAGAAGATATAAAAGGATTAGGCTATTTTCATGTAACTTTTACTGCATCCCAGAGCAAAACTTAATATTATTTATGAATGAAAATTATCAGCTTGCAATAAAATTCCCAACATATTGCCTCCGATATAATACTATCAGACATGCAAAGAAGAAGAATAATATAAACCATCATGAGGAAGAAAGCTCATCAATTAAAATCAACTCAGAATACATGTAGATGTTAAAAGCTATAAACAAGGGTCTGGCGCTGTGGCGTAACGGGTAAAGCCTTGCACGAAGTGCCAGCATCCCATATGGATGCCAGTTCGAGTCCCAGCTACTCCACTTACAATCCAGTTCTCTGCTATGTCCTGGAAAAGCAGTAGAGGATGGCTCAGGCCTTTGGGCCCCTGAACCCATGTGGGAAAACTTGGAGGAAGCTCCTGGCTCTTGGCTTCAGATCGACATATCCCCAGCCGTTGCAGCCATCTGGGGAGTGAACCAGCAGATGAAAGACCTCTCTCTCTCTCTGCCTCTCCTCTCTCTGTGTAACTCTGCCTTTCAAATAAATAAATCTTTAAAAATAAAAAGACCAGTACACTATGACACTCTTTCAAATGTTGAAAAAGTTAAGCACAGAGTGAACTCTGGGGCTGAGCCAAGATGGCAGAATAGTGAGGGCGTGCACTGATAGTCCAGGAAAAGAGAGTTTAATAAAAGTGGAGTTACTGTAGTCTCAGGAAAAGGCTTAGGAAAAAATTTCAGAGGAAACTCTTCCAGATCTAACAGATGTGATATGGAGGACCTACGGGGAGAGCAAGGTCGCCCATGGTGTGGAAGCCGAGGCGTGGAAGCTGAGCCACGGAGTCTGCGTGCCAGCACTGGAAGGGGAGGTGAGACAAAAACCTCGGTAACCCGAGTCATTGGTGGGGAAAGGCAGAAAGAGCCTAGAGGGAACGAGGCTTGAAGCCCCGCTGGGGAAAGTTCACCAGGCTGACTAGAGGAGAGAAAAAAAAATGAATAAATAAGGGGAACCGGCACTGACACTAGCCTCTCTCTCCACTCACCTTACAAAGCTGAGCAAGACAAAGAGCAGGCACCATTTTGGACATACGTAAGGCGGCACCCGCCATCAGCCAAGGAGAAAAACCTGACTCTGGTGTGGAGAAATAACTGGAGGTTAGAACCTAGTGAAAGTGTGCAGCTAACGAACTGAGACTGTGAAAATCTGAGGGTGGGTGAGAGAACTCAGCGAGTACACAAAATTGGTAACCTTGGCAACCCAGTGAGAGACTGTGGAGAAATTTGAGACCACACTGAGGGCTGCACAGACCCTTTGTGTGGTCCTTGGGGTAGAGCAGACTAATACCCACATGGTATTAGTACATTGACTACCCTCAATTCCACTCAGCTGTGCGGAATTAAAAAAAAAAGAGAGAGCACAAGCAAGAGATAGAACAACCTGGGTGAGTCACCTTTGGCACACCCATAACCCTGAAGAACCAAAGAGAGCTCTCTGGCCACACCCATCACAGCCTCTAAGGATCCATCTAAAGCAGACAGTCCACTTAATCTAGAGTCCTAGTATAACGAGAAAAAACACCACCAAAGAATATCTCCACCATGCAAAGCAACAAACGCAGAAACCGAGGTAACAAGAACAAGGAAGACACTATGACGCCCCCAAATGAAAAAGACACCCCAATTCAAGATTATGAAGATGATGGGATGGAAGAAATGCAAGAAGTGGATCTCAAAAAATTGATAAGAACATTCAGAAGTTCTCAAAAACAAATTCTTGAACTACAGAAATCCTTATTGGACAGGATAGAAAATCTCTCTCATGAAAACGAAATATTAAGGAGGAATCAAAATGAAATGAAGCAACTAATAGAACATGAAACTGTGATAGTGAAGAGAAATCATAATGAAATGAAGAATTCAATAGATCAAATGGCAAACACATTAGAGAGCCTTAAAAACAGAATGGGTGAAGCAGAAGAGAGAATATCAGACTTAGAAGACAGAGAACAGGAAAGTATACAGTCAAACCAAAGAAAAGAAGAGGAAATTAGAAATCTAAAAAGTATTGTCGGGAATCTACAGGATACTATTAAAAAACCCAACATTCGGGTTCTAAGAGTTCCTGAAGGCATGGAGAGAGAGAAAGGATTAGAAGGCCTTTTTAGTGAGATACTAGCAGACTATTTCCCAGGTTTGGAGAAGGACAGAGACATCCTAATACTGGAAGGTCATAGAACCCCTAATAAACATGACCAAAAGAGATGCTCACCACGACATGTTGTAATCAAACTCACCACAGTGAAACAGAAAGAAAAGATCCTAAAATGTGCAAGAGAGAAACGTCAGATTACTCTCAGAGGATCTCCAATCAGACTCACAGCTGACTTCTCATCAGAAACCCTACAGGCTAAAGGGAATGGCAAGATATCGCCCAGGTACTAAGAGAGAAAAACTGCCAGCCCACAATATTATATCCTGCAAAGCTCTCATTTGTGAATGAAGGTGAAGCAAAGACCTTTCATAGCAAACATAAATTGAAAGAATTTGTCAACACTCGTCCAGCCCTGCAAAAAATGCTTAAAGATGTGTTGCACACAGAAACACAGAAACATGGCCATCAATATGAAAGAAGGTAAAGGAATAAAACCTAGCAGTGAAAGATCATAGTAAGCTCAAAGCATATACTAGAAAATATCTTTGGGAAAATGCAGGGCAAAGTCACTACATATCAATAGTCACATTGAACGTTAACGGCCTCAACTCTCCAGTTAAAAGACACAGATTGGCTGAATGGATTAAGGAACAAAACTAATCTATTTGCTGCTTATTAGAAACACAACTTTCCAACAAAGATGAATGCAGACTGAAAGTGAAAGGTTGGAAAAAGATATTCCATGCCAACAACCAAAAAAGAGCTGGTGTAGCCATCTTAATATCAGACAAAATAAACTTTAACACAAAAACTGTTAAGAGAGACAAAGAGGGGCACTATATAATGATTAAGGGATCAATTCAACAGGAAGATGTAACTATTACAAATGTATATGCACCTAATTACAGGGCACTGGTTTATTTAAAAGGTATGTTAATGGACTTAAAGGGAGACTTAGATTCCAGTACAATAGTACTGGGGGACTTCAATACTCCACTCTCAGAAATAGACAGATCAAACAGACAGAAGATCAACAAGGAAACAGCAGATTTAAACAACACTATTACCCAAATGGATCTAACAGATATCTACAGAACTTTCAATCCTACAGCTAAAGATTTTACATTCTCCTCAGCAGTGCATGGAACCTTCTCTAGGATTGACCACATACTAGGCCATAAAGCAAGTCTCAGCAAATTCAAAAGAATTAGAATCATACCCTGCAGCTTCTCAGACCACAGTGGAATGAAGGTGGAAATTAGCAATCAGGAATCCCTAGGGCATATGCAAACACATGGATATTGAACAACATGCTCCTGAACGAACACTGGATCATAGAAGAAATCAAAAGAGAAATCAAAAATTTTCTTGGAGTACATGAGGATAATAACACAACATATCAAAACTTATGGGATACGGCAAAAAAAGTGTCACAGGAAAGTTTATATCAATAGGAGCCTACATTAAGAAATTGGAAAGGCACCAAATAAATGAGCTTTCAATGCATCCCAAGGATCTAGAAAAAGTGCAGCAAACCAGACCCAAATCTAGTAGGAGAAGAGAAATAATTAAAATCAGAGAAGAAATCAACAGGATTGAATCCTAAAAAAATTACAAAAAATCATACAAGCGAAGAACTGGTTTTTTGAAAAAATGAATAAAATTGACATCCCATAGGCCCAACTAACTAAAAAAAGAAGAGAAAAGACCCAAATCAATAAAATCAGAGATGAAAAAGGAAACGTAACAACAGACACCACAGAAATAAAAGAATCATCAGAAATTACTACAAAGAGTTGTATGCCAACAAACAGGGAGATCTATCAGAAATGGATAGATTCCTGGACACATGCAACCTATCTAAACTGAATCATGAAGACATAGAAAACCTAAACAGACCCATAACTGAGACAGAAATTGAAACAGTAATAAAGGCCCTCCCAACAAAGCAAAGCCCAGGACCAGATGGATTCACTGCTGAATTCTACCAGACATTTAAAGAAGAACTAACTCCATTTCTTCTCAAACTATTCAGAACAATCGAAAAAGAGGGAATCCTCCCAAATTCTTTCTATGAAGCCAGCATCACCTTAATCCCTAAGCCGGAAAATGATGCAGCATTGAAAGAGAATTACAGAGCAATATCCCTGATGAACATAGATGCAAAAATCCTCAATAAAATTCTCACCAATAGAATACAACAACACATCAGAAAAATCATCCACCCAGACCAAGTGGGATTTATCCCTGTTATGCAGGGATGGTTCAATGTTCGCAAAACAATCAATGTGATACACCACATTAACAGACTGCAGAAGAAAAACCATATGATTATCTCAATACATGCAGAGAAAGCATTCAATAAAATTCAACACCCTTTCATGATGAAAACTCTAAGCAAATTGGGTATAGAAGGAACATTCCTCAATATAATCAAAGCAATTTAAGAAAAACCCACGGCCAGCATCCTATTGAATGGGGAAAAGTTGGAAGCATTTCCACTGAGATCTGGGACCAGACAGGGATGCCCACTCTCATCACTGCAATTCAACATAGTTCTAGAAGTTTTAGCCAGAGCTATTAGGCAAGAAAAAGAAATTAAAGGGATGCACATTGGGAAGGAAGAACTCAAACTATCCCTCTTTGCAGATGATATGATTCTTTACTTAGGGGATCCACAGAACTCTCCTGAGAGACTATTGGAACCCATAGAAGAGTTTGGCAAAGTAGCAGAATATAAAATCAATGCACAAACATCAACAGCCTTTGTATACACAGGCAATGCCACGGCTGAGGAAGAACTTCTAAGATCAATCCCATTCACAATAGCTACAAAAACAATCAAATACCTTGGAATAAACTTAACCAAGGACGTTAAAGATCTCTACGATGAGTATTACAAAATCTTAAAGAAAGAAATAGAAGAGGATACCACAAAATGGAAAACTCTTCCATGCTCATGGATTGGAAGAATCAACATCATCAAAATGTCCATTCTCCCAAAAGCAATTTATAGATTCAATGCAATACCAATCAAGATACTGAAGACCTTCTTCTCAGATCTGGAAAAAATGATGCTGAAATTCATATTGGGACACAGGAGACCTCGAATAGCTAAAGCAATCTTGTACAACAAAAACAAAGCTGGAGGCATCACAATACCAGATTTCGGGGCTTACTACATGTCAGTTGTAATCAAAACAGCATGGTACTGGTACAGAAACAGATGGATAGACCAATGGAACAGAATAGAAACACCAGAAATCATCCCAAACATCTACAGCCTACTTATATTTGATCAAGGATCTAAAACCAATTCCTGGAGCAAGGACAATCTATTTAATAAATGGTGCTGGGAAAACTGGATTTCCACATGCAGAAGCATGAAGCAAGACCCCTAACTTAAACCTTACACAAAAATCCATTCACCATGGAGTAAAGACTTAAATGTATTGCCCAACGCCATCAAATTATTAGAGAACTTTGGAGAAACCCTGAAAGATATTGGCACCAGCAAAGACTCCCTGGAAAAGACCCCAGAGGCACAGGCAGTCAAAGCCAAATTTAACTATTGGGATTGCATCAAATTGAGAAGTTTCTATACTGCAAAAGAAACAGGAAAGTGAAGAGGCAACTGACAGAATGGGAAAAAATATTTGTAAACTATGCTTCAGATAAAGGATTAATAACCAGAATCTACAAAGAAATCAAGAAACTCCACAACAACAAAACAAACAACCCACTTAAGAGATGGGCCAAGGACCTCAATAGACATTTTTCAAAATGGAATATCCAAATTGCCAACAAGCACATGAAAACATGTTCCAGATCACTAGCAATCAGGGAAATGCAAATCAAAACCATAATGAGGTTTTACCTCACCCCGGTTAGAATGGCTCACATTCAGAAATCTACCAACAACAATGCTGGTGAGGATGTGGGGAAAAGGGACACTAACCCACTGTTGGTGGGAATGTAAACTGGTCAAGCCACTATGGAAGTCAGTCTGGAGATTCCTCAGAAACCTGAATATAACCCTACCATTCAACCCAGCCATCCCACACCTTGGAATTTACCCAAAGGAATTGAAATAGGCAAACAAACAAACTGTCTGTACATTAATGTTTATTGCAGCTCAATTCACAATAGCTAAGACCTGGAATCAACCTAGATGCCCATCAACAGTAGACTGGATAAATAAATTATGGGACATATACTCTATAGAATACAATAGAGCAGTAAAAATCAATGAAATCTGGTCATTTGCAAGAAAATGGAGGAATCTGGAAAACATTATGCTGAGTGAAGTAAGCCAGTCCCAAAGGGACAAATATCATATATTCTCGCTGATCAGTGATGACTAACCGAACACCAAAAAGGAAACCTGTTGAAGTGAAATGGACACTATGAGAAACAGTGACTTGATCAGCATAGCCCTGACTGTTGATGAACAACTTAATACTTTATCCCTCTTGGTATTTTTTGTTTGTTCTACATAATACTATTGGTTGAATTCTGTAATTAACACAGAGTTATTCGTAAGTGCTGAAACTTAACTGAAAACTGATCCCTGTTAATTTTAATACGGGGAATAAGAGAGGGAAGAGATGAACAATTTGGGACATGCTCAACAGGCTTGCCCCAGACAGTAGAGTTAGAAACATACCAGGGGATTCCAATTCAATCCCATCAAGGTGGCATGTACCATTCCATCTCATTAGTCCATTTGATCAATTTCTGTTCACAATTGATCATAATGATAGGACTAAGAGTCAAAGGGATCACATAAACAAGACTAATGTCTGCAAATACTAACCAATAGAATAAAAAAGAGAGAGAACAATCCAACATGGGAAGCAGGATACACAGCAGACTCACAGAATGGCAGATGCCCTAAATAGCACTCTGGCCTCAGAATCAGCCCTTAAGGCACTCGCATCTGCCTGAAAAGGCCATGAGAGTATTTCAGGCATGGAAAGCCAAGACACTCTGGGAAAAAAAAAGGGGGGGGGGCTAAATGAAAGATCTCTGTGAGTGAGATCCCAGTAGACAGAACGGGTCATCAAAGAAGGAGGTACCTTTCTCTGAAGGGAGGAGAGAACTTCCACTTTGACCATGGCCTTGTCTAAATATGATCAGAGTTGGCGAACTCAAGAGGCTTCCATAGCCTTGGCAGCTCATGACAAGAGCCTAGGGTGGTTACTGATGCCATAAACAAGAGTGTCAATTTCTTAATTCAACAACAGGAGTCACTGTGCACTTACTCCTCATGTAGGATCTCTGTCCTTAGTGTGCTGTACATTGTGATTTAATGCTATAACCAGTACTCAAACAGTATTTTTCACTTTGTGTTTCTATGTGGGTGCAAACTGTTGAAATCTTTACTTAATGTATGCTAAACTGATCTGCATATAAAGAGAATTCAAAATGAATCTTGATGTGAATGGAAGGGGAGAGGGAGTGGGAAAGGAGAGGGTTGCGGGTGGGAGGGAAGTTGTGTGTGGGGGAGAGCCATTGTAATCCATAAGCTGTACTTTGGAAATTTATATTCATTAAATAGAAGTTAAAAAAAAAAAGTTAAGCACAGACATGGATGACTAAATATACTTAACTAAAACTTCTAGAGACAAAAATTATGATATGAGATGAAAATATATTAATGGGATTAATGGAAGATTAGATTTTAAAAAGATTTTATTTATTTATTTGAGAGTTAGAATTACAGACAGTGAGAGGGAAAGATAGAGAATGGTTTTCCTTCCGTTGGTTCACTCCTCAAATTGCTGCAACAGCCAGAGCAGTGCTGATCCAAAGCCAGGATCCAGGTGCTTCCTTCCAGTCTCCCATGCGGGTGCAGGGGCCCAAGGACTTGGGCCATATTCTACTGCTTTCCCAGGCCACAGAGAGCTGGATTGGAAGAGGAGCAGCCAGGATTAGAACTGGCGCACAAATGGGATGCTGGCGCCGCAGGTGGAGTATTAACCTACTGCACCAAGGAGACATCCCTGTAAGAATAGATATTACAGAAGAAAATATTAATGGACTTGAAGTCATAGTAAGAGAAACCATTCAAAATTAAATGAGAATTGGCAAGCGCCACAGGTCACTTGGCTAATCCTCCACCTTCAGCGCTGGCACCCCAGGTTCTAGTCCCTGTTGGGGCAGCAGATTTTGTCCCGGTTGCTCTTCTTCCAGTCCATCTCTCTGCTGTGGGCCGAGAAGGCAGTGGGCCACAGCACCCACGTGGGAGACCAGAAAGAAGCACCTGGCTCCTGGCTTCAGATCCATGCAGCGCACTGGCCATAGCGGCCATTTGGAGGGTGAACGAATGGAAGACCTTTCTCTCTGTCTCTCTCTCACTGTCTAACTCTGCCTGTCAAAAAAAAAAATAAATGAGAGTAAAATATTTTTAAAAAAAGTTGAACAGGGAAGCAGTAAACAGTGCAACACTTTTAAGCAGCCTATATATATATATATATATATATATATATATATGCCTGAAGAGTGGAATTGGATGGTATAAATATATATCAGAGAAACATGTTTGGAGTTTTCCTAAATTAGAGGAAAACACTGCACTCTAGATCAAGCAATTATGTAGACACGAGTACACAAGAAAGAAGAAAATATTGCTTAAAACCAGGCACAAAAGTAAGATTTTAAAAATAAACAGAAAAAATTCATGCTATATACAGGGGAATAAATTTGAAGAAGACATCATGTTTCTCATTAGAATTAACAGCAGTATGTAAAGAGTGGATCTAATTGACCTAACTGACACTTATAGAATACTCCATTCAACAATAACAGAATGCATATTCCTTTCAAGAGCTCAGAGAGCATTACTCAAAAAATTTAAATAGATCTTAGTAAATATAATGATTTCATTCATACAAAACTGATGTTTAGATTATAAATCAATGATATCCAAGTTAAACCAATGAAAGTTTTCTACAAAGTACTCAATAATTTGTAAACTAAATAACATACTTCAACTAAAGCAAAAGTGAAAGAAGAAATTAAAAGAGGAAGCATATTAAATAAAACTAAAACACACTCTATCAAGGCTCTGCAATTCATTTATATCAATGATTGTAGTGAAGTTAGTATCAGCAAATCTTGATATGAGAAAAGAAGAAACACCTCAAATCACTGACTTTAACTCCTACTCTGTGAAAATGGAACAATCGGAATAAATTAAGCCAATAGCAGGAAAAAAAATGAAAATAAACAAAAAAAGGTGAAACAAATACACAATACAGAAAAGTCAGTGAAACACTTTGTTCTTTGAAAATATCCATTTACAAAATTGATAAGCTTCTACTCAGACTGATCGGAAAATTAAAAATTTATTAAAATCAATACAAAGTAATATCACTATAGATTCTGTAGATGTAAAAAAGATAATTGATGAATATTTTTTAAAATTTAGAGACAAAAAATTTGGAAACATTGATGAAGTAGACACATTTATAATACACAAACAACCAGCATTTACCCAAGAAGAAATAATCTGAATAGGCATACTTACATTAAGGAGGTTGAACTTTAAGCATGAAATTTTCTATAAAAATAATCTATAGGCTCAAGTTTTTCACTATTGAATTATGTCAAAAGGTTAAGGAACACGTAATACCAAAAATATAAATTTTACACAGATTTTTTTTCAATTAAATTGAAGGGACGAGTATATTTACCCATACAGTCTGTAAGGCAAATATTACCCTGGTACCCAAACAAGACAAAGACAATACAAGGAAAGAAAATTGTAAGTCAATGTCCTTTATGAATATGGACTCATAAATTCTTAATAACATTTTGTCAAATCAAATAAAAAATATTAAAAAGCTAAAAATGCATGATCAATAAAAATTAATTTTAGGTAGACAGACACATATTAGAAGATTAGAAATGGAAATAAAAGGTAACAATAAAAATGTGAAACATTCAAGAATACATATGACTGAAGTTGAGCCAAGCTTCTGCACTGAAAGCTACAAAATATTGCTGAGAGAAATTAAAGATCTGTATAAACATAATGACACACTTTTTCATGCTTTTTAAGAATCATCACAGGTTGCAGGCATTTGGCACAGCAGTTAAGCCTTTGTCTGGGACACTCACATCCCATACTGGTGTGCTAGTTCCAGTTGAGGTTACTGAGTTTCTGATCCAGCTTCTTGCTACCACTCAAACTCATAAGCAGCAGATGGTGTTTCAAGAACTTGAGTCCGTGCCCCATGTGGGAGATCTGAATTGTATTCTGGGCTTGTGTCTTTTGCCTGGTCCAGCCCTGGCTGTTATGGGCATTTGGAAAGTCTTTCTCTCTGTATCTCCCTCTTTTTCTCTCTGCTTTTTGAATAAAATGTAAATAAACGAATAAAAATAAAAAGTTATCATTAATTTTCATAAATTGATCTGTAGATTCAACATAATGCCAATCAAAATCTCAGCAAGTTTTTTTTTGAAGAAATTGAAATGTTCATTCTAAAATTTACAAGGAAATGCGCAGAACTAACAATTGTCAAAACAAGTAAAAATAACACAGAATAATTAACACTACTTTCTTTCAAGACTTATTATAAAACAACAGTACCTATGACAGCATTTAATCAGTTTAAATGCAGAAAAAATAGATGAATGGAACTGGATAAAAGCTTCCAAAATAGGCATATGGAAGTCTTAGTTTAGAAAAATTTCCAAAGACAATTTAGTGAAGAGACTAATCTTTACAATAAATGTTCTTGAAAATACTGAAATTCACCTACAAACAAAACAAAACACTTTCATGCATACCTCATACCATGTACAAACATTTAAGGCAGACTAGACTCTAGTCTAAATGGAAAACCTAAAGCTACAAAACTTATGGAAGAAATTATAGTAGAAAATCTTTGTGACCTGGTATTTGTGAACACATTGTTAGAGACAATGACAACAAAAAGTACAATTCATTAATGTTTTTAAAATATTTTATTTCATTTATTTGAGAAGCAAAGCTACAGAAAGAAAGAGGGAGAGACAGAGCGAGAGAGAGGTCTTCCATTCACTGGTTCACTCCCCAAATGGCAGCAAGGACCGGAGCTGGGGAGATCCGAAGCCAGGAGCCAGGAGCTTGTTCCAGGTCTTTCATGTGGGTGCAGGGGCTCAAGCACTTAGGCCATCTTTCACTGCCTACCCAGGTACATAAGCAGGGAGCTGGATCAGAAGAACAGCCAGGACATGAGCCAGTGCCTATGTTGGGTGCCGGCACCACAATTCATTAATTTTTAAATGATTGAACAGTTGGACTCCATCCAAATTAAGATCTTCAGTTCTTTGAAAGAAACTTAGATAAAACAGACAAGTCATGGGGCCAGTGTTCTGGCATAGCAGGTAAAGCCGCTACCTGCAAAGCCAGCATCTCATATGTGCACCGGCTCATATCCCTGCTGCTCCGTTTCTGATCCAGTTCTCTGCTAATGGGCTAGGAAAAGCAGTGGAAGATGGCCCAAGTGTTTGGACCCTTGCTACCTGCATAGGAGACCCAGAAGAAGCTCCTGGCTCCTGGCTTCCAACCAGCCCAGTCCTGGTTATTGCAAACATTTTGGGAGATAGAAGATCTCTCTCCCTTCTGTGTCTCCCTCTCTCTCTGTAACTGCTTCAAATATATTTATAAATATATTTATATTTCTAAAATTATATTTTTATGGACAAACTTGAAACATATATGGAAAATATCAATGAAGCAATTTTGGGGATGATAGTAGCTTTTTCTATTTTTTAAATTTATTTTTTTTTTATTTTTTTACCTTCTTTTATTTAAGGCAAACAAACTTCATGCATTTCATATTTGCAAATTCAGGAACATAGATGAAGAGTATTTTATCACTGACATTATTAAAAGATGTTTGCATATGGAGGTAACAGTAGAAATGTAACTGACTGTCGCTCAGCTTGTATTAAAATTCTCCGTAGACAACACTCCTCATTGCCTGCAGGAGGGAGTCCACTCTCATTGGTCTACCATGAGTGGTACATTTATCCACCCCAGGTTCTCAGCAGGAGACTGTTGTAATTAATGTTCAGTTTGCGGCCTCCAAACACCACTATGGTAGTGCCAAGAACTTTTAGTAGTGTGAGGTTTTTGGTCCTTCTGAGAGCCTTCAGTTGCTTACAGCATTGCATGACATACGATACCTCTACAATGTGTGTAGCTTGAAGGTGGTTTCTTTCTATGCCTTTTTGTAGGTGACGCTGCTTCTTCACACATAGTGCACCTCTCTGCGTCTGCATTCACCCATACGCGCGCGCGCGCGCACACACACACACACACACACACAGAAACACCAGTTTTCTTCCTTGTCTGTGATAAAGTGTAAGGAAGAAAGATTGTCTTCAGTGCTCAGCCCTCAATCGATCCTCATCCCCCATATATGTCTAGTTGTGATCTGCTTGTCTGACTCCCAGCACTGCCAAACCTCGTTTCCCTCTTCACACACATTTACCTGTTCTCTTCCTCTCTCTCCATGGTCAGGGAACTCACACAAACACACTCCTCTTTTCACAACTTATTGATTTATTTTTAATCATTACTATCAGTGCACCATTCTTGTGCAGGATTTGGTCCTTAAACAGTTGGACACTGTTTGACACAGAACATTGCTTGGAATAGTTCAATTTCCCAGTGTGCCTTGCTCCTGGTCTGTTGATTTTTGTTATGTGCTTTGCTGAGACCTTGGCTGAATATTGTTGGCTCTATTGTTGTATTAGATTTTCCTAAAGAGATGGTAAAAGGGATAGTATTTTTTCTTAAGAACCTTGGATAAGGCCTTTTGCCATCATTGTCTTCTGCACTTGATAATGGAATAGGGTAATCCCGAGAAAGTCATTGGTTTTTGCATAAGAGGGTGGTTACTGGGAAGGAGTACAATGGAGGATGGAATATGTGCCAGGCAAGGATATGTAGGAGTTAGGAGCAGGAGTTTTATAAACGACGTTTGAGAGGGATCATCTCACGTTGCTACTGCCTCTGGACCAGAGTTCACAGGAGGTCTTCCACTTCCTTCCCCTCATGCTTCTCACTGGGGATCTAGGCCCTGGTACTTCGCTGATCAATGTAGCCACATGGAACACAGCAGCACCTAAAGAACCTTCCCCATCAGCTCTGCCCTCTCTTCCCATTTTCCCAGAGTCAATTCTAGTGCTACACATGACAGGGAGAGTGACTTCTCAAAGCTGTTCCCCATGGTCACGCCATTCAGTGGCTCATTCTGTTATGTCTCAGAGTTCACAATTATCTAGAATTTTGAACATTTTACCAAAAATACCTGCAAGCTAACGTGACTATTGAAGTTCCTGTGGACATGTGAATGATCTCATTTTAACCAACACATTTTCTCTATGCAACTTTCATTTCTTGGATAGTACCAGGCAACTTTCCAATCCCACCTCTTTTGCCCAAAGTCCATATCGCTCCCCTTAGCTTTCTGTTTATGTCTGTGAAGACAAGCTATAGATAGGAGTGACAATATGAATTAATCTCAAAATATTTACTTTGAAATAAGAAGACAACAAATAAAAAGGAAATTTTGTGACTCCTTTTATTAAAACTCTAGAAAATGCCAACAAATCAATGGTGTCTGAAAGCAGCTCAGTAGTTGCTTGAAGTACAATGTTCAGAAGGTGAAATCACAAAGAGGTATGAGGGGATTGTGTTTGTGTGTGTGTGTGTGTGATGAATCACTGTCTTGATCATGGTGTTGGTTTAACAGGTAGATACATATTTCAGTGCTTATCAAATTGAATAGTTCATGTTCAGTTTATTGTATGTCAACTACACCTCAGTAAGGCTATATAAATGTCAACAAGGAATGTAATTAGAACTCCTTACACACAAAGATTCACAGGAACCTTTTGAAATATCCCTTTACAGCAAGGACACAAAATATTTAGGCTTTAATTCCTGTAACAGAAGCAGGTGAGATTTCAATCTGAGACTTGTCATGTGTTCAGGGGTGAAGACCTTCTGTTGTCCCTTTGTGTTAAGCCATCTGAACTCAGAGCATTTTGCATATTATAGTAAAATGCTTTAGTAGCTGCAAAAAAATAAATAAAATATCACTTTAATCAGTATGTGAAGCTTAATAAAAAGTCACCGAAATTTCAACAATATCCCTAAACAATTTAAAAACTTTAATAAATTCTTCTTAATCTGACTCATCTGACTTATTTTTTTAATTACTGCTGCTATTTCTCCCTTTTGGACTTCATTTCCCCCCAAAATAGAAATTATTCCATGGCAATAAAGTGATTTGTCTTTCAGGTCAAATCCACAGGGCTTTGCACTTAAATTTCTAATTGCCTACTTTCATGTAAGACACTGAATATTATTGTTTGATCTCAGAAAGTAAAATGAAGTGATCATCTAAAAAAGTCAAAGGATAACTAAAAATAAAGCAAGTAAACACCAGACTCCCTTGGGACCAATTACAGTGTTATATCTACTAAAACCATATCATGTCACATGGATTTCATTTATTGCATCTAATTTATTTCATATTTATTAAATTTTTCAAATGACTCAAGTGCTCTGACAGACATCAAATGGCCTGACTTATAATTCCAGACTTATCATGTGATAAGTGAATAAAATCCCCTCAAGGATGTTCATGTCCCAGTTCCCAGAATATGGGAATATATTTTACATAGAAAAAAGAATCTCCAAGTTGATTTAAGATTAAAAATCTAAAATTAGGAGATTACTCCGGATTATCCAGATAGGACCAGTCCAATAACATGAATTCTTAGAAGCAGATAGCATTTCCTGGCTCTGGTAAGAGGCATTTATCATCGTGAATATAGGATAATGGTTAGTGGTATGCATGCTTCTGGCTTTGAGGATGGAGTCAGAGCTCAAAGTTAAGGAATGTTGACAACCTCTAGATCCTTGCCAACATTTGGATTTTAGTCCAGTGAGAGCTATTTTGGGTTTCTGAACCATAGAATTGTAAGATAATAAATTTGTGTTGTTTGTGGTAATGTGCTACAGCAGTGGTAGAAAATGGGTAAGTCCCCTGTACCTACTTAGAGATTTTATGACCATGGGCAAACCAAGGAATAGCTACATTTTTCCTCCTCATTCCTTAGATTTGTTGAGCAGATTTTGGCCAAACTTAATAAAGCATTGTCAGTGAATTGATTCCCAAGATATAGAATAAAAACTGGGACTCTTCCAAAAAGCGGAGCAGTCAGCTGCACATCTTAATCTGATGAAGAAGGGAAAGAAAAGACCGAGAAGATTAGACTGTGATGTTTTCTGGTCAATGAAGCACTCTTCTTTTATGAAAGTGCACACACTAATATTTGAGATTAAATCTTAAGCAGCATCAGGTAAACCTTTGCTTTTGCAGAAAAATGAGGGTGGTGACCTCTGAAAAGGAATATATATAGAGAGAGATAGATAGACACACACACATATATATACACATATATATACATATATATATATATATATATGGTCTTACATTGTTTTGTTCAAATTTGTGTATTTTCTCTTTGACTCTTCGGAAACCAAAAATGAAGGGTATTTAGGTTGTCCAAAATATGCAAGTTTTCACAGTAACTGTGATAAGAGGTGAGAATAAATTCAGCTAAGTTGAGATTTTGGTATGGAACTTAGAAACAGATTTTATGACTTGCTTATAAATTCCTAAAGCAAAAGATAAAATTCAAATGCTAAATAACCTTAATAGAGTTCATGTGAATACCCTTTTATTATTGATTACTTTCTCAAATTGATGTTGCCAGTTCTCTAAATGCTAGTGTAATATTTGTATTAAATAAAAGTCAGTAGTCATGCAAAATGGAATTCAAATAGTGAATCAGCATTCCAAAAGTTAACTTTGTGACTGATAATCTGAAGGAATGCAACATATCCTTGATTTCTTCTTCTTCATCAATGAGCCCCTCTCAGTTGGCTTCCCTTCTGTGTTAAAATTCTTTATATATGTGCATGTGTATGTGTGTGTGTGAAAATCACTTAACATGATATTTACCCTTTAAAAATTTTAAGTAAACAATGCCTATTGATCACTATATTCATAGTGTTATATAGCAAATCTCTGGAACTGAATCAGCCTGTAACTTTATACCATTTGTACCCATAGGAAACAATTCCCCATATCTCTCTCCTCCCATTTCCTAGTAACCATTATCCTATAGCCTATTTTTATAGCTGAGTGCTATAGACAACACATTGAAGGAGAACCACACGATGTTTGTTCTTAGTTGTATGACTTATTTAATTTGTCATAATGTCCTCCAAATAATACTTATGTCATCCATCAGAAAATTAATGGGTAAACAAAATGTACTATATATGTACAATGAAGTTTTATTCAGCCCTAATAAAGGAAAATCCTACCATTTGGCTAAAATTTTGTAGATAGATTTTTTTTTCTTTCTAGTTTGCCTGAGAACGCACCAAATATGAATCAGTTTTAATGGCAATGAATGAGATGTAGAGTAAATGTAAAGACAACTGTTCTATTTTGGAAATAATTCCAGTAAAACATAAATGAGTCTCCATAGGACTGAATGGTATAAATTCTTGATTAAAGTTTATAGAAAGGTGTAACCAATGACTGAAGCTAGTCTTTTAATTCTATGATTATCCCATTATAAGCATGACTGAATTAAGCTGAAACATGATATTTGACTAGTACTAATTACAATGTTTTATCAAATTTATGATACTATGTAATAAGAGCAGGAATACCTGAGATATTATTGAAATCACACTAGGGGCCAGTGCTGTGGCATAGTGGGTAAGGCCACCGCCTGCATTGCTGGCATCCCATATGGGCTCCAGTTTGAGTCCCGGCTACTCCACTTCCCATCCAGCTCTCTGCTGTGGCCTGAGAAAGCAGTGAAGCAGTGGAAGATGGCCCAAGTCAGATCTGCACAGCTGCAGCCATTGTGGCCATCTGGGGGAGTGGAGACTTCTCTCTTTCTCTGTGTGTCTCTCTCTCTGCCTCTGAATTTATGTAAATCTGCCTTTCAAATAAATATATAAATCTTAAAAAAAAGAAATCACGTTAAACCATTAATGTTGAAATCTAACAAGTCTGAGTAGAATTCATGTGTACAGACTCAGTATTGAAACTGACTTAACTTTTGAAAGAATTCATATTCTTGGGACTTGCAGCTAACTTTAGGTGAGGCCAATATTGAGATATTAATTTTTAGTTGAAGCAGTTTGATTTGATATATCTGCTCCCACCAAAAATTTTTTAAGCAAGCTCTTGAGGTACGATGAAGTAGAGTGTTTTTAACAATATATTTTAAATCAATACATGACCACATATTGAAGAGATTTTTGTTACAATCTTTTCAAATTCTAAATCAAATAGTATTCTCTAATTAGTAGAAGGTGACAAATAACCTTGGCTTACAAAGAATTATATTATCTCTGATTCTGGTTACCGAAACACCTCGTTTTCAGGAGAATCTTATACAATTTCACCTTTTCAAACTTAAAATAAAAATACATATAAAATAATAACTATATATAAATGGGCACTCAAAAAATCAAAATGTTAAGTTTGCGGTAAACAGAAAAATATATTAAGACAAGCTTTCATTTTTATCACAAAATTAACTTTAGATGAAGTAAATGGAAAATAGCTGTGCTTCCAACCAGATGATTTAGTAGCGCATTTAGCTCTAGATGTATAATTTTCTCTACCTGAAGTAAATCATAACTGTTGTTATTACCACTTCCAGCTGACTTTTATCCTGATTTAAAAAATCAATAGATCAATAATTGGTACCTGCTTTAATGATTTGAACATTATTAGGCTTAACTCAGTTGCCTAGGAGACCTTACTGTAGACAGAGTCCAGCTATCATTTAAATTTGAGATATTTCTGAGTAAAGATGCTTTCCTTTCATTTTAGAAGAACCACAGGGAAGCAAATGTAACATTTTTTTCTTTTGGTGGTAGCAATTTTAAAGAAAGAATTGTGAAAGAGTCACAATATGTTATCATTTACCTAAGAATTGCATTAGAGTTATGAAGAAGGCATTTTCTCAAAAGAATAAATCATTGTAATAATTAAAAGGTAGTGTTGTAATAACAAAAATTTGGAATTCTCTCTCACGTTCCCTGTAAAGTTTTCACCATAATAGATTTCATATATTGTTTAAGTTTCAATGAAATCTGAAGGCATTCAGATTTTCTAAGGGTATTATGCACTACCTATCAAAAACTATTGACGTTATTTCTCCTAAACACAATATTAAATTGTCCTGGAAGCAAACATAGAATGCATGATGCTGTCTGTTTCTCTTTTGTCCCATTTATGCTCTTAGATTTCCAAAAGGAAATGTATTGGTATCTTGTAAAGCTGGATTACAAAATTTTTCCAAGCAATTCTCTTACATTGCTGAATTATAATGCTTATCTCATATCCACACACAAAACTCGAGGATGAAATGCGGCATTTGTTCCCCTTTGGCAAGAGCTCAGAAATCATTTTTGTTGGATTTCCGTTTTGTCGTTCTGTCAAAAATAATTTACTGGAATTAGCTCTGTCTATTTATCCCATGTGTATGTGTGTATGTGTGTGTGTGTGTGTTGGGTCATGTTGTAACATACTCAATAGAAACATTACATTTTATGTTCATATAAGTGAAATGATCTCTTTCCATAGGGAATGTAAAAATTTTGTAAATAAACAGCTCACAAAATAACCCAAATTATTCAATTGGATCTGAGTGCTACATCAGCTCTTACACTTGACTTCATCTGAAGATGAAACAGTGACTTACAGACTCTCCCAAATATAAGTTTTATGTTTCATTAACATTAAAAAGCTCTTTTAATAAGACTACCTGCTACAGCAGGGGTGTGTTTTCCCCAGCACAATCCTTTTCCTAGGTTTGAGCCTAATAGCTGTTTATTGCAAAGTGTCCACTTCTAAATATGCTTGAATAAACTTCGGCAGTGTTTGCCAGTTCATAAATGAAGCTGATGTATCTGCAATTACTTTTCTTACTGTTGGCAGCAGCAATGCTTATGATTGCCTGGGCTACTTATCTTAATGCTCTGGTGCTGCAAAGGAAAGAGGCAAAGGGATGCAAATGGGCTCTGCAGATATTACACTCAGCTATCATGAGATGCTTGATGCAGGCTCTTCGACTCCCAGCTGGCTAAGCCTGCAGTTATCAGGTGGCACCTTAAGTGACTGAAGCTCTCCCGGATTTCAACTTTTATTTGTACCTTTTCTGTTTCATAGAAAATAACTGGAGGGGGCCAGCCTTGTGACTTAATGAGTTAAGCCACTGTCTGTGACGCTGATACACCATATGGTTGCTGTTTTCTGTCACAGCTTCTCCACTACTGATCCAATAATGGCTTGGGAAAAGCATCCAAAGATGGCACAAGTATTTGGGCCCTGTGCCCACATGAAAGACCTGGAAGTAGCCCCTGGCTCCTGGCTTCAGCTTGGCCTAACCCTGGCCATTTTGGCCATTTGGGGAATGAACCAGTGGGTGGAAGCTCGCTTGCTCTCTCTCTCTCTCCCTCTCTCTATCTGTAATTGTGACTTTTAAAATAAATAAATAAATTCTTTATAAAAAAGCATTTAAGGCTCCTGAATCAGTGTTTAGGATTATGCCAAGAGTGACCAAACTTAGAAGAAAAAGTCATAGTCTCATATAGAAGATGAGTTTGGAAACAGATTACAGGTCAATGAATTATAAGAAAATAAATTGTGTTAATAATTCCAAAGATGAAATTCTATTATTTTATTGATCACATGTACTCATTTTTTCAAGATTTACTTACTTATTTAAAAGACACAGAGAGAGGGAGAAAAAGAGAGAGAGAGAGAATGAGAGAGAGACAGAGGGAGAAAGTGCGAGAGAGCACTATTATGTGCACTGGTTCACTCCCCAAATGGGTGCAAAAGTGAGGTGTGGGCCAAGCTTAAGCCAGGAGCCAGGAACTCCATCCAGTTCTCCCACATGGGTGGCAGGGACCCAAGTACTTGGGTCATCTTCTGCTGCCTTCCCATGCGCATTAGCAGGAAGCTGAACTGGAAGAGGAACAGCTGAGACTTGTACCAGCATTCTGATATGTGAGGTCAGCATTGCAAGAGGCAGCTTACCTTGCTGTGCCACAACATGGGCCCCCAATATTGTGACTTCTTTTGTGTACCACATAGACAAATATATTGGGAAGGCTATTTTCATTGTTTTGCTTTTGTTTTCCTCCCTGAAGAGAGAAAATTCCCAAATACTTTCCAGCCAATGTAAATATTATTTAAAATGTCACTCTATAATATTGAACTTTTGTTCTAATGAAGCTTCATCACAACACTGAGAACACGCTTATGTATAAAGGATTGCTGTTCAGGAAAGGTGTCATGATCTAGAGACAAAAACTAGAGACCAAAAAATAGAGACAAAAATCTAGAGACACAAATACTAGACCCCAAGGAAATAGATTTTCCATGGGACAAACATGATTTGCCATGCCACAATGTGATAATTCAAATTAGTATTCTGAATAATCCAGAGGAAATAACTGAGGCCCATGAGGCAATACATCAAAATCCGGATACAAAGGCAAATATTTTAAGGTGATTTTAGCTTGGTTTTTATTAGCAGTATGAGAACATTTTGAAAATACATCAATATTGAATGTGTCCTATATATGCAGCATACATTTATATATTCCAGTCATGTCCGTCCTGTGGTACTGCGTCAGTTTTACTATATGTGTCTGAGAAGTTGAGAGAGCAGAGGGCATGAGATGGAGTGACCTTAAGTATTGCCCTGGAGTGGTTATCTGTTTGGATTAGAAGAAGAATTGATGGATTTATATGTATGTGCATTTGATAGGATTTATTTGCTTTTATTTCTAATACAACATGTGAAATATATAGTACAAACAGTCTTAAAGGTTATATAAAGCAAGAACATGCTGAAGCCAGGAGAGTAGAACTCTATCTGGCTCTTCCACATGATTGGAAGGAACCCAAGTGTTTGGGCTATCTTCTGCTACTTTCCTAGTTGCATTAGCAGGAACCTGGATCAAAATTAAAGCAGCAAGGATTCAAGCCAGTGCTCATACTGGATGCCAGTAATCCCAAGGGAAAGTTTAATCCACTATACCACAATTTTGGTCCTAAATAAAACTTAAAATGAAAAAATGTTGACCATAGATCATCTAGTGTTTGTGGCATTAATGTCCCAAATGATGCACTCTTGAACATTTCTTGCCCTTTAATTCCAGTGTACATTCACTTGCCATACCTCCGAAGCATGATGGCACAATGGTCCAAGAAAAAGTGTTGGTCTTGAGTTTGGGTCTTAGACCCTTGAACTGTGTAGCACAGCTATATTTCCAGATTAAATGCATCAGTGTCTCCCAATTCCAATATTCCCTAGTAGATGAATTTCAGGTCAAACACTGACACCCATTGCTTCTCTGTAGTTTTTCTAAGAAAGGGCCAATGCGCTTTTTTTAAAATTAATATAAAGAGAACAGATTTCATGTATTTCATAGATACAATTCTAAAAAGATAACCATATTTCCCTTTCTTCCTCTTTCCCTCAATTCTCATCCTTTCTTTCTTCTTTTAAAAATTTTGTTAAAAGCACAATTTTAGTTCACTCTATAATCACAAGCTTAATGTACAACTAAGCATACAAGTGAAAGTAGAAAGGCCACAATTCTACAGGAGTATAAACAAGGGCTAAAAACATCAATCAAATCTATACCATTGCATTGTTTTCAACAAACATTTAGTTATGAATTTTTCAAACCCACAGAACGTTTGTAAGCATTTTAAATTGGCATTAAAATATTTGACTTTATGAAATGTTGAAGATGTGATTAAAATTCTGGTCCTTTTCCAATCATGAGAAGTATAGAATCTAATGAAAAATTAAAATAACTAATAATAAGTGAACTTTTCATTCAATGACTTATTGAAAAAAATATATAATGAGTTCTTGGGAAAGGAGAGGAAGTGCTATGGAATCTCACATGGAAGTAGAGATTTATCAAGCATGTCAGACAATCATTTCTTCACAAAAACTAATTGCCATGTGTGTGGAGGAAAAAAAGGAATGTTACACCTATCTTAAAGTGCTGTAACAGAAACCTACAAACAAATACCAAAACCTTCAGCGAAAAGAATTTCTATATTAAAGCACAAGTAGAAATCAGTCCACATGCAGAGAGACAAAGCTATCTATGAACAGTCTGATCATCCTAGAATGATTTTGAACATTTAGGATAAAACCAAGGGTCAGCAGAATTTGCATCATTGATTGCCACTTGTGATAAGTTACATTGCATCTGATTTGTCATGAGCAAAATTTGCATAATAATCTGGAAACAGAAAGGCTTATTCACGAGCACTATTTTTTTTCTAAGTGAAAATAGAGGTACAGATCCACACTGTTCCTGATATATCTTATTGGCATACTGAACATGTATAAAAGTCATTGCCATTTATTGCCTCAATTCATGGACAACTTCAATGACACAGTACTTAATTAAATACAAGTTTCCTTTACTAAGTTTTTATTGAGTCTGATATAATGATTATATCCAAATGCCTAATGGTACCAATGAAAAAATTACTCAAGTGATTCTCTGTGTTTGAAGGTTTTAGAAATGATATATATCTGAAAATATGGTAAATAAGCTTCTTTACACAATATTTCAGTATTTCTCAATTTTGATGTATGCTATTTACATGATACACCCTATGTGTACAATGATGACTATAGTTAAAAATGTGGACTGAATGGAGACTGGGTCACCAAAGTTTTATAACATCTATGTTAATAGGTTACCAGAATTTTTTTACAACACTGTGTAACTGCATCATACAACCTTGAGACAAGAAAAGACCTTGAACTTCTTTCTATAATGGTATAGTTCTCCATGAGGAAAAAGCTGAGGTCACTAGAAGTCAAGAGCTTTGTTTAAGGTCACAAAGCTAGATAGTAACAGAATTGAGACTAGAATTCAGGCCCTCATTTCCTAGGCTGCTTCTTTTTTTCATTTTTATGTCAGCTGTGGTTATATTAGAGCACATAAGGGATTGAACTCACAAGGACATCATTTCTAGGTGGCTCTATTTCATGGTGTGGAATTGGAAAATGGTTTAAGAATTCAGATGAATTTAGAATGTGTATGTGTGTGCATGCACATGTGTGTGTGTTTGATGAGACTATATTTTTGAATGTAGTATGCACAATATATGTACAGTGATAGAATCAATTATACTGAGACTTGCACATGGAGTTACAAGTAGGTAAATTTTTGATTTTCCAGATATGTAGATCATATACATTCAGAGCTGAAACAACACTTGGATCAATAGTTTCTAACTTTTTGGTGATTAAAGATACCTTTGAGCATCAGAAAAAAAGTCTCTAGGTGAAAATTCATACGCTCACACATCACATATGTTATATTCAGGTGTTCCTATAGCCTCAGTAACCAAAGATGAGTTCCTCCCATTTTCTCAGACCAAATATCACTTCTTAAGTTGCTGTATGGTGAGATATCCTGCCTTGTAAGTCATCTACTCTAACTCCTGTGCTTTGTTCAAAATAAGATACATATAACGAGAGAGAGGGAGAGACTTCCAAAGTCCACATTACCTTATCCATTCATTTTGGAGTTTAGGATATTATTCTTTCTTTTCTAAAAAGTATTTTTTAAAAAAATCTTTTAATTTTTTTATTAATATAAAGAGAACAGATTTCTTGTATTCCATAGCTATGATTCTAAAAGAAAACCATAATGCTTTCCCTTCCTCAATCTCCCTCATTCCTTCCTTTAGTTTCAGTACACTCTGTAATCACAGTCACAATGTACCACTAGCCATAATATTAAACAACTAAAAAATATAAAGACCACAGTTCCTCAGGAGTATAAACAAGGATTAAAAACAACAATCAGTTCTTAGGATACATGTTTCATTTCTATACTTTTTTTGTATTCTATATTAACTACCAAATGTCAGAGAAAACATATGATATTTGTCTTTTTTGGACTGGCTTATTTCACTAAGCATAATGGTTTCCAGTTTCATCCATTTTCTTGCAAAAGAAAGAATTTCATTCTTTTTTTTATGGCTGAGTGGTATTCCATAGAGTATATATACCACATTTCCTTTATTCAGTCACTAGTTAATAAACATTTGGGTTGATTCTATATTTTTTAATTTATTTATTTTCCCAACAAAACCTTTTATTTAAAGAATACAAACTTCATGCATTTCATAAGTACAACTTTAGGAATATAGTGATTCTTCCCACTTTACCTACCCTCTTAACCACACTCCCACCCACCTTCCGCCTCCCTCTCCCATTCCCAGTCCTATTCTCCACCAAAATCCATTTTCGATTAACTTTATACACAGAAGACCAACTCTATACTAAGTAAAAAGTTCAATAATTTGCACACACGCAGACACACACACAAAAAAACTGTTCCTCAACAGTCGAGATAAGGGCTGTTCAAAATCAATGCATCTTGTAGTTAATATTACTTCTTTTTATTTAGAAACTTAATTAACTTTAAAGAAGCACCCAAGAATGATACATGTTTTGGGGGCACTTAGACATAGTTAGAATACAACTATTTGAGGACAGAGGTCCTGCATGTGGAGTTAGTGCACAGTGACTCCTGTTGTTAATTTAACAATTGTAATATAATTTCAGTGATCACCTGAGGCTCTTGACAGGAGCTGCCTAGGCTATGGAAGCCTTTGAATCCACAAAACCTGTTAGTGTTTAGATAAGGCCATAGCAAACCAGAAATTCTCTCCTCCCTTCAGAGAAAATCACTTCCTTTTTTGATGACTACTTCTTTCCACTGGGGTCTCCACATTAGCTATTGTGAATTGAGCTACAATAATCATGGGGGTACAAATAACTCTTTCATATGCTGATTTCGTTTCCGTTGGGTAAATTCCCAGCAGTGGGATGGCTGGGTCAAATGGTCAATATATTTTCAGATTTCTGAAAAATCTCCATACTGCGTTCTATATTCTTTGAACTTACATTATTTGAAATATTTTTGTCATTCTCCTTTGAAGATGATATAAAACTGAATTGCTATGTTATTTGGTTACATATGCTAATTTGAACTTTAATTGAAAAGCAAAGACATTACTTTTAACTCATACCTAGTCTAGGGTTAAATAACAGAAAGGATTTATATATAAAATGTATCCTTAACAGGAGCTTGTTTCAATTAAAGATCAGATTTAAGGATTCATGTAAACCCGAATTGCAACATGGAGTTTTTTACACAGTCCTCATTCCTAGGTAGGTAATCAGTAGTTGAGATACCAGCACTATTGAATATTTTTCTACATATCAAAATTTCATTCCTACCATTGTTATAAAAAATATTTGAAAGTGGTTTCATTCTTAAAGTCTCCAGTGTTTAGCTTGATGATTATAAAATCAGTGTAGATTTTGGATTACATACTTAATTGTCAAAATTATCTGAATTACTGCCTATAAATGCAGGCAACTGTGTATGTTTGATAAGTCATCATTTGCTTTATTGATGTTGTGCACGGTTGTCCCTCACAGCATGTGTATAAGGGCTTTAAAAAGACTTTCCTTGACACGGAAATCAGTGAAGGGTCATTATCACCTGACTGCAGAGACAGATGTGTGGTGGAATGAGAAGGCCATGCCAAGATGGCCACTGGCAACAGTTTCATCATAGCCCTGCAGAGCTAGCCCCTCCAAATGCATTGTCTTTGATAGGAGTCTCTGGTTTATGTACTTATTTTTATTTTATTTTGTTCTTTTTTACTTTATTTTTAATTATTTTCTCACAGATTCAATATGACTTGTAGACACAAGTTTAAGAACACAGTGATATTCTTTTCCTTCATCCCTCCCACCACTCTCTTTCCCTCTACCTTGCTTTTCTTGGTTAGTTTTTGAGGTAACATGCTTTAAATTTACATTATTGTAAAAAGGCCTATTATTCATCCAATAAGAAGGTTAACAAGTAAGATGCAAAAAGACCCTGGTTGAGTGGAAATATAGACAACAGCTATAAACAATAATTGAATGGAAAAATGACCATTTCAACTATATACAGTTTTTTTGTCAGTCATTCATAATTTCTTTCAGTGAAATGGAAGCAATGACAATGTAGCATCTAAATATTCTTGTGCGGTTACGAGGTATTCATTAAGTACATTTAAACTTTAAGCCGTTTTCTCTCAACAGGAATAATTTTATGTGCATTGCAATGCAAATAATTATACATTACATTTTTTGTACTCCATTAGTTACATCAGATCAAGGGAAACGTTCACTATAGTATTTGTCTTTTGGGAACTGGCTTATTTCACTAAATGTAATGGCTTCCAGTTGCATCCATTTTGTTACAAAAGACTGGATTTCATTCATTTTTATGGCTGAGTAGCATTCCATAGTGTATATTTACCACAGTTTCTTTATCCAGTCATCAACTGATGGCATCTGGGTTGATTCCATGTCTTAGCTATTGTGAATTGAGCTGCAATAAACATGGGAGTACAGATAACGCTTCATATGCTATTTAAGTTCCTTTGGGTCAACTCCCATTAGTGGGGTGGCTGGATCATATGAGAATATCTATATTCAGTTTTCTGAGGAATTTCCATACTGTCTTCCATAATGGCTGTGCTAGATTGCATTCCCATGGACAGTGGATTAAGGAACATTTTCCCCCCCACATCCTCACCAGCATTCCTTGTTTTTTGATTTCTGTATGACAGCAATTTTAATTGGGGTTTTGATTTGTGTTTCCCTGATGGCTAGTAATCCTGAGCATTTCTTCATGTGTCTGTTGGAAATTTGAATTTCATCTCTTGAAAAATGCATGTTTAATTCCTCTCAAACCATTCAAAATAATTGAAAGGGAGGGATTCCTCACAAATTCCTTTTATGAGGCCACCATCACTTTAATTCCAAAACCAGAAAAAGATACAACAGAGAGTTATAGACCAATATTTCTGATGAACATAGGTGCAAAAATCCTCAATGAAACACAAGCTAACCAAATCCAACTATACATCACTCACCCAAACCAACTGGAATCTATCCCTGGTATGCAGGGATGGTTCAACATATGCAAATCAATAAATGTTATACATCACAATAACAAATTGAAGCATAAAAGCATATGTTTATCTCAATATAGGTTCAGATAAAGCATTTGATGAAATACAACATCCTTTCATGATAAAAACCTTAAGCAAATTGGGTGTACAAAGAACATTCCTCAACACAATCAAGGCAAACCCACAGACAGAATCATATTGAATGGGGGAAAGTTGGAAGCATTTCCACTAAAATATGGAACCAGACAAATATGCCCTCTTTCACCACTAGTATTCAATATAGTCCTGAAGTTTTAGCTAGAACCATTAGGCAAGGAAAGGAAATCAAAGGGATACAAACTAGAATGGAGGAGGTCAAATTATCCCTGTTTGCATAGGACATGATTCTATACATAGGGGAATCAAAGGACTCCACTTAGAGACTATTGGTACTCATAACAGAGTTGGTAACATTGCAGGACATTAAATTAAGACACAAAAATCAATATCCTTTTTATACAAAGACAGTGCCATGGCTGAGAAAGAACTTGCAAGGCCATTCCTATTTACAACAGCTGAAAAGAAATTTAAATACCTCGGAATAAATTTAACCAAGGAGGTGAAAATTCTGTATGATGAAAATTACAAAATATTACAGAACGAAATAGAAGAAGACACACAAAGAAATGGAAAAATCTTCCATGCTCATGGACTGGAATAATTAATATCATCAAAATGTCCATATTATGAAAGCAATTTATAGATTCAATGTGATCCCAATCAAAATACCAATGACATTCTTCTTGGATCTAGAAAAAAGTATGCTACAATCCATGTGGAAACACAAGAGACCCTGAATAACTAAAGAAATCCTAAATAACAATAAAAAAGCCAGAGGCATCACAATACCAGATTTCAAGACATTCTACAAGGCTATCTTCCACTACTATTTCAAGTCCATTAGCAAGGAACTGGATCAGAAGAGTGGAGCAGCCAGGACACGAACCAGCATCTACATGGGATGCTGGCATCACATGTGGTTGCTTTACCTGCCACACAACAATGCTGACTCCAGGACAACCTGGTTTAATAGACTTGTCAATGCTACTGAAAAAAAGACAGAAGAGAGAACTGAGGATGCTTATCCGAGATGGGTCAGTGCTAAGGAGCACTTCAGAGTCTTGAGGTATACTCTACGTGAAGCCCTAACAGCCTGATAGCACTTCTGCACCCCGAGGAAACTTTACAACTGAATTTAAAATCATGATGCTTGCATGATGAAACCACAATGTAGAAATACTACTGATTTAATGCTGATATTCAGATCTCTTCCCTGTCATTTAGCTGGAAAAAAAACCTTTTGATTTTGTTCTAAGCAGGATGTAACTATTCCTGCAGAGATCTATGTAGGCTGCGTCCTCCATTCCTATCAAATATTAGAGTTCCACTGAAGTGATTTTATGAGGGGTCTTCACAATGTTTGTGACAATGGAATCAATGGAATTAAAAGGTAAGTTTATTACAAGTTTTTGAAATCTGTGCATAGTTCTTTCTTTCATAATACATGTTTTCCACAAAAGGAGATCCCACATAGTAGTGGAATCCAATCAGTTTACTATTTAGGCTAGCAATTGTTGATACTCCCTGTTGATACTCCTTCACTTAGAAGTTAGTTGCATTTTCATTAACTAGGCAAGCAAGCTGCTTACTAATGTGGCTTTCTCTTCAAAGGCACCCTCTCTTGTTCCCAATATATAAATATTCTAGCTCACTGAGCCATCTGAAGTGTTACCTATCCTGCCAGCCTCTTGATTTCGTTCTTTTCAATTTGTTGTTACTTGTACTGGAAATACTATATCTTCCTTTGTCATGAAAAACTCATTCTTGAAGATAATACACGTCATTCAAGTCTCTTCAAAGCTGTCCTGTTCTGCACTAGTGAGTTTGAAAATATACTTGCCTTTAAATTCCATTCCCACAAACTTTCTGACATCTGCTCATAAGATCACTTCAGTGGAACTCTAATATGTGATGAGACTGGAAACTGAAGCTTACATAGGTCTCTGTTGCAAAAGTTTTTTCCTGCTTAGAGCAAAATCAAGGGGTTTTTCTGCTAATGACAGGGAAGAGGTTGGAGTATCAGCATCAAAATCAGTAACATTTCTATGTTATGATTTCATCATGCAAGCATAATGATTGAAAATTCAGCTGCAGGAGAGAACTTCCACTTTGACTACGACCTTGTCTAAATATGATCAGAATCGGTGAACTCAAAAGGCTTCCATAGCCTTAGCAACTCATGACAAGAGCCTAGGGTGATTACTGATGCCATAAACAAGAGTGTCAATTTGTTAAGTCAACAACAGGAGTCACTGTGCACTTACTCCTCATGTAGGATCTCTGTCCTTAATGTGCTGTACATTGAGACTTAATGCTATAATGAGTACTCAAACAGTATATTTCGCTTTGTGTTTCTATGGGGGTGCAAACTGTTGAAATCTTTACTTAATATATGCTAAACTGATCTTCTGTATATAAAGAGAATTGAAAATGAATCTTGATGTGAATGGAAGGGGAGAGGGAGTGGGAAAGGGGAGGGTTGCGGGTGGGAGGGAAGTTGTGTGTGGGGGGGAGCCATTGTAATCCATAAGCTGTACTTTGGAAATTTATTATATAAAAGTTAAAAAAAAAGAAAATTCAGCTGCATTGTTTCTCATGGTTGCGGAACTGTCATCTGGCGTTCAAGTCTTCACTTATTGGGTGTTGGGCACAGCAGTTAAGACACTGCTTCAGACTTCACATCTAATAGCAGAATGCCTGGCTTTCAATCCTGGCTCCACTACTGATTACAGCTTCCTGCTAATGAGCACTCTGGAAGGCAGGTGATTGCTGAAGTAATTGGGTCCTTGTCACCTTTTGGGGAAACCCAGATTGAATTCCTGTCTCCTTGTTTCCTCTTGGTCCAGCCATGGTCATCAGGGGAGTGAACTGGTAGATAAAAGATCTCTGCATGTCTCTCTCTCATTCTATTTCTTTTTGTCACATAAATAAATGAAATGTTTTTTGTGTTCTCCAGCACTTAGAGGGTTTACAGTATAGCACAAACTATATGGTAGTATAGTTCATTTGTTTATAGGTCCTTCTTTCCACTTGATCCAAGGTCAGAAAATGTATTTTATGTGACTTTGCTTTTATGTCTATGTTACGATGTTCAAATAGTTATGAAATCTTACTTATTTCCCTCCCAGCTCTAGATGGAACATAAGCAAATTGGTGATCTTATACTCATTGAAGTATCTAAAATATTTACTTTTGGGTTTTTTGGGTTCTCTCCTCTCTTGGAAGCCCCCGTCCATGCTGCTCTGGCTGGAGGTCTTTGATTCCAATAAATCTTTTTAAATCTCAAAAATAAAATAAAACATTTACTTTTCCCCCTGGTGAAAATTATATATTTTGCCACCACTTTTTAAAAAGTGATATAATAATTAATATGTGAAAAGTCAGCCAAAGTGGTTATTAGTTGTATTTTATAAGTATACCTGTTTGGTGATTATTTTATTGCCATAATTTGTGCCTCAGAATAATACGTAGTCTTTCAAAAATAAAGATGCCTGAATCTCATTCCCCACAGTTTTGGTTTCATTTGGTCTGAGGTAAGACCTAGAGTTCAGTATTTTTGAAAGTTCCCCAGAATATCAAACTACACATTCAGAGTCAAGAATCACTGATGTAAATGCAATGTGATTGGGGCTAGTATTGGGACACAATCAGTTAAGCTGCTGCTTGTGGTGGCAGTATCCCATATGGGCCTACCAGTTCAAGCCCCAACTATTACACTAAAATACCACTCCCAGCTAACACACCTGAGAAGGCAGCCAATGATGGCCCAAACACTTATGTTCTTGCCACACACGTAGGAGATCCAGATGGAATTCCTGGCTCCTGATTTTGGAATGATCCATCCCTGGCTGTTGCATCCATTTAGGGAGTGAACCAGTGTGATAGAAGTTCTATCTGTTTCTCTGTGTCCTCCTCACTTCCCCCAAACACTCTGCCATTCAAATCAATCAATCAATCTTTATGTACAATGTAATACTTTATCCCTTTTAGTATTTTTTCTTTGTTTTGTTCTAATACTATTGGTTGAACTCTGTAATTAACACACAATTATTCTTAGGTGTTTAAATTTTAACTGAAAAGTGATCCCTGTTAAATATAAGAGTGGGAATAAGACAGGGAGGAGATGTACAATTTGGGACATGCTCAATCAGACTTCCCCCAAATGGTGGAATTAGAATCATGCCAGGGGATCCCAATACAATCCCATAAAGGTGGCATGTACCAATGCCATCTCACTAGTCCAAGTGATCAATTTCAGTTCACAATTGATCACACTGATAGGTCTAAGAGTCAAAGGGATCACACAAACAAGACTAGTGTCTGCTAATACTAACCGATAGAATCAAAAAGGGAGAGGACGATCCAACATGGGAAGTGGGATACACAGCAGACTCATAGAATGGCAGATGTCCTAAATAGCACTCTGGCCTCAGAATCAGCCCTTAAAGGCATTTGGATATGGCTGAAGAGCCCATGAGAGTATTTTAGGCATGGAAAGCCAAGACACCATGGAGAAAAAAAAAAAGAAGACCTAAATGAAAGATCTCTGCGAGTGAGATCCCAGTGGAAGAACGGGGCCATCAAAGAAGGAGGTACCTTTCTCTGAAGGGAGGAGAGAACGTCCACTTTGACTATGACCCTGTCATAATAAGATCGAAGTCTGCCAACCCAAAAGGCTTCCATAGCCTTGGCAACTCATGACTAGAGCCTAGTGAGATTACTGACACCATAAACAAGAGTGTCAAATTGTTAAGTCAACAACAGGAGTCACTGTGTACTTACTTCTCACGTGGGATCTGTCCCTAGTGTGTTGCCCAATGTGAATTAATGCTATAACTAGTACTGAAACAGTATTTGACACTTTGTGTGTCTGTGTGGGTGCAAACTGATGAAATCTTTACTTAATATATACTAAATCGATCTTCTGTATATAAAGATAATTGAAAATGAATCTTGATGTGAATGGGATGGGAGAGGGAGCGGGAGATGGGAGGGGTGCAAGTGGGAGGGAAATTACGGGGGGGGGGGCAATGTAATCCATAAACTGTACTTTGGAAATTTATATTTACTAAATAAAAAAAGAAAAAAATGTTTTCTCTAGATATTTTTCTTTTCAGAATTCTTTTTCCATCCAGAGAATGGAAACTGATGCAGTGGCCACTAGCAGAGCTGACTCAAGGGCCTATGGTTAATTATTGAATATCTCTGGCAAATTAACATCATTTAGTTCATAGTTGTAAGAGATTTGTCCCTCAAAATTTTGAGAACTGATGGTGCTATTACATCAATTTATTCCTCTCACTGAAATTTGTTATTTTGGTACTGATGAACTGGTTGAAACTACTAGAGCTTGAGGATGTCTTGGACAGAGATAGGAATTTGACAGCCAATAAAAATATTATAAGACCTCTTTGTCCCTACCAGAGAACACATACTTCCCCTTTTTTGCTGCCTATGAAAAAGGAAAACTGATCTATAAAATGAAATTGGATCTGTGCACCTTTGAGATCCATTTCTATTTGATTTATACCCTCTGTACAGACTGGACTATGGTAGTAAGATATAAATTGCTCAGGAATTCTAATAAATTTCCCTTCTCATCATTTCTGGCTACTCCTGCTGCTGGGACAACACATTGCTTTAAAGGGCATCTAACTGTAATCCTTTACTGCACATCAGAAACTATAATCCTAGGGTTTGTTAGCATTTTCCAACCTTTGTGATATCTCTCTGGAGGGCAGCAAAAGAAATGACATTTATTTCTTTGGTTGAATAGCATTATGAGTTGCAAATAATAACACTAATTTAGTAGTAGATTTCAGAGCAAAAGTTGTAAGAATGACAACTTAGGAATACACATTTCATTTACAGAATATCTCAATTCAGAAATATTAATGTCTGGAAAATATATATACTTAGAATACAGAGAAATATGGAAGTATCTTCATCTTGTACAGTTTACTGGGTATTTTTACAATTTTTACCTACTGGGATATTTAAAAAGAAATCTGAGAAGTTTGACACAGAAACAAACAAAGCAAAATGTGACTACATTTAGGGAAGTCAGAGGAAAGGAACAAGGAAAGAGACACCTATGAGCAGAGACTGCTGACTTCCCTTCTAACGTGGGCCTTTCTGCCTCAGTCTCTCTCTGCCATTGATAAAGGAATCCAGACACCCCGAGAGTCTACTGAGAATCTTTCTAGAGGAAATTACTGACATTTGTGAGTGCCAGAGTCTTCTGTTTTACAAATATCAAGGGGATCAAACATAGAAATAGAAAACAGCATTTTATTTTTAGACATGTTATTATTTTGGTATTTTTTGCTGTTTTAGTTTTAACTAAATACAAAAAGTAATCATAATTAGATAAGTGGTGACATTACAAGCATTCTGATGGATATTCTCTGCAGAGCAAAAATATATTTTCTTTGTTTTTTTTTTTTTTGTTTTTTTTTTTTTTTTTTGGACAGGCAGAGTTAGACTGTGAGATGGAGAGACAGAGAGAAAGGTCTTCCTTCCATTGGTTCACCCCCCAAATGGCCGCCACGGCCGGCGTGCTGCACCCATCTGAAGCTAGGAGCCAGGTGCTTCCTCCTGGTCTCCCATGCGGGTACAGGACCCAAGCACTTGGACCATCCTCCACTGCACTCCCGGGCCACAGCAGAGAGCTGGACTGGAAGAGGAGCAACCGGGACAGAATCCGGCACCCCAACCGGGACTAGAACCCAGGGTGCTGGCACCGCAGGCAGAGGATTAGCCAAGTGAGCCATGGCGCCGGCCGATATATTTTCTTTAAAATGGTATTTTGCCTTTACCACGAGTTCAATAATATTAGACAACAAATTAGAGAAAGCCATTTATTTTTTCCCAAAGAAACTGTTTGTTTAATGCATACAAATTTTATAAGTACAGCTTTAGGAATGTAGTGATTCTTCCCATCATACCCGCCCTACCAACCCCACTCCTCTGTCTCCCATTCCCAGTCCCATTCTCCAATAAGAAAAAAAAATGTTTCTCGGCAGTCAAGACAAGTGCTGTTCAAGTCATTGAGAAAGCCATTTAATATCTTATGTTAGGCAGTATAATAATACATGCATCTGAAGTACAGATTGATGAATTTAGTATTTCAAATTCTATACAGAAATAAAAATGTGAGAAAGAAACTTGCTATGTGTAATTTAAACATAACTTTAAAATATGATTGATATCTCCTTATTATTATAAATAAAATCATGTTTTAAGAGATTCTTATTTCTAATGTATTTTTACAAGAAAATGAAGTAAATACTCACTTGTATCTTAGAAGCATAATGCAGAATAGATTACTTGCTAGTTACAAGATGTCTATGCTGGTCAAGAGTACTAGGTAATAGTTCCACTCTCAGTGTGGCTCAGAAGAAAGATATTAATTTTGCAACTCGGTGTAGAGTTTTAGATGAATCAATTTTGTTGTTATTGCTGTAGTCATTTTATTTTTCATTTGCTACTTCTTGGCTTTAATATACCCATCTCCTGAGGATGAAATTCAGTCAGACGACTTTCCCAAGATTTTCTCATATGGTAAAGCCACAAAAGAAGTAAATTTAAAATTGCATTAAATTGATCACTGAATTCCCATTTATTGAAGCATCCTATCTTAATCAGTTTGAACTGCTATAACAAAAGACCAAAGACTGAGTGCCTTAAGCAACCTTTATTTCCCATAGTTCTGGGTGCTAGAAAGTCCAAGATCAAAGTGCTCAATGATTTGATTCCAAGTGAAGTCTTTTCTTAGCTTGCAGATTGTGGCCTTTTCACCATGACCTCAAATGGTGTAGAGAGGTTTCATGTCTCATCCTCTTTATATAGAGCGCTACTCTGGTCACAAAAACCCCACTTTTCTTGATTTTATTTCATGGAATACGTGGAAGTTGCATCCAAAGACCATTAAAGTAGAGTTGTGGGAGGAAAGATTGTGGCTCCTTTTTCTTCCATTTAATTAACTGAAAATGATTGCTAATTTATTTTTTATTTGTTTCATTTATTTTATTTGTTTGAAAGAGAGACATGGAGAGAGAGAGACAGATAGACAGACAGACCAAGTTCTATGTGCAGATTCACTCCCCAAATGCCCACAACAGCCAGCGTTAGGCAAGGCTGAAGTCAGGAACCCTGATTCAGTCCGCGTCTCCCGCGTGAGTGGCAGGGACCCAAATACTAAACACATCACCTGCTGCTGCCTCACATGGTAGCATTATCAGGAAGCTGGATGGGAAGCAGAGCTGGGGACTGGATAAGCAGGCACTCCAATATAGGATGTAGGTGTCCTGAGTGCCAATAACCAATAGGCTGAAAGCCCACTCCAGATATTGACTTTTAAAAATTTAATTGTTGCCTCGGTTTCAATCCAATGTTCTCATGAATAATATTTCCTTTGCTGGCATAGAAAATCAGAAACTGAACAACAAAAGTCACTGGTACTATCTATTTCTGTGTATTAAATAAATTCAAAATGCAATGGCTTAGAACAGTATGGTATTGTGTGCTATATTCTGAGAATTAGGATTCTGATGTGGTTGGGCATCCTTGCTTCTGGCATAAAGTCTCTCGTGAGGTTAGAGTCAAGTTGTATACTGGGATGTGATCCCATCCACAGTTTCATGTCGGAGGCAGAATTCATTTCCATACTCATGTAGTTTTTGCCAGCCCTTGGTCCTTCCATGTGGGCCTCCTCAAAGGATTGCCTCATGGCGTAGCAGCTACCATCCACTCTGCCAAGGACGTAAGCCAAAGTGAAAGAGTACATTCAGGGTGTAAGTTGCAGTCATTTTATAACTAAATTTCAGGAGTGACATCGCATCACTTCTTCTATAATCTATGTGTCAGATATTAGTCCATAATTCCAGACCACATATGCAATGGAACGAGGAGCTGTTGGTTGTGAATCACACAATGACATGAATATCAAGTTTCAAGGATAATTGGAGACCTTCCTTGTGGTAGCATAGAAGGCTTTATTTCTCTTCAGGATCACACTTGATATAAATATGCCTATAATGAAGATCATATTTCATTTGAATATGCCTTTTCTTTTCACATATTGTGTTCTTCCTCCATAAACTAAAATAGAATTAAAAGATATAATACACAAAAGTTGACAATACCAGTTCTATGACTTATATGCAATCTCAGTAACAATTAGGAAGCATTTTAAATTTAGAGTAAATGTAACAGAAACATTTCTATGAAATAAGAACTTGTGGCCAGCACCACGGCTCACTAAGCTAATCCTCTGCCTGCGGTGCCAGCACCCGAGGTTCTAGTCCCGGTTGGGGTGTCGGATTCTGTCCTGGTTGCTCCTCTTCCAGTCCAGATCTCTGCTGTGGCCCAGGAAGGCAGTGGAGATGGCCCAAGTTCTTGGGCCCTACACCCGCATGGGAGACCAGGAGGAAGCACCTGGCTCCTGGCTTCGGATCGGCGCAGCGCCGGCCATAGCGGCCATTTTGGGGGTGAACCAACAGAAAAAGGAAGACCTTTTTCTCTGTCTCTCTCTCTCTCACTAACTCTGCCTGTCAAAAAAAAATAATAATAATCAATGAGAATTGTTTAAAATTGCAGATGTCTAAAGTGGCTATACTAGATGGAAAAAGCAAGAGACTCAAACATGCATATAAGGAAAAATCGGATTATTAAACTTCACAGGAGGGTATAAATCCCTTTAACAGATTCCTCAGAATCTGGAGAACCATGAGCAAATTGTAATGATTTGTGAATTACAAAGGATGGTTGGCATGTCTGAGAATGACCCAAGAAGGCTCTCTCACCCCTGTGCCCTGGAAGGTCTGTGTAAGCAGGTAGTAGAAGATAAAACAGAGTTACTTTTGAACAATCTGGATAAATATTGAAGGTATGCCCCCAAATGCAAACAGAACCCCTCAGCAAAGGCTGAAGGTGTTTTTGATTCCAGACAGGGAAATCCTTGTTCTACTTTTCACTGACCACTAAGCTAACTGAAGGAAACTTCAGTGGGCACATGTGACAAAGATTAAAGACTTCAAAGAATTAGTCCAGAAAAATCATTCAACTAAACAAATAAACAGCAATGATAACAATTAATAAAAGCAATAAACTCTGCAAAGGTGGTTAGGGAGAGGAAGGAAGAAAGAAAATCTGATTTCTGGAGTTGTTATACTATTTAAACTTTCTAGTTTGTCACAGAAAATTCTGACACACAATGAAACGAGAAATCAGAAACCATATACAGCAAAAGCAATCAATAGATATTAATAGAGGGACTGGCGCTGTGGCAGAGCAGGTTAACACCCTGGCCTGAAGTGCCGGCATCCCATATGGGTGCCGGTTCTAGTCCCAGCTGCTCCACTTCCGATTCAGTTCTCTACTATGGCCTGGAAAAGCAGTAGAAGATGGCCCAAGTCCTTGGGCCCCTGCACCCACATGGGAGACCCAGAAGAAGCTCCTGGCTCCTGCCTTTGGATCAGTGCAGCTCAGGCCATTGCGGCCAATTGGGGAATGAACCATCTAATGGAAGACCTCTCTCTCTCTCTCTCTGCCTCTCCTCTCTCTGTGTAACTCTGACTTTCAAATAAAATAAATATGAATAGTAAGGATGCTGAGATATTAGAATTATTAGAAAAGACTTTAAGTCACCTACAATAGCAAAATAACATTTCTCTTAAATTTAAAAGCATATATATATATGTAAATATATAGACAGTAATACGCATATAGATAGATAATAGAATATATGTGGATGCTGTACTATTTGGTATATAGATACTATAAATGGTGCCTTTAGTGAATTATACCCCTTACATAAAAATATACATTTATCTTGTTATTTTATACTACCGTCATGGATCCCACATTATGCGATATTAATATATCCAGCATGTTTTTATAATAGTATGTATGTAAAAATACATTTACATATGAAATGAATATGACAATATACTAAAATTGTTAAAACTGTTAAAACTATGTGTGCTGACTGAGCTTTTCTTTATATTTTCTTTATTTAAATATTCAAAAATAGAATGTCAAAAGTACATCACCTGTGATGGTCAATATTTGGTTTCAACAATTTAAGGGACACTTAGAAGATAGAGCTTCAAGAAGTTTATGAAAAATGAAATTAAAAGTAATGTGAATTTCTGTGTTTGACATTCCCTAGTATAGCTGATAAAATGTTATTTCTGGGAGTGCCCATGGGTTTTATAACGGGTGATTAGCACATTACATATTCAAAGGAGTGGGGAAGATCTGCCCTCAGCGTGGACAAGCATCATCCAATCAGGCATCATGAAATCCTAGATGGAGCACAAAGGCAGAGGAAAGGCAACTTCTCCCTTTCTTCTTCCTCCCTGCCCCTCTTTCTTGGAGCTGGCACAGTTCTTGTGGTACATCTCACCTTCCCCAGTTCCTCTAACCACTACCTTCTTATCTATCTATCTATCTATCTACCTACATAGGTGCCTACTTACTTGCCTGCATATACCCTATTGATTCTGGATCTCTAGAGAAACCTGATATATCATATATTTCAACCATGTTTAAAGAAGTAAAAACCCCACATTTTTCTTGTTTTTATTAACAAACTACTGAAAAGGACTCTATGTTTAACAGCACAGTGGGGTGACTATAGCTCATGATGATGTAAAATATTCTGCATAAAGAACTGAAATAGAGGAATTAGCAGGCTCCAAACACAAAGAAAAGATAAGGAAATGGAAAGGTTGATTGACTGGTATGCTTAGTTTAAGCTATGTATATGTGTGGAAAAGTTGTTGTGTAGCCCCTAAAAATATGCAGATGCTACACATTAATCCAGAATTAAAGAATTATTGAAAAAAAATTTTAAAAATAAAAAAAAACAGAGAACATCATAAAAACAAAAGAATTGAAACAGTAGAAGTTTTCCCACAAAGGAAAGATCGGGTACAGATGGCTTCCCTCCTGAATTTTCTGAAACATTTAATGAAAACTTAACACCAGTCCTTTTAAAATATTCTGTAAAAACAAAGAAACTTCCAAACTCATTCTATTAGTCAAGCATTACCCTGATTCCAAAAAACAGTATCTCTCATGAATATAGATGCAAAATTCCCAGCACAATACTAGCAATAGGATTTCAGTAGCATATAAAAAGTATAGGATATCTACCATGACCAAATGACATTTATCTCAAGATGCAATGTGGTTCAACATATGAAAATTATTGAATACAATCTGCCATGTTAATAGAAACATGTAATTAAAGATGTATCTTAAGAGCACAGATAACATATTAACACAAGCTTAATGACAAAAAAAGTCAACAAACGAAGATGAGAAGTCACTGCCTCAATCTCTGAAGGTCATCTATAAAAAATACAGAACTAATATCATGTGGTCAAAGGCTGTATGATTTTACCCTAACATCATAAACAAGACACCATTATTTGCTCTGCTCTCATTACAGCTATTTAATGTTGTACTTGAAGTTCAGCATTTATTTCTGTAAACTTAAAATAGGCAGTGATTTTTTATAACAGCAAAAAAAAAAAAAGAAAGAAAAACAAGGAACCAAAGAAAAATAAATTTCATGCCTTCAAAATTTTAAAATTTATGTTTCAAAATGCCATCAAGAAAATGAAAAGATGGGCACATGTTTGATTCAGCAGTAAGATGCTGTTTTGGATGTTTATATCCCATATCACAGTGGTGGGTTCAAGGTTGGGCTTCGCTTCCAATTCCATCTTCCTGCTTCCCTGGTAGGCAGTCGTTGGTGACTCAAGTACTTCGGTCCATGCCACGCATGTGGGAGATCTGGACTGAGTTCCTCCTGGTTCTTGGCTTCAGCCTGGCCCAGGTCTGGCTGTTATGAGCATTTGGGGAGTCAACTAGAGGATGTGAGATCTCTGTCTCTCTCTCTTTCTGCCTTTCAAATAAATAAAATAAATATACAAAAGATGGGCCGGCGCCGCGGCTCACTAGGCTAATCCTCCCCCTAGCGGCGCCGGCACACCGGGTTCTAGTCCCGGTCGGGGCGCCGGATTCTGTCCCGGTTGCCCCTCTTCCAGGCCAGCCCTCTGCTGTGGCCAGGGAGTGCAGTGGAGGATGGCCCAGGTGCTTGGGCCCTGCACCCCATGGGAGACCAGGAAAAGCACCTGGCTCCTGGCTCCTGCCATCGGATCAGCGCGGTGCGCCGGCCGCAGCGCGCCGGCCGCGGCGGCCATTGGAGGGTGAACCAACGGCAAAGGAAGACCTTTCTCTCTGTCTCTCTCTCTCACTGTCCACTCTGCCTGTCAAAAAAAAAAAAAAAATACAAAAGAAAGTGGAAAAACAACCCACAGAACGTGAGGAAGTGTTTGGAATTTGTGGATCTGGTAAGGATTTTATATCCAAATTATATAAAGAATTCTTATAAATTGAGGACTAAAAGACAATAATCCCAATTAAAAACAGACAAAGGAAGTGAATACATATTTCTCCAAAGAAAATACACATATAAGGAACAAACACAGGAAACATTCTTAACACCATCATCAGTCATTAGGTCATCAAAACTAAAATAAAATACCACTCCAGACTTATATGAATGGCTAGTATATTTTAAAAAGAGAGAGAACAATAACCAGTATTGTTGAGGATGTGGATAAATTGTTGGTGGTAATGTAAAATAAAGTACCCATTGTGGAAAACATTTTGTTATTTCTTCAAAAGGTTAACCATAGAGTTATCATTCGATCCAGGAATCCTACTTCTAGGTAAATACCCAAGGTAATTGAGAGTACATGTCCACAGAAAATATTATATACTCAGAGAGTAATTATTTATGACAGCCAAAAATGAGAACAACAGAATATTCATCACTTGATTATTGAATATGTTGAATACTGGTACAATGAGATTGTTTTAAAGGCTTATTTATTTATTTGAAAGTCATAATTACAGAGAGGGAGAGACAGAAATCTTCTCTCTGCGGGTTCAATTCCCAAGTGGCCAGAGTGGCCAAAGCTGAGTCAGGTTGAAGCCAGGAGCCAGGAGTTTCATTCAGGTCTCCCATGTGAGTAGCGGGGGCCTAGATACCTGGTCTATCCTCCATTGCTTTCCCTCAGGCCATTAGCAGGGAGCTTGATAGGAAGTTGAGCAGCAGGCATATGAGCAGCAGTGCCCATATAGGATGCCAGTGTTGCAGGTGGTGGCTTTACTGCTATGCTACAATGCTGGTCCCTGCACAGTGAGATATTATACAGCCACACAAATAAACGAAGTATGGGTTAATGCTTTATGGATGAAGAGAAAATCTTAATTGAAAGAAATCAGACACAAATGCAGGTACAAAGGACTGCATATTGTAAAATTTACTATTGGATAGTCAGTATTTAGGCAAATGCATTGAAACAGAAAATGAATTAGTAGCTGTCAGAGACTGGAGAAGGAGAAAACAGGGGTTTCTTTTGGGGTGATGAGAATATTCTGGATTTATATAGCAGTGGTTGCAGAACTTCGCAAATATAATAAAACTCACTGAGTTGTATGGCCTAAAAAGGTGGAATTTTAGGGTTTGTGAATTATAACTCAATAAAGTTTTTAAAAATGAAATTGTAAGTCCAAAGGAATTAAATATTATATTCATAGTCAGGGGATGGAGAAGAATAAAGCACATCGAGTTTCTTCATTTTCCCTAAGTGGCGCCTGGGGCTTAAGGAAAAGTTCATGTTTCAAGTACAGGATATTGATGAGCAGTACTGAAGAGATATTTTTAAAAGCAGGATTTTTCTGGTTCACTTTGGATTAAGCAAGGCACCTACCTTATGTTTACTGATGGAAATACTTGTAAAGCTGTAGTTGTTTTAAGTTGAATGTGAATTTTAAAAAGCCTTATTAAAACCAGGAAACACACACACAGGCACATGAACTACCATGAATACAAATGCAATTATACAGACTCCAAAAGCCTATTTCTATTTTTACTGAAACGAAATTTGGGTGGCATAGTTTCTGGCCCATAGAAAATTCCAGAGTTTTATTTGTACACAACCATAAAGAGAATTCTTTGAGATTTGAAAATAAAATCAGATTTTAGATTAAATTCTAAGAGGTGAATTATTAGGTTTGCTTCTTCTGAAGAACTAATGGAAATCAGCTCTTCACACCCTTCCTGCTTCTGGTTGTATTTAATGTACCGATTCTTATTTAATGTACTCATATCTGATTAAGCGGCAGACCTAGAAATAACAAAGATTCATATTCCTGAACTTTGTATTAAATTTCTGAGAAAAATCATTGCTGGCTCTTCTCCGGAATAGTTTTTTGTTCATATTAAAAATAAAACAAGCAAACACAAACCGACTGGTTCTGTACTCTTGGCCACCACCATGAGCTGCGTGTTTTGCAAACATGATTCTTAGCCTTAAGCTCTCCTGTTTGGCAGACATGCCTAATATGGCATTATGGTTTCTATTAATTTGTTCAGTGTTCACTGCATTTGTCCAGCATACCTTATTTTAATCCAAGTCTTAATATTAATAGCGTTATGACTGGTAGAAATGTTGCGGGTTCTTTTTTATGATTTGTTGGTATAATAAAGGAAAATATAAGGGGAAACTATGTTTCTCCTCTTTCAGAGAAGTGTGATCCAACCTGCCAAAACGTCATTTAACTGATAGAAACCCAGGAGTCGGTCAGGTGTGCTCAGTGTAAACCTTCTTGGGCATTGAAGAAAATTTCCAGCTGAATAGAATTTGACATTTTAATAAAAGGAAGAGTGGCATTATGCTGCAGTCAGCATGCCTCACTAGAAACAGCCAACCATGGGGAGAAGATTATAAAGCTTTTCTTCATGCCCTTTAACTTGAATCCGGCAATCAAAAGATTGATTTAGTTCTCAAACTTAATTTGCAGCTCTAATTTTATTATTTTCCCAAACCAGCTAGATCTTTTTAATCTATTGGATCAGCCGCAGCTGTGTCTCTGCTTGCGCTATGGGATGTACTTTGCACCTTTGTTATCCCTAATCATAATGAAGGAAAGAAAAAGGTTGAATCAAATATATCCCTGACTCCTGGAACTGGAATAAACTTTCTCCTCCGGATAGAAGGATATAAAATTTAAGGATTAGTGAAATTTCAATAAATAAGCAATTTATCTTCATGAGTTTAAGGAAAAAATATTTATAGTTGTTTATCTAATGCATACCAGGGTCCAAATGCAAAACAAAAGACTACTGAAGCTCATAAAAAGGATCAATGACCAGGAGTTAACATCACTTTGGAAAGCAAGGTGCTTACCTTCTCTTCTAAATTAAGACAGAGGTATACATTATGGTGTACCAGAAAACCCCATTGTTAGACTGCTGAACTGCATTGTTAAAACGAAAGGCACTTATTGTACAGCTAAGCTACCAGGTTTTTTCACATAATACAGTTGTGCTATTTTAAAACAAACAAGGCTTTGGGAAAGAAGTTCAGTGTACTTGTAAGATACAGTCTTCCACTAAACACATCTTGATTCCTTTCGCGCTATAGGACTAGGGAATGCAGATGCAGATGCCACTCATCCTGGGAAGTAAAGGGAAACTATGTCTCTAAGAAGCAATTGGGGCCTGCAGGAGAGAGGAAGGGCACCTTGAGTGCCACATTTATGAGATCTGTTATAGGCAGACCTGCAGGCGAGAGCTGCCAGCTGAAATCATCACCACACAGTTTCTTCTTTCCTGCCTCTTGCCTCTCTGCTCACTCACCTCCTTGTTTCTCATTTTATATTTGGTCCTTCCACCTTTCCAGCGAATTTTAAGATACATACACACATGCACGGTATCAGAGGATTTACAATTTGAAAAAAAGTAGATAGATACTTCAGGATTCTCTCACAATCCCCATCACCATTTTTTTTTCCATTCCTCTATGTCTGTAGCCTTTCAACATCCACGTAGTGTAATACATCTCTAGTACAAGTGTTTGTATTCACATTCTGGTTCCTGTATTTAACATGTCTGTAGAGGCATAACAATTCCTCTCCCCAGAGCTTCTTCAACCATTCACAAATTCTACAAGCTGTTCTCTAGGGTCTGTCTGGCTCTAAATCACGGGTTTAGCAGTAAGATTTGGTAGTATTTTGGGCAAAGTTTTACATCTCCCTTTCTTCTAATTTCTGAATAAATATTCTGGGTACTCTCATAATTTTACAAATTTTCAAAATTTTTGAATTATGAGGAGAGGGAGAGAGATCCCTTTTGCTGGCTCACTTCTCAAATGCCTAAACAGGATTGGGCTGGAGGCTGAAGCCAGGAGCCAGGAAGTCAACCCAGATCTCCCACCTAAGTGACAGGAACCCAATTACTTGAGCCATCACTGCTACCCCCTAGGTTTGGGAAGCTAAAGCCAGGAGCAGGAGCTGGCATTGAACCAGGTACTTTATAGAATGTGAATGTCTTAACTGGGTTCTTAACTGTTGGGCTAAATGCCTGCCCCTTGAATAAATGTTCTTTAGTTTTAAGACAGAATTCAGTTTCTAGAAAGATTAGCTATTCAAGATAGAATAAAGATTAGCAATGAGCATTTTGGTGCAGAAGTTAAGCCACCATTTGATACACTCACATTCAATATTAGAGTGTCTGGCTTGGATTCCTGCCACTGATTCTGATCTAGCTTCCCACTAATGCACATCATGGAAAGTATTAACTGATGGGTCAAGTACCTGGGTCCATGCCATCAACATGGTAGATTCGGATGGAGTTCCAGGCTCCTGGCTTTGTCCTGACCTAGCTCCAGCTGTTGCGTCCATTTAGGGAGTGGACCAGCAGATGGAAAACCTTTCTCTGTCTTTCCCCCTCTCTCTTTTTAAAATAAATAAAATAATCTTTAAAAATGTAAAAAAGAAACCTACCTATTCCCATCTTGAAAATATTTTGGCTTCAGAATGTAAAGCAGAAAATATTATAATCTCTTCTCCAGGCAATAAACTTTCATAATACAAATGAAAAACAAGCCCGCATATATCTGTCCAGCATGCAGTAAGTTCCAAGGAAGGCTTGTGTTGTATACTCAGCATCTAAATCCTCATTACATGTCATGGAGCATCATTTACACAGGAAAATATTAGCCATGAAGACTGGACACAATATTGCTCAGAGCCCTGACCTACATTCTACTCTCAAAACCCACGAAACACATATTCCATGGTGTTATTTGCTTAAATGCCTCTAAAATGAGCCCGTTGGGATGGACACTGTTTTCATTGCATGTTCTTGTCCTCTCAGCCCCACTCTCCCACATGATAAATATCTTTGCCTTATTCAGTCCCATTATTTCAGGCCTGAAGTAGTGGTCTTTGCTGTGCCATTTTGCGCTGTGTTCATGAAGTATGGATGTTTGGGCTCATGTCCGTTCCTGTTTCTCAGGCTTGTGTTTCTCTGTGCAGTGCTCCTGCACTCAAGCAGAAACAGAATGCAAATTCCCTGGGAGAGCCCATCCTGGAATGCTAATCCTCAGTTTTGAGCTCCTGCTTTGAATCCCGAGCAGCCTGGAGAGCTGGCCAAGCCTACTCTCAGGAGGGCTGGCCAGATACCCTGATTTCTGTGGAAAGAGGCCATAGCTGGATTCCGAATCAAGGAAGCTTGCCTACTGCTTCCCAACTGCAGGCTTACACCAGAGCACTGGAAAGGGAATGAAGCCTTATCACATTTCATGATTTGAAAAAGCAATACCCTTAGCTTAGATTAAGTGCTTGCTGTTATCTCAGGTCAAAGGAAACGAGGGGATTCTCTAGAGCAGAGTCTGTAGGAGTGCCGTTCCCAGTTGTTTCTCCAAGGAGCTGGAAAGACCTTCCTACTTAACTCCCCTCCCCAAGGCATCCCTCACTGCTCTGCCCTTGCTGCCTTGCATGGCGTGGAAGTCTCAGCAGCAGACTTTTGGGAATGAAGTCGGGGCAGCATGGGTGTGAAATGAGATGCAAGACCGTATTCCCAAAATCTCTTGGTAAAATATACATTTCGCATAGTAACTTGCATTCTCACAGTTGGCTACTGTGATTAAGTATTAGTACTTCGGATGGCAAATAGACTCACATTAGAGATACTATTTCATCACAGGCTGTTTTAGGTAAAGGCAGAGCATGATGTAAGAAAGTCTGGGAAGTAAATGTGTCACAAAATCAAAAAGAGAGTGGGGTAGATCTTGGCCACAGTTGGTGGGACACTCAGAACCCACACATAGGGAAAGAGATGCGGGAGTGTGGCTGCACTGCCTAATACATGGAATTATAGCAGAGTGACAGTAAAATGAGTCAGCTACTGAATCACAGCTGCACACATGTTGTATGCTACCAGATGCCTCTCAAAGACGGAAGAAAAGACAAGAGTAAATACAACTTCAGTTCAAAGTGACAAATAGAGGAAAAGTTTAAGCTTGTGAGGTGAAGTTTATGTTCCTGACCATGTGATTAGCCATTCACTTGAAACATATGCTAAGCGTGGCCGGGTGCAGGGAGGTAGAAGCGGCAAAGCTGTGGCTGTCAAGGAGCTCGCTGAGGCAAACTGAGATGTAAACATAGATGACTTCAAAAAAGTCACAGAAAGCGGAACTAAAAGGTAAGTTTAGTTGGTGCAGAAAGTCTGTGAAATCCATGCACATGTGGTCTTCAAATGGTTCATGGAAAATGTTACGAAAAAAGAAAAAAATAATCATAGATTACATTTCTTGCACCAAAGTAAATTTACCCTTTAATTCCATTTCCCCCAAACAGTTTAAAGTATGCTGAAATAAGTATATATATATATATATATATATATGCAAATACACATATTTAAACCACTTGTGTCCCTGACACTTGTCTGCCTTGCAGGAAAGAGTATTGGTAAATAGGACAACCTGAGGCTCAGCAGACTCAAATCTTAGTACTCAGCTGTGAAGGCTGCGAAAGCGATTCTCTTCTCTATAGCTATGACTTGATATATGTGTGGCCACAGATGAAGGCAGTTCCCGGGGATCATTTGAATGTTAATTACATTACCTTGCATAAAAATAATTACCCAAAATGCAGAGAATACCCCAGGAGAAACTACACTTAAAAATTTGTCACATTGAAAGCAATGCAAATGATTTAGTATCAAACACCTTATTTTTCTGTTTTTTTTTTTTTTTTAGTTATTCTAAGTAACCATTTATATTGCAAAGATTTTTTTTTGCAACTTTAGAAATGGTTGAACATTAATTGTTAACAATCTGGTTTCTCCTCACATGAGTTTCTTACAGCTCACACCTTTGTAAGAGGAGATTTGGTATCTGTTCAGCCTTAATTATCCAATGATCGCTGACCTTTGAGACCAGATGCACACAGTTCCAGAATCCTGATATGAGTGTTGCTTTCCATGCTAACAGGGGTAGAAGGGCTGCAGAAGGTATGCTTACAGTGTTCTAAAGGACAGAGACTGGTTGCTTTGCTATTAGACATCTCTTAGGTAAAGAAATCTTGGTATGCACATTATAAATGTGATGAGAAAACTAGTGGGGGTTCAATCACTCAACAGTAGAATAGAAATGACTTGCTGATGTTGAGATCAGCATCTCTGCACTACTGATCTCCCACTGATTTTCAGAACAAGATTCACAGGACTTCCAGAAATTTAGAATTTCCCCACACCTTGGTTGTACTAGGCAAAAAATTCCAGCAGTGTAGTATGGTTGATGGCTCTTAGAATTGCACAGAAGAGAAAATGCAGATAATGAACAAACATTGAGAGATGTCACCTTTGCAAATACAACAAGAAAGGGAAATTAAAGCAGCCATAGAGTATCATTTTCACCCAATAAATCAGTGATAACAAATAAAAAGAAAGCTGAGATCCACCAACAGTGGATCTGTTGAAAAGTCATGTTGAAAATGACACACCAATATAGGGCTCTAAGCAGGTATTGGCCCTATTTATAGGGAAAGGACTATAACAATATGTTGCATAGTCCTATGAGTGGTTAATTAAGTTGAATATTTTCTGTCAAGTATATCAGATGTGACAATTTTAATAATTATTTTGTCCTTTGTGGCATCAACTTCAGGAAGCTTTGTGTCTCCCCTAAGCAATCCTGAAGCCTGCAGCTTGACATTGTGAATTTGTTTTCTGTATATTTTTGGACTTCAATTCTTAGAAGATAAGTCTCATATTCCCCATATATGAAAAATAGATATCACATGGCTTTAGGTAATAAAACCTCAATGCATATTTTACAATTACATTTATACTTTCAGGGGCAGGCATTTGGTTAAGTGGTTAAGACATCACTTGGAACACCCACATTCCATGTCAGAGTACCTGGGATTGAGTGCAAGCTATACATTCAGTTCATGCTAATGCACATCTTGGAGTAGCAGGTAATGGCTTGAGTACTTGGGTCCAAGCCACCCATGTGGAAGGCCCAGATGGAGTTCTGGGCTCTTGGCTTAGGCCTGGATCAGCCCCAGCCATTTTGGGCATTTGGGAAGTGAGGCAACAAATGGAAGATCTGTCTTTGTGTCTCTCTGTTGCTCTGTCTCTGTCTCTCTGTCTTTCAAATAACTAAAAAGTGAAACAAAATTTTAACAAACATATTGATATGGTAATAATAATGAAGTGTACATGTAAGTATGTAAGTATATGTGTGTGTATCTGTATGTGTGTATTTAGTAATTGGTCAACAGTTCTCGGCAAATAACAAATATTCTTTTTTTTTTTTTTGACAGGCAGAGTGGATAGTGAGAGAGAAAGACAGCGAGAAAGGTCTTCCTTTGCCGTTGGGTCACCCTCCAATGGCCGCCGCGGCCGGCGCACCGCGCTGATCCGATGGCAGGAGCCAGGTACTTCTCCTGGTCTCCCATGGGGTGCAGGGCCCAAGCACTTGGGCCATCCTCCACTGCACTCCTGGGCCACAGCAGAGAGCTGGCCTGGAAGAGGGGCAACCAGGACAGAATCCGGCGCCCCGACCGGGACTAGAACCCGGTGTGCCGGCGCCGCAAGGCGAAGGATTAGCCTAGTGAGCCGCGGCGCCGGCCCATAAATATTCTTTCATCTATTCAATTATTTTAAAAATTATGAAATAATTGGCAGATACTGTTACTAGCACCCACAGAGATATGGCAGTGGAACTTCACTTGTAGGGAGGGGAAATGGAACCATAAATGTGAAAAGTGGCTTAAGTGATACATTACAAGGCAATAGGTGATGTGAACAAAACTCAGAGAAAAATAAGGGAAATTGGGATTGCTAGTGGTTGTTTGCAATCTAAAGTAAGATGATCACGGCGTGAGATACTGAAAAGGTGACAGTTGAATAAGGACTTAAATGATAACGAGGGGGTGAGCTGTGTGGATAACTGTTCCAGGTAGAAGGAGAAAGGACAAAAGCTCTGAGGCAGAAATATGCTTTAAAGGTTTGAATAACTGCAAGGAGGTCCCCATGGTTTTAGTGAAGTGAGGGAAAAACAAATACCTGGTAAGAAAAGAAGTATAATAGAAAGAAAAATCAATAGGATATTGTTGCCCTTTTTCTTGATTACACAATGGAAGAAATGGGGGTGGTATTTAGATGGGAAATTTAAACAAATGGATGACAGGATCTAATTTACATTTTAATGAAATTATTCTGACTTTTCCATTTAAAAGTTAAACCAGAAAGCCAAGGGTGGGGGGCAAGAGAATGTGTGGAAGGCAATCGTAATCATTTGAGTGATGGGTGATCTGGCTTACCCTGAAATGGTGACAGTGAAGGTGATACGAAGAAGCCTCACGTTATATTTGTTGAAAGACTGAGTAGGTGAATAAAATTGTAACTGGAATAAAGGCATCTTCCCTTCCATTTCTGTATTTTAACTAACAAAAATAACAACTTCTGATATTGTGAATTGCCTTTGACTAGTCTTGTGAATAAGAATATTAGGAGCCTACTGAAAGGAGATGACTTGTAATGGCAGACCTTAGGCCCAGTTTAGTAGGATGCCTCCACCCAACTGATGCTAAGTGTCATGTCAAGAAACCACCACCTCACTGGCTCTAGATTTCTTCAAGGGACCGTCGTCAGAATAAAGTCTGAAAAATCTAAGTATCAGTTGATTGGCCTCATTGTTATTGTTTTCCCCAACCTCTCCCTGCAGCTACCCCTGTCCCTTTAAAAATCTTTGCTGGCTTATTTGGCAGAAAGAGCACATTTTATGGTTTTTTTGTTTGTTTGTTTATTTTCCTCTGATACATTTTTCATGATAATGGAATACCAATGCAAAGAGAACAGATTCCATCTAGTTCATAGATGCAATTCTAAGAATATGATGATATTATTCCTTTCCTCCCTCCCATTCTCCCTGACTCCCTCCCTCTCGAGACTTTTGGATCCAGAGATCTCTCTTTCCCCAGGACTATCAGCTTCTAGAAGTAAACCCTTTGCTCTCAAAAGCTCTCTCTGGTGAATTGGCTGTCCAATCAACAAGTAGTTAGAGCCTGCTTAATAAACTTTATTATAAGTTTATATATAAGTTTATAATATCAGATGGACACTAAGTAAGTCAAAGGCTGTAATATTCTGAAGTCGTGAATTTTATTAACATCACAGCATACTTTTTTCACATCAATTTTCTACCCAAATATTTTCAACACTGCAAAAGAGATGAGGCATGAGAATTGTGTAGCCCGACTGAGCTCTGGATGCTAAGAATCCAGAGAGATTTGCTCAAGGTCTGCACACTTACACACAAGAAGCTTCTCAAGGCCACTGCTTTGAAACTTGTGACTTAGTAAAAAGAAAATTACTCAGGGTTTCTCATAAACAACTAAATATGTGTAGTTAAGTCCCGAAGTGATAAGTGTGTATCACCCAAGGTTTTGGCACTTAGAATTTTCTTGATCCTTTGTAAACACTATCCACTTTGGAGCTCCATGGATGAAAGGAATTTGGGGAACCTGGAGAGGTTTCAGAGAACTGCTACCTAGTAAATGAAGTCATTGGAGAATAAGCACTAGGAAGAAAGGTTAATGGGATGATTGTTCACCTTGAAAAAGAGAAAGTCAAAGGGGATTTAACAATGGTCTTTAAAAGTGTATAAAGAGTTGTAACAGAAAATTCTCCCCATCTTGTCTCAGTCTTCTCTTAGGATAGAACATGGAGAATGGAGTTAATTATATCTTGCCAGATCTAGGCAAAACACTAGGAATTTTCTGACAGAGATTGCTGTTAAACATTGAGCTAAGTCGCCAGTTCAGAGTTCATATGACAGAATGTCTAGAATCACAAGCATTCTAACTACTAATGTCAATTCAGTGTTTCCTGAGAGCAAGATACTGTGAGTTAAGATATTCTCTATGAAGGACATTATTGAAATTTGTCTATTGGCCTACAAGGAAAAAGTTTAATTTGCCTTGGATGAGTAATGTGTTATAAATACAAAAATTGAAAGCAGACCAGTGTGATGTGGTGGGATGATAAAGGAAGGTATAGAGTGGAGAGTATTAGTATGAGAAAAGGGGTTAAGGTAGACTTTGAGAGCTGGGTGGCTGGACTTGACCAGGAAGACTTATTTTTCTCAAAGACAGCAGTCATGTGATGAGTCTTCTTGCTCCCTTGTTTCAGGTGAGTGGGGTCGGGCAGTGGTAGGGAAGATTGTAATGCAACAGCCACTTTGCGGCTGTGCATGCCGGGTAATGACAAAGCACTCAAAAGTGATAGGAATTCAGAGGCTTTTCCTCGAATATAATTTGAATTTCTAGCCATGGTCTTTTCTTCTTCCATTATATGTTCCTTCCTCTTAGTGGTGAGTTGGAGATTGATCCAGCTGTTTTCATAGATACTAATTCACCGCAACTGGATTGAGAAAAAGGGTTAGCTAAGGAGCTGAATTTCCACTTGATGTCAAAAATCTAAAGAAATGCCTGATCCTGACACTCATTCAACCCACTTTCTATAATTTTAGCCCACTTGTTTAATCCGCACTATAACATAGTGTAAGAAATAGGTGTTTTTATGAGCTTTTATCCTCCTCCCTTAACAACTCTGAGATCCTCAATAACTTTTTAACGTTTTCAACCACTTTGGGCTTTACATTTCCTCATCTGTAAAGTGGAAACAGTAATCACCTCAAGGAGTTTCTGTGAGAATTAAAAATGCTTAACAAAGTACTTAGTACGGAGAAGGCAGCCATCTTATGTGGGTTCCTTATTATTTCTTCCATGTAATAAGCCTTCAATTTTGGAATGTCATCATTCTGTGTCTTTCTCTGATGATCACCTTGAACTTTCTTCACATTAGTCCAAGCCTCTCCAGTTAGTTCCCTTAACTTCTGTTCATTTCAAAAGATACCTGGGTTTCTCTCCTGAGAATACTAACGAGTACATTAATATCTTCTATAATTAATAAACTGCTCAGAATGGAAGACACAATCCTAAATATAATCCCACCTTTACAGGGTACTATGACCTTATTATGACCTCCCTTGATGTAGAAAATATATTTCTGTTAATATGTCTTGAACTTATATCGCTTTCTTGGCAGGCGTGTTCTACTTTTGACACAAAAGCTGAGGAATTTTTAGAGCTGGGTTTTCCTTGGGGATACTCGAATCTGGCTCTGTCTGAAGATAATGCCGTGAAGCAAATGGTCAAGGATGGCTCTTTCGGGCCCAGTGGCTCTGTGATTCTCAGAGATTATGCAATCTCAAACCAGTAATTGAAAGTCCAAAATATCAGACTGGCTTCCCAAATAACATAACATGTAGCATAACGTAATGTAACGTAACGTAATGTCACATAACACAGCATGCCATGCGAGTTTGCCTGCTTGTAAGACTACTGGAGCAACTTATTGCTAATGTTTTTGAAAAAGCTGCTTGTATCTTCTGCTTTCACTTCCTCATCTATTAATTTCTCATCCCAAAGCTATCTGACTTTCCCTGAAACTGTTTTCCCAACGGTCACCAAAGACCTAATTGTTCAACTCCTTTTTTTTTTCTCAATTATTTTCCTTTAATCATTGTAACATTTGATCAATTTTATCAATAAAATTCTCACACAGAAAAAAAGAAAGCACATCATTATTTAAAACAAAAACGTGAATGAAGGGAAGTATTTGCACGGGTAATGGAAGAACTGAGAAGTCAAAGTGTAGACAGGAGGTCACCCAAGGTTGGTAACATCGGAAACCACAGCAGTCCCAAGGCAGGTGGACAAAGAGAAGCAGCAAGGTTATCAGAGGCCAGGAAATGAAATTACCTAACAAAAACTAGAGTTGAAGCCAACATTAAAGCTACTTTTTCATCATAAAATTTGTCATACGTTCCACTAACACTTTGTTCCTTCAGAATTTCACCATCTTCTATTTTCATACCAGAAATAGTCTAATAATTGATCTTCCTCACTTCGGTTTCTCACTTGGATAATTGGAATTTTACACACTTACCAGGTTGAGTACCTGCAATACTGATGTGATCATGCAATTTCCATTGACATTTGCCTCACTTTAAAATGCAGAATTCTTTTACTTTATTTTGTTTTATTTATTTATTTTAACTTTTCTTTAATGAATATAGATTCCCAAAGTACAGCTTATGGATTACAATGGCTTCCCCCCGCCATAACTTCCCTACCACCTGCAACCCTCCCCTCTCCCGCTCCCTCTCCCATTCCATTCACATCAAGATTCATTTTCAATTTTCTTTATATACAGAAGATCAATTTAGCATACATTAAGTAAGGATTTCAACAGTTTGCACCCACACAGTAACACAAAGTGTAAAATACTATTTGAGTACTAGTTACGGCATTAAATTACAATGTACAGAACATTAAGGACAGAGAAACATAAAGTGAAAAATACTGTTTGAGTACTAGTTATAGCATTGAATCACAATGTACAGCACACTAAGGACAGAGATCCTACATGAGGAGTAAGTGCACAGTGACTCCTGTTGTTGACTTAACAAATTGACACTCTTGTTTATGGCATCAGTAATCACCCTAGGCTCTTGCCATGAGTTGCCAAGGCTATGGAGGCATTTTGAGTTCACCGACTCAAATGCAGAATTCTTAACAAAACTGTTTATGCTCCTCAACATCTGCTGAACATATTCATGTCCTACATGTCCAGATTCACCTCCTCCAACCCAATACATGTTTTCACTCCATGAATAACAGATTATATGGAATCCCCTTATATGGTACAGACTCTTACATTTTTGAGCTTCTAAGAATTCTATTTCATTTCTTGCAATGCCTGTCCACTCCATTCACTCATTGGAATTTGGTTTTCTTCAACTAGCACTTTTTCTTTGAAACTTTTTTTTCATTTTCTTCCATTTGTATCCACAGTTAGATTTAATTATTCCTTCCTTTATACTTCTGATGAACTTTGTATATAATTTTATTGTAGTACAGTTTATATACTATAACTTTCTTTCTGCTTTTTTATTAAAAGGTGTAATATCTCAGTTTATATATGTGTATATTTTAAAACAGCTCAGGTAGTACAAAAAAGTATAAGAAAGAGTTCAGAGAACACACAGATGTAATAATTCCTAACATTTTGCTATGTTCACTTTATAGGTAAATAATATATACACACATGCACACATATGTACTGTTTTTCTTTCAGCAGGGGTGGATATATTAATATCATATAATGTGGGGTTCATGACAAAGATGATAAAGTGAAGAAAGAAGACTATATTATTATGTGAGTGGTAAAATTCAGTGAGGACAACATATTAAAATGTTTATATATCAAATAAAGGACATCTACTCTTTTATACATGCACTTTCTGTGTCTGGCTTCTTATGTCATTTAGCATAATAATCTCTACTTCCATCCATTTTGTTGCCAATGTCAGGATTTCATATTTTTTTATGGTTGCATAATATTAAAATGTGTGCAGATGTCACATTTTCTTTATCTAGTCATTTACTGATGGCCATCTAAGTAAATTCCATATCTTTGCTCTTGTGAATAGTGCCAAAATGAGCATGGGTATTCAGGTATCTCTTTCATCTCCTTTGGATATATTCCCAGATGTGAGACAGCTGGGTCATATGGTGGTAGATCTATTCTCAGTTTTGAGAATTCTCTCTACTGTTTTCCATAATCACTTTGGTAATTTATGTTCCCACCAAGAATATTTTAAAATTTCCTTTTGTCCACATCTTGACCAGCATTTGTTATTTTTATGAGTTTTTGATAGTAGCCATTCTAATTGAAATGGGATGATACCTGATTGTGGTTTTATTTGTATTTCCCTGATGGTTAGTGTTACTGAGCATTTTTTTATGTGTTGTTGGCCAGGTGTATTTCTTCTTTTGAAAATGTCTGTTCAGATCCTTTGCCCATTTCTTAACTGAACTATTTGATTTGCTGTTGAATTTCTTGAGCTCCTTATATATTCTTGATATTGTTCTTTTATCGGGATTAATTGGCAAATATTTTCTTCCACTCTCGGTTTTCATTTCACTCTGTCTGCTTTCCAGAAGCTTCTTAGCTTGATGTGATTTCATTTGTTTATTTTTTGCTTTTATTGTCAGTGCTTTTGTGGTCTTATCCAAAAAATTGTTGCCTACGCCAACATCTTAGAGTGTTTCACCTATGCTTTCCACTAGTAATTTCATAGAATCACATTATGTTTAGAGCTTGACACTTTTTTAAATTTTTATTTATTTATTTGAGAGGTAGACTTGCAGACAGTGAAAGGGAGAGACAGAGAGAAAGGTCCTCTTGGGGCCGGCGCTGTGGCACAGCAGGTTGAAGCCCTAGCCTGATGCACCGGCATCCCATGTGGGTGCCGGTTCGAGTCCCGGCTGCTCCACTTCCGATCCAGCTCTCTGCTATGGCCTGGGAAAGCAGTAGAAGATGGCCCAAGTCTGTGGGCCCCTGCACCCACATGGGAGATCCAGAAGAAGCTCCTGGCTCCTGGCCTTTGTGGCCAATTGGGGAGTGAACCATCGGATGGAAGATCTCTCTCTCTCTCTCTCTGCCTCTCCTCTCTTCGTGTAACTCTGATTTTCAAATAAATAAATCTTAAAAAAAAAAGAAAGGTCCTCTGTGCGATGGTTCACTCCCCAAATGGCTGCAACAGCCAGAGTTGCACCGATCCCAAGCCAGGAACCAAGAGCCTCCTCTGGTCTCCCACATGGGTGCAGGTGCCCAAGGACTTGAGCCATCTTCCACTGCTTTCCCAGACCATAGCAGAGAGCTAGATTGTAAGAGGAGCTGCTGGGACTAGAATAGGCCACCCACATGGGATGCAGGCACTGTGGGCGGAGGATTAACCCCCTGCTCCATAGCACTAGCCCCAGAGCTTGGCACATTTTGAGATGACTTTTGTATAAGGTGTAAGGTAGAGGTCTTGTTTCTATCTTCTGCATATGGAAATACAATTTTCCCAACATCATTGATCGATGAGACTGTCCTTTATTCAGAACTGATTTTAGCACCTTTGCAAAAATAAGTTAGTTTAGATATGTGGACTTATTTCTGGGGTTTCCATTTTCTTCGATTTGCCTATGTGGTTTTGCCAGTATCATGCTGTTTTGGTTCTATTTACCCTGTAGGATATCTGGAAACTTGGTAAAATAATCCCTTCAGCTTTGTTGACATTGTTCCTGTTTGCCTTCACTATTAAAGTCTTTTGTGTTTACATATGAATTATAGAATTTTTCTCTAATTCTGTGAAGAATATCATTGATATTTCAATGGGGAGGGCATTGAATCTGTGAACTACTTTTGGGTAGTGTGGACAAATTAATAATATTAATTCTTCCGTGAAGAAAGGATTTCTCTCCATTTTTTGTGTTTGTGGCTTCTTCAATTTCTTTCATTAGTGTTTTATACTTTTTATTGTAGAGATCTTTCACATCCTTGGTTAAATGTATCACAAGGACATTTTTAATTTTTGTAGCTATCATGAATGAAATTGCTCTTACAAGTTCTTTCTCAGAAAGGTGAATGTTGATGTATGAAAATGATTCTGATTTTTGCATGTTATTTAGGTGTCTTGCAAATTTGCTGAATTTACTTATCAGTTCCAATAGTTCTTGGTGGATAATTTGAGAAGATTTGCTGTTGGTTCTTCTTTAAAAGTTTGGTAGTGTTCAGCTGTGAAGCCATCTGGTCCTAGGATTTTCTTTTCTGGCAGACTCTTTTTTACTGACTCAGCACCAGTATTGGTTATTGATCTGTTCAGGTTTTCTATTTCTTTGTTATTCAGTTTTGCTAAATTATGTATTTCCAGAAATAGATCCATTTCTTCAAGGGTTTCCAATTTGTTACCAAATGGCTGTACATAATAGTTTATAAGATTGTTTGCATTTCTGTGGTATCGTTTAGTATCTTTTTCATATCTGATTTTACTGATTTAAGTTTTTCCTTTATTTCTTGGCTAACATGATTAACAGATTTTCAATTTTATTTGCCTTTTCAAAAAATCAATTCTTCATCTCAATATTCTTCTGTATTTTTAAATGTTGTCTTTTTATTTCTACTCTAAATCAATTTATTTCCCTCTATTAATTTTTGGTTGTTTTTTCTCATATTTCTATATCCTTGAGATCTATTAGTGTATTAAATATTTGAAATTATTCCAATTTTTTTACATAGGCACTCATTTGCTGCAAACTTTCCTCTTATTTCTGCTTTTGCTGCATCCCATAAGTTTTGATAAGTTGTCTTTCCATTTTCACTGTTTCAAGGAATTTTTAATATCCCTTATGATTTCTTCAATGACCCACTGGAAGCATGTTGTTCAGTCACAATGTATTTGTATAATTTTTGGAATTTGTTTTGTTAAAGGAATGTATTAATACCTTAGAATACATTAAATTCTTACGGTAGAGTTTCTGTTGTTAATTTCTGGCTTTATTCTGTCTTGGTCAAAAAAATACCTAATATGCTTTCAATTATTTTGAGTTTGGTATGACTTATTTTATGGCCTAGTATATGTTTTATCCTAGAGAATATTTCATGAGCTAACAAAAGAATGTGTATTCTGCAGCTGTAGGATGTGATTTTCCGCAAATTTCTATTAGGTCAATTTGGTCTTTGTTATTTTTTAAGATTTATTAATTTATTTGAAAGGCAGGGTTATAGAGAGGGAAAGGCAGAGAGAAAGGTCTTCCATCCTCTGATTCACTCCCAAATGGCCGCAATGGCCAGAGCTGGGCTGATCTGAAGCCAGGAGCCAAGAGCTTCTTGTGGGTCTCTACACAGGTACAGGGGCCCAAGGACTTGGACCATTTTCTACTGCTTTCCCAGGCCATAGCAGAGAGCTGGATTGGAAGTAAAGCAGCTGGGACTTGAACCAAGAGCCATGTGGAATGCTGGCACCGCAGTCAGCAGCTTTAATTGTATTGTCACAGCACCTGCACCCCATTTGGTCTTTTTTTTTTTTTTTTTGACAGGCAGAATTAGTGCGAGAGAGAGACAGAGAGAAAGGTCTTCCTTCCGTTGGTTCACCCTCAAATGGCCGCCACAGCTGGCGCGCTGCGCCAATCCAAAGCCAGGAGCTGGGTGCTTCTTCCTGGTCTCCCATGTTGGTGCAGGGCCCAAGCACTTGGGCCATCCTCCACTGCCCTCCCTGGCCACATATGGAGAATCCCACAGGAATCTAAAAAGAGTCGCAGATCACCGCTTACCTGAAAAGGAGATGAACTGTGGAAACACAGTAAAACATTGAGTTAAGAAGTTACCACTAGCCACAAAATCAAAGTAACGTGGAGTTGTAAGTCAGGAGCTGAGGCCATGCCTAACGGAGTTGTAAGTCAGGAGCTGAGGCCATGCCTAACGGAGTTGTAAGTCAGGAGCTGAGGCCATGCCTAACGGAGTTGTAAGTCAGGAGCTGAGGCCATGCCTAACGGAGTTGTAAGTCAGGAGCTGAGGCCATGCCTAACGGAGTTGTAAGTCAGGAGCTGAGGCCATGCCTAACGGCTCTTAGGGAGACGCTCCTAATCACACCAAGCAGACATCTCTGGTCAGTCAGGTAACAGTGTGCTGTGGACAATACCCTCCTGCCCACGCTGACTGGACTGCTCAAACATAAGTAAGGCGGGAACACTATTGACTGGACGGTTCTACTATAAGCAAGGAGGAAACAGCATTGATTGGACAACAAGTCGGAGGAGGGCAAGCTGGAGGACTGCTGGAAAATGAGGATAAAAAGGGAGCCCTTGCACCGCTCTCCATCCTCTCGGGGATCATGGCCCAGTGTGTGTGAACCTCTGGATCTCCACACATCTGGAGCTGAAGAGGCAGCCCGTTACTCTGCATGGAGCAGGTAGTGGCACAAGCCGACCTGCAGAGCCGTCCCTGAGCTGTAACCCCACTGTCTGTGTGAGTGTGTGTGTGTGTGTGTGTGGTCCAGTGCATGTGAACCTCTGGATCTCCTCGCACTTGGAGCTGAAGCGCCAGCTCTCTAGCCCCTTGCTAAGCAACACAAGGTGACTATGGGATCAGAACTCCAGCTGAGATGCTGCCTCACCACCTTGCCTGGAGTCCTTATCAGCCTGCTGCCAGACCTGACCACAAAGCCGGACCAGGCCTCTCAGCAGGGACCTCTCCAACTTCTCACCTGGCGGTCCACCTAGGAACTTTGAGCCTACTGCCCAGAGTGACAGCCTTCCCACGACTTCCTGCCTGTAAGTGACTGATCCGAGATCCATCTCTGCCAAGACGTGGAGCTCTGGACCTTGAACACTGACACTCTTTTTCATGACCGTGATACGAGCCTTGAAAACGCAGCTGTTACAAATAATGTTAGTCATGTGTAATATAATGTAACTATGTTTTGACCCTATGCAAGGTATCTATAAATAATGCTGGAGACCTTGATGCACATATACTATTATAATTAGATAGCCCTCAAAATTACTTTAACACTGTATACTGTGATCTGTGGATTAATGAATAAGTTTAAGTAGTATTGTTGATATTGATATTAATGGTGTTCATTCCAGTAGGCCTCTAGTCATTAAGGAAATAGTGTTACTCTGATAGTTGAGTCTTATAGTAAGTAAGTTAAGTAGATGATAAGCAGTTATGTTAAGCTAAGTAATTCAGTAAGTGTGTTAAGTTAGCTATAAGTTATGATAAGTGATATTATTGACATTATTGATAGTGATGTTAGTGATATTGATAAATGTGTTAAGTAATTATGTTGTTAGGTGAGTAGGCCAAGTAGTTAAGCTAAGTAGTTACGTTAAGCTAAGTAGCTAAGTAGTTAAGTCATGATTAATTAGTGTTGTTTATTAAATAGTAAGTGTATTAAATAGTATAGATTGATAAGCATATTGGTACTGATATGTGTATTGACCTCAATGAGCATGCTGATGAGTAGTGTGATAAAAAAAAAAAACCCTGGTGTGTAAGCAATAAAATCTCTCATTGGAAAGACAGTCTTGTGTCCCGGTGTTCCTTTCTTCCCCATGACTGACAAGTCGTATGTCGCACTTGCTACTGTCGAGCTGTGTGACAGTAGGCGCTCGCAACACCACAGCAGAGAGCTAGACTGGAAGAGGAGCAACCAGGACAGAATCCGGCTCCCCAACCGGGACTAGAACCCCGGGCTGCTGGCGCCTCAGGCAGAGGATTAGCCAAGTGAGCCCTGGCGCTGGCCCCCATTTGGTCTTTAATGTAGATTAACTCTGTTGTTTATTTGTTGATATTTTTTTCTGATTGATGTATCCATTGTTAAAAGTACAGTGTTAAAGTTTTCCAGCATGGAGCTTATCTCTCCTTTTATATCTATTAATATTTGTTTTACAAAGTTGAGTGTGTTTCTGTTTACAATTGTTATATCTTCTTGTCAAATCTATGCCTTAATGATAATATAGTGATCTTCTTTGTCTTTTTTATAACATATTTACTTATTTTGAAAGAGTTACACAGAGAGAGGGAGGGAGGAGAAGGTGGGGGGAGGGAGAGAGACAAAGAGACAGAGAGAAAAAAAAATCTTCCACCTGCTGGTTAACTCCCCAGGTGGCTGCAATGGCCAGTGTGGGCCAGGCTGAAGCCAGGAACCAGGATATTATTTTGGGTCTCCATCATGGGTGGTAGGGGCCCAAATACCTGGGCCATCTCCCAGTGTTTTTCTCAGGCTATTAGCAAAGAGCTGGATGAGAAATGAAGCAGCCAGGACTTGAACCAGCACCCATATTGGATGCTTGCATCATAGGAGGTAGTTTTACCAGCTAGTCACAACGCTGACCTGTCTTTGTCTAATATGTTTTGTCTTAAAGTCTATTTTGTCTAATTTAGGCATTGCTACCCTCTGCTTGCTGTTGATGCCCCCTTGCATGTTTTTTTTTTTTTCAGCTTATTCTCTTTGTGTCTTTATTGATAAAGCGTATTTTATTCCTGGTAATTGGGGAATTTCTTCCATTTACAATCAAGGTTATTATTTATAAGTAATGAGTTGGTCATGTAATTTTTTTCTTTGAAATTTCTTGGGGCTGGCACTGTGGCATAGCAGGTAAAGCTGCCACCTGCCTTGCCGGCATTCCATATGGGTGCTTGTTCGAGATCCGGCTGCTCCACTTCCGACCGAGCTCTCTGCCAATAGCCTGGGAAAGCAGTGGAAGATGGTCCAAGTCCTTGGGCCCCTGCGCCTGCATGGGAAACCTGGAGGAGGCTTGTGGCTCCTGGCTTCAGATCAGCGCAGGTCCGGCTGTTGTGGCCAATTGGGGAGTGAACCAGCAGATGCAAGACCTCTCTCTCTTTCTGCCTCTCCTTCTCTTTCTGTGTAACTCTGACTTTCAAATAAATAAATATATCTCTTAAAAAAGAAATTTCTTTTGTTTATTTTGAATAACATTGTTTTTTTTTTTGCTAATAAGCTTCATAATTTCTGTGAATAAGATAACTTTTCTTTGTTTATGTGCTACATCCTTAAAAGTCTGATTTGTAAGGCTAGTTGGGTGGTGATGAATTCTTTCAACTTTTACTTGTCTTCAGAATATCTTATTTTACCTTAATTTATGGGAGAAAGTTTTGCTGGGTAAGCAATTCTGGATTGGTCATTTTTTTTCTTTAAAAACTTAGACAATATTACTCCACTCTCTTCTGACCTGTAAGATTTCTATTGGGAAATCTGCTGTCAATCTAATGAAAGTTCCTTTAAAATTGATCTGATGACTTTGTTTTGCAAATTTTAGAATTACTTCTTTGTATCATACTTTGGAGAACTTGACCATAATATGTTGTGATGAAGTTCTTTTCTGACCCTTTCTATTACTTCGTTCTCATGAGCTTCCTGTATTTGGATGTCCACATCTTGCTCCAAACTGGGATGTTTTCTGATATGATTACCTCCAATAGATTTTCTAAGCCACTCTTTTTTGCCATTCCTCTGGAATTTCCAAAACTCAAATATTGGTTCAATAGATAATACCCCAGAGATCTGAAACATTTTTCTCATTCTTTTAAAATTTGCTTCTGCTCTTTTGTCCAATTGAGATATTTCAAAAGACCTGTCTTCAGGATCAAATATGCTTTCTTCTGTTTGATTTAGTATGCTGTTAGGGGTTTTCACTGTATTTTTATTTGACTCATTTTTCCATTTCCAATATTTCTGTTTGATTCTTTTTCAACATCTCTACCTCTTTATTGAATTTCTGATTCTTATCATGTACTAATTTCCTAATTTCATTGAACTCTTTATCTGTATTCTCTTGTATCTCTGAGTAATCTTACAATAATTCTTTTGAATTCTTTCTCAGGAATTTCATCAGTCTCTCTTTCTTAATATTCTGATATTATTACATTATTGTGTATACTTCAGGGAATTGCATTGTCTTGCTTCTTCATAATTCTTATGTATCTACATTGGTTTTTGTGCACCTGGGGGATCAGCTTTTTCTGTCACTTTTACAAGATGGTTTTTCTTGACTGAAGGCTTTTTTCCTGGAAATGTGACTCTAGGTATTGGTTTGTAAAGAGTGCTGTATCTTTAGTTCCAGTTAGATTTTGTAGTAGTCTCCCTATGCCTTTGTTTGCTATAGTTTATGGTAGCCATGGTAGGGATATGAAATTCTCTTGTGTCCCAGTGGCATTGCTGAGATTCCTAGCAGGCTTGTCATCAGCTATCTAATGAGGGATGGATTGGAGATGGCTTCTCAGGTGTTGGGAACAGGCACTGCTTATGCTGTGAGGAGTTCTGGGGTAAAGACTCCCAAGCAATTCTCATGTCATGATCTGGAGTTATAAGATGAGAACTGGCTTTGGGAGCATGCTGGGATAACAGACTCTCAGTTATTGCTCAAGTCCCGAGTCTTCTTAACAGTATGACTAATTTTGGGTGTGGGAGACTGGTATCTCAGATTATATCTCAGCAAGTGGATGGATTTTTAAGAGCGACCTTTGTTCTGGAAAAAACAAACAGAACAAACAGTTATGTCACTCTCTATAGTACACTTGCTGAGCTGTTTGGGATATAGGTACCCCAGGCGGGAGAAACAAGTGGGTAGTGGAATACTACACTTGGAAGGGCATAAAAACCTGGTAGCTTCTCTGGGAAGGACTGGAGCCCTAAGCCCAATGCTGGACTTGAACCTGGTTCAGGAATTTTTAGAGGGCCAGTATGAATAAGCACTGGCTTGAAACTGATATGGACCAGGTGTCAAAATTGTTCTGATGTAATATTTTAGAGGTGATATTTTCTTGTCAAATCACTGTAAAATTCATTCGTGAAACAAAGTACCATTTTATTGTCACATCAAAGATATGTTCTCCAATCCTTCCCATTTGTTAAAAAAAGATTTATTTATTTGAAAGGCAGAGTTACAGAGAGGCAGAGGCAGAAAGAAAGAGAGAGAGAGGGAAAGAGAGAGAAAGTCTTCCATCTGCAGGTTCTAGTCCCAGATGGCCGCAATCCAAAGCCAAAAGCCAGGAACCAGGAGCTTCCTCCAGGTTTCCCACATGGGTACAGGGGTCCAAGGAATTGGGCCATCTTCTACTGCTTTCCCAGACCATAGCAGAGAGCTGGATCAGAAGCAGAGCAGCTGGGACTCAAACCAGTGCCCATATGGGATGCTGACATGGAAGGCAGTGGCTTTACCCGCTACACCACAGCACCGCTCCTCCTCCCCAGTCTATCTAATGTAAGGTCAGTTTGTACTATAGTTATTGAAATTCATCATCTGACAAAGGAAGAAATAAAATTAACAAGTCCTTTCTCATTTCTTGTATGGTTTTTAAAAAGTTAAATTTTACTGATCAGCATCTGAATTCCTAGATGCTCTCTGTGGTAAATATTACACAGTCAGCTTGCAGAACTGCCTAGTAAAGCCAAACACAGATGGCCTTTGTTTGATTTGACATGAGAGCAGTTTCATTTCCTTTTTATGGTTTCATTTCTAATAGTATTTTTAACCCAGAAACCAATACATCACTAATTTGAATGAGATCTTACTAACAATACAAAAATATTTTATAGTATCATCATGAGGAAACTTTAGAGGATATTTTGCTTAATCTTAAAGGTAGCATAGAGGGGCCGGCATTGTGGTGTAGTAGGGTAAAGCCACTGCCTGCAATGCTGGCATCTCATGTGGGTGCTGGTTCGAGTGCCAGTTGCTCTATTTCCGATCCAGCTCTCTGTTATGGCCTGCAAAAACAATGGAGGATGGTGTGAGTGCTTGGGCCCTGCACCCACATAGGGAACCCCGGGGAGGCTCCTGGCTCCTTGGCTCCTGATAGGTGCAGCTCCGGCAGTTGCAGCCATCTAGGGAGTAAGCCAGCAAATAGAGGACCTCTCTCTCTCTCTCTCTCTCTCTCTCTCTCTCTGACTCTATCTTTGGCTCTGTCTCTCTGTAACTCTGGCTTTCAAGTAAATAAATAATTTTTAAAAAGAAGATCCTGGGGCTAGCCCTGTGGCATATCAGGTAAAGCCACTGCCTGCAATGCTGGCATCCCATATGGGTGCCAGTTCAAGTCCCAGCTGCTCCACTTACGATCCAGCTCTCTTTTATGGCCTGGGAAAGCAGTAGAGGATGGCCCAAGGCCTTGGGCCCCTACTCCCACGCGGGAGACCAGGAAGAAGCTCCTGGCTCCTGGCTTCAGATCAGTGGAGATCCAGGCATTGCGGCCAACTGGGGAGTGAACCAGGAGATGGAAGACCTCTCTCTCTCTCTGCCTCTCCTTCACTCTGTGTGTAACTCTGACTTTCAAATAAATAAATTAAAAAAAGAAGACCACGAGTGAGGCACAGCCATTCTCCTCGCTCACCATATGATCGTTCCTTTAAAAAAAAAAAAAGATAGCAGTATTTATAACTCTTAACCAGGAGAAAGCAAAGAAAGAAAATCTGAAAACTCAGAGCATCAAACAGAGAAACACGTTCAAACGAGCAGCACAAAAATCTCCTAACTATGAAGTAATGCAAATATCTCTCATTTTTAAAAGTAATTCTAAATATTATGGGCTGGATAACATTAGATTTTTCCCTACTGTGGAAATTTAGAATATTCTATTTTGTGAGATCTCTTGCTGAAAAGAAGCAGGCAAAAGTCATGTTTTTTAAAAAAAAATCTTTAAAAATGTCTATTTCTGATAGTGATGGTATAACTAGTAAAAGACTGGCTTTCCCAACATAACCAATAAAACTGGACAAATTATCTGAGGAAACACTTGTCAAGCAATGGTTGATAGAAAATTGTGACAGTAAGAGAAAGTAAGCACATAACAGAGGACCAGAAAATCCTCCCTCACTGATTGGGGTGATTTTTCAAACACAGTGCAATGAGCTGTAGTGTAAGCAGAGCATGATAGATCTGTTCAGCCAAGTATATAGAGATCAGAATTTTGGCAGTCAAAATTGCTGGATTCTGCAAATCAGTTAGCAGTAAAGGAGGGTGATGTACCAGGAGAGATCCCTGAAGTCTGTTTGAGAGTGCTCCGTGAGCATTTGGCAGTGTAAAGTGGGAAGTTATAAATAGGGAAGTCTGAAATGCCTGCTGTTAAATAAAAGCAGGAAGTATGAAGTAGGAAATGTGAAGGGGAATGTGTGAAATATGACGTATGTGTTATAAATTTGATTAGTCTTTAATAAGTTTAGATTAACTAGGATTATTCCTATCACAACCAGCAAGGAAAATAAAAGTGGTATATCTAAAAAAGCCAACAGAAGATATAAAATGAAATCTAAAATATGCAATTAAAGCAAAAAATGAAAAGAAAAGAGAAGGAACAAAAATTCAAAAAAGGAAAACATACAGACCAAAGACTTAAATTCAATCTTTTCAATAATTACATTAAAAGTAAATAGGCTAAATAATTAGAAAACAGAGATTTTCAGATTGAATAAAAGGAATGAAGAACTATATAGGAAACATAAAAGACATTAATGTACAAACAAGTCAAAAGTAAAATGAAAATATATACTATGTACATAGGAAGAGTAAGAAATCTGGAGAGGCTATGTCAAAACCAAACAAATTCATGGCAGTGAATACTGTAAAGGCTGAGATGCAATGCTAAAATGAGCCATTCATCAGGAGACTGTAAAAGTCTAGAATATGTATATACATAATAACAGAATATCAAACTTCATAAAGCAAAAGTTGACAAAACTGCATCACTGGAGATTTTTAGATCTTTCTCTCAGAAGTTGGTAGAGATGGAAAAAAATATAATAAGCACATATAAGATCCAAAGGACATCATAAAAACTTTAATTTAATTAATCTTTACAGAATATTATGTGAAATAAATGTAGAACATTTTCAAATTACAAATAGCATATTCACTAAGATAATCTATATGCTTTTCCATAAAAGTAGTTTTTCAAAATATTGACATAACACAGAATGAAAATTTATAATGTTAAAAAATGGCTCTTTGTAAAGATTAATAAATTGCTAATCTTGTAAGACTAATCAAGATAAAAGTGAAAAAATGCAAATTACTAAAATGAGGAGTGAAATCAAGTTATCACTAGAGATCCTACATGCACTAAAATAATAATAAGTTGCAGATACCCTGAGCTGAAGGAATTATGTATAAGCAGTCTAGAAAATGAATTCAGCTTCAGAAAACAAAGTACCTTTTGAGGGCAGTAATGTCACTCCTCCCAACCTCTTCTTTTTAACATAAGATAACAGACCAGTAGCATTATCTTGATCTGTGGTACAAAAAATCTGTCTATAACCCTTTCTGAGTTCCTGGGGCAAATTTCAGTAATGCAAATCATTATTTCTCATGTTAGTCAGTGGAGTTTGGTAAGTATACTGGTTTTTGGTGCTACAATGTACATTTCCTACCAGAGTTAACAAAAGGATTATATTCTTTATATTTTGTTCCAAAGTACATTCTGCTATTATCATTGTTTTGAAAATAAAAAGAAAGAAAAACATCAAAGTACCTAAACGAATACTCAAGAAGATGAAAACAATGCAAAAGATGGCATTAAGTCAGAAATTAATAGCTGTGACATAGGTAGTGTGAGCAGTATTGCTCCTATTCCTCTTGATATAAAAACTGAAAACAGAGATGAAACTCCATCTTCCGTTGCTCAGGGGAGGAGCAATATGGTAAGAGCTCTTGCAGTACTACTGCAGGTAGAAAAGCATCTACAGGAAGTTATGCACTTGAAGAGAAGGAAGAGAAAATAGATCATGGTACTATATCCCCTGCAATAAAACTTTGGAAGACTACTAAAAACAACCTGACCTATGGCAGAGTCATGCCAAGAACATGGTGCAGCAAGATCTGATTTCAGTGATCTTCTCTTCTGTAACCCTCCTGATGGTAAAGACGACATTGCACAGAAAGGTGAGCCAAGACTGTGTGTTGTTGGAGTAGTGTACTGACGTTGCAAAAAATAAACAGATCTTGAGGTCAGACTCTGGTTGGTATTGAGAGGGACTTTGGGAAAAATAAAAGCTCTGGCTGTTGTGGCCATTTGGGGAGTGAACCCGTGAATGGATGACCTCTCTCTCTCTCTCTCTCTCTCTCTCTCTGCCTCTGCTTCTGCCTCTCTGTAACTATGTCTTTCAAATAAATAAATACATCTTAAAAAAAAAAAGAATGAAATGCCTTTGTTGGTACTTGACTGATACTGTTCAACTGCATTTCTGAAGGGGTCTCCCATAACATGAGGTTGTTCCAAAGGAAAGGGCACAGGATAACATTTGAGGGAATGTCATTAAGTGGTGAAATGTCATTGCTATACAGCAGTGTATTCATAAAGACTCCCAAGAATACAGAGGGCTCATAGGAAGGGGTAACAGATATCTGAAAATATTGTATAAGTAAAAAAGGACCATGAAAATTAAATTGGGGAAATTAAAAATGAGAACTTTACAAACTATTCAAAATGAAAAAGACTGTGAAATTCAGTACTCTGCAAGCCCTTACTCCACAAATTGAAATGAAGCAATCTCTTTGTTGAAGAAAAATGCTGCATTGCACATCTTATTCACGAGGATTCCAAAGTCTTGGAGGTAGAAGAGGAAGTTAGAGAAGATTATGACATGAGGTACAGAAAATAAAATGCCTCCTGCAAGAAATTAGCCCATGGGCCCTTGACTGTGGCCGAAGTCAGATTTCATTGAGAAGTTGGCAGTTGGGTAATTCTGAAGCTACATAATAGCTCCCCTCCTCCTCAGCTCATCATCTGGTCCTGAGCAACATCCTTGCTCGCACCACACTAAGTATCCCTACCACCACCACGCCCATCCGGTTTTGAAAATGAAAGTGCTGTAGACATTGTCCCATGTCCCCCTGACAAAGCAAAATTCACCCTGATTGAGAACCAGTGCTCTGAAATTATAGTAATCAGGATAGTCTGGTGTCAACATAAAGAAAATCATACATTCTAATGGAATAATCTATGCTTCAAGTGACTTCTATGAGAGAAAGTTAATATTAATATCCAGATATCACATAATACATTAGGATGTGTCAAAAAGCTCATGGGAAACACAATTAAATATAAATTTGCTTTGGTGAAGGAAAAGTTTGGAAATAAATTCATAGTTTTCTTCATAACATACATTTTTCTGAACTTTTTGAAGAGTCCTCATACCAACGTTTATTCTATAACAATTTATTTAATTTATTTTAAATACAGAGAGAGAGAGAGACAGAGACAGAGTGACAGAGATGCATCTCTCATCTACTAGCCTACTTCCCCAATTGTCTCCAACAGCAGGTGCTGAATCAGGCCAAACACAGGTGTCAGGAATTCAATCAAGTTCTCACAGTGGTTGGCAGACTCTCCTACTTGAGCCATCATCTGCTGCCCCCTTGGGTGTATATTATCTGGAAGCTAGAACTGGAAATAGAGCTGGAACTCAGACCCAGGCTCTCCCATATGGAGTTTGGCTGTCTTAAGTGGCATCTGAATCATTAGTCAAATAACCTGCTCTTCCTATATCACTTTCTGTGATTTTAACTCTGGTTTCTCTGTGGAAGAATTGAGAACAAAGTCACTGAAATAATGTTTTTAAGTTTTCATTTACCTTGCAAAGCTTTGATTGGGATTATTATAATAAAAGCTTCAGAAAGGGGTCCACACTTATGTACCCAATTGATTTTTCCAAAGGGCAGCTACATAATTTAGTAGGGAAAGAGTTTTTCAACAAATGGTTTTGGGCTTATAGGATAGCCATGTAAAATTGAACCTTTATCCCTTGTTCTTGCTGGACACACACACACACACACACTTTAATTCCTTATGGATGATAGACCTAAATACAAATCCTAAAACTATAACACCTCTAGAAGAAATCACTAGGGCAGTATTTTATTGGAGTAGACAAAGATTGTCTCAACATGACATGAAAGGTATGAACTCCCTATAACAGATGACCAGACTCTCTAAGATGGCCCGATTAATGCCAACTCCTGGTATTCACATTTCCATACAGTGCATTTGTTTAAGTGTTGATAGGATTTGTGACTCTTTTGTAACCCAAAATATGGCAGAGATGTTGAAACATCATTCCTTTGATTATATTATGTTAAACTTCATCTTGTAACAGACTTGTATCAGAAGTCCTACTTGTATCCCAATAGAGTTAGTGGCCATATTAGGAGAGCTCATGTGGAACTAGGAACTATTGGCAACCTCTGGAAACTGAAGGAAGGTTTTGGATAGCAGTCACAAATAAGCCAGAATGCTATCTTACAACAACAACAACAACAATGTTTCTAACAACCTGCGTGAGTTAGCAGAAGGCTCCACAGTTGAGAGTCCAAACCATACTCTGGCGGACTTCTTCATTATAAACTTTAAGGCTCTAAGCAGAAAGCTCAAGTAAGCTCTGTTCAGACTGCTGACTCACAGAATCTGAGAAAATAAATGTGTGCTATTTAAAGTTACTAAGCTTGTGACAATTTGTTATGCAGCAATCAAAAACTAATAAAGTATGAATTAAAATAAAAACATAAAAATGGCAAAAACTCTAACTTCATCAAAATTGGAGCCTGTGTTCTTCAAAATACTGTCAAAAATAAAAATCAACTTGCAGAAGTTATCTTTGTCTTGTATCTAGAATATACTTATATAAAGAACTTATAGTTAAATAATAAGAGGTCAAACAAAATGATATTTTAATGGACAAAATATTTGAATATATGTTTTGCACAAAGAGGTACAGATATTACAATGCATAAAAAGATTATGGTACATAAAAAGATTGTAAACATCATTATTTGTTTTTGAAATATTAAAGCCACACATAGACAATCATTACATATTCTCTAGGATGATTAAAACTCAAAAGACTGATAACATCAAGAGCTGTTGAGGGACACAAACTGGGACATTATATTTCTTTGCTGATAGTAGTGAAAATGTTTCGCAACAACCTTGGAAAGCAATTTGACAGCAGATTCACTCCAAAGTATTTTTTGTCACAAAACAAGTCATATAATTTTCACAGAAACTTGTAAAAGAGTACTTATAGCAGCTTTTTACATGATGCCCCCAAATTGCAAATTATTCTAATGTCTATCCATTGGTGTGTGGATGAAACAATTGTGACACACAATGTGACATTAGTTATTTTTGTAAAATACTTGGACTACTTATCTCACAATGACATTGAAGAATTTTTCAAAAATGGATGATAAGAAATATAGACATAAAAACTTGTATGATTTTATTTATGTCAAGTTATAGCACCAACAAAAATAATCTATTGATACAGAATCCAAATCAGTGCTCTCATGTGGTGAGGGTAGGTAATTATATATAATGAGGCATGAAGAAAATTTCTGAGGTGATGCAATATTCAATTATTTGAATGAGATGTTGGTTACCCAGTGGCATTTGTCAAAATTCATTAAACTGTAAACATAGAATGTGTGTATTTTATTTTATTTACACATCAGTAAAGCTGATAGTTGTTTGTTCAATATATAGCAGCATTGTTATTTCTCAATTTTTCATCTGTAAACAGAATAGAGTCCCTCTATTCACGCTAACAATCTAGGGGCAAAATACACAGAAAAAAGTGTGATTCTTTAAATCAGAGGATACTGGACTCAAAATGTGAGTGCTGAGATTCCTAGCAGTGTATCTTATCTTGCTGCTTCCAGGTCCAGTTACATAACCTTTAAAATAGTGTAAATAGGTGCCTCATAGATGGAATAAATAACACGGTTCAGAGCTACTGTGAAAATTTTAACACTCTGCTTAAAATGACACAATTGTGGCTAATATTGTACTAAAGGGCAAATACACAGAAATAATTTTTGAAGGTTTGAATTGTCAAGGTGAAGAAATACCACAAAAGATAGAAAGTTTTGATCATTCATAAGAGATTTTTAACACACAAGAAAATTTTAATGTAGTGGGATCTGATGCCAAATTCCATCATGAAAATATACATTGATTCAGAATTTTAAAAAGAAAGAAATTCAGAAAATTCATTTGAATTATCTTGACTTTTGTGTTCTTAACCCAAACTGAGCACAGAAAAAAGGTTTTGTGTTTTTTTTTTTTAATATTCATTTATTTGTTCGTTTGCTTGTTTGAATAACAGTGACAGAGACAGCTAGATCTTCCATCCACTTGTTTACTCCCCGAAAGACCACAAAGGTCAAGGCTGAGTCAAGCTGAAGCCAGGAGCAAAGAACTCCATCCAGGTCTCAGACATGGGTGGCAGGGGTTCAACTACATGGACCATTGTACACTGCTTTCCCAGGCACATTAACAACAGGAAGCTGGATTGAATGTGTAAGAGCTGAAACTTGAACCAGCACTCTGATATGGGATACTGCAACATGGCACCAGTCCTGGGGTTCTTATTTTTTATATTTTATTTTTGATAAAAAGATTTTTAACAATTGCTCCCAATAGTTGTATGTCACATTACTCTAATTTCATAGCTGCAGTACACAATGGATCCTCAAAAAATTAATGGAAAATTTGTGTTTTGCAAAAACTCAGTTTGAATTTAGATTTTTTTCTGTATCAAAATAAACTTATTTTTTAATTCCATTTTTCCATGAACTTGTTTATGCCCCCTAGTACATGCTCCGGCTTTACCTGTAGCATGTTCATTAGCAAGGCCATTGACGTGTATTTCTCCTTTCTTTCACTACTTGGGGTCATACAGCCTGGAAACAATGGACCACAGACATTTCTTATTCTCCTGCCTCCATTTCTGGTCTTCATTTGATTTTGTCCTCTGTTGTTTCTTCTCCTGGTCCAACTGCATTATCTAAATCATCCTGGATCTTCTCAAAATTAAACAACCCAAAATCAGAGTTGAGGACAAAATTCACTGCTCAACCATCATTGGTTAACTCTGAAAATCATTCCATTATGCCTATTCTGTGTAAGAGTTAGGAATCTTTTGGTTAAAATTTAGAGGCAGCCTCCAGTGAAATCTGGCTACCTTCTATATTTGAGGATACCGACCCTTTCCCTTACCATCTAATTCAGTTAATGTATGTGACTTATCAACTTTGTTTATAATTAATCTTTGTGCCAGGGTATTACTCACAAACATTTGCCACTAAACAACAGCCAAGATTTGACACCCAATTGAGCTTTAATCAAGGAGTAAACTGTCCTGGTTCTTTTTCCCTCAATCCCCACATTCCCTACCCTTAAATTCTTGCTTCATCCCCAGTCTTGATAGAGGTTAGCTTCATCACAAATGGAACTATGATCTCCCCACCACCATTACCAGGAGCATAACTTTTACTAAGTGGGCCATCAGTCTAGACGAATTCACAGAGAATGATTGCTTATTTCATCTTTCATCTTCCCATCTCTAATCTCTATTTGGAACAGGTGAAATTTTACCTTGGTTCAACAAGGGAACCTTAGATCTCAGTGACTAGGTACAAAGTTTATTTTCAAATATCCAAAGTCTTTGTGAGTTAAAATGATTCTTTAGGAATTTTTTTATGAAACATCACCATGATATAATTTGGTAGAGTCCACCATCCTTTAGTTAAATCTTCAGAGGTTAACCACTTAGTTTGAAACAGCAAGAAAGTAAAGCAATTGGAGAACTGTGCAGTATAGTATTTTCACTGCTTGTACCCACAAGACACCATGCTCTTTCTGCATGCATCTCATTAGCTATAGTCGCATGACACCTCCAGTAGCAGAGGTGATGAGTGGTGCTGTCTTCCATGAGCCTTGTGGGCATGAGTCACGCCACCTAATAGCTTCTCCAGTGTAATAGGTTGTGACAATTTATAATACAGTTTACATTATATTATTATTTTATTGATTTTTAAAAAATTAGCCCCTACATATAAGGGAGAAGATGCTATATTTGTATTTGTATGTCTAGCTTATTGCACTCAACATGATGTCCTCCAGTTGCAATTATTCTGATACAAATGACAGAATTTTATTTTTAATAATTGAATAATGTGTTACAATTTAAAATTAATTTATTCATTTAATTAATTTATTTAATTAATTTATTCATCTGATGATGGACACCTTGGCTGATTCCATATTCTTGCTATTGTGTACAGTATTTCTATAGTATGGTAGTGCAGGTATCTCTTTGATACTATGTGTTCATGTCTTTTTGGTATATACCCAATAGTAGGATTGATGGATCACATGGCATTTCCATTTCTAGGTTTCTAAGAACTATCCATACTGCTTCCCACAGTGGCTACAATAATTAACATTTCCAACAACAGTGCATAGAGTTCCCCTTTCTCCACAGCCTTATCAGCATTTGTTATTCCCAGTCTTTTGGACTTTGACTATTTTGACAGGGGTAAGGTGATATCTCATTGTGGTTTTGATTTGCATTTACCTGATAGATAGTGATGCTGAGTATTTTTTTAAATAAATTTGTTGACCATTTGTGTTTCATTTGTCCATTTCTTAACAGAGTTGCTTGTTTCTGTTGTTGAGTTTTTTTGAGTTTCTGATATATTCTGGATATTAATCCTTTGTCGGAGAAGTAACTTGCAAATATCTTCTCCCTTCTATTTGATTCACTCTGCCAATTATTTCCTTTGCGAAGCTGAAGGCTCTGTGTTTGATATAATCCCATTTGTCGAGTTTTGTTTTTGTTGCCTGTGCTTCGGGGTCTTACTAAGAAGTCATCACCTACAGCAATATCTTGAATTGTTTCTCCTATCTTGTCTTTCAGCAAATTCATAGTCTCAGGCCTTAAATTTAGGTCTTTGATCCATCTTGACTTGATTTTTGTATACGGTGAGAGATAGGAATCTAATTTCATTTTCTATACATATCATCCAGCTTTGCCAGCATCATTATTTGAAGAGATTATCCTTTCTCCATTGTATGGTCTGGGCATTTTTGTCAAAAAAACAGTTGTTTAAAACTGCATGGATTAATTTCTGAGCTCTCTTCTGATCCCTTTTGTGTCAGTTTTCACGCCAATAACAGACTGCTTTAATTACTATAGCTTTGCAGAGTGCTTTGAAGTTAAGTATTTTTTTAATTAATTAATTAATTTATTTATTTATTTTTAAATATGGAACGCTTCACGAATTTGCATATTGCAATGACTCCAGCTTGTTTTTTTTTCCACTCAGGATCTGAATGTGATCAACAATGAGCTGTAGCCAGGCAGGTTGATGACTCAAAATTGCCAAACTACCTTCATTACCTGTCCCATTTATCAGCTACTTAATGCACACAAGTTCCTCTGAATTTAAATAATGTTGCTTCCTGATTGGATTTTTATGCTGCTGTAATTCATTCTAGGTCTTCTAACTATTGTTATAATATACTATGCTAAACCTTCTTCCATTTAGAAAGTGAATCCAAAACTGCCACTCCTTTAATGCATACAATTCACATCATGTCTTCTAGTTTTGACTGATATGATAAACACTGTAGCCATCACTGATGTGTATGAAACAATTATATGCCATAAAACACAGCCATACATCGTTATCTGTCCTGAATTATTGAGGTGAAAGCAAAGTCCTTAAGGTTTTATTTGAAATCTACCTGCTTCTGAATCACTTTAGAATTGCTTTGTATGAATTCATCATAAGTTCAAATTTTTCCATACATTTGCATTGCTGATATTACTCCCATTTGTGTTAATAGCACTATTTGAGTGTCTTATGCAGGTATATTGGTATATATGTATACTAATATGAGGTGCAGTAATTCATTCAAGGTAATGCCAGCTTTCTCAATGAATAGATAATGACTAAAAAAAAAACCTGTGTCAAGCTTCTCATATTTCAAGTCTAAAACATCGTTAAAAAACCATCAATGGAAAAGTTTTGCTTAAATGTCAACTCCGGATAAAATTTTGCAGTCATTTTTTTTTTGAAGAATGTTTAATGCCTAACAGCACTTCATTGAAAGTTAACTGAAAACTTTTTAATCCTTCTTATTTCTAAGTTGCCAGAGAACTTTAAAAATTATTACCTCAAGAAGTGGCAAGGATTGTTATGTCACCTACATTTAATCTGCTCCAGGAAGCATCTTCCTTTTGGTTAGGGGTTGGGAAGTATTAACGCAAGGTTTGACTTGTGAGCTTTGAGTTACAAGGCAAGTGTGATAAGATAAAGAGGAGATAGAAGCATTCTGACGGTCTGACCTCTCTGAGCAAACGAAAGATTATCCAAAATGACTTATACAAAAAATGCTTTCCTGTTAAACTAAATGGAATTCAGACCTTATCTTCTGAGATATATTATGCTGTGTTAATAATATGCATAGCTAGCAGGTTCAATTCACTCTGATAGATTTATTGAGTTACCTGGAAATCTATGTATGTTTACACACACACGCATAAAAGTCACAAACATTATATCATACTACATAAACATAAATAGAAGTATTATAAAGCCACATCAGCAATATTAACCACCATTTTTACACAGCCACTAGAAAGCAGCTCCATAGAGATTTGCAGTAGGATAATTTTTGATAGTCGCAATGTAATACTACTTTTAATTCTGTTTCTGAAATGTCACCTTGGAACTACACGATCCTGGGGTGCCAATAGCACAGTAGATTATGCTGTCTAAAACAGGCTGTGAAGGTGAAGATGAATGTAGAGGGGCTTAATCATCTCACAACTTGTGTGAACTCATTGTGCCTTTCAAAGTAAAATTCTATGAATGTTCAGGTGTATTTTGTTATAGGCGTGAGATTTTAACACAATCTCAAGTTATCATGTGTTACAGAATAGTCTAGAGTAAGATTCTCCATCCTTGCTCCTGTTTATCAAAGTACTGATCAATTATTTTACTTCTTTACAATACCCTCCTACTGAGCAAAGAATGATCATCTCCATTGGTTTGAGCTCAGAAAACTAAGACTCAGAAAATTTAAGTAACTTGTCCACACTCACAAAGGAAGTAAAAAGCAGCAAAAGGAATCAAATACATATCTGTATGACCACGAAGTAATAATTCTTTTTATACCATACTTTTATGACATGATAGTCAATGTAAAGAATGATAGAATTTCTGTTGACAAAAGATTTAAGATGTTGTCTGGTATATCAGTTCTCCCTCTGTCATCTTGTTTTTGATCCCTATAGAACACTCACAGAAAATACAGCACGCTTTCATGATGAAAACTCTAAGAAAAAAAATTTTTTTTTATTTTTTGACAGGCAGAGTGGACAGTGAGAGAGAGAGACAGAGAGAAAGGTCTTCCTTTTGCTGTTGGTTCACCCTCCAATGGCCACCGCGGCCGGCGCGCCACGGCCGGTGCACCACGCTGATCTGATGGCAGGAGCCAGGTACTTATCCTGGTCTCCCATGCGGTGCAGGGCCCAAGTACTTGGGCCATCCTCCACTGCACTTCCCTGGCCACAGCAGAGAGCTGGCCTGGAAGAGGGGCAACTGGGACAGAATCCAGCGCCCCGACCGGGACTAGAACCCGGTGTGCCGGCGCAGCAAGGCGGAGGATTAGCCTAGTGAGCTGCGGCGCCGGCCCACAAAATGGGTTTAAAAACAATGTTCCTCAGCAAAATCAAGGCAATTTATGACAAACCCATGGCCAGCATCCTATTGAATGGAGAAAAGTTAGAAGCATTCTCACTGAGATCCGGAACCAGACAAGGATGACCACTCTCACCATTGCTATTCAATATTGTCCAGGAAGTTTTAGCCAGAGCCATTAGGCAAGAAAAAGAAATCAAAGGTATTTGAATCAGGAAAGAGGAAGTCAAACTATCCCTATTTGCAGATGACATGATTCTATATACAGGGGGTCCAAAAGACTCCACCAAGAGACTGTGGAACTCATTGAAGAGTTTGGTAAACTAGCAGGGTATAAAATCAATACACAAAAAAACAGCAGTATTTGTATACACAGATAATGCCATGACTGTGAAAGAACTTCTAAGATCAAACCAATCACAATAGCTACAAAAAAAAAATCAAACACCATGAGATAAATTGAATCAAGGATGTCAAAAATCTCTGTGATGAGAATTACAGAACATTAAAGAAAAAAATAGAAGAAGATACAAAAAAAAATGGAAAAAACATCCAACTTCATGGATTGGAAGAATCAATATCATCAAAATGTCCATTCTTCCAAAAGCAATTTACAAATACAAAAGACATTATTCTCAGATCTAGAAAAAATGATGCTGATATTCATATGGAAACACAGGAGATCTCAAATAGCTAAAGCAATCTTATACAACAAAAACAAAGCTGGAGGCATCACCATATCAGATTCCAAAACATACTACAAGGCAGTTATAATCAAAACAGTCTGGTACTGATACAAAGATGGATGGGGGTCAGTGCTGTGGCGCAGCGGGTTAAAGCACCGGCATCCCATATGAGTGCAGGTTCTAGTCCCGGCTGCTCCACTTCTGATCCAGCTCTCTGCTATGGCCTGGGAGAGCAGTAGAAGATGGCCCAAGTTCTTAGGCCCCTGCACCCACATGGGAGACCTGGAAGAAGTTTCTGGCTCCTGGCTTCAGATCGGCACAACTCCGGCCATTGCAACTAATTGCGGAGTGAACCATCGGATGTAAGACCTATCTCTCTCTCTCTGCCTCTCCTCTCTCTGTGCAACTCTGACTTTCAAATAAATAAAATAAGTCTTTAAAAAAAAAGAGGGATAGATCAATGAAACAGAAGAGAAATGCCAGAAATCAATCCGAGCATCTACAACCAACTTATATTCAACCAAGGAAATAAGACCAATCCCTGGCTGAAGCAAGGACTGTCTTCAACAAATGGTGCTAGGAAAACTGGATTTCCATATGCAGGGGTATGAAGCAGGACCCCTACATTATACCTTACACAAAAATCCATTCAATATGGATGAAAGACCTAAATCTATGACCTGATACCATCAAATTATTAGAGAGCATTAGGGAAACCATGCAAGACATTGGCACAGACAAAGACTTCTTGGAAAAGACCCCAGAGGCACAGGCAATCAAAGACAAAATTCACAAATGGGATTACATCAAATTAAGAAGCTTCTGTACTGCAAAAGTAACAGTCAGGAAAGTGAAGAGGCAACCAACAGAATGGGAGAAATTATTTGCAAACTATGCAACTAATAAATGATTAATAACCAGAATATATGAAGAGATCAAGAAACCCCACAACAGCAAAACAAACAACCTAGTTAAGAAATGGGAAAAGAACTTAAAAAGGCACTTTTCAAAAGAGGAAAACCAAATGACCAACAGACAAATGAAAAAATATTCGGGATCACTAGCCTTCAGGGAAATGCAAATCAAAAGCACACTGAGGTTTCACCTCACCCCAGTTAGAGTGGCTTTGATACAGAAATCAACAAACAACAAATTCTGAGGATGTGGGGAAAAAGTACCCTAATCCACTGTTGGTGGGAATGTGAACTGGTAAAACTAGTATGGAAGACAGTTTGGAGATACCTCAGAAATCTGAATATATACCTGCCATGTAACCCAACCATATGTCCACCCTAATCTGTGATGACTAACAGAGCATCAAAAAGAAAACCTGTGGAAGTGAAATTGACACTTTAAAAAGCAATGACTTGAACAGACCTTGTCTTGACTGTTGAGGAACAGTTTTTTTTTTCTTTTTTAACAGGCAGAGTGGAAAGTGAGAGAGAGAGAGAGAAAGGTCTTCCTTTTCCGTTGGCTCACCCCCGAATGGCCGCTGCGGCCGGTGCGGTGCGGCCAGCGCACCACGCTGATCCAAAGCCAGGAGCAAGGCACCTCTCCCAGTCTCCCATGCAGGTGCAGGGCCCAAGCACTTGGGCCATCCTCCACTGCACTCCCGGGCCACAGCAGAGAGCTGGCCTGGAAGAGGGGAAACCGGGACAGAATCCGGCACCCCGACTGGGACTAGAACCTGGTGTGCAGGAGCCACAGGCAGAGGATTAGCCTATTGAGCCGCAGTGCTGGCCATTTCTTTTCTTTTTAATACCATTGGGTGAACTCTTTACTTAATATAGAACTAATCATATGTGTATAAAGTCAATTGAAAATAGATCTCAGTAGAAAATAAGAGTGGGAATAAGAGAAGTAGGAGGAAGTTTGTAACTGTAAATCTGCACAGTTCCACATACATTCCTATGGACTTACTTCTAAGGGTACAGCTAAAATTTTGCCATGGGGCCCCAAAACCCATTAAGCTGGGTAGTAATAATGCCATCTTAAAAGTTAAAGTGAAGCCGGCACCGTGGCTCATTAGGCTAATCCTCCGCCTTGTGGCGCCAGCACACCGAGTTCTAGTACCGGTTGGGGCGCCGGATTCTGTCCCGGTTGCTCCTCTTCCAGGCCAGCTCTCTGCTGTGGCCCAGGAGTGCAGTGGAGGATGGCCCAAGTCCTTGGGCCCTGCACCCCATGGGAAACCATGAGAAGCACCTCGCTCCTGCCATCGGATCAGCGTGGTGCGCCGGCCTCAGCGCGCCAGCCGCGGCGGCCATTGGAGGGTGAACCAACAGCAAAAGGAAGACCTTTCTCTCTGTCTCTCTCTCTCACTGTCCACTCTGCCTGTCAAAAAAAAAAAAAAAAGTTAAAGTGATCATATTAATCGTTAAATTGATCATATAGATAGGATTAAGTGTTAAAGGGGTCATATGAATAATATCAAGTGTCTAATAATAACAATAGATAGAATTAAAAAAGAGAGAATGTTCCAACATAGGAAGCAGTCCACACTGCAGACTCATAAAATGACAATTTCTCTAAATATCACTCTGACCTCAGAATCAGCCCTTAAAGCATTCTGGTCCAGCTGAAAAGCCCATGAGAGCATTTCAGGCATGAAAAGCCAATAGAAAAAGTCCTACATGAAGGATCTCACTGAGTGAGACCCCAGAGGAAAGAAGTGGCCATCAAGAAAGAATCTACTTTTCTCTGAAGGGAGGAGAGAACTTCCACTTTGCTTATGGCCTTGTCTAAATACTGACGAAGAGAGTGGACTACAGAAGTTTCCATAGCCTAGGCAGCTCATGTCAAGGGTCTTGGATGATCACTGACATCTTACATAAGAATGTTAATTGTTAAATTAACAAGAATCATTGTGCACTTACTGCCCATGCAGGACCTTTGTCCTCAATGAGTTGTACTATGAGAATTAACTGTAAACTTGTTCTGCTTTTTATGCTTTTTGTGTGTATGCAAATTGTTGAAATCCTTACTTAGTATAGAGCTGTCTTCTGCATATAAAGTTAATTGAAAATGAATCTTAATGGAGAATGGGACTGGGAGAGGGAGGAGGAGGTGGGGGGGAGTAGAGGTGGGAGAGCGGGTATGGTGGGAAGGATCACTATATTCCTAAAATTGTGCTTATTAAATTTGTACTCATTAAATAAAAGGTTTCTTTGGAAAAAAAAGTAAACACACATACAGAAAAATAATTGGGTAGGAGGCTGGGACTCTGGTGTAAGGGATAAATCTGCTGCCTGTGGTATCCACATCCCGTATGGGTGCCGGTTTGGTTTGGGTCCTGGCTGTTCCTCTCATGATTCAGCTCTCTGCTATGGACTAGGAAAGCAGTGGAGGATGGCCCAGGTCCTTGGGCCCCTGCACCTGCATGGGAGCCCAGAGGAAGCTTCTGGCTCCTGGCTTTGGATTGGCCCAGCTTCAGCCATTGTGGCCATTTGGGTAGTGAACCCACAGATGCAAGATTTTCTCTCTCTCTCTCTCTCTCTCTCTCTGCCTCTGCCTCTCTGTAACCCTGCCTTTCAAATAAATAAATAAATCATTAAAAAATGTTTAAATAAATAGGTGGAAGTTGGCATAGCAGTTGAGGCACCACTGGTATGCTTCATTCCATATTGAAGTATCTGGGTTTAAGTCCCAGCTCTACTTCCAATTCTAACTTCTTGCTAACATGCACCTTTGGTGACAGTGGTTGTAGAGGGTAGAGGGGTTAGCTCTGATGGCTCTACAGTTGGTTCTCTGCCACCCACATGGTTGACCTGGCTGGAGTTCCTGGCTCCTGGCTTCCATCTGGCCTAACCTTGGCTGTTGTGGGCATTACGAGAGTGAATCAATAGATGGAAGCTCTGTCCCTGTGTCTGTTTCACCACTTTTCAAGGAAATTTTAAAAGTAATAAAATGAGGTAAACATAAAAAAGAAAAGTACAAAAAAAAAAAAAGTACAACCATGGTTGGTTGCCTCCAATTAATGTATTTGGAATTTTAGGTAGAATAATTCAGTTCTCCATGTCAGAGCTGACTACAACTTTCAGGGCCTCAGTTCATATGTTTTAAATCACCTTTTAGTACAGTCTATGATGGATGGATTATCTCCAGGAGAGAATCTTCTCAAATTAAGTAACGCAAGATAGCCTTTCTATGTATCCTATGCCAGGATCTGGAAGATTCTTTCTGTATTCATAGTATAGATTATTATTTAAGAGTTGGAAAGGGGGCAGTATTGTGGCACAAGGGTTAAGCCACTGTCTGCCATGCTGGCATCCCATTGGAGAGCTAGTTTGAGTTCTGGCTGTTCCTTTTACATCCAGCTTCATGTTAACACACCTGGGAAGGCAGTAGAATATAGCCCAAGTATTTGGACCCCTGCCACCCACATAGGATAGCTGGATGAAGCAGGCTGCTCCTGGCTTCGGCCTGGTCAAGAATTTACTCAATTCATTTTGAAAGTTCCCCAGTTTGTTCTAGGAAGATGATAAGTATATTGGTACTACCTTTCATGAGTTAGTCTGGAAGCAGTGATGAGCTGAGGCGACCAATTTTAAGGAGTCATGTGGAGAATATGAGTTCACATTTTAAGGACCTTCTACTTCCTGATAGCCCAGTCATATAAACATATCAGAAATAATTTGCACTTACCATAAAATAATTGAAATTCTCTTCTTGAGAGTGCATGACAACAGGTCTACAAATGCAATTTTTAAAAACTATTCTTTTGGGGCCAGCACTGTGGCATAACAGGTAAAGCCAACTCCTACAGTGCCAGCATCCCATATAGGCTCCGAGTTGTGTCACAGCTTTTCCTCTTCCAATCCAGCTCTCTTTCTATGGCCTGAGAAAGCAGTAGAAGATGGCCCAAGTCCTTGGGCCCCTGCACCTGTATGGGAGGCCCAGAAAAACTCCTGGCTCCTGGCTTCAGATCAGCTCAACTCCAGTCATTGCAGCCATTTGGGGAGTGAACCAGCAGATGGAAGACCTCTCTCTCTGTCTCTCTGCCTCTCTGTAACTCTGCCTTCTAAATAAATAAATAAATCTTTTTTAAAAAAATTATCTTTGAACAACTCATTCTATGTGTCAGTTTTGCTTCTCTTTGGACATTACAGGCCCTGGAACTTCTGTTGTTTCAAAAGAAGTGACAGTCCCTTGAAAAATAGGAAATTAACATAAGGTGTTGGTATAAATCTGTTTTTACTGTTAAAGAAAATGATGGAATTTTCTGCTGGTAATCTTTGAAATCACACTATGGCATGAGAGTAATTGCTTGGGTATTTGGCAAGAAATAATTTAAATAGATAGGTTATCATATTTCAAATAAATCTTACCATGTGGGATGATAGGTCAAATGTTATATTCACCATTTCTCCTTTTATTTAGTTAGTTTTATACTTTATCCTATTACCTAGAATACAGTGTAGTAGTTGTCAATATTAGTATGTCCTCAAGATACCCTGAGTAACAAGTGCAGCTTTTTAAATCACTATCACATTCATTATGCTACACTGTGAAATTATGTGAGACAATTTTGACTTCCTACATTTGCTCCCATGCTGATTGTTCAACAATCTATGTATACAAGAAACTAACATTGCATTTACTCTTTCAGTATTTATGTCTTTGATCAAAATATTGGTGACTCTAAAACATCTAGTGAAGAAAGCATATCTTTCTCATGTTTTTAATTCCTGCACTTTGTGGTGTTTTTCTTCATTGAAATGATAAACACCTCTGTAGTTTTCAGAGCTCTTCAAGTGTGGCGGGTTCTGTGGCAAAGCCAGTTAAACCATTGCTTTGGAAAAGATGTCCCATTATCAGATTATCAGGTTCGAGTCCCTGCCACTAAGTGCTTCTAATCTGCTTAATGCTAATGCACCCTGGGAAGCAGCAGATGATGGCTCAAGTGGGTTCCTGCCACCAGTGTGGGAGACCTGGATGGAGTTCCTGGCTCCTAGCTTTAGTCTGGGTGAGCTGTGGCTGTAGCAGTATAGCAGACCTTTAAGAAGTGAACCAGTAGATGGAAGATATTCTCTCTCTCTGCCTTTCAAATAAATAATAAAATCTTTAAAAATGCCCTACAGGTGATTAGGAGGCTTACACACCACTTACAACCCATAGACTAATCTTTTAACTGAATTTGTGGACATGTATGCTCTTCTAATCACATATTTAATTATTTGTATATTTGATTGAACACTATTAAATTCATTCCTATAAGAGAGATACACCCTCATATTTGTATTCATACATTCAATTTATTGTATCTACTTTTTTTTTCAACATTACCGTGCTCTTCTCCATATCCTGATTAATGAGAATGTGGTTAATGTCATAGTGTGAATTTTTAAATATTTTTCTTTCTTTATTTATTATATTTATTTTTCAAAGACAGAGAGCAAGAAAAGAGAGAGCGAGAGACACATCTCCCAACTTAAAGCTCACTCTCCAAATGCCCACAATAGCTGGGACTTGGACAGGCCAAATCCTGGAGACAGAAGCTCAATCTAGGTCTTTTACGTGGGTGTCAGCATCCAAGTAATTGAGCCATCACCAGCTACCTCCCAGGGTGCACAATAGCAAGAAGCCAGAATGGAGAATGGAGCTTAGAGTTGAACTCAGGCACTACAATATGAGATGCAGGCATCTCAGGTCATGGCATAAAGGCTGTGCACTAATGCCTACCTCCTGGTCTGGATTTTGATTTAACAAATTTTATTTACTCTTCTATATAAATGTGACTCTGGACTCCTGTGTTCCTACTCCTTTTCCCTAGTTCTTTCTGATTCCAGTGTGCTAACCTGAACCAGATTCTCATTTTCTCTCTTGACTTGACACTTGATTGATTTTCTTTGCCATACATTAGATATTGACTCCCATTAAGCCTACCACTGCAGGTGTAAATTTCGGATTTAAGGTCTGGAGACTTGCAAACAGGAACATGATTTTAGGAGCTATCCACATAATACAAATTGTGTATAAGAATTTACAACGCACCAACATGCATATATGTTATCTTATTTGACATTCTGTAAAAGTCGTTTTGTCGGTGAAGAAGCCAAGATTTACAGAAGTTAAATGACCTTCTGAACATCACAGGACCAATAAATGACAGCACCTGATGTTGAGCCAATTCTATTTGCTTTTTTAACACTACAGTGCAATCTTGCAGTGAAACTCACAACCCAGGAGGAGGGATTTCTGGGGGAGTGCAGGAGGCAGGTAGCAAAGCTCTGAAATCACAGCCCTCTGCATTTTATTCCTTCTGACAGACTATGGAATGCAACTGGAAAATTCTGCCTTTTCTAGAACAAGCAGTTTCTCAAAGCATAGTCCTCAAAATTAGTGAATATGTGGGTCTCCTGGGGATACTGCTGCTATGTAAATTATGGCTCAATATGGCTGAGTCATCAGCTGGGATTTCTAAATAGCTCCCAAGTGAGTTCCATGTTGTTGATGTGTGGACCCTACATTGAGTGGTGAGGCTTGGGCTTACTGGGTGATAGTGCTGCTACAGAACAGGATTTATATTAAGTTGTCCCTTTTCCTTCCTTCAGTGGTAACTTCTTTGATGACTAAGGAGGAGCTGCTGGGAGCATAACTAAGGTCTCTGTTTCTCTGAGTTGCAGAGTGCTACTGATTGTCATGTGCAGCCTAGTCTAATATCCCAATTGCAGTTCTTTGTCTTCGCCCAGTAAAGAAGAGGGATCAATCTCTTGCTCTTACTTGTTCTTGCTTTTCTGATATTGAATATGACAACAAATGCATAAGTAATTCTTTGTAATTGTATCTGTGTCTCCCCAAACCTTGGTGATTTAAAATGAATACACCACTGAGATTTTATGCCCAGCAATATTAGCAAACAAGATTTCCACTGAGCCAGGAATGAAGCTTCTACCTTGTCTCAAGGTCAGAAAAATGTGTCTTGATATTTTGCCAGGCTCTTTAAATTCTCCAGGACTAAGGACAAGATTGGACTTGGGATCAGAGATAGGACCAAGCGTAAACATGGTATCAAAAGGCTCTTGATGTGTAGAAAAAGAAGCTGCAAGATCAGAGATCTAGGCAGAGAGTTATAGGATCTAGAGAGATTATCTTCTTTTATTGCCCTTGAAATGAAATTCCAAGATTATTTAAAATGCAGATTCTTAGGTCTAAGTATCAGGAAGTCAGAAATAATAGATATAATGTGGGACCCAAGAATATGCATTTTTTAATAAATATAAATATATTTCTATGTAAAGTGTAGAGCCTACATTTAGAGAAACATTGGTCTTCATACAACATCCAAAGACCAGATTTTTGAACACTAGAAATAAATATTTAGCAGCTATACTAGATGTATATACTAGATGTATATATAGATAATAGATCTATAGAATAGATGTATATATAGTATGATTGTAAATAATCATACTATGTTTGTGAAAAACATCCTCTTCCACAAGAAAAGAGTACTTTGACTCACTGTTAAAAAAACAGATTTATTCAAACACTAGTAGACATATGTCTTAGTCCATTTTCAGTTTCTGTAAAAGAGCACTTGAAACTGTATGATTTATGAAGAAATGAGTATGATAGCAGCATCACGTGGCCTCTGGTAAGGAATTCATGGTTGTTCTAGTCATGGTGGCAAGTTGAAGAGCATGTGGCCAAATATGGAAGAGAGGTCCAGGTATGAGAGATGGAGAGGAGGTGACAAGTTTGATTCAGCAATCCACGCTCAAGAAAACTAACTTACTTTCGCGGGAACTACACTATTCATGAAGGTGGAACCCCATACTATAATTACCTCTGAGAGGCCTTACAACCCTCAACACCATTATACCAGCAGTTAAATTTCAGCATGAGTTGTGGTAGGGACAAAACTCATCAAAACCAAGGAAATGTATTTTTCAGAGAAAAGTGACTAGTTTTGTCACAAAAAAATATTGTACCTTTGACTGGAGCCAGTCATCTCCCACTCTAAAAGAAATGAAAACTTCCCAAATGGTAGACTTTCTAAAAGTTTTAAGGTAGCAGGTGTTTGGCCTCCTAGTTAAGATACTATTTGGGATATATGCATTCTCTATCAGAGTGCCTGAACTTGAGTTCTAACTCCAGTCATAATTGCAGATTCTTATTACTGAATACCCTGAGAGGTAACAGTGCATGTTCAAGTAGTTGAGTCACTGCCACCGATGTGGGGGATCCAGATTTGTTTCTGTGTTCGCAGTTTTGGCCTGGCCCAACTCTTCAGTATTGTTAAGGCTCACTTTTTCCTAGTGGTATACGAATGCCTCTCAAAAGTTAAAGAATAAAACATAGAATGAAGGGAAAATAGTGAATCATATGCAGTAGTGCCCCTTTTAAGGATGATTTTGAGATGTTCACAGAATTTTTTGCTTATATCTCAACTGGAAAGAGCTTGGTCATGTTGTCATCCCAGCTGCAAAAGGCACAGGAAATGATATATTTAACATGTAAATATTGGTGCCTTGAAAAAAATATTTGAATTCTATTACTGAGAAAGAAGTGCAAAACTGATATTGGCTAGTTAAATAGTGGTTTTGGCATACTGTCATATTGTTGCATGACATTTTGTAACAAGAAAACAAACCAAAAAAATTAAAAATGAAAAGTTGGCTTGGGTTTTAGTTTTTGAATGTAGACCAAGTAGCTAAGCAGATAAATATACTTGAAAAATTCTCCATAAACTATATATAGCTATACATGGAAGCTATCATCATAGAAATAGTAATAGCACTATTACATTATTATTCATATGTTTCTGTGAGTTTTCTAAAGCAAACAGAAGACAAACATCTATGCCCTTCAGAATTTTTTAATATTAGGAAATAATTATATTTATACTACACTAATTAGAGCATGAAATAAAAACAAAGCTGAACAAATAAAACCAGCCAGCACGAATAATCCTATATTCTATTCCTTTATTTTCAACAGCACTTGGAGATAATTGTTCAAAATACCACTTGAAGACCAGAGAAAACCCAGCTTTAAGGCCAGGTTGTTAATTATGTCAAACTAGACCTGTTCTGGTCTTTGAATATCTCTCAGAAGGAAAATCTATTTTAAATATTTTGGGGATGCCTTTATGCAGTCCCAAGAATAAATTAATCATAGTTTATTTATAAAACTTTTCTGCCTTTTTTAATTAATAGGTTTTATTTTTGAGCAATTTCAAGATTACAGGAAAAAGCAGCAGGAAGCAGAGTATCCATATGGTCTTTCTCTTCTGGCCCACAGTTTTGCCTGCAGAATTGTGCATTTGTTAGAATTGGAGAACCAATAGTGATACATTATGTTTAACTAAAATTTATAGTTGATATTAAGGTTCATTCTTTGTTTTGTACAGTACTATGGTTTTTGGCAAGTGCCTAATGTCATGTAGCCAGCATTAGCATGTCAAACAAAACAGCTTTACTGCTCTAAAAATCCCGTTCTTCAAATATCCTACCCATTCACAGTTTTTCTCTTGTTTTGTTTTGATATAACTTTTATCATTTCACATTATAGAGACTGACTTATAAAAGCTAAGGAGACACTGACAATGAACTTGATGTTTGCTTTGAAATTTGTAGCATTTAGCTTGACGTAATTTTTTAAGAGTTTTGTTTATGTTTTTTTCAATTTTTTTAAACTTTTATTTAATGAATATAATTTCCAAAGTACAGCTTATAGATTACAAAGGCTTCCCCCCCATAACGTCCCTCCAACCCGCAACCCTCCCCTTATCCACTCCCTCTCCCCTTCCATTCACATAAAGATTCATTTTCTATTCTCTTTATATACAGAAGATCAGCTTAGCATACATTAAGTAAAGATTTCAACAGTTTGCTCCCACACAGAAACATAAAGTGAAAAATACTGTTTGAGTACTAGTTATAGCAATAAATCTCAATGTACAGCACACTAAGGACAGAGATCCTACATGAGGAGTAAGTGCACAGTGACTCCTGCTGTTGACTTAACCAATTGACACTCTTGTTTATGGCATCAGTAATCACCCTAGGCTCTTGTCATGAGCTGCCAAGGCTATGGAAGCCCCCTGAGTTCACTGACTCTGATCATTTTTAGACAAGGCCATGGTCAAAGTGGAAGTTCTCTCCTCCCTTCAGAGGAAGGTACCTCCTTCTTTGATGGCCTGTTCTTTCCATTGGAATCTCACTCGCACAGATCTTTCATTTAGATTTTTTTTCCCCAGAGTGTCTTGGCTTTCCATGCCTAAAATACTCTCATGGGCTTTTCAGCTGGATCCGCATGCCTTAAGGGCTGAATCTGAGGCCAGAGTGCTGTTTAGGACATCTGCCATTCTATGGGTCTGCTGTGTATCTCACTTCCCATGTTGGATCATTCTCTCCCTTTTTTATTCTATCAGCTAATATTTGCAGACACTAGTCTTGTTTATGTGATCCCTTTGGTTCTTAGTCCTATCATTATGATCAATTGTGAACAGAAATTGATCACTGGGACTAGCGAGATGGCATTGGTACATGCCACCTTGATGGGATTGAATTGGAATCCCCTGGTATGTTTCTAACTCTACCGTTTGAGGTAAGTCAGCTTGAGCGTGTCCCAAATTGCACATCTCTTCCCTCTCTTATTCCCACTCTTATATTTAACAGTGATCACTTTTAAGTTAAGTTTCAGCACTTAAGAAGAATTGTGTATTGATTACAGTATTCAACCAAAAGTATTAAGTAGAACAAACAAAAAAAAATACTAAGAGGGATAACATATCAAGTTGCTCATCAACAGTCAGGGTGAGGGCTGATCAAGTCACCGTTTCTCATAGTGTTCATTTCACTTTAACAGGTTTCCTTTTTGGTGCTCAGTTAGTTGTCACCTATCAAGGAGAACAAGTGGTATTTGTCCCTTTGGGATTGGCTTACTTCACTCAGCATAATGTTTTCCAAATTCCTAACAGGGATCACTTTTCAGTTAAAATTTAAACACCTAAGAATAATAGTTTGTTAATCACAGAGTTCAACCAATGGTACTAGAACAAAAATACTAAAATGGATAAAGTATTACATTGTACATCAACCGTCAGGACAAGAGCTGATCAAGTCACTGTTTCTCATAGTGTCCAAAATGAAATGGACACTATGTTTATTTTTTGATTGTTGCTTATTTGAAAGGCAACGAGACACAGAGAAAGAGTACCAGACAAACTGACAGACAGATATTTCCCATCCAGTTGCTTTATTCCCTAAATGCCTACAAAAACTAGGGCTGAGTCAGGCTGAAGCCAGAAAGCAAGAACTCAGTTAAGGTCTCCCACATGGCTGGCAGGTACCAAACTCCTTGAGCCACCACCTGCTGCATCTCAGGGTGTGCAAGGGCAAAAAGCTAGAATTGGGAGTGAAACCAGGACTTGAATGCCGGCATTGCAGTATGGGATGTAGGCCTTCCAACCAGCATCTTAACTACTGAGCTAGAAGCATGGCTCTATAACTTAGGCTTTACGTGCTCATAAAGGTTTCCCAGTAATATCCATAAAAATGAAAACATAATAAGCATTCCATGAATATTGTTATTATTATTGTTATGTAGTACTCACTATCAAGTAAAATATCTTTTTTAATATAAAGAGAACAAATTTCATGTGTTTCTTAGATGCTATTCTAAGAACATAATGATGCTTCACTCTCTCCTCCTCCTCTTTTTTTATCTTAATTTTTGGAATAACATACTTTTAATTTACTTTATAATAACAGGCTTAATTTTTCACTAAATATACTGCTCAACAAGTAGAAAGTAGAAAGACCAGTGGTCCACAGGAATCAAGACAAGGGCTATAAACAATAATCAAATCATAATTTGCCAGCTTCACTTTCATATATTCAGTTTTTTGAACTGGTGCTTTGAAGTTCTTAGTAGACTGAAGCATGCATGTGAGTAAAAAAGATATACCACAGGTATGCTGTTGTCCCTCACTGTCCTCTTCCCATTCAGCTTCTGCCATAACCTCCGTGTGCTTTTCAGAACAGCTAGCCTTGTACGTAAGCTTTTTGATTGGTTTAATACTCTGTCCTCTTGATTTTTTTTTTTTTTACAGGCAGAGTGGATAGTGAGAGAGAGAGAGAGAAAGAGACAGAGAGAAAGGTCTTCCTTTGCCGTTGGGTCACCCTCCAATGGCCGCCGTGGCCAGCGCGCTGCAGCCGGCGCACCGCGCTGATCCGATGGCAGGAGCCAGGAGCCAGGTGCTTTTCCTGGTCTCCCATGGGGTGCAGGGCCCAAGCACTTGGGCTGTCCTCCACTGCACTCCCTGGCCACAGCAGAGAGCTGGCCTGGAAGAGGGGCAACCGGGACAGAATCCGGCGCCCCTACCGGGACTAGAACCTGGTATGCCGGCACCACAAGGCGGAGGATTAGCCTACTGAGCCGCGGCGCCAGTCTTGAAATTCTTAATAATTTTATTTGTTTTGTGCAGAAATTCCAGTGGCATAATGGAGCATGTTGCAGGACCAGAAGTGATGCCCAGTGTTTGTCCGTGGCTATTCCTTGCCTCCCCTCCTGCATATAGTATTTGTGAACCCCATGAGTCCAGGATTCCTGTTGACTCACAATGTGTGGGAGATCAGTAAAACTCAATGTGAGTACAAGAAATGTGCGCTATGTCCATGAGTAACTCAGGTGCTGATATCCCTGAACCATTACGTTTTCCTTTCCTCATTTCCCATGCAGAAAGAAAGCAATGACATTCTAAGAAGCACAAATAACGGATGAATCCCAGCTTGTCTTCTTACTCTTGTCACATCCCTGCATGAACCAATCATTTATACTGAAAATGATGACATGGACAGAAAGAAAAAAGTAGGGCAGCCCCTACTTCCTTTTTCTCTGTATCCTTTCCTGATTAGTAAGTCAAAGGTAGAAAGTGTTGGTACAAAGTGTATGCATCAAGAAATTAAAGTAGTCGAGTTTGCTTTATGAAGTGTTTCTTCTGTTCTGGTGAGAACAAAATACATTTACGTGTATGAGCTTTACAGTAAAACATGCATTACTTTTGATGATCCCACACAAAGTTAAATGCACTTAATTTAAAACTAACATTGCAGCATATAAAATGAGTGGTAATGATTTTAACTTTATTTTTTCAGTATTGGAAATGACAAGTAGCACAAAAATACCATGATAAATCAAGAAGACATGACAGAAAAAACGTATAGCTCTCTCTAATTTAGCACCTTTCATAACACTTTTTTACTGGACATCCTTTATTTATAAATGATATACAAATATGTATACAAATTATATAGTCTCTTCTGGATAGACAGTCGATTCATACTGTGTCTTCCAGACATCTTCCAAATGCTAAGACTCAAATTGTCAACTAGAGATCCACAGTCATTTCATTTCATGCTACAGAGAGAATGCGATCATGTCTATAAGGAATGCTAACACTGAGGTAAATAGAGGATACCACTTGTGGACAGAGATGTTAAACTAGAGGACCAAGAACTCCTCAATTCTGTACTAATAGCCCTCCAGACCAAGGGAATTTGGTATGAGAGCTTCGGTATATTACCTGAGTAGTTTTACCTCAAGACTTCATTATAGAAATGCACTAATATCCCATTCTTCTTTATATCCGTGCATTCTTTTTGGATCTATTTACTTACTCATTGTCAAGCAACAATTATAATAAAGGAAAAAATACTATATATATATATATTCTGTATCAACTATGTTTCTCAATACTTCAAATACATGAACTAATGTATTAATATCCTTGTTTTACATTAATCTGAATTACATAAAATTAGAGACAGTTGACTAATTGAGACCTACAAAAACTCATATAATTCAACTGAAGTGATAAGGAGACTAATGGACAAAGAGATCAAAGTACATAGTTCAAGATTACTCAGTAAATAATAAATACCAGAGCCAAGATTTCAGACACTTAGAGTACATCTCTGAGAACTGGGCTTTTAGTTACCGTGCCATGTTGCTTCTTGAAAAGAATTAGATTGTATATGGTGTTGAAGATGTTTATTGAGAACATGGTGGCATTTAATTAGGACTACAATTTTCCTTCTTTTTTAAACGTTTATTTTACTTGTTTTATAGGCAGAGTTACAGAGGGAGAGGGAGAGACAGAGTGTGAAAGAGAGAGGAAAAGAGAGGGGGAGAGATTTTCCATCCACTGGCTCACTCTGCAAATGACTGCAAATACCAGGACTAAACCATTCAGAAGCCAGGAACCAGGAGCTTCATCCAAGTCTCCCACATGGGTACAGAGGCCCAAGCACGTGAGCCATCTTCCTCTGTTTTACCAGGTACATTAGCAGAGAGCTGGATCAGAAGATCAAACTGGAGCCCATGTCAACGCTAGTGCTTCAGGAGGCAAACTAACCTGCTATGCCACATTGCCAGGCCTAGGAAAGCAAATTTTAATTTATCAATCATTTGATCTGTACAATGGGAATTCCCAAAGTTTGTGACAAATGGAATTAATTTTTGGTGCAAAAAGTTGAAATCTATGCATCATTTTTTCATGATATTTCCATGAATTTTTGAGTATATCCCATATTTATTGATTACTTATGCTGTGCTTTGATAGTACAGTGAACCAAATAAAGTTTTACCTTCGTATAACTAATAGTCCTAACAAAGGATACAAACATAAAATAGTTCAAGTGAGTCACAGGGTCAAGAAAATGTATTTTTAGGTTTTAAGTGAGATCTGAAGAAGGCTATGGAGAAGGAGAGAAAGTAGAAACTCTAAATAAGGAAAATAGGCAGAAATGAACATGTTGGAGATGCTCAGATTGAAGTAGATTCATGCCATGTATATATATTTTTTTTTGACAGGCAGAGTGGACAGTGAGAGAGAGAGACAGAGAGGAAGGTCTTCCTCCCATTGGTTCACCCCCCCAAATGACCACTACGGCCAGTGCTGCGCTGAACTGAAGCCAGGAGCCAGGTATTTCCTCCTGGTCTCCCAGGCGGGTGCAGGGCCCAAGCACTTGGGCCATCCTCCACTGCCTTTCCAGGCCACAGCAGAGAGCTGGACAGGAAGAGGAGCAACTGGGACAGAATCCAGCGCCCCGACCAGGACTAGAACCCGGTGTGCCGGCGCCGCAGGCGGAGGATTAGTTAGCCTAGTGAGCCGTGGCGCCTGCCAGCCATATATTCTTTTGGAATAACAAGTAATGAAGGGGATGGGCATTTCATATAAATAAATAAGTAAATATTTTTAAAAAGAAGAAAAAATTATCAGAACAGAAAACCTTTGAAATGTTGAACGTTGAAGGTGAAGAATCCTAAGTCCTAGTAGCATCAGTTTTCTCAAACAAATATTAACGTGTAATTGAATTAGCACACAAATGACACCTTTGAAGGATAGAAAAATAAAATGTAATCTAGGAAATGTAGCAGTTGCATTTACACTGCATGCTTCTGAAAAAGGAAAGGCAATCTAAATGAATTATATGTGTTATACACACATGCGTTATGTGTGAATGATTATTTTGAGTCATACCCAATAAAAACTTATTCTGCTTCATTTTATTGCTGATCAATCTTAATATATTATTTAATTTTGGAAACTGCATTTTAGCAATATTTTCAGCATTGCACAGTCTCATCTGTTTTTATTCATTCAAGAAGGATTTCATGCACAATTCATCCTCAAGCTTACTGCATTTCTTCTTTCTAATTATTACTTTTCCAACATTGGAGAGAAAATCTGATTCTTTGAAGGTCACATCATCCATATAAATTATTCTTCTTCCTCCAAGAAATCATCTACAGACCACCTGGTCATTTCCCTTGTTTGATCTAAGAGATTAGTGTATTGATACCTACCACAAACCTTGAGACTAACCAGAGCGATCGCAACATGTATTTGGAAAATGTGTCCTTTCCTCTAGACTGTCAGTTAATAATCCTCTTACTGTAGTTGTCTCCAATCAATCTCAGTTACCCACAGCCAGTAATTCATTGCCATTTATACCTGAAGTATGTCCAGAATTGGTAGTTGAAGCATCCCAGTTTCTGGCTACAATCACCTCGCGTAGAAAAACAATGCAACTACTCTCTTTAAGATCATTATTTCACCAGATTAGGACTTCTAGTCATTGAGTCTTTTACCTTCTCCCAACTTATCTGTCTTTTCTTTTTATTTACATATGCTAATTTGCATGATATATCACCTTGAAAAACTTCTCATCAGTATATTAATCTCTCTGACACTTGTGTGGGTTTTTTTTTTTTTTTTTTAGAATAAAACACCGAACACAACATTTGTAATTGAACAAATTTTAAATGGATCCTTGACCTGTGTGCTAAATAACATTATTTTTTTCTTTCTGGTCAAGTCACAGCTGGCACAGAAGAATACTGTTTCAGAAACGGTCCCATTCTCCTTAATACCCTTGTGACCACCTTCCATCCACTATATACACCATTCCCCATAATCTCAGCAGACAACTACTTTCCTTATCTCACTGAAAATGCAGAAGTATCTGATGGGAAGACTGAACATTCAAACCTTCAGTGACCTTCTTCCTTTGTGCCCTATTATAAGAATGGAGTTTTGGAGCAGGCAAGTAACCTAGATGTTAAGACACTGCAAGGAGCAACCGGGTTCAATCCTTGGCTCTGGCTCTTAAATCCAGCCTCCTGCAGACCTTGGGAGGCAATGGTGGTGGCTCAAGTAATCGAAATTCTGCCACTCATATGGGAGACTGGATTGTGTCATTGGTTCCTGGCCTCAGCCCTGGCCCTGTCTTAGCCATTGTGGTTATCTGAAGGGTGAACTAGCATATAGAGATTTTGTCTGTCTGCCACCCAGTTAAACAAACTAAAAAGAATGCAGTTTTCCCTGTTAACCGTAACTTGGCTATCAATATTTAATTTTATCTATTTCTCCAATAAAAATACGTGTTTTGCTTAAACCCTATGTTCTCTCTAGACTACCAATCCATCTCTCTTCTTATCATCAGAGTCAAAGATCTTGGATTAATTGTCTGTACTCCCTGTCCTTTTTCCCTCCCCTCCCAACCTGCCTTCTGTCACCATCACTTCACAGAACAGCTCTTATTTACAGCAGCCAGTGACCCATAGGTCAGAGAGCTTCTTGGACTGTTTTCATTCCTCATCTTTCCTTGGGGGAAATTGATTCTCTTGATCATTCTGTCTACTTTTTTAAAGTAAATTTTTTTTCTTCTTGTGTCTGTGACACATTTCTCTGCTTGGATTCCTCTTACTTCTCTAGCTACTCTTTTTTACCCTCTTTCATTATCTTCTCTCCTTTAAATGCTTCTTGGATGAAAACACTATCCTATTCTTAATGAACACATTTTGTCCTGAAAGATCTCATACTTCACTATGCATATGAATATGTACATTATTTGTAAATCAATCTTTCTAGTATATATGCTACCCCTAATATAAACAGTTTTGTCTATACAACTGACTTCTGAATATTCAGTTGGAATGTCACATATCCCCCAAAACAGATATTTGCAAAACTGAGCTCCTTATGTCAGCTGCCTAAATCCTTCAGTTTTTACCTTTGTGGTAGAGATCAAACTAGTTTTCCCTTGGTTTTCCAAACCAGAACCCAATATATAACCCCTTTGAATATTCCTCAGATTAATTTATCATCAGTTTTTATTACTGTAACTCCAAAATATCCCTTAATGTTACACATTCATCCTTCACATGTATAGCTTATTTCAGAGTAGGGACCACCATCATCGCTTTTCTGGCCGGGGATCTTAGATAAAGTGAGATTTTCAGATTAAACATTTACTATGTTACTAGTAAAAGCCTCATGGCTTTTATCTTAAATATGCACTGAACTTCTTCAGGCTTCTTTTCCCTTTTTTAAGATGTGAAAAAGTAATCAGTATAATGAAATTAGTTGTGTGCATTACAAGTAAAACTTTTATAATGTATCACTTTTTCCCTTACCTATAAATCTGTTCTCTATGACATGCATTTATATATAAGAAACTCTCTTTTGGATAAATTGACAAATTGTAGTGCAGTTGTGGGTATAGTTTCATAATAATTTATCCAGAAAGGAGATATGACAAGGACAATAATCTAAGTTGGATGATCCATGTTCTCTAGTTGCTATGCCATGTTTTATATTATCACACGTGTTCTAGATAGAGTACTTTGGATCATGAAACTTCTTAATCACAGGTAAGCTGACACACATGTTCATGTGTGTGTGTGTGTATGAGAGAGAGAGAGACAGAGACAGAGAGAGAGAGAGAATCTGAAATCTTAGAAGCTGTATTCCTAGATTAATACCACAAAGACTGGGAAAATGTCCCAGGAGACAAACAAGCAGAGTGAGGTATAGGTGAGGGAGACATGATATGTGAAAGCAGTACACAAGTGGGCACACAACTGGTTACATTTGGAAGTTACAGCTCCAGTGTTTCTGCAAGTTGTTTCTTTGCTCCCAGCACAATCTTGATGAATGAATTGGACTGGGATGGAAAGGGATAACTGCAGTAATCAGTCATATAATTTAGCAACCAGTTCTTCCCTAATAAGTTGACATGTGCCTACATAGAAAGGTTCAAGTTGAAAAGACTGGGAAAATAAAACATTTATATAATCGTTTCTTTCTGTACACGTAGCACAAAGGTATCATTAGGTCTGAGTCTTAAAAGATCAGTAAGAGTTAACAAAATTCACACAGGTACTACCAAACTGAAAGTCCATAAAAGTCTATTGTGATTTGGAATGCATATGGTGCAAGTACTGATGCAAGAGAAATTGTAAGAGTGTATGGAGAAAGGAAAGACTGTGAGTAAGCAGTCAAGCCCTAGAAGAACATTCCAGAGCTTGTTTCGTCTGGACAGCTAGGAATATTTGAAAGCTTTTAAGCAGAGTAGGACACAGTTAACAAACCAAAACCTCTCTGGTGACAGAGACAGAAATTATGTGCCTGTGTAAGAAGGCAAATGAGTCAATGACAGTATCAGACACGCAATCTCTTATGTGTAACTAACTATGAAAGGGTTTTCTAGCTGTTGAAATCTTATCAAATTCTGAAATGTTCCAGTAGAGCTAGTGCAGGACTTGCCGAGTGTTTCCCTTGAGATAATAATTGTAAGAAAAGTGTCCAGTGGGAATGTGGATATCAACAAAGATTTACTTACACAGTTTAGAAACGTTTAAGTGTGATCCAAATGAAACCTCAGTCCAAAGCCTTTTTTGTTTGTGCACTAACTGGTTCTTTGAAGGAAATCATTTGGTGTCTAAGTCATCCCTATAATCCTCTTACTAAAACAGTAGATTGCTAGAGTTGGCATGATCATTAAATGCTATTTGGCCCAAATATTTTTATTTCATACAAAAAGAAACTGAAAGTTATAAAGGGAGATAAAGGTCCCAAGAGAAGATACCTTCCCTATATAACAATTTCAAGGGAAAGACTATCACGTAGCCCTCGCGTGTTGTGGAGGCAATATTCTCAGGGATGATTGGCACATCTTGTATAAAGAAATGAGTCATAGTAATTTATATGCTATTATCTCTCTTATGATCTATGGCCTGCCTAGGATCTCAGATTTTCACCTACTTTGTAGATCTTGCAATTCCTTTCAACCTCAACAAATGAGACAATATGGGTCTCAAGATAGGCTCAAAGATCAAGTACTATAAAGGCTTGGTTATTAATAATCAATATCCAGGCCGGCGCCGTGGTCACTAGGCTAATCTTCCACCTTGCGGCTCCAGCACACTGGGTTCTAGTCCCGGTTGGGGTGCCGGATTCTGTCCCGGTTGCCCCTCTTCCAGGCCAGCTCTCTGCTGTGGCCAGGGAGTGCAGTGGAGGATGGCCCAAGTGCTTGGGCCCTGGACCCCATGGGAGACCAGGAAAAGCACCTGGCTCCTCCCATCGGATCAGCATGGTGCGCCAGCCGCAGCGCGCCAGCGGCAGCCATTGGAGAGTGAACCAATGGCAAAAGGAAGACCTTTCCCTCTGTCTCTCTCTCTCACTGTCCACTCTGCCTGTCAAAAAAAAATCAATATCCAGTCATTAGTCATTAGGTAAACGCAAATCAAAACCACAATGAGGTTTTACCCCACCCCAATGAGAATGGCTTACATAAAGAAATCTACCAATAACAGATGCTGGCAAGGATGTAGGGAAAAAGGGACACTAACCCACTGTTGGTGAGAAGGCAAACTGGTAAAGCCACTATGGAAGTCATCTTGGAAATTCCTCAGAAACCTGAATATAACCCTACCATAAAACCCACCCATCCCACTCCTTGGAGTTTACCCAAAGGAAATTAAATTGGCAAATAAAAGAACTGTCTGCACCTCAATGTTTATTGCAGCTCAATTCACAATAGCTAAGACCTGGAATCAACCTAAATGCCCATCAACAGTAGACTGGATAAAGAAATTATGGGACATGTACTCTATAGAATACTATACAGAAGTCAAAAACAATGAAATCTGGTCATTCGCAACAAAATGTATGAATCTGCAACACATCATGCTAAGTGAAATAAGCCAGTCAAAAAGGGACAAATACCATATGTTCTGCCTGATCGGTGACAACTAACTGAGCACCAAAAAGGAAACCTGTTGAAGTGAAATGGATACTATGAGAAACAATGTCTTGATCAGCCCTTGTCCTGACTATCGAGGAACAACTTACTACTTTATTCCTTGTAGTATTTTTTTGTTCTACTTAATATTATTGTTTGAACTCTTTAATTAACACACAATTATTCTTAGCTGTTTAAATTTAACTGAAAAGTGGGAATAAGAATGGGAATAAGAGAGGGAGGAGATGTACAGTTTGGCACATGCTCAATTGGACTTGCCCCTAACAGTAGAGTTAGAAATGTGCCAGGTGATTCCAATTCAATCCCATCAAGGTGGCATATACCAATGCCATCTCACCAAAGTGATCAGTTTCAGTTCATAATTAATCATAATGATAGGATTAAGAGTCAAAGGGATCACATAAACAAGACTAGTGTCTGCTAATACTAACCAATAGAATTAAAAAGGAGGGAACAATCCAACATGGGAAGCGGGATGCACAGCAGACTCATAGAATGGCAGATGTCCTAAACAGCACTCTGGCCTCAGAATCAGCCTTTAAGGCATTCAGATCTGGCTAAAAAGCCCATGAGAGTATTTCAGGCATGGAAAGCCAAGACACTGTGGCAAAAAAAACAAAAAAAAAAAAAAACAAAAAAAAAAAACCTAAATGAAAGATCTCGGTGAGTAAGATCCCAGTAGAAAGAATGGGCCATCAAAGAAGGAGGTACCTTTCTCTTAAGGGAGGAGAGAACTTCCACTTTGACTATGGCACTGTCTAGATATGATCAGAGTTGGCGAACTCAAGAGGCTGCCATAGCCTTGGCAGCTCATGACAAGAGCCTCGGGTGATTACTGACTTCATAATTAAGAATGTCAATTGTTAAATCAACAACAGGAGTCACTGTACACTTACTCTCCATGTAGGATTTCTGTCCTTAATGTGTTGTACTATGTGAATTAACGGTTTACCTTTGTGTTTCTGTGTGGGTGCAAACTGTTGAAATCTTTACTTAGTATATACTAAATTGATCTTCTGTATATATATATATATACACACACACACGCACACATATATATATATATATACACTATACACACACACACACATATATATAAAATAATTGATATCTGGGGCCGGAGCCGTGGCGCAGCAGGTTAACGCCCTGGTCTGAAGCGCCGCCATCCCATATGGGCACGGGTTCTAGTCCCAGCTGCTCCACTTCCAATCCAGCTCTCTGCTGTGGCCTGGGAAAGCAGTGGAGGATGGCCCAAGTCCTTGGGCCCCTACACTCACGTGGGAGACCCAGAAGAAGCTCCTGGCTCCTGGCTTCAGATTGGCGCAGCTATAGCCTTAGCGGCCAATTGGGGAGTGAACCAACAGATGGAATACCTCTCTCTCTGCCTGTCCTCTCATTATGTATAGATCTGACTTTCAAATAAATCAATAAATCTTTTAAAAAATCAATAGCACTGTGTTCTTTTCCATTCACATACTCTTCCATCACCATAACAGTGTTAGAGGCTGAATTAGGTACCTCAAAATTTGTATTTTAAAATCCTAACACCCAGTATCACAGAATGTGATGGCATTTGATGATAAGACCTTTAAAGAGGTAATTTTAATTAAACTAAAGCATTAATCAGATGTATCATAATCTGATATGACTGGTGTCCTTATAAAAAGAGGGAATTAGGACACAGGTACACAGGATTAAGACCATATGAAGACACAGGGAGAAGTTAGCTGTGTGCAGGTCATAAAATGAAACTTCAGAAGAAACCAATCTTGTTGACACCTTGATCTTAAAACATCTAGCTTCCAAAATTTTGAGAAAATAAAATTTTATTATTTAAGCAATTCAGTATTTGTGAGGGCACCCTAGAAAACTAATACATAAATCATTGCAAAGCAAGCATTGAGTAGGGATGCTGTCACCACTATTGTCATATAATGCTTACCCTCAACTCAAAGAGATTAGTCTATAGTGCCCCCATTATATTATATTCCATTTTGTTTTGTAGTATATGGAATAAAATGTGCAAAGGAAATGCCATCAAATAGACCTGGTCCATGGACCTCTGCCTACATTAAGTATTGATTACTCTATCTGATCTTAGAATCCTCTTTTTTGAGCTTACTAGATATAGCAGCTATCATTCATCCTCTCCTGGCTACATTTAGAACAGAACTGCTCCATAATTTCACTTCATGCATTATTTTCTTCAATACACCTAATAATCCTGTGAGATAGATATATTTTCACAACTTACAGATGAAGAAACTAGAATTCCAAAAATTTGCATAATTTGCACAATGTGACCCAGATAGTAACTTAAAGATCCAAGGTTCAAAGCCTGGTCTGTTAAATGTCAAAAGCAAGCTTTTTCCACTGTACTGCTTCAATATTGGAGTTATCTTTTTCCTTTTCACAGACTCAGAGACAGTAGTCATTAGCTCAATCTGCGCTGTTCCACCAAATAGTTTCAATCCTCTTCTCAGGCCCACTTCTATGGCCGGAATGATTATTTTACCAACAATAAAGAGTGAGCTATGCAGCTGGAGAAATTTCCATCCAGATGCTGGTGTGTCACTTTGAAATGTTATTACAATAAAAAGTTCCTGTTCATATTTGTTCCTATTTGCATATGTACAGAAGACACAGTTGTTCAGCCAAACTAAGCCATTTTGCAAAAATGTAGCCCAAGATTCACAAAGCAGTTCTGAAAATAGCCCATTTGTGGCATCTTACTGAGAACAAGCTGCATAAAATATGCAAGGCTCTTGGATTTATCACTCAACAGTTCCATACCTTGCATCTGCAATCAACTTTCCTTCTCCTTCTCTCTTCTTACATCTTTCCTGTCCTTCCTGCTTTCTTACAGTAGGCCTTGGGGATCTACTCTGTGGCAGGAAATGAAGAGACAAAGAGAAAAAAATAGTAGCAATGTTTGTCCAGAAGGAGCTCAAATTCTAAGACTTAGAGAATCAATACAGGAACAGGACTATTCTTCCCAGAAGTATATTAGTAGAATAAAGGAAAACACTGCAGGTCATCTCAAGTATGAAAGTATTTCAAAAAGTTCATGGAAAATGGAATTAAACAACGTTTATTTTGCTGCGAAACATTTTTGAAACGCACGCAGTTTCTCCATAATACAAGTTTTCCATAAGCTTTTCAAAGATCACTCATATACTTGAATTTCATTTTCTTTTAATTCTATCTTCCATGAAATTTTGAAATACCCTAGCATATCTACTCCAATAATTCTCACCTTGATGGAACAAGGACATAAGCCTCAGCCATTCTAGCTCCTTGCCTGAAAGTAAATAAAATCAGAATTTACCTTTTACACCTACATCCTTTGAAGTCCTGGAATTTACCCCTAATCCCTGCATTCTTTCCAAGAGACCTATTCAGTCTTACACCATGAGTTGTTCCTCCACCCCACTCCCTACCTTCTTTTCCAGGTTCCAAAACCTGGCTACAAAGCTAAAAGGAGGAACGCACCTCTGTCTCTCAGCCCTCATCTCCCCTCCAGACTTTTAAGCCACCTAAGATATAAAAAGGCCCAGCCACTGAGAACTGGGCCCTCTGCCGCCTGTTCGGTCTGTGTGCACGCTGGCTGGCAGTTGGTCAACCTCTGTGAGTTTCTTTTCTTTGAATCAATTCAGTCTAGCTGTGAGTACGTATTCTGCCTCCTCTGTTTCTGTGCCCTTTTCCTTACACACTGTTTCCTGTTTCATGTACTATCCCCTCTATCCTGGACTGACCACCTTAGCCAAAAACATGATAGCATTTCTCCTATCTCAATAATGAACAAATAAAAGCTATTCAAACTTTTTTTTTCGTTATTTTATCTACTGCCCTGATTCATTCTACCTATTTAGAGACTCAACCTACTCCTTCACTGAACTGTTTCTAATCATTGAGTCCACCACTTCTCTCCCTTCCACTCATCATAATCTCACTCTACAAGACACACAATTTCAGACACTGCTATTTTTAAGATCACCAGTGAGCTCTACATTGCTAAATCCAATGACGCATTCTCAGTACTTAGTGCTCTTTTTTTTAAAGATTTTATTTATTTATTTGAAAGTCAGAGTTACACAGAGAGAGAAGGAGAGGCAGAGAGAGAGAGAGAGAGAGAGAGAGAGAGAGAGGTCTTCCATCCACTGGTTTACTCCCTAATTGGCTGCAATATCCGGAGCTGCACTGAACTGAAGCCAGGAGCCAGGAGTTTCTTCTGGCTCTCCCACGTGGGTGCAGGAGCCCGAGGACTTGGGCCATCTTCCACTGCTTTCCCAGGCCACAGCAGAGAGCTGGATCGGAAGTGGAGCAGCTGAGACCCAAACTGGTGCCTACATGGGATGCTGCCACCGAAGGCAGCAACTTCACCTGCTGTGCCACAGTGCCAGTCCCCATTATTTTTTTAATATTTATCTGAAAAGTAGAGTGACAGAGAGAGAGAGAGAGAGAATCTTTGATCAACTTGTTCACTCAAAATGGTCACAACAACCAGGGCTGGGCTACAACAAAGTCAGGAGCCTACAGCTTCTTCTAGGCCTTCTCATGTGGGTGGCAGGAATTTAAGTATTTGAGTCATCATTCACCACTTAACAGGTGCATTAGCAGGAAGCTGGATTTTAAGCACAGAGTAGCCAGGACTCAGCAAAATCTTGTTAATTGCACCTTTAAATAGTAGCTGGAGTAATCCTGCTTTGTGGCACTTTCATAACTAACTCTGGTCCAGATCACCTTTGTTTTCTCTCTGACTAACTGCAGTAGCCCCCTAAATGACGGCCTTGCTTCCACCATTCAATCCCTTTAGTCTACATAACAGAGCACTTGCCAAAGTGATCTTAATAAAACTTATGCAAAATCATACCGTTCATTTGTGGCTTCACATTTTCGTTGAGAGTGAGATCCAATATCCATATAATCCAACAAAACCCTACACAACAGTCTTCAATTTGCATCCCTGTTACTTTTTTGAGCTCAACACATTCTTTGCTCTGTTAGCTCTGCTCTTCTCCTGACAAATTGCTTTTATCACTCTTTCTAAAACATACCAGTCATCTAACCTCATAGCCTTACCACTGGTGTTCTCTCAACTGGGAATACACATCTGACTAGTAGTTTCTCACTCTTTTATGAATTTATTCCTCATTCATAAAATAAGAGTGTTTTCTAAGATATAAATGTCACACTTTCTTTTAATCACAGCATCATATAGTACAGTGCAATGAACAAAGCCTAAGGGAAGATACATTTCACTATATTGTATTTTGTATGCTTTGCCTTACAGAACCTTTCATATCTATTTTATCATTACAAGAGTTTCATGATGTAGATGTTGTGATAATCCCCACATCAGAGGCTAGGAAACAGACATCACCACTTAGCATAACTTAGTTAGCAAGGGAAGACGTGCTGTAATCTCTAGTCTTCTGTCTCTGAAACCATCTCTTAGACATGGAACTAATTTGCCTCTAGAGCACAGCAATCTAATCATGCTCTCTTTCTAAACTCTGAGCTTGCAAGACATAAGCACAATACCTATTGCCAGTAAATGGTGGTAGCTTTGTAAAGCTAAAGCTTTGTAAAACTTTGGGAACTCCTTCATTAGCTTTTTGATAACTGCTTGATTTTCTGCAGCCACTCATTGAGAGTGTTATGGGAAAACAGCAGTGGAGAAATTATTTTTACTACGGTTCTTTGTCTCACATGGAAGAAGGATTTCCAAGCAGACAGCAGAGAGATTTAAAAGTATTTATTAGAGGCCGGCACCACGGCTCAATAGGCTAATCCTCCGCCTTGCGGCGCCGGCACACCAGGTTCTAGTCCCGGTTGGGGTGCCGGATTCTGCCCCGGTTGCCCCTCTTCCAGGCCAGCTCTCTGCTGTGGCCAGGGAGTGCAGTGGAGGATGGCCGGAGTGCTTGGGCCCTGCACCCACATGGGAGACCAGGAGAAGCACTTGGCTCCTGCCTTCGGATCAGTGTGATGTGCCGGCCGCAGCGCACTGGCCATGGCGGCCATTGGAGGGTGAACCAATGGCAAAAAAGGAAGACTTTTCTCTATGTCTCTCTCTCTCACTGTCCACTCTGCCTGTCCTAAAAAAAGAAAAGAAAAGAAAGAAAAGTATTTATTAGAGTCAAAACCTCCAGCCGGAGCAGCATGGAGTGGGGCTTCCAAGAGAGGAAAAAATCCAAAACTCCCCATAGCATTAGGGTTTTCAAGTACAATCTTGGGAACCAAACTGTCAATCAACAAGGTGGAGATAAACTCAACAAAAGACCCGATTTACAATTCGCATCCTGTCTGGCTTGCTTATGATTAAAAAAAAAAGAAAAAGAAAAAAAAGAAAAAAAAAACTTCCAGGAGGGTGGGGGAGAAATCCCTACTCCCTTGCTATTCTCATGGTAAATTTGTAAATTTGGAGATTTCTGAAAGATAACAGGGAGATTCCTAAGGAAGCAGGACAGTTTGATCAGCTAACGATAATCTTTTGGGGGGATCAAGCATCTTGCTATCCCAAATTTCTACCAGGGGACCACTCTGACTGCCTATTACTCATTTGACTCTCACATTCCCACCTCCAGAAGACTGAAATCCTAACTTCTGTTAGGGGGAACTGGATGATGATCGCACTGGCTGCTTCATGCTGAAAAGAGGTATCTTTGGGAAGGGGTTCCAGCAGGAGGTGGCTTCTCAGCAGGAGGTGGCTTCTCCCGGGGGATGCAGTGCCAGCTTGCAGAAACTGCCTCCAACGGAGGTTTCATGTGCGTGGCCACCTAGAATTTTATTTTTAAGTCTGGAGAAAATGAATCTAACAAGCAGTTTAAACTCACAAGATATAAAACCAAAGACAGGGTCATTATTAGAGTCCTGAAGAAAAGTGTCTAAACCATGAGCAAGTTTTTTCATTGAGAGGTGAATACAAACTGACAGAAAGGACTTGAAAATAATCAGGTGGGCTTTAAGGCCTTGTCAGTGATGAGGCTCAGACCTATCTATATCTCTTCACATGTGGTGCATCATAAGGGAGACACCCTGTTGGCTTCCATTACCTAGCTGGCCTGGGAGGAGAGCTGGCTTGAAGAGAAGTTAGATGACATTTCAAAAAGGCAATCATTTTTATAGTTAATTTACAGTTCTGCCTGCAATGTTGTTGACCCTACTTGGCCATCCCTTCGACAGCAGTAGTTACTTTGGAAGCTGGGCCGAGTGAAGGGCTTTTCAGCTTAGAGAGAACAAGGTCTGTGGCTCTGATCTGGAGCTCTTTGACAACAGGGCAGGTCTATTTCCACTAACCCAACTCTTGACTGGCAAAGCTGCCAAGGCTCCTCATAAGCTGACTTTCGCTGAAGCCCTGGCTTTCCACATTGAAAGCCACTACAGTGGACTGATCTGTTGGGTCTCGTTGATGGCAGATTACTGTGTAAAACAGCCATTAATTGGCCTGCCACCTGTCTTTACATTGCTTCTACAGCCTAGCTTCCTCTTCCTCCTGGTTATAGTTAAAGCAGACCAGAGGAAACCTTTAAGAGAATGCAAATCAAGAGAGTGCTCTGATCCTAAACTTGGTGGCCTAAACTAGAAATCTGTAGTCACAGGCATGTTCTGATAGTGGTTTTTCTTAGAGGTAGAGAATGCCCATGAGGAAAGCTGTGTCAAAAATGATGACCACCTATATTTATTAAATTTTAAGTCGTTAGTAAAACTCTCGCCGTTGCTTGGTTTAAAAAGGGATATTTTGCCTGTGCCCATGGCAAAGTAAATCTAGCTATGGAATCATAATTTAAGCTTTCATTTTGGCTATGCTATTGTTACAAAAATGTGTTTGTTATCCATCCCTTTTATAAGGTCTAAAGATCAAATTGTACATTTTAGAGAGTTCTTCAGAATAGAATTAGATTCTTATCTTGAAGAGAATAGAGAAATGAAGGAACAAGTCAGACTTGCGAAAACATTTGCCAGACAGTCCAATGCCTTTTATAAATTTCAAGGCAAGAGTGCACGATTTGGGAAACATGGCTTAAATATCTAACTCAAGTGTACCTTGTTTGATCAGCAAACCCAAGTGCAAACATGTCAACAAATTTAAAACATCTGGTATAGAAATTTAAGTCACACTAATCAAAAAAATATACTTGATTAATTTAACAGTTTGAATTTATGAGTGATATTTTATCTATAAGCCAATTAAAACAGAGCTGTTAATAAATTTTCCCATGTAGATATAAAATATGTACACACATGTAACATAACATACAAGATAGAACAATTGAGCAGCTTCAGGAATAGTTTCCTCAAATCTTTAGCTGTTTTTTTTTTTTTTACTACCATCAACCAATTACTATTACTTTCTGCACTTAGTAAGCAGTTAACCATACTCTTTCTAGGTTAGAACCTGTAGTACATTATTGGTTTTATCTGCTTACAGAATTGTCCCAGAGTATTGAACACAATAGAGGTCAGGGAAAAAGAGGTCCTTTTAAACAGAAAACCAACAAAGTCTTAACTTCATGAGCAGTAAATCTGATTTTTAGGATTTGGAGAATACAATACTATGGATGACAAAGGCTTTAAATAGCCATGTTTAAAATTATAAACTCATTAACCAACAATAGGCACTTGCTTATTCCATGCAGTATTTTTGAAAGCACATGTAGGATTTTATAAAACATTTAACTGGGCTTTTCTCATTAAGATAATCACCATGTTAGATAACAACACATGATCATTAACTTCTGGACATTTGTATCAGTAGCATTTTACAATACCATAACAAAATTTTGGGCCCGGAGCTGTGGTGCATCCCATATGGGCACCAGTTCCAGACCCAGCTACTCCATTTTTGATCCAGCTCTCTGCTGTGGCTTGGGAAAGCAGTAGAAGATGGCCCAAGTCCTTGGGCCCCTGCACCCACATGGGAGACCTGGAAGAAGTTTCTGGCTCCTGGATTCAGATCGGCACAGCTACAGCTGTTGCAGCCAATTGGGGAGTGAACCATCAGATGGAAGACCTCTTTCTCTCTGCCTCTCTTCTCTCTGTGTAACTCTGGGCCCAACTGGAAATACCAAAATTCAAGAATGTGGAACTTTGATTTTTTGTGAATGCCTGTCAAGGATGCCAAGAAGGCTCAAAATATCTGGTTGAAATAGGATCCCTTTACATCATGACATAATATAGACCAAATTTGATAACTGATACAAAATGATTATTCAAATACTTTAAAATAAGCACAAATTTAAACAACCCATAGCTCTTAATAAAAAAAAACTCAGTTGTTTTCAAACAAAACTTAATAGAGACATTAAGAGAACACAATAGATTACTTCAACAGGATACAAAACCTGTCTTTGGTCATCCCAAGAATCATAAATAAAACTTAAATTAGTTAGCACATGGAATTATCCCATAACTTGGTACGATTTTAACAGAGTCAGAACTAGGAAAGAGAAAATAGCTTACTTGTTCTAGTTAGAAAACTGACAGAGTCACCAATTAAACAAAACTGTTAAAAGGAGATGCCTAGAAACCTCCAGGCAAAATTAAAACAATGGGAGCAATTGTCACCAGATTAAAAAAAAAAAAAAAAAAAAAAAAACCTCCTCCACTGAGATTAAAATCTCAACAGTCAATACGTTATCCCTCTTAGTATTTTTTTTTGTTTGTTCTACTTAATACTTTTGGTTGAATACAGTAATCAATACACAGTTATTCTTAAGTGCTGAAACTTAACTGAAAAGTGATCACTGTTACATATAAGAGTGGGAATAAGAGAGGGAAGAGATGTGCAATTCGGGACATGCTCAAGCTGACTTACCTCAAACGGTAGAGTTAGAAACATACCAGGGGATTCCAATTCAATCCCATCAAGGTGGCATGTACCAATGCCATCTCACTAGGCCCAGTGATCAATTTCTGTTCACAATTGATCATAATGATAGGACTAAGAACCAAAGGGAGCACATAAACAAGACTGGTGTCTGCAAATACTAGCTGATAGAATAAAAAAGGGAGAGAACAATCCAACATGGGAAGCGAGATACACAGCAGACCCATAGAATGGCAGATGTCCCAAACAGCACTCTGGCCTCAGAATCGGCCCTTAAGACACGCGGACCTGGCTGAAAAGCCCATGAGAGCATTTCAGGCATGGAAAGCCAAGACACTCTGGCGAAAAAAAAAAAAAAAACAACAACAACAAAAAAAAAAAACAACAACAACTAAATGAAAGATCTCTGCGAGTGAGATCCCAGTGGAAAGATGGAAAGAACAGGTCATCAAAGAAGGAGGTACCTTTCTCTGAAGGGAGGAGAGAACTTCCACTTTGACCATGGCCTTGTCTAAACATGATCAGAGTTGGTGAACTCAAAAGGCTTCCATAGCCTTGGCAGCTCATGACAAGAGCCTAGGGTGATTACTGATGCCATAAACAAGAGTGCCAATTTGTTAAGTCAACAACAGGAGTCACTGTGCACTTACTCCTCATGTAGGATTTCTGTCCTTAATGTGCTGTACATTGTGATTTAATGCTATAACTAGTACTCAAACAGTATTTTGCACTTTGTGTTTCTATGTGGGTGCAAACTGTTGAAATCTTTACTTAATATATGCTAAACTGATCTTCTGTATATAAAGAGAATTGAATATGAATCTTGATGTGAATGGAAGGGGAGAGGGAGTGGGAAAGGGCAGGGTTGAGGGTGGGAGGGAAGTTATTGGGGGGGGGGCATTGTAATCCATAAGCTGTACTTTGGAAATTTATATTCATCAAATAAAAGTTAAAAAAAAATCTCAACAGTCACAAGCAATAACAAGAACCCTGGCTCACTGAATAGACCAAAGGACTCTCTGGCACTCTGGAAAAGAATTTAATGCATATCAGAGCACATGCATGGTGATAGAGGCAAGAGGCCTTTTAGGAGACAGAGTTTTTTTTTTTTTTTTTTTGACAGGCAGAGTTAGTGAGAGAGAGAGAGAGAGAGAGACAGAGAGGAAGGTCTTCCTTCTGTTGGTTCACCCCCAAAATGGCCACTACTGCCAGCACGCAGGGCTGATCCAAAGCCAGGAGCCAGGTGCTTCTCCTGGTCTCCCATGCGGGTACAGGAGCCCAAGCACTTGGGCCATCCTCCATTGCCTTCCTGGGCCACAGCAAAGAGATGGACTGGAAGAGGAGCAACCGGGACAGAATCCAGCACCCCAACTGGGACTAGAATCCGGGGTGCCGGCACTGCAGGCAAAGCACTAGCCTAGTGAGCTATGGCGCCGGCCGTCTCCTGTGCATTTCTTTCACTGAATAAAATCCTTAAAACTTCCGATGACGTCTGGTTTATTTGAACCAGTATTCAGAATTCTTCTCTGAATTCTCGGCAAGAGTCCACTCCCTTATTGATATGGGAAATATTAATAAGTAGATGGGTTTATTCAACAGTCACAGGAATGATGATAATGATGGAAACAGTTATCTTTCAAAATTATGAAAATGAAAATGAAACACCCATTTTAAGCAGCGGTTTATCATATCACCTCACAAAATAAATATGACTAAGAAGTAAAAGTATGACAATAAGGAGCCATTTATATTTCTTGTGAACTTTTAAAGAAAGATTCATTTTGTTTGAAAGAGTTCGGGGGGTGGGAAGCAAGAGAGAGAACGTTTTTCCATCCTCTTATTCTATCCCCAAAATGCCCTCAATGGGCAGGGCAGGGCAGGGCCAGACCAAAGCTAGGGGTCAGGAGCTTCATCTGAGTCTCCCACATGGGTGGCAGTGGCCCAGGCATTTGGGCCATCCTCCACTGCTGCTTTTCCCAGGTCATTAGCAGGGAACTAGACTGAAAGTGGAGCAGCCAGGACACGAACCAGCCCCCATATGAGATGCCAGACTTGCGGGCAGCAACATTACCTACTATGCCAGAACGCTGGCCCCTTGTGACTCTTTTTAATCCCTGCCACCCCTCTAACTTCATTTGGTTCTGGTACATTCCCAATTATGCTATTTGATTATTCTAAAGCTGAGCTGACTTAGAATAAATGTGTAGTAGCTAAGAGTGACTTTTAGGTAGGTGTAATATGCTTGAAAGAGAGCTCGTAATTTCTCTATAAAGATGGCATTTCTCATTATTTATAAACAATTGCCTAAATTCTATTATGTTACTGTATTCCCATTATGCCATTTTATTTTTATTCTTACAGGCTATAGAAATTTGTTTCTGTTAAAAGAAGAAATCCTTTTATACTTTTGAGGTTGTATGTTATTTACTTCATAACTCTGTAACACATAGTCATTACATAAGCAGAAGTGACACATTTTTTGGTACGCACTTCACACACACACACACAAGCACACACACACTTTTGGTAATATGGAAATATACCTTGGCCTTTGACCCTTCATCTTGGTTCTGCTGCTTACTACCTATGTAAACTTGTGCAATTCATCTAACTTCCTAATCTGTTTTCTTATCATCAGTATTACAAAATTACCCTAGTCCATCCTACAAGTTTTTGTTTTTATTTTAAATGATGCATACAAAACTATCTCATGTCTCACCCAGCTGAGAATGCCTGATAATTGTTGATTGCATTAAGCCTCTGACCATAATTTAAATTAAAAATATGTTATCTGAAAAGTAAAAAAGAGAAAAAAGAGTCTAAATAGAGCATGGATCTTATATCAGAAAGTTTTCTATATAATATGAACATGTCAAGAAATAAGCAGTTCAGCAAAAAGCGAAATACAGGATTTTCTGTGCTACAAGACCAATTTTTCATTGGCATTTGTGTTAAAATTCTCAAGATCCATCTTGAACATAGATCTCCTGTACAAATTATAACATTTTCATGATTTTTTTTTTGTCAAATGAAAGGATTTTTTCCGTTGGTTCACTCCCCTATGGCGGAGCCATATGATCATCAGAGCCAGTATGATAAGGTTAATCACAGCTTGGTTATAGACAGAGTATAGAACACTAGAAGAATACTATCAAACCAAAGAGCAATGAGCAATCAAAATCAACTCATGAGTGAGAGACCAGGCTCCAGCAACAGGAAGCAGGATTAAAAGTACAGGTAGTTGGATTTCAATTGCTGAGGTAAAATCAATTGCTTTTCAAGGGATTGGAATCAGAGTGTAGGAGCAAGATGAAAAACATAAGAAAATAAAGGAACAGGAAAGAATGCAAGATGGCAGACACAGGCCCTATAGTGATACCTGCTGCTCCTTGCTCCAATACTAGGGTGCCTTTCGATCCTACAGATTCCCGGTTTACAGACTTCCTCATGGGTCATGATAATATCTTGGCTCTGAATGGGCACAAGGAGGGTTTTAAGAAATGTAACAAAACATTGCATATTTCTATTGGTAGAAAGAATATTCAAATGCTTTAATAAGTATTAATTTTAAAAAATCATGAAATGAGTTTGTGAATGAGTTTAAACATATAAAGGAAAATGAAAATGACATGTTTTAAAGATTTTTGTAGTCCATTGTACACCATATATTTTTCACTTATGCTATGATGAGTGCTGTGGTGTTATGTTAATATGCATGTAAATTTTTTTCTAGATTTTATTCCATTTTTTCTAGCAATTTTTATTCACAGTAGTAATTTTTCTCTTTCCATGTGGAATTTTTCCAGATAATCCTCTTGAGGAGAAAACATGTATTTAAACATAAAAGGCAATTGCATGAACACAAGAGATGAGTGGGCAAAGAGGGAATATATAATAATCCAGGCACTGTTATTTCATATTGACAATGTAGATCCTTCCCAAAAATGATGACATACTGTGACTTAATCCACATTCATGGGGCAGTAAAGCAAAATGAATAATGATCAAACTGTGGCCTAAGAATTCATGAAATAATAGACCAAAGAATAGAGTATGTTTATTTAAAGATAATTTTTCCATTATTATGCACCATCCCAAGGCATGACATGTAATATCTCTAAACTTTCTTTTTGGACAAAGTAAAACTACCAAATGTTAGATACTGTACCTAATGACATAATAATTAATTGAATAATTGAATTCCAATTAAGCTGAGTATATGCTCATTTACATAACCAGTGTGTAGTATTGCAGTAAAGATAATCACATCATCCTACAAACACACACACTCACACACACACTATACAAAAAACTCCTGTGATATATCTTTTAAATGTAAGTCTTGGATAATGTTCTAAAGCACCTGATTTGTTGTCAGTTTGAATTATGTTTGAATCATATCTTCCTTATGTAGGTCACTTACTTAATCTGTTTAATTAGGCTTCAATGTTCACATTGTATAAAGTGATAATAATAGTATTTCCTTATTTTACACTGGGTTCAAATAAGAGAATGCATGGGAAAGATATTTATAAGTGGAAATATGCTGAACAAATATATTATTACATACAGAAATGATTTTATACATTCATTTTTATGACTTCCAACTTCTATCTGTAAATTCTAAAATGACTGTAGATAAATGCAGCAATGTAATTGCCATCGCTTTTCCATGAATTTTACACATCTCTAAATTATGACTGTAGCATTGTAACAAATACACTAGAACTGAGGATTCTAAGTGTAGGTTCCCTTTGCAAAGAAATTAACTCTGGAATTTGTATTTTAAAGGACAATTACTGAGTACCTATTATTCAGCAAGACACTTCACAAATATTAATCAGTTAATTCATATAAAATTATATATAGACACTATTAGCCCTATTAGCATGAAATGAATTGTAATATAAGAGGTGCCCTATGTCACAGCATGATTCTCTAATATAGCTGTTGTCATTATTCAAATTTCAGGGAACTGATAGCATAGACAAAACCTAAGGAAAGAGTTTTCTACTCTATAGCACCTGTGTGTCAAGACCCGAATCTAAGTCTTCTGTGTTTGGAAGATAAGAAAGAAAATGGATTGCCGAAACAAGAAGCTATGTTTTGAGTCAAATTTGAAAAATTAATTGAATAACAATGATTTAGTGAGATGCTAAGAATAATGCTTTTGAAGTGCAAGTGGGAATATTTGACCTTAACAAAGTGATTGAATAAGGCAATGTGTTACTGAAACCAGTAATTTGGGAAGATGAACTTGTTAGTGGGTTTGAGAATTTTGGAAAAGCAAATACTCATCAGTTTTTAAATAGAACTTGAGATTTAATAATATTTCAAATATGCTATAAAATGTAAGGTTCTTAAAATATTTTAACAAAGGTTTTGACTGAGATTCTCTTCTAGTTTATTTGAGGAACATACCACTGTTTTATACAAACCTGGATATGTTTTGATAAATTGAACTTTTCAAATGCCAACCAAATTTTTTTTTTGACAGGCAGAGTGGACAGTGAGAGAGAGACAGGGAGAAAGGTCTTCCTTTGCCGTTGGTTCACCCTCCAATGGCCGCCGCGGCCGGTGCACCGCGCTGATCCGATGGCAGGAGCCAGGTACTTCTCCTGGTCTCCCATGGGGTGCAGGGCCCAAGCACTTGGGCCATCCTCCACTGCACTCCCGGGCCACAGCAGAGAGCTGGCCTGGAAGAGGGGCAACCGGGACAGAATCCGGCGCCCCGACCGGGACTAGAACCCGGTGTGCCGGCGCTGCAAGGTGGAGGATTAGCCTAGCGAGCTGCGGCGCCGGCCCCAACCAAATTTTAGAGCTAAATTTATTCATGAACAATTATGTATTTTCCTTTTCATACCTATTTAATGTTTTACATTTCAAGATTTCGTTCATAGTTACATTCCTCATGCTTGAACTATTCCTTTTTTGATGTACACCAAACTATGAATAGTAAAATATTAACTATAAGAATGAGAAACGAATGTTTTGTTTTCAGGACTAATGGATTGACATTTGTTTGCATTGAACATACCTAATGCATTGGTATTTGCCTAATTTGGGCATGATGTGATGAGGCATTTGTTTTATAAGGTCTGACTAGTTGTCAGTCTGATTGGGTGAGACTCAGCTACTCGGTTCAAGAATACACTCTTAAATTAGGTTGCAGTATATTTACACATTCATTTAGGTAGCAATCTGTTCCATAGTAATTCTAAACACAGAGACAAGTTTCAGCCAAATTTAGTTAAGTTTAACTGTTCCCATACTTAAATTTCACCTAGAAGCAATGGTTTAACATTTGCTAATTCAGGGTTCACAGTGACATAATCAATGTGAATAATGAAAATGGACCATATATGTATATATGACAATGTAAACCAAATAATGAGACAATGCATAATATTTTCAGAAACCAATGAAATATCCAAACACCTAAAATATCATATAGTAAGTCACAAAAAATCAATATACTCCAAAAACTAGAACGCATGTGTATCACAATCTCTTGCTGTGACATAACAAAATTAGAAATACAAATTAAGGGGCATCTATCCAAATTAAACACTCTGTTAAACTTAAAAAAATTTCAGGGCTGTTTCCATGCACAGTAGGTTAATCCTCTGCCTGCAGCACCTGTATCCCATATGGACGCCAGTTTGAGACCCGCCTGCTCCTCTTCTAGTCCAGCTCTCTGCTGTGGCCTGGGAAAGCAGTAGAAGACGGCCCAAGTGCTTGGGCCCCTGCACCCGCATGGGAGACCGGGAAGAAGCACCTGGCTCCTGGCTTTGGATGGGCACAGCTCAAGCTGTTGCAGCCATCTAGGGAGTGAACCAATGGAAGCAAGAACTTTCTCTCGTCTCTCCCTCTCACTGTGTGTTACTCTACCTCTCAAGTAAATAAATAAAATCTTTAAAATAAAATCAAATAAACTTAAAAAATTCTTTAATATTTTGTAATTTTCAATGTAGAGAGTAGAGATATTTCATATCCTTGATTAAATTCATGTCAAGGTATTTAGAAATTTTCGTTGCTATTGTGAATGGTACTGATCTTAGATGTTATTTCTCAGCCATGGCATTGTCTGTGTATACAAAGGCTATTGATTTTTGTGTGTTCATTTTATATCCTGCCACTTCACCAAACTCTTTTATGAGTTCAAATAGTCTCTTAGTACAGTTTCTTGGTTCGGCCTAAATAGGATCACATCATCTGCAAAAAGGGATAGTTTGACTTCTTCGTTTCTAATTCGTATCCCTTTTATTTCTTTTTCTTGCCTAATGGCTCTGGATAAAATTTCTATAACTTCATTGAATAATAATGGTGAGAGTGGGCATCCTTGTCTGGTTCCAAATCTCAGTGGGAGTGCTTCCAAATTTTCCCCATTCAGTATGACACTGACTGTGGGTTTGTCATAAATTGCCTTGATTGTTTTGAGGAATGTTCCTTCTATACCTAATTTGCTTAAGGTTTTTATTATGAAAAGATATTGTATTTTATCAAATGTGTTCGCTGCATATATTAGATAATTTAAGACATGCACACATGGAAAAAAATGGAAGAAACTTCCAGGTTTGTGGATTGGAAGAATTAATATAATCAAAATATCTATATTACCGAAAGCAATTTACTGATACAATTCAATCTCAATGAAAATACCAAGGACAGGGACTAGCGCTATGATGTAGTAGGTTAAGCCACTGCCTGTGATGCCAGCATCCCATATGGGTGCTGGTAAGGGTCCCCAGCTTCTCCACCTCTGATCGAGCTCCCTAGTAGTGGCACCTGGAAAGCAGTAGGGAAAGGCCCAGGTTTGGGCTTCTGCACCCATGTGGATGAAGCTCCTGGGTGAACAAAAAATTAAGTTCAAGAGAGTCAGGGCAGGAATTGTGGTGCACCATGTTCAGTGACCACTAGAGACACTCATATCCAATACTGAAGTGCTAGTTGGAGTTCCTGCTTCTCCACTTCCGATTCAGCTCCCTGCTAATGCCTGGGGAAGGCAGCAGATGATTCTGTTACCCACTTCAGAGACCTGTGCAGGCATTCCTGACTCCCGTCTTTCGTTGGCCTAACCCTGGTTGTTTCAGGCATTTGGATAGTGAACCAGGGAATAGAAGGTTTGTGTGTGCGTGTGCGTGTGTGTGTGTGTGTGTGTCTTTCTCCCTCGCTCACTTTCCCTCCCACTCTTTCTGTCACTGTGCTTTTTATTAACTTCTTTGAAGTTCTATATTGGCAAGGAGTGGATGATTGGTGTATTGTTTAAGACATAGCTTAAGGGGGCCAGTGCTGTGGCATAGTGGGTAAAGCCACTGCCTGCAATGCCAGCACCCCATATGGGCACCCGTTCGAGTCCCAGCTGCTCCACTTCCAATCCAGCTCTCTGCTATGGCCTGGGAATGCAGTAGAAGATGGCCCAAGTCCTTGGGCTCCTGCACCAGTGTGGGAGAACCGGAGGAAGCTCGTGGTCCCTGGCTTTGGATTGGCACAGCTCCGACCACTGCAACCATTTGGGGAGTGGACCAGCAGATGGAAGAACCACCACCCACCCCTCCCCCCGCCACCTCTGCCTCTCTGTCATTCTGCCTTTCAAATAAATAAATAAATCTTTAAAAAAAAAGACAAAGCTTAAGACAAGTGCATCTTGTAACAGAGTAGCTACTTTGAAGGCCTGGCTCTGCTCCTGATTTCAGTTTATACAATATGGGAGAAAACAAGTGACAGCCCAAGAGGCTGAGTGACTGCCACCCATGTGGGAGGCCCAGACTGAGTTCCTAGCTCCTGGCTTTGGTGTGCCCCAAGCCTGCTGCTGCAGGAATTTTGAGGAGTGAACCAGTAGATTGGATATCTTTTTTTTTTTCTCTTTCTGTCTCTGTCTCTCTGCCTTTCAAACAAATAAGAAATAAATAAAAGCTTAAATATTGGCAAGGATTTGGAGAAATTAGAACCCACTGCTGGTGGGAATGCAAAAGGGAGCCTGCACAATGGAACTCACCATGAAGATTCCTCAAAATTAAAACTAGAAATGCCATACCATTGTGGTATTTACTCAAACAAATTGAAATTAGGATGTTACAGAGATACATGCACTCTAGTGTTCATTATTCACAACAGCCAAGGTGTAGAAAGAACCCAAATGTCCATGGATCAATGAACACACAAAGAAAATGCGAGATTGATAGATTAGATTGGCACACCGCTATACACAATAGAATATTAGTCAGCCTTAAAAATACGAAAATTCTACAATATGTGACAACATAGACAAATCTTGAGGAAATTATGTGAAGTGAAATAAGCCAATCATTTAAGGATAATAACTTTATGATTCCCATTCTGTGAGGCCTCTAAAATAAATGGTGGGTGCCAGGGGCTAAGGAGAGGGGGTAAATAGGCAGCTAAAACTACACGGGTATCAAGTTTCAGTTAAGTATGATGGATAAGTTCTAGCAATCTTACGCTGTTGGATCCGAGCTCGGCTGTAGTGACAGAGGGGCGTGCAGGGCCAGAAGCTGGAAGAATACTGTGGAGTCGTGGGTGGCTGGGACATGGTGTACTCAGCCAGCACCTAAACAGCTCATGTGGTGACTTAGACAGGCTAAAGGAAAACCTCAGAGCCATTTGAGACTCATACCTCTCTATTCTCACAGCGCCGGGTGAGTACACAAGAAACATATCAGCTTGCTTGTGGCTGCCAACAAGCTACAGCAAAGAGATCCACCCCCGGCCCTCAGTTTCTTATGTATGTTTTACAGACAAGGGTGGCAAGCAGCCAAGGAGTTACATAGCAGAACTGTATCTGTTTCTAGGCTTGCTGATTAGCAGAAAATGTATCAGTTAGTGGACCTGTCTGGTTGCCATCACACCAGTTGCCATAGAGGCACAGCTAGGGAACATAACAGCATGAAAACTTGATATCTTGGCATGTCACTGCAGAAGCGGAAAAGACACACTCTTGACTGTAGCAACATTAACTTGCTGTCCCCACACATGCCTGTAATTAACAATACTGAACTTAAAAATCTCAGAAAGCAGATCTCATGTTAAGTGTTCTTACAGCAATAAAATTATTTTTTAAAAACTACATTCATAAAATGAACTTCAATTAAACAATAAAAAGGAGAAAATAAACTATTGATACACGCATAACCATGCATGATTTTCACAGATATAAAATGTTATTTTGTTTATGTAAAGTACTGAAAGAGACAAAGTGGCCCTAACGTGAAAAATCAGGTCTGTGGTTTCCTCTTGTGGGAATGGGTATTGAATGGAAAGTTCTATGAAAGAGTACAAGTGGACTTCAAAAGGTTGCTGAAAAATATAAATAAAAGACACGTTCATTTTGGAGCAAAAAAGTTGAAATTGCTGCATACTTTTTATGATAAACATTTTCCATGAACTTTTTGAAGACACCTCTTATGCACAGAGATTTTCTAAATTATGCTAGTGATATTTTCCAAACTGTGCAGCTACAATTTATGCATTTTCAGTTGTAAATTTCAACAAAATAGAACTTATTATAGAGGGAGTAGGAACATATATTACATTGTTTGCTTTACTTTATATATGCTTGAAAGTTTCTGTGAAAAATTTAAAAAGCGTTTTCCTCAATATTTTGTTTAGCTTAAAGAAAAATCAAAACAGAAATGGCACACTATTTAGAAGTGAATGACTGTTAGAGCAAAAACCTGAAAGTCTTTGCTCTTCACACTTCATTTTTCACATCCAGCTGGTCAGCAAGTTTTTTCAATGAAATTTCCTTAATAATTCTCCAGTAATCCCTTCCTTTCTACTCCAGCTATTACTAAGCTAGTCCAAGACTTCGTCTTTTCCAATACAAATTATTACAATAGCTTTTCTCACCAACTTCTTGTCTTCACTATCACTATATCTATTCCAGAGTAATATTTCTGAAGTGTGGCTATAACCATGTGATTTTCTTATTAAAATCCATTCAAGTGTATCCCTTTTTCTACATGATAAAAGCTAATATCCTATCCTTTATCATTATTCCTATTTCTTTGATAGCAAATGGCCATCAGCATAGCAGAAATGTCATTTGTCCAGTACATAAATGAAGCCTACACAGGTCTAATGGTGATCGCAGGATTCTCTATATACCAAAAACAAACAAAAAACCCAACCCTGAATCCTGAAAAATGCGTATAAAAGACACTCAATATAGTGCGGGACACTATATATCTCAGAGCCAACAGGTATGTTAACCCTCTTCTTGTACACTTGGAAAAATAGTTTATTGATTTTTCCCCCTTTAGTTAGCACTTAAAAAGTAGTGGTGTCAAAGTACAATACTTGGTTTTATAACCTTTGTTACTTGAACAGTAACCACTATGCCAAATGCCATTTCAAGAACCATAAAAGCTATTCTAGTAAATTTGATATGGTATTGTTTCTTGTGTTCTTTACTTAAGGTGTGACATACCAGGCTTCAACATCCTTTTGGCTAGCTTACATCATGTGCCATACCATGAATAAGAGATAAAATCTAATCTTCTAAGCTTGCCCATGGTGGCTGATTTTCCAAAAACTGAAAAAAAAAAAGTAATTGATTAGAAAACAAAATAAAACTAAGACCAAAATTAGTTCATGTTTTACTTCTTTTGATAATCACATCAATGGTAATAAGTACAATGAGTATACCCATTTTCAGATTAAAAAGCTGAGGTTTAGAAAGGTTCAATAACTGTCTTAGATTACATAGCTTTTATATGACAAGGCTTTTATTTGAACATAGGTAATATTGCTCCAGAGAGCAGCCACCACATATGTTTACAGTAAGATAGTAGCAGTATCTTGATATTTGTAGTGCTTTAAATATTTCTTCTTGGTACATTATACTTACTTATTGGAATCAGCATTTGCACTCAAACTGTTTGTTTCATCTGAGGATAAAGGAGTATTTGGCATTTCTAGAAATCAAAATGGAAGTACAAATGAACAAGTGTATTTTCTTGGGAGCTAAGAAACTAGAGAAGGGTATAAATTCCAAATTTAATCATTGGAATTATGAGGGCTGAAATGTTGTAGGACATTTTGAATAAAATCAATGCTTCTGGCTTCTTTGATAATATGTGGTGAGAAATGTGATAGTATAGTGAAAGAACAGCTGTCAGTTTGAAAGAGATAGTCCAAAATAATGTCAAAGGTTATCTTAATTAAACACAGTATCTTGGATTTCATCAGTGTTGAAGAGACAACTGGGACCTATTTATTCAAGGTTATAAAAATTGAGCCCTAGAAAATCAGAGTTGGTTTGAATAATATCATCAGGCCTGTGATGTTATAGTTAATGTGAGTGGAAAATGAAATTGAATTGCAGCAAAATTTATGGAAGAAATCCAAGAGCAGTATAAACATATTTGTATGCATATTCTGCTGGGATTTAACTGTAATACAATTTTTGTAAGGAAACATGTTTAAATTTTTATCCATACTGTCAACTCTTTGTATGATTCTATGTATGTATCTGTGAAAATAGTAGTGATATTTTTAATAAGTCTAAGCATAGCAAAAATGTAACATGGAAAGGTATGTAATTTGAAAAATCTGTTGAATTTTTTTTTAAGATTTATTTATTTATTTGAAAGGCAAAGTTACAGAGAGACAGAAAGAGAGAGAGAGGTCTTTCATCAGCTGGTTTGCTCCCCAAATGGCCCCAACAGCTGGAGTGGGGCTGATTCAAAGCCAGGAGCCAGGAGCTTCTTCCAGGTCTCCCATGCAGGTTGCAAGGGCCCAAGGACTTAGGCCATCTTCTACTGTTTTCCCAGGCCACAGCAGAGTGCTGGATCAGAAATGGAGCAGCTGGGACTCAAACCGGCACCCACATGGGATGCTGGCACTGCAGGCAGCAGTTTTACCTGCTACGCCAGAGCATCAGCCCAAATCTTCTGAAATTTATATCACTGTGATAAAGGGGATTCCTGAGATTACTGAATTTTTGGAATTTGAATCAAGAAGTATTTTGAATGTACAAGTGGCATTTGAACTGAGTGATTGCTTTACCCTAATTCCCAGTTTTAAACTTTTGTTTTTAAAATTTTTATGTTATATATTAGAGGAATTCTTTATACAGAACCTCATTGTGAAACTGTAGATGGTTTTTTTGTGTCTAAAAATAAAAGAAACACATAGTTTTTTATCATTGAAATAACAATATGAATATTTCAAATGAATTTGTGATAGTGGTAAGAAATTAGGTTAATTAATATTCTCTAAATTGTCTCTGTCCAGAAGAACTTCTGCAATGATGGAAATGTTCTGTAGCTCTACTGTCCATTACACCAGCCATTAGATATATATGGCTAGTTGAGTACATGTCAAGTGGGACTAAGGGTCTGAAATTTAATGTTTAATTTGAAGTAATGTAAATATGAATTTCAATGATCACATGTACTTAATGTCTATGATCAATAGAACCCTAAGATTGTAAGATAGGAAGACCTTGTTTGCTGAACCAAGAAAACTTCCTCTTTTATCAAAACATAGATTATGACAGTTAGGCTGTACATTTTACACTGTTTAGACATAAGAACAGTATCCAGTTAATATTTAATATGGGAGACTAGATACAACTTTATTAAACTTAAACATATCATTTTAAAAGATAAGTTTCCAGACTAGTAAGGCCTCTAAATCTTTCTTTGTCGCCCTGTTTCCTTAGCATTTAACACATTCTAGGACTTAGATAGAGTAGGTACTAGACCAATATTCATTCAATGCATGAGTGATAAAGACAAAATAAATGAATATCATGAATACTATTTAAGTGGAACAAGCCATTTCAAAATGCCCAATGGTAATACAGACTTAGATGCAAATGTCATTTGAGAACTAATGATTTTACTGGAACTATCCAAAGTTCAAGCCTCTCCATGAATATTTCAACTAAATCAATTTTGTCTGTTTATTTTTCAATAATGCTCATCTAATCTCAGAGCTATTGCATATTTCCTTGACAAGTGCCAGTCCTCATTTTCATTCAACAAACATTTCTTGAATATGTACTATATTCCAGACACTGTGCTAGAGAAACAATATGTTCAACAAGACTGTGAGCTCTAGACTTTGATTACCTGCATTAGAGTTTTGCATTCAACAGAGTATGCATAATGGATAAATTATATATGCTTGCCATGCCTGTTTCTATTTCAAAAAAAATAGGGTAATTATAGAACTATCCACTTACTTATTATGAGGACTAAGTGATCTAATATATGAAAATAATTCAGAATTGTCTCCAGTATATAGTAGATCCTTAATAGATGATAGTCATTATGTGCTAGGAATTCAAAACTAAACAAAAGAAATGTAATCCATGGGGCAGGTATCTTGGGGGGCTGTGGGTTAAGCTGCTGTTTGGGATGCGTTCATTCCACGTTGGAGTGCCAGTTTGAGTCCCAGTTATTCCATTTCTTATCCAGCTACCTGCTAACATCCCCTGGGAAGCAGCAGATCCTGGTTCAATTACTCAAGTCTCTGCCACCCACATGGGAAATCTACATGAAGTTCCAAGCTTCCTATTTTGGCCTGAGCCAGCCATAACTTTTGCAAGCTTTTGGAAGTGAAATAGCAGATGGATCTCTGTCTCTGTCTCTCGCTTTCTCTGTCACTCTCCCATTTAAGGAGATTAAAATAAATCAACACATTTTAAAAACAAGAAACGTGATCCGTAACCTTAGTGTGCTTAATTTGACCCTCAATATAACAGAAAAACTAGTCTTCAAGATTTCCCACATGTGTCCAGTGGACCTTATTTACTTTTTTACATTTGACAGGCACTTAACAAGCAACTTACAAAAGTAAGAAAAAAGATATCACTAAAAATGACTTCACTAAAAAAATTAATGAAAATTTAAATGTTGGAAATTTCTTTTTAACCAAGTAAATTTTGGCACATAAGCATTAGTAAACATGAAATAGTACTGCCCTATATCTCTTTGGCAAAATGTGGTGGGTCAGATTCTTACATAAAAATTTTGTGTGATGAAGTTCTTGCTCAAGCACTAACCAGAAGACAATTACTTTTTGTCTTTAGAAACATATTGTTTTTTTAATGAATTCTTGAGCTTGAGAAAGTTCACCTTGAATAACACCGTACAAAGAGTCATATAACCTAATATTTCTCTTCCTTCATGATCAATTTCACTCTCATCCATAAAACCTATAGTACTAATATCCCTTTCTTTGCATTAATCTAACTTGTCTAAAGATTGTGAAATGTCTTTCTTTGTCAATTTTCTTCTCTTTACCATTATCAGTGGAAATAAACATGTATTCTCTGTTGTGATTAATTAATGGTGGAAACAAATTATAAAGATATGACATCTACTCTTCTTTTATATGTTATTAAAGGATGATTGAATATCTTGGGCAGCATGTTAAAGAATTTATAAGTTTGCAATTTGTTTTGTATAAATTTATCAGCAATTCCATCATTATTCTATTTTCATATTATTTTAGATCTTTTAAAATAGCTTAAAGTTATTGATGATTAGTCATGACTAATGATTAAATAATTCCTGGAATGATAAAATAGAAAACAAAACTTTCCAGATATTGAAAATATACATTAATCTATGTTCTAAATAAAGTCGGTTCACTTCTATTAAAGGATACAATGGATACATAGGTTATTGCAATATACAATGAGTTTTATTTCTTTAAAAGAGTATATTAGCTTTTTGTAATTGGAAGACCTATAAAAATTAATGAAATCCTTGAAATATGAATCCTTGCAATTGATTACAACTGCTCAAAGAAGAGATCTGATTGTTGTTTATAGCCCTTGTCTCTACCCCTGAGGAACAGTGTTTTTCTGCTTACTACTTGTTAAGTTCTTTGTTGGTAGAGGGTTAAGTATGTGATTATGGGATAAATTGAAAGTATGTCATTCTGGGCCGGCGCCATGGCTCATTTGGTTAATCCTCCGCCTGCAGCGCCAGCATCCCATATGGGTGCCGGGTTCTCGTCCCGGTTGCCCCTCTTCCAGTCCAGCTCTCTGCTGTGGCCCGGGAAGGCAATGGAGGATGGCCCAAGTGCTTGGGCCCTGCACCTGCATGGGAGTCCAGGAGGAAGCACCTGGCTCCTGGCTTCGGATCTGCGTAGCTCCGGCAGTAGTGGCCATTTTGGGGGTGAACCCATGGAAGGAAGACCTTTCTCTCTGTCTCTCTCTCTCACTGTCTAACTCTGCCTGTCAAAAAAAAAAAAAAAGAAAAGAAAAAAGAAAAGAAAGAAAGAAAGAATGTCATTGTAAAAATTAAAGGAAGACTAAGAAAGGAAGAAGGAGGTAGAGTGGGAGTGAGAGAGGGAGGGAGGGTAGGGTGTGAAGAATCATTATGCTCTTAACTGTATAGGGGCCCCCACTGTGGCATAGTAGGTTAAGTCTCTGCCTGCAGCGCTAGCATCCTGTAAGTACACAAGTTCGTGTCCTTTCTGCTCCTTTTCTGATCCAGCTCCCGGCCAATACACCTGGGAAAGCAGTGGAAGATGGCACAAGTCTTTGGGCCCTTGCACCCACATGGGAGACCTGGAAGAAGCTCCTGGTTCCTGGCTTCAGATCAGCTGAGCTCTGGCCATTACAGACATCTGGGGAGTGAATCAGTGAATGGAAGACCTCTCTCTCTGTCTTACTCTGTCACCCTACCTCTCAAATAAATAAAATCTTTATAAAACTGTATATATGAAATACATGAAATTTGTTCTCTTTATATAAATTTAAAAAAAATAAAAGATTGGCGCAGCTTCAGCCATTGTGATCATTTGGAGAATGAACCAGTGAATGGAAGATCTTTCTCTCTGTCTCTCCTTCTCTCTGTCTCTCTGTGACTCTGTCTCTCAAATAAATAAATAAAATAAAGCAAACAAACAAAAAAAGGTACCAGCAAGTGCTAAGCCTCTGCAGCAAGGCCAAACTTGATACATTTGAGGAACTAAGGTAGAAAGTGTTGTTAGTGGCACTGATAAAGCTGAAGTAGGCCTCAGCCAAGTCAAAAGAGACTTTATAGGTCACATTTAAATGGACTGGATTTTTCTCTAAGTGCTGCAAAAATCAAAAACAAAACACTGAAGAGCTTTTAAAAGTTACTAAAATACTTGTTGTAGTCTCTTTTCCGTTGATACAAAATACCTGAGTGAGCTAATGTATAAAAAGAGGCTTTGAGGAGTGAAAGCACACGTTCTGTTGCTCCAATGGCTCCGCCTCTAGTGAGAGTCCCTCTTGTGTGTATCACAACGGGACGGATAGCGTCGCTGAAGGGGCAATTCCCAGAGAGAGTAGCTACATGGTGAGTTAGCAACCCAGAGAGTGGGGAAGGGACAGTCATGCTCGTTTGTAATAAAAGGAGTCTAATGAACTCCACCTCAATTCCTTGGAAGGGAAGCATCCCCTGTGAACTAATTACTTCCCACAAGGCCCCACCTCTTAATATTCCCACCACTTCTTACACATCACCATTCTTAGGAGCATGTCTCACATAAACCCTTGAGGGTCAAGCCACGAGTAAACCTAGCAGCAGTGCATGCTTATTTTTAAAAAAAAGTAGACATTGTAAGAATACAGATAGAAATTGTAAAAGAGTTCTCTTGAACCCATGTTCCAATATCAAATTTTTTTGCCAGGCACTTTTAATTGATATGTAAATGCAACTGCTGATAAATGTGAATTTTAAAAATGAGTTAATTAATTAAGTCTTATTTGAAAAGTAGAGAGAAAGAGAAATCTTCCATCCTTTGTTTCACTCCCCATATGCTCACAATAGCCAGGGCTGGGCCAGGCCAAAGCCAGGAACCACCTCCTGAATCTAACTCAATTTGCAGTGAAAATTGTTGAGAAAGGGGTAACTATTTAAGTGATCGGTATATCTGCAACAGAACTTTTTCTGCAATATATGCCTGTAATGGTTCATTTACCTTGTAATGTGAAGCACTTATGGTACGAGAAAAGCACATGAATCTAAAAAATCCTGAAAATATACACATGTGAGTTCTTGTCAGAGAAACATGGAATTTGGCTATAATATTAAATAATTTAATGGTATCTAAATGATCAGAAATTAGGGTGTTAATGGAAAAGTACATAGCTCATGAGGGAATGGCTTAGAAGACAATCTTGGGTCTGTAATGGCCAATCACATAAATATACTGGACCATTTCCTATCTGTCATATTTTATAAAGATTTGTAACACCCTTTGCTCAGATGAGTTGTCACTGAATTACAGTTAGCATTTGGTGTGAAACATCAACTTCCTGCCATGACAGAATGAGTGTAAGAGCAATATCTAATACTTGTGAGATCTTTCTTGTTGGTAAAGAAAGAACATGGCAACAGTAATGTCTGGGAGGCATAATTAATGCTTTCAACTGCCAAAACAGTCTTCTGAGAGCATCCATTTGAAAGTCTTATCAATTAATTTTATATAGCAACTAATTGACTTTAGTAAATGGCTCCTTTTGTTAAATTAATAATTTTTTAAAGATTTTTATTTATTTATTTGACAGAGTTACAGACAGTGAGAGAGAAAGACAGAGAGAAAGGTCTTCCTTCCATTGCTTCACCCCCCAAATGGCCACCGTGGCTGGCACTGCGCCAATTTGAAGCCAGGAGCCAGGTGCTTCCTCCTGGTCTCCCATGCAGGTGCAGGGGCCCAAGCACTTGGGCCATCCTCCACTGCCTTCCCAGGCCATTGCAGAGAGCTGGACTGGAAGAGGAGCAACCGGGACTAGAACTCGGCACCCATATGGGATGCCAGCACTGCAGGCAGAGGATTAACCTAGTGTGCCACCGTGCTGACCCCTAAATTAATATTTTTTTAATGATGGTTACCTGTTAGAAATTCCCTTCAAAACACACACACACACACACAAAATCTACAAGTATGTGAATGTGCATGTACATATATATAGTCATATGTAGGAACAGAGGTCCATTTAAATTACCTGTCATAATGGAGTTACAGCTTCATGTCAAGTGGTGATGTTTCCTATTTCTTAGGAATATGCTTTAATCCCATTTTGTGGGATTGTTTGGAATTATGGAATGAAACAATGTATTTCATTTCTCTATACATAACACTTGCTGAGCATTGACACTTTCCCAAAGATTGTATTAAGTACTGGAGTTAAGAGAATACACAATCCTTTTTGTTATACAATGAAAAGGTGTATCATTCTGCTTTTGGACTGCTTTGGTTCTTGTGTTCACACTGAGATTCAATAATAAAGTTTCCTGTGATATTGTTGACTAGAGAGAATAAAGGGAGTTTGAGTTATTACTTTAAAGATTGAGGTGGTTATTTCTTAACCATTAACAAATGTTATGTTTTAATTAAAAGGTAGATACTATTTTTTAAGAAATGTGTGGGTTGGTAACTATGTCAACATATACACTTCCTCCACTAATCTGTTTCGCTAATCAATATTGTAACTAATGTGATTTGCCTCCTATTCCCCTTGCACAATCCATCATGTTTCCTCAGGCATCCAGTAGGCCCATATACCCCTTTTACAGAATCAAAATGTAATGAAAATGCTGATTTATAATATGATTAAATTGGAATGTGTAAAGTCAAAGTTTGTCATCATTATGGGTGCACTTGCACTTGCGTAAATGAAGCCTCACTTGGGAAAATTTTTACCCAGGCTTTGGAAGATTGAGAGATTAGATTCTGGCTAAGGAAGATGTTTCTTCCAAGAAGTTTACTTCTGATAAGCAAATAGGGGTGTACTGAAATCTGTTCATATTAGTCAGAAATAATTGATATATTTTCAAAAATCTCATAATTTGATAGCTTGAAATACACTATGGAAATTGATAAACACTAAATAACCACCTACCCCCCAACACACACACACACACACACACACACACACACACACCTAGTTATTGATCATTTCCCAGAGCCCTGTTGGAGACAGCATATAATAGGAGTTTAAGATAATGAACTCTGACACTTACAAATGTAGTGATCTTGTGGTGTTACTGTGTTTTTTTTTTTTTAGTTTCCTTATAAGATTGCAGTGGGTATGAGATTAGTCAATACAAAATACTTTGAACTATATACTTTTAGCCAGTGTTTATACATTATATAACATAATAATATTAATAAGGTATTTTGACTGCTTACAAGTTATAAAGTGGTCTCTGGAAAACTGTAGTAACTAAACACTCAGAGGTGTGTCCTGCGGAGTAGCTTGCCTGAACTAAGGCTGAAGGTAGCCTATAGAATTTTAAGTTTTCAAGGTTCTGTTTTATAATTCCCTTCTGTAAAATTGTTGTCCTCTTTCACTGTGAAAAATGGAAAAAAAGCCTTTGGCCTGAATTATTATTTCCATTATATAATATGAGTTTTATGAAAGCAATTGTTGTCTCTCTGGTTTTTACTGAATACCAACACCTTATAACAAATAGTAAAATATACTTGTTGGATTATGTAATAAATGGAGAAATGGGTCTAATGGGTGGAAGAAACATGATGGACTGTGCAAGAGGATAGAAAGTCAAATCAGCTTAGCTAAAATAGTGAAAGAGAGCACTGGAGAAATTAGGGGAACGGACATTGTTACATTAATTCCAGGGCTGAAATAAGTGAATATATCATTATAGTTTGGCAACATCCAAACACATTTATAGAAGAAATGCCCTAGGATGACTTCAGCCTGCCCATAGCATACTTCAACCAACCTGTACAATTTTTGCCAATTGTTATTTTTCCTTGATCCCTCATTTGTATTATGTGGTTCTGAATGTGTATTAAAAATATTGTCTACAATGGATTCAAAGTACAAAGAGTCTAGGCTCAGGTGTTCTAGTTGATAGTTATAGATATGTGATTCAACAATATATTAGACTCTTGATTTATTTCAGAAATCAATTATTTAAAACAGATTATAAGGATTTTTTCTAATATTAACTGGTAAGGTCTTACCAAGTGTCACATGTTAATTCCTATGTAGAAAATGGATTCTTTACATAAGGGAAACTATCCAATAAGCAGTATCTCCTTGAGATAGGATAGGATACATTTGCATTTTATAAAGTTCTCTTTCTAAAACATTTATTTGAAAGGCAGAGTGATAGAGAGAGAGGGGTAGAGAGACAAAGAAAATGATCTTCCATTCGTTGGTTCACTCCCCAAATGGCCACAGCAGAGAGTTGGTCCAGGAAGAAGCCAGGAGCCAGGAACTCCATCCTGCTCTCTCACATGGGTGGCAGGGGTCCAGGTACTTGAGACATCTTTCTGCTGTTCCAGCCATTGCAGCCAACTGGGGAGTGAATCATCGGATGGAAGACCTCTCTTTCTCTCTCTCTCTCTCTCTCTGCCTCTCCTCTTTCTGTGTAACTCTGATTTTTAAATAAATAAATAAATCTTTAAAAAAAAGAAAGTAGAGCAGCTGGAACTCAAACACACAGTTTGATATGGAAGGCTAGTGTAACAAGCAGTGGCTTAATCTGCAATGCCACAACACTGGCCTAATAGGTTTTGTATTTATTCTTTTGATTATTTCCTTTTTTGAACAGAAAGTCTTTAGTTTGATGTAATCCAGTGTATCTATTTTTGCTTTTGCTATCTGTGCTTTTGATGGTATATCCAAGTCATTACCTAGACAGATGTCATGGAACTATTCCCCAATGTTTTCTTCTAGAACCTTCATCATTTGGGGCCCTACATTTAAGTCTTTAAGAAATTTTTAATTTGTTTTTATTTGATGTTAGATAAAAGTCTAATTTTATTCTTCTCCATGTAGATATATAACTTTCCCATCATTGTTTATTGAAGAGAATCTTGTATCATGAGTGCCTTCATCAAAAATTAGCTTGTTACAAACACAAGATTTATTTCTAGGCTGTTTCTCCTATTCTGTTGCTCTATGTGTCTGTTTTCGTACCAGGATTTTGTTTTGGTTACTATAATTTGCAGCATATGTTGAGATTAGCTAGCATGGTATTTCCACTTTGTTCTTTTTGCCCAAGATTGCTTTGATTATTTGAGGTTCTTCTGTGTTAAACAATAATTTTTTTTTATGTCTATGAAAAATGCATTGGCAATTTGATACTGACTCTATAGATCACTCTGTGTAGTGTGGATATTTTAACAACATTAATTCTTCTAATGCATAAACTCAGGATATATTTTCACTTATTTATGTCTTCTTCAAGTTCTTTCGTTGATACTTTACTTTTCAGTGAAGATATCTTACACCTCCTTGGCTAAACTTCTTTTACATTAGATATATATATATATATGATATATATATGTTAATATATATAAAATACATATGTATAATACACACATATCACACATATATATGCAACATATGTAATATATAATATAATATATATATATATATTTAGCATGTTGCAGCTATTATAAATGGTATGGTCTGGTAACAGTGAGGATGATGGTAAAGATTACATCATACTAATACTCAAACAGTACTTTACACTTTGTGTTTCTGTGTGGGTGCAAACTGTTGAAAACCTTACTTAGTATATACTAAATTGATCTTCTGTATATAAAGATAATTAAAAATGAATTTTGATGTGAATGGGATGGGAGAGGGAGCGGGAGATGAGATGGTTGCGGGTGGTTATGGGGAGAAAAAGCTGCTATAATCCAAAAGCTGTACTTTGGAAATTTATATTTATTAAATAAAAGTTAAAAAAAGAAAAAAAAATACAAAGAGTGGGAATAAGAGAGGCAAGAGATGTGCAATTCGGGACATGCTCAAGCTGACTTGCCCCAAATGGTAGAGTTAGAAACATACCAGGGGATTCCAATTCAATCCCATCAAGGGGGCATGTACCAATGCCATCTCACTAGGCCCAGTGATCAATTTCTGTTCACAATTGATCATAATGATAGGACTAAGAACCAAAGGGATCACATAAACAAGAATAGTGTCTGCAAATACTAGCTTATAGAATCAAAAAGGGAGAGAACGATCCAACATGGGAAGTGAGATACACAACAGACTCATAGAATGGCAGATGCCCTAAACAGCACTCTGGCCTCAGAATCAGCCCTTAAGGCATGCAGATCCGGCTGAAAAGCCCATGAGAGTATTTCAGGCATGGAAAGCCAAGACACTCTGGGGAAAAAAAAATAACCTAAATGAAAGATCTCTGTGAGTGAGATCCCAGTGGAAAGAACGGGTCATCAAAGAAGGAGGTACCTTTCTCTGAAGGGAGGAGAGAACTTCCACTTTGACCATGGCCTTGTCTAAATATGATCAGAGTCGGTGAACTCAGGGGGCTTCCATAGCCTTGGCAGCTCATGACAAGAGCCTAGGGTGATTACTGATGCCATAAACAAGAGTGTCAATTTGTTAAGTCAACAACATCTGTCGCTCCCCCTCTTCGTGGAGGAACGACACAGGACCCTGCGCTGTTCCTTCGTCTGCTCGGCCCTCCCCGGGTTTGCTGCTGGTCCTTCCCGGCTTGGCTACTGTCCCTTCCACCTCCGTGGAAGGGCGGTTCCCCCTGGCCACATTCCCCACTTCCGCAGGGGAGCGGCACACCGCCAGCCGGCTCTCTCAGGGGCTGCACAGGTGTTCCCCTTAGATGTTCCCCTTAGATGTTCCTGGTGCATGCCGTCTCTCTCCTCCTTTATAGTCCTCCTCCGCCAATCCTAACTCGGCTGCCCACATGCCGAGTACGCTGCTCTCCTCCAATCAGGAGCAAGTCCTACAGTTTATTGGCTGAACTGGAGGCAGCTGTGTAGAAGCTGTTTTCTTCTCTCCCAGCGCCATATTGTGGGAGAGCAGATGCATAGAATAAGTCTTAATTCCAGTAACTTAGTCTAGTCTGAGTTGCTCCCCACAGATCCCCCTTTCTTTTTATTTTTTGGCGTTGATACACGCCTGTCTTCGGTGTCCCGCGGCACACACTCTGCTCTACTTGCTAGAGTTGCCCGCAGGTTCTTACAAGTCCTATCAATCAGGCAAACCGAATCCAGGTCCTCTCTTCGCCATGTTGTGAGGAGGTTTTTAGGCGCTGATGCGTGCCTGTGTTCGGTGACCTGCGGCTCATACTCTGGTCGAGCCGCCTGCTGGTGCTTACCGCCTTACTAATCATGCAGACCGAACCCAAGCCTTCTCATTGCCATATTGTGGGGAGGCCTATTGGTGTTGATTCGTGCCTATCTTCAGTGACCTGCAGCTCATACTCTGGTCGAGCTGCCTGCTGGTGCTTACCGCCTTACTAATGAGGCAGACCGAATCCAAGCCTTCTCATTGCGGTATTGTGGGGAGACTATTGATGTTAATAACGTGCCTGTCTTCGGTGACCTGCGGCGCATAAGCTGCTAGCCGCCCGCAGGTGCTCATCGCCTTACTAATCAGGCAGACCGAATCCAAGCCTTCTCATTGCAGTATTGTGGGGAGGTCTTTCTATTTCTCTATTTCTCTATCTCTGGGCATTCCTATTTCTCCCATTTTACTTCTGTCTGCCAACATTCCTATTTCTCTCATTTTACTTCTAAACTTCTGTTTCTCTTATCCCCGCGGCTTCCCGGCGCCCGCCCCGAGGCTGCTTCTCGGCGGCTTCCCGGCTGAGCCGCTTCAGCCCGCTTCTCTTATCTGCGCGGCTTCGCGGCTTCGCGGCTCTGCGCGGCTCGGCTTCGCGCGCACACTCCGCGGTCTCGCACTAGCCCCGCGTTCCCTATCTACTTGTGCCCCGCACGCTCTCTCTGCGCGCGGCAGCCTCCGCGAGTCACACAGCGTAGCTTACGTCTCCGCCACTAGCATTCAATCTAAGTTCCCCGGGCTAACCTGGCGAATTCAACCCAGCTCACGTTTCCGCTTCTGGTTTCAACTCTTCGCCCCCCATTCCCGGGCTAACTTGAGAATCCCAAAGTGGCTTTCGTCTCCGCCTCGGCCTGCCCGCCGCGGCTTCAATTTCCCTAACATTTTTCTCTACCCGGTATGTTTCCCCAAGCTTTCCTCCAACAATACTCCTCCCTCATTTCTCCTGGCCTCTCCCCACAGTCCGCATCCGAGTCTGTTTGTTCTAGCTTTCACTTTCGCTTTCGACCTTAGAGATTTCTCCCAGCTTCCCCCTGTAGTCCGTATCTGAATCTATGCCTAGGCTTTCAATAGCTTCTTCCGGCACCTTTTTTGTCCGGCTTTTCCCTAGGCTGTTTGCTAGTCTCTCTCTCCAATATTTTCCACTTCTTCCCGTTTCTTCCCTCCTAAGTTTCCTATCCGTCCTAGGTTTCCTATCCGAGTCACGGCACCATTATGTCGCTCCCCCTCTTCGTGGAGGAATGACACAGGACCCTGCGCTGTTCTTTCGTCTGCTCGGCCCTCCCCGGGTTTGCTGCTGGTTCTTCCCGGCTTGGCTACTGTCCCTTCCACCTCCGTGGAAGGGCGGTTCCCCCTGGCCACATTCCCCACTTCCGCAGGGGAGTGGCACACCGCCGGCCGGCTCTCTCGGGGGCTGCACAGGTGTTCCCCTTAGATGTTCCCCTTAGATGTTCCTCATGCATGCCGTCTCTCTCCTCCTTTATAGTCCTCCTCCGCCAATCCTAACTCGGCTGCCCACACGCCGAGTACGCTGCTCTCCTCCAATCAGGAGCAAGTCCTACAGTTTATTGGCTGAACTGGAGGCAGCTGTGTAGAAGCTGTTTTCTTCTCTCCCAGCACCATATTGTGGGAGAGCAGATGCATAGAATAAGTCTTAATTCCAGTAACTTAGTCTAGTCCGAGTTGCTCCCCACAACATCAGTCACTGTGCACTTACTCCTCATGTAGGATCTCTGTCCTTAGTGTGCTGTACATTGAGATTTAATGCTATAACTAGTACTCAAACAGTATTTTTCACTTTATGTTTCTGTGTGGGAGCAAACTGTTGAAATCTTTGCTTAATGTATGCTAAACTGATCTTCTGTATATAAAGAGAATCGAAAATGAATCTTGATGTGAATGGAAGGGGAGAGGGAGTGGGAAAGGGTAGGGTTGTGGGTGGGAGGGACGTTATGGGGGGGAAGCCATTGTAATCCATAAGCTGTACTTTGGAAATTTATATTCATTAAATAAAAGTTAAAAAAATAAATAAATAAATAAATAAAAAACAAAAAAATATATCTATAAAATACATATGTATAATACACACATATCACACATATATATGCAACATATGTAATATATAATATAATATACATATATATATATATATAGCATGTTGCAGCTATTATAAATGGTATGGTCTGGTAACAGTGAGGATGATGGTAAAGATTACAGACATTCTTAGTAGCCAGTGCTATGGCTTTTTGTAGTGCTAGCAAGGGTCATTAGAGTCTTAGTGATGGCTTGTAAACTGCCCCCTTTTTCCCTCTCTTCCCACAAGAGAAATATTGGCTGAGGAGATACCTCCTGGCACTTGCTTAAGGACCTGCTTGCAATGGTGAGTATCTCTCCTGGAGAAGCCATGAAGTGGTGTCTGAAACTCAGGCACCTGCACTCTGCAGCTGGAGTCTGAGGCAGTGATGACCCTGGTGCCCAGGGGCAGACATCTTCACTGCCGTGTTGGGCACAGGATGTAAGATATGGAGGCTCTTAAAGCAGCCAAGGTGTCAAGAATGGGAATGCTGGTGAACACAGCATTAGAAGAGTATTTTTGGGGTGTGCCTGGGGCCTAGCTGTCCGTGGTGGATGAGCAGATTCCCAGAGGGCAAAAAGTGAGAGTTGGCTCCTGGGCAGAATGCCAACTTGATTGCTTTGGTGGTCACTCTGCTGTCTGAAGGACAATGCATGCAGTGCAGACTTGAGCCCGGACCTGAAGTGCTGGCCAGTTCTAGCTTCCACAGCTCTGGAGTTGAAGTAGAATGTAGCTGTACATAATGGCTGAGCCAGACTGGAGTGCAGTCATACGCTGTGAAAGCTAGGTGCTGGCTCCACCGTGTGAACTAGCTTTGTATGGTGAGGCCTTCAGCGTCTGAGATGGGAAAGGGACAGCAGCACAGCATGAGTCTGGAGTGTGGGCACTGGTAGGCTAGCTGCAACTGTGGCATCTGGGTACACCTTGGATGAGAGGATACTGTTATCTATTTCTATTAGGCTGTCACAAACACACCAAACACAAGAGTAAGGGAAAGGGTTTATTGGGGAAAACCCAGCAGACAGGAGGGAAGAGGCAAAGAGGGAGAAGCAGAGTAAGAGAGTAAGAGGAGAGAAGGCTAGAGAAAGTGAGCAGGAGAGAAGAGAGAAACCAAGAGAGATGAGAGGAGGAGAGGAGAGCAGACTAGAGGAGCCAAGAGAGCAGGAGAGAAGAGTCAAGAGTTCAGGAACAGGCCCTTTTAAAACTTTGCCTGAGGATGGGCAGGGAAGCAGGAGCAGCGAATCCCATTAGGATGGGGGTGGAGCTTGACACTGGTGGTTGGGCCATGTGGCCACCTTGCTTTCAGCAATGGCGGTGGGGGCTGGGGCATAGGATATAAATCAAGGTGCAGATCATGCCATAGATAAGATTGCGCCAGTTTCCTAACAGATACTCCTTTTCCGAAGCAGTTTAACAGTGGCAGAGTTAGGGAAGCGAACTGGAGCTGTGCCTTTCTCTGTTCCTCGGCAGGAATGGCGATTGGCTACCTCCGCAGCAAGAGATGCGGATGTGCTCTGAGGAACAGGCCATCGCTGTCCACTGTTTTTTCTGTTGCCTAACTGATGATGTTTACCTCCACATTCCTTTACTCCTAGCTGCCTCCTTTTGTCTCGTTTGTTATTTTCACTAACAAAAATTTTCATGTGGATACTCTCCATATTTTTCGCACTGTGCTACCAACAGATATTTTAATGAGATCTTGAGCCCTTTCTGAGCTATTCCTGTTTGGACATACATGCTTTTATTTTCTTTTTGATTGAAGGATGAGGACTGGTATGGGGAGTCAGATGGGCAGTCTGGGTGTACTCCTGGGCAGTCAGGGTGGGCAGTCAGGGTGGTCTCAGTAGAGGTTTAGGGTGCAAAATGCTTGCTTTCCACAAGGTTGTCTTTAGCAAGGTCAAAAGTGCCTCCCTGCCTACTCCTTGGAAGTTTCCAAACTTACCATGACAATAGCAAGTCAAGGTTTCACATTTTTGTATGAATTTTAAGGGCTCATCTCAGATTTCATATGTGGCCCCCTAAAGTTCCCCAGAAGTGCCATCTGGGGTGCCACATATGCTACCGGAATTTGGGGTGCCATATGATATCACCATATGTTTATTAATAAATCTCCAATATTAATAAGCCCAAGAGGGTTCTTGCCTAATATTCTTAGAAGAAATCTAAATACCGGCACAGATAAACGAGGCGGCATGGTACATTTTAGGCTTTTATTTAATGAGAAAGATGCATAGGAGAGTGAGAGCTTTATCTAAGAGAGAGAGGTAAATCTGGGTTCATACCAAGCACCAGGAACCAGCCACGTGGAGGAGTATCTAGGCCAGGAAGCCTAGGACAGGTGACCCGAAGGCCATGAGCCCTGGAGGCTCAGGGCTACAGCCAGCCCCCTCCTGGCAAGAGGCCAGGGCAAAGAAGAGAGAGCGGACACACCCTGTCCAGGCTTTTAACCCACTTCCAAAGGGGAGTGGTTAATTAACCTGATTGGCTGGTGGGCACCCAGGTGTGGCCAGGTAGGGGCATAAGGTCACACAGGGGCATGGTGAAGGTGTGGTCCTCCAGCTCACAAAGCTAATTGATTTTAACCTGTATGCCTGCCTACTTCATTGCCAAAGCTCAGTATGAGCATTTCCAAGAGACACAAGCTGGAATGGTGACACCAGTCAGGCTTCAGAACCTAGGCAGATTACTGTCACAAATTCTTGATGGCATCAGGCTTCAATCTCTGACATGAGTTTTAAGTTTCTTCACACCCTGAATATTTAAAGAATAGCGAATTGGTTTTACTAAACATTCCACCAGATCACAAGATTCATTGTCTCATTACAAAGTAATGCATCTTTATAGTGAGGATCTAGAAAGTTCCAGGTAGTAAGGTGAGGACTTTTAACACAAGTTACTTTCTTTTGAAATAATCTTCATGTGTGGATATTATTAAATTTAAATAAAATATTTATATGTAATGTAACAGATGAAATGTTAATTCTTGAGTTATAAATTTTAAATGCTTTTAAAGATAAAAATGTAAATTTGCAATAAAATTCTTGATAAGAAATTCAAACATGTATTTTAATTTAGACCGTATTCAGGTCTTTATCCCTACCCATAAATCTGTTTCACTTATCAAAGAAAACAAAAATCCAAGTAGCATTCTTTTAAAACCACTCGAGGTTTTTATATGGAGATAAGAGAAATGCATTGCCTTCTGCCAGTATTACCATCTCTCCAGACAATTTTGGAGGTATTTTGAAAGCTGACATTATAATCAGTTTTAACATAGGATCTCTATTCAATCACTGTACTTGTCACTTTAATATATAGGAAATAATTTGTTACCTATTTAGATATTATAATTACTTCATGAAGTATGTGCAAAATGTCCAAAGTGTGATTGGGTTTCATTTTATCCCACCTGGGCAAACTCTCATTAAACACTGCAGCTGCAGAATACTAATCAATCTGCCTGTTAGAGCTTCCGGGCTCCACTACTTAAAGTCACTCAAGTGTCTTTGCAAATGACAGTGATGTTTAAATATGACTTGGGTCAACTAGAATAAAATTCATTACTATTCTAACATTTTACAGTTTTGCTTTTCCTTGAAAACCAGATGTATTTTGTCTATGTCTGCATTATGCCAAACATTTAAATGTGGGGATTATGCATATCCAGTATCCAGAAGTTTTATGTAATAATACCAAGCAGCTGGCTAGTACTAATTATGCAAGGACTTCCCATCTTGTAGACACAGGTCTTTTCTGTGTTTGTTTTCATATGTTTCTCTTTAAAATAAAAGCAGATAGGAGGATACTTCAAAAGGCTTGTGAAAAAATGAAAGTGTGCATTTTCCACGTTTGTCTTGAAGACCTTTGCATTAACAGCAGCTATTTTCATTAGTCTATCCCTTGATGGAATAAGGACATAAGCCTCAGCCATTCTAGTTCCTTGCTGGAAAGCATATACAACTGGAATCTACCCCGTACCCCTAATTGCAGGCGATACTGCCTAAGTGTCTCTCAGGGCAGCAAACTGCCCTGCAATTAGAAGGGCACTACTGTTAGGTAGGAAGTCAGAAATTGAGCCGATGTGTGTATGAGAAAGGCCTGAAGACCACCACCCACTGGGGAAGCTCCAGAAGCCCAGCATCTTGCACTTCAAGGTCCTGCCCAGACCCTGATAACCTCCCAGGTGCTCCCAGCCCTTCCCCCAAGGAAAGCTCCCAGGAGAATTCTCTCCTCTGGACCAAATGGGCTACCTGACCTGATAACATGGGGCAATAAAACCTTCTCAGATGCCCTAAGGGAAGCCCCCCCCCAGAGAATTTGCTAATTTTCACCCCAACAAACCCTTCTCCCAGGACTCTCCATCCTTTGTCCTGGAGGAGAGGGGGAGGTGGGTAAACAGACTCCCTTAAAAACCTAGGGAGTCCAAACAGACTGCATGTTCAGCTCTCCGCGGCTCTGCTGAGCCGCCCGCCTGGCCTGCCCAGGTGTGTTCTCTCCACTCAACCATGTAACCTCGCTCTCCCCTAGTCCAAGCGACTGGGCTCTCTCTTTGTCCCTTCCATTTTTTTTTTCTTTTCTTTTCTTTTCTTCTTCTTCTTTTTTTTTTTTTTTTTTTTTTTTTTTGACAGCCAGAGTGGACAGTGAGAGAGAGAGACAGAGAGAAAGGTCTTCCTTTTGCTGTTGGTTCACCCTCCAATGGCCGCCACAGCCGGCACGCTGTGGCCGGTGCACCCCGCCGATCCGAAGGCGGGAGCCAGGTGCTTCTCCTGGTCTCCCATGGGGTGCAGGGCCCAAGGACTTGGGCCATCCTCCACTGCACTCCCGGGCCACAGCAGAGAGCTGGCCTGGAAGAGGGGCAACCAGGACAGAATCCGGCGCCCCGACCGGGACTAGAACCCAGTGTGCCGGCGCTGCTAGGTGGAGGATTAGCCTAGTGAGCCGTGGTGCCGGCCACCCTTCCATTTTGACAGATGCCCTATCCCCAATAAAGCCTTATCACTCTGCTCTCTGTCTTATGCCTGAATTCTTTCTTGCATGAAGACAAGAACCTCATGGCTTCCACTTCCCTCCAGTAACACAACCACCCACAAAGGAATGTGGCAGCAGAGACAGCAGGGCGCTAATGGACCTTAACTGCCTACATGCTTGCTGGCTTGGAGACTTGCTGGTCCCCTCTAATAGAACGTGCCGGCCAGAGCTATCCAGGGAGCACTCTGCAGGTGAAGATGTCTGTGTTCTGTCTCAGTCATTTTTGAAAGCCCACACTGAATCCTTTCAAGAGACCAGCATTCTCGCCCACATTTGAAAGCCTGCTGGGAAACCTGAAAAACATGTATGGAGAAACTAAGCTCCAACTAGGGCACCCCCACATTCCCCTCTGGACTTTTAGCCCACCCTAAGATACATAAGGCCCAGTCCACTGAGGACTGGGCCCTCTGCCGCGTGTGCATGTTTGATCTATCTGCACACTGGCAGTTGTGTTACGGGTGAAATGGCGGCGGAGTACATATGACCCTGGTTCTTTGTCTCACATGGAACATGAATTTCCAAAGCAGATAAGGCAAAGATTTAAAAGCAAGATTTATGAGTCAGAGACCTTCAGCCAGAATGGCCTGGAGGGGGGCTCCAAGAGAGGCAAAACCGAAGAGACTTGTGGTACTGGGGTTTTTGAGAACAATTTTGGGGAAAAAAAACTATCAGCTTGACATTCATTTACAAAGCAGGGACAAAACCTATCAAAGACCTGATTTTCAGTCTTTTTTTTTAACCCTGCCCAGCTGGCTGGAACAAATGCACCATCAAAAGGGTGGGATACCTAATTTGTTTTACAGTAAACTAGGAACTGGGAAGGTGGAGTCCCCACTCCCTTGCTTTTCTCATGATAAGTTTAGAGATTCCTAAGGAAGTAGGGCAGGCACTTCTGATCTAGCTAAAGATAACTCTTGGGGAAGAAAGCATTTTGCACCCTCAGTTTCCACTGAGACCAATCTGACTGTCCATCAACCTATTTGACTCCTCACAATTGGCCACCCGCTGAAGTAGGTAGGCATATAGGTAAAATCGATAAGCTTTGTGAGCTGGAAGACCACGCCTTCACCACGCCCCTGTGTGACCTTACACCCTACCTCATACCTTCACTGCACCCCTGTGTGACCTCATGCTCCTACCTGGCCACACCTGGGTGCCCACCAGCCAATCAGGTTAATTAACCACTCCCCTTTGGAAGTGGGTTAAAAGCCTGGACATGGTGTGTCCACTCTCTCTTCTTTGCCCTGGCCTCTTGCCAGGAGGGGGCTTGCTGTAGCCCTGCGCCTCCAGGGCGCATGGCCTTCGGGCCACCTGCCCTAGGCTTCCTGGCCTAGATGCTCCTCCATGTGGCTGGTTCCTGGTGCTTGGTATTAACCCAGATTTACCTCCCTCTCTTAGATAAAGCTCTCACTCTCCTATGCATCTTTCTCACTAAATAAAAGCTTAAAATGTACCATGCCGCCTCATTTATGGATGCCAGTATTTATAATTCTTCTCTAAATATTAGGCAAGAACCCTCTTGAGCTTATTAATAGTGGGGATTTAGTAATAAGCATATGTGATATCATATGGCACCCCGAATTCCGGTAGCATATGTGGCACCCCAGATGGCGCTCCTGGGGAACTCTAAGTTAGGGCCACATTTCTGTACAGATTTTAGGGGGTAATCTCCAATTTCACCGCCTCTGTGACTTTATTTTTCTTGAATGAGTTCATTTTGGCTGCAAGTTCCTATCGGTCTCCTCTCTGTTCTGTGCCTCTTTTCCTTACATTACTAGAATGAGAGGCCGGAAACGGATTTTTATGTCTACTGTTTCAATTTGATTCAAGTTGTTACTGCTGGCAAAGTCCAAGTACAGTGAACATGGTGGTTATTCACTGAAGTGTCAGGTTATGCCTATTTAAGTGGATATTTTTCTGTAGCCGTATTAATGACACAAGTTGCTTAAGAGAAACAAGAATTCATAAGCGTTGATTAAACTTTTGAACTGATAATGTCCAAAACATTAAAGCAAGCAGTATTTTCATCAATGAATTAAAACCCTATTGAAGTTCTCTTTTACACAGCATGAAGCACAGCTTTGAGAAACTTGATTCAGGAGGGGACAGAATATAAAAAACATAAACGGGCCGTGGCTCACTTGGTTAATCCTCCGCCTGAGGCACCAGCATCCCATATGGGTGCCAGGTTCTAGTCCCGGTTGCTCCTCTTCCAGTCCAGCTCTCTGCTATGGCCTGGAAAAGTAGTAGAAGATGGCCCAAGTGCCCAGAAGCACCTGGTTCCTGGCTTTGGATGGGCGCAGTGCGCCGGTCATTGTGGCCACTGGGGGAGTGAACCAAAGAAAGGAAGACCTCTCTCTCTCTCTCTCTCTCTCACTGTCTGTAACTCTACCTGTCAAATAAATAAATAAATAAAAGCCTTTCAATACCATTAATTAAATCAATGGGTCATCTGACAATATGTTCCTTTTTTTGATCATTCAAATGGAATATTTTAATTCAATTTAGTTCAATATAGTACAATGTACAGATCTTAAGTACATAGTTCAAAGAGTTTTAACAAATGTATACACTTGAGTAAGCAACACTCCAATCAAAATATAGACAAAAAATTCCCACAAGATAGTTCTGGTCCATCTGTCTACAAATAAGCAACACTTTTCTGATTTCCATCATTATAGATTAATTCGCTAATTTTGGGGCTTTGTATAAGTGGAATCATACAATATACAATATGTTCCTTATTGTATTCATGAGAGGCAAAATCAACGATTAGCTAATCCATGTGATTGACCCAGAAAGCAGTATTTATAGGCTTATACTATTAGATATAGAACTTACTTTTTTTTTTTTTTTTAACAGGCAGAGTTAGACAGTGAGAGAGAGTGAGACAGAGAGAAAGGTCTTCCTTCCGTTGGTTCACCCCCTAAATGGCCGCTACGGCCTGTGCGCTGTGCCAATCCAAAGCCAGGAGGCAGGTGCTTCCTCCTGGTCTCCCATGCAGATGCAGGGCCCAAGCACTTGGGCTATCCTCCACTGCCTTTCCGGGCCACAGCAGAGAGCTGGCCTGGAAGAGGAGCAACCAGGACAGAATCCAGCACCCCAACCGGGACTAGAACCCAGGGTGCCGTCACCGCAGGTGGAGGATTAGCCAAGTGAGTCGCAGCGCCGGCCTAGAATATATTTTCTTAGACATAGAATTTAATGATGCATATCAGGGATTCACATAAAGAAGAAAGCATTAGCTCTCTTCTATTCAACTTTAATTTACTTAGCATTCAAGGGTACTTCAAAACATTTTTGGCAAAATAGCATTAAAAGATAATTCACATTTACCACAAACAATCTGAAACAACTTCAAATATTGTGTTGAGTGTTATGAATGGTAAATCACAGAGAATTAGGTGAATGGGTATATGAAAGAGAAGCAAAGATGTAGTGTTGCATGGGACTGAAAAAAATAAAATGTCTGCTTATAAAGTATGATACTATGCCAAGGTTGAATATTGGCATAATCAAATTATTCATCAGTTTTTCCTCAGTGTAGCACATTCTCTCTTTCTAATATTTTTTCTTGTTTTTTCTTTACTTGGCTTCTAATTGACTTCATTATCATGTTAGGTCTTGGTTTAGCCAAGACATTTTTCATCGTGAGAGTGTCATCTCTTGCAAATTCTGCTTGACAAGAGTTGGAAGGTACATTATGATCCTCAGCAGCCATTTAGAAGTGTAAGGATATTGATATTATCATGTACTTTATGTATTAGTCATAAAGGATTTAGGAACAAAGCTGCACAAGTCCTCCTCTGAAGAATATTGTTTCTTTCACAGAGAACCAGTGGTTTTGTAGTGTAGTAGACGGAAGAGTCAAAATGAAGTGTAGCATGTACACTCAATGCTCCCTAAAAAAGATGTTATGAATGGTTTATCTGTACAAAATATATCCTGTCAACTAGGAGAGGAAGAGGAACATACCAAAAGAGTTAGAAACACTGAGAAATGAACAACAGTATAAAGCTACACATATGTTTGATAGTTTTTATGGAGTTATCTTCTATATATTTTGCAAAATATTTTATGATGAAACTTTATGATGAAATATATATATTTAAGCTTCTTCTTTACAGGGAATTCTGAGGGAACCATAGCATACATAACTCCTTTATTACCAGCACAGCCTATGGACAAGTCACACAAATTTGAAGAGAAGTTTTATCTTCCTTGAGTAAAGCAAATACTAACCCTGTGTTCTTTCAGGTTGAAGTGTCAGTCTGAACTTTTATTTATTGTTCATAATTAATATTTACATCATGGGTTTTGTTAGACACGGTGAGATCTTTATTATAATTGAGCAAATAAATATGGCTGTAATTTTTCATAATTACCTTTTTAATTTCTGGAGGCTTGGAAATCCAAAACTGAGCAGCTACATCTAGTGAAGGCAATTTTCTGCTTCAACTCCTAGCAGGAAGCAGGAGGGCGAGAGTGCAGGTGCTGATGAGAGAGAAGGGGTCAGAGTTCCAGGGAGAGTTTACCTAATTCCTGTGAAAATGAATCAGTTCATGCAGGATGAACATTTGTGCTCCAAACGCCTACCCCTAGACCTCATCTTCCAACGCTGCCATTTTCAAGTATTAAGGTTCTGACATATTAATTGTTGCGGGAAATATTCAAACAATGGCAGAGCGCTTGGGTTCAAGCTTCAGTGTTACTCCTATTCAAGCTTTCTGCTAATGTGCAGCCTTGGAGGCAGCAGATGATGGTTCAAAGTGTTGGAACTCTGCCATCCATAGGAGACCTTGATTGAGTTCTGGGTTCCTGGCTTTAGCTTGGCCTAGTCTCAGATGTTGTGGGTATTTGGAGATTGATCCACTGGATGAAAGCTCTCTGTCTCTGTCTCCATCTCTTGTTTATCCCCTTGTCTGTCTCAAATAAATAAGTCAAACAAATACGTAAGCCCACAATGTATGTATCTTCTTTTTTGTTGATTATCCATTTAACCCATCTAGTCTCATTCATGCTTGGTTATAATAAATGTTACTTCACTTAATTCTCACATTAACCATGCAAGATAATTATTCACCTATTCTTTGTATACTTGGGAAACTGAATTTTCAGGATTAATAATTTATACAAGGTCACACAGTAGGGACATGCTGAGATTTTGGTTTAAGTTTACTCTAAAATTCACTTTACCTTTGATTTCCACAGAGTCCTTTAATACTTCATATTCTTTGCCCCACCTGTTTATTCTCCATACAACCAATGCAGTGATTTAGCACATACATTTGATCATTCCCAAAAATTCCTTGAATGTTTTTCCTTTATTCAATGGACATAGTTAAAATCCAAGTTTATAGTATAATGCACAAGGCCCTTCTCACCCTCATTCAAACCTTATAACACTGAAATATGGCTGTCATATCTCACACATATAATGGTTTAGCCACATATACTTGTTCTTTCTGATTATACCATGTTTTCTCTTACCAGGCTGCTAATAAGTCATTTCTTCCTGTTGGCTATTATCATTCCAATCTCTTTGGATAGGTGCTTAATTTTTCTTGGAACTCCATTTACATATCCTCAAATACCTGAGATGTCATTTGTTAGATGTGTAATGTATTTTTAAACATATCCAGGTGTTTGAATATGCTACGTCTTTTGCCTGGAATGCCCTTCTTCTCATTTTCTGGTTGACAAATTTCTATTGTATATTCAAAGGATCAATTTATATGCTCCCTCTTCAGAAAAGGCTATGCAAGTATTTCCTTTAGCTATTACCACTTTCTGTAACTTCACAATATATGGAATATACTACGAATGGTACCACCCAGACTGATACAGATTGGTGGCCTTGATTACCTTCTGCACTGACACATGAATACTCTGTCCCTGGCTTTCCACAGCAGTGTGTGCATCCTTCACTTAGCTTTGTTTTTAAAACTTACTGTATTATTACTTGTTTCAAATTGACCTGCTTTCCCACAATACATTGAGCTTTTTGTGGTAGGCATTAAGATCTCACGCCCTTTATAGTCTTTATACTGCCTAACATAAAGCCTGACATATTGTTGCACTATCAATAAATTATTAACTTCAAATTCATGCAGTAAAGAAAGTTTGTCCTTTAATGGACCTACATTCATAAAAATAGGTTTTATTTTTTAAAAAGAAAATAAAACCCATCTTATAGGCCTTCTGAAGACAAACCTGTTCAGTTTTTTTTTTTCTGCAGATCACCTGACCCATGTATCATAAAAACATTCAAAGTGATAAGACAAAAGCAAAATGAACGAATGAATGAACACATAAAACAAGTCTACCTTAAATTTCATAGTACTGAAGGCTCAATATAAATCATTCATTCACTATCCATTCCATATTCAGAAACATATTCAGTTTTCTCACATTACTGGAGGCATGAGACTAACAAATCATTTAGTAACATGGCATAACTAGGCCCTTCAATACTCTTCCTCAGTAGCTTTTCCCATTTAATGGGCCAAAATGCTCTTATATAGTGAATTGGAAATGAATATGGGCTTTCACTTGACCAATAGGAATGTAGAGAGCATACAAAACCTAAAAGAACAGGCATCCATCCTTTGAGTCTTTATAATGGGGTTGGGTCTAGGACACAGGACTTTCAACTTATGAAAAGGTAATCATAATAGCAGCCACTTATCTGCAGCTGAGTACTTTTGTCAGATTTAATGAGACTCTGCACAGTATCCAGGAGCCTTCCAAATAACACTTCCGTAAAGTGCTCAGAGAAATGTGGCTCTAGTCTTTCAGAGAAAGGTTATATATTTACATTCAAGAGTTAATGTGAAGTTATATAATTGGAAAGAAAAATCTCACAGATTAGAATCAAATCCCAAGTGAGTCCATTATAATTATATTTAATTAATCGAATGACAAGAAATTTAATAAAGACTAGGACCTGGCACATCTTCTGAATAGGGAAAGATTCTGATCAGTCTAGGTTTTGCATTTTTCTTTTCTCATTTTACCTTTCAAATAGAAAAACTGCAAATTAGTAGATCTGACCTGAGATTCACTGTGGAGAGATTCTGGGATTCTTTTGTGCGTATCTTACTTTAAGCAATCCACATTTCATTTAAAGCAATATTGGGAAAAGTCTATTCAGAGCCACTTTCCCATGTAATGTTGGCTGTTGTTGGGGAAATGAAGCCTACATACCTCATAAAGGGGTCTATTATAATCAAGGCAAAAAAAATTAAAATGTGACTTTGTAATCAGAGAAAAGAAACATGCTGATTCTGTATAGATAAATTCTAGTTTTTTGCACCTGTGGCACCTGCCTCTACATCTTTGCTTAGGCTTTTTCACTTGCAGATAATAAGCTTCTGCTGCCCCTTGTCCAGTCAAATGACATTAAACAACGCTTAGACCAACCGCTTTTCATCTTCTTCTTTTAGTGAGTTTTGTATAGCCACAATCAGAGCATATACTTTTGGAGTTGGAAAAGATCATAATACAGCCATAATAATCATAGCTTTCATTTTGTAAATAAAGCAATTGAAACCAACAGTAAGAAAGTGGATTTCTGTGTATCATGTGACTTTCTGGAAACATAACTGGAAATGGAACACTTTCTATTCGATACATAACCCATAAACAATGCCTTCTTCATCTTCTATAATTTTGCTATCATTCTCTATGACCCATTTAAATATGTTAAGACTACTTTGTCACTTCTATTAAGATCTATATTTTTATTACACTTTCATCTCCACATTTATTAATTTTTCTATATTGATAACTTATAAATGTGATTGTAAATTAGTAAACTACTCAGATTTTAGAGCTGTATCCTTCCTTGTTTATGCCTGTATTTCAGGATGTATTGCCTAACAAAATTCACACTAAATAGAAAACACATGTCAACCATGAGATTAATTTAATCATGCCAGAGAGTGTATCACTCAGCTTTTCATTACTGTAACAAAAATATGAGAGAGGTTACTTAAGAAAGAGGAAGGTGTATTTCCACTAACAGTTTTTGAGGTTCAAAAAGGTCAGGTAGTCACATCAGTCTGGCATCTGATGGTGGAACGCATCTGGAGGAAGGGTCATTTGGTGGGCCAGGAGGCAGGGAGAGACAGAGAGAGCACACACATCCTCTATGTTCATGTATTTTTCGCTATAAAGCTGCCATTATTTGGTCATGGGAGTTCCACTCCAGCAACCTAATCTATTCAAATCACTTCCCAAAGGTCACAACTTCAGACATTACAGTTGAATGATTTCTTCACCCTAAATCCATTAGACATTAACATTAACACATTGCGAACTGTTGAAATCTTTACTCAGTATAGAGTTGATCTTCTTTATATAAAGATAATTAAAAATGATTCTTAACGAAAAATGGGATGGGATGGGAGAGGGAGTAGGAGGTGGGATGGTCTGGGGTTGGGAGGGCGAGTATGGGGGGAAGAACCGCTATAATCCAAAAGTTGTACTTATGAAATTTATATTTATTAAATAAAAGCTTTCTATGAAAAAGTGAAAGAAATCAAACACTGGAAAAGACATTAACAATTATAATAAGAATTTGAAGACTAAGTCCCTAAAATATGACTCTTTTGGGGACACCTAAACTATAGCAGAAAGACAACAATGATGAATTGTTAAAGATTTATTTATGTGAAAGGCAGAGTTACCAAAAACGAGAGACACAGAGAGATCTTCCATCACTAGTTCACTCCCCAAGTGTCCCCAGTGCCCAGGGCTGTTCCAGGCCAAAGCCAGGAGCTTCTTCTGGGTCTCCCACATGGATGCAGGGGCCCAAGGACTTGGGCCACTTTCTACTGCTTTCCCAGGACATTAGTAGGGAACTGGATTGGAAGTGGAGCAGCTGGGACACAAATTGGTGCCCATATGGGATTCCAGCATCACAGGTGGTGGTGGCTCAAGCCACTGTAGTGTAGAGGATAAAGCCGCCATCTGCAGTTCCAGCATCCCATATGGGAGCCAGTTCGAAACCCAGCTGTTCTACTTCCAATGCAACTCTCAGCTATGGCCTAGGACAGCAGTGGAGGATGGCCCAAGTCCTTGGGCCCCTGCGCCCTCGTGGGAGACCTGAAAGAAGCTCCTGGTTCCTGGCTTTAGATTGGCACAGCTCCGGACGTTGCAGCCAATTAGGGAGTGAACCAGAGGATGGAAGACCTCTCTTTCTCTCTCTCTCTCTCTCTCTCTCTCTGCCTCTCCTTCTCTGTGTAACTCTGACTTTCAAATAAATAAATAAATCTTTAAAAATTATGTTTAAAGATATTGAATATGTGAAAGGATGAACAAAATATTTTCCTGCAGAAAAGGAAACATTTAAAATAACATCCTAGTTTGATTATGTGTTTCTTCTCTAAATATACAATTGTGTCGGTTCTATTAATTTGATACTTAACAAATCATCTTTCCCCTTTTCCAAGTATTATTACACTTTATTTCTTTATAGTCAGGTTTTGAATTCGTAGGAGACAAGGATATGTTAACCTAAAATATGACTTTTGGAGACCAATATATATCCCTCCAAAATGCCATTTGTCACAAGTTTTACTCTGAGCTGATTATTTTGAGAAACTGCAGACCCAGGGAGAAACTCTCTTAACAGAATAGAAGTTACCAAGTTGTAAGGGAAACATATTTATAAAGGAAATCTCCATTTGTAAGGATGTTTTTCTCTCTGTACCAGAAAGAGGATGACTCTAAATCTTTGGAAACTTTTGTCAGTGGAAAAGGCAATGACTTATATTTGCATAGCAAACGTATCATTGTTTAACATTCATTTTCTGGATATCTTTTCATAACTGGCCTCCTGCATCTTTCTTTGTTGCTAGTATTTAAGCCTGAATGCTAACACATTTCTTGGACAATTAATCAGTCCCTAGGTATCTCTCACATACACATGATGCATACATGTTAATAAACTTCTGCTTGTTTTCCTCTGGTTCATCTATCTGTTGTTACGGGAGTCCATTGCAACTAAGAAATCACAGGCTAGAGAAGAAATATTTTTTCCTTCCCTACATATTTTAGTAAAGCTTTCAAATATACTGAAGCCCTTGCCCTTGGAGGAACTGTGCTAAATTAGTTTTTTTACATGATTTCAGCTTCATATCTACTCTCTGTAGAATGGTTGTTTCTCTCTTGAAAGTAAAATCAAGGCTCTTGCAATTAGTTACCACATCTTTTACTTAGTCTAAATTAGTAAAAAGAAATGCTTCATTTAGAACACCAATAAAGTGTGTTTTTACATAACAGCTGCTTGTTTGTAATTTAGATTATGAAACCATTTAACCTCTTTAAATAATTTCATATTCGCTGAAGTATTTCCCCCTCTACTTTTGTATATTTGATAAAATCAGGATAGGGACAAAAGTTATATTATGTAATGGTAATTCTTTAAGCATAACTTTAACATAATGTGTATCAACGTAGTATGTATTGCTTGATAAATTAAACATAATAGAAATCAATGACTAATGGCTAATTAAACAGAGTGCATATATCTTCAGTTAGTTTTTACTAACCTTCTGAATTTCAGACCTGCAGTCATGCAGTCATGGCCAAGGAGCAATTCATTAGTACAGACATTGAATTATTGAAAAAAGGGGTAATTATCTCTTGTTCAAAGTAGATTGATAGAAAGTAAACAACAGAAGAGAGAATGTGTGCTTGTCTTTATTTACCTAGGAACACTCTGTTTCATTCACAAAGAGATGGAGGTAGCATGTTTCAAAGCTACTTTTGATTGCAAGCAGCAAAAATTCACTATGGTGAACAAACCTAAGATGATCCTAAGTGTCCATCCCTTGGTATAATCTGCCTCCACTTCAGTGCAGATGGAATTAATGACTTGAAAATAACAAATATAATATGGCAGATTAAGGATGTCACTCCCATTTTAATAGATTGGAGCAATAAATTCTCTTGCTGTCTTTTCAAAATCAAACATACATATTTTCGCTGTCAATAGAGAGGGCCATGTGATAGGGAACCTTAGAGTTTCTAGGAAACTAGAATGACTCCTAGCCCACAACCAGCAAGGAAACAGGGATATTTGCCCAGTAGCTGCATGGAATGTAAATGTTTGAACAACATAAGAGAGCTCAAGTCCCAATACGGAACATACCCTAGCCAAGACCTTGATTACAGTCTTTTGAAAACTTGAGAAAAAAAAATTATCTAAGCTATACTGAAACTGCTGATTTATATACATTTAAGAGGATATGGATGTATAGTTTTAAGGTGCTAAATGTATTCCAATGTGTTTCACAGTAATAGAAAACTAACGCGTTGATTTAACTTACTACAGTGATACAACAGTCCATTGTGGACCAGACTATGAATTCAATAGTTGACAAAGAATTGAGGTTTCTCTCAAAACTCATAGGTTCCTTGCTTACCACTGGTATTATCCTCGGTTCTGTTATCTGCTGAATAGTTTCCATAACAATTAAAGATTGCTTTAGGCCAATTCTGGTCTACCCAGTCTCAGCTCTACTTTGTAAGTTTTAAGGTTCACTAGTAACTGTCTCAAATATCATTTGCTTTTATTTCTTTTAAATACACAGAGTGATTGTATCAAAGAATCATCTGTGTTTCCATTGGTTATAGGCATACCAGTGTGGGGTTAGTGGGTAAACATTATGTTCACAGAAGGTTTATCTGCCTAATGTCTTTTAGAAACAAATGTGAGCACACCAGTGGTAAATTTGAATGCTCAATTATACATGATGAAAGGATCATAAATATTGAGGGAGAATAGATTATTTCAATTTGACAGACAATACAAAATATAACCATATACAGGTCTGGTGTTGTAACATAGCTGGTAAAGCTGCACCTGCAATGCCAGCATCTCATATGGTCACCAGCTTGTGTCTTGGCTGCTCCACTTCCTATCCAGCTCCCTGCTAATGGCCTGGGGGAAAGCAGTAGAAAGTGACCCAAGTGTTTGGGTTCCTGCTATCAGGGGAAGCAGCTGGCTCCTGGCTTCAGCTTGGCCCAGTGCTGGCCATGTGGCCATCTAGAGAGTGAATCAGCAGGGATGGAAGATCTCTGTCAATCTCTCTCTCTCTCTCATTCTCTCCCTCCCTCTCTTTAAATCTGACTTCAAATAAATATATAAATCTTTTAAGAAATATAACCCTATACTACAGTTCTTGAAAATAAGAGTATCTTTGAGAAATCAGGTATTTGAAGTAACTAAAAAAAAAGATTAAAAAAAAGAAAAAGAAAGAGATAATAGGGAAACAATTCTAAAGGAAACTGCAACTGAATGAGGGATTACTATCAAGATATTTGCTGATTTAGAAGTATCATCAAGTCAAGGGCTAAATGAGAAGCCATTATATGCCTCAAGCCATTATCTGGCTATTTAAAAAATGACTTAGTGACTAGTGCATGCTGCCCTTTCCTACTTGTGCTCTTCCGGGAACAAGAATGGTGGTTTGAAATGTATACTCAGGTCTGCTGCTCAGTTCTTGATGGGATTGCTTCTATTAGCTTATTGATTTTTTTTTTTTTTTTTGGACAGGCAGAGTTAGACAATGAGTTCCCTATGGCCGGCGCTGCACCGATCTGAAGCCAGGAGCCAGGTGCTTCCTCCTGGTCTCCCATGCGGGTGCAGGGCCCAAGCACTTGGGCCATCCTCCATTGCACTCCCGGGCCACAGCAGAGAGCTGGACTGGAAGAGGAGCAACCGGGACAGAATCTGGCGCCCCAACCAGGACTAGAACCCGGGGTGCCAGCGCCACAAGCAGAGGATTATCCAAGTGAGCTGCGGTGCCGGCCAGCTTATTGAATTTTAATCAATATTATTATATTGGACCTGTACCTTTATATCATGTATGTTTAAGCATTTTCCATATTTATTCTTTGTCCTTACTTGTTTCTATCTGAAGCATTGAACTAGTAGCATTAGTAATAGCTACCTACTTTTGAGAAGAAGCAGACTATATAAGATATATACTTTGACATTTGGGGTTTCATGTAGCTCACCTTATTAATGTTTTTCTTGGTGGTTTCTGTTTTCTTTGTATGTTTGAAAGGGTTTTCCTAATTTTAGATTATTTAAGCATTAATGTATTTTTCATACTCTGTTGAAACAGTGCTCCTATTTTTTTAATTGTTGACTATTGCAGTTAGTGGTGAATTAAGCTTGTGGTTGTAGAGTGGATTGAAATTATGTATTTTCAAAAAGAAAGGAAGGAGGGATGGGGGCTGATTGTGAGAGGGAGGGGGGAGGGAGAGAAGTATGGTTATCTTCTTGGAACTGTACCTATGAAATCCATGAAGCCTGTTCTCTATATTAATACATTTTTTAAAAAATGAAGTCTCTCATGATTTCCTTTTTTATACATATTTCTAAATGAATCTAGGGTTTGCTTTGGTCTATGGTATATTTATGAAATTTGCATTGTATGAATATACTAACATAAATAAATATGAGTAAAATATACTGTATCTTTAAAATAGTTAACCAGTTTTCTGCACAGTATTTTTAAAACCCACACTTTTCATGTTATTTGAATTTAGTATATAGAAACTAAGATTTTTTGTGGACTTACTGCTGTTTTCTTTCATTTGTGTATTATTTTCTGTTTCAGTAAAGTTTTGCAATATTGTATGTTTCCCTTGGTATTTGCTTACATATTATTTCATGTGAATTGTATAAACTTTGGATTAAATTTACTAAGATACTTTCAAGTACTATCTTTTTAATTTTTAAAAAAATATTTATTTATTTATTTGAAAGGCAGAGCTACAGAGGGCAGAGACAGAGAGAGAGAGAGAGAGAGAGAGAGGTCTTCTATCCACTGGTTCACTCCCCAAACTGCCACAATGGCTGGAGCTGGGCTGATCTGAACCCAGGAGCCAGGAGCTTCTTCCAGTCTCCCATGGGGGTACAGGGGCCCAAGGACTTGGGCCGTCTTCTGCTTTCCCATGTCATAGCAGAAAAATGGATGGGAAATGGAGCAGCCAGTACTGAAACTGTCACCCATATGGGGTGCCAGCAATGCAGGAGGCTATGCTACAGTGCTGTCCCCCAGTCCCTATGTTTAATATTAATTTGGACAAATTTACAATGGGAAACTTGGCATGAATTGGTCATGTAATCAAATAATCACCTGACTTCTTCCTATAATAAAAGTTGGTTTGCCTTACAATTTTTCTTAGTTTTAGAATTAAATGCCATGTTACAAAGTCCCCAACTCCGGTATCTCTCATGGAAAAATCAGCAGCTCTCCGAGGACAAGAATTCCTTTGAGAAAATCCAAGAACCCATAACTTAGGTACAGGTTCCTCTTCAGAGCACAAAAACTCAGAAATGCTATTTATAAGTATAAAAGTTGTGGCTTCACTTTGCCTGCATTACTCCTTACTGATTGGAACACCACCACAATGAGAGGGAAAACTGAGAATGTGATTTTGACAATGAGGAAAATAGGGTCTGAAGTGGATGATAAAATGCCCCCAGCATTTTAGGATATTCTTAGGAATTAGACTTTTGTATCACTTAGCAGGGAACACTGAGACAATTTTCAGGGCTATACTTGCTTTTTTTTTAATCACAGGCATCCCAACCCATTCCCTCCGGACCAGCTTTTTTTTTTTTTTTTTTTTTTTAATTTATTTGACAGGTGTACTTAGACAGTGAGAGAGAGAGAGAGACAGAGAGAAAGGTCTTCCTTCCATTGGTTCACCCCCAAAATGGCCACTACGGTTGGCACTGCGCCGATCTGAAGCCAGGATCCAGGTGCTTCCTCCTGGTCTCCCATGCGGGTGCAGGGCCCAAGCACTTGGGCCATCCTCCACTGCCCTCCCAGGCCACAGCAGAGAGCTGGACTGGAAGAGGAGCAACCGGGACTAGAACCTAGTGCCCATATGGGATGCTGGTGCCACAGGCAGAGGATTAACCAAGTGAGCCACGGTGCCAACCCCTCAGGGCTATACTTGTAATCAGCTCAGAACAAGAAGCGGGGCAAGACTCACAGCTCACCCCAAGTTGGATCTTGTGTAGTGGTGTTACATTCATAGCAGTAGCCTCACCCACTCTTAGAGCCAAGCCTTTGATCCCTCATATCTGCAGATCTCAGCAGGTATGAGATTTGGCCTTGTTTCGTCAAGAAGCATGGTGAGAAGTTCTGGCCAGATGAGGTCTCCAGCCAGTATTCCAGTCTGGCTATAGACGATTGCCTATGGCTCTGGGTAATTGTAAAAAACCAAAACATTGGAAACCTTCAAATTACAACCCAACTATCAAAGAACTGAATGAACATTTTTTCCAAAGAAGACATATAAATGGCCAATAAGCACATGAAAATATGCTCGATGCATGTTAAGACAAAAACGAAAAAGAAATAATTAGTCTAGCATTTAAGATGCCAGTTAAGACTGTTATATCCATATCAGGGTGCTTGGTACTAATTTCTAGAATAAGCCCTGTTTAAAAGAAAAAAGAAGACTGCTAACTTTAGGACAACTTATTTATTTGAAGTATATTTGAAAAAAAAAAACACACCAATGTAAAGAATTAAACTTATAGGAAGATTTTAACTCAAGAAAATAAATTATTTGGGGGCCGGCGCCGCGGCTCACTAGGCTAATCCTCCGCCTAGTGGCGCCGGCACACCGGGTTCTAGTCCCGGTCGGGGCGCCGGATTCTGTCCCGGTTGCCCCTCTTCCAGGCCAGCTCTCTGCTGTGGCCAGGGAGTGCAGTGGAGGATGGCCCAGGTGCTTGGGCCCTGCACCCCATGGGAGACCAGGAAAAGCACCTGGCTCCTGGCTCCTGCCATCGGATCAGCGCGGTGTGCCGGCCGCAGCGTGCCGGCCGCGGCAGCCATTGGAGGGTGAACCAACGGCAAAGGAAGACCTTTCTCTCTGTCTCTCTCTCTCTCACACTGTCCACTCTGCCTGTCAAAAAAAAAAAATTAAAAAAAAAAAAGAAAATAAATTATTTGGTAGGAAGCAAGAGAATTCTTCAAATATGATTGCTTTAGCATCCACCACCAGTGAGCACTGTTAGCAATAGCTTCAGCAGCATGCTGAATACGCATTGTTGTAAAAATGGGTACCCGGTGAAGACACAGACTCTTTCCACAGTTTTAGTTAAGATTGTGCGTTAGTAGAATAAATGCAAAGCTGAGTTGAGGTCCAGCAATGAGAATTTGCTTTATGAGCCAATGACATATTGAAAAATAAGGGCTTTATTCAGTCCAAAAACTGGACACAGAATGATCTCTGGGTCTCAATAACCTGTGAAATGTGTTAGCTGGCTCTGATGCTGAGTTGGACCAGAGAGGAGAGGCTACCCCTTTATCCACCCCTGCATCTTATTTTAATGAAGCTGAACATGTTTCTATATTTTAAAGCCTAGATATTTTGTTCCTCCTTTCATTAACCACTTACTTCCTTCCCAGTGAGCTTAGGAGCTTTTAACCTCCCTTTTGTTCTGCACATGTTATTGGTGGACTCTTCCAAACACTTCATCCATCCAATTTCACTTGTTTTCCCCGTTTGCTTCCTGTCAAATTGCCATTAAGCACAGCTCATTGTTCATCTTCATTCACCTCACATCTGCTCAGCATTAATCATCTTTTCTTTTTCCCTTCTTACCCCAAAATTTATTGACTGTAATCATCTGACTTCATTTGTCTTCTTTTCACCATCTATTCTTTGCAATTTTCCATCTTTCTAAAAGAGCTTAGTTCCCTATGCTTGCATTGCCACTTGGCTTCCATTAGTCTTAAACTTTGAGTGTTTCCAAGTTAAAACGACAGCTAATTCTTTCCTCTGTAGCTATTACTAGTGGAGAAATAACTTCTCTGACACAGGATGGTAATCTTCAGGCCTATTCTACGAATTTTCTCTGAGAATTAGATATCAAATGTCGTGTTTTATGTTAGTTCAAATTCTCATACATTGTATCTCACTATATGATAGTTAATATATTAAATACCTTGGTTTAGTTAAATTCTATTTTCATTTTGGAATTTTATAAAAAATGTTTTAAAGATTTATTTATTTATTTGAAAGTCAGAGTTACACACACACAGAGAGAGAGAGAGAGAGAGAGAGAGGCCTTCCATCTGCTGGTTCACTCCCCAGATGGCCACAATGGGCAGAGCTGTGCCAACCTGAAGCCAGGAGTCAGGAGCTTCTTCAGGTCTCCCACATCGGTGCAGGGGCCCAAGGACTTGGCCCATCTTCTACTGCCTTCCCAGGCCACAGCAGAGAGCTGGATCAGAAGTATAGCAGCTGGGACTCAAACCGGTGCTCATATGGGATGCTGGCACTTCAGGCAACGGCTTTACCCGCTACGCCACAGCACCTGCCCCTTTAAAAAAGTTTTAAGGAAAAAAGAAACTGATATATTCGATCATGTAGATGTAACAAAGTTAACATCAAGGAAATCTTTCAAACATGAATTCCAAAATTTACCTTATATCTAATTAACAAAGGCATTTATCCCACATAAAGAAATGTAATAAAGCAAATAAGTTCTCAGTTATCTCAATAAATCATTAGGCTTTTGTGCTTTAACTCTATGTCATTGTTGTAAATAAGATTACATTAAGTAGCTAACTGTGAAACTCCTTCAATATATACCAGGCATAAGAAAAATAATTATGGCTTAAAAGTATAGTTCAAGGTAGTTAGCTCACAGCCTGTATTGCTTTATTCCCCAATGAATTCACTACAGGCTGTGGTTAGAGCTTTTCTCTGTAGTATCATGGCTAAATTCAAGAGAAATGTTCTTATTCATACATGTAACAGATACAAATCCAGACTTTCTTTAAAAGGTTCATAAAATGTGCAGCATTGAAAAATTTAGAGTACTTCATATTAATTACTTTCTTTGTCTCACTGTCTCCTAGGAGGTAGGCGTTATGATCCTCATTTACAAACAGTCATTGTATAAATTTACAAGTCAACACAGCTAAGAAATAGTAAAGTTGGGATTTGAGCTCAGGTCTGTTTAACTCCGTGGTCTGAGCTCTGTTTTAATGTGGTCTTGTCTTTTTTTAATATATTGCTTTGTTTAGATGTTGCCTCTGAGTTCCTTGGTCAGGAAGAAAGCTAGGATTTTCTTGTTCTCTGTCCCCATGCCATTTACCAACTATTCCTCAACATTTTAGGGATAATGAAATCAGAGAGAGAAGAAAATGGAGTCTACATTCTGCAGATCCTGAGTGTGCTGAGAGACAGCTGTGCTGACAAGTGATCCCACCACCATGTGAGAAATCCTGGGTCAAGAGAGAAATGCCCAGACCCTTAGGAGCACAGCAAAGAGGGAAGATTCACTTAGCAAGAGCATGTATCTGCATTCCTCGCTCAGCACTGATTTAAAAAATAAATAAACCAACCAAACAACCAACAAACAAAACAAAAGGAAAGTAGGAACTGTTTTCAAGCCTTGCCCATTTGTACAATGCCGGGGAACCTCTTTATGCTCATTGAGCACCCCCTGCCCTACTCAGCTTTGGAAATAAGATAATTGGGAGACTTTTTTTTTTTTTTACTCAACATGTGTTCTCCATGTTAAGTGGAATAAGCCAGACACAGAAAGATAAATATTGCATGTCCTCCCTTATACTTGGGAGTTAAAACTTTTTTAAAAAATCAAAGAAACAAAAACACAAAAAGAAACAAATGCCTGTGTTTATCAGTTTTGCTGTGAATATAGTTTTCTGTCAAACTGTTTTAAATCTTTGATAAACAAGCTGTTAAAAATGATACACTACTCTAGTTTTAATGATCTCTGACTATTTTAAAATTGGCTATACATATGAGTGAAAATTGAATATCTTTACATTTGATTATCGTTCATATCCTTGCCTATATTTCTGCTGAACTATGATCTTTTTGCTTTTTTACTCGTTGAACTCCATATTTAGTGCAGAATTAAGCCTTTGACTATAATGTAAATTAAAACTATATCGTATCCAAAATAATACATAAAATATTAAGTTAAAAATAAAGTGGGAAACAGCAACAGAAGATGTACATATGGATTTCAGAAATTTTGTGACACAAATAAACATATCTTTTAATTCTGGTTTGCACAACTTTTTGAGTTCCCTTCACATATCCCACCATCCTATGGTGTATGATGTGATCTGAAAATCAACTTTTACATGGCTAAAATTTGCAATTGCTTCAAGCAAAATTTACTGAATAATCTAACTCTGACCAACTCATTTAATATAATTCATTTTGCAGACACTAAATTCAGGATGCCTGGCAAGCTGCCACTCTCATCTCCATAGTGGACATGGCTAAACATTCACAGCACTTTTCCCCATCAGACTAGTATATGGCTTCAGAATCTTTCTAAATCCCCTCTCTAGACTACTCCTATCTGATGCAATGAATATATATGAAAAATCATATTTGCATAATTTTGATCAGATTTAGAAACATATCAGTAATCTCATTAAGGAATATTTTTGTCGATTAATCTGTCTCCTGGTTTTTATTTCAGTTTTGCAGTCAGCTGCAGTAGTTTCATAACACATTTCAGAATATGTTTGGTCCAGACAATCCTATAATTCTTTAAAAATAACATTTATGGGGTAGATGTTGTGGCACAGAGGGTTAAGCTGATGCTTGGGGGACCTCATCCCATTTAGGAGTGTTGCTTTGAGTCCTGGATCCTCTGCTTCCAGTCCAGCTTCCTGTTATCTCATTCTGGGATGTAGCAGATGATGACCCAACCACCTAATTGGAAAACACACAGATGAAGCTCTTGGCCCCTGGATTTGGCTTGATCACGCTCTGGCTGTTGTAGACATTTGGAAACTGAGACAGCAGATGGAAGATCTCTCTCTCTCATTTTGCCTTTGAAGTACATGGTTTAAATGTAAACATTAAAAGATAAAAGCCCATGAGAGTATTTCAGGCATGGAAAGCCAAGACACTCTGGCAAAAGATCTCTGCGAGTGAGATCCCAGTGGAAAGAACAGGCCATCAAAGAAGGAGGTACCTTTCTCTGAAGGGAGGAGAGAACCTCCACTTTGACTATGAGCTTGTCTAAACAAGATAAGAATCGGAGAACTCAGAGGGCTTCCATAGCCTTGGAAACTCATGACTGGAGCATAGGGAGATTACTGATGCCATAGACAGGAGTGTCAATTGGTAAAGTCAACAACAGGAGTCACTGTGCACTTACTCCTCATGTAGGATCTCTATCCTTAATGTGCTGTACATTGAGATTTAATGCTATAACGAGTACTCAAACAATATATTTCACTTTGTGTTTCTATGGGGGTGCAAACTGTTGAAATCCTTACTTAATGCATACTAAACTGATCCTCTGTAAAAAAAAAAAAAAAAAAAAAAAAAGAAATTATCAATTCCCAACTTGACTCTCACTGGGATTAAACATGACAATAGGTCTGCTCTGATTTCATCATCATTTTAAAAAATCATCTATTATTTTTCACTTTATGTTTCTGTGTGGGAGCAAACTGTTGAAATCCATACTTAATGTATACTAAGCTGATCTTCTGTATATTAAGATAATCGAAAATGAATCTTGATGTGAATGGAAGGGGAGAGGGAGTGGGAAAGGGGAGGGTTGTGGGTGGGAGGGACGGTATGGGGGGAAAGCCATTGTAATCCATAAGTCGTACTTTGGAAATTTATATGCATTAAATAAAAGTTTAAAAAAAAAAAAAAAAAAAAAAAAAAAAAAAAAAAAAAAGATAAAAGTGCAATTATCCTTGTACATGAATAATACTTCATACCTTATAGAGCCAGCACCATGGCTCACTTGTTTAATCCTCCGCCTGCGGTGCCAGCACCCCGGGTTCTAGTCCCGGTTGGGGCGCCGGTTCTGTCCAGGTTGCTCCTCTTCCAGTCCAGCTCTCTGCTGTGGCCCGGGAAGGCAGTGGAGGATGGCCCAAGTCCTTGGGCCCTGAACCCCATGGGAGACCAGGAGGACGCACCTGGCTCCTGGCTTCAGATGGCACAGCGTGCCGGCCGTAGTGGCCATTCAGGGGGTGAACCAACGGAAGGAAGACCTTTCTCTGTCTCTCTCTCTCACTAACTCTGCCTGTCAAAAAAACAATACCTTATAGAAAAATCTGGAAGATACAAAAGCAGAATACAAATTACTCATAATCACTATCTGAGGATAAGTCCCACAGGGAACTTTGTGTATATCCTTACAGTATTTTTACTGCTCATATACAAGCGTAAAGATATATTTTTCTTATATAAAATTATAAATGTGTGTTTGTAAATACTTGTATTTTTTCATTCATTCAGCAAACATTTATTGAGCATTTATTACATGCTAGACAGTGTCCTAATCATTGGGAATATATGAGTGATTAAACAGGCAGTGTTCTGGAGCTTGAATTCTAGCAAGCGTGTGTGTGTGTGTGTGGTGTGTTTCTGTGTGTGAATACAATTAACTTAATGAATGAGTATATTGTATAATACTTAGATGGTGGTAAATGTTATGTAACAAAAGAAAGAACAGTAAAGGGAATAAAAGTGAATGATGGAGGTCATGTTTGATGCAACTCCAAGAAGAAGGAAGAGCCAGTGCAAAAGTCCTATTGAGAGAAAGGTAACATTGCCAGTGAAATGGAAATCCAGTGTCCTTTGAGGTTATGTGTAGTGATTGGAGTTGGGATGAGAAAATTATTGGAAGTCTACATCTTGTTTACCCTTGTAGGCCAGTGGTTTATTTTGAGTAGAATGGTAAGTTGTGGCTTGCATGAGGATGGTAGCATTGGAAGCAATTATACATGTTTGGATTCTAGACATATTTTGAAGCACAAAGGGCTTCCTGACATAGTATATATACATTTATTAGCTCTGGTTATAACATTTATTACGTGCTTATTTATGCATAACTTTTCCTGATTTGTTATATTCCAATAGTAGCATGTAAAATCATTGTTTTGCACTGTACTTGTATTTCCATCAATTTCTTTTTTTTTCTTTTTCCTATCTTTCTTCCTTATTTAGTTTACAGAATTTTTGCATTTCATGTTCTTTAATGCCATAGTGGCACCTAAAGCCTTCCAATTTGCTCATTTTACTGATATGAATTTTCTTCTTTTTCCATGTAGCGAGCAATGTAGCTGACTTTTATGTCTATTGTTTTGCATAGTTTGTGATAAAGAACTTTGTGTAGTGTGTATGTGTATGTGTATGTGTGGAGGGAGGGACCTTCTATATTTTATTGTCACTGTGTCTCTCATAAGTAGCTCATTTCAGGATAAAACAGTTGAAACTCTCATAGTATTTTTCTTTAAATAAGAAATTCAATAAATTTTGATTTATCATCTTTAACATCATGCTTGTCTTTCCAATATTTTTCATTGTATTACTCTCCTTTGACCCGCCCCCCCCTCTCCAGCTTTAGTGAGGTATAATTGACAAACTACAAATGTATATTTATCAGGACGTTGCTTGGGATGCTTGCATCCCATATCAGAGTACCTGGGTTCAAGTCCCAGCTCAGCTTCCAATTCTAGTTTTTTTACTGATGTGTACCCTGGAGGTAGCAGATGATGGCTCATACACTTGGGTTTCTACCACTCAGAGGGAGACCCAGATGAGATTCCAGGCTTCAACCTGTCCCAGCTCTGGCTGTTGTGGGCATTTTGGGGAGTGAATCAGTAGAAGGAAGATTCTCTCTCTCCCTGTCTCCCTCTTTCACATATTTTTTAAAAAAATAATTCAACCATTCAGATTCTAAAAGTTCATATATTTAAAGTATACAACATGATGACTTGATACACATACACATTGTGAAATGGCTGTCACAATCAATCTAATATCCATTATTTCATAGAGTTCCATGTTTATTTGTGGTGAGAACATTTAAGGTCCATTCTCTTAGGAAATTTCAAGTATACAATAAAATATTAATAACTAGACTTTTATGGAATATTTTTATTGTTATTTTCTGTAGTAATTTAAAAGGCAGACATTCTGCTTTTAATTCCAGAAGTGGTTATCTCAAAGCTTTTCAAAAGATTCTTGAATGTATATTGAACTTTCCACCATAGCACAATGTATTCATTGTCTGTCATAGGAAAACAGCCACTTCTATCTGTTCATTTCTGTTTCCCAAGTCTTTTATTTTGTCTATGATTATGACCTTTTCTTCTGTAGAGAATATCTCTCTCAAAGAAAAATTACCATCAAATTTATAACCATATTTAGAAAATTTATTTCTATTCAATTCCATGTATTTAATTGGAATCTGTGCTTAATACTCAATTCCTTCCAGAAACAATTCTCTCATTCTTTAGTTCTGCAATGACTCTTTTTTGTTTTTCAGGCAAAGCATTCAAGTAATTTATTCAGGAAGCATAGTTTCTGGAAATTTAAATGTCTGATTATGTCATTCTTATGCTCAGATTCCTCCAGCTGTTCCCTATCAAGCTCATAGTAAATCCAGTCTTCGCAATTCCCTACAAGGCCCTAGAAGATACTACTTCCTCACCTATGGCCTCACCTCCTAGCACTTTATGACCATCTTACTCCATCGCAGCCTTACTGGCTCCCTTGACATTTCTCAAACAATCCAGGCATGCTTCTGCTCCGTGGCTTTTCCTCTCATTATTTTCTATGTCTGGAATGACATTCCCCAAAGCTGCATAGTTTCCTCTCTATTTCATTCTGGTTTCTGCTTACAGAAATCATGTCAGAGAAGTCTTCCTTTTCACTCTCTATAGAATAGAAATCCTCTAGTTTTCACTCTAGTACATTGCAGTGCAGTGCTTACACACCGATTTAGTTTTCTTTATAGCACTTACATTACTTGGCATAATTTGTTTGTTTACTGTCTATCTCCTTTCACTGGAAGTAGAGTTCAAGAGAGCCATGACCTTGCCTGTCATCTACAACGTAACTGACTCATGGTACACAATCAATAAAGAGAGCCTCTAAATAAAAGACAGAAAGGTATTAAAACTCACAAATATTTAGCTAATGAAATACTTTTCATGGCCTTCAAACTGGAATGGCAACTTTATTTTTGTACAGATTTTTGGAGTGATTCTCTCAAACAATCCTTGGCAGTGTTGAAACTGCCTGGACCAGCCACCTTGCCAGTGCTTGGGTTGCTGTTTGCTGACACTGATAAGTTTCAAATATTTCTGGTTTGTACACGTTCACGAATATGCAAGTATACCGTGCTTCCGGAGTCCTACACATTCTGGTCAATTTCATCTCTCATCTTCTAAATGAAGACATTTTAAGGTGATTTGGTTGCTTTCCTGTTGGCTCCAAGGTTGTCTTACACATTTTCAGAAACAATAATACTAAATAGCCCACTATGTGTTCCATTTTATTGGAATTTTACTTACTTAGCAGCTTCAGCCTCTGATCCGCCAGAAACTCGGCTGCTATGGCTGTCTGAGACTCCGTTCCCTGTTTATAAGTACAGCCTCAGGTTCATTTACAATTTATTTACACATCAAATTAGGTTGTAATTAAGTACATGCAGAGGACCCTTTGGGCCAACTCATCTTTCAAATACAGACTCTGGTTTAGGTCAATTTATTCCAGTTCAGCATATCAGAATGCAACTCTATTGTCACTGTTGTAGTACATATACCAGTTATCATATGCTGAACAGCAATATTTGCTGTTGTTGAATTCCAGTTCCTTGTGCCACCTTGGCTTTGACTATTGATCTAATGACCCTTTGCCTCACTCCAGCCCTCTAGCACTAGAGACTGATTGACTTCATCTGCGTCCCACTAAATTCATAGCTTTTTGTACATATCTACTTGATCTACCTTGTTAATGTCCCAGGATACTAAGGTGCTAAATTCAAGTGTCATCATACCGAGATAGGCATTTTTGGAAGTAGACTACTATTATAAACTTTTATGTAATTTCTTTGATAAAGAATCAAATATTTACTCAGTAAACAACTAGTGAACATTACTATGGGCCATAACATTTTCTTTGCACTGCAGAGAGAAATTAATCTGTTATTATCTTTGTCCTAAAGGAACTCACATTGCAGCAGGAAGGATGAATGCTTTACACAAATGTTGTAAATACCCTAATAATAGGTGCAAAGTTAAGAGAAGTAAAAATGTACAGCTGAAAATGTGGGTTGTGAGGTCAGTGTTACGGTGCAGTAAGTTAAGCCATTGTTTCAGCCTCCTGTATCCCATATCAGAGTACCAGTTCAAGTCCTGGCTGGCCCACAATTGGTTGAACTTCTGACTAATGAACCTGGGAATCAGCAGATGGTGGCTCAAGTGCTTGGACTGCTGCCAAGCACATAAGAGAGTCAGATGTAGTTCTAGGCCCCTGGCTCCAGCCTGACCCAACCCTGGTTGTTGGAGGTGTTCGGGGAGTGAACCAGCAGATGGGAGATCTTTCTCACTTTGTCTCTTACTCTCTCTGCCACTCTTTCAAATAAATAAATAAATATCATTTAAAAATTACAATGTGGGTTGTCATGCTTGGAAATTAGATGAAAATGAAGTTCTTTCCAGCTATGTGATTGGGTTGCTTCAGTGTAGTATAATAGAGAATAGAAACTCATTATGAATCCTAGTTGAATGGCCTTGTGAAAGTTTGGTACATAACTAATTTCTAAATTTTTCACTGAAACACTTACACATCCAATTCCCAAACCTTATTTATCTAAATGTGGTACACTGTTCTTTTTTTTTTTTATTTGAAAGTCAGAATTACACAGAGAGAGAAGGAGAGGCATAGAGAGAGAGAGAGAGAGAGAGAGAGAGAGGCCTTCCATCCACTGGTTCACTCCCCAGATGGCCACAATGGCTGGAGCTACATCCATCAAAAGCCGGGAGCCAGGAGCTTCTTCCAGGTCTCCCACACATGTGCAGGGCCCAAGGACTTGGGCCATCTTCTACTGTTATCCCACCCCATAGCAGAGAGCTGGATCAGAAGTGGAGCAGCTGGAACTCGAACCGGTGCCCATATGGGATGCCGGCACTGCAGGTGGCGGCTTTACCCGCTATGCCAGAGCACCGGCCCCAGGTGCACTGTTCTTAATTCACCTTCTCCTACGTGATAGTTCTAATTGAGGAACTGAATGAGATACTTAATTTTTTCATTTGTACCTTACCAAATTTCATAGTGGTAGGATAATCCAAATATCTCAAAATTTTACCACTAGTCACTATTAAGTAAGTACATAATTATTTTTCACAAGCCAAAATATGATGATCTTTGTATAAATATATATAAATAATCTTGGTATGAATAATATATAAATAATTTTTGTAAGATTTCTCTTTCTCTCTTTATATATATGAAGGAAATAATATATATTTGTATCAGAAAGAAATGCACAAGCCGGCGCCGTGGCTCAATAGGCTAATCCTCCACCTTGCGGCGCCGGCACACCGGGTTCTAGTCCCGGTTGGGGCGCCGGATTCTGTCCCGGTTGCCCCTCTTCCAGGCCAGCTCTCTGCTATGGCCAGGGAGTGCAGTGGAGGATGGCCCAGGTGCTTGGGCCCTGCACCCCATGGGAGACCAGGAAAAGCACCTGGCTCCTGGCTCCTGCCATCGGATCAGCGCGGTGCGCCGGCTGCAGCGGCGGCCATTGGAGGGTGAACCAACGGCAAAGGAAGACCTTTCTCTCTCTGTCTCTCCCTCTCACTGTCCACTCTGCCTGTCAAAAATTAAAAAAAAAAAAGAAAGAAATGCACATGGATTATATATATATATATATATGTAGTAGAAGGAAATAATTGCTTACAACAGGAATGTTATATGTTAAATATTTCTAGGCTTCAGGAAACCAGAACATATCTAAATTCCATGTAGAAACTGGGAATTATCGTTTTAACTTGTTATCTGGAAAATGAAGCAGCTTTGCTAGAGTGTTGATTCTCAATTGTTTTTCAAATGTGTTTACTGTTTCCATTAGCCCTTTCCCAAGTCTTCAACACTTTTCTCACATAAATAAATGCCACGGGGCCTGCGCTGTGGTTCAGTGAGTTAAAGCCCTGGCCTGAAGCACCAGCATCCCATATGGGTGCCGGTTCAAGACCTGGCTGCTCTACTTCTGATCTAGCTTTCTGCTATGGCCTAGGAAAGCAGTAGAAGATGACCCAAGTAATTGGAACCCTGCACCTGCATGGGAGACCCGGAAGAAGCTCCTGGATCCTGAATCTTGGCTTCAGATCAGCACATCTCTGGCCATTGCAGCCAATTGGGGAGTGAACCATTGGATGGAAGACCTCTCTCTCTCTCTCTCTCTCTCTCTCTCTCTCTCCTCTCTGTGTAACTCTGACTTCCAAATAAATAAATAAATCTTTTAAAAAATAAATGCCACAATTCTCTGATCTTCTAACACCAGGAGCTCAAAGCAGTTCATGGTATTGGACAATGGCTGTCAAATAGCATTCATATTCTCTTCATTTTTCCTTTTGGCACTCTTCCTCCTCTGCCAGTTACATACGAATAGTCCTGACTAGCTGAGAAACTAGGAGACTGAATGTAAAAGTATACCCCCTGGTCCACATTGAGACAAAAGGAACTAACGTCACCTACATGGAAAATCCCAAGATGTATTTGCAAAAATTTCATGGTGTATTGTGTTTGTAGCTATGACTACCCTTATCATAGTCAGTACAGCATAATCCAAATATCTCAAACCAATTGGCATACTGGTACAATCATTAATAATCTTATTTATCAAATTGAAATTCAAATATATCCTGAGGTGTTAAGCAAGATGTATTTAAGGTAACACAAACTGCTGAAGACTAGGAAAATAATCATAGTGGCTTAACATGATAGGAATTTCTTGCTCGTGTAAACTTTAAAACAAATATTCCTAATGGACAGAGAGCTCTCTTCTAAGCAGTCTTCCTGGGCCCCAGACTTACTGAATCATCAAACTTGCCATCTAGAGTGTGTTCTGAGTTTGGAGAGATCTGAATCTCTTTTCTTGTATTAAGGAAGTATCTAAAGATATTTTCCCTCCATCTACCCACCATTCCTTCCTTACTCCCTTTACTTGTTGTTCTAAGGAAATATTTATTAGACATCTAAAATATGCCCAGTATGGTGCTAGAAACAGGTAAAGAAAGCTTTAAACAGATAAAAATTGTGGTTTTCATTGCGCTTATGGTCTAGAAAAGAAAATAGACATTACAAGAAGAAATTTCCAAATTACTAAGAGATGCAATTATCATTTACTGGTAATGCTCACTATGAAGAATATGTGAATGTATACAAGAACATATAACCTTCTCTTGGGAAATGATTTTTGCATTGGAATGAAGGACAGATGGGTTTGAGTCTTGTCTGCTTTGGTTCTGCTGAAGTGCACCCTGGGAGATAGCAAGTGAAGGATCAAGTAGCTTGAGCCCTGCTACTCATGTGGAAGATCCAGATTGAATTCAGGACTCCTAGCTATAGCCTGGGTCAGCCTTGGCTGTTGTGGGAGTTTGGAGGACTGAATTAGTAATTGGGAGATCTCTCTCTCTCTCTCTCTCTCTCTTTTTCCCTTTGAAACAAATGAAGGTAAAATATAATCAAAATTACAAAAAAGGAATAGCAAAAAGAGCCCCAGATAATTTATGTGCAGCACAGTATGTCTGGAAATTAGTAAATAAAGGGGGAGCTCACTTATAAAATTAGACTGAAAAAAGAGCATTGTAAAGCATTGGAAGTTTTGGTCTTTAACTGAATTCAATGTCACCAACAAAGACTTATCAGCAAGATAGGTATTTAAGGAGATTTAGAAACAGTTATTTAACTGCTGGGTGGAAGAGGAAGTGATGTGTGTGGGAATCAGATCTGGGAGAACCAGAGATGGGTTCAGCAATTTTGGTGAAAAATATTGTTTGGCTAGGCTTACGTAGTAGTACCCAAGACATATTTCAAATGTAGTGTAGAGCTTTCAGCATCTGGTTGACAATAAAGATTTGGCAGAGAGGAAGTTTTCAAGGTTGAGTGCCAGGTTTATGGATTCAACAACTAGATATATGGTGAGGGCAGCAAACTAAATTCTACTTTGATCATGTTGAGTTTGTATTCCAAATTGGAGTTCCTGAGCAGGCATTTCAACATATAATCCAGTAGTACAAAAATGCCAAGTTAGATGTTTTCTTATATCTACATTAGTGTCATTAATGATAAGATCATTAACGGTCAAAATTTGGTTTCTTTTAAGAGTTAACTAGGGGGTACTATTAATTATGCCAGGACAGCAAACATAAACCAGAATTGTCTCGTTTAACTCATCATGGTCCTTGGCAGATATTCAAAGGTCAAACAAATAAAGTGTTGTCAGCAAAGGAACAGAGAAAGCAATTAGTAAGGAAAAAGGAAAACCGAGGAAGTATGGTGTCACAGAAGCCAAATATTACTGAGAGGTCATTTCAGTTGTTTCTCCATTGTTTAGTTACATCCTTTATTATATACTTCTACAGTGTCCTGTACATTTTCTTCGTGACACTTATCATCATTGGAGTTCTATGATCTTATGTTTATTTTTCAGTCTATGGATGGAGTGCCTGACACGTGGCTAGCAATCAACAAATATTTATTGGATGAATGGTGAACAGTTGATGAAAGTGAAATGTACCTAACAAAATTAACAAAATAGAGATCTTTGTTTCCTTTCCAAGAACTGCTTTGGTGGAACACTGAGAAACTGAGTTAATATGCATTGAGAAGAGAAGCAAACAGGAGACAAGAAAGGGAAGACCAGCCCCTAAGAACTGACAACACTGTCAAGAAGTTTGGCTCTGACCCAACTGCTTCATGGACAGCTGTTCTAAGTTGATTGATTGTTTCTTTGGGTCCCAGGAAAATGTCAGCTTGTGGTAGTTTTCTCTGAAAGTGATTTCACTAGATAAGGGCAGACATGCCTCATTTATGAGATTTTAAATGACTATGAAGTGGTTCCAAATGACATTATGAGACTGATGCACTGCCTACTATGCTAAGGAGGCAACCTTTGCAAATGATGGTACTTATTTTGCCTAGCATGTATGTAGTTCCCTGGCATTTGCATAGTTTTCTTGAGTTGCCTTATTGCAGTTTTGCCATATTTTAATTTAGAGATATAACCAACAATTTCTTTTGTGTCAAAATGTAATATTTAGGACAAGTGTTTTAAGGACCACATATTTCATGTCTATTCACTTAGGAGTTAAAGTTGTGCAACCCATGGGGTCAACATTGTGGTGTAGCAAGTAAAGCCACCACCTGAGATGCTGGATTCCCATATGAGTGCCAGTGTGTGTACTGGCTGCTCCATTTTTATTTCAGTTCTCTGCTAAAGGCCTGAGAAAAGCAGCAAAAGATGGCCCAAATGCTTGGGCCCCTGCCACCCAAGTGGGAAACCCAGATGAAGCTCCTGGCTCCTGGCTTCAGCCTGGTCCAGCCCCAGCCATTGTACTGTCTAGCCTTCTCTCTAACTCTTTCAAATAAATAATTATGTTTTAAAAAGTCTTGAAACTGCGAACTAATGAAACCACCAAAGAATTGTGTGATTTGATCAGTCCTTTGTCAGAGCAGCAAGCATTTTTATTTCCACTTTGCTTACTAATGGCATTTTAGAGTAATAGTTATCTGTATTCCAACTCTTTTTTACCCCATATCATGATTGTGGAAGACAATGCATTTTATATTACTCAGAGCCTCTATATCAAGTGCTGGCTAAGCCATTTCTTTTTGAATATAGAGCTGGGAAAAATTATATCTCTAGAGAAATGTTAACATATCTTCTTTCCTCTGATAGGATGTTTTGAATCTAACCATGTCGCCTTTCTTCAGTGGCTGTCAGGAAGCACATTTTTATCTTTCAATTTTCCATTTTTATATTACTATTTTATTATAGGTTTTATTTTTGTGGGATTTTTCTAGACCTTCAATGGGGACACATAGAATGGATTTCCATCCCAATGTTATTCAATTTGGTGCTTCCTTCCCACCCATCAAGTAAGATAATACAGTCATTGTTGCCAAGAAAAATGAAGTGATATGCAAGAAATGTATATAACAATAATGGTGTTGAAATGCATTAGACACACGGGTACACACATATGTATATATATGTATATATACATATACATACATATATACAATATATACATATGTGTATATATACATCTGTGCATGTGTGCACCTAAGTTATCTTCCAATCAAAGATTTCTGTCCATGGGAATAAATACTTACTTTTACTGAAAGATTCCTATCACCTGTTCTTGTATTACCTCTGCTACTGAAATCTCCAGTTTGTGTCTTTTACAAATGTTTCTGAAAAAAATCCAACAAAATCCAAGTAACAAATGAAACAGAAGAAATACACATTGCTTCTCAATGGTTATACTTATGAAAACATAATCATGTACATATAGATTACTGATTTCCTTTAAGTAAGCGAAGCCAGAATTTATAAGAAATAGATTCCAGTAGAATATGCCAATGAATAACTATGTAAACAAGAACTTTCTAGTTTTGGGATATGTATCAGGGTCTAATATAGTTTGCCACTTATGTTAAAACAAATCACTGCCTTATCCATCTATCAACTTATTTCAGTTCCAAGGACAATGTGGTATTGTATTTCATCATTTCTTTTAAAATATTTTTTTTGTGTGTTCACAGGCTTACTCATCAAAAGTAAAGTTTTCTCTATCATTGTTTATGATAAAGACATCTTTGGAAAAGAAAAAGTTTAAAATAACCTTTTATTATATTAATAAAGTATTAATAAAAATTGTCAGTTTCTTAGCTCTTTATATCAACTGTCTATCAATTCATTCACCAGAGGTCAACATTTAGATATTGTCTTGCTAGATTACTTTCATTAAGTACTTTAGAATTTCGCAAACAACTAATTAACCTTTTGAACCCCATTAAGAAATAGCGAGGAGGAAGACAATTACTGAGACATGAATTTGGTCAGCAGGTTAAAGCTAATACATTATTATTAGGAAAGAAAAAAATCCCCTCTAATCTTTTTAATGACTGCTGATGATCAGAGCATCTGTGCTAAATCATTTGTTTACAGTAACTCACATCTGGAAGAGAGGGCTCCAAATAAGAGCTGAGTCATTGACTCTGCATTAACCCGGAGGACAATGGCTGCTTCAAAGTCACCGGCATCAATCCTTATTGCATTAGGAGAGGCTCCAAATTACACTTGTGGATATTCACATAACACTTAGCAGTCTGCAGAGGGCTGTCACCTACATCATTACATTTGATCCTTAAAACATTTCCGTGAGGCGGATGGCTCGATATTATGATCTCCATTTCAGAGACAAATAAAATGACAGAAAAATAAATGACTTCTTGAGTATCTTGCAGCTAGTAAGTAGTGGAGGCCAGCTTCAAGCAGTGATTCTGCCACAGTACTTTTCCCAATGTCACAACTTGATGGTCCTGTGTGTTCACTGAGGATCCTCTCTCTTCCAGGCAAGTCACTTTCCCTTTTTTGAGACTCAGTTATATTTTGTCTGGATATAATAAATGACGGCTTTATGGAAAGTCCGATGACCCTTCTAGCCCGAATGATCTGCAAATCTATTCTAAATACACATTCTTGGGTTATCAACATTCACCGGTCTTTAGAAATTAGTATATTTCTTCTTCCCTTTCTTTAAGGGGTGTTCCTGATCATTGTCAACCTGAGTGACCTGCCAGTCTTATTGTTCCATTAGAAAAATATTCTGCCTAAACACATTACTACAGTGAATATTATGAGAGAACATATAAAATTTGGTTGTCAAATATTGACTGAGAATTAACTGTCTAGAGAGACATGCTCAGAATTGAGGTACAGAAAAGCAGGATGGAAATTTTAAAAAAATGTTCTCTAGATGGGGAACCCAAATAAACCGAAAAGTTTCCAAATTTCTTTTAATCCTGATTAGTTATGGCTTCTTGAGAGATTAGGGAGTGAAAATGTACGAGAAAAGAGAGGAGAGTGCAGACACTGGAAAGATGAGGAAGAATTCATATGTGTGCTACAAAAATGAGCTGAGATGAAGAGAAAAAATGTGCTGTGCTATGTAAAAGCAGGTAGCAGACCCGCTTGTAATGGACCAGCAAAGCAGAAACAGCAGGCAAAAACAGTTTCCCGAACTCCAGTAAGATAAGAGGTAAGAAGTTGAGAAGAAGGCCTGTGACAGAGGAGAGCAGAAAGTATCTTCTCACTCTGGAGATAAACAAATGGAGGGTCTGGACATTTTTGCAGGGTTTCCAGATTTAGAAAATGAAAGTCCATTTTGCTCAGTCAAAATCTGAATTTCTTATAAAAGCATTTTTAATGTATGTCGCATGCAATATTTGGAATATACTATGTTCAAAGATAATTGCTGCTTATCTGAAACTGGAGTTTACCTGAGCACCTTATTTTTTTTCCTGACTATCTTATTTGTAGCAGAGATGTTAACCAAGACTTCTGATGGGAGAAGTGTTTCCAAGAAGGTGGTAGCAGACTAGTAGATAAGAGAAAGATGTTCGGTAGAGAACTATTCTGGGGACGATTCAAAATAGGCAGTGTGCGTGCAGTCCTCTTCAGTCGCCAGTTGTAAGTTGCAACACGTGGAGATCTTGGGGGTGCCCTCCCAGCTACCTGGGTCTTGGATTCCAAATTAGTGACACTACAACTAACGCTTTGGGGTGTTGTGAAGAATAAATGTGTGCATACATATAAGTGTGCATGGAGGAATATTAAGATGTCTCAGGTACTTACATACATAATATGTGTAAATGAAATTTGTTCACTTAATATATTTTGGATATTATTACCTGAATACCATATGGTATTTCCTTTATCTCGTATAATATCCAGCAATGATTAATAGGAAACACTAAGAATTTCCTAAACTGTCCAGGAGTCATGTGGACAGATACTTAAAACTGGAAATTAAAAAAAGTATGAACTTAGTTTTATGAAATTGAGTTATTAATTTATATTTCTTAACTATTGATCAGTATATGCATTCACTTACATATCCATTCAGCAAGCATTAATTAAGTACTTAATTTTCTAAACAAATATGAAGTAGAAGAAAATGACATGGTGAATTATCATCCACTAATGAGTTTTTAATAATAAAAATAATTTTTATACAATCTCTTCTAACTCTTATTTCATCTCCTGGATCAAGTTTAGCTTTCAGAAATACTCTGTCATCCTCAAAGGCAAAGGGAAGGAAGAAATAATTTTCAGTACTCTGAGGATATGAGGGAAAAAAGTGTTTTTTCTTTTAAAGGGGTTTTAGTTTGAGCCTGAATGAGACCACCTTTTATTCTGATTTTTTTTTCCCATTTTCTGACTGGATAGAACAAGATAAGGTACTCAATCTCTCTCCTCTACCCACATGTAAGGTGCAACTTGTAAGTATGCTAAATAGTACAATGATGCAGGCCGTTCGGATCCTAGACTCAATTTCCAAATAAATAGGCATCATGGATAAACTATTAGTTTTGTCAAGAACCTAGGGAGATGAATCTGTAGTTAAGAGACAGCACTAATATTTATAGGCACGTGTGGCATGTGTGTGTGTACACACAGAGGAACTAGAAGCGTTTCTGTACTCAAAGACATTCGAACATGTCTGAGCTCATTATTGTCTTCTGTAGAATACATGTCAAGTGATAAGAATGATAAGGAAAGAACATTAGCCTGAAATTCTGGAACCCTGCACTTTTGAGTATGACATTCCCCACTAGAAATATAAGATGGAAAAGATCCAGAATCTCTCAATAGAAGCCGGTAAAGAAGAGAGATAAAAATAATTAAGCATAACTTTTTATCATGTTTCCTTGTTAAGATGTAGTAATATACAGTATTTTAATCTATAATTTGCAAAAAAATATCTAAGATTTGTGTTGCTCTTAGTGTTATCCTTTTCCCATCTACACAGCTAAACTTGATCCAAGAAATGACAGTTTTAGTTAATTTTCTCTTGAATTTATAGGACTGCATTGCATTCTCTAAACAATACTTCAAAGATTTCAGAGGGGCCGGCACTGTGGCACAGTGGGTTAATCCTCCGCCTGTGGCACCAGCATCCCATATGGGCGCCGGTTCTAGTCCTGGCTGCTCCTCTTCCAATCCAGCTCTCTGCTGTGGCCTGGGAAAGCAGTAGAAGATGGCCCAAGTCCTTGGGCCCCTGCACCTGCATGGGAGATCCAGAAGAAGCTCCTGGCTGCTGGCTTCGGATAGGCGCAGCTCCAGCTGTTGCGGCCATTTGGGGAGTGAACCAACGGAAGGAAGACCTCCTCTCTGTCTTTCCATCTCACTGTCTGTTACTCTACCTCTCAAGTAAATAAAGACAAAAATATAAAAAAAAGATTTCAGAAAATAAGTATCTAATGTTGTCCCCCAAAATGAAGAATGTCAAAAACAGTCTACTGTTTGTTGTCAAAAACCAATAAAACACAACTGATGCTCCTTTGCTAAGCATCTTATCCAAGTCATAAATAACTTGATGAGTAATATCATCTAAAAAGGAAACATTGAGATGCCTGAAAAGTTAGGTACAAAGCTAATGTGTTTAAGTGGACATGAAAGTTTTCGTTTGTCCTCTGAGATAGTTGAGCCAGATTTGTTACTTGAGTATAATTAAAAATTATATAACTATTTTAACTTCTTAATATATTGTAAAAGAATGTCATATAGATTGTATCAGATATAAAATAGTCTGCATGTCACATATTATAACATTAAAATGTGTATTTTTTAATTTAAATGTGACTTCTATTGTAGGAGAATATTCTATTAGACTTTCCACTTATTAACCTGGGTTGCAATATTTAAAAACAAAAATTCTAGATACAATGTATTTTACTCTCTGACGATTGCATAATAATTTGATTTAAAATTTGTGGCAACATTATCAACAGAGATAGATACATACCAAGGGAAACAGATATTGGGCAATAAGTTTAACTGACTCTAAGAAGATTTTCTTGATTTTGGATTTTCCAGATTCCGCCGAGAGAGAGCAGTGAAGCTGGATGACCCGAGGCATTACCGTAAGTAAATATGTTACTGTAGAGTTCGATCACAGCCTTGACTGAGAGCGATGGTGCAGGATGCAGCCTAGTCCGTTCAGGCTTCTAGAAGACAAGACCGTAAGCTGGGTGGCTTATTTAGAAAAAGAATTATTTCTCACAGTTATGGATGCTGAGAAGTCGAAGATCAAGGGAGATTTTGTGTGTGGTGAAAGCTCAGTTTTGGTTTATAGAGGATGCGTTCTCTCTGAATCCGCATATGGTAGGAGGGGTGAGGTGTCTCTCTTGAGCCTCTTTCACAAGGGCACAAATTCCATTTAAATGGTTCTGCCTCCATGACCTAATCATTTCCCAGAGACACTGCTTCTTCCTAATACTATCATGTTTGAAGTTACTATTTGAATATATGAATTTTAGGGGTGTGTAAACATTCAGACCATACCAGGGGAAAAGAAAAAACAGCTCAAAGTGCTTTGATATGGTAAAGAGAAGTGGGTACATAAAGGCATGATCCTAAGATACTGGACATGTGAACACATTGAAAATTGGTTTTCAAAAATGTAATTTAAGAAGTGAAAGCTCTTTTGAGCACAGGTGATGTACCATCTACTCTGAAGGCAACCGTGTATTGAAATGAGTTTGGTGATAAGAGAAACATTAACCTGTTTTATAACCCTTATTGTTCCCACAATGTCTAAAATATAACACGTATTACAATGAGTTGTATGTTAAGTTTATATGCCTATCTCATTTCAATGAGTATAGTATCTTTGACAATAAGGACATCTTACTATTGCAGCACCTGGTAGAGCACCAGGAACTTTGGAGGAAATAAATAGATGAGAATTAAACCTTTTCTCAATATATTAGTACCTCTCTTTTTAGTGTAATTATTTCTCTCTTTCCCCATTAAAATATTTGCTCCTTGTAGTCAGAAACCACTTCCTGAATATAGCAGACACTAGGTTTATCTTTTCTGGGTAAACACTTTCAATTTTCCCCACCTTAGCCTACCCTGTTTTATTATTGGAATTTCACTATTTTAAAACAATCTCCCAAGTCACATTTCATCTCTGAGAACTATGTGGTTTTGTTTTGCAAATAATATAGTCTGCACATATTCCAATTACTCTTACCCATAACTGTTTGAATGATTGCTACAATAACTACTTTTGTGCTTAAGGTATCAAATACTTTTTTTTTGTAACACAGAATGTCCTTTAATACTTTATTTATTTATTTATTTATTTTACCACTTAGATACCATAATAATGTCTAAAGAAAGAAGTTGAGGCTGGCGCCACGGCTCAATAGGCTAATCCTCCACCTAGCGGCGCCTGCACACCGGGTTCTAGTCCCGGTCGGGGCGCCCGATTCTTTCCCAGTTGCCCCTCTTCCAGGCCAGCTCTCTGCTGTGGCCCGGGAAGGCAGTGGAGGATGGCCCAAGTACTTGGGCCCTGCACCCCATGGAAGACCAGGATAAGCACCTGGCTCCTGCCTTTGGATCAGCGCGCTGCGCTGGCCGCAGCGCGCCAGCCGTGGCAGCCATTGAAGGGTAAACCAATGGCAAAAGGAAGACCTTTCTGTCTCTCTCTCATTATCCACTCTGCCTGTCAAAAAAAAAAAAAAAAAAAAAAAGAAGAAGAAGTTGAGTGGGGGCCGACTCTGTGGTGCAACGGGTTAATGCCCTGGCCTGAAGAGCCAGCATCCCATATGGGTGCCAGTTGGAGTCCTGGCTGCTCCTCTTTCAATCCAGCTCTCTGCTCTGGCCTGGGAAAACAGTAGAAGATGACCCAAGTCCTTGGGCCCCTGCACCCGCATGGGAGACCTGGAGGAAGCTTCTGGCTCCTGGCTTCGGATGGGCGCAGCTCCTGCCATTGCGGCCATTTGGGGAGTGAACCATCAGATGGAAGACCTCTCTCTCTGCCTCTGCCTCTCTATAACTCTGCCTTTCAAATAAATAAATAAATCTTAAAAAAAAAAGAAGTTGAGTGGAGCTGAGTTTTGTTTTTGATATCATTGGTCAATAACTGTTTTTCTTCATGTTTTGTTCATTTAAATGATGCATTTATTTATTTGAGAGGCAGAGTTACAGATAAGGAGAGACAGTGAGAGAGAGAGAGAGAGATGATTTTCCATCTTCTGGTTCACTCCCTAGATGGCCACAAAACCCTGGCATTGGGCCCGGACAAAGCCAGGAGCCAGGAGCTTCTTCTGTGTCTCCCACTTGGGTGCAGGGGCCCAGGCATAAAATCAAACATTAGCTTTTCTTAGCTTCCAATCTTATACTTAAAGAATTCATCTTTTTGGGACACTCATGAAAATAGCAAACAGCATATTGCTTCTGTTTCATTTGCTGTTTGTCATTGATGGTTGCACCATATGGTTTTTGTTCACAAATATCTCCTCTCATTGACATGATTAAATAATTTATTATTTAGGAAGGTGCTGCTGCAGACTGACAAAACAACAGTTCTGTTAAAATTTTCAAAAATATGTTTAAGAAGAAAATTATACTTAGTTCCAAAATGATGCCTCATTTTTCAATGCATTATATTTTAGTGAACTATAATTAAATGCTTTCAATAAAATTCATTATTTGTTAAGTACTCCACAAATCCCAGGCAGATATAGTTTAGTTTGGCTATTGAAATGGAAAAACAGAGGTCAAGTATCTTTTCAGAGGTGATTAATTATTGTTTATCTGCAATCCTAAGAGAGCATTTAGCAAATTGAGGCTTGTAATACTAAATAGCCCTAATCGATCACTTAGTCACACTTAGGTGATTGCTAATTAGTCATAGCAGATAACTAGGTGCAAGTACAAAGAATAGACCCACTTGATTAGCTATAAAGGGGAAGCCAAAACAGAAAGAAAGCTGTGAGTGCACAGTCCAGGTTGAAACTGATTAATTAGGCAGCAAGAAGGAAAAGTTTTAACACATGTTTCTGAAAAGTGCTATCTCTAAATAGATGCAATTATAGATCTAATATTTAAGTTGGATTAATCTGCCTGTTTTTCCATAAGTAACTTCTTTCAATATTAGGGGAACCTCCTCAAAAAAGAGGGCCACAGCAATCTTTCTGACATTTCCAGGAGGAATATTTTCAAAAATTACTTAAGACAATTTATGGAATAATTGTATAGTTTTTCTCCTTCAGCTGTGGTTTCCACAGTGAAGTAGGTTTGTTATAGCATCAACTCACATTTTCACATTACACATTAAGCATGTAAATAAAGCACTCATTGGTAACTGGTCTCCTCTTGGGAAAAATTGGAACAAGCTACTATAACAGGCAGGAGGTTGCCACTGGGATTTTAAGAGATCTGAAGAAAATGTGGGTGTGAGTTATTTTATTGGGCAACAAAACCATGGAAAGAAGTCACCCTTTCAAGTCTCACCACTTAAGAAGGAAAGTGGCAGAAGTCCTTCAACAATCTACTTGATTAGATCCATGGACTAATAGTTTACGGGAAAAGAAAAAGATTTTGGGACCAACTTTGTGGCACAGCAAGTTAAGTCCTGCTTCTGATGCCAACATCCCCTATGAGTGCTACTTGGAGTCCCAGCCACTGCACTCTTCCAGTGAAGCTTCCTGCTAATGTGCCTGGGAAAGCAGTGAAAGATTGCCCACATACTTGGGTCTCTGCCACCTGGGTGGGAGGCCCAGACGGAGGGCCTAGCTCCTAGCTTCAGCCTGGCCCAGACCTGGGTATTGCAGCCAATTAGAAAGTGAACCAGTGGATGGAAGATCTCTCTCTTCCTCTGTTTGTCCCTCTCTCTCTGTAACTCTACCTTTCAAATAAATAAATACATAAAAGTTTTATAAAAGAAAAAATATTTTATAAAACATTTCATATAGCATAACATTCAGTCCATGTAGTAGCAATAGTTGTTAATTAGTTTTGAATGACCAGGGCATTAATTTATTTAGATTTTTTTCACTAAAAGATCAAGTACATGGAAATGAGAAAATAAATGCTATGCTTAACAGTGATGCACACTGAAGTTTATTATTAAAGTTTCAACATTTAATTGCCATGTGATATTAGATAATTTAAGCTCTTTAAGTATCAGTTTCCTCATCTAATTGTGAGAATTAAATTAAAAGAAATATACAAAGAGCTCAGTAGAGTTCCTGCATGTGTAGGTGCTCAACAAAAATCAGGTTCTTCATTCTCCCCACCTCAGCCCATTAGATTATGAAAATCAGCATAACTCGCCTGAAGAATTTCACCTTCATCTTGCTAAAGAGAGTTTGCCAATTAGTTTTATCCTGAATTTATAATCTGTCTTTTCAAATATGTAGCACTTATATGGGAAACTCATCCAAAGAAATTGAGATTAATAGCTGACCTAGGCAGTATTATGTTAATTGAACATGATTTATTCTAAGCATTGTCAATCTCTGTTTTCCTTGAGTTGAGATTATGTTGTTCCAAATTCAAGTGATTATTTCCAAATAAAACATTTTATATCCTTCAAACATTAGTAAAGTGTTCTACTATCCTCTCATACATAGATATAGCTCCACAACTTATATATTAAATCTCTGTGGCATTATAACTGCTTGAATAAAAAAGGTAAAGTTTGTTCATTGAGAGAGGGAGGGTAAGTCAAGTAGCCTCTGTTACCAGAGGCTGTAATTAGTAGAGAAATTATTACTGTTATTAATAAAGAAAGTACACATTCTTATAGCCACCAGAACTAGTGAATGAGGAAGGGAAGCAACGGAAAGAGGAGGAGAGGAGGAACAAAAAATACAATAACAGAGAGGGAGGGTGATAGGAAGGGAAGTATCATTATATTCTTAGAATTGTATCTATGAACTATTGTTGCAGTTGATTTCTCAACAATGTTGCAGTGGATTCGTTTCTGAGAGGAGGAGCGTGGTGGGGGCAAGAGGTGCGGAGTCACCACACAGACCCCGGGAGTCAGGTGAAAGCGGGCTTGAGGCGAGCAGCCCACAGACTCGTTTATTTCAGTTAGTACAACAGCTTATATAGTCAAGACCAGCCAATGCGGTCAAGGGGTGGTCTATGCTCCAACCAATCACAGCCTGTTGCCAGGCAGTTTCCAAAGCCATCCAATCACAGCCTGTTGCCAGGCAGGCTCCATTTGCCATATGGGTTTCAAAGCCATCCAATCACAGCCTGTTGCCAGGCAGACTCCGTTGCCAGGTGGGTTTCAAAGCCATTCCTGAGTAACTGACGCTCTCTTGCCAGTGGCCATCTTGGCATGGCCTTCTCATTCCATCACATTTCCCCCTTTTCGTTTATTTTTGAGCAATGGGAGGCATGATTCTTGGCCATACCATTGTTGACCCCATTTCCATGTGGTCTCTGTATGCAGCTGTGCCTGTCTTAGGTTGTCCCCCAGGGGATCTTACCCGTCATTGACTAACCAGCACTCAAATCGAGAGACCACAGGACTGCTTGCTCAGATAGGGGTAGGAATTGAGGTATAATGGTTATCAGGAATGGCATGACCGCACACAGGCTGTTGGCTGTTTGAGTGGCTGACGAGAGCTAGTGGGGTACAAAACAGTAACAGATATGGCTATGGGCAGTTTCTCAGGGTAGGATGATAGGGCAGGTGCGTCTGCTAACAAGGCGGACTCAGTCTTGTTCAGCTGGTTCTGGTTGACAGTTGCAGGCTTGATGTTTCTGGTTGGTACCCAAATGGGCTGTCCCGCATTCTCTGGAAAGACACAAACATATCCTTGAGCTTTGGTTAGCAGAGGGTGTGGTCCTTTCCATTCTCCTGTCAGGGGGTGTTTCCACCTAACCATAGGGGCTGGGGTCTGGGATGGAAAGGATCCCCAATGTTTATAAGCTGGGCTTATCCCTTGGGAATCAAAAGTAAGAAAATTGATAGTGAAAAGGACCTCAGTCAAAGCAAGCTGTGGGTCTGAGCGCATATGATTATTTTTCTGTCTTTGTAAGAAATCTTTAATCGTCCTATGAGTTCTTTCAATGATTGCCTGTCCCTGTAGGTTGTATGGGATACCTGTGGCAGACTGTATGTTCCAAGATTTCAGGAAGGAATTAAATTCCTGTGATGTATACGTGGGCCTGTGCTGTTGCCAAATAACTCCTAAGGGGGCCTTGAGGGTAGATATGGTTATGGCAAATAGAGGCACCTGAGGGGAAAATGTTGTACCTTTTCTGTGGCAATAGACAAACCCAGGAATTGTAAATTTCTTACTGTCTCACTTAGACAGGCATTCAGAGTTGCTGCATTCATGTGAGCAAGTAAGATATCATCCACATAATGTACGACCAAGCATTGATCTTTAAGTGTGCTGGTCGCATGAGAAACGTATTTTTGGCAAATGGCAGGGCTATTTTTCATGCCTTGTGGGAGTACTGTCCACTGGAATCCTTTTGCAGGGAGCTGGAAATTGGGCTCCCATACTGTAAAGGCAAAGTAGGCCTTATCCTGCCCTGCGATGGGAATGGAAAAGAAGCAATCTTTGATATCAATGGTAACTACGTGGTATCCATTAGGAATGGCCCCTGGATGGGGAATGCCAGCCTGGAATGTTCCCATCTTTTTTATGTTTTTGTTAATGGCTCTCAAATCCTGTAGAAGCCTATATTTTCCCTGTTTCTTTGGTATCACAAAAATGGGCATGTTATGAGGGCTAGTGGAGGGTTCTGTGTGTCCTTTTTCCAATTGTTCCTTTAAGGATGCCAAGTTTGGGTTGTAATATTGGCCACTGCTCTACACAGATGTTTCCTGTTTTTTCCCATTCAATGGGGATTGGGCTTAGCTTTTGTATGAGGTGAGCAGTGGCCCCTAGAATTGGGGGTGAATCTTACTTGTAGGTTGTCCATTAAAGCTGCTGGCTTGTGGAGATTTATGATCCGTAGTAAGGACCGTTTGCATTTGTGAGAGCACATCTCTCCCCCATAGGGTCATGGAATCCTCAGCAATTAGTGGAAAGATGGTTCCTGTATCTCCATTGTCATCTCGCCAAGTTACAGGTGTGATGACCTGATCAGCCAATTTTAATCCTCCAACGCCTTTGAGGTCAGGCCCAGGTGCTGTCTTCCAATGTTGCATTTTTCTTGCGTCCCTAGCTTTTAAGACAGTGGCATCTGCCCCTGTATCAATCAAACCCACAAAGGCAATGTCATCTAAATACAGGGTCAATTTCGGCCTCAGATTGAAGATAGGCATCGACCAGTTAATGGTGGTGGGACGCCCTCTTACTTGCTGGGCTGAGGGCCGCCCCACTGGGAGTTTAAAGGCTTGGTCTTGCAATCTTTTGCCCAGTGAAAGCCTTTTTTACACCTGGGACACAGCCTTTGGGCTTGCCCGTCTGTCAGTGTTTGGGCAGTTTTTCTGTAGGTGTCCCATTTGCTGACATCCCCAACAAACCAGAGGGTCATTAGACTTGCTTGTGTTCAGCTTGTTAATGGCTGCAGTTAGGGCCTGTATGGGTGTATCGGCAGGGTTTACCTCCTTTGTGGCTACTATCCATTTAGAAATGTCTTCATTACGGACTGGGGCAATTGCTGCTTTTGCCTCTTTGGTAGCACCTTCCCAAGCTAATAGTTTGACCAAATTGTCTTGATGGGGGCCAGGCGGTAATCTTTTCTCTTCTGCCTCCAAGACTCTGGTGAGGAAATCGGGGAACTATTCCGCTGGGCCTTGAACTAGGTTTCTAAAGAGCTGACTATAATTAGGAGGATTTATATTTTTTAAGGCTCTAAGTGCCAAATCTCTGACCTGATCAAAATAGGCAACTACTCCAATGTGGGTCCGTTCATGAGAATATATGTAGGTGCCATGGCTTGTAAGTCTATCAAAGGTCACTGCTATTCCATAGGCAGCATCATTCCTAGCCACGGTTTCAGCCTCTTCCTCATAGGAGGCTTTCCACTGTAAAAACTGTGGTCTCGACAAACATGCTTTGAGCAGTGTAACCCAGTCAAAATGAGTCTGAAGGTTTGCTGCCCATTGTGTGAGCACCTGTTCAATGTAGGGAGAGTCGGGGCCTGACTCTTGAGAAGCCCTTTTTAGCATAGTAAGGTCTTTTATGGGCGTTGGAATCCAGGGCCTGAATTCTGCATCCACTCCTACATTAACAGCAAACGTGCAGGTGAGATGGGGTCTAGCGGCTGCCCTAAGAGCTTGGGGTGCCCGAGTACTGCCACAAATGTGGGGATCCTCACTGGGTGCGGATGGGGTGACCTCGCATGAATTATTGTCTAGAGGTCCTCTTAGTTCATCCCACAGGTTTGTGGGGGGTGGCTGACCAGGCATTGCTACCTTGTTTGCTACCTTGTTTGCTACATTGTCATTTTCACTGTCAGAGCTCTCTCTCCCTAAGTCATCAACTGTTGCCTGTGAGACAGGGACCTGGAGTGTCAGCCTCCTATTACTCACAGATTCACTATGTTTGATAATCTGCACAGGATTCTGAGAGGGGGTATCTTTCCCATGTCTGAGTGCTTAAGAGCGGCATGGCACACCAACTCTAGCCAAAGGGAAGACATGCATAGCACTGCTGCCATAACAAAGCAAATTCCTGGCACCTCAGCTGTTGATGGCATTTTGCAGGAGGTTTCCCTACGTTAGACGAACAGACAGTGGTGTATCAGATCGTACGCATGTCCTGTGCTTAGTGGGGGACTTCCTTGACACGTTAGGTCAAGGCCATAAGCCCACACAGTGTCTTCGGAGCGTCTCCTCTCTCGAGTGAGGGAAGATGACTTGGTTCCGAATTCTGGGATGATCGGTCCCTTGTGTGAATTCGCTGGGCGAACCGAAAGTAAAAGGAGTAGCTGAGAAGCGATGTATGCTTCTGGGTGGTGTGTGCCTAACCTGGGGTCACTTAGACCGAGGACAAGGACAAGGAAAGGGGCGTAGGAGGGGGTTCTGTGCTCACCCTCACAGAACCGAACAGCACACAAAACACCGAGGGGCCTTCTTGCCGAAATCCAGGGGGGACCTCGCTGAGTCCAACATGCTGTCTCTCTCTCAGTCACGTTGGGCACCAGATGTTGCAGCTGATTTCTCAACAATGTTGCAGAGGATTTGTTTCTGAGAGGAGGAGCGTGGTGGGGGCAAGAGGTGCAGAGTCACCACACAGACCCTGGGAGTCGGGTGAAAGCAGGCTTGAGGCGAGCAGCCCTCAGACTCGTTTATTTCAGTTAGTACAACAGCTTATATAGCCAAGACCAGCCAATCCGGTCAAGGGGCGGTCTGTGCCCCAACCAATCACAGCCTGTTGCCAGGCAGTATCCAAAGCCATCCAATCACAGCCTGTTGCCAGGCAGGCTCCATTGCCAGGTGGGTTTCAAAGCCATTCCTGAGTAACTGACGCTCACTTGCCAGTGGCCATCTTGGCATGACCTTCTCGTTCCACCACAAACTGTATCATTATATTCTTAGAATTGTATCTATGAACAAAGAGAAGAATCTCTTCTCTTTGTATTAGTATCACATTAACATGAAAAAAAAAAAAAAACAAAATAAAAAATACAATGAAACAACCCCCTCCACCATAACTAAATGCATACATGGAAGCATGCATGCATACATTTAAGGGTTATCATATGTCAGTAACTCTTTTGGCCACATTCTTCCATGAATATTATGACATATAATTGTGAAAAAAATGCTATGACATGTATTATCATTGTCTATATTCTACAGATGATGAAATTGATGCACATGAGGAGGGTAATTAAATTACCAAAAGTTATAGAGCTAGCTTATGATATATTTTGCATTTGAATCTGACAATAACAAGTAGAAGACAGAAGCCTAGAGTTCCTTCCAGGTCTTCTGTGTGGATGGTAGGGACCCAAGTACTGGACCATCCCCTGCTGCCTCCCAAGGTATACATTAACAGGAAACTGGATAACAAAGTGGAGTAGCCTAGACTCAAACAGGGCACTCAATATGGGATGTGGGTATTCCCAGTAGCAACTTAACCATTGTGCCCAGTGCCTGCCTCTCCACTGCTTTTGAAAACCTAACTAGAAGTATTGGTGATTAATAGCAGGAACAAAATTGAGCAGTAATTTCTGGGTTCCTAGGCTGGAAAGTTCTCCCATTTTTGCAATAGAACAAGTAGATAACAAAGACCATGTTAATGCTCTCAGGAAGGGAGCAAAGAGCAGAGATACTAAAGAAGAATCATGGTAATTTTCGGATTAATGGGTGAATTCTAGAAAGGTCACCATAGGAAAAATGTGGTAGGCACTTTGATAATTAGTTCATTAGGAAGACTGTGAAGGAAGTGTTGTTGAATAGGTTAGATTTCAGGTCTAAATTAGGAAACAGAGTAGTGATCAAATGAAAGCCTATTTAGAGAGTGGCTGGTATAGTGGTAAATGATGGTGGACCTTTCGAACTGAAGGTTGGAGGAAGGGGATGGAACATTGCTCCAGGAGCAATTTCTTTGTTTGTTTGTGTGTTTGCTTGTTTTTGAGGAACTAGTAAGATTTATTTTTATTTATTTTTTCTGTGCTAAATAGAATCAGCTTTTCTTTCTTTTAAAATTTTTATTTAAAGTATACAAATTTCATGTATACAGATTTAGGAAGAGAGTGATACTTCCCATTCTACTCTCCCTTCCTCCCACATGCCCACCCTTCCTCCTCCTTCTTTTAATCCCTCTCTTAATTTTTACAATCATCTACTTTCAGTTTACTTTAAACTCATAAGTTTAGCTCTACACTAACTAAAGATTTCAGCGAATAGTAAAAAGAAGAAAAACACTGTCCAGGACTGTAAACAATCATCAAATCTCAAAATGCAAATTTCGCTCCAACACATCACATTTTAGGTGCTCCATGAGATTGCACTGCCCATCTCCCCAGCCTGGCAAAGTCCTCATCCTTTAAGACCCAAATTACGTCTTTTTTTTAAAGATTTATTTATTTTATTTGAAAGTCAGAGTTACACAGAAAGAGGAGAGGGAGAGAGAGAGAGAGAGGGAGCAAGAGAGAGAGAGAGAAAGAGAAGTCTTCCATCCGATGGTTCACTCCCCAAATGGCTGCAATGGAGCTGTGCCGATCCAAAGCCAGGAGCCAGAAGCTTCTTCCAGGTCTCCCACGCGGGTGCAGGGGTCCAAGGACTTGGGCCATCTTCTACTGCTTTCCAGGGCCATAGCAGAGAGCTGGACAGGAGGTGGAACAGCTGGGTCTCAAACTGGCGCCCATATGGGATGCCAGTGCTTCAGGCCAGGGTGTTAACCCCCTGTGCCACCAAGTCAAGTCTTGTCTTTGACCTCTCTGCTAAAGTGTGTAGTTTATGTTTCAGAGGATGCACTACACCTATCTTATTTATCTAATTGTTTCTCACCCCCATATCGAACCCTTGAAGCCAGAAACTGATGCTTATAATGATTTTATGCCAGTACATGAAATGTTCTATATTTTTAGTGAATTAACACACTGGAAATAAAGTGATATTCTACACAGATTAAACACAAACTTATTTCTTAGATTGTAACTGTTTTTTCCATTAAAATTATATGAATTCTAAGTCTCTTGCTCTCCCATCCCACCCTGACCATATGTGTAAAATATATAAAACATCACATGGACCAGATTTATTAAATGTTGTGTCCTCAAATTTTTACACCTGCCTGACAAATACTAAAGGTTCAATACATATTTGATAAAGTATTTTTGAATGAATGAATCAGCATAAGTTCTCTGAAGATAAGAGATAATAGTATTTTCTTAGGTAGCGTGTAAAAACAAAGTTAGAAATCCAAAGAGTTTTTCTTTTCTAATTCCCTGATGTTTCCTAACAGATGGCTATCTTAAAGGAGATGGAGCTTTGTGGATACCAAACAGGTTGCTAATAGGGAATCAGAAACCTGGCAGAAAGCAAAATGAAGATAGGTTGCAGAGGTAAATGTTTCTGTCTAGTACAGACAATAGCAATGCAGACAGTGACTCTATTTGGAGAGTAACTTGACACATTAAGCTTGCCATCTCTGGAAAGTGTCTGAGAAGTATTTGATTAAAGTTCTAGGCCTCATTTTCAGTTGAATAAAATGCAACTTGAATTTCCACACTCATTCCACTGAACTGCAATACTGTAATGACATTTACTGCACAGGCTGTATCGGTGTTCACTGGGCAGAAGACAGAGCACATCTTCTTAGACAATATTACAAAAATAAGTAAGATGTCAACAGCATTTATTGAAAAGCTGCTGTGTGAGAATCCTTTGCTACCAGCCCTTTTTAGTTCAGGTCACTGAATCTCCCTGAAAAACTAAACTCACCCAGTGCCTGAACCCAATTTGAATGGCGCACATATTGCATTTTGAGATGTCACCATACCCAGAAGCTGGGGCAAGAAGTGGGGGTGGGGAGTGTGGTTAGAATATTTCTGTCCAGAATAAGCCAACAGTTTGATGGATTTATAATCTCAATTTTCAAACAGAATTTTATTTCACACTGTCTGGAAAGTGTTTAAAACAAAGTTTATTCAAAATGCACTTATCTTTATTCCAAACCATTGCATCCCAGGGCAAGATTCTGAATGCATTTGTTGAATGGGGGGGGGGGATTTTTTTTAAGTGAATTTTTAAAAATGTTTCTTAGGATACTCTGGCACCTTTGGTCCTCTGTTCTTTGAGAACAATGGACATAGTGTGACCATTACTATAGAGTGGCCATGCATTGCTCATATCCATAGTATTAGTCTCATGCAAAGTATTTTTGTCATACTAAAGAGTATAAGATCAATATTTAAATCTGACCCAGAGTTTATTTGCTTAGCGACCTTGAGCAAGTAAGTTGAGCTTTGTGAACTTCAATTTCTTCATTTCTCAAACAGAAATAACACTAATGTCACAAGTTTACGGGAGATGATCACATGAAAGAAAGTGTTCAAAACTGTTAATGGAGTCTTTGTATCAACAAGACTTTCATCAGGAAAACCTGATGCCTTTTATCAGGAAGCCATATAAAACCAGGAACTGAATGCTTACAAAACTTTTGAAAGAGTTTTTTTTTTTTTTTTTTTTTTTTGGGGGGGGGGGGGCTGGGTGATGAAATCCAGGAAGAACTGTCAGGATATTAAGAGGTGCAGTAAGTGCAGGTATGAGTCACTTATAATCTCAGCTACCTGTGACACCAAAGTGAGTTATTTTTAGGAATTTTGGATGAAGCAAACCTTCACCCGTCCTGTTTTCCCAGGTACCTCTGCCTCTGATAGAAGAGGATAATGGCATTTCTTTCTCTTCAATCTTTGAAATCTTAACACAAAGTCCTCAGATGAGAGGACTTCTGGCAAGCGAATTTGTGAAATGTGATTTCCAAAGGTTTATGAAGGAGCCTGGAAAGGACTAGAAGTAGTGTATATGCTAAATATATAACTCCCCAAATGGTCAAAGAAAATTTCTTTGTATCTATTAATATTCTGCCTGTGTCAGAAGACATGGGTCACAGCTAATAAGCCAGAGAATCAGTTTCTTAACACAGATGGTCATGTTGATATGGGTAATTAGAATATAACGGTAAAAATATAAAAGCATTACAGAGATGACACCAAAAACCGAGAGGTTTTGTGAAGCAATGCTGTAGCCATGCACTGTGGCTGATGCCTGAGCACTTCATGTCCTTCACACCTAAATTCCTAGGATACTCAGGTCCATTTAATGGGATGGAACAAAACACAGTTGTTTTAATGATCAGAAACATAAGAAGGGGGGTGCTGTAACACAGTGGGCCAAGTAACTGCTTATAATATCCACATCCCATATTGGAGCGCCTGGTTTGAATTCTGGCTATATTGATTCCAAATAAACTTCCTACTAATGAGCGTGGGAAGGCAGCAGATGATGGCACAAGTGCTGTCTCCTTACCACCCAAGTGGGAGATCCAGATGGATTCCCTGGTTCTAGACTTTGGTATAGCCCAGCCCCAGCTGTTGTGGCATTTAGGGAGTAAACCAGCACATAGAAAACACCTCTCCCCTCTCTCTTGTTTCTCCCACTCCTTTCTTTCTCTCTCTGTCTCTCTCTCTCCCCCCCTTCTCTGTGTGTATATTTGTGTGTGTGTGTTTGTGTGTGTATAGGTCCCTCTCTCTATCACTCTTTCTTTCAAATAAATAATTAAACATCGAAAATACATAAAAGGACTTTGAAAATTATTAACTACACTTGCATAATGGATTACTTATTTTAGTAGTAGCAATGAAATGAATGTATATATATATATATATTCATTTGTTCATTTACAGTCTTCTAGAACAAAAAATTTTGCAGTCATTGTGCCACTATAGGGCTGCATTGGGTGAATGCATTGTGGGTTTTAAGCACAACTGGATATTTAAAACATCAAGAATATACATGTCCTATGAAATGCCTAGTGCATTTGTTGCGATTACATAATTATAATAAATACAATTTCAACATGTACAACTATTCCTTCTATACAAGTCAAATTTCTTATTATTGTGTGTACAAAGATTGCAAAACACAAAATGTGGCATATGATATAACTTAAAATCGACAATTTTCCATGTGGGAAAACTAGAAATAATTCCCAGAAGATATAGAGCTTGAAAATACATGAAGCAACACAGAAAAATAATGTTTCCAAGATTCTACGATTGCCTTATAGCTTCCTTTCTTATTACTTCAGTGTGTCAACATATCAACGGAACAAAGAGTTACTATGTAGTTCAAAAAAACCGGATTGAATAAGTAGAAAAGATCATGAGGTTAAATTCAGCTCACTGTCACTCACCGTAAACTTGGAAAACTCATTTATTTCTGCTGCCTGGTCCTATCACCCCAATAAGTCTTATCATGTATCCCATTTCAGTTACACTCTAGTAGAGCTGACACAGTTTTGACCTCTGATATTATTGGAACTCCATCCCTGCCTATATCATACTTATGCATTCATCTGCTTGGATTTTTAGAACCCTCAACTGGGGAGAATCCAACAGCCATTTAAGAAATCTGACTTCAGGGTGGGTGTTTTTGCTTAGTGATTTTTTTAAAAAAGATTTATTTATTTACTTGAAAGTCAGAGTTACACAGAGAGAGAAGGAGAGGCAGAGAGAGAGGCCAACTGGTTCACTCCCCAGTTGGCCTAAACGGTTGGAGCTGCGCTGATCTGAAGCCAGAAGCCAGGAGCTTCCTTTGGGTCTCCCACATGGGTGCAGGGACCCAAGGACTTGGGCCATCTTCCACTGCTTTTCCAGGCCATAGTAGAGAGCTAGATTGCAAGTGGAACAGCAGGGACTGGAACTGGCGTCCATAAGGGATGCTGGCACTGCAGAGCGGCTTTCCCCCTACGCCACAGCGCCGGCCCATGCTTAGTGATTTAAGCTGCTACTTGGGATGCTTGCCTTCATCCCAAGTGCAGTGCTTGTGAATGAGTTTCACTCTGCTTCTGATTTAACTTCCTGCTACAGTGCACCTAGAGAGACAGCAAATAATGGTTCAAGTACTACACTGCCCTCCTTGGAGGCCCAGACGGAGTTCCCATCTCCTGGCCTCATCCTGGCCCATCCCCAGATCCCCAGATGTTGCAGACATTTGAGGAGTGAATGAATCAGCAGATGGAAGATTTGTCTCTCTTTCTCTCCTTGTCTCTTGCTCTGCTTTTCAAATAAATTAAAATGAATAAATAAAACAAAACAATAAAGGCATTTGTAAACAAAAAGTACATGGTAACAATAGAACAAACTTTCAGGAGGACATAAATGTAGTTTAAAAAGAAAAGAAATTTGACTTCCTTGAGACTAACTGTGATGTTGTAAGGAAACCCATGTTAGTCATTTGAATTAGCATCATGGATACACTGATTTGCAATTGGAATTCAGGTATACAAATCCTTCCAAAGCAGGCACCAAACATACTAATGAAAAAGCAGCCACATGAGAGAGCCCAGTGAGAACCACCCAGCTGAATCTATTAACCCACATAAGTATTACTAATAATGATTAATGTTCCTTTATGCTACTGATTTTTAAGTGATTTGTTATGCAGCAGGAAAGAGAAATGTCCTCTTTCCAAAACACATAATTATTCTTACAGTATTGATTTAGGAATGATTCGAGTACACTTTATACTTTCAGGGACTATTTCCACCTTTATGAAAGTGAAAGAGATTATATTGGGGGAGTGAACTGTAGAGTTTAAATAATAAGCACAAATAATTTATTTGGTTAAAAGTGATGAGAGGATATAATTATGCAATTGTACTTAGATACACTCAGAAAGATTTTGAGTATTTCGTTAACACTAGTAGAAGGTGTTAAATTGGTGGCATTGAGGAATTTGCCTTGATGAGTTAAGACAAATATATAGATAAGCTAGATGAGGGATTACGAGTGTTTACATCTTTGTGATCAAAATAATGAAGCAATCCAATATCTAGAATTTTGCTGAATGGAGCAGAAGACCTAGACAACAGCAACCTTCAGTGGTATCACTTCCATTCAGTGTGGGGATGCCTCCTCACAATGATACTGTAGCAACATACAACACACATGCGCACACATAAATGAGGTAATCAGTATGCCTTAGCAGAACTAAAGCTCTAGCTTTAAGAGAAAATTAGAATGGATTGTGAGAGGATTCGTAGAAAGGACAAAACTTGAAATCATATATGAGAAGTCTTTGATGTTAAATAAAGTGATGCACTGATCCGGAGTGTTCTAGATCTTGTCACCAAGGTGTGGTCCCTGGATCAGCAATACCACCATCATCTGAAAACTAGTTAGAAATACAGAATCTTGGACCTCATCTCAGACAAACTGACGCAGAATCCACATTTTAACAAGAATTCCCCATTATTCCTATGACACTAAAATTAAGAAATTCTTACCTGGAACTCTTTGGATGTGATATCTACCTGTTGTGTGTCTGTGTTTTGCTACCTGTTGTGTGTGTGTGTGTGTGTGTGTGTGTTTTGCTATCATGGTCTTGGCAATCACAAATAAACCAAGAGTAGGGGTAAATCTAAGTTTCCTTCCCTGTCCTGCTTATTGTTATTACCACATGGCAAGAATATTGCACTTGGAGCTAACAGGACTCACTGTATCACCACCAATCCATATGTCTACACTGTGTGTAGGCTACTGTAGATTAAAAAAAAAAACAGAGTCTTTATTTCCTCTTGAATTTTGATATTTAAACCTGAAGCAAAAAAATAATAATAGATAACAGGAGAAATGACATACAAAGTAATTAAGTGCACAAGGACATCACAGAAGAGAGAGTACCCAATCACTTAAATGAGATTGAGATGCTTATATAACTTCTTCATAGAGGAGAGACAGGTGGAAGATGTAAGTAATTTTAGAGGAAAAGTAAATAATTTTTCCTTAAGATGAACAGGCCCCCAAAATAGGCCAGAACAAATTTCTTCTGGGTGCTGGGTACTATCAACTCCAGTCGCATCAATGTCTTTTGACTGATGTGATATCTAGGGAAAGGATTTACAACTCATTATATTCTGGATAATCTGGCTTTTAAGGTAGATAGTGCACATTGAAAGAAAGCCCTTTCACACAGTCACCACTCCCCAGGTGCTCTCATTTTGAAGTTTACGGTGGCTTATTTGGGGCTATCATGCTTTGAGCAGTAACACTGCCTTACAGGCTACTTTCAACATGTGTTGATAATTTAGTCTCAAGGACTGAGCAGTGCTGTCTCACAATCTGGTTTTCTTTAAGAATCTCCCAGTAGTCCATGAAGAATGCATACATGAGAAAATTTCAAGAGTTGGTAGAAAAATGCAGTAACAGATCAAAATAAAATATATAATTTATTTCTCAACATAGACTCCCTCAAGTTCAAGACACTTTTGGAAGCAATTTCATGGATCTATAATGAATTATGGGTACTGGGCATTTAATCACACCAGTGTAGTCCTTTTTTTCATTACTAACTGAAGAAAAATATATGAGTACCTTTGAATGAATAATTTAATATAAAGAAATTAAAAGCAGTGAGAAGTACTCAAATTAGGACTGCAAGGTGAGTGCCTAATGATTTCTCATTGACGCTAACAAAATTTCCCCTTCTTTATTGACAGAAATTAGTAAAAAACTGTTGTGGTGGAGAAGGACTCTTTGGCTGATCTGTGGCTAATATTCCTAAAAATTTCTCCTAATAAACAGATATTATCATCATTTGACCTTCTGGAAAGTCAACAGGCAAAATACCTTCAACATCCAAAAAGACTGTTGTCATGTCCTTTGCAATTGACTTAGTCCCTTTTGCTTTGACTGGACCACTTACATCTAGCATTTTTAAAAATTTTATTCTGTAATCAGGATAGTACTGCTAAAGCCATACTTCATTTCATGTATTCTTCCAATTCTTAGAAAAATTGGTTCAGTATCACAATCTCGCTTGTTTAAAATTTCCATTGAACATTCTACTTTTTCCTGCAGCTGTTCTGGGTGCAATAGTTTTGACACCTGTTGAGTAGAAAGTTTTCTCCACTTTAAACTTTATTCCATGGAATTTTTGAGTCAGAATCAATTGAAATGCATATGGTATTGTCTATCGTTTCTGCTGTTCATAATTGGCCCTCTTTAATTATGCCATGAACAAGATCAACTTTATCCTCACAAGTTAATCTGAATAGTGTGTTTCTACAGCCTTCGTCTTCATCACTCTCTGTTTCTTCTCTATCCTTAAATGAGTTATCCATTTGTATACTGTTGATTACGAGGTGTGGGGGGGTGTTGCCCCACAAACTTTTCATACAGTAACAATGATTTCACCATTCTTTGCCACAAGCTTCCCCACATATTTTATGTTTGTTCTTGCTTCAATTTTACCTAGAGGCTCTTTGTTAAAATGTGTTTGATTTCTTGACTCATAGAATGGCAGATGTCCTAAATAGCACTCTGGCCTCAGAATCAGCCCTAAAGGCATTCGGAGCTGGCTGAAAAGCTCATGAGAGTATTTCAGGCATGGAAAGCCAAGACACTCTGGCAAAAGATCTCTGCGAGTGAGATCCCAGTGGAAAGAACAGGCCATCAAAGAAGGAGGTACCTTTCTCTGAAGGGAGGAGAGAACCTCCACTTTGACTATGAGCTTGTCTAAACAAGATAAGAATCAGAGAACTCAGAGGGCTTCCATAGCCTTGGAAACTCATGACTGGAGCATAGGGAGATTACTGATGCCATAGACAGGAGTGTCAATTGGTAAAGTCAACAACAGGAGTCACTGTGCACTTACTCCTCATGTAGGATCTCTATCCTTAATGTGCTGTACATTGAGATTTAATGCTATAACGAGTACTCAAACAATATATTTCACTTTGTGTTACTATGGGGGTGCAAACTGTTGAAATCCTTACTTAATGCATACTAAACTGATCCTCTGTAAAAAAAAAAAAAAAAAAAAAAAAAAAAAAAAAAAAGAAATTATCAATTCCCAACTTGACTCTCACTGGGATTAAACATGACAATAGGTCTGCTCTGATTTCATCATCATTTTAAAAAATCATCTATTATTTTTCACTTTATGTTTCTGTGTGGGAGCAAACTGTTGAAATCCATACTTAATGTATACTAAGCTGATCTTCTGTATATTAAGATAATCGAAAATGAATCTTGATGTGAATGGAAGGGGAGAGGGAGTGGGAAAGGGGAGGGTTGTGGGTGGGAGGGACGGTACGGGGGGAAAGCCATTGTAATCCATAAGTCGTACTTTGGAAATTTATATGCATTAAATAAAAGTTTAAAAAAAAAAATGTGTTTGATTTCTAAGGTTTCTGTTTTATTCTGTGTTAGAGTTTTCATCTCTGCTGATTTTATCCATCTGTTCTTGAATGTTTTCCTATTTTTCTTTCTTTTTTTTTTTGTTAATGGTTCTTTGGCTGTTTTGTAGTTTCTTTTTTATTTTATTAATATAAAGAGAACATCGCTTCTTGGCCTTTTGGCTAAGATCAAGTGTAGTATCTGTTCTTATCAGTATAAAGAGAACAGATTTCAAGTATTTTATAGATGCAGTTCTAAGAAGATAATCATATTTCCGTCCCTTCCTCCCTTCCTCCCTCAGTCCCCCTCCTCCATTCCTTTCTTTTTGTCTTTAATTTTTACAAAAACATAATTTATTCTAGGTGCCTTAATACATTAGTCATAGTTATTTACAATTTTCTGCCTGATATTAACAGAATCAGTCTAATGTTTGCTTTGTCTTTTCAGACTGCCTTTTGGCCATGTTTGTCTCTGTGTATGATGTGTATCTTCCCTTTCTGTGTGCTTTGTAGTTTTTGGTTAAATGTAGAACATGATACATTGGGTACTAGGAACTGAAGTAAATAGGCCTTTATTATTAGGCATTTTTATCCATCTAAGAATTAGCTTATATTTAATGTTGTCTGTAGTTACAGGTGCCAGAGACTTCAAATTCCTCTAGTATACTTGTTTTTACTTCCACTCTTGACATTCTGCTTTTCTAAATAATGCTCCCCAGAGAGTCTACATCTTGCAGCTTTTTCACCTGCAATCCACTATTTTTATACTGAAACCCTGAGGATGTTATGGTAAGCTGTGGAAGAGAAGAGAATTCTCTATACTTCTGATTATATCTCGGGCTTTTGGTGCATCTGAGTCTCTGCACTGTGCTCTTCACAAGTATTCCACCAGGAGTATAGATTATTTTCCCGTTATATTTCTCTCCATTCCTTGGCTGCTGCATCTCCAGTCTATGAAGCTCTGATCCTTCTTGACTATGATGTTTTTTTACCCCTTAGGACAAACAGAAAGATAGAACAGGGCAGAGAAGGAGTGATTCTCTTCCTTCTCTGAGATACAGCTCTGATAAAGTCTCTTGTATTTCCCCCTAGAGATTTATTTTGCTGTGGAAGAGACTACATCATATTGATTACTTTTCCTCTCCCCAGCTACAGGCAAGAGGTGGTGTTTCTTAGAGGCGCGCCATGAGAACTTGGTGGAGTTCTTGTAGTGACAGTCATGGCTTCCCGATTCAGTTCTTATATGCAAAGTGTATGGAAGTCATCACTCCTGTTCTTACAGCAAGAACAAGCTCAAGAAATTTAAAATCAATGCCTTTCAGATAAAATAAGAGGACTGAAGTTGCTTATTTGAAGTCTCTTATTTATTGAAGATAAACTGCCGTTGCAAAATATAGGAAGACAGGGACATTCAGAGAGACACTAATCCCAAGATTTGCTTGCTTGGAAAAAAAGCCACTCAAATGTATAAGCTTCAAGAACACCTAAATGGTTACTTTAACAAATTATGGAGGACTCAGTGTAGATTGCCATAAGAGGGAGAAATTCCTGTAGATCACAGTACTTGCACTTTTGCTGCTTCCAATATTTTTCAAGTAATGTCTATGCTTACTTACATGGATTACTATTTTTAGAATTACTGTTATAATCTTCATGGGCAATTTGATTTTAACCTCTGGGTAAGTCACATAGGTTTCCTTTATTTTCTTTTGCTTCTCTTGGTTATGATAAACCTAAATTGAACTGACCATTTATAAAAATAACTTGCTTTATATGCTAATAAATCTAAATTTTGACTACCGAAGTGATTTGCAAATATTTACTGAAATTCTGTAAACTTCATATAGGAACATCATCACATGCATCTATATACTGAACTCAATGCAAATTCACTAACTGTGCAGAGCATATGTATCCTAGGTTATTCTCATATTCCAGAACCACAAGTTAACAATTTTTCCTTCAAAAAATTCTTCATTTACTCATTGTCTATTTTGCAGAGTTTTCTTTAAGAAACCGCTTTTGGTGATGAATTATATGAAACTTAGGGCTTTATTACTATGCTAATTTGTGTTTGTTTTTATATTTTTATGTATTTATTTTTCAATTTTATTTAAGCAATACAAGTTTCATGTATTTCATTTCTACAGATTTAATGGAAATATTACTCAAGGTAATTCTTACTAAGTTCATATAAAATTAGCAAAATGAAGCATTAATAGAGTTCCTTGGACTTTACAGGTTTTTCCCAATAAAATCTAAATGTTGGTGATTTTTGGAAATTCTATCCACTACAAAATGCTACCATACAATGACTTATATAATTGGCTTCTGACACATCAACACCTAAATGTTAGAGAAAGAAATACTATGGTAATTAATGAAATGTGCTTTGGAATATGCAGAGTTAGTTTACAGTATTTTAAATGACTAGACTTCAGTTTCATCACATATCCAGTGATAGCCATACCACATAGTGTTAGGATTTTCATGAAATGTAACAGTTAAACTTCCAAGTATACCATAGGTTATCAATAGTTTGTATGGTAGAAAGAGATCTAAAATGGCCTTCTAAATATACCTCACGCTAATCCTGAGAACTATAAATATGATGAGTTCTCACTGCCTTGATTGTGTTATGTTGTATAGTACTGCTGCCCTTAAGATAGCCATATCATCTCAGTGGGTGGGATCTAAGCACATGAACCCTTAAAAAACAGAAAGCCTTTTCCAATTGGTGACAGAAGGGAAAGCCACAAAAATCCAAAGCACAGGGGGACTTTACACATGATTGCTGCTTTGATATGGAAGAGATCAGCACTGTACTTAATGCTACTGAACTGTAATCTTTAAAATGCTTAAAATGGTGACTTCTATTTCATGTATACTTTACTACAATAAAAAATTGAAAAAAAAAAAGACTAGATAATACAAGGCAGGAAGTTTTCACTCATTATCTGCAGGTGGAGTGGGGAAAGCAATCAATTGAAACATTCCTTGAGATAGTCCAGAGGGTCAAATTAGAAAATAAAGGCTTTGAGGGGCCGGCGCCGTGGCTCACTTGGCTAATCCTCCACCTGTGGCATTGGAACACGGGGTTCTAGTCCTGGTTGGGGTGCTGGATTCTGTCCCGGTTGCTCCTCTTCCAGTTCAGCTCTCTGCTGTGGTCCAGGAAGGCAGTGGAGGATGGCCCAAGTCCTTGGGTCCTGCACCCCATGGGAGACCAGGAGGAAGCACCTGGCTCCTGGCTTCAGATCAGCGTAGCTCTGGCCATAGCAGCCATTTGGGGGGTGAACCAATGGAAGGAAGACCTTTCTCTCTGTCTCTCTCTCTCACTGTCTAATTCTGCCTGTCCAAAAAAAAAGTAAATTGAATTTCTCACATTAAGAGAGTTAAGGAGAAAGACTCTACTGCTATGTCAAAAGATGGGGGGAAAGTGGAAAAAAATCTCACAAATTCAGCAAACTATGAATATAATGGAATTTCTTTTACCTGACCAAAGACACGTATGGAAAATCTACAGTCAAGTATTTAAGTACTTTCCCTTTGAGATCAAGAAGACAAAAATGTGTACTCTCATCATTGATACTTAACATTGTACTTGAGCGTCAAGACAATGCAAATAGCAAGAAAATATTTTCAGAAATAGATTGAAAATGAAGTTAAATTGCCTTTATTCATAGAAAAAGTTGTTTTTTACATAGAATACCTTAAGGTATGTACACAACAGAATATTATTTGGTCATATAAAGAAATCTTGTCATTTTCAGCAGAATGGATGCAACTAGAGGATATTATGTTAAGTGAAATTAGCCAGATACAGAAAGACAAATACTGCACGTACTCCCTCATATATGGAAGCTTTAAAACACTTAATCTGAACATAGAATAGTAATTAGTAGAAGCTGGGCAAAGTAAGGGAGATAGAATTGGGTTGGTCAAGGAGTACCATAGCAGTTAGCTGGAAGGAATAATTTCCTAGTGCTACACAGTATAGAGTATACTTCTCAATTATGTATTATATATTTTATGAGAAATTAAAAGACAAGAGCTACATGGCTATAATAAAATGCAATGACAAGACCAAATATTAATTCCCTTGATTTGATTAATGCACATCATATACATGTATTAACATGTTACACTGTACTCAATGAGCATATACATTATTTATCCTCCAAAATTTTTAAGGTTTCAAAAGTAAATACATTTTAGAAGAAAAAATTAAAAAGAAATCTACCAAAATTGTTAATGATTTAATATTTACATTTTCAAAGTATATGATCAAAATGTACATATTCAAACATGTTTATTCTATTAGAAAACAATAAAGACAAAACAAACTACAACAACTAGCTCTTCATATATCATCAAAAAAAAGTCCTAAACCTAATAGGAGGTATCCAAGATGCCTAGCATGAAAACTACAATGTTGCTGAGAGAATCAGGTAAAGGGAGAAACAAACTCTGTTGAAGATTGGGAAGATTCAATCTGATAAATTGCTAATTATTTTCGAATTGATCTTTACAACTCTGAAGAGCTTAACTAAAATTGCAGCGAGATATTTGGGACAATTTTAAAACATGATTTTAAAATTTATATGAATGGCCGGCGCCGTGGCTCAATAGGTTAATCCTCCACCTTGCGGCGCCGGCACACCGGGTTCTAGTCCCGGTCAGGGCGCCGGATTCTGTCCCGGTTGCCCCTCTTCCAGGCCAGCTCTCTGCTATGGCCAGGGAGTGCAGTGGAGGATGGCCCAGGTGCTTGGGCCCTGCACCCCATGGGAGACCAGGAAAAGCACCTGGCTCCTGGCTCCTGCCATCGGATCAGCGCGGTGCGCCGGCTGCAGCGGCGGCCATTGGAGGGTGAACCAACGGCAAGGGAAGACCTTTCTCTCTCTGTCTCTCTCTCTCACTGTCCACTCTGCCTGTCAAAAAAAATAAAAAAAAATTATATTAAAATGGACACGGGGTAATGAGAACAGTTTTAAAATGAAGAGCAACTCTTGAAAACTCTCTGGTTTCAAGACTTAATGAAAGCTGATAACTAACACACCATGACACGGTCCTAAGAATCTAGAACAAGTTTCACAGAATGGAGTTTGTTCTGGAAATATACTTTTATACATATAGTTAATTAATGTTGTTAGTTTCCCAGGCAATTTAATTGTAACAGAAAAGTCTTTTGAACAGCTGATGCTAGATACTAGAAATGCATGTGAATGGAAACACACACACACACACACACACAAAACAAAGCAACCTTGAACCTTACATGCCATCCTTAAAAATGATTTGAAGTTGTTCATGGACTTAACTATGAAGTCTGAAACTATTGTTCCACAGTAATGTCTGGGAAAGTATCTTTACAATTTAACTAAAGATTTAGTAGGATTTACAAACTATTCCTATAAAAGAAAAAGTAATGGCAAAATGAGCTCCACTAAACTAGGAGTTCATTTATAGCAGAAAACATAATTAAGAAAAATGAAAAAAAAATCCATAAAGTAGGAGAGGTTATGGTCTCTCTCTCTCTCTCTCTCTCTCTTTCTCTCTCTCTATTTCATATCCATCCATCCATCTATGCATACACACACACACATACTCTTTATATATTCTCTCTATATGCATATATATATATAAAATAAAGGATGCAAGCTATAATATATAAAGTACTCCTCAATTAAATAAGTTAAGCCAGACAACCCCAGGTTGAAAAAATACTTGAATAAGCACTCACTGAAAAAGATATACGAATTGCCAATAAGCTCAGGAAAAGTTGTTCAACATCTATAATCACTGGGGAATGAAAATTCAAAAATATATTGAGATACCATTTCATACCTACTAGAATGGCTGAAATTAAAAAGACTGACAACTCCCAAGTGCTTGGGTCCTGCACCCCATGGGAGACCAGGAGAAGCACCTGGCTCCTGCCATCGGATCAGCGCGGTGTGCCGGCCGCGGCGGCCATTGGAGGGTGAACCAACGGCAAAGGAAGACCTTTCTCTCTCTCTCTCTCTCTCTCGCTCTCGCTCTCTCTCTCTGTCCACTCTGTCTGTCCAAAAAAAAAAAAAAAAAGACTGACAACTGAACCATCCACATCTTTCATCCATTGAGGTGGGAATGCGGAATGTTATAGTCACTTGGGAAAACTCTTTAACATTTTCTTACAAAGTTAAATATGCACTTCCCACATGATCCTAGAATTCCGCATCATGACAACTCTCCAAAGAAATGACAATGTCTATTCACACAGAATTTTACAAGTGTGATTTAGGACAGCTTTATTGATAACATTAAAACGCTGACAGTAAAAACACATGTTCATCAACAGGAAAATGGATATGCAACTGTTTTATATCCATATAATGAATATAATGTTCAAAAAATAGAGTTAATTACTCATATATATGACTTATTGGATGAATCTTGAAAATATCTTGTTGAGTGTAGGAGCTGATGATAAAGAGTATGTGTAAGATGAATAGTCTCATCAATATTAAGAACGGAGAAAACTAATCTGTAGAGTTAGAAATCAAAATAGATTATTTTAAGGGTGTAGAAATTGGCCAAAATAGGGCACTCGGAAACTTTCCAGGGTGATGGAAGTATTCCATATGTTAATTGGCATTTGGTTACCTGGGTATGCATAACGGTAAGCTAGAATCAGCTCTTACTAGTTCTATAAAGACACTTTCATGCATATCTAACTCTCCTTTCAATGTCACCGTTAGTAATTTGAAGCAAGCTATGGTATGAATATTTTCTCCATGGCAATTGGCAAATGTTAAATACCGTAATTTTGTTTTTTCAGAGAGCTGGCTTACTATTATATTACTGGACTATGTAAATTTGTAAACTGTTCATCAAATTGTTCACTTAAAATCTATGATATTGAATACATAGTGACTATTTAACGACCCAAAATTTTCAGTATGTCTTAAATTCTTTCCTTGGATGTCTAAATGATATCTCTGCTTTTTGGTTCTTATATAGCTTATGGTAGGTTAAACAGGTAGTTTTTATTCAAATGAGGAATGTTCTTTGTTAAAGAAAAAGAAATTTTTTATTGATATTTTTTCTCCTTAGTATGAGTAACTGCTTCTGTACCAGATTTTTTAAAAAGATTTATTTATTGATTTGAAAGTCAGAGCCACACACAGAGAGAAGGAGAGGCTGAGAGAAAGAGAAAGAGCTCTTCCATTCGCTGGTTCACTCCCCAATTGACCACAAAGGCTGGAACTGAGCCAATCCAAAGTCAGGAGCTAGGAGCTTCTGGGTCTCTCATGCCAGTCCAGGGGCCTGGATTGGAAGTGGAACAGCCGGGTCTCAAACCAGCGCCCATATGGGATGCCAGCACTACAGGCAGTGGTTTTACCTGCTATACCACAGCGCTGACCCCATACTGGATATTTTAACTGATGTTGATCAGGGTCTTGCCCCTTCTCTTTTCTCCTTCAGCTATGTTCATACTCATCATTTGTATTTTTGAAATAACTATGTGTCCATCACTAAACTCATATGGAAAGCAACTTCTTAGCAAGATGAAATCATTGTTATATGTGTGTGTGTGTGTACATACTGATGTGCAGATGTGTGTGTGTGTGTGTGTTTAACTGCACAAAATAACATGGTTACGAAACATTTGACCAAAATAATGTTATTATTTATATTACCAGGGTTTAAGCACATGACGATTTCATAATTTTATTCATTGATTTCTTAAAAAATTTTATTCAATGTTTTCCCAATAAGAATGAAATCATTTTAAAATAGGGGTTGGCATTGTGGCTCAATAAGTTTAAGCCACCCTTTGCAACACTGGCATCCCATATCAGAGTGCTGTTTAGAGCACCAGTTGTTCTGCTTCCAGTCTAGCTTTCTGCTAATGTCCCTGAGAATGTAGCAGAAGATGGCCCAAGTACTTTGGGCCCCTGCTACCCATGTGGGAGACCAGTATGGAGTTCTTGGCTCTTATCTTCTTCCTGGCCCAGACTTGGCTGTTGTGGCCATTTGGAGAGTGAGGCAGTAAATGAAAGATATTCTCTCTCCCTCCCTCCCTCCTCCCCTCCCTCCCTCTCTCTCTCTCTCTCTCTCTCTCTCTTGCTTTCCCCTCTGTTGCTCTGCCATTCACACAAACAAACAAACAAACACATCTTTTCAAATAGTGCCTCTAATTGTACTTGAGATTGGTAAAAGCTCATATGATTTTAATGTTTTGCTGAAATTATGTTTGGAATTATTTTGAACAGAACATTCTTTGCAAATAAAGTGCCTCTTAATGCTCACTTCAAGTTCAGAATCAGACTGTTTAGAGCAAGTGGACCTACTTGTCTTCAAATGAAATGCTTTCAGAAAATAAGTAGATTGAAATAGACCAAAATGCCTTTTTTTTTGCCTTAATTAAGATAAAAGCATTGTAAAAGTTTGATTGATAATGTCATTATTTAATGAATAACATCTTTCCTGTTTTAGATAGAAAGGCCAGATTTGCTTACTGGAGGCGGATAACAGATAAATTATTTGCTGAATTAGAGATCATTTATTTGCTTATACTGAAATCTGTAGACTGTGCCCTATCTACATGGCATGTTTCAGGTGAATGTCTCTAAGGCTATTAGAGAACTGGAATGATTTATTTTATCTCATCAACATTTTTGCAGCTTTATACTAAACAAACAAACAAAAAACCAGCATGACCATTTTGTTAACTAAATGTGTCTTGGCAACTGTTTCATTTAATAAGTCATTAATATGGAGCTACTGTATATCTTGGTGTTTAAGAGACTTTGATTGGAAGTTTGTCAAAACTACACTAGAATCTATGCTAAGCCACTTGTAAGCTGTACTTTTGAAAGTTCGTAGACTATAGAAGACAGGAGCTGCAAGGCTGTAAGCAAAATAATGCAGAAGAAAGAGAAATGCTGAGCTCTGTGATTTGACCAGTACCCATTGTATTTGCATACCAAAATGTCACACTGTGTTCCATCCATATGTACAAGAAAAGTTCATAGAAAATACATATTGTAAGAAAAACTATGTATGAATTTAAAATTTGTTTTACAGCAAAATAAACTTTATATTTTAACGAAGTCACCTTGTGTAATATTATTCAAGTTAGTTGACTTCTCTGAGGTTCTGTTTTGGTTATAATAAAATCATAAGTTTCAGTGAGATAACCTATTCCTGGCTCATAATAAGTGAACAATAATATCTTGGCTTAGTTATCTTGTTCTCAGAGCCCAATACAGGTTCTGAAACATTTTAAATGTTCAGGAAATGCCACATATAGATGTCCTGCAGATGGAGTGTCATTTGTGCTTTGAAATTACTTATATATTATGGGGAATTTAAAACATATATAGAGAGGACCCCATGTATCCATCACCCAGTTTGACCAAATATTAATTGACAGTCAATTTTGTTTCATGAATACTTCTTTCCACTTGCCCCTTCCCATTTTTCCTAAAGCAAATTGAGTTCATTTTTAATCTTTTCTGCAGTAGGCCTCCATTATCCTTCCACAGTTGGCACACTCAGGAGATATGAAATCACTTCAAAAGGAGCATAAACAAAACAAAATTGTGAAGTGATATCTACTGCTGTGATCACTGAAGGCATTTCCAAAGCCACGAGAAAATATGGATTTTCTGCTGCTGTTTTTGTCCCTTAGGGAAGATAATTGAGTCTCAATTAGGAAGCAAAGGACTAGTGGTTAGAGTTTAGTCTTTCTGAAAATCACAAAAAACAATGGTCAGTTTTTCTCTTTTGGATTGAAAGGCACTGTTTTCCTTGTACTCGATGGCAGAGAATATGTAATTTGCCAAGCAGCATGAAAGATAAATTAACTTATAGATATTTATAGTGGATGAAATAGCTATTCACCATACAGCTGTTAACTAAGAGTGAGTTTAAGGATGCTCCATGTGGTATCATTTAATATAAAAGCAATAAAATGTTGTAGATGAATCTTGATAATTATTACCCACCAAATTCTCTCCCTCATGAAATGCATGTTTTTGTTGTTTATTGAGCTCCATTTCTTCCAGCTCTGGTGAATGAATTTCATCAGTTGTGCGTTGGAGAGATGAGGAACAGTAGAATTCACAATAGCGATATTATCTAATGACATGCAGTATTCTGAATGTTCCATATTTCACGGAGTTTACCTCCTTGAAGAGAGACAGACAAGAGGTAATGATAGCAGCGACTGTAATATTTCAGGGAGCACTTCTGTTGACATTATTTCTTTAAATGGCATATTTCCTTAAAGGTTATTTGAACTTGCCTTATGTTACACAAGGAAGGGGCAGAGTAATTTTTTTTTGTGGCAGAATTCATTTATTTGGGTGACACTACCAATTGCATGTTCATCTGAGATTATTGTGAGTAGAAACTATGCAAGCATATTTTGGTTATATTGGCAGGCTGTCTAAGATGCCTACAGCCATCTCCTATCAATACAGAAGATGAGATTGGTTTGTAACTTCAGGAAGACACTAAAGTTTCTACTTAGTCTTCATTCTTTTACAATTTAGTTACATTAACATGAATGCCATCATTCAATTTTTTTTTCCATAAGCTGTTATTGTATCTGGTTTATATTGTACAGTAGGACTAAGTATATAAATGAAATACAGTGGCTACCCGTATGGAACATACAGCCTGGTTGAGGAGGCAGATATCTGTACAGAAAATCATAACAATTTGACAGGTAGAAAGCCAACTGAACTTAACTTTGGGCTAATTTGGAAATAATAGTATCATGTCTAATTAGTACAAAGAAATTTAATATCCATGTAGATTGATTTTCAGAAAAATTGTTCCATATAATTAAAAAATAAAAGGAGGCATTGTTAATTAATGCTTGACATTTTACAATACATTTTGAAATACATTAAGTCACTGCAGCCTCCCAGTAAGCCTATAAAATAAGTCATAGTGTATGTTTCTCCATCTCCCTACTGCCTTTTAAAACAAAACACTTTCAATTGTCTATACTCTCTGACTGACTGACACCTCTCTATTTTTTTCTTAGTTTCTTCTCATTTGGGTTTTCATCAGTGCCTCCTTAAGAAGTCTATTCTAATTAAGCTATTACCAGCAACCCCTGTTTCACCAAATACAGTGTTAAATCTTGACCCTTCATTTCACTTTCTTCTCCTTGCTACACATTTTAAATTTAGCTCTCAAAGACCATTTTTACAGTCTTCTTCGTATCTCATTGACTGTGCCTTCTGTCTCCTTTCCAGATCCTCTCCTCTTCGACTTCTTAATATGGGAGTGCTCAGGGATCCCAAATTCCTTTTTATTTTCAGTTACACTCAATTTCTACATGACCTAATCCAATTCTATTACTTTGAATGTCATCTATTTGCTTCTGATAAACTCAATATAAATCTTCAGTACAATTCTCTCCTTTGAAGTCCCAAATCATAAACCTGTCTACTTTATAGGTCTATTTTAATTTCTCACAGAAACCTCAATCTTAATAAATACAGGGAAGAAATTCCATTTCCAATGCCTTCCCCGCACCCCCCGACACACACGCACTCGAAGCATGCAAACTCTTCAGTGTCCCTAGCTCTATAAGTAGGACGTCTATTTTTCCAATTACTCCTAATCAGAAATTGGAGTCAGATTTAATTCCTAAGTTTCACTTAACATTAATATTTAACCATTACTATAGCATATTGGCAATTCATTTGTCTTTCACTCATTTAAATATATTGATTGGGTATTTACTAAATGCTAGGCACTGCTTGATATACTGGGAATAAGTCAGTGCAAAAAGAGATGATGCCCAGCCTTCACGGATCTCTCATTCCAGTGGGTGGCTTACATTTGAGTAAGTCTATCTGTTAGGCGAATGTGATAACCACTACACCACGGAGACAGATGAGTAGGTCTATCTGTAAAACATATTCAGAACCTGACTACTTCTTACTACTTCCACGACTACCACCCTAGTTTGATTCGCCATCACATTTTATACAGATTGCTGTAGTGGGTCTCTAACTGGTCCCCTTGCTTCTGCTCTTTATCCTCTACAGTTGTTCTGTACAAAACAGTGGGAGTTATCCTTGAAATACCACGTCAAAGAAATATGCTTCTCTCCTCGGACACAGGATTGTTCCTCTTCCAAACATCAGTAGGCCTCATCCCCTCAATTCCCTTACTTCATCTTATTGAAAATGCCTATCTTAGCACTCAATAAAAACCACACATGAATGTACATATATACACGTGCTCATATATGCTCCGGTCATGCGTTGTCTCTTCGTTTTCAGTTTATCTTCTGAGAATGCATCTCAGAGCTGTTTCTTCAATTGCTTGGGTCTTTCTTTCCTCTCTTGAATGAAAGTTTTATGAAAGTAGAAGCTCTTGTATTTTGTTTAACTGAGTATCTGCCCTCAAAGTACAATAGATATGGTAGGATACCCTGCCATGTATTTTGTGGCACAGGCCATAAGGTACAGCTACACTCTTACTAGCTTTCTCAGGGAAAATGCACTTTGTGGATGGTGCTGCAGTTTTGCTTAAAGCATACTAATCAGTTTCATAGAGAATGGTGGCAAAGGTTCCCCAGGCAGAGAAACAACCATATATATACATACACACACACAACTGTATATAATAACGTTCAATAATTCTTTAACACATTGTACATGCAGGGGTGGTGGACTACACATTTATTAATAAACATAGGAAGGAATTTTTGGGAAAATAATGCTGAAGTTTGACATGGTGAGATCTCAGAAGATCTTGGCATGCCTTTAAATGGAGATCATACATTATTTTATGTGCATATAAGAAGGTATAATGGACTTTAGAGGAAGGAAATAAGCATGATTCCATTGTATAATAGAACGATTAATTTTTCAAAAGCAAAATTAGAAAAATGAGGGGGGAGGATGCACATTTAGAAGATTTTGAAATAGTCTAGATGGCAACTTATGAAGACCTGAACTGCTCTGCTCACTTGCTATGTGGCCTTTGCTTTCAGATCCTTCCCAACTGGGGAAGTCTGTAGCTTGCTAATCTTAATAGTGGATGATGCTGCCTCAGCATTTTATGGACATTCATGTGTGGTTTTTGGACAGACATGGCCCATGCTTGTGGGGAGCAACTCGGACTAGACTAAGTTACTGGAATTAAGACTTATTCTATGCATCTGCTCTCCCACAATATGGCGCTGGGAGAGGAGAAAACAGCTTCTACACAGCTGCCTCCAGTTCAGCTAATAAACTGTAGGACTTGCTCCTGATTGGAGGAGAGCAGCGTACTCGGCGTGTGGGCAGCCGAGTTGGGATTGGCAGAGGAGGACTATAAAGGAGGAGAGAGACGGCATGCACCAGGAACATCTAAGGGGAACATCTAAGGGGAACATCTGAAGGAACACCTGTGCAGCCCCCGAGAGAGCCGGCCGGCGGTGTGCCGCTCCCCTGCGGAAGTGGGGAAAGTGGCCAGGGGGAACCGCCCTTCCACGGAGGTGGAAGGGACGGCAGCCAACCCGGGAAGAACCAGCAGCAAACCCGGGGAGGGCCGAGCAGACCAAAGAACAGCGCAGGGTCCTGTGTCGTTCCTCCACGAAGACGGGGAGCGACACATGCTCATATTATGCAATATTAAGCAGAAAGCAGGGAAAAGACATGGCACATATATATATATATATATGGATATGTATGTGTGTGTATATATACATATATATCAGTATCAACTGCAAATCTAAATCAGAGTAATGGTAAAGTAGATAATAATCTCCCAATTTATGGAATTTTAAACAACCATGGAAATAAAGTTTGTGAAGAATTATTTAAGATTGAAAATATAAACTCATTCATCCATTAATTAACCAAACTGAATTTATGTTATTTGTGTCAGGTACTGCTGTAGGTACTGGACATTTACCAGTAATAAAAATGTCTTTTCACTATAGGAACTCAACATCTAGTGGAGAAAAAAAAGATACGAATTTCCAAATGCACATTTTTAATACAGATACACTATTAAATATAGATGTTATGTGTAAGAACAGAGAAAATGTACCAGAACACTAAAAATAATGAATATTTTCTGTGTGATAGAATTATGAGTGAATTACTACTTTTAAAGTTACGCTCTCCTGGATTTTCTACAGAAACTACTTTTATTATCACTGTATTAGTTTTGTATGGCTGTGTAACAAATTTCCAAAAATTAGCATTTATTATATCACAATTACTGTCCACCAAAAGTCTAGCATTTAGCTCCTTTAGCTCTGTTACATGGTCTCAAAGGTTTCAACCAAGATGAAGATGGGCTGAATTCATATCTGGTTCAAATGGGGAAGAATTTGATTTTAAGCTCACTTAGCTTGTTGGAAAAATTGATTTCCTTACAAATGTAATATTAAATGCCCTGGCTTGTTATGGATTACTGGCTAGAGGCTCCTTAAAAATTAGAAGCCGTTCTTAGCTCCTGGAGACTGATCAAAGGTCCTAGAAGCTGCTCACAATTCTTTGCCATATGGGCTTCCCCAAGCTTATTGCTCACTCCAGGGAAACAATAAGGAGAGTTTCTAGAATACATGGTACATAATGTAACACAATCATAGTAGTGGCAATCCATCACATTTGCCATATTCTATCGCTTAGAAGAAAGTGACAGGTCCTGCACACACTCCAGTAAAGGATGAATTTTGGAAGGTGTGAGCATGAGGAATCATTTTATGGTATCTGCCACAATCAGGAATATCAAATATGCCATAAAATATGTTGGTTATTACAAAATAAACAGCCATGCTCAGATTTTTCTAATTGCTTAAATAATAACTTCAAAATTCAAGGGCTTAAAAAAAATGCTAGGAACTGTTTCTCGCTCTCCTTACTCAGTGTCAACAGGTCAAACTAACTGTTTCACAGGTTTCTATATTCCAGGGTCCATGCTATAAGGAGCAGTCACCTCTGGGATATGCCAGTCTCCAGAAAAAAGGGAGAGAAGCATCTCCTTGGCTCATATTTTATTTTGATCTGATGATTTTGGGGAAGAATAGTATGTTATCAATACAAGTCATGCAGCAAACGGAAGGGATGTACACACACACTTGGAAACATTTAATACCATCTACCATCAATTAATAGGGTTTATCGCAGAATGAATTTGTGTCATAACTTGCTAGTAAAGTTTTATGTAAAAATTATGCCAACATATAAAATCCGCTGTTTGATACAAGAAGATTATGAAAACATATTGAAGTCTTATTTAATTAAGCAAGAAATATCCTTAATTCTTGCAATTGAGGATTAAAACTTGGTGATCACCATGATGCCTTATTCTAATGTGACTCTAGGGGATAAATTTTAGAATATTAACTACCTAAAAAGATCTGTAACAGTTTTCTATCAACTTAACCCCCAGGAAAGCCATCACACAACATTTATTGATTTTTCAGAAGAAAGAAAGAAATGAAAAGAAACATGTGTCTACCCTACTGGGTGCCAATTGAATAAGCAGTAGGAAATTTATACTTGGGGAAATATACTTGGGAAAACACTTTACAGATGTCTGACCTTTTTTTTTTTTGTAATTATTTCAGTAGATTGGAGATCTAATTTCTCTTTTTGTGTGTATGCGTGTGTGTTTCTTTTTTTTTTTTTTTAAGATTTATTTATTTGAAAGGCAGAGCTACAGAAAGGCAGAGGCAGAGAGAAAGAGAGAGGCTTCCTTTCACTGATTCACTCCCCAAATGGCCACAACGGCCCAAGCTGAGCCAATTTGAAGCCAGGAGCCAGGAGCCTCTCTGGGGCTCCCACAGGGGTGCAGTGGCTCAAAGACTTGGGCCATCTTCTATTGCTTTCCCAGGCCATAGCAGAGAGCTGGATCAGAAGTGGAGCAGCCAGGAGTCGAACCAGCATGCATATGGGATGTTGGCACTGCAGGCAGTGGCTTTACCAACTATGCCACAGTGCCAGTCTCATCCCATCTTTTATTTTTAAAGATTGTATTTATTTATTTAAGAGGTATAGTTACAGACAGTGAGAGGGAGAAACAGAGAGAAAGGTCTTCCTTCCGTTGGTTCACTCCCCAAATGACTGCAACTGCAGTTACAAAGCCAGGAGTCAGGAGCCAGGAGCCAGGAGCCAGAGCTTCTTCTGGGTCTCCGACGTGGGTGCAGAGATCCAAGCACTTGGGCCATCTTCTACTGCTTTCCCAGGCCACAGCACAGAGCTGAAAGAGGAGCAACCAGGACTAGAACCACTAGAACCGGCACCAATATCGGGTGCTAGCACTGCAGGTGGGGCATTAACCTACTGTGTCACAGCACCAACGCACATCCCATCGGTTTTTAGTGCAATCCAGTAAGTTCTTGTTGAACTTTCTTCTCATGTCCAGGCATGCATTCAATCTGTGATATAGAAAAAGTAGGGGATGAAGAAATGAGAAAGACATAGTTCTTGTGTTCTTAGGTCAAAGATAGCCTTGTGGTAGAAAAAAAGGAATTCGAGAGGCAGTTACTTTAAGAATTTCAACTTCATCAATAGCAGCTTTCTACCAAAGGACTTTGGGCAGAATAGTGACACACAGACCCCCACTTTAGATCAGAGTTTTTAAATTTTAATGTTTTATATATGTTTTAATGTTTTATATATGTATATAAAATGTATATGCTAAAGTGCATATACAAATTTATTACAATTGCGATGCAGCTTTCAATTCTGAAATTTTTAACAAGCTTCCAAGTCAAACCAATATTGCTGTTCCAAGGACCACCCAGTCAGAAGCAAAGTTTTAGATCAGTCCTTGTCCCCCACTTGCTAGAAGGCTGGATTAGGGGAAAAGATAATAAAGACATCTATATACTCAAGTGCACAGGCATTCATCTTGTAAGTGTTCTTGGTACCTGTGGTCACTATCCATACATTTATAGAAAACATTCAGATATCTTTATTTACTGTTCCCTCTGGAGGCCAATCCTATGTGTGTTTTAGGTCCTGGCTAAATACTTAACAGAGGACTAGAAAACTGCAAATACTGTTACTCTACAAGTCTTCTGCCTGCTCTAGTGTAAGAAAAGAGATGTTGGAAAGTGAAAAAAAATTGAAATAGAAATAAGATCAATTGTGACCTGAAAGCAGAAGCATTTTAGTCCCTAAGTGGAAACAGCTCTAGGGAGTGGGGCAAACAGAAATTGGCAAGGAGGTTGGTGAATAAAGAAGATGGACCGAGAATCTAAATATATTCTGATCTAAGAAAAATACTAATTGCAATTCTGTGCCTTTTTTTAGTCCCAAGAAATATTCATTAACACATGTATGAATTCTTGTGTCCTCACATATAATGGCACTGTGACATAAATATTGCTTTCCTGAAATGCCCCGACTTCTGGAATCGCTCACTAAGCAGTTATTTCAAAATCGAATGGAATAATCACAACTCTGCTCTATAGATGAGGAAACTGAGACACTTGGAGGTGTTGTGGCCCAATCACCTGACCCTTGTGCAGTGCTTTGTACCTATAACCCCACACTGAAAGAAAAAGAAAAAATATATAGAAAATACCCAACTCTAAGGCCCCTGGTATACTTAATTTAACTTGTCTGTAGAAGTTATAATAGTTATAAAAATACATTAAATATCACTTGGGATGTTTCATTTAAAAGAACTTTTGTCAGCAATAGAAATGAAAAAAGAGTAAGCTGTGACAAGCTGATGTGAAGTTATCATTTTAATATATTCAGTTTGACATATTTCCATAAAAGCAAGCTGTTCAAAACTTCAGATTTATTGCTCATGTCTCAGTGTTGTGTGTCACTGAAATCTGCAGTTGAAAACTCAAGAATAAGAAGGAAGTTGATCATCATTAGGTAATGATAATGCAGATCAAATTTGAGCTTTTCTTCAGGGAGAGCAGAAAAGGGTGGAGATGAGTGTGCACTAATTCTAAGACAGTATGTGCTGGTGTTTTCAGTGATGGATTGCTTCCTTGTCAGAGGCATTAGACAAACTACTTCTCCTGAAAACTAAATTGAAAATGATGTACATGTATTTGCAATGCTAATGTCCAAACCCCATAATTCTTAAACTGTGTGAAAAAGAAAGCAGTTAGTAAATTCTACATATGATTTTGTGTATATGTCTATATGTTCACACATTCACTGTTTTTTTTTTGTTTGTTTGGTTAAATAAAATTGGACTTCCTAAAGAGCCAATGCTTGGCCGGCGCCGTGGCTCACTAAGCTAATCCTCTGCCTTGCGGCGCCGGCACACCAGGTTCTAGTCCCAGTCAGGGCGCCAGATTCTTTCCCGGTTGCCCCTCTTCCAGGCCAGCTCTCTGCTGTGGCCAGGGAGTGCAGTGGAGGATGGCCCAAGTCCTTGTGCCCTGCACCCCATGGGAGACCAGGATAAGTACCTGGCTCCTGCCATCGGATCAGCGAGGTGCACCAGCCGCAGCACGCCGGCCACAGCGGCCATTGGAGGGTGAACCAATGGCAAGGGAAGACCTTTCTCTCTGTCTCTCTCTCTCACTGTCCACGCTGCCTGTCAAAAAAAAAAAAAAAAAGAGCCAATGCTTAAGAAAAATTACTGTATTTGCTCTGATTTTCAATAATCAAAATAATTTATGATGTCAGAAAGTAACTTGAGATAAATTTCTGATTAATTCAGATCAGATCAGAAAAAGCAATGTCTGAAAGCAAACAAATCAATAACTATTAAAAAAATTCAGGTTTTGAAATGCATTAACTGAATTCATAAAACCGTTACTTAACTTATTATATCATTGTTTTTACTTTTTATTTTAATTAATTAATTAATTTGAGAGAGTCGCAGAGAGGCAGGGAGAGAAAGAGAGAAAGAGAGAGAGAGAGAGAGAGAGGTCTTCCATCTGCTGGTTCATTACCCAGATGGCTGCCATGGCCGGAGCTAGACCAATCCGAAGCCAGGAGTCAGGAGCTTCTTCCAGGTCTCCCATGTAAGTACAGGGCCCCATGGTCTTGGGCCATCTTCCACTAGTTTCCCAGGCCATAGCAAAGAGCTGGATTGGATGTGGAGCAGCCAGGACTCAAACCATAGCCCATATTAGATGCCAGCACTGCAGGCAGTGACTTTAACCACTATGCCACAGTGCCAGCCTCCTATATCATTGTTTTTAAGTAGAGACTGGAATTGCTTTGAATGCAGGTCAAATTATTGACCTGCTCATCTTTGTATATCTTCTGACAATTTGCCAAGGATTGTTAAGCAGGATTTGTGAGCAAGCTCTAATGGGAACACTTTAGGTTAGTAGTTCTCAGTGACAGTAAGGGGATAGAATTTCCAAGTGTCCTTTGGGGATACTTGGACAAATACGAGAACGTTGTTTCCTCATTAACGTGGGACGGAGGTGCTAGTATCCTATTAGAGGATATGAAGAAAGTATTGATTTCAAATTTCCTACTACATCTTTATAACTTGATTTTTCTCAAGACTTTATTTTGTAAGAAATCACCAAGCTGTCTTTCAGAGCGACTTCACCATTTTACATTTCCACCAGCAATGAGTGAGAGAACCTGATGCTCCACATCCTTATCAGTATTTGCTCTTGGTAGTGTTTTAAATTTTGAGCATTTTAATAGATGCATACTGATATATCATTGCTGTTTAACTATGTACTTCTCTGATGACATAGGACATGAGGATCTTTTCATATGCTTATTTGTCATCTGTATGTCTTCTTTAGTGAGGTGGTCATTAAGGTCTTCAACCTACTTTTTAATGCAGCTGACATTTATCTTATTGCTGAGTTTTGGTACATTTAAGATAACAATCCTTTATCAAATACATCTTTTTGCAAATATTTTCTCTCAGTCTTTGGCTTGACTTCCTATTCTCTTGATCTTATCTTTGGCAGAGGAAAATATTTTTAATTTTAATAAAGTCCAGTTTATTGATTTTTTAATGGATTATGCCTTTGGTATCTAAACGGTCATCACCAAACCCAAGATCATCTAGATTTTTTTCCAATGTTATTTTCTAATAGTTTTATTGTTTTGCATTTCACATTTAGGTCTGTGGTAATTTTTGTGAATAATTCATCCATAATCATTTGAATCTAGAAGCTGCCTCCTTTTTACATAAAAACACTAAAAATTTTTGCATGGATTTAACATATGCAGAAATGGCTGTGAATTTAACTCCAATTTATGTAAATCAAAGGAAAGTAATATTTTACTAGGAGTTTTGTGCATTTATGAAAATTTCATTCCTGGGGCCGGCGCTGTAGCACAGTAGGTTAATCTTCTGCCTGTGTCACCGGCATCCTATATGGGCACCGGTTCTAGTCCCTGCTGCTTCTCTTCCACTCCAGCTCTCTGCTGTGGCCTGGAAAGGCAGTGGAGGATGGCCCAAGTGCTTGGGCCCCTGCATCCACATGGGAGACCAGGAAGAAGCACCTGGCTCCTGGCTTCGGATCGGCACAGATCGGGCCATTGTGGCCATTTGGGGGGTGAACCAACAGAAGGAAGACCTTTCTCTCTGTCTCTCCCTCTCACTGTCTGTGACTCTACCTCTCAAATAAATAAATAAAATCTTAAAAAAAAAGAAAAAGAAAATTTCATTGCTGACTATGGTATTGCTCATGTTATTGAATTCCCTCATGGAGCACAACTGTATCAGTCTTTATTTTAAGCCATTATTTTCCTAGTGATTTTAAATGGAGTTGAAAGCTTGTAGTCACGTTGCTTCATTATTCTACCATAGTTATATCAGAGCACATACATATCAACTTCTATGTGTTTTAAAATATCTTGTTTATTTTTCCTTTTTTTCAGTTAGGACATTATAGTAATGTTTTAAATAATTCACTCTTTTTTATCTTTTTCCATCCTTTTATTTAATGAATATAAATTTCCAAAGTACAGCTTATGGATTACAATGGCTTCCCCCCCATAACGTCCCTCCCACCCTCAACCCTGCCCTTTCCCACTCCCTCTCCCCTTCCATTCACATCAAGATTCATTTTCGATTCTCTTTATATACAGAAGATCAGTTTAGCATACATTAAGTAAAGATTTCAACAGTTTGCTCCCACACAGAAACATAAAGTGAAAAATACTGTTTGAGTACTAGTTATAGCATTAAATCTCAATGTAGAGCACACTAAGGACAGAGATCCTACATGAGGAGTAAGTGCACAGTGACTCCTGTTGTTGACTTAACAAATTGATACTCTTTTTTATGGCCTCAGTAATCACCCTAGGCTCTTGTCATGAGCTGCCAAGGCTATGGAAGCCCCCTGAGTTCACCGACTCTGATCATATTTAGACAAGGCCATAGTCAAAGTGGAAGTTCTCCCCTCCCTTCAGAGAAAGGTACCTCCTTCTTTGATGACCCGTTCTTTCCACTGGGATCTCACTTGCAGAGATCTTTCATTTAGGTTTTTATTTTTCTTTTCCCCCAGAGTGTCTTGGCTTTCCATGCCTGAAATACTCTCATGGGCTTTTCAGCCGGATCCACATGCCTTAAGGGCTGATTCTGAGGCCAGAGTGCTGTTTAGGACATCTGCCATTCTATGGGTCTGCTGTGTATCTCACTTCCCATGTTGGATCGTTCTCTCCCTTTTTGATTCTATCAGCTAGTATTTGCAGACACTATTCTTGTTTATATGATCCCTTTGGTTCTTAGTCCTATCATTATGATCAGTTGTGAACAGAAATTGATCAGTGGGACTAGTGAGATGGCATTGGTACATGCCACTTTGATGGGATTGAATTTGAATCCCCTGGTATGTTTCTAATTCTACCATTTGAGGTAAGTCAGCTTGAACATGTCCCGAATTGTACATCTCTTCCCTCTCTTATTCCCACTCTTATATGTAACAGTGATCACTTTTCAGTTAAGTTTCAGCACTTAAGAATAGCTGTGTATTGATTACAGTATTCAACCAAAAGTATTAAGTAGAACAAACAAAAAAAAATACTAAGAGGGATAACATATTAAGTTGCTCATCAACAGTCAGGGTGAGGGCTGATCAAGTCACCGTTTCTCATAGTGTTCATTTCACTTTAACAGGTTTCCTTTTTGGTGCTCAGTTAGTTGTCACCAATCAGGGAGAACATATGGTATTTGTCCCTTTGGGATAGTGAAATGGACACTATGGGAAACAGTGACTTGATCAGCTCTTGTCCTGAATGTTGATGTACAATGTAATACTTTATCCATTTTAGTATTTTTTTTTTGTTCTAGTACCATTGTTTGAACTCTGTAATTAACACACGATTATTCTTAGGTATTTAAATTTTAACTGAAAAGTGATCCCTGTTAGGAATTTGGAAAACATTACGCTGAGTGAAATAATTCACTCTTAAACAAGGATGTGTTTGGTAGATAGTATACAGCATGTATTACTCTACACACCTGGGATACATCACCAAAAAAACCAGACAGAAATCTTTGCCCTTCCTCTAGTGGAGAGAAATTCCTACCATAGAAAGTAAATGTAAAGCATGAGTAAAATACATTGTATGTTAGAAAGTAAGAGGTACTATGAATAGAAGAAAGGAAGCAACCAGGCTGAGTGACAAGGAATGCCAAATGTGTGGAGAGGGCAAATATTGCAAATTTAAATAAAGAGTTCTTGAAAGACATCCTTGGGAGGATCACATTTTCCAAAACCTGAAGGTGGTTGATTTATAGCAATAGTTAGAACAGCTATGGTCCCAGGACATGCCCTCTTTCTTGCAAAGTTTTCTCTAATTTATTCTTCACTTATCCCTAGTGGTTTCCTCTATCTTTCTATCTCTTGTTTTGGTTTTCCAGTTTCCTTTTAGGCCTCATATTGGCTACCATGGGCCATCTTAGGCATTGTTAAGATCCGTTAGAATTAAAGTGTTAGCTGACTTACTGCTTAAAACAGCTTTTCATCCATTAAAGCTACTGACAGTTTTGGGAACACTGATCTTTCTTGTGTGAGCCTATGATCTCTTAGGCTATCAGTGAAATAATGCACCTCAGTATACTCATCTCCTTTCTCCCTCAGTGTCAGCTTAGTTCTTTACTCGTGGGATGTTCCTCAGCTTTAGGTGAGTTATTTTGGCTTCGCCCATACAGCTGGATAATAAAATGATCCCATTACAGCGAATAGTGTGATCATTTCTAAGTTCCAATACACACATACACACGCAAAATGCAAACACCAACAGTGACATCAATATACGACTGTATGACAACAAATGTATCAGTTGGTTGATCTGAAACTTTATTTTCTTTTTAAAAAATTTCGTTTGGAATCCCATCTCCTGTGATCCAAATAATGAAATAAAAGAGAAGTCTTGCAGAATTTTGGATGTATAAAAGGAGTCTCATGATAGTCATTGTGGCACAGCAGGTCAATCCTCCACTTAAGATGCCCACATTCCATGTTGGAATGGCTGGAACATTCCTGACTATGCTATGCTTCTGATTCAGCTTCTTGCTAATGCACTTGACAGGCAGCATTGATGAGCTAATTACTTGGATTTCTGCCACCAAAGTGGGAGACCCAGGTGGAGTTCCCGGCTGCTGGCTTCCACCTGGCCCACCTCCAGCTATTGTAACATTTGGGAAGTGAACTAGTGACTGGAAAATCTCTGTTTGTCTCTCCCTCTCTCTTTGTCACTCTGCCTTTCAAATAACTAAAAACAAAATTGTTTTAAACAAAATGAATATCAAAGAATTTGGTGGAAACACATAGTTGAGATTAGTATTTTCAGCATCAGAGGAATTTTGGAGGCTGGCTGCACACACAAAATTTAAAAAGTTTGTGTTGAATTGCTGGCAGGAAAGACTGTGCTAAACATAAGGAGCAGTATTTAAAAAAATCTTGTTATTGTTTGCTTCAATTTGTGAATGTACAACCGAAAATAACACCCCTCAATTTTTTCTGAAAGAGATGCTGTTATCAAATCAATAATGCCCAAAGGAAAAAGAATGGAATGCTGAATAGTTTATAATAAACATGAAACTGCCTGCCTTGTAGCAACAGGGACAGTTCCCTCTTATCCGTGGATGTTTGATGCTTGGCTGATAAAATGTGTCAAGTCACTCCAAACATCATGCAGAGCATTCTACTTGGCCAAGGGCAAGACCATTTCTGCATTACCTTTTTTTTTTAAGATTTATTCATTTTATTTGAAAGTCAGAGTTACACAGAGAGGAGAGACTGAGAGAGAGAGAGAGAGAGAGAGAGAGAGAGAGAAAGAGATGTCTTCCATCCGCTGGTTCACTCCCCAATTGGCCACAACAGCCAGAGCTGCGCTGATCCAAAGCCAAGAGCCAGGGGATTCCTCTGGGTCTCCCACATGGGTGCAGGGGCCCAAGGACTTGAGCCATCTTCTACAGCTTTCCCAGGCCATAGCAGAGAGCTGGAGCTGCCAGGACTCGGACCAGTGACCATATAGTATGCTGGCACTGCAGGTGGTGACTTTATCTGCTAAGCCACAGTGCTAGCTCCTGATGACCTATTGTAAATTGCTTCAATCCTCTGGTTCTCAGTTTCCTTCTCTGTATAATGGGAATAATACTTTACCTAGAGAACAAATCCAGAGTTTTTAGAGAACTGAGGAAGAACCTATCTGGAAGTGTTTTGCAGCTTTAGGTTACTGCATAGATGTGGGGTGTTATTATATGAAGCTACTACTTCTTAAACAGAGAATAGCTACAACAGTGTCGGCACTGAGTAGTTATTGCCTTGGAGATATCTTTGTGGTGACTTAATGACGACTTAACACATGTACACATAATATCAAGTTTACTGTACTCTTTCAGATGCCCCCCATGCAACTGGCTTTCATAGAATATTATATTTCTGTAACATACTCCTTCCTATAATTGCTACTAAAAACCTGAAGGATGGCACAGGAACTGTTATTTCATCCTTGTTTACTTGTTTGTTTGCTGATAGGTTTCATGCAAGATTTTCAGAATAGACTGTGATTTTCTGGGAAATAATATATAACAAATATCTTTTTATTTTAGAGGGAGAGAAAGAGAGAGAGATGGAGAGGGCAGTAGAGAGAAATAATGCATTCTCATGCACTGGTTCAGTTCCCAGATGTCTGCCTGGCTCTGGGCCAAAGCCAGGAGCCCCCACATGTGTGGCAGGAATGGAATGTCTTGAGCTATGACTGTTGCATCCAAGGATCTACATTAACCAGAAGCTGGATTCAGGAGCTGGAGTGAGGAATCCAGTCCAGCCACTCCAATGTGAGATGAGAGCGTCCTAACTGCAAGACCGAATGCCTCCTCAGTATGACACACTAGAGAGAAATCTTCCATGCTGTGATTCACACCCTAAATTCCCACAACTTCCAAGGCTGAGCCACGAAGACCATCTGGATTGCCCACACAGGTGACATTTACCCAAGCACGTGGGCCATCTTCGACTGCCTCCCAGCTCCATTAACAAGAAGTTGGATCAGAAGCATGGAGTAACCAGGACTCAAAATTGCACTCCAATATGGGGTGTGGGTGTTCCAAGCAGCAGGTTGACTCACTCTGCCACAAAGACAGCCTCAATACGACACAGTTTAATATTCTGATACAGCTTGAAATTCCTGTCCTATGACAACAATATATCATGTAATAACAATCAGTAGCCAGTCAGTAGCTCATTCACTATTCCCACTAAAGAGTCGTTGCCTCGGTACTTTTTCCAATGTCCTTAGCTGTCAAATTTACTCATCAAACTTCTGGGATTTACCAAGACATATATGGCTCTGAGACTCTATCTTAAGTTTTTGCTTAGTACTCTGACACATTATGGAGTATGTTGTTCTGAATTCATAGTGTTGCACGAGAAACAAAAGAGAACTGCATTTTCTATTCTTTGTTCTGCATATTACTGCCTTCCCTTTCACTGTATGACTTTTTATTTGATGGTCTAAGTTATTCCTGGCCTTTCTTGAGGGTATCTGTTCCCAATAAACATTCGAACTTTATATGACCTCTGTTTATAGACATCCCAACTTGAATATCGACACATCATTGTTTTTTCATGTTTTGACCGCTTGTATGGTTGTAAGACTATATAAGCTGTAAGGTTGGGTCCTAATCCATGTGGATTTCTGTAGTTATCAAGGCCATCTTTAGAGTATGCAGCTATCTCAAATTCAGCACAGAACAGATTTTTTGCCTATGGGGCCTCTTAAAATTAACCTTCCTCTGCTATTCATATGAGGGGGACACAGCTATGTTTTAATTGGACCAGATGTTCTCAAGTGGCAATAAAAGTTCTAGCTAAACAGAGTGATTTAGATGACAAAAGAAATTTGAGTCTTGCCACTGCCAACTCAATTAAAAGATGCTACTTTTTTTGAAAAGAATTTGTCAGCTGCACAAAAGAATGACTTCAATGCTATGACAAACATAAAGATGCTTTTGGCCAGCATTATATGTGCGCTGTGTGCTGGCATATGCTTGTCTGTGTTAGACTGTGGAAAACTTCAAATTGTAAGACATGAAAATGACACGGTGGGACTTAAAAGCTTTTTCGGAATTCATGACTGCTCAAAACGGAGAGAGGCTTCTTAATTCTCTGGCAAGGTTTTGTTACTCACCACAGTCGACATGTCACATGATGGATGCTGTGCATTTTGAAAAGCTTAAGTACAGCAAATAGTCTTGAGTTTGAAATGAAGGCTCTTAAGCCGGGTACTTTGATCTGGCTCTCTCCAAAATAGGTGGTGTGCGCTTCGGCTTGGTGAATCGCTGACAACTATTGATTGTCCATTTGAGAGTAGTGCAATTAGTGCAATTTGTCAAGCTCCGTGTAATCTAAAGTGGAAATCCTAAATGTGAAATAAAAAAAGGTGGTTACTGTGGGCCTATCTCCTAGAATTTCTCTTTTTTTAAATTTAGGTAAGTCTGGAAAATGTAAGCATTAAGGAAGGGCACACATCTTGTCATAATTTCCCCCTTGACAATTTCCACTATGTTTAATGGTGGCAGTTTTAGACAATTTAAGATTTACTTTATGTCTGTGTTTTGCTAGGTCTGGAGTCTCTAAAGTACCTATGTCTACAGTGTTTGCATGGTTTCTTGATCTTACTAATGTAGCCAAGGAGACATTACAGTTATTGTTCATGTAAATAACAATATTCTCCTCTTTCCCATGTTAAAAAAAAAAACAAATGGGGGGATAGTGAGAACTCATGGGATACTAGTAATATTTCATTCTTAATTTGGGTGCTAGGGTATGGATGAGATTAGAGGACAAAAGAAACTCATATCTGTACACTTCATGCATTTCTTGCTATGTATAATGTAGTTCAGTAAAATGCTTGAAAATGTTTTTAAATAATGTTTATTAATATGAAGAGAACATATTTCATGTATTTCGTAAATACAATTCCAAGAAGACAATCATACTTCCCCTCTTTCTTCTCCTCTCCTTCTTTCTTTTCTTCCTTTGTTCACCTTCGGCACAGTCTCAGTGCATTCTATAATCACAGGCTGCTACACCACTAATCATAATATTCAGATATTATTTTTTTACTTATTTGAAAGACAGAGAGGGAGAGAGACAGAACTCTCTCTCACTCTTTGGTTCATTCCCTAAATTACTACAATAGTCGAGGCTGGGCCAGGCCAATGCAAGGAACTCAATCCAGATTTCCCACATAGGTTGCAAGGACCCAGCCACTGGAACTATCACCTGCTGCTACCCAAAGTGCACAATAACAGGAAGGTGGAATCATGAGCAGAGCCAAGACTTGGATGTAAGTGGGGCCGGCGCCGTGGCTCACTTGGTTAATCCTCCACCTTCGGTGCCGGCGTCACATATGGGAGCCGGGTTCTAGTCCCAGTTGCTCCTCTTCCAGTCCAGCTCTCTGCTGTGGCCTGGGAAGGCAGTGGAGGATGGCCCAAGTGGTTGGGCCCTGTATCTGCATGGGAGACCAGGAGGAAGCACCTGGCTCCTGACTTCGGATTGGCGCAGCGCCGGCTGTTGCAGTCACCTGGGGAGTGAACCAACGGAAAGAAGACCTTTCTCTCTCTCTCTCTCTCTCTCTCACTGTCTAACTCTGCCTGTCCAAAAAAAAAAAAAAAAGATTTATTTGAAAGTCAGAGTTTCATAGAAAGAGAAGGAGAGGCAGAAAGAGAGAGAGAGAGGTCTTCCATCCACTGGTTCACTCCCCAAATGACTGCAACAGCCGGCTTTGCGCCTATCCGAAACCAGGAGCCGGGAGCCTCCTCTAGGTCACCCATGCGGATGCAGGGGCCCAAGGACTTGGGCCATCTTCTACTGCTTTCCCAGGGACAGCAGAAGCTTGATCGGAAGTGGTGCCCATATGGCATGCCAGCACTGCAGGTGGTGGCTTTACCCTCTATGCCACCTGCTATGCCACATTCTAATTTAGAATTTTAACACTCTCAAGCAATGTGCCAAGAGGAGGATGTTTTGGGAGGAAAGAAAAACTTAACCATTTTCCTTATAATTATTATTAAAGAATGACAATATCCAAGAAAATATTGTGGAGTAAAAAAGAAATAGCAATGAGAGGAATTTTCCCTGCCAAATAATAAAATGTGTTATAAAGCAGATTTATTCTAATGGAGAATGGAAAAGAATATAAAATCCATATGCATGTCTTAATTTATTCAATTAACAGAAACCAGTTCCTAGCTCCTGGCTTTGACCTGGCTCAGCATCAGCTGACGCAGGCATTTAGGGAGTAAACCGGTTGGTAGAATAATCTCTCTCTGTTTATGTCTCGGTCTCTAATTTAGACCTCCATATGGGAGGCATGTCTACAAAACCATCTCTCACTCTCCAGCAGAGACTTCTTGGTTCATCAGGAAAACTTTAAAAAGGCCCCTGATTGGTGCAAAATTGGAATCCAAATTAAATATAAGGCATACATTGATATAATAACAAAGCCAAGAAATTGAGCATCCAATGAATAAGTTGTCTGCAAAACAGTTCCACATTATGCAATATAAACTGCATTTTTAAATATGTACCTCCTACCTTTCTCTGAAGGGAGGAGAGAACTTCCACTTTGACTGTGACCTTGACTAAATAAGATCGGAGTTGGTGAACTCAAAAGGCTTCCACAGCTTTGGCAACTCATGACAAGAGCCTAGGGTGATTACTGACACCATATACAAGAGTGTCAATTGTTAAGTCAACAACAGGAGTCACTGTGTACTTACTCCTTATGTGGGATCACTGTCCTTAATGTGTTGTCCAATGTGAATTAATGCTATAACTAGTACTAAAACAGTACTTTACATTTTGTGTTTCTGTGTGGGTGTAAACCGTTGAAATCTTTACTTAGTATATACCTAATTTATCTTCTGTATATAAAGATAATTGAAAATGAAAAAAAGATATGTACCTCCTTTGATTCTGCAAATAGTCTTCTATTCAAGAAGACCCAGTGATTTAATAATAATATCCTCTCACTTTTTATTTTCTAAAAATTTAACCATGTTCTTTTGCCCAAAGAGCTTATCTGTGTAAAAGTAAAGGTGTGTTTTGGGGTTTCTGGGACTTTACTTCATAAGTAATTAATTATATGAAGACTAGTTGCTGGTTATGGTACTCAGCAGTCAAACAACTGAATGCCTTGAAATTGTGGAAAACAGGCCGGCGCCGTGGCTCAATAGGCTAATCCTCCACCTTGCGGCTCCGGCACACCGGGTTCTAGTCCCGGTTGGGGCGCCGGATTCTGTCCCGGTTGCCCCTCTTCCAGGCCAGCTCTCTGCTATGGCCAGGGAGTGCAGTGGAGGATGGCCCAGGTGCTTGGGCCCTGCACCCCATGGGAGACCAGGAAAAGCACCTGGATCCTGGCTCCTGCCATCGGATCAGCGCGGTGCGCCGGCTGCAGCGGCGGCCATTGGAGGGTGAACCAACGGCAAAGGAAGACCTTTCTCTCTCTGTCTCTCTCTCTCACTGTCCACTCTGCCTGTCAAAAATTAAAAAAAAAAAAAAAAGAAATTGTGGAAAACAGAATGGTTTGCATTTCTTTTACAATGTAAAATTCGTAATTCCTATGAGAAACACTTTAAAATTTCCAAGGCATCTTAAATTGGCTTAACCTTGTACATTTCCTTTCCAAGATCATTTTATCTAGGTTGGCCATAGCTGATAGTTATTTGTCTCACAGAAGATCTGAAAGAACTCAGAGCTTGAATTCTCAATCTATTAATTTTGCTTTTGTAAAATGGATTCTTTTTTGTGAAAATAAGATGATAAATACAAAATGAAAATATTCCCCAATTGTCTTAGATTTACCTGAAAGAATTCCCATAGCCTACTGCAATTAGCACACTCAGTTTTCATATGAAAAAGTTGTGAATAATTATCCTTTCTCAATCTGAGTTCTGTTGGAACTCTGAGGACTTACCGCTACTGGATACTGTTTTTATGCATACTCTATTGCTCTCACATGTATTAATAGTGTGTTTGCCTATACAAAATACCTACTCATATAACAACTGGCCTTATCATATCTATACAACCTCATGTTGTATAGATATACAGAAGACACATTAATGTGTAGAAAAGAAAAGGATTTTACAAATCTGTAGCTTTCATTGAATGTCGATTCTCTCTCTTGGAAATGTAAGCATAAGTAAGCTATTTAAACTCTCTGGGCTTCAGATGTCTCATTTATGAAATGGGAATGATATTGGTACATGATTCTTATGTTGTCATGAGCTTTTCAAACAAATTATGTATGCAAAGCATTGTTGGCAATCCTTGGGATATAGTAGATGTTCCAAATATGTTAAATTTCTATTTAGTCCTGCTACCCAAATAGAGCTGGAGAGGTTTATCTAGAGACAGTGGCATAGCCTGGGGAAAGGAGGGATTCTAGACAGACAGAATGATACTGTGGATATTCCCTAAACAATCCCCGTTAAAGGGCAACCTTCCTTGATTCAGGTTAACCAGGCTCATATTTTTGTGTTACTCTGTTTCTTTTATAGATGAATCACATGTTTTCCCAGTTTGATTTTCAGCTTACTCAAAGGGCTGTCTTTTCTTCTCTAGTATCCTCTAGATTTATTAGAATTTTGAGTCACACTCAATAAATACATATTGAATCTTGGCCTACAATGGAGCACAGAATTATAGGGCTGATAGGGGCCTTTAAATCAGCTTGCACAATTAACTTCATTTTATAAATGAGAAGCTGATGATCAGAGATGTTACATTTCGTCCAGTTTGCAAAGCTAGCAAGTGGCAGAGCGGGCATTTAAACTCAGGTGTGTCTTATTCCTTTGACAGTGCTCTTTTCATTACCCAGCACTTCCTTCTTAATATGATGAATCTAATGTGTTTGATATTATAGATTAGCCCCTTGTGTCAGTACTTTGCTGAAAAATCTTCTCTGGGTAGCATCATCCATCTAAGTCAGAAGATCTTGCATATTAGCTTGCATTCATAATCATCTGGAAGGCTTGTTAAAACAAAGAATCTGGGGCTGGCATTGTGGCATAACAGGTAAAGCTGCCATCTGCAACACCAGGGTCCCATATGGGTGCCTGTTGGAGTCCCAGCTCCTCCACTTCCGATCTGGCTACCTGCTAATGCACCTGGGAAAAGGAGCAGAGGATGGTCCAAGTGCTTGGGCCCCTGACACCCACATGGGAAACCTGGAAGAAGCTCCTGGCTCCAGGCTCCTGGCTTTGGTCTTGTTCAGCCTCAGCCATTGTGGCCCACTTGGGGAACAAACCAATAAATGGCAGATCTCTGCCTCTTCCTCTCTCTCTAACTCTGACTTTTGAATAAATGAATAAACGCACAGAACATAGATTCCCATCCACAGAGTCTCTATTTCAAGATATCTAGGTGGAGCATAAGGTCTTTTAACAAATTCTCGACAGTGCTGAAGCCTCTTGTCCAGAGGCTTGTCCAGAGACTGCAAAATAGAAGAAAACTGAGCTAGACTAATTATGGCTTACTTTTTCTCTTCCTCTTAAAGCTAAAGCTGATCCTAAGGGACATTGTGTAATATGAGCTTCCTGCAATGCACAAATAGCATAGCACGACAGTGCATGGAAGCAGCGTTATCCTGAGAGCATTTTTCTTGTGTACAAAAGAGGGTTATTAAGCACCTAATATATAAGTACAGACTATTATAGTTCATTGGAACGTGAGTAATACCCAAAATATGTCCTCAAGGAGATCCCGTAACCTCATACAAAAAGGAGAGGACCCTTCCAGAAAAGGCTGGGGAAGGGCTGAGACTTCAGACGTGGTAGGGTTGAAGAAGCCATAATGTAGCTGCAAATGTGTTCCAGAAGGAAGCAGTTTAACACTTCCATTCACTTCAAGCATATTTCTAACAACTTTTGGGACATGAAAGTAACTTTTAAACACTAACTATTGTTTTAATATAATTCGCTACTTTAATTAAACACGTGGTATATATTTTCTCTAATTTATTCTTCATCTGAGCTATTATTAATTACAGTGATGTTTGAGGCCTGAGGCAATAATTAACAACCTTTGTAAGTGAGAAAAGACATCCTATATGTTGGAATTTCTGCCAATTCGTTTGGCAGAAGTGGAACTAATTCCAAACATGAGGAGCTCAGTGATGAATACATAAAGCTATTTAATGATTTTAGTCTTGACTCTTTCTGGCTCTCTTTTGGACATTCCTAATACAGATCAATTGTCCCCCAGGGGCTGTATATATAAGCTTGGGTGGTGGTGGGATCTTGATTCCCATGAAACTGTATGAGGAAATATCTGGGGACAGGTTTGCCATTTTTCCCCCTTGGGTGGGTGTATATAGCTTTCATAAAATTCTTACGTATTGTGATACCTACTGAGGGGAAAACAAAATAATCATAATCCAAGAACTCTGACTTTATTGTTGTTCTTACATCCCACCTGTCTTCACTGTAAGTCTGGGAGGCCTCTTTCTTTCCTGTTCTGGGAGGTGGGATAGAGGAACTGGTACCTTAGGCCAGAGAAAGGGAATCACTCCAAGAAGCTTTCTATTTCCTTAGGTCTGTCTGTCTTTCTTTCTTTCTTTCTTTCTTTCTCTCTCTCTCTCTCTCGTTCTCTCTTTTTTTTTTCTTTTGGAAACCACTGTTTCATTATACGGATTAGTTGCTTTTTCTTCCTATGTTATTACTTAATCTCTTCATCTAGCTGTCACTTAGGTTTTAGTATATAGAAAATTACTAACCACGGCACCTAGAAAATTCCTTGGCCAAGGTAAATACTGATATGTGAGGCTTAGTGACTTCCCCTGGGATGAACATCCATGCAGTTTTCTCTTTCTCATCCCTTCCACCTATCTATCTCTTACCAACTTGCAAGGCTGAGTTCAAATATCTCTTCCTCCATAGCTACCTGTAGAACTCTTCTGTGCTGCTCCTGCTAGTATAATTTTTAACGTCTTTCTATATGTCATTTTACCACCTCAGATCAGGTACATAAAATAATTGTTGAAAAAATTTCAACAATGTTGTAAGTTTATCAGCATCATTATTCCTATTTGGGGTAGGAAAAAATCATTCCATCAAATCACTCCATCCTTAATCTTCCCACCTCAGCACATACAAGTTATTCTAAGTACACTGATACCCCATAAATTCATGGGGGTAACACAGTTGATGGAAAAATAAATCTTAGAGTGAGGCACAGAGCATCCATGCTTTCCAGGAAAGACAGCTGCATCAGCAACTTGCATTTTCATTATACTAGGTATCCATTACAATCTAACAGGATCTAAATTATGGATTCAACCAGCAGTTACAGTAGATTAGAAAAATTTCACTTTTCAGTTTTCCTGCTGGGAATACTATGGACCAATTTAATCTCCAATGAATATGTTTCAGTGCAGGATATGTGCTAAGTGCTGAAGACATTTCTTCACTGAATTATCATTAATTTAGAGGAATATAGTCAGCAGTCATCATTGAAAATACTAATTTAACACTAAGTGATTTAATAGTTGAAATGTAGCTAATACTTTCACCTGCTTTATCTCGCTTGTTTCTTATAAAAGCCCAGCAGGAAATACAAGTGGGTCACTCATGGTCATTCAAGAGTTTTACCTGTATCCTTTCTCCAATTACTATGGCCTTAACCACCAAACAAGACTGCCATTCTAATCCACTTACCTGCCTATTTTGCACCAGATTCAAAAGGAAAATTTGCTTTTCATGAAAATCACCTTTCCTTGGCAACTTCGTAATATAAATCTACCATTTTAAAACAGCAGAGAAAAGGTAAAGCTTAGATAAAAGTTGATTTGACAACCTAATGGAGCATACTTCTTAGGTATTTGAAAATAATATCATTCAAACACCATCATTCAGCAGTCTTTAATTTCAGCAAGTAAGGGGCATGTTTATTTGGCATTTGAAGAAGAAAACTGAGACTACTAAATCATACAGTAGAAGGCAGCAGGGGCCGGGGCCGGCGCTGTGGCACAGTGAGTTAACACCCTGGCCTGCAGTGCCGGCATCCCATATGGGAGCTGGTTCGAGACCTGGCTGCTCCACTTCCAATCCAGCTCTCTGCTATGGCCTGGGAAAGCAGTAGAAGATGGCCCAAGTCCTTGGAACCCTGCACCCATGTTGGAGGCCCGCAGGAAGTTCCTGGCTCCTGGCTTCAGATTGGTGCAGCTCTGGCCATTGTGGCCAATTGAGGAGTGAACCAGCCAATGGAAGACCTCTCTCTCTCTCTCTCTGCCTCTCCTCTCTCTGTGTAACTCTGACTTTCAAATAAATAAATAAATCTTTTTTTTTTTTTTAAAAAAAGAAGGCAGCAAAGAATTCCAGTTTGACCAGTTTTTTTTTTTTTTTTTTTTTGACCAATCTTTGTTTGGAAAGGTTTCCCTAAGATTCCCATGAACAGTAACTTAACTGTTTCCTTCAGTTGTTGAGAAATGAAACATTCCAATTGTCTAACATATATATATATGTGTGTGTGTGTGTGTGTGTGTATACTTCATTTTTAGTAGTTCACACTGTATGGATGCCTGTAAATTTTTTTCCTAGTAAATCCCTTGTCTTGAATGGCTTATGGTTCTTTGTCTGGATACTGCTTATCGAGTATGAGTTTACAGTGCTGAAGTGTATTATTTCCTTAAAACTCATAGAAAGAGACAAACCAAATTTCTCTGACTCATTCCTTTTGTACCTGCTCTTCTTTCTGTTGGGACTGTGTTTCCTATTCATCTGATAATGGTTAAATGTTTTTTATGACCCATGTTGAAATTCACTTCCTAAATGAAACTCTAATTGGTTGCTGCAAGTAGAATTATTATTTTCCTCCTCCGTGCTCTATCTCTATCTCTATTGTTATTGCTATCACTCTCTCTCTCCCTCTATCTTTCAAATAAATTATGTACACACACACACACACACACACAGGAAGAGAGGGAGAGAGACACAGGGTGAGGAGAGAGAGAGAGAGAGAGAGAGAGAGAGAGAGAGCGCTTCCATCCTTTGGTTCACTTGCAAAATAGCCGCAACAACCAGGGCCAGGTCAGGTGAAGTCAGGAGCCAGAAACTCCATTTGAGTCTTCGATGTGGGTGGCAGGGGTGAAAGTACTTGAGCCATTATTTGCTGCTTTCCCAGAAGAATGAGCAGGAAACTGGATCAGAAGCAGAGCTGGACCTCCAATCAAGGCATTCAAATATGGGATAAGGGCATTCTGAGCAGCGTTTTCATTGTTGCATCAAATTCCCCATTTCCTTAACACCTCCTAGAAGCCATTGGAATTTATTGTTTAATTCTGTTTCCCCATCTTGACCACGAGTAGTATCAGATTAGAAATTCTTTTTGATTCCTTTGTGTTTCCCAGAGTCTAACACATCATGCTCCTCATCCTCATCTAATATTTATTGAATGGTGAGAATCTTACAGAGGGTAATTTTTAACCTTATAGAGGATAATTTTGAGGCTTGTAACGTTAACCTAGTTTATACTCCAAGAAAGCTTATGGTGCATGAAGGTCATGAAACTTGTATAATATCATGCACTTCCATAATTTAGAAGTCTGCTTTTTAGAACGGGTCATCAAAGAAGGAGGTACCTTTCTTTGAAGGGAGGAGAGAACTTCCACTTTGACTATGACCTTGACTAAGATCAGAGTTGGTGAACTCAAAAGGCTTCCATAGCCTTGGCAGCTCATGACAAGAGCCTAGGGTAATTACTGACACCATATACAAGAGTGTCAATTGTTAAATCAACAACAGGAGCCACTGTGCACTTACTCCCCATGTAGGATCTCTGTCCTTAATGTGTTGTACAATGTGAATTAATGCTATAACTAGTACTCAAACAGTATTTTACACTGTGTTTCTGTGTGGTTGCAAACTGTTGAAATTTTTACTTAATATATACTAAACTGATCTTCTGTATATAAAGAGAATTGAAAATGAATCTTGATGTGAATGGGATGGGAGAAGGATCGGGAGATGGGAGGGTTGTGGGTGGGAGGGAAGTTATGGGGGGGGAGCCACTGTAATCCAAAAGCTGTACTTTGGAAATTTATATTTATTAAATAAAAGTTAAAAAAGAGTTCTGCTTTTTAAATTAAAACATACTTTCAGTTGGGATTCATAGAACATAAAATTAATTCTTCAAAAATACACAACTAAGCAGCATTTAGTATGCAGTAGTTCTAAGATCCCCAAAACTATGGATAATATTGAAAACTATATTTAATATCTTATTTTCCACACATACAAACCTATGATAAGGTTAATTCATAAATTAGATAGAAGATAAACAATTATAAATACCAATGGAATAGGACAATTATAATGATATGCTGCAATAAAACTTATGTGAATGTGGTCTTGCTCTTTACCTCAAATTATCCTATTGCATTTTACCCACCCTTCTTATACTATTGTGACATGATGCAATGCCTATGTGATGAGATCACATTTTTCTAACACATATAGCTAGATGAACACAAGCACTGTAATAATGTCATAGTTAATCCGATAACCAGGATGATTACTAAGAAACTAATGGCTAGGTATTATATATAGTGTAAATATGTTAGAAAAAGGAATGAGCGAGTAGGAAGGAGCAGCAGTCATGAAATTTCATCATGCTACTCATAATGGCACACAATTTAAAATTTATGAATTGTTTACTTCTGGAATTTTCCATTTAATATTTTTAGACCATGGTTGACCATGGGTAACTGAGCTGTGAAAATCAATAACTTCTGGAAATGGGTGATCACTGATTTCACAATGTTGTGCAACCATTGCTTCTATCTAATTTCAAAACAGTTTCATCACTATGCAAACAAACGCTGTACTCCTTAAACTCCCCATTATCCTCCCTCCAACCTCTGACAACTACTATTGCTCTGTGTCAATTGTTAGCCAGTTCTGGAAGGTTTATATAAATAGAGTCACACTAGATGTGACCTTTTGTGTATGAGAACCCTGAATTTTATTTCACTGCTCCCTAGACCTAGAGAGCGTTCATTCCCTTAGCTACGTTTCCTGCTTTACATTATAGGTGCCTACTATATGTTTTTGATGGATGGATGGATGATAGAATTAATTGTTATTAATCGATTTTCTAATTGTTTTCTGCTTAACCTTGTTATTTATTATTGATAAGAGATCCTTTGTAGGGGCCGGCATAGGAGTGCTACAGGTTAGGCTGCTGATTGCAACGCTGGAGTCCCATATCACAGTGCTCTTCCAAGTTCCACCTGCTCCACTTCCCATTCTGCTTCTTTCTAAAGAACCTGAGAAAACAGTGGAGGATGACCCAATGATTGAGCCCCCATCACACACCTAGAAGACTCAAATGGAGTTCTTGGCTCTGGCTTTAGTTTGTGGCCATTTGGAGAGTAAACAAGTAGATGGAAGATTCTCTCTCTCTCTCTCTCTCTCTCTCTCTCTCCCTCTCCCTCGCCACTTCTCCCCCTATCACTCTGTATTTCAAATAAAAAATAAAGAATTTCAAAAAGAGATTGTTTTCTGCTTTTACCAAGTTTCAGTCTGAAAGAAAGCTGCTTAGTTGTAGCTGAGCAGAATGGAAGGTAGTGAGGAAGCACAGGTATGGTTAGCTTTTCAGGACTGTTATTTCAAATTGCAACCTACGACTGATTTAGTCATTATCACATTTTTTGGATAAATGCAGAGGGGATTAGGTGATAGGAGTGATGCTGGCCTGCTACACTGTGTGAATGGATTATTATCAATTTGGTTGCCAGAACTAGAGGAGGAGGCTCCTGGGGAGGAAATGAATGCAGCTCTTCCCAGTAACCAATTTTCTCCCATATGTGAGCTATTGCTTGGATAGAAATGAATTTTGGGGGGCTGTCTTTTCTGTGGGTTGCCCAGAAGATTTGAGCAGTGCCTCCTTGATTGGAAGCAGTTTGATTTGTTTTCAAGTGTATTTGAGTGTAAGGGTTTTTTTGTACTAACAATGTGGGAGGTGACTTTTGACCTGCTTGGAAGGCAGTCAAACACATGAGGTTTAATCTGTAATGACTGACCTATCTGGTTATAATTTTAGAAAATTCCAGATAGATACTTCACTTTTTCATTTTTCTACAGAACTTTGTTAGTTTTATATTGCCTACATGCTGCAAATCACAGTAAGCATTCTTAACTCTGTGTCTCTGTGTCTCTTTTATTGAAAATGAATTTATATTTTTACTGATGTGGCAATAGAAAATTAATACATTTAACTCCTAGATTATCTTCTTTTTGAGGAACAACTTCAAATCTAGCTATTCTCATTTTGTTTTATGACGAGAAGAGGAAATTCACTTTTAGTTATATTTATTTCAAGGGAAAAGGGAGCAAAAGCTATGGATCATAATTTTAAATGACCTCCTACAATTTATGTGTGAATTTGGGAAAAGAAACAATTATAATTACAATTTTAGGCACTATTAATTGTTTATGCCTATATGAAGACCTTACCTTTTTGTTTTCATTAATTTCACATGGAATTATAACAAATAATAGAGATTCAGTATACCCTCCAAATACATTCCCAGAAAGTCATGAAGGCTATAGTACAATGTTACAACTAGGATATTGATGCTAAAACAGCAAGTGTACAGAGTAATTCCATCACCACAAGGATCCCTGTGTTGTATTTTTGTAGCCACTCCTATATCGTCTCAATCTTCATCCTGAAACTTGGGCAACCACTATTATGTTCTCTATCTGTATAATTTTTACATTTCAAGATTGCTATATACATGTACACTTGTGATTATATAGTATGCAACCTTTTTTTTTTAATTTTTTATTTGACAGGTAAAGTTATAGACAGTGAGAGAGAGAGACAGAGAGAAAGGTCTTCCTTCCGCTGGTTCACTCCCAAATGGCCGCAATGGCCGGCGCTGTACCGATTTGAAGCCAGGAGCCAGGTGCTTGCTTCTTCCTGGTCTCCCATGCGAGTGCAGGAGCCCAAACACTTGGGCCATCCTCTACTGCCCTCCCGGGCCACAGCAGAGAACTAGACTGGAAGAGGAGCAACTGGGACTAGAACCTGGCGAGCATATGGGATGCCAGCACCGCAGACAGAGGATTAACCAAGTGAGCCACGACGCCGACCTGCAACCTTTTAGAATTGACTTTTTTTCCACTCAGAATAAGTATCTGGAGATTCCCCTGAGTTGTTGAGTTTGGCATTGTCTTCTTTTCAAATGTATTTAAGGTTTACAGCATGATTTTTTTGTCAGTTGATGCAACTCAGTAATTTCCATTGAATTGGAAGACAATTCATCACAGAAATTTAAGGTAGGTCTGGGGAAAACTGTCATTTACAATCAATGATGAAACAGTTTGTCTTTGGTAATATGATTACAAATGAAGAATACAAGATGCAAGTATGAATGCCTCTGAAGCAATGCCACCAAGTCCCTATGGTTCGGTTGATTGTGTCTGTCTCCACATTGCTTCTTTAGGATAACACAAATACAAATGAGCACCGAATACTTTCTGCTTTATAGTTCTCCCTTTCTATTCCTAGTATTGACAGCTTCATGCAGAAAAAAATTGGCTTTTGAAGCATTATTACTTCTGTAAATTAATTTGGCCAGGTAGTCTATTGACCAAAAGGTTAGATGACCCTAAGCATCAATAGTAAACTTCTTGGTCTTCTGATTGGTTTCTCACTATTTTTTTCCTGTAAAACAAAAATAAAACACAAGAAATGTTACAGAATCAGAGTGTAAAAAATGTAAAATTGTATATGCTTCCCAAACACACGGATATTTTTTTCCTCTACGTTTTCACCATGGCAGTATAAGTAGTGAGTCTGATGATACAACATGAAACCGGTTACTGAATCAGCAATGAGCTTAATGGTTTCAGCAATGCACACTCAAGAAAGGCTGAAAGTATGCTAAGTTTCATCTAAAAGGGGCATGGGAGAGGAGACTGGGGAACTCAGGCCACAGTCATGAAAGGATAGAATAGGGTTTCTGGGTGTGATATGTTCACCATGCCAAATTCTTTGAAAATACAATATGGAATAACAATTATTAACAAATGATGGAGAGAGATGGTTGTTATCCACTTGTGTGCATGAAATACAGTGGAAACACATTGTTGCATAGATTCCAAATAAATAGTTGGATATCAGCTTTAATAATGATACTTGAGGGCATCTCACAGTAAGTCAGAAATGATCTTCAAATGGCTCTGATTTCAGAAATACAACAGCAAAAAGCAGCACCATAGACACATCAGTTTCAGCCATTAAAAGATGGATTGTTCTTAAAAATTGTATTTTCCTTCCTTAATTTTTGGTCAGTGAAGCTAGCACTTGTTTGCTGAACTGTGGAAGAATTTCAAGGTCACACACATTATTCATGATAAAGCAACCAAGCTGATGAGTCTGACTTAATTCAAGAATAACCAGCATGGGAGAGAGAGACACACACACACAGAGAAAGAGAGAGAGAGAGAGGGAACATGGAAGTTAACCACGATTGCTGGTGCTCTCTCAAAGGAAGAGGGCTTAAGAGATGAATTCACAAAGGTAGGCTGATCTCTACAAAAGACTGAATGCCATGTATAAATCCTCATTAATCTCCAGAAACAAGAACACCACACACTGTACATACTTTGATTTACGCATTCTGTGACAAAGGGAAAGAAAGACACCATGAAAATGTTGTAAATATGTTAACTACGATATGAAACCAAAGTCCAGAGTTTGGCAGGTAACTAAAAGAGGGTTATCACAAAGGTCACATAGCAAACGTTTTGATGTATTTAATATATAGCAATTTAATAATAAAAAGAATTATTTAAATGAGGTCACAGTCCTGAATTATGTGCATGACAGTGTTTGATTTAATATTGGTGGGCTGGGACCTATGATACTATGGACTCAACTGTCAACACTGATAAGTCACGATCAAGAAGGGACACAGAGTTGCAATGTTTTCTTTTGGTGGCAAAAATTCTGAAGAGGAAAGAATACTTCTCTACAAAAACAGCTGTGATCTTCCAGAAAGAAAAGAATCCCCATCTGCATTAAATTGAAAGGGAAGAGAAATCACATTGGATTTAATACACTAAGATATGGAAAACCCTCTCATTTAGGTCACTTGTACATCACTCTGGTTCCTTCAGAATGAGCCCTTTAAGGAGAAACCCATTCACATGAAGCAGAGTAATTGAAACTTGAGTCGGTAGTGCTTGACATTGAGAAATCCTGATATGTTGTAGGATTCTGGGCTGGGCACAGGAGCCATACACACAGTGTTCACGCTACAGAGCCCACAATCCACAGCTGTCTCTCAGGCAGGAGCACTATGCAACCTGATGGCCTTTTCCCAGAATTCTTCATGGTAGTAACTGCTATGACCAGCAAGCAGTAGACACAAGGAAAGGCATTCTTGGGAAAAGCCTCCAAGAACATTCCTTCTTAAAAATTCAACCCCAAGATGGAAACCTGTCACAGTTGTCTTGGCCATGGCTTTTTCAACCCACCATCCACATGTAGATTTGGTTCATATTCCTTTCAGAAAGAAAACTTTACCAAAGAACTCTTGAAAGCATACTGATTGAAAGAGAGAATAGGGGAATAAGAGCTTATGATATAAGGCTGGGAAGAACCTATGATGCAAACATTTTCCACATGGTGCTAGATAATGATAAAAGACAATCATAATGGGATTAGAAATAATCTGTCTATGTTTATATCATGTGAGAAGAAAGAGCTACAGAGTCACTTTCTCTTACACGTGTCTGAGGCCCCGATAGGAAGTGTCTGTAGATGTCGTGGTGCTGATGTGTTGATGGATGCTTTCCAAATAATCTTTATGTTTTACTCTAGTTCTCCACTTCCCCTCTCCCGCCGCAGGTGAGTATGAGAGATACTGGAACGACACAGGAACCACTACTTCTCCTGGCAGGAGAAATACAGCCAGAATGGCACACCGCTTAGTGGTACTCAGGCAATAGGTTAGACTGATGGATAAAATAGGCTAGTTTGGAAGCTAAAAGAACACCTGATACCTGAGAAGAAATTCCAAGACTAAAGCAAATGACACTAAAGCAAAAACATACTTTTACAGATAGACTTGTGCCTAAATTGTCTACTGCTCTTGTAGGAGGGGATAAGAGAGGTTGCCTCCTGCCCCTTTGCTTATTAAGGACATGGACACCTCATTCAGCAGTGAATTCACTACAAACGGCCGCATACCCATTCATAATTCTTGTTTCTTCTTAACAATCAAACACAAAAGTTCAACAAAATTGAGCCAATTTTTTGGTTATGCATAATATATATGCCTCCAAAAAGAAAAGAAAAATTAAAAAAGTACCCTCACTAAAGTTTCCCCAACAAATCTTCCAAGAAGATCTCTTGAAGGCATTATGGTAGACTCAGGAAAAAACTTAGAAAGCTGCCCAAAGAGGTACTTATGAGAAAAGAGTAGTTCTGGAGTTAAAAAGACACTTTTACAAGATACTTATCTATTTCTCAAAGAGGTCAGAAAAATAAATCACACACATTGCATTTTTTTAAGATTTTTCAATTTATTTATTTGACAGGTAGAGTTACAGACAGTGAGAGAGAGACAGAGAGAAAGGTCTTCCATCCGATGGTTCACTCCCCAAATGGCCGCTATAGCCAGAGCTGCGCCATTCCGAAGCCAAGAGCCAGGTGCCTCTTCCTGGTCTCCCATGCGGGTGCAGGCATCCAAGCACTTGGGCCATCCTCCACTGCTTTCCTGGGCCACAGCAGAGAGCTGGACCAGAAGAGGAGCAGCCGGGACTAGAACCCGCACCACATGGGATGCCTGCACTGCAGGCTGTGGCTTTACCCAGTACGTCACAGCTTCAGTCCCAGTACGTTCAATTTCTACATTTATTCATCCTATATAATGGCAAATATGTACCCTGCGGCCATTATCTCCCCATTTCCTCTACCTCCCTTCCTCAAGTAATCACTGCTACTGTCAATTTCTATGTATTCAACTTTTTATATTGCATGCCAAATTAGTTATTTTTTTAGGAAACATGAAGGAATTGGAAATAGTCAGGTCTCAATCTCATTGTCTGTCAGAATTTATTCAGTGTAAATCAATTGATAAAATGGAAAGTTAGCATTCTCGTGTTCTAATTCACGTGTGCTACTATGTGCTTCCAGTCTGTTTCTGCATTTCACTGGTTCCAGAAACATAAACTCTTCAAGGACATGGACCGTGTTGTGCTTACCCATCAGTATTGATTTTCTGTTCTGGACTGCACTTACCACAAAATCAAGAAACTACAAAAATAATCTGAGGGTTTGAAAAGTGGCAAGTAGTATTTGCTGTTGTGGCTGACACTCAGAAAAAGAATCTGCTAAGGGCCATTTATCATTGCAGTTTTCCACTGAGACTATAAAAATAGATCCAAAGGTTATAAAATGATATATGAATTAAGTAAAACAAAAGAGAAAAGTATAGACCCTGATCTTGTTTTGTTGAAATTTACTTGCCAAAGAGAATGCAATGCAGAGCTTTCAAATTCAACAAACTCACAAGCTATATCTTCTATGTTTAATAGAGATGCCATGCCTTGACTAGCCTTTAGATCACTTGAAAATTCAGGTTAACTTCCTAGTGAAAAGAAATAGTTGTGTAGAGTTCAAAGAGCTTTGGTATATTTAAAACCAGTATTTCAGGATAAATATTTCAGGCATATATTTTATCATAGCTAAATGGAAACAAATAGACTTGCAATTCAGAAAATATGGATTTAAATTATATATCATGGATATGCTTACTAACTCTCTGAGACTGGCAAGATACCCACAAGCCCCGGTTATAGATATATGATATTGGATTTTATTACTATTTATGCCACTTTAGCATTATTTTCACCTGCTTAGTATGTGCTCTAGTATCTGTTCTAATACAAATATATATTTATGTTTATGAAACACACTATTTTATGCATATTTAATTACATGTTATATACAGATATAATTATAAACTTGGTAATGTTTTGCATTATATTTTTAACAAGTATAATTGGTTAACAGTTAAGGCTTAGTGAATGAGATGAGAGCTCATGATGTGTCTATGATTTCATTGTGGTGGGAGTGCATTTGGTATCACAGTTTATAAAGCACCCTGAGGTCTGATTTCTGCCTGGCTTTCTCGCCTGACTGAACACTGAGTGAATACAGTCAATTTCCTCTACTTTTTCATCATATGCTGTCCCTTTAAATAGAATAATCTCACTTCCCTGTCTCCACTCCCTGACAATTTTTAATTATCTTTCAGATTGTAGCTTAGATGTCATATTTTTGGGGAAGCTGAGTTACACATACAGAGATTTCCTGAATGCAGATACAGATACAGAGCTTGCTTGAATACTCAAATCTTTCTCAGTAAGAATTTGTTAAAGCTCTCCTGCCTGGGTTAAGGTCACTTTTTCATTAGCGTATGTCCACTCAATTTGTCAAGGACATTGTTCTCTTTCTTTCTGACCTATGTTCTCCTAAAAGCCTCAAAAGGACCCCTCATCTTATGATATAGTAGATTCGTTGTCCAGATGTGAGAACAGGACTTCCCCCAAACACAAAATTGACATATAGTTACTGTTAATGGCATTACTTTCTCTCTGATATCTGTGTTTATCGCTTGTCTTTACATCTGCACACTCTACATATTCCCACAGGACTCATAACTGAGGAACAGTGATAGTCCTTTCTCATTTTAATGGAAAGACAAGTTGTTTATCTGTCCTCTGGAGGAACCTCTGTCTTCTTTTGAATTTGAAATAAATAGTTTCATGTTTTATTTCCTGATTTCCTTCCTGCAGGGAAAGGTAAGATTAAAAGGACACTCTACCCTAGAGATTGCAGCTGTGTCTTAAGGTTCAGTGGAGCTAATATTTAACTCTTTTCTTTTCCTACATGATGACTGTACATGAATCAACTCACTATGTAATCCCTGGAGCTGGACAAGTTAATTTAATAACCTTGTAGAAGGGAGATCCTGATGTGCAATACACCATTGATTGGCCATGGCCTGAATTATTCCACTGAGCCTAGTGACCAACCAATAATGTTTCCTTACAATGAATCATTATATTTACAGACTCTACGATCTCTTGGCAGATTCTGAACACCTACTAATGATACTGATGATTAAGATGATGGTGATAACTACCATGATTACAGGATGAAAATGATGATTTTTATAATTCATTTGCATTGCTCACTGGAATGTAAGCACCATAAAAAGAACGACTTTATAAAGTTTTCTTTGCTTTTTTTATTTATTTATGGGGGAGAAAGAGAGATCTTTCATCTGCTGGCTTACTCGCTAAATGCCTGCAGCAGTTTGGACTGGGCCAGTCTGAAGCCAGAAGCCAGGAACCGTAAAGTCCATTCAGGTCTCCCTTGTTAGTGGCAGGAGCACAACCACTTGAACCACTTGAGGGTGTACTCTGGCAGAAGACTAGAATCAGATGCAGAGATGGGATATGAACCCATACTACGAATGATCAACATTTTTATTTTATATATTTAGGGAGTGAAACATGTTGTTTTGGTATAATTATCCATAGTGAAATGGTTATTAAAGTGAAGAAATTAACATATTGAATCTCATGTAATTAACATTTTAGTGTGTGAGTATAGCAAGAACTACTAAAAATATACTCTTAGCAAAAATCTTGAGTCTAATACAATGTTTTAACCGTAGGCCTCGTGTTTTCCATTTTATCTTTAGACTTATTCATCCTACCTGTTTATGACTTTGTATCTTTTAACTTACATCTCCCCCTTTTCTGCCCACCACTACTCTTCTCTATCCCTCCTCAGCATCATACAAGTAAATCATACTGTGTGTTTGTCTTTTTACATGTAACTTATTTCATTTAGCCTCATGTCCTCCAGTATCACCTGTGTTGTCACAAATACCAGTTCATTCATTCATTCATTCATTAAGGTTGAGTAGAATTCCATTTTGTATATCTCCCACATTTTATTTGTCCATTCATCTACTGATGTATACCTAGATTAATTCCATATCTTGGCTATGGTGAATAGTGAACACAGGAATGAAATCTCTGCAACATACTGATTTCATTTCATTGGGATATATTCAAAAGAGAGGGATTATTGGGTCTTACGATAGTTGTATTTTTGTTCGTATCATCATATCAAAGATATATCTTAAAACTTATTTTAGGGGCTGGTGCTGTGGCGTAGTGGGTTAAGCCACCACCTGCAGTGCTGGCATCCCATATGGGCACCGGTTTGAGACTCAGCTGCTCTACTTCCCATCCAGCTCTCTGCTGTGGCCTGGGAAAGCAGTGGAAGATGGCCCAAGTCCTTGGGCCCCTGCACCCACATGAGAGACCTGGAAGAATCTCCTGGCTCCTGGCTTCAGCCTGGCACAGCCCTGTCTGTTGCTGCCAATTGGGGAGTGAACCAGTGGATGGAAGACCTCTCTCTCTCTCTGCCTCTCCTCCCTCTGTGTAACTCTGACTTTCAAATAAATCAAAATTTTTTTAAAAAAAGAATATATTTAAATATAATAATATGATATGATAATACTATATATTGTTTAATTATGTATTTATTTTCTTTTGATTTAAATGGAGAGAGACCGAGAGGGGGAGACAGAGAGAAAGATATCGTCCATTCACTGGTATACTCTCCCAAGTGCCTAAAATACCCAGGGTTGGCCCAGGCCAAAGCCACAAGCCTGGAACTCAATCTGCATCTCCCATGTGGCTGGCAGAGAAACAGCTGCTTTAACCATTACCTATTTCATCCCAGGGTGTACATTAGCAGAAATCTGGATTGGAAATGGAAGATCCAAGACTCAAATCGGGTACTCCAATATGGGATATCCATGTTCGAATCAGTGTCTTAAGCATTGTATCGAGTGCCTACCCTCTAAAAGACATCTTTGAATGAATAAGTGTGTGTTCACTATGTATCAGGCACTGTGCTAAATGCTTTACATTTTACCTTTTAATAAATATGAGAATTTATGTAATACTATTTATGTTATATTTTTGCAGATGCTAAGACACTTTTCCAAGATCTTAAAGCTAATATGTGATGAAAATGGAATTAAAACTCAGATAATAGAACTTCACACCTCATACCCTTAACTACTATATTCTGCTGCAGTTATTTGGCAATTAATTGATATATTTTACTTCAATAAAAATGCAAATGAAAAGGATAATTCAAAAGAAAACATTCAGGTGAAACTGAAAATGCTTATGTGTGATTATATATTCTGAAAACTATGGAATTGGCATTCACATGGAAGGGTGAGTAACCTTTGGGACAGGTGCAAGAAAATGCTCTAATCTCTTTTCAGGTTAAGTTGGCTGCCTCTCAAAAAGGAAAAAAAAAGAATCTTTCTTAGGAAATTTAAATCACTTCAGAATGTTTTGTGCACATATTGCCTATGAGAGCAGTTTGAATTTTGTTTCCAATGACCAGCTAAAATGAATATATTGCATTAATAATCAGTTCAGAGCATAAAGGTATAGTAAAAACTCTTTCATTAAATAACTGTTACATGTTGTGAGAGTTGATTGTTGTCAATGTGTATGTTCTACCGTACCTTTGACTTTTTTAGTCATTATGTTTAACCTGTGAATTATTTAAATGACTGCACTGCTTTGTTTGAAATCTTGAAACATGAAGGAAAAGCAAGGTAGTGACTGAAGACATAGATTTGGAGACCAGAATATGTATTCTGCCTCTGTTTCTTACTTCTTGGCATGGACAAGTAATTTTACTTATCTGTTGCTCAGCTCTCTTATTTTCAAAATAGAAACAAACAATAATACTTAATATCCAGAGCTGTAAGATTAAAATGAAACATAATATGAAGCACATCTGAAATAGATTTTGATATATAGTAAGGGTACAAAAAAGTCCCTATAAAATTTTTCTCATCAAATTCCCACCAAGGATCAGTGTTAGAGTTTTTGACAAGATATATTTATTCTCATAGACTTTTTTTTTTTTTTTTTTTTTTTGACAGGCAGAGTGGACAGTGAGAGAGAGAGACAGAGAGAAAGGTCTTCCTTTTGCCGTTGGTTCACCCTCCAATGGCCGCCGCGGCCAGCGCGCTGCGGCCGGCGCACCGCGCTGATCCGATGGCAGGAGCCAGGAGCCAGGTGCTTTTCCTGGTCTCCCATGGGGTGCAGGGCCCAAGTACTTGGGCCATCCTCCACTGCACTCCCTGGCCACAGCAGAGAGCTGGCCTGGAAGAGGGGCAACCGGGACAGAATCCGGCGCCCCGACCGGGACTAGAACCCGGTGTGCCGGCGCCGCTAGGCGGAGGATTAGCCTAGTGAGCCGCGGCGCCGGCCAAGACCTTTGTTTTAAGAGCAAATCAGAGGTAACCAGAGACTGAGGAAGGAAGTGTGGGGAGCAATTCGGACTATACTGTTACTGGAATTAAGATTTATTCTATGCATCTGCTCTCCCACAATATGGCGCTGGGAGAGAAGTAAACAGCTTCTACCCAGCTGCCTCTCACCAACTTGACAAGCTGCAGGAGCTGCTCCTGATTGGAGGAGAGCGGCGTGCTCGGCATGTGGGCAGCCGAGTTGGGATTGGTGGAGAGGACTATATAGGAGGAGAGAGACGGCATGGTGGTGTGGGTTGGTTGGAGAGTGCGTTGGAGAGTTCGCGGGGAAGTTCGTTACTTCGTTCTTTCTCATTTCTCTCTACTCATTCTTGCTTTGGAAGTTTGCTGTTTACTTATTCTTACTTTAGAAAGGACTTGTAAAAAAAGGGAACAACAAGCGCCCGGTCCGGTGCGGCTCCTCCGCGTGCGGAGGAGCAGCAAGTGGTGCCGTGACTCGGATAGGAAACCTAGGAGGGAAAGACCGGGAAGAAGTGGGAAATTACCGGAGAGAGAGACTAGCAAAGAGCCTAGGGGAAGGCCGGACGGAAAGAGTGCCGGTGAAAAGCTAGTTAGAACCTAGGAAAAAAGCCGCGGGGGAAGAAAATTAGAAGCTAGGAAAGAGGTATTTACTGGGAACGTCTGGGAGACTCAGTCTTCCATTGCGCCCACTGCTCCAACATGTCACAGACGGTACAGACAATGGAGTTCTTTGGCTACTCTTTGCCCACTGGCTACCTCTTCCTCCTGCTGGGCACCATCCTCTGTTTCTCCCTAAAGATCATCTATGGGCTAAATATGGTTTCTCTCTCTCTCTCTTCCTACTCCCCACCTCCTCGCAGCTTTTCCTCTAAGCAAGGGAAACGAGGGGGGAGGAAAATTCATGCATTCGTAAGAGCAATCGTAGAGACGTCCCCCTGGTTTCTACAGCAGTGGAGGCAGGTGGGACGGAAAATGCGCGAGGCTGGGGAATCGATAGAAGTGCTGAAGCTGTGGCAACTCGTTGATCAGGTGCTTCAGAACCCCACGGAAGGGATCGAGTTGTTGCTTAATGAGAGGAGTGAATTGCAGGAAGAATTATGGCAGGGCAGCCAGGCGAGCAACTATTGTAACGAACAAGTGAGAAGAAAATCAAAGAATGATTTAGAGAGCCAGGAAGCTTATGGGGGGGAGAAGGAAGCTGAGGAGGGAACCTCGCCCCCGAGAGAGATGCCTGGCCATACAAGGCTGGCAAATTCAACCATAAAGGATGAATCACCACCCCGGTATCGCCCATTGGTACTACCAAAGTTTCCCCCTGTAAAGAAAAGCCCCTTTTTTCCATATGAGATTGAAGAAGAGTGGGAGGAAGAAGAAGGAGTGATGGAGGGAGTAGGTATGCAGGAGGAGCTAGAAAGGCCAAGAACCGAAAACAAGCAAAGGGGAGCTGTTTATAGAAAACCTGCTTGGGAGCAGTACCAGGAACCAGGCCAGGTGTTTCCTGTAATTCAGGATCCACAGGGAAACAGGGGATGGACGCCTCTTGACCATAAATTACTTAAAGAGTTGCAGCAATCAGTACAATTGTATGGGCCCCATGCAAGTTACACTCAGGCAATCCTTGATAACATCGGGCAGCAAGGCCTAATACCTGAGGATTGGAGAAACTTAGTAAAGGCGGTGTTAGGCGGGGGTGACTTCCTCTTGTGGTTAGCTGCCTATAAAGAATTTGCGCGAGAATATTCAAAGCAGAACTATCAAACAGGGAATCAAGCATGGGATGAGGAAATGTTAAATGGAGAAGGGCGATTTGCCTGTCCCGATGAGCAGGCCCGATTACCAACAGCTGTCCTCTTACAGGTGAGAGAGATAGCAAGAAGAGCCTGGAAGGTGATACCCAGAAAAGGAGAAGTAAGACACAGCCTAACTAAGATAGTACAGGGCCCTACTGAACCTTACGCTGATTTCGTGAACCGATTAATGGAAGCAGCAGGAAACATTTTCGAAACCGTGGAAGAAGCAATGCCCTTAGTCAAAAGATTGGCGTATGAACAGGCCAATAAAACATGCCGGGAAGCTCTTAGACCATGGCAGCATAAGGACATCCCTACCTTTTTGAAAATCTGTAGGGATGTCATGGATGATGTAGTTTCTGGATCACATGCTGCAGTAGCAGTAACCCGACAATTTAGACAGAACATGAGGGGACGTATATGCTTTAGATGTGGTCGAGAAGGGCATCTAATGAGGGAATGTAGGGCCAGATTTCCAGCCCGAGATCGTCAGGGCATAGAGAACTCGAGAAGACCAGGCCTTTGCCCACGCTGTAGAAGAGGAAATCATTGGGTCAGTGAATGTTACTTTAAAATAAACAGCGCAGGCAATCCCCAGAGGATGCCAAATGAGCCGGGCCCCATAAGAAGATCAGGTGTATATGGTCAACAGCAAAAAAACGGAATGTGGGCCCCTGCACCCCGGGGCCAGAACAATCGGTGGGTGCCACGGTCCCAAAACCAAATATTTACCGCGCAGAGTTACGAGCCACCGAATATTCGGTACTGACACCTCAAATGGGGCCACAAGCCATAGAGGTGAGGGCAGAAGCAATTTCAGCGGAGCATAACGGACTTGGAATAATCGTAGGAAAAGAAACAAATGCTTTGAGAGGCCTAATGGTCATCACCGGAGTCATTCAGTTACCTTTTGATAAGCTAAAAGTGCTAATACAATCTACAAAGGGTATTATTCAAATCAAACCAGAAGAACCTGTGGCTCAAATACTGATCATGATTGGAGCGCAGGACGTTCATGGACCCCAAGGGGAGAAATTTGCAGCCTTGTCCCTATCTCTAGCAGATCGACCTCTGTGGACCTTAACCATTAGAGGAAAGTCGATTCAGGGCCTGCTAGACACAGGTGCGGATGTAAGTATAATTTCGGAAAATGATTGGCCGAAGTCATGGCCCCTTCAGCCAGGAGATAATACTTTAGTAGGCCTAGGTGCGGCCATGACACCATCAAGGAGTGCTCAGGTGCTTCATTGGCAGGATCAAGAAGGGAACAAGGGAAATGTGCAACCTTATGTTAGTGCACTCCCCATCACATTATGGGGAAGAGACATTTTAGAACAATTGGGACTGACGTTAACAAATGAGGATCAATTGGAGAGTTCTACAGGACGGCGTATTATGTATAAAAAGGGATATCAGGAGAGAGGATTAGGCTCCAGAGAAGGCAGAAGGGACCTAGCCCAGCCCATAGGCGATTTTAAAAGACAGGACACGGGTTTTTCGTGGGGGCCACTGAGATGCAGCCGCTGCCATTGTCATGGCTGGACAACAAGCCAAAGTGGATACCACAGTGGCCCCTTACCCAGGAAAAGTTGGCTGCGGTAAATGATATAGTATCACAACAATTAGAGGCAGGCCATTTGCAACCATCAACCTCCCCATGGAATACGCCAATATTCGTGATAAAGAAAAAATCAGGGAAATACCGGTTGTTGCATGATTTACGGGCTGTTAATCAGCAGATGCAACCCATGGGGGCATTGCAACCCGGACTCCCGGTTCCTACTATGATCCCAAAGCATTGGCCACTAATAGTACTCAATCTGAAGGACTGCTTTTTTAGCATACCTCTACATGAACAAGACACTCAGAGGTTTGCTTTCACCGTACCTTCCATTAATCATCAAGGTCCCGACAAAAGATATGAATGGAAGGTGCTTCCCCAAGGAATGACTAACAGTCCTGCCATATGCCAGCTATATGTTGACCAGGCAGTAGAGCCGGTTCGACAACAGTGCCCAAAAGTACAAATTTTACACTACATGGATGACTTGTTAATAACGGCTGAAAGTGAAAGTCACCTAATGGAAGCATATAAGCTGCTGCTATTATATTTGGAAAAAGTTGGGTTACAAGTAGCGCCAGAGAAGATACAAAAAGGGGAAGTAGTACAGTACTTAGGACTTAAAGTAACTTCTGAAAAGGTAACCCCATTAGAATTTGAAATTGCAATAGATGGGTTACAGACCCTTAATGACTTCCAAAAATTATGTGGCAATTTAAATTGGTTGAGGCCCTATTGTAAATTAACTACCGAAGATATGATGCCATTATTCAATATTTTAGAAGGAGATGCCCAGCTTGATTCCCCTCGTAGATTGACAATAGAAGCCCGCTTGGCGTTACAGAAAATTGAAAAACAAATTAAAGCAATGCAGATGGAAAGATGTGATCCACAACAAGCCCTAGAAATATTAATTTTTATGGAACAGCTGTATCCCTTCGCAGTCATTTGGCAAGGAGGACCCTTGTTGTTTGTATACCCACATTCACATGCACCGCGTGTACTATACACCCAAGGCATTGCGGTGGCCGATTTAATATTAACAGCAATAAAAAAGGCGACAGAAATGGCGGGGAAGACTCCAAAGCGATGTGTAGTTCCCTTTGCTCAAGAGGCAGTAGAAGCCTTTACAAGGGAATGCTGGCAATGGGCATACATAGTTCTCATTCTACAAATAGAGATTGACAATCACTACCCTCGCCATCCATTTGTTAACTTCTGCACACAGGTTTCAATAAAACGGGTGCAGAAGGTGCGAAGGGATCCAATTCAAGGGGCAGTTACCGTATTTACGGATGGAGCTAAAGGCGGAACAGGAGCAGCTATATTTAACAATCAACGATATTTCGTTTTAACAGCATCCCCTTCTCCACAACATGCAGAATTAGCTATTATCGCAACAGTATTACGCAGAGAGAGTGCACCCATGAATATTTTGTCTGATAGTGCATATGTGGTGAATGCAGTTCAGATGCTCGCTACACAGTGCCTTATTCTTAAATCCTCCTCAGTCTATTCTTATCTAAGTGAAATTCAGGGGTTATTAAATCAAAGAGAGCATGCTATTTACATAGGCCACATAAGAGCTCATTCTAATTTACCTGGCCCACTTACTCGAGGAAACATGATGGCAGATCACTATTCAAGATTCTTGCTTGCATGCACCGCTTTGGAACAAGCTAAAGAATATCACTCTAAATGGCATGTTAACACCCACACTTTAAGTTTTAAATTTAATATTCCCCGCAAGCAAGCAGAAGATATCATTAGATCCTGTGAAAAGTGCGTTGTTACCATAGTTCCAAAGATTCCTGCAGGAGCCAATCCCCGTGGCCTTAAACCAGGACATATCTGGCAGATGGACGTTACACATATCCCCTCTTTTGGGCGACAAAGCTGTGTTCACGTCACTGTAGATACATACTCAGGTGTAATTATGGCCACAGCCATGAATAAAGAAGGAGTACAACAAGTAATCCAACACTGCTTGCAGGCTTTTGCAGCCTGGGGAGTTCCTCATGTGATCAAAACGGATAACGGCGCAGCGTATACATCAAAGCGTTTTGCTGCATTTTTGAAAGAATTCGGAATCTCCCATATTACCGGTATTCCATACAATCCACAAGGGCAAGCTGTGGTAGAACGCGCTCACTTATATTTAAAAAATTTAATAATTAAACAAAAAGGGGGAATAGGGGAAATGGCCACATCCAACAAGGACGTCTTGGCCCTAGCTCTTTATACAATTAATTTTTTGAACAAGAAAAAGAACGGTAAAACACCTGCAGAAATGCATACTCAATCAGTTGATAAGGAATCAATACAGTGGGTAATGTGGAAGGATTTACAGGACAACCAATGGAAAGGCCCGTTCCCCTTACTCAGAAGAGTACGAGGCGCCGTTTGTTTTTTTCCACAGGGTGCGGCACAACCAATATGGACCCCTGAGAGAAGAATTCGGTTGATAAACCTGCCAGCAGAAGATCTAGAAGAAGAAAACTCCATTTGAGGAAGAAAACAATGAATAACCAATCCCTGGGATCTTTGGAATACGGGACATTTTTCAACAAACTCTGAAGTAGCACGACAAACAAGAGTCAATAGCATGAAGATCACACTGAACTTTACACAGGCGCGTATCAACGCCAAAAAATAAAAAGAAAGGGGGATCTGTGGGGAGCAATTCGGACTATACTGTTACTGGAATTAAGATTTATTCTATGCATCTGCTCTCCCACAATATGGCGCTGGGAGAGAAGTAAACAGCTTCTACCCAGCTGCCTCTCACCAACTTGACAAGCTGCAGGAGCTGCTCCTGATTGGAGGAGAGCGGCGTGCTCGGCATGTGGGCAGCCGAGTTGGGATTGGTGGAGAGGACTATATAGGAGGAGAGAGACGGCATGGTGGTGTGGGTTGGTTGGAGAGTGCGTTGGAGAGTTCGCGGGGAAGTTCGTTACTTCGTTCTTTCTCATTTCTCTCTACTCATTCTTGCTTTGGAAGTTTGCTGTTTACTTATTCTTACTTTAGAAAGGACTTGTAAAAAAAGGGAACAACAAGCGCCCGGTCCGGTGCGGCTCCTCCGCGTGCGGAGGAGCAGCAGGAAGGACGGTTGGATAGGGAAAGGTTGATTAATGGATACTAAATGATAGCTACATAGACAAGAAGTTCTGGGGTTCTATTGCATAGTAAGATGGCTATGGAAAATATTACTTAATTGAAAATGTCTCTTAATAACAAATTAGAAGACAGGGTTTTGGATATTTTCACTGTAAAGAAATGTCAAATATTTGAATAAATAAATATATTTACCATTATTGGTCATCACACAATATATACAAGTATATAAGTATGCACAATTTTATGTGCATGTTTGAATTAAAAAATAGAATTCAAAAAAGATAAATCAGCAGCAACATTTTAAAAGTGTATTAGCTCTTGAGTCAGAAAAACAGCATACTAGTCTTAGTTCTACATCTTGAAAATGCTGATTTTTAAACCGTGTGTGTTGACTGTAATTGTATTAACATTTACATTTTCCTTACTGAGGCACAAATGGCATATTTGGATATTATTTGATTTTCTAAGGTTTTTAAATGTTTATTCTACATACCTTATGAAAGAACTAAATGTTTTGGGGAACTTGAACTTAACCCCTACATTTGGTGCTAGTGTCTGATATTGCCTCACCTGGTTAATAGTGTGCTTTTATACAGGATGCACCCTTCAAGAGAACTGTACAGATACATACTATCACAACTATTTGTCATTTTCTCCCTGAAATATGTGAGTCAAGAGGAAAATCTGTTTAGGCATGTGTATTTATTAGGAAACTGATAAGCCTAACGAGATGTCAATTCTGCTCCATCTTCAATTCTTGGATACAGCAAATGAGGTAATTCACTGGCAATGTAAAAGAGCTGCATTCAGAACACATGCCAAAAAAAATCTCAAAATCATCACTGCCCAGTAGGAACCAGAAAATCGGCTGAGAAAAAGCATATGGAGAAGAATTCTTTTAAGGATATACATTCTATTTATTGTTTGGGGTATACTTAAACATGCGCTATGATTAACTTAAGCCTGCAAACATTTTTTTTTTTTAAGATTTATTTCTTTGATAGACAGAGTGAAGGAAAGGGAGGGTGAGAGGGAGAGAGAGAGAGAGAGAGAGAGAGAGAGAGAGAATTCTTCTATCCACTGGTTGACTTCCCAAATGAACACAATTGTGAAGCCTGGGCCAACCTGAAGCCGGGAGCCAAGAGACTCCATCTGGGTCTCATACATGCATGGCAGGAACCGAAGTACTCGAACCCTCACCTGCTGCCTCCTAGGTACATTAGCGGAAACTAGATCAGAAGCAGAGGCAGTATTCAACCTCAGGCACTCTACTATAGGATGGAAGCATCCCAGGCTTAACTTGCTACCCCAAAGCACCACCCATAATTTTTGTATTCAACTCCCCTTTGAAGATTCTATTTTATAAGAGGGCACCAAGTAAGCAGCTCTTTGTGTCATCTCTCATGAGGCTGTTCAATATATCACAAGGTATTGTTTGTTACATCCTTGAGAGGCATCACATCAGTGATATCATCTGATATCACTGCCAGGTAGAGTTGTACTTCTGAACAATTGATCTAGGTACTATGAGCTTTAAGGCTGGCCCAAATTTACTTTTTTTTTTTTTTTTTTTTGATAGGCAGAGTTAGACAGTGAGAGAGAGAGAGAGACAGAGAGAAAGGTCTTCCTTCTGTTGGTTCACCACCCAGATGGCAGCTACAGCTGGTGGGCTGTGCCGATCCGAAGCCAGGAGCCAGGTGCTTCCTCCTGGTCTCCCATGTGGGTGCAGGGCTCAAGCACTTGGGCCATCCTCCACTGCCTTCCCAGGCCACAGCAGAGAGCTGGACTGGAAGAGGGGCAACCGGGACAGAATCTGGCGCCCCAACCGGGACTAGAACCCTGGGTGCCGGCGCCGCAGGCGGAGGACTAGCCAAGTGAGCTGCGGCACCCGCCCAAATTTACTTTTTTACACTGACTTAGAGCTCAGGGTAAAAGTGATGAGTCACATAAGGCAAAACTAATTTCCATTAAGATACATATTTCTTAGTATTGTCCTTAACTCATTTTCTATATCTACTCGTTTTCTTCTCCTCTTTCACTTGCATATGCACTACTGTTGTAATTTATCTTTCTTTTCAAACTGTTTTAAATCATTTATTGTTCCAGGTAAGGTGTAGATAAAATGCATTCATATTTTTAGTCTTTCATAACAACCCCTCTGGATACTGTGAGTGAAATAGCTTATGACACAGGCTCTTGAATCAGCAATTTATGGTTCTCAACCCAGTTCATTTGCTTACAAGGTGAGCAATCTTGGCCTGGTGAATTAATGTCTCTCAATCTCAGTTTATGAATTTTTAAACGGAGATAACTACAATTACTTTATGAGCTTGCTGAAAGAAGCAAATTTGTTAATAAAGTGCTCAGGACAGTGTCTGATCCATAATAAGTGTTCACTGGAAAGTACTATTGTGATCTGATTTTGCCTTATCACTAGTGTGATAAGAACACTTACTTTAAGGGCTGGCGCTGTGGAGCAGCAGGTTAACGCCCTGGCCTGAAGCACCAGCATTCCATATGGCAGCCGGTTCGAGACCCGGCTTGCTCCATTTCTGATCCATCTCTCTGCTATGGCCTGGGAAAGCAGTAAAAGATGGCTAAGTCCTTGGTCCTCTGTACCTGCATGGGAGACCCGGAAGAAGCCCCTGGCTGCTGGCTTCAGGTCGGCGCAGCTCTAGCAGTTTCAGCCAATTGGGGAGTGAACCAGGGATGGAAGACCTCTCTCTCTCTCTCTCTGCCTCTCCTCTCTCTGTGTAACTCTGACTTTCAAATAAATAAATAAATCTTTAAAAAAAAAAAAAGAATACTTACTTTAGTTTTCTGAGTTAATGTCAATCGTCAATGCGATAATTGAGGTAGACATGTTGGAAATCTTGGAATCTATACAGTTGTAACCTGATGAACTAAATTTCAGAACCCACACATAGACATATATATGACAAACATATGTGTATTTGCATATACATAACCATATACACATATATGTATATGTATTATATGTATTTGTGATTGCAAGCGCAAGATGTATGACGGCTGCAAAATTGCCTACCTCCTTCCTGACAGTACACTGAGCACCTAGTACCTAGCATGGCATTTGGCATGGAATACATTCTGTCTGTATATATTTGTTTATTTAAAAAGCTTATTTATTTGAAAGGTAGAGTTATAGTGGGGGAGACACACAGAGAGAGAAAGAGAGAGAGAGAGAGAGAGAGAGAGAGAAAGAATCTTTCATCTTCGTGCTCACTGCCCAAATGCCCACAATAGCCAGGGCTGGTCCAGGAGCCTGTAACCAGTTACAGGAGCCTGTAACTCCATCCAGGTATCTCACATGTGTGGCAGGGGTCCAAACATGTGGGACAGCTTCCATTGCTTCTCTAGGCACACTAGTAGGGAGCTGGATTAGAAGAACAGCAGCTGAGAATTCAATTGGTAGTATTTACCTCTAAGGATTCCTGTGAGGTTTGATGAGATGAGCTATGCAAAGGCCCTAACATGATGTCTTGGATATACAGTTTGTGCTCAGAATACAGCTTATTTTTCTTTTTTTTAATAGATAATAATTACTTCCATCTCTTTGTCTTACCTTTCAATAACATGCCAGGTGAATTTTCTCCCTAGGCAGTTCAACTGACTTGAAAATATAGAGAAAGTAATTGTATTGGTATTTTCATTAAGCTGTGGTTGTTCACATTTAATGTCTGAAATTAGTTTGCAGTTTGCAGATACATGCAAATAGCTATTGATAGATAAAAGATTAAATTTAAGAAATCTATGTAATGGGATCATCAAAACATTGTCCAAGTAATAATAAAATTTGTTTACATTAATTAAATCTTGCTCAAGATGTTTTGTAGGTTAAATGGGTTAAGTGAACAGGAATCATCAGAAGCTCTGTGTCATCTTGGTAAGATTTTTAGATTTGTTTAAAATGCTTATGAAAATTGAAATTGAATGATTTTCTACTTAAGATATAGTTTCTTTCTACCTGGAGTGTGAACTGTCATATATTCTGTGATATGAGCTAAATTTTGTCCCTTCCCAAATTCACGTGTTGAAATATAAACCCTCCAGAACCTTAGAAAGTGATTGCTTGAAGATTGAGTCTTCAGGTAGGTAACTAAGTTCAAGTGAGATCATTATGGTTGGTCCTCATCCAATATGACTGGAAATTTTTTTGTCTTTTAAAAAGAATTTATTTAAAGTATACAAATGTCATGAATTTCTTTTGTGCAGATTTAGGAACATAGTGAATTTTCCCACTCTACCCTCCCTCCCACCCACACTCCCACCCTTTTTCCTCCCTCTCCTATTCCCACTCTTAATTTTCACAAAAATCTATTCTTAGTTAACTTTATATTCATAAGATTAACCCTACACTAAGTAAAGAGTTCAACAAATAGTATGAAGAAAAAAAAAAACTGTTCCTCAACAGTAGAGACAAGAATTATTACAGTCATCAAATTTCAAAATGTCGTTTTCACTCATATATATATATATATATATATATATATATGTTGCAGTTGATTTCTCAACAATGTAGCAGTGGATTTGTTTCTGAGAGGAGGAGCGTGGTGGGGGCAAGAGGCATGGAGTCACCACACAGACCCCAGGAGTCGGGTGAAAGCAGGCCTGAGGCCAGCAGCCCACAGACTCATTTATTTGAGTTAGTACATCAGCTCATATAGCCAAGAGCAGCCAATCCGGTCAAGGGGTGGTCTATGTCCCAAGCAATCACAGCCTGTTGCCAGGCAGTTTCCAAAGCCATCCAATCACAGCCTGTTGCCAGTCAGGCTCTTGTCACCAGGCAGTTTTCAAAGCCATCCAATCACTGCCTGTTGCCAGGCAGTTTCTGTTGTCAGCGGCCATCTTGATATGACCTTTTCACCTCATTCCACAGCACACACACAGACACACACACACACACACACACACACATATATATATATATATATTACATTTTAGCTACTCTATTAGTTAACACAGGTCAGGGAAAATATATGGTATTTGTGCTTTTGGGACTGGAATGTTTTTAAAAGTCATGTATACACTTAAGAATAACTGTGCATCAATTAATTGATGCACAGTTATTCTTAAGTGTTGAAAATTAACTGAAATGTGATCCCTGTTGAACATGGTGGTGGGAATGGGAGAGGGAAGAGATGTATAATTTGGGACATGCTCAGGCTGACTTGCCCCAAGTGGTGGAGTTGGAAGCATACCAGGGGATTCCAACTCAATCCCATCGAGGTGGCATGTACCAATGCCATCTCACTGTTCCAGGTGATCAGTTTCAGTTCACAGTTGGTTATGGTGAAGGGACTGGGAGTCAAAGGGAGCACATAGACAAGTCTAGTACCTGCTAAAGCTAACTGATGGAGTAAATAAAGGGGAGAGTGATCCAACATGGGAAGTGAGATACTCAGCAGACTCATAGAATGGCAGATGTCCTAAATAGCACTCTGGCCTCAGAATCAGCCCTAAAGGCATTCGGAGCTGGCTGAAAAGCTCATGAGAGTATTTCAGGCATGGAAAGCCAAGACACTCTGGCAAAAGATCTCTGCGAGTGAGATCCCAGTGGAAAGAACAGGTCATCAAAGAAGGAGGTACCTTTCTCTGAAGGGAGGAGAGAACCTCCACTTTGACTATGACCTTGTCTAAACAAGATAAGAGTCGGAGAACTCAGAGGGCTTCCATAGCCTTGGAAACTCATGACTGGAGCATAGGGAGATTACTGATGCCATAGACAGGAGTGTCAATTGGTAAAGTCAACAACAGGAGTCACTGTGTACTTACTCCTCATGTAGGATCTCTATCCTTAATGTGCTGTACATTGAGATTTAATGCTATAACGAGTACTCAAACAATATATTTCACTTTGTGTTTCTATGGGGGTGCAAACTGTTGAAATCCTTACTTAATGCATACTAAACTGATCCTCTGTAAAAAAAAAAAAAAAAGAAATTATCAATTCCCAACTTGACTCTCACTGGGATTAAACAGGACAATAGGTCTGATCTGATTTCATCATCATTTAAAAAAAATCATCTATTATTTTTCACTTTATGTTTCTGTGTGGGAGCAAACTGTTGAAATCCTTACTTAATGTATACTAAGCTGATCTTCTGTATATTAAGATAATCAAAAATGAATCTTTATGTGAATGGAAGGGGAGAGGGAGTGGGAAAGGGGAGGGTTGTGGGTGGGAGGGACGGTATGGGGGGGAAGCCATTGTAATCCATAAGTCGTACTTTGGAAAATTATATGCATTAAATAAAAGTTTAAAAAAAAATAATCTGAGTCACACAGAAAAAGACACATAGTAAGATAAACATTAAACATTAAATTTTTATGAGATGAAAAAAAAAAAGTCATGTATACAGAGGCAATACCATGTGAACCTATACATGCCAAGGTATAGAGAACTAGGGCAGTTCCTTGTTTCATAGTCTTTTAAAAAAATATTTATTTATTTGAAAGTCAGAGTTAGACAGAGAGAGGAGAGGCAGAGAGAGAGAGAGAGAGAGAGAGAGAGAGAGAGAGGTCTTCCATCCGACGGTTTACTCCCCAGATGGCCGCAATGGCTGGAGCTGTGCTGATCTGAAGCCAGGAGCCAGGAACTTCCTGTGGGTCTCCAACGTGGGTACAGGGACCTAAGGACTTGGGCCATCTTCTACTGCATTCCCAGGCCATAGCAGGGAGCTGGATGGGAAGTGGAGCAGCTGAGACTCGAACCGGCACCCATATGGGATGCTGGCACTTTAGGCCAGGGTGTTAACCCACTGCACCACAGCGCCGACCCCATTTCATAGTCTTCAGAATTGTGAGATGGTACATTTGTGTTGTTTTAGCTTCCCAGTTTGTGGTATTTTGTTATGGCAGTTCTATAAAATTAATATTGTATATTTTCCTTCTGTTTTCCCTGTGGTATGTTTACATTTTTCATAAATATTCAAAGACTTCTGCATTTATTCAAGATGGTCTTTGTTTTCACCAAAACTTTCTTCTTTAGCAGATTTTGTCACCTGTTACTAATGATACTGTTTGTAATGGGCACAATTGTTACAACACAAAGATCATTTTTTCTGACCAGTGAATCCATCCTTTATTTGCTTTGAATATTGCCTGGTGGCAATATACATGTGGCTCCCTCCTCAAGTTTACACAATGTTCATACATAGGACAGATTGTGGACCTCAGCAGGTCCACAATCCTTACCCTGCAGTATAAAGGTGTTTCTCAATTTCATTATTGTTTAGATGACAAGAAATGTGATTATGAACTATATTTACACTTGTTATTGAGGGTTAAAGATTTGAACTGTGCATTCTAGAGGGTCTTTATGTGGAAAATGAATAAATTATTTATTTTATATTTATATATAATGCCCCCCACATTTTCTTAAAGTTATTTGGATTAATTTTGAGTTGCTACATAAAATTCCCAATTAATATACAATACCTTGGCAAATAAATGTAAATCAACAATAAGATTATGGCCAATCTAATAAGCAACTACATATACAGCATATTAATAATTTTAAAAAGCACAAAATACTAAATAATATCATCACATTATACAACATGCTTGATGACTACACAACCTCCCTTTTTGCTTGAGTACTTCCCATGCAGGAAAGCTATTGATTTACAAGGTAGCCTATTCCATTTATAGATAATTCTATTGGTAAAAAGTTCTCTGACCTTCCTTTTTATTAAAATGTGTTTTGATCTTCCTTTTGTTAAACTGTGTTCTATAACAATATCTTCTTTACCTACTCTGACCTTGGAACTTACGCAGAATAAACATCTCTTTGTTAACTTGATCATCACTCCAGATTTTTGAAGCTAATTATTTATCCCCACCTAGTCTTTTCTCCTCTTGTCTGTATAACCCATGTTACTCACATCACTGCTCATATCATAGTATTTCTATACTTTCCACTCTCCAGGACACAGTCATATACTTGTGCCCACATAACATAAATATGCCTATGTTTTAATACTCTGTATACCAGATTGCAAAGACTCAGTACAATAAAAAGTGTAAAACACCTATTAAATATTTTATATTGATCACTTATTGAAATTATAGTGATTTGCATGTATTGGGTTAAATAAAATATATTATTTAAATAAAAAATAATCTTCAACTTGGAAAAGAATTTTTAAACATATATTCATTTATTTGAAACAATTTATTTAATTGAAAAGTAGAGTAACAAAGAGAGATGAAAAAATACCATCCATCTTCTGCTTCACTCCCTGAGTGGCCAGAAGAGCCAGGTCTCAGGCCAAAGCCAGGGGCTAGTAACTCTATCCTTGTCTCCCACATGAGTGGCAGGAGGTTGGACCCTCCTCCGCTAACTTCCCAAGCAGCATTTGCAGGGATTTAGGTCAGAAGCAGAGTAACTAGGAACTCTGATATTGAATGTTAGCATAGCAAGTGGTGGATTAATCTGCTGTGCCCAAATGCTGGCCCCTTCATATTTCTGAAAGAATATGAATGTCCTACACACGGTTCAACTTTGTTTATTTTTAAGTTTTATTATTTTTTATTTTATTTAAGGTAACAAAATTTAATGTATTTCATATATACAGATTTAGGAACATGGTGATAATTCCTACTCTACCATCCCTCCCACACTTCCACCTCCAACCTTTTCTTATTCCCTCTCTTAATTTTTACAATAATATACTTTCAGTTTAATTTATATTCATAAGATTAACCATACACTAAGTAAAGAGCTCAATGAATACTAAGAAGGGGGAAAAAAAACCACTGTTCCTCAACAGTAGAGACAAGAGCTGTAAACAATCATTGAATCTCAAAATGTCAATTTTACTCCTATGCATCACATTTTTGGTACTCTATTAGTTATCACAGATCATGGAAAACATATGGTATTTATATGGTATTTATATTTTTGGACTGGCTAATTTCACTAAGTATAATGGTTTCCAGTTGTATCCATTTTGTTGCAAGAGACAAGATTTCATTCTTTTTATGACAGAGCAGTATTCCATGGTGTATATAAACCATAATTTCTTAAGTCATCAGTTGATGGGCATCTGGGTTACATCTGCGTTGATTCCATATCTTAGCTATTGTGAATTGAGTTGCAGTATACATGGGGGTAGAGCTAACCCTTTCATATGCTGATTTCATTTATCTAGGTAAAGTCCCAGGAGTGGAATTGCTGGATCATATGGTGTATCTAATGTCAACTTTCTGAGGTATCTCAGAATGTGAGATATCTCACAATGGCTGTACTAGTTTACATTCCCACCAACAGTGGATTAGGGTACCTTTTTCCTCACATCCTCATCAGCTCTTATTATTTGTTAATTTCTCTATGAGAGACATTCTAACTGGGGTGAGGTGAAATCTATTCATGATTTTGATTTGCATTTCCCTGATGGCTAGTGATCCTAAGCTTTTTTTCAAGTGTCTGTTGGCTATTTGAATTTCCTCTCTTGAAAAATGCCTGTTCAAGTCGTTTGCCCATTTCTTAACTGGATTATTTGTTTTGTTGTTGTTGAATTTTTCGAACTTTTTATGTATTCTGGTTATTAATCATTTATCAGTTGCATAGTTTGCAAATATTTTCTCCCATTCTGCAGGTTGCCTCTTTACTTTGCTGAGTGTTTCATTGGCAGTGCAGGAGCTTCTCAGCTTGATGTAATCCCATTTGTCTATTTTGGCTTTGATTATCTATGGAAAAGACCTGGGTCTTTTCCAAGAACTCTTTGCCTATGCTAATGTTATGCAGGGTTTCCCCAGTGTTCTCTTCTAGTAATTTGATGATATCAAGTGAAAGATTTAGAGTGTTAATCCATTTTGAGTTGATTTTTGTATAAGATATAAGGTAGTGGTCTTTTTTCATACTTCTGCATGTGGAGATCCAATTTTTCCAGCACCATTTGTTAAAGAGACTATATTTTCTACAGACATTGATTTTAGCTCCTTTGTCAAAGATAAATTGGATGTAGGTACATGGATTTATTTCTGGAGTTTCTATTCTGTTCCATTGGTCTACATGTCTATTTTTCTGCCAGCATCAGGATGTTTGGATTATAACTGTCCTTTATTATGTCTTAAAATCTGGCATTGTGGTGCCTCTGGCTTTGTATTTGTTGTGTAAGATTGCTTTATCAATTCAGGGCCTCTTGTGTTACTCTATGAATTTTAGCATCATTTTTTTCTGGATCTAAGAAGAATGTAGTTCATATTTTGATTGTGATCACATTGAATCTGTAAATTGCTTTCAGTAGTATGAACATTTTGATTATATTAATTCTTCCAATCCATGAACAAGGAAGATTTTTTAATTTTTTGTGTCTTACTCCACTTCATTTTAAAAAGTTTTATAATTTTCATCATAAAGATCTTTCACCTCATTGGTTAAATGTATTCTAAGGTATTTATATTTTCCTGCAGCTATTGTGAGTGAGATTGATCTTAGAAGTTCTTTCTTAGTTATGGCATTGTCGTTGTATACAGAGGCTATTGTTTTAGGTGTGTTAATTTTATTTTATATCCTACCAGTTTTCCAACCTGTCTTATGAGTTCCAGTAGTCTCTTAGTTAAGTCTTTTGTTTCCCTTACATATAGACTCATGTCATCTGCAAATAGGGATAATTTCACTTCCTCCTTTCAAATTTGTATACCCTTGATTTCTTTTTCTTACCTAATGGCTCTGGCTAAAGCTTCCAGGACTACATTGAATAGCTGGCTGTGTGTTTGTCATAAATTGCCTTGATTGTGTTGAGGAATGTTCCTTCTATATCCAATTTGTTTAAGGTTTTCATCATGAGAGAATGTTGCATTTTATCAAATGTTTTCTCCTCATCTATTGAAATAAGCATATGGCTTTTATTTTTCAGATTGTTAATGTGATAAATTTGGTGTATAAATCTCAACTCTGTCTTATACATTCTGTGTCTTTATGAAGGATTCATTTATATATTTTTGAATGGCTAAGGACAGGTACAGGTTTTTGTTGCTCAATTTCACAACATCCTCCTTAAACTCACACTTCAAATGTGTTCCTACATTTTCATGCATATTTTGTCATACACCCAGACAATTACTAAACTCATTTTGCACATGAAAATTGATGTGTCCTAAAATTAGCTAAGCTATTTGAAAATGTAATCCTTTATGTTTACCCTCCTGGCAGTGAGAAATAGCATACATGATAATATCTTGATGAGAGGAGAAAAATATCTAGATGACATTTTAGTTCCCCTTAAATTATTTCCCTAACTATAGGTATTCATCTTGAAAAATGGCTAGGATGGTGTAATTTGTGTATCTTGTTTTTCCCCCAAGGGGACACGAGCAAATCAATGTATCTGTGTAGCAGACACAGTTGTGGGAACAATTGTCTTTTTTTAAATGAATGATGCTGATGTCAGTTCTCATACTGATCCATCCAAGGACTTTTATTTATAGAAACCACACTAGTTTTAATGAAGCCATGGTATAAAATATTGCTCTTCAACCCACAGAGCAATTATATTGTCAAGTGACATTTTTAATCCCAGAGAACTAAATGAAGGACCTATTGTTCAATTTGTTTCTCCACCAGGACATGAAAACCTTTCAGAGATGAAGCACTGATTCCATTCTGTTGTGGTTGTGGCAAAATAAATTGTTTCTTTTGTTGTTGGAGACCCTGATAGTGAATGTTTTAAAGACAGGAATTGGGCCTTCCTACTCTATCTCTCTTTCTTGGCAGTGTGCATGGTATGGCATAACTACACAAGAAGGTTTACTGACAGGGGGATGGACAAAATGATTAAGTACTGACTCTTGTCTTTGAAAGGAAGAGAAGATAATGCTAGCCATGTCATTAAGGGTTGATGTGAGACTGAGGGTTATGGTGCCACAGAGAAACCTTTTTCGTGAGAGTGAATCGAATACCTAGTATCTGTTAAAAAGAAAATACCCTAGGAGCTGTAACCAGCAAAAGTTTATTGGGGCTATTAAAAAGCCTACTGAAAGTAGGCCTTTGTTGTCTCTGAAAGAATAAGAATTGATAAGGAGAGACTAAAGCAAAGTGAAAGTACAATGAGGCTTGGGGAAATGATGCTTTAAGTGAAACTCATAGCTTCTAAGTATTTGATAAAGCATGATTCTTGATCCTCTGAAAGCCAAAATCATTGCTTGATTAATTTAGCCCTGACAAATATTTTCTGATTTAGTTGAAATAAACTTATCAAATGTAGAATGTCATCAAGTACAGGGAAAAGAATACAAAATGTAGACAGCCAAAGGTTTTAATTCTGATCCTGGATCTTGTACTGTGGAATTTTAAGGAGAGAGAGAGAGAGAGAGAGAGAGAGAGAGAGAGAGAGAGATCTTCTATTAACTGAATCACTTTCCAAATGGTAGCAATGGCCAGATCTGGGCCAAGCCAAACCCAGGAGCCAGAATCTTCATCCGGATCTCCCATAGGGGTGCAGGGGCCCAAGGACTTAGGCCATCTTCTGTTGCTTTCCCAGGCACATTAGCAGGGAACTGTATTGGAAGTGGAGCAGCTGGTACTTGAACTGGCATCCACGTGGGATGCCAGCACCATGGACAGTGGCTTTACACCTTACATCACAGTGCCAGCCCCTGTATATGTAATTGCTGATTAATTAATTAACTTAAGCCCCATCTCTGTTACCTCATCTCTATGGTTTGGTTGAGTGTAATTGATTTTCAAATGCCCTGCCATCTCAGAAAGCTTCTGATTTGTTATTGTTCACATGCTGGATATGCTTGACTAGTCAACTGAATTATTATTCTTTAAAGGTGTGCGTGTGTGTGTGTGTGTGTGTGAGAGAGAGAGAGAGAGAGAGCAAGACAGCACAAGTGAGCACAGGGAAGTAAAGAATTAAGTGCTTAAGAAAACACAAAAATATACTTCTGCATATCATGAAGATATATTTGAGAGAACAAAAATGCCTTTTTTAAAAGATTTATTTATTTATTTGAAAGGCAGAGTTAAAGAGAGGTAGAGGTAGAGAGCGGGAGAAAGAGGTCTTCCATTAAATGGTTCACTCTCCAGATGGCCGAAACAGATGGAGCTGTGCCAATCTGAAGCCAGGAGCCAGGAGCTTCCTCTGGGTCTTCCACATGGGTGCAGGGTTCCAAGGACTTGGGCTATCTTCCATTGCTTTCCCAGGCCATCACAGAGAGCTGGATTGGAAGTGGAGCAGCCAGGTCTCGAACCAGCGCTCTTAAGGGATGCCATTACTGCAGGCGGTGGCTTTACCCACTACACCACAGTGCTGGCCCCCAACAATGTCTTTTTCTAAGCAACTTTAGGATGGAGTTTGCACATTTCCATACTTCTTTCATGTATAAATGTTTCAATATCATCTTACAAAAAGCAATGAAAGCCTCTGTATTTTCATCTGATAAATTATGCACTTGAGAAACATAGTAGTCACTTGTGATTTCCACTATCAGAAATGAAATGGATCAACATCAAACAGTACAGCAATTAAGAAAAACATTTATTTATCTAACTATTTTAAACAAATTTAGACTTTTTTTTACTATTCTGAACTAATTATTCTTTCTATTCTTTTATTATTTTGATTTTACCAGTTATGTAGCCTCTGAGAAGGCTGTTTTATACAACAAAATATTCAGGCTTCCACTCCAATCCACCATGAAATATATTTTGGTTAGTCTTGACTGTTTAGTAGCAATTAACTTTTGTATCTACTGACTGGATTGATTTAGTCCACTAATGGGGTTAATGCTGCCAGTGGATTTCTAGTCAAGGCAAAGCTTTCCTGCAATAAATTTTGTTTAACATACTAGCTATTATTTCAAGAGACATTTCTGTTACACATGCAGGGTCTAGTGATGTTCATAAATATTTTTAATCAAAATATTCAATTAGAGATAAACATTGTGTTCTGCATTAAGAAGATGCAATTATTAAGGGACTTTTGAAACAATTCTGGAAATTTTAGTTAGGGTCTTCCATGTGAAAAGGACGAAAATGTATCTCATCATAGAAACTTCTTCCTCCATTAAGAAATAAACTCAGATGGGTATTTTGCTGCAGGGGATTAAGCCACTACATGGGGTACCTACATCTTATATTAGAGTGCATAAGATTGAATCCTCTCTCCACTTGTGATCCAGATTCCTGCAAATGCATACCCTGGAAGGCAGCAGTAATGCTAACATTATGTGACAGATCTGAATGGAGTTCCTATTCTTGGTTTTGACCTGAGCCAGCACCTGCTGATGTAGGCATTTAGGGAGTGAACCAGTTGGTAGAAGATCTCCCTCTGTCTATATCTGTGTCTCTAATTCAGACCTCCATATGGGAGGCATGTCTACAAATCTCTCTCTCTCTCTCTATCACAGACTTCTTAATTCATCAGGAAAACTTTAAAAAGTCCTCTGATTGGTACAAAATGAGTAGCAAAGATAAGTGGGAAGGGACTTTTGTCTTTTCATTTTATTTTTAAGTATATTGTCAAAACGTCTGTTGGGGGAAAATTGGCAAAATGAAATCCATGAAAAACAGAGCTTAGCAATAGAAACCAAAGCTCTGGATTTGTGCAATTAATGGATTGGAAGAATAATTATAATCTCATCACTATAAGAACAGGATATATTTCACAACTATGTACAATGCATCTAGTGCACAAAGTGAAAAAAATATCAAAATTCATCATTAAAATACAATTCTCGGCAGAGCAGTGAATGAAACGGTAAAAAGAAATCACAGGGCAATTATCTGAACAGACTGTATGATAGAAATTCTCCTGTCCAAACAAACAAGTGATTAAGAAGAGTGGAGCAAGCAAGTGAAAACAAAGATTTCAATACAAGTGAAATAAAGGAATGGAATAAAATTTCATAAATGCTTCACACTTCACCCAAAATTAATAGGAACCCGAATCCAATAAAAGAACTTCTCAAACACCAGAACAGGAAAGACAGAAGTTGAAAATAACAGTAGTTGGAGATAATCATGTGAATGCAGACACCAAAGGGAAAGTCATTGGAGTGTGAAGAAGTCAGTCAATAGGAACAATATGTACGAATTAGATTTAAATATGTTACAAGGAAAATTCTTTGAAATAAGACAATTATGTTCCCAAGAGCACTCGTTCAGCCAATACCTATTAATTATCTACAAAATATCAGGACTTGTCTTAGAGAATGAGGGCTCCTACTGGCGATAAAGAAGTCAGGGACTCTGCACTCACCCAGTCTATCTTCTCCCCAGGAAACACAATGCACACATAAACAGCAGCATTTCAAATATGTAGACTGAAACATAATGTGGAAAAAAATTTATTCAGGATGCCCAAAAGTTTAGCCTACTTCAGTTATTGAATTTCTAGACTTAAAAAATTATTTAGCCATCCAAGATATGGAAGCAAATCTCCTATGAGTAAAAACAAATATAGTTTCTAAATATTTTATTTAAAAGTAGATTTATTTTATTTTTTTGAAAGGCAAAGTTACAGAGAAAGAGAGAGGGAGAGACAGAAATGTATCAATTGCTGTTTCACTCCCCAAGTGATTGCAATGGCCAGGGATGCTCCAGAGGGAAAATAGGAGCCAGGAGTTTCTACCAAATTCCCACATTGGCCATCAAGCACTTGGGCCAAATTTTATTTATTTACTTAATTACTTACTCGAGATGCAGGGTTAACAGACAGAGAGAGGGAGACACAGAAAGATCTTCTATCTGTTGGTTCACTCCCCAAATGGCAGCAGCTGGGCCGATCATAAGCCAGGAGTCAGGAACTTCTTCTGGGTCTCCCATGCTGGCGCAGGGCTCCAAGCCTTTGGGCCATCTTCTACTGCTTTCCCAGGCTATAGCAGAGAGCTAGATCTGAGGAGGAACAGACGGGACTTCACTGGCACCCATATGGGATGCCAGCATCACAGCAGGAGGCTTATCCTACTATGCTACAGCTCCGACCCTTTGGGCAATCTTTTGCTGCTTTCTTAAGGTGTGTTAGTAGGACACTGGCTAGAACTGGAGCAGCTGGGAGTTGAACTTGTGCTCGTACGGGATGCTGGTGTTGCAGGAGGCAGCTTTTATCTGCCACACCACAATGCTGGCCCTATTTTCAATTTTTCTTTTTTTTTTAAAGATTTATTTATTTATTTGAAAGTCAGTTACACAGAGAGAGAGGAGGGAGGGAGGAAGGGAGAGAGAGAGAGGGAAGGGAGGGGGAGAGAGAGAGGAGAGGGGGAGAGAGGGGGAAGAGAGGGGGAGGGAGGGGAGAGGGAGGGGGAGAGAGGGGGAAGAGAGGGGGAGGGAGGGGAGAGGGAGGGGGAGAGAGGGGGAAGAGAGGGGGAGGGAGGGAAGAGGGAGGGGGAGAGAGGAGGAGGGAGGGGAGAGGGAGGGGAGGGAGGGAAGAGGGAGGGGGAGAGAGGGGGAGGGAGGGGAGAGGGAGGGGAGAGAGGAGAGGCAGGGGGAGATGGAGAAAGGGGGGAGGGGGAGAAATTGTCTTCCATCCGCTGGTTCACTCTCCAATTGGCTGCAATGGCTGGAGCTGTGCTGATCCGAATCCGGAAGCCAGGAGCTTCTTCCGGATCTCTCACATGGGTGCAGGGGCCCAAGGAGTTGGGCCACCTTCTACTGCTTTCCCAGGCCATAGCAGAGATCTGGATGTAATTTTTCTTTTAAAAATAATTTATTTGAAAATAATATTAAGAAATCTTCAATCTACTCATTTACACCCCAAATGCCTGCAACAGCTGGCACTGAGCCAGGCCAAAGCCAGGAGCCAAAAAGTCCACATAGACCTCAAAAACGCAGGGCAGGAAGCCAAGTACTTGAGCCATTATCTGCTACCTACCAGTGTGTGCATTAGCAGGAAGTTGGAATCAGGAGCAGAAGCAGTGACTGTGGTGTGGAGTCAATAGGCAGTTGTGGGGAGCAACTCGGACTAGACTAAGTTACTGGAATTAAGACTTATTCTATGCATCTGCTCTCCCACAATATGGCGCTGGGAGAGGAGTAAACAACTTCTACACAGCTGCCTCTCGCCGGTTTGACTGATGAGCTGCAGGGGCTGGTCTTGCTCTTGATTGGAGGAGAGCAGCGTGCTCGGCGTGTGGGTAGCAGAGTTGGGATTGGTGGAAGAGGACTCTAAAGGAGGAGAGAGACAACATGCACCAGGAACATCCGGATAACATCTGAGCAGCCCCCGAGAGAGCCGGCCGGCGGTGTGCCGCTCCCCTGCGGAATTGGGGAAAGTGGCAGGGGGAGCCACCCTTCCACGGAGGTGGAAGGATCGGCAGCCAACCCGGGAAGAACCAGCAGCAAACCCGGGGAGGGCCGAGCAGACGAAAGAACAGCGCAGGGTCCTGTGTCGTTCCTCCACGAAGAGGGGGAGCGACAGGCAGTTAGTTAAAAGTTTAGGTGAGCTACGAAGTTTGATGCCCCTGCAATGTTACCCTGTCTCTTTAACTGCCCGTTTGATACGCCCACCTTCACAGTCACATCCGGTACCAGTGTGCATGCTCAGACCATACCCTGGTTGTATATCTGGTGCCACCCCTTCCTTACAAAGTGAGGTGGAAAGGAGAAAGCGCTCTTTCCACCACAGAGCCAGCTCCGGACTAAGTGCTCTGGTTTTCCCTTGTCCCACCGCCGGCGGGTCTCAGATGGACCTCTCCCACTCTCCCAAGGACTGCTCCTGTTCTCGGAGGAACCTCTTCCGTTTTCGCTTAGAGGTACTTTTGTTACTCACAGGCAACCCTTTGGCCCACTCATGATGGGTATCTTATTGTGGGGCAGCCCACTCTCATGCGTGAGTGTGTGCTTATCCCCTCACTGTTAAATCATTTCTCCTTCTGTTGGCATACAGTACATTCAGTGTTTCTACCTCTGCAGGGAACAAGAAGCTGGGTTGCAAATTAACATGTATTCCTCACATCACCAGGTCAGGGGCCTAGGCATTCTGTTCTCCAATTTGATGCTAATGATCAGAAAATCATGAAAATCTACTCGAAAATTCAAGGAAAGAAGGCTAGTCTCACATACATTGTACCCAAAATAGTTATTATTTGAATACTAAGGCAAGACACAGAACTCTGAAAAACTGAAAGAACTAATAGATATAGTACCCAAAAGCCCCTCTTTATTTTTTTGACAGGCAGAGTGGATAGTGAGAGAGACAGAGAGAAAGGTCTTCCTTTTGCCGTTGGTTCACCACCCCCCCCCCATGGCTGCTGCAGCCAGCGCACTATGGCCGGTGCACCACGCTGATCTGAAGCCAGGAGCCAGGTGCTTCTCCTGGTCTCCCATGGGGTGCAGGGCCCAAGCACTTGGACCATCCTCCACTGCCTTCCCGGGCCACAGCAGAGAGCTGGACTGGAAGAGGAGCGACCGGGACAGAATCCGGCGCCCTGACCGGGACTAGAACCGGGGGTGCCAGTGCCGCAGGCGGAGGATTAGCCTAGTGAGCTGTGGCACCGGCCCAAAAGCCCCTTTTTAAAACAAGCAATTGTGGTGGGTTTGTGACATAGTGGTTATATTGCCACTTGAGATGCCCACATCCCATATCAGAGTGCATGGTTTTGCTTTTGAGTCTTGAATTGATTGCTTCCAGTTGAGCTTCCTGCTAATGCATGCCCTGGGAGACAGCAGATAATGACTGGAGTACTTGAGTTTCAGCCACCCATGAGGGAGAACCGGATGGAGTTTTTTATCCCTGCCTTCAGGCTGGCCCACCCTGGCTGTTGTGAGCATTTGGGTAGTTAACCAGTGGATGCGAGATCTCTCAATCTCTGTCTCTCTTGCTCTGACCCTTTAATAAGATACATAAATAAAATTAAAACAAACACTTGAACAAATGAAAACTCTGGGGTCAGGGATAGTTGCACACAGTGTTAAGCCTCAGTTTGGGAGGCTTAACCTGCATCCCCTTTCTGATTTCTTCCTTTAAGTCCCAGCCGCTCTGAACGTTGTATCCAGTTTTCTGCTAATGTTCCTGGGAGGCAGAGGATGATGGGCCAAGAACTTGGATTCCTAAGACTCACATGGGTGACCCAGGTGGAGCCATTGGTTCCTGGCTTTGGTTAGGCCCAGCCCCAGCCGTTGTGGGCATTTGGTAAGTGAGCCTGCAGATAGAAGTTGTCTCTGTCAATTGCTTTCCAAATAAATAATTAAACCTGTTGGATGAAGCAATCTTAGCTAATTGACATTAATCAAAATATGGGAGATAAAAAGAAATGCTGGAGATGAGAGTTATTTTCAATCAATTGAATCATACAGATATACTAAAGGAAAATGTGGAAATTTTAGTCATGAAATAGAATGTATATAGTAAAAATATTGATAATGAAAAATCAATGATATAATTCACAAAACTTAGTAGTTGGGAAGCCTGAGAGAGTAGAGGAAATGTGAGTGCTAATATTCTCATTTTTATAGAGATCAATCCATTAATACTATACCAAAAGGAACTTTTAATTAAAAATGGTGACTTCAACTTCTTCATGTTGTTATGATGTATCTTACTATTAAAGGGATTTTTTTAAAAGAAATTTCATATTTTAAGGCAAAAACATTTCTTACATTTTATTTATTTTACACACTATTTAACTTCGAGAACAGAGGTAGTGACAGAAGGGTCAAGAAAGAGGTGTCTCTTATTCCCTGGTATACTCCCAAAATGCCTGCAACAGCTGGGACCAGGCCAAGCCAAAATCAGGAGCAAGGAACTCCATCTGGGTCTCTCATATGGGTAACAGTGACCCAGCTACATGAGCAATCACCTGCTGCTTCCCAGGGAGCAAATTAATTAGAAGTTTGAATTGGGAGAAGAGCTAGTGTTTGAACCCAGGCACTCCATTATGGGATGTAGGCATACCAAGCAGTGTCTCAGCCAGTATGTCAAGCACCTGCCTTTTATTTTTAAGTAAAAGGCAAATAATAATTACATATATTTATGGGGTACTGTGTGATGTTTCAGTAAAATATACATTGTGGAATATAATCAAATCACTAATTAACAATATCTATCAAATCAAATATCTGTATTTTAGTAAGAATATTTAAAATTATGTTTTTTTGAAATGCATAACACATTATTAATCATATTCACTTTGCTGATATTGCTGTGCGTTAGAACACCAGAACTTATTTTTCCTATCCAACAGTGACATTGTACCTGTTGATCAATTTCTCAAATATCCCTATTCAACCTCTGGTAACCACCATTGTATTCTACCTTTTATAAATTTGACTTTAATAGATTCTACATATAAATTACATTGTACACTATTTATATCTCTGTGTTCAGTTTATTTCACCTAACAAAATTTCCTCTGGTTCATCCTTGTTTTTAAAACTGAATGTGTTTTTTAAGGCTATATGGTATTTCACTGTGTAGTGTATGTGTGTCACTTTTTTTATTCCTTTATCTGCTGATGGACACTTTACATTGAGTGTATATCTTAGCCATTGTGACTAGAACTGAAATGAACATACATGTGCAGATATCTCTGAGATTCTAATTTCAATTTCTTTGGTAACATTGCTGAATCATGATAATTCCATTTTTAGTTTTGGGAGAAGTTTCCATACTATTTTCCAATGGTGTAGAGTTTTGTTTCCCCCTGTATTGATGTTTCCTTCTGGATATAGATAACAAAGAGGTATTTGGAATAATGCATAATAATAATGGCTGATATTTTTAGAGTGTGATTCCTGTAAATGGGAAGAATAAGTGCTTTTCTTTGTTTTTAACTTTTATTTAGTAAATATAATTTTCCAAAGTACAGTTTATGGATTACAATGGCTTTTTCCCCCCATAACTTCCTTTCCACCCGCAACCCTCCCATCTCCCACTCCTTCTCCCATTCCATTCACATCAAGATTCATTTTCAATTCTCTTTATATACAAAAGATCGATTTAGTATATATTAAGTAAAGATTTCATCAGTTTGCACCCACACAGAACATAAAGTGTAAAATACTGTTTGAGTACTATTTATAGCATTAATTCACATTGGACAACACATTAAGGACAGAGATCCCACATAAGGAGTAAGTACACACTGACTCCTGTTGTTGACTTAACAATTTGACACTCTTGTTTATGGTGTCAGAAATCTCCCTAGGCTCTAGTCATGAGTTTCCAAGGCTACGGAAGCCTCTTGAGTTCACTGACTTTGATCTTATTTAGACAAGGTCATAGTCAAAGTGGAAGTTCTCTCCTCCCTGAATTCAGAGAAAGGTACCTCCTTCTTTGATGGCCCGTTCTTTCAATTGGAATCTCATTCGCAGAGACCTTGCATTTAGGGTTTTGTGTTTTTTTTTTTTTTTTTTTTTTTTTTTTTTTTTTTTTTTTTTTTTTTGCCAGAGTGTCTTGGCTTTCCATGCCTAAAATACTCTCATGGGCTCTTCAGCCAGATCTGAATGCCTTAAAGGCTGATTCTGAGGCCAGAGTTCTATTTAGGACATCTGCCATTCTACGAGTCTGCTGTGTATCCCACTTCCCATGTTGGATCATTCTCTCCCTTTTTGATTCTATCAGCTAGTATTCGCAGACACTAATCTTGTTTTTGTAATCCCTTTGACTCTTAGACCTATCAGTGTAATCAATTGTGAATTGAAATTGATCACTTGGACTAGTGAGATGGCATTGGTACATGCAACCTTGATGGGATTGTATTGGAACCCCCTGGCACATTTCTAACTCCACCATTTGGGGCAAGTCCAATTGAACATAAGTGCTTTTCATCCCCACTAGTGTTACTACACTACTTTTATACAAACATTCACTTGATTTTTTTTTAAAGAAAATATAGTACAAGGGGCAGGTCTTCTGTCTAGCTATTAGCACACCTGCACCTCATATCGGAGAATCTGATTTTGAGTTCTGACTCCAGGTTCCTCTTAATGCAGACTCTGGGAGTCAGTGGTGATGGCTCAACTAACTAGATTCTTGCCGCCCACATGGGAAACCTGGATTGAGTTCCTACTTCCCAGCTTCAGCCTTGATCTAACTTGTGTCATTGCATGCATTTGGGGGGTGAACCAGGAGACAGGAACTATATCTCTCTCTTTGTCTCTCTTCTCTTAAATAAATTAATTCAACAATGTGTTGTGAAACATGCATAAGTATGAATTTCCAGTTGAAGGGGGCATTGAACAGAAGTCAGGAGACACAAGTTCAATGTTCAAATCTGTTTCTAATAAGCATGTGGCCTAAGGCAGTGCAATTGAAATGTGTAGAAATTAGTCTTCACATTTGTAAAAGGGGGTTATTCAGGCTGTAAAATTACTATAGCTTCATGGAATTTTCCTGTAACTTATTTAGCTAGAGTGGTCTGGGATGAAAAGAACATGAGATAAAGCAGATAATGCAGAAAGTTTATTTTGGAATGTGATACTTCCAGAGAACACGAATGGGAATCCAGAGTGTGAAATGGAAAGAAAGAAACATTTAGCCCATGGATATGATGTTGATCTGGATATGGTTAGGCACAACTGGGTCTTCATTCTACCGGAACCTTCTGAGTTGCTCTGTAGAATACACTTGAGAGTTTTTCAAAGGACAGATGAAGGAGCATTTTGCCCAGCACCAGTTCTAACCTTGTGCTGGACAAGTTTTACTCTACAGTCAAGACTGATATAAAACATACAAGAGACCCAAATTAAAATTGAATTTCAGATAAGCAGTTTTAAACTGTTAATATGCTCCAAATATTGTATATAAGGGCACTTCAAAATGTTTATGGAAAATGTGTGCGATCTTCTAATTCCATTCTCCCTGAACTTTTTCAAGTGCCCTCATACTAAATTGCTGTTCATGGCTTAAGTGAAATTTAGTCTTCAATGTATTTTAATTTGTTACATTTAACAACTCTCCCCATGAAATGTTAACCATCTTGAATTTGCACTTGTATATACATGAGTGCAAGTATCTTGCATCATAGCATTTTAAAAACACCATTTTAGAAAGCACCAGCTATGTAGTTCAGTCTGAGGTGTTGCTGAGGTGAGATACAATTGGATTTTATGTACCTGAACAAACTGACTGCCTCAACAGCAGCAGAGGGTTGGGTCAAGAAGTGACATAAAGTAGACACGTATCTGTGGGAATTAGACAAAATAATCAGAATGGATGTATTTTATAATCTATCTAGATACATATGTAGAGATATTATTGTCTTGGTTTAAAATTTTCTTGATACACTTTACATTATTCAAATTATAATTCTTCTGTAAATAAATATAAGCTAATTGTATTAAGAAAGAAGAAAGGCTGTGTCTCAAACTGCTTTTGGCTTTCAGATAGGAGCTTCCAGCATTTTGTTTATCCAAAATATTTGTATATACAACCAGTTTGACCATTTGATCCAAAATAGTTTGCACTGAGAAAGCATGCTGTTTTTTTCAGCTTACTGTGAAGTCATTGTTGGCATCCCACTTTTTCTGGGAATGCTATGGTCATGTGAACAGGAGTCTTTCAGCAAGTGGTAAAGTCCCTTCTCTAACAGTTTTTGTTCTTTCTTACTGGCTCTCCACTCTCCGGTAAGTTTCCCACTGTGTTAGTATCACTTGACTCAGTCTTGGAAGTCATTTTCCCTAGAAAAACTCGTTCCCTCAATTCTCATTTGCCTGATCCCCTTTTAGGAACTCTCCCCAGCCTCCAATACTTGCTTCTTCTATAGAAGTGTGAATTTTTATCTTCATCATCTGAAAATTGTTCTTTGTCTACCACTTACCAGTCCCTATGCTAAGTTTTGGAATGTGAGAACGATTGGATAGTAAGAACATGACTTTTGCTTTAAATTAGGAAATTATGGTGTCAGTCATTGTGCTAAATCAACTGTACATTCATTATGTGTACTTAAAAATTCTAATCTAATTTCCTTTTTTAAAAAAGATTTATTTATTTATTTGAAAGGCAGAGTTACAGGGGCAGAGGCAGAGAGACAAAGAGAGGTCTTCCATCTCCCCAAATGGCTGCAATGGCCGGAGCTGCACCAATCCGAAGCCAGGAGTCTGGAGCCTTTTCAGGGTCTCCCATGTAGATATAGGATCCCAAGGACTTGGGCCAACTTCCACTGCTTTCTCAGGCCATAGCAGAGAGCTGGATTGGAAGTGGAGCAGCCAGGACTCAAATAGGTGCCCATATGGGATGCTGGCACTACAGATGGCAGCTTTACCCACTATGCCACAGCACCGGCCCCTAATCTAATTTTATAGATAGCTTAGAAAATGCTATAGTTTAAAAATTCTAATTATCATGGAGCACCTGTCTTGAGCCAATAGACTTTTCAACATACATTTGCCAGCAAAATGTCTTTTATAGGCACTGTTACACATTTCAGCACTGATTGCTATTTAATTGTCAATGAATTATGCCCCCAAAGTAATTTGTTTTAGTGAGAGAGCTTTGGCTTTTGGTGCAATAATTATACCATTTCATCGTAAGAAATCTCTTTGATACAATTTTTAAACTAGAATGGCCATTATTTATAACAACTTATCCTATCAGCTTGGTCTCAGTTATGAAATCAGGGTGTACTTTAAACTGGATGAATATAAGACTATAAGAAAAGACACATATGTAACCAAATTCTACATTGCTTACCATTTTGTAATTCATTAATACATATTAATGCATGAACATTCTGGAAATGAATGGACAGCTATTGTGTAATGATAAATCTTATGTCACTATATTCTCAACTAAATGAGCACTGTAAAAGAGCTCAATAGATATTTGAATCCCATATCCATAATGCCAGCATGGCTCCATGGCCAAAGAACACAACAGTCTGAGATAAGGCTGTTCTGGGGTAGCACAATGTTAACATAGCCTGCCAAGGGAATGTGTTGGCTGCTTTTGTTTCCCAAATTCCCTAACTATTGCTGGCTCCTCAATTCAAAACAGGGAAAAATGGCATTCATCTACAGCTGATTCTACTCCTTGCTGCAAATTTCTTCTTCATCTATTTCAGATTTTTTTCTTTTCTCTCTACCTAGCTACCTTAAAAATCTCAACTTTCAATGTTCTTAATATATTTGGCAAATGTAATTACATATATAATATATAGACACTGTTATTTAGTTTTTAAAACTTAGAACCACAGTATGAACATATGTTCATATTCCTAAATATTCTACCAATGTACAAATTTGAAAACTGTCTCATATTCCATCATATAGATATTTCATATGTTATTTTTTCATTTCCTTTGGGAAAATTCTCAGGAGAGCTATGTCCAAGTAAAGAGATACTGCTGTTCAGGCTTCTCAATGTAACTTGACAAGTTGCCCCTTATAAATATTTTACCAATTTATGCCTAAACCAAAAGTCCTTGGAAAGTGTGTACCCTTTGTTAGATCATTCAAAAATAATATTTTTAAAAACCAGACGTTTCAGAAAAAAACAATCTCCTGGGGCAGGCATTTGGTGCAGCAGTTAAGATGGTGCTTGGGACACCCATGTCTCATGTAAGAGAGCCTGAGTTTGAGTACTGGCACTGCACTGGATTCCCGTTTCCTGCTGATGCGCACTCCAGGGAGCAGCAGTGATAGCTCAAGTACTTGGGTCCCTGCTATTCACATAGGAGATGCGGATTGAGTTTTTGGTTCCTAGCTTTGGCCTGGCCCAACCCCAGCTGCTGCAAGCATTTGAGGAGTGAACCAGCAGATATAAGATCTCATTCTTTTTGCCTTTCAAATGAACTAAATAGATGAAAACCTCAAAAGAAGCCTCCTACACAAATGTAAAGAAAAACTGCATCTTAAGTATGAAATTTCTTAAATTTTCTTTTTCTATTTTATTTCAATTGTATAGATTATTCTAAAAATATTCCAAAGACATTACTGTAATCATCTTAGCCCTGCTTTCCAATCCCAATCCTACTGTTGCACCTGTAAAAGCATGTTAGCATATCTGAGAAATCACAGTAAATGATTCCCTCTGGTATTAGTTGAAAGGTCAAAAAGATGTTCTATAGAAACTTACCGTGTTAGCCTGATGGCTCTGAGAGGGAGACTGATAAAGTTATGCTGGGAATTGCTACACTACAAAAATTTCAGCAATATTTATTATTTAATTTTAGATTGATTAATACCTACGCTATGTGAAACATGAGTATATGAGTCATTGTTCCTTCATATAATTTCCCTTACAGCATTCACTCCCCACTGGTGAGTGCAGCTATGCAAACTAGTCATGGTAGTCGAAGGTACCTGAAAGAACATATACATGGGGCCTGCACTATGATGTAGTGGGTTAAGACACTGCCTGTGATGCTAGGATCCCATGTGGGCACCAGTTCATGTCCCAGCTGTTTCACTTCTGATCCATCTCCCTGCTAACGACCTGAATGACAATAACAACGGAGCTCTGAGACTTCCTGGCAAAGCTAACAGCATGTTCAAAGGCCATGCTGCAAGAAAATGTTGGCATGTTTGAGAAGTCAAACGAGGGTGGATGTTGCTATAAGAGGTAGGCGAATGAGAGTAGTTGGAGATAAGGCACTGCGCTGATCTGAAGCCAGGAGCCGGGTGCTTCCTTCCGGTCTCCCATGCGGGTGCAGAGAATTATGTAGGAACTAGGTTGTGGAAGATCTTGTTGGTCCTTTAATGGCTTTGGGGTTTTATTTAAGAAAGACAAGAAGCTACTCAAGAGTTTTATACATGACTTATACATACTTTAAAACACAATTCACGCAGTATGGTGGCAAGAAAGGCAAAAGGGGTACCACTTATGAGGATTTCACAATCATGCAGGAAAGAGATGATGGTGATTCCTCAGACTAGGTTAGCAGTAAAGATGGAGGAAAATGTTGAGTTTAGGATATATGTTGGAGGAAGAGCTGACGGACTTGCTCCAATTCACTGTGAGACATGGGAGACACAAGTCAAGACTAAGTCCTCCTTGTTGCATTTTCCTTCTTTGATTCTTTGACTTGATCCATTGCATGTACCTTGGTATCATTTGTAGAAATACTAGAGTTGGGGTATGAAGTAGACTTTAGCAGTGCAGTATGAGGTGACAGGATCAAGATTTCTAATTTGGTCATATTAAGTTTGAAATGCCCTTAGAAGACCAAGCAGAGACTTCAATAAAAATAGTTTAGGGATGGTTACAGTGTTGCTTGAAATGCCTGTATCCATATCAGAGTGCCTAGGTTCAAGTTCAGCTCTGCTTCCAGTTATAGTTTCGTGCTGATGTGTACCCTGAGATGCAGCAGATGATGGCTCATGTAATAGGGCCCCTGCTCTCAATTTGAAGACAGTTTAAGTTCCTGACTCCTAGCCTCAGCCTTGGCATGGCCCAGACCTGTTATAGACATTTGGAGAGTGAACCAGCCAATGGGCTCTCTACTTCTCTCTTGCTTGCTCACTCTCAAAATCGTTTGGAACTCAACAAAAGTCTCAGGGCTGGAGAAATAGGTTCAGTTCCCTAGTGACTGTTTGAGTTTGAGCGCGTTATTTCATCACAAACTCTTTTTCCCTCATCGGGAAAATGGAGGTAACTGGAGTACCAGCTTAGGGGAGAATGTAGGCATTAACTGTCAAACTTAACAAGTAGGTTATTTTTTTTCTCAATTAGTTTAGGTGTTACTGGAAATGGTCCCCAGATTTTCTCAATAAGTTCAGTGTAGTTCCTAGTGTATAGTAATACTGTATCTTCTTTTTTTCTATGATTTTTTTTTGTGAGATGTTACAAAAGTTGCATAATGGGCTGCTAAGCAGTTACAAAGTAAAAACTGAAGCCTTTGATTTTTTTTTTAAATAATGAAAATATTAACCTTCATCCAAGGGCGAGTTAAACTGATTATCTAGTTAAACCAGAAAAACTAATGAGGTAATAACATCTATCTCAGATTTCTTGCTGATTTGAACATAGTGAAATTTGTATCATGTTGACTATCCAAGGGCTGTGAATGCTTGGGACACCAAAGACTTCCAAGGTCCATACATATGCAAAGATAAAATGATTATTAAATTTTAGGGACTGTGTTAATTAGATATTCATATTGCATCTGCTTGTCAGTGAGTATCAAGATGATTGATTTCCTTAGGGACCAGTAGAAGGGAGAAAATAACTTTTGCAGCCAATAACTTTTGTCAAAGGGGGGAGGTTTTATTACATCATTTCCTGTATATATAGTAAATTTACCATTAAAAAAATCTCCATTAAGTGGGTGTTTAGAGCACTGGATAAGGCAGTTTGGGGGATGTTCTCATCCCATATCTGAGCACCTAAGTTCAAGTACCAGATTTGAACCTGACCCCAGTTTTCTGCAAATGTTGACAATGGGAGACAGCAGGTGATGGCTGAAGTTGTTCAATCCCTGTCCCATATTTGGGAGTCCCATACGGAGTTCCAGGCTCCGGTCTTGGACCTGACCCAGGCCCAGCAGCTGCAGGCATTTGGGATGTGAAGCAGCAGATGGAAGATCTCTCTGTCTCTCTGCCTTTCAAATAAGTGAAAAAAAACTTAAAACATTTACATTAATATTAATAGAGTATAATGTTGATTATTCAATAATAGATAAGACACACTATTTCTATTTTAATGTGCTATGCTAAGCAATTTAAATGCATTTTTACATTTATTCCAACTGTTTGAGATAGATACATTTATCATGCCCATTTTACATGATGGAATTGGCATTTTAGAACACTATGTGACTATTCCAAAATCCCTGAGCTGGTTAATGGTAGAGCCATAATTTAAATACTGCTACTGCCTTGGTATTGCTCTTAAACAGCTGCCAACTTTTCTTCCCAACCACTGACCATTAGCATAGTCCTTTTTAATGTCTTAACCTCATTTTAGGCCACACCACATTTATATAAATGACAGCAAAAAGAGGTTCTAGTAAGAGGTAAATGGAGGGAGGGATATATTGATATGAAAACTAAGATCATGTAATTTCCTGGACGTCCAGGGAAAGTAAAGGAATTGGTGGGCATCAATATCGCATTTTAAACATCCAGGATTCAAATCCTAAATTTTTGACTTCAAGTGAAATTTTCTTTGTTACGAAATATCAACTTAAAGGAGTTCACAAAATATGATTTCTTTCATTCATTGAGAACGTTATTTGGTCTTTATTATATGGCATGGACACCTACTCATAGTCTGAAACATTATTTCTAGAGTAACTTAATTGACATTTCAGAAAACTCATCATAAATCAACTTTTGAGTAATACCCCACACTGCACGATAAACTAGCATCTCTCTTGCACAAATATTTGTACAAAATTGTATATAGTTACAGTCAAGGGATTCGATACTCCAGTTTTGAAATTGGGAGTGTTCTTGAAAAGGACTATATTTTGCTCAATTCATTTTCAAAACACAAATGATATTTGAGGAATAAGAATTATAGAATCAAGAGGAATACAATGTAAGATTAGCATCTGGACTATACCTTTTGTCTTTCCATAGATCTCTTCCCTATTCTTCAAGTCAATGAAGTCAGTGGAATGCTCATTGCTTCGAGCATTTTCAACAAGGTCCTCCTCACGTGTTGCAACAGCTCAAGATTATGTGCTTGTAATCCCTGTAAATGAATGCCACTCTGTTCACATGGTTACTTTGACCATTTTTAAAGGGTTTTAGTATGCTTCCCACTGAGTTTCTTTCATTGAAGGGATTGAGGCCTTACCGACTGGACACTATTTTACCTCTGCTAAATCAGTTCTTGTGTGGATGTCTCTGTTTTATCTCTTCGTTTCCTCCAAGAAACCTTGGCATACTTTCATTTCATCTTATGAAATATTTTGAGAGAGGTGTGACAGATGTCACTTTGGACTTCAAGGTGGCCAAATAAAGTTGTTTAGAAAGTAGTAGGAAACTACATTTTGGGTGTTTTTTCAGTGGGCTTAAAGTAAATGAAAAGTATGAAAGAATTTCTTCAGTAAAGCAGTGGTCAAAGCCTCAGCAGGGTAGTGGCTGCATTTATAGTTTTCAAATCTCAGGAATGTGATCAAGTCTTTTAGAAAGGCTTCCATGAACCTGTAACTACCTTTATGCCTTTTTTAGGCTTGTCTTGGTGGGGGACAGGAAGGTATAAAAGCATTTTATTTCTGTGATTTAGTATATGCTCAGTTTTTTGAACCTAACTGGTAGACCATCTATAGATCAATTTGACTGAAATATTTTTTCATGCTTTTCCTCTTTGTGTATTAGCAAATATTCAAAATATATTAGTATTAAATGTAACAGCCAACATTTATATAAAACATACTATGTGTTGAGCACTGTTATAAATTCTTTACATGTGTTAACTTCTCTAACTCTGAAAACAACCTTATGAGATATATGCCACTATAAATGAAGTGTTGACCAGAGAGTGAGCAAAATGTCCAAGAACACATGCTGGTAAGTGATATAGCAGATGTAGTGTAGTTACACGGACATCAGCTTTAATCTTTGTGCTATACTGCATGCTTAGTTAATATTAAAACATGTACACACAAATATATAACATATAGTCACATTTGCTCTAGATTTACTGTATAAAACACTAAAATACAACCAACGCAACTGATACCTCCACTGTATACCTCTCCTATCACCAAATCTAATATCTCTTCATGGAAATAAGTAAAATGTAGCAGTTTATGTATAACACCCTCTGCATAATTTTATAAATTTACGAGATCTTATGTATATAATATGCAGTAATTTGTACATTCACAAAATTGTTCTACCTGGAATTGCTTTGCAAAAAAGGAACCAACTCTATATGTCTGTGTACAGGTATAAGAATTTATTTGATACTTATTGAGAAATGGAATTGCTATCATAAACCAAGCAAGATATTGCAGATTATTTTAAAGCTGATCATACCAATTGATAGCTACACTGGTCCTTTATGATATTTGTTATTTTTATCAATCCTTAAACAATTGGGGTTTGTTAATCTTTTTATACTTTTTTGTCAACTTTATTTGCCAATTCCCTTGTCCACCCATAGGCTTTAGTATTCTATCTCTAGTGCCTAACACCTAGAGCCTATACTTGGTTCAGTAACTGCTATGGACATAGTATTCCTTAGCACATTCCACTCTGACTTTACTCCCTCTCTTTGATGTGCTATTTTTACTTGATATTGTCCAAATGATCAATGTGCTTCTTTGCAGACTGAATTTTTTTGCATCTTATCTAAGAAATCATTCTTCAACTAAAATCATAAGGTATTCTAACATATTCTCTTCAAATGTTTTAAAGCTTTGTCTTTCCATTTACATCTGCAGTACTTGTGTAACTGATTCTTATGCCTGGTGAGATCCAATTTTGTATCTCCCTCATTTGTACAACAAATTTCTCCCATATTATTAGAGAAAGGCCTTCCTTCCGTTGGTTCACCCCCCAAATGGCAGCTGTGGCCGGCTAGCATGCTGTGCCGATCCGAAGCCAGGAGCCAGGTGCTGTTTCGTGGTCTCCCATGCTGGTGCAGGGCCCATGGACCTGGGCCATCTTCCACTGCCTTCCCCGGGCCACAGCAGAGAGCTGGACAGCAAGAGGAGCAACCAGTACAGAATCTGGCGCCCCAACAGGGATTAGAACTCAGGGTACTGCTGCCGCAGGCAGAGGATTAGCCTAGTGAGCTGCGGCGCCGGCCCCTGTTGAGGTTTTATGCCACCATTCTCACAGATGAATTTTAGCTTCAGCGTTCACATTTATAACAACATACATATACCCTTTCTCCTTGTTCTCTCTTTTTCTCCTCCATATCTTTTTCCCCTTCCTCCGTTTTCTTTTTCTTCCCTGTGCTATCAGATTTGCCATTTGTAGTTTGACTTATGGAAGTTTATTTTTAATTGAATCTTCCATGAACATGACACAGCTCTTTTATATTCATCACTAAAATCACATGCTTTCTCCACAATGATATTGCATGTCTTTAGTTAGATTTAATATAAAATTTATATTTTTGTTACTGCTGTTAAAACTCCCTCTTTATACAAAATTATACTAATGTTTGGTTGCTTACATATGAGCTCAGTTGGCTTTTGCATATTATATATATCATCTTGTTATATAGTCTGCTTATTGATAAGATGTTATTATAGTTTATTATAGCATTTATAAATTATAAGAATTATCGTTCTTCTTTTGAAAATATATTATTTGATATTTCTTTTATTATTGATTTTTTAGCCTCACTTGAAAATGTTGAATATAAAATATATCAGTAAATACCTTTGATTTATTACTGAATTTACAGTAAATACTACTAATATTTCACAATTAGGAATGATACCTGCATACATTTTAGTTTAATCCAATACATAGGGTTAGCAATGATCCCTTCAATCCTAATTTGCTCAGAGTATTTCTTTCTTCATTTTTATTAGTTAATTTTCATTTTAATGAAAGGGAGGGAGTGAGAGAGAATGAATATGAATATGAATGTGTTAGTTTCTACCTACTGGTTCATCCCCAAATGCCTGGAAGAGGCAGAGCTGAGCCAAGGGAAAATAAGGAGCCAGGAATTCCTTTCAGGTCTGCCATCAGGGAACCAAGTACTTGGACCATTACTGATGTCTTTCAGGATGCACATTAGGAAGAAGCTGGATTGGAAGCAGAACATGGACACAAGCATCAAAATGTGTCAACCACAGTGCAAAACACCTGCTCCAGATTATTACTTTGTAAACATGAATGCTTACTGTAGTTAAAATTTTATTTTAATTTTTATTTGAAAGGTAGAAAGAAAGAGATGGACACAAATAGATATTCTGTCTACTGATAACAGTCCCCAAATGCTTGCAACAGCCAGGGATATGCTAGGAAAAGCTAGGAAACTGGCACTCAGTCCATGTCTCTCATATGGGTGGCATGAAACTAAGTACTTAAGCTATCACCTGCTGCATCCCGGGATGTACACTGGCAGGAAGCTTGAATTTAAGGTGGAGCCAAGACTCTAACTCAGGCACTTAGATTGGGATGCAAGTATCCCAAGCTGTGTCTTAACTGCTGTGCCAAACACTCTCCCAGAATGCTACTTGACTTTTTTTTTCTTTAAAGATTTACTCCATTTATTTGAAAGACAGAGTTACAGAGAGAGCTAGAGACAGAGAGATGTCTTCCATCTGCTGCCTCACTCCCCAGATGGCTGCAACGGCTGGAGCTGTGCTGATCCGAAGCCAGGAGGAGCTTCTTCCAGGTCTCCCATGTGGGTGCAGGGGCCCAAGGACTTGGGCCATCTTCAGCTGCTTTCCCAGGGCATAGCAGAGAGCTGGATCAGAAGAGGAGCAGCTGGGACTAGAATCGGCACCCATATGTGATGCCAGCGCTTCAGGCCAAGGCATTAACTTGCTGTGCCACAGCACCCGCTTGATTTTTATCAATTGTTTTTTCTGCATTGAAGGTGATGACCATAAGCTTTTCTTCCTTTCATTTGTTAGTATGGTGAATTCTATCAACAGATTTTTTTATGTAAAGTATTTTCTAATTCATTAATTTAATGTGACTTAATCATGGTAGAATACTTTTTTAAATACATTCCTGGACTTCATTTGCTAAGATTTTATTAGATTTTTAAAAATATTTATTTGAAATCATGGAGGTGGAGGGGAGAGGGAGATGTTCCATATGCTAGTTCCCTCTGTATATGCCTACAACATCCAGGGCTAGGCCAGTCCACACTCAGATGCCAGGAACTCCATCGGGGTCTTTCCCACATGGGTAGCAGGAACCCAAGTACTTGGGCTATCATCTGCTACCTCTTAGGTGCATTAGCAAGAAGCTAGATGTGAAATGCCAAATAGTCAAGGCTCAAACTAGGAACTCCAGTATGGTATGTAGGAGTCTCAAGTGGCAGCTTAACTCACTGTGTCACAAAGCCTGCTCCATTTTATTAGATTTTTAAAATTGTGATTTTATGTGAGATTGGACTATACTTTCATTTGTTCACGATGTCTTATAAGGCTTTCATAGAAAAATCCTAGTGATCTTCTTAAATAACATAGGGTAGTATATTCTATGCCATTTTATTAAGGATTTTTATATAAGAATTTTTTTTTTATTTGACAGCTAGAGTTAGACAGTGAGAGAGAGAGAGGTCTTCCTTCCATTGGTTCACCCCTCAAGTTGCTGCTACGGCCAACACTGCGCCGATCCAAATCCAGGAGCCAGGTGCTTCCTCCTGGTCTTTCCATGTGGGTGCAGGGTCCCAAGCACTTGGGCCATCTTCCACTGCCCTCCCAGGTCACAGCAGAGAGCTGGACTGGAAGAGGAGCAGCCGGGACTAGAACCTGGCACCCATATGGGATGCTGGCGCCACAGGCGGAGGATTAACCAAGTGAGCCACGGTGCCGGTCAGATTTTTCTGAACCCTTTACTTGTTAGTAAAACTTACTTGAAGATTTATATAGTTCTTGAATTTTATTTAGTGATTTTTAAAATAGACACATTAAGTTTTCTTTAGACTTTCTGCTTTCCAATTTTTCATAAATTTGTTTTATCTACATTTTTATTGATATAGAAATATTCACGATTTCTTATCTTCCTTTAACGTCTTATTTATCAGTATTTATGTGATTTTATGAATTGGAACTTGTTTGTGCTTCCTTTCATTTTCTTTTGATCATTCTTGACATTTTATTAGCCTGTGAATTGAGCTAAGTTTTACCTTTATTAATCTATTTTAGTGCACTTTTATTTCCTATTACATTAATTTATACTCTTATGCTTCTATCTTAACGTTTTACATTCTCTTAATTTCTATATTTTATATTCCTTTTTTCTTTGACACTCCTTATTTATAATTCGAGCACATTAATTTTCTGTATTTTTCTAAGATAAGCTTTTAGGGATGAAAGCTTCCCTTTAAGTAGCTCTTTAGCTACATTATGTGAATTTATTAAATTGTATTTTCACTGTGATACAGTACTTCAATAGAGATCAAAATTTAAATTAGTATACATGATTATTTCTTTGACTCAAGAACCTTTTTTGTATTTTCAAACTTTTTTTACATTTTACTTTTAATTCCAAATACATAGCTTTTTTTAAACAATTTTTCAAACTTCTTTTTCACCTTGTTGGATTTGATTTTCTTCAAAATGAATTTGGATAACATTTGTCTTTCCTAAAACTTCTCTGAAGTTCTTTGAAATGTGCTTGGTGGTCCATCATCTGAAAATTTTCCTTCAAGTGTATCATGTATACTCAAAGGGAAGGCTTTCTCTTTAATCATTGGTTGCAGGGTTCTACATATGTCCACTTAGCATTACCTACTAATGGCCTTTCTTGTCCTGTCGGTTCTTACTAATTATTATATAACTTATTAAAATTAACAGATAAACCACTGATGGTAATAGATATATTACTTTTTCTTTGTCATACTGTAAACTTTCAATCGATATATTTTGAAATAACAGTGTTAGATGCATATAAGCTTAAAAAAATCTGTTTTCTGATTGAATTACTACATTTATAAGTTATTCAGTGTTTAATATAGCTTTATCCATTTTCATTTAGCTAGAATTTTCCTGATATAATTTTCTGTTGTTTCTGCTTTCCCATTTTTATGCTTTTGTGTTATTTTTATGCCTTTATGTTTATATCTTACAAATAGTGTATAGCATGCTTCTTTAACTGAACTCTGAAAAAATTCTGCGTATTAAATGGTTCAAGCCTAGTTACAATTGTGATTACTGATACAAGGGGATGTAGATTTATGATCTTATTTTTTCTATTCATTGTATATTTGTATATTCTAAACTTCATTTTCTTCAGATTTCTGCAGGGTTTATTATATTTATAGTCTTTTATGGCTTACTAGTAAAGATTTAGCAAACATGCTTATGAAGTCTGATTGTCAATGTGTGAAACAACCTCATTTTTTAAAAATATTTATTGATTTATTTGAAAGAGTTACAAAGAGAAGGAGAGAGTTCTTCCATCTGCTGGTTCACTCTCCAATTGGCCGCAACAGCTGGAGCTGTGCTGATGTGAAGCCAGGAGCCCGAAGCTTGGAGCTTCCTCCTGGTCTCTCACATGGGTGCAGGGACCCAAGGACTTGGGCTGTCCTCTGCTGCTTTCCCAGGCCATAGCAGAGAGCTGGATTGGAAGTGGAGCAGTAGGACATGAACCAGCACCCATTTGGGATACTGGCAGTGGAGGTGGTGGCTTTTACCCACTATACCACAGCACCAGCCCCCACAGTTTTTCAAAGCTAATCATTTCCTTCCAAGTTACATGTTGTTTATTTATGGTTATTTAATTTCATTTTTATTCTATCTCCTGAATTTGTGTTATTTGTAATTTTTGGAATTGTATTATTAGAGACCGAGCAGAAAATAGATGTTTCTAATTTGAAGATATCTAAGAAAGTCTATCCTTTATTTTGAAAGTCAGAGTTACAAAGAGAGAAGGAGATACAGAGAGAATCTTCCATCTGCTCTTCTCCCTGGATGACCACAATATCCAGTGCTGGGCTGGGCTATAGCCAGGAGGCAAGAGCTTCATCCAGGTCTCCTATGTGGGTGTCAGGGGCCTAAACACTTGGGCCACCTTCTGCTGCCTTTCCCAGGTCATTAGCAAAGAGCTGGATTGGCAGTGGAGCAGCCAGGATTCAAACTGGCACCTGTATGGGATGCCAGCATCACAGGTGGCAGCTTAACCCACTGTGCTACCATGTTGGCATAAAAAGGATATCCTTTAAAATTTGAACAGTATTAGTTGTAAAATCACGAAGAATAGAGATAATAAGAATCACCTGCCATTATTATCTTTTTGACAGAATAGCAGAAGGACTGAGGTAGTTACCAATATCTGGAGACAAAGCATTAACAAGCAGGCCACCTATCAGATCAGGGGTGTGTGTGTGTGTGTGTGTGTGTGTTTGCAAATTGTTGAAATATTGCTTAGTATAGAGTTGGTCTTCTGTGTATAAAGCTAATGGAAAATGAAACTTAACTTAATAGAGAATGGAACTGGGAAAGGGAAAGAGAGGAGAAGGATGGGTGGGAGTGAGGGTGGGTGGGCAGGTATGGTGGGAAGATATGAAATTTGTACTCATTAAATAAAAGGTTGCTTTGGGAAAAATAAGCCTCTTTAGTGGTTCTTTTAATGAGAATCTTGTAAAATATTTTTAATATTTTCATGTACTTTATAAAATATTTGGCTCAAGTTCATTGTATTTCATTTTCAGAATCCACTATAATTTGCTTCTCTTTTGATAGACATTTAGATTTTTCCATATTTTATAAATTTCTATTAAAATCTTTGTTTTTGTGCCATCTATCTATCTATATAAGAGGATCTCAGAAAATTCATCTAAAAGAGGAATGAAAAGACAATGTACATTTTCCATGAACTTTTTAAAAAATCCTGTCTTCACAACATTTCTCTGTGCACATATCTAGCAATGGAATTGTTGACTAATAGAATATTTAGTTTTATTAATGACTTATAAATATACCCAGTGGTAGTACTGATTTATTGTCCCAATATAATTGTAGGAGAGTTCTGATTGTAGGGATAATCTCTGAGTTTTAATATATATTTTCTCTTTAATATACATGTTCAACATTTGAATACCTCTGGTTTATATAGTGTCTGATGAAGTCGTTTAGTTATTTAAATTTCTTATTTTAACTATTTAAAAAAGTATAATTTATTGAGTATTTATGAACTCACAGTATAGTTTATTAAGTATTCATGAACTCACAGTAACATTAATTCATTTAAGTGTAGAATGTGATGAATTTTGACAAATATATATAGTACCACAATCAAGTTATAAAATATTTTAATGACTCCAAAAATTCCTTCATGATTGTTGGATTATAAATGCATCCCTCTTAACCCCAGCCCCAACCCCAGAACTACTTCTATTTCTTTCTTCAATGTTTTTTAACTTTCATCTGAGATCATTTACATTGATTAAATTTATTCCATTTTATTTATTTTTTGGTATCTATTGTGGATGGGATTGATCTTAGTTCTTTATCAGTCATGGCATTCATTGTCTGTGTATACAAAGGCTGTTGATTTTTATGTGTTGATTTTATATCCTGCTACTTTACCAAATTCTTTTATTAGTGCCAGCAGTCTTTTAATTGAGTCATTTGGTTCTCCTGTATATAGAATCATGTCATGTGCAAATAGGGATAGTTTTACTTCCTCCTTCCCAATTTTTACCACTTTGATTTCTTTTTCTTGGCTGAAACTTCCAGGACAATATTGAATAGCAATGGTCAGAGTGGGCTTCCTTGTCTTGTTCTGGATCTTGGAACTACTTCCAACTTTTCCCCATTCAATATGATTCTGGCTGTGGGTTTGTCATGCATTACCTTGACTGTGTTGAGGAATGTTACTGTATATACAATTTGCTTAATTTTTTCATCATGAAAGGGAGTTATATTTCATCAAGTGCTTTCTCTGCATCTATTGAGATAATCATATGGTTTTTATTCCACAATTTGTTAATGTGCTATGTCACATTTATTGATTTATGAATGTTGAACCATTCCTGCATACTAGGCAGGAATCCAACTTTGTACAGGTGAATGTTCTTTCTGATTTGTTATTGGATTCGATTAGCTAATATTATAGTGATGATTTTTTCATGTATGTTCATCAGTGATATTTATCTGTAGTTCTCTTTCTTTGTTATATCTTTTTCAGGTTTAGGAATTAAGGTGATGCTAGATTCATAGAAGGAGTTTGGAAAGATTTCCTCTTTCAGTTGTTTTGAATAGTTTGAAAGGTGTTGGAGTTATTTCTTCTTTAAATGTCTGGTAGAATTCAGCAGTGAAGCCATCTGGTCCTGGGCTTTTCTTTGATCAGAGGATCTTTATTACTGATTCAGTCTCTCTCTTGGTTATTGATCTATTTAGGTTTCTGTGCCTTCATGACTCAATTTTGGTAGATTGCATGTGTACATGAATTTATCCACTTTCTATAGATTATCCAATTTGTTGGCATATAGATGTTCATAGTAATTCCTATGATTATTTCTCTGTTATCTTGTTATATTTCCTTTTTCTTTGATTGTATTGATTTGAGTCTTTTTTTGATTTAGTTTAGACAAAAATGATATAATATTGTCCATTTTTTTAAAAAGCCTGTTCTTCATTTCACTGATCTTTTGTATTTTTTATTTCAATTTTGTTTATTCTCTAATTATTTCTTCTTGCTAATTTTCAGTTTGGTTTGAGTTGTTTTTCTGTGTCCTTGAGATGCATTGATAACTCATTTATTTGATGCCTTTCAAATTTCTTGATGAAGGTACTGATTGCTATGAATTTTCCTCTTAAGGCTTCTTTTACTTTTACCCCATAAATTTGGTGTGTTGTGTTGTCATCTTGATTTGTTTCTAGGAATTTTTTTTTTATTTACCTTATGACTCTTCTATGACCTACTATTTATTCAGGAGTGTGTGGTTCAATTTCCATGTGTTTGTGTATTTTCTGGAGATTCTTTTAAATTTCAACTTCATTCATTGTGGTCAGAAAAGATACATGGTATGATTGCAATTTCTTTTTTTTTTATTTGCTGAGATTTGGTTTATGCCCTAGCATATGGTCTGTCTTAGAGGAGTTTTGATGTACTGCTGAAAAGAATGTTTGTTGTTCAACTGTGGAATGAAATGTTCTGTAGACAAGAGTTAGGTCCATTTTGCTCCATAGTGTAAATTAGCACTTTTGTTTCTTTATTTGTCTTATTGATTTGTCCATTACCTCTGAAGGTAATCTGCCATTTCTCTCATGCACATTTTATATTTTTTCTTTGTTTTACTCTTGAAAGTGTTGTGCTGAATATCTTTCTGTCATCTCTATTATTAGTTCTATGTGTTTCCTGTACTTGGATGTTCTTTTCTTTCTCCAAATTTGGGATGTTTTCTGTTATTTCCCTGAATAGGCATTCTAATCTATTTTCTTTCCATAACTTCAGGAGCTCATAAGAGCTGTATATTAGGTCTTTTGATAGTATCCTATAAATCTTCAACATTGTTGCCATCTGGTCTCACCTCACTTTTCAGCTCTGGTGGGTAGGCTTTTGGCTGCTGGAGTCCTGAGCCATGGGCGCCCATGCCCTCCACACAGGTTCACTTTGTTCCTCTAATTTCAGTAGAGTTTCCTCTGCCGTTTTCTCCCTAATCCTTCCCTAAAACTACACTCTATCCACTTTTTTTTAAACTGTCTTCTCCTTGGCTAGAGCAGTAAGCTCCCTCCTTGCTCTGCCTGAATTCTTCATTTCTAATATTTCAGTTTAATTTCTCTTCATAATCTCTATCTTATGGGAAGATATTTCATCCATGTCACTTATGGATTTCTTTAACTCATGAATTTGCTTCTCATTGCTTCAGAGTAATGATCATTCTTTTGAATTACATTTCAGGTATTTCATCAATCTCTGCATCTTCACATTCTGATATTGAAGTGTTGTGTTCCTTTGGGGAGTCATGCTGTCTTCCTTTTTATTTTTTCTTATATTTCTGCATTTATTTTTAAGCATTTGTAGAAACACTTGTTGGTTTTCTGCACGGATAGATTTTATCTTTGAACTATGCCTCTGTGGCTTACTGGAGTGTCTGCTCCTTCAGTGAATATCCAGTGGCATGTGCTAGTTGGGACTAGGGAGCTCTTGTCAGTGCTCAAGGGTAGGGAGCAAATCTAGGTTTATACCCAAGGTGAGTGTGGTAGGCCTCCTCTATTGTCAGCAGTGGGGAGTGAATGATCATGCCTGTTGGCATAATCAAAACCTCACCTCCTCTCTTCCAAGGTAATCCATGCCTGGTGTTAGCACACAGTGGGTATGCCCCTCACCCATGCTGGTTCATGAGCCACACAAAGGATCTGTGTAGTCCTCAGTGTGAGCATGGTTCTTCTGCAGTCACCCATCCAGGCAGTCAGGGAGTTCTGAGCCTCTGACACCAGACACAGTGATTTCCCAGCTATACCCCACACCCTATCATGCCATCGTAGGATTGCTCCAGTCACAGCCCGCAGAGTTCCCACAGCCTCAGGGTTCATAGAATCCCTGCTCCGCCACATGAGCTTGCCCCATCCACAGAGAGAGCAGAGTAATTTCTAGAGAGTATACTTCCTCTGCTTTTTTTCTGCTGTCTTCACCTGGTCAAAATCAGCACTTCTTTTCCCTATTCAGACATCTTGTAATGCTCAACAACAGAGAATTTTCTTTTTGTATCACAATATGGGAGAAGGTATCATGTGGAAAGGCAGACAAGGATCTCTCTTTCTCTTATATAACATCACTAATGCCATCAAGGGGAACTTACCCTCTAGACCTCATTTAGTCTTAACTACCTCCTAAATACTCTGTGTACCAATAACAAATAAATTTGGGACAGATGTTAAAGACCACATGAACTTTTAGGGGGGTATATTGAAGTGATAGCAGTCAGTATTATTGTAATTATGGTTTATCATTCTACTTTCCATTGTGTGATTGCAAAATGAAGTACATAAAAATATAAATTTCTATTATGTGGAATTTGATAGTTTAGGAGCCAGCATTTTGGCATAGCAGGTAAAGCCACTGCCTGTGCCACTGGCATCCCATATGGGCACTGATTTGAGATCCAGCTCCCTACTAATGTGCCTGGGAATGCAGCTGATGATGTCCCAAGTGCTTGGTCCCCTGCACCCACAAGGGAGATTCAGAAGAAGCTCCAGGTTCCTGGCTTCAGACTGGCCCAACTCCAGCCTTTGTAGCCATGTGGAGAGTAAACCAGCAGATGGAAGAATGTTCTCTCTCCCTCTCTCCTCCTTCCTCTCCCCCTCTCTCCCCTTCTCTCTCTCTGCCATTTAAATAAACAAATAAAAAATAATAGTTTTTCTGAACATGTAATCCTAATTGCGGGAGGCTGAGAAGGGTAGCAGGCAGGGGTTTAGAGGAAGGTTGGATAGAAGTTACTAAAGAACTGTTTGATAGAAGGAATGGGTTCTAGTGTTCTGTAGCAAAGTGGAGTGACTAGATTTCATCATAATGTGTTATATACTTTATAAAGAATGGAATAAAGGGGCCCATAGGTTTTAATAAAAGTAAGGAAACGAAAATGCTAATTTCCTGACTTGATGAAATTAGGCTATATAAATGTGTTGAAATATTGTATGGCATACCATAAAATGTATGACATGTTAATTTTTCAATGGCAGAAGGAATGAATAATAAACTTATCTACGTTATAGGACCAATAATGTATAAAGATGTAACTTGTGACAGTGACATAGAGAAGGTGTGGGGTTATATAGAAACATAGTTTTTTCATGCTGGTAAGTCTCCCCAAAACAGTAACAGTGCCAGGCTCATTTTAGGACACTCTTTCCAGGTCTCTGGCTTAGTATGTGCCTCTAGGCCAAAACATTCAATGATTGTAGGGCTCCCCTCATTTATTTTCCTTTCTTAATACATCACAGTTTTGTACACCTGTTACATAATATCTGAAAATAGTTTATTCATATATTTATTTCCATTTTGTAAATGTTAATGTCTAAAACAATATGGTAAGGGATGTGTGTGTGAAGGGATATAAAGTCCTTTCACACTTTGTTTTTCAGTTTGTCAATTTCTAATATACTGTGAACCTCAGCAGAATTTCAGTTTTAAGTAAATAATCAGTACTGAATTTTTGAGATATTTAGTAGGAAATATTTACAAAAATATAACTATTTAAAAATAACTTTAATCATTAAAATTCTATTATTTTGACAAATACTTGACTGCAGTTCAGTTGCCAAATGTAATCGTATGCCTCAATTCCTATTACTCTCTTCCTCATCTTAAACAATGTCTATATAACCTTCTTGAGGTTATAGTATCTGTAAACATGAAAAATCCTAATTAAAATGCAGTATAACTTTTGCCAGACTGTGTTTTTCTTATCCTCTGTGGAATTTGAAGCATGCTGTGCACACGTAAAAAAACCCACATTATGAGAAAACATGCATTTGCTGTAGTGATTACTTTTTTCAAAAGACAGTTCTGGCAGCTGCAGGCACTCATACTTTTTGTGACATTCTCACAGCAATTTTGCTCTCATCAGAAATACAAAACTTGGTTGGAAAGCAATGAGACTTTTTATTCAATAAGGTTACTAGAAATTATGCATATAAAATAATATTTTCTTCAAAGTGGGTGCTATTTGTAAAGGTTTATCTCAAGGAAAAATATACCTAAGAGAAAACAATCCATGTTATTCTTTTTTCCAACATATTTTGACTGAGTCATTACTATTTGCTAGCTGCTATGCTAAACATGGGGAATATCACGCAATATAAGTCACAGTAAATCCACTGTAAACATAATTTAGCTCAGAAAATAGCTGAGTCAGATTGATAAATAATAAACAAGTCACACTGGTAAGCGATTCAATATGGGAAGTCCTGAAAGTCAGTGAAATATAGGACAAAGTAAAATCAATACAAATTTGGGAACTTGGGGAAGGCTTCCTATAGAAGGGGATAACTGATATGAGATTTGAAAGATTAGAAGACATTAGAAGTCAATAATGTTAGACACAAGAAGTGAAAATATTTTAGGCACAAGGAATAGCATACCCAAATGTCCTGGAAGTATAGAATACTAAAATGCTTTGGGGGAAATGCAAATGTCTTCGGTAGAAAAATGACAGGGTGTGAAGCTTAACAGTTTCAGCGGGGGTGATATTGTAGCACATCATGTTAAGCCACTGCTTAGGATGCCTGTATCCTACATTGGAGAGCCTCATTTGAGTTCTGGCTACTCTGCTTCTGAACCAGCTTTCTGCTGATTTGCCCAGGAGGCTGCAGATCCTGGTTCAAGTACTTGAATCTCTGCCAAGCACATAGGAGACATAGATGGACTTTCTGGTTCCTGGATTCAACTTGGCCGAGCTTCCCTTGTTGTGGACATTCAGGGAATGAACCAGCAGATCTAAGATGCCTGTCGTTCTCATTCTGTCACTCTGCCTTTCAAAAGCTAAGTAAATAGATACATGTTAAAAGAGTAAGGCCAATGTTGTGGCACAGTAGGTTAAGCCACCACCTGTGATGCTGGCATTCTATATGGACGGTGGTTTGAGTCTCAGATGTTCCACTTCTGATACAGATCCTTGCTAATGCACCTGGAAAAAGCAGCAGAACATGGCCAAACTGTTTGGCAGCTCTGCACCCATATGGGAGACTAGGATAAAGATTTTGGATTCAGCCTGGCCCAGCCTCAGATGTTGTGACCATTTAGGTAGTGAACGACCAGATGGAAGATATCTTTCTCTCTCTCTCCTTCTCTCTCTGTCTCTGCCTTTGAAATAAATAAAGAAATCATATAGCAATGGGGAGCATCCTTTGATTTTCAAAGGAGAAGTGACTTGTTATGAATTATATAATCCTTTGCAAATGATGACAGGTGAATAGAAAAAAATGTCATCAGAAATGGCAACAATTGGCTGGCACCGTGGCTCAATAGGCTAATCCTCTGGTTGTGGCGCCGGTACACCGGGTTCTAGTCCCGGTCGGGGCGCCAGATTCTGTTCCGATTGCTCCTCTTCCAGTCCAGCTCTCTGCTGTGGCCCGGGAGGGCAGTGGAGGATGGCCCAGGTCCTTGGGCCCTGCACCCACATGGGAGACCAGAAGTACCTGGATCCTGGCTTTGGATCAGCGTGGTGTGCTGGCCGCAGCACGCCGGCCGCAGCGGCCATTGTTGGGTGAACCAATGGAAAAGGAAGACCTTTCTGACTCTCTCACTGTCCACTCTGCCTGTCAAAAAAAAAAAAAAAAAAAAAAAAAAACAGAAAAAAAAGAAACGACAACAATCAGAAATGGCAACAAAAAGGTATCAAGTTGAAAGAATATATATATATATATAAATTTATTTATATAGAGAAGGAGGAGGGAGTATTTATAATGACATTAATGTTGTTCACTTGGATTCCTGGGTATATAATTTTGCCATTTGCCAATTTTGAGAACAGAGAAATAGAACCAATTTTGTGTTAGAGATTATGTGCTTAGATTTATCCATTTTAAGATATTTACACATTGAAATGGAGATGACCTGTAAGCTTTCAAGTGTTTTGAGGTAAGACAAGAAGCTGGACTGCATAGGAATGTTTGAGAAAAATCACAATATATTTGCTAATCAAAGCCACTGGAAGGAGTGGTAATACTTTGAAAATAGGTAGCATGGGAATTTAAAAAGAAGAGCACAAAATACTGAGTCAAAAACAAGCATCAAATAAAAGGGATAAACAGGGAGACTACAGTCCATTTTTTAAAATAAATTAATATAAAGAGAAGTTAGACTCATTTCTTGTCCCAGTCTCATTCACTCTCTTCATTTTCTTCCCATAGACAATCAAGATCATAAATATTCTTTTATTCCTATTTTTTGTTTTCTTCAATGAAAAATTTGAATCAATCTTTCTGAAACTTTCCTCTTCGGCACAATATTATTTTTACCATTTGTTTTTTTATTTTTCTTTTTTTCATTTTATTTAATAAATATAAATTTCCAACGTAAAGCTTATGGATTACAATAGCTTCCCCCCCATAACTTCCCTCCCACCCGCAACCCTCCCATCTCCCGCACCCTCTCCCATCCCATTCACATCAAGATTCACATTCAATTCTCTTTATATACAGGAGATCAATTTAGTATATATTAAGTAACGATTTCGACAGTTTGCAGCCACACAGAACATGAAGTGTAAAATACTCTTTAAGTACTAGTTACAGCGTTAATTCACATTGGACAACACATTAAGGACAGAGATCCTACATGAAGAGTAAGTGCACAGTGACTCCTGTTGTTGACTTAACAAATTGACACTCTTGTTTATGGCGTCAGTAATCTCCCTAGGCTCTTGTCATGAGCTGCCAAGGCTATGGAAGCCTTTTGAGTTCGCCGACTTCAATCTTATTTAGACAAGGTCATAGTCAAAGTGGAAGTTCTCTTCTCCCTTCAGAGAAAGGTACCTCCTTCTCTGATGGCCCGTTCTTTCCACTGGGATCTCATTTGCAGAGATCTTTCATTTAGATCATTTTTTTTTTTTTTGCCAGAGTGTCTTGGCTTTCCATGCCTAAAATACTCTCATGGGCTCCTCAGCCAGATCCAAATGTCTTAAGGGCTGATTCTGAGGCCAGAGTGCTATTTAGGACATCTGCCATTCTATGAGTCTACTGAGTATCCCGCTTCCCATGATGGATCGTTCTCTCCCTTTTTATTCTATCGGTTAGTATTCGCAGACACTAGTCTTGTTTGTGTGATCCCTTTGGCTCTTAGACCTATCATTATGATCAATTGTGAACTGAAATTGATCACTTGGACTAGTGAGATGGCATTGGTACATGCCACCTTGATAGGATTGAATTAGAATCCCCAGGCATTTATAACTCATTTATTTTGTTAATACCTACATATCTGGTTTATTTATTTTAATTGTACAAGTATATGGCAATTTAAATATCTGTTTTCTTACGGTTTCCAGTTTTCACTAAGTAAATATCTTTGTACCAACTCGTTTTATATATATGCAAAATCTTGTTTTCTCTAACACATATAATTGGAGTTTTTGAGTCACAGGGTATATTGCAAAGGTTACTAGCTATTAAAATTACTTTCCATATACTCCCCCAGGTACCATTTCCCCAACACCTTTCAAAACTTTTGGGTGTCTAACTTTAATGTTGGCTGGTCTAATGGCTGTGAAATTTTCCCATAATAATTCTCATTTACATCTTCTGTTTGTTTCTTCCTCATCAGAAATGTCTGAGATGGCCTTTTTATTATGAATGACATACAATTTCTCAAGGAATCAAATGTGGTTCAGTCCCAAAACTCATTGATAAGGTATTTAACAGTAATATAAATACTTTTATATTTAAAATAGTATGTCACAGAACAGCTTCAAATGTATATTTGACTTAGAATTGCTAGCTTTCTTCAAATGGTGTTAATGAAAGTAGATGTATTTGTCCCTTTGGGACTGGCTTATTTCACTCAGCATGATGTGTTCCAGATTCCTCCATTTTGTTGCAAATGACTGGATTTTGTTGTTTCTTACTGCGGTATAGTATTCTAAAGAGTACATATCCCATAATTTCTTTATCCAGTCTATCGTTGATGGGCATTTAGGTTGGTTCCAGGTCTTAGCTATTGTGAATTGAGCTGCAATAAACATTAGGGTGCAGACCGCTTTTTTGTTTGCCAATTTAAATTCCTTTGGGTAAATTCCAAGGAGTGGGATGGCTGGGTCGAACGGTAGGGTTATCTTCAGGTTTCTGAGGAATCTCCAGACTGACTTCCATAGTGGCTTGACCAGTTTGCATTCCCACCAACAGTGGGTTAGTGTCCCTTTTTCCCCACATCCTTGCCAGCATCTGTTGTTGGTAGATTTCTGCATGTGAGCCATTCTAACCGGGGTGAGGTGAAACCTCATTGTGGTTTTGATTTGCATTTCCCTGATTGCTAATGACCTTGAACATTTTTTCATGTGCCTGTTGGCCATTTGGATTTCATCTTTTGAAAAATGTCTATTGAGGTCCTTGGCCCATCTCTTAAGTGGGTTGTTGGTTTTGTTTTTGTGGAGTTTCTTGATCTCTTTGTAGATTCTGGTTATTAACCCTTTGTCTGTTGCATAGTTTGCAAATATTTTTTCCCATTCTGTCGGTTGTCTTTTCACTCTCCTCACTGTTTCTTTTGCAGTACAGAAACTTCTCAATTTGATGCAATCCCAATAGTTGATTTTGGCTTTGACTGCCTGTGCCTCCCGGGTCTTTTCCAGAAATTCTTTGCCTGTGCCAATATCTTGAAGGGTTTCTCCAATGTTCTCTAGTAACTTGATGGTGTCAGGTCGTAGATTTAGGTCTTTAATCCATGTGGAGTGGATTTTTGTGTAAGGTGTAAGGTAGGGGTCTTGCTTCATGATTCTGCACGTGGAAATCCAATTTTCCCAGCACCATTTATTGAATAGACTGTCCTTGCTCCAGGAATTAGTTTTAGATCCTTGATCAAATATAAGTTGGCTGTAGATGTTTGGGTTGATTTCTGGTGTTTCAATTCTGTTCCATTGGTCTATCCATCTGTTTCTGTACCAGTACCATGCTGTTTTAATTACAACTGCCCTGTAGTATGTCCTGAAATCTGGTATTGTGATGCCTCCAGCTTTGTTTTTGTTGTACAAGATTGCTTTAGCTATTCGAGGTCTCTTGTGCCTCCATATAAATTTCAGCACCATTTTTTCCAGATCTGAGAAGAAGGTCTTCGGTATCTTGATTGGTATTGCATTGAATCTGTAAATTGCTTTTGGGAGAATGGACATTTTGATGATATTGATTCTTCCAATCCATGAGCATGGAAGATTTTTCCATTTCTTGGTATCCTCTTCTATTTCTTTCTTTAAGGTTTTGTAATTTTCATCGTAGAGATCTTTAACGTCTTTGGTTAAGTTTATTCCAAGGTATTTGATTGTTTTTGTAGCTATTGTGAATGGGATTGATCTTAGAAGTTCTTCCTCAGCCATGGCATTGTCTGTGTATACAAAGGCTGTTGATTTTTGTGCATTGATTTTATACCCTGCTACTTTGCCAAACTCTTCTATGAGTTCCAATAGTCTCTTAGTAGAGTTCTTTGGGTCCTCTAAATAAAGAATCATGTCATCTGCAAAGAGGGATAGTTTGAGCTCTTCCTTCCCAATTTGTATCCCTTTACTTTCTTTTTCTTGCCTAATAGCTCTGGCTAGAACCTCCAGAACTATATTGAATATGGACAAATACCATATGTTCTCCCTGATCGGTGACGACTGACTGAACACCAAGAGGGAAACCTGTTGGAGTGAGGTGGACACTATGGGAAATGGTGGCTTGATCAGCATAGCCCTGACTGTTAATGAACAACTTAATACATTACCCCTCTTAGTAGTTTTTTTTATCTGTTCTACTTAATATGACTGGTTTAGATCTGTAATTGATGCACAGTTATTCTTAAGTGTTGAAAATTAACTGAAATGTGATCCCTGTTGAACATGGTGGTGGGAATGGGAGAGGGAAGAGATGTATAATTTGGGACATGCTCAGGCTGACTTGCCCCAAGTGGTGGAGTTGGAAGCATACCAGGGGATTCCAATTCAATCCCATCGAGGTGGCATGTACCAATGCCATCTCACTGTTCCAGGTGATCAGTTTCAGTTCACAGTTGGTCATGGTGAAGGGACTGGGAGTCAAAGGGAGCACATAGACAAGTCTAGTACCTGCTAACGCTAACTGATGGAGTAAATAAAGGGGAGAGTGATCCAACATGGGAAGTGAGAATCTCAGCAGACTCATAGAATGGCAGATGTCCTAAATAGCACTCTGGCCTCAGAATCAGCCCTAAAGGCATTCGGAGCTGGCTGAAAAGCTCATGAGAGTATTTCAGGCATGGAAAGCCAAGACACTCTGGCAAAAGATCTCTGCGAGTGAGATCCCAGTGGAAAGAACAGGCCATCAAAGAAGGAGGTACCTTTCTCTGAAGGGAGGAGAGAACCTCCACTTTGACTATGAGCTTGTCTAAACAAGATAAGAATCAGAGAACTCAGAGGGCTTCCATAGCCTTGGAAACTCATGACTGGAGCATAGGGAGATTACTGATGCCATAGACAGGAGTGTCAATTGGTAAAGTCAACAACAGGAGTCACTGTGCACTTACTCCTCATGTAGGATCTCTATCCTTAATGTGCTGTACATTGAGATTTAATGCTATAACGAGTACTCAAACAATATATTTCACTTTGTGTTTCTATGGGGGTGCAAACTGTTGAAATCCTTACTTAATGCATACTAAACTGATCCTCTGTAAAAAAAAAAAAAAAAAAAAAAAAAAAAAGAAATTATCAATTCCCAACTTGACTCTCACTGGGATTAAACATGACAATAGGTCTGCTCTGATTTCATCATCATTTTAAAAAATCATCTATTATTTTTCACTTTATGTTTCTGTGTGGGAGCAAACTGTTGAAATCCATACTTAATGTATACTAAGCTGATCTTCTGTATATTAAGATAATCGAAAATGAATCTTGATGTGAATGGAAGGGGAGAGGGAGTGGGAAGGGGGAGGGTTGTGGGTGGGAGGGACGGTACGGGGGGAAAGCCATTGTAATCCATAAGTCGTACTTTGGAAATTTATATGCATTAAATAAAAGTTTAAAAAAAAAAAAAAGAAAGTAGATGTAAACAGTTCACTTACTATGCTGCAGGCCCCATGATGAAAACTTTATATCATCTACCTTTGAGCTTCATAATAATCCTGTTAGATGCTATTCTCCCATTTTACAGATTCTGAATGAACTCGAGTCACCTATAGTCAATGACTGAATTCTTTATCCCCAGCATTTTACAGCCCATAAGGTTACTGAATTTTCATTGCTCTATTTGTAAAATCCCAGCAGATGGTGTATTCTGTTGATGCTGGAATTTCAGCATTGTTATTTTGGGAGCCTTTGTATTCACTTTTTGAAAACCCCACTGTCCTGTCTTGGACTCTGCCTCAAAGCATGGCATCTGTCACTACACAGAATAGCAAAACTACTGTAGGCATTTCAACACAGTGGAAATGTGAAGCATTTCCTGAAGATTCCATTTTCGTGGAAATGTAGGTTGTTGCAATTTAGGTAAATCTTGTTCTATTTTCATTGGCAGGCATATGCAAACGTAACAAATAAATGTCATACTTGCCTTTCCTCAACAATGATTTTGGCCAAAAGCATCTGAAGTGTCATATATGTCCTGTGGGATTCCAGTCTTATTGCAGTTTCCCCTAAAAGATGGTCAGAACAGTTTGTGAAGTTATTCTGATTTTATTTTAAAGTCTAAGAAATCAACACATATAAATTACAGGAAATAATGATTTGGGGCAGGTGTTTTGGTGTGGCAGGTTAAGTTTGGTTTGAGTTTCAGCTACCCTGCACTTCCCATCCAGCTCCCTACTACTTTGTCTGGGAGGCAACAAATGATGGCCCAGTTGCTTGGGTTCTTGCCACCTACATTGGGAACCTGGATGGGATTTCAGACTTTTGCCTGGCCCAGCTCTGGCTGTTGTGGGTTTTTGGGAAATGAATCTCTTAATTAGTGGATGGAAGACCTCTCCCTCCTCCTCCCCCTCTCCCCCTCTCTCTCCCACCCCTTCCCCTCCCCCTCCCACCCCTTCCCCTTCTTCTACCCCTTTCCCCTCCCTCTCTCTCCTCCTCCCCCTCTCCCACCCTTCCCCCCTCCTTCCCTCTCTCCCCCTGCTGTTCTCCCACCCCTTCCCCCTCTCTCTCCCCCTCCCTTTCTCCCTCTCCCTCCTCTACCCCTCTCCCTTTCCCCCTTCCCCTCCCCCGCCCCAATAATCACTACCCCTCCCCCTCCTTCTCCCTCTCCTCATTTTCCCTCTCCTTCCCTCCCCCCCTTCCCCTCTCACCCAACTTTCCAATAAATATTTAAAAATGTTATATGGCAAGGTTCACTTGTTCATTCACACATCTGAGAGACTGTTCTAATAAAAGAATGGTTTTATCCGTCTAAAATTTTAACAAAGGAATACTGACCAAGAGACAGGGAGAGAGAGAATGTGTGATCTTTTAAGAAACATTAACAGTAGTTATTTTGGATTTCTGGATCCAGTTCTCAGAGTCTATACAGATGTGGTTAGACTGACCATCTGCTTCAAACTACTGCATAGCCCACCTCATACCCCACCCTCTGCCCTGGCCCTAGTAACTGAATTGTTATATGAAAGGTTGATTAAAGAAAAATTCAGCTGGAATCCAACTTACACAGACCATGTCTACCAACGATGTATTTTGTGGAAAGCAGTGAGGGTATAAATTGGACATATGAAGAAATTGGAAGGAATGCATTAAATTGAGAGATCCTGTCATCAGGCAAATTTCATCAAGTATGATTTCTTGACTGACTGCACTGTAATGGCCTGAGGAGGGATATTAAAAAGGCGTATTTGTGGATCTGCCCCTGGACTAGCCCCCAAGTCATTCTGAAGCATATTTAAGTTTGAGAACCATATCTAAATCAGAAAATAGCATTTATATTGCACTAGTTTTGCAACAGAAGTGCTTTTTTCAGGAACACGTTACATAGTCCTACTGTCTTTCCTTTTTGATTTCAGATCCTCTGTGCAACTTTGAGAGAAGCCTGGGCTTCAGTTAGAGAATAAATTATCTCAAACAGAAAGAAAGACCAAACCTTGAATCTTGCCCTTCCCATATCTCTGGACTACACCATTGGTTCTGTTTATATAATTGACATTTCTTATAACGGTAGTTTTAGAGATTTTCATGCTTTATTTTTTTGTGATAAAGTTAGAAGATTATTTTATGTAACTAACAATGTTGTAATAATCCTATGAAATTCACTAGAAAATTCTCCTGAGATCAATGCCAGATAAAGGAGTATCGGGTAAAATTCAATGTATGCACATTGCATATAAGATCAGAGAGGTCAGGTTGCAACAAAAGCATTATGAAAGAAATCCTTTGTTTTTCGTGAATCACATTCTTTCATTTAATTTTAATTATATATAATATGTATATTATATATAAATGTGCTTGCCTACATAATCAAAATAGTATCACAGGGTGATAATAGGGGTTAGATTAAAGCATGTAGAGTTAACATTTGATCTGACACACCTGTTTGTGTCTATGTGTATGTGTGACAGGATGTTGGAATGGGATTGGTTTCCTTCTGTGGATGGTGAAGTAAAGGGTTTTCAGATGGTTGGTGTGCATTATGATTGTTTCAATGAGTTGTGGCCCTTTGGGGGTGAATGCGAGTGCTCTTTGCCTTCTATATGCTTTATCAAATTGAATATTTGTATATCAGGGCTAGAATAGATGCAGATTCTATCTTCTTTCTCAGTCACCAGCAGATTCAGTAGGAAACAGGTTTACTGTGAAGCAAGGGCAAATTCAGTTTCGGTGACTCTTACTGGCACTGGTCCCTGTGAGCAGTTGTGGTATTTGTTGGGAGCTGTAGAGTATTCTGCACTGAAAGGAGAATGCAAGTTGCAATCAGGAAGCATTTCTACATAAGCATTACTGGTAAAGAGCTTAAAGGTACTTTAGAATTTTCAAGCTTCAGTAATTTTTTCATTCTAAATACCCATGTTCACACTTATTTGTGTGGGTACTTGTTTTTTTTTTTATATAGAAAACAACTAGATTACTTAAGATTAGAGGCCCATAAAACTTTTATTCTCCCTTAAACAATAATCTGTTGTTGAAAGAGTGAAAAAGATTTTAATTGCAAGTCCTACCAATTACATGCTATCTGGTTTTGAGCATACCATAGAATGTCTTTAAGCCTCAATTCTTTATCTTTAAAATGAGGATAATAATGTCCCCTAACATGTATTTTCAAAATATCTATGAGATATGTGTGTATAGTGCCTGGCATATGCATATTAGTGAGGCACTAATATGCCTCACCATGTTTCCAGTAAGAAATGTACTGAACACATGGTTGTAATTTAAAGGAAGACATGTGACTGGCACAGAGAAACCATCTACACTTGACAAGTACATGTTACGAGTGACTAGGTTCCTGGCCATGTCTGTTTTGTCCCACTATAACTAGAGCAACTAGCACATGAGTGGCATGTATAGTAGTTGTTTAGTTAAAAGTGTTGAATGGTTATCAAGAGCCATGAAGGAAACATTATCACAACAATTTTCTTAGCTCATGTTCACAGATACATGGATATATCAGAAAAACACTAAGACTTATTAGCACTAATTTATAATTATTTAGGTATATTAAAATATTTAGATTTCAGGACATACTACAGGGCAGTTGTAATCAAAACTGCATGGTACTGGTACAGAAACAGATGGATAGACCAATGGAACAGAATTGAAACACCAGAAATCAATCCAAACATCTACAGCCAACTCATATTTGATCAAGGATCCAAAACCAATCCCTGGAGTAAGGACAGTCTATTCAATAAATGGTGCTGGGAAAATTGGATTTCCACGTGCAGAATCATGAAGCAAGACCCCTACCTTTCACCTTACACAAAAATTCACTCAACATGGATTAAAGACTTAAATCTATGACCTGACACCATCAAATTATTAGAGAGCATTGGAAAAACCCTGCAAGATATAGGTACCGGCAATGACTTCTTGGAAAACACCCCAGAAGCACAGGCAGTCAGAGCCAAAATTAACATTTGGGATTGCATCAAATTGAGAAGTTTCTGTACTGAAAAGAAACAGTCAGGAAAGTGAAGAGACAACCGACACAATGGGAAAAAATATTTGCAAACTATGCAACAGACAAAGGGTTAATAACCAGAATCTACAAAGAAATTAAGAAACTCCACAAGATCAAAACAAACAACCCACTTAAGAGATGGGTCAAGGACCTCAATAGACATTTTTCAAAAGAGGAAATCCAAATGGCCAACAGACACATGAAAAAAGGTTTAGATCACTAGCAATCAGGGAAATGCAAATGAAAACCACAATGAGGTTTCACCTCACCCCAGTTAGAATGGCTCACATTCAGAAATCTACCAACAATAGATGCTGGCGAGGATGTGGGGAAAAAGGGACACTAACCCACTGTTGGTGGGAATGCAAACTGGTAAAGCCACTATGGAACTCAGTTTGGAGATTCCTCAGAAACCTGAATATAACCCTACCATTCAACCCAGCCATACCACTTCTTGGAATTTACCCAAAGGAAATGAAATTGGCAAACAGAAAAGCTGTCTGCACATTAATGTTTATTGCAGCTCAATTCACAATAGCTAAGACCTGGAACCAACCCAAATGCCCATCAACAGTAGACTGGATAAAGAAATTATGGGACATGTACTCTATAGAATACTATACAGCAGTCAAAAACAACAAAACCCAGTCATTTGCAACAAGATGGAGGAATTTGGAAAACATCATGCTGAGTGAATTAAGCCAGTCCCAAAGGGACAAATATCATAAGTTCTCCCTGATCAGCGACAACTAACTGAGCACCAAAGGGGAAACTTGTTGAAATGAAATGGACACTATGAGAAACCGTGACTTGATCAGCTCTTGTTCTGATTGTTGATGTACAATGTAATACTTTATCCATTTTAGTATTTTTTTTGTTCTAGTACCATTGGTTGAACTCTGTAATTAACACACACTTATTCTTAGGTGTTTAAATTTTAACTGAAAAGTGATCCCTGTTAGGAAGTTGGAAAACATTATGCTGAGTGAAATAACCCAATCCCAAAGGGGCAAATACCTCTTGTTCTCCTTGATAGGTGACAACTAACTGAGCACCAAAAAGGAAACCTGTTAAAGTGAAATGAACACTATGAGAAACGGTGACTTGATCAGCCCTCACCCTGACTGTTGATGAGCAACTTGATATGTTATCCCTCTTAGTATTTTTTTTTTGTTTGTTCTACTTAATACTTTTGGTTGAATACTGTAATCAATACACAATTCTTCTTAAGTGCTGAAACTTAACTGAAAAGTGATCACTGTTAAATATAAGAGTGGGAATAAGAGAGGGAAGAGATGTGTAATTCGGGACATGCTCAAGCTGACTTACCTCAAACGGTAGAGTTAGAAACATACCAGGGGATTCCAATTCAATCCCATCAAGGTGGCATGTACCAATGCCAACTCACTAGTCCCAGTGATCAATTTCAGTTCACAATTGATAATAATGATAGGACTAAGAACCAAAGGGATCACATAAACAAGAATAGTGTCTGCAAATACTAGCTGATAGAATAAAAAAGGGAGAGAATGATCCAACATAAGAAGTGAGATACACAGCAGACCCATAGAATGGCAGATGTCCTAAACAGCACTCTGGCCTCAGAATCAGCCCTTAAGGCATGTGGATCTGGCTGAAAAGCCCATGAGAGTATTTCAGTCATGGAAAGCCAAGACACTCTGGAAAAAAAAGAAAAAACTAAATGAAAGATCTCCACGAGTGAGATCCCAGTGGAAAGAATGGGTCATCAAAGAAGGAGGTACCTTTCTCTGAAGGGAGGAGAGAACTTCCACTTTGACCATGGCCTTGTCTAAAAATTATCAGAGTCAGTGAACTCAGGGGGCTTCCATAGCCTTGGCAGCTCATGACAAGAGCCTAGGTTGATTACTGATGCCATAAACAAGAGTGTCAATTCGTTAAGTCAACAACAGGAGTCACTGTGCACTTACTCCTCATAGGATCTTTGTCCTTAGTGTGCTGTACATTGTGATTTAATGCTATAACTAGTACTCAAACAGTATTTTTCACTTTATGTTTCTGTGTGGGAGCAAACTGTTGAAATCTTTACTTAATGTATGCTAAACTGATCTTCTGTATATAACGAGAAACGAAAATGAATCTTGATGTGAATGGAAGGGGAGAGGGAGTGGGAAAGGGGAGGGTTGCGGGTGGGAGGGACGTTATAGGGTGGAAGCCATTGTAATCCATAAGCTGTACTTTGGAAATTTATATTCATTAAATAAAATTTAAAAAAAATAAAGTGATTAGATAAGAACTATGTATACTATTGTTAAATTGCAGAATTAAATTCATGTGGCAAAAGTTCAAAAAAATATATTTAAAAAAATTATATATAAATTTCAAAAATAGTCAAAAGGTTTCTTTTGAATACCAAATACTTAAAACCACATATATTAGATTATATTCAGATGCTTGGTAATTGTAAATATGCTCTCTATTTATGTGTTTTCACATGTCTTCCTTGAGACATGTTAAAATATTCTTAACTGCATTTTCTTTTTTTTCACTCTCTTTGCTTTTGTAATCCATCTATTCGGTACTATGATATGTGCTCAATGAATGACCATTCTCTTAAATCCTTATTTTTTATTGACAGTTAACTTTCATTGTCTGAGGAGTTCAGATCAAAAAGGGAATCAACAGTTATAAAACATCTACTCAGATATAGGCAACTTAAAGACACACGATTAACCCTCACAGCATCCCTATGGAGTAATTTTCATAAAATAACGTATGTTTTACTGTTACAGGAAAATTAAACCATAAATAAGAATACTAAAACTTAAAAAATGTCTTACAAGGTTAAGTATAGGGAACATCTTCATTGTTATACATCTGTGCCCTACACTCCAGTGGATTTTTGCTCATGGGACTCAATATGATAGGTCTCAAGTGTTGCGGATTGTACGATACATAAAGAATGAGAAAATACTGTTCAATGTTATAAAAACTTCAGAGTTCATAACCAGATGTATCACTGCTATTATTATTTTTATCTAAATTTAGGTGTTAAAAACCTAATTTGCTTAATTATATTCGTATGGTAAAGCATGTGGAAGGCCTGCAGTTAGCATCACTCAGACTGGTTGCTTGCTCTTTTTGTTTTTGCCCAGCCACACCTAGGAGCACAGGTACCACTTACTTGTACTGTTGTATCAGTGATTTGATTAGGTGGTTTTTCAGTTGACCATAAAACAGCTGCTACACAGGTGCTCACTTTCCGCTGGACAATCGGATCACCTTTTATAGATATCTCCAGCTATCAACAACACTACGTAATACTGTCTTGAGTGTTTCATTTTGGGATTTTATCTCACACTGGATTTTCCAGAATTGTTGATGTATCTCAAGGGAAACACAGGAGAGCACCTCTCAAGTCAATTTCCTTTTACTTAAATTTTACCCATTCAGAAATATTTTATGTTGAGTGTTCAGATTTGATTATTTATAGCCCTTGTGTATACTCTTGAGGAGCAGTGGTCTATATACTTACTACTCATTGGATTCTTTATTTAGTGAAGGATTGAGCTTGTGATTATAAAGTAAATTGAAAGTGTGTATCACAAAAATTAAAAATAAGAAAGGAAGAGAGTGGGTTGGGGAGGAGGGTGAGGAGTATCATTGTGTTCTTAACTGTATAATGAAATATATGAAATCTGTCTCCTTCATGCAGATGAAAATACAAATAAAACAATTTTTGACCTTATCTCAAGCTATGTCTTCAACATTTCCTCTTCTGCTCCCAGCCAAGCAGATAGTATAGGCCACCTTATTTGAGTGAGGCTGAGTGAAAACATTATTTATGGCTTTGGGCCCCCAAAAGGAAGACCCTCAGAGAAAGAGCATTTCCTGAGATAAGAAAAGGTTAAAAGCACTGAAATCAAAGGCAGAGACAAGGACTGAAAAAGAGAAAATGTTGACACAGTTAGATGTAAGGTAAAAGGAACATTGAGTGGATCTTGAATACACACTGAGCCAGGAATGAAACCCCACTTAACCCCCATAACTCAGACCTTGTTAGACAACTCTGAATTACTCTGGCTTTTTCATTCCTGTAGTCACAGAACCTTCTCCAAGGAGTTCCTTTTCTCAACTTATTTGCAATTTGAGCATTTATCATCCTTAAGAGCCCAACTCAAATGATCCTTGTTTTCCAAATACCGTGTTCATGTTAAAGTGCACTTATTCATTTTCCAGTCTGTGATCTCACCAAGCATTTAATTTACAGCTATTTTAGCCTACATAGCAGCTGCTCATATATTGTCAAGTGTTGCAAACATGCTCTGACCACAGGTATCACTTGACAGAGCCATCCTCCTTAATCTAGACTCAGTGCAATCCTTCACAGTTCACTTTGCTGCTGCTTCCCTAAACACTTGAGTTTTAACCCCTTCTATTTCTGTCACCCCAGCCACAGCTTCTCGACGAGTTTGGATTTAAATTTGGAGTTTCCAACTCTTCTTATTTTGTCACTTAGACATTTGGTAATCCTATACAATACTGTTTACCTTTTGATTGATTGACCTTAGAAACTTTATGCAATTTTTTTCCTAAGCTCAGTGTCCCAAAACAGCAGGAAAAAAAATCATTATGCTTTTGCTTTAAAGTACTAAGATTCTGTGAGCTAAGTCTCAGGAGCCCTCCTTGAGAAAAAAGATCAGCCATGGCAGACATAATACTCAATGAAAATTCATTGACCTGTAGTGGAAAACAAATGGAATTCCAATTATTTTTTTTCTAGAAATTTTCAGTTTCAGAAATGCTACAAATGAAGAGAAGAATAAATTAATATGTTTTATATGCTAAATTAATATATGTGGCCATGAACAAATCTATTTTGAACTGTTGAAACCTAAAGAAAACACATATTTAAGTGCACTTTTTATTCTAAAACTACAGCCATATTTGAGTGACCCTTCAATTTAGCAGACACAATAGAACAGCTGGTTAGCTAGAATATTTTCCTGAAGAGCTGTGATCTGAGAAAGCAAGAATGACTAAGTGAAGCAGGTATAATCTGCTTTTTATGAATTTTTATTCTGCTCATTAAACATTCATGGACCCAAAAATCAACATGCCAGAAAACTGCCTTGTCCATTTCCTTGTGTGACCTCATCTGACTGTGGGTAAACTGCACTGTCTTGGAAATAATTCATTCCTCTTCTCTGAGAAACCCTATGGTTTTCAGCAAGTATGAAATACAACGACTTTGTGTGAAGAAGACAACATAATGTTTTCCTTGATTAACAGGATTAGGAAGGTTGAGTGTTTATAGATCTCCAACCCAGAAAAAGAAAAAAAAAAAAAAAGAAAAATACTGAATAGACTTCCTAGCACCTGGAAGCTACAAAAAAGGAACCACATGTATAACAAATAAGAAAATATGCTACCAATTCAGCTGTTAAATTAGCAGTGAGAAATAATTTTTCACAAATATAGACTGCTGAAATTACAAAGTAACTTTTTGGGTAAAGGCAAGTTATAATTTCCTGTTGCTTAGAAGGCTCATAGATATGTTTGTCCCAAGGTCATTTTGGTATTATCATTTTGTTAATGTGTTTCTCCCCCTGGGCAAAGTGAATAAATCAAATATATACTTTCAGATCCATAACTACTTTAAAACAAAACAACCTGCTATGATTTTGGTCTTTAGATTCTCTTCACTCTTTTCATTTTGCAATGCTTTGACAAATCAACAACTGTGCTGTCAGGTTTAGAATTTAAATAGAGTTTCACAAAAAGCTTCACGCACACCAGCTGTAATGTCAGCAACCAACTCCATCTTTATTTTCTCTCTTTAAACAGAAAGCATAGACTCAAGATGGCTTTTGCCAGCCACAGCTTGAGAGGTAGGCTGCAAGGGTGGTGCTGCCCATCTGTGAGAAACCAAACAGAATCACAGGACAGAATGTGTGTCGGAAGAAGCATCTACATCCCTGAGAAGTTGGATTGAATCTATTTTGGGAGAAAGGAATGTTATTGTTTTAAAATCATCCTTGCTATTTAAATGCGATTTAAGCTTCATATGACACAGAACTCAGTGAGCATGAACACATACGAATATTAAGGTCAAGCAGATACCATCACTTTGGGAAATTTGGAACATTTGTGGAAATTCCAAAGGGTTGTGCTCTTCATTGGCCTAGTGAAGACATAAGGGAAAACTGGAAAGAAGGAAGACACTCAGAGGGTGACAAACCAGCAATCTGCCACTGGTTGAAGTTTACCAGAGGAAAAGACACACAAAAAAAGAGTGAAGAAAGAGAACTGAGGGAGAAAATGTGCTACAAAAGAGAAGGGAGAGTGAGATTTGTCAGGAGAGGAAAAGATTTTGTAATTATTTAGATGTTTATAATATGCAGTCATCAGTGATGGAGAAACTCAGCTATGGATAAAATAATAAATCAACAAACTTGATCATTTTGAAGAGGAAAATTGAAACAGATTTCAAAATATACAGACTTTTGAACTAAGGTAAGGGAGAGACCAAAAAATATTAAAATGTATGAAGTATTCCTATTTGCACTTGCAGAAATATTTTTCTTGGTATATTTGTACAGAATAAGGCAGTAGTGTTTATGTGGATATAGCATCTATGCTAATTTCTTTCTTTACAAGATAATCACTCTCCAAGGCTTCTCAGCTACCTTCTCTGCATATTGGTCATAGTCATGCAAGCTCCTGTGTCTGGTAGGGGATTGTTTCCAATCAGAAGTGATGGCAGGTGTCTTCTTTATCATTATGGTATCTAAATATTTTGGTGTAGAGCATTGATACCCAGTATGGTAGCCCCTAGTAGCATGAGACTACTGAATACTTGAAATGTGGGTAGTCCAAATTGAAATGAAGTATAACATATTCACTAGATTTGGAAGACAATATAGGACTAAGAAGATAAAATTCTGTTTCATTCTTTTTACCGTCACTGCTACACAAATTTAAAATGCTATGTGGCTCACATTTGTGACTTTCATGATAAGTCTATTCAGCAGTGCTGTGTTTGGTATAAGGGAAAATTGGGAATTTTACCTTTCTGTTTACCGTGAACCCTATTCCAATTCAAGTGGTATACCCTCAGTGTAAAATATAGCAATTTTATATTGATATAAGTTTAGCTGGAGAAACACAAATTAGAAAATTCTATTTTTTGAGAATTCAAACTTAATCATTTTGGTAGAGATCTTTTGTTTATGGAAGTTTCTTGATTCCAGGGTATATTATAAGCCAATCACAGAATGAGGGACTAAAAAAGAAACCCTTTCATTTCATTCTCAAGTAGGTGGAGCCATCTTCATTGTAAATTTGGTCTTTTGGTTTCATCTATTTTTTTCCTTCTAAAATAGCAACCTGTGTTGCATAGGGTATAGCAATAACAATCAAGCTTAGGTTGAAACATGAGACTGAGATCATTAGAATTGTCACATTTCAAAGCTGTTTTGGTTTTCTCTAAATAATGTGCCCAAACGGGTCTGAAGGGTTTGTTGAAAAATCTGTTCAAGAGTTTGTTTCTGTGTGTTTTCTTACTTCAGCTGTGTGCATCTGTATTCACTGATAAGATTCCCAAGTGTTTCCAGGATAAAATTGGGAGAATAACAGTATCTTTATAGTGACACCCTAGTGTATCATGTACTTTTTATGTTGTGATGATCCAAGAAACATGCTGTCAATGATATGGAACACTTAGAGCTTTGCCAGTTTGCCCTTGCAAGAAAGTAGTTTCTTTCTAAATAGCTGACAACACTCACTAATGTGTCTTTGAATTCAAAGTGAGATTTCCACTAGAAAATGCATTTATTCACTACATAAACATTTTCATTAGAATATTTATCTTCGGCCACAAAAAGTTAAATCCAAAAAAAGTTTTTATTCAACAAATATTTAATTGACTGTACTTAAATATTTAATGTAAATATTTAATTGACTAATGGATGGTGCATTGCAAACCAAAGAAGGAAGTCTTCATGAGCTTTATTATCTAATTGGAGAAATCTACTTAATACCTCTGTGAAGTTAACTACTAGTATTAGTGTAACTGTAAATATTGGAAACAAAATGGATATTTCAGTTGAGCAGTACGGCTAGAGTTTACAGGAAGGACAAGACTAACAAGACAGTGTGTGATAGTAAAAAGAATGAGAAATTTTCAGGCTAGGGATCTGGGATCCACTTAGAGCTACATTACTTCAAAATCTGAGAAACTCTCACCACCCTGAACCTAGTTTCCAAGAGATGTTGGCCCTTTGAGTTTATCCTCTTGTGGTAGTACTCTGCTGGATGTGTTTCAGATCATTGTACTTCTTAAAGTATCACTTAATGAAGGTTAAATATGTGGCAGGCTTTATGGAATTCCTAGACAGTAGAGAGGAGGTAAATGTCAATGGAAAACAACAAAATAGTTAACATTTAGTATCAATATCAGATATCATCTTCTTCCCATTCCTCCAGTGAGTTCATAAAGATTTTTGAGAGTCAGAAATGCACAGAGCTCCAATGCACTGGTTCACTCCACAAATGCTCACAATGACTGGGGCTAACTAAAGCCAGGAGCTGAGCACTTAATCCAGGTCTCTCACACATTTGGGAGGGATACCGTTAGTGGAGCCCTCAGCTCTGCCTCTCAGGGTCTGGGTTACCAGATGATGGAGTCAGGAGCTGGACTTGGGTATCAAACCCAGGTACTTCCATGTGAGGTGAGACATGAAAATCCTAACCCTGGTCTAAACTTCTAGGCCAAATGCTTGGCCCTCAAATTCTTTGTAAATTATTTGGTTTTAAGATTAAATACTGTATGTGATTTCATTCTTCAGTCGGTAGAGTTAAATGACACTCTACATGGCATAAGCCATGGAATTAGCATAAATGGTGGCCAGTGTATGAAAGGATGCACTTTGCAGGGTTTTCCCTTTATATTATCCTTGTCATCCATTATTTGCATAGTCCTTATTATCCTTTGCAAATAACATATACACCAAGGTGCATTGGAAGGGTCTCCTGCCTGCTTATTCTAACAAAAATGGAATATTCTTTCTTAATTCTGCCCTAGAGTGTTCTAGTTTAAATTCATTCTAGAAAATTTACCAACTGTGCATAACAGTATTGCCCAGGACCCAACCTCTTTGTATGATCTTGTGAATCTCAGATTGGATCTCGGATTTTTTTTTTTAGCCACTATTGGATATGATATAAATTTAGGGCATTTTTATTATTTATATCTTTCCTAAGAAATCTCAACCCTCAAAACTATCCTATAAGGTAAGAACCTCATTTAGCCGCCTACTACCAACGAATAAATTGAAGGTCTAAGCAGTAAAGTCACTTGTCGCATTTCTCACAACTGGCAGGATGCAGAGTCCGAATTCAAACTCGCATGTGTCTGAATACAGAGCTGCACTTACTTACCTCCTTCTACCTCTCACTGGATAGGCTTGGAAAGGCTGCATGTCATTTCAGGGAGCATCTGAGCTTGTGTTTGAATAATAAATGAGTAGGATTTTGATAGATGAGAACACGTAAGTTCCCAGAGAGCATTCCACATAGTCAATACCACAAGAATACAGACACCGTCAGGATATGATGCTTTGTACAATTCACCCATTCAGACAATTAGCCACATGATATTTCCACCCATTAGCCTGATATCATTGGCAAACTATCTTTGACTAGTCTCTGTCACTCCAGCTTTATGTATGACTCTATGGCTTCACATTTTGTCATACCCAATAACTTCAAGACAGAGATGAGATTTATAGCAATCTTTCATAAATGATAACACTTTAAGTCATGAAGTGAAGTTTAAAAAAAGGATCAGGTATAAATCAGAAGTCTATAATTTTAAAGAATATTTCAATTTCACTTTATGTTAACTTTCATAATAGGCCAAATAAAAGAATTACAAGTTTCTAAAAAATATTGTCAAATAGCCATCTTTATATGATTTACTTTATATGAGAATATTCCTTTTGTTACACCATCATGAATATTGGGTTTTAATCAGATGTCAATTTTACTTAGGATCTCATTGACAGGTGGCTTGAACAAAAATGACCTCAAATGTTTTACTAATGATAGTAGGTTATCATACATTCAATCACTTTTCTTGGCTTTTATACAGTGATATTTGCTCCCACAACTGAGTAGCCTCAAATTTTTTTAAACTTCTTTTGCATGCTATTTTATTGCTTTCCTATATTATTGATTCTAGTCACATTGTAAAAATCCTCTCTCTACCATCCTTTTCTGCTTTGGATCTGCTGAAGCTTATTAAAGTTTATTATAATTCTGTCTAAAGTTAAAATGGCTCTCAGTGAGAGCATCGAATGTACCCTCATGAAGAAACTTAATGGCATCTATTGCAGCTGCTGAAAGTATGTGGTTGCTTGCTTGCTTGCCAGTTTTATCTGTTTTTCTGAACACTTCAGGAAGCTAAGGCCACAAGAGTTGATAAGGAGGAATTGCTGTCGATATTCAAAAGGAGAAATATTACAGGTGCTTTTAAGAAAACTGTAAGAGGATCCCTTTAACAAAGAGCATGAACATTATATGTTTGTTTCATATTACATTAACTCTGAAGCATTATACATCAGTGTTTCCAAACTGTAAGTTTAAAATGTTAAAAGTCACTAAATAAATCTAAAATATATACAATATGATAGTAGGGAACATTTCACCATATTGCAGAAGTAGCCCCACGTAGTGAATAGGAAAGGGAACTCAGGAGTTTGCCTCCCTTGGTTTGAAACTCAGCCTCTGTGCTTTTGGGCTATGTGACACTGAAAAGGTCATTTTGATTCTCTATGGTTTATTTTCCACATCTGTAAAATGGAAATAATATACAAGTACTTGACTTTTGTGATTAAGAAGATAAAATGAGTTAGTATATTGCTCGTAAAACAAGTAAAACATCACTTGGTACAGAATGAGTACACATTTAAATAGAATATTTTGACACTCAACAGCTTTTTTACATTTTCCTTTGTTTTTATTTTCAAATGATGTTCATTTATTGTAATTTTTTTAAAAAAGATTTATTTATTTGAAAGTCAGAGATAAGGACAGTGAGAGAGAGACAGAGAGGTCCTCCATCCACTGGTTCTCTCCACAAATGGCCACAATGGCTGGGGCTGGAGCTTCCTCCATGTCTCCCATGTGGGTGCAGGGGCCCAAGGACTTAGGCCATCCCCTACTGCCCTCCCAGGCCATAGCAGAGATCTGGATTGGAAGTGGACTAGCTGGGACTAGAACCGCTGCCCACACGTGATGCCGGCAGTGCAGACAGCAGCTTCACTCGCTACTCCACAGCTCTGGCCCCTTGATGTAATTTATATACTTATGAAACACTATAAGTATTATGAAATCGGGGGTTTTGCCTATCTTGTTCTATTCAGTTCCTAGTACAGTGCTTGGAAAAGCAGCAGCAGGTCAATATAGTTCTATGGAACAATGCTGTTGTACGTGCTAGAAATAAATTATTCCTGTTATAGTAAAAAGTGAAGTGTCCGTACTAGCAAGGCCAGATTCAACTATTATGAGGTTTGTGATAAATGCCTTGTTCTTTAGAAGATGATTCTTTGGTATTTAACTTGATCCAATGCTGTGTTGATGCTGAGAACATAATGAGCTAGTAGCTGCTATAATAAAATTTGCATTTTTTTTCTTTTTTTTTTTTTAAACTTTTATTTAATGCATATAAATTTCCAAAGTACGACTTATGGATTACAATGGCTTTCCCCCCGTACCGTCCCTCCCACCCACAACCCTCCCCCTTCCCACTCCCTCTCCCCTTCCATTCACATCAAGATTCATTTTCGATTATCTTAATATACAGAAGATCAGCTTAGTATACATTAAGTATGGATTTCAACAGTTTGCTCCCACACAGAAACATAAAGTGAAAAATAATAGATGATTTTTTAAAATGATGATGAAATCAGAGCAGACCTATTGTCATGTTTAATCCCAGTGAGAGTCAAGTTGGGAATTGATAATTTCTTTTTTTTTTTTTTTTTTTTTTTTTTTTTTTTTACAGAGGATCAGTTTAGTATACATTAAGTAAGGATTTCAACAGTTTGCACCCCCATAGAAACACAAAGTGAAATATATTGTTTGAGTACTCGTTATAGCATTAAATCTCAATGTACAGCACATTAAGGATAGAGATCCTACATGAGGAGTAAGTGCACAGTGACTCCTGTTGTTGACTTTACCAATTGACACTCCTGTCTATGGCATCAGTAATCTCCCTATGCTCCAGTCATGAGTTTCCAAGGCTATGGAAGCCCTCCGAGTTCTCTGATTCTTATCTTGTTTAGACAAGCTCATAGTCAAAGTGGAGGTTCTCTCCTCCCTTCAGAGAAAGGTACCTCCTTCTTTGATGGCCTGTTCTTTCCACTGGGATCTCACTCGCAGAGATCTTTTGCCAGAGTGTCTTGGCTTTCCATGCCTGAAATACTCTCATGAGCTTTTCAGCCAGCTCCGAATGCCTTTAGGGCTGATTCTGAGGCCAGAGTGCTATTTAGGACATCTGCCATTCTATGAGTCTGCTGAGATTCTCACTTCCCATGTTGGATCACTCTCCCCTTTTTTTACTCCATCAGTTAGCGTTAGCAGGTACTAGACTTGTCTATGTGCTCCCTTTGACTCCCAGTCCCTTCACCATGACCAACTGTGAACTGAAACTGATCACCTGGAACAGTGAGATGGCATTGGTACATGCCACCTCGATGGGATTGAATTGGAATCCCCTGGTATGCTTCCAACTCCACCACTTGGGGCAAGTCAGCCTGAGCATGTCCCAAATTATACATCTCTTCCCTCTCCCATTCCCACCACCATGTTCAACAGGGATCACATTTCAGTTAATTTTCAACACTTAAGAATAACTGTGCATCAATTACAGATCTAAACCAGTCATATTAAGTAGAACAGATAAAAAAAAACTACTAAGAGGGATAATGTATTTAGTTGTTCATTAACAGTCAGGGCTATGCTGATCAAGCCACAATTTCCCATAGTGTCCACCTCACTCCAACAGGTTTCCCTCTTGGTGTTCAGTCAGTCGTCACCGATCAGGGAGAACATATGGTATTTGTCCCTTTGGGACTGGCTTATTTCACTCAGCATGATGTGTTCCAGATTCCTCCATTTTGTTGCAAATGACTGGATTTCGTTGTTTATTACTGCGGTATAGTATTCTAAAGAGTACATATCCCATAATTTCTTTATCCAGTCTATCGTTGATGGGCATTTAGGTTGGTTCCAGGTCTTAGCTATTGTGAATTGAGCTGCAATAAACATTAGGGTGCAGACCTCTTTTTTGTTTGCCAATTTAAATTCCTTTGGGTAAATTCCAAGGAGTGGGATGGCTGGGTCGAACGGTAGGGTTATCTTCAGGTTTCTGAGGAATCTCCAGACTGACTTCCATAGTGGCTTGACCAGTTTGCATTCCCACCAACAGTGGGTTAGTGTCCCTTTTTCCCCACATCCTCGCCAGCATCTGTTGTTGGTAGATTTCTGCATGTGAGCCATTCTAACCGGGGTGAGGTGAAACCTCACTGTGGTTTTGATTTGCATTTCCCTGATTGCTAATGACCTTGAACATTTTTTCATGTGCCTGTTGGCCATTTGGATTTCCTCTTTTGAAAAATGTCTATTGAGGTCCTTGACCCATCTCTTAAGTGGGTTGTTGGTTTTGTTTTTGTGGAGTTTCTTGATCTCTTTGTAGATTCTGGTTATTAACCCTTTGTCTGTTGCATAGTTTGCAAATATTTTTTCCCATTCTGTCGGTTGTCTTTTCACTCTCCTCACTGTTTCTTTTGCAGTACAGAAACTTCTCAATTTGATGCAATCCCAATAGTTGATTTTGGCTTTGACTGCCTGTGCCTCCCGGGTCTTTTCCAGAAATTCTTTGCCTGTGCCAATATCTTGAAGGGTTTCTCCAATGTTCTCTAGTAACTTGATGGTGTCAGGTCGTAGATTTAGGTCTTTAATCCATGTGGAGTGGATTTTTGTGTAAGGTGTAAGGTAGGGGTCTTGCTTCATGATTCTGCACGTGGAAATCCAATTTTCCCAGCACCATTTATTGAATAGACTGTCCTTGCTCCAGGAATTAGTCTTAGATCCTTGATCAACTATAAGTTGGCTGTAGATGTTTGGGTTGATTTCTGGTGTTTCAATTCTGTTCCATTGGTCTATCCATCTGTTTCTGTACCAGTACCATGCTGTTTTAATTACAACTGCCCTGTAGTATGTCCTGAAATCTGGTATTGTGATGCCTCCGGCTTTGTTTTTGTTGTACAAGATTGCTTTAGCTATTCGAGGTCTCTTGTGCCTCCATATAAATTTCAGCACCATTTTTTCCAGATCTGAGAAGAAGGTCTTCGGTATCTTGATTGGTATTGCATTGAATCTGTAAATTGCTTTTGGGAGAATGGACATTTTGATGATATTGATTCTTCCAATCCATGAGCATGGAAGATTTTTCCATTTCTTGGTATCCTCTTCTATTTCTTTCTTTAAGGTTTTGTAATTTTCATCGTAGAGATCTTTAACGTCTTTGGTTAAGTTTATTCCAAGGTATTTGATTGTTTTTGTAGCTATTGTGAATGGGATTGATCTTAGAAGTTCTTCCTCAGCCATGGCATTGCCTGTGTATACAAAGGCTGTTGATTTTTGTGCATTGATTTTATACCCTGCTACTTTGCCAAACTCTTCTATGAGTTCCAATAGTCTCTTAGTAGAGTTCTTTGGGTCCTCTAAATAAAGAATCATGTCATCTGCAAAGAGGGATAGTTTGAGCTCTTCCTTCCCAATTTGTATCCCTTTAATTTCTTTTTCTTGCCTAATAGCTCTGGCTAGAACCTCCAGAACTATATTGAATAGCAGTGGTGAGAGTGGGCATCCCTGTCTGGTTCCAGATCTCAGTGGAAATGCTTCCAACTTTTCCCCATTCAATAGGATGTTGGCTGTGGGTTTTTCATAGATTGCTTTGATTGTATTGAGGAATGTTCCTTCCAAACCCAGTTTGCTTAGAGTTTTCATCATGAACGGGTGTTGTATTTTATCAAATGCTTTCTCGGCATCTATTGAGATAATCATATGGTTTTTCTTCTGCAGTCTATTAATGTGGTGTATCACATTGATTGTCTTGCGCACATTAAACCATCCCTGCATACCAGGGATGAATCCCACTTGGTCTGGGTGGATGATCTTTCTGATGTGTTGTTGCATTCTATTGGCGAGAATTTTATTGAGGATTTTTGCATCTATGTTCATCAGGGATATTGGTCTGTAATTCTCTTTCAGTGCTGCATCTTTTTCCGGCTTAGGAATTAAGGTGATGCTGGCTTCATAGAAAGAATTTGGGAGGACTCCCTCTTCTTCGATTGTTCTGAATAGTTTGAGAAGAATTGGAGTTAGTTCTTCTTTAAACGTCTGGTAGAATTCAGCAGTGAATCCATCTGGTCCTGGGCTTTTCTTTGTTGGGAGGGCCTTTATTACTGTTTCAATTTCTGTCTCAGTTATGGGTCTGTTTAGGTTTTCGATGTCTTCCTGGTTCAATTTAGGCAGGTTGCATGTGTCCAGGAATCTATCCATTTCTGATAGGTTTCCCTGTTTGCTGGCATACAAGTCCTTGTAGTAATTTCTGATGATTCTTTTTATTTCTGTGGTGTCTGTTGTTACATTTCCTTTTTCATCTCTGATTTTATTGATTTGGGTCTTTTCTCTTCTTTTTTTAGTTAGTTGGGCCAATGGGGTGTCAATTTTGTTTATTTTTTCATTAGAAAATGTAATATGTGTATTATGTATGTATAATGTAATGTATATTATGTATGTTATATGTAAATTAACTTTCACAATCTATAAGAAATTTTGTAAGCGATATTGAAAATTTGGTCAATGGAGCTCTTTTTGGCTGTTCCTGTGTAATGTCAACACAATGCCACAAATAATGAAAAATCTAACAACAAGCTCAGAAAATGTTAGCAATGTGTTTGAAGTAACCACTGAGAGCCTCAAACTATAAAAGATACATGTATGTAGGAAAAGCTAACATAAAGAAAAAGCATGGATAAAATCTATAAAACGCATAGACAAATGGTTAATATCACTAGTAATAAAAAATTTAAATTAAAACAAGACATACATGTTTTCTTCTTAGGGTTGGTAGGGTTTTTCATCAGTATTCAGTGCCGAGAAAATCATAGGGGAAATGAGCACTCTCACACCCTGCTGATTGCGTAGATTGTTAATCCTTCTGAAGGGCAATTAGAAAAAAAGAAAAGAAAAGAAACCTCTTGAAAATGTTCACACCCTTTGACTCAACACTTTTATATCTCTAAGTATATCCAGTGAAAACAACTGGGCAAGTAGGCACATGTAAGTGTGAAAGGATATTTATTATATAGTTTCTAATACTGAGAAAGATAAAAGCAACTGAGGTATTATTTTGCTTTGGTATAGTTAAGTAAATTGCAATATGTTATATGTGAAGAAATACTACTATACTACTATTGTCATCTTATTTCATTTACTCCTCATGAAAACACAGAGATTGATGAATTCCCCATACTGCAAATGAGAAATTGGATAATCAGAGAATAAGTGGCATTCTCCAAAATTCAAAACTAGGTGTGTTAAATGCCCAAGTGCAAGATCTTAACCTTATTCTATGTTGTGGATATTTTGATAACTTTGAAAGCAATGAAAGTAGATTATCAAATAGTATATGGTTATGATCCTGTTTTTATTACAGCTACAGGTATAAATATGTAATTAAATGGTGAGATTACAGATTTTTTTTTATTTTATTTTTTTTTATTTTTTTGACAGGCAGAGTGGACAGTGAGAGAGAGAGACAGAGAGAGAAAGGTCTTCCTTTTGCCGTTGGTTCACCCTCCAATGGCCGCCGCTGCAGCCGGCGCACCGCGCTGATCCGATGGCAGGAGCCAGGATCCAGGTGCTTTTCCTGGTCTCCCATAGGGTGCAGGGCCCAAGCACCTGGGCCATCCTCCACTGCACTCCCTGGCCATAGCAGAGAGCTGGCCTGGAAGAGGGGCAACCGGGACAGAATCCGGCGCCCCAACCGGAACTAGAACCCGGTGTGCCGGCGCCGCAAGGTGGAGGATTAGCCTATTGAGCCACGGCGCCGGCTCGAGATTACAGATTTTGATGTTCTACATTCACACATATATTTGATAAATATGTTCATGTAATTTTTAAAGTTATATTTCCTGATGAAATGTCTTGTCTAACTCAATTATTACATCACTAAAGTTTTACTTAGGATCTTAATTAAAACTAATGAACATTCTAGGACCAGGAAAAAGTATGTGTACACATGATGTGTGTATACTTTGAATATTGTGATAGCAACTAGTCAATTGACTTTTTCATGTAGTGATCAATCCATCCCAGTAAGTCTATTTCAATATTTGAAATAATTTACTTTTTGCACAGAATAGCTCTATTTCATGACTCATGTCAGAAGTGGATACAGTTAATTACAACTTAGTTTTAGATAGGTAGTGCCATACTCAATTTCAAATTTGCCCTGTTTCCCATAATCTACATGGCATCATTTCTTAATAATAAGTGAAACCACTGACTCTTGCTCATTCATTTTCTGAAGACATCATCATAGCATTAATTGATATATTTGTCAATTATGGAGCATCTGCACCATGCCAGATAAAGTTGGGCAGAGACATGGTCCTGGCCCTGGTGAGGCACACTGTCTGGTGATGGAAAGTTATTCCATGACACTTGATCATTTAGTAAAAGTTATCTCAGGAAAAATGATCAAATGAATGACACACAAATTGTTCTTTTATTTTTGGGTGTCTTAAAGCCTTTTTAGACACTGAGGACACAACAGCAAATAAAACATAGTTATTGGTGTCAAGTGCTCACAGTCTAGTAGGGTAATCACAAAATGATTTAAAAAGAGTTTTTGTGAAAGCTATGGTGGAGTCTGTACTAATTGAGTTGATAGAAGTACTAAAACAATACAAAACTGTTTCACACATGCAAAGGAGAAATGTACCAAAGTGAGAAAACTGCCCCTTAAAAATATTCCTGAGAACAGGAAATATTTACTGGACTCACTCCCCTTTCACTTGGGTTAGCTTCATATGAGGTACTTGGGGCCAAGGAATATTGACGTGGAGAAGTCATGTTTTACATAAAGCTGTGGAAAAACTTGGCAGATTTTAACAAAACACTTTGCTTGGTATAAAATCAATAGTGGTATAGTACATGTAACATTGAATAGTGTAATTCAGCACCATACTATTGCATTATTGCTTAATTCTGTGCCAGGCTTTCCTTTTTATAGGTCAAAGCTGCCATAGTGTTCCCTTCAATCTTGAAATCAATGATGCATTTTCCCCTTATAGTTTAAAAGTTGAAAGCAAAAGTGAAGCCACAAATCAGTCACATGAGTGGCCTTGCATTTGATTTTCTAATAACTAGACTTTTAAGCCACAGCTTAAAGATGGCCAAGACTTCTCCAAGAAATATTTTAGGAAAACGTCCAGACATAATATTAGCTGTCTGGGGGCATGAGAACCCATGGTACTGAGGGCTATATTCGTGCAATTGAAGTTCCTCTTGGTAAATCAAGACTCCCACTCTGTTACTATCTCTGGTCCTTCTTGACGATCTCAGCCATTACTTTTAAACAGCAAAATGACTGATGGTAGGTCAGAAAGTGATGAAAACAGAAAAGTAGTTTGCATTGATATCACCCATTTTTCGAACTAGTGCAAAAACAGTAATTTCACTTCCTATAATCTTGTTCTAGCTCCTTGGCATCAGAACAAGCTTTCATAGTTTTACACTTATTTGTGAGATTGGTTAAATTTTCATGCCCATTAATCCATTTCCTGGGCAGCAAAGTACAAACTGTTTCTGATTATATGCATAGTCTTTTTGCCCATGTCACCGGCTGTACTTCTCACCATTTCTTTCTTTCTTAAAGATTTTATTTGAGAGGTAGAGTTACAGACATGAGAGGGAGAGACAGAGAAAGATCTTCCATCTTCTGGTTCACTCCCCAAATGGCAGCAATGGCTGGAGCTGAGCTGATACAAAGCCAGGAGCCAAGAGCTTTTTCTGGGTCTCCTATGTGGGTGCAGGTCCCCAAGCGCTTGGGCCATCTTCTGCTTTCTCAGGCCATAGCAGAGAGCTCCATGGAAGTGGAGCAGCCAGGACTAGAACTAGTGCCCATATGGGATGCCGGCACCGGCGGTGGAGGACTAATCCACTGCACCCCAGTGCTGGTTCTTTACCATTTCTTTATTACACCATGGTCTCCACCTGCTTCTGTCTTCATGGAACCACTTATCTATTTTTGGTGTTTACTTCAATGGTTAATTGATGCTGTCTCCAAAATGAAGGTAATATTTTGCTTCTTTGTAATTCTACTCTCTGCCCACACTATTTCAACCTACTTGTTGATAAAATGCTGAACCTTATTAGAATAAATCCTCTTAATAGAAATGTTTCTTCCTTCTTTCAAAAAGTTTCCTAGCATTGTGCCTACAACATTGTTGGCACTCAGAAGTTTTCATTGAATTAATGAATATCCTGATCAGATATTGATTGATTCTAAAGATTAGTATAAAAGGATGGTCATAAAAAAAAAGAATAAAATTCTTGATCTGTGTAAGAAAAACTCTTACAGAAAAGATATAAAGGCCATATGATAGTATACTAACGCAAACTATGGATCACTGAGAAAAAAATTGAACATGTAGTATAATAATCATGTAAAATAGACCATAATAGCTTTGCTTCTCATATATGAATTCTCTAAGGTTGAAAGAACAGATAAAATTGAAAGGCTAATGTTTTGAGAAAATGGTAAAACTAATTGCTTTATATTACCAAGGTAGTAACCATAAATGATTATCTGGCAACTGGAGCTCATCTTGAGACTTATTTTATCACACAATCCTAATATTTCTGATGAAATTTTGTGAGGACACCCAGAAGCGATATTTTCTCCATTAGAGATCCCATATTGATAAGAAGGAAATCAAAATCACTCCCATAAATGACTGTTTCAGTTTCTACACCACAAACTATTTCTTGTGAAACAAGGAATTACAGGCAATTGTCCTCAAACACTGAATAAAGCCATTGATGGGTTTTATCAAAAGCCTCTAAAAGATAAGGTCTCTGCCTGAGTAACACCTGAATTTTAATACCAAAACAGATACTCAAGTTTCCAAGGTGAGCATTTGAAATCTTTATTGTACACTTCTTTTTGTTGTTGTACTATTTGTGAATCCAAAAAACTTGGTTATCAGCTGTATTTGAGTACTTCATGGAGGACTCAGGTGCAGGAGGTACTCAGCCTGTAGCGAAGAGAGTAGTGGACAATGTTCTGGACCTGGAAGTTGGATAACTAGATGGAAAAAAGAGAAACTGATCTGGGTTTCACAGAATGTGTCTGAAAAGCAAAGGTGACAGTATTGATCTTGATATTCAGTTCAGCATCAAATATCGATAATTTGTGTCATTATGTGTGTGGGGGAAATAGGAATGAGTTGGATGAATATGAACAACAGCTTCAAGTAGGGTAAATACTGGGGATCAGGTGAGTTGGTTAATCTTCATGAAATCTCCCATGTATTAGATAATCCACAACTAGCCTATGGTAAAGCAGTTTAAGGGAACAAGAGGTTACACAACATTCAACAAACAACTGTTGACCTTTACTATGAATAAGCAAAGCACTGCTGAGGAAATTGAAGAATGCATGACAAAATTAAATTCAATAACAATTCACCAAGCTGTTACTTGTGCAGGTCTAATCCAGGCTAGATGTTGCAGATGCAGGAATGTGAAGAGATACCTGAGATGATCCCTTCCTTCAGGGAGCCCATAGCCTTTTGCTTCTCTTATTATAAGGAGATAGTTATTCATTAATTTGACAAATACTCATTGAACACCTAATATATGAGGCTCAGAGGATTTAGTAGTGAACAAGATAGCCAAGTTTTTCACTCATGCCTGTGGTTGGAAATAGGCAAATACATGAGTAAAGTAGGTAATATATCACATGATGACACAGGAAAAATTAAGAAAGAGTGAAGGGAAGTGAAAGATGGAAATGGCCTCATAGCCTGCCTAGTCTGTTCTGTGTTGCTATAACAGAATACCACAGCCTGTGTAATACTTATTTTCTATATTTCTGGATGCTGGAAAGTCCAAGATAGGGAGCTTGTGCTGTCGTGTGTGTGTGTGTGTGTGTGTGTGTGTGTGTGTGTTTGCTATGTCATCTCATAGCAGGGACAAAGACAGAGTCAGAGTGAGTGACCTTGCATATAGCCTCTAGTCATTTTATTAAAAGATGTATTACCTGAAAGAGTGACAGAAAAGAAGAGAAAAAAGAGCTTCCCTCTGCTGGTTCACTCTTCAAATGGTAGCAACACTCTGTTCTGGGCCAGGCTGAATCCAGGAGCCAGGAACTCTACCCTGGTCTCCTACATGAGTAGCAAGGGCTCAGGTACATGGACCAACTTCTGCCTTCCCAGGCACACTGGAAGGAAGCTGGATCAAAAGTGGAATAGCTGGGACTCAAACTGGTACTCCAGCATCACAAGTGGTGACTTAATCCAATGTGCTACAATGCTGACCCCTCTTCCTGTCCCTTTATCTTAGATATTAATTCATTCATGGGTGTAAAACACTATTGATCAACGTCTCCCATTAGTTTTCCAACTCTCTATGCTGTTGCATTGGGAATTAAGGCTTCAAACACATGCTTTTGGGGGAAAACATTCAAACCATAGCACTATATAAATTAGGAGTCTTGGCCCTTTTGTGGTGATAGCTATAAATCAAGATAATGGGCAGGTCATTCATTTTGAAGCTCATAAGACAGAATAGAGGAGTTCTTCCTAGGAACATACAAAGTTCTAGTAAATCCTTTCACTCCTTCCAACAAGTATAGGAGACTGAGCAATCATTTTAAAACTGGAGAGATGCAGGCAGAGATAGATACATAGATGGTTGATATACTGGCTCACCCCTTGAATGCCCTCAACAGTGGGGAGTGCTGAATCCAGAATCGGAGAACATGACCCAAATCTCCCAAGTGGATGGGATGAAGCCAGTCACTTGTGTTGCTCCCCGTCTTCGTGGAGGAACGACAAAGGACCCTGCGCTGTTCTTTTGTCTGCTCAGCCTTCCCCGGGTTTGCTGCTGGTTCTTCCCGGGTTGGCTACCGTCCCTTCCACCTCCGTGGAAGGGCGGTTCCCCCTGCCACTTTCCCCACTTCCGCGGGGGAGCGGCACACCGCTGGCCAGCTCTCTCGGGGGCTGCACAGGTGTTCCTTCAGATAGATGTTCCCGGTGCATGTTGTCTCTCTCCTCCTTTATAGTCCTCTTCCACCAATCCCAACTCTGCTACCCACACGCCGAGTATGCTGCTCTCCTCCAATCAGGAGCAGGTCCTACAGTTTATTGGTTGAACTGGAGGCAGCTGTGTAGAAGCTGTTTCCTCCTCTCCCAGCACCATATTGTGGGAGAGCAGATGCATAGAATAAGTCTTAATTCCAGTAACTTAGTCTAGTCCGAGTTGCTCCCAGTTGCTCCCCACAACTTGAACCTTCCAGGGGCTGATTACCAGGAAACTAGAATCAGGAGCCAGAGCTGGGAATTGAACTCAAGTACTCCAACATGGGAAGTGGATGTCTTAACCAGTAGGCTAAATGCCTATTCCCTGGGTTCTTTTAACTAGATTATAAGGTTTCTATTGGACTTCTGCTATGGATTTATGAGAAGCCTTCGAAGGAATGTCCTGATCCAGATGCCATTCAAGTCAGGAAATCCTTCTTGTTTACAAAAGTCTGGAAGATAGAATATGGGGTGGGAGGAGTAAAAAAAAAAAACATTGCTGAAATTGTCTTGCTTGTGATATTCAATTTTAACTTTTTAGATTTTAGGAGTTCGCATTCAAAAATGATCTTTAATTGAGGCAAGAGCTAAGATTCTGAAATTTGAAGATTATCTCAGCAGAGCCAAGAACAGAAAACTGCTTTCCTCCTAAGAGTCCTTGTTGACAGTAAAAATAACTGAACAGAATTGATGGAAAATTTTCACGTATTCCTTTCCTCTAAGAGAAATCTATTACTAAAGTTGCATCAACAAAACCCATAATTTATGCTTTCTATCTAGTCTCTATATACTCTAAGCCCATAATATTTGAAATAAGTCTGAAGAATCAGGTGCAATCAGAAATTTCATTCTCTATCAGAGCTTACCCAGAGTTGACAGTTCAGGAAGAGAAAAAGATGTGTAACCAAATAACTGAAAAGCAAGATGTTGCCGATGTTAGATTATCTTTGTGAGCAGCTGCAGTTTTTTGGAACCCATGAGAAACTTCAATACCGTGAACCATCAGTGTGGATCACTTTAAATGAGGAGATTTTATTATTCTCATGAAGCTGTTTGTGGAATAAAGCTGTCATTCATGAAGTTGTCACAGGAAAGATGGAGCAGGCAACAGCCCCGGACTGCTGAACAATGGGGATTTTTTTTAAAACCAAGATTTATTAAGCTCCAAGCAATCATTTTTCCTACATTTCACAATTCTGTGCCACTTTCAGAGCCCCGTGTAACACATCACTATAATACCTCCCATTATCAGGAAAGATGGGATGAGTTTGTGAAGCATTCATCTTCAAAGCCCTTAGTTGAAAAATGTTTTCTGACTGTTCATGAGCACCTGACCTCCAGCTGTCCTCTGGTAATCAGCTCTGTAGTTTTCTGGACCTTTCTAGAAATTGTGGCACTTGTATTCCTTCCCCATGTAAAGAATAACTACAGAATTAGATTAACTATTAACTAGGAAAATGGTGAGAATCATTGTAAGCGCAAAGAGAAGATGTTATCAGAAAATGCCTGAGTTTACTGGTTAAGGAAGTGCAGGACAGAAGACTATAGGATTGCCTCATTCGAGAGCAAATGACTGCCTAGCTATGAAGTTTAGTGAGATATCAGGAATTATCTTCCAGTTTTGATGGAACATATACTAACACAAAACAGTTTGGTTAAATGCCAAAAGAAAGATGGATGTTTCCTGTCCAGAAAAGATATGACAGGGACACTTTGAGAAGTAATAGAATTTTATAAAGCAGAGCCAGATTGGAAGTGGGGAAAAGATTTGGGTGGTGCTGGTAAGTTCATGACAGAGGGGAGTGTTCAGAAAACAATATATTTGGACAGGAACAAATCATATCAGGACACAGTAATTCAAGCCACTGACCAAAGGTAAAACTTATAAACAGGAGAGCTGTTAAAGAAAATGTAAAACCAATTAGACAATGTATGAGGTTTTGAAAGCTAGAGCTGAGATTTTTGTCTATAGGTGATCAATGGCAGACCTAGTATTTGAGCCTTATTTATCATTCCCACACAAAAACTCTGTAAACCACTTTGGATATGATAATATTGTTCTCCAAAGATCCTATTCCTTTTGTGATGGGTCTCAATAATTCAAGATAAAACATACATTCTCTAGACTAATCAACTATGCTATAACTTTCCATGTGTTAATTACTGCTGGTGGTTCGATGTCCTGATATTTGAAATTCATGAACATATCCACCTAAAACACTACACAAATGTATTAGTGGAACTTCAAAACCAACTTTTATTTCAAAAGGCCAACAAAGCTGCCACATCATTAATTCTTCCCCTGAATACTTAAATGATTGAACTATCTAGAGAATGATTAATTGACAAGTATACAGTGACAGAACACGTTATCTCTTCTTTTAGTTAATTTGTATTGATCCCCCAAAAGTGTCAGTGGAAACTGTTGTAACAAAAATCATCTTCCTCAAACTAGTGATGCATTTTATGCCAAGACTTTTAAAGATGAGGCCCAGAAGTATGAAACTTGACTTTTAAATGGACAGGTTTTCTTTAGATAAGTATGTGTATCACAGTGGCCTAAAATAGTCCAAGGATGTTTTCATGCATAGTAAATTAGATCTCTAAAAAGAGGAACTGTGATTTGTCATTTTGTGTGAGGTGTGTGCGTGTGTAAGGAGAAATTTAATTATTTTATATAAAATATGATTCTAGGAGTGGGTATTTTGTGCCACAGTTAAACAGCTGTTTGGGACATTCACATCTTATATTGGAGTACCTAGATTTGAGTCCTGATTCCTCCACTTCATATTCCAGCTTCCTGCTAATAATGTGCACTCTGGGAGGCAGGGCATGAAGGTTCATGTGATATGGTTCTTACCACCCATTTGGGAGACCTGGATTGTGTCCTGGGCTCCTGGCTTTGGCTCGGCTGAGCCCTGGAAGTAGTAGGCTTTTGGAGAGTGGACCAGTCAATGGAAAGTCTCTCTTTCCAAATAAAAATAAAAATACTTTAAATCATTTTTCCTACATTTCACAATTCTGTGCCACTTTCAGAGCCCCGTGTAACACATCACTATAATACCTCCCATTATCAGATTGGCTATTAATTTCTGAGATTTGTGCAAGTGACAAATTTCATAACTGTTTCTTCATCTATAAAAATGGGCATAATGATGCTTCATCTGTGTATATTAATCACAAGATTTAAAAATATGTATACTGGTGTTTTGTAAAATTTTAGTATTATACAGATATGTGCCATTATTATGAATTGCTACATCCTTAATATTCTCCAAACTACAGTGTGAAATATTTATAACTTGTTTTTAATGATTAAGTTTTATTCTATTTTGCATAAATGTTCCTTAGGAGAGTGATATACATTTATTTTTTATCTATGGATCTTAAATACCTAAAACTATGCCTTGCACAAAGTAAGTAGTCAAAAAATTGAATATTGACCAAACAAATGAATAAAATCAAAGCACATTTTAATTTATGTGATGAAATTCTTGAATATCTAGTTGATTTCTTAAAAAATAGTGCTTTGGGTTCCAGCATTGTGGTTAGCAGCTTAAGCTGCTGTGGGGATCACCAGAATCCCATATGGGAGACGATTGGTGTCCCAACTTTTCCACTTCCAATCCAGCTTCCTACTAAAGGCCTTAGAGAGCAGCAGAAGATGATCCAAGTGCTTGGGCCCCTACTACACATGTAGGAGACCCAGAAGAAGTTCCTGGCTTTTGCCTGTCCCAGCCTCAGCTGCTGTAGTCATCTGGAGAGTGAATCAGCTGATAGAAGATATCTCTTTCCCTCACTCTCTCACGCTCTCTCTGTAATTTTTTGAAATAAATAATCATTTTTTTTTAAATAAAGCATGGTGGTTGGTGTTGTGGTGCAACAGATTAAGCCACTGCATGCAACACTGCTATCCCATATGTGAGTGCTTGGTTTGAATTCCAGCTGCTCCATTCCAATCCTGATCCCTGCTAAGGTGTCTGGGAAGGCAGATGATTGCCCAAGTACTTGGGCCCCTGCCACCCTTGTGGATGGAGTTCCTGGCTCTTGGCTTCAGCCTGGCACAGCACTGGCTTTTGTGGCCATTTGCAGTCAACTAGCAGGTTAGAAGATTCTCCCTCCCCCTCTCCCTCCCCCCACTTCTTTCTCTTTCTCCTTCTCCCCCCTCCCCCCTCACTCCCTCTCCTTCCCTCTCTCTCTGCTTGTCAATCTGCCTTTATTCAATTAATTAAGATAGGTCATGGAGTTTCAATTCCTTTTCTTTTTTTTAAATATTTTTTAATCTATGTGAAGGGATTAAAGTTCATGTCTTTCTTCTATACAGGGATTGTTTTTTACTACCACTACCCCAGTGGTTGCAGTGACCATGGCTGGGCTAGGCCTAAAGCCAAGAGACAAGATCTTCATCTGGATCTCCCATGTGAATGTAGGGACCCAAGGACTTGAGCCATATTCCGCTGCTTTCTTAGGTGCTTTAGCAGGGAACTGGATCAGAAGTGGCACAACAGGAACTCTAATCGGCACCCATATGGGAGCTGGCACTGCAGGCAGTGGTCTAATGCACTGCACACAGTATGGTCACACATGTAAAATGTTTCTATTATTTATTTGAAAGAGCTATAGAGAGGGAGGGAGAGAATCCTCCATCCACTGGTTCACTCCCTAAATGGCTGCAACTGCCAGGGCTGCGAACGCCAATGCCCGGAGTTTCAGCCTGGTCTCACGAGTGGGCACATGGGCCCAAACACTTGGGCCATCCCTTGTTGCTTTTCCAGGCACATCAGCAGGGAGTGGAATTGGAAATGGAGCAGTCGAGACTCCAACTGGTGCTCATTTAGTGTGATGGCATTGAAGACAGTGGCTTAACTCATTGTGCCACATTCCGGGACCCCATATATATAGTTTTAGGAGATGCTTCCTACCCTACACTCCCTCATCTTCCTTCTCTTATTTTTTCTTTTAGTTTTTACAATGACACAGTTCTAGTTTACTTAAAATCACAACCTTAACCGCCCACTAAGGAATTCAATAAATAGTATACTAACCTCAGTTCCTTATGTATGAATGCTTTATGTACATTTACCACATATAGTATATCAATAAAACTCAAAAGGCTATAGACACATAGTCCACATATGCTGATAAATATGCATCATATATTAAGGTTATGTCAACCCATTCAACTTTTTTTTACTTTAGGTAATTTTTTAAAGTATGAAATATTTTATTCAAAGAAAAATTTTAAAATGAATGTTTAAAGAATCATAATAATCAATACATTTAAAATAATTTTGTTTAATACTACTTCTTATGTCTTTGAAGGTATACAAAAATTCATAGATTTCCTATATACAAATTTAGGTACATGGTGATTCTTCCCACCTTACCCTCCCTCCCTCATGCACTCCCCTTCTTCTTCCTCCTGTCTTTCCTATTCCCACTGTTAATTTTTACAAAAATCTATTATCAGTTTCTTTTATACTCATAAGATTACCCTACAGTAAATAAAAAGTTCAACAAATAGTATGAGGGGAAAAAAAACTATTCTGCAACAGTAGAGGCAAGGGCTATAAACAATCATCTAATCCCAAAATGTCAATTTCACCCCTATACATTTAATTTTCAATACTTTATTTTTATTAGTTACCACAGATCAGGGAGAAGGTATTTTTTTTTTGGGGGGGGGGCTGGCTAATTTCACTGAGTATAATGATTTCTGGTTGCCTCCATTTTGTTGCAAAAGAAAGGATTTTATTTTTTTTACCACCAAGTAGTATTCCATAGTGTATAAATGCCACAGTTTCTTTATCTAGTCATCCATTGATGGACATCTGGATTGATTCCATATCTTAGCTATTGTAAATTGAGCTGTAATGAACATGGGGCTTTAGATAATTTTTTTCATATGCTGATTTTATTTCCCATGGGTAAATTCTCAGGAGTGAGATGGCTGAGTCATATGGTAGGTCTATATTCAAATTTCTGAAGTATCTTCATACTGTCTTCCACAGTAGCTGCACCAGTTTATACATTCCCACCAACAGTAGATTAATTTACCTTTTCCCCCACAGTCTTATCAGCATTTATTGTTTGTTAATTTCTTTTTCTTTTTGTTCCCCATTGAACTTGTTTTAATGGGTCTCAAAATTTTGTGACAGATTTTTAGTCAAGTTGTTTCCGTTAACAAGTACTGATTTTAAAAACTAGTAACTTAAGGCCGGCGCCGTGGCTCAACAGGCTAATCCTCCGCCTAGCAGCACCGGCACACTGGGTTTTAGTCCCGGTCAGGGCGCTGAATTCTGTCCCGGTTGCCCCTCTTCCAGGCCAGCTCTCTGCTGTGGCCCAGGAGTGCAGTGGAGGATGGCCCAAGTGCTTGGGCCCTGCACCCCATGGGAGACCAGGAGAAGCACCTGGCTCCTGCCTTTGGATCAGCGCAGTGCGCCGGCCCCAGTGCGCCAGCCGCGGCGGCCATTGGAGGGTGAACCAACAGCAAAGGAAGACCTTTCTCTCTGTCTCTCTCTCTCACTGTCCACTCTGCCTGTCAAAAAAAAAAAAAAAAAAAAAAAAAAAAAAAACAAAACTAGTAACTTAAAACTGCCATGCATAAAAAGGAAATGGGCTACAAAACATTCTCATTTCCTTCAGATGGTTTTACGATGCATTGTTATCTTTCACCAGTCTTTTATTGTTAAACTTAAATGGCCAATTGAGACAAACAATTTTGAGACTATTCTTCAACCACTGATTAAGACTGGGGTGGCAGGTATTAGAGATAATATTTATATAATCTTCATAGCTTTCTGGACAGACTTGATGACCTTGCCAGCTCCAATAGTCATCTTATCCATTGCTTTGACCACACCCACAACAACTGTCTTATATCATGGAAAGAAAAATGGGCCAGAGGATGATAGTCAGAGAGGCTCTGAACACATGGGCTTGCCAGGAACCATATCAACAATGGCAGCATCACCAGATTTCAAGAATTTGGGTCCATCTTCCACTTCTCTGCAGAACAATGATCAATCTTTTCCTTCAACTCAGCAACATTGCAAGCAATGTGATCTGTATGGCAATCCAGTACAGGGGCACACCCAGTTGACCTGGGTGATTTATGGTGATCACCTGATCAGTAAAGCAAACTACTTCCATTGGTGCATCATTTTTTCTGTCACTAGCAATGTTGCCATGATGAACCTCTTTGACAGATACATTTTTGACACTGATGCCCCCATTGTCCTCAGGGAGAGAGCTTTACTCAGAGATTCATGATGCATTTCAATAGACTTGACATCACTTGTGACCTTGACTGGAGCAAAAGTTAAGCAATGCTAACTTAGGTGTGGTGAAACCTCATTGTGGTTTTGATTTGCATTTCGCTGATGATGAGTGATCCTTAGCATTTTTTCAAGTGTCTGTCAGCCATTTGAATTTCCTCTTGAAAAATGCCTGTTTAAGTCCTTTGCTCATTTCTTGACTGGATTGATGCTTTGCTGCTGTTAAATTTCTTGAGCCCCTTATAGATTCAGTATATTAATCCTTTATCATTTGCATAATTTGAAATTTTTTTTTGCAAATATTTTCACCCATTCATTCAGTAGCTGCTACATTTTGCTGTTTTCTTTTGCAGTGCAGAGCATTTCAGCTTGATGTAATCCTATTTGTCAATTTTGGCTTTGGGGCCTTTTCCAAGAAGTCTTTACCTATGCCAATGTCTTACAGGGTTTCCCCAATAGCCTCTCATAATTTAATGGTATCAGAATGTAGATTTAGGTTTTTGATCCATTTTGAATGGATTTTTGTGTAAGGGGTAAGGTAGGGGTTGTCCTTCATACTTCTGCATGCAGAGATCCAGTTTTCCCAGCAGCATTTGTTGAAGAGACTGTCCTTTCTCCAGGGATTGATTTTAGCTCCTTTGTCAAAGATAAATTGGTTGTAGATGCTTGGATTGATTTCTGGTGTTTCTATTCTGTTGCATTGGTCTATCATCTGTTTTTGTACCAGTACCAGGCTGTTTTGATTATAACTGGCTTATAGTATGTCTTGAAATCTGGTATTATGCCTCCAGCTTTGTTTTTGTTGTATAAGATTGCTTAACTATGCAGTCTTCTGAGTTTCCAAATGAAATTCAGTATCACTTTTTCTAGATCTGAGTAGAATGTCTGGTATTTTGATTGGTATCTCATTGAGTCTGTAAATTGATATCAGAAGAATGGACATTTTGATGATATTGATTTTTCCAATTCAGGAACATAGAATTTTTTCCCATTTTTGGTGTCTTTTTCTGTTTCTTTCCTTAGTATTTTATAATTATCATCATAGAGATCTTTGACTTCCTTGATTAAATTTATTCCAAGGTATTTGATTTTTTTTGTAGCTACTATGAATGTGGTTGATTTTAAAAATTCCATCTCAGCCATGGCATTGCCTGTGTATACAAAGGCTGTGTATTGATTTTATATCCTGCTACTTTACCAAACTGATCTGTGAATCCAATAGTCTCTTGGTGGATTCTTTTGGATCCCCTATATATATATAATCATGTCATCTACAAATAGGGATAGTTTGACTTCTTCTTTCCTGATTTGAATCCCTTTGATTTCTTTTTCTTGCCTAATGGCTCTGGCTAAGACTTCCAGGACTATATTGAATAGCAGTGATGAGAGTGGACATCCTTGTCTGCTTTTAGATCTCGGTGATAACGCTTCCAACTTCTTCACTTTCAATAGAACATTAGCTGAGGGTTTTCATAACTTGCCTTGATTGTGTTGAGGAATGTTCTTTCTAAACTCAATTAGCTTTGAATTTTTATCATGAAAGGGTGCTGTATTTTATCAGATGTTTTCTCTGCATCTATTGAGGTAATCATATGTTTTTGTTCTTCAGTTTGTTAATATAATGTATCATGTTGATTTATGAATGTTATACCATACCAGGGATAAATCCTAGTTGGTCCAGATGAATGAACTGTCTGATGTGTTGTTGGAGTCAATTGACTAACATTTGTTGAGGATTTTCACATCTATGTCCATCAGAGAAATGGGTCGATATTTCTCTTTCTCTGTTTTAGCTTTTTCTGGTTTAGAAATTAAGGTGATGCTGACTCTGGGAGGATTCCCTCCCTTTCAATTGTTTTGAATAACTTTAGAAGAATTGGAGTTAGAGCTTTAAATGTCTGGCAGAGATCAGCAGTGAAGCCATCTGGTCCTTGGCTGTTCTTTGTTGGGAGGGATTCTTCTAGGTTTCCCAGTTTGTTGGCATACAGCTCTTTTAAGTAATTCCTGATAGTTCCTTTTATTTCGGTGGTAGCTGCTGTTACATTTCCTTTTTTCATTTCTAATTTTATTGATTTGGGTCTTCTTTTTTTTTTGGTTAGTTGGACAAAAGGTGTATTAATTTTGTTTTTTCAAAAACACAACTCTTCATTTCACTGATATTTTGTATTTCAATTTTGTTTATTCTCTAATTTTAATTATTTACTAATTTCAGATTTTGATTTTTTGTTTTCTCTAGGTTCTTGAGATGCATTGATAGCTCATTTATTTGGTGACTTTCGAATTTCTTGTTATAGTAACCAATTGCTATAAACTTCCCTCTTAACACTACTTTTGCTATTTCACCTAAGTTTTAATATGTTGTATTGTCATTTTTATTCATTTCTAGAAATTTTTTGATTTATTTTTTGATTCCTTTTCTTTCCCACTGTTCATTTAGGAGTATGTTATTCAGTCTCCATGTGTTTGCATATATTCTAGAGATACTTGAGTTATTTTCCAACTCCATTCCATTGTGGTTAGAGAAGATGCATGGTCTGATTTTGATTCTTTTGAATTTGCTGATGTTGGTTTATGGCCTAGCATATGGTTTATCTTAGAGAAAGTTCCATGTACTGGTCAGAATAATGTATGTTCTGCAACTGTAAGGTTCAAAAGTTCTGTAGATATCCATTAGGTCTATTTGGTTCATAGTGTCAATTAACTCTGTTGTTTCTTTGTCGATTTCTGTCTGTCTGATCTGTCTATTGCTAAAGTGGTGTGTTGAAGTCTTCCATTAATATTGTATTGGAATCTATGACTCCCTTTAGGTCTATTAACATTTGTTTTACATAGCCAGGTGCATAGCCATTGAGTGCATATACATGTATTAAAGTCACACCTTCCTGTTAATCATTGCATAGTGCCCTTTGTCTCTGTTAACAGTTTTTGTATTAAAGTCTATTTTTTCCGATATTAACATGGTTACACCAGCTCTTTTTTGGTTTCTGTTAGCATGTAATACCTTTTTCCATCCTTTCCCTTTTAGTCTGCAGGTATCAATATTGGTGAGATGTGTTTCTCATAGGCAGCAAAGAGATGGGTCTTGTTTTATAATCCATCCAGCCACTTACATTTGAGGTTAATATTGATATGTTACTACTTAGTAGTCCTGCCATCTTCCCATATATATTCCTATTGTTTACCTTGGATTTCTTTTGCCTTTTTCCAGGAGATTTTCTGCCTTCACATTCTTTCATAGTGATGACTATGTTTCTATGTTTTTGTGTATAGCATATCCTTAAGCATCTTTTGTAAGGTTGGATGGGTAGTGACAAATTCTTTCAATTTCTGTTTGTTTTGGAGGGTCTTTATTTCACCTTCATTCACAAATGAAAGCTTTACAGGGTACAGTATTCTTGGTTGAAAGATTTTTTTCTCTTATGACTTGGAATATATCTCACCACTCCCTTCTAGCCTGTTGTGTTTCTGATGAGCAGTCGGCTGTGAGTCTAATTGCAGATCATCTGAACGTAATCTGGCATTTCTCTCATGTGCATTTGAGAATCTTTATGTTTTAGTGAGGAAAGTTTGACTATCGTGTATCATGGTGAAGATCTTTTCTGGTCATGTCTATTTTGAGTTCTCTGTGATTCCTGTACTTGGATGTCCCTTTCTCCAAATTTGGGAAGTTTTCTGTAATTGTTTCACTAAATGGCCTTCTAATCTATTATCGCTTTCTCTGCATTCAGGAACTCCTAAGACATGTATGATGGGTCATTTGATAGTATTCCATAAATTTTCAACAATTTTTTTATTTGAGTTTTCTAACTTTGTCTTTTCTTTTTCGCCTGACTGTAAAATTTCCAAGGATTTCTCTTCTAGCTTGGATATTATTTCTCTTGCCTCATGAGTTCTGTTGTTAAAGCTTTCTACCACATTTTTTATTTGATTTATTGATTTCTTCACTTCAATATTTCATTTTGATTTCCCTTTAAAAATCTCAATTTCATGGGAACAGTTTTCATTCATGTCAGAAATGGATTTCTTAAGTTCCTGCATTTGCTTCTGAGTAATCCTTTGATTAATTATTTCAATTCTGTTTTGGCATTTCATCAATCTCTTCATCTTCACATTCTTATATTGAAGTGTTGTTTTGTTCCTTTGGGGGCATTGTGTTGTCTTCCTTATTCTTGGTTCTTTAATTTCTGCATTTATTTTTAGGAATTTGTGGAGATTTTTGTTGTTGTTTTTTTCCTCTAATGACTTTTATCTTTGGACTATGCCTCTGTGGCTTAGTGGAGTGTCTGCTCTTTCAGTGAATACCCAGAGGCGTGCACTGGGTGTGGCCAGGGAGGTCTCTTCAGTGCTCCAAGGTGGGGGGAGTATGCAGGGTGACATGCAAGCTGGGTAGATCTCCTCTCTCTTTTTTTTTTTTTTATCAGAGGGGAGGGTTTCATGACCTCTGTTGGCATGGTCAAGCCCTCACCTCCTCTCTGCCAAGGTGATCTATGCCTGGGTGCTAGCTCACAGTAGGTAAAATATTCATCCATGCTGCCACAGCAACCACACAAAGAATCTTTGCAATCCTCAGTGTGAGCATGCATCGCACTACAATGACCCCCCTCCACCAGGCAATCAAGGAGCCCTGAGCATGTAGAGCCACTCACAGTGACTACCCAGAGGTCCAGCCTCTCCCTTTGTCCTCCCACATAGCCACAGTGTTTCCACAGTCTCAGCACACAAGGCTCCTACAGTCACAGTGCACAAATGATCCACTCTGCATTGCTAGTCCATCCTGTCCAAGAGAGGCTGAGACATTCCCATAGCCAGCTGCATGTGGGTGCTCCACTTAGTCAGTTTGAGCCTGAGAGCCTGTGATGAGTTGGGAGGCTGGGGGCACCTCACAATCCTATGTGGGTGCCCAGCCCCGTGTCAGTCCTCCCAGCCAGACTCAGGTGACTCTTCTCAGCTGGTTGCTGGGTGTGTGGACACGAGCTGGCACAGCTGTTACATACATCCAAAGTGGCACAAGCCCTCTCAAAGCCAGTTGCAAGGCACCCCTGGCAAGGAGACAGGGGAGAGAAATGCCTCCTTTTTTTTCTTCTAGGTTGGGAGGTAGACTTTCCCCACAGAGCTCCAGGCTCTCCCTGCAGCTATGTTTCCAGTGGCTCGGGCTGCTGCAGTCTGGTCTCATCTCACTCTCCAAAGCTGGCACTGATACTTGGCTGCTGGGATCCTGTGTTGTGTACATGCTCGTGCTGCACATCCACACTCTCCACATAGATCCACAGTGTCCCTGTGCTTTCCATGCAGATTTCACTCTCTCTCTCTCTCTTTTTTAACTTCTTCCCCTAGCCAAGTGTAGTAAGCTCCCTCCCTATTTTGCCATCTTGGAATTTCTACAAATTTTATTTTTAAGGAGTTTTTTAATATGTTAGAATCTGAGAGTCACAAAAATTGTCATTATTACATTGTTCTCATGTTAATGTGATATTAATACTGTGAGTAAAGATTCAACGTAGTTCATAGATAGAATTCTATTTTTCAAAGATTTATTTATTTATTTATTTGAAAGGCAGAGCCACAGAGAGGCAGAGAGAGAGAGGTCTTCCATCCACTGGTTCACTCCCCAAATGGATGCAACAGTGAAGCTGGGCCGATCTGAAGCCAAGAGATTGGAGCTTTTTCTAGGTCTTCCAGGTGGGTACAGTGGCCCAAGGACTTCAGCCATCTTCTGCTGCTTTCCTAGGCACATAGGAAGATGGATTTTAAGTGGAGCAGCCAGGACTCTAACCAGTGGCCATATGGGATGCCAGAATTGTAGGTGGTAGCTTTAACTACTACACCATAGAACCAGCTCCACAATTCTACTTTTTTTCTTTCTTTCTTTTTTTTTTCTTTTTGACAGGCAGAGTTAGACAGAGAGAGACAGAAAGGTCTTCCTTCCGTTGGTTCACCCCACAAATGGCTGCTGCGGCTGGTATGCTATGGCCGGCGCACTGTGCCGATCCAAAGCCACGAGCCAGGTGCTTCCTCCTGTGGGTGCAGGGCCCAAGCACTTGGGCTATCCTCCACTGCCTTCCTGGGCCACAGCAGAGAGCTGGACTGGAAGAGGAGCAACTGGGACAGAATCTGGCACACCAACCAGGACTAGAACCTGGGGTGCCGGTGCTGCAGACGGAGGATTAGCCTAGTGAGCCGTGGCACCGTCCCACAAGTCTACTTTTCAATGTGTTAATGTGACATTAATACAATGAGTAAAGATTTCATGTAGTTCATAGATACAATTATATGTATATATGTATTTTAAAGACTTATGCATTTATTTGAAAGGCATAGTTACAGAGAGGCAGAGAGAGATAGAGGTCCTCCATCTGCTGGTTCATTTCCCATATGGCTGCAACAGCTAGAGTTACACTGATCCAAAGCCAAGAGCTTCCTCCGATTCTCCCACACAGGTGCAGGGACCCAAGAACTTGGGCCATGTTCTACTGTTTTCCCAGGCCATGGCAGAGAACTGGATGGGAAGTGGAATAGTTGGGACTCGAACCAATGCCCATATGGGATGCTGGCACTGCAGACCAGGGCTTTAACCTGCTGTGCCACAGCACCAGCCCTGCAATTATATTTTTTAAGATTTATTTATTTACTTGAAAGTCAGAGTTAGAAAGAGTGAGAGAGAGAGAAAAAGGGAGAGGGAGAGGGAGGAAGGGAGGAAGGGAGGAAGGGAGGAAGGGAGGGAGAGAGAGAGAGAGAGAGAGAGTGAGTTCTTCCATCCAGTGATTCACTTTCACTCCCTAGATGGCACCAAAGGCCAGGGCTGGGCCAGGCTGAATCCAAGTGCTTCATCCAGGTCTCCCATGTGGGTAGCAGGGACTCAAACACTTAAGCCATCTTCTGTTGCTCTTCCTAGACCATTAGCAGGGAGCTGGTTCAGAAGTGGAATAGCTGATCAAGTCACCGTTTCCCATAGTGTCCCTTTCACTTCAACAAGTTTCCATTTTGGTGTTCAGTCAGTTGTCACCGATCAGGGAGAACATATGGTATTTGTCCCTTTGGGACTGGCTTATTTCACTCAGCATGATGTGTTCCAGATTCCTCCATTTTGTTGCAAATGACTGGATTTCGTTGTTTCTTACTGCAGTATAGTATTCTAAAGAGTACATATCCCATAATTTCTTTATCCAGTCTACCGTTGATGGGCATTTAGGTTGGTTCCAGGACTTAGCTATTGTGAATTGTGCTGCAATAAACATTAGGCTGCAGACTGCTTTTTTGTTTGCCAATTTAAATTCCTTTGGGTAAATTCCAAGGAGTGGGATGGCTGGGTCGAACGGTAGGGTTATCTTCAGGTTTCTGAGGAATCTCCAGACTGATTTCCATAGTGGCTTGACCAGTTTGCATTCCCACCAACAGTGGGTTAGTGTCCCTTTTTCCCCACATCCTCGCCAGCATCTGTTGTTGGTAGATTTCTGTATGTGAGCCATTCTAACCGGGGTGAGGTGGAACCTCATTGTGGTTTTGATTTGCATTTCTCTGATTGCTAATGACCTTGAACATTTTTTCATGTGCCTGTTGGCCATTTGGATTTCCTCTTTTGAAAAATGTCTATTGAGGTCCTTGGCCCATCTCTTAATTGGGTTGTTGGTTTTGTTTTTGTGGAGTTTCTTGATCTCTTTGTAGATTCTGGTTATTAACCCTTTATCTGTTGCATAGTTTGCAAATATTTTTTCCCATTCTGACGGTTGTCTCTTCACTCTCCTGACTGTTTCTTTTGCAGTACAGAAACTTCTCAATTTGATGCAATCCCAATAGTTGATTTTGGCTTTGACTGCCTGTGCCTCCCGGGTCTTTTCCAGAAATTCTTTGCCTGTGCCAATATCTTGAAGGGTTTCTCCAATGTTCTCTAGTAACTTGATGGTGTCAGGTCGTAGATTTAGGTCTTTAATCCATGTTGAGTGGATTTTTGTGTAAGGTGTAAGGTAGGGGTCTTGCTTCATGATTCTGCACGTGGAAATCCAATTTTCCCAGCACCATTTATTGAATAGACTGTCCTTGCTCCAGGAATTAGTTTTAGATCCTTGATCAAATATAAGTTGGCTGTAGATGTTTGGGTTGATTTCTGGTATTTCAATTCTGTTCCATTGGTCTATCCTTCTGTTTCTGTACCAGTACCATGCTGTTTTGATTACAACTGCCCTGTAGTATGTCCTGAAATCTGGTATTGTGATGCCTCCGGCTTTGTTTTTGTTGTACAAGATTGCTTTAGCTATTCGAGGTCTCTTGTGCCTCCATATAAATTTCAGCACCAATTTTTCCAAATCTGAGAAGAAGGTCTTCGGTATCTTGATTGGTATTGCATTGAATCTATAAATTGCTTTTGGGAGAATGGACATTTTGATGATATTGATTCTTCCAATCCATGAGCATGGCAGATTTTTCCATTTCTTGGTATCCTCTTCTATTTCTTTCTTTAAGGTTTTGTAATTTTCATCGTAGAGATCTTTAACATCCTTGGTTAAGTTTATTCCAAGGTATTTGATTGTTTTTGTAGCTATTGTGAATGGGATTGATCTTAGAATTTCTTCCTCAGCCATGGCATTGTCTGTGTATACAAAGGCTGTTAATGAACAACTTAATACATTATCCCTCTTAGTAGTTTTTTTGTCTGTTCTACTTAATATGACTGATTCAATTCTGTAATTAATGCACAGTTATTCTTAAGTGTTGAAATTTAACTGAAATGTGATCCCTGTTAAACATAAGAGTAGGAATAAGAGAGGGAAGAGATATATAATTTGGGACATGCTCAAGCTGACTTGCCCCAAATGGTAGAGTTAGAAACATACCAGGGGACTCCAATTTAGTCCCATCAAGGTGGCATGTACCAATGCCATCTCACTAGTCCAAGTGATCAATTTCAGTTCGCAATTGATCATAATGAAAGGACTAAGAGTCAAAGGGAGCACATAAGCAAGTCTAGTACCTGCTAACACTAACCGATAGAATAAATAAAGGGGAGAGTGATCCAACATGGGAAGTGAGATACTCAGCAGACTCATAGAATGGCAGATGCCCTAAATAGCACTCTGGCCTCAGAATCAGCCCTAAAGGCATTCGGATCTGGCTGAAAAGCCCATGAGAGTATTTCAGGCATGGAAAGCCAAGACACTCTGGCAAAAGATCTCTGTGAGTGAGATCTCAGTGGAAAGAACAGGTCTTCAAAGAAGGAGGTACCTTTCTCTGAAGGGAGGAGAGAACCTCCACTTTGACTATGACCTTGTCTAAACAAGATAAGAGTCGGAGAACTCAAGGGGCTTCCATAGCCTTGGAAACTCATGACTGGAGCATAGGGAGATTACTGATGCCATAGACAGGAGTGTCAATTGGTAAAGTCAACAACAGGAGTCACTGTGCACTTACTCCTCATGTAGGATCTCTGTCCTTAATGTGCTGTGCATTGAGATTTAATGCTATAATGAGTACTCAAATAATATATTTCACTTTGTGTTTCTATGGGGGTGCAAACTGTTGAAATCTTTACTTAATGCATACTAAACTGACCCTCTGTAAAAAAAAAAAAAAAAAAAAAAAAAAAGAAAAGAAACTATCAACTCCCAACTTGACTCTCACTGGGATTAAACATGACAATAGGTCTGATCTGATTTCATCATCATTAAAAAAAATCATCTATTATTTTTCACTTTATGTTTCTGTGTGGGAGCAAACTGTTGAAATCCTTACTTAATGTATACTAAGCTGATCTTCTGTATATTAAGATAATCGAAAATGAATCTTGATGTGAATGGAAGGGGAGAGGGAGTGGGAAAGGGGAGGGATGTGGGTGGGACGGTATGGGGGGGAAGCCATAGTAATCCATTATTCGTACTTTGGAAACGTATATTCATTAAATAAAAGTTAAAAAAAAAAAAAAAAAAAAAAAAAAGAAGTGGAATAGCTGTGACACAAAACAGTGTCCATGTAGGATACCAGTGTTGCAGGCTGTCACTCTACACATTATACCACAATGATATCCCCTCGTAACAATTTTAAGAACATAATACTTCCCTCATCCTAGCTTACTCTTTCTTTTCTTTTTTACTCTCTCTCTCTCTCTCTCCCTCTTTCTAATTTTTGAGGTAACATTCTTAGCTTACATTATATTCAAAGGCTTAATGTTTCACTAAATAGTTGAATCCTAAGTAAAAATGCTCTAGCTCAGTGAGAATGTAGGCAAAGGCTATAAACAATCCAATTAAAACGTTTCCATTTCACTCATATACAATAAATTTTAAAATAGTCATATATGAAAGCTATAGGACATCATTCTTAACCATTGGTTTGAGAAAGATATAAAGCAAAATGATAAAAATATATTTACAGGAGTACTGATACAAACAAGCATTTATTTTTTGTTTCTCATTTTTGTGTTTGCTTTTAAATTTTAGCTTGCACATATAAGAGACAATATATGGTATTTGTCTTTCTGGTTCCCTATTCTGTTCCATTGATCTATGTGTCAATTTTTATGCCAGTTCCATGCTGTTTAATTTAATTGCTATAGCTTTATCATATTATTTAAAGTCAGGCATTGTGATGCCTCCAGCTTGATTTTTTTTCCCATCAGGGTTGCCTCTTCTATTCTGTGTCATTTGTGATAAAATTCTATACAGAATGCCATTGGTATTTTGATAGGGATCACATTGAATATATACACGGCTTTAGGTAGTACAGACATACTATTGGTATTGATTCTGAGTACCAATTCATGAGTAAGAAGTATCTTTCCATATTTCTGTGTCCTTGATGATTTTAGTCATCAATGTTTTATAATTTTCATTGTGGAGACCTTTCACTTCTCTGGTGAAATTTATTACTAAATATTTGATTTTTTGTGGTTATTGCCAGTGGGATTTCTTTCTTGATATCACTTGGTGAGTTTATCATTAGCCAATAAAAAGGTACTGTTCTTTGTATGTCTATTTTTCAACCTGTTTAGTTACTGAATTGATTTATCAGTTCTGACACCTTTTTGATGCAGTGTTTAGGTTGTCCCATTTAGAACATTTTGTCATCTACAAGCATGGATATTTTGACTTCCTCCTTTCCAACTTTGGTGCCCTTTTTAAAATTTCTTCTCCCTAATTGTTCTTGCTAATACTTACAGTACTATATTGAATAAGAATGGACCTCCTTGTCTTGTTCCAGATCTGAGGGGAAATGCTTTCAGCTTTTCCCCATTCAGTACGATATTGGCTGTTTGCCATATATAGCTTTTATAATTTTGAAGTATTTTCCTTCTATAACTAATTTGTGGAGGTTTTTTATCATGAAGGGTTGTTGAATCTTAGCTAGTGCTTTCTCCACATCTATTGAGATAATCATATGTTTTTTTGTATTAAAAAGAATTAAAAGAAATTTATTTGGGTACAAAAATTTTTGAAATCCATGCATTTTTTTGTTTTGTTCTTCATTCTGTTGATGTGATTTATGATTATTAGTGATTTGCTAATGTTGAGCCAGCCTTGAATCTCTAGGATAAATCCCATTGGATGTGATGTCTGATATTTTTGATATGGTTTTGAATTCAATTTGCTAGTGTTTTGAGAATTTCTGCATCTATTTTTATTAAGGATATAGATCTGTATTTTCTTTTTGTGTTGTTTCCTTGTTCAGTTTTGGTGTCAGGAGTTCAACATCAAGGCACCAGCAGGTTAATTCTCTAGAAGATTCTATTAGCTGACTCATAGAGACAGTGCCTTCTAGCTGTGTCCACACAAGCTGGAAGGGTGAGGGAACTCGCTGGAGTCTTTTTTATAAGGGCACTGATTCCATTACAACAGTGGTTAAGTTTTTGACATATTAATTGTGGTTTACACATACATTCAGGTATGAACAATTAATTTAATGAGTCACCTGAGCAGAAGCCAAGAATATAGATAAGGTAATAAGAGCAAAATCACTGCCAGTTTGAATTGAAAAAGAAATAGAGATGAAATGAAATGAATTAAGTTTGTTATACTTCTTGAATTTTATATGATCAAATAACAGGACTATTTTGGCATAAACATATGGTAACCTTCAAGAAAATGAAAGAATAATTCCAAAGTCTATTAGGAGATTATCAAGGTTAACACTCCCCCTATATGTCCAGGGGAAGGTTGTTAGTCCTATGATTCCAAAGGTGAGGCCTCTTTAGTTTGGAGGTTGTAGGATTTTACTACCCAGAGTGGTAGGGACTGGACTTTAGCCCAATGACGTAAATCATAGGTCACCAATAGAGTTGTACGAATGCCATTGCTATCCCAGTGGACTTGAAGCAGAGACCTTTGAACCAAAGAAGATTATTCTGGAGCCTTAAGATAAAATGGAATTTGTCTTTCTAGGTTTCAGACTTTCCTGGGCCTTATAATTCCTTTCCTTTTTCTGATTTCTCCTTTTTGGAATGGTAATGTTTCCCCGGAGCTTGTCTCACCACTGTATTTTGGAAGGTCATAATGTGTCTGATTTCACAGGTTTGCAGCTAGAAAGGAATTTTGTCTTAGCACAAATTGTACCTCATATCTCACTCAGCCTGATTTAGACAATATTTGGATGAAGCTTCAGATTTTAGACTTTTGAGTTCATAGTGGAATGAGTTAAGGCCTTGGGGGCTTTTGGGGTGGATAATGCAGATCCTAGGAAGAAGCAGTGCTGTTTTAAACAATTGGGTTCCTGCCACCCATGTGAAATTACTGAATTGAGTTCTTGGCTCCTTTCTTTGATCCATCCCAGTCATTGTGGGCATTTAGGGAATGAAGGAACAAATGGGTATTCCGTCCCCACTTCCTCCCTCTCCCCTCCCCTCCCTCCCAATTAAATAAACAAATAAAAGATAAGGAGCTAGTGCTTTAGAGTGGAAGGTTAATCATTTGCCTGCAGTGTCAGCATCCCATATGGGTGCTGGTTCAAGTCCCGGCTGCTCCACTTCCAATTCTGCTCCCGACTAATGTACCTGGGAAAGCACCAACAGATAGCCCATGTAAATTGCACCCACATGGGAGACCCAGAAGAAACTCCTGACTCCTGGCTGTTGTGGCCAGGAGTCAACTTCCCAGCTGTTGTGGCCATTTGGGGAGTGAACCAGCAGATGGAAGATATTCTCATTCATTCTCCTGTTCTCCCTCCCGCTCTCCCTCCTGCTCTCTGTATCTATGCTTTTCAAATAAATAAATATTTTTAAAAAGATAAAAAATAAGAGACAAAAGTAATGTTATCTTTCCCTCTGACAACTACAACATCTCTCTCTGAAAGATATTTATGTTTCTACATCCATATATATATATAGATAGATAGATATAGATATGTATCTTTAGATATTTATATATCTATATATATAGCTACAGATATCTATATAGGTATAAATACACATATATGTATAGGTAGGGATAGAGGTTGATGCAATATGAGTCAAAGCTTACATTTTGCATATGGATGTCCAGTTGTTATAGATCTAATTATTAATGAAACTATTCTTTTTCTCCTCTAATTTTCTTTCGCTATTTATCAACAATTAGTTGTCTGTATATGCATACAGATGTAGATCATTTCTGCACTTTATCCAATCAATTTATATAATTATGACAATACCACATTATCCTGATTGATGTTAGTGTATAAGCCTTAAAATAATGTAATATGAATATTAGGATCAGTCTTTTCTATAAAACAATCTTCTGAATTTTTATTTGGATTGAATTGAATCTACTAATGAATTTAGGAAGAATTTATTTTAAAAGATTTATTTATTTGAAAGGGAGAGTTAGAGGGAAAGACAAAGAGAAAAATTTTCCATCTGCTTGTTCACTCCCCAAATAGCCAAAATAGCTAAGGCTGGGCCAGGCTGGAGCCAGAAGCCAGGAGCTTCATCCAGGTCTCCCACATAGGTTTCAGCTTCCCAAGCACTTGGTCCATCCTCTGCTGCTTTCCCAGGAGTATTAACAGGGGGCTGGATCAGAAGTGGAACAGCTGGAAGATGAACCTGCGCCCATATGGGGTTTCAGTGTTGCCAGGTATGGCTTAACCTGTTATACTGCAATGCTGTCCCCTTACTGTCTTTTTTATAAAGGCACTTTTACTTTTGCCTTTCCAATCTGGATGCCTTTTCTTTGTTGAAATTGACAGAAAGTACAATGTTGAACAATCATTCCACTAAACCCTGTGAACTCAACAGCTTCCAACTGTGGTTCCCTGTATGCAAACATCCAGCAGAACATCTGCTGCAAAAATATCTCCCTCATCATCCTGCACCCTTTTAAAACCCTAAACTGTGTACTACACCTACGCTTTCACACCCAGAGTTTACACAAGATTACGATGTCTACTGGAGCAGGTCTATTTGCTGAAAACCGATAGCTTGAAGACAGTGATTCCATGCTTAAAAACAAAGGAGCAGACCTCTGTAATTAGTGGGAAAAGTAGGTGGGATCGAAATGTTCCTGGTAATCGGCAAGAAGTGAATGGTTTTCAAAGTGCTCAAATACATTCATAGGGTAAAAGGGAGATGAGTCTCATCTCCATCTACATAGATTTAACTATGGCCAGGTTACTTGTAAGGGTTTCATACAAAACCTAGCAAACACTGGGAGTGGTGGGAGATGGTAGAGAACAGAATGACGCACTGAATGGGTGTCAGTTGTACACTTGGAGGAAACACCCTCTCATGTGCCATGTGGTGATGAGAATTTAACATGGAGGGTTCCAAGATGGTGGAATAGCCACAGGATGGTCCAACTTATGCAGGATGAAATTAATATTTAAAAAGCCGTGGGAGAGCTCCAACAGGAGACCCAGCAAGAGCAAAAGAAATGGTCCACATCCGTGCAGAAATACACAACAACAAAAAGCTTGGATCCAGGGAGGAAGATGCCTGCTCCAGCAAGCCAGGCAAGAGGGAATTTGATGGGCCCACAGTACTGCTGATACAGCAGGAGGGAGAGCTTGGTGTAATGCTTTTAGAGTTTCATGCAAACATCCTAAGACAGCAGAGGAGGGAAGAAAAAAACAAGAAGGTGCATCTCTTTTCCCTCCCAGCCTCCCTGCTACAGCAGAGACCTGCTTATGCCATGTTTTTGGACACAGGCAGATAGCTGCTGCTCCACCTCCCATGTGCAATAACAGGTGTCTCCCCCCCCAACCAATCAGCAAGGGCCACATCTCAGAATTCCTTCCCCCTCCGTGACAGCTTTACTGTGCCAATTGCCTGGCAATGGGAGGGGGAGGGGTTTCCACTACAGAGGGGAAGTGCTGCCTGCGGGACTCTCCTACCCATCCAGCACCATCAAGAAGTAAGTGGGGCTGCAGTGGGCAGGTACTTTGCACTCATGTGAACCACAGATCTAACCAGAGGAAAAAATATCCACCCCTCACCCTGACATCAAGCTGGTTGGGAGGACCACACAGACAGCAGTTCTGGGAACAACTTAGTTTCCTTATAGACAGGACTGGCTAGCAGGGTGGAGTGGTCCCACTGACAATTCATGACTCAGAAAGCATTGGGAGCTGAATCTGAGAAAACTGACTTTGTAAGGGGAAGCAGAGCATGGCTAGGTCCTGGGCAACCACAGAGTGCATTTCCGCACTCCCCAAGTTCCTCCCTGACCTATAACCACTCATAACAGAGGTATGGGACTGTGCTCAAAGACACCACAGATTAAATATGCAGTTCATTAAGCAGTGAGGATGAGTGGTGAGCACACTGGGCACTAACACTGGGGCATCCATCAGCTGTGAGAAGGGCTGGTCACACCAACAGAGGTGATCATTCCTCTCCATCCAGTTAACCAGAGGAGAGCTACCACGCCCCCAACTGGGGTCTTACCCTGGATACTCTCCCCATCCTGGAATACTGAACAGAACACCCTGGAAACATCCAGCATACACCTCTTGCTATTCACTAAAAGTGAAGTCCCACTAAACCACAAAGACACATTTCAAAGATAAAAACCACCAGACAAAAAAGATTCTACAAATGCTAAAAAATAAATGCAAAAAATAAAGAAATAAGATTAAAGAAGACATTTTTATGAGCCCCACCAAAGAAACACTACAGCATTTCAATATTAGAAGGTAAAGATGGGCCCGCACTGTGGCTCACTAGGCTAATCCTCTGCCTGTGGCACCGGCACCCTGGGTTCTAGTCCCGATTGGGGCGCCAGTTCTGTCCTGGCTGCTCCTCTTCCAGTCCAGCTCTCTGCTGTGGCCCAGGAAGGCAGTGGAGGATGGCCCAAGTCCTTGGGCCCTGTACTCGCATGGGAGATCAGGAGGAAGCACCTGGCTCCTGGCTTCGGATCGGTGCATATTGCTGGCTGTAGTGGCCATTTAGGGGGGCGAACCAATGGAAGGAAGACCTGTCTCTCTGTCTCTCTCCCTCACTAACTTGCCTGTCAAAAAAAAAAAAAAAAGGTGAAGATGAAGAGATTGAGTTAATGCCAGAAATACAATTCAAAAAACTAATCATTGGGTTACTCAGAAGCAATCAGAAGCCAATTCACAAACTAAAGAAAACTATATATGATACAAATGAAAATTATTCCCATGAAATTGAGAACTTAGAAATAGGGTTGTGGGTGGGAGGGACGTTATAGGGGGGAAGCCATTGTAATCCATAAGCTGTACTTTGGAAATTTATATTCATTAAATAAAAGTTAAAAAAAGAAATAAAATTGAAATAATAGAAATGAACAATTTGATAGATCAAATAAAAAGTCCAGTGGAAAGTCTTAACAACAGAGTTGGTGAGGCAGAAGAAACAATATCCGAGCTAGAAGATAAATTACTGGAAATTTTATAGTCAGAACAAAAACAACAAGAAGAAATTAGAAAACTTTAAAAAAAATTGGAGATCTACAGGATACTATCAAGCGACCCAACATGCAGGTCTTAGAAGTCTCTGAAGGCATGGAAAGAAAGAAAGATTAGAAGGCATTTTCAAGGTGCCACGGCTCACTAGGCTAATCCTCCGCCTTGCGGCACAGGCACACCGGGTTCTAGTCCCGGTCGGGGCACTGGATTCTGTCCCGGTTGCCCCTCTTCCAGGCCAGCTCTCTGCTGTGGCCAGGGAGTGCAGTGAAGGATGGCCCAAGCACTTGGGCCCTGCACCCCAGGGGATACCAGGATAAATACCTGGCTCCTGCCATTGGATCAGCACAGCACGCCAGCCGCAGTGTGCCAGCCACGGCGGCCATTGGAGGGTGAACCAACGGCAAAGGAAGACCTTTCTCTCTGTCTCTCTCTCTCACTGTCCACTCTGCCTGTCAAAAAATAAAAATAAAAAATAAAATAAGGCATTTTCAGTGAAATAATAGCAGAAAACTTCCCGAATTTGGAGAAAGAAAGTGAAATTCAAGTACAGGAAGCACATAGAACTCTCAATAGACGTGAACAGAAAAGATATGCACCATGACACATTGTAGTCAAACTCTCCACAGTAAAAACATAAAGAAAAGATTCTAAAATGTACATGAGAGAAACACCAAATTTCTTTCAGAGGATCTCCAATAAGACTCAGTGAACTTCTCATAAGGAACCCTACAGGCTAGGAGAAAATGGCTAGATATAGTCCAAGCCTTAAGAGGAAAAAAAAAAAAAACTGTCAACCTAGAATACTGCAACCTGCAAAGCTCTAATTTTTGAATGAAGGTGAAATAATGACTTTATATAACAAACAGAATTTGAAAGAACCTGTCACTACCCACCTAGCCTTTCAAAAGATGCTTAAGGAAATGCCACACACAGAAACAGAGAAGCATGATCATCACTATTAAAGAAGGTGAAGGCAGAAAATCTCCCAGTAAAAGCAAAAAGGAATTCCAAAGTAAAAAATAGGAATATTAATGGAAAAATGGCAGGGCAAAATCATTGCTTATCAATAGTCACCTTGAATGTAAATGGCCTCAACTTCCCAGTTAAAAGACACAAATTGGCTGAATCGATTAAAAAAGAAAGCCCATCTATTGGCTGCCTATAAGCAATGCATCTCACCAACACTGATACTCATGGAGTGAAAGTGAAAGGATGGAAAAAGATAATCCATGCTAACAAACCAAAAAAGAGGTGGTTTGGATATCCTAATATCAGACAAAATAGATTTTAACACAAAAACTGTCAAAAGAGACAAAGAAGCATGCTGTGTAATGACTAAAGGTGAATTCAACAGGAAGATGTGACTATTTTAAAGATACATGCACCTAATTACAGGGACTTGGCTATTTAAAAGTAATGTTAATAGATTTAAAGGGAGAAATAGACTCCAATACAATAGCAATGGGGGACTTTAATACCCCACTTTCAGCAATGGACAGATCAACCAGACAGAAAATCAGCAAGGGAACAACAGGGTTAATCAACGCTATAGACCAAGTGGACCTAACAGATATCTACAGAACTTTTCATCCTGCAGCCGCAGAATATGCATTCTAGTTACCATTGCATGGAACTTCTCTAGGATTGACCACAGGCTAGGACATAAAGGAAACCTCAGCACATTAAAAAAAAAATCAAAATCATACAAAGCTTCTTCTCCAACCACATGGAATGAAATTGGTAATTAAGAATTCAGGAATCTACAGAGCATATAAAAACACATGGAGACTGAAAAACATGATACTTAATGAACAATGGGTTATAGAAGAAATCATAAGGGAAATCCAAAATTCCTGGAAATGAATGAAGATGACAATACAACGTATCAAAACTTACGGCATACAGCAAAACCAGTGTTGAGGAAAGATTATAGCAATTGGTGCCTACAAAAGAAATTGGAAATGCACCAAATACATGAGCTTTTAATGCATCGCAAGGACCTAGAAAAACAACAGAAAACAAAACACAAAACTAGTAAGAGAAACGAAATTATTGAAATTAGAAGAAATAAACAAATTCAAAACAAATAAAACAATGCGAAGATCAGCAAAAGGAACACTGTTTTTTCGAAAAAATAAAATTGACAGACCATTGGCCCAACTAACTCAAAAAAGGAAGAAGACCTAAATTAATAAAATTAGAGATGAGAAAGGAAATGTAACAATAGACAACACAGAGATAAAAATCATCAAATATTACTACAAAGAATTGTATGCCAACAAAACAGGAAACCTAGAAGAAATGGATAGATTCCTTGACACATATGACCTACCTAAATTGAGCAATGATGTCATAGAAAACCTAGACAGATCAAGAACCAAGACAGAAATCGAATCAGTAATAAAGACCCTCCCAACAAGTAAAGCACAGGACCTGATGGCTTCACTGCTGAATTCTACCAGACATTTAAAGAAGAACTAACGGGGTTGGCGCTGTAGCTCACTTGGTTAATCCACTGCCTGCAGTGCTGGCATCCCATATGGGCTCCAGGTTCTAGTCCCGGCTGCTCCTCTTCCAGTCCAGCTCTCTGCTGTGGCCCGGGAGGGCAGTGGAGGGATGGGCCCCTGCACCCGCATGAGAGACCAGAAAGAAGCACCTGGCTCCTGGTTTCAGATCAGTGCACCCCCAGCTGTGGAAGCCATTTCCGGGGTGAACCAATGGAAGGAAGACCTTTCTCTCTGTCTCTGACTGTCTGACTCTATCTGCAAAAAAAAAAAAAAAAAAAAAAAAAAAAAAAAAAAAATAAGAACTAACTCCAATTCTTCTCAAGGTATTCAAAACAATTGAAATGGAGGGAATACTCCCAAATTCTTTCTATGAAGCCAGCATCACCTGAATCCTAAAGCAAAAAAAAAAAAAATAACCTAGAGAAAGAGAACTATAGACCAATTTCCCTGATGAACAAAGATGTAAAAATCCTCAACAAATTCTAGCCAATTGAATCCAACAACACATCAATAAGATCATTCACCTTACCAAGTGGGATTTATCCCTGGTATATAGGGATGGTTCAACATTTGCAAATCAATCAATATGATACATCACATTAACAAACTGAAGAACAAAAACCATATGATTATCTCAATACATGTAGAGAAAGTATTTGGTAAAATACAACACCATTTCATGATGAAAACTAGCAAACTGAGAATAGAAGGAACATTTCTCAATACAATCAAGATGATTTATTACAAACATATGTCCAGTCTCCTATGGAATGGGGAAAAGTTGGAAGCATTCCCACAGAGATCAGGAACCAGACTTGGAAGCCCAATCTCACCATTGTTTTTCAATATAGTCCTGGAAGTTTAGCCAGAGCTATTAGGCAAGAAAAAGAAATCAAAGGGATACGAATTGGAAAGGAGAATGTCAGACTATCCCTATTTACAGATAACATGATTCTATATATAGGAGATCCAAAAGACTCCACTAAGATATTATGGGAACTCATAGAAGAGTTTGGAAAAGTAGCAGGATATAAATCAAGTCACAAAAATCAACAGCTTTTGTATATAGACAATGCCAGTGCTAAGAGTGAGCTTCTAAGATCAATCCCATTCACAATAGATACCAAAAAAAAAAAAAACACACACACACACAAATTCCTTGGAATAAATTTAATTAAGGATGTCAAAGATCTCTATGATGAGAATTATAAAACATTGAAGAAAGAAATAGAAGAAACAAAAAATGAAATAATCTTCCATGTTCATGGATTGGAAGAATCAGTATCATCAAACGCCGGCCATAGTGGCCATTTGGGGAGTGAATCAATGGAAGGAAGACCTTTCTCTTTGTATCTCTCTCTCTCACTGTCTATAACTCTACCTGTCAAAAAAAATGTCCATACTTCTGAAAGCTATTTACCGATTCAATGTGATACCAATCAAAATACCATTCTTCTCAGATATAGAGAAACTGGTGCTGAAATTAATATGGAAACACAGAAGAAACAGAATGCTAAACCTTTTGCAACAAAAACAAACCTGGAGGTACCATAATACTAGATTTTAAGATAACCAGGGCAGTTATAATCAGAACAGCCTGGTACTGGTACAAAAAAACAGATGGATAGACCAATGGCGCAGAATAGAAATTCTAGAAATCAATGCATTATCTACAACCAGCTTATCTTTGACAAAGAAGCTAAAATAAATCCCTGGAGCAAGGACAGTCTCTTCAACAAATGGTCCTGGAGAAACTGCATCACCTCATGTAGAAGTATAAAGCAACATCCCCTACCTTACACCTTTCACTAAAACCCACTCAAAATCGACTAAAGACCTGAATCTACCACCTGATACCATCAAATTATTAGAGAACATTGGGAAACCCTACAAGACACTGATATAGACAAAGAATTCATGGAAAAGATGCCAGAGGCACAGCCAATCAAGGCAAAATTGACATATGGGATTACATCAAATTGAGAACCTTCTGTACTGCAAAAGAAACAGTCAGCAAAGTGAAGAGGCAAGTGACAGAATAGGAGAAAATATTTGCAAACTATACAACTGATAAAGGATTAATAACCAGAATATATAAAATAGTTAAGAAACTCAACAACAATGATACAACCCAGTTAAGAAATGTGCAAAGGACTTAAACAGACATTTTTCAAAAGTGGAAATCCAAATAGCTAACAGATACATGAAAAAATGCTCAGGATCACTAGCCATCAGAGAAATACAAATCAAAATCGCAATGTGGTTTCACATCACCCCTGTTAGAATGGCTTTCATACAGAAATCAACAAACAACAAATCCTGGTGTTGATGTGGGGAACAAGGTACCCTAACCTACTGTTGGTGGAAATGTAAGCTGGTAAAGCCACTGTGGAAGACAGTATGGAGATACCTCAAAAATCTGAATATAGTCCTACCATATGATCCAGCAATCCCACTCCTGGGAATTTACCCATGGAAAATGAAATCAGCATATGAAAGAGCTATCTGTATCTTCATGTTTATCACAGCTGAATTCACAATAGCAAAAACATGGAATCAACCTCAATGCCTGTGAACTGAAAATTGGATAAAGAAATTATGGAATATGTACATGATGGAATATTACACAGCAGTGGAAAAAAATGAAATCCAATCATTTGCAACAAAATGGATGAAACTGGAAAACATCATACTTAGTGAAATAAGCTAGTCACAAATCTACAAATACCATATGTTCTTCCTGACTTGTGATGACTAATCAAGCACCTAAAGGAGTACCTATAGACGTGAAATTGATGCTTTTAGAATCAATGGCTTTGAAGAGCCTTTGTCTTGACTTTTGAGGAAGAGTTTTTTTTTCTTTTACTTATTTTACTGCTTATTTTTCTTTCATACTAATCATTGAACTCTTTAGATAGAGTTAACCATATAGGTATAACATTAATTGAAATAGATCTTAGTAAAGGATGAGTGAGAATAAGAGATGGAAGAGGAAGTGGGAGTGTGGATGAGAAGAATCACCATGATCCTAAATTTATAATTGTGAAATGTATGAAGCTGGTAACCGTAAAGCAGTATAGTTCTGCATACAGTCCTATGGACTTATTTCTAAGGGTACAAGTGAAAAACTTGCTATGGGACACCAAGTCCCCTCAAACTGGGTGGTAAAAAAGAGTATTTTAAGTGTTATAGAGATCATATGGGTAGGATTAAGTGGTAAAGTGATCATATTGATAGGATCATGTGTTAATATGATCATATAAATAAGGCTAAGTGCTTGGTAATAATAGAATTAAAAGGAGTGAATACTCCAACATGGGAAACAGTCCATGAAACAGACTCATAGAATGACAGTCACATTAATTAGCACTCTGACCTCAGAATCAGAACTTAAGGCAGTCTACCATGGCTGAAAAGCCAATGGGAGCACCTCAGGCTTGGAAAGCCAACACACTGTGGCACAAAATGTTCTACATAAAGGACCTCAATGGGCAAGACCCCAGTGGAAAGAAGCGGCCATCAAAGAAGGATGTACTTTTCTCTCAAGAGAAGAGAATTTCCACTTTGCTTATGACCTTGTTAAAATGCTGAAGGAGTTTGTGGATCCAAAGGGTTTCCATAGCCAAGTCAGCTCATGTCAAGAGCCTCAGTAATCACTGACATCACACATGAGTGTTAATTGTTAAATTTATAACAGGAGTCACTGTTCACTAACTTCCCCTGCAGGACCTCTGTCTTCAAGAGTTGTATTATGAAAGTTAACAGTGAAACCTGTTCTCAAAGAATTACTTTGTTTTAGTGTATTAAGTAGAGGATATTCTTATATCTCATAAGTTATAGTTATGCCTAAGTGCTTGCAAGAGATGTGTCATTCTTAGGTTCTTTAAAGGTAATTAAATTTCTTTAAAAAAAAAAAAAAGCAAAATTACCTCTGAGATGCAATGACTTTGAACAGCTCTTGTCTGGACTGTTGAGGAACAGGTTTTTATCTTTTTCTTTCTCATACAAAATGTTGAACCCTTTACCTAGGATAGAGTGTATCTTCTGTGTATAAAGTTAATTGAAAATAGATCTTAGTAAGAAATAAGAGTGGGAACTGAAGAGGGAAGATGAAGAGCGGTGAGAGTTTGGGTGGGAGGGTGACTGAGTGGGAAGAATTACTACGTTCCTAAAGTTGTAATTTATGAAATGCATGCAAATGATTAATACTGCAACAACAACAACAAAATTTAACATGGATTGCTGAGGAGGAGGCACGTGTCAGCATGGGCAAGCGATCAGTAGTGCCATTCTGTCTCTACCCACACTACCGTGACTCCCTCATGTGAACTCCCAGCCCCAAGGTCACGTGCAGGTGGTGCATTGTGATGGCTAAGCCCCTCCCTGGTCAGGGTCAGATGACCTGGAGGGTGGCGCGCTGACCGAACAATGCCCAAGTTTGTGACGCAACCCCACCCAGAAGACTATAAATAGGGCGGCGCAGTGGGCCAGGGCCAGACCGCTGGACAGAGCCACGATGGAAGAGGCAAGCTCCCAACAACAAGCTGCAAGCACCAACGAGGACAGGGAGAGGGAGGCCCCCTCAGCCCACGTCCAGGTGCCTAGACAAGGTGAGTGGACCCCCCCCAAGCTCCTCCTCCTCTTCCCCCGGCCCCTCGCTCCCAAGACTCCTACCTTGTCCTCGCCGGACACAAACCTCCACTCAGTCCACACCCTTTCCATGAAGCCCCTACTCCCACGCCGCCTCCACCCTATTTCCCACCCCAAAGCCCCTCTCTGATCTCCCTGCTGTCTTTCCAGGGCCCAAAGGCAGGCAGCAGCGTAAAGGACCTGTGCGAGGGAGAAAAATAGTCCGTCCCAAACTGCGCCGTCCTACCGTGAAACCGAAGAAAGGGAGGGGGTCAAAGCCCGTCCAAATTTATTACTATCTGAACACTAAAATCAGTCCAAATGTGCCAGCCAAGGGCATGAAGGACCGGGAGGCCCCCAGCACCTCGTGCGGGACCCCGGCTGCCTTGAACTCGGCCGTGGAGCCCGAGACTTCTGAATCACCGAAGAACTCAACCGAGGCTCAGCCGCTGAGCAATGCTCAGTAAGCAGATGTTGGGTTAACCCTAACATCCTGCATGGGGATGATTGAAATAAATCAGTCTCGTCTGAGATGTGTGTGTGCGTGTGTTTGTGCGCGCATTGGGACTGGCAGAGGGAGGGAGGACGGGACAGGGGTGTGTTCGGAGGGAGGCATTGGGACTGGCAGAGGGAGGGAGGACGGGACAGGGGTGTGTTCCAGGCATTGGGACTGGCGGAGGGAGGGAGGACGGGACAGGGGTGTGTTCGGAGGGAGGCATTGGGACTGGCAGAGGGAGGGAGGACGGGACAGGGGTGTGTTCCAGGCATTGGGACTGGCGGAGGGAGGGAGGACGGGACAGGGATGTGTTCCAGGCATTGGGACTGGCGGAGGGAGGGAGGACGGGACAGGGGTGTGTTCGGAGGGAGGCATTGGGACTGGCAGAGGGAGGGAGGACGGGACAGGGGTGTGTTCCAGGCATTGGGACTGGCGGAGGGAGGGAGGACGGGACAGGGGTGTGTTCGGAGGGAGGCATTGGGACTGGCAGAGGGAGGGAGGACGGGACAGGGGTGTGTTCCAGGCATTGGGACTGGCAGAGGGAGGGAGGACGGGACAGGGGTGTGTTCGGAGGGAGGCATTGGGACTGGCGGAGGGAGGGAGGACGGGACAGGGGCGTGTTCGGAGGGAGCACTGGGACTGGCGGAGGGAAGGAGGACGGGACAGGGATGTGTTTCAGGCATTGGGACTGGCAGAGGGAGGGAGGACGGGACAGGGGCGTGTTCGAGTCATTGGGACTGGCAGAGGGAGGGAGGACGGGACAGGGGCGTGTTCAGAGGGAGGCATTGGGACTGGCAGAGGGAAGGAGGACGGGACAAGGGTGTGTTCGGAGGGAGCACTGGGACTGGCGGAGGGAAGGAGGACTGGACAGGGGTGTGTTCAGAGGGAGGCATTGGGACTGGCAGAGGGAAGGAGGATGGGACGGGGCGTGTTCGGAGGGAGGGGGGCAGCTCCAGCGGGGCTGAGGGCCAGAACCACAGGTGCACGGCCAGGCAGACGGGGGAAAAGGCCTGGTTGGCACTGAGCACTGAACACAACTGTTCCTTAACGCTGTCTCCACAGTACGATGAAAAAGGCCTGGTGATTTGGCATGCGTTTGCAGGGATGGGGATGGAGCAACCCGGATGGGCTAAGGTATGTGGGATGACAGTGCCATCCCTCTGTACACTCAGAGAAATGCATCATCTTTAGGCCACTGACCTCATAGTGGTGTGTGTGACGTTCATTTACGTCGGCGGGTTATGTGACGTCCCGCTTCACGTTGTGAGCCATTAAAAGGCCTCAAAAGGACCGAATCCCTCCCCCTTACTCAGAGTGAGTGAGGACACCAAGGAGCAAAGGAATGGTATTTGTAGGCTACAGACTCAAAGGTTTAGGGCGCTTTCTTTGTCAAGCTAACTTGAGCTGGAACAGTTGGCTATGAAGGCCATGGCAGTGGGAGTGGTTTGTCCCTTGTGCATTGAGGGGAATGTTACAATGTAATTCTTGTACACCATCAAAGGAAGGGTCTGGCAGTTGGCTTGGAAATTAAGAAGTCCCTGAGTCTTGGAGTGTCTGAGTTCAGCACCCAGCTCTTGATCCCGATTGCAGCTTCCTGCCAATGCAGACCCTGGGAGTCAGGGCTGATGACTTAGGAACTGGGCCCTTTCCTCCCACATGGGACGTCTGAACTGAGTCCCCCAGCACAGGCTTTGGCTGCAGCTGGGACATTGTGACCATTTGGGGAGTGAATCAGCAGATGGAAATGCTGTCTTCTGTTCTCTGCCCCCCCCAAATAAATAAACATTTTAAAAGAATAACAGTAACATTTTTATATAAATCTATGTACAAATCCACACACTGAAAACCACAAAATATTGAGGAAAGAAATAAAGCTGAAATAAATGGAAAGGCATAGTATGATCATTAATTGGAAAATACATTATCTTTAAATTTCATCTTTCTACAAATTGATCTATGGATGCAGTTGCATCAAAACCACATCTGGGTTTTTATAGATATCAACAAATGGATTTTAAAAAGTAAATCAAAAGCCGACGCCACGGCTCAGTAGGCTAATCCTCCACCTTGCGGTGCCGGCACACCGGGTTCTAGTCCCGTTTGGGGCACCGGATTCTGTCCCGGTTGCCCCTCTTCCAGGCCAGCTCTCTGCTGTAGCCAGGGAGCGCAGTGGAGGATGGCCCAAGTACTTGGGCCCTGCACCCCATGGGAGACCAGGAGAAGCACCTGGCTCCTGCCTTCAGATAGGCGCGGTGCGCTGGCCGCAGCGGCCATTGGAGGGTGAACCAACGGCAAAGGAGGACATTTCTCTCTGTCTGTCTCTCTCTCACTGTCCACTCTGCCTGTCAAAAAAAAAAAAGTAAATAAAGTCATATGATATAAAATCAAAATTTTGGTTCAGAAGATCATAATTAGAGGGCTGATACTATCATCTTTATGACTCAAAATAAAACTGTAGCAGAAAAACCAGTGTGATGTTGGTGGAGGGACAGACAGCTAGAAGAAGAGAAAAAGGAGGAAAAAATGTAGGATTAGACACACACACAAGACTAATGTTTTTGACAAAACATCAATGCCGGTTCAGTGGAGAAAAAGTAGCTGTTTCAATGAATGATACTTAAGCAATTGGATATATGTATGTAAAACATGAACCTTGGTGTATACCTTAAATCTTATATAAATGAACTCAAATGGAAAATTTAAAGCTATAAAACTGTAAAATTTAAATGAAATGATAGGAAAAAAAGTGTTTGTGACCATAGTTTAATCGGAAAGTTTTAGATGCAATACCAAAATCCATAAAAGAAAAGAGAGTAAGTTGGACTTTACATAAGCGCGTTTCCTGGGTTGGCATTGTGGTAGAGCAGGTTAAGCCACTCTTTGTGACACTGGTGTCCAATCAGAGTGCTGGTTTGATTCCCGGCTACTGTGCTTCCACTTGGGTTTGCTGCTAAGGTAGCTAGAAATGCTGCGGAAGATATCCTAGTGGCTTGGGTTTCTGCTATCCACATGGAAAAACTGGATAGAATTCTGGCTTCTTTCTTTGGCTTGACACATCTCTGGCCATTGTGGCAGTTTGGAGAGGGAGGGAAACAGTGGATGGAAGATCTCTTTCTCTCTCTCAGCTGCCTTTGAAGTAAACACCAGTCTTACAAAGAAAATGTGATGTTAGCTGTGGTGTTTTTATACATGGCATTTATCACGTAATTACTCTTCTATTCTGAATTTGTTGAGTGTACCGTGAAGCAATTTGGATTTTGTCATCTGTGTCTGTTGAATTGATTATGTGTTTTCCCTTTAGTAAATATGAAATATTATCGCAGCAAATTATTTTGGGATATTAAACAAATCTTGCCTTTCTGAAATTAGTTGCACTTGGTCATGTGGTATAATACTTTTTATATGTCACTGTTTCATGTTTTTAAATTTTATTTTATTTGAAAGAGTTGCAGAGGGAGGTAGAGTCAGAGAGAGAGAGAGAGAGAGAGAGAGAGAGACTGGTCTTCCATATGCTGGTTCACTCCCCAAATGACCTCAGTAGCCAGAGCTGTGCTGATCCAAAGTCAGGAGCCAGGAGCCTCTTTCGGGTCTCCCACGTGGTTACAGGGTCCCAAGGACTTGGGCCATCTTCTACTGCTTTCCCATGCCACAACAGAGAGCTGGATCAGAAGTGGAGCAGCCAGGACTCGAACCAGTGCCCATATGGGATGCTAGTGCTACAGGCCGGGGCTTTAACCTGCTATGCCACAGTTCCGGCCCCACTGCTTCATTTTGATAGTGTTTTGTTGAAGATTTCTGTGCCTTTATGCATAAGGGCTAATGTTATGCAGTTTTCTTTTCCTGTGATGTCTTTGGTTTAGGTTTCAGGATGATATTCACTTCAAAGAATAAAATTGGAAGAGTCCCCTCCTCTTCTATTTTTTACAGGAGTTTGATTTCAATTGTTTCTTAAAACATTTGATGTAATTCACTAATGAAGCCTTGTGGACTTGAAGTTTTCTTTTTGGGGACATTTTTAGCTGCAAGTTTAATTTCATTAATGGTTATAGGGTTATTTGGATTATGTATTTCTTTTTGACCTTTGGTAGTTTATATCTTTTACAGATTTGTTCATTTTATGTAAGTTCAAATTTTTAAAAAAAAATTTTATTTGAAATTCAGAGTTGGGGGGGAGGGGAGGGAGAGAGATCGATCGATCTTCTATCTGCTGGTTCTCTCTCCAAATGGCCACAAGTGCCCGAGTTGGGCTGGTCCAAAGCCAGGAGCCAGGAGCTTCTTCTGGGTTTCCCATGTGGGTGCAGGGGCCCAAGTACTTCACCTGCTACACCACAAAGCCAGGCCCAAGCTGTTCAGAATTAACAGCATATGCTGTCAGGCTATCCTCTTATCCATAGAATCTGTAGTAATGTCAGCTTTATCATTTATGACATTATTTGTGGATTTTATCCCCTTTTCCTCATCAGTTTGCCTAAAGGTTTATCAATTTTACTGTTGCTTCTAAAGAACCCCCTTTTCTTTAATTTTTTCTATCTCATTGATGCTGAGATTTGTTTCCTTTTTCTATTTTCCTTGCATTTAATTGTTCTTATTTTTCTATATTTTTAAGGGAGCAGCTAAAGTTATTGGTTTGAGACATTTCTTTTCAATTTTAGAATGTGATTGAACAACCATTTGGTAGGAAGTTTAGAATGGATGTCTGTCCAGATGGCTCCAAAAATATACTTTGGACTGAGTGACTTAAAAACAATAGGAATTTATTTTTTTTACAGTTCTAGATTAATGATGTCCTCATAAAAAATGTTTGGCAGAGTTCTGTCCTGTTAAATATTTGTACTATTTGAGTTGGTTAGTTGTTCTTTAAATGTCTTGGAGTTAGTTGTTCTTTAAATGTCTTGTGGAATTCAGAAGTAAAGCCATCAGTTTCTGGACTTTCCCTTCATGGAAGACTTCATTACTGCTTCAATCTCATTGCCTCTTATGATTAGATTTTCTATGCCTTCTTGATTTAATCCTGAAAATTTATATATCCAGGAGTTAATAAGTTTCTTAGAGGTTTTTCAGTTTATTAGCATATAGTTTTTCATGGTAGTTTCTCATGATCCTGTATATTTCCGTGGTATCCGTTATAATGTCTTTTAAATCTCTGATTTTGCTTATAATGTAATATAACGCTTGTTTCTTCTCTTTTTGTTCTTTATTATTCTAGCTAAAGGTTTGTCTTTTGTTTATCTTCTCACAAAATGTCTTTTTGTTTTGCTCATCTTTTGTAATGTTTTACATTTTGATTTCATCTGTTCTTATTCTGAACCTTATTGCTTGTCACTTGCTTCCTATTTGTTTTTTTTTTTAAAGCTTTGGAGATGTATATATTTTTAGATTGTATATTTGAGACATTTCTTTTTTCAATGTAAGCATTTAATACTATAAACTTCCACCTTAATACTGCTTTTGCTGTATCCCATAGGTTTTGATATCTCATGCTTTTATTTTTATTTAATTCAAGACAGCTTTGATTTCCTATTTAATTTCTTCAGTGATGCATTGGTCATTCAGTAGCATTTTGTTTAATTTTCATGTATTTCTGAATGTTCTGTTCTTCTTGTTGTTGATTTCTGGTTTTATTCCTTTGTGGTGTGGGAACATACATGGTATGATATTAGTCTTTTGAAAGTTTACTGACACATTGTGGCCTAATATACGGTCTATCCTAGAAAATTTCCCATGTACTGATGAGGAGATTGTGTATTCTATAGCCTTTAGGTGGTATGTCCTGTCAATGTCTGTTATATCCATTTGCTCAATAGTATGTTTCAACTCCAATATGTCTTCGTTGATTTTTTTTTTTTTTGTCTGGATGTCCTGTCCATTGATGAGAGAGTGTTGATGTCATGTACTCTTGTTATGTTGAAGTCTACCTCTTCCTTTAGATCTAGTATTCTTTCTTTATGTGTCCTGATAGTCTTGTATTGAGTGTGTTTATATTTATGATCCGTTTCTTGCTGAATCCATTATTTTATCAATATATAATGTCTTTATCTCATCTTACATTTTTTAATTTAAGGTCTGCTTTATCTGATATGAGTATAGCTACTCCTGCTTGTTTTTTATTTCCATTTGCATGGTATATGTTTTACCAGCCCTTTATTTTCAGTCTATGTATATCTTTATTTTGAAGGTCATTCCTTGTAGACAACATATAATAGGGTCTTGATTATTTATCTATTTATCTTAGGCTAGGTAATTTAATCTATTTACATTCAAGGTTATTATTTATAGACAAGGACTAACACTTGCCATTTTGTTGATTGGTTACTGATTATGCCTATTCTATTTGTGAATCTGATAGTATCCTGTGTTTTCTTGCCTTTTACTTGTAATTTAGGACTTCCTTCATAATTTCTCATAAGGCTGGCCTGGTGGTGGTGAATTCTCTGTTTTTTTCCTTATCTGGGGAATACCTTATTTCTCCTTCACTTTTCTAGCTTCACTGGATATAATATTCTTTGTTGGAGCTTCCTTTTTTTTCGTTTAAGACCTTGCATATATCATTCCATTCTCCTCTGGCCTGTGGGGTTTCCTCTGAGAAGTCTGATGTTAATTTAATTAGTTTCCCTTAATAAGTAACTTGATGCTTTTCTCTTACTGTCTCTAGGATTCTCTCCTTGTCCTTAACTTTTGATGATTTCAGTGCAATATGCATTGGAGATCCTTTTTGGTTGAGTCTGCTTGGGGTCCTTTGCACTTCCTGTATCTGAATGTCCGTGTCTCTTTCAAGACCTGGAAGTTTCCAACTGTCATTTCATTTACCAGGTTCTCATGCCCTTTCCTTCTCTTCTTCAGGAATCCCTATATTAATTATATTTTTCCTTTAATGATATCCAGTACTTCACATAGGCTTTTTCATTCTTTTATCCTTATTTTTGTCTGATTGTGTTATTTCAAAAGTCTTGTCTCCAGGTCACAAATTCTTTCCTCTTCCTGGTCTGTTCTGCTGTTGAAGCTCTCAATCATATCATTTATTTCACTAATTGAATTTTTCATCTTCAAAACTCCTATTTGATTTCTCTTAATATTTTCTATTACCTTAGTGAATTTTTCATTCATTTGTCCCATTGACTTAACCATTTTTAAAGCTGTCTATATGGATGCTACCTTGCTTCTTGTTGTTTCCTGTGTCTCTACATTGATGTCTGCACATCTGGTGAAATGAGCCCTTCTTCTTTGGAGTAGGTTTGGCTTAGATGGAATGCAGGGTATCCTTTGGCTTTTCACTTTGGGTTTGGTTATGGGTGAGCCCAGAAGTTATACCTCTGAGTGCTTTATTTCACTTTAATCCATGTTGGTTGTGTCTATAAGTTACACGGTGGTCTATTCTGCTCCATTTGTCGGGACTGAATTTGTGGCTTTGAGGTGCATGTGGACTTCCTACTGTGTACCTTCAGTTTCCAGAGAGTTCAGTGCCAGCTACACTGGGGATTCTGATAGCCAGGGCCCTGTTCTTGATGCTAAAGGGATACAAAAGAAGCTGTTCTCTTGTCCCACTGGCAGGACAGAGTTATGCTGGGTCCTGTGGCCCCAGTTTCTGGGGTTCCAAGACTGTGATGTGGGTGAGTCCTTCTTCAGGTCCTGCTGAGAGAGTGCAACTGGTTCTTGGGCTTATAACACTACCAGCCCTAGAGGGACTGGAGGATGTGAACTAAACTCTTTTCCACTCCTACAGGGTGACTACAAGGTATATGAGAGGTTTTGCACTGGGTCTAGAGAGGTGGAATGCAGGCAGAGTCTTCCTTATGGTAGATTCTTCCCTGGGTTCTTCCCTGGATAGATTCTAGTACATTTGAGGAAAGTAATTCTGATTCTTACAGTCTTAGTGTTGCAGGGTACAGTGGAGTAATTTTTCCGAGCACCCAGGGAAGTAGACAGGTGTTGGGAATAGTGATAGTAGATAGGGCACTCCAGGTACTGCAAATGAGTACAAATTAACCCAAAGATTATGATTGAAATATCAACAGGCATGGTTCCACAAGGCATAGAAGAACCTGCCCCCAGTTCTCACAAGGCATGCAAGGGTATTGCTGAATTTTGGTCGTGGGCATCCCAGAACTATGTGCTAGCAGGTATAGAGGGCACTTGCTCAGAATGGGTTCATATGTTTTATGGGCTGCTGCTTATGTTAGTCTCACGAAGCTGAAGGGAATCCTCCTCAATCACATAGCCTAACCAGCTTGTGTCCCAAACTCCCACAGTTGCAGGATTCAAGGGTTCTGCTCTCTGCCCCGCTAGTTTACCCTGACCCTGTGGTTGCTTGTAGTAGCAATAAACTGGAGATCATCTGTGTGACTCTATTGTCTGGTACTCTGTGGAGTAAGGGAGGGTAGAGAGGCAATATGACTGCCTTCTCAGAGTCAAGTAGTTGCTCAGACCCCAGTCAACTACTCAGGCTGGTGTTAAAGTCAGTAGGGTGCTGTGAAATTCTCCTTCAGCTCCGTGGTGGCAGTGATGCCTGGCAATATCTTCCGACCTTGACTTGGGAAGATGGTGACTCCCAGCAGCTGCCCGTTCCCAATGGCCAACCACAACAGTGTATCTGTTCTCTTTCCTCACTGTCCCATGGAGTCTCTGTTCTGTTGTGTCACTTGTCCACTGAAAATTTCTGTCAGTCCCCTGGAAACACCATCCTTCTTTCGTTTTTCTAGTATCCTTCTGCAGCTGAGTACAGTGTAGCTTCTCACTATTTAGCCATCTTGTATCTCTTTTCTATGGAAGCTTTACATGTATTTCTTCTCAGTTCTTACAAATGTTATTCTGTACATGTTTTTATGTAGAACTGTTCATTAGTAATACATGTTACTTCTCATTTTTTCCTTGCTCTATCTTACCAGTGTTTTTTTTCCTTTAATTACCCATTATAATTATTTACTTTATTACTCATCCTCTTGACCTGTTTCCTATTCATTGATTTCTGCTGTCATCCTTATTACTTCTTATTTTATTCAAATTCATTGTTTTCATAATGCTTTCATAAATACATTTAGGTCACTGATTTTTGTCTTTCATATTCTAATATATAGATAATTATTTCTTTTTAAAAAAAGAATTTATTTATTTGAAAGGCAGAGTTACAGAGTAAGGGAGACAGAGTGAGAGAGATCTTCCATCTGCTGGTTCACTCCCCAAATTGCCACAATAGTCAGAACTGGGCCAGGCCAAATCTAGGGTCCAGGAAATCCATCTGGATTTCCCACATGGGTGGCAGGGATCCAAGTACTTGGGCTGTCCTCTATTGCTTTCCCAGGCACATAGCAGGGAGTAGATTGGGAAGTAGAGCCACCGGGACTCAAACCAATGCTCAGCATGCAAGCAGAACAAGTGGTGGCTTAACTCAACTGTCCCACACCACCAGCCCAGTTATTGACTTCATTTTGCATTGTGTTTTACATCAAATTGTATTTGAAAACTGTTAATATTCATTATCTTTCAACTTTACTCAATAAATGTTTGAGTTATTTTATTTACAAATTTTAAAAATTGTTTCCTTGTATCTGAGATTATAGGTGTTTTTCGGGCAAATTCTTGTTTTTTTATAATTGTTGAATTTTGAGCACATAATTTTAGTTCTTTGATAAGGATTCAAAAAATTCATTAGGTTGACTATACAGCTTATTGAATAGTCAATTTTTATAAAATTCTATGTGATTTTGGAAGAATATGTTTCCTTTAATTACCTGATATAGAATTCTCTATACATTCAGAATTTCCTGATTGGGTGTTTAAACTGTTCACAAAAATACAAGTATCTTAGCAGGTTTTTTTTTTCTGCCTGATCTTTTATACATTGAGAGATCTATGCTAGAAAACTGAAAATTATTTTGTCAATTGCTCCTTGGAGTTTCATCAATTCCTTATGTGCTTGAAATGTACCCTTTAAATGCATTTACTTTGAATCTTCCTTCTGAATTAAATATTTTATGACTGTGTACTTACTCCTTTTAGGTGATACTTAGAAATTTTCCATTTGGCACACACACATATTTTTTATTATATTTTCTGTATCATTAGACTTTCGATGAATCTTTTATAAACAATAGGTACTTTTCCTACTGTGAAATCTGATGATTTTTAAACTGACAAGTCTGAAGGACATGTTTTGTTCAAGTTTTTGTGTATGTTGTGTATATATGCAGAGTGGAGGTGAAGAAGGAGCATCAAAGAATTACTGTCATTTTCTTTATGTGATAGCAAACAAGGTTATGATAATGACCTTTTACAATGTGGACTTACATAACTTATCAAAATATTTCTTATAAGTTTATCAATTTCCAAATGCTGAGCTAAGTACCAGTGTTATAAAATTGAATGATGTGTCAGAACTCTAGGAGATCCATGGCAGCAATGGCTGGGGCTGGGCCAGGCTGGAGCCAGGAGCCAGGAACTTCTTCCTGGTCTCTCACATTGGTGCAGGAATCCAAGCACTTAGGTCATCATCCACTGCTTCCTCAGGAGCATCAGCTGGGGGCTTGATTGGAAGTAGAACAACGGGTCTCAAACTGGAGCTCATATGAGATACCAGCATTTCAGGCGGTGGCTTTACCCATTATGCCACAATGCCAGCCTCCCAAGTTATTTCCTAAATTAATAGAAGTACTAACTTATTGAACCATAAGAGTACTAACTCATTGAACCATCATATAAGGACCCTGAAAATAGGAAGGCTAAGTTCATCAAGATCATAATGCTATTATAATAATCTACAAAAGTAGGTTCTGAATATAAGTATGTTGCCTGTAAAATTTGAATTCTTAATTACTGTTCCCCATCACCAACTGCTATTGGGAGACATCAAGTTATTAAAGCATAATAGTCAGATAGTTCCAGCACTTAAATTATAGTTTGAATGCTTGTATTTATTGTATGTATTTTAAAAATTATTTAAAAGGCAGAATGGGAGAAATGAAGGGAGGGAGGAAGGAAAGGAAAGAGAGAGAGGAAGTAAGAAAGAGAGAGGAAGGAAGAAAGGAAAGAAAAGAAAGAGAAAGGGAGGGAGGGAGGGAGAAAGGAAGAAAGAGAGAGAGGAAGGAAGGAAGAAAAGGAAAGAAGGAAAGAAAGAGGGAGAAGGGAGAGGGAGAAGGGAGAGGGGAGAAGGAAGAGGGGAGAGGGATAGGGAGAGGGAGAGGGAGAGGGAGAGAGAGAGAGAGAGAGAGAGAGAGAGAGAAATAGAGGCATCTTCCATCCACTGGTAATCTCCCCAAATGCTTGCAAAAGTGCAATCGCCAGGGCTATGCCAGGCTGAAAACGGGATCCCAAAACTCCATCTGGTTCTTCAGTATGGGTGGTATATACGCAAGTAGCTGACACATCACCTGCTGCAGCTCAGAGTTTACATTAGTTGTACGCTTGGATTGGAAACAGAGGTCAAATATGAACCCTGGCACTCTGAAATGGCATTCTGGTGGTCCCAAGGGACAGCTTAATCACTCCACCACAATGCTTGCCTCAAGTACTTGTATTTTTAGTTCTACTGTAAGGTTGATGTCCTGGAATGGCGATAAGTGGATAATTTTGTAGCTATTAGGACTCTTCTGTCTCATCTGCTGGAGAGTGAGGCCTAGAACTCAGTGGTTGTGTAATCTAGGAGTGTCACTTAATATGCTTTCTCTCCAGACATCAAACTTTGTAAGTGATCTATTATGGTTTCATATTTGCAATATTCTGGAGCAGCAAGAATACAAAACAAAAAATAAAATGGATACATAGATTATCACTATTATGGTATGCATGCAAATCAATTAGATATTTCTTATTTTACTTTAGGATTTCTGTTGTCTCTAAGGTGAATCCTGGTTCCCCAATGTGGTGTCTGAGATTCTCAGTTTACCATCACACACTTAGAAGTACCCAGTTCCTCAAAATGGCTTTCCTAAATTGATATTACATAGACATTTTATCATTTTCACACATCTAGGATATCATACATGCTTATTCCCTACCTGTATCCGTCCCTCTACCCTCTGCCAACTCTGAGTGGTGAAGTACAGTTTTTTTTTCAGTTTAGACTAAACACCATGGCAATGCTTTCCCCATATCCTGAGGCAGATACAGTGTCTCTGTTACTGTGCTCCCACAACTCATGGTCCCTATCTTTAAAAAATAAAATTCACAATAATTATACATCTTTATGGGCAACAATATGATATTTCAATGCCTGTATAAAATGTGCTCTTACAAAAAAAGAGTGGTCAGTAGCTCCCCTTTTTTGAAATCATTATATGATGACAGATTTGGAGCTTTCTTCTTCTATTTGTTCATATAATACATACTAGGTTGTTCTGTACTATAGGTTCCCTACTGAATTGTGTAGAACTAGGAACGTATTCCTTGAATCAACCTCTCATTTGGTACTCAGTATCCAAACTCACTCTATCCCCTCCACCTCTCCTAGCCTCTAGTAATCACCATTCTGTGTTTCATATATTAAAGCACATTTTAGCATAATTAATAGAAGCTATGGAATTTTTATAACAAAAATTAAAATGTGAGACATTTTAAAATGTTAAGAATTTAAAGACAGCTGCAGTAGGGCATTAAACTAAGCACATTCTATGCCTGTACTCTGTGTCCATGAAGTTGATACTGATTATAAATCACTTTTTAAAAGGTTTCTTCCTTTTCTCTTGGATATTTAGGGGATGCTATTTTATTTCTTTCTCCATCCAATCTGGAACACATAGTAGTTTCCTAATAAATGGTTGTTAACAAAATGAATGGGTTGAGTTTCCTCTCATGTAGTGAATATGCATGATGTTCTATTTTCAGTACAATTTCCTGATCCCAGCACACTTTTTGTTGGTATACAAGTGTGTATCATTATCAGAAGTTAGCAAGGCTGCAGAGAAAGGATATTGGTTTTTTTCTTTCACTCAAGTGAAGTATGATGCTGCTGGAGGCTCTGTGGCTTCAAGGATAATAAGCAAGTTTTTAAAATTTATTATGTTTTTGTTCTTGCTGATAACTGGAATCTATAAGGAGTGACACTCTGGTGTACTGTGATACCCAAGATACTTCTTTAATAACTTGGAATCTGCAAAATTATGCTCATCATCTTTGAGCCTATGACTTTAGCCATAGTTATAAAAGTAAATGCCCCGTCAAAGGGTAAATCATGAGGAAGGACACTAGGATGATGTGAGGATTTTAGAAACATCAAAAATTTCAAAGTACTAGACCAAAATTATGACAAATACAATGTGGTAAACAGGTCACATAGACTTCCAGTATCTCAGGTTTGGAGAATAACTATAATGAGTTGAAAATACACCATAAACTGTGAAGAGCTGTACACATGTAACAGATGATGTAGGCCTTTATGATGCCTGGTGCACTATTGCATCATTGAGAGTGTTACAGATGTTAAAAGCAATATTCTTGATGATTCGTTAATTGAGTTTTATTTTCACTATGTAATTCTGTGATAGGTTGTTTCAAAGACTTCTATGGTAGAGGGATGCTCAAGCAAGGGAATTTGCTTCTATTATCAGAAATAAACTCTTTGATTATTTAATAATACTGCAACATTTAAAATGTACATTCCCAGAATAAAGCATTCATTCATATTAATATTTTTATTGTGACAAAATTAAAATAGCGGACATTCGGATTGCTGCTACCAGTAGAATTGCCAGATCAGTTGATAATTTAGTATTTAACTCCTTGAGGAACACTAACATGTTTCCACACTTGCTGAGCCATTCTGACATTCCCACCAGCAATATATTATGATTCTAATGTGTTCACATCTCCACTAGTTGCTAGTATTTAACTATGGTCATTCAGTCATGTGAGGTTTTGAATCACATTGATTCAATATGATACTGAGCACATTTATGTATGTTTCCTATATGTATATCTTCTTCAGAGAGATGACTATTAAAAATCCACTGCCCATTTTTAAACTGGATTGTTTATTTTTTTATTTAATAATAATTCTTTTTGTATTCTGGATTCTAGAATATTAGCATATGTAACTTGCACATATCTTTCTCTAATTCTTTGAAATTTCTTTTCACATTCTTTATGTACTCTTTATACAGTCCTCTGATATATAATCCTTTTTAATTTTGATAAAATACAAATAATATCTTCCTATACCATCGTGTGTGCTTTTGGCGTCTTGCCAGATCTGAGTCCTACAGCTTTAATTTTGCTTATCTTCCAAGAACTCTGTATTTGTAGTTCTTAAATTCACATTTTTGATGATTTGAGGTACTTTTATGCATGGTATAAGTTAGAGATTCTCTTTTATTACTTCCCATATGAATGAATTTCCAGTTGTACCATCACCACATGTTCTATTGACTCAGCTTTACATCCTTGTTGAAAAAATATATATGAATTTATTTGGGGTTCACAGATTTATTTCACTGATCAATGTCTATTCCTGTGTTAATATTACATTTAAAAACACTTTATTTCTAAAAATGTTAACATACAATACTGTACACTTTTACAGGTAAAGTGCAATATTTCAATAGATATACACAGCGTACTATAACAATGTAGGCTTAGAAAGAGTTGTATTGTTTTTCAAGATTGTTTGGCTGTGAGTACCTTATGTTCCGTATGAATTTAAGTATCAATTTTTTCATTTTTACCAACAAGATTATTGGTATTTTGATAAGGGTTGCATTAGATTTGCAAGTTGCCTTATGGAATATTAGCATCTTAACAGTGTTAAATCTTCCATTCATTGAGAAAAATGATATCTTTCCATGTATTTAGATCTTCTTTCACATCTTTCAACAATATTTTGTAGTTCCCACTGTTTAAGTTATATGTGTCCTTAGCAAAATACATTGCTAAGTATTTTACATCTTTAAAACTCTTTTTATGGGGCTAGCATCCTTGTGCAGTAGCATGGACTGCTGCCTGTAATGCCTGCTTCCTATTTGAGCTCTGGTTGGAGTCCTCGTTGCCCTCCTTCTGGTCCAGCTTCGTGACAATGCTCCTGAGAATGCAGTAGAGGATGGCCCAAGTGCTTGGGCTCTTGCCACCCATGTGGGAAACTCATTTGGAGCTCCTGGCTCTTGGATGTGGCCTGGCCCAGCCCTGGCAGTTGTACTCATTTGGGGAATGAACCAGTGGAACAAAGATCTCTGCCTCTCCCTTTCTCTGTATGTAACTCTGCTTTTCAAATAAATAAATCTTTAAAAAAACCTTTTTTATTCACAGATAAGAACTGTAAATCTTTATGGGGTATATTATTTTGATACATTTATAAATTGTGTGTTGATTAACTCAAGATACTTAGGTTATCCGTCATCACATACTTGTATCATTTCGTTGTAATAAGAACATTCAAAACTACATCTTCTAGTTGTTTTAGACTATGTGATACAATGTTGCTAACTATAATGATTCTCTGTGCAATAGAACACAAACACTGATTTCTTTCCATATGGTGTGACTGTTTTTTCATTAAGTTATTTCTCCCTATTTACATCTCCCCTCACTCTTCCCCAGCCTTCACTAATGACTATTATATTTACAAATTCTGTGAACTCAGCATTTTTTATATTTCACACATAAGTGATATCCTGCAGTATTTGCCTTTCTGTGCCTGGGTTATTTACCTTAACATTGTGATCTCTAGTTCTATATATGCTGCAAACATCAAAATTTTACTTTTCATTAAGGCTAATAGTATTACATTATGTGTATACACCACATTTTTATGTCTATTCATGTATTGATGAACACCTCTCAATTCTGTGACTTGATCATTGTGGTTAGTGTAGCAATAAGCATGGCAGTGCTGTTAGCATTTTGATATGGTAATTTCAATTTTCTTGGCTATAGCCCAGTGGTGGGATAGCAAATGATATGGCAGATCAATTTTTTTTTGAGAAAACTCCATACTGTTCCCCATAATGACTGTCCAAATTATATTCCCACCAGCAGTGTGTTAGGATCTCCTTTTCTTCACATTCTTATCAGCACTTGTCATTTTTTATCTCTTTCATTATAGTCATTCTAACTGGAATGAGATAATGTTTCATTGTTATTTTGATTTGCCTTATCAAAGGCATTTGTATTTGTTGGCCATTTGCATCTCTTCTTTTGAGAAGTGCCTATTTGGTTCATTTTCTCATTTTAATAAGATTATTATTATTCTATAGAATTGAATAATTTAAGTTCCTTCTATATTCCAAATAGTAAGCTGTTATCAAATTAATAGTTTGCAAGTATTTTCCCCATTCTGTCCATTGCTGTTAAGAAGTTTTTTTTTTTTTTTAACTTTGGTACAATGCTATTTATCTATTTTTGTTGTCATTGCTTGTGCATTTATATGCTTGTCCAGAAATACCTGCACCAATACAATGCCATTCAGTATTTCCCCTATGTTTTATTCTAATAGCTTTATAGAGTTTTACTTTCAAGTCTCAAATTCATTTGAGTTGAATTTCATATATAACGAGTGATATGTGGGGGATATCTGAGTTCCATTTTTCTACATGTGGATATCTAGTTCTCTAAGCACTGTGTGTAGAAGACACTGTTCTTTTCCATATCTGCATCTTAGCTGTTGAACCCCTCCAGTTTATTTTTAATTTGTTATAATTTTTATTTCATACTTTCTGTTTGGTTTCTTTGAGTATTTCCATCTCTTTATTTAGGTTGTATATTAAATGATATCTCATATTTTAATTTTCTTTAGCTCTTTGCCTACAATTTTTTTCAGTTATCAATGTTTAAAATTTTAGATTTAAAATAATTGGCTAATTAAATTATTCAAATTTCTGAGTTTTCTAATGGATAGGGTATGTAATATTTGTTTCCTGTGACTGGTTCATATTTATCCCAAATCTGCTATTAAACATAATTGTTCTGTCCTAAGTACCTTCCTTTTTATACTTTTCATTGTAACTTTTCTCCATACAGCAGCATCTAATACATTTGCCTTTAAACATTTCCAGTAGACACTGCCCTGTGAATCATTTCAACCCAGAGAAACTTCTGAGGCATGTAAAACAAAGGCACACTCTAGTGCCAGTACATCAGAGAGCCATGCCACAGGTCAAAATACACAGTGACAACTCTTTCTTTTTCTTGAAAAAAATATGAATTTATTTTCATTTTATTTGAAAAGGAGGGGGAGGGTGATTGAATGTCCCTTTGCCAATTCACTTCCCTAAAGGCCATGATAGCTAGGGCTGGGCCATGTGAAAACCAGGATCCTGGATCTTAATATAAGACTCCCATGTGGATGACAGGAATGAAACTTCTTGAACCATCACTTGCAGGCTCCCAGAGTACACATTAGCAGGGAATTAGATTGGAAGTGGCAGAGCCACTGTAAGATTTTAAACTTCACACACTTGAAGATATATATGTTTATGATGTGAAACCACATGGAGTTTCAAATATGTACTTATTGCTTTCAATTGTACTTCTCACTCAGTTTATGATCAAAGGACCGGGGATACACCAGCAAGTAACTTCATACATGTTAGGTTTTGCTCTGCATCAACTGCATGTCTTTAGTCACTCTACTAACCAGTGCTGGGAAATATCTATTTTTATACATACTATACATATGACAAAAATAAAACAAAATAATATTATGTAATTTGACCACATTCACTGTATTAGTAAGGGAGTGTCATTAAGATTTGTATCTAGATAGTTTGATTCTGACACCTGGGCCCTGGACTATTATCCTCTACTATCAGTACTGTAGATATATACTTCTCAATTAAGAATACTAACAAGGGGCATATACTGTGGCATAGCAGGTAAAGCCACGACCTGCAGTGCTGGCATCCCATATGAGTGCTGGTTCAAGACCTGGCTGCACCACTTCTGATCCATTTCTCTGCTATGGCCTGGGAAAGCAGTAGAAGATGGTGCAAGTCCTTGGTCCCCTGCACCCATGTGGGAGACCCAGAAGAAGCTCCTGGTTTCCTATTGGTCCAACTCAGCCATTGTGGATATTTGGGGAGTGAAAAAATGTAAGGAAGACCTCTCCCTCTCCCTCTCCCTCTCCCTCTCCCTCTCCCTCTCCCTCTCCCTCTCCTTCTTCCTTTCCCTCTCCCTCTCCCTCTCCTTCTCCCTCCCTTTCAACTAAATAAATCTTTAAAAAATGAATGTTAATAAACAGCAGAGAAGCTTTAATGCCAGATTCTTTTTATGGAATGACTTATTTTCTGTGTTATAGATATATACTAGAGTGAAGAGTTTCATTCTAATTGAAAAAAACTAATTGCTTTGGATACTTCTTCCTTACCAGTCTTCCTGTACTATTTTAGCATGGTTGAATTACTTTTTGCTTTCTTTTTGTCCTTGTCAGTGCTTTTGAAATGAACATAGTACTAGTACTGTTTTTATCGATTTTAACTAATTTTGATGTATTCCTATTTTGTGGTAGATAGTTTGTTTAAGTAGCCTTTCAGAATCACATTTCTTCCTAATTGGCATATAATTCTAGGTTGTGACATTTCTGAGTATTGATTGAAATTCTTTCTCGTGTTAACTTCTGGGAAAACTTTTGCAAAATTAAATAATAATTCCCCAAATGGAAGCAAATTTTGTAGACTTCCACTCCCTGAGTAAGAGTAGATTTGAAATTTTTCTGATAGCAGCTGAAGTGGACCCTTGAACTCAGCTGCATTAATGTCAGGAGTCTGCAGAAAAACTTTGAAACAGCTAAGTGGAAGATGAAAGAATATACAAATGTCACAAAAATAGAGGATTTGTGGATTTAGCAAATTTGATATTGTAACCACAATGTGAGAAAATGGCAACATGGTGCTTGAATTTCAATGCTGTGAGATAAAACTGACTTTTTTTTTTATCACTTAAAATGAACTGAAATTAGTAGACAAACCTTTGGAAGAAATATCATTCAGGAAATACACAGGCTAAGCTTCCTTCTGAAATCACAGTATTGCCATGTTTTCTCCTGAGAAGTAATTTGCAACTACTCATTTGAGCAGTCCTCTAAAATATTTTGCAGTGTAGTCCTTAATTGTGTAAACTTGAGACATTGTTTTTTTTTAAACCATAATTAGCAAGAAAATGGCTCAGAATTCCATTGAGGGAAAATGCTATGCAATGTAAGTGCTTAATTGCTAAACAGATAAAATATATGTTAAAGTCTAACCAAAATAACTCTGCATTAAATTACTATAAAATGGAAAAGTCTAAACAGTGTTCTCTCAGGTCCTGTGTTTTTTCATGGATCTGAGGTGTGACAGAATAAGAGCCATTAATATTTATATGCCAAAAGTATGTTTATTGTTTCTTATTTTCATTGTTCTTACCCAGCTTTCTCTACAGAGCCCTACCCAAGTCACAGAAATGAGAACACACACCCACACAAACACACACATATACACATTCCAGACACTTTATCCTTAAAGAAAGCAGCTGATATAAAAAAAAAAAAGTCCATGTGCTTGTAAAGGATTGGTGGATGTCAGCTATTAACTAAGAAAAATATTTTCTCCTCTGGTTTTATGATCCCATAATTCTATTCCATTTTATTTGACTATATAAAATAAGCATCATATGAGGATTTAGGTGAGGAGGTGCTTTATTTAAAAGGAATATTTCAGTAAAGACAGACTATTGTAATAATGGGAATTAAAAAGACAAAATTACAGCAGTTTAATTGAAAGATCTTAATTGGCTTTACTTGTAATTCTAGAGTGAGACAACATTTTATTCTATACAATACAATGAGTGTTCCAAACAGCTCAGTAGAAAAGCTTGGTTTTGTAGGCAGAGTAAGGAGAAAGGCTGAAGAAAACAGAAACAAAGAACAAAACAAGGATTCATGGCTTTGAAGTTAACTTTCCTAGTACAGTTTAAAATAGAAGGGTTTTGGCTTCAAGCTAGCTAAAACTAGTTTATTTGGGGGTTGTGGCTATAATTTTATACCCCTGATTTCTCAGAAGACCAGATAGCAAGTTAGTTTCAGTTTAGTGATACAACATTTAACATGAATGACCGTATTTTGGTTTTGCCAGTCTTGAGTTTAATGAAGAATTTCTTTTATTTTTCTTTTTTTTTTAACTTTTATTTAATGAATATAAATTTCCAAAGTACAGAATATGGATTACAATGGCTTCCCCCCATAACGTCCCTCCCACCTGCAACCTTCCCCTTTCCCACTCCCTCTCCCCTTCCATTCACATCAAGATTCATTTTCGATTCTCGTTATATACAGAAGATCAGGTTAGCATACATTAAGTAAAGATTTCAACAGTTTGCTCCCACACAGAAACATAAAGTGAAAAATACTGTTTGAGTACTCGTTATAGCATTAAATCACAATGTACAGCACACTAAGGACAGAGATCCTATATGAGGAGTAAGTGCACAGTGACTCCTGTTGTTGACTTAACAAATAGACACTCTTGTTTATGGCCTCAGTAATCACCCTAGGCTCAAGAATTTCAATCTAAACCAATGACTACCTATACATTTTATTTAACAGAGAGGTTTTCTTTTGCAATGGAGGGAGGGAGAGAATTGTAATGAGGAGAATATTCGAACCTGTAGGATCTACAAATGTTTCAGCTAATGGTAAAAGGCAAAAACAAGGCTGGAAAGAACCATATATTGCAGAGTGGGGTGAATGGAAAGCATGATTAATAAGTTTGTTGTGGGGATGAAGATTCCTGAATTATGTAGTAAAGATCAAGAGCTCTGGCTGGACTCAGAGAGATCCCCAGCTAGACTTTTGCAGGTTCTCTTCTTCCCATATGTAAGAATGCAATTAGGAGATGTACCTAGAGGTGAACAGAAGAGCAGGATTTATTAGAAGGCGAAAGGGTTGTACAGGTTCAGGCAACCTCAAGAGACAGGACTGCACCTACCCAGGGTAGTCCTTTTTCTAGGTAAGGAATGGTGCTTACAAGCAGGGCCTGATTGAAAACCCAAAGGAGATAGGATTTGGGGAAGACTACAGAACAGGTAGTGGTCTCTAGGAAGGTGTCACAATATTTGGAGCCAAATCGAACGTGAGGCTTACGCTGCATGATGAACAGTGAGTATCTTGGGTCTTCAGCCATATTAATTATTATGGGAGATGATGGATTTTGGGTGGTGCACATGGCTCCTTATACCTTCCTGACTTCCTGTGCTGTCTACATCAAGTTGAGCAGGAAAAGCTTTTCCTGTAAGGTCAGTCGTTGATTGTGAGGGATTTGTGCTGGCTCAACATGAATGAGGTTAAAAAAAATTAGGGGTCTAGGAAGAGAAGAGAATGTTTGACCAAGTAAAGGTAATGAGTATTTTGTGTAGACATTTCAGTCAGATAAGAAGCAGTTCAGTTAATTATTTTTTTAAAAAAAGATTTATTTATTTATTTGAAAGGCAGAGTTACAGAGAGGCAGAGGCAGAGGGAGACAGAGGAGTCTTCCATCTGATGGTTCACTCCCCAAATGGCTGCAAAGGCAGGAGCTGCATGGATCTGAAGCCAGGAGCCAGGAACTTCTTCCCGGTACTCCACATGGGTGCAGGGGCCCAAGGACTTGGGCCATATTCAGCTGCTTTCCCAGGCCATAGCAGAGAGCTGGATCAGAAGTGGAGCAGCCAGGACTCGAACTGGCACCCATATGGGATGCCAACACTATAGGCGGTGGCTTTACCTGCTGTGTCAGATCACCGGCCCCAATTATGAGACAACAAATACATATCTGTTAGATCTGTGTCTGGCCTGGCTCTAGATTAAACAAGGAAGTCTTATTCATGTCTTATCTAGTCATATAGGTAAGGCTAAGTCTTTTCAGTAAATCCATTCCTGGAACAAAACAGGGTGTGATTATTTCTTAATCTTAGTTTTATAGGAGCATAAATCTCAGATGTAAATGAAAAGATGACATACCAGACATTGTGGCATACCAGCCAGTTTGACTCTCTACTGGGCATTATGAATACAAGCTTTGTATTAATCCTTCTAATCCCACTACCAGCTTCAAAAGTCTCCCTTGACTCAAACACTTTGTTTTTAGAGATCATCTTTCTAGGTGAGTAGCTACATTTAGGCTTCCTGTTTCCACAAGAGCAAGAGACCTTGCTTATTCTCTGATAAAAGAAAAATTTTGAGATGCCCCAAATTTTATTGTAAATACCAGAGGGGAGCTAGCATAAGAGATAAAGGAAGGTAATCAGTTATTAGCTGCTGGCAAAGCCAGCAAAAAGACTATTATGTTTCTCTAAATGTGTGTTGAAGCCTTGATTTGAATACCATCATGGCTAACCAGAAGGGTTTACCTTGCCCTATTTACATATAAACTTTCTGAACTGTTAACCCCAACCAATCCAGAAACAGCAAGTACTCCTCCTTGTGGAATGTGGCTCTATCTCTAAGCTTTCCCAGCTTTGTGTTACCCATTTTTTAATCTACAGCCAATATAGGTTCAATGTAAACAACTCATGCATTTTTACCTCAAAATTTATAAAAATACTCTAGGTCACTCAGAAATTTTGCAGTTGCTACGCAATCCTGGTAGCTGTGGGAACTTACCTTAGAACATGGGCTTTTTTAATTTTTTTACTGTTTATTTTGTTGGCATCTGTGGGGGCTCAATAAAGCCTTTTATTTCAGAGATATCTTGTCTCAAGAGTTTTGGTTGGATAGCTCCACCGCACACTTCTATCCCTATCTTAATAATTAAGATTTGAAAGTTATTTTTCACACACATTTTGCCTAACAGAGCTAATATTAAGGGGTTATTGATAAACACTGAAGTAAGATTTTTAAGTGATTAGCAAAGCTTCATAAATGTTACACTGTGAAGACCAAGCTTTCTTAGGCATAGCAGAGAGCTGGATCAAAGTAGAGCGACCGGGACTCAAACTGGCACCCATATGGGATGCCCGCACTGCAGGTTGGCAGGTTTACCCGCTACTCCACAAGGCCAGCTCCCAAAAAGTGTAGGATTTTGACAATTGAATTCATTGCTGTACCCTTGGCATCTGCAATCTTGCTCGGCATATAGTGGGAAATCATAGTTATATGTTAGATTAATTAACTATATATTAAATTATTTTTCAGTAGATAATAAAAGGCATACAATGTAATTACATACTTTCATGATACATGATAATATGCATGTGTGTGTAGGTTGGTATTCACCCTTAGGACAGTAAAGCTATTATTTCAAATTAACAGTTTTTTTAGTAGTTCTCTTTGCTATGAAAGAATAATGGGATGGGGCCAGACTAAAATACCTGCCAGATTTTTATTTATCTTGGAGATTGAAACACTTTCTCATGTATTCCAAATCTTTCTTCTATTGTCTGTTGTCCCAAGTATCATGCGATTTCTACTTTAGACGTCTCTTATGATAAGTAAGATTAAAACTTAAATTCTAATTCTAGTCAGATATATTTAGCCATGATTTCTTTTTGTATCATGGCTCTTCTTTCCCACAAATACGCTCACTCCTCTTTTTTGCTCAATGTAGTTCTTTGTTACACTCACTTGCTATCATTTAAGATGTCTGACTTAAGTCAAAAGACAAACTGTTTGAAATAAAGGAGCTTTACAACTATGGAGTTAATGGCATGCAAAATCCCACTTTGTTTCACTGTCTTGTAGAGAAGACTGATTATATTTGAATAAAAGTGGTAAATGATTGCTGGGAGGACAAGAAAAAAAAAAACAATTTCAACTGCCTCTAAGGAAGAAACTAAATCTGTAAAACAAATGTTCATTCATGATTCCTAGCCCCAAGAGAGCACATGAGAGGAGTTACAGTCTGTTAATCCCAGAGATACCAATCCCACATGGTGAGAAATTTGAGAGGACCATATTGTTAAGAACCTATCAAAATAACTTGCAGAGCAAACCATGGAAATATATGCTTGCTGTAGACTGTTCATTTGAATACAGCATTGGAAGTGCAATGCTACAAATCCTAGGAAACTCAAAGGCAAGTCTGAAAGAAAAAAACAGAAGTATTTGACCCTACACACACTGTCCTTACTTCCTCTTTCCCAAAGCCCTAACATAAAATCAATAGAGGAGAAGCCACCAAGATGACTACACTATTAGTCAAAATGAAATGTAAGGAAGACAAGGTGGCTGGAGTCATTCAGGCTGGAGACAAGAATGGTCAGATATCTGCAATGCATCATAACTATTTCAAGGACTATTAATAGAAAAATGAAGACTGCTTGTTCTCCTCTGAAGATAATCAGAGTTAAGATAAGGATAAAGTAGGAAAGTTACTTATAGAGACATCATGTCTTTTAAAGATCGGTGAGTTCTCAGATGTTCTCATTTACTAAACATGAGGGGTATCTTTCTCCCTGGAAAGTTTTCTCATATTCTTGTGCTTGGGTAAAAGCTTAGACTGTCTCCATTCACCAGAGACACTTGTTTCCTCAGCACTCCCATCTCTCCCTGTTCTCTTTCATTGCTTTGTGAAATTCTACATGCCAGCCTCCTTATTACATTACTCAAATGCATATTCATAATGTATTGTCCATGTCCATGGACATGATGTACAGATGAGTACAAACAGACAAGGACTGGTCACCATGGAGATTACAAAAAGAGGAGAGTTGAGGAAATAAAAACAAGGTTGTGAATAATAAGTAGCTTTATGAAAAGAACAAGTTGTAGTGAGAGTCAATGATTGTGTGTGTTGGGGGGGATTACAGATGGGGAGTGAGGAAAGACCTCTCTGAGCAAGTCAATGGTGAACCACACCTAAAGGATGAGCATGAATCATTCCTATGAAGAGACGAGGGAAGAAAAGAGGAAACAGCAAACTCAAAAGCCCACAGTTGATCTAATAGTCTATGATACTGCCCCCCCCACCAAGCCTGTGTGTTTACTTTGTCTTTTTTTAAGACAATTATTTTTTTTAAAGATTTATTCATTTATTTGACAGGTAGAGTTACAAAGAGAGAGAGAGACAGAGACAGAGAGAAAGGTCTTCCTTCCGTTGGTTCACTCCCCAGATGGCTGCAATGGCTGGAGCTGCGTCAATCCAAAGCCAGGAGCCAGGTGCCTCTTCCTGGTCTCTCATATGGGTGCAGGGGCCCAAGCACTTGGGCCATCCTCCACTGCTTTCCCAAGTCATAGCAGAGAGCTGGATTGCAAGAGGAGCAGCCGGGACTAGGACTGGCGCCCATATGGGATGCTGGCGCTGCAGGCAGAGGATTAACCTACTGAACCACGGCGCCAGCTTCCCACTTTGTCTTACAAAGTAAAACCTCTCAGGATAACTAGCCATCAGGGAAATGCAAATAAAAACCACAGTGAGATACCACCTCACCACATTTAGATTGGCTATCATCCAGGAATCTAAAAAACAGTAAATGCTGGTAAGTATGTGGGGGGAAAAGGTACACTAATATGCTGTTGGTAGGAATGTAAACTAATATAACCTTTATTTAAGACAGTATAGAGATTCCTCAAAAATCTGAAAATAGATCTACCATATGACCCAGGCATCTCACTCCTTGGAATTTACCCAAAAGAAATGAAATCAACATATAAAAGAATTATCTGTATTCTCACATTCATTGTGGCTCAATTCACAATAGCTGAGATATGGAATCAAACAAGATGTTCATCAACTGATGACTGGATAAAGAAAACACAGTATGTATACTCTATGGAATACTACTTAGCTATGAAAAAGAATGAAATCCTCTATTTTGCAACAAAATGGATGCAACTGGAAACCATTATGCTTAGTGAAATAAGCTGGTCCCCAAAAGACAAATAGCATGTTATTTCTGATATGTTAGTTAATAGAGAATACAAAAAATCCACAATGTATAATAAAGAAATTGACATCTTAAGATTTGAATATTGTTTATAGCCCTTGTCTATATTCCTGTGGAACAGTAGTCTTTCTGCTTTTTATTTGTTGAACACTATGGTGAGTGGTACATTAATTCTGTGATTATAATGTAAATTCAAAGTATGCTATTGCAAAAACTAAAGGAAAAAAAAGAGGGGATTGAGGGAGGGAATGAAGTATGGTTATCTATGAAATACATGACAACTGTTCTCTTTATATTAATTAAAATGTTAAAAAGTGAGTAGGTAAATTAGTTGAAATTAAATTCCTAATTAAAATGATTAGAGAAAATAATAAAATGTACAATGCTGGCCCTGTGCAATGATAAGAATTAAGGAAATCTAGTCTTCCAACCCAGGGAAGCCTAGTTCTTTGATTACCTGCATACTAGTTATGTACTAGTTATGTAAACCTAACTAAGTTAATTAAGCTCTGAGCCTCAATTCCTGTTCTATGCAAATGAGAATAATGCTTACCTTTCCAAATTGTTGAAAGGTTAAATAAAGGGATATTAACAACAATGAAGCAAAAACAAAAGAAACAAACCTATTTGTATCCTCTGATAAACATATATAAGATTTTGCCATTTTCCCCAAATGGCAACCAATCAACCAAAACTAAAATTTAGACTGGGTGGTATGAATTAATATTTCATCAAGTCAAGCATTCGGGGTCATTTATAGTCATATAAGACTAGCTTTCACAGGCAGAAAGCACTGGAGCAAAGATCTGAAGATTCACTTTGTTTGAACAGAGGGTGATAATTGAATACGATATGAGACACTTCAGTTGGCGGTTAGCAGTCAGTATGCTGAAACCAGACCGCCTGAATTTAGATCCTGGTTTTACCATGTACTAGCTCTGTGACCCTCAGAAAAATATTTAAAACTGCTCTGAGCTTTCATGCCTTCATCTGTAAAACATGCATAATTAGGGTATGAACTCCAGAGAGTTGTTATAATGATTAAGTGCATTTATATTTATAAAGTACATAAAATAGTGCCTGACATATACTAGTAAGTGTTGGCTAAATGAAAAACTTATTGTGGATAACCTGAGCTAATTGTTGATATAAAATATAAAACATCTTTTGTAATTTTGCTGCAGGAGATTTGCTTGGCACATCATGGATTAAGTCTTCATTATTGCAAATCTATAATTGTGTACAGGCTTACTAAAAGCCCACTCTGTATTTCCCATAAGGATATGCTAAATAAATCATCAATATAAAGAAGTTGTCATGTATGATAAAATTTTCCCAAGCATTTTATCAGTATCTATTTTATGTGTACTTGTGATGCACTATTTATTGTATTTTGATTTAATTTGACATTTTATGAAATTTTACTTCATAATAATTGTTGACTGAATGTGTCACATATTTAATGTATGTATAATGTTTAAATTGCAATCTAATTTATTTTCTCTCTTCTGTATTCCTTTCTAGTATACATATATCATGTATAATAAAGCAAACGATAGTGGTTTTGGTGCAGTGGTTAAGATGTCTCTTGGCATACCCACATTCCAATATCAGAGTGCCTGGTTTTGTTTCCCAGCTCTAGCTCCTGGTTCCTGCCTACTGCTAGTGCTTGTTCTTGGGAGTAGCAGGCGCTGGCTCAAGTAGTTGGGTTCCTGTCACCCACATAAAACACTTTGAGTTCCTGACTCATGAATTCAGCCTAGCCCAACCCCAGCTGTTTTGGGCATTTGGGAAGTAAAGGAATAGATGGGAGGTCTCGTTTTTTTTTTAGTCTTTCTATTCATCTCAAATAAATTTATAGAAATGTAAGCTTATTAGAAAAGGGAAAAAAAAGGATAGATCTCCTTAGGCAATTTACAATGTGGTGTGTTTTATAAATAAAAAATGGGCCCTCATGTTCTCTTCTTCCTCTTACCACAACTGTACACACAGCATAAAGATTAAAGTATTTCTGAAATGTTGAAAATTGCTATACCTTCCATATGGGTCATGAGAATCTTAGAATCTTATATCGTTTTCTGGTATCCATGTCCTGATGTCAGCTCCAGGATTCAGGGACCATTAGAACTTCTCATTATGAACCTCATCCCACAATGATACAGTTGTGTTCTTCTTTCTTGCAACATCTGCTTTTCAGATGTCTATACATTCATCCAAAACATTAAAACTTCAAACAGTATGTTTCCCTTCCTCTGTTTCTTAGCTGTACAAAAAGACATTATGAGAATTCAGCAAGTCTAGGATTACAATTCTCAGTAATTACTTTTTAAGTAAGGAATTGTGCATCAACTACTATGAAGTCAGTGCCAAACTGAGTGTGCAAGCTTTGCTCCTGTTCCCTGTGTAGTATTCCGTGGACACTCCCGTTCCTATTATCATGGTAATTCTTTCCTACAATGTCCTATCAAGTTCCACACTATGTGTGGGCCTCCAGGGATGATGATGTGTGTCACCACTGAAGTGTTTGCAACTCCTCAAACAAGCTTCTTCACACTGAGTCATCTGCCAACTTAAATCTCTCAAAATATATTCAGATAGTCAGATGTTTTCCCAATTCTTGGTAAGTTAAAATGAAAAACAGCAACAAAACCCAAAAATGCAGTCAGTCAATAAACTAAAACTAGATACACCAAGATGTACCAGATGCAAAGTGCCCTTTGCACATCAGAGTCACGCGTACTGACATTGTGGCCTGAGGAATGTGCTGTACAAGAAAATAGCCACTGGTGTTATGTGGAGGACCATTATGCTTTGCCTCTTTCATTTCTATCATGTATGTGCCGTTGGGCCTGAAGCCAGATAGGGCATCTCTGCTAAACTGTCTACTGCCTTTTGTAATTTCCACACAGCTTTGTTTTCAGTCGTGTAATAGTAATGCCATTTAAATGCTCTCAAATATTTGAGTCTTTATTACTTTCCAAGTAGTTAGATGGGCACTGGGAAACATATCAATGAGCATGACCTGATGCCTGCGTACAACATGTTCTATAGATAGCAGGTATGGTATGTAAGTTGAACAGTCTTACTTAAAGAAGGCAGCAGTGAATTTTAAGTTATTGAAGCTCGGAGACCAAGCACTAGTCCTCAAGGCAAGGTTAGAGGAGATGGCACTTCCTGAGGGCATGTAGCTAAAGGATCCTGAAGGTTCCTTTCAAGATATGTTTCTATGATATTTCTCATGCCATCTGTCAACTGTAGTCACTGCTGACATCCCATTTAATAGCATTCCATATTCTTGAAACTGGATAGCAAGGCCCTAAGGGAATATTGTAGTAGACATTTTACCAGTGACTGAGAAGGGATAAAGTATGAAGACTTCAGAGTAAGTATGTAATACTTCGTATCTGTAGTCTTACACCACAAATGGATTGTAAGTGAGGAAGAAAACAGTTAGAAATTCCAACCTGATAAGCATAGAAGAGATCAAGGGAAAAGAGGTTAATTGGGAGAAAAAACACAGGAGATGCCAGGTAAGCTTTAAGAAGACATTCTTGTTGTTCAGTAATGGAGGAGTGATAGGAAGGGAAGAAACAAGGTGTGCAGCTGGCAGAATATCACAGAAAAAACAGGATGGAGTGCATGTATCACCAAAGCAATTGATCAGATGGCATTTATGTGAGTCATCAGACATCATGCTGAATATGCTCCCACACTCTTACAAGACATTTTTACCAGGTTATTGCCAAAGCAAATTCTATGATATTTTAAACTATCCAGCTGGCTTGTGTTTCAGCATCTCCAAATCATTGATAGTAATAACCCACAGACATTATCATTGATTTATGATAAGACTGTTTCAATGTGGCAAAACAGAAAATGTCTCTCAGTAATTAATTTCAAATTCAGTTTTTATTTCTGCATAGACCAGATTTACTCTTCTGTCACTCATATAGGACATTCCCAATTCTATGTTTCTTTCATCCCATGATATGCCTCTGTTCTCCAGGCCTTTTACTAACATCACCTCTCAGCTGCACTCTGCTTATCTAACTCCTGGTCATGTTTTAGGTCTGGGCTTCAATGTCAATTCCTCTGATAAGCTTTCCCTGGCCCTCAAGTGTAGGTCAGGCACCACTCTAATAGGCTATGTTAACACTCTGTAATTTTCTCTTACAACATAATGCAGCTATAATCATAAAATCATTTATGAGATTGTTTAATGTCTGTTCCCTTCATCTCTTTCCCAATTAGATTGTGATCTCCGTGAAAGCAAGGGACACTATATTTTTAAGCTTTATCAGAGAGGTGGATATATGGAAGGTACTCATTTAATCTTTGTTGCATAAATAAGTGATTTGAATTAAATGAAATTATTAGGCCAAAATTTTATGGATATACATGATATTCTTGATACAAGGTTGGCAGTATGATTTAAAATAGATTATGCAATTAAAATCTTATATGAATATGTATTTTTCCATATACTCTAAAATTTATTTTCAATTATAATTCATTGTTTTCTTTCTTTAAATGTAAGAATATTTAAAATATGCTTTCTAATGTAGAGCAAATTATTTTTTTTTACACTGCTGAAAATGCATCTCTAACGTTTTGACATATAGTTGACTATAGTAACATTATTCAAATGGACCAAATTCCACAATCATTGATACTTGGCATTCTGGTCTGCTGTGGTAAAGGTGAATTCCGTCTTCTTAAAGCATTGTGCGCATATATGGCTTCCTTGAGATTACTGTGTTGAACATGACATACCCTGGCTCATTAAATTTTCTTATTTATTATGAGTTAAACTGAAAAGTAGTTTTACCTATCATCCTTTACAACTTTTGAAATGTTATGTGTCAGAAAAAATTTAATTTCCTACTTCAGACTATAAATCAAACTTGAATCCATATAAAATAAAAAAGTCAAAATTAAGTAAAATTAAGGGCCCATATTTGTTAGAGATGTTAACATGCTGCTTAAGACACTTAAGGTCCAAATCAGAGAGCCTGGGTTTGAGTTCCAGCTCCATTCCTAATTCTAGCTTCCTTTTAACTCAAACTTTGGGAATGTGATGGATGATTACTCAAGTACTTGAGACTTTGCCACCCAAATGGAAGTTCCAAACTCATTCACTCTCTCTCTCTCTCTCTACCTTTCAAATAAATAAAATATGGATAAACATTTAAGAATGAAATGAAAATAGATAAATATAATATAAACTGAACATTTTAAAAAGATAAAACATTAGAGGAATATACAAATCAAAGATGGTTTTATAGGTAAGTATGCTACTATAATATGCTCCATTATATCTAATAGTATGTTTCAAAACATTTCCAAGTAGAGACTTCTATTCTCACCCCAAAGGGGGAACTATTTATAATATGTATGATTGACAAATAATTAACTTGTTAACTTCCATATTACATAAAAGAAAACCACTTAAAATAATTGCTTTAAACTTAAAATAGTGATGGTTAAGTCTAGGAAGGGTAAGGGGACTGGGGTTTGGGGTAGACTGGCTTAAGTGTATTCAGATGAGCTCAGATAGAGGTAATGATTTGTGGTGTTCCTCAGCACAGTGGGACAAAGGTAGTTTTTTTAAAATTTTTAAAAATTTTTAATGTATTTTCTCCCCAAAGAAACATTCAAGGAATACAAACTTGCATTTCATTAAGTACAACTTTAGGAATATAGTAATTCTTCCCAACATACCTATTCTCTCACCGAGTCTCCCACCCCTCTTCCTCCTCCTCCCAATCCCATTCCCAGTCCCATTCTCCACTACAATCCATTTTTGATTAACCTTATACACAAAAGACCTTGTATACTAAGTAAAGTGTTAAATAATTTTCATGAAAGAAAAAAACTGTTCCTGAACAGTCAAGACAAAGGCTGTTCAAATTTATTACATCTTAAAGTTAATTTCACTTTTTTTTAGAAACTTAATTAACTTTAAAGAAGCACTCAAGAGGCGGAGCCAAGATGGCGGAATAGTGAGGGCGCGCACCGATAGTCCGGGAAAATTTAGTTTAATAAAAGGGGAGTTACGGTAGCCTCAGAAAAAAAGAACCAGGAAAATATTGCAGACGAAACTCTTCTGGATCCAGTGGGCGTGAATCAGAGGACCTACTGGGAGAACAAGGTCGCCCACCGCGCGCGAAAGCCGAGCCGCAGGACCGAGCCGCGGGACTGAGCTGCGCAAGCTGCAGGGTCTGCGCGCAAGTGCTCGAAGGGGAGTGCAACAGCGGGGAGACTTGGGACGTCCAGGGCTCCGAGTCCACACATCGGCACTGGAAGGGGAGCAGACCTGCGTGGAGAGCGTGGGAGCCCACAGTTCGGGACACCAGCGGCAGACTCAACACACCAGCGCTGGAACGCGAGGTGAGCCGAACCTCAATAACCCGAGACACTGGCAGGCAAGCGGAGAGAGGAGACTAGAGGGAACGACCCCCGGGGCGGGGGGGACTTCATCAAGCTAACTGGAAGAGAGAGAGAGGGAAAAAAAAAAGGTGACTGGTACGGACACGGGTTTCTCTCTCTCTGCTCACCTCTCAAGGGCGAACAAGACAAAGAGAAGGCGCCATCTTGGACATACGTCATAAGCAGAGCGACCTCAGGTCTGCACCGGCCCTGAGCCTAGCAGTAAAACCTGACTCTGGGTGGGGCGAATTAACAGGAGATTAGGACCTAGTAAATTTGTGGTGCTACTGAACTGAGACTGTGAAAAAAGAGACGGTGGGGGAGAGAACTCACGGAATTCATGTGAGCACTCTCCAGAGACGCTACAATTCCGTAACTTTGGCAACCCAGTGGGAGACTGAAGGAGAATTTGAGCCCACTCTAAGGGCCGAACAGATTCCCTGTGTGGTCCTTGGGAAAGAGCTTCTGATCTCTGGCTCCTGTGGGTATATCATTTGCCTGCTAACTACCTCCAACTTCGTTCAGCTGTGCAGAATAACTTCCCTTTTGAATCAAAAAAAAAAGAGAGAGAGAGAGAGAGAGGTTTACCACACCTAACCTGGGAGTGTCACCTTTGGCACACCAAACAGAGCTCTCAGGCCACACCCATCTCAAGCCCTAAGGCTCCATCAAAAACAGATAGTCCACTTAATCTAGAGTCATAGTATAACAAGAAAAAGCACCACAGTGAAGAAACCAAATATCTCCAATATGACAAATAACAAACGCAAAAACCAAGGTAATAAAAGCAAGGAAGTCACCATGAAGCCCTCAAATGAAAAAGACACCCCAATTCAAGATTATGAGGATGATGACATAGAAGAAATGCAAGAAGCAGATCTCAAAAAATTGATAAGAACATTAAGAAGTTCTCAAAAACAAATTCTTGAACTACAGAAATCCTTAATGGACAAGATAGAAAATCTCTCTCGTGAAAATGAAATATTAAGGAGGAATCAAAATGAAACGAAACAACTAGTACAACAGGAAACTGGGATAGTGACTGAAGTGAAGAATTCAATAGATCAAATGAAAAACACAATAGAGAGCCTTACAAACAGAATGGGAGAAGCAGAAGAGAGAATATCGGACTTAGAAGACAGAGAACAGGAAAGGATACAGTCAGACCAAAGAAAAGACGAGGAAATTAGAAATCTAAAACATATTGTCGGGAATCTTCAGGATACTATTAAAAAACCCAACATTCGGGTTCTAGGAGTTCCTGAAGGCATGGAGAGGGAGAAAGGATTAGAAGGCCTTTTTAGTGAGATATTAGCAGAAAATTTCCCAGGTTTGGAGAAGGACAGAGAAATCCTAGTACAGGAAGCTCACAGAACCCCTAATAAACACGACCAAAAGAGACCCTCACCACGACACGTTGTAATTAAACTCTCCACAGTGAAACATAAAGAAAAGATCCTAAAATGTGCAAGAGAGAAACGTCAGATTACTCTCAGAGGATCTCCAATCAGACTCACAGCTGACTTCTCATCAGAAACTCTACAAGCTAGGAGGGAATGGCGAGATATAGCCCAGGTACTAAGAGAGAACAACTGCCAGCCCAGAATATTATATCCTGCAAAGCTCTCATTTGTGAATGAAGGTGAAATAAAGACTTTTCATAGCAAACAGAAATTGAAAGAATTTGTTGCCACTCGTCCAGCCCTGCAAAAGATGCTTAAAGATGTGTTACACACAGAAACAAAGAAACATGGTCATCAATATGAAAGAAGGTAAAGGAAGGAAACCAAGGAAGGAAAGCTCACAGCAAAAGATCACAGGGAATTCAAAGCATATATTAGAACTTATCTTTGGCAAATGGCAGGGCAAAGTTACCACTTATCATTAGTCACATTGAACGTGAATGGCCTGAACTGTCCAGTTAAAAGACACCGTTTGGCTGATTGGGTTAAGGAACAAAACCCATCTATTTGCTGCTTACAAGAAACACATCTTTCCAACAAAGATCCATACAGACTGAAAGTGAAAGGCTGGAAAAAGATATACCATGCCAACAGAAATGAAAAAAGAGCAGGCGTAGCCATCTTAATATCAGACACCATAAACTTTACCACAAAAACCGTTAAGAGAGACAAAGAGGGACACTACATAATGATTAAGGGATCAATTCAACAGGAAGATATAACAATTATCAATGTATATGCACCTAACTACAGGGCACCGGTTTATCTAAAAGATTTGTTAACGGACTTAAAGGGAGACTTAGACCCCAATACAATAGTACTGGGGGACTTCAATACTCCACTCTCAGAAATAGACAGATCAATAGGACAGAAGATCAACAAGGATACAGTAGATTTAAACGACACTATAGCCCAAATGGATCTAACAGATATATACAGAACTTTCAATCCTACAGCTAAAGATTATACATTCTTCTCAGCAGTACATGGAACCTTCTCTAGGATTGACCACATACTAGGCCATAAAGCAAGTCTCAGCAAATTCAAAAGAATTAGAATCATACCATGCAGCTTCTCAGACCATAAAGGAATGAAGTTGGAAATGAACAACTCAGGAATCCCTAGAGCATACGCAAACACATGGAGATTGAACAACATGCTCCTGAATGAACAATGGGTCATAGAAGAAATTAAAAGAGAAATCAAAAACTTTCTGGGAGTACATGAGGATAACAGCACAACATACCACAACTTATGGGATACAGCAAAAGCAGTGTTAAGAGGAAAGTTTATATTAATAGGTGCCTACATCAAGAAATTGGAAAGGCACCAAATAGATGAGCTTGCAATGCATCTCAAGGATCTAGAAAATCTGCAGCAAACCAGACCCAAACCTAGTAAGAGAAGAGAAATAATTAAAATCAGAGAAGAAATCAACAGGATTGAATCAAGAAAAACATTCCAAAAAATCAGCCAAATGAGAAGCTGGTTTTTTGAAAAAATAAACAAAATTGACACCCCATTGGCCCAACTAACTAAAAAAAGAAGAGCATAGACCCAAATCAGTAAAATCCGTGATGAAAAAGGAAACGTAACAACAGACACCACAGAAATAAAAAGAATCATCAGAAATTACTACAAGGAGATGTATGCCAGCAAACAGGGAAACCTATCAGAAATGGATAGATTCCTGGACACATGCAACCTACCTAAATTGAACCAGGAAGACATCGAAAACCTAAACAGACCCATAACTGAGATAGAAATTGAAACAGTAATAAAGGCCCTCCCAACAAAGAAAAGCCCAGGACCAGATGGATTCACTGCTGAATTCTACCTAACTCCAATTCTTCTCAAACTATTCAGAACAATCGAAGAAGAGGGAATCCTCCCAAATTCTTTCTATGAAGCCAGCATCACCTTAATTCCTAAGCCGGAAAAAGATGCAGCATTGAAAGAGAATTACAGACCAATATCCCTGATGAACATAGATGCAAAAATCCTCAATAAAATTCTCGCCAATAGAATGCAACAACACATCAGAAAGATCATCCACCCAGACCAAGTGGGATTTATCCCTGGTATACAGGGATGGTTTAATGTGTGCAAGACAATCAATGTGATACACCACATTAACAGACTGCAGAAGAAAAACCATATGATTCTCTCAATAGATGCCGAGAAAGCATTTGATAAAATACAACACCCGTTCATGATGAAAACTCTAAGCAAACTGGGTTTGGAAGGAACATTCCTCAATACAATCAAAGCAATCTATGAAAAACCCACGGCCAACATCCTACTGAATGGGGAAAAGTTGGAAGCATTTCCACTGAGATCTGGGACCAGACAGGGATGTCCACTCTCACCACTGCTATTCAATATAGTTCTGGAGGTTCTAGCCAGAGCTATTAGGCAAGAAAAAGAAATTAAAGGGATACAAATTGGGAAGGAAGAACTCAAACTATCCCTCTTTGCAGATGACATGATTCTTTATTTAGGGGACCCAAAGAACTCTACTAAGAGACTATTGGAACTCATAGAAGAGTTTGGCAAAGTAGCAGGGTATAAAATCAATGCACAAAAATCAACAGCCTTTGTATACACAGACAATGCCATGGCTGAGGAAGAACTTCTAAGATCAATCCCATTCACAATAGCTACAAAAACAATAAAATACCTTGGAATCAACTTAACCAAGGACGTTCAAGATCTCTACGATGAAAATTACAAAACCTTAAAGAAAGAAATAGAAGAGGATACCAAGAAATGGAAAAATCTTCCATGCTCATGGATTGGAAGAATCAATATCATCAAAATGTCCATTCTCCCAAAAGCAATTTATAGATTCAATGCAATACCAATCAAGATACCGAAGACCTTCTTCTCAGATCTGGAAAAATTGGTGCTGAAATTTATATGGAGGCACAAGAGACCTCGAATAGCTAAAGCAATCTTGTACAACAAAAACAAAGCCGGAGGCATCACAATACCAGATTTCAGGACATACTACAGGGCAGTTGTAATCAAAACAGCATGGTACTGGTACAGAAACAGATGGATAGACCAATGGAACAGAATTGAAATACCAGAAATCAACCCAAACATCTACAGCCAACTTATATTTGATCAAGGATCTAAAACTAATTCCTTGAGCAAGGACAGTCTATTCAATAAATGGTGCTGGGAAAATTGGATTTCCACGTGCAGAATCATGAAGCAAGACCCCTACCTTACACCTTACACAAAAATCCACTCAACATGGATTAAAGACCTAAATCTACGACCTGACACCATCAAGTTACTAGAGAACATTGGAGAAACCCTTCAAGATATTGGCACAGGCAAAGAATTTCTGGAAAAGACCCAGGAGGCACAGGCAGTCAAAGCCAAAATTAACTATTGGGATTGCATCAAATTGAGAAGTTTCTGTACTGCAAAAGAAACAGTCAGGAGAGTGAAGAGACAACCGTCAGAATGGGAAAAAATATTTGCAAACTATGCAACAGATAAAGGGTTAATAACCAGAATCTACAAAGAGATCAAGAAACTCCACAAAAACAAAACCAACAACCCAATTAAGAGATGGGCCAAGGACCTCAATAGACATTTTTCAAAAGAGGAAATCCAAATGGCCAACAGGCACATGAAAAAATGTTCAAGGTCATTAGCAATCAGAGAAATGCAAATCAAAACCACAATGAGGTTTCACCTCACCCCGGTTAGAATGGCTCACATTCAGAAATCTACCAACAACAGATGCTGGCGAGGATGTGGGGAAAAAGGGACACCAACCCACTGTTGGTGGGAATGCAAACTGGTCAAGCCACTATGGAAGTCAGTCTGGAGATTCCTCAGAAACCTGAAGATAACCCTACCGTTCGACCCAGCCATCCCACTCCTTGGAATTTACCCAAAGGAATTTAAATTGGCAAACAAAAAAGCGGTCTGCAGCCTAATGTTTATTGCAGCTCAATTCACAATAGCTAAGACCTGGAACCAACCTAAATGCCCATCAACGGTAGACTGGATAAAGAAATTATGGGATATGTACTCTTTAGAATACTATACCGCAGTAAGAAACAACGAAATCCAGTCATTTGCAACAAAATGGAGGAATCTGGAACACATCATGCTGAGTGAAATAAGCCAGTCCCAAAGGGACAAATACCATATGTTCTCCCTGATCGGTGACAACTGACTGAACACCAAAAAGGAAACCTGTTGAAGTGGAATGGACACTATGGGAAACGGTGACTTGATCAGCATAGCCCTGACTGTTAATGAACAACTTAATACATTATCCCTCTTAGTAGTTTTTTTGTCTGTTCTACTTAATATGACTGGTTTAATTCTGTAATTAATACACAGTTATTCTTAAGTGTTGAAATTTAACTGAAATGTGATCCCTGTTAAATATAAGAGTAGGAATAAGAGAGGGAAGAGATATATAATTTGGGACATGCTCAAGCTGACTTGCCCCAAATGGTAGAGTTAGAAACATACCAGGGGACTCCAATTTAATCCCATCAAGGTGGCATGTACCAATGCCATCTCACTAGTCCAAGTGATCAATTTCAGTTCACAATTGATCATAATGAAAGGACTAAGAGTCAAAGGGAGCACATAAGCAAGTCTAGTACCTGCTAACACTAACCGATAGAATAAATAAAGGGGAGAGTGATCCAACATGGGAAGTGAGATACTCAGCAGACTCATAGAATGGCAGATGTCCTGAATGGCACTCTGGCCTCAGAGTCAGCCCTAAAGGCATTCAGATCTGGCTGAAAAGCCCATGAGAGTATTTCAGGCATGGAAAGCCAAGACTCTCTGGCAAAAGATCTCTGTGAGTGAGATCTCAGTGGAAAGAACTGGTCTTCAAAGAAGGAGGTACCTTTCTCTGAAGGGAGGAGAGAACCTCCACTTTGACTATGACCTTGTCTAAACAAGATAAGAGTCGGAGAACTCAGAGGGCTTCCATAGCCTTGGAAACTCATGACTGGAGCATAGGGAGATTACTGATGCCATAGACAGGAGTGTCAATTGGTAAAGTCAACAACAGGAGTCACTGTGCACTTACTCCTCATGTAGGATCTCTGTCCTTAATGTGTTGTGCATTGAGATTTAATGCTATAACAAGTACTCAAATAATATATTTCACTTTGTGTTTCTATGGGGGTGCAAACTGTTGAAATCTTTACTTAATGCATACTAAACTGATCCTCTGTAAAAAAAAAAAAAAAAAAAAAAAAAAAAAAAAAAAGAAAAGAAAAGAAAAGAAAAGAAACTATCAACTCCCAACTTGACTCTCACTGGGATTAAACATGACAATAGGTCTGATCTGATTTCATCATCATTAAAAAAAAATCATCTATTATTTTTCACTTTATGTTTCTGTGTGGGAGCAAACTGTTGAAATCCTTACTTAATGTATACTAAGCTGATCTTCTGTATATTAAGATAATCGAAAATGAATCTTGATGTGAATGGAAGGGGAGAGGGAGTGGGAAAGGGGAGGGTTGTGGGTGGGAGGGACGGTATGGGGGGGAAGCCATAGTAATCCATTATTCGTACTTTGGAAACGTATATTCATTAAATAAAAGTTAAAAAAAAAAGAAGCACTCAAGAATGATACATCTTTTGCAAGCACTTAGACATAGTTAGAATACAATTATTTGAGGACAGAGGTCCTGCATAGGAAGATAGTGTACAGTGACTCTTGTTAATTTAACAATTAACACTCTTACGTATGACATCAGTGATCACCAAAGGCTCTTGACATGAGCTGTCTAGGCTATGGAAGCTGTTAAAATCCACAAACTCCATCAATATTTCGTCAAGGCCATAAGCACATTGAAAGTTCTTTCCTCTCTTCAGAGAAAAGTACCTCCTTCCGTGATGACCACTTCTTTCCACTGGTATCTCACCCACTGAGGTCCTTCATGTAGGACATTTTTTTGCCACAGTGTCTTTGCTTTCTATGCCTGAAATACTTTCATGGGATTTTCAGCTAGACCAGGATTCCATAAGGGCTGATTCTGAGGTCAGAGTGCTATTTAAATCAATGTAATTCTATGAGTCTACTGTGTGGACTTCTTCCCATGTTGGAGCATTCACTACTTTTTAATTCTCTCTATTATTATTACCAGATCCTTAATCCTATCCATATGATCACTTTAACACTTAAGATGGTATTTTTTTTTTGACAGGCAGAGCTAGACAGTGAGAGAGAGAGACAGAGAGAAAGGTCTTCCTTCTGTTGGTTCACCCCCAAAATGGCCACTACGGACAGCACGCTGTGCCAATCTGAAGCTAGGAGCCAGGCACTTCCTACTGGTCTCCCATGCGGGTGCAGGGCCCAAGCACTTGGGCCATCATCCTCCACTGCCTTCCTGGGCCACAGCAGAGAGCTGGACTGGAAGAGGAGCAACCGGGACAGAACCGGCACCCCAACCGGGACTAGAACCTGGAGTGCCAGCGCTGCAGATGGATGATTAGCCTAGTGACCTGCGGCACCGGCTAAGATGGTATGTTTATCATTCAGCTTGAGGGGATTTGGGACCCCATGGTAAGTTTTTAAACTGTACCCTTCAAAGTAAGTCCATAGGAATGTATGCAGAACTATACAGCTTGAGAGTTACAAACTTCGTACATGTCATAATTACAACTTTAGGAACATGGGGTTTATTTCCACCATGCCTGACCTCCCACCCATACTCCTAACCCTTCTTTCTCTCCCTCTCTTATCCCCACTCTTATTTTTTACTGACATCTATTTTCAATTGACCTTATTTTATTTCATTTTTGGGGGGAGTTCTAAAGTCCTTGTGTTTCATGTTTTTATTATAATGGAATTAAGCTGTCTATTATTATAGTATTCTCTGCTTGAAACATTTAGCATTTGAAATTACTGGTATTGATTGGAAGGACTATCAGAAATAGGAAAATATCTTAATAATAGGAAAAACAAACTTCCAAATATCCATTTATAGGTCATATGAGCATAAGTACAACCTTCATATATATTCTTTTTTTTTATTTTCTTGTTATACCTTCCCCAAACAGAGACATTCAACAGTAGTTAGAAAGGACATCTCCCAACATTTAAAAAAAAAAAAAAACTGCACCCCCATTGGGTGAACAATGTAAACAGTAGTAACCTAGAGCTTAGCTAAGTAAGCCACTGTGGAACCTTAAGTGATGAGGTCTTCCAATTTCAGAGTGATGTGTCTTCAACTTGTATCATCATTTTAGTGGAAAAACATAACTTAATTTTGGTGAAATGAGATGCATTTCCCTACAGGATTAGTAACAGCATTCACTGAGTTTCACATTCTTCTTTTGTGAAATGTGAAGAAAATGAATGGTAGCTAGAAGATTAATGGGATTCCAGCTCCAGCTGCAGATGGAATGACAATATACCGGGAAAAAGAAATACCTATATTTTGATTTACAAAGCTAACAGCAGTTTTAAATCTGCAACTTAATTACAGGCCAACTATACCACAACCTTTTCAAATGGCAAAAATACAATAAAGTGTTACAAAAATATCTCAGAAAAAGTGCATAGTCTAAGTGCATAGTAAATGAAAGTACTGAAAAATATCTTGCTAGAGGGAGTTCAGCTTGGAAAAGTTATTACCAAAGCTAAATGAATTTATTTTATACAAACTATACTCAAAAATAGCTTTATGAGACTGATTTCTGGCTAAAAGTATCAAAGGGTTTATTAGTCAAAAAACAAACACCTTAACTGACAAAGGTGCTTAGAAAAGAAACAAAGCTGCCTACCCCCCAAATTCAGACTTACTAATATTTCTTCAGCATTAAGGTTCATACTAACATTTCCCTTAATAGCAGAATAGGGTAACCATGAACTTAATTATTGCTAAAACAGTTTTGAATGAAAAAAAATTAAAAAAAAATTTAAGCCTGACACAATCTGACCAAACATATTAATTTAGTTTCAAGATTTTACAAAATACCTACATTTACACACTAGGCTCCCAGAAGCATTTTCAGACAAATGTTTTTAAATTTACCCTGATGTGCTATAAATAAATAAATCACACTATCCAAAGAATTATTATCAATATATTTTCCTTTCTCTTGATTCATAGAAAAGAGCACGCAGGTAAGACTGAAGGAAATGCACACAGGTGATAACTGACAGAGAAGCGGGTGGGGGGCTTGGTCTGGCCAGGAGGCTCAGCACTTACTCGGACCTCACACAGTGTGATGCTCTCCAAGGATAAGAGTCAACTGCTTAGAGCCATTTCACAAATATTTTAAAGAAAAAGCATCTTGTAGTTAAACCCTTTAATGCTTTCATTCTTATTCAAAGTCAGTCCAGCTGTTAGTCAGCTGTAGCAGGAGTTACAGTACCAAGTTCTGGCAGTTGCAGTACTAGGTATTGTGCCTGCAAGTCACTCAAAATCAACAACAACAAAATGAAAGAATGCCTTTTACCTTCAGGGGGAGAAAAAAACCCAAACATTTTAGAATTTTGAAAAATTGAAAGCTGGTGCCGCAGCTCACTTGGCTAATCCTCTGCCTGCGGCACCAGCACCCCAGGTTCTAGTCCCGGTTGGGGCGCCAGATTCTGTCCCGGTTGCTCCTCTTCCAGTCCAGCTCTCTGCTCTGGCCCAGGAAGGCAGGGGAGGATGGCCCAGGTGCTTGGGTGCTGCACCCGCATGGGAGACCAGGAAGGAGCACCTGGCTCCTGGCTTCGGATCAGCGTAGCTCTGGCCATAGCGGCTATTTGGGGGGTGAACCAATGGAAAAGGAAGACCTTTCTCTCTCTCTCTCAATCTCTCTAAATCTGCCTGTCAAAAAAAAATGGAGGAAAAGTCATACATTAAATCTAAATTGAGGGGCTGGCACTGTGGTTTAGTTGGGTAAAGCCACAGCCTGCACCTTTTTAAGGTGATTGTCATTGTATGAGTCTGCTGTGTGGACTGCTTCCCATGTTGGAACATTCTCTCCTTTTTAATTGTATCTATTATTATTACCAGACACTTGATCCTATTCATATGATCACATTAACAATTAATCCTATCTATATGTTTACTCTAACACTTAATATGATCACTTTTACACTTAAGATGACATTTTAACCAGCCAGCTCAATGGGATTTGGGGTCCCATGGTAAGTTTTTAAACTGTACCCTTGGAAGTAAGTCTGTAGGAATGTATGCAGAACTATACAGGTTTACAGTTATAAACTTCCTCCTCCCTCTCTTATTCCCACTCTTATTTTTTTAATGAGATCCATTCTCAATTGACTTTATACACATATAATTAACTCTATGTTAAGTAAAGAGTTCAACAAAATATATGAAGACAAAAACAAAACAAAACAAAAAACAAAAAAAACCCAAAACTGTTGTTGTTGTTCAACCGTCAAGACAAGGGTAGCTCAAGTCATTCCTTCTTGAAGTGTCAATTTCACTTCTACAGATTTCCTTTTAGGTGCTCTATTAGTTCTCACAGATCAGGGAGAATGTACGGTATTTGTCCCTTTGGGAATGGCTTATTGAAGTATGATGTTTTCCAGGTTCATCAATTTTGTTGCAAATTACTGCTTTTATATATTTTTTACTGATGTGTAGTATTTCATAGTGTACATATCCCATAAACTTCTTTATCCAGTCTTTGGTTGACAGGCATTTAAGTTGATTCCATGTCATAGTTATTGTGAATTGAGCTGCAATAAACATGGGAGTACAGATAACTCTTTTATTTGCTGATTTCATTTTCCTTGGGTAAATTCCCAAGAGTGGGATGGCTGGGTCATATGATAGCTCTATATTCAGATTTCTGAGGTATCTCCATACTGTCTTCCATAGTGTTTTCATGAGTTTGCAGTCCCACCAATAGTGATTAGTGTGCCTTTTTCTCCATATCCTGCCAGCATTTGTTTATTGATTTCTGTATGAAAGACATTCCAACTGAGGTGAGGTAAAAACCTCATTGTGGTTTTGATTTACATTTTCATGACGGCTAGGCTAGTGATCCTGAACATTTTTTCATATGTCTATTAGCCATTTGGATTTCCTCTTTTGAAAATTATCTGTTTAAGTCCTTTGCCATTCCTTAACTGGGTTTGGGTTATTGTTTTGTTGTTGAGTTTCTTGAACTCTGTACATTCTGGTTATTAATCCTTTATCAGTTGCATAGTTTGCAAACAATTTCTCTCATCCTGTCAGTTGCCTCTTCCCTTTCTTGAGTGTATCTTTTTCAGCACAAAAACTTCTCAATTTGATATAATCCCATTTGTGAATATTGGCTTTTATATCCTGTGCCTCTGGGGTCTTTTCTAAGAACTGTTTGTTAGCACCAATGTCTTGCAGGGTTTCTCCAATGTTCTCTAATAATTTGATGGTATCAGGTCGTAGATTTAGATCTTCAATCCATGCTGAGTGGACTTTTGTGTAAGGTATAAGGTAGGGCTCCTGCTTCATACTTTTTGCATGTGGAAATCCAGTTTTCTCAGCACCTTTTATTGAAGAGACTATCCTTGCTCTAGGGATTGGTTTTAGCTCTGTGATCAAATATAAGTTGGTTGCAGATGCTTGGATTAATTTCTGGTATTTGTATTTTTTCCATTGATGTATCCATCTATATTTGTACTCATACCAGGACTAGGCTGTTTTGATTATAGCTGCTTTGTAGTATGTCTTGAAATCTGGTATTGTGATGCCCTTGGCTTTGTTTTTGTTGCATAAGAATATGTTAGCTATTCTAGGTCTCTTGTGTTTCCATATGAATTTCAGCATCATTTTTCTATATCTGAGAAGAGTGTCTATGGTATTTTGATTGGTATTGCATTGAATCTGTAAATTGCTTTTGGAAGAATGGACATTTTGATGATATTGATTCTTCCAATCCATGAACATGGAAGATTTTTCCAGTTTTTGTATTTTCTTCTATTTTTTTCTTTTTTGTTTTGTAATTATCATCATTGAGATATTTGACATTGTTGGTTAAATTTATTCCAAGATATTTGATTTTTTGTAGCTATTGTGAATGTGATTGACTTTAGAAGTTCGTTTTTAGCCTTGGCGTTGTCTGTGTATAGAAAGGCTGTTGATTTTTGTGTATTGATTTTATACGCTGCTACTTTTACAAACTGATCTATGAGTCCAATAGTCTCTTGGTGAAGTCTTCTGGATCCCCTATATATAGAATCATGTCATCTGCAAATAGGGATGTTTTGAATTCTTGTTTCCTGATTTGTATCTTTTTGATTTCTTTATCTTGCCTAAGGGCTCTGGTTAAATCTTCCAGGATTATATTAAATAGCAGCGGTGAGAGTGAGCATCCTTGTCCAATACCAGATCTCAGGAGGAATGCTTCCATCTTTTGCCCATTCCTTAGGATGCTGGCCGTGGGTTTACCATAAATTGCCTTGATTGTGTTGATGATTGTTCCTTCTATACCCAATTTGCTTAGAGTTTTTATATCATGAAACTGTGGTATTTTATCAGCTGCTTTCTCTGCATCTATTGAGATAATCATACAGTTTTTGTTCATCAGTTTGTAATGTGATTTATCACATTGATTTTGTGAATGTTGAATCATCCCTGCATACCATCAATAAATCCCAGTTGGTCTGGGTGGATGATCTTTCTGATGTTTTGTTGAATTTGATTGGCTAAAATTTTGTTGAGGATTTTGTGTGTATGTTCATCAGAGAAACTGGTCTGTAGTTCTCTTTCTCTGTTGCTTCTTTTTTCAGCTTTGGGAATTAAGGTGATGCTGGCTTCATAGAAAGAATTTGGGAGGATTCCCTCCCTTTCAATTATTTTGAATAACCTGAGAAGAATTAGAGTTAGTTCTTCTTTAAATGTCTGGTAGAATTCAGAATGAAGCCATCTGGTCTGGGGCTTTTCTTTGTTGAGAAGGTCTTAATTAATGATTCCATTTCTGTCTTGTTAATGGGAATATTTAGGTTTTCTGTGTCTTCATGGCTCAATTTAGGAAGGTTTTATGTGTCTAGGAATCTATCTATTTCTGCTAGATTTCCCAATTTGAGGGCATACAGCTCTTTGTAGTAGTTTCTGATGATTATTTTTATTTCTGTGTTGTCTGTTGTTACATTTCCTTTTTCATCTATTATTTTATCAGTTTGGGTCAGTTCTCTCTTTTTATTTTGGTTAGTAGAGCCAATGATGTGTCAGTTTTATTTTTTAAAGATTTATTCATTTGAAAGTCAGTTACACAAAGAGGAGAGGCAGAGAGAGAGAGAGAGAGAGAGAGAGAGAGATCTTCCATCCACTAGCTTACTCCCCAGTAGGTCACAACAGCTGGAGCTGCTCTGATCTGAAGCCATGAACCAGGAGCTTCCTCTGTGTCTCCCACGTGGGTGCAGTGGCCCAAGTACTTGGGCCATCTTCTGCTTTCCCAGACTATAGCAGAGAGCTGGATTGAAAGTACAGCAGCCAGGACTCAAACAACTGCCAATACAGGATGTCGGCACTGCAGTCAGCAGCTTTACCTGCTACAGCACAGTGCTGGCCCCAATTTTGTTTATTTTTTTAAATAGCTCTTCATTTTGATGATCTTTTATATTTTTTTGTTTCAATTTTGTTGATTTATTCTCTATTTCTTTTCTCCTACTAGTTTTGGGTTTGGTTTGCTGTTGCTTTTCTAGATCCTTGAGATGCATTGATAGTTCATTTATTTGGTGCCTTTCCAATGTCTTTATGTAGGCACCAATTACTATCAATTTTCCTCTTAACACAGCTTTTTCTGTATCCCATAAGTTTTGATATGTTGTGTTGTTGTTATCCTCATTTACTTCCAGAAAGTTTTTTATTTCTCTTTTGATTTCTTCTATGACCCACCGTTCATTCAGGAGCATGTTGCTCAGTCTCCATGTGTTTGCATATGCTCTAGGGATTCCTGAGTTTCTGATTTCCAGCTTCATTCCATTGTGGTCTGAGAAGATCCATGGTATAATTTCTATTTTTTTTTTTTGAATTTTCTGAGACTTGCTTGATGGCCTAGCATGTAGTCAATCCTAGAGAAAGTGCAGTACACTGGAGAGAATATGTATTCTGCAACTGTAAGATTGAAAGTTCTGTAGATATCTGTTAGTTCTTTTTTGTCTATAGTGTTGATTAATTCTGTTGTTTCCTTGCTGATTTTCTCTCTAGTTGACCTGTCCACTGTTGAAAGTGGGATATTGAAGTCTCTCACTACTATTGTATTGTAGTTTATGTCTCCCTTTAAATCCATTGCCATTTCTTTTAAATAGTCCAGTGCCCTGTAATTAGGTGCATATAATAGTCAAATCTTCATGTTGAAACGATCCCTTAATCACTACATAGTGCTCTTATTTTTCTCTTTTGACAGTTTTTGTGTTAAAGTCTATTTTGTCTAATATTATGATGGCTACACCGTCTCTTTTTTTTGGTTTCTGTTAGCGTGGAATATCTTTTTCCATCCTTTCATTTTCAGTCTGCATGAATGTTTGTGAAATGTATTTCTTGTAGGCAGCAAAGTTAGGCTTTGTTTTTTAATTCATTCAGCAAGTCTGTGTCTTTTAATTGGAGAGTTGAGGCCATTTACATTCAAGGTGACTATTGATAAGTCATCACTTTGCCCTGTCATTTTTACAGAATTATCTCTATTTTTTCTTTGGATTTCCTTTGTACTTTTACTGGGAGCTTTTCTTCTTTTACTTTCTTTTGTAGTGATGACCATGTTTCTGTGTTTCTGTGTGCAGCAGATCCTTAAGCATCTTTTGTAGGGCTGGACAAGTTGTGACAATTTCTTTCAATTTCTGTTTGTTATGGAAGGTTTTTATTCACCTTTGTTCATAAATGAAATCTTCTGGATTGACAGTTTTTTTCCTCTTTAGGTTTGGAATATATCTCTCAATTGTAGATTCTCAACAGTGTTTTTTAGTTTTCTAATTTCATCTTTTTGTTTTTGTTCTGACTATGTAATTTGCTGTGCTTTGTCTTCTAAGTTGGATATTCTTTCTTCTCTTTCTTCTGCTTTACTGATTCTGTTGTTAAGGCTTTCCACTGCATTTTTTATTTGTTCTATTGAATTTTTCATTTCCAAGATTTCATTTTGCTTTCCCTTTAAGATCTCAATTTCATAGGAGAAATTGTCTTTCATGTCATGTATGGATTTCATTAGTTCATGCATTTGCTTCTGATTACTTCTAAGTAATCCTGTGATCAATTTTTTGAATTCCATTTATGGCATTTCTTCAGTTTCATCATCTTCAAAATGTAGTAGTGATGTGTTGCACACTTTTGGAGTCATCATGTTGTGTTCATTATTCTTGTATCTTGATTTGGTGCATTTATTATTAGGCATTCATAGACTCGTTGGTTACTTCCTTTCTTCTCTTCTTCTTATCCTTCTTCTCCTTCCTCCTCCTCCTCCTTCTCTTCTCTTTCTTTTTATTTCTCTCTCTCTCTCTTTCTCTTTCTCTTTCTCTTTCTCTTTCTCTTTCTCTTTCTCTTTCTCTTCCTTTCCTGTCACAGTTTTTATCTTTGGACTATGTCTCTGTGGGTTAATGTTGTGTCTGTTTTCAGGGAATATCTTTGAGGTGTGAGGTGGTTGTGGCCATGGAGCTCTGTTCAGTGCTCTAGGGTGAAGGGAGTGTTAAGGTGACACCCAGGTTGGGCATTTTAATTCTTTTTTTTCTAATTGTGGGGAGGTTTGTTCTGTTCTGTTTGTTTAGACCCAGCTCATTTCCTCTCCTTAAAGGAGACCAGTTTATGGGTGCTAGCCCCTGTGGGTATAATATTTGTCTGCACTTCCACAAGAACCACGCAAAGGATCTGCACAGTCCTCATTGTAGGCAGATTCCCCAGCAATGTCCCTCACCAGGGAACCATGGAGCCATGAGCATGTGGAGCCTTCCACGGTGACTGCCCGATGTCCCAGCCTTCCTACACTGCCTCAGTGCTTTCATAGTCCCAGCATATGAGCCTCCACTGTCACAAGCACCAACACTCTCCCCCCGACCCCGACCCCGTCCCCCGGTTCTTCCCGCCAGACTCCGGAGCCTTCACTTGGCTGATTGCTGGGTGTGGACACGAGCTGGCACAGCTGTTACATATGTCCAAAATGGTGCTGCTCTCTATTGGCTTGTTACAAGATGCCAGGCAGTGTGATCAGGGATGAGAAACATGCCCCTCCCCTTTGTTCTTTCTCCTCTAGTTGGACAGGTACACTATCCCCCACGGGGCTCCAAGCTGGATTCCCTCCATGCTTTCCCTGCAGGTTTATCAACAGTGGGTCGGCTGCTGCAGTCTGGTCTCACTTCACTCTACAAAGCTGGCATGGAGGCTCTTGGCTGCTGGGGTCTTGAGTTGTGCTTGTCCACACACTCCACGAAGGTCTGCTGTGTCTCTCCAACCTGTGTGGAGTTTCCTCTGCCATTTTCTCCCTAACACTTTCTTGAGACTACAATTTCTCCAGTTTTTCTAAACTATGTTCTCCTAGGCTAAAGCAGTAAGCTTCTCCCTACTCTGCCATCTTAACCCACCCAGAAAGCATTTTGACTCTGTAGTTTACACTAGATTTTACTCTGCATAAAGAACTGAAAAAAAGATGAGCTGGTAGGCTCCAAATATAAAAAATAAGAAAATATAAAAGCTAATTTCCTGGTATGATCCATGTATTCTCTGTGTATGAGTTGAAATATTGCACTGTACTGCTTAAGTATCCAAGAGACTTGATTATTGTTTAAGGCCTTGTATATAGTCTTGAAGAACAGTGGTTTTTCTGCTTACTACTTGTTGAATTCTTTAGTTAGTGTGGGATTAGGCTTGTGATTATTAAATAAACTAAAATTATGTCATTGCAAAAAGTAAAAGAAAAATAAGGAAGGAAAAGACAGGGTAGGATGGGAAATAGCATTGTACTTTTAAATTGTTATATATGAAATACCTGAAATTTGTTCCTTTGTATAACTAAAACATATAAAAATACTTATAAAGATTAACAGTACAAGAGGGGAACAAGACATGAAAATAACTTCAAAAGTCATTTAAATTAATGACTTAAAATAGCCAAGTGCAACAACTAATCAAATGATACAAATTAAAACAAGAATGTAGTAATGTTTTGACTATAAAATTGTCAAAAGTAAGATAAGTTATATAATATCCAAGGGTGTTGAAGTAATAAAAACTCTTTCACAAACCAGTTGTGGGAGATTCAAATCAATTCAATTTTTTTATTAGGAAAATTGGATATTTTATATCAAAAGTCACTAGAATGAACCCTCATATACCATTAGTGACAATGCAACATGTATAGTTACTTAGAAAAAGATTCTAAATGTTCTAGTTCCTTGGAAATTTAAACATAGTGTTACCATATGACCCAGCTATTCCTCTTCTGGACATACGTGGGAGAAAATATTCCCATATAAAAACTTCTAAACAAATATTCATTGTAATATTTGTCATAAGAGACAAATGTTGAAATACTCTAAAAGTTCATTAGTTGGAGAATGAATAAATGAGACACAGTTTGTGCATACAATGAAATGTTACTTGGAAATAAAAACAAATAAAGTTATGATCCCACTTATATGAAACACCTATCATAGGAAAATGTGTAGAGACAGGAACAGGTTTCTCTTTAATGTTTACCTAGGACAGTGGTGAAGTGAGAATGTTAAGGTAGCTGGGGACAAACAACTGACCATTATAGTGTATGAGGTATCTTTTGGGGGTAATGAAAGTTTTCTAAAACTGATTGTAATTATCATTGCACAATGTGATGAGTAAACTAAAAATTATATTAATAGCTCAAATGGACAAAAATCATATTAATTGTATCTCAGCACAGTTACTATGAAAGTGAATGAAAGAAAAAAGAATAAAACCCCACATATTCAAGCATAAGAAGCAAGCTAGTAGACCAAGAGTGTCATGTTTAATGAAGTTTAAAATTTGCATACATTTTTATAGCATCTCATGTATAGTATTTTATGATATGGAAATATTTATTTACTCATTCACTCATTCAACCAATAATATGTGTTGAAGGCCTAGATGGAGCCCATGTTTTAGTCAGTGCAAGGCATTAGCCAGAAAAGTAAAAGCTATAAATGAGGTATGAGCTATAAGAAAGACATAGGTATGATGCTATTAAAGCTCAACTCTTTGTTATAGGTTCTGGGGACCATACCTGCCATCATTAAATTACAACCTGTTGGGAAAACATGGAATGAAAAAATAAATTGATAACTACTTAGTATATGTGATGTTTGTGCTTTGAGAAATATGATTAGATTAAAGCATAGGGGACTTCATTTAAAATAGAATGCATAGAGAAGACTTTTCTGAGGAGTAAAGATCTGAAGGAAGTAGAGCAGTTAATCATGATGATGTACATGCAGCAGTATTACATGTAAAAGTTGGTACAAGGGTGCTGAGAAGGGAGCATGCCAGACAATTAGGAAAACCTCACAGAAGTCATTGGAGCCTGTGCTGAGATTGTAATATAAATTTGAGGTCAAAGAGCTAAAAGTTTAAGAAAGGGCAGATTATGTAAAGCCTCTAGACTTGTGAAAAATAATTTTATTCTGAATGAAATGGAAGACATTGGATGATTGGATGGTGTTTAGCACAGGGACATGACCTATTTTGGGATTTTTCTGGCTACTGTGTTGACAACAGACTAGGTGGGATCATGTGCAGGGAAAAAGGATTGCATTTTTAGGAGGCTATTGGAGTAATATAAGATAGATATGATGGTGGCTTATATTAGAGTGTTAGCAGTTCAGGTGGATTATGGATATAGTTTGAAGATAGAGAAAACAGTATTTTCTGGGTTGTGACAGAAAGGAGACAACAACAAATTTGTGTTTGGGTCAACTACAAGAAGGCATTTACATTCAGAGAGAAGTCTTACGGAATAACACATTTGTTGGAAGAGTTTAGCTTTGAGATGTTAATTTTGAATTCCTTTTTAGACTCCTGTGTGGTAAGGCATAGCAGGAGCAGTAAGATATGTACTTTTGATTGAAAGAGGAACGTCCAAGCTGAGTCTATAAATTTTGGAGTTCTCAGTGAAAAAATAATTGCTGAATTCATGTGATCCAGTGATTCTGTCAAAAGAGACAAGGAAATGTTTTGAAGACTGAGCCTTATGGTTCACAACTTAGCTAAATAAGGGGAAGTGAGAAAAGGAAAATGAGTTGTAATCCTAGAAGGTTCACAGTGCATTTGATCTGATCAGTGTAGATGCAGGCATTTAATTCCATATTTGCTTTTTTTTAAAGATTTATTTTATTTATTTGAAATACAGATTACAGAGAGAGTAGAGACAGAGAGGTCTTCCACCTGTTGGTTTACTTCCCAGATAGCCACAATGGCCGGAGCTGTGCCAATCTGAAGTCAGGAGCTTCTTCTGGGTCTCCCATGCGGGTGCAGGGGCCCAAGGACTTGGGCCATCTTCTACTGCTTTACCAGGCCATAGCAGAGAGCTGAATCGGAAGAGGAGCAGCCAAGACCAGAACTGGTGCTCATATGGGATGACAGTTCTGCAGGCGGTGGCCTTACCTGCTGTGCCACAGCACCGGCCCCATATTTGCTTTTCATTGTTTTATATTATTGAAAAGTAAGACACAAACCCAGTGTCCAACTACAGTTAATTAGGGTAGATCCATTTAATGGGATATAACTCAGTGATTAAAATGCTGATAATGACATATTTTATTGACAGGCATAAAGTTTATTGCGTACTATTGACATGGCACATTCAGAAACATCCAGCAAGATAATTTTATAGGCAGTGTGGAGTTCTTTGGTTCTGAGGCATTTGTGGAACATTCCGAGTATCAATCTTAAGAGTTTAGGAAAGATCTCATTTAATACAGCAATCATTTAAGTTAGGTCTTATTACTCCCAGTTTTGTGATGAACTACTTGCAGCTTAGAGACTTTCTAAGGTAATCTCACTAAATCTTCAACACAGGTGGAGGACTGAGGGATTTATCTTTGTCTGTGACAAGTTCAGAGTGTTAAAAAGTAAGAAAGTGACTTCAGCTTGATCTTATGCTGGTTGATATAAATTCATTTCAAGCCCTATATGATTGTTCTTGACAGACATCCTGTTCACAGATTATATTATCAGAGGCATGCATTTGAAGTCAATGTTGGCATCACCAGGGTATTATACACGTTGACTATAAGTATCATTTCTTGCACTGTAGTGCTTTTGTAGAAGGGCAGGTGAGGATGAGTTTCATCTTTAGGAACTAGAGCTCATGTATGGGTTCAGATGAAGTGACTAATGAATGAGTCCTGAAGCGGAATCTCATTTTCTCCTGGATATCTCTGGAAAATCTGAGACAATTAGCTGTGGTCTTGTTGCCTTCTATCACTCCTAAAAGAGAAAAAATCATGTTTCCTATGAAAAATAAAGCTTCATAGGGCAAGAAATTGTGTTATTTTATTCATTAATGCATTCCCTTTTCTAAAACACTTCCTGTAACATAGTACACTGTTAATAAATATTTAATGATCACATCAGTATCCTTGGAAACTTGAAACAAGGCAAAATGTCAAGCACGGTTTATTCTTCTAAGCCAGTAGTCCCTGGCTCTAGCTATACTGTAAAAACTCTCAAAAACATTTTAAAAGTACAAATGACTGTACTTCAATTTAATTGAAATAGCACAGATTCTAGCCATCAGCATTTAAAAAATCTCCCTAGAAGATACCAGTGGGCGCCTAGAATTAAGGAGAGATGATTTAATCAACCACAAACGACTCAGGCTGCCCAAATGATATAGGTGCTGATTCTACTCCTTAGCACTTGCGTGGCTTTCTTATGCTTCCTAGGTTGGGGTTCTGTTTTCTCTTTGGCCAGACTCTGGTCTCAGAACCCTACCTACTTAGCATCTTGTTCCCATTTTAGCTAAGGCGTCTTCTGAAGTCCAGAAGAAAAGTCTCAGTCTACCTTGAGGACTTAGGTCGGTATATAAGTATATTTGATGTACTTTATGTGTTCAGTGGCCTGATTTTGTAAGCAATGAGGACCAGCATGATAGTGGTGTTTTGTCTCATTTGTTGAGAGAGGAGTCAGAAGCTAGAACCGTAACATGTCCTGGCATCTCTGTTTCTTATACATTTGAAATCGGAGAAGACCCCCTAAAATCTACACTAAAATGTGGCCCTTAAAGTTCCCTAGAAATGCTATCTGAGGTGCCACATGTGCTACTGGAATTTGGGGTGCCATATGATTTCACCACAGGCTTATTACTAAATCCCCAATATTAATAAGCCCGAGAAGGTTCTTGCCTGATATTTAGAGAAGAATTCTAAATATTGGCATAGATAAACAAGGTAGCATGGTATGTTTTAAGCTTTTATTTCATGAGAAAGATGCATAGGAGAGTGAGAGTTTTATTTGAGAGAGAGAGAGGTAAATAGGGGTTCATACCAAGCACCAGGAACCAGCCATGTGGAAGAGCATCTAGGCTTGTATCTGGGCTAGGAAGCCTAGAGCACATGGCCCCTCCTGACAAGAGGCCAGGGAAGAAGAGAGCCGGGGCCGGGCCACACCATGTCCTGGCTTTTAACCCACTTCCAAAGGGGAATGTTTAATTAACCTGATTGGCTGGTGGGCACCCAGGTGTGGCCAGGTAGGGGAATAAGGCCACACATGGGCGTGGCAAAGGCATCAGGTAGGGGCATGAAGTCACACTGGGGCGTGGCAAAGGCGTGGTCTTCCAGTTCACAAATCTAATCAATTTTAACTTGTATGCCTGTATACTTCACATTGATATTTCCTCTGTTGGGTAATTGAAAAATGTGCATTCTTTTGATACTACATAAATTATTATGATTATAAGACTGAGTAATAAAACATATAATCACAAATCTCTACTGATTTAAGTGCTCCAGGGTGTCATGCACATAATTTAAACTATAATTTAAAGGGATGTATCAGGTCACATTCCTACTTACCCATATCCATATCAGAGAAGACATGTTGTCTTATAAAGAGAGTAGATTATGAAATGAAACCTTCTGAAAGTCATAGTTAACATTTCAGTCCAATTGTCACCCTTTATTTTCTCAGAATATCAGAAACTCAACTACGGATAAATATAAAGCACTTGTTTTGCCTTGTTCTAAGTCTATGAATTGGACAGAAAATCCCTATGGGGTTTTTTTTTTTTTGATTATGGATTATCCCTTTACCATGCCCTCACTGTATATTGTGACAAGAAGGTTGTTATGAAATGGTATTTTTTATACAGAGTTCAACCAATGGTACTAGAACAACAACAACAAAAAATACTAAAATGGATAAAGTATTACACTGTAATTAACACACAATTATTCTTAGGTGTTTAAATTTTAACTGAAAAGTGATCCCTGTTAGGAATTGGAAAACGTTATGTTGAGTGAAATAAGCCAATCCCAAAGGGACAAATACCACTTGTTCTCCCTGATAGGTGACAACTAACTGACCACCAAAAAGGAAACCTGTTAAAGTGAAATGAACACTATGAGAAATGGTGACTTGATCAGCCCTCGCCCTGACTGTTGATGAACAACTTAATATGTTATCCCTCTTAGTATTTTTGTTTGTTCTACTTAATACTTTTGGTTGAATACTGTAATCAATACACAATTCTTCTTAAGTGCTGAAACTTAACTGAAAGTGATCGCTGTTAAATATAAGAGTGGGAATAAGAGAGGGAAGAGATGTGCAATTCAGGACATGCTCAAGCTGACATGCCTCAAACGGTAGAGTTAGAAACATACCAGGGGATTCCAATTCAATCCCATCAAGGTGGCATGTACCAATGCCATCTCACTAGTCCCAGTGATCCATTTCTGTTCACAATTGATCAGAATGATAGGACTAAGAACCAAAGGGATCGCATAAACAAGACTAGTGTCTGCAAATACTAGCTGATAGAATAAAAAAGGGAGAGAATGATCCAACATGGGAAGTGAGATACACAGCAGACCCATAGAATTGCAGATGCCCTAAACAGCACTCTGGCCTCAGAATCAGCCCTTAAGGCATTCAGATCTGGCTGAAAAGCCCATGAGAGTATTTCATGCATAGAAAGCCAAGACACTCTGGGGGGAAAAAAAAAAAAAAAAAAAAAAAAAAAAACCTAAATGAAAGATCTCCGCGAGTGAGATCCCAGTGGAAAGAACGGGTCATCAAAGAAGGAGGTACCTTTCTCTGAAGGGAGGAGAGAACTTCCACTTTGACCATGGCCTTGTCTAAATATGATCAGAGTCGGTGAACTCAGGGGGCTTCCATAGCCTTGGCAGCTCATGACAAGAGCCTAGGGTGATTACTGATGCCATAAACAAGAGTGTCAATTTGTTAAGTCAACAACAGGAGTCACTGTGCACTTACTCCTCATGTAGGATCTTTGTCCTTAGTGTGCTGTACATGGAGATTTAATGCTATAACTAGTACTCAAACAGTATTTTTCACTTTATGTTTCTGTGTGGGAGCAAACTGTTGAAATCTTTACTTAATGTATGCTAAACTGATCTTCTGTATATAAAGAGAATCGAAAATGAATCTTGATGTGAATGGAAGGGGAGAGGGAGTGGGAAAGGGGAGGGTTGCGGGCAGGAGGGACGTTATGGGGGGGAAGCCATTGTAATCCATAAGCTGTACTTTGGAAATTTATATTCATTAAAGTTAAAAAAAAAAGAAAAAAAAGAGAAATTATATTTTTTTTGCCATTTGAAATAAGGATGCAATGGGGAAAAAGACTGTACAATCTTGTGGGACTCTCACTCGTTGTGACAGTAGAAAATTGTTTTTGAAACAAGGAGGAGACAGGCCTGTGTTAAGATGAGACAGACACTTTTTTTGTTCAATTGTACATTTTTAAGTATAGTTTTTGCAAATGAGACCTGCAGTCAATTCCTTACCTCTACAGGTTGAATTGCATATGCTTGGCCATTCTGAACATAATTTTAGGTAACTGCAGCCAAAACGAGCTAATTAATTTTGCACAATAACATTGACCTAGAAAGGCTTCAGGTTGAGGATGCTTATTTAATCTAAAGGTGGAACATGAATAGGCCATTTACTTGAATTTCACTTGTGCCCTGCAATCTATTATATTAAATGAGGACAGCTGTTCTTAATGATATTAATTTGGTCAGCAAAGTTCAAATATTATCCAAATAAATAGAGAATTTTGCACATGTCTTATGCTGTGTCTGAGTGATGAAAATTAGAGAGCTGGATAAATTACATTAAAAAGCTCTGTAATTGTCACTCTAGGCTACTTATAGAATTGGCATGTACCAAGGAAAGCTACATCCATTATTTTTAAAAGATTGTAAAATCCCAGAATATTGGTAAGGGCAAATTTGGAGATGATATATCCCAAAGGAAAAGATTAATTGCATGAAATAGCAGACTGATAAAGTTCATACTATCAATTGAAAAAATATGTGGTACATGTTGATTTCAGTAGTGTTCTCAGTTATGTTTCACAGAATTTTCACATTAATAAAAATAGGATAATAATACTACCATGTTGTATACAGAATTCCAAGCTTTCCATTTTTCCCTCTCTTGGTACACACATATCTTCTCCCAGTGACTTAATGAAGCACTGAACAGTTGACTAGAATTTAGGTGAATTCAAAGTGTGAGAAGACACATGACAAGGAAGTATAAGTAGCCTCCAGCCAACAGCCAGCAAGGAGAAGGGGATCTCAAACCTAAAACACAAGAAACTAGATTCTGCCAAAAATATTTGTAAGCTTGAAAATGAATTCTTTACCAGAATCTTTAGAGAATAGCATGGCTTGAGTGACATCTTAAATGTCAGATCTGGAGCAAAGGGTTCAGTGACGCCCTCTTGGACTGCTGACTTTCAGAACCTTGAAATAATTCATGGGTATTATTTGAAAACATGAAGTTAGAGGTAATCGGTTATATAGCAGTAGAAAACATAAATGGTCACATAAAAATTTTTTAGCTCATGTTCATGAAGTGTAGAATGGCATAATATCAATATTTTTGCAAGAATATTAAGGGTGGTGGTAGGTAACTCGTTGTTTTTGCTTTGGGCATAAGTGTAGTGGTTGTGATACTGAGATATTTCATTATTTAGTGAGAAGATATACTCATCCATCTGTTGTTTCTGTCTGTGTATAACAACATGAAATTGCCAAATTACATAGGATCCCAGACGTGAAATCTGAATTCTTAGGTCATTCTGTTGCTGTGCTTTATCAAATACTGTTTATATGCTACCTCAGATATACTTAGCACTTCTCTGAGGAGCTTTGTCCAGGTGCAGTGTCTAACTTAGTTTCTGACTCTGTGCCACCATGTCCAACAAGTTCAATGCAAGTACAGTCGGATAACACATTACTTAATGCCAGCACTGCCTGCTCTTGTCTCCTGTCCAGAAATCACCCAAGCGTCAGACACTGCTGAATGTGCTTCCCACCTATGCACAAACAACCCAGTAGTGTGTATGTGTTGGGGCAAGGGTGGTAGTTACAACCAGTCAGGCTCACCTTGAATGACGGAGACAGAAGTTCAATGAATAAATTCTTTCTTCTTCCCACTAGCCAGCTTGTCCTAGGGCATATTGGTTCATGTATGATCTCAGAAAATATTCTCACCTAATTGAGTAAACAGGGACTGGCTTGGTAGTTCCCACTTGTATTTAATATTTCATCTATCATAGCTTACTTTTCTTTCCTTTCCACGAGATGAAACCCACACAACATGCAATAGCCCTTGAGTTTTCCTGAGGTTCTGTCTTCTGGGCAATGCAGCTATAGCCTATGACTTTTGTATGGATTCTGGATTTTCTTTAATAATTCAGATGGGATTACTTAACCAACTGGATGTGTATTTCTAATTTATGATTAAACAGAACATGCCAAGCCTTCCATTTTAATTTTTTTAAAGATTCACTTATTGATATCTGAAAGGCAGAGTTACAGAGGGGCAGAGGCAGAGAGAGAGAGATGTCTTCCATCTACTGGTTCACTCTCCAAATGGCTGCAATGGTCAGAGCTGGGCTGATCAGGAGCCAGGAACCAGGAGCTTCTTCTAGGTCTCCCACGCAGTTGCAAGGGCCCAAGGACTTGGGCCATCTTCCACTGCTTTCTCAAGTCATAGCAGAGAGCTGGATTGGAAGTGGAGCAGACAGGATATAAACAGGCACCCATATGGAACGCTGGCACTGCAGGTTGCAGCTTTACCTACTGTGCCACGGTGCTGGCCCTGGCTTCCCCTTCTAGAACCAACCTTCAGTCTCCCTTTATATATTTGAATGATGTTTGAATAGTTTATCACTCAGTTGACTATATCTTACTTTAATTTTTTTGGCTTATTTATTTATTTGTTTAATCTTGACATGCAGAATTAGACAGAGACAGAGAGAAAGGTCTTCCGCTGGTTCACCCCCCAAATGGCCGCTATGGCTGGCGCACTGCACCAATCTGAAGCCATGAGCTAGGTGCTTCCTTCTGGTCTCCCATGTGGGTGCAGTGCCCAAGCACTTGGGACATCCTCCACTGCCTTCCTGGGCCACAGTAGAGAGCTGGACTGGAACAGGAGCAACCGAGACTAGAACCTGGTGCCTATATGGGATGCCGGCGCCTCAGGCAGAGGATTAACCAAATGAGCCACAGCGCTGGCCCGTTTGGCTTATTTTTATTGATTAAAATTAGCTGATGTTTTCCTTGATTTAAATTCAGGCTAAGGGGAGCAGGCATTTAACCCACATCAGTGTACCTGTTTAAATTTCCATCTGTAGCGCCTGACTCTGGCATTCTACCAATGTAGATCCAAAGAGTCAATGATGATGGTTAAAATAATTGTGTTTCTGTCGCCCACATGGGTAGACCTGGATTGCATACCTCTAAATCATGACTCTTAAGCATTAGGTAAGGTATTTTTCCCACTGTCCAAATCTGATCACTGTGCTCATGTGTCAAAACCCTTTAATGCTACCTCTTTACCCTCAGAATGAAGTCCAAATTCATGAGTATGACATATAAACATATCGTCAGTATGTTCCTTTATTATTCCTAGAACATGTTTTTCTTGTCAGGAAATCAATTTAGTTGGTTGTGACCAGCATCTTCTTTTAAATGAAAAATAATAGAGTAGAATATAATAGAAAATATTGGGGTTCGTTTCACATAGTAAAGATGTTTCTGGAAACATTTGTTTCAGTTGTAAAGGTAATGAATTTCTTGCTGAAGATCATAGTGAGAAGAGTTTGAGAGCTATTGCTCTTTACTGTGATCACATGATACTCTACTTGCTCTGCAATCTCCAGCCTTTTGAACGTTTTTAAGTTCCTCAAATTTTCCACACATTCTCTTTGCACATGAGCTATTTGATCCTCTGTGTGTCTGAGCATGTGTGACAAAAATTTCTCCAAATATTTACCCTAACTATCTCTAAGGGATGGAGTTACAAATAGATCTTTTCTGCTATATTCTTTTCTGTTATTTTTCAATATTCCAATAACAGTTTTGTCTCACACAAAATCTTAAATACATAAGAAGCTGATAGTGTCACTGAAGATAAGGACAAGAATAATACAATTATTTTAAAGGAAATACTAGGTGTCACTTTTTAGTTCACAAGGGGTAAGCAATAAAAAGGTGAGGGTAGGCTCTGGAGAGAGATGACTAGTAAGCTTGAGCTTATAAAATATGTAGCAAACTGTTAGGCAAAAGAATGGATAAAATATTCCAACTGTTGGAAATACCACATACAAGGTACAGAGATCTGAAATCATGTCATGGGAAAGATTTATAAATTGCTGTGACTAGATGGGATATGATATTGTAGGTGAGGTGCATCATGGGAGATGCATATCTAAGAGTCTTTTCCCTGTAGACAATAATGACTCAGAGTGTTTGCAAGCAGTAACTGAATTGCCTGGATCAAGGTTTAGAAATGGTGACTCTGGCAGGACTGTGGAAGATGGAATATCTCTAGAAGAGGAGGAACTTGCATAGCTGCCATCTGCCTTTGCCTTCATCTGTTGACAGTCCCAAGCCCAAGAGTGCTTACTGGTTTGCGAGTCTGCAAGTGTGCTCTGTGCCTGGAGGCAGCCTCAGGTAGGTGGAGCTTCCATTACTCAGAGCTGGATCTAATTGGCCCCGGTGGGATCTTGATGATACCCACTTGGGGGACAGACATGGAGTGTGGGAAAGAGGGGTGAAACTAAATCTCAGGGGATATATGATTACTTTAAGCACTTTTTTCTTCATGACAAAGTGGGCACTGCTCAGAAAACAGCACAATAAACATATTTACTACAACTCCTAGTATCTGTTCCTTCCACCAGTGAAAAGAACTGAATTATCTGTCAGGCATCATAAATGGCCTTGAACTGGGTACTGTGTCACAGGTGATCTAACCCTGGCACTCTCCCAATGCCTGACTGCTGACAATCTAGCCGAATAACGTGGGATCTTTCTCTTGGCTTCCTCAAGAGCAAGCCTGACAATGGGATCAATGTAGGCTTTACAATCCAACTGCAGTTACAATCCATGTTCAATCACTGGCAAAACTCAGTGTCCCTACCCTGGGGTAGAGACATTTCATGGATAGATAGAGACATTTCATGAGATCACCACTGTCAGTTTCTGCGGCTTAGGCTCTAAAACAATGATGCTGGTGATGACACTGTTGGTGCTAATAGGAATACAGTGACCTTGAAAGGCAATACAACTAATATGTGTTATTTGTAGGTGTTTTTCCTAGTTGCTTTACATTCATTGACCTATTTAACATTGACATTTTGAGGAAAATGAAACTGAGGCTTAGAGGGGTTAATTTTTCGGAACTCATAGATGTAGTGAGTAACAGAGCTGAGATTTGAGCCCAAGAGTGTGTGGTGCCAGGTTCCACATGTTAACCACTCTCAGAGATCACTATGATAGCAGTGGTGCACCTTTTGTATTTATTTTATTTTAATTTTGTATCTAATCTGAGGGTTGTTCCTTAGAAGATGGAAATGTCGCTGACCATTTTGCAGATTTTATTAGTGATGTTACTAAAACTTCGCTGTATGAGTTTATTCCTACAATTATTGATGCCACTTGAAAAAAGAATTTCTCAATCACTTGCCAGTTGGGAAACTTGAAAAAAAATGATTACACTGAAAGTTGTTGTTATAAATAAAAAGTTATTATATGTTTAATTTAAATTACTTCCAGCAGCAGTTACAAACCCCTCATCACACTTCTTCCTAACTTACCTAATACTGGAAAAGGAGAAAGATCATGCCACTTTTTTTATCAGCTGGAAATAAGTAATTCTGATTTTAATATTACAGTTATTGTGCTATAGCAAAGATGTGTTTGACATTTTTTTTCCTTGTGACTCATTGTCAGCCAGCCATTTGCTATGACACTTGTAATGCCGGCACAGGCAATCTCCTTAGGATTCTTTACCCAGATAAAGGATGCGACCCAAAAGCATTTGAAAACAGCTTCTTGAGAATATATTGAGTACCTAATACAGTGCTATGTCATATGTGTGCAATGTCATATGTACTAAATTATTCTCCGATTAACTGTCAAACTCTGCTAGCCAACCAGACACGTTGCAGACCTTTGAGAAAGTGTTGTAGTAAAGTCAGTTTACACGCTTGGAATGAATGTGGAATACTTTTGCATCTCTTCCCTCACTCAGGTGAGAAGATTCTCCTCAATGATATGGAGGTTTATACTTCTCCACTACCCTTTGCCAACAGGAGGAAGTGATACCCACTTAATACCTTGCTAATATTTCTGCCTAGAAGAAGCATATCCTGCAGTTTCTGTCTAGCCAAAACTTTGTGCAGTCCTAATCTGCTATGTCATCTCATTTAATTGAATTATCACACAGGTCAAAGTGGGCACAGATGATATTATTCTCATTTTACTGAGAAAAAAGTGAGGATCACAGAAGTTGAGATACTCATGTTCTCACAGACAAACCAAGTGATCTTATATTTTAAGCCAGGACTTTCTGATGTTTCTTTCCTCAGTGTCTTACAGTTTTCCATTATGTTGATCTCCTTGGACATTCAGTAAAATTTGGCTTATCTCTTTCATTGGGTGTGTGTTATTTCAATCTGGTGAATATATTGATATGTATTTATTTATTATATTTCCACTGAGTTTTGACTCCATTACACTAAAATGGTTGATTTTTCTCACTTCTCTGTTTCCCATTGTGCAGACCATGGGATGTATGATTCTTTATGATGTGAAGAAATTGAATATGCATTTAGGAGATGACTACACATAAACATACCACACATTTTCCATTGAATATTTAGAAATTGAACTTTCTTTCTCTTGGCTTTCTACTTCATTAAATAAATTAATATTCTGGACCAAATATCCAGTGAATATCTAAGTATTTTTTCCAAAAAAGTTTTCAAGGGTCAGTGCTCCAATCAGATTGAAAGAAAAAAAGTGGCATAAGGTGTTCCAGTGAAGGGTGACCAGACACCATGTGGCTGTTCAACAAATGCTATTAATAAACCTTTATAATCACTACCGGGAAAGTTTTCTTTACCCTTTGCCCTTGCAATGCATTGCAAATTGAATAGACAGAGCATTTCCATTTGACAGATGCAGAAATTGAGACTTGAAGAGTTTAGGTACCATGGATAAGGTTACATAACTAGTAAGTTTAAGTATAGGAGCTGGGTCTAGCGTCTGGATCTGAACTCCCTGTCCATGTTGCCTTTTAGAAAAATCCATATACCTAGTAACTCAAGCTAGTATTCTGGAATTCAGTCTATAAATTCTCCCTTTCTCCCTAAGTACCTTTTCAGGATTTTTTAAAATAACTACCAATGCCTTAGTCTAGACCACTATGGATTTATGCACTTTGCAACTGTGGGTCTCTCTGCTTCTGATCTTCTTTTCTAATTTGTTGTTTATAAAATATTTTTAAAGATTTATTTATTTATTTGAAAGTCAGTGTTACAGATAGAGAGGAGAGGCAAAGAGAGGGAGATGTCTTCCATCCTATGGTTCACTCCCCAATTGGCCGAAACGGCTGGAGCTGCGCTGATCTGAAGCCAGGAGCCAGGAGCTTTTTCCAGGCCTCCCATGTGGGTGCAGGTGCCCAAGGACTTGGGCCATCTTCTACTGCTTTCCCAGGCCATAGCGGAAAGCTGGATTGGAAGTGGAACAGCCGGGTCTTGAACCGGCGCCCATATGGGATGCAGGCGCTTCAGGCCAGGGCGTTACCTCACTGCGCCACAGTGCCGGCCCCCATAAAATATTAAGTTACTTATGTACCTGCTTGAAACTCTTAACTGATTCTATAATTTCTTGGCTTGGTACTTAAGACATGTGCCAGGCTTATTTGATTATACCCTTCCCCTCTTTCAGCATTTACTAGTACTTCATTCTCAGCAGTCGCTCTGTTATTTCTAGACCATTGCCTATAATGATGCCCTGGACTCCATGGAATTTTCTTTCCTTCCTCAGCCTCTTTCCCATCTTCTTCATATATACTTATTCCTTAGCCCTCTCAGTTGGTAGTGACTTTTCTTAGAAGACTTCACTAATGCTTCAAGTTCACTAGAGGGGACTTTTCCATACTGAAATAACCCCTCATTATTAGAGCATACATAAAAGTGCAGTGTAATTTTCATATATATTTCTCATTAGGTCATGGCTAAATTCAGATGAGCAGGACAATATAGCATGGTTCTTCTTTAAAGCTCCTTGGGGAACTGAAGGGTATATGACTGGAGCACTGTTATGAGAGTGAGAGGACCTGCCACGTAGGGTAAGGATAAGCAATGCTACGGATCTGCCTTCTATTTGAAGCCATATTAGGCTTGACTTTTATCTGTAGTATTTGAAAATTTGAGTAACAGTGGATGAGTAACAACTTGACAAGAAAATAGGCAACCTCTTCTTTAAAATGTTTACTTTAAACTTGAATCAGACTTACCAAAGGAAGAAGGTTAGTATTATGTAATGAAAATATAATTATGTTCCTTACCATAGTCTTTCTGAAAAACCATCTCAAATACAACAATAGTTTATTATTTGTTTTCTGTTTTCAGAGTAACATAACTGTTTCAGAAAAACTGTAACTGTTCAAATCTATCATTATTTGTTACACATAATTATATTGTGATATGCTCTGTAGTCTACAAGGGACAATGCCGACTTCTCACTGGTAGACACCATTGTTTATGCTCAGTACCCAGCATAGTGTGTTAGTCTATTAAACCTTTGAATAATGTATTCATATTTTCACATATATTAATGTGTTTGATTCTTATAACAGGCATGGCTGTCAGTGCTCATATTTTCCCAAACAAAAATAAAAAATGCTTAGAGATATAACACAATGGATAAACTTGCATTTATCAGGGGTATATTTTGTGAGCTCTCTTGGAGCATGTTTGATTAATAATAGCTAATCCTATTTCCCTTTACAGAAGTTGATTTTTGGTTTTTTTTTTTTAATTTTTTTATTTATTTGACAGGCAAAGTTACAGACAGTAAGAGAGAGAGAGACAGAGAGAGAAAGGTCTTCCTTCCATTGGTTCACTCCCCAAGTGGCCGCAACGGCTGGATCTGTGCCGATCCGAAGCCAGGAGCCAGGAGCCTCTTCCTGGTCTCCCATGTGGGTGCAGGGCCCAAGCACCTGGGCCATCCTCCACTGCTTTCCCAGCCACAGCAGATAGCTGGACTGAAAGAGGAGCAACCAGGACTAGAATCGGCGCCCATATGGGATGCTGGTGCTGTAGGCTGAGGATTAACCTAGTGTGCCAAGGTGCCAGCCCCAGAAGTGGACCTTTGTTATAGTCACAAATTTTATTTGTTTCCACAGATTTAGATTCAGAGCTGAAATCATTGGAAAGATAGTGGAGGGACTCAGAGATCAAGTGCTATATAAGTAAAGGATGGAGACAGCACTTTGCAGATAGGCTGGATGATGGGAGAGAATAAGGAGAAAGAATATCAATTATCAAAGCCCTTTTCTGTGATACCTATGAAAATTTATGTCTCACCAATATATTTACTATATGTTAATTCTTTCTGATGAATCTGAACAAGTGCTGCCTGAGACATATTACCAGAGGTGAACATTTCAGTACTGAAACATTTAGATAGTAGGTGATGGTAAGAATTTGTTTATTATTTCTGCAAATATTTACTGAGTATTTCTAAATGTAAAACACTAGGAATGAAGCAGTGAATAAGATTTCCAAGGTCCCTTTACTTGTGCAAGTTTCTTTCCTGTAGTAGAGCCAAAAATAATACAGCAAACACAATAAAGCTTATAATAAGTGTTTTGAAAGGAAAACAATAAAATAAAATTTTGTGATCAAGAATAAAATGCAGTTGTGGGTAATTTCTCTAGGATGGTCACAGATATCATCTCTGAGGGGTCATGTTCAAGGAAAGATCTAAAAATGCGAAGGAACAACCCTAGTTAAAAGAAATAGGAAAACTTAGGGAGCAGCAAGTAAAATACATTGAGGCAAGAAGGCATTTGCATGCTCTAGAAATCATCAGAAGACCAATATGATTTAAAAAGTCATGGTTGACATTAGATGATATAAACTAGAGAATTTATAAAACTTCCTAAGTTAACATTCTTCCCAGTCACTTTTATGTCTCAAAATGATGATAAAATGATCATGGTATTTTCATGGAACTATCTTTTAGGGTGGTAATGAGCAATGTCAATTCTGAAATGAAGTAGTTTTGAGTATAAAATTTTAATTAAGAAGGCTTCTGTATATCCTTCTAGCATGCATAGAATTATCCTTTTTTCTGTGACACTGGCTGATGTCTTATCTCATACCACTGTCTATTTTACCTTGTTTCCTTTTCCAAGAGGATGGAAAGTGTTTTATTTCTTAACCATAAATGACAGTAGCGCATTAATGTGATGAATAGCTTTAATTTCAATAAGTGTATTCAAACCTGAAGAAGGCCAGCACTGAAGCATTCTGCTGATACGTTCCGAAAGCAGTGCTTCTATCCATCAATAAAGCTTATCAATCCATCAGGAACCCTCAAAAGCAGAAATTGAAGTGCAAAAATGAATGTTTTTTTTAATAAAAGAAGCAGTTTTTCTATGTTGGTCTTTGCTTTGCCTATGACAAAGAATTAGATATCCTTCTGCCTATGAATTAGGCTAGGAAAGCAGTTCCTCACAGCCTGTCAGTTTTTATCGTGTTGGAAGGGAATAAAACATTGCCATCTTGAATCACATTTCTACACTCACAAATTAAGCTAATTATGAGGTACAGAAGCTACCTCATTCATGATTCTTAGCCATTCTAAAAATTGAAGTACTTAGAAATCCATAAGCACTGGTCAGAAATGAAATACCAATACCACGATGGAGTGGCCTTTCACCACATTTGCCAAAGGAATAACCCTCCTCCAAGTATCCCTTTGCATGGTACATACCCATAAAAACATACTCGTTGTAAATATTAATGAGAAGAGCATAATCAGTGTCAGTATTATGGGTTTTTGGCCAAATTTTCTGTCTGGATCAGGATCTTGATGCTACCACTGTATGACTCAGTTTCCTCATGTGTAAATTGTGATAATAGCTTATAGTATTGCTGTGAGGATTGAATTCATGCTTATAAAATCTATAAAATCATTTCTTGGCACCTAGTAATCTGTCAATCAATGTTAGCTTCTTTTAGTTCTACTCTTATATTTAATAATTGAAGAAATTGTATACAGATTATAAGAACTCACCTTGTAGTAGAAAGTCCCTTTGAAAATTTACCATAATAGGCTACATTTCTTCTAAAGTCATATTAATTTAACAGAAAGTGCACACACACAGACTATTAGATATTTGTTTATATAATTACTGGAATATTCTTTCAGTCTCTTTTTTTGTTAGAAGCTTTTTCTTAAAAAACTGTTCTTTTTTAAAGTAATCCAAGAATATAAAAATTCTGTATTCTCCCAAAAGAAAACTCTCAAAATATGGCAGTGACTTCTTATTTGACATCACAGCATCTTATTCATGTAACCAATTATTTTGTCTAGAAAAATAAAGCGTGATTCTATAAGAAGATTATGTGTCATTTCAGTGAGGATATATCCTCTCTCACTGTTTGCAAGTGTATATTTTTTCTAATTTGTGCACTCTAAGGCAAACAAAGATACATAAATTCAAGAGCAGATAAAAACTGCACTCTGAGTGTAAGTTAGCAACAACAACTTGAAACGGAAAAGAAAACACATTTGGAGGCTGCTGAGATATAAGGTAATACTGTATAGAATATGTAAACCAAGTCAGGAAAAAGAGAATATCAGTCAATGAACAAGTGAATGATGAGGCCAAGCAAATATTTTCAAGTTTGCTTTACCTGCAAATCTGGCTGGACTGAAGGACCATTAAACTTCATTTCATAGACATCATTCAAATTTCTTATCGATGTTACTGTGTCTTATTGCAGAGAGAAATTTTGGAAGTTGGAATCAATACTCCCTTAAATCAGTACTCCATAGTGTTTCCAATGATCATACACATGTCATCTTCTGTGCCAGGCTTTTGGCAAGCTGTAGTATGTGTCAGCAATTCACTGATTATTGTGGTAGCTAGCATACATAAAGGAGCTCTGGACATGCATTTATAATAAGCTTCCTAATAGCCACCCTTAATTCTTTCCAAAGAACTCAGAGAAAACATTTATCTAAATTGTATATATTAAGAAGTGATTTCAACTGAAATGTGATACTTTATCATTTAGATGTGCCACATAGGTGCAGTACATCCAACAAATACCCATTTGAACTATCAGAAAGATACAGTGTTGTTTTCTGCATTTGTGAACATGAAATATATGTTTATAATAAATAATTGAAGATATAAACCCATGCATAATTTTTCCATAATATGCTTGTTAGATAAACTTTTTGAAGACTCCTCTTACGTATGGATTTCTAAATGTTTTTTTGCATGAAAATATTTGTCTTTTAATTCAGCTACTTTAATACCAGTGTCCATGAAATTTTTAAAGATTTATTTATTTATCCATCTATGTATTTATTTGAAAGGCAGAGTTACAGGGGAGAGGGAGAGACAAAAAGAGAGAAATGGGGGAAGATTTTCTTTCATTCACTGGTTCACTCCCCAGATGGCCACAATTGCCAAAGCTGAGCCAGGCCGAATCCAGGAGCCAGGAACTCCATCCAGATCTCACACAAGGTTGGCAGGAGTCTAAGCATGTGGGCCTTCCTCTACTGCTTTCCCAGATATGTCTGCAGGGAGCTGGCTCAGAAGCAGAGCAACCAGGACTAGAACTGGCACTCCAATATGGCGTGCTGGTGCGGTAAGAAGCAGCTTAACGTGCTGCTACACAACACTTGCCCTCGACAAACTTTTCAAAGTACACCCGTATTCCAAAACTCACATTTGAATTTACCTTCATGTTTATGTAGGTTATAGCTTGTAAAACGCATAATGGTTAATTGCAGAACACAGAAGAAATTTTAAAAAGTGTTAAAATAGTACAATCATCCTAAGAAAACATGCATTTAAAAAAATAAGATTCATTTAAATAGAATTCATAAGAATGTCTGTGTTTATAAGGCACAAATCTATAGCGATATTACAAAAAGTGAATATGTTTGTAATTGCTCATATTGGAGTGAAATAGGTTGTGTCAAACTAGGTAATACCGTTAAAAGTTTATACAATTCAATAACTCACAAGAACACAAGTAAGAACTTTAAAAACAAAGAATATCTATTCATAACCAAGTATAGGGCTTGGTAAAACTTCTCTCAAGTATCATCTTTTAAAAATTTTATCAAATATGCTAGAGAAAAGACTAAATTGTCTTTCTATCCTACTTATATGAAAGAACATCACATCATTTTCATAGGATATAGCAACCAAATAGTATGCAGTCAAAAATGTGATACTGTTATAGAGGTGAGTCAGAAAGCTAATTAATTAAAAAAATTTCATGTTTCTAAATTTAATGACTTGTGTTATTAATCATCTTTATAATTTTAGTCATTTTCTTCTAAATATCAATGTGCTTACATAATTTTATGCTTTTAACTTTTTAGCGATTTGTTTAAAAATATAAAAACTTTCAAGTTTCACAAAACTTGTTCCCACTACATAGCCTATCTTATATACAAATTTGTGCCTTGCCATATTTCCATTCAAAGTTGCATTGTAAGTAATGCATTGCAATCACTGAAAGTATTATTAAGTATGGAAAATATTGCTATATACCAACATTAGCTGTTACCATATCATTAGGCATCAGTTAATTTGCATTATTCACTGTGAAAATTAACAAGATGATTATTATGAATATATTTGATAAAAATATTTTTGCTCTTATAATTACATTTTCATAAACTATGTTTTTAGAAGTAGAACTGCTGAGTCAAAGCTTATGGTTGTCTGTCTCTATCTCTATCTATCTCTATCTCTCTATTTCTATCTCTGTATCTATCTGTCTTTCCTAAGTCACTTTTAGAATGTGTTTGGAAATTTGCATTCCCATCAACACATCCTCATCAGTACTGAAATTAAACATAATGCTTGCAGGTTTGATGTGTAAAATGAGTTATATTTAAATTTACATTTTTCTCATTAGTTGACTTTCAACATTTATATGACTACTATTGAAAATTCACTGTTTATATTTTAGAAGTTTTTTTTTTAATTTTTATCTTATGTTTTCCTTACAGAGTTATATAAATAACCTATCTAGGCATTTCACCTATAGCTTAATGTTTTCATAATATCATCTATGTGGACTATGATGCATTAATTAAGCCACATAATTTGCAAGTTGTTACATCACTGGTCATCTGAAAGTGACACTAAGAAAACAATAGGAAAAAAAAGGGAAAGTCTCCTATATAATAGGATTATTTTCAGTTTCTTTTATTTTATCCATGAAAAACATGAGTGATAAAAGTAATGAAAATACAAAGCAAGGATGAACTAATGGTGATGGTAGTGACACTAGAAAAGCAAACAGAAACTGTAACTACATATAGCGATCATAATAAATGGGACTTGCCTCATTATGATTAGGTTATATAGCTATTCTATTATGGCTTTGAAAATAACAATTAAAATATCTCTACAGAAAATCAACTAGTATTTTCTATAAAACTCTTTAGCTTCTGCTTTTCCCTTTTCCTCCTTCTAAGACAATTTCCATACATAATTGATGATAAAGAGAGTTGCTTGATATCTATCTTCTTTTTTTTTAACTTTTTCTTTAAAAAAAAAAAGATTTTATTTTATTTTTATTTGCAAGTCAGAGTTAAACAAAGAGAAGGAGGGGCAAAGGGAGGTAGAGAGAGAACTCTTCCATCCGATGGTTCACTCCCCAGTTGGCTGCAACAGCTGGAGCTGTGCCAATGCAAAGCCAGGAGCCAGGAGCTTCCTCTGGGTCTCCCACATGGGTGCAGGGGCCCAAGGACTTGGGCCATCTTCTACTGCTTTCCCAGGCCATAGTAGAGAACTGGATGGGAAGTGGAACAGCCGGGTCTTGAACCGGCACCCATATGGGTGTTAACCCAGTGCACCACAGTGCTGGCCCCAATACCTATCTTCTAGACAGATGGTATCTATGGTTAATTTATTAAACCTTTGTAATGGTTTTCCCTTATTTCTTGATTGTCATTTAAGTTTGTTAATTCTTTGAATAATAAAATTTTTGTGGTAATTGAATTATTTTTAAATCTGAAGGCTTCCAAATGAATTCTTTCCACTCTGTATTTATATAAATATTGTACAAATGGCCCATTTGTTTACAATTCCATGGTTTTATTTTAATCTTTTATTTGAAATAAAGGCAGATCCCAAGAGAAAGAGTGAGCAGCTATTGGCTGACTCATTTCCCAAATGCCCACAGTGGGAAGGTCTGGGCCAGGCCAAAACCAGGAGACAGGAAGTCAATGCACCTTTAATCCCTTATAAAACCACTATACTTTCACTAACCCCTTACATTATAGGTAGTTGATTTTGCAACTTAAATATTTTTAATATGTGTGATAATTAAATTATTTTAATTATAGTTATTTTTAAAGATTTATTTATTTATTTATTTATTTGAAAGGCAGAGCGACAGATTGGGAAAGAAACACACACAAGCAGACACACACACACACACAGAGAGAAAGAAATCTTCCATCCTTTGGTTCAATTCCTAAATGCCTATAAAAGCCTGTGCTGGGTCAGTTTGAAGGCAGGAAACTGAACTCCATCTGGGTCTACCCATGTGGGTGGCTGGCTGGATTTCAAATGCTTGACTCATTATCTGCTAGCTTTCCAAGTACATTAGCAGGAAGTGGAGTAGCCAGGAATTGAACTGACAATCTGATGTGCGATTCAGGCATTTCAAGTGGTGTCTTCATCCACTGCACCACAATACCTGCAACAATTATAATTATTTTAATGCCATTGTCATTTTAATTATTATGTTAATATTGCAAGTGATTTTTGTGCTGCCATTATAATATCCGAAAATTCTGAATTTAACCTTTTCTAGGGAGTTGTATACATTCACATCTTTTAACCTTGTTAATCAGTGTTTTTTCATTTCAACATAAAAAACTCCCTTTAGAAATTGTAGTAAAGAAGATCTAGTGATGATAAACCCTCTCAACTTTTGTTTGTTTCAGAGCCTTTATCTGTCCTCCTTTGCTGATTGAGGGACAGGTTTGCAAGTATAGTATTCTTGGTTAGCAGCTTTAACTATTTTAATATTTTGAATGGATTGTCCATACCCTCCTGATTTTCAAGGTTTTTTCTAAGAAATCTGCTAATAATTTCATCAGGGCTCTCTTGTATTTGACAAGTTACCTTCTTTGCTGATTTCTTTCTCTCTGTTTTTAAAAAAGATCATTTATTTATTTATTTGAAAGCCAGAGTTACAAAGAGAGAGAGATCTTCCATCTGTTGATTCACTCCCCAAATGGCTGCCATGGCCAGGTCTGGGCCAGACTGAAGCAAGGAGCCAGGAGCTTCCTGTAGGTCTCCCACATGGGTGCAGGGACCCAAGCATTTGGGCCATCTTTCACTGCTTTCCCAGGCACATTAGAAGGTAGCTGGATCAGAAGTGGATCAGGCAGGACTCGAACCAGCAATCAAACGGGATGCCAGCATTACAATGCTGTCTCCTCTTTCTCTCTTTGTCTTTGACTTTTGATGATTTAATTATAATGTGTCTTGGTGTTGAACTCTTCAAATTTCAATTATTTGAAAATTTTTTCCTTCATACATCTGAATGTACAATTCAGTCCAAATTTGAGAATTGTTAAGCCATTATTTAGATGGACTTCCTGGCTCTTTCTTATCTTTCTCTTACTCTTATTATACATACCTTATTTTTCTTTAAGGTATTCCTTAAGTCCTGTAGAGTTTCTTCAATATTTCATCCTTCGTTGTTTTTGCTCCTCTGCTTATTAATTCAAATATCCTCTATTCAGGTTTGATTCATCCTTTTTTCCCCTTTCATTGAATCTGCTATTGAAGTTCTTCACGAATTTTGTGTTCTTCAGATCTAGGATTTCTGTTGTATAATCTTTTATTTCTCTTGGATTTCTTATTTTCTTCTGTATTCTTTTCCTTTTATATTAATGTTTTTATTCATATATGGTGAATAAATTCAATTTGATATGTACAGATTTAGAAGCATAGTGATAAATTTATTATTATTTATATATTTGAAAAGCAGAATTATGGAAAGAGAGGGAGAATCAGAGAGAGACAGAGACAGAGACAGAGAGAGAGAGAGCTCTTACATCCTCTGGTTCACTCCACAAATAGACATTAATGGCTATGGATTGGCCAGGCTAAAGCCAGGAGAAGAGCCTGGGTTTCCATCTAGGTCTCCCACATGGGTTCCAGGGGCCCAAGAACTTGGGCCATCTTCTGCTGCTTTCCCATGCACATTCTGGATCAGAAGTGGAACAGGTGGCACTCAACTGGCACCAATATAAGATGCAGATGTGGCAGGCAGCAATTTAACCTGCTGAGCCACAGAACTGCTATTGATTTTGTAATTCAATTTAATTGTTTATTTTATTGTAGCAAACTGGACTTTCTTAAGAATTCTTATTCTGAATTAGTTTTCAGATAGTACATTTGATCAGTTATTGAAGCGCTGTTTTCATTTGGTGGTATTGTATTTCCATGACTCTTTGTGATCCTTAAATCCATACATTAGTTTCTGCATGATACCTTTTTTCAGTTTTTACTACTTTGTTTCAGCAGAGAAAGATAGTCACCATCAGCCCAGACTAGTGTTTTGTATTGGCTAGTTGGTGATGTCAACAAACTGGTAGCGATATTTACTGAGATTGCTAGTTTGGCAGGGCTGTGAACAGTGTTCTAAGATTGGGCAAACTCACAGCTGGACTTGGCAGTCAGGTAGACATGTTGGCTTTGTTCCACATTAAAGCACATCCTTATATTTGGATTCCCTGACCATGCAGGGCTGTTTATGGCACTCACAATAGCCTGTGGACAGATGTCATTCATGGTGTGCTTCCTGGCTTGATGGTACCAATGGAAGGATTCTGCAATCAGGTGAGATTGCAGGTTGGGCAACACAAATGTCCCTAGTTTAACAGATCTTCGCGCTCTACTCCCTGTCTTGGTGTTGCCTCTAGTTGGGTTCTGTGTCCATATAGGGCTATAAGCTGAACTCTATGATTAGGTGGAGCTTCAGCTTGGCTCTGAAATTTGGTGACACTGCAGGCTCCAGGGTTGAATGGGACACAGTCTGTCCCCCACAGTTGCACAAATTCACTAACTAGGTTCCTGGCTGGGTTCACTGCCTGTGTCCCATGGTTGGGTGAGCTCAATAGCTAGGCTTCCTTGTTAGGTGGAATCTTGGGCTGATACCTGTAGTTGTTTGAGGCTTTAGGTTAAACACCACAGTATAATAAGACTGAAAGAGGCGATCCACTTTTGGGTGGAGTGGCTGGCCACACTCCTTGGATCAAAGAGGCTACATGCTCTGCTCCACAGATAGATGAGGCTACTGGCTTAGCACAAAGTTCTGAAGTCAGCCAGAACTGCTGACTATATTCTTTCGTCAGAAAGGGCCATCAGCTTGGCTCCACAGCTGGTGGAATAATTTACTGTGCTCTCTGGTTGAGAAAAGCTGCTAACAGGGATGTGGTACCACCATCAGGATATGTCTGCTGGTATCTGTGAGCCCTGCTCCTGTCTTTTCTTCCAGTTGGTCCAAGGTTGTCCAGTCCTACTGATTCTCCCAGTGTCTCACATAAGGAGAAATGGAAGTTAGCCTCTTGAGAGGTGCCCTGAAGTTCTTAGAAGCTAAGTGACTTCCTCAGGCCTCCTGCTCCTCACTGAAGAAAGAATATTCACAAGGGATCACTTTTCTGTTATATCTCAATGTAGCGCAACATGGTCAAAGAGAAACCACTACTGTTACCCATTTTATATGAATTTTGTCTTCCAGGGGAATGCTTTGGCCTCACTCCAGACTTCTGGGATTTATACAGAGGTGTCTTATCAGTGAGTAGTTGCTGATTAGTATCTCTGTGAGGATGAATATAACCTGGAACCTCCTTTATACCTTCTGGTTGATCTCACTCCTAGTAGTCACAAAAACCTATGTTACTTAAAAAGAGAGACCAACAGACTGAGTTATAAAACTTAATAATTTAACTTACCTCTGTAAGAATTCCTTGGCATTTTCTAAATCTGCATCTTCAGATTTTGAGAGATTTTATGAAAATTGATTTGTGGTACATGTTATCCTTTGTAAATTCATCTCTTTAAGTGTTTCAACATTGTATTAAGTTCCATTTTCATTTTAATATATTCCATTTGGTACTTTTCCATATGAATAAATTTTCCATGGTGATAAAAATTTACTATCAAAACATCCACATTTTCAATGGAATACTTTAATGAATAATTCAATAAATGTGCAGATAAAGGACATATTCATAAGTACAGTAATGTGTTTTACACATTAGGCAAAGTCAATATTCCAAACTCATTCACTTGTGAAGGAAACCTTTTCTTATTTGTTCACCATGCCTAACTAGACAGTGAAAGAGAGTAGACTTGTTAAAAGTGATTATTCATTGCATTGGGCCTCAAAATAACCTTTATTAATATATTAAAGCATTGTAAAATATATGTGTATAAGAAAACAATCTCTTGTAATACTTTAACGTATGACAGAGAGCAATTTAAAATTGTTTGTCAGTCCTCTGAAAATGACACAGATAGCATGATTGCCCTTTAACATTTTATTATTGGGGGGATCTCACATTTTACAGCAAATGCCACCTTAGAAAAGGAAGTCATAGAGTTATGTTGGGCTATAGAATATTTTATTAAGGAAAATATACACTTATTTAGAGTCAAGGTTAAAGTCTGGAACAGAGACAAAATTTAACAGTAAAAATGCTTGCAACTTGTGTTGCAATTACGTCTACCCTATGCAGAATCAGACCTTGTGTCATTTAGAGCTCTGTACTCTAGGACACAAAAATAGTGTAGATTCATCATCTTAAATTTTTCTACCACATATCATTCTTTGCAGGTTATTATTGTCTGTGTGGTTTTAGTATAGGTTTAGATGTTTCTGTAAATAAATGGTTAAAGAAGCCAATAAGTAGTTGCTTTGCAGAGACAGTTTTTATAATAACATTTATTTATTCCTGTTCAAGTCTTCAAGAACACAGCTCTTATTGTATGCTAACTAGGAATTATCTTACTTCCATTCATTTCCATATTTATTAGCATATGACTGAACCAATGTATGTGCGTACACACACACACACACACACACATACACATATACTTTCAGAAAGACTTTCATATAGGAAATAAGAAATCTATTCCCTTACTTACTGCCATGTGTTATTACAAGCTAAGAATTATGTACAACAAATAACCATGTCCATATACTGGCCCATAACCAATATGACTCATTTCATACCTATATTCTTTAATCTTATCTATGGTTGATGTAAATTTCCACACCCATACTCATTCCTTTTTCTGGTATAATGCTAATGCATATTATGGCAGGCAGAATTGTAGAGGATACTTGATTGAATTACACATGCTTATGTAATCTCTTTGTTTTGAATGTAGGCAAAACTTTTGCATTTCCTCTAGCCAATAGAATTTTGTCAGAAGTGATGGTATAGCTGTCTCCTGTGATCACATTATGTTATATGTGAATCTGTTAGCAGACTGGAACAGGATATTGTCTTGCTCATTTAGAAGAAGTGACTTTCTTATTTATGAGGTCCACTTTGCAATGGCCTGTTTGCATAATCTAGTAACTAAGAGAGGATCCAAGCCACCAGCCAGTAAGACAATGATACCTCATCCATGTAACATAAACAAATAAATTTTTCCACAACCACATGAGCTTAGAAATGGACCTTGAGCTCCAGAAAGAAACAGTTCCACTGACAACTGAATTGCAGCCTTGTTGAGCATTGGAACCAGCAGAGTACTCAGTTATGCCATGCATGGCCTCTCAAATTATGAAAACCATGATATAAGAAACCCATGCAATTTGAAACAACTTTGTGGTAATTTCTTATTTTTCATAAAAAAGTGATACACATTCCCAAAGAGATGCTCAGCAATGAATGCCTACACCCATATACATGTATAAGCAATATCTGTAAAACCATGTATGCAGGGTCGTAGTCCACCTGAACGAGGATGGACTGGGTCCGAGGAAAGGTAAGTGCGCCACTCGCCCAATTCCCAGCCTCCCGATCCCGGAGACAATCAAATGCAGTGGGGAGTCAAGTCAAGCAAGAACTCATTTATTGTACGAGTAGCAAAGCCTTTTAAAGCACAAAACTGCAGAGTCATTGGGGCAGGGCATAAGAACTAACCAATCACTTAAAGATCATTTTACTGGGCGATTTTTTATAGGACTAGCCATATGTCTATACACTTGTCATTAGTTGTTGTCACTTCCCCTAATGTTCCATGGCCAATTAGATTTGGCGTTAAACAACTTTGTGTTCCGCCCACCTTACTTCCTTTGGGTGCTATCTTTGAATCGCCTCATGTGCCTTACTTCCCCACACATGTAGGCTTGCCAGAACATTGCATGTTTTTATGAAGTCATATATCTTTAGTGTCAAGATATATACCTCCACCTAGGCCTGAAACCGTATCAAGCTCAGATGTGTCAGTGATTAAATCATGTACCATATATAAACATGTCTAAACACAATCACTCATGAATGCAATAAACATGTCCAACTCAAAATAATACCTGAAAATTCCTGCTAGCTGGACATATACATACCAAGGCAGGCTTATATGGAAAATACCTTGAAGTGCCCAGAAGGACCTACTATACCATACTATAGGAGGAAATGGCTAGCAGGAGCCAGTTATCAGATGAGTGTTCCATTATATGCAACCTTCCCCGGGGCATTAGGAAACTAGATAAGAAGTAGAAGAACCAGGATGGGGTTGTAGCAAGCGGCAACTTAACCCACTGTACCACAACGCCGGCCCTCCCAGGTCACTTTATGAAATTGTCTTTCATCAGTCCAACTTACTTGCTAAGATTTTATTAAAATCTTTTTTAGATTTATTTATCTGGAAGAGTTACAGACAGAGGGAGGGAGGGACAGAAGTTGGGAGAGAGAGAGAGAGAGAGAGAGAGAGAGAGAGAGAGATTGAGAATGTCTTCCATCCCCTGGTTCATTACCCAGATGGCCACAATGGCCAGGCTGAAGCCAAGAGCCAGAACCTTCATTAGGGTCTCTCATGTGGGTGCAGAGGCCCAAGCACTTGTGCCATCCTCAGCTGCTTTTCCCAAGCCATTAGCAGGTAGCTTAATGAGAAGTGGAGCATCTGGGACTCAAGCTGGTGCCCATATGGGATGCCAATATTGCAGGCACTGCCTTTACCTGCTATGCCACAGTGCCAGCCCCTAAAATCTTTATTGTAAGATGAGTTACTAAGATATAAAGATATTAATTTACTTTTCCTGGTTGACAAAGCAGTGATTAAAGTGATGAGGGTAGTGTTTAAAATGGATAACTGTTGGCTTTGGGAGCTGAGCTTTCCACCATTCTCTCAAAGTGTCTGAACTTCATCTCCTCTAGCTCACCTTTGTTTTCCAGTTGAGCTACGGGTTTTCTTATGTTGCTATCCTCTGAGCCAACTACAGTGTTTGGCACTAAACTAAATGTTTTGCATATAGTTTAACTTGTTTTATTTTTCAATTGTGATATATCACAGATTAAATGATATCCTTGTTTTGGGAGAATTTTTAAATTAAAGAAAATTTAAAGTAACAGTACCAAAAATTCCCAGAGTACATTCTAGTTCCACAAATCAATCCACTAATGCTCTATATAGCAAGATGACCTAATCAAGATTGTAACCAGTTGTCCTATCACTTCAGAATCTTCCACTGCAGAACAGTTTCCTATTCTGCCCTTGAAAGATATGACAATGAGACTTTTGTATATTATTGCCTCATTATTTTGTAGAATGGCCCTCAATTGAAGTTTGATGTTTTCTTACAATTGTATTCAGTTTATGCTTTTGTAAGAAATATCACAAAAGTGGTGTTGTGTCTTTGTTGGATCTTATCAGAAAATAGAAACACAATGCAAATTTATTTTATCACTGATGACAACTTGGATCACCTGAGTAATATCTGATAAATATCCCAAATTGTTGAAATACGTGAAAAGAATCAAGTAAAATCATTTATATTCTTATTCCACTTTTGCACAGTTCTCTTGGTCCCTTAAGTGTTTGAAAGTTGCATTCCATGTGCAACTTCCATTTGCATTCTTGAAAAGCAGAATAAAATATCTTCATAAAACTCAGTCTTTAAAGAGAGAATCAAAAATTTTTTTACCTAACAATATTCAGCAGAGAGAATCCAGAGAATTAAGGCAGTTAGAATTTTGACATTCTACTCTCTTTAATTTAGAACTGCATATACAATAATGAAATTGATTAGTAGAAAAAAATGCAAATATTACTTTGTAATGTAACTGCTTTTTCCATTTTGTATATATGTTCATGTGTGTGTGTGTGTGTGTTTGTGATTGTTTAATTTTTTTTGTCCTCAATTCAATTGTTAAATGGAGTGTAACTTTGTATAAAGTGAGAAAATGTACACAATAGATAGTGGTACTGATTAGATTTATGTCTTATGAATTTTATGGTGGTTGGCATTTGCTATTTCATAACAGGTCACTACAATGCAAGGTATATTAGCTGCAGTCATGTGTGTGGGATGGAACAAACTGAGTTAATGGTTTGGAACGCATCGGGCATATTCTGCTGTGAGATTGTCATGTTGGTCACCCTTGGCATGATTTATCGTCTTTGGCCAACTACACAGAAAACTGACCCCTCTTTACCTATAAAAACTATACCTGTTTAAGACATATTTTCCAAATGTGTACACATGCCTTACAGAGCTTCTCTATATGCTATAGTGATAATGTTCACTGACTACCCTGCTACAGTTCCAATTCTGCCTCTACAACATGCTAATTGTAAGTAATAGTGATCATATACAAGTTAATGAACCTCTCTGTTGTTCGTTTTCCTCATCTGCAAAAGAGGTAATAACAGTATCTTCTTTATAACATAGTCAGGAGGATCAAATGAGTTGATAAAGAACTTAGAAAAGTGTACAACAGTTGATAATCACTTTGGAGACACACAAGAGGGAAAACTATTATGTTTTAGTGTGCTTAGATGAAGAATGTGGATAAGGTGATTGTAGAGTGTGAGTAGTTGGTGAAGACTTGGAAGTGCAATTGAGTCTTGAGAAATGTTAAAGAATGCATAGTTTTATAGGCAGATAAGATAAAGTAGAGAAACTCCAAGAAGGAGACATCTAATAAGAACATATGACATTTTCTGTGAATTGCAAGTAATTCAGTAGAGCCAGAAAGAGTGTATTTTGGGAAAGAGCAGGGTGTTTCTGCAAAGCTAAGGTGTTTGCTGCAAGTAAGGTTAGACTTTGTTTCTAAGTTGTATCCACTAATGTGACATGCGAATTCTGGACAAACCTAGAAAATTGGAGAGGTAAGCACAACAGAACTATTTGGGTGGGGATGAGGGTGTCTGAAGATCTGCCTAGGAAAAAATATATTCTAAGAGATGATGGATCTAGGCAGAGTGATCAAGGTTTGGTTGTTGATGGGAAGGATGAGTTGAAAGCATGCATGATGACAACTGGAGCTGACTTATGCTCTTGGTTCTCTGGGCTTCTTGTATTGTCATAATATTGAAACCCTGGATTTTCTCCTTGGCTACCAAGGTGTGAATACTTGCCAAGGTGTGCACACTTCTCGGGTGAGCCCCCCATCAGGTAATCACAGCTTTCAAAGGGAGTCATTTACTGCCTGCCATTGCAAATTGATGAAGGAATTCCATGCAGTTTGCCTGGCTGCCTTCCATACACAGCAGAAAAGGTTTTTGCCATCAATGCCAAGGTTTCAAATTGGCATTTTCATAAAAGTAGGCAAAGCAGCCCATTATCTAATTGATATCCATAAATTATGTTGACTGCTTCAGTCAATGTCAATGCATGTCGTATTGAGCCACTTTTTGGAAGACATTCAATTTTAGGATTGGAATATCCTCTGTATAAATAGAGAACCTATATTTCTTTACTAAAGGGGGGAATTTAAACTTCCCCTTTGAGGAGATTTCACATACACAATCTCTGAAAGCAGACATTGGGACTGTTTACCAGGTTCCCTTTGCAATCTATTGTAAATAAAGGAAATGTACCATGACATTTTAAGATAGATTAGAGGTGACACATAATACAGCTGTACATATCTGTTAGCACAAACAAGGTTTCTGCCTAGCAAGAGTCATTTCTGTTTGTTTGGGTTTAATTACTTTAGCAAATGATCAGTCAAATTCATGTTAGTTTTCTCATGCTTCATTAAAGTCAACTATCCTTGACTTGTTACCTAGAGAAAACTCAGTCACAGCTGATCCACAAGGTACATCACTTAGGAGAGTAGACATGAGGATTGACATAACTTTGTAAACAGGATATGGTGCTTCTCCAAGCGAAGGCAGGAACACTGGGAAGTAAAAGGTATCAAATTGAAATAGAAGGTGACTCCTCCTTTGTCTTGTTCAGTTTATTGAAGCTGTTTTTGATGGGTGGCCCAGATAGGTTCACAGCTATACCTCTTGGTCTCCATATTTCTAAACATTTCTTTCTTAAAGCCTCTAAAATTAAGGAACAACGTATCACATTCATATGCAATTCTATTAAGTGCTTGCTATGTACCAGATATGAGAAAGTGAGCTAACATATATTGACTGTTTTCATGTGCCAGACACTCATTCAACTACATTTTATATAAATGAACTCATAAATCTGAACCATTATCCTAGAAATTATGGACTATTGCAAAGTTTGTTTGCACATGAGGAAAGGAGACAGGGAAACAAATTTGTGAAGGATCACATAGCTAAGAGGAGGGAAAGTCAAACTTGAAAACCAGGAAGAAGAGTCTGGCATGTGCATTCTACATCATTATGCATGCCACTTCTTTGCAATGAATCAGGTTTGGTCCCTATCCTGGAGTAAATAGTTTATGCAGGAAAGTACATAAAAATGAATAAATTATCTGGCTGTGTCATATCAGTTTGAGCTAACCTTGAAGGCACAGAAAACAGAAAAAAATAGTGAGTATCTACAATTAAATGTCAGGTCTCCACATAAAGTACTATATTGACATTTTTTTTCATTTAGTTCTTATGATGTCAGAATTGTCTAAGCAGTTGAAATACTATTGAGCTTGCCAAAGTAATATAGTCACTGCAACATTTCTTTTGTATTCATCATTTTGTCTAACTTTTTTTTCATTTCCAATTATCTTTTTTTTTTTTTTTTTTAATTTTAAATTTATTTATTTTAAAGGCAGTGAGACAGAGAGAGAAGGGAAAAAGAAAGAGAGTGAGGGAGTGAGAGAGAGAGAGAGAGAGAGAGATACATACACAGAGACATATATACAGAAAGGGATATACAAAAAGAGATCTATACACTGGTTCACTGCCCAAATGTCCACAACATCCGGGACTGGGCCAGGTTGAAGTCAAGAGTCTGGAACTCAACTTGGATCTCCAATGTGGGTGGTGGGGGTCCATCTACTTGAGACATCAGTGGCTGCCCCCAGGGTGAGTATGAGCAAGAAGCTGGAATTGGACAGAGAGATGGATCTTGAACCAGGCACTCTGGGATGTGATGCTTCTTAACCACTACACTCAACACCCACCCTGGGACTTTGATTTCACACTGCACATGAAGTCTGCAGGTGGGCAACCCCTGCCTGGTGTGGTGGCTCAAATATACCCTCAGGGACCAGCCATAGTAATCCATTATTCGTACTTTGGAAACGTATATTCATTAAATAAAAGTTAAAAAAAAAAAAAAAAAAAAAAAAAAAAAAAAAAAAGACCCAAAAGGGAAAAAAAGACCAGAAAGGAAGTACAGTTTGAGAAGGACCAGGCAAGTGTAGAAAAATTGGCAAAGCCTATGAACAAGGTGTTCCTGAGCTGAGCACTGAGTTCCATCAGGAAATTACCCTGAAGAAGCAGAGCAAGGACATCTGAAGAGAAAACCAATATTACGGATGTGATCTCCCTAACAATTTAATAATTCTTTCTGCAATACTACCTCTTTCTCTTCCTGTAAGATCAGTGCAAAGCACTATGCTTTGTGCAATGCAAGGGCATAAATGTAAATTTATCAATATGAAGTGAGTTTCATAATAAAACTAAGTGGCCAAATTGAATGCTCCCTAATTGAAAGTCAGAATAATCACATATAACAATTATATGTAACTTTCTAGATGGTGTTTTTACATACTTCATCTCATTTAAATCACCCAGAAATGCCCTGTCCTAGGTAGTACTGCCATGTTCACTTGGATGAAGAACCTGAAGTTGATAACTTGCTTAAGGTCACACTGGAACTCTAGACTTCCTAATCCAGGCCCATGCTTTCTTAAGTGTTTCACACTGAGCCGTTTCTTTGGTGAGTCCTTTGTATCTAGGATGGCACACAACAGAAACATTAGAACCACAGTATGCACAGAACTTAGCTCTACTTTACCTCCGGCTTTGCAGCACAGAGTGATGTACCTCAAGTGACAACACTGACTTGTGGCTGTGCAAACTAGAACTTCCACTGAGTTGGTTTGAAGCTGCTTCCTCGTGTATAGTGTTAATCCTGTAACCAGCTGTTCAGTGACCATACTCCCCACTAATAGTCACATTTGTGTTGGCAATGGTGATGTATTCAGAACAAGTACTCACCTTACTCCCACCCAAGTCTTTCTTATGGCTGAGAGTGGCCATGAGACAGGTTACAGGGACACACCTAGCTGTCATACTTCCTACTCTATTTTCTCTATGCCCTTCCTCCTTGGAACATGAACACAACAGTCAAAAATTTTATGAACATGAAGATAGAAGAGGTTAGCGATGGTGAAACATTTCCAATTATCTTTATATACAGAAGATCCATTTAGTATATATAAGTAAAGATTTCATCAGTTTGCACCCACACAGAAAATAACGTGTAAAATACTGTTTCAGTACTAGTTATGGCATTAATTCACATTGGACAACACATTAAGGACAGATCCCACATGAGAAGTAAGTACACAGTGACTCCTGTTGTTGTTGTTGACTTAACAATTTGACACTCTTGTTTATGGCGTCAGTAATCTCCCTATGCTCTAGCCATGAGTTGCCAAGGCTATGGAAGCCTTTTGAGTTCGCTGACTTCTATCTTATTTAGACAAGGTCATAGTCAAAGTGGAAGTTTCTCCTCCCTTCAGAGAAAGGTTCCTCCTTCTTTGATGGCCCGTTCTTTCTACTGGGATCTCACTCGCAGAGATCTTTCATTTAGGTTGTTTTGTTTTGTTTTTCATATATTCTGGGTTGATAGTTTTTTTTTTTTCTCTTAAGACTATCTTTTCATTCTCTCCTAGCCTGTAGGGTTTCTGATGAGAAATCAGCTGTGAATCTAATTAGAGATCCACTGAAACTAACCTAGCATTTTTCTTGTGCACATTCTAGAATTTTTCTTTATGTTTTACTGTGGAGACTTTGACTACAATCTGTCATGGTGAAGATCTTTTCTGGTCATGTCTATTGGGTTCTATGTGCTTCATGTACTTGGATATCCCTTTCTTTCTCTAAATTTGGGAAGTTTTCTGTAATTGTTTCACTAAAAAGGCCTTCTAATCCTTTCTCTTTCCTTGCCTTCAGGAAATCCTAAGACCTTATGTTTGGTCTTTTGATAGTATTCTATAGATGCTCAATACTGGTTTTTAGTTTTCTAATTTCTTCTTTCTTTTGGAAAAATTTCCAGAAATTTGTCTTCTAATTCAGATATTCTTTCTTCTGCCTCATCCACTCTGTTGTTAAGGCTTTCCATTGAATTTTTTATTTGATTTGTTGAATTCCTCATTTCCAATATTTCATTTTGATTTCTCTTTAAAGTCTTGATTTCATAAAAAAATTTCTTTCATGTCATGTACAGATTTCTTTCATTTGTGCATTTGTTTCTGATTACTTCTACGTAATCCTATGATCTTTTTTTTTTTAGAATTCAGTTTCTGACATTTCTTTTTAATCTCTTCATTTTCACATTCTAGTATTGAAGTGTTATCATGTTCCTTTGAGAGCATCATGTTATCTTCCTTATTCTTCTTTCTTGAAATGCTGCTTTTTTTAGGCATTTGTGGAGATATTGTTGGTTTATTTATTTATTTTTTTCCTTTGATTGCTTTTATCTTTGGAGCAGGCCTCTGTGGATTAGTGGAATGTCTAGTCTTTTAGTGAATACCCTGATTCATATGTTGGTTGTGGCCAGTGAGCTCTGTACAGTGCTCCAAGGTGAGGGAAGTATCTAAGTTGACTCCCAAATTAGACACGGTAAATCTCTTTATTTTTCTTTATCAAAGGGGACCTTTGTTCAGCTCTGTTAGCATAGTCTCATGCTCACCTACTGTCCCCCAAGGAGACCAATTCCTGGGTGATAGCTCTAGTGGATAAAATATTCATCCCCACTGTCATAAGAAACACATGAAGGATCCATGTTGTCTTTGGTGTGACCCTCATCATGGAATCTGGGAACCCCAAGTATGTGGAGGCACCCAAAGTGACTGCCCTAAGACCCAACCACACCCTGCACGCACCCTCACACATAGCCACAGTGTTTTCACAGTGCCAGCACACAAAGTTCCCACAGTCATGAACATGCAGCTCCTGTCAATTCTCCTAGCCAGACTCAGGTGTCTCCTCTTGGCTGATGCTGGGTACATGGAGATGAGCTGGCACAGTTGTTACGTATGTCAGCAATGGTGCCAGCCTGCTCTAGGCTAGTTATAGCACACATGTGGCAGGCAGGCAGGCAGGGAGAGAGAAACATTCTCCCTTTTCTTTCCGCTAAGTTGGCTGGTATACTGTCCCCCACAGGTCTCCAAGACAGACTCACACCAGGCTCTTCCCACAGCTTTATTGCCAGTGGTTTGGGCTGCTATAGTCTGGTCTCATCTCATTCTCCAAAGCTGGTACTGAGGCTCTTTGCTGCTGGAGTCCTGAATTGCGCATGTCCACACCCTCCACATAGGTCCACAGTGTCCCTCTAACTTGCATAGAGTTTCCTCTCCTATTTTCTCCCTAACTCTTCCCTGAGAATATGCTCCATGTTTTTTTAAACTATTTTCTGCTAGACTAGATAAGCAAGCTCCCTCCCTATTCCACCATTTTGATACCTTAGGAAAACTGTTGACCACTATCAGTTGAATTGGAAATTGGCATAGACATTATGGAAAACAATATGGAAGTCCTTCAATTTAAAAATATGAGCTAGCAATCCCTCTTCTGAATACATTATGCAAGGGAAATGAAATCAATGTGTCAAAGAGACATTTGCACCAATATGTTCATTGCTGTGTTGTGTTAGATGTGTAAAAAAATCTAAATATCTCTTAATGAATGGCTAGGTAAAGGAATTGTGAAATACCTATCATATAATATAGATATTAGTCTACTTTTTTAGAAAATATAGGCAAGCAATCCAACCTGGAAGAGAATATCAAATTAAATAAGCCAGAGACAAACAGAAAACTATATGACCTTCTTATGTGGGAAAACTGAAAACAAAAAGTTGGATAATTAGAAAAAGAGAATAGAAAAGTGATTATCAGAAATGGTGTGGTGGGAAGCTGTAGAGCAAAGACTGTAAAGTTGCAGTCATGTATGATGAGTAATTATAGAGATCTACAGTATTGCATGTAGCTAACAGTTAATAATGTGTTATATACTGAAATTCTCTAACAAATAGATTTTAGGTATTCTTGCCATATGCACGCACATACACATACACACACACACATACACACACACACACACCAGAAGTAACTATATGAAATATTATGGGTATTTTAAATTGCTCACTGATAGTAATTATTTCAATACATATATGTATGACAATACTTCCATATATCATGGAAATTGCGTAGTAATAACTACTTTTCAATTTTTCCCAGGATCCAGGAACACCTTGGAATGCTTCAAATGTTATTTAATTTACTTTCATTTAAAAATAAGCACTAATATGTAATGTGTGAGAAAATTAATATTCTCTACACTGTTTATTAGAATACCATATTTCATTTATTTAACTTGATTCAATAAATATTTTTCAGCACCTACTGTGTGGCAAAAATGAAGAATGTGAAGATGAGCTTATATTCTGGTAAACTACATAAGACTACAGAGGGAACTATAATAATGATCAGATATTGGTAAATGTAGTTAGAAATACAGTGTACTTTAGGAGGCTCTGGAGATGAATTTGAGAGTATGAAATGATGGAAGTTGTCATGTCACAGATGGAAAGATGCTTGTGGATAAATGTATAGGGTCTGTCAGCTCAGTAGCTTTATTACTTGGAAGTGTTACGTAATAAAAGAAATAACTAGGTCAGTAGCAAGATATGGCTTTCTTATTTACTCTAGTAAAGGCTGAGAGGAATGGACAGGGTTGTCTCATTGAAGGAAGTTTTCAGAAAGAGACTTACTGCCATCTTGATTCCCAGCAAGGGGACATACCAGTTGACAGGTGCAGTTTGTAAGGTAGCATCTATAAGAAGACATTTATATGAAAGTCCAAATGAACTTTCACTCCTCTTTTCAATTCCCTGTGAACCCAGAGGTAGGTTAGATATTTTTGGAACATGCCACAGGCAGCCAGGCAGGTTGGGGATTTCATTCTAGCCCATCTCTTTTCTAAAATAATGAAAGAAACTCCAAGAAATTGTACCTGTCAAATCTGTCAGGGAGTAAAAGCATAGGAATATCATTTTGACAGTTTTCAGCAGCCATTCTGCTGATCACCCATGTTACTTCTGCACTGTGTTCTTGTGGAAGTGATGAGATAGCAGTGAATTATATGTTTCAGAATTAACTCAAAAGGATCTCTCAGATGTATTTGTTGAATTTCAACAAGTTTGAAAAAGCTGATTTTATATCTCTGAAAGGCTTATTATATTTGAGAGACAGAAAGGTAGAGAGAGGCTTAATATATGTTGGATATATAGAGAGCAGACAATATGATCATATTCCTGTCTTGTTTCACAGTTCTTGTTTTCTTGCTGTGAATTTTACTCACAAATAAAAATGAGCATCCTGATAAGCATATGAAGTTGGGATGCATTCAGTTTACTTCATTTCCCACAGTAAACTGTGGGAAAAACAAATAAACTAAAGCAAATATCATTAGCCAAAAAAATTAGAATCTGTGTACAGATAAGGGAGGGAGTTTTAGCACTAAAATGTAGCAGCTATTTTTCCATGTATGTTTACTTGGGAAGTTTACTGGATTATTCTGTGAGTTGTCATGCATTTATTAGTCACAAAGTTATCTTTTGTGTTATCTAATCCAGTTCTCTGTCTTATGATATGATTGAGTAAATATCCTCTTCCAAGTGTTTTAACTGATCTAGTATTCAAACTTTAAAATTCAAGTTACTTGTATACAATGAGCTAAGAGATGAATTTAGAACTAAGAATTAAAATATTCTTTTGCAAAAAGAGTATGCAACTGCAAACCATTATATTCAGATATAAACCAGTCTCCAAAAGACAAATATCCTGTTTTTCTTCATCTGTTGTAATAATAGAATATAAAAATGTAATATATATGAGCAAAAGTGACATTTTGTGATTTCATTATTGTTTACAGCCCTCGTATCTATTTTTGAAGAACAATGTTTTTCTTTTTACTATTTGTTGAATTATTCACTGAGTGAAGGGTTAAACTTATGATTATAAAATAAACTGAAAGTATGTCATTATAAAAATCAGAAAAAATAAGGAAAGAGGGAGCATGGGTGGGAGGGTAGTTAGAATGGGAAGTATCACTATGCTAATAAATCTGTATGCATGGAATACATGAAATTTGTATATCATATATAAATAAAAATATTTAAAAATACTACAGATACCTGGGATTATCATTAGTTTCATGAAAGGAGTGTTAATTAAAGAACAGCTTTAGAAATAAATGAGAAAACCTGGAATGAGTTTGATTATTTCTCCACTTACTAGCTATGTGTACACCTTTAGAAAAGTCACTAAACTTTCTGAGTTTCAGCTTTATTTAATGTTTTAAAAAGTAAAATAAAGGAATACATTGCAGCACCAGCATCCCATAAGGGCGCCAGTTCAAGTCCAAGCTGCTCCACTTCCAATGCAGCTCTCTGCTAATGTTTCTTGGAAAGCATGGGAAGATGGCCCAAATACTTGGGTCCCTGCACCCATGTGGGAGATCTAGAAGAAGCTGCTAGCTGATGGCTTCAGCCTGGCACAGCCCTGGCCGTTACAACCATTTTTGGAGTGAACAAGTGGATGGAAGATCTCTATCTCTGCCTCTGCCTCTCTAATTCTACCTTTCAAATAAATAAACACATTTTAAAAGAATACATTAGAAACAAATACATAAATAATAAAATAACAAATATCCTGTTTCATTACAAGACAGTTTTCAGAGGATCAAATTAGATATTATATTAAACCACTTGGGGATATAAAAATTATTATAAATGTATTTTATGAAAGATAGTAGCCATAATTTTAATATGATTTATTTATTTATATTAAGGCAGATTTACAGAGAGGCAAAGGCAGAGAGAGAGAGAGAGAGAGAGGTTTTCCATCAGCTGGTTCACTTCCCAGATGGCCACAGTGGTCAGAGCTGGGCCAATCGGAAGCCAAGAGCCAGAAGCTTCTTCCAGGTCTCCCACATGGGTGCAGGGGCCCAGGGGCCTGGGCCATCTTCCACTGCTTTCCCAGGCCATAGCAGAGAGCTGGATCAGAAGTAGAGCAGCCAGGACTCAAACCCATATGGGATACAGGTGCTGCAGGTGGTGGCTTTACGTGCTACAATACAGCACCAGCCCCCAGGAGCCATAATTTTAATAAAATGTACACAAACATAAATTAAACCTCCTGAGAGTATAACTCATTGTTATGGAACCTTCATCACCACCTATCTCCAGAGAAACTTCATCATTTCAAACTAAACTCTATACACCAAAATTCCCCAGTGCTGTTTGCCCATGGTCAACTCTATTCTACATTCTGCCTCTATGAATTTGAAAACTATAGCTCCCTCATATAAGTGTCAACTTATAATGTTTGTGCTTCTGTTGTCTGGCATATTTAATTTAGCATAATCTTTTTAAGGTCCATCCATGTTGTTGCATGCCTCAGAATTCCATTGCTTTTTTATTAAGGTATACAAACTTCATGCATTTCATAAATACAAATTTAAGAACATAGTGATTCTTCCCACCCTAACCTCCCTCCCTCCTGCACTCTCATCCTTCCTCCTCCTCTTCTCCTCCCTCTGCTATTACCATTCTTATTTTTTACTAAGATCCATTTTCAGTTAACTTTATACACATAAGATTAATCCTAAACTAAGCAAAGAGTTCAACAAATAATATGAAAAAAATAAAACAAACCCGTTCTTCAACAGTAGAGATAATGGCTGTTCAAAATCATCCCATCTCAAAGTTTCAATTTCACTTCTATAAATTACCATTTAGGTACTGTATTAGTTGATATTTGTCTGTTTGTGGTAGGCTTGTTTCACTAAGTATAATATTTTCCAGTTGTATCCATTTTGTTGCAAATGAAAGGATTTCATTTTTTGTTACCACTCTGTAGTATTCTATGGCTTACATATCCAATAATTTCTTCATGCCATCTTTAGTTGACAGACATCTGGGTTCATTCCTAACTTAGCTATTGTGAATTGATCTGCAATAAACATCAAAGTACAGATAATTCTTTCATTTGCCGATTTCATTTCCTTTGGGTAAATTCCCAGGAGTGGGATGGCTGGGTTATATGATATGTTTGTATTCAAGTGTCTGAAGTATCTCCATACTGTCTTCCACAGTGGCTGTACCGGTTTACATTCCAACCAACAGTTGATTAGAGTACCTTTTCCTCAAATTCTCACCAGCATTTGTTGTTTTTTGATTTGTATATCAAAGTCATTCTGACTGGGGTGAAATAAAACCTTGATTGTAGGCCGGCACCACGGCTCACTAGGCTAATCCTCCACCTTGCAGCGCCGGCACACCGGGTTCTAGTCCCGGTCGGGGTGCCGGATTCTGTCCCGGTTGCCCCTCTTCCAGGCCAGCTCTCTGCTGTGGCCAGGGAGTGCAGTGGAGGATGGCCCAAGTACTTGGGCCCTGCACCCCATGGGAGACCAGGGTAAGTACCTGGCTCCTGCCATCAGATCAGCACGGTGTGCCGGCCGTAGTGCGCTGGCCGTGGTGGCCATTGGAGGGTGAACCAATGGCAAAGGAAGACCTTTCTCTCTGTCTCTCTCTCTCTCACTGTCCACTCTGCCTGTCAAAAAATAAAATAAAAAAACTTTGTGTTGAGGAATGTTCCTTCTATACCCAATTTGCTTAAAGTTCTCATCATGAAAGGATGTTGTATTTTATCAAATGCTTTGTCTGCACCTATTGAGGTAATCATATGGTTTTTGTTCTTCTGTTTGTAATGTGATGTATCACATTGATTGATGTACAAGTGTTGAACCATCGCTGTATATCAAGGATAAATCCCACTTGGTCCAAGTATATTATCTTTTTGATGTGCTGTTGGATTAGATTGGCTAGTATTGTTTTCAGGAGTTTTGTGGTTAAAAGTTCTCTTTCTCTGTTTCACTCTGTTTCATCTTTTTACAGTTTAGGAATTAAAGTGATACTGGCTTCATAGAAGGAGTTTGGGTATATTCCATCCATTTCAATTGTTGTGAATTCGTTGAGAAGAAGTGGAATTACTTCTTCTTAAAATGTCTGGTAGAATTTGGCAGTGAAGCCATCTGGTCCTGATGTTTTCTTTGTTGGGAGGATCTTTATTACTGATTTAATTCCATCTTGATTATTGGTCTGTTTAGGTTTCTCTGTATTCATGGCTCAATTTTGGCAGGTTGTGTGTGTTCAGGAATCTATCCCTGTCTTTTCAGTTTCCTGACTTGTTGGTATACAGCTCTTTGTAGTAATTCCTGATGATTATTTTTATTTCTGTGGTATCTGTTTTTATTTTTCCTTTTTCATCTGTAATTTTATTGATTTGAGTCTTCTCCCTCTTGTTTTGGTTAGTTGGACCAATTGTGCATCAATTTTGATTTTTTTTTCAAAAAAAATCTGGTCTTTATTTCGCTGATCTGTGTTTTTTTGTTTCAATTTTGTTAATTTCTTCTCTAATTTTAATTATTTCTCTTTTCCTACTAGTTTTGGGTTTGGTTTGCTGTAGTTTTTCTAGATCCTTGAGATGCATTGATAGCTCATTTATTTTGTGCCTTTCCAATTTCTTGCTTTAGGCACCAATTGTTATGAACTTTCCTCTTAACACTGCTTTTACTTTATCCCATAAATTTTGATATGTTGTATTGCCATCTTCATTTGTTTCCAGAAATTTTTTGATTTCTCTTTTGATTTCATCTGTAATCCACTATTCATTCACCAGCATGTTGTTCAGTCTCCATGTGTTTGCATATGTCCTAGAGATTCTTGAGTTGTACATTTCCAGCTTTATTGCATTATGATCAGAGAAGATGCATGGTATCATTTGGATTTTTTTGAATTGGTGAGACTTGCTTTATGGCCTTGTACATGGTCTGCCCTGGAGAATGTTCCATGCACTGATGAGAAGAATATGTATTTTGAATCTGTAAGGTAAAAAATTCTTTAGTTATCTATTAGGTCCATTTGGTCTATAACTTTGATTAACTTTTTTGTTTCCTTGCTGATTTTCTGTCTGGTTTATCTGTCCATTGTTGAAAGTGCAGTGTTGAAATCCCCCATTACTATTGAATGGGAATCTATATCTTCCTTTAGATCCATTAAAATTTATCTTACATTACCAAGTGCCCTGTAGCTAAGTGCATATACATTTATTGTAGTCACATCTTCCTGTTGCATCGATCCCTTAATCATTACATAGTGCCCTTCTTTGTCTCTTTTAACAGTTTTTGTGTTAAAACCTATTTTGTCTGAAATTAGGATGTCTACACAGCTCTTTTTGGTTTCTGTTGGTGTGGAATATCTTTTTCCATCTTTTCACTTTCAGTCTGTGAGTATCCTTGTTGGGGAGATGTGTTACTTATAGGCAGAAAATAGATGGGTTTTCTTTTTTAATCCATTCAGCCAGTCTCTATTATTTATCTGGAGAGCTGAGGCCATTTACAATCAGGAGGACTATAGATAAGCAATGATTTTTCTTGCCATTTTTCCATTAATATTCCTATTGTTTACTTTGGATTTCCTTTGTACTTTTACTGGGAGATTTTCTGCCTGTGCACTATTCCATAGCAAGGACAATGTTTCTGTGTTTCTGTTTGTAGCTCATCCTTAGGCATCTTTTGTAAGTCTAGACAAGTGGTGACAAATTCTTTCAACTTATGTTTGTTATGGAAGGTCTTTATTTCACCTTCATTCATAAATGAGAGCTTTGCAGGATACCATATTCTGAGTTGACAATTTTTTTCTCTTAATACTTGGAATATATTTTGCCATTCCCTCCTAGCCTGTAGGGTTTCTGATAAGTCAGCTGTGAGTCTAATTGGAGAGTCTCTGAAAGTAATTGGGAGTTTCTCTTGTGCGTATTTTAGAATCTTTTCTTTATGTTTTACTATGAAGAGTTTGACTACAATGTGTTGTTGTGAAGATCTTTTCTGGTCATGTCTATTAGGAGCTCTATGTGTTTCCTGTACTTGGATGTCCCTTTCTTTTTCCAAATTGGGGGCATTTTCTGTAATTGTTTCACTAAAAAGGCTTCTAATCCATTCTCTCTTTCCAAGCCTTCAGGAACTCCTAAGATTCATATTTTGTATTGTTTGATAGTATCCCCCAAATCTCAACACTCTTTTTGATTTTTCTAATTTTTTCTTTGTTATTTTTTGGTCTGACTGTAAAATTTCCAGAGATTTGTCTTCTAACTTGGATATTGTTTCTTCTGCCTCAACAAGTCTGTTGTTAAAGCTTTCCACTGAATTTTTAAAAATCTATTGGATACTTCATTTCTAATATTTCATTTTGATTTCTCTTTAGAATCTCAATTTCATGTTTAAAATTTTTGTTCGTGTCATGTATGCATTTCTTTAATGTGCGGATTTGCTTCTGATTGCTTCTGAGTAATCCTATGATTAATTTTCAAATTTCTGCTTTTTAATGCTCAATAATATTTCTTCATGTGTAGTTAGCACATTTTGTTTAACCTACTCATTCCTTGATGGGCATTTGAGTTGTTTCTACCTTTTTCCTATTGTGAATAGGGCCACTGTGAACATGAATATGCAAATAACTGGTCAATTACCAACTTTCTAATATTAGATTCATACTGGGAAGTGATATTGTTAGACTACATAGTAATTCTATGTTCAAATTTCCAGGTATCCTCAATAACTTACACATTTGTCACTTCAAAAGTGCACATAGGAAAATTTATGGGGAAGAAATATTCCCATTTCCCTTCCTTTCTTCTCTCTCTTCTTTCCCCCTTACCCTTCCCTTCCCTTCCCTTTCTCCTCCCTCCCTCTCTTCCTTCCTTACTTCTTTCCTTCTTTCATTTCTTTATTCCTTCCTTCATTCATGTGGGGGGTGAGTCCTTACATAAATCTCTCCCTTTTTCCCCATTTACATTGGGTTATTTCAAGCTCTGCTAAAAACTTCTATAAATAACTTTCCCATATTTAATTCATTTTTAAAGTGTCCAATAGTAGTGTTAAAAATAGGGGGTGGAGCCAAGATGGTGGAATAGTGAGGGCACACACCGATAGTCCAGGAAAAGATAGTTTAATAAATGTGGAGTTACGGTAGCCAGAGGAAAAGGATCAGGAAAAAATTGCGGAGGAAACTCTTCCGGATCTAGTGGATGTGACACGGAGGACCTATGGGGAGAGCAAGGTCGCCCACGGCATGGAAGCCGAGCTGTGGGAGCTGAGCCGCAGAGTCTGCGCACCAGTGCTGGGAGGGGAGGGGAGACAAAGACCTCGGAAACCCGAGACATTGGCGGGAAAGGCAGAAAGAGCCTACAGAGAATGAGGCCTGAAAGCCCACTGGGGAAAGTTCACCAGGCTGACTGGAGGAGAGAAAAAATCGAATAAATAAGGGGAACTGGCATGGACATTAGCCTCTCTCTCCACTCACCTTACAAAGCCGAGCAAGACAAAGGGCAGGCGCCATTTTGTGTATGTAAAGCAGCACCCCTCATTAGCCAAGCAGAAAAACCTAACTCTGGTGGGGAGAAATAACAGGAGGTTAACACCTAATGAAAGTGTGGAGGTAACAAACAGAGACTGTGAAAATCTGAGGGGGGGGGGCGAGAGAACTCACCGAGTACACAAACTCGGTAACCTGGGCAACCTGGTGAGAGACTGTGGAGAAATTTGAGACCACAGTGAGGGCTGCATAAACTTTGTGTGGTCCCAGTGATAAGCAGACGAATACCCACAGGGGCCAGATTTCATACATCAACTACTCTCAATTCCACTCAGCTGTGTGGAATTACTTCCCAACTAAGTCAAAAAAAAAAAGAGAGAGAGAGAGAGAGAGAGAGAACAATCTGGTGAATCATCTTTGGCACACCCTTAACCCTGAAGAACCAAACACAGCTCTCTGGCCACAGCCATCACAGCCTCTAAGGATCCATCAAAAGCAGACAGTCCACTTAATCTAGAGTCACAGTATAACGAGAAATAAACAAAGAATATCTCCAATATGCCAAACAACAAACACAAAAACTGAGGTAACAAGAACAAGGAAGACACTATGATGCCCCCAAATGAAATAGACACCACAATTAAGATTATGAAGATGATGAGATAGAAGAAATGCAAGAAGCAGATCTCAAAAAATTGATAAGAACATTAAGAAGTTCTCAAAAACAAATACTCAAACTACAGAAATCCTTAATGGACAAGATAGAAAATCTCGTGAAAATGAAATATTAAGGAGGAATCGAAATGAAACAACTAGTAGAACATGAAACTATGATAGTGACGAGAAATCATAATGAAATGAAGAATTCAATAGATTAAATGACAAATACATTAGAGAGCCTTAAAAACAGAATGGGTGAAGCAGAAGAGAGAATATCGGACTTAGAAGGCAGAGAACAGGAAAATATACAGTCAAACCAAAGAAAAGAAGAGGAAATTAGAAATATAAAAAATATTGTCGGGAATCTTCAGGATACTATTAAAAAACCCAACATTCGGGTTCTAGGAGTTCCTGAAGGCATGGAGAGGGAGAAAGGATTAGAAGGCCTTTTTAGTGAGATACTAGCAGAAAATTTCCCAGGTTTGCAGAAGGACAGAGTTATCCTAGTACAGGAAGCTCATAGAACCCCTAATAAATGTGACCAAAAGAGATCCTCACCACGACACGTTGTAATTAAACTCACCACAGTGAAACATAAAGAAAAGATCCTAAAATGTGCAAGAGAGAAATGTCAGATTACTCTCAGAGGATCTCCAATCAGACTCACAGCAGACTTCTCATCAGAAACCCTACAAGCTAGGAGGGAATGGCAAGATATAGCCCAGGTACTAAGAGAGAAAAACTGCCAGCCCAGAATATTATATCCTGCAAAGCTCTCATTTGTGAATGAAGGTGAAATAAGGACCTTTCACAGCAAACAGAAATTGAAAGAATTTGTTGCCACTCGTCCAGCCCTGCAAAAGAAGCTTAAAGATGTGTTACACACAGAAACACAGAAACATGGTCATCAATATGAAAGAAGGTAAAGGAAGGAAACATCACAGCAGATCACAGGAAGTTCGAAACATATATTAGAACTTATCTTTGGCAAATGGCAGGGCAAAGTTACCACTTATCAATAGTCACATTGAACATTAATGACCTGAACTGTCCAGTTAAAAGACACCGATTGGCTGATTGGGTTAAGGAACAAAACCCATCTATTTGCTGCTTACAAGAAACACATCTTTCCAACAAAGATCCATACAGACTGAAAGTGAAAGGCTGGAAAAAGATATACCATGCCAACAGAAATGAAAAAAGAGCAGGCGTAGCCATCTTAATATTGGACAACATAAACTTTACCACAAAAACTGTTAGGAGAGACAAAGAGGGGCACTATATAATGATTAAGGGATCAATTCAACAGGAAGATATAACAATTATCAATGTATATGCACCTAATTACAAGGCACCGGTTTATTTAAAAGATTTGTTAAGGGACTTAAAGGAAGACTTAGACCCCAATACAATATTACTGGGGGACTTCAGTACTCCACTCTCAGAAATAGACAGATCAATAGGACAGAAGATCAACAAGGAGACAGTAGATTTAAATGACACTATAGCCCAAATGGATCTAACAGATATATACAGAACTTTTCATCCTACACATAAAGCATTTACATTCTTCTCAGCAGTACATGGAACCTTCTCTAGGATTGACTACATACTAGGCCATAAAGCAAGTCTCAGCAAATTTAAAAGAATTTGAATCATACCATGCAGCTTCCCAGAACATAAAGGAATGAAGTTGGAAATTAGCAACTCAGGAATCCCTAGAGCATATGCAAAAACATAGAGATTGAGCAACATGCTCCTGAATGAACAATGGGTCATAGAAGAAATTAAAAGAGAAATCAAAAACTTTCTGGGAGTACATGAGGATAACAGCACAACATACCACAACTTATGGGATACAGCAAAAGCAGTGTTAAGAGGAAAGTTTATATTAATAGGTGCCTACATCAAGAAATTGGAAAGGCACCAAATAGATGAGCTTGCAATGCATCTCAAGGATCTAGAAAATCTGCAGCAAACCAGACCCAAACCTAGTAAGAGAAGAGAAATAATTAAAATCAGAGAAGAAATCAACAGGATTGAATCAAGAAAAACATTCCAAAAAATCAGCCAAATGAGAAGCTGGTTTTTTGAAAAAATAAACAAAATTGACACCCCATTGGCCCAACTAACTAAAAAAAGAAGAGAAAAGACCCAAATCAATAAAATCAGAGATGAAAAAGGAAACGTAACAACAGACACCACAGAAATAAAAAGAATCATCAGAAATTACTACAAGGAGATGTATGCCAGCAAACAGGGAAACCTATCAGAAATGGATAGATTCCTGGACACATGCAACCTACCTAAATTGAACCAGGAAGACATCGAAAACCTAAACAGACCCATAACTGAGATAGAAATTGAAACAGTAATAAAGGCCCTCCCAACAAAGAAAAGCCCAGGACCAGATGGATTCACTGCTGAATTCTACCAGACATTTAAAGAAGAACTAACTCCAATTCTTCTCAAACTATTCTATTCAGAACAATCGAAGAAGAGGGAATCCTCCCAAATTCTTTCTATGAAGCCAGCATCACCTTAATTCCTAAGCCGGAAAAAGATGAAGCACTGAAAGAGAATTACAGACCAATATCCCTGAAGAACATAGATGCAAAAATCCTCAATAAAATTCTGGCCAATAGAATGCAACAACACATCAGAAAGATCATCCACCCAGACCAAGTGGGATTTATCCCTGGTATGCAGGGATGGTTCAATGTGCGCAAAACAATCAATGTGATACACCACATTAGCAGACTGCAGAAGAAAAACCATATGATTATCTCAATAGACGCCAAGAAAGCATTTGATAAAATACAACACCTTTTCATGATGAAAACTCTAAGCAAACTGGGAATGGAAGGAACATTCTTCAATACAATCAAAGCAATCTATGAAAAACCCATGGCCAACATCCTATTGAATGGGGAAAAGTTGGAAGCATTTCCACTAAGATCTGGTACCTTACAGGGATACCCACTCTCACCACTGCTATTCAATATAGTCCTGGAAGTTCTAGCCAGAGCTCTTAGGCAAGAAAAAGAAATTAAAGGAATACAAATTGAGAAGGAAGAACTAAAACTGTCCCTCTTTGCAGATGATATAATTCTTTATTTAGGGGACCCAAAGAACTCTACTAAGAGACTATTGGAACTCATAGAAGAGTTTGGCGAAGTAGCAGGATATAAAATCAATGCACAAAAATCAACAGCCTTTGTATACTCAGGCAATGCCATGGCTGAGGAAGAACTTCTAAGATCAATCCCATTCACAATAGCTACAAAAAACAATCAAATACCTTGGAATAAACTTAACCAAGGACGTTAAAGATCTCTACGATAAAAATTACAAAACCTTAAAGAAAGAAATAGAAGAGGATACCAAAAAATTGAAAAATCTTCCATGCTCATGGATTGGAAGAATCAACATCATCAAAATGTCCATTCTCCCAAAATCAATTTATAGATTCAATGCAATACCAATCAAGATACCAAAGACCTTCTTCTCAGACTTGGAAAAATTATGCTAAAATTCATATGGAGACACAGGAGACCTCAAATAGCTAAAGCAATCTTGTACAACAAAAACAAAGCCAGAGGCATCACAATACCAGATTTCAGGACATACTACAGGGCAGTTGTTATCAAAACAGCATGGTACTGGTACAGAAACAGATGGATAGACCAATGGAACAGAACAGAAACACCAGAAATCAATCAAAACATCTACAGCCAACTTATATTTGATCAATGATCCAAAACCAATCACTGGAGTAAGGACAGTCTATTCAATAAATGGTGCTGGGAAAACTGGATTTCCACATGCAGAATCATGAAGCAAGACCCCTACCTTTCACCTTACACAAAAATTCACTCAACATGGATTAAAGAATTAAATCTACGACCTGACACCATCAAACTATAAGAGAACCTTGGAGAAACGCTGCAAGATAAAGGTACTGGCAAAGACTTCTTGGAAAAGACCCCAGAAGCACAGGCAGTCAAAGCCAAAATTAACATTTGGGATTGCATGAAATCGAGAAGTTTCTGTACTGCAAAAGAAACTGTCAGGAAAGTGAAGAGGCATCCGACAGAACGAGAAAAAATATTTGCAAACTATGCAACAGATAAAGGGTTGATAACCAGAATCTACAAAGAAATCAAGAAACTCCACAACATCAAAACAAACAACCCACGTAAGAGATGGGCCAAGGACCTCAATGGACATTTTTCAAAAGAGGAAATCCAAATGGCCAACAGACACATGAAAAAAAGGTTTAGATCACTAGCAATCAGGGAAATGCAAATCAAAACCATAAGGAGGTTTCACCTCACCCCAGTTAGAATGGCACACATACAGAAATCTACCAACAACAGATGCTGGAGAGGATGTGGGGAAAAAGGGAAACCAACCCACTGTTGGTGGGAATGCAAATTGGTCAAGCCACTATGGAAGTCAGTCTGGAGATTCCTCAGAAAGCTGAAGATAACCCTACCATACAACCCAGCCATCCCACTCCTTGGAATTTACCCAAAGGAAATGAAATTGGCAAACAAAATGCTGTCTGCACATTAATGTTTTTTGCAGCTCAATTCACAATAGCTAAGACCTGGAACCAACCTAAATGCCCATCAACAGTAGACTGGATAAAGAAATTATGGGACATGTACTCTATAGAATACTATACAGCAGTCAAAAACAACGAAACCCAGTCATTTGCAACAAGATGGAGGAATCTGGAAAACATCATGCTGAGTGAATTAAGCCAGTCCCAAAGGGACAAATATCATATGTTCTCCCTGATTGGCGACAACTAACTGAGCACCAAAGGGGAAACCTGTTGAAGTGAAATGGACACTATGAAAAACAGTGACTTGATCAGCTATTGTCCTGACTGTTGATGTACAATGTAATATTTTATCCATTTTAGTATTTGTTTTTTGTTCTAGTACTATTGGTTGAACTCTGTAATTAACACACAAAATTATTCTTAGGTGTTTAAATTTTAACTGAAAAGTGATCCCTGTTAGGAATTTGGAAAACATTATGCTGAGTGAAATAAGCCATTCCCAAAGGGACAAATATCATATGTTCTCCCTGGTCGGTGACAACTAACTGAGCACCAAAAAGGAAACCCGTTAAAGTGAAATGAACACTATGAGAAACAATGACTTGATCAGCCCTTGCCCTGACTATTGATGAACAACTTAATACGTTATCCCTGTTAGTATTTTTTTTGTTTGTTCTACTTAATACCTTTGGTTGAATACTGTAATCAATACACAGTTATTCTTAAGTGCTGAAACTTAACTGAAAAGTGATTGCTGTTAAATATAAGAGTGGGAATAAGAGAGGGAAGAGATGTGCAATTTGGGACATGCTCAAGCTGACTTACCTCAAACGGTAGAGTTAGAAACATACCAGGGGATTCCAATTCAATCCCATCAAGATGGCATCTACCAATGCCATCTCACTAGTCCCAGTGATCCATTTCTGTTCACAATTGATCAGAATGATAGGACTAAGAAACAAAGGGATCACATAAACAAGAATAGTGTCTGCAAATACTAGCTGATAGAATAAAAAAAGGAGAGAACGATCCAACATGGGAAGCGAGATACACAGCAGACCCATAGAATGGCAGATGTCCTAAACAGCACTCTGGCCTCAGAATCAGCCCTTAAGGCATGCAGATCTGGCTGAAAAGCCCATGAGAGTATTTCAGGCATGGAAAGCCAAGACACTCTGGCAAAAAAAAAAAAAAAAAAAAAAAAAAAAAAAAAAAAAAAAAACCAAACAAACAAACAAAAAAAACACACACACACACACAAAACAAACACTAAATGGAAGATCTTCACGAGTGAGATCCCAGTGGAAAGAGCAGGCCATCAAACAAGGAGGTACCTTTCTCTGAAGGAAGGAGAGAACTTCCACTTTGACTATGACCTTGTCTAAATCTTGTCTAAATGTGATCAGAGTCAGTGAACTCAAAAGGCTTCCATAGCCTTGGCAACTCATGACAAGAGCCTAGGGTGATTACTGATGCCATAAACCAGAGTGTCAATTTGTTAAGTCAACAACAGGAGTCACTGTGCACTTACTCCTCATGTAGCATCTCTGTACTTAATGTGCTGTACATTGTGATTTAATGCTATAACTAGTACTCAAACAGTCAGTATTTTTCACTTTGTGTTTCTATGGGGGTGCAAACTGTGGAAATCTTTACTTAATCTATGCTAAACTGATCTTCTGTCTATAAAGAGAAATGAAAATGAATCTTGATGTGAATGGAAGGGGAGAGGGAGTGGGAAAGGGGAGGTTTGCGGGTGAGAGGGACGTTATGGGGGGGAAGCCATTGTAATCCATAAGCTGTACTTTGGAAATTTATATTCATTAAATGAAACTTAAAAAAAAATAAAATTTACTGTAAAAAAAGTGTTAAAAATACATCATGCTCTTAGCAAATAACGTCCAGGTCACTTTCTGAATACATTACAGGATTAAATCTGTGCCTCATGAATGGAGACTCTTGAGATTTGTTCATTGAGTTCTATGTAGAACTAATTTAAGATCACTCTAAAGAAGAGGATCTTTATAATATTTTATTGAGCCATAAATAGCATGTAAATATGTATAGATGCTTAATTTATGTAACTTGATGATTTTGGGAATGTGTATACATTTGTGAAACCATGATAACTGTTCAGATTATAGACATATTCATCACTTCCCCCAATTTTTTCCAGTCCTATTGTTTATTATCATTATTCTAGCTGGAGAATTTTATTTCCAGGGCAAGTTTCTCTATAAGACAATTATTTCCAGAGAAAGAATTAGTTAACTAAAATACTTAAGATGAGTATGAATCTATCAATATGGGTCCTTGAGTAAGCAGGATGACTATAGGCCCCTGCCAACTACAGATTGATGTGTAAAATAAGCAGGAGTAAACATGTTCTTGTATTGAATTGCTGAAATTTTATAGCATAACCTATAATACCTTGCCTTGCACATAAAGGAAATATCAATGAAGGTAACCTACAACTTCTTTTTTATTTAAAAAAAGGATTTATTTATTATTTATTTGAAAGAGAGAGAAAGAGAGAGAGAGAGACAAATCTTAACTGTGCTGGTTCACTCCCCAAATTGCTACAATGGCCAGGACTGTGCCAGACCAAAGCCAAGAGCCTGGGGCTTCATCTGGGTCTCCCACCTGGGTGCAGGGGCCCAAGCCTGTGGGCCATCCTCTGCTGCTTTCCCAGGTACATTAGTGGAGAGCTGAATCAGAAATGCAACAACTGGTAGTTGAACTGGCGCCCATATCGGATGCTGCCCTTCCATGCAGGGACTTAACCCTCTATGCTACAATGCCTGCCTCAACCCACAACTTCAGAAGCAGTGATTTTTAAAATTGATTGAGAAAGTATAGAAATCCAAAGTTTTGACTAAATTGTAAATTATTTGTTTACACAAATAACAAAAACAATGAAAATGTTTGCTATCTATATTAAGGTTCTGTCATGAATGCTTCTGTCTCATATTGGATGAAAGATATATTCCATTTATTTCACTATTAAAGTCTTTATAGTCCTATAACTTTCATAAAAGTTGTAAAATTATCTCATGAAAGAGTTGAATAGTTGCAAGAACTAGACTTCTGTAGTAACTACACAAAACTGAAAGTGGAGTAATAGGGAAATTACAAACAACAAAATATGTCAAATGGAGAGAAGTATGAAAATGTGTCCTCGTAGTTTTTAGGACACTGATACTAAAACATTACAGAATTTTAATTCATGTAAAACCTAAAAGATGTAACTTTTGCAATACTAGAAATGTAAAATCTCAGTAAAGATCTTTGGAATATTTTGACCCTACCAAAAATGATCAGGCATCATATAAAATTTGGGCAATATGAGATTACAAAATATAGGGACATAATAAAGCTTATACAGGTAGCCCCAATTTACATTAGTTCAACTTACATTTTTTTTCTATTTTATAATATGTGAAAGCCATACATATTCATAAGAAACTCTACTTTGAATTTTGAAATTTGGCTGTTTCCCAGGCTAATGGGATGTTGTAATCTCTTTTCTCATTGCTGGACAGCAACAGTGAACTGCATCTCCCAGTCAGATATGTGATCACAAGGGTAGACAATCCATACTCCGTGATGTATTGTGTGGTTAAACTGTGATGTTTGGGAGATCAAGTGTAATAAATGCATTTTTAACACACTAGCTTCAATTTATGATTTTTTTTATCAGGAGATAACTCGATTCTAAATCAAGGAATTTCACAAAAACCAATTTATAAAAATTGCAAAATGAGGGGCTGGCACTGTGCCTTGGTGGTAAAGCCACCGCCTTCAGTGCTGGCATCCCATATGGGTGCCATTTCAAGTCCCAGCTGCCCCACTTCCGATCCAGCTCTCTGCTATGGCCTGGGAAAGCAGTGGAAGTTGGCTCAAGTCCATGGGCCCTTGCACCATGGGGGAGACCCACAAGCAGCCAATTGGGGAGTGAACCAGCGTATGGAAGACCTCTCTCTCTCTCTCTCTCTCTCTCTCTGCCTCTCCTTCTCTCTGTGTGTGTGTAACTCTGATTTTGAAATAAATAAATAAATCTTTTAAAAAATTGCAAAATGATATTTTATAGCCCAATGCTATCAGAGAAAAAATAGAGATACAGAGAAATATGACAAAAGGATTTTGCCTTAAAAATTGTAAGTATGGATCTATTGTTTTAAAGATAGTCTATGCATCTAGAATGGAATGGCCATCTGTGATGTTCCTTCTTCTCTTGATTATATATGGGCCTCTGATCAGTTCTCTATTATATAGCCAGATATTACAACTGAGCTCAGTGATTTGTAAACTAAATATATGTCATGTTCAAAAAAATGAAGGGGGCCGGTGCCACGGCTCACTAGGTGGCGCTGGCACACGGGTTCTAGTCCCAGTTGGGGTGCCGGATTCTGTCCTAGTTGCCCCTCTTCCAGCCCAGCTCTCTGCTGTGGCCAGGGAGTGCAGTGGAGGATGGCCCAAGTCCTTGGGCCCTGCACCCCATGGGAGACCAGGATAAGTACCTGGCTCCTGCCTTTGGATAGGTGTGGTGCGCTGGCCACAGCACGCTGGCCACGGTGGCCATTGGAGGGTGAACCAGCGGAAAAGGAAGACCTTTCTCTCTGTCTCTCTCTTTCTCACTGTCCACTCTGCCTGTCAAAAAATTCAAAAAAATGAAGAGGAAAATTCCATTCTGATTTTGTTTATTACATTTGATTATATGAATATAAGACCATCTTAGTCATGACAGGGATGATATTGATAAACAGTGTAATTATGCAACTTATTCATTAACTTGATTAGTTTGTCTTGTATTCGTTTTTTGGTTATGAGATCATCTGGCACTGATACTAAAACTGTATTGATGGGCAATGACATGTATTGTGTTCCTCTTTGGAAAGATGAGTAACTTTTAAATAGCTTTAAGAAATGGAAGTCTGAGCATACTGTCATCTTTAATAGTTTAGTGACAAAAATTTTAGATATTGAAACTTGAGAACAGAAAAGATATGCACAAGTCTATGATGGTGATTATTGCTTTCATCTTTAAGTCAACTGCACGCTTATTTCTTTAATAATTCCAGTGTAAAAATCCTTCAATTTATATGTATATGTATCCAATTTCTAATATAAAGATAGAATGAAATATTGTCAAATTTAGAAGTGAGTTTAGAGATTATCTAATCCAGGGGCTCTTACTCCACTGACTATAGAAAATCTTCATTGTGTTAGTCAACCCAGACATTGCAGATAACAATTTATTCTACTTTCTTATGCAGAAAAATAAACTGTTTGGGGTGTAAGTTGAAATAAAATTTCCAAATCAGCTGAAACATGGATATAATATAGTATAATTTGGTGGATATATTTACTAGTACTATGTTACAGTTTTGTTCCTAACATCTAAGAGATGTTCATTTTAACTAGTATATCAAATTTATTTTTATAATAATATGTCAAATAGAAAAAATAGTTTAAATTATGCTTTTGTGAAATTGAAGCATCTTCATGGCAAAAATATTGTAGGGTACACACTTTTTTTTTTTGACAGGCAGAGTTAGACAGTGAGAGAGAGAGAAAGAGACAAAGGTCTTCCTTTTTCCGTTGGTTCAGCCCCTAATTGGCTGCTATGGTCGGTGCATTGTGCCCGGCGATGCTCCGATCCGAAGCCAGGAGCCAGGTGCTTCTTCCTGGTCTCCCATGTGGGTGCAGGGGCCCAAGGACCTGGGCCATCCTCCACTGCACTCCCTGGCCACAGCAGAGAGCTGGGCTGGAAGAGGGGCAACCGGGACAGAATCTGGCGTCCTGACCGGGACTAGAACCCGGTGTGCTGGTGCTGCAGGCGGAGGATTAGCCTAGTGAGCCGCGGCGCCAGCCCGGTACACAGGTTTTAAATTTTGTGTATAGAATGCTTGAAATATAATGAAAATACAAAATAATGTAATAAGTATTTCTTGGGACTCCTATTTTTTGCACAATAGGGGACACTAGATTTATACTTCTACCAGAAGAAACTGAAAAGAATGGGCAAATATATTTGAAGCAATGTGTTTAAGTAATTAATTATATTTTATTTATTTGTATTTATTTTAAAGATAAAAACAATTCAATTGATAGGGAGGGAGCTGGGGGGGGAGGTGAGGGAAAAAGGAGAGAGAGGCGAGAGAGGCGAGAGAGGCAAGAGAGGAAAGAGAGGAGAAAGGAGAGAGAGAGAGAGATCGAGAGAGATCGAGAGAGAGAGAGAGAGAGAGAGAGATCGATCTTCCAATTGCTGATTCACCCTTCAAATGCTCCAAACAGTTAGGGTTGATTTGGAGCAAGGCCAGAAGTCTAAAACTCTACCCAGGGTCTATCCAGGGCTCCCATGTGGGTGGCAGGGACCTAAAACTTGAGTCATCATCTGCCTCCCAAGGTGTGCATTAGCAGAAAGCTGAAATCAGAAGCAGAGCTGGCATGTGAACCCAAGCATTGCAATGTGGAATGTGAGTATCCCATGCTGCATCATAGCTGCTGCACAAAATACTCACCACTATTTTTTTTTCAAACTGTACCAGTATGCTTTATTGATGTATTCTTGATTGACATGTAATGATTATACATTTTATGAGATTAAGTATGATATTTCAATACATTCATGCAGCATAAACTGATCAAATTAATTAGCATTTTAATTTCCTTATCTTTATATTGGAAACCTACAGGCTTCTCTCTTCCACTACTTATGCAGTATATAATACATTATTGTGAACTATAGTCTCCCAACTGTATTGTGGAACCATAGTCTTTCTGTTTTAGTGCCTGTTATTAAACTTCCCTCTATCTGCTCCTGACCCCACACTTCCTAGCTTCTAGTAATCACCATTCTGTGTTCAGATCAATGTTTCTTAGCTTCCACATATTAGAGAATGATTGCTGTTTATAGTTCTGTGACTGGTCTATTTCACTTTTAACATAATATCCTCCAGTTTCATCCATTTTCTGCAATTTCCAAGACTTCGCATTTTGTGGCTGAATAATATTCTGTGTATGTATACTAGATTTTCTTTACCCACTTACCCATCAGTGCATACTGAAGTAGATTCTGTATGCTAGTTTTCTGAATATTGCTGCAATAAACATATGAGTTCAGGTAACCCTTTCACATGCTGATTTTATTTCCCATGGATTGGACACCTGGATCATATAGTACATTTATTTTTAATTTATTGAGAAATCTCCATGTTGTTTTTCTTAATGGCTGTACTAATAAGCATTCCCATCATCAGTTTACAACAATCCCCATTTTCCACACCTTTATCATTTCTTATTTCCTGTGTTTTTTTAATAGCTGCCCTGACTTTGGCAAAAAAAAAATATGTCATTGTGATTTTGATATGAATTTGCCTGCTAATGATACTGAATATTTTTCACATATTTGTTGGCTATTTGCATTTCTTCTTTGAAAATTATTTGTTGATATCATTTACCCATTTTTACTTGGATTACTTCATTTCTTTTTATTTTTGAGGTTTTGTGTTTCTTATTTTTTTCTTTGCAAGTAGGTTTACTTTTCTGGTCATCCTCATTGCTAATTTCATACTTTATTTATTATATTATAAATAGAACAGATTTAATGTACTTCATAGATACAGTTCAAAGAATACAATGCTACTTCCCCTTCCTTCCTTCTTCCCTCTTATCTTTCCTCTCTTCTTCCTTCCTTCATTCCTTTTTCTTTTTTAAAATTTTTGAGTTAACATATTTTTAATTTACCTTGTAGTCAATGCCTTAATGTTTTGCTAAATAAAGAGTTTTGAGTTTTCTATATTTTTTTTGTTTTTGCGATTTAGAAAGATTTATTAGAATCAGACATCCAGCCAGAGCAGCAGACATTTTGTTCTTGTTTCCTTTTTGGGGAAGGAAGCAAATATTTTACACCCCAAATTCCATTGGGACCACCCTGACTACCTATTTAACCCATCTAACTCCTCACATCACCCCTCTTAACATGAATGCACCTTAACATCTATTGGGGGCTGGATGATGATATCTCTTACTGCTTCATGCTGAATTTTCTATATATTCTTTTTTTCAACATTTATTTAATAAATATAAATTTCCAAAGTACAGCCCTTAGATTACAGTGGGTTTTTCCCTCCATAGCCTCCCTCTCACCCACATACATCCCATCTCCCACACCATCTCCCATCCCATTCTTCATCAGGATTCATTTTCAATTAGCTTTATATACAGAGGATCAACTTAGTATATACTAAGTAAAGATTTCAACAGTTTGCACCTACACAGATACACAAAGTATAAAGTATTGTTTGAGTAGTAGTTTTACCATTAATTCACATAGTAAAACACATTAAGGACAGAGATCCTACATGGGGAGTAAGTGCACAGTGATTCCTGTTGTTGATTTAAAAATTGACACTCTTATTTATGATGTCAGTAACCACCCGAGGCTCTTGTCATGAGCTGCCAAGGCCATGGAAGCCTCTTGAGTTCACCAACTCTGATCTTATTTAGACAAGGTCATAGTCAAAATGGAAGTTCTCTCCTCCCTTCAGAGAAAGGTACCTCCTTCTTTGATGGCCCATTCTTTCCACTGGGATCTCACTCACAGGGACCTTTCATTTAGGTAATTTTTTTTTTTTGTCACAGTGTCTTGGCTTTCCATGCCTGGGAAACTCTCATGGGCTTTTTAGCCAGATCTGAATGCCTTAAGGGCTGATTCTGAGGCCAGAGTGCTGTTTAGGACATTTGCCATTCTATGAGTCTGTTGTATATCCCACTTCCCATGTTGGATCGTTCTCTCCTTTTTAATACTATCAGTTATTATTAGCAGATACTAGTCTTGTTTATGTGATCCCTTTGACTCTTAATCCTATCATTATGATCAATTATGAACTTAAACTGATCACTTTAACAAGATGGCATTGGCACATGCCACCTTAATGGGATTGAATTGGAATCCCCTGGCACGTTTCTAGCTCTACCATGGTAGGTAAGTCCGATTGAGCATGTGCAGAGCTGTACATCTCCTCCCTCTCTTAGTCCCATTGTTATATTTAACAGGGATCTTAATTTTAATTGTCTGTCCAATGAAAGACTTGTTGTCTGTCCAGTGAAAGACTTGAAACTGTTCACTTCTATTTTGTTGGATGTCACTTCACTTTGTTGTTTCCTTTGCTGTGAAGTAGTTTCTTACTTTAATGAGTTTTGCTATTGTTGTCTATGCTTTTGTGGTCAAATACAAAAGATCCATTGTCTGTACTAGTGAATTGCAGTTCTTCTGTTTCATTCTAGTATTTCCATAGTTTTAGATCTTTTATTCAATTTCAACTGATTCTTCAATAGGGTGAAAATTATGGGCCAGTTTTCAATATTCTGTATATCCCGTTTTCAGAGAAACATGTATTGAACTTCTATAATTTCTGCAATGTGTATTTTTAGTGTCTTTGCAGAGAATCAGTTGAGTGTAGACATATGGATCTTCTGCATATCCAGTTTTCAGAGAAACATGTATTGAACTTCTATAATTCCTACAATGTGTATTTTTAGTGTCTTTGCAGAGAATCAGTTGAGTGTAGACATATGGATCTGTTTCTGTGATCTCTGTTCTGTTCTGTTTGTTCTTGTGTCTGTTTTAACTTCAGTACTATACTATAGATCTATAGTTTATCTTTGATATCAGTACCATACTACAGATCTATAGCTTATCTTGATGACTCTAGCTTTGTTCTTGCCAAGACTGCTTTGCATATTTGAGGACTTTTTGTGTGACCATATGAATATTAAGATTGTTTTTTACTAGTTCTAAAAATAATATAATTTGAATTTTGATGAAGATAGCATTGAATTTGTAAGTCAAATCAATTGGTCTATTTTAATAATATTTTCTTACAATTTATGACAATTTCCAATTATCTGTGTCCTCTTAACTTTTCTTCATCAGTGTTCTGTAATTGCCATTATAGGGGTCTTATACATACTTGACTAAATTTATTCCTAGACTTTTTATAGCTATTATGAATTTGATTACTTTCAGTATTTTATTTCATAGCAAGTTTGTTATTGGTGGAAAATGCTTTTGTAAATTATTTTTGTATCCTACAACTTACTGATTGTCTTTGTGTTGGAATAGTGTTTTATCAGAATATTTAGATTTTTCTATTTGTAAAGGTACATCAAAAGTTCATGGAAAATGTAATTGAAAAGTAATGGTTTTGGTGCAAAAATTTTTGCAGTTCATATAAAGTTTTTTTTTATAATATGCATTTCCATATTTTTATGTTTTTGTATGTGATGTGATTCTGTATGATGGTACTTCAAAATAAAAGAAAAAATAATAATTTGACTTCTTCCTTTTTCATATTTTCAAAAATTTCTTACTCTTGCCTAATTGCTCTGGTTAAATGTTCTAGTACTGTTTTGAAAAAACTGATGAAAGTGGACATTCTTGCCGAGTTCCAGGTCTTATAGAAAATGCTTTCGGCTTTTCCCCCATTCAATACAATGTTGCTTGTGAGTTTATTAGGTTTAGTTTTTGTTATGTTGAACTACCTTGCTTTATATATAATTTATTCAGGAATGTTATAATGAAGGGATGTTGATTTTTTCATGCTTTCTTGATATGTACTGATATGATAATCTGATTTATCCTTTATTCTGTTGATGTGATATAATATTTTTACTGATTCTCATATTTCTTTTTTTTTTTTTTTTTTTTTTTTTTTTTTACAGGCAGAGTAGACAGTGAGAGAGAGACAGAGAGAAAGGTCTTCCTTTGCCGTTGGTTCACCCTCCAAGCACCTGGGCCATCCTCCACTGCACTCCCTGGCCACAGTAAAGAGCTGGCCTGGAAGAGGGGCAACCGGGACAGAATCCGGCGCCCCGACCGGGACTAGAACCCGGTGTGCCGGCGCCGCTAGGCGGAGGATTAGCCTAGTGAGCCGCGGCGCCGGCCTGATTCTCATATTTCAAAACCATCCTTGCATCCCTGGGATGATTTTCCCTTGTTCATGATGGATGGGTCATCTATTTGATGCACTGTTAAACTTGATTTTATGATACAAAAGATCTTAAAGCCTTTTCAGAATATGTGTATTATGAAAAAATATGTGTGAAGTAAAAATGTTTGTCACTAAAGTAAGCTTATCATTTATTTTCATTTTTCCACAAGCTTTTTGAGATGATGTTGCATTTTGTTGAGAATTTTTGCCTTCTATTCATTAGGGATATAGGTTTATTGTTTTTGTGTCCTTATTTGGTTTTGGTATCATGGTAATGTTTGCCTCATAGAATGAAGTTAAAAGGGTTCTCTACCTTTTGATTTTTGTTCTTAGAGTTTGAGAAGAATTGGTGTTAATTCTTCCACAAAAGTTTAATAGGATTCAAAGAAAACTCTGGTCCCTAGCTTTTCTTTGTTGGGAGTTTTTTTATTATTATTATAATTATTACTGACTCAGTCTTGATGCTTACTGCTCATCTGCTCAAGGTTTATTTCTTCCTGGTGCAATTTTGGTTGGTGGTATGTTTCCAGAAATTCATCCATATCTTCCATGTTTTCCTGCTTATTGGTGTATAGTTGTAACATTCCTTATTGGTTCTTTGCATTTCTGTAGTATTACTTATAAATATCTCCTTTTAAAATCTGATTTCACTTGGTTCTCTTCTCTCTTTTTTTCTTGGTAAGTATAATTAAAGTTTTCATAAAACCAATATTCCATTTCATTGATATTTTGCATTGAATTTCAAGTCTCCATTTCAGTTGTATCTGCTCTGATAGTTGTAACTTCTATACATTCACTAATTTGAGGTTAATTTTGTTCTTCTTTTCTAGGTAGTTGAGATGTACCATTGGGTTGCTTGTTTAAAAATTTTCTATTTTTTGACATAGGCTTACTGCTATAAACTTCCCTCTTCTTTTTTTGAAGATTTATTTATTCATTTGAAAGAGGTACACAAAGAGGTACACAAAGAGAGGAGAAGCAGAGAGAGAGAGAGAGAGAGAGAGAGAGAGAGAGGTCTTCCCTCCGATGGTTCACTCCCCAATTGGCTGCAATGGCCGGAGCTGCACCCATCCGAAGCTAGGAGCCAGGAGCCTCTTCCTGGTCTCCCCCACGGGTGCAGGGGCCCAAGCACTTGGGCCATTTTCTACTGCTTTCCCAGGCCATAGCAGAGAGCTGGATTGGAAGTAGAGCATCCAGGTCTCGAACCGTCACCCATATGAGATGCTGGTGCTTTAGGCCAGGGCATTAACCCATTGCGCCACAGTGCCGACCCCATAAACTTCCCTCTTTTCAGTTCACAAATTCTGTGCAAACATAAAATAAAACATCTCAGTAAATTAAAAGATAAAAATGATATTTCATTGGCAATGCATGACAAAATGTTCACATACTTCATTATAAATGAACTCTTAGAAATCATAACAGAGACTAGTGTTACAAGAGATGTGAAAAAAACAGGAAAGAAAATGAAACACAATTTATTAATAAAGCTATAGGAATATGATCAACATTTACAATTGTTAAAAGCAATATTTGTTATAATGGATTGGCAGTAATTAAAAATACTGATACCTGAGACTGGCATTGTAGAACACTGGATAAAGCCTCTGCTTCTGACTTTGGCATCCCATTTCGGAGTGCCAGTTTGAGTGTCTGCTCCGCTTTCTGCTAATGTTCCTGGGAAGACAGTAAATGATGGCCTCTTACTTGATCCCTACCACCCATGTGGGAGACCAGAATGGAGTTCCTGACTCTTGGCTTTGGCCTGACCCAGACCTGGCTGTTCTGGTCATTTGGGAAGTGAACCAGTGAATGGAAAATCTCTCTTTCTCTATCATTCCCTCACTCTGTCACTCTATTGTTGGGGTCTCAAGCCCTAGGCTGGCCCCTGACCAGCAGGGGCCACTACAGACACTCCCCAACAAGGCGAACGAGAGTGATAAGGTCGACAGGTGATGAACACACCACAAGCACCCATGAGTTCTGTCAAAGCAGGAACCGCTTTATTGAAGAAGCATGCAGGCTTATAAAGCTCACAAAGGACATGCACAGTAGGGGAGCCAATTAGCAAAAAGGTCATGCAGGCGTGGGTGGAGCATGCACTGGGGCACCTTAAGCAAAGTATAGGGATCACGCACTGTCCATGTGTCCAGAACTAAAGCAGACCTATCCCTGCCGGTGGTCTGATCTTATGTAACAACCGCAGCAGCCTCAGACACGCCCCTCGAACATCTGCCAGGCGCCATATTGTAATGGAGATTTTAGGCAATGCCCAAAACTCTGCCTTATATTTTAAATAAATAAATAAACAAATAAAATACTGATATCTAATAAATATGCACTTTTGAGAAATGAGGAACTGTCATCCAAACTTTGGGAGAACTTTCTGTAGTTAGTGAAAAATTACTCAAAATGTAGATTTTGCATATTCTTAACCATGGCGATTCCAACCCAAAGACATTAAGATGTCCACTATATATAAAATATGTAGCTGACATCCAGCAAGAATTAGTTGTATCAGTGTGTTTACAAATAAATGCCCTAATGATACATTAATACTTTTTAATAGTAGATAACATTGGGAAATAGAATTAGTACTGCTCCTGCTGTATCCTATACGGTTTTATACAATATGTTTCTGTTTTCATTTGCTTCAAGAAAGCTTTAAATTTCCTTTTGTTTTCTTCAATGACTCATTGCTCATTCAGGGACATGTTCTGTCTCCATGTGTTTGTTTAATTCTTAAAGTTTCTTTTGTTGTCAGTTTCTAATTCTGTTTCATTTTGGTTAGAAAAAATACCTGATGTGATCTCATTTTCTAAACTTATTTAGACATCTTTTGCAGCCTGATGCTTGATTTATTCAATAGAATAGTCCATGTGCCAATGAAAAGAAAGTGTGTTATACTATTTTTCGATGAAATGTTCTGTAAATGTCTGTTAAGTCAATTTATACTATAGAATACTATGGTGTTTCTTTGGCGATTATTTTACCTGGACTCTTTCCATTGACAAAAGTGGGGTGTTTAAGTATCCCACTAGTATGGCATTGTAGCCTAGTCCTCTCTTAAATCTAATAATGTTTATTTTATAAAACTGTGTGCCATAGCATTAGTGCGTATACAAGGTGCCTCCAGAAATTTCTTTTGTGGAAAATAGAATTAAAAGCAATGTTTTATCTGCTACCTCTGAGGATTCATTAGCAGGAAGCTGGCTTGCACGTGGAACAACTAGCACTAAATTAGTACTCTGATAGCTGATGTCGGTGTCCAGAGTAGTGTGTTAACCTGCTACACAACAGTGCCTGAGCCTTGAAGAAATCTCTCAATAAAAAATTAATATAAAGAGAACAGATTTCATGTGTTTCATATATGTCATTCTAAGAAAATCATACTTCCCTCCTCTCTCTAAATCCTGTCTCCTTTCTTTATTCCTTTGTCTTCCTTTCATTTCTGCAATGACATACTTTCAGTTTACTTGATAATTACAGGAGCGAATGAATACACCACAAGTCATCATGTTTAACAAGTGAAAACAGACCACTATTGCACAGGAATACAGACAAAGGCTATAAACAATAACCAAGTAATAATATGTCAGTTTCATTCTTATAACTTTTTTTGTATTCTGTGTTAACTACCACATATCAGAGGAAACATGATATTTGTGTTTTACAACATGATATTTGCCTTTTGGGGACTAGCTTATTTCACTAAGCATAATGGTCTCCAGTTGCATCCATTTTGTTGTGAAAGACAAGATTCCATTCTTTTTATAGCTGAATAGTATTCCATTTTGTACATATGTCCCATTTTGTTTATCGAATCATCAGTTGATAGACATTTGGTTTGATTCCATGTCTTCGCTACTGTGAAATAAACATGGGGACAGAAACAGCTCGTTTGCATGCTGATTTTGTTTCCTTTGGGCAAATTCCCAACAGTGGAATGGCTGAGTCATGTGACATCTATTTTCAGAGTTCTAAGCAATCTCCATACTGTCTTCCATGGTGGTTGTATAGTTTACATTCCTACCAACAATGTATTAGGGCTCCTTTTTCTCCACATTCTCACCAGCATTTACTATTTTTTGATTTTTGGATAATAGCCATTCTAACTGGAGTGAGGTGAAACCTCATAAGAACACTATAAAAAACAATTCCAGGTTATATAGTATTTGTCTCTCATTATATTAATGTAGTATGTTGAGTTGCACATGCTGATCCATTTGAAAGACAAATACCATGTAATCGTCTCAACAGATGCAGACATATCATAAAAATTATTAACCTTTAATGATAAAAATATGAATTTAAAATTCAGAGCTATTAAACTCCTAGAAGATAACATTGGAGAAAATCTACATGCCATTTTGACAGTGACATTTTAGATGGAATACCAAACACATAACCCAAGAATTAGTTAATAAGCAGATCTGAAATGAAAACCTCCTGTTACTGTCAAGTGCATGAAAAGATAAGAAGTGGACTTGGAGAAAATTGTTGGAAAATACATATCTGATGAAGGACTATTTTCCAAGATATACAAAGAATGCTTAAATCTCAGTAAGAAAAAATAACCAATTTAAAAATTGAGAAACGGATGTTAATAGACACCTTATAAAATAATATATGCAGGTATAATAAATGATATTAGTGTATGGAAAGATGCTCAAGATTATATGTCATTAGAAAGTTACAAGTTAAAGTGAGATAACACTACATATCAATTAAAATGACCCAAATCAGAGACAACACCACCACCAAAACTGGCGTAGATATGAAGCAATAGGGAACCCCATTCATGGCTGGTGGGAATTCAGTGTATTAAAGTTTCTTTTAAAATCAATCTGTAAACTTCTCACAAAACCATCCAGGGAACTGGATCAGAAGTGAAACAGCTGGGATCTGAACTGGCACCCAAATGGGATGCTGGGCTCGCAGGTGGTAGGTTTATGTGCTTTGCCACAGTGCTGGCCTGGCTACTAATTCCTAGTTTCCTTTTATTTTATTTGGATCAAATTACGTTTTTTGTAGTGTGATCCCCTTTTAAGTATCTCATTGATATTTTCCACATTATCTAGCATATGATCTTTGTGTGTGTGTCAGTATTTTATGGCCTTTGAGAAAGAGGTGTATTCTCTAGTATTAGGATATAATGATCGGTGTTCAATTTGATCTATATCACCAACTGTGTGTTCAAGTTTTCACATGTTTGTTTCCTCCATCCATTTAACCTGCTTTCCATCCATTTAACCTGCTTTGTAGTTAGAACGGTGTGTCAGACATTCCTGCTATCAGCATGTGTCCCTCTAAGTCACTTTGCATATTGTAATTTTATTTCTTCATTAAATTGCTGTGTTATTGGATGAAAATATATCTATAAATGTTATACCATTATTGAGAAATGTTTTTTATACATTATCTTTAATGCCTTTTGGCTTCAGATATTCTTTGTATGATATCAGAATCATTATCCCTGATTTTTAATTCATTTTCCTATTTTCTTTGTATATTTCTGCTTATAACTTTATTTTTAGCCTTTCTGAATTACTTTGGGCTGGATGTATCTCTTATATGTCACTACACTGTGAACCAATTGAAGTTATTTTTCTTTTAATAGGTGAATAATTTTATGTTCATATATATAGATGATAACCTCATCTCTGTCACAATATTTTATAATTGTTTATACCATAGCATATTTGATGAATTTTTTTCTATGAGAGATGCATATTCATTGCTTTGTATTTCTATTGGGTTGTTTTGGTCTTTAGGATGCTTATATTTTTAGTTTTTGTTTTTAATTGTAAATTGACATATTACAGTTGTATATAATTCATGAGCTACAAAGTGATGCTATAATCAAAGTAAAATAGAGTAATTAAATCAAGCCAATGAACTAACCATCACAGAAATTTTCTGTGATGAAAACTTATAAAATTTACTCTCAGCCATTATGAAATGCACAATACATATTACTTACTGCATTTAGCACGTTGTGCAACATTTTGTTCTAGGGAGAATATGTATACTAGTATATTTTTAAGGTACTAAATCCTGAGTTGAACATTGTGGCGTAGTGTGTCAATCCAGCTCTTGAGACTACTACATCCTATACCAGAGTGCTTGTAAAAGTCTCAGTATCTCTACTTCCAATCCAGTTCTTTGCCTTGCTAATGAACCTAGGAAGTTAGTGGATGAGGGTCAAAGTACTTGGAACCCTGCCATCCATATGGGAGACCCAGAAGGAATGCCAAGCTCCAGGATTTGGCCAGGTCAAGACCTGGCTGTTGTGGCCATTTAGGAAATGAACCATTAGATGGATGATCTCTCTCTCTCCCTCTCTCACTTGTTCACTCGTTCAGTGTCATTCTACCTTTCAAATAAATAAATCTTTTTAAAAAAATTAAAAAAATTTTTTTAAAAAAAATTTTAAAATGACCTTAGCCCCTGTTTCCTTATGCACCGTTTTATAATCAGATTAAAATATATACCAGTTGTGTATTTAAGCCCACCAGTTAAATATCACATAAATCATCAATGGCATTTTCCACTTTTATCTTCCTTCTCACTCTCACTTCACTAAAATTTGATTGTATTTGTCTTCTTTGTCATACACCTAAAATTTGCATTCCATCCTCTATGTCACTTTTGTTTTAGTCACATACGTCAATTTTCCATCTTTTGATGTTTTCTCAGTTATCACTCTCAAGAAAGGCTTATAGTTGCAGAATATCTTGATGTCCTTGCATGTGTTAAGATAATTTTCTAAAGCTTTGATAATTGAACGACAGCTTGAATGAATATAGAATCCTAGGTTCGTACTTCCTTTCATTAAGATTTTTAAAAGTGTTTTTACATTGTTGCCTTCTTTTCTGTCATGTTTTAGAGAGATGTGATATCAGGTTAATTCATGCACTCTTTTAAATTATCTCAATTTATCCTACATCATGTTTTATTAGTTTCTTGAGTTTTTAAGTTAATATCTTAAATGAATTTGAGAATATTTCAGAGACAATTAAAATTTTTTGGGGGGAGTCTCATTCTCTCATTTGTTTCTGAAGGGCTGGAATAACTATGTTTCGAAAAAGTACCTCCATTCGGAGAGGCAGGCCCGACTTCCCATAAAAACAGACTCACTCTAGGGAGACTGAAAGTTACAAGGGAACAGCTTGCTAGCATTCACCATATAAGGAAATCCCGTGGGTCTGACCCAATCAGGAACAGCCACGTAAGATCAGGAAGTACCAGAGGTGACCCCAGCCAATCCACTGTTACCCTGCACCCTTCGATGACTTAACCCGGCTTTAAAAGAGGCTCCCAAGCACGGCTCAGGGCCTTCCTGGGCCCTCCGCTGCGCAGTTGAGTAGACAGGGTCCCTGCTGCAGCTTGTACTTCCAAAATAAACCTTGCTCTTGCATTTCGGTGTATTCAAGTCTCTGGTGGTATTTGGGGATCCTAGGATCTGGGCACAACATTTCTAGCGTTCCAGTTACATATAGTTGTAATTTTCCAGTTTTCCACAAATCACAGTGACTTTTTTTTTAACTTTTATTTAATAAATATAAATTTCCAAAGTACGATTTATGGATTACAATGGCTACCCCCCCATACCTTCCCTCCCACCCACAAACCTCCCCTTGCCCACTCCCTCTCCCCTTCCATTCACATCAAGATTCATTTTCGATTATCTTAATATACAGAAGATCAGCTTAGTATACATTAAGTAAGGATTTCAACAGTTTGCTCCCACACAGAAACATAAAGTGAAAAATAATAGTTGATTTTTTAAAATGATGATGAAATCAGATCAGACCTATTGTCATGTTTAATCCCAGTGAGAGTCAAGTTGGGAGTTGATAATTTCTTTTCTTTTTTTTTTTTTTTTTTTACAGAGGATCAGTTTAGTATGCATTAAGTAAAGATTTCAACAGTTTGCACCCCCATAGAAACACAAAGTGAAATATATTGTTTGAGTACTTGTTATAGCATTAAATCTCAATGCACAGCACATTAAGGACAGAGATCCTACATGAGGAGTAAGTGCACAGTGACTCCTGTTGTTGACTTTACCAATTGACACTCCTGTCTATGGCATCAGTAATCTCCCTATGCTCCAGTCATGAGTTTCCAAGGCTATGGAAGCCCTCTGAGTTCTCCGATTCTTATCTTGTTTAGACAAGGTCATAGTCAAAGTGGAGGTTCTCTCCTCCCTTCAGAGAAAGGTAACTCCTTCTTTGAAGACCTGTTCTTTCCACTGGGATCTCACTCACAGAGATCTTTTGCCAGAGTGTCTTGGCTTTCCATGCCTGAAATACTCTCATGGGCTTTTCAGCCAGATCCGAATGCCTTTAGGGCTGATTCTGAGGCCAGAGTGCTATTTAGGACATCTGCCATTCTATGAGTCTGCTGAGTATCTCACTTCCCATGTTGGATCACTCTCCCCTTTATTTATTCTATCGGTTAGCGTTAGCAGGTACTAGACATGTTTATGTGCTCCCTTTGACTCTTAGTCCTTTCATTATGAATAATTGTGTACAGGAATTGATCACTTGGACTAGTGAGATGGCATTGGTACATGCCACCTTGATGGGATTGAATTGGAATCCCCTGGTATGTTTCTAACTCTACCATTTGGGGCAAGTCAGCTTGAGCATGTCCCAAATTATACCTCTCTTCCCTCTCTTATTCCCACTCTTATGTTTAACAGGGATCACATTTCAGTTAATTTTCAACACTTAAGAATAACTGTGTATTAATTACAGAATTATACCAGTCATATTAAGTAGAACAGACAAAAAAACTACTAAGAGGGATAATGTATTAAGTTGTTCATTAACAGTCAGGGCTATGCTGATCAAGCCACCGTTTCCCATAGTGTCCACCTCACTCCAACAGGTTTCCCTCTTGGTGTTCAGTCAGTTGTCACCAATCAGGGAGAACATATGGTATTTGTCCCTTTGGGACTGGCTTATTTCACTCAGCATGATGTGTTCCAGATTCCTCCATTTTGTTGCAAATGACTGGATTTCGTTGTTTCTTACTGCGGTATAGTATTCTAAAGAGTACATATCCCATAATTTCTTTATCCAGTCTACCGTTGATGGGCATTTAGGTTGGTTCCAGGTCTTAGCTATTGTGAATTGAGCTGCAATAAACATTAGGGTGCAGACCGCTTTTTTGTTTGCCAATTTAAATTCCTTTGGGTAAATTCCAAGAAGTGGGATGGCTGGGTCGAACGGTAGGGTTATCTTCAGGTTTCTGAGGAATCTCCAGACTGACTTCCATAGTGGCTTGACCAGTTTGCATTCCCACCAACAGTGGGTTAGTGTCCCTTTTTCCCCACATCCTCGCCAGCATCTGTTGTTGGTAGATTTCTGCATGTGAGCCATCACAGTGACTTTTTAATGCTTTTTGATTATTTATTTTTCCCTTCTCTTCATTGTATAGTTTCTGCTAATTTCTTAAGTTTTTAATTTATCTGAAATGCATTTATACTGTATTTTCTTGTGTCCAGTTTTCTGTTAGCCCTATTCAGTGACTTTATAACTTCAAATGACTCTTTTCAGTTCATTTTTATCCATTTCTTGTAGTTACAATTTTCCCATTGATATTTCCTTTTGCTTTATTCACTGTGGACTGAAACTATACGTATGTATTCTTAATAGTTTCACTAATGCCTGGTATTTCAATATATTGATATTGGCTTGTATGAATTGTCTCTCTCTACTATTTCTTCTATTGTACTTAATATTTGTTTATTTTATCACATGTTTAGTAATTTTTAATTGGAAACAAGACATTTGTGACATGTTTTATATTGTAAAAATCTTGATTTTGTCATCTTTCTCTGAAGAATATTGATATTTTCCTAGGAGATAGTAAACTTCAAATTATTCCTCTAACTCTGTATAGTGCAATGTATCTGAAATATGGCATTAATTCTTTCAGGCGGAATGTTTGTTTTCCAATCTCCGTCACTCCTGTACACTTTAGGATTAGCCAGGGTTTCAGTGGAGTTTATATGGATATTTTGTGATACCAAATCTGTAACTTACTCCCCTGGGTTTTCCCCTACTCAGTTTTTAGCTATTGTGGAAGCCCCAATCTCTTTGCTCTGTCAGATTAAGCAAATATAACTGAAACTTTGCTTAGTATGTGATTTCTGAATTGGAGCATGTGTTTAAACTAAAAAGTATAAATATGAATTTTATTTCCTATAATTTTCTACTTTAAGTGGTTGAAATTTCTCCTATTTCTTCCTGCTTTTATGCACTTTCATGAGATTTATCTGGTAGGCAGACTAGTCTCCTTACTATGCTCACTTTCAAATCATCAGAACCTGGAGTATGGTAAAGGGGAAATAATGATACACCTGGAATTAAGCCTTTTTTTTGTTTTTGTTTTTTATTTATTTTTTGAGAGTTAGAGTTACAGACAGAGAGGGAGAAACAGAGAGAAAGGTCTTCCTTCTGTTGGTTCACTCCCCAAATGGCCGCAATGCCTGGAGCTGTCGCTCCCTTGCCAGCAAAGGAACAACGCTGCTCGCAGCTAATCGGTCTTCTGTAGACTTTTATTAAGAAAATAACAACGACAGAGAAAGAATGGAGGGAGGAAGAGAGGAGATGAAAAAAATGCCCCCTCCTTCCTGGGCACACAGCTTATATACAAAATCCGGCCAATTGCAAGCGGGCTCAAGTCCATGCATGGAACACTCCAATCCGCTGTTTGTTCACGCAGTGTGCACGCGTCCTCGGGCCAATCAGATGAGGTGTCACACAGCAGACAGGCTCACTGCATAGTCCTCAGTGCCATCTTGTTCCTCTGGAAAGTCCTGACCGTAGGAAAGCATTGCCCTAACCGAAACTAACAACATCCACCTTGTGATAAAAACACAGCAACAGCTATCAGACCGACCTTGACATGGGGCCCCACATGGAGCTACACGGATCTGAAGCCAGGAGCTTCTTCCAGGTCTTCCATGCGGGTGCAGGGGCCCAAGCACTTGAGCCATGTTCTACTGCTTTTCCAGGCCACAGCAGAGAGCTGGATTGGAAGAGGAGCAGCCGGGACTAGAACCGGCGCCCATATGGGATGCCAGCACCACAGGGAGATTAACCTACTGTGCCATGGAGCTGGTCCCATGAGTTTAGGTTGTTAATCTGTTTCTTTGACATAGGAAAATTAACCTGTGTTAACTAGGTGGGCCAGGCTTAACCACAAAGGTCCTTGTAAGTGGAGGAGGAGGCAGAAAAGCCAGAACTAGAGTGGAGGCTTCTTGAGAGCACTGGGACAAACATTACTGTTTTTGAATATAATATGGGACCTGGAGCCAAGTGGTGTAGGTGGCCCTTCTAAGTTGGAAAAGGCAAGGGAATCCATTTTCCCCTAGAACCTCTATAAAAGAGTATAGTTCTTCTGACACCTTAAATTTTTGCCCTGTGGGACTCAATTTAGAGTTATGATCTCTAAAAGTTTAAGGTAATTAATAATACGTACTTCTAATATTTTAAGGCACATTTCTTAGTGCTTGTCATGATTAACTTTGGAAGAATTAGTCTGATAAAGCTCTTCTGCCATAACTAGAAACTTGGGCTTTAAATATATGATTTCTAATATCATTTAAAAATCTTAAAATTTGTAAAATATTAGCAGTGGCTCTCCTCTGATTTTTTCTTTTCCTTTCCATACTGGATTAAGAAGGAAAATTCAATGACTGTTCAGAAGAGAAAAATTAACACAGGACTTGGAATCAGAAGTGCCAGTATGTTTTAACTTTTAGATTTCTTTTCTTTACTATGGGAAAACTAAACCTTCTGGTATCCAACATATGAACAAATTAGATACTGAAATGAATATTTTGCAAAGTACTATAAAAGTGTCAGTCATGACTGATATGGCAAATATGTACCCCTTTAGTTAGATGAAGAAGTCTACAAAAAACTTTGTAAATGAAAGAATATAAATGAATTAGGAGAATTAAAATAATGTAATATAAATAGATGCATCATGTATATTTTAGAGTACACAAATTAGTTTTCCTCTTAATTTAAAGTCCCAAGCAAAATCAGAATTGTCTAACTAGGCATTAAATGCCCAAATATATCAATTCTAAATTCAGTCTCTATTAACTCAGGGAGACAACACATTATTAGAGATCTTCAGGGAAAATATTTAAGTATATGTGTAGATATAGGAATACACACACACACACACATAAATGTTAAAGTCCATGACATGCTCTTTGTAAAATGAAGATTGAGGAAAGCTGATGCTATAATGTAGGCTTAGTCTAAAGTTCTGAAAACCAAAATATCCTCTGTCTAGGGCTTACTGATTGTCTTTGTGTTGGAATATTGTTTTATCATACCCTTCATGCTTGAGACCTTCTCAGTCCAAGACTGGTGTTCTCACCATTGATGGTTACATTGAGGCAAGGAAGGACCAAGAGATGCCCAGGTGGGTTCCCCAGGATTCTCACATAATTCTTCCCAGCTGCCATTGTGTACAAACAAGTCCTAACTCTTTCAGAATACCAAGATCCATTATCCTTGACAGTATGGCAACATGTCTTCTCACTTTCTATTTCCTGTGCACGGGAAATCCAAAGTTCCCTGGAATTATCTCTGGCTTATCATTCAATGTGACCTTTGCCTTGTCTCCCAGAGTATATCCACTTTGAGAAGTCCATCATCCTGAAAGAGTCCAGATTGGAAGAGATAGAAAGCATAAATCTCCCAGTCTTTAGAGGTGAAAGTACACTGAGCAACTCCTGCTTCAACAACTTGGATCACAAACTCATGTATCCTTGTTGTTGGAGCACAGCATCATACAGAGATCTTTGACTTATCAAATACACTATACCTCGAAGGTTGGGTCCCCACTTTCAAAGACTTTCTTCTGACCTGACATTTAATGTATACTTCTGAAGACTCTCCCAGCATTTTATGAAAATGCCTGCCACTAGGTGGTGTGATATGTAATATGATCTATGCGTTGTGCTTGGTCATTGGCATCACCTTCGCTGTGAGAAGGTAGTCTGGTCAGATACTGTGCTATGTGAGAAAGCCGACCTATTGAGTAGGAGTTGTGTAAGCCTACAGATAGCAGTGCTGACTGAAGCTTTATAGGCAAGAAAGGAAAACTCATGCTTTGATATGTATTTCACCTTGTGAGGATTAAATGCTTGCCCTTCCGGGATGGGGACCAGCTTGGTGAATTAGTTGTGGATGTGATATTGACCACCACCCTTATATATTTGAGGAATTAATTATTTCTCTTAAGTCCACCCACCAATATATTTTTAAGATTAATATCTCACCTAGAGTACATGGGGATCATTTTCTGTGGTTCCCACTTGGTTTTCCCCAGTATACTTCTTATACCATAATCCAAGGACCTCATGTGGAGATTATTCTAACTCCCAAGTATATTCAGTTTTATTGTGCACTTAACCTCTGAGTAAGTGATCAGTGAGTCCACTGTGATGCAGACGTTAGCCAGGACTGTATTAATTATCTGGTGCCCATAGGCATCTTACCCAGAGAGGCACTACCATGATTCTTGGATTCTCTGGGAATCAATACAGTTCAAACTCTGCCTCTAATACTTGTTGAAAGTTATTATTGTAGTTATACCCAGTCACTTTAGTAAATGACCATAGGCTCCCCTAGGCAAAGACTAGAGGAATTGTCATGGCGTATATTTGCTAAGGTGTTGTGGGGTCCTTTCCTCTAGACACTCGGGTATCTCTTCAGTAACAGGTCTTAGAACTGAAAATCAGCTAAGATGTTGGAACTTAACAAGGAATTGTGACTTTTCCTTGGGGTGACATGCCTCAGCCTTATCCTCCTCCTTTCTTGCCTTTTCATTGTTGTGGATATTAAGCACCCTTGATTATGCCCCTAGTCACATCATAGTCCATTAATCTCTACAGCTACCTACATGGCAAACTTTTTCGGCTATCCCTGTAACCTTAATACTCACTGTAGAAAATGTGGCCTATAGACTCTGGCGGTTAAGCAATGCTACCTTGTTTCTATTATACCATGGCTTCATCAGTACCGTGACTATTAATGAGTCCAGTTCTGTGACTTCCTGACTTAATATTAACTCCACCTTGAAGAGAAGGACTTCCTAGTGATGACTGTGAGCCTGTCACCAGTACAGTCCTGATGGTCTTTGTGAATGATATATACTGTGGCTCCTAAGGAAATACAATTTTGCCGTGGATATTTTAGCCTTACTAATTTTATTCTAGGATGTTGACGTCCCTAAGTTTGTTTATTTTACCTTCTACAATCTTCCAGAGAAATCTGTGCATGGATTCTTTGCAGATCATTGACCATCGTTTTTTTCAGGGCTTGTGAAGCCATTTTGATTAAAGTTTGCTTTGTTCCCTTGAGTCCTAGCTAAATGTTCATTCTCATGCACCAAGAAAATGTACGCAATTCAGATGAAGTCCTGCTTAGCCAGATTCACATTGTGACCCTATCATAGACTTTCAAAACCCAATCCCTGAAATACTTCCCAGTTCTTTTTTTTTTTTTGTATATGACAGATATTTCTTGCAATTTTTTAGGCAGATAATCTCGTCTTTGTCCCTTCTTGTATGGGATTTAACACTAATTATAAGCCATGCAGTGAAGAAAGTAAGTGGGAGCAGATTTTAAATGGGCACCAATTGCCTTGTGGGAGAGAGCCTCTGTATGTCTTAAATCACAGCAGAAATTCTGGCTGTTATATGGGACAAATGGGCCACCTTCGCATGTCTGGTGTGTCTGTGTGTATAGAGTTTGGGAGGACTGTGGAGTGAATATACTCAGGATAGCCATCCAGATGTATCATTTTAAGTTTTCAGCATACTAGGATTTCCCTACTAGGGCCCTGACCTTCTTGTAACAGACCAATTTTGTTGTCTCTGGAGCTCTGCAACTCTCACAATTAGTTCTTCAGCCTGCTGTTTGACTGTGTCTGGCCTTCTGCTACAGGGGATGAGGGCCTGTTTATATGCTACCACTGAGGCCGTCTGGTTCTTGCACTTAGCTTTTAACTGCTTGTTAACAGCTCTAAGTCTCTCATTATCCATGTGCAGTGTGTCAATACAACTTAATATTAACCCTACAACTCCACTGTCTTTGCAGGCATTCTTCTCTGTGTATATCCTTTGCACCTGTTAAAGCATTCACCACAAAAAGATTTTTTTCAAGGTCACCACAGGTGAAATACACGTTCAGCAATTCAACTGCTGTTTTGTGCCAAGTGTTATCTATTCTACCTGTCAAGATTGTACACTCTTCACATTAAGGATAGTGATGGGGTGAGGTGGAAATGATAGGATGACATTTCCCTCTTACTGTCATTATTTTAGACCACTCTGAATACCACTTGTTTTAGTGTAGGTATGTCCCAGAAGCACCCATTAAGATAGGATTCAATACAAAAAGAATGTACTAGGGTAAACGTTTATGTGTCTATGTGAATGGAATGGTGGAAGGAGTTGGGCAAAGCTGGGAGATCTGTTAAATTTCCTCAGACATATGACCCCGACAGAAGAAGAAAGAAAAAGTTAGGGGAAGCAGCATACACTGTGGAACACTGTAAGGAATGTCAAGAAAAGTCACAGGAGAGGCCATATACCACATTGATCAATAAAGAAATCCTGTTTCTCATAAAAATGTGTCCCCTTAAGATCCGTTGGTTGTTGGTGGGGGCAGCATATGGGAGGTGTGGCCTAGGCACAAACTTGACCTGCATTTAATGGCAAAGTAGCAGTCAAGCCCTTAATTACATTTTCTTTCATGGGAAGAACTCTAAGAGGGATATTCTCATTGCTACCACACCCAGATATAGCCCTCATATTAAGTCATACATTGGTAAGTGATCATGCAGTTTAATGCCTAAGCAAGATACTTTTGAGAATGCAATGGTGAATCTGTTAGGAATTACATCAAGGCTGTCCCAGGTACACTGTGTGTTCACTCTTCGCTTTGTCTTCAAATCCTTTTCATCTTTACAATATATAAAATTCCCTTAATTTACCCTTCAAAACTATATTCCATAATTATCCCATTAAATGATTTTTAAGGCACAAAACTCCTTTTGTCTTTTTGTCCTCCATCTACAATTATACTGAAACATCCCAGCCATGATTCTATTAAAATATTACAATTTCCACTGTTACCATAGGCTATTGATCAATTCTGGTGAAGGCTACACTTCACTAAACATTTGTGTCAGTACAGATTCATAGAAATCCAAGCTATCTGTAGCATCAGCATAGTTCCTGTTTCACCTAGAGAAAGTAATTTAGTAATTAAATAAGTAAATAGTAATCATATAAGTAAATTAGTGATTTAGTAAAACTCTCCTGTGATATCTCCAAAGCCTTCTACAAGTATATTCATGCCAGTAGCAGCTATATTAACACTTTATTTGGTCTCAAAGAAGGTGCCCCTTCATCCTGTGCAGTCTAGAGGTCATCTCTTCCAGAATCCTATTCTATAAGTAATTTTCTATCATATATTGCCAACACCCTTCATTGTCTAATTTTCTCCTTAGTGTATGCAAATGCTTATATATTTCCAACCTAAATATTAAAAATATATGTGTTTTGACTCTTTCTTTTAGCTCCCTCTGCTTCATTTGCTTCTTCTTCACTGACAAATTTTTGGAAATGTCTATAAGTGAAGTTTCTACTTCTTCACTGCCATCTTGCTCTCTGATCTTTTAGAAGCTGACTCCTTTACTTTGTTAAGGTCACTGTGGTAGGTTAAATGGCCTACATTGTTTTCGGCTCCTTTCAGCTAAAGGTGATGTTTTTCTGACCTCTGTGATCCATGCTTGCAAGATGATAATCTTTTAGCATAAACTGTGGCATAAGTGATATGCTACTTCTTTATTTTTGTATTTATAAAAAGGAAACAAATTTCACATATTTCAAATAAACAATTTTAGGAGCAAAATGATGCCTTCCACCCTCCCCTCCCCCATTCCATTATTCACTCCCACACCCCCCTTTCTTTTCTTATATTTCTTTAAATTTTTACAATGACCTACTATCAACTTTATAATCACAAGCTTAATCCTCCACTAAATACAGAATTCAAAAGTGGTAAGTAGAAAATCCATAGTTCTGCAAGAGTATAGAATATGTCTTAGTTTAAATCTCAAGAGGACTTTATCTCCCATTCTAGCCCTTTTGAATGCTGTCACAATGTGAACATAGCTGAGCTAGTTTGATGGAAAAGACACATAAATGATTTTTTTTTTGACAGGCAGAGTTATACAGTGAGATAGAGAGAGAGAGAGAGAGAGAGAGAGAGAGAGAAAGGTCTTCCTTCTGTTGGTTCCTCCCCCAAATTGCTTCCATGGCCAGCGTGCTGCGCAGATCCGAAGCCAGGAGCCAGGTGCTTCCTCCTGGTCTCCCATGCGGGTGCAGGGCCCAAGGACCTGGGCCATCCTCCACTGCACTCCCAGGCCACAGCAGAGAGCTGGACTGGAAGAGGAGCAACAGGGACAGAACTAGCTCCCCAACCGGGACTAGAAGTCAGGGTGCTGGTGCCACAGGCGGAGGATTATCCTAGTGAGCTGTGGCACCGGCCTATGGAAAAGACACATAAGTGATTAGCAAGATGTCCTAGCTAATAGCCTACATGTAAATGAGGCCATCTTACAGAATCCATCCCCTAATTGTCTCTCAGTTGACTGCACTCAAATGAATGAAGCCAGGCAAGACCAACAGAAGCATTATCCAACTAAACTTGATCCAAATTATTGATCCACACAACTATTTTATATAAATGATTGTTTTTGTAATCAAGCTTCAGAGTGTCATAACACAATATTTAATTGAAACAACCCTCAATGATACCAAATACAAAACCTTATTTTATTTTTTCATTGAAGGGCTATTTTGAAAAAGAATACTGTACTACCCTCACTATCTTAGAGGTGGGATACTGAAGTTCAAGGTAGTAAAGTGATTTGAATAAGATATCACAGCTTACATGAGTGATCCAGGATCTTTCATCATACGTTGCATTCAACTTAAACTCTCTGTAGAATCTGAAAATTCTGATCACTCTATTTTTTTTCAATGTAACTCCACTAGCAATTAAAATTAGGGTACATTAATTCTGGTGTCTTGAGTTTTGTATTATCATTTACAACATGGATTATTATAAAAATTTTGTTCTGTTATAAACATTTGTTCATTTATTTGTTTATTTGAAAGGCAGCATGACAGAGAAGAGGGAAAGAGAGATAGCATCCTTCTACTGTTTCACTCCCCAAATGAGTACAAAATCCAGGAGTTAGGAACTCCATCCGTGGTCTCCCACATGTGTGACAGGGCCCCAGATATTTCGGCCATCTTCTGCTACCTTCCTAGCTGCATTATCAAGAAGCTAGATTAGAAGTACTGTTACCGGGGAAGCACCTGGCTCCTGGCTTCAGATCAGCGCTATGCGCCGGCCACAGCATGCCGCTACGGCCATTGGGGGGGTAAACCAATGGAAAAGGAGGACCTTTCTCTCTGTCTGTCTCTCTGTCCTCCTCCTCCTCCTCCTTCTTCTCCTCCTCCTCCTCTGTCTGTCCTCCTCCTCTCTCTGTCCACTCTGCCTGTAAAAAAAAAAAAAAAAAGGTCTTCCATCCACTGGTTCACTCTTCAAATGGCCGCAATAGCTGGAGCTGGGCTGATCCAAAGAAAGGAGCCAAGAATCTTCATCCAGGTTTATTGTGGTCCCCAGGGTCTCGGGAAAAACAGATACTCGGATGCTGCTTCTCGGCCTTCAGTAGACTTTTATTTAAACAGGATAGAAAAAGAAACCCTTGAGCAAGGGGAGCTCCGAAAGAAAGGGGAAGCTCCCGTACCATATCACAAACAGCTTATATATTACATCATTGCAGAAGCATGTAATGCAAGCTTAGTCCATGCTACAGTCCATGCGGCGGTGCTCCAATCGGGTGCCTGATCACGCACAGTCCATGTGCTCCTTGTCCAACCATAAAGGTGATCACGTGTCTTCATCCAATCAAGCTCCTGGTCACGTAGCAGGCGACTCGGGTGCCAACAACAAGCTTCCACCTGGTGTTTTCTCAGCCTTGGTCAGTGGGAAAAGAAGTACGGGAAGCCCCAAGGCCATAGTTGTTTTGACTCTAGCCTGGGGTTATGAAACGGTCCCGATATCGCAGCTCAACAGAAACCATAAACATCCACACAGCAGTAACTATTGCAAACGGTCAGCAAGCTAAGCCTTAGCATGTGGGCCCATGGCCGGCTCATGGGTCCCCACAGTTTATAAAAAAAAAAAAAAAAAAAAAAAAAAAAGAAGAATAAAAAGTACTGTTACCAGGGCTTCAACTTACACTCCAAAACGGGATGCTGACATTGGAAATAGTGGCTTAATACACTGTGCCCGTATTCTGGCCCATCAAATGGTTTTCTTTACTACTCATAATATACAAGCAGTTAACAAATGTGTACTTTTCTAAAATCCATTTGCAGGTGCAGACATTTAGGACAATAGTTAAGACACCACTTGGGATGCCCACCAACCATACCATAGAATCTGGGTTTGAGTCCCAGATGTACTTTCAATCTCAGCTTTCACCCCAATGCACACTTTTCTCCTAATGCAGGTGATAGTTCAAGTGCTTAGGTCTCTGTCACCAACATGGGTTTGAGTTCTGTGCTCCTGACTTTGGTCTGGCTCAGCCTTGGTTGTTGTGGGCATCTGGGGAGTGAATCAATGGATGGAAAATCTGTCTCTATTTCGTGTTGCTCTCTATCTGCCTTTCAAATAAAATGAAAATAAATGAATAAATCTTTAAAATCCAATCACATGTTTGAATAACTACTTTAGCCTTCACTTTTACTTCCAAATAAAAATAAACCAAATTTGAGGAAAATCATTTTTATGAGTTCTCTACAGATAAATTGTATTCTGAAATATATTTTTAATATTAAACATGTCACAGATAAACTTTTTGTAATATCCAGTTATAAAATAATGTCTTGCCGGCGCCGCGGCTCACTAGGCTAATCCTCTGCCTTGCGAGGCCAGCACACCGGGTTCTAGTCCCAGTCGGGGCGCTGGATTCTGTCTCGGTTGCCCCTCTTCCAGGCCAGCTCTCTGCTGTGGCCAGGGAGTGCAGTGGAGGATGGCCCAAGTGCTTGGGCCCTGTACCCCGTGGGAGACCAGGAGAAGCACCTGGCTCCTGCCATCGGATCAGCGCTGTGCGCCAGCCGCAGCACACTGGCCATGGTGGCCATTGGAGGGTGAACCAAAGGCAAAGAAAGACCTTTCTCTCTGTCTCTCTGTCTCTCTCTCTCACTGTCCACTCTGCCTGTCAAAAAAAAAAAAAAAAAAAAAAGTCTTGTGCCATCTTGCATTTCAGCTCTTTAATATTGGGTACAAAGTTTTGTTTTAAACTAGTCATCATTAATGGGGATCATAGTACCCTGTAACATTACCACATTCATGTAGTATTTCTACATGTCACTCTTTCTCTCCAACTATTTTGACATATTTGACTATTCACCTTAATCCAAAACAAATCTTTTTAAATTTATTTGATAACAAAGGATTCATGATCTAGAGTTCTCTACAGTAGTGGCATGAATTGTTTCAAAATGTTGAGGATATTTAACAAGATCTGTTGTGTTTTAAGTATTTATCACTAATCAGGTGGAGCAGGGGGGACTCGAACTGGTGCCCATATGGGATGCGGCTCTGCAGACTGGGGCTTTAACCCACTGCACCAGAGCGCAGGCCCCTGCATATGCTTTAGGTGCCCTCTTCTTTTCCCACAAAATGCCTATTTAAGTTAAATCCCAAATAATCCCTTTCCTGTATTATGTAGTTGGGTTAGATCAGGGGAAATATAAGGAAAATGTTCCACTACTCCTACTTTTTATAATTTCTTTTTTTTTAAAGATTCAAAAGCAAGATTTATTAGAGTCCAAGAGCTCCAGCCAGAGTGGCAAGAGAAGCAAAACCCAAAGGACCCCATGGCACTGGGGCTTTTAAGTACAATTTTGAAGAAAAAAACTTGACAATCAGATTGACATTCAGTTACCAGGAGGGAACAAAACCCATCAAAAGACCTGATTTACAATCCTTTGTCCTATCTGGCTTACTCATAATAGAACAAAAAACTGGAAGAGAGGGATAGTAACTTGTTTTCAAAATAAACTGTGATTGCCACTCCCTTGCTATTCTCATGGTAAATTTGGAGATTCCTAAGGAATGTGGGCAGTCAGTTTATTCTTGCTAAAGATAAGCTTTTGGGAGGATGCAAGCATTCTATACCCCAAATTACACCGGGAACACCCTGACTGCCTATTAACCCATGTGACTCCTCACATTCCCCCCTCAACAAGTGTGGACATTAACATCTGTTAGCGGGACTGGACAATGATCCCTCTGGCTGCTTCATGCTGAAAAGGGAAGGGCAATCAAGACAGGGTTGCAGCAGGAGGTGGCTTCTCAGCAGGAGGTGGCTTCTCCGGGGGCTTCAGTGCCAGCTTGCAGAAACTGCTTCCATTGGAGGTTTCATGTGCATGGCCACCTAGAATTTCACTGTTTCAAGTCTGGAGAAAATGAATCTAACAAGCAGTTTAAATTCACAGGATCAAAAACTGAGGTCAGTCATTACTAGAGGTGCTAAGAAAGGTGCTGTCTAAACCAGGAGCAAGTTTTCTGATTGAGAGGCAAATAGAAACTGACAGATGGGGCTTGATAATAATCTGGTGGGCTTTAAGACCTTGCCAGTTATGAGGCCCAGACCTATCTATCTCTTCAGAAGGTACATCCTAAGGGAGGTGTGAACCTCCTTGGGGAGGCACCCTGTTGACTTCCATTACCTAGCAGGCCTGGGAGGAGAGCTGGCCAGGTAAAGGCAGGTGGCATCTCTAACAGGAAATTTACAGTTCTGCCTGCAATGGTCATGACGCTACTTGGCTGTCCTCTCAGCAGTGGTGGTCACTTTGGAAGCTGGGCTGAGTGAAGGGCTTTTCAGCTTGGAGCCAGCAAGCTCTGTGGCTCTGACCTGGGTGTCCTTCGACTCCAGGGCAGCTCCATTTCCAGTGATCCAACTCTTGGCGCGCAGAGCTGCCGGGGCTCTTCATAACCTGACTTCTGCTGAAGCCCTGGCTTTCCAGATTGAAATCCACTACAGGGGACTGGCCTGTTGGGTCTCCTTAATGGCAGATCACTGTATAGAGCAGCCATTAATTGGCCTGCCACCTATCTTTACATTGCTTCTGATGCCCAGCTTTCTCTTCCTCTTGGCTTTTGTTAAAGCAGACCAGAGGAAACCTTTAAGAAGATGCAAGTCAAGGGGGTGCTCAAGTCCTACCTCTAATCTTTGTGGCCTAAAATAGAAGTCTATAGTCACAGGCATGTTCTGGTAGTGGTTTTCCTTTGATGTAGACAATGCCCATGAAGAATGCTATGTCCTCACTTTAACAAACATGATGATCACCTTATCTATAAAATTTGATGTCATTAATAAAACTCTCTCTCTCTTCCTTTGATCTGAACGGGAGATTTTGCCTATTTACTGTGGCCATGGCAAAGTAAATCTAGCTGTGAAATCATAATTTAAGCTCTCATTTTGGCTATGCTATTATTACAGAAAAGTGTTAGCCATCCATTTTATAAGGTCTAAAGGTCAAATTGTACATGCCAGAGAGTCCTTCAGAATAAAATTAGTTTCCTTGAAGAGAACAGAGAAATGTGAGAGAAAGTCAGACTTTCCAGATCACTTACTGACAATAACAATATCAAGTGAAAACTTAACAATTCAATTATAGGAAAACTATGAAAACATTTACGAAAAGGTCTAGTGCCTTCTATAGATTTCAAGAGTACATGTATTTGGAAACAGCACTTAAATATCTAACACAAGTGTAACTTGTTTGACCAGCAAACCCAAGAACAAACATATCAACTAATTTAAAACATCTGGTACAGAGATTTAGGTCACACAAACCAAATGGTATATTTGATTAACTTAGTTTAAATTGATGAGCAATATTTTATCTATAAGCCAATTAAAACAGAGCTCTTGATAAATTTTCCATTAGACATATAATATGTGCACACATGTAACATAACATACAAGATAGAATAATAAAGCAGTTTCAGTAAGTTTCTTAAATTCTTTAGCTTTTTTTTAAACCATTAATTGCTTAGAATTACTTCCTGCTCTTAGTAACTTGAATTAATCTAAATTGGAACCTCTAGTATATTATTGTCTTTATCTGCTTCCAGAACTAGTCCAAAATGTTGGATACAATAGAGGTCAGGGAAAAGAAGTCCTTTCAACATAGAACCAACAATGTGTTAACTTCATGAGCAGTATATCTGCTTTTTAGTGTTTAGAGAATACAAAACTGTGGATGACAAAGGCTTCAAGTAGCCATGTTTAAAATTATAAACTTATTAACCAACAAGAAGGAGCACTTGCTTTCCCCACACAGTATTTTGAAAGTACCTATAGGATTTTATAAAACATTGAACCCTTTTAGGACTCTAGGCCTTTCTCATTGAGATAACCATCACGTCTGATGACAACACAGAGTCATTAGACTTTTTAACTTTTGGACATTTGTATCACTAGCATTTTATATTATCATAAGTTAAAATTTAGCACTACTTTATATATCTTGACAGTGCCTTTAATACAATCCAAATAGCCTTATTAGTTGATGTCTCTACAAGATAACAGACATATCCCTTGATATTTCCAGGGGGCTAACTGGAAATATCAAATTCCGAAGAATTTGGAACTTTGATTTTTTGAATGCCTGTCAAGGATGCCAAGAAGGCTTAAAATATCCAGTTGAAATAAGATCCTTTAACATTACTGTTAGGTAGGAAGTCAGATATGAGCTTACCTGTGTGTGTGACAGGCCTAAAGAGAAGACGTCTGTGTCCAGCATCTGCATCTGCATCTCAAAGTCATCCCAATAATGTTTCAGGGGCAGCCCGGTATTCCTATCCGGCCTGGCCCCCTTCTACCCCATTAACCTGCCAGGTGGGGGGTCCCCACCCCTTCTGCCTGACAAATCTTCCACAATCTGCCAGGTGCAGCCCAGTATCTGCATTTCAAATACCCTGCTCTGGATCCTGATTCTCCAGGGGGTCTTGTTCACCTCTCCTCTGAACCCAGGACAGCAGCTAGCCTTCCTCCTGTCTGATACCTTCAGGGGAAAACTCAGAAGTTTTTCTATTTACATCCAAAAGCCCTTTGTTCCAAGAGGAGCAGAGGTGGGGAAGCAAGACCCACCTCCTTAAACCACCCCCCACCCCCCCACCCCCCCCCCCCCCCCCCCACCCCCCCGCCTCAACTGGACTGTGCGCTCAGCCCTCTGCCTCTATGCTGAGTCCCCACCTGCCTGCCCAGGTGTAATCCCTCCACTCAACCATGTAACCTCACCACCACCACCACCACCCCAGTCCCAGCGACTAGGCACTCTCTCTCAGGTCCTGTCTGGAGAGGTGCCCAACCGTTTTTATGGATGTCCCTTCCCTAATAAACTTTGTTACTTCCATTTTCCACTACTCTGTCTCATGCCTGAATTCTTTCTTGTGTGAAGATAAGAACTCTGCCATTCTCCGGTAACAATTATGACATAATATAGACCAGATTTGATCATTGTTACAAAGTGATAACTCAAATGCTTTAGAATGAGTGTATATTCAAAAAGACCTTAACTCTTAATTAAAAAAAAAAAACTCATCTGTTTTTAAATAATTGAAACTTAACACAGACATTAAGAGGACACAATAGATTAGTTTAACAGAAGACAAAATCTGTATCTTTGGTCATGCCAAGCATTGCAAATAAAAACTTAAATTAGTTAGCACATGGAATTATCCCATAACTTGGAACAATTTTAACAGAGTTAGAGCTAGGGAAGAGAAAATAGTTTACTGGAGCTGGCTAGAAAACCGACAGAGTCACCAATTAAACAAAACTATTAGAAAAGATATGCTGTGTGGGGAGCAACTGGGAGCAACTCGGACTAGACTAAGTTACTGGAATTAAGACTTATTCTATGCATCTGCTTTCCCACAATATGGCGCTGAGAAGGGAAACAGCTTCTACACAGATGCCTCCAGTTCAACCAATAGACTGTGGGACCTGCTCCTGATTGGAGGAGAGCAGCGTACTCGGCGTGTGGGTAGCAGAGTTGGGATTGGTGGAAGAGGACTATAAAGGAGGAGAGAGACGGCATGCACCGGGAACATCTAAGGGGAACATCTATCTGAAGGAACACCTGTGCAGCCCCCGAGAGAGCCGGCCGGCGGTGTGCTGCTCCCCCGCGGAAGTGGGGAAAGTGGCCAGGGGGAACCGCCCTTCCACGGAGGTGGAAGGGACAGTAGCCAACCCGGGAAGAACCAGCAGCAAACCCGGGGAGGGCCGAGCAGACGAAAGAACAGCACAGGGTTCTATGTCGTTCCTCCACGAAGACGGGGAGCGACAATGCTGCAGTTTTTAAACAGATGTTTTAAGACTTTCAAAATATTTACTAACATATATGCATTGCAAAAACCTCATTTCTTTAACAGAGGATCAGATTCTAGTTCTATGTCAAATAGACTAATAGCTTTTGCTTTCCATCTGTTGGTTTCCTTGATTTACATTCGAAATAACCCTTTAGAAATCTCCAAATTAAGTCAGAATTTTCTAAATAAGATAACACATCAAATTTCAAGCTTAGTTACTTTCAAGTGGTGTTGAACTATTTTTATATGGACAATTTATGAAAACATGTTAGCAAAACCCAAATAGTTTTTCCATAGAATATAAGGTGCTAAGAGTACCAAAGTTTACATTTAGACACATTTACCCCATTTGCTTTACCCAATTTACATTTAGCAATTGTACCTAATGACTGAAGATGCTGATATTATATCATACCTCTGTCTGAATTAAGGTCAAAGTTACATTTATATCAAATTATACTCCTTTTTATAAAACTCTAGTTATAAATTAGTGACATTAAGCCAGAGATTGCAAAATCCACCTTAGGGGGACCATACCAAGCATTGATTACCCATTACTATCAGAAACCTGTTAAACCAAATTGTAAAACAAGTTCCATGAGTTAAAAAGCAGTATTTTTAAAGACAATGATCTTCATAAATTCAAAAGAAAGAAATTCCTTTAAACCCAGTATGTAGTTACAACTGAACCAAATTCTCATGCATGAGATTGTTATTTACCAAAGATTTTTTTTTAGATTTAATTGAATTTGAGTCTACTTTTCTTTTTACCCAAAGGAAAAAACACCTTATGCCAATGATGCTTAGTTAGCAGTCAGCTACTTGGGGCTGCCTTTGATACAGAAAGTTCAGGCAGCTGCCATACAGGTCCCAAGGGTGACTGTGGGCTAGGGGCTGATGTGTCAGGCATAAGAAGCCCACTGGAGATTGTTCATAATTATGTTAGGTTTAGTGGGAGAGGGCACCCATCAGAGCAGATGGGCACTCCTCTAGAGATTCCTGAGGAGGAGAATCTGAAAGGAGGCAGAATAAATGGCAATGATCTATGAGGAGGCTCCTGTAAGAGCTCACAGAGAGGCAGGGTAGAGAGAGAAAGTTTGGAGGCCCTGTGAAGAGACAATGACCTCATACCCCCAAACCAAAAGCCACTACAGGAAATGTCTAATCATGGGGCTGTCAACCTCAGGGATGAGGGGTCAGGTTGGGAGATGTCTTAAGAAATATTCAATAGCATCTGAGATTATTGGGCCTAGATTCTTGCCTAGAAACCTCCAGGCAAAATTAAAACAGTGGGGGCAATGGTCACCTGATAAAACTCTCCTCCACCAGGATTAAAGGCCTCAACAATTGTCAAATGGATAACAGAAGGGCCCTGGTGACCCACTAAATAGACTCAAGGACCCTGTGATATTCTGGAAAATATGTGAAAGCATGTTGGAACACTTGCAGGGAAATAGAGGCAAGAATCCAGTTAGGAGACAGGCGTTCCGAGATGGGGAGTCACAGTAGCGGGACTGGTGTTTATCACAGCTCACTTAGGCTGACTTCTCCATCCTCTAGTTGTAAGCAGGCCAGACGGTGGTGCAGACAGGATGAAGCATTTTTCTGTAAGCTCAGGGATCAAAGAAATAAAGTAGATGGTTTGCCTCCTGTCTGAAATGAGAGCAAAAAACCGGAAACATACTTCAGCTCTAGCTTTGAGGATGTGTACTGAAGCCCACAGAGGAGGGAGAAAGGTGAGGGTTGGATTAGGGTATGTCACCCACTCTCACCCAGCCTTCTGCACCTGTATATTTGTCAGAATAGCCACGCAGGGAGTGATGAGTCACCTTACTGGTAGTGTGCTAGACTGGGCCTCTGCCTAGTCAAATATATACTGTTGCTTTGTTCTTTGGTCATATTTTTTGGGAAAAATAGTTGTTCTATGCCTCTTAACCTTGAATCTTGTCCAATAGGCCTGATTTTGACAATGAGCCTTCATAGTGAGAGCCTTAGCAGAGGTGTTTTTAAGCTAGAGTAAACCTCCTCTGAGGTATATGTTACATAGGAAGGACCAGACAGAAGTGGCCCAAAAGAGGAGACTTTGAGAAGGAAGATGAGAGATACTAGAGACATGCTGAGCCTTGTCTGTACAAGTTCAGCCACGTGGGGACTTAATAAGCATCTAGATTGAAAAGCTACCTGTCTGCAAACAGGATAATTAAACTTCAACAGAAATGACTTACATAGGAGATCCCAATGGAGTTTCTGTCTCCTGGATTTGGCCTGGTCCACTCTTGGCTGCTGCTGGCCCTTGGGGAATTAACCAGGGGATGGAAGATCTCTCTCTCTCTCTCTCTCTCTGCCCCTCTTTCTCTCCTTCCTTCCTCCCTCTTTCCCTTTTCCTGTTTCTCTGTTGCTCTGCCTTTCAAATAAATAAAGCAGTCTTTTCAAAGTTGTATTCAGTGAATGCTTTCTGATGAACTGATTTTTTAAAGCTGAGATATTGAAAGCCAAGAGAAAGTCATTCATTTAGAAAACCTCAAGGTGTGCTTATTAAGGCAAAAGGAACAGCAATGTTCAAATTTAAAATGTGAATATGAGACTGGCTTATCTTACAAATAGGAAGAAAGGTATTATGATTTGGGGTAGATGAGCAAGGAAACCAGTGATAAGGGATTTAATTAGAAACACAGTAAGAGTTTCCTTTTACTTTATGTGCAATTAATACTTTGGATGATTTAATGAGGGGAACGATATATTATTTATAAAATAAAACATTATTTAGGTTGCCATATGGAGAGTGGAGTTTAGAAATAAAAAAACAGAGGCACAGTAGTCAGTTAGGAGGTTATTTTAACAGTCAAAACAAAGGATGATAGTAGCTTAGGTGGCAGTGGAGGTAGAGAACAGTCAAGGGGAAAATGAATAACTTTATGTGAATTTATTCATAAGCATAGATAAAATGAATAGCTTTTTGGACAGCAATACATTTCCCTTATTGACTCATGAAGATATCGAAATTTTTGAATAACAAGTAATAAGGGCAGGCATTGTAGTGTAGCGGGAAAAGCCTCCACCTGCAACTCTGCACCACATATGGGCACTGGTTTGAGTCCCAGCTGCTCCTCTTCTGATCCAGCTCCCTGATAATGCACCTGCAAAAGCTGCGGAGGATGGCTCAAGTGTTTGGGCCTCTGTACCCATGTGGGAAACCAAGAAAAGGCTCCTTGCTCCTGGCTCTTGGATTTGGCCTGGCCCAGCTGTGGCCACGGCAGTTATTTTGTGAGTGAACCAGAGAATGGAAGATCTCTATCTCTTCCTCTCTGTCTCTGTAACTCTACCTTGCAAATAATTAAAATAAATCTTTTAAAAAAGTAATAATTAAATTGAATAATTTAATCCTTAATAATTACATTGAATTAATTATATATAAAAAACTTCCATATACACCCCTCTCAAAATTCCAGGCTTAGGACTTTTCACAAGTCAATTTTATAATTATTAAAGGAATATATAATACCAAACTTATTGAAATATGTCATGCAAAATAAAAGGAAGGAAAAATATTGAACTTCTTCTGAGTGACAAGTATTACTTGGATCCCAAGATAAGATTTGGAAAGAAAAAGAAAAGTAAATTTGAGTCCAAAATTACTTACAAATAAAGATACAAAAATAAGAAAATCTGGCAGTTTAAGATAAAATACCTTTATACAAGCAGGAGATGAATGATTGAATATCAGAAACTCTGTATCAATGAAATTCATCCATATGTTGACAGGCACTGTAAAGTTGATTCAGAGAATCATACTGAAGAGTACAGGTCATAGAAGCCAACATGCAAGCAACGAGGGAGGACTAATTCTATCAACTCTCAAAATGTATTTTAAAGTTGCATTTGTGCAGAGATAATTTTGGAAAGTTAGAAAATTTAGAGTCCAATTTTTTTCAAACAAAGTATAGCATATGACTGTGTTGGCACTACAACTTAGGGTAGAAAAAAATTCACTATTCAGTAAATAGATTTGTGATATATCATTTGTCATAGAATAAAAGATAGAATTAAATTCTTAACCCTGATGACACAAAACATAAATTACAAAAGATTAGCTGTTAGGAATATGATAGTTTTTATCACTTAAAGTGAGGCAAAGAATATTTTTGAATGCTTTATACAATCAGTAAGGAAAAAGGTTTATACAACTAAAATAAAATAAATTATAAGACAAATGTTAAATACATATGTAAATTATGAGAGGGTATTTACAATACAAATAATAGAAGAATTAATATCAATAATAGATAAAAAATTACCCCCTAAGAAAAACCCACAGAGAGCACCACTATAGAAAAATTTGAGTAAAGATAATGTAATAAGTTCTCTAAAAGGAAAACAAAATGGTCAGTTCATAGGAAAAGTTAGCTTAATATGGATATTATGCTAACAATTTTTAGAACTAGATTTGTATACACATAAAGACACAGTTATACACATATAGAAAATATAAATAATGGTTGCCTGTGAGGGGATGAATTGCGGGTACTGAGGTAAATATTTGGATTCTAATTTTCCTTTATAGTCTTTTCTCATATTGGCTGTTAATTTTTCATGAAAAGTTAAATATGCTGGTAATATTTTGTCTCTCCACTTATTCTGGTCATCTCATAAGAACTTAAGCAAAAATTTCATACTTTCATTCCTTTAGCTTACACACTTCCTGTCATTTGCATCATTAGCTTATTTATCTTTTTATTAATATTGTAAATGGATTCTAATTTTTAAATGGCAGCTATATTGCTTTGTAATTCTTTTATCCTTATTTATTTTGTGTCAGTTATTAAGAGCAAGGAGTTTTAGTACAATATGGACAAGAAACAGCAAGCATGAAAATTCTTTTCTTATTCTGACATAAAAGCCAAAGTCTAACTTGGTGGTTTTTTTTGCTGCTATAGATTTTTTGTAGGCAAATATTATTAATTTTAGGAATATTTAGATTTCTAAAAATTTTGATAGCAAATATTTGTTTTATTATTTAATGCCCTTTAGAGTGCTAGGTAATTTGTCTTTTTTGACCTCTTATGGGTGAAATGATTGGCTTAGTTCATGTTGTAGCATTTTTACATGCTTGAAAAAAAGTGCTTGGTTACAACATATATTTTGTATACCACTGTATTCATTTAGCTAATATTTCATTTAAACTGTGTGTATATATATATATATATATATATATATATTCACAAGTCTGCAAAGTTTCTTTCTCATGCTAACCCTTGCCAAATAACAAACTCTTCTTGGGGCAGAGCTGTGGTGTAGCAGGCTAAGCCACCTCCTGCAGAGCTGGTAATGCACATGGGTCCCAGTTCGAGTCCTTGCTGCACTGCTCCACTTCCAATCCAGCTCCTTCCTAGTACACCTGGGAAAGCAGCAGAGGATGGTCCACATCCTTGATAAATCTTTGTAACAACAACAAAAATTCTTCTTGATTAATAAAATATTTCCTTATATTAATAAGATTTGCCTTCATTTTTGAAGATTTATTTAATTTATTTGAAAGACAACATTTCAGAGAGAGAGAGAGCCTGACATAGATAGAGAGGTCTTCCATCTGCTGGTTCACCCCTCAAAGGGCTGCAATGGCCAGGGCAGGGGAAGGCCAAAGCCAGGAGCCAGGATATTCTTCCGGGACTCCCACATGGGTACAGGGGCCTAAAGTGCTTGGGTCATCTTCTACTGCTTTTTCTAGGCACATTAGCAGGGAGCTAGATCAGAAGTGGAGCAGCTGGGACTTGAACCAGTGCCCACATGGGATGCCGGCATTGCAGGTGGAAGCTTAGCCCATTACACCACAATACCAACCCCAAGAACTTCCTTTTTTTAATATACCTGAAACATTTTTAAAAATTTGCTGTTCCTGAACATTTAGCAATACTGACCTATAAAGACTTCTGGGCATGGATGTTTGTGGGAGGACATTTTAATTATACATTATGAATTTGGTCTCTTTAATAATTACAGATATATTCATGTTTTCCTATTCTACTTGAGTCATTTTGGTAATTTACATGGTCTATTTCAAGTTTTCCCAAATTTTTCAATAACTACTAAAAAACTATTTTCTAAAAACTATTTAAAAATTACTATGTTTAATTATGTCTCTTTTCAATCCTAGGATTGTTTTCTCCTGTATACTCTTGAAAGCAGTTTAACAATGTTATGTGTTTCAGAAAAACTAGTATTAGTGTTTGTTGGTGCTCTCTATTGTTTATTTACTAATCTTTTATACTTCCTCTGTTTCTGTGAATTTCTTCTGTCATTTCTTCTTCAAATTTCTTCAGTGGAGCAGCTAGCACCTTTTTTTAATGTTTTGTTTCTTTTTTATATACAAATTTGTTCCCATACTTTTCCCACTAAGTACTATTTTGGTTGCACACTGTGAATTTTGATATGTAATTTTTCTCTTGCCTATTGGCTCTAAATATTTCATAATCTCCTTAATGGTTTCTTATTAGATCCATATGTGTTTTTTATCTCCAGAGTTTTCATTTTTTTATTACATAAAACACATCCATTATTAATTTCTCATTTTATTACATTGCACTCAGAGACTTGATCTGCATATTTTGGAACCTTTAATATTCATTGAGAATACCTGTGGGACATGGTAGACAATAAGTTTTGTTAATGTTTCATATGTGCTTGAAAAGAATGTATTCTATATATGTGGCTTAAAGAACATTTAGTAATTTTGTGATTCAATTCATAGATGCCCCTATTAAATTTTTATCTTCCTATTTATCAGTTTCTTAGAGAAGTAAGTTGAGCCCTACTTCAGAAACTGGGGATTTGTTAATTTCCATGGAGCCACTTGGGCAGTCAATCAGTATCTTGTTTCTTTGTTTACAGACAGATGTTCTTGGTTGAAGGTAAATTGTATGAGGTATCATTGTACTAGACATTTCAAGATTTCTGTGCAGTAGAGTGAATTGTCACCCCCATAATCCTATACTGGAGCCCTAACCTTCAATACTTTGGTATATGACTATATTTGGTGATAGCACCTTTACAAAGATGATTAAGTTAGAATGAGGCTATTAGGGTGGAACCTAATCCAATATGGCTAATCTTATCAGAAAGATACTGCCTTTAAAAAGGTGATTAAGTTGGAATGAGGCTATTAGGGTGGAACTTAATCTAACATGGCTGGTGTCCTTATAAGAAAGATAAGTAGGACATGCAGAAAGAGACAGGCATGGAGGGAAAGACCATTTGAAGACAGAGTGAGAAGGTGGGCATCTGCAAGTCAAGGAGACAGGCCTGAGTAAATCAAAATTTCAAAATCTTGCTCATGGACTTTTAGGCTCCAGAAATATCAGAAAAATAATTTCTTTTGTTTAAAATCCCTACTCTAATGGTATTTTTTATGGCTGCCCTAGCAAACTAACTCATGCTAGGAAATAAAGGGCAAGAGCAAAGGGCAAATCCCAATTGAATTCTATGCCTAAGTATGGACTCAGTATTATCCCATAGAAAATAGAAAGAATGCGATATTATCTAGCTATGACCTATAGGCAGCTAGCTCATTAATCCTTATGCTATGTAAACAGAATTGGTTACTGCTGCTGAAATATTAGTTGGTCAATGGTATACTAAGCCTGCTTAGCTTGGAGAAATCCCGTGTCGTTGAGATTATACTTAACCTCTAATGTAACCAGCTCTGTTCATTTCCCTTTGTTATCTGTGAAAAAAAAAAAAGAGAAAATAACAAAATTTTAAGAAGCATTTTTGTCTGGTAGTTCCCAAAGGATTTGGCAATATTCTCTTGTTTACTTTCCCTGCAAGGAAATGTGAGTGTGTTCTATAGGGAAGTGTTCCACTCTGATCACAAAGTAGCAGACATTGGTCTTATTGGATGACCGGGGACCTGGAAGGAATCAGCATGGCAGATTAAAGACAGGAAGATTGCAGAAGAGATATACAGATGAACATCAGCTAATAGTTTCATAGGCTGAAAATATTCTTTCCTAATATGTATGTTTTGCTAATTAGACCGCTCTATTTTCTGCTCACAGTGATTTCCGTTCTCTATTGTCCTTGAGGGACATTTCAGAGTGGATCTATAATGTACAAGAGTACAATTTTGGGAGATGTGGAATATTTCACATAAACATCTGTGAACCACTGCCAAATTTTTATTTTTCATTCTCAATGAACTCCTCATATAATATCCCTCATGTGATCATGATAGTCAATTGAGTGAGACTTATAATCCTAGTATAGTATTAGTGAGAGTATAAAAAACTCATTTGTGAAAGTTATCTGGGCCTTATGTTCTATTTCTACTTAATGATAATTATTACTTGATATGATTACTTTTATGTTTATTTGTCACAGATAAACCCAATTCATGATTGGCACTTGAATCTCATGATACTTATTGTTTTATATTTTGTTTCATGTTTAATAATTACTAGAAGAAATTAGGAACTCAGAAGTTATTACTCAAAAGTTTTTTTTAAATGTATTTATTTATGTATTTGAAAGGCAGATTTGGAGAGAGAGACAGAAGGAGGGAAGAAAGGAGGGAGTGAGGGAGAAAGAGAGAGAGAGAGAGAGAATTGATCTTTCATCTGTTGATTCACTCCTTAAATGGCTGCAATGGCTGGAGCTGGGCCATACTGAAGCCAGGAGTCTGAAACTCCATCCAGGTCTCCCACATGTGTGACAGGGGCCCAGGCACTTGGACCATCTTCTACTGCTTTCCTGTCACATTAGCAGAGAGTTGGATTTGAACTATAGCTGACAGGACTTGATCCAGTGCTCATGTGGGATGCTGATGTTGCCAGAGACGGCTTAACCTGCTGTACCACAATGCCAGCCCCTCTCAAATTATGTGTTGTGCTTCAGAAATTCAATAGTTGCCCATATAATTTTTTTTGTATTTAAGCTTACCATATCCTTTATAAAGCCAGCCAATAATATACTCTTTCACCATATTTGGTTCTGCTCTATCGTATGGGCTGTTGGAAGCAGCTAGTCTTCTCTGGCCTCCATTAAAATATACCAGCATAAAAATGGTGTGTTAGCTCCAAAGAATAAAGTTGTCCATGCATTGTTTTACTTCCTTATTAAGGAAAGAAGATCTTTCTCTTTCACTATAAAGGAGACACCCCACATAAGTTTAGATAAGTTGGTTTCTGGGAATTTCATTCTGTTTTCTTGAAATTTGTTCTCTGCGTGTTTGCATCTTATCATCAAGGCAGCCAGGGAAACTGCTAGCTTCAGTTTTCCTGGTCCTCTCTTCAATATGTTATCACTGCAACAGATGAATGTGAAATATCCCACAGGATGGCAAGATAGTTAGATTTCTATTGAATTAAGCATAAAGGAAGTTAATGTATACATGAGGGAAAATGGTAACGGAATAATGATATAACTAGGTCAAATCTAACTGTTCCTGGTATTCTCTGAATACCAAAGATAAGAAAAGTGCTTCCACCAGATGAAAAAATTCACACCAGATACCAACAGCAGCTTTGCTGTGCTCAGTAAGAAGACAACACTTTAACCTGCAGCTACAGAACGGTATTTGGTGAGGTTTCCCAATATCCAAAAATATTTTCTAAGAATCTTGGACTGTTTATTACTAGGTCAGGGAATTAAATAGTTTTATCATAAGATTGAGTAGGCTTAAAAATTCGCAGCATTCATGGTGGCAAATTACTTTGTAGTTTTCTTAGGGGAATAAGGTATTTGATAGTACTGGGAGTCCTTACTTGGTTCACTAATCAGAAAGTCATAACAGAATTCCATCACTTTTTTGAAGGAGGTATATCCAAAATATAATTCAGAAACTGGAGAAAATAAACTAGTTTGTTGTTATATGATCTAATATGACCATATTCAACTGAGAAATCAATTTATAATCTGGCCTCATAGGCCATATGCCTCCATTCTGATTGATAGATTATAATCATCTGGTATGTCCTCAGGAAGTAGTGTTTGCTCATTGCCCTTATATAATCCCCCAAAGAGACTTATCTAGAATATCTATGAAATCATATTTATCAGAATGAATGAACAAAAAGTCGCCAGCATATTGGAAATATTGATTCTATTACACAAACTAGAGAGTGGGAGATAGATTCATAACTTTCAAGAACTCCGTGTATCAGGAAAAAATGTAGCTGTCCAGTGGTCAGGGACATCCAATATATACCATATGTTCTGGGGTGAATTTTTTCAAAAGATTTATTTATTTGAAAGTCAGAGTTACAAAGATAGAGGAGAGGCAGAGAGAGAGAGAGAGAGAGAGAGAGAGAGAGTCTTCCATTCACTGCTTCACTTCCCAATTGGCCGCAACAGCTGGAGCTACACCTATCCAAAGTCAGGAGCCAGCAGCTTCTTCCCAGTCTCCCATGTGGGTGCAGGGGCTCAAGGACTTGGGCCATCTTCTACTGCTTTCCCAGGCCACAGCAGAGAGCTAGATTGGAAGTGGAGCAGCTGGGTCTCGAACAAGTGCCCATATGGGATACCCGCATTGCAGGTGGCAGCTTTACCAGCTAATCCACAGCAACCCCTCCTCCCAGGATTAATTCTAACCATTAAAAATTCTGATGCCCAACCCCTAACCTCTAGTACCTTAAAATGTGACTATTTTTAAAATAGGGCCTCTTAAGTGGTGATTTATAAAACTTAGGTTGTGCCCTGGTCTAACATGACAGCTGTCCGTATAAAAAGAGAAAATGTGACCACAGACACCAGAAGAAAGACTAGGTGAATAGAGAACGAGGAAGTAGCCATCTGCAAGCCAAGCAGAGAGGTCTCAAAGGGGAAAAGGCTGCTCATGCCTTGATTGTGGAGTTCAAGCTACTTGAAACGTGACAAGATAAATTTCTCTTATTTAAGCCATCCATTCCGTAATATTTTCATACAACAGCCTTAGACAATTATTACACAATCCAAAGTAAAGGGAAGAACATTGCAGTTTGCACCTTTACCTAAAAAGGAGGTATAATATCTGGCAAGCATGGGAAAACTATTCAAAACAGACACCTAGTGACTTTATAGATGACTAGGTTTGAGTTGAACTCAGAGCAGAAAAGGATTTATATCAAGTCCAGCCTGTAATGCAAACACAAGTACCACTTGATGCATGTAATTTTTTTTAGACTGTATGGTTTCGGGAATATGAGTGGTGGTGACAGGATGCCATGAGGACATATTTTCTTTGTTTTGATTTGTTTTGCTTTTGCTGTTTGTTTACAACCGAGAGGAGAAATCATGATTCAGGCCCATGGATACTGGGACAAGGTCACTCCATGAATATGCACAATTTGAGGGATTATGGGTATTTGATTCAACAGCTAGAAATTCCATATAGTGTTTTATCCAGCCAGAGAATTTACTTTATAACAGATGAACTGGTCACTTCAAACAAAATTTTTGGCTTCAGAAAGCATTGGAACTACTTTCTAAAGACATACCTTTAAGGGTAGCTCAGAGGTGAAACTTCACCGATACAAGGTGCTATCCTGAAAGGCACAGTTTTTACTCTGAATTAAGACGTGTGTGATGTTCATTCTCTACAGGAAGAATATATGGCACTTGGAACTGAGGAATTTTTAACATTAATCATAATGACACCTCTGTAGAACATTCTCATCCCTAATACTCTGAAATTTGAAGATTTAGAGGTCCTGAATTCCAAATGAGGAACACAACACTTTTCTCATTCTGATAATAAATACAGGAATCCAAAATTGAAAAGGGCATGGTAACCAGGATCTTAGACCCATCAAATTCTGTACCATGTCACCAGGAAAGTTATCAATAGCAGCAGTGTTTCTTAAGGGTGAAACAAACACATTTGAGGGTGGAAGATAGAAACTGAGTTATCGGCTGTAATCTTGAGATCAGTGGGAACAGTAGGATTTGTGGTTCATCTTCTAAACTTCCTCCATGGAAAGAGATTCATCAGAATCCTGAGAGATATTCTCCAGCATGGAGGGGGGGGCTAGAACACATACTTACATTTCCCAGATCCAGAGAAAGGAAGTTTGACTCAGCTATTGGGAGTATCAGCAACTATCCTTTAGCTGTGAAACCCTTAAATGCTGTCTTGCCTGTAGAGACTCCTGTTAGTTAATGCTATACTCCTTCCAAGAGAAACCTATATTCCATGACTGATTAAGAAATATGGTTTGTGGGGCCGGCGCTGTGTTGTAGCAGGTAAAGCCGCCACCTGCAGTGCTGGCATCCCATATGGGCGCCGGTTTGGCTCCCTGCTGCTCCACTTCCTATCCAGCTCTCTGCTATTGACTGGGAAAGCAGTAGAAGATGGCCCAAGTTCTTGGGCCCTTGCACCCCTGTGGGAAGACCCGGAGGAAGCTCCTGGCTCCTGGCTTTGGATTGGTGCCGCTCTGGCCATTGCAGCCAGTTGGGGAGTGAACCAGCAGATGGAAGACCTCTCTCTCTCTGCCTCTCCTTCTCTCTGTGTGTAACTCTGCCTTTCAAATAAATAAATAAATCTTTAAAAAAAAGAAATAAGTATGGTTTGTTCATCTTGGCACAACTTGGAAAAATCTGAATGAAACTCTAGCCCCCAAACTCCTGATAGGGTTGTCTGAGTTTGGCCCTGCAATCACAGCTTGACTTCTTCTCTCCTGTTATCTATTCTCGTAGTCTTTTCCATTAGTGTTGATCCAAAAGCCACTCTTCAACAAACACCTTCTGTGATAAGCTCCATTTCAAGGCTGGCTTCTGGAGAACACATCTTCAGTACTTGCCCACTGGCAAGGGTTCATTTAGGAACATTACATTCTTCTTACAAAAGAGAAAGCAACTTCCTTAGGAAATGAGGTAGGTTTGAAAATTGCTGAGCCATTTGGAGAAAGCTTATTCTCTGTATACAAGAAAGTATCATGATTTGAATTTTTAGGATCCTACTGTTTTCAAATCACTGTAATAACTTTATCACTTAAGTAGCCCAGCGATAGTTATAATTTAAACTCTGCACCCATCTTTTAGTTTTCAGTAATCTTAACTCTGATATTAAAATAAAGAGGTTTGTCTGAGGGGTCAGATAATGACCCTGAGTTTTATTACTTTCCTTGAGGGAATAATTTAAAATTTGAACTTGATATGATTCTCTCAGAAAACGAAATCATCTTAGGCTATCGCATTTATATTGATATCGAGCCGTGGTTACCTGGCCTCCCAGAGCTTGGCTTTCAGTGGACTCCTTGCTCCAGGACACTTCAAGCATACTTCAGTAGCTTTTTTTTTTTTCATTCTCCATGACCTAGCTTGCTAGTTTGCCATTATAGAATATGAACGGGAATCTTCCTGACTTTCATTTTATCTTAGCTCAACCAAGTATTTCATATATAGTTTCTTGAGAATCCTGCAGGTATATGATATTAAGTTACAGGCATCAATTGTGGCTAATTTAAAGAGAACAGCACAAATTTGTTGCAATTCCAGAGTAGTTCAAATATTTGGAACAGGAGTAGAACAAACAAGCCTTAAGAAAGACAAAATCTAGAGCAGCTTTGGGGACATCATTAAGAGGATTTCATGAACTGTTTTGCAATGTGCCCTAAGCGTCCCCTTGAGATCGTGAATCAATAGATTTGTGATATGATTTAAGGATTCATATTTTCACAAGGACTGGCTGAGAGTTACAGTTACAAACATGTTCTGGCACTTGTATCTATTCTCAAGTTTAAATATTCCAGGACAACTTGGCTGTGTCATGTGATTTATGTTGTCAGAACATGGGGATCCCTATTCAGCAGTTCATCAGAGTAAAGTTGCCTCTGAAGAACATAAGAACCTGTCACTACAGTTGTTTCAACAAATAATTCAAAATATGGAATTTTTCCCACTTTCTTCTTGTTAATATTGTGTTTATAAGTGGCTGTCTGCATTTTCTCTGTATCACAGAATTTAATAATAACTACCTTATGGTTCAGTACAAGGCCAGTTAAAAAAATATTGATTCAGAGAGAGAAAGAAAGTGAAAGCTCCCATTCATTTGTTCACTCCCCAAATTCCAGCAATGTCCAGGACTATGCTGGATCAAAGCCAGGAGATGAGAACTCAATCCAAGTCTACCATACTGGTAGCAGGGCCCCAATTACCTAAATCATCAGTTGTGCATCCCAGAGTCATCATTAGCAGGAAGTTAGAGTCCAGGCACTCTGGTATGGGAGCTGAGCATCTTAATGTCTTAACTTCTGAGTTATACGCCTATCCCAGCATCATTTTAATGATTATCACACAAGTACTTAAAACATGGGTAAATACTTTGGTAAGGGTATGTGTCGTGTCATGTGATTGAATCACAAATAGCCTCATTTTTTTTTTTTTTATTTTTTGACAGGCAGAGTGGACAGTGAGAGAGAGAGACAGAGAGAAAGGTCTTCCTTTTTTGCCCTTGGCTCACCCTCCAATGGCCGCCGCGGCCGGCGCGCTGCGGCCGGCGCACCGCGCTGATCCGATGGCAGGAGCCAGGTACTTCTCCTGGTCTCCCATGGGGTGCAGGGCCCAAGTACTTGGGCCATCCTCCACTGCACTCCCTGGCCACAGCAGAGAGCTGGCCTGGAAGAGGGGCAACTGGGACAGAATCCGGCGCCCCTACTGGGACTGGAACCCGGTATGCCGGCACCGCAAGGCGGAGGATTAGCCTAGTGAGCCAAGGCGCCGGCCTTATAGCCTCATTTTTGGTGTACAATTTCTATTAGATGTGGTTTATCCTCTGCCTCTATATGGGATGCCACGCTTCCCATAAGTTTCTAACATATTTCATTTTACCCATTTAAGTTTATTTTAAATGTGTAAAAGCTCGTAATTGTTACTATTTCATTGAATTTTAAGTCCTAAAACATAAATACTCCTATTGTTTTCAGTTAACATATTTCCCATAAGCTACATTTGATCATATATTATTGACATACCTGCTTTATTTTGATTTTATTATAGTATCAGCTTGGTATGTCTTTTTTCTATTTAATGATTTATGATGTACTATTTGAATCATGTAGAATGTTGTAAATGAAGTATATATTTATATTATGGCGCATAGAAATAAAGTGAGTAACATCTATCATTCAACCTCACTGCATTCCATCACTACTAGACTAAGTAACTTTTATGATTAACTCAATGTCTTTTAAAGCTGTATGAGGGCTGGGATTGTGGTAGATTAAGTGTCCATCTGCAGTGCCTTCCTACCATGTGGATGCTGATTCTAGTCCCAGCTATTCCAGTTCTAACCCAGGACCCTGCTAATTCTCCTGGGAGGGCAATGGAAAATGGTCCAAATACTTGGGCCCTTGCAGCCACATAAGAGACCAGGAGAAAGCTACTGGCTCCTGGTTTTGGCCTGGCCCAGTGCCAGCCTTTGCAGCTATTTGGAGAGTGAACCAGTGAGAGGAAGATGTCTCTCTCTCTCTCCCTCTCTCTCTCTGTATCTCTGCCTTTCAAAAAAAAAATTTTTTAAAAAACTTTATAAAATAGGCTATGAACAATAGTTTACCTTGCATTAAAATGGTGTCAACTTATCTATACTATTTGAATTTTTGTTGTTCTCGCTAAATATTACTTATTCAGATCCATTCATATACTTGAATATAGTTAAATCATTTTTTGCTACAGAATAACATAGCATCATATGAATCTGCAATTTCCCAATCCATTCTCCTGTTGATGGAAATTTAAGGTTCTAGATATTTGTTACTATTGCACACAGTGCTATTGTGAACATTATTTTACATATTTGTGTCTCTACAAGCACGTGTGTAAGAGCTTCTCTAGGAAAATGGTTTCCAAAGTATGGTCTCTGAACAAGAAATACTAACAGAATTTGGAAACATATTAAAATTCAAATTATCAGTCCCACCCCAGATTGCTAAATAAGCAATTTTGGAGATAGTCATAATGTGTATATGTTTTGAATGCTTATGGAAGTTTGAAAACCACTGATCTAGGTTTGAGTTCTATCTATCTGTTTGTTAATCTATCCATCCATCATTTATTTATACATCTTTCTACCTATCATCCATCTGTTTATCTTTGTATCTTATCTCTCTAGGCAAGGAGTTGCTGAATCATAGGTTAGACTGAACACCAAGAGGGAAACCTGTTGGAGTGAGGTGGACACTATGGGAAACGGTGGCTTGATCAGCATAGCCCTGACTGTTAATGAACAACTTAATACATTATCCCTCTTAGTAGTTTTTTTATCTGTTCTACTTAATATGACTGGTTTAGTTCTGTAATTGATGCACAGTTATTCTTAAGTGTTGAAAATTAACTGAAATGTGATTCCTGTTGAACATGGGAGTGGGAATGGGAGAGGGAAGAGATGTACAATTTGGGACATGCTCAGGCTGACTTGCCCCAAGTGGTGGAGTTGGAAGCATACCAGGGGATTCCAACTCAATCCCATCAAGGTGGCATGTACCAATGCCATCTCACTGTTCCAGGTGATCAATTTCAGTTCACAGTTGGTCATGGTGGAGGGACTGGGAGTCAAAGGGAGCACATAGACAAGTCTAGCACCTGCTAACGCTAACCGATGGAGTAAATAAAGGGGAGAGTGATCCAACATGGGAAGTGAGATACTCAGCAGACTCATAGAATGGCAGATGTCCTAAATCACTCTGGCCTCAGAATCAGCCCTAAAGGCATTCGGATCTGGCTGAAAAGCCCATGAGAGTATTTCAGGCATGGAAAGCCAAGACACTCTGGCAAAAAGATCTCTGTGAGTGAGATCCCAGTGGAAAGAACAGGTCATCAAAGAAGGAGGTACCTTTCTCTGAAGGGAGGAGAGAACCTCCACTTTGACTATGACCTTGTCTAAACAAGATAAGAGTCGGAGAACTCAGAGGGCTTCCATAGCCTTGGAAACTCATGACTGGAGCATAGGGAGATTACTGATGCCATAGACAGGAGTGTCAATTGGTAAAGTCAACAACAGGAGTCACTGTGCACTTACTCCTCATGTAGGATCTCTATCCTTAATGTGCTGTACATTGAGACTTAATGCTATAACGAGTACTCAAACAGTATATTTCACTTTGTGTTTCTATGGGGGTGCAAACTGTTGAAATCCTTACTTAATGCATACTAAGCTGATCCTCTGTAAAAAAAAAAAAAAAAAAAAAAAAGAAATTATCAATTCCCAACTTGACTCTCACTGGGATTAAACATGACAATAGGTCTGATCTGATTTCATCATCATTTAAAAAAAATCATCTATTATTTTTCACTTTATGTTTCTGTGTGGGAGCAAACTGTTGAAATCCATACTTAATGTATACTAAGCTGATCTTCTGTATATTAAGATAATCGAAAATGAATCTTGATGTGAATGGAAGGGGAGTGGGAGTGGGAAAGGGGAGGGTTGTGGGTGGGAAGGACGGTATGGGGGGGAAGCCATTGTAATCCATAAGTCGTACTTTGGAAATTTATATTCATTAAATAAAAGTTTAAAAAAAAAGAAGTATGTAATGCGTTAATCTTTACAAAGTAAGACTGTATAAAGAAAATACTATTTTTTAAGATTTATTTATTTATTTGAAAGTTAGAGTTACACAGAGAGAAGGAGAGGCAGAGAGAGAGAAAGATCGATCTTCCATCTGATGGCTCACTCTCCAGTTGGCCACAATGGCCAGAGCTGTGCCTATCTGAAGCCAGGAGCCAGGAGCTTCTTCCAGGTCTCCCACGTGGGAGCAGGGGCCCAAAGATTTGGGCCATCTTCTACTGCTTTCCCAGGCCATAGCAGAGAGCTGGATCGGAAGAAGAGCAGCCAGGACTAGAACCGGCGCCCATATGGGATGCCGGCACTGTAGGCGGTGGCTTTCCCTGCTATGCCACTATGCCAGCTTCAAGACTATTTTGTTTTTCAAGGGGATTCTATTTATGTGGATTCCTTTCAGTACTGCATATGTATTCATGTATTGCTGTGAACCCTCTTCAATACTTGGTGTTACCAGTTTTGTTTTTTTACCTTTTTACACATTTAATGGGTAGTAAAATATTATAAGAATGCAACCATTCTTTATTATGATTAATGAAAATTATTTTCCAGTAATCATTGACCTTTTCCATGAAATGAATTTCGTAGTTTTTAACAATGTTTTGTTGATTTATTTTTAACTGTTTCATATATAAGTTCTTATATATTTGGATGCTAATATTTATATTTGCTGAAAATATGCTTTCAGTTTATAACTAGCATGTTCACTCTTTAATGGGGCTTATTTAATTACTAGAACTTTTCAAATTTATCAGAGTCACATTTAGGATATTTTTGTATTTTCTTTTTTGTTTAGAGACTGTATCTTAAGAGATATTTTTTATCTTTAGATCAAGAGGCATTTTCTTACATTTTAGTAATAAGATATAAACCAGAAAATATGTATTGCAACTCTGTCTTTGGTAGTGAAAAAGTGGATAAGACATTATATCTCCATATAGGGAAATGGTTGGGTAAATTGTTATAAACATGGTATGAAATAATGACAATTTTTTAAAAAGAGTGTGCCAATGCTGTATGTACTACAATATGGAATGATACTCAGGCTATAGTAAATTTAAATTGGTTGGAGAGTTTGTATAGTATCTTTATGAAACAAAATGTGAAAAACAAAATGAATACACCTATGAGGTTTTTTTTAATGATTTTATATGCTTCTTTGATTATAATGAAAACCCTTAACATTGGTTACCACTGGTATATGGAATTAGAATAGTTACTGAAAATGCCTTTGTTTATATGCCTTATTAATTATGCATAATAATAATTTTAGAAGGAAGCATTGTCTGGACAGGCACTGTGATACAAGCTGCTGCTTGGAATGCCCTCATCCAATATCAGACTGCTGGTTTGAGGCTCAGCTACTTTGTTTCTGATCCAACTCCCTGCCAATGCACTTGGGAAGACAACAGATGATGTCCCAAGTGTTTGGACCCCTGGATCCCACTTGGGAGACCTGTTGGAGTTTCTGGCCCCTTGGTTTCAGCCTGGTTTAGCCGTGGCTGTTGTGGACATTTGGAAAGTGAAAGTGAACTAATGAATAGAAGATTCTCTTTCTCTCTCTGTCTCTGTCTCTGTACATTCAAATAAATAAAAATATATCTTTAAAAAGCCAGCAGTGTCAAAAATGTATTTAAGAAAATAAAAATCAGATCCTGAAATTTTACTATCCTAAAAAAAAAATCCTTAATTGTGTGGTAATGATTAGTCTTTTAAGTATACACACATTCCCATAATTTTACCAAAATAGAAAAAAATAGTAAATCTAAAGTGGGCACTCCCCCAAATTCACCTTTTATGATGACTGTACTTTGTGTTTTATGACTAGTCTTTACTGTTTCAAGAAGCTTATTTGTATCAATAGTTTACTTATGTATTTTGTGAGAATATTTTCTGAATTATATGGCATGTTTAATAATAAAATGTTGTTATCAGTACAATTAATTATATTGTTTCCTGATTGCATCGATCAGCTAGGCTCTCCAGAGATCAGAAACAGAATTAATAGAACCAAACTAATAAGAGGTGTACACACACATATACACACATATGCACACACTTATTATAGAGATTTGACTAAAGTCCAAGAATTACAGATGGTCAGCTGGAGATTCAGGATAACAAATGATGTAGTTCTAGGGGAAGTCCAAAGGCCAGAAGACTAGGATTGCTGATGGTTTAAATTCTATTCTAAAAGCCAGCAAACTGGAGAGCAAAGAACATATAATTCGGTTGAAGCATACACACACAAAATTCGTACTTGTGAAACAGTTAGCCTTTTAGTACTATTGTTACTCAACTTTCAGGCTGAGGGACACTCACATTATGGAGGGCAATCTGCTCTACTAAGTTCATTGATTCAAATAATCTCATTCTTACACATTTTCACAGGTACACACAAAACAAGGCTTTAACCAATATCTGGGCACTCTGTGGCCCAGGAAGTTGCACATAAAATCATCACATATCTACCCCTTGTTAACCTGGCACCCATACACATGCCCTTTAGTAATCCTCCAAATAAAGACATAATAAGTTCATCATCCCTTCTACAAGATAGAACTATCTTTCATACAATCAAAAATGTATGAACCCCTTCCCCGGGAGAGTATGTAGGACCACTTAATGATCTTTATTTTTCTTTTGATATCCCATAATTTAAATATTATTGCCTACAACACATATGGGCTACATAACCTCTTACTGGCCACATTAGCAGTGAACTTTGTGCACTTAGGGGCCACGAGGTATCAAACAAAAGAAGAATAAATGTAGCACAAAAGAAAGTGATGAAATCAAATGATGCAGTAAATACAAGATGCATGAAGCTTCTGTCAGCATAAATGGCATACTGTTTTATGGTAGATTTCCTTCATAAATAGGAATGCACTATAAAATAATGATAAAAATGTAGTTTAGTAATTACATAAGCCATTAACTTAGTTGTTTATTAGCATTGTCAAGTGTTATGTGCTGTACTTAATTGCATGTGCTATACTTTTCTATGATTGGCAATGCAGTAGGTTTGTTTACAGCAAACATGTGGGTAACTATTCACACACATGTAATTAATGTGTGGCACTATATTAGGATGGGTACATCATTACTAGGCGATAAGAGCTTTTCAATGCATTATAGTCTTATGGGACAATTGTCATGTATGCAGTCTGTCATTGACTATTGCTTTGCAGTACATCACTTTAATATGATATAAAGTCAGTACTTTTTAAGTTTAATGATAAGGCAATAAGATAAAGAAGAATACAAATAAAAACACACAATCATGCATACACTCACCCATATCCATAACAACATAAGGATAAAATACTCACGGCATTACAGTCTTGTTTTTATAACTGATCATTTGGTTATAGCCTATATTTGCCTCCTTATATTCATTATGCATTCTATTTATCTACACCAAGTACCTCAGATGTTTGTGCTTGTTTACCCATTGGGTGATTCAAACCTTCATTCTGGGAAAAATAGGACATTAGTAGTTCTGCCTCAATTGATTTCCAGGAACTCAAGCAGGATTTGATCAAAAAGTGAGAGATTCCCTAACAGAAGTCCTATATTCCTGATATACTCTTCTTTCCCTTGTTCAAGGCTTTATTTATTGGGGCCAGTATTGCCAAGTAGCAGGTAAAGCTGCCACCTGCAACGCTGGCATCCCATATGGGCACTGGTCAGTGTCCTGGCTGCTCCACTTCCAATCCAGCTCCTTGCTAATGTGCCTGGGAAAAGCAATGGAGGATGGCCCAAGTGTTTAGGCCCTTGCAACCCATGTAGGGGACCTGGATAAAGCTCCTGGCTTCAATCTGGCTCAGCCCTGGGCATTGAAGTCATCTGTGCAGTGAACCATAAGGTAGACGATCTCTTTCTGTCTCTCCTTCTCTCTCTATAACACTTTTGAAATAAGTAGATAAATCTTTTTTTAAAAAAGATATTATTTATTTACAATAACATTAAGAAATTAAATCTAAATTTAGATGAACTTTGTTAAGTGTATATAGATGAAATCACTGTAACCACTCAGTTTTAGAATATTTCCATCATTCTAAGAAGTTCCCTCCCACTTTTGTTGCAAACAGTCTCCAGTTACCATGGATCTGTTTGATGTCACTGTAGTCCCCCCCACCCGCCACCACCAAGAAAACTTTTTTTTCCCCCTATAAACAAGTGTTACAAATTCCTCCATGGTCCCTTGTCATTTGGGCCAAGCAAAACTCAAAACCATGTTTGCACAATCTAGGCCACCTACTTTCTCAATCCAAGGGTTGCTCTACTAAGGAGAGGTCACCGAGTCCAGAGAAAAGGTAATAATATGCATCTAGGCAGCAATTTATCTTAGGTCATGTTCTAAATTTTAAAAATGAAATCTGGGGTCAGTGTTGTGGAATAGCACCACTTGTGACCCCAGCACCCCATATGGGCATTGGCTGTGTCCCAGCTGCTCCACATTTTAAGATTTATTTAATTTGAAAAGCAGAGTTACAGAGAGAGAGAGAGAGAGAGAGAGAGAGAGAGAGAGCTCTTCCAGTCACTGGCTCACTCCCCAAATGGACACAACTGCCAGGGCTGGGCCAGTCTGAAGCCAGCAGACAGGAGCTTCATCCATGTCTCCGACTGACTTGGGCCATCTTCCGCTGCTTTCCCAGGTGCATTAGCAGGGAGCTGGACTGGAAGTAGGGCAGCAGGGACATGAACCGGTGCCTATATGGGAAGCTGGTGTCACAGGACATAGCTTAAACTTCTAAGGCACAACACCAGCTGATTCTTGGATTCTTCCTAGTTCAATTAAATCAGAGTCTCTGTGTTTATGATGCAGGCATTTCGTGTGTTTCGTTGTTGTTGTTACATTTTTTATTTCTTTGTATATCAACTCATTCTAATATCCATTTACCACTGAAAATCACTAATCTATTCATTTAGGAAACTGCTAAATATATGAATTTCTGAGGCCCACCCAAGAGCTAGTATACAAGGGACCCTATAGTTTTCCCTAGTAATTTGTCTTCTAATAATCCTGCAAGTGATACAGACACACCTCTAAAATATGAAAACCACAGTCAGTGGTATTCAACTTTGGCAACATACTGGAGCAGCTGAGATGCTTTGCAAATACTAACTCCTTGGTCTCCTTTCCTAAAAAACATGATGTAATTGTGCTGAGGTGTGTTCTTGATGTTGAGATGTTTAAAAAGTTCCCTGGATGATTTTAACACGTACCTAAGACTCACGACTGCTTCCCTAGTCCTTGTATACCTTGAGAACAGATATCATTATATAATCAGCCTTGGAGTTCTAATTTGTCACAGGATTTGACAGTTGCTGAATATGAGGAAAATTTGAACATGAAATGGGGGCAGGAGGAGAATTACCAGTCTTAGTAAAACAGGTTAAGTATTTGAAATCCTCTATAAGGAATTCAGGTCAACTAGTAATGACTACTTCAATAGTCACTGGAGATTCTGACTTTTTTGTATTAGCTATGTTTTTCTTCATTTTGCTTTCTAAAAATAAAAAAAGTAGTGGTTCTCAAAACATATTTCTAGATATCTACTGTGCTACTCATAAATAAGTTAGAAGAAAAAATGCATTCAAATGCTCATCTGTCTTTTAGGTTTAAAATATATTAGGCTTATCATAACTGGAAACCTTTCAGCACCAAATGGATCTGTTAGGAAAATAAGGAATTTAAAAAACACTCACTCCAGGAAGAGATCATTCAGAATGGTCTTTAATTATTTATGAAGACAGCTGCATTTCTTTTTTTAAAAATGTTTTGCAGCAAGATTCTCAAATTTCAAATTGTTTTCAACTCAAAGCAAGAAACAGATATTTCATTATCCTCAAGAATACAAAAAACTTAATGATCAACCGCATTTAGCACTCACTGAACATTTTCTAATAGAAATATGATTAATGCTAAAAACAAAAACCTTATAGTACTTTTCTTATAAACTGCTAGTACAATTTTAAATTATTTTAGCTCAATATTTATGTATTACAATAATTGCTATCAGAAATAGATTAAAGTTGCAATTGAAAACATAATTTTCTAAATTATATTATCAGAATACTAGTTATCTGCACATGAATGCAGTTTAAAAAATTAACCAAAATGTTTTTCCATAATTATTATTTGAGTTCCATAAAATAAACAATAATGAAAATTTAATCATGAGTATATCAGTGTACTAATCAGAATTGGTTGCTTTGTTTTGTATTTTAACTTCTCTCACACTTGGCACTTGCCTCTCTATGGATTCCTCAAGGTCCTGGACACCTCTCACCATGATTACCTGCCCATCACTGTAAATAATAGATCCTGACCACAGAAAATGACTACTTTTGGCTTCAAGCATGATAGCCTTTGTAAATAGAAAAATAAATGGAGACAATTCATACAATAAGCTGCATAAAATGGTTGTTGATTTTGGTTAGAATAGTGATGGATTCTATGCTATAATTTTAATAACAACGATCTAGATAACAACCATTAGTGGAAATGAGTACAGGATGTTGGAAGGTGAATTGATTGTTTTCTCCTCTAGCCCTATAATCGGAGCTCATTTAACGTTGTCTGCTTCTCTTTTTAAGTGGGCTTTCATATAATTGGTTAATGTGCTTAAACACAAAACTAAGAACAAGCAAAACCTGAAGCAGAGATCTAACCACCATTCAGTTTAGCAGTTTTGACTTGGATGCCTAAGTGCTAGGCACTGTATGATGGTGTTAAATGGAGATGAGCTTAAACTTTCAGTCAAGGTCACATTGTGAAGACCTTGAATGTCAAGATGAAGATATTGCTTATTATTTTGTAAAGTACTGAAGAATCTAAAGAGTTTGAAGCAGGCTATTACTGCTATTATATCTGGACTTCAAGAAGAATGAAAGAACACTGCTGCCCACATTGTCTGTGACAGGCAAATTAGTAATTATTGGAATCATATAAGAAAATGCTCTGTCTTTAATGGAGGCATGCCAGTTATTATGGACATAATTCATTCAAATTTGTCTTTAATAATAACTTATTTTTCAGTGCCAAATTTTATTTTTTAAAATTTTGATTGATATATAATATTTGCTTATTTTTAAGATGTATAATGCAATGTTTCAGTATACTTACATAGCTTGAACAAACCATACCAGGAACTCATTATAGTGACCCTATTGTGTTTTGGTAGCCACTATCCAATCTTCTCCCATCATCCTCCCGTTTCTTTCCTGGCCACTGGTAATGACTACTTAAAATTCAGACAGAATATACACACATTTACCTTCACATCTTATTAGCTTTTTAAAGTTTCCACATATGAAAGAACATGCAGTACTATTCGTCTGGTTTGTTTCAATTGATGTAATTATTTCCACTTCCATCAATTTTGCTGAAAATGTGAGAATTTCACTCTTTTATGCCAGAATAATATTAACTATTTTTATTCTAGTTTCTTTATTTCTGTGTGTGTGTGTGTGTGTGTGTGTGTATTTCTGAGAAAGAGATTGATCAATCAATTGATTGATTTTCCACTCACTGGTTCTCTGCTCCAGTGCCTGAAACAGCTGAGACTGGTCCAGATAAAAGCTAGGAATCAAGAACTCAATCCAGGTCTACCATATGAGGAGGCAGGGACCCAGCTACTTGAGCCATTACTGCTTCCTTCCAGGTGCAAATTATTAGGAAGATGGAGTCAGGAGCTGGAACTATGAATCAAATTCAGGCTTGTTACAGTTTTCCATAAGAATAGGTAACTGGTGTACCACAACTTATATTTCAAAATTGCTAGAAAAAAAAGAAATCCAAAAGTTTACTATACATAGATATGATAATCATTTGAGGAAATGGAGGTGCTAGTAACCCTTATTTGAAAACTACTTATTGTATACATGTATAGAATTATCATATTTCCTTCAATAAATAAACACAAATATTATTGGCCAACTCATGGAACTAGTGAGCATCGTGGTGATTTCCAAGGGTCAGTGGGGCTTCTGGAGGCAAGGAGAAGTTTTGCTTGGGAGGTGTAGAATTACATCCAAAAGGGAGGAATGGCTGGCGCCCTGGCTCACTAGGCATAATCCTCCGCCTGAGGCGCAGGCACCCCGGGTTCTAGTCCTGGTTGGGGTGCTGGATTCTGTCCCGGTTGCTCCTCTTCCAGGCCAGCTCTCTGCTGTGGCCCGGGAAGGTAGTGGAGGATGGCCCAAGTGCTTGGGCCCTGCACCCGCATGGGAGACCAGGAGGAAGCACCTGGCTCCTGGCTTCAGATCGGTGCATCCATGGCCGTTTGGGGGGTGAACCAACGGAAGGAAGACCTTTCTCTCTGTCTCTCTCTTTCTCTCACTGTATAACTCTGTCTGTCAAAAAAAAAAAAAAGATAAAAAAAAAAACAAGAGGGAGGAATGAAAGTTGTTCTATTGCACAGTGGGTGCTTGTGGTTAACAGAATTGCATCATAAGATCCAAGGTAGCTAGAAGGAAGGATATTTGAATGTTTTCGTAAAGCAGACATGATGAATGGTGTGGGCATCTAGAGTTGATATATATACAATATGTAGATGTGTTGGACATCGCACTGTATCCTATCGAGATGTACAGTTATGGTCTGTACATGAAAAGACTTAAAAACAGGAAAAACTATGGTAACTATATTGTCAACTTCTGTTGCCTATATTTATTTAAGTTAGATTTTACATTATTGTAGGCTATGGAGTGAGTATTGGCACTAAAAAGTTATGGGTATTTGGAATTAAGACTAGCAGAATAAGGCCACAAACACAAAGATGTCTACCTTCTGATTCATGGAATATGTGATTACTTTTAGATCATATGGCAAAGGGAAATTAAGATTGAAAATTGAACCGAGATTCTAATCAACTACCATTTCATTAAAGATAGTACTCTAGGTTATTTGGGTGGGTACAGTGATACAACTGGCATCAAAGTTGAAGTGGGATAAAAAATGAGATGGAAATGTAATTGGAGAATTATGGAAGAAATGCAATATAGTCCAGTAAGACTAGTATTGGACTTCACATATCACTATCTCCTTCTCTTTCTCTATCTATAAATATCTCTGTAGATTCTTCTAATTTCATTTGATTTGTACAACTACAAAATTTGTAGAATATTGCTTTAGGCCACTAAATTTCTAGTAATTTGTTAAAGCAATAAAAATAATATATATATATATCAAAGCTAAAAGTCACTTGTACAAGGAAAGATTTGTGTTTGCTTCTGTCAAGTGCCTAACAGTAGTAGTAATCTAGGAATGTCTTAAACAAGTGACTACCTTGAGATTCCCTGGATTATCCTCACCAAGAATGAATATATATATATATATGAAGGTCAGCATGATCCAGCAACAAGACTGTTTTTTCCACAGTTCCATGTAGCGAAGGAATAGCAGATATGTTAAAAAAAACATTAAATGGGTGAGTTTTATGGTATATTAACTTACATATCTGTAAAGCTGCTGTTACCAAAGGGATCTGGGGTTCTACTTCCTCATGGGTCCCTGATTTTACTCTGAAATTGGCCTAAAAGTTGCAATTCTTGCCAAATTTTTGATGGACTAAATAAAAATGACACACCCACAGTTTTTGTAAACATTAAACATTTTTCAAAGGTCAGAATAAAAAAATAGCATTTGCACTTTTATTGGGTATATATAGTAATTTTCAGCAATTCCAGGGCCCTTACTTCTATTTACAGGCCATGGTCAGAAATCCCCACCATTCTTTACTTTGCCTCACATATGTCTTCTCAAATCACAGCATTATATTTGCTTTCCTTTTGTTGTGTATTGTGTTAGCTTTTTTTCCTTTTAGTTATTCTGGGTTAAAGCAGTAAATGCTGCATAAATATGTATAACATTGAAAGGTCTTGCTATTTTTGTTCAGAAATCACTGGGATTTACGTAGAGCACTAGAGGAAATCTTTCTTGGCATAGAAAGGTGCTGAATAATAATTATGTCTGATTTCCATTAAATTCCCACTGATATTTCTCAGAAAACTGTTTCTAAAGAAACTACATTATGTATAAGTGATTTTTTATTAGTAGACTTTATTTTTAGAGTAATGTTAGTTTTGCAGAAAAAAATGAAGATATAATTTCCATATACCTGCTTTCCCTCACATAGTTTCCTTTTATTAGCATCTTGTATTACTGTGAAACATTTACTCCAGTTGATTGATTGATATTGGTGGATGCTTTTTAGCTAAAGGCATAGGTTTTTTTTTTTACTTTTTATTTATATGAAGGGAGCAAATTTCATATATTTCATAAATACAGTTTTAAGAGCATACTGTTACTTCTCACCCTACCCTCCCTCTCTCACTCCCACTCTTCTCATTCTTTTCTTCTTTTTCTTTAAATTTTCACAATGAAAAACCTTCAGTTTATTTCAAAACCACAAGTCTAACCCTCCACCAAAGAATTCAACAAGTAAAAAGTAGAGAAACCACCATTCCCCCAAGAGTATAGATAAGTGCTATAAATAATAATCAAATCTCAAAAAGTAAATTTTAAAAAAGGCCATCATTTTCATTATTTTCCATTTCACTTGTACAATTCTATGAATTTTGATCAACACATCTTGTATCCATCATTATAAATCATTCTGAACAAATTCACCAACCTAAAAATGTGCTGTGATATACCTTTTGCTCCCTATGAATTAGCATTCAATGAGAAATTTTTTAAGATTCATATATTTATTTGAAAGTCAAAGCAGCATAGAGGGAGAGGGAGACAAAACTTCAATCTATTGGTTTACTCTCCAGATGGCCACAATGGCCAGGGATAAACCAGGCTGAAACCAGAAGCCAGGAGCTGCTTCCAGGTTTCCCACATGGGTGCAGAAGACCAAACAATTGGGCTATCTTCTGCTTTTCCCAGGCCATTAGCAGGAAGCTGGATTGGAAGTGAACTGGCACCCATATGGGATGCCAATATCGTGGGTGATGTGTTAACATGCTCTGCCACAATGCTGGTCCCAGAATGTCTTGTAAAATCACATAATACGCATGCTTTTCAGGCTGTCACATTTCATTTACATATATATATGCTATATATAAAATGTTCTATCTCTGTTCATGACATTATAGGTATTTCCTTTTTAGCCCTTAGTAATATTCTGTTGTCTAGATGTACCACAATTTGTTTATCCATTCACCTACTGAAGAACATCACTGTTGCTTACAAATTTAAGAAAATTTTTTCTAAAGCATTGAATAAAGATATGTGTACAGGTCTTCCTTAGGACATTAAAATTTTAGTTCACTTGGGAAATACAAAAGATAATAATTCCTAGATTGTGTGTGTGATTAATTTTGTAAGATATTGCCAAAATACCTTTATTTTGTATGATATACCAAAATGTTGACATTTAAACCTGACAGAATATGAAACAAAGAAAACCATGAATAATAGCATATATGGAAATATGAGACTACTTCAAAAAAGTTAATGGAAAATGTGAAACTAAAATTCCAGTTTATTTTGGTGCAGAAAATTTTGAAAGCCATGCATTGTGTTTTCATCATAAGCATTTTCTATAAACTATTAAAGGACACTTCTATATTAAATAATTAAAATATTAGCAAACAACATCCTATACTACATTTTGGAAATAATATACCATAACCATGAGAACATTATTCTATTATTATAACATATTAGTAGAATTAATGGGAAAATCATGTAAATATCCACAGAGATGCTGAAGTAATATTCAGTCTTCAGTAATATTCAACATTCCTGGTGAGACCATCACAAACCACATGTTTGACGCTCTTTAAACATGTTATAAAGTGGTAGGCATTGTAACACAGTGGGTTAAGTTACTGCTTGAAATATTAGCATCCCATATCCAAGTTCCAGTTTGAGTACCAGCTACCCCACTTCCAATCCAGCTTCCTGCTAATATGCCTGGGAAGACAAAAGACAATGGTTCTAGTACTTGAGTTCCTGCCACCCACAGGAATCTGGGAGACCTGGATGTAGTTCCTCATCCCTGGCATTGGCCAGGCCCAAGCCTAGGTGTTGTGTGCATTTGGGAAATGAACCAGTGAATAGAAGATCTCTCTCGCTCTCTCTCTCGCTCTCTCGCTCTAGCTCTAGCTCTTTCTCTGTTGGGCCCTCTGTCACTATGCCTGTCAAATAAATAAATACATACTTTTTTTCATTTGAAAGAGTTACAGAAAGAGGTAGATAAAGAGAGACAGAGGTCTTCCATCTGTTGTTTCCTTCCCCAAATGGCCGCAATGGCTGGAGCTGAGCCAATCTGAAGCCAGGCGCAGGGAATTTCTTCCAGGTCTCCCACATGGGTGCAGGGACCCAAAGACTTGGGCCACACTCTGCTGCTTTTTCAGCTGCATTAGCAGACAGGTAGATCAGAAGTGGAACAGCCAGGACTCAAACCAGTGCATGTATGGGATGCCGGCACTGCAGGCTGGGGATTTAACCCTCTGCTCCAGAGAGCCGGCCCCAATTAACACATCTTTTAAAAACATTCATATCTTACCTGTTGCAGACACATATAATCATCTCTGCAAAGGTAAGGAAGAAAGCAAAGATGCTCATTATCATCATTACTATTTTTTTAAGAAACAACTTTTAAAAACTTTGAGAATTATTTGATCCACAGCAAAATTGAGCAGAAATTAGAGTTCCTACATACTCCTCCATCCCAGATACATCTCCCCCACCATAAATATCATGTGGTATACTTTTTACAGCCAGTGAACCTACGTTGAACATATTTATCTACTAACATCTGTTGTTACATTCACTTTATTGTACACTAGATGTTACTAGTTTAGTTGTACACTCTATATGTTTAAAAAATTTGTAAATGTCTATAAAGGTACTACTCAGCCATAAAAAAGAATGAAATCCTGTCTTTCACAACAGAATGGATGCAACTGTAAAAAATTATATTTAGTGAAATAAGCCAGTCCCATAAAGACAAATATATTTTCCTGATTTGTGGTAACTAGTAGAGTACACAAATATAATGTATATGAGCAAAATTGACATTTGAGAGCTTCTCTCTACTGTTGAGGAACAGTATTTTTTTCTTCTTAATATTTGTTGAATTTGTTACTTAGTAGAAGGCTAAACTTATTATTATAAAATAAAACTGTAAGTATCTCATTGTATAAAGTAAAAGAAAGAATAAGAAAGGGAGGAGGAAGGAGGGTGGGAACGTTGGAAGAAGGGCAGGGTTGGAAGTATCACTATGCTCCTAAATCTGTATGAATGAAATGCATGAAATTTGTTCAGGTTATATAAATAAAAACTTATTAAAGAAAAAAATTATATAAAGGGAACAAATTTCATGTATTTCATATTTACAGTGTTAAGAGTATAATGATGCTTCCAAACCTAGAATCCCTCCCTTCCTTACTCCTACCCTCCTCCTCCTTTTCTTATTTTCTTTTAATTTCTACAATGACATACTTTCAGTTTACTTTGTAATCAGAAGCTTAACCCTGTACTAAGTAAAGAATACAACCAGTAGCAAGTAGAAAAAACACCATTCTTCAAGGTATAAACAAGGGCTGTAATAATCATCAAAGCTCAAAATGTCAATTTCACTCTTACACATCATATTTTTTGTGCTATGTATATTAGATACAACAAATCAAGAAAAAACATATATTTGTCTCTTTGGGACTGGCTTATTTCACTAAGCAAAATGATCTCCGGTTGCATCCACTTTGTTGTGAGATAGGGTTCCTTTCCTTTTATGGCTGAGTACTATTCCATCTTGTATATATACCATGATTTCTTTATACAGCCATTAGTTGATTGACATTGGGGTTGATTCCTTACCATAGCTATTTTAGGTCGAGCTGCTATAAACATGGTGGTACCAATTAGCACTTTCATGTGCTGATTTCATTTCCTTTGGATAAATTTCCAGGAGTGAAATGGCAGGGTCATATAACAGTTCTATTTTCAGATTTCTGAGGAATCTTTATACAGCCTTCCATAATGGTTTTACTAGTTTACATTCCCAGTAACAGTGTATTAGATACCTTTTCCCCTACATCCTCACCAGCATTTTTTTTTGGGGGGGGGGGGATCATAGCCATTCTAACCAAGATGAGGTGAAACCTCATCCTAGTTTTTATTTGCATTTCCCTGCTGACTAGTGATCCTGAGCATCTTTTTATGTGTCTGTTGGCCATTTGTATCTCATCCTTTGAAAAATAGTTGTTCATATCCTTAGCCTATTTTTTAACTGAATTGTTGTGTTGTTGTTGTTCAATTTCTTGAGTTCTTTTCATATCCTGGATATCAATCCTTTATCAGATATATAATTTGTAAATATTTTCTCCCTTTCTGTCAGTTGCTTCTTTATTTTTCTGTGTGTTTCCTTTGCTGTATAGAAGCTTCTTAATTTGATATAATCCCATTTCTCTATATTTGTCTTTATTGCCTGAGTTTCTGGGGTCTTATCCAAGAATTCATTGCCTATTTCAATGTCTTACATTGTTTACCCTATATTTTCCTCTATTAATTTCATGGTTTCAGGTCTAATATTTAGATCCCTAATCCATTTTGTGTATATAGGGGTGTAAAGTAGGATTCTTGTTTCATACTTCAGCATGCAGAGATCCAATTTTCCCAACACCATTTGTTGAAGATACTGTTCTTTCTCCAAGGATTGATTTTAGCTCATTTGTCAAAGATTTGTCAACAAAACAAAGTTGGCTGTAGATGTGTGAATTAATTTTTGGGACCTTGATGTGTTCCATTGGTCTACATGTCTATTCTTGTGCCAGTACCAGATTGTTTTGATTATAACTGCCCTGTAATGTGTCTTGAAATCTGGAATTATGATGCCTCCCGCTTCATTTTTGTTGCTTAGGATTGCTTTAGCTATTCAGGTTTCTTATTGTTTTATATGAATTTTAAGGTCAAATTTTCCAGATCTGAGAATGTCTTTGGTATCTTGATTTGCATTATATTGAATCTGTAAATTGCTTTAGATAGTATGGGCATTTTGATGATGTTCTTCCAATCCATGAAAATGGAAAATTTTTGCACTTTTGTATATCATCTTTTATTTCTTTCTTTAATGTTTGATAATTTTTATTGTAGACATCTTTCACATATTTGGTTAAATTTGTTTCACATATTTGGTTAAATTTATCCCAAGGTATTTAAATTTTTTTGCAGCTATTTTGAATGGAACTGATTTTACATGTTATTTCTCAGCCATGGCATTGTTTATGTAAAAGCTGTCGATTTTTCGTGTTGATTTTATATCCTGGAACTTTATGAAAGTCTCTTACGAGTTTCAATGGTCTCTTAGTAGATTATTGGTCTCCTAATGTATAAGATAAAATCATCTGCAAACAGGGATAATTTCACTCTCTCATTTCCTATTTGCATCTATTTGATTTATTTTTTCTTGTATAATGGTTCTAATCCAAACTTGCAGAACTATATTGAATAGTTATGGTGACAATGGGCATCCTTGTCTGGTTCCAATTCTAAATGGAAATGATTCCAGGTTTTCCCCATTAAATTTGATGTTACCTGTTGGTTTGTCATATATTGCCTTGACTATGTATAGCTATATTCCTTCTTTACACAATTTGCTTAAGGTTTTAATCATGAAAGGATGTTTTATTTTATCAAAGATATGTTTCTCTGCATCTGTTGAAATAATCATATGGCTCTTATTCATCAACTTGTTAGTGTGGTGTGTCACATTTATTGATTTATGTATAATGAACCATCCCTGCATACCAGGGATAAATTCTTCTTGGTTCAGGTTAAAGATCTTTTTGATGTGTTGTTGGGTTCCATTAGCTAGAATTTTGTTCAGGATTTTTGCATCTATGTTCATTGGAGATATTGATCTATAGTTCTCTTTGTTTTATCTTTTTCTGGTTTTGTAATTAAGGTGATATTGGCCTCATAGACGGAGTGTGGAGAGAGTCCCTCCCTTTCAACAGTTTTGAATAGTTCGAAAATACTTAGAATTAATTATTCTGTAAAACTTTGGTAGAATTCAGCAGTAAAGTTATCTGGTCCTGGGATTTTCTTTTTTTGGAGGGTCTTTATTACTGATTCAATCTGTACCTTGGTTATTGATCTATTTAGGTTTTTGTTTTTGCTTGTATATAATGACATTTATCCATAACTGTGTCATCATGCAATATATTTTCATTGTCCCCAGTCCAGGGTGTTCTATTTATTTGTACCAAACACTTTCAACCCCCTGATGGTCACTGATGTATCTGTGTCTTCACAGTATTTATATTCCCTATCTGTCAAAATTGTGAAATGAATCTGTAAATTTCCTAAGTGACTTATTTAACTTACTAATATGCACTTACATTTCCTCCATGACTGTACGTCTTGATAAGCCATTTCTTTTTAGCACTGAATAATATTTCATTTTCTGTAAGTACTACAGTTTATTTATACATTTTACTATTAAAGGATATCTTCGTCACCTCCAAGTTTTGACAATTATGCATGAAGCTACTATAAAAATTATGTGCAGGGAGGCCAGTGCTGTGACATAGCAGGTTAAGCTGCTGCCTGCAGCATTGCCATCCCACCTCCAATCCAGCTCCCTACTAATGCACCTGGGAAAGGAGCTGAAGATGGCCCAAGTGTTTGGGCCCATGCAACCATATGGGAGACACAGATGAAGCTCCTAGTTCCTGGTTTCAGCCTGGCCCAGTCCTGGCCATTGTGGCCATTTCAGGAGTGAATTAGTGGATAGAAAACCTCTCTCTCTGCCTCTGCCTCTCCCTCTCTTATTTAAAAAAATAAGAAAAATTATGTACAGCTTTTGAGTACATATAATTCTCAACTTATTTGTTTAAACACCAAGGATTATGATTGTTGGATAATAGGTAATCTAGGTTTACTTTTGTAAGAAACTAACAAAATATATTCCAAAATGGCTGTGCTATTTTGCATTTCCACTAGTCTTGTATGTGGATACCTGTTGGGTCACATCCTCATCAGCACTTGTTGCTGTAAGTGTATACATTGTTGTTTTAATTTGTTTTTTGTATAATGGCTTTGGTCCAGACTTGGAGAACTATATTGAATAGTAATGGTGAGAATGGGCATCCTTGTCTGGTTCCAGATATTAGTGGAAATGCTTCCAGGTTTTCCCTATTACATTTGATGCTAGCTGTGAGTTTGTCATATATTGCTTTGACTATATGTAGATAAAGACATGTTCCTTCTATACCCAATTTATTTTTTTTTAATTTTCAATCTCATTGCTGTTTTAATTTGTAATCCTATGTGGCATATAATGTTGAACACTATCCAAATGCTTATTTGTCATCTTAACCATCATCTTTGATGAATTCTCTATTAGTATATTTGATTCATTTCATAGTGAAGATTTTTGTTTTCTTATTATTGACTTTTAATTGTTCTACAATTGCGCATAATATATGCCTTATTTGATATATCTTTTCCAACAATTTTCTCCCAGTCCATGACTTATTTTTTCATACACCTGACAGTGTCTTTTGGAGAAGAAAATAAAGATTGAGTCTGAGTTATCAATTCTTTTTTCATGGTTAATGTATTTGGGGTTGTATCTGAAATATCATTGCTATATCCAGTGGTATCTAGCTTTTCTCCAATGATCTCTGCTAGGGATTTCATAGTTTTGGTTTTTACTTTTATGTTTGTGAAAAAATTTTTAATTAACTTTTGTGAAAAGGATACGCTCAGGGTTTAGATTAGTCTTTTGCATGTGGATGTCTGGTTGTTCCAGCACCATCTGTTGAAAAGCTTATCTTTTCTCCATTTCATTGCCTTTGCTGTTTGTCAAAAATTAGTAAACTGTATTTGGGTGGGTCTGTTACTGACCTCTCTATTCTGTTCTATTGATGAATCATTTTAGTCTTTTGTCAGTAACAAACTGTCTTGATTATTGCAGCCCTATATTGTCTTAAAGTTAAGATACATTACCCAATGTTGTTCTTAACCATCAATATTGTGTAGCTACTATGAGTCTTTTCCTTTCAAGTTTTTTTTTTAAAAGATTTATTTTATTTATTTGAAAGCCAGAGTTACAGAGAGAGGTAGAGACAGAGAGAGATCCGAATCAGAAGTGGGGCAGCAGCCGGGAATCGAACTGGCACCCATATGGGATGCCGGCACTGCAGGCTTGGGCTTTAACCCACTGCGCCACAGCGCCGGCCCCGTTAGAATAACTTTGTTGATCGCTCTAAAATTTCTGGAGTTTTTATTGGAATTGAATTAAATCTGTAGACAAATTTGAGAAGAGTTTGCATCTTGACAATATTAAATATTCCAACCCATGAAGATGGAATAACTCCCCATTCATTTACTTCATTTTTCATTTCAACTGAGTTTTGTAGTTTTCCTCAAAATGATAGTGTGCATATATTATTAGAGTTATGAACATTTTATTTTGGTGGATTTTAATGCAAATGATATTTTTTCATTTCAAGATTTGCTTGTTCATTGCTGGTATATGGGAAAACAACTTAATAATATATATTAACCTTAATTTGAAACCACCATGTTATAATTTAATAGGTCCTGGGGTTTTCTTGTCAATATTTTCTTACATTTTCTACATTGGTAAATGTGTTATCTGTGTATGAAATGTCTTATTTTTCCATTCCAAACAATATTTATTTTATATCAATTTTATTTTCTAATTTCCTTAGTTAGGACTTCTTGCATTAATTAAAAAAATAGTGGTGAAGGGAGACATCTTTATCTTGTATCCAGTATTAGTGGGGAAGCTTCTAGTTTCTCACAATTTTGGATGATGTAAATTGTGGGTTTTGGTAGTTTTTTTTTTTTTTTATCACGTTGAAGAATTTCTCTTCTGTTCTTATTTCACTGAGAGTTTTTGTCATGAATGGAAGTTCGATTGTAATTATTATTTTGAACAAATGCATAAATGATTTTTAAGGATTCTTGGAAGAACAATACTCAATCATTGGAAAGCAGCTATTTTCTTCATTAGAACACATCACTCAATGTCATATTAACTATTAATTGAGTCAGTTTTGCATTCCAGAAAATCTATTCATTTTATTCACTTATGTGCTGAAATCATAACAAAAATTAATACAAATATGATTTACTGAACACTTGCTATGCTCCAGGCACTGTTTTTACCACTGTCACATTTCTCAGAGAATCCTTTGTGCTCTTCCCCCATTTACAGCTAAAAAAATCTAAAGCATGTAATATTTAAACAACTTTTCCTAAGGTCATATTCTGTAATGAGAAATTTGATGCGATCCTATAGTTTGTGGCTCCTGAGCACTCTTCTACATTGTGATGTTTCCAAATGTAAGCAAGGAAATTTAAGAACACCAAACATAAATATTTGCTAATCACTTACAAATACCAGTAATCATGGCAATTGTTTTATATGTTCAATTTCATAGTGAAAAATTTTATTTGACCAAAGTCATGGCCCAAAAACTTGAGTAGTATCAGAATTATTTGAGTCCTGTTGGACACCAAATTTGTTACAATACATTTATTGAAATATTACCCCTGATTATTAAGAAATATTTATATATAAGACATTCGTCAGGTGATTGTATGTTTGAAAAAAATAGAATAAGATTATGTAATATAATAAAAATGGATTATACAAGACAAAATAACTGAAAATCATGGAAAACTACTCGGTTTTTCTACATTTTATCTTTTGTGTTTGTTCAGAATTGTCATTATTAATGAGTATTGTGCTAGAAATATTAGTTTACAAAAGCATACAAAGGAGGGGAAATCAATACTCATGATAAGTAATAGAGAATTAAAACTACATTTTCCCATTCTACAGTGCTTTATTAAAATATCCCTAGAAGTTTAATGATAATATTAATTTTAAAAATTAAATAATTCCATAACATGGAAGGATATAAGCTAAACATACAGAAATTATTGCCTTTTACATACAATAATTATTAAGTTGGCAATATGATAATAAAGAAAACATCATTTACAGTAGTATTAGAGAAAGTTATTTTTCTAGGAATAAAATTAAAAGTGCCAAGTGTACAACTTACCTGAGAGAAGTATTAAAATATTCTGAAAAGATTCACCCGTAGACCTAAATAAGCAGAATATTAGCTTTTCATGAGTAGGAGTAACTTGCATTGTAAAGATGCCAATTATCTCTATACTAATTTATAAGTTTAATAAGAATGTTTTCTCCCTTTTTATGAAGTATGATAGGTTGATAATAAAGCCAAGTTAATAATAAAATATACAAGAAAGCATTCCTGCAAGTAGAACTAAGTTATCAATATAACAGAAAAACTGAAATGGAAGAGAAGCACTATCATTCTCCTTAAATAGAACTAGCTTTATATGACAAAACAGAAATAATGATACAACAGAATAAATATGCTGGAAACATATCTAAATACATATGAAAATTCAGCATGTAATTCATGTGACTCCTAATGCAGTGGGCTAAAGGTAGTTTCCTTTTTAAAATTTTATTTATATTTTTATTTACTAGACAGAGGGAGAGGGAAAGAGGGAGAGAGAGAGATTTCCCTTCATTAGTTCACTCCTCAAATGGATGCAACATCCAGGACTGGGCCAGGCCACAGCCGAAAGTCCAGAACTCATTCTGGATTCCCCATATGGTGGTGGGACCCAAATACTTAGGCAACTACCCACTGCCTCTCAGGGTGCATGAAGCAGGAAGATGCAATTTGAAGCAGGAAGATGCAATTTGAAGCAGAGCCAGGAGTCAAACCCAAGCACTCCAGTATGGGATGTGAGTAAGCTAGGGAGTGTCTTAACCACTGTAACAATTGCCCATCACAAAAGAAAGTTTTTTTATTTTATTTTTTAAAGATTTATTGATTTATTTGAAAGAGTTACACAGAAAAGGGGAGGTAAAGAGAGAGAAAAAGAGAGAGATAGAAAGAGAGGTCTCCCATCCATTGGTTCACTCCCCAATTGGCCGCAACAGCTGGAACTGTGCTGATCCAGGAGCCAGGAGCTTCTTTTGGGTCTCCCACACAGGTGCAGGGATCCAAGCACTTGGGCCATCTTCTACTGCTTTCCTAGGCCACAGCAGAAAGCTGGATCAGAAGTGAAGCAGCCGAGACTTGAACCAGTGCCTATATGGGATGCTGGCACTGCAGGTGGCAGCTTTATCTGCAACACCACAGCACTGGCACCAAATGTAGGTTTTTTAATAACTGGTGTTGTGAAAACTGACTGACATTTTCAGAAAAGATAAAATATTACCAATCTCTTAGCATCAAACATGAAAAATTGTTTAGTTATCTAAAAGTAAAATATCTGGAATAAAACTTAAATGAATCTCTATTCAACTGAGAAGTAGAGCCAGGATCAAGGGACAGAAAAACTATTGATAACTTTGACATTTAAAAATAATCATTGGGGCCAGTGTTGTGGTGCAGCAGGTTAAGCTCCAATTTGAGCAATCATGTGTGTCACAGTTGCTCCACTTCCAATCCAGCTCCCTGCTAATGGTCTGGTAAAGCAGCAGAGGATGGCCCAAGTATTTGGGTCCCTTCCACCCATGTGTGAGACCCAGACAGAGTTTTCATTCTTGACTTTGGCCTGGCCCAGCCCTGGCTGTTGTGGCCATTTGTGGAGTGGAATATTTTTCTGTGTGTATCTGTCCCTCTCCTTCCAGAACTCTCTCTTTCAAATCAGTAAATAAATCTTTAAAAAAAATCATGATTGAAAAAATAAAGCTATATACATAATGTTAGAAAATTACAAATAAAAATAAGTGTCAAACTAGAAGATAATCTTTCTATTATTTGATATATATACAAAGATAATATCCATAATACATAATTGCTTTAAAAATTACCATGGGAAACAGGGCAATGGCATTTGGCATAGCAACTGAATTGCTACTTTGGATGTCTATATCCAATATGAGGGTGCTAGATTTGATTCCAAATTTTCTGTTTCTGATTTAGGTTCCTGATAACATGGACCCTGAGTGGCAGCAGATGATTCAAGCACTTGGGTCCCTGCTACCCACATGGCATACACAGATTGACTTCCTGGCTCCTATCTTCAGCCTGGCCCAACCCCAAGCGATTGCAGGCATTTGGAGTCTTCCTGTCTCTTTTTCAAATAAAATGAAAATAAGCTAGTTAATTTAAAAATTATCTTGGAAATATATCCAATTCTTGATTGGAAAAGTGGAGAGAAGTCATGAGCAAACAATTCACAAAAACAGATCTAACAATGGCCTTTTAACATGTGAGAGAATGTTCATTTTCATTCATATTTGAAGAATGACACAAAACTGTAGTAAGGAAATATTCCTACCCTGTCAGATTATCAAAATTGCCAAAAAGTTACAATGTGTGATGATAAAGCTGTAGGAAAACAGATTTTCAAACACTGCTAGTTATCACTCAAACTAAATATGTTGAGAGGGAAATATGTTATTATCTAACAAAAGTATAGATGTACTTACTATTGACATTGCAATTTCACTCTCAGGTATTTACCCTAAAAATAAATCACTAAAAGCAACATATAAGCATCATTTCTGTTTGCACACAGATCAGGTCTTCCATATGCATGGCAGGGACCTAACAATCCAAGCCATCACCTGTTCCCTCTCATTGTACACATTAGTAGGAAGCTAAAATTGGGTTTTCCAGTCAGGACTGGAAACCAGGCACTCCAATAGGGGATGCAGTCCTATTCAGTGGTATCTTATGTGTTAGGACAAAAACATATGCCCCATATTTTAATATTTTTATTCAAATTTTTATTAAAAACATTATTCATGGGTTACAATGTGACATTTCATCACATGTATACCATGTATACTGATATAGACTGGTGAATCAGTCCCCTTGATTGGAATCATGTAACTTTTTTTTCTATTTGTTCATACATTATCTACTAAGTCATTGTGAATTTTAGACCCATCATCATGCTGTCTAACATCAGGGACTTAGTCTTTCAATTTTACTTTGATCTGGATTATCTAGATTCCCTATATCACTTCCTACCCTTATCATCCTCTAGTAGTTCCCATTATGTGTACAGAATGAAATTTTTTTTGCTTCCACATGTGAGAGAAAAATACATTATGCATCTTTCTGTGTCTGGCTTACTCAATTAGTATTATTTCTGCTAGTTACATCCATTATGATGCAAATGAAAATATTTCACTCTTTTATATGACTGAATAATATTTCATTGTTCATACATACCACATTTTCCTTTTTCCAGTTATCTGAATATGGACACCTTGGTTGATTCCTTTTATTGGCAATTTTAAACCTACATTAATTCCATGTTTCATGAACTTTTGGAGGCCCCTCATAAGTCAGACCTTTCTTTGTCATTTCACATCTGCAGATTCAACCAACCAAAGATCAAAAATATTTGGAAAAAAATTTAAAAACAATATAACCCTCCAAAACAATATACTTTTTTCAGAAAATACAGCAAAACAACTATTTACATATCTTTTGCTTTACATTAGGCATTAGAAGTAATGTGTAGGTGATTTAAAGAGAATGCTGTGTTACAGAACACAAATTTTTTAAAAGATGTATTTATTTATTCTGAAAGACACAATTATAGATACAGATGGAGAGAGAGAGAGAGAGAGAGAGAGAGAAAGAGAGAGAAAGAGAGAGCTCTTCTATCTACTGGTTTACTACCCAGATGGTTGCAATGGCCAGGGCTGGTGTAACCAGGAGCTGAGAACTTCATCCAGATCTCCCATGTGGGTGGCAGGGACCTAAACACTTGGACTACCTTTGGCTGCTTTTCCCAGGTAAATATCAGATAGCTGGATCAGAAGTGGAGCAGCTGGGAAACAAACTGGCACCTATAAGGGATGCCAGAGTTGCAGGGGGAAGCTTCACCTGCAACACTGGTCCTACAGCATCATTTTATATAAGGGACTTGAGCAACTGCAGTTCTTGCTGTCTGCAAGACATCCTGGAATCAATGCTCCATATAGAATTATCTGTGAAAGAAAACAGACTAAATGCCAGCAAAAAAGACAAGCAATTGGATGAACTGTGGAACTTCGTTCACTATAATACTATATAGCTGGTAAAAAGAACATGGATCTTTGGGGCCGGTGCTGTAGTGCAGCGGGTTAACGCCCTGACCTGAAGTGCCAGCATCTTACATGGGCGCTGGTTCTAGTGCCGGCTGCTCCTCTTCCAATACCTCTCTCTGCTATGGCCTGGGAAAGCAATAGAAGTTGGCCCAAGTCCTTGGGCCCCTGCACCCTTGTGGGAGACCTGGAAGAAGCTCCTGGCTCCTGGCTCCAGATCAGTGTAGTTCCGGTAGTTGTGGCTAATTGGGGAGTGAACCATCAGATAGAAGACCTCTCTCTCTCTCTGCCACGCCTCTCACTATGTAACTCTGACTTTCAAATAAATAAATTGGGCCCCTGCACCCACATTGGAGGGAGACCTGGAAGAAGCTCCTGGCTCCTGGCTCCGGATCAGTGTAGCTCCGGTGGTTGTGGCCACCTCTCTCTCTCTCTCTCTCTCTCTCTCTCTCTCTGCCAATCCTCTCTCTATGTAACTCTGACTTTAAAATAAATAAATAATTAAATCTTTTTTTAAAAAAGAACGTGGATCATTTTTCTAAAGACATAAGAAATAATTAAAAGTAACTAGTTGTAAATAAAACACCAAAGATTACCTGTGATTTGCCATCTTTTGTGGAAGAAAAAAGGGTGAATAAAAATAATGATACACACATTCACACATTCAACTGACAAAAAGATACATAGAAAAAATAAGCCTAAGCTCATGAGATCATTTAGGTATAGGAAGTTGGTCAGAGCATAGTGAAGATGATGATGCAAGTAGAATGGTGAAGACATTATAGATAATATTTCTCTTATAGGTTTTGTATAGTTCTGATTTTAGAACTTGGTTAAAAATGTTTCCACCCAATAATGATAACATTAGCAATAAAAATACACAAATATTGGGAGGGTAATACATGCTGGAATAAAAAAATTAATCCAATAAACTGTGTTAAAAGAGAATTACATGACTGTATGGAAAGGGGCATGAAAATCAACCTTTCTTAGCTTTGGTAAAAATAATATGACTATATTTCTAAAAGGAAAGATAAAAATAATCATCACCATTTTGCTGTCATTAATAAGTTTGTTTCTCATAGGAGTATGTGTTATCAAATTTTCAAATTACACCCAGACCAAGTGGGATTTATCCCTGGTATGCAGGGATGGTTTAATGTGCGCAAGACAATCAATGTGATACACCACATTAACAGACTGCAGAAGAAAAACCATATGATTATCTCAATAGATGCCGAGAAAGCATTTGATAAAATATAACACCCTTTCATGATGAAAACTCTAAGCAAACTGGGTATGGAAGGAACATTCCTCAATACAATCAAAGCAATCTATGAAAAACCCACGGCCAACATCCTATTGAATGGGGAAAAGTCGGAAGCATTTCCACTGAGATCTGGTACCAGACAGGGATGTCCACTCTCACCACTGCTATTCAATATAGTTCTGGAGGTTCTAGCCAGAGCTATTAGGCAAGAAATAGAAATTAAAGGGATGCAAATTGGGAAGGAAGAACTCAAACTATCCCTCTTTGCAGATGACATGATTCTTTATTTAGGGGACCCAAAGAACTCTACTAAGAGACTATTGGAACTCATAGAAGAGTTTGGCAAAGTAGCAGGGTATAAAATCAATGCACAAAAATCAACAGCCTTTGTATACACAGACAATGCCATGGCTGAGGAAGAACTTCTAAGATCAATCCCATTCACAATAGCTACAAAAACAATCAAATACCTTGGAATAAACTTAACCAAGGACGTTAAAGATCTCTACAATGAAAATTACAAAACCTTAAAGAAAGAAATAGAAGAGGATACCAAGAAATGGAAAAATCTTCCATGCTCATGGATTGGAAGAATCAATATCATCAAAATGTCCATTCTCCCAAAAGCAATTTATACATTCAATGCAATACCAATCAAGATATCGAAGACCTTCTTCTCAGATCTGGAAAAATTGGTGCTGAAATTTATATGGAGGCACAAGAGACCTCAAATAGCTAAAGCAATCTTGTACAACAAAAACAAAGCCGGAGGCATCACAATACCAGATTTCAGGACATACTACAGGGCAGTTGTAATCAAAACAGCATGGTACTGGTACAGAAACAGATGGATAGACCAATGGAACAGAATTGAAACACCGGAAATCAACCCAAACATCTACAGCCAACTTATATTTGATCAAGGATCTAAAACTAATTCCTGGAGCAAGGACAGTCTATTCAATAAATGGTGCTGGGAAAACTGGATTTCCACGTGCAGAAGCATGAAGCAAGACCCCTACCTTACACCTTACACAAAAATCCACTCAACGTGGATTAAAGACCTAAATCTACGACCTGACACCATCAAGTTACTAGAGAACATTGGAGAAACCCTTCAAGATATTGGCACAGGCAAAGAATTTCTGGAAAAGACCCGGGAGGCACAGGCATTCAAAGCCAAAATCAACTATTGGGATTGCATCAAATTGAGAAGTTTCTGTACTGCAAAAGAAACAGTCAGGAGAGTGAAGAGACAACCGACAGAATGGGAAAAAATATTTGCAAACTATGCAACAGATAAAGGGTTAATAACCAGAATCTGCAAAGAGATCAAGAAACTCCACAACAACAGAACCAACAACCCAATTAAGAGATGGGCCAAGGACCTCAATAGACATTTTTCAAAAGAGGAAATCCAAAGGGCCAACAGGCACATGAAAAAATGTTCAAGGTCACTAGCAATCAGGGAAATGCAAATCAAAACCACAATGAGGTTTCACCTCACCCCGGTTAGAATGGCTCACATGCAGAAATCTACCAACAACAGATGCTGGCGAGGATGTGGGGAAAAAGGGACACTAACCCACTGTTGGTGGGAATGCAAACTGGTCAAGCAACTATGGAAGTCAGTCTGGAGATTCCTCAGAAACCTGAAGATATCCCTACCGTTCGACCCAGCCATCCCACTCCTTGGAATTTACCCAAAGGAATTTAAATTGGCAAACAAAAAAGCAGTCTGCAGCCTCATGTTTATTGCAGCTCAATTCACAATAGCTAAGACCTGGAACCAACCTAAATGCCCATCAACAGTAGACTGGATAAAGAAATTATGGGATATGTACTCTTTAGAATACTATACCGCAGTAAGAAACAACGAAATCCAGTCATTTGCAACAAAATGGAGGAATCTGGAACACATCATGCTGAGTGAAATAAGCCAGTCCCAAAGGGACAAATACCATATGTTCTCCCTGATCGGTGACAAATGACTGAACACCAAAAAGGAAACCTCCTGAAGTAAAATGGACACTATGGGAAACGGTGACTTGATCAGCATAGCCCTGACTGTTAATGAACAACTTAATGCATTATCCCTCTTAGTAGTTTTTTTGTCTGTTCTACTTAATATGACTGGTTTAATTCTGTAATTAATACACAGTTATTCTTAAGTGTTGAAAATTAACTGAAATGTGATCCCTGTTAAACATAAGAGTGTGAATAAGAGAGGGAAGAGATGTATAATTTGGGACATGCTCAAGCTGACTTGCCCCAAATGGTAGGGTTAGAAACATAACAGGGGATTCCAATTCAATCCCATCAAGGTGGCATGTACCAATGCCATCTCACTATTCCAAGTGATCAATTTCAGTTCACAATTGATCATAATGAAAGGACTAAGAGTCAATGTGAGCACATAAACAAGTCTAGTACCTGCTAACACTAACCGATAGAATAAATAAAGGGGAGAGTGATCCAACATGGGAAGTGAGATACTCAGCAGACTCCTAGAATGGCAGATGTCCTAAATAGCACTCTGGCCTCAGAATCAGCCCTAAAGGCATTCGGATCTGGCTGAAAAGCCCATGAGAGTATTTCAGGCATGGAAAGCCAAGACACTCTGGCAAAAGATCTCTGTGAGTGAGATCCCAGTGGAAAGAACAGGTCTTCAAAGGAGGAGGTACCTTTCTCTGAAGGGAGGAGAGAACTTCCACTTTGACTATGACCTTGTCTAAACAAGATAAGAGTCGGAGAACTCAGAGGGCTTCCATAGCCTTGGAAACTCATGACTGGAGCATAGGGAGATTACTGATGCCATAGACAGGAGTGTCAATTGGTAAAGTCAACAACAGGAGTCACTGTGCACTTACTCCTCATGTAGGATCTCTGTCCTTAATGTGCTGTGCATTGAGATTTAATGCTATAACGAGTACTCAAACAATATATTTCACTTTGTGTTTCTATGGGGGTGCAAACTGTTGAAATCTTTACCTAATGTATACTAAACTGATCCTCTGGAAAAAAAAAAAAGGAAATTATCAACTCCCAACTTGACTCTCACTGGGATTAAACATGACAATAGGTCTGCTCTGATTTCATCATCATTTAAAGAAAATCATCTATTATTTTTCACTTTATGTTTCTGTGTGGGAGCAAACTGTTGAAATCCTTACTTAATGTATGCTAAGCTGATCTTCTGTATATTAAGATAATCGAAAATGAATCTTGATGTGAATGGAAGGGGAGAGGGAGTGGGAAAGGGGAGGGTTGTGGGTGGGAGGGACGATATGGGGGGGAAGCCATTGTAATCCATAAATCGTACTTTGGAAATTTATATTCATTAAATAAAAGTTAAAAAAATGAAAAAAAAAGACCTTTCCTCAAAAAAACTTAAAAAAAAATTTCAAATTACTTTAAATGCATTCTAGAATTGAGTAAGTAAATATAAAGAACATTGTGTTTTTAACTATATCAGAATTATAAATAAAGGAGTATGCCCAGCATGAATCCTTTAGTATTTCACTAGTATTAGTAGTTTTAGTGTAACTTGATGCTGCTTAATAAGTATATAGACATGTGGTATTTTATATGCATGTATAAAGGCATAGATGCCCTAGCTCTGGCCACTGAGAAAGCCTATTAACAATGGGACTCAAATGTCAATGAATTCAGAACTCAGGTTCTAGCTTCTGTCTACCATTGACCATGACTAGAAAAGAGGAATTTTTGGAGAAATAGTTGATTCTGGGGTTTAGATGGAGAAAGTAAGCCATGTTTAAAACAACTTGTTGTGCCAGAAAATACAAGTTCCAAAAATGATGAGCACATGTCAAAAGGACACAGTAACCAACATGAAAGTGCTGTCTAGCCAAAAATAGGAACAATTTGAGAAATACATAATGTATTTAGAGTTATTAAGATATCACATTCCATAAAATAAAACCAATTCCTAAGTGCCTGCAATTATAAGTAATTTAATATAAAGTGTTAACAATAAGGAAAGCTGGAAACAATTTATGAATTTTGGCAAATATATCACACTAATATAAGATGTTAACAATAGGGGAACATGAATGACAGACATATGGGAACTCTGTACTACTTCACAATTTTCATTTAATTTGAAAAATTCTGAAGTAAAGTTAATAAATAAATGGGGAAGAAGGGAAAGTTATTTATTATAATATATCTCCAACTATTAAAATATAGAAAGAATGATGGAAATGCTCACATAAACATTTGGTAAGTACTGCAGAACTAAATATTTCAGGAGAGATTCACCAAAGGTTACTAAAATTAGTAGACAGAGTATGATGAAAAACAGGATAATTATATAGCCACAGAGTATCTATTCCAAGATGACTATTAATTATGAAGTCAAAAATAGTAACTCTAAAGTAGAGAAACCTAACAGACACTGCCTTAGCCAAATGACCATATTAACATACCTATTAATGGAATGGATAAACATCATGTGCTTCCTGATACGTTGTACTAAAAAAGACATAAGAACACTTATGTGGCATTACTGCCAAAAATTCATAAGCAAAATGTAAACATGAGGAAATCACAGCAAACTCAAAATGTGGGATGTTCTACAAAATACCTGGTTGGCAGTCTTTGAATATGCCAAGGTCATTAAATAAAACCCATTTGAGATTAAAGAAAACTAAGGATAGGGGACACCTAAATTCAATATCTAATCTTTAATTGAATCCTGGACTAGATAAAAGACATTAGTAGGATAAATAATGAACTTTGAATAATGGCTGTGGATTAGATTACAGCATTGCTGTGATGGTATTTTTTGGATTTTTTAAAATTTATATTAGTTTCATGTATTTCATATATACAGTTTTAAGAGAATAATGATACTTCCCACCCTACCCTCCCTCCATCACATGCCCCCTTACTCCCTCCTCCTTCCTTTCTTATTTTTTCTATGAATTTTTACAATGACACACTTTCAGTTTATTTTATAATCATAATATCAATCCTCCACTAAATAAAGAATTCAACAAGTAGTAAGTAAAATAACCCTTGTTCCTTATGAGTATAGACAAGGGCTTTAAACAATAATCAAATCTCAGAATGTCAATTTCACTCATATACATTACTTTTATGTACTCTGTATATTAGTTACCACAAATCAGAGAAAACATGGTATTTGTATTTTTTTAACTTGCCTATTTAGCTAAGAATAATGGCTTCTAGTTGCATCCATTTTGTTGCAAAAAAAGGATTTCTTCTTTTTTATGGCTGATTAGTATTCCATAGTATATATACACCCCAGTTTTTTTCCACTTATCAGTTGATGGACATCTGGTTTAATTCCATATCTTAGCTATTGTGAAATGAGCTGCAATAAACAGGGGCATAGATAAAACTATTTCATATTTTGGTTTCATTTCCTTTGGGTAAATTTCCAAGAGTTGGGTGACTGGATTATATGGTAGATCTATTTTCACCTCTCTGAGGAATCTCCATACTGTCTTCCATAATTATACTAGTTTCCATTTCCACCAAAAGTTTATTAGGGTACCTTTTCCCTACGTCCTCACCAGCATTTTAGTTTTATAGTTTTTGTGTGTGTGTGTGTGTGTGTGTGTATGTGAAAGCATTCTATTTGGGGTGAGGTGAAATTTCATTGTGGTTTTGATGTGCATTTCCCTGATTGCTAAAGATCCTGAGCATCTTTTCACATGTCTGTTGGCCATTTGAATTTCATCCTTTGAAAAAATGCCTATTCATAGCCTTTCCCATTTCTTAACTGGATTTTTTGTTTTGTTGTCCTTGAGTTTTTTTGCTCTCTTTATAGATGCTGTATATTAATCCTTTATCAGTTGTACAGTTGGCAAATGTTTTCTCCCATTTTGTCAGTTGCCTCTTCACTTTGCTAAGTGTTTCCTTTGCAGTGCAGAAACGTTTTAGCTTGATGCAATCCCATTTGTCTATTTTGGCTTTGACTGCCTCTAACACTAATGTCTTTTAGAGTTTCCTTGTTGTTTCTGCTAGTAAGTTGATGGTATCAAGTCATAGATTAAGATCCTTAATCCATTTTGAGTTGATTTTTTATAAGGTGTGAGGTAGGGGTTCCATTTCATACATTTCTGCACACACAGATCCAATTTTCCTAGCACCATTTGTTAAAGAGATTGTCATTTCTTCAAGGATTGATTTTAGCTCCTTTGTCAAAGATTATTTGAGTATGAATTAATTTCTGGAGTTTTTATTCTGTTCTTTTGATATATATGTCTATTTTTCTGCCAGTTCCAAGTTGTTTTGATTATAATTGCTTCGTAGTATGTCTTGACATCTGGTATTGTGATGCTTCCAGCTTTGGTTTTGTTTTTTAAGATTGCTTTTCTATTCAGAGTCTGTTGTGTTTCCATATAGATTATAATATTGGTATTCCTAGATCTGAGAAGAATGTCCTTGGAAGTCTGACTGGAATTTTGCATTGCATCTCTAAATTGCTTTGGGTAATATGGGCATTTTGACGATATTAATTTTTCCAATCCATGAACATGGAAATTCTTTCCCATTTTTTGTCTTCCTCTATTCTTTTTAATGATTAATGTGTAATTTTCATTTTATGTATCTTTCACATATTTTGTTTGATTTATTCCAAGTTATTTAAATTTTTGTAGTTATTGTGAATGCCACTGTTCTTACAAGTTCTTTCTCAGCAATAGCATTTTCTGTGTATATAAAGGCTATTGATTTTTATGTGTTGGATTTATATAATGTAACTTTACCAAACTCTGCTATAATTCCCAACAGTCTCTAACTGGAGCCTTTTGGTATATATATATATATATATATATATGATCCTGTCATATGCAAACAGGGATAATTTGACTTCTTCTTTTACCTGTTGGTTTCATTCTCTTGCCCAGTGGTTCCCACTAAAATTTCCAGAGCTATATTTAACAGCAAAGTTGAAAGTGAGTATCCATGTCTGGCTCTGGATCTTAGTGGAAATGCTTCCAAATTTCCCAATTCAATATGGTACTTGCAGTGATTTTGTCATATATTAACCTTGATTATGTTGAGAGATGTTCCTTCTATACCCAATTTTCTTAAGGTTTTGATAGTGAAATGATGCTGTATATTATCAAATAGTTTCTCTGCATACATTGAGATAATCATATGGTTTTTCATTTTTATTTTTGACAGGCAGAGTTAGTGAGATAGAGAAACAGAGAGAGAGAGAGGTCTTCCTTCCATTGGTTAACCCCCAAATGGCCATGACGGCCAGTGCACTGCGCCAATCCGAAGCCAGGAGCCAGGTGCTTCCTCCTGATCTCCCATGCAGGTGCAGAGCCCAAGAACTTGGCCTTCCTGGGCCACAGCAGAGAGCTGGACTGGAAGAGGAGCAACTGGGACAGAACCGGCACCCCAACCAGGACTAGAACGTGGAGTGCCAGAGCCACAGGCGGAGGATTAGCCTAGTGAGCCATGGCGCCGGCCAAGATAATCATATAGTTTTAATTCTTCAATTTGTTAATGTAATGTATCACATTTACTGATTTGTGTATGGTGAACCATCCCTGAATATCAGGAGTCAATCCCACTTTGTCCAGGTGAATGATCTTTCTGATGTTTTGTTGGCTATGATTAGCTATAATTTTGTTGAAGATTTTTGATTTAATCTCCATCTTGGTTATTGATTTATATGTTTTCTATGTCTCCATGACTCAATTTTGGTAGATTATGTGTAGACATCTGTGCATTTCTTCTAGATTTTTTTTTTTAGCATATAGCTGCTTGGAGAAATTTCTGGTGATTCTTTTCATTTGTTTGGTACCTGTTGTAACATTTCCTTTTTCATCTCTGATTTCATTAATTTGGGTATTCAATCCCTCCTTGTTTTGGGTTAGTTAGGCGATGGTATTTTTCTTATTTTTTCAAAATCCCAGCTCTTCATTCCACAGATCTTTTGTATCATTTTTTTGGTTTTCATTTTGTTTATTTCTTCTGTGATTTTAATTATTTTGTTCTTCCTACTAATTTTGGGTTTGTTTTAGTTTTGCTTCTCTATGTCCTTAAGATGCATTGTTAGTTGCATTGTTTGATGCCTTTCCAATTTCTTTATGAAAACACTAATTGCTATAAACTTCCTGCTTAACACTTATTTTGCTGTATCCTGTAAGATCTGATATGTTGTGTTATAATCTTCATTCATTTCCAAGAAATTTTTGATTTCTTCTATGGCCTACTGTTCATTCAGGGACATACTGTTCTGTCTACATGTCCTTCTATATTTTCTGGAGTTTCTTAAATTGTTAATTTCCAGCTTCATCCCACTGTGGTCAGAAAAGATACAAAGATTATCTCTATTGTTTCTTTGTTAAATTCTTGTCTAATTTATCTGCCCATTGATGAAAGTGGGGTGTTGAAATTCCCCATTATTGTTATATTGGAGTCTAGATCTCCCTTTAGATCCACTAACATTTGTTTAATATCCAGACACTCTGGCATTGGGTGCATATATAGTTACTGTAGTCATATCTTCCTGTTGAATTGATCACTTAAACATTACATCTTGCCTTTCTTTGTCTCTTTTAGCAGTTTTTGCATTAAAGTCTATTTTGTCTGATATTAAGATGGCTACTCCTTCTCTTTTATGCTTTTGGGTACTATGGAATATCTTTTTCCATCCTTTCATTTTCAGGCTTTATGTATCTTTATTGGCGAAGTGTGTTTCCTTAGGCAGCAAATAGATGGGTCTTTGTTTTTAATCCATTCAGCCAGTCGGTATGTTTTTTGTTTGTTTGTTTGTTTTTTTTTTTTTTTTGACAGGCAGAGTGGACAGTGAGAGAGAGAGACAGAGAGAAAGGTCTCCCTTTTTGCCATTGGTTCACCCTCCAATGGCTGCCACAGCCGGCGTGCTGCGGCCGGCGCACCACACTGATCCGAAGGCAGGAGCCAGGTGCTTCTCCTGGTCTTCCATGGGGTGCAAGGGCCCAAGCACTTGGGCCATCCTCCACTGCACTCCTGGGCCATAGCAGGGAGCTGGCCTGGAAGAGGGGCAACTGGGAGAGAATCCGGCACCCCGACCGGGATTAGAACCCTGTGTGCCGGTGCCGCAAGGCGAAGGATTAGCCTATTGAGCTGCGGCGCCAGCACTAGTCTGTATCTTTTAACTGGAGAATTTAGGCCATTTACATTCAGGGTTATTACTGGTAATGACTTGGTCCTGCCATTTTTCCATAAATAGTCCCATTGATTTTTTTGGATTTACTTTGTACATTTACTAAGAGATTTTCTGCCTTTACATTCTTTCATGATGCTATACTTCTGGTTTCTATGTGCAGCACATTTTAAAACATCATTTGTAAGGCTCAACAAATGTTTACAAATTCTTTCAATTTATGTTTTTTTTTTCCAATGTCTTTACTTCATCTTCATATATAAATAGATATTTTGCATGCAATATTCTGGGTTGATTTTTTTTTTTCTCTTTTAGGACTTATCTTTCCATTTTCTCTTAGCCTATAGAGTTTCTGATTAAGAATCAGCTTTGAGTCTAATTGGAGACCCTCTGAAGGTAGTCTGGCCTTTCTCTCATTCACATTTTAGAATCTTTTATTATGTTTTATTATTAAAAGTTTGACTGCAAGGTATCATGATGAAGATATTTTCTGGTTCTATGTGTTAGGAGTTCCATGTGCTTCCTGTACTTGGATGTCCCTTTCTTTTTCCCTAATTAAGGAAGTTTTATGCTATTATTTCACTGAATAGTTCTTCTAATCCATTCTCTCTTTTACCACCTTCAGGAACTCCTAAGACACATATGTTAGATCATTTGATATTATCCCATAAATCTTAAACACTATTTTCAGTTTTTCTAATTTTTTTTTCTTCCTGAGATATTTTGAAAAGATATGTCTTCTAACTCAGAGATTCTTCCTTCTGCCTCACCAAATCTGTTGTTAAGGCTTTACACTGTATTTTTTCTATTTGACATATTGATTCTTCATTTCTAATATTTCAATTTGATTTCTCTTCACTATATGTATCTCCTGGCAAAAGTTTTCCCTCATGTAGTGTATGAATTTCTTTCAGTCATAAATATGTTTCTCTGTGTTTTTGAGTAATCTTATGATCATTCTTTTTAATGCCTTTTCAGTCATTCCATCAATCTATTTGTTTTCAATATTTAAGTGTGCTTGTGTTTCCTTAGGGGAGTTTTATTATCTTCCTGATTCATGATTCTTGTATTTCTACATTTGTTTTTAGGCTTTTGTGGAAACATCTGTTAGTTTTGTCCTCTGATATCTTTTATCTTTGAAATATGCCTCTGTGGCTTAGTGGAATGTCTGCTCCTTTAGTGGATATTCAGGAATGTGTGCTGGGTTGTGCCAAGAAGCTCCAGTCAGTGCTCATGGGTGATGCAAGAGTCCATAGTGACACACAATTTGGATGTGGTAGATATCCTCCATTTTATGTGTGATATAGGCTATTTTGATATTGACTGTGTGATCACAGCTTCACCTCTTCTCTGCCAATGTGATCAATGCCTGAGATGAGCCCACAGTAGCTCCATACCCCACCCATGCAGGCACATGAACCACAAAAAGGGTCTACACAGTCCTCAGTGTGAGCACGTAATCCTATGCAATGACCCAGCCCAGGCACTCAAGAAACTCTGAGCTTCTGAAACCAGGCACAGTGATTGCCCAGAAACCCATCTATACCCCACACCTTGTTGGACAGTTACATAATTCAGCACAGGCTGAACTTAGCACCCCACCTCCTGCCAACCCTCCATGTCAGACTCAAAGTTAGTGGGAGTGCAAATTTATCCCTCTGATAAAATCATCTAGTCATGCATGTCTTCAAGCTGCAGCAGCTTGTACTTTCATTAGGGTGGCACTTCCTCCATGCTAGTTACTGGGAGCCCTTGTGCGTAGATGGGAAATGTGCAGTGTGCTCTCAGTTTTGGGGTTAGCTAGGTACCCTGTCCCCCCACTAACACTCCAGGGTGCACTCAAATTCGTTGTGGTCTGTAAGATTCTCCCTCAGGCAATATCAAGTGCTTGGGTCTCTACCACCCATGTGGGAAATTCGTATTGAATTCTTGGCTCCTGGCTTCCATCTGGCCTAGCCCTGCTCCTACAACCATTTGGGGAGTAAACCAGCAAATAGAAAATCTCTCTCGCTCTCTCTTGCTCTTTCTCTCTTTCTCTCTCGTTCTCTGACTTACCTTATTCCCTCTATCTGATGCTCTGTCCTTAAAATAAATAAATAAATAAGTAAATAAATGAATAAATAAATAAATCTTTTTAAAATTGGGGTAGTAGCTACAGCAATGTCTAGGCAGAAATCTATTAGTTTTAGTGGTTATCTTGAAAAAAAGAGTCATGTATCAAATTATACCATAATAATCTATATAAACTAGAGCAACTAAATCTAACATACAGTAAGGATGCTATTAAAAAGGGAATTACAAATATAAAAAAATTAACAAAGGCAGATATTTTTTCTTAGGAAATCAAGAAAACTGGTAGGTCTTTAGCAAGGTTGATTAATAAAAAAAGAGAAAGAACACTGCTGACATGCAAAGTGAAAAAACGAATATGATTGAATTCCTATATTTTCTAAAATTTGATAAACAAATATCATAAAGAAGTTTATAACAATTATTTTGATAACTTAAAAATGAAAAAACCTTCTTAAAACACAGGAATTTCAAAATTAATAAAAATTAATTACATTAAAAATCTACATGATCCTATGTCTACTACTTAAATTATTTATTCAAAATCTTCCCACAAGAGACCCAGACTGATGCACTTTAGTATTCTAACACATAAGGGAAAAATAAGGAAAATTTCAGACAAACAACTTCAGAAAGTGAAGGAAGGAAATATACTTGCCAACTCATTTTATAATGCCAGCAAAAATCTAATACCAATACCTAACAGCAAATTACCATAAAAATTAGAAGAATTGGCAGAACAGAAAGCCCTTGACCTTCATTCCTGTCACAAACACATTTATTTAGCAACAGCTAACAACTTACTTTTGTGATAAATCCAGAAACTAATTGTAGGATTCTTACACTCCAAGTGATATTGGAAAGAGTCTCCGTGAAACCAGTAAGCACATAAGGTACCTTCTCTTGTCACAATTCCTTCTCATGGCACAATGCTATATGACCAGGAAAATATCCCCTAGCTCCCAGTTTCTATTAGATGATGGAAAGGGTTGGTTCTTCTGTCCAGCACCCCAACTTTTCCAAGGACCTCCCCAAAGGACTGGCTTCTATTTTTCCAGTCTTGGAGCTGTGATGGTTCCAGCATGTTCAGCTGTCCTGGTGAAAACAGATGGTCCTTTGGACTGGTAGATACTACAGCTCCTCCTCCTGGCTATGCAGAGTGAGTACACTAGAAATTCCAGCTTCAGTGTCTCTCAAGAAAAGGAAGAGTTGATTTGTGCTCCCAGTGTTCCAGATTCTCCATAAGTGCCCTAAACACTGGCATCTGCCTTGCCAGTCTTGTATCTCTGATGAGTCCAACACAGTTTAGTCATTGTGGGAAAATGCAAATAGTGGCATACACTGGAAGATGCTGTATTTTCTCCCTGTAGCTCAGCACAGACTGAATGGACAAAAACCACGACTGCCTCCTGCTCCCTGGAGGGGAAAAGTGTTGGCGGGGTTTTTCAAAATCTCTAGTTGAAATGACTGGTTATCGCTTCTCGGACTTTTGGCTAGGATCAAGTGTGGAATGACTGGTGAAGTTATTCTGTATGAGGTCATTAAGACTTAGATACTTTTGAAGCCAGTGCCGTGGCTCACTTGGTTAATCCTCCACCTGCAGCGCCGGCAACACATAGGGGCGACAGGTTCTAGTCCCGGTTGCTCCTCTTCCAGTCCAGCTCTCTGCTGTGGCCCGGGAAGGCAGTGGAGGATGGCCCACGTGCTTGGGCCCTGCACCCGCATGGGAGACCAGGAGGAAACACCTGGCTACTGACTTCAGATCGGCGTAGCTCCGGCCGTAGCAGCCATTTGGGGGGTGAACCAACAGAAGGAAGACCTTTCTCTCTGTCTCTCTCTCTCACTGTCTATAACTCTACCTGGAAAATAAATTAAAAAAAAAAGACTTAGATGCTTTCAATAATTGGCAATGACTAACAAGGACAGTGAAGGAAATTGAATAATGAGGCAAATATGTTCCAAAGAAACAAGATAAATCCTCAGAAAATAATGATAATGAAAGTTATACGATTTAACTGAGAAAGAATTCAAAATAATAAAGATGCTCAATCTAAATAAATGCAGCATAATCAATAATCTATCAAAATAATCATTTAATGTTATACACCACATTAACAAAGCCAAGCATTATACTAAGTGAATTAAGCCAGTTTTGCAAAGAAAATATTGCATAATTCCATTTGTATTAGATATCTAATACTATCAAATTTATAGAATAAAAGGGGGATGCTGGTCATAAGGGACTGGGTGGAGAGGGAAATGAATTACTAATCAAGGGACATTTCAGTAAAGCTAGATAAGTAATTTCTAGATGTATCCTGCATAACATTGCACCTGTAGTTAACAATACTGTTTTGTACCCTTAAAAATTTAACAGGGTAAATCACACATTAAGGGCTTGTTCTACAATAAGTAAAATGGAAAATAAACAAGGAAAAAACTCAAACAAGCCAAATCCAGTAACAGGTTAAATGATAGTACATTGTGACCAATTACAGTTTAAGAATGGACAACTTGTTTCCTTTTAGAAAGTCAATCAGTGTGTTTAAGGTTTTAAGAACTTAATGTTTGTTTCTCCCCAAAACTCATATGCTGAAGCTTAAATCCCCAGTATGGTAGTATTTCCAGGTGGGTTCTTTGGAACATAATTAGCTTAGATAAATTCACAATATTAATGCTTTCATGATGCTGTTAGTGTCATTCTCAAAAGAGGAAGTTAGGGTTTCCTCTATTTCTGTCATGAGAGGACAGAGTGTGAAGACAGACATCTATAAGCCAGAAAGTGGTCCCTCACTAAGGAAGTGAAATGGATGGCACCTTGATATTGAACTGCCCAGATTCCAGGACTGTGATAAAAATTCCAGCTGTTTAAGTCACCCAGTTAATGGCATTTTGTTATAGCAGTGTAAGTTGAGTAATACATCATATTAGAAGAATAAATGAAAACATAATTTAAATAACTATATAGTTGCAAAAACATTCCTAAATTTGATAATTCAATTCTATTCATCACAATCATCTTCAAAAAAGTAGAAATAGAAGATAATTAACACATCCTGATAAATATCACCTTTAAAAGCAAACAGAAAACTACTATTTTAAATAATTTTTGTTTGTGTAAGATTGACCATATTGTCATTAAGTTAGAAATAAAACAAAAGTGAAATCTGAATGTATATTGTTGATTACATAATAACTTGCTATCACTATTAAGCTTTGTAATTTTGATAACTACACTATTTTATAAGAGAAGACAATGAACCCTTTCTTTGGAAATATGTACTGAAATGTTAGGTGTAAATTAGTGTAATATCTTATATTCTAGTGTCAAATCTTTCATGTAGTAAAGAGAGACAGACACTGAGGAACAGAGGAGAGTATTGGGGTGATAATGCACTTGGGAAAAGAGTTGACAAATTACAGCAAAAGATCTATCAAGAGTTCCTATTATTCTGATAAACTTTATGAATGCTTTAAAATATAAAGCTAATGAATAAGAGGCTAATTAATAAAGTTCCCCTTAGAGTCCATGGCCTTTAAATGATGGACGTGATTATTTGGAAAGTGAATGAGCTCACTTGAACTATAGTAAAAATAAGAATGAAACTAGTTTCTTTGTAAGATAAATGTGAATCATATTAAATTGAATCTATTTTTCCGAAATGCTTCATGGATTAAAGATGCTAAGGTCCAAAGTTCAGTTATTTTTCTTTTTAAAATCTTGTTATTACAAACAAGTTAAAAATGACAATCTAATTAGCTGATACAATCAAGCAGTTTCTTGACATAACCTATATAAATTTGAAATTGGAATACCCTTGACCAAGTTTGGAATGAGTTGGGCCAGTTCATAAATTATATCATTTCCCCTGAGAGAATAGCACTTAAGTACCTAATTATTTAAATTTTGCCACATTTTGCTCAGTAATTGAGTCTTCCTGGAAGTTAATTCAAGTGTGGTAATACATGTTGTGACACAATGGAGTGCTCTTGCTAATATATTTATCTGAGAATAGGCAGGAAGTCTGACGTTGAATTTCTAGTTTGGGACTACCCATGATTCAGGGTAGAAGCGTCTCATATCAAGAATTTACTATAAAAATTTTAACATTCCATTTTCATCTTGTACCCACCATTCCAATCATTACCTTGTTTATTATTACTGATGGACAGGAAAGCACTACTATTGTCTATTCAAGTTATACCAGACACTGTGTAGGCACATAAATATTTTAGTTATTTAAATATTGACAACAACCCCATGGAGTATTATCTCTTTTTTATACCTAAGTAATTTGAAAAAAAAAAAAAACAAGAAAATGCAATAACTTGCTTAAGGTCAAGAAGCTATTGTGCAACCATTGTGTTTTATTTTTTTATTTTATTTTATTTATTTTATTTTTTTTTGACAGGCAGAGTGGACAGTGAGAGAGACAGAGAGAAAGGTCTTCCTTTGCCGTTGGTTCACCCTCCAATGGCCGCCGCGGCCGGCGCGCTGCGGCCGGTGCACCGCGCTGATCCGATGGCAGGAGGAGCCAGGAGCCAGGTGCTTTTCCTGGTCTCCCATGGGGTGCAGGGCCCAAGCACCTAGGCCATCCTCCACTGCACTCCCTGGCCACAGCAGAGAGCTGGCCTGGAAGAGGGGCAACCGGGACAGAATCCGGCGCCCCAACCGGGACTAGAACCTGGTGTGCCGGCGCCGCTAGGCGGAGGATTAGCCTAGTGAGCCGCGGCGCCGGCCCGCTATTGTGCAACCATTGTGTTTTGCTACTTTTATTTCTTCAACTTTTTGCCTACTAAATGAGGAAAACAACAACTTAACTCAACAGTACTGCATAGATAATGAAATTATAATGCTGTGCTTTTATGTAAATACTGAGTACATTCAGAAAGTTAGTGCTTTGATCTGCTACCTTATATCTTACAATATCTTACCTTTTTTTTTTTTTGACAGGCAGAGTTAGACAGAGAGAGAGAGAGAGAGAGAGAAAGTTCTTCCTTTTCTGTTTATTCACCCCCCAAATGGCCACTACAGCTGGCACGCTGCACCAATCCAAAGTCAGGAGCCAGGTGTTTCCTCCTGGTCTCCCATGTGGGAATAGGGACCCAAGCACTTGGGCCATCCTCCACTGCCTTCCCGGACCACAGCAGAGAGCTGGACTGGAAGAGGAGCAACCAGGACAGAAGCGGCGCCCTAACCAGGACTAGAACCACAGGGTGCCAGTGCCGCAGGCGGAGGATTAGCCAAATGAGCCATGCGCCAGCATATCTTACCTTGATCTCAGTGGATATATAAATGCATATATTATAGAAGGAAAAAGTATTTTTCCAAAATTGTTTTTCTTTTTTTTTTCTTTTTTTTTTTTTTTTTTGACAGGCAGAGTGGACAGTGAGAGAGACAGAGAGAAAGGTCTTCCTTTGCCGTTGGTTCACCCTCCAATGGCCGCCGCGGCCGGCGCGCTGCGGCCGGTGCACCGCGCTGATTCGATGGCAGGAGCCAGGAGCCAGGTGCTTTTCCTGGTCTCCCATGGGGTGCAGGGCCCACGCACTTGGGCCATCCTCCACTGTACTCCCTGGCCACAGCAGAGAGCTGGCCTGGAAGAGGGGCAACCGGGACAGAATCCGGCGCCCCGACCGGGACTAGAACCCGGTGTGCCGGCGCCGCTAGGCGGAGGATTAGCCTAGTGAGCCGCGGCGCCGGCCTCCAAAATTGTTTTTAAAAATAAAATTTCTCTTATGATTGCATAAGTTCACAAAAATCTATAAGTGGTCAACTATTAGAGATTTTTCTCTCTCTTGAGAGGAAAGGAAATTTGAAATACTAGTTGATGAAAAAACAGTTCTCTATAATTTTCAATTTCAATTTTTTGAGAAACAAATCATTAATTGCCCAATCTATGAAATGCCAATATATTCAGCATTATGGGAATAATTCATACTGAAAAAAATCAAAAGGATATTTCAACTCATATGAGAAAATGAATGATGTTGAAAAATATATTTAAAATGAGAAGTTAAGGTCAGCATAATATCAAACGATTTCCAGAATATATAACTGGAAATCAATAGAAATGTTTTCTGGATAAGTTTTCATTTAGTACTATATGGGAGAGCAATATAAATATTGTATTTAAATTATGAATTATATGACAAGTCAGTAAAAGTTGAATAAACATACTACCTACCATTCTATTACTTTGTGGTTACATAGGAGACAATATGAAGGTTATATATAGTGAGAAAATTATTCTGCCCATTCATCCCATGACAATTCTTCATCTCATCTCCCACACCAAAATGACATCCATGCACTATATTATTTTTAAAGATACTACAGTAAGCATGGCTGGCCACGTGGTTAATCCTCCTAGGTTAATCCTCGGCTTGTGGTGCCAGCATCCCATATGGGTGTTGTTTCTAGTCCCGGCTGCCCCTCTTCCAATCCAACTCTCTGCTATGGCAAGGGAAAGTGGTAGAAGATGGCAAACAAAAAAGCTGTTTGCAGCTTTTTTTTTTTTTTTTTTACAGGCAGAGTGGACAGTGAGAAAGAGAGACAGAGAGAAACGTCTCCCTTTTGCTGTTGGTTCACCCTCCAATGGCCACCGTGGCTGGCGCGCTGTGGCCAGCGCACCGCGCTGATCCGATGGCAGGAGCCAGGTGCTTCTCCTGGTCTCCCATGGGGTGCAGGGCCCAAGCACTTGGGGCATCCTCCACTGCACTCCCTGGCCAGAGCAGAGAGCTGGCCTGGAAGAGGGGCAACCGGGACAGAATCCGGTGCCCCGACCGGGACTAGAACCCAGTATGCTGGCGCCGCATGGCGGAGGATTAGCCTAGTGAGCCGTGGCGCCGGCCCTGCACCTTAATGTTTTTTATTGCAGCTCAATTCACAATAGCTAAGACCTGGAATCAACCTAAATGACCTTCAACAGTAGACTGGATAAAGAAATTATGGGATATGTACTCTATAGAATACTATACAGCAGTAAAAAACAATGAAATCCGGTCATTTGCAACAAAATGGAGGAATCTGGAAAACATCATGCTGAGTGAAATAAGCCAGTCCCAAAGGGACAAATATCGTATGTTCTCCCTGATCGGTGACAACTAATCGAGCACCTAAAAGGAAACCCATTGAAGTGAAATGGACACTATGAGAGACAATGACATGATCAGCCCTTGTCCTGACTGTCAATGAACAACTTAATACTTTATCCGTTTTAGTATTTTTTTTCCTACTTAGTACTATTGGTTGAACTCTTTATTTAACACAATAATTCTTAGGTGTTTCGATTTAACTGAAAAGTGATCCTTGTTAAATATAAAAGTGGGAATAAGAGAGGGAAGAGATGTACAATTTGGGGCATGCTCAATCAGACATGCCCCAAATGGTAGAGTTAGAATCATACCAGGGGATTCCAATTCAATCCCATCAAGGTAGCATGTACCAATGCCATCTTGCTATTCAAAGTGATCAGTTTAAGTTCATAATTGATTAAAAAGATAGGATTAAGAGTCAAAGGGATCACATAAACAAGACTAGTGTCTGCTAATACTGACTGATAGAATTAAAAAGCAGAGAACGATCCAACATGGGAAGCAGGATACACAGCAGACTCATAGAATGGCAGATGTCCTAAACAGCACTCTGGCCTCAGAATCAGCCCTTAAGGCATGTGGATCCGGCTGAAGAGCCCATGAGAGTATTTTAGGCATGGAAAACCAAGACACTGTGGCAAAAAAAAAAAAAAAATGACCTATATGAAAGATCTCTGCAATTGAGATCCCAGTGGAAAGAGCAGGCCATCAAACAAGGAGGTACCTTTCTCTGAAGGGAAGAGTGAACCTCCACTTTGACTATGACCTTGTCTAAATAAGATCAGAGTTGGAGAACTCAAAGGACTTCCATAACCTTGGCAACTCATGACAAGAGCCTAGGGTGATTACTGACGCCATAAACAAGAGTGTCAATTGTTAAGTTAACAACAGGAGTCACTGTGCACTTACTCCCCATGTAGGATCTCTGTCCTTAATGTGTTGTACAATGTTAATTAATGCTATAATTAGTACTCAAAAGTACTTTACACTTTGTGTTTCTATGTGAGTGCAAACTAATGAAATCTTTAATATATGCTAAATTGATCTGTATATAAAGATAATTGAAAATGAATCTTGATGTGAATGGAATAGGAGAGAGAGCGGGAGATGGGAGGGAAGTTATGGGGGGGAAATTCACTGTAATGCAAAAGATGTACTTTGGAAATTTATATTTATTAAATAAAAGTTAAAAAAAGAAAAAAAACAGCTATTTCAGACAAAGTCAAGATTATTTAAATGACTAAAATGAAAAAAAAATGATGGTGCAATGCTGAAACAAATTAAATTTCTGGAGTTGGAAAATATATTAGTCTTAAGTGGGGGAAAGATCAACAGATGGGTTTTGCCCCTACCAACAACAACAACAACAAAAAATCACCATAACCGGATCTAGACAACAGTTATCTTGAAAATGTAGCAGTAGAAAATTTGGAAAACTTAAAGAAAAAACATAAATGCTGAAAATAATAATTCTAATTACCTTTAATATTCTAATATTATTTAATTGACTCCCAGAAAGTTAGAGGGTGGAAAATATTTGAAAAAATTTTTTTGTTCTTTTCCCAAATTGATGAGAACTATGAAAGAACAGACCCAAGAAAGATAAGGAAATCCAAATATTGTAAACACAAAGATGTGGTGCACCATAGTTAATTTTCTGAATGTTTGTGATAAAAAGAAATCTTAAAATTAACCAGATAAAAATAAACATTTCATACAGGGGAACAAAATAGTAATAAATACTGACCTATCATAAACAATGCCAATACCAATCATGTAAGAATACAAGTAAATATATTTATATTTTGATTAAAGAAAAGACTTTTTAACAGAGTTCTACACCTTGTAAAAATATTTTGTAAAAAGGAAGATACAAAAAACATATCCAATACATCATAAAGTTTCCTTCTCTCTTTGTTCTTGTAGTTGTTTGATTCGTTGTTTTTCTGTGGGGGTAATAACTAAACATGTTATATACATATCTCTAATGAAATTAAAAAGGCACAATGCCAAATTGTTTCCTATCAGCATTAGGTTGTACATGATACCTCTATAATTATTCATCTTGGATAACTAGAATTCCATATCTATTTTTTCTGAGATTTATTTATTTATTTGCAAAGCAGAGTTAAAGACCTTCCATCTACTGTTTCAATCCCCATGTGGCCTAAATGGCCAGGGTAAGGGTGGGCCAAAGTCAAGTGCTTGGAACTCCATCCAGGTCTCTCACGTGGGTGGAAAGGGCCTAACTACTTTGGCCGCCTTTCACTATTTCCCAGCACATAAGCAGGAAATCGGATCAGAAATGGAATAGCTGTAACTCAAACAGGCCCTCCAATATGGGATACAGGTGTTGTAAATGGCAGCTTAACTGGCTGTGCCGCATTGCCAGCCCCATTGCCAACACATTTAATGGATAACTTCTTCTGTTATCAGAAACATACAAAAACATTACAATAAAAGGAAACCATTGACCATATTCTTCACAAACATAGACACAAATAACCATACAATAAATTAGGAAATTTATACTTGGAATATATGAATGAAAGGATAAAATCTATCATGAGAAAATTGGATTTACCTCAGAAATGCAAGTTTGTCTTAGCATTTGAACATCAGTGAACACAAATAATCTATATTAATATTATTTATAAGATTTTATTTATTTATGAGCCAAGATGGCGGAATAGTGAGGGCGCGCACCGATAGTCCGGGAAAATTTAGTTTAATAAAAGGGGAGTTACGGTAGCCTCAGAAAAAAGAACCAGGAAAATATTACAGAGGAAACCCTTCTGGATTGAGTGGTCGTGAATCGGAGGACCTACTGGGAGAACAAGGTCGCCCACCGCATGGAAGCCGAGCCGCGGGACCGAGCGTGGAAGCCGAGCCGTGGGACTGAGCTGCGCAAGCTGCAGGCTCTGGGCGCCAGTGCTGGAAGGGGAGTGCGTGCAACACAGACAACAGCGGGGAGACTTGGGATGCCCAGGGCTCCGAGTCCACACATCGGCGCTGGAAGGGGAGCGGACCTGCGTGGAGAGCGTGGGAGCCCACAGTTCGGGACACCAGTGGCAGACTCAACACACCAGCACTGGAACGCGAGGTGAGCCGAACCTCAATAGCCCGAGACACCGGCAGGCAAGCGGAGAGAGGAGACTAGAGGGAACGACCCCCAGGGTGGGGGGAGAGAGAGGAAAAAAAAAAAAAGGTGACTGGTACGGACACGGGTTTCTCTCTCTCCGCTCACCTCTCAAGGGCGAGCAAGACAAAGAGCAGGCGCCATCTTGGACATACGTCATAAGCAGAGTGACCTCAGGTCTGCACCGGCCCTGAGCCTAGCAGAAAAACCTGACTCTGGGTGGGGCGAATTAACAGGAAATTAGGACCTAGTAAATTTGTGGTGCTACTGAACTGAGACTGTGAAAAAAGAGACGGTGGGGGAGAGAACTCACGGAATTCATGTGAGCACTCTCCAGAGACGCTACAATTCCGTAACTTTGGCAACCCAGTGGGAGACTGAAGGAGAATTTGAGCCCACTCTGAGGGCCGAACAGATTCCCTGTGTGGTCCTTGGGAAAGAGCTTCTGATCTCTGGCTCCTGTGGGTATATCATTTCCCTGCTAACTACCTCCAACTTCGATCAGCTGTGCAGAATAACTTCCCTTTTGAATTAAAAAAAAAAAAAGAGAGAGAGAGAGGTTTACCACGCCTAACCTGGGAGTGTCACCTTTGGCACACCAAACAGAGCTCTCAGGCCACACCCATCTCAAGCCCTAAGGCTCCATCAAAAACAGATAGTCCACTTAATCTAGAGTCATAGTATAACAAGAAAAAGCACCACAGTGAAGAAACCAAATATCTCCAATATGACAAATAACAAACGCAAAAACCAAGGTAATAAAAACAAGGAAGTCACCATGAAGCCCTCAAATGAAAAAGACACCCCAATTCAAGATTATGAGGATGATGATATAGAAGAAATGCAAGAAGCAGATCTCAAAAAATTGATAAGAACATTAAGAAGTTCTCAAAAACAAATTCTTGAACTACAGAAATCTTAATGGACAAGATAGAAAATCTCTCTCGTGAAAATGAAATATTAAGGAGGAATCAAAATGAAACAAAACAACTAGTACAACAGGAAACTGGGATAGTGACTGCAGTGAAGAATTCAATAGATCAAATGAAAAACACAATAGAGAGCCTTACAAACAGAATGGGTGAAGCAGAAGAGAGAATATCGGACTTAGAAGACAGAGAACAGGAAAGGATACAGTCAGACCAAAGAAAAGAAGAGGAAGTTAGGAATCTAAAACATATTGTCGGGAATCTTCAGGATACTATTAAAAAACCCAACATTCGGGTTCTAGGAGTTCCTGAAGGCATGGAGAGGGAGAAAGGATTAGAAGGCCTTTTTAGTGAGGTATTAGCAGAAAATTTCCCAGGTTTGGAGAAGGACAGAGAAATCCTAGTACAGGAAGCTCACAGAACCCCTAATAAACATGACCAAAAGAGATCCTCACCACGACACGTTGTAATTAAACTCTCCACAGTGAAACATAAAGAAAAGATCCTAAAATGTGCAAGAGAGAAACGTCAGATTACTCTCAGAGGATCTCCAATCAGACTCACAGCTGACTTCTCATCAGAAACTCTACAAGCCAGGAGGGAATGGCGAGATATAGCCCAGGTACTAAGAGAGAAAAACTGCCAGCCCAGAATATTATATCCTGCAAAGCTATCATTTGTGAATGAAGGTGAAATAAAGACTTTTCATAGCAAACAGAAATTGAAAGAATTTGTTGCCACTCGTCCAGCCCTGCAAAAGATGCTTAAAGATGTGTTACACACAGAAACAAAGAAACACGGTCATCAATATGAAAGAAGGTAAAGGAAGGAAACCAAGGAAGGAAAGCTCACAGCAAAAGATCACAGGGAATTCAAAGCATATATTAGAACTTATCTTTGGCAAATGGCAGGGCAAAGTTACCACTTATCATTAGTCACATTGAACGTGAATGGCCTAAACTGTCCAGTTAAAAGACACCAATTGGCTGATTGGGTTAAGGAACAAAACCCATCTATTTGCTGCTTACAAGAAACACATCTTTCCAACAAAGATCCATACAGACTGAAAGTGAAAGGCTGGAAAAAGATATACCATGCCAACAGAAATGAAAAAAGAGCGGGCGTAGCCATCTTAATTTCAGACAACATAAACTTTACCACAAAAACCATTAAGAGAGACAAAGAGGGACACTACATAATGATTAAGGGATCAATTCAACAGGAAGATATAACAATTATCAATGTATATGCACCTAACTACAGGGCACCGGTTTATCTAAAAGATTTGTTAACGGACTTAAAGGGAGACTTAGACCCCAATACAATAGTACTGGGGGACTTCAATACTCCACTCTCAGAAATAGACAGATTAATAGGACAGAAGATCAACAAGGAGACAGTAGATTTAAACGACACTATAGCCCAAATGGATCTAACAGCTATATACAGAACTTTCAATCCTACAGCTAAAGATTTTACATTCTTCTCAGCAGTACATGGAACCTTCTCTAGGATTGACCACATACTAGGCCATAAAGCAAGTCTCAGCAAATTCAAAAGAATTAGAATCATACCATGCAGCTTCTCAGACCATAAAGGAATGAAGTTGGAAATTAGCAACTCAGGAATCCCTAGAGCATACGCAAACACATGGAGATTGAACAACATGCTCCTGAATGAACAATGGGTCATAGAAGAAATCAAAAGAGAAATCAAAAACTTTCTGGAAGTAAATGAGGATAACAGCACAATATACCAAAACTTATGGGATACAGCAAAAGCAGTGTTAAGAGGAAAGTTTATATCAATAGGTGCCTACATCAAGAAATTGGAAAGGCACCAAATAGATGAGCTTTCAATTCACCTCAAGGATCTAGAAAACCTACAGCAAACCAGACCCAAATCTAGTAGGAGAAGAGAAATAATTAAAATCAGAGAAGAAATCAACAGGATTGAATCAAGAAAAACATTCCAAAAAATCAGCCAAACGAGGAGCTGGTTTTTTGAAAAAATAAACAAAATTGACACCCCATTGGCCCAACTAACTAAAAAAAGAAGAGAAAAGACCCAAATCAATAAAATCAGAGATGAAAAAGGAAATGTAACAACAGACACCACAGAAATAAAAAGAATCATCAGAAATTACTACATGGACTTGTATGCCAGCAAACAGGGAAACCTATCAGAAATGGATAGATTCCTGGACACATGCAACCTACCTAAATTGAACCAGGAAGACATCGAAAACCTAAACAGACCCATAACTGAGACAGAAATTGAAACAGTAATAAAGGCCCTCCCAACAAAGAAAAGCCCAGGACCAGATGGATTCACTGCTGAATTCTACCAGACATTTAAAGAAGAACTAACTCCAATTCTTCTCAAACTATTCAGAACAATCGAAAAAGAGGGAATCCTCCCAAATTCTTTCTATGAAGCCAGCATCACCTTAATTCCTAAGCCGGAAAAAGATGCAGCATTGAAAGAGAATTACAGACCAATATCCCTGATGAACATAGATGCAAAAATCCTCAATAAAATTCTGGCCAATAGAATGCAACAACACATCAGAAAGATCATCCACCCAGACCAAGTGGGATTTATCCCTGGTATGCAGGGATGGTTTAATGTGCGCAAGACAATCAATGTGATACACCACATTAACAGACTGAAGAAGAAAAACCATATGATTATCTCAATAGATGCCGAGAAAGCATTTGATAAAATACAACACCCGTTCATGATGAAAACTCTAAGCAAACTGGGTTTGAAAGGAACATTCCTCAATACAATCAAAGCAATCTATGAAAAACCCACAGCCAACATTCTATTGAATGGCGAAAAGTTGGAAGCATTTCCACTGAGATCTGGTACCAGACAGGGATGTCCACTCTCACCACTGCTATTCAATATAGTTCTGGAGGTTCTAGCCAGAGCTATTAGGCAAGAAAAAGAAATTAAAGGGATACAAATTGGGAAGGAAGAACTCAAACTATCCCTCTTTGCAGATGACATGAGTCTTTATTTAGGGGACCCAAAAACTCTACTAAGAGACTATTGGAACTCATAGAAGAGTTTGGCAAAGTAGCAGGGTATAAAATCAATGCACAAAAATCAACAGCCTTTGTATACACAGACAATGCCATGGCTGAGGAAGAACTTCTAAGATCAATCCCATTCACAATAGCTACAAAAACAATCAAATACCTTGGAATAAACTTAACCAAGGATGTTAAAGATCTCTACGATGAAAATTACAAAACCTTAAAGAAAGAAATAGAAGAGGATACCAAGAAATGGAAAAATCTTCCATGCTCATGGATTGGAAGAATCAATATCATCAAAATGTCCATTCTCCCAAAAGCAATTTATAGATTCAATGCAATACCAATCAAGATACCGAAGACCTTCTTCTCAGATCTGGAAAAATTGGTGCTGAAATTTATATGGAGGCACAAGAGACCTCGAATAGCTAAAGCAATCTTGTACAACAAAAACAAAGCCGGAGGCATCACAATACCAGATTTCAGGACATACTACAGGGCAGTTGTAATCAAAACAGCATGGTACTGGTACAGAAACAGATGGATAGACCAATGGAACAGAATTGAAACACCAGAAATCAACCCAAACATCTACAGCCAACTTATATTTGATCAAGGATCTAAAACCAATTCCTGGAGCAAGGACAGTCTATTCAATAAATGGTGCTGGGAAAACTGGTTTTCCACGTGCAGAAGCATGAAGCAAGACCCCTACCTTACGCCTTACACAAAAATCCACTCAACATGGATTAAAGACCTAAACCTACGACCTGACACCATCAAGTTATTGGAGAACATTGGAGAAACCCTACAAGATATTGGCACAGGCAAAGAGTTTCTGGAAAAGACCCGGGAGGCACAGGCAGTCAAAGCCAAAATTATGTATTGGGATTGCATCAAATTGAGAAGTTTCTGTACTGCAAAAGAAACAGTCAGGAGAGTGAAGAGACAACCGACAGAATGGGAAAAAATATTTGCAAACTATGCAACAGGTAAAGGGTTAATAACCAGAATCTACAAAGAGATCAAGAAACTCCTCAAAAACAAAACCAACAACCCAATTAAGAGATGGGCCAAGGACCTCAATAGACATTTTTCAAAAGAGGAAATCCAAATGGCCAACAGGCACATGAAAAAATGTTCAAGGTCATAAGTAATCAGGGAAATGCAAATCAAAACCACAATGAGGTTTCACCTCACCCCGGTTAGAATGGCTCACATGCAGAAATCTACCAACAACAGATGCTGGAGAGGATGTGGGGAAAAAGGGACACTAACCCACTGTTGGTGGGAATGCAAACTGGTCAAGCCACTATGGAAGTCAGTCTGGAGATTCCTCAGAAACCTGAAGATAACCCTACCGTTCGACCCAGCCATCCCACTCCTTGGAATTTACCCAAAGGAATTTAAATTGGCAAACAAAAAAGCGGTCTGCACCCTAATGTTTATTGCAGCTCAATTCACAATAGCTAAGACCTGGAACCAACCTAAATGCCCATCAACGGTAGACTGGATAAAGAAATTATGGGATATGTACTCTTTAGAATACTATACCGCAGTAAGAAACAACGAAATCCAGTCATTTGCAACAAAATGGAGGAATCTGGAACACATCATGCTGAGTGAAATAAGCCAGTCCCAAAGGGACAAATACCATATGTTCTCCCTGATCGGTGACAACTGACTGAACACCAAAAAGGAAACCTCCTGAAGTGAAATGGACACTATGGGAAACGGTGACTTGATCAGCATAGCCCTGACTGTTAATGAACAACTTAACACATTATCCCTCTTAGTAGTTTTTTTGTCTGTTCTACTTAATACAACTGGTTTAATTCTGTAAGTAATACACAGTTATTCTTAAGTGTTAAAAATTAACTGAAATGTGATCCCTGTTAAACATAAGAGTGGGAATAAGAGAGGGAAGAGATGTATAATTTGGGACATGCTCAAGCTGACTTGCCCCAAATGGTAGAGTTAAAAACATACCAGGGGATTCCAATTGAATCCCATCGAGGTGGCATGCACCAATGCCATCTCACTAGCCCAAGTGATCAATTTCAGTTCACAATTGATCATAATGAAAGGACTAAGAGTCAAAGGGAGCACATAAACAAGTCTAGTACCTGCTAACACTAACCGATGGAATAAATAAAGGGGAGAGTGATCCAACATGGGAAGTGAGATACTCAGCAGACTCATAGAATGACAGATGTCCTAAATAGCACTCTGGCCTCAGAATCAGCCCTAAAGGCATTCGGATCTGGCTGAAAAGCCCGTGAGAGTATTTCAGGCATGGAAAGCCAAGACACTCTGGCAAAAGATCTCTGCGAGTGAGATCCCAGTGGAAAGAATAGGTCTTCAAAGAAGGAGGTACCTTTCTCTGAAGGGAGGAGAGAACCTCCACTTTGACTATGAGCTTGTCTAAACAAGATAAGAATCGGAGAACTCAGAGGGCTTCCATAGCCTTGGAAACTCATGACTGGAGCATAGGGAGACTACTGATGCCATAGACAGGAGTGTCAATTGGTAAAGTCAACAACAGGAGTCACTGTGCACTTACTCCTCATGTAGGATCTCTGTCCTTAATGTGCTGTGCATTGAGATTTAATGCTATAACGAGTACTCAAACAATATATTTCACTTTGTGTTTCTATGGGGGTGCAAACTGTTGAAATCTTTACTTAATGTGTACTAAACTGATCCTCTGTAAAAAAAAAAAAAAAAAGAAAGAAATTATCAGCTCCCAACTTGACTCTCACTGGGATTAAACATGACAATAGGTCTGATCTGATTTCATCATCATTTAAAGAAAATCATCTATTATTTTTCACTTTATGTTTCTGTGTGAGAGCAAACTGTTGAAATCCTTACTTAATGTATACTAAGCTGATCTTCTGTATATTAAGATAATCGAAAATGAATCTTGATGTGAATGGAGGGGAGAGGGAGTGGGAAAGGAGAGGGTAGTGGGTGTGAGGGACGGTATGTGGGGGAAGCCATTGTAATCCATAAATCGTACTTTGGAAATTTATATTCATTAAATAAAAGTTAAAAAAAAAGCAAACAAAAAAAGATTTTATTTATTTATTTGAGAGGTAGAGTTATAGACAGGGAGAGGGAGAAACAGAGAGAAAGATCTTCCTTCCGTTGGTTCACTCCCCAAATGGCCACAACGGACGGAGCTGCACCGATCCAAAGCCGGGAGCCAGGTACTTCATCCCTATCTCCCATGCGGGTGCAGGGGCCCGAGGACCTGGGCCATTTTTTGCTATCCCAGGCCATAGCAGAGACCTGGATTAGAAGAGGAGCAGCCGGGACCCAAACCGGTGCCCATATGGGATGGTGGCACCACAGGTGAAGGATTAACCTACTGGGCCACAGCGCCGGCCCCTGTTAATAACATTTTTACAAGTTATGCAATTATTTAAATTGATGATGCAGAGGTATGATTTGACAAAATGTAACATTCATTCATGACATAAATCTTTAACAAACTATGACAGAATATTTTCTGCCTGACAAAGGAATATATGAAAACTTTACAGTGAACTTCATAGTTAATAATGAATAGCTGCATAATTTTTCCCAAAGAAAGTTATACAAATCAAGAGTATCTGTTCTTAAAATTAATGTTCAGCATTAGGTTTGATGGTGTAGCCAGAGAAATAATCCAAAAATAAATAAATAAGTACCTTACAAATTAGAAAGCAACACATCTTGCCACTTTTATTCAATGACATCATGAACATGTAAATATAAAATTCCAGAAATCTACCAAAAAACTCACAAAACAGCTAGAAGCAATTAGTAAAATTAGCAAGGTGGAAGGATATAAGATCAGTGCACAACATCTATTATATTTATATTATATATATTTATATTGGGAAATGAGATCAAATGCTGATTTATATGTGTAATAGCAACAAATATGAAATACATAGCGATACATCTTACTAAGTATATGAAGATTTCTAAATTGTAAAACAGAAGATCTTTCTGGAGAAAATTAATGACCTGCACACATAGAGATCTACACAATGTTGGCATATTTGTATTGTTGTTGTTAATATGTCAGTTATTTCCACATATATACATATACATTCAATACACTTCCAATAAATTTCTAAGCAGCAACCTTTATAGAGCCAAGATTGATAAAATTTATGTTTAAATGGGAAAACATGAACATATCCAGCAAATGACCAAATTTAATGGACCTTATCTCAAGATTTACTACAAAGTTATACCAATGCAGATACTGTGGTATTTGGAAAAGGCCAAGTTTAAAACATAGACATTGATAAATAGAGTAGAATATGAACCAGAAATAGAACCGTGCATATGTGGTCAATATATTTTTTGTTTATAAAGCTGCCAGATTCTTTCAATAGGGAAAGGATAGTCTCTTTCAACTAGTGGTGCCAGAACAATGTAATATCCATATGAAAAATAAACATTTGTGTTGTCATAATCCACTAATAAAGATTAACTTGAAACACAGCATACATCTGAAAACATCAGTGACATACTGTAATTTTAAAAAATTCTTGAGAAAATAATTAGGGAACATATTTTATAACCAAGAATATTAACTAGAACAAAAAAGCAATTTGTACTTTATTAAAATTAAAACATAGCTTGAAAAATAAGTTACTAAAAGACAAGTAATATATATATGAAAATACTTGTATTCATAATACAAAATAGCTCTTATTTGTCAGTATTAAAATATTTAGATGAACTCTACAAAGAAAACACATTAATGATCAAAATACTGACTATAAGGGAAATAAAGAATAAAATCACATTAATTCACAACTACACACCCACTGGACTAAAATTAGAGTAAAAATATAAAATATTGGCATGGAGCAGTGGAACTCTCATATGCTACTGGTGAGAATATAAAATTATAAACCACTTTAGAAAACAGTTTGCATTTCCTTACGAAGTTAAAAATATACCTACTATTTATCCATCTATTCTGCTGAATATTTGTTAGAGAAAAAGAAACAAATGTCCATAAGAAGACTTTAAGTACATTTTCATAGGAGCTTTATTCATAATAGTTAAACCTGAGAACATCCCCAGATGCCCTTAAACAGATGAATAGATAAGCAAATTTTGGCACATCTCTAGTTCAAGACTACCTGCAAAAGCAAATGAAACAAACTATTGGTATACATAACTAAATTGATGCATCTCAGAATGCTGAATGAAAGAAGTCAAAAAATACTACAATCTATATGATCTCATGTTATGAAACCCTAGAAGAGACAACTAATATATGGTATTGTAAAGCAGGTTAATTGTCATCTGGGGCTAGACATGCTAGAGATTGAATTTAATGGGGCATCATAGAGTTTCCAGAATGATGCAGATTTTCTATACCTTGATATGGAGTGATTTTACAAGTCTATGCAGTTGACAAAACATTGAAATGCACAGTTAAGGTGGGCCTAATAGTTATAAGTAAATGATTTTATAAACATTAAATGTGATGCATAAGAGAAATGAAAAATTGTATTTTCATTTCATTATTTTAATATTACCTGAAAGAAATTTCCAGCTTTTAAAAGGAAACTGTTCTGCCTTTCCTCACTTATCTTTTCTAACAGCTGGTGCATTAAAATAAAAATGTTGAAACAGCCATGCCCTGAGAGAATTTTTTAATGTGGATGCTCTGTTATAATATCAAATTAGATTGCATTGAAAAATAAAGCAATGCATTTGTGTGTAACTCAAAGGCTATTTCCTAGCACCAAAGGCTATTTCCTAATGCCAGAGGCAGTTTTCAATGGTTTGCATAGTGAATTAGTTCTGTAGGCCCTATTCATAATAGGAATTTTACTTATGTTCTACAGTTGATGAAGCTGAAAATGGGCCTTCTGCTTTGGGGGTTTAGTTTCTCATTTGGACTTCATAGAAGAAAGCTTATTTTACCATTTTTAAATTAAAAAATTAATTAAAAAACAAAGATATTACAAGTTCCTGCTTAGTGGGATGCCCAGAACGTGTCAAATTTATTTCAAACTCTCTCAGCAGGCTCTTTTGATTATTTAAAGAATGTATGCTTGGAAGGACTCCTAGAAATCCTTTGGGAAGAGATTCACAATACTTCTAAAGCATAGGTATTAGCAGCAAGAGCACCCACTCCTCTGCATACTCACTAATAATCCTATTTTTTGCTGAGTATAAATTTTCCGGGAAGTAAATGACAGTGAACATGTTTGATTTTGCTACCAGCATGCTAACCATAAAATTATTTTCATTCTATCTAGTTCCTATTTCTTTCTATGTTAGAAGAATGACAGTGAATGTCAATCATCTTTGTTCATTGCTTCCTACTTGTGTCCTCCTGATGTAGATATTTGGAAATATTTTTGAAGGAAAGAAAATAATTGTTGAGTCCCAGTTAAATATACCAGGATAAAGAAGAGACTATCTCTTGTGAACACCCTTCAGTTGTTGATAGCCCTGTGTATTTGATACCTTTTCCAACTGACGCCTCATGTTTTCCTATAAGACTACCAGAAATATATTATCATAAGGCAAGTATATACCTAACATAAGGATACATTACTGCAACCTTATTCTCCTTATAATGTTTTTTTTTTGAAATATATATTATTTGAAAGGCAGAGTTTCAGAGAGGCAGAGGCAGAGAAAGAGAGAGAGAGAGAGAGATCCTCCATCACTGGTTCACTCCACAAATGACCACAATGGCTGGAGCTGTGCTAATCCAAAGCCAGGAGCCAGGAGCTTCATCCAGGTCTCCCATATGTGTGCAAGGGCCCAAAGAGTTGGCCCATGTTCTATTTCTTTCCCAAGCCATAGCAGAGAGCTGGATTGGAAGTGGAGCAGCCGGGACACGAACTGGCACCCATATTGGATGCTGGCACTGCAAGTGGCAGCTTTACCTGCTATGCCACAGCGCAGGCCCTTCTTATAATGCTTTTTTAAAAGATTTATTTATTTATTTGAAAGTCAGAGTTACACAGAGAGAGGTCTTCCATCCGATGGTTCACTCTCCGATTGGCCGCAATGGCCGGAACTGCGCCAATTCGAAGCCAGAAACCAGAAACTTCTTCTGGGTCTCCCATGCGGGTACAGGGGCCCAAGGACTTGAGCCATCTTCTACTGCTTTCCCAGGCCATAGCAGAGAGCTGGATTGGAAGTGGAACCAGCTGGGTCTCGAACCGGCGCCCTTATGGATGACAGCACTTCAGGCCAGGGCATTAACCTGCTGCACCACAGCGCCAGTCCTGTGTAATGGTTTTTATATGTGATTATTTTCTGCCCTATTACATATGTGGAAAAGTGTGTGTTTGCATGCATGTGCATTTGAACATGTATGTGTACATACATCCAAATATGTGTTTTGGAGACATATTCAATTTTAGTTTATTTGTCCTTTTCTAATTCTTATCACTGTGTCCATGTCCACTTTGGATCAGGCATTATTTGACATACATTTTATTCAATTTTATTAAAATAATGCATCTTGGTGGAATCAATACATCTTCAATGTGCCTATGCTACTCAAAATACTGTATGTTCTTGCAATGTGTTCTTGAAAGGGTAAAAATAATGCTATACATATAGTATCATTTCAAGGCACATTTATTGGGCATCTGTAAAGGACATATAAAATACTGACTATCAAAAAAGCAGTCAGTGGCTGAGAAACAAGTTGGGTGAATAGGGAGAAGCTGCAGTAACCTCAGTCATAGAAAGAGACCAGAAAAAAAAACAAAAGAAGGACCATATTGCAAGGGGACTGCTTTGAAAAAATTTCCATGGAGAATTGGCAGAACAGAACAGAGACGCTGTGGACCAGGGAAGAGGACAGACATGTAGGTGGCAAGCTATGCACCACGAGTGACACTTGCAATTATGCAGCTGACTGTTGGCAGGAAGTGCCAACTCCAGGGCTATCTGAGAGCAGGTTACTCTTGGCCACTGCCACTGGTGACTTTGATTGAGGCAGAATTCCATGATCCCCACTGGCTTTGGGTTCAGCCTGATGAACCTGTGATGGCTGAGTAAATACTTTACTCATGAAAGGAAACCATTTTGCTTTTCTCCTCACCCCCACCAAAGTGTCAGTATCAATTTGCTCAGGTGGAGCTGTAGCAAATTTCTGTCCTGAAAGGGAGTTCTGTACAGGATTTGGCAGGGGCAGGGCAGCTAACAGGGTAGAGAACAGAGCCCCCTGCACCCAGTAACTGAGAGTTCTGTGCATAGGCCAGGGAGTTGAGAGGGAGATGGGTTGTGGCTGGGTTTCTGGGCCCCCAAGTGCTCTAACTCAGGAACCAGAATTTCCTGTGCACTGGGGACATATTCATGGAAGGTTTGAGTAACACAGCACGAAGTATGTTGATGTTCTCTGTGGTGCATGTGCCTGTGTGGATGGGGTGCACAGGGACTGTAAGCTCACTTTAGGCTGTAAATCAGCTGGTTCATCTTGGCACAGAGCTGGGATGAGATTTTGAATGTTACCCAGTTCTACCATCCCCTCACCCTACTGACTGTAGCCAGAGGTGTTACACAGTGCGCAATTTGGTCAGGGTAGATTCTTGCCCCATGCACTAATGGTGGCCAGGTGTCCTAGCATTGGGTACACATACATATACTATATTAACATCTTCCTTTGAATTTGATCCCTTAATCATGACATAATGCCCTTCTTTCTCTCTTTTAACCGTTCTCTGTTAAATATCTATTTTGTGTCATATTGGGATAGCTACTCCTACTCATTTTTGCATTGCATTAGCATGGATTATCTTTTTTCCATAGAAAATAGATGGCTCTTGTTTTTTTTTTTTATTTCATTCAACCAGTCTGTATTTTTTCATTGGAGAATCTCAGCCATTTAGATTCAAGGTTATTATTGATAAATAATGATTTGGTCCTGTCATTTTTCCATAAATATTCCCATTGTTTGCTTTAGATTCCCTTTATACTTTTACTAAGAGATTTTCTGTCTCCACATTCTTTCATGATGCTGAATACCTTTGTTTCTGTGTGTAGCACATCCTTAAGTATCATTTGTAAGGCTGGACTGTGGGGAGCAACTCGGACTAGACTAAGTTACTGAAGTTAAGACTTATTCTATGCATCTGCTCTCCCACAATATGGCGCTGGGAGAGGAGTAAACAACTTCTACACAGCTGCCTCCAGTTCGACCAATAACCTGCAGGAGCTGATCCTGCTCCTGATTGGAGGAGAGCAGCGTGCTCGGCATGTGGGTAGCAGAGTTGGGATTGGTGGAAGAGGACTATAAAGGAGGAGAGAGACAACATGCAAAAGGAACATCTAAAGGGAACATCCGGATAACATCTGAGCAGCCCCCGAGAGAGCCGGCCGGCGGTGTGCTGCTCCCCCGCGGAAGTGGGGAAAGTGGCAGGGGGAACCGCCCTTCCACGGAGGTGGAAGGGTCAGCAGCCAACCCGGGAAGGACCAGCAGCAAACCCGGGAAGGGCCGAGCAGACAAAAGAACAGCACAGGGTCCAGTGTTGTTCCTCCATGAAGAGGGGGAGCGACACTGGACAAATAACAAATTCTTTTGATTTATGCTTGTTTTGGAAGGTTTTATTAACTTGCATCTATAAATTAAAGTCCTTCTTCATGCAGTATTTTGGGTTGATTTCCTCCCTCCCTCCCTCCCTTCCTTTTTTATTTTTGACTTGGACTTTGGCCCTTCAGTCTCTCCTAGCTTATAAGGTTACTGACAAGGATGAGAAATCAGCTGTCAGTCTAATTGGAGATCCTCTGAAGGTAATCTAGTATTCCCCTTGTGCACATTTTCAAATCTTTTCTTTATGTTTTGCTCTTGAAAGTTTGACTATAATGTTTCATGGTGAAGAAACTCAAGAACAAACAAAATCCCAAATTAGTAGGAGGAAAGAAATAATAAACACTGAAAAAGAAATAAACAAAATAGAAATAAAAAGAATCTATACAAAAGATCAAAGGACTGAAAAGCTGGGTTTTTTGAAAGAACAAAAAAAACAAAATTGATGAACCATTGGCCCAACTAACCAAAAAAGAAGACCAAAATGAATAAAATCAGAGGTGAAAAATGAGATATTACAACTGATACCAATGAAATACAAATAATTAGAAATTATTGTACACTGACATATGCTAGCAAATTGAGAAATTTAGAAGTAATTGATATATTTCTGGAGATATATGATTTACCAAAATGGAGGCACAAATACAGAAGAAATCCTGAATGGACCAATAATGAAGACTGATTAAATCAATAATTAGTAGCCTGCCAACATAGAAAATCTGAGAATCAGATGGCTTCACTGCTGAATTCTACCAAACTTTTAAGGAAGAACTAATCTCTATGCTTCTTATACTTTTTAAAATAATTGAAATAGTGGTAACCCTCTCAAAACTCATACGAGGCCAGCATCACCTTAATTCCAAGGCCAGACAGGGAGAATTATAGACAAATATCTTTGATAGACAAAGATGCAAAAATTCTCAACAAAATACTAGCAAATTGAATCCTACAACACATTAAAATGATCATCTACCTGAAACAAGTGGAATATATCCCAGGGATGTAGAGATGATTCAACGTAAGTGAATCAGTAAACATGATACATCAACAATGTGAAGCATAAATATGCAGAGAAAGAATTTGATGAAATACATCATTTAATGATAAAAACCTTTAAAAATGGGTATAGAAGGAGCATATCTCAAAACTATCAAGGCAATATATGACAAGCCAACAGCATGATATTGAATGGGGAAAAGCTGGAAGCCTATCTACTAAGATCCTGAACCGGCGAAAGATGGCACTCTTAACCATTATTATTCAACATAATTCTAGAATTTCAGGTAGTGCTGTTGTGTAGTGGGTAAAAGCTGCCTCCTACAGTGCCTACATTCCATGCGGGCACTAGTTCAGGTCCCAGCTGCTCCACATCTGATCCAGCTCCCTTTGGTGTGCCTTTGAAAATCGTGGAGGATGACAAAGGTCCTTGGTCCCCTGAACCCATGTTTGGAAGCCTGGATGAAGCTCCTGGCTTCACCCTTGCCCAGTCCTGACAGTTGTGACCATTTGGAGAGTGAAACAATGGATGGGAGATCTCCCTCTCCCTCTCCCTCTCCCTCTCCCTCTCCCTCTCCCTCTCCCTCTCCCTCTCCCTCTCCCTCTCCCTCTCCCTCTCCCTCTCCTTCTCCCTCTTCCTCTCCCTCTCTCTCTCCCTCCATCCCTCTCTCCCTGTATGCCTCTGCCTCCCCTTCTCTGTAACTCTGACTTTAAAATATATAATTAAATCTTAAAACCAAAAGAAAAAAATCAAAGAGATATAAATGAGAATGGAGAAAGTCAAATTATCCCTGTTTGTAGATGATGTGATCTTATACATAAGGGGACCAAAAGACTCCACTAAGAGATTATTGGAACTTGTAAGAGACTTTGGCTAAGTTCCAAGATATAAAATGAACAACAGAAATCAATAGCCTTTGCAAACACAAACAATGCCATGACTGAGAAAGGACTTCTCAGAACAGTCCCATTAACAATAGCTACAAAATTTTAAATACATTGGGATAAATTTAACCAAAAGTGTGAGAGATCTCTGCAATAAAATTATAAAACAAATAAGAAAGACATATAAGAAGATACAAAAAATGAAATATTCTTCCAAGTTCATGGAAAAAAATAATATCAAAATATCCATACTACCCATAGCAATTTACAGATCCAATATAATGAGCATCAAAACACCAAGGATGAGTCAGGCATCATGGCCTATCATGTAAAGCTGCCACCTGTGATGTGGGCATCCCAAATGTGTGCTGCTTTGTGTCCTGGCTGCTCAACTTCTGATCTAGCTTCCTGCTAAAAACCTGGGAAAAGCAATTGAAAATGGTCCAAGTGTTTGGATCCCTGCCAGCCATGTGGGAGACTCAAATGTAGCTCCTAGTTTCTGGTTTCCCATTGTGGCCATTTAGGGATTGAACCAGAAAATGGAACCCTCCCCCATAACTCTGACTTTCAAAATAAATGAATTTTTAATATACCATGGACATTCTTCACAAATCTGAAAAATAAACTCCTAAAATTCATATGGAAACTCAAAAGACCCTGATTAGCCAAAGCATTTTTAAACTATAAAAACAAAGAAAAAGCATCACAGTACCAGATTTCAAGACTCACTTCAGGGATATCATAATTTAAACAGCCTAGTACTGGCACAAAAATAGACATGTAGACCAGTAGAACAGACTAGAAACTTCAGAAATTAGTCCATACATGTACAACCAACTAATCTTTTACAAATGAGCTAAAATCATTCCCTGGAGAAAGAACAGTCTCTTCAATGAATGGTGTTTGGAAAATTGAATTTCCACATGCATAAATTTCAACCAAGACCCTTACCTTACACCCTATGCAAAAATCAATTCACTATGGGTTAAGGAACTAAACTAATATCTTAAACCAACAAGTTACTAGATGGAGGAACGCATAGGGAAAATGCTTTAAAACATTTGCCTTTTCAAAGACTTCTTAGATGAGACCCCTGAAGCAAGGAAGTAAAAGTAAAAATGGACAAATGGGATTATATCAAGCTAAGAAGATTCTGCACAGCAAAGGAAGCACTCAACAAAGTGAAGAGGCTACTGACAGAATGGGAGGAAATATTTGCAAACTATACATCAAATAAAAGATGTGGCTCAATAGGCTAATCCTCTGCCTGTGGCGCCAGCACCCGGGGTTCGAGTCCCGGTCGGGGCGCCAGATTCTGTCCAGGTTGCTCCTCTTCCAGTCCAGCTCTCTGCTGTAGCCCGGGAGTGCAGTGGAGGATGGCCCAAGTTCTTGGATCCTGCACCTGCATGGGAAACCAGGAGAAGCACCTGGCTCCTGGCTTCAGATCAGCGTGGTGTGCCGGCCGCAGCACACCGGCTGTAGCAGCCATTGGGGAGTGAACCAACGGAAAAAGGAAGACCTTTCTCTCTGTCTCTCTCTCTCTGTCCACTCTGCCTGTCACATGCTCAGGCTGACTTGCCCCAAGTGGTGGAGTTGGAAGCATACCAGGGGATTCCAATTCAATCCCATCGAGGTGGCATGTACCAATGCCATCTCACTGTTCCAGGTGATCAATTTCAGTTCACAGTTGGTCATGGTGAAGGGACTGGGAGTCAAAGGGAGCACATAGACAAGTCTAGTACCTGCTAACGCTAACTGATGGAGTAAATAAAAGGGAGAGTGATCCAACATGGGAAGTGAGATACTCAGCAGACTCATAGAATGGCAGATGTCCTAAATAGCACTCTGGCCTCAGAATCAGCCCTAAAGGCATTCGGAGCTGGCTGAAAAGCTCATGAGAGTATTTCAGGCATGGAAAGCCAAGACACTCTGGCAAAAGATCTCTGCGAGTGAGATCCCAGTGGAAAGAACAGGTCATCAAAGAAGGAGGTACCTTTCTCTGAAGGGAGGAGAGAACCTCCACTTTGACTATGAGCTTGTCTAAACAAGATAAGAGTCGGAGAACTCAGAGGGCTTCCATAGCCTTGGAAACTCATGACTGGACATAGGGAGATTACTGATGCCATAGACAGGAGTGTCAATTGGTAAAGTCAACAACAGGAGTCACTGTGCACTTACTCCTCATGTAGGATCTCTATCCTTAATGTGCTGTACATTGAGATTTAATGCTATAACGAGTACTCAAACAATATATTTCACTTTGTGTTTCTATGGGGGTGCAAACTGTTGAAATCCTTACTTAATGCATACTAAACTCTGTAAAACTCTGTAAAAAACTCTGTAAAAACTCTGTAAAAAAAAACTCTGTAAAAAAAAAAAAAGAAATTATCAATTCCCAACTTGACTCTCACTGGGATTAAACATGACAATAGGTCTGCTCTGATTTCATCATCATTTTAAAAAAATCATCTATTATTTTTCACTTTATGTTTCTGTGTGGGAGCAAACTGTTGAAATCCATACTTAATGTATACTAAGCTGATCTTCTGTATATTAAGATAATCGAAAATGAATCTTGATGTGAATGGAAGGGGAGAGGGAGTGGGAAAGGGGAGGGTTGTGGGTGGGAGGGACGGTATGGGGGGGGAAGCCATTGTAATCCATAAGTCGTACTTTGGAAAATTATATGCATTAAATAAAAGTTTAAAAAAAAAATCCAAAATATATAAAGAACTCAAGAAACTCAACAACTACACAATCCAGTTACGAAATGGTCAAAGTATACAAACAGTCATTTTTCAAAGGATGAAATACAAAAGGGCCAATTAGACACATGAAAAAGCGCTCAGGATCACTAGCTATCAAGGGAATGCAAAGCAAAATCACAATGAGGTTTAACCATACCCCAGTTAGAATGGCTATCATCCAAAAGTGAAAAAATAATAATTGCCGGTGAGGTTATTGAGAAAAAGGTAAGCTAGAATATTGTTGGTAGGAATGTAAGCTAGTACAACTGTTATGGAAAATGCCTTGGAGAGTCCTCAGGAATCTGAAAATAGATCTACTCTGTGATCTAGCAATCTCACTACTGGGAATATATCCACAGGAAATTAAAGGAACAAATGAAAGAGATTCTTGCACTCCCCTGTTTTTAGCAACTCAATTCACAATAGCTAAGATATGGAACCAACCTTGATGACCATCAATTAATGACTAGGTAAAGAAAATGTGGTATGTATACATGACTGAATACTACTCAAACATAAAAAAGAATGAAATCCTGACATTTTCAACAAAATGGGTTGAACTAGAGATCACTATTTTAAGTGAAGTAAGCAAGACCCAAAAACAAAAATTTCACATGCTTTCTCTTATATGTGGTATTTAATTGATAGAAAATAAAAAATTCATGGATGTCAGATTATTTGATATATAGTTATAAATGTTGCTTCACTGCACCATATCATGTAAATGAAAATATATACTTATTCAAATGTTAGTTAAAGCAATGGAAAGGCAGTGATAGTGGGAACTCTTGGGTACCAATATGTTTTGTTTTTAATTTGGGTGTTATGAGAATGATCAGAAGACAAAACTAATTTACATGTACAGATGCATTTCTTAATATGTACACTGTAAATGTTTTCTTAAAGAAACCTTCCCAACAAGGAGGTAGCCAGTGAAATACATGATTGGTACTATGTAGTATTCAGAGCACACATACACACATGGGCATACATACACATATAACTGAAACATTTGTAGTATATCCAGTTAAGAAGAGGCTTTAAAGAACATGAACAATACCCTTTTTCAGTAGCCCCAAGGAGTTCATAGCTCTTCTTGAGCAATAGCAGTAACTGAGGACTTGGCAACTCTTACAAAAGTACAGTCCATCGTTGGCTATCTATCTATTAAAAAGGATTTTTCTTATAGTAAGTCAAAATCTATTGCTCTGGGACTTCTACACACTAGTTCCAGTTATTCCCTCAGGTGCCATAGGAAATAAATCTGAGCGTACATTTTCTTTGAAAATATTGTTCATTTTAAGCTCTCACTGCATTGAAATGATAAAAGACTAAAGCAACCTTTATTCATGCAATCACTATCAAAGGAAGAAATCTTAATATTCATGCTAAAAATGAATGGTCTTTTCTTTCCAGATTTTATGAAAGAGTACATGATTTGAGTATTGAAAATGTCAACTACTAGGTATACTCAGGATTTAAAGTAGATGGATTTTATTTTTATAAAAGAAATGAAAGGAAATAAAATAATATTTATTGACTGTTTACTGGGAACTAGGAACCATGCAAACTATTTATACATTAAAAATTTCATGGAAGGGAAGGGGGGTGGTACAGTGATTAAGTTGCTGTTTGGGATGCCTTGAACTCATATCATAGTGCCTGGTTTGAGTCTAAGCTACTCTCTTCATCCTCTGTGTTCCTGCTAATGCATACCTTGGGAGGCAACATCTGATGGTTCAAGTCACAGATTAAGTCCTATGCTCCAGATCTCAGCCAGGCCCAGCACTGGCTTTAATAGGGGAGAGAACCACCAATGGATGGCAGATATCTCTTTCTCTCTCTCTCTTGCTCTCTCTCTCTCTCTCTCTCTCTCCCCCTCATAAACATGAAAGCAAATATTTATTTCAAGTTCATGGGAAATCATCATTTCTAAATTCTATTTTCCATGAATTTTCTGAGATCACCTTTCATTTTGCTGTCAACAAATAATGCAGTAAGGTGATATTTTATTCCCATTTTGCAAATTAGGAAAGTAAAGCTTATAGAATTAATTCTCCTGTATTCTATGTTTGGGTTTCTCCGCAGTACTCTGCCCAAGATAAACTTACTATGGAATTGATTTCCACAGTCTGCTTTGTTTTCTTAGTCACTCTGACTCACAAAGAACTGGCCTGTAAGTTTAACTGCTTCATTTCTCAGATGCATTCCCCGTGCTTTTGAGAATCATTTGATGCCTGGATGCCCAAAGCCATAACTGTCTGAAACAGCTTGTGCTTTGATGTAGCACTGGCCAGTATCATAGTCACTCATATTCTGATGAGGCCTCATTATGCTGTACTAGTTTGAGAATCTGGGCTTCTGTATAGAGTACTGTTCTGTAACTTAGCCTGCTTTGGTGGAGCTGGAGCTGGCTCCTGTAAACCTCTTTTTCCTAAATAACAGGCATGGGGAATGCTTATAATGCTGCCCTTTCCCCATGACAAGGAGCATTCTTTATTATTTTTAAAATTTTATTTAAGTTATACAAGTTTCATCTATTTCTTATACACAGATTTAAGAACATAGTGATACTTCTCTCCCTCCCACCCATGTTCCAATCCTTCTTCCTCCCTCCTGTCTCATTCTCACTCTTAATTTTTACAGAGATATTCTTCATACTATTTGTTGAACTCTTTTACTTAGTGTAGGGTTAACCTTATTATCATTGAGAAAGAGCATTCTATGCCCTGTGTTTGGCCAATAGAATAGCTGCTTCCCCCATCCCCAAGATAAAGATCTTAAGTAGTATCTGTTGCGGAGGGTGAAGGTAAGCTGAATACAGCTGTGATTTGTGTCTTTGCATTGATAGCCTTGTGGAATACTGAGGAACATGTCCACACACCAATTGTGCTTGTTTGCTATTTAACTGTCACTCCCATAAGTACAAGAAACTCTCCCTCATCGGACCTCCTTGGTGGTTTCTTTGGACTTAAGAGCATTTATGTGTGAGCCCTCTTGAACTTGGGACACCTGTAGCATGACAGGTCTTATCCTCCATATCACTAATTGTTTCCTTAAGGTACTCCTCCAAATCGGTTGATTGCATACAACAAAGCTGTCGTCTTACTTGACTATACTCACTTACTCTTTAACTAAACAGTAATTGAGAATCTACTATTGGAGGGGTCAGGGATAAAGACATATATAGACTGTCACAGTCTATGAAGATGAGCCCCTCCATTAAATGCCTATTAGTCTGTTGCTGATAGGAAAATATAAAATAGCTGGTAGGGGTGTCAGGTGGGCTTCCCATGGAGGTGATTTTTGTACTGAGTTGAAGATTGAATGCATTTCATTTAGATAAATAAGGTGTATTGTTGGGTGTTTTAGGTAATAGACAACTCATTGCACCAACCTCAAGCACAAAACTTGGAGAAAACTTGGAACATACAGTATTGGGAGAGGAAATGTCAAGGATGATTTGTAGGAATTTGTAGATGCCAATTTTCAGAGGTCCTCTTTTCACGTACACTGGCACACTGGCTGTTATGATTTCCCATGGCCTAGGAGTCTTTCAATTTCAAATCTAGACTTCACAGTCTGTAATTGAGATACTCTTATCAGCTCCAGTCCTTTTTGTTCCTCACCCTGACCCTTTTAGAGTCCTGGTTCTTCTCTCACTTCTATTACTGTTGTTGAACTACTGACACCCACTCAGCAGAGCCAGATCTTGGAAGATTTGCATAACTTACTTTTTTTTTTTAAAGATTCATTTTATGGGGCCAGTGCTGTGGTGCAGTGGGTTAATGCCCTGAAGTGTGGGCATCCCATGTGGACACTGGTTTAGGTCTCAGCTGCTCCACTTCTGATCCAGCTCTCTGCTGTGGCCTGGGAAAGCAGTAGAAGATGGCTTGAGTCCTTGGGTCCCTGCACCCACGTGGGAGACCTGGAAGAAGCTCCTGGCTCCTGGTTTCAGATCGGAGCAGCTCTGGTCATTGTGGCCAATCGAGGAGTGAACCAGCGAATGGAAGACCTCTCTCTCTCTCTGACTCTCCTCTGTGTAATTCTGATTTTCAAGTCAATAAATAAATCTTCAAAAAAGGATTCATTTTATTTATTTTAAAGGTAGAGTTACAGAGAGAGATGGAGAGAGGGAAAAAGAGAGAGAACGAGAGAGGGAGAGAGAGATAATGAATGAATCTTCCATTCACTGGTTCACTCCACAAATGGCTGCAATGGCCAGGGTTGGGCCAGGCTGAAGCTAGGAGCCTGGAACTCTATCTAAGTCTCCTATATGGGTGACAGGGGCCCAAGCATGTGGGCTGTCTCCACTGCTTTCCCAGGGAGCTGGATTGAAAGTAGAGCAACTGGAATCAAACTGGTACACAAACAGGATTTCTGGTGTTCCAGACAGCAGCTTAAGCTGCTGAAACACAACATTGGCCTCTTTGCACAATTTCTTAGAATTTTGTTAAATGGGCTCCTTAATGTTCACAGGGGAAAAATGATGAAATTGTTAAATGACTCATATGTTACAAAATATATTTCTTACAAATAGATTGACTTTTAGATAATACTTTTCCCTTTGAAGAAAAAAAATCCTTTTAACTGAGAATGAATTTAAAATAATGAGTCCAATTTCTGTGCATGTAATACATTGGTATATGTATATGTTTTGTAATTTTATGGATCAGACATAAAAGATTACAGGCCTTCTAAACTTTAGCACAAAAACATGCAACTGTACTTGTCAGATTTGGCTAAGCTAATGGCATGATGAGAGGCTGTAATATCACACACATCAGGGAGAATTCCATGATACAGGGTCCTCTGCCCTCTCAACTGTATTTCACTAGAATTTTACATGAGGCTAACTCCTACTTATCACTTTAGTTAGGAGCTAAATATTCCTCTTGAGGACTTTCTAGTTCATCAAGTCAAAGGAATGGTGTTGAGATAGATTTGTGCTATTACATGAATTGAAATACTATGACATTTCATTCATTTCTCATGTAATATGTCCTTGACATTCTGTTGAAAAACGATGCAGAAAGCATTGTATTCAAGGGGAAACAATCTGGTGAGTCTGTTAAGATATTTCAGGACCATTTTATGAAACAGTCTTGTCTATAATATATTATGGGAAAATCCAGGTCTTCTGTGGTGTTAATGTTTGTGTTAAGTTTTAAAACAGAAAATATGATTTGCATGTATTCAATCAGGAGAGCCATGCATACATGACTAAAGAAATAATCATCCTCACTATTCCATTGCTCCTGATTCTTTTTTTTTTTTTTTTTAAAGAATGTCCAGGCCGGCGCCGCAGCTCACTAGGCTAATCCTCCGCCTAGCGGCGCCGGCACACCGGGTTCTAGTCCCGGTCGGGGCACCGGATTCTGTCCCGGTTGCCCCTCTTCCAGGTCAGCTCTCTGCTGTGGCCAGGGAGTGCAGTGGAGGATGGCCCAGGTGCTTGGGCCCTGCACCCATGGGAGACCAGGAAAAGCACCTGGCTCCTGGCTCCTGGCTCCTGCCACCGGATCAGCGCGGTGCGCCGGCCTTGGCGGCCATTGGAGGGTGAACCAACGGCAAAGGAAGACCTTTCTCTCTGTCTCTCTCTCTCACTGTCCACTCTGCCTGTCAAAAAACAAAAACAAACAAACAAAAAAGAATGTCCATAGTGTGTGTGTGTGTGTGTATGATTTTTAAAGAATCATTTATTTACTTGAAAGTCAGAGTTAGAGAGAGGGAGAAAGAGAAAGAGGAGAGAGCTCTTCAATCCACTGGTTCACTCTGCAAATGGTGGCAATGACCAGGGCTAGGCCAGGTTGAAGCCAGGATACAGGAGCTTCGTCCATGTCTCCCATGTGGGTGCAGGATCCAAGCACTTGGGACTTCTATAGCTGCTTTCCTAGGCACATTACCAGGGAACTGGATCTGAAGTGGAGCAGCTGGGACTCAAACTGGTGTCCATATGGGATTCCATCCCCTGCTTCTGTTTCTGTTACCTAACAGTTGAGAGGAGAGCTTCACCCAGCGGGAGGGTATATATAAACATAAAAATTAAAGAACACATATTTTTCTGATATTTTATTTTTCAATTGTTAAATTGACAAACATTTATTGTACATAATTATGAGGCACATTGTGATAAAAATTTACTTATTTTGTTTGAAAGAGAGTAAAAGAGAAAATGATGGATGGCTGGTGCCATGGCTCACTAGGCTAATCCTCCACCTGTGGCACTAGCACCCCGGGTTCTAGTCCCGGTTGGGGTGCCAGATTCTGTCCTGGTTGCCCTTCTTCCAGGCCAGCTCTCTGCTGTGGCCCGGGAGTGCAGTGGAGGATGGCCCAAGTGCTTGGGTCCTACACCCACATGGGAGACCAGGAAGAAGCACCTGGCTCCTGGCTTCAGATCAGCACAGCGTGCCGGCCGTGGCAGCCATTTGGGGAGTGAACCAATGGAAGGAAAACCTTTCTCTCTCTCTTTCTCTGTCTAACTCTTCCTGTGGGGGAAAAAAAAAAAGTTGTCAGTAGGTGCTGTGTAAGTACTGCATTGCAGGATCTTAAAAAAAAAAAAGAAGAAGAAAAAAGGATGGAGAGAAAGATAGAGATCTTCCATTATCTCCATCACTCCTCAAATGCTTACAACTGTCAGGGCTACATCATGCTGATTCAGACGTCTGGAATTTTGTAATTTCCGTGCATGTAATACACTGGTAAATGTATGTGTGTTTTATGGGTCAGAAATGAAAAATTCTAGGCCTTCTGAATTTTAGCACAAAAAAAACATACAAAATTATGATCTCTCATGTGAGTGGCAGGGATCCATATACTGGGCCATTATCCACTGATTCCCAGGGTGTGATTTAGCAGATAGCTGAGAGAGAAGAGAGTAGCTAGGTCTCTAATCAACATTCTCATATAGGATGTGGGTATTCCAAGCATCTTCTTAACCACTGGGATGATAAAATCGAATTAATTAACATAGTCATCACATTTTTTGTTATTTTGAGAGCATTTAAAATCTGTTGCATATATTAAAGTGTACAATATTTTATCAACTATAATAACCATACTGAGTAAACATTTTAAAAATTTATCCCTTCAGTCTAACTGAAACTTTTGATTTCATTGATAAAGATGTCCCCAATCCCACAGCCCATCCACCAAATCTCTGGTGACCAATATTCTATTTTTGACTTCTATGAGTTTGACCTTTTTAGATTTCATATAGAAGTGAAATAATATAGTATTTATTTTTATATTTCTGGTTTATTTGAGTATACTGTTCTCAAATGCTATAAATTTGCAGGTTTATTTCTGGGCTTTCTATCTTGTTCTGTTGGGCACTGTATGCTTTCTATGTCAGTACCGTACATGCTCTTTTGAACATTACAGCTTTGTAATAGATTTTAAAGTCAGGACATGTCATGCCTCCAGCTTTTTGTTTTTTTGGGGGGGAAGTGTTTTTGTAATGATTGCTTTGGTTTGGGGTCATTTTTATTTGCATAGTAACTTTAGAATCTTTTTTGATTTTTTTATAATTTTGGTTGAATTGAATCTGTAGACTGCTTTGAATACTATGTATGTCTTAATAATATTAATTTTCCTAACTAGGAACATGGAAGGTCTTTCCATTCATTTGTGTCATTTTGAATTTCTTTTACCAGTTTCCCATAGTTTTCATCACATGGTTCTTTCAACTCCTATGTTGTTTATTGCTTAGCATTTTATTTTATTTTTGTCCTATAGTACATGAGTCTGGATTCTTAGCTTATTTTTCATATCCTTCTTTGTTAGTGTATGAAAATGCTACTGCTTTTTATGGATTAAATTTGTATTCTGCAGCTTAACTGAATTCCTTTGTCAATTCTCACATCAAAAAGATTGTTTTTAGGGTTCTCTGTATATATTATCATATTATTAGCAAATAGAAAATTTCACATATTTCTCCTCTACAGAGAAAACTTTTATTTGTTTTTCTTGACTAGCTGTTCTGGCTAGGATGTGTTAAATAAAAATGACAATGGGAGCCTTTGTATTCTTCCTGATATTAGAGGACAAGTTTTCAATTTTTCACTGTTGAGTAACACTGCTAATGTGTGACATACACCTTTATTGTGTTGAGGTTTATTCTTTCTATAATTTGTTGAGAAATGTTATTAAGAAAAAATGTTGAATTTTTTTCAAAAATATTTTTTCTGTTTCTATAGAGATGATCATTTGGCTTTGTTCTTCATTCAGTTAATGTGGTGTACCACATTTATTAATTTGTATATGATGAAAGATTCTTGTATATCTGGAACGAATCCCAAATGATCACAGTGAATGATACTTAGCGTGATGTTGAATTCAGTTTGCTTGTACTTTGTTGACAACAGGGTAATGCTGATCTTTGTTTCAAAGTGACCCCAGGGAGTCTATCTTTGCAAATACCCCTAGTGTTTATAATGTTTTATGCTAGTAAAAGAGTGTCACTTTTATAGTAATGTAAGTGCAACTGGTTTTTTAAAAAGGGTGAGAACATCAGTGCAAAGGAGATTCAAGAAGGAGGTTAGTCCTCAAATTGAATTCCATGATGTACTCTGAACTTACATTCATTCTTTGATAAATATTTTTGAGCATCTGCCATTTTCCAGAAACAGCACTAGAAATAGGGAAATAGAGTTTAAAAAATAAACATTTTCCTGTCTTCGTAGAATTTAGTATCTAAAGGAGAGGCAGATATAATTTAAATTATCACAAAAAATAAATGAAAATGTATGTGTGTGCAAGTAGTATGGAAGAAAATATACTTATTCAAACTATATAATAAAGGACATAGCTTGTTTTAGAAGCTGTTTTGTTCATTGATTGATTAACTGAAATGTATACTTTGGTATTTGTGGATCCTATCATTTTTTAAAAGATTATTTATTTTAAGGCAGCAATATAGAGAGGGTTGAGAGGGAGAGAGAGAAAGATATCTTCATTCCAGTGGTTCACTCCTCAACTACATGCAACATCCAAGGCTGGAACAGGCTGAAGCTAGGAGCCAGGAGTTCCATCCTGGTTTTCACTTGAATGGCAGGGTCCCAAGTACCTCGGCTGCTTCCCCAAGCACATTATCAAGAAGCTGGAAGAGAAGCAGTTTAGCCAGGGTTCAAATTTTCATTCTGAAATGGGATTCTGGCTTTATATGTGGTGGCTTAACCTGCTGTGCCATATACTGAGACAACTATCATAAAAGGACCTCAAAAAGAAGACACTCTTCAATAGTGTCAATAGCATTCTACTGTAAATGGGATTGTGTTATCAACCGGAGATTGAGTTTTTGTCTTTTCTTCCATTACTGGAGTTTCTGTGTCAAAATCTCAGTTTCTGTGATTACTGTGAAGAATCTCAGGATCATTGCTCTTCTAATTCCATTCTCACTATTTGCATAACATGTAGCTATTAGACCATCATTTGGCTCTTCTTCCCAATGCAGAAACTTTATTTACAACTCTGTTTGGCATCTAAGTTTTAGCCTTGTGGCAGAATGTTCTCATTCATAGAACTGTTGACCCTGCTAAGACATATGCTAACCCCATAAGCCATCTCTTAATGAAATGCAACAATGAAGTTTAATAAGTATAAGGGTAATAGTCATTCTCATTCATTAGAATTTAGTAAGAATCAGGTACTATACATTAAGTAAAGCTTTCAACAGTTTGCACCCCCATAGAAACACAAAGTGAAATATACTGTTTGAGTACTCGTTATAGCATTAAGCCTCAATGTAGAGCACATTAAGGACAGAGATCCTACATGAGGAGTAAGTGCACAGTGACTCCTGTTGTTGACTTTACAAATTGACACTCCTGTCTATGGCATCAGGAATCTCCCTATGCACCAGTCATGAGTTTCCAAGGCTATGGAAGCCCCTTGAGTTCTCCGACTCTTATCTTGTTTAGACAAGGTCATAGTCAAAGTGGAGGTTCTCTCCTCCCTTCAGAGAAAGGTACCTCCTTCTTTGAAGACCTGTTCTTTCCACTGGGATCTCACTCATAGAGATCTTTCATTTAGGTGTTTTTTTTTTTTTTTTTTTTTTTTTTTTTTTTTTTTTTTTTTTTTGCCAGAGTGTCTTCGCTTTCCATGCCTGAAATACTCTCATGGGCTTTTCAGCCAGATCCGAATGCCTTTAGGGCTGATTCTGAGGCCAGAGTGCTGTATAGGACATCCGCCATTCTATGAGTCTGCTGAGTATCTCACTTCCCATGTTGGATCACTCTCCCCTTTATTTATTCTATCGGTTAGTGTTAGCAGGTACTAGACTTGTTTATGTGCTCCCTTTGACTCTTCGTCCTTTCATTATGATCAATTGTGAACTGAAATTGATCACTTGGACTAGTGAGATGGCATTGGTACATGCCACCTTGATGGGATTAAATTGGAGTCCCCTGGTATGTTTCTAACCCTACCATTTGGGGCAAGTCAGCTTGAGCATGTCCCAAATTGTACATCTCTTCCCTCTCTTATTCCCACTCTTATGTTTAACAGGGATCACATTTCAGTTAAATTTCAACACTTAAGAATAACTGTGTGTTAATTACAGAATTAAACCAGTCATATTAAGTAGAACAGACAAAAAAAACTACTAAGAGGGATAATGTATTAAGTTGTTCATTAACAGTCGGGCTATGCTGATCAAGTGACCGTTTCTCATAGTGTCAATTTCACTTCAACAGGTTTCCTTTTTGGTGTTCAGTCAGTTGTCACCAATCAGGGAGAACATATGGTATTTGTCCCTTTGGGACTGGCTTATTTCACTCAGCATGATGTGTTCCAGATTCCTCCATTTTGTTGCAAATGACTGGATTTCGTTGTTTCTTACTGCGGTATAGTATTCTAAAGAGTACATATCCCATAATTTCTTTATCCAGTCTACCGTTGATGGGCATTTAGGTTGGTTCCAGGTCTTGGCTATTGTGAATTGTGCTGCAATAAACATTAGGGTGAAGACCACTTTTTTGTTTGCCAATTTAAATTCCTTTGGGTAAATTCCAAGGAGTGGGATGGCTGGGTCGAATGGTAGGGTTATCTTCAGGTTTCTGAGGAATCTCCAGACTGACTTCCATAGTTGCTTGACCAGTTTGCATTCCCACCAACAGTGGGTTAGTGTCCCTTTTTCCCCACATCCTTGCCAGCATCTGTTGTTGTAGATTTCTGAATGTGAGCCATTCTAACCGGGGTGAGGTGAAACCTCATTGTGGTTTTGATTTGCATTTCCCTGATTGCTAGTGACCTTGAACATTTTTTCATGTGCCTGTTGGCCATTTGGATTTCCTCTTTTGAAAAAAAGAAGAAATTAGCAATTCCCAACTTGACTCTCACTGGGATTAAACATGACAATAGGTCTGATCTGATTTCATCATCATTTAAAAAATCATCTATTATTTTTCACTTTATGTTTCTGTGTGGGAGCAAACTGTTGAAATCTTTACTTAATGTATGCTAAACTGATCTTCTGTATATAAAGAGAATTGAAAATAAATCCTCATGTGAATGGAAGGGGAGAGGGAATGGGAAAGGTGAGGGTTGAGGTTGGGAGGGACATTATGGGGAGGAAGCCATTGTAATCCATAAGCTGTACTTTGGAAATTTATATTCATTAAATAAAAGTTAAAAAAAAGAATCAGGTACTGTACTTAGTACTTTATATACAATACTTTATTTAATTTAGTCCTTTCAGAACGCTATGAACTAAGAAGTCATTCTTGTCTATTCTTAGGATAAGTAAGCTATTTAAGTGGAAAAAGTTTCATTTAGTACATGGTCAAGCTAAGTTTTGAATCAGTGGGCATGCACTGAATTACAAAGCTCTATCTAGTGCCTATGATTATTGTTCATCATCTTTTGGCCATTTCCCTGTGAGGACATGCTTGAATTAGCTCAGCCCTTTGTCCATGCCATTATTCAAACGTTAATAATTCATTCACTCAACTAATACTTATTGAGGATGTTTTGTGAGCAAGCAATATGCTTGCCATTAGGAATACAATAGTAAGCAATGTAGATATAGACATACTTGGTGACATAGACTCACTCAACCATATAATTACAAAATATGATAAGTGCTATATAGGAAAACTCTACACAAGGGAACCCAATCTGATCTATGAAATTAGGAACTGAATTTTGAATGAGAGACTAATTAATTGGACCACAGTGTGATTCATTTGTGGAGAGAACACAGTTGCAGAATGTTCTAAGCAAATTGAAAAAGACATGTAAGGAATGCTACCAAATGGGAAAGCAAAATAAAAGCAGTATAGATGGAGTAAGGGAATTAAGAAGTGGTACAGATTTGATTATTGCTTACAGCCCTTGTGAACACTCTTGAGTAATAATCGTGTTTTTTTTTACATACTATTTGTTGAATACTTTATTTAGTGGATGGTTAAGCTTGTTATTATAAAATCAGCTTAAAGTGGGTCATTGTAAACATGAAAAATAAGAAAGGAGGAGGGAGGGTGGGAGCATGGGCATCAGGGACGGTAAGGTAGGAAGTAGCATTATGCTGTTAAATCTGTATATATGAAATACATGAAGTTTGTACACCTTATATAAGTAACAATAAATAAATAATTTCAAAGTTAAATTTACAAAGAAGAAAGAGGTAGAATCTGAGGTACAAAAGTTTGGTAGGGGACAAATATTCACATAACCTATATGAGTGGATGGGGTTAGGGAGAAGTAGGGTTTTTTTTTTTTTTTTCAAAAGTAATGGAAAACTGTGATGAGTTTTAAGGTGGTAGATGAAATCTAAATGTGTTTATGTCTATGTGCGTGCGTGTATGTGTGTGTATGTGTGTGTTAGCTGACAAATAGCTGTAGAAACAATCGGAAAGGGGGTAGAAAAAGAGGTAGTGAAACAAATCAGAATACTTCTATAGGCAACATAGGGACAGCAGAAGCCTCTGTTTTATTCTTGTTCTCTGTTATTTTTTAATCAGTGTAAGAAAACATGAATCTACCCTCTTAACAAATTTGTGAGGGCACATGACTGTATGACTATTGGCACTACATAGTACAATAGATCTCTAGAAATTTTTTTCTTGCATAATTGAAGCTTTATATGCACTGAATAGCAATTCTCTACCTCTATTCTGTTACACAAGATCTGCAATAATGTGATAATTGGGCAGGATTTTAATTGCATACATAATATTTGAATAATCTAATGATTTAGACAGACCCACTTAGGATGAAATTAACTAATATAGTGAAATAGCTGGTCACTGTAAAAGTAATGTGGCCGGTGATAAATACAATTGTCACTAACTAGGACATGCAAATTTGTAACTTTATTGCAAATAATACCATTCAGTATGACTCTCAAGATCCATATTTGCACAGAAAAATGGATAGACCTATTGTTTACTAGCATGCATTTTCAACATAATTCTGTAATATGTAAGGCAAAATCAAGTAATATAACTTCTGCTGCTACCTAGCTCAAGGTTTAATCATTCTGGATAATCCTTACCTTTAACGTTACCTTCTACCCCCTTCTATGCCCTCTCCTTTAATGTGACCTAAGTTCCTAGTTAGTGATCATGTTGAAGGCATGCTTATGCATTATTCTAGCACACTGAAAATGATGTCTGCTCATTGTTAACCACAGTTTGAGTTTTGTCATGTCCGTCAGCCTCTGAGCCTCAGCTTCAACCTTTCTCACAGCACACAACATATAATAGGGATTTAATAAGAGTGTATTATTTAGTTAAATCAGAAACAAAATTTAAGAACACAAGTTTTGGTTATTTATATAATTTCAACGCACATTGGACACTGTGAAACATTCTGTAGCATTTGTAAAATAATGACATAAACAGTAGCAATTACACAAATATTTTCTGATCCTATCTTAATGAGTTTATTATTTGAAACTTCCATAAAAACTGTGAGGTTCAGGCTTTATTTTGTGAGAGGTTAGAGGGTAGAAGTAAAGGGTTGTGAGTTTTCAGTCAATATAATATCTCCATGTGCATTCATCAGATTTGTTTTAAATCTGTAATGTGCATATCAAGTCTTCACTAGGCTGTGGATATAAAATGAGGTCATATTGACTTTCATCCCTTATTAAATTTTAATGTTCAGTTTGCAAGAGCTCAAGCCTCTATAGACTGGAATGTAAGAATCCTGCAAACCATGTACACCCAATTATTTCTGGTGAACAACAAAGAATTATCAAGTATATGTTCACAACTCATCTATGGTGCACTTTTCCCTCTTCTCACGCCTCCTACATGGTGGCTGCTTTTCAGGATACCGCCAAAAGGAAGCACCCTAGTACAGTTGTCACAGACTGCCATCATCTGTACCAACACTTCTTTATCCCAGTGTCTTCAGGAAACATGAATGGTACCAAATTCCCTGCACAGCTAGAAAGATTGTCCCTTGACTTGGTTTGCTATCTCATTTTGTCACTTGGACCCTGAAATGATACTGGTCAAGTCCAGGGTTTCATAGATTTGCTCCAGGACTCTGTTCCTTCATTTTTGTTCAAATTGGTTTATCAAAACAGCTTTTACACCAAAAAGAAATTTTAAAATCTATATTTCATATCTTCATCAATGTGTATTATTTTTAGTAATCACAAAGTTGTAAGTCTTTAGAAAATTTGTGGAAAATATATATTATGCAAAAGTAATTCATGAATTTCAATCTTTTTTAACATCAAAATAAGCTTATCTTTAATTTCATTTTCCACAAACTTTTTGAGGCACTTTTTACTGGCCAAAGGCATTTGAGAATAGGTATATGCTGTTTCTATGTACACTAATGAGAAATCTGACAGTTTACCTCCAGATTTCCAGTGCCTGTTTGGGTTGAATACAGTGATTTTTGGTTAAAATTCATTTTTCCTTTACTGGAATGATTTAGATAATTGCTTTGCTCTCTCACCAAACTGTATAGAAAGACTATGTTTAAAAATACATTTAAAATTTGTAACACCATGTATTTACTTTGATAATTCATAATGTTAAAATTCTAATAATTAAATGACTAGGTCAGATACATGATAAATAATAGCATCACATGAATAAATCAAAAGATATATATTTATAGCATTGAGTGATAATTATATCATTTACAGCATGGTTGGGGAAACTTTTTTCTGCCAGCTACCATTTGGATATTTATAACTTCATTCACAAGCCATATAAAATTGTCAATTTAAAAATTATTCTGCTATGTATGTATTGAATTTTGAGTCCCACCTGCATTTACATTGGCAGGATCAGACCAAATGATTTCATGGGCTTTATCCTGCCTGTGGGCTGGACATTATCCATCCCTGCTTCAGAGGAAAAAATTAAAGAGAGAGCAGCAATGCAGTTCCACTTACAAACTTCCCAACAGTGAGATAAACAAGGTATAACAGACACTAAGGAGGAAAACAACTCTACATAGTTACCACCCTCAGTAATCCTTCTTTAAATTATTTTTATTGTTGTAATTATTTCTCATTCTTAAAAGACTTTAAAAATATTGTATCAATGGAATTTATATTTTTATCATTATTTTATTTTTACAAATAAAAATTATTCCACTTACTGAAATATTGAGTTGAGAATAAACCCTCTCTGATTAATTATTAGTCTTTCTACAATGACAAACATATCATTAACTTCTGTTTTCTTTTTTTTTTAACATTTATTTAATGAATATAAATTTCCAAAGTACGATTTATGGATTACAATGGCTTCCCCCCCATACCGTCCCTCCCCTTTCCCACTCCCTCTCCCCTTCCATTCACATCAAGATTCATTTTCGATTATCTTAATATACAGAAGATCAGCTTAGTATACATTAAGTAAGGATTTCACCAGTTTGCTCCCACACAGAAACATAAAGTGAAAAATAATAGATGATTTTTTTTAAATGATGATGAAATCAGAGCAGACCTATTGTCATGTTTAATCCCAGTGAGAGTCAAGTTGGGAGTTGATAATTTCTTTTCTTTTTTTTTTTTTTTTTACAGAGGATCAGTTTAGTATACATTAAGTAAAGATTTCAACAGTTTGCACCCCCATAGAAACACAAAGTGAAATATATTGTTTGAGTACTCGTTATAGCATTAAATCTCAATGCACAGCACATTAAGGACAGAGATCCTACATGAGGAGTAAGTGCACAGTGACTCCTGTTGTTGACTTTAGGTTACCTAATAATCATGCCCCACTGGGATTTTGTAAAATCACACAATAATCATTTTCTAGAGTGTGAGTTTTGAAAATTGGTTGCATAGGGGCCAGCAACGTGGTTAATCCTCTGCCTGCGGTGCTGGCATCCCATATGGGCACTGGTGCTGGTCCTGGCTGCTCCTCTTACAATCTAGCTCTCTGCTATGACCTGGGAAAGCAGTGGAAGATGGCCCAAGTGTTTGGGCCCCTGCACCCACATGGGAGACTAGGAAGACCTGGCTCCTGGCTTTGGATTGGTGCAGCTCCATCCATTGCAGACATTTGGGGAGTGAACCAACAGAAGGAAGGCCTTTCTCTCTGTCTCTTCCTCTCACTGTCTGTAACTCTACCTCTCAAAAAAATAATAAAAAAATTGGTTGCATGATGGACTCTAAGGAAATATTAAAGCTTTCATGAATGGCTCCAGGTCACATACCTAGAGATTCTGCTGTAATTGCACTGTGCTGTGGAGTGGAATTTGTATGGGTTATAAGCTCCATCAGGAAGCCATCACTGTGGGTTAAGCTGCCACTTGCTATGCCAGCATCTCATATGAGAGTGCTGGCTTGAGTCTGGGCTACTCTACTTCTGATCCGACTTCCTGAACCTGGGAAGCCAGTGGAAGATGGCCCAAGTACTTTGCCACTACCACCCATCTGGGAAATCTGGATGGAGTTACTGGCTCCTGAATTTGGCCTGGCCCAGACCTGGCTGTTATGGTCTTTTGGGGAGTAAAACAGTGGATGGAAGACCTGTATTTCACCGGGTTCTTTCTCTGTTGCTCTGCCTTTCAAATAACAACAGCAATAACAAAGCTCTTATAAATGAATAATACACAGTGAATTTTGAGAACCTCTGTATTAGAGTTCCTAGATTGCCTGCTCCTGCCTCCAGCCTGGCAAGTCTTGTTAAATGTGAGGACAGTATTTTATAAGGTTTTGTGAAAACAGGCTTTGAATTTCAATTGCCTGGGTTGGAAACTCCCTTCTACTGGGTCATAAGTATGTCACCTTAAGCAAAGGACTTGGCCTCATTAAGCTTCAGATTCTTCATCAGTATAAAAAAGAGGACAGTGTCAAGTACCTCAGATTTTTGATGATCATCAAATAAATTTTGTAAAATATGTAGGAGAGTCTGACACAGAGAATGTGTCCAGTACTTATGAGCAATCGATAGATTAGCAATGATTGATAACAATATCAATAAATTGGATACTGCAGGTAGATCATATGTCAAAACATGTGGCAAAGTAATATTTGGTGCTATTATTATGTTGCTATCATAGTTTAAACCACAAAGATCAGAGTTGCTTCCTGTAGTCACAAAACCAAGTACAATCCCCATATTGCAGCTAAATTTTTTAAAAACAAATTTTAGGAATGAATGTTTGTCTTAGCAGCTAAGACACCAGCTGGGATGCTGGCATCACATATTTGAGTGCCTTGGTTCAAGTCCTGGCTCTGTTCCTGATTCCAGTTCCCTGCTAACACAGAACCTAGGAAATAGCAGATGATAGTTTAAGTACATAATCCCTGTCACCTATGTGGGAGACTCAGATGGATTTACAGTCTCCTGGCTTTGGCCTGGCCTAGCCCTGGTTACTGCAGGTATTTGAGGAGTGAGCCAGTAGATGGAAGATCTCTCTCTCTCTCTCTCTCTCTTTCTGTCTCTGTCTCTCTTCCTTTCAAATATATAAATAAATAACTTGAAGCATTTATCATTTAACGTTCTAATCTCGGTTTTGTTTCCCTCAATCCTTCCATGTTTACCAAGTTTAAATATTAAGAAAGGCCTGTTCTTTCTCTTGGATTTTTTATTTACTCAAATATATATTCTTATAAATATTAACTCCTCACATATATATACATATATATATATACACATATATATTATTCTATAGGTTTCACTCTAGAACTATGATTATCCATTTCATTGTTTAAATTGTTCCAGCTTTGTTCAATGGGAGCTCTTTTAGGTTGAAATCTCTGTGCTCTCAAGGATAGGAGTGTAGGCAGGAGGGAAGGTGGAGAGGGAAGAAGTACTATGTTCCTAAATTTGCATATATGAAATGCATCAAGTTTGTATACTTTAAATAAAATGTTTCTAGGTATAAAATATATATGCTTCCTCCTTCTCTGAGCACTCTCTTAACTTTTGGAACAGCAAAATGTCCCAGACTCACTTTGTATTTTCTCTTTTCCAATCCTGTAATTAACCCCTGGTCCAAGAAACTCTGGCCCTTTTCCATGAAAAATGGTATCTAAGAAGCAACATCGAGGTGAAAGGTATGGTCATTGCTGCTTCAGTATCACTGCTTCTGGTCTTTCTCTGTAGGCACAGCTTAGAAAAATGTCTGTGTAATAGCTTATGAATACCTACACATCTATATTTATTTCTAAACTTACCCACCCATATTTATAAATATCTATGTAATGTATATCATCTATCAATGTCTATATAAAGTAAAACATGGATTCTTACCAATATTTCCACTTCTATCCCAGCATCAGAGTTCATTCAAGTATCCACTTTTTGTGTCTGTACATTCTTTAGTAAGTAGTGAAAGATTTTGTCTTGTTATATGAAATATATTTTCTTACTGCTTCAGCCCTACTAAACTCATATTATAGTTTTAGAATTGCTAACCCATATCCATATAAGAATAAAATTAATTAACTGGAGTATAGTAGTTATGTAGAATTATTTTCTCTTTACCTATGGAGTATGTAGTCAGGATAACAATTCCCAACGTAAATTTAACCCCAAGTGTATTTACCTAAATGTTCTGCTAAGGCTTAAACTCCTTAATAGGGACTGAAGCATTTTTCTTTATTTTATCAGGATGAAATTTATGAAATGGCTTAATTTCATCTAATAGCATATCATGAGTTAATGTGTTATCTAGAGGCAGGCCACTGTATATCCATACAGTCTCTCACCCTGTTGCTTCATTCTCAATGCATACTCTAAAGATTATTCTAAATTTGGTGTATGATTGAGTAAATGAATAAATGGGTGACTTGCCATGTATTAGCTGTTAAAAAGAGAAAACCATTTTGCTTATTAAACATAACTTAAATTGAGGCCTACACTGCATTCTCCAGTTTCCACATATTATACTCATGTGATTATAAACACGAAATTCAAATGAACACATTGGCTTAGAAAAGAGCCAATGAGTTCTTATGATTCAGTTATTTATAAGCATGCACCAGGACCTCTACAAACATCTATTTGTGCTTACTGAGAGTCTTATGCAAAAAAATACTATTCTAATTGCACATGGAATGTGTATATATATATATATATCATGCTATGATTTTCTATTATTTGATTCAATATTAGTGAACTATAACTTTTGAAATAGTTGTATTTGAAATTATGTAATGGTATGAATATACCTATTTAGAAAAGTGTTTGTGAATGTACCTTCTTTGACATACCTTTTGTGGAATAATTTTAGGAGGATTAACTTCTTTATAAGAAACTTCTCTGTCATTACCCAGCTCTTATTCACAAAAAACCCTCACAGTAATGTGAAAGATGTGTACCTTGTATGAATAAATGAAGTCTGTGACCCATAATCTACTCACTGTTTTTAAAAAAGAAAATAATCTTTTAAAATAAAATTATTTTATGAATCAGGGGGAAAAGAACATTTATCATAATTAGCACCATCGTCTCCATTGTAAGTTTTCTCAGCTGCTAGGGAGCTAGTTCATATTTATAGATTTTCTTTTCTGCATAATGGCATGAGGCCAAGACAGGAGGCAAATGAGGAAGAAGACTTGCACAGAGCCAGAAGATTCTCTGATTCAGAACAAGCGTTGATAGAGAGATACGCAGTTAGGAGGGCTGCCAAACAGCTGAGACCTTAATGTTCAATAAGCCACAATACTCAGTGGGTGCAGCTTGATATAAGATGAAAATTTTATTATGTGTTCTTTAAATCCTATTTCTGGTTACATTCTCTCATCCTATTGCTTAACTCATAATTAAAGTTCAGAAGATGTTTCTTGAATGAATGAATACATGCATGACTTGCGAGGTATTCGCTCTTAAGGCCCATGGAAAAATGAATCACAACCTACTGCTCAACAATGAGTGAGACAGCACACTTATACTTCCCCAGTAATCTTCAGAACCAAATTCATTGGCAAGTGGGATAGAGATTTGTGAAGAATCTTTTACCTGCAATTTCGAAAGAAGCTTCGTGTGGTCAAGAAGGTTAATGAAGCTAAGACTCAATCACTTTGCTCAGGATTCTGTCTTCAGTAATTGATCATTCTTTCAACCTATTGATTTTCCCTTTAAAGAAAAATTTTCATTCTCTTTTCTAGTTACTATGACTCAACAGCAGCATTCATCATTGTGAGAAATTCTTATTCCAGTTTCATTTAGCTGCCATCTATATAATATCCCAATCTTAGGAATAAAGTAGGATTATTGTTCAAAAAATTATTTCCTCAACTTTTTCTGTTTCTTGGTTTTATTTAAGTCAATAAAAAACTAAATGATTTCCGAATTTTAAATGAGAAAGTTATATTCTCATAAGGGTATAAACTTGTTATTTAGCCCTAAATTATTCTTTTACAGCAAAGGGTACTTTGGGATTAAGAAAAACACACTCAAATCAAAAATTGTGCATGTTTATCTCCTTATTAATAGCATTTACATGCTTTGAAGTTAAGAATTAGAAAATTACCTAAATAGCTTAAAAGTCTATTAGTAGAAAATATTAGATATTTCAGTTTTGTTCACAGAAGAAATTCTTCTAAGCAAATTAATACAGATATTTAACCAAGAGTTGTTAAAAATATCTCCACAATTATCCATGTTGTGACAAATGGTAAGGTCTCCTTATTTTTAAAGGCTAAATAATATTACAGTGTGTATAAATATACCACAAGGTCTTTATCTATTCATCCATTGACAGGCAGTATTTTTTCCAATATCCTGGCTCTTGTGATTAATGCTGCAATGAACATAGTAGCACAGGTATCCCCACAAGATGCTATGCCATCTCTTTGGGGGGATATAATATGTAGTTCAGTTTTTAATTTTTGAGGAGACTTTATACTATTCCCCAGTGGCTAAGCAAATTGCCTTCTGCTCACAGTGTTTAAAGATTTCCTTTTGCCAATACTTGTAATCTCTTCTTTTTTAAGATTTTTAATTTATTTATTTGAAAGGCAAAGTTAGAGAGGGAGGGAGAGACATGGAACGAGAGATCTTCCATCTCCTGGTTCACTCCCCAAATGGCTGCAACAGTTGGAGGTGGGACGATCTGAAGCCAGGAGCTTCTTCTGGGACTTCCACATGGGTTAAGGGGCCTAAGAACTTGAACCATCATCCACTTTTATCCCAGGCACATTAGCAGAGAGTTGAATCAGAAGTGGAGCAGCCAGGACTAGAACTGGCACCCATATGGGATGCCAGCGCCACAGGCAGAGGTTTCAGCTTCTATGCCACAGCACTGGCCTCTCTCTCTCTCTCTCTCTCTCTCTCTCTCTCTGTTTCTGAAAACCATCATAACTGGTATGTGGTTCTGATTTGCATTTTCCTGATGATAACTGATGTTGAGCAATTTTTCATTTACCTAGAGGCAACTTGTATGTCTTCTTTTGATAAGCATCTATTCATGTCCTTGGTCCTTTTCTTCATTTCATTATTAACTTTATTGTTATTGAGTTATCTGGATTCCTTAGATTTTGAATATTAACCTCTTATTATATATTTGTTTTTCAAATATTTTAAAAAATTCTTTGTTTTTTTTTTAATTTTCTTTTACATATTTATTTTCATTGTATTTGAAAGAGAGAGAGAAAGAGAGAGACAGAGATATCTCCCACTTGTTGGTTCACTCTTCGATCTCTAAAACAGTGAGCACTGGGCAAGGCCAAGCCAAGAGCCAGGAATACATTCCAGGTCTCCCACGTGTGTGTCAGGGACCCTCGTACCTGAGTCATTGCCTCTGCCTTCCTGGGTGCACATTAGCAGGAACTCTGAATTGGAAACAGGGTAGGGACTCAAACATGGGAACTCCTATTTGGGACACAGGTACCTCAGCATATGTCTTTTTTTTAATTATTTCATTATTTGGGAGGTAGTGTTACAGAGAAAGAGAAGGAGAGACAGAGAGAAAAGTCTTCCATCCATTGGTTCCCTCCCACAAATGGCTGCAATGCCAGAACTGGGCCAATCCGAAGCCAGAGCCAGGAGCTTTTTCCAGGTGTCCGACATGGGTGCTGGGGCCCAAACACTTGGGGAATCTTCCCTTGCTTCCGCAGGCACATTAGCAGGGAGCTGGATCAAAGGAGGAACAGCCAGGACACGAACCAGTGCCCATATAGGATGCTGGCGCCACAGGCATAGGCTCAGCCCACTATGCCACAGCACTGGACTCTCTCAACAGATGTCTTAATGACTTTACCAAATACTGGATTCAGTATATGGGCATCCTAACCAGTGTCTTAATCTCAAACCAAACATACACATCTCATTTTTTTTCTTTTCTGTGTTAAGTGCAACAAGCCAGTAACAGAAAAAGAAACATACTTCATAACCCTACTTGTATGATGATTCAGAAAAACTAGATTACATAGAAACAGGGAATAAACTGGTAGTTCCCAGAGCAAGTAGGTGGGGATAGTGGAGACATGGAGATCAAAGGTACATAGGTAAAATCATGCAGAATGGAATAATTGAGGCATTTAATGTATAACATGAGGTCTATAGTTAATAACACTGTATTGTACCCTGGATATTTGCTAAGAAGCAGATTTTTAGTGTTATTAACAAACATGCAAAGATAACATTTGAACTGATGTTTATGCTAATTTTCTTGACTCTAGTTATTATTTCACTATGTATATCAAAACATGTTTTATATCTTAAGCATATATGATAAAATTTAAGTAAATATTGAACTCTGGATATTTACACAATAAAATAGAGCAACAGCAGTCAAATAAGAAAACAAAATTCCTGCAAATTATTAACTATGAAAACAATGAATACATCAAAAATTCTGCTTGTCATAAGGAATTTTTTCTTATTGATTCACCCTTAAGCAACCATTTGTGAATACCAGGTATATACAAACTGTCATATTTTGGGATACAGCAAGGGATGTGTTGGAAAAGGAAACAGAATGTTGTGTGGAAATAATACATTGATTTCCTTAAGCATTTTCATTACCATTTTTCCTAGAATAGATTTTGTATGATTTCTATGAGCTTGGCAAGTGATGGGTATTTGGCTTGTCTTGGTCATCACGAACATTGGAAAGTGACCCAGCATATAGGTTCACTTCTGTGTTTGTGTGTGTGTGTGTCTCATTTCCCAAATACAATTTTTAAATAAATAAGTAAAAGACCTTTGTCAGTATTATCTCTGGGATACCATTGCTGACACTTGCAGCTTATATTAATCCATATACTCTATACCTGAGAATATGCTAAGACATCTATTTTTATAACCTCTCTACATTATTGGATAATTTTATATGTGCACAGAAATGTGCCAAAATTATGACAATGTTTATATTAGAATTGTCTATCTATAGTAGCAAATAATTGGAAGATACCTAATGTGTCACATTGGCTTGATATGATTTGGTCATATAATGAATTCTATTCTGTACTAAAAACCTTTTTTTTAACTTTTATTTAATAAATATAAATTTCCAAAGTACAACTTTTGAATTATAGCGGCTTTTCCCCCCATAACCTCCCTCTCACCTGCAACCATCCCATCTCCCACCCCATTCTTCATCATGATTCATTTTCAATTGTCTTTATATACAGAAGATCAACTTAGTATATACTAAATAAAGATTTCAACAGACTGCATCCACAAAGACACATAAAGTATAGAGTACTGTTTGGGTAGTAGTTTTACCGTTAATATGCATAGTACTAAACATTAAGGACAGAGGTCCTACATGGGGAGCAGGTGCACAGTGACTCCTGTTGTTGATTTAACAATTGACACTCTTATTTATGACGTCAGTAATCACTTAAGGCTCTTGTCATGAGTTGCCAAGGCTATGGAAGACTCTTCAGTTTTCCCTCTCATTTTATTTAGACAAGGCCATAGTCAAAGTGTAAGTGCTCTCCTCCCTTCAGAGAAAGGCACCTCCTTCTTTGGTGGCCCATTCTTTCCGCTGGGATATCACTCACAGAGATCTTTCATTTAGGTCATTTTTTTTGCCATAGTGTCTTGGCTTTCCATGCCAGCAAACCTCTCATGGGCCTTTTAGCCAGATCCGAATACCTTAGGGCTGATTCTGAGGCCAGAGTGCTATTTAGGGCTTTTGCCATTCTATGAGTCTGCTGTGCATCCTGCTTCCCATGTAGGATCATTCTCTCCTTTTTAAATCTATCAATTATTATTTGCAGACACTGGTCTTATTTATGTAATCCCTTTGAGACTTAATCCTATCTTTTTGATCAGTTATGAACTTAAACTGATCACTTTAACAAGTAAGATGGCATTGGTACATGCCACCTTGATGGGATTGAATTGGAATCCCCTGGCACATTTCTGACTCTACCATTAGGGGTAAATCTGAGTGAGCATGTGCTGAACTGTACATCACCTCCCTCTCTTATTTCCACTCATATATTTAACAGAGATCACTTTTCAGTTAAATTTAAACACCTAAGAATAATTGTGTGTTAATTAAATAAAGAGTCCAACCAATGGTATTAAGTAGAACAAAAAAATACTAAAAGGAATGAAGTAGTAAGTTGTTCCTTGACAGTCAGGACAAGGGCTGATCAAGTCATTGTTTGGCATAGTGTCCATTTCACTTCAACAGGTTTCCTTTTTGCTGCTCGGTTAGTTGTCACCAATCAAGGAGAACATATGATATTTGCCCCTCTGGGACTGGATTATTTCAGTCAGCATGATGTTTTCCAGATTCCTCCATTTTGTTGCAAATGACTGGATTTCATTTTTTTTCACTGCTGTATAGTATTCTATAGAGTACATGTCCCATAATTTCTTTATCCAGTCTACTGTTGATGAGCATTTGGGTTGGTTCCAGGTCTTAGCTAATGTGAATTGAGCTGCAATAAACATTAATGTGCAAGCAGCTTGTTTGTTTGCCAATTTAATTTCCTTTGGGTAAATTCCAAGGAGTGGGATGGCTGGGTTGTATGGTAGGGTTATATTCAGGTTTCTGAGGAATCTTCTGTGGGGAGCAACTGAGACTAGACTAAATTACTGGAACTAAGACTAATTCTATGCATCTTATCTCCCACCATATGGCGCTGAGAGAGAATAAGCAACTTCCACACAGCTGCCCCACCAATTTGACTAATAAGCTGCAGGAGCTGATCCTGCTCCTGATTGGAGGAGAGCAGCGTGCTTGGTGTGTGGGCAGCAGAGTTGGGATTGGTGGAAGAGGACTATAAAGGAGGAGAGAGACAACATGCACAGGGAACATCTGAGGAACATATGGGCAACCCCTGAGAGAGCCGGCCGGCCGTGTGCCGCTCCTCTGCAGAAGTGGGGAAAGCGGCGGGGGTGCCGCCCCTCCACAGAGGTGAGGGGGGGAGCGGCAGCAAACCCGGGAAGGGCCGGGATAAAGAACAGCGCAGGGTCCGGTGTTGTTCCTCCGTGAATGGGGGAGCGACATCTTCAAACTGACTTCCATAGTGGCTTTACCAGTTTGCATTCCCACCAACAGTGGGTTAGTGTCCCTTTTTCCCCAAATCTTCACCATCATCTGCTCACATTGTTGTATGTGAGCCATTCTAACCAGGGTGAGGTGAAACCTCATTGTGGTTTTGATTTACATTTCCCTGATGGCTAGTGATCTTTAACAAAATACCAAAGACATTCTTCTCAGATCTGGAAAAAATGATACTGAAATTCATATGGAGGCACAGGAGACCTCGAATAGCTAAAGCAATCTTGTACAACAAAAACAAAGCTGGAGGCATCACAGTACCAGATTTCAGGACATACTACAGGGCGGTTGTAATCAAAACAGCATGGTACTGGTACAGAAACAGTTGGATAGACCAATGGAACAGAATTGAAACACCAGAAATCAATCCAAATATCTACAGTCAACTTATATTTGATCAAGGATCTAAAACCAATTCCTGGAGCAAGGACAGTCTATTCAGTAAATGGTGCTGGGGAAACTGAATTTCCACATGGAGAAGTATGAAGCAAGACCCCGATCTTATACCTTACACAAAAATCTACTCAACATGGATTAAAGACTTAAATCTACGACCCGACACCATCAACTTATTAGAGAACATTGGAGAAACCCTGCAAGATATAGGCACTTGCAAAGACTTCTTGGAAAAGACCCCAGAGGCACAGGCAGTCAAAGCCAAAATTAACAATTGGGATTACATCAAACTGCGAAGTTTCTGTACTGCAAAAGAAACAGTCAGGAAAGTGAAGAGACAACCAACAGAATGGGAAAAAATATTTGCAAACTATCTAACCGATAAAGGATTAATAACCAGAATCTACAAAGAGATCAAGAAACTCCACAACAAACAAAACAAACAACCCACTTGAGAGATGGGTCAAGGACCTCAACAAATGACCAACAGGCACAAGAAAAAAATTTACTAAGATCCTTATTTTAGAAATTCTTATAATGAGAATTTAACTCATAAGATCTGATATAATCTGACCCTTCATTGGCTTTCAGATCTTTTTCTTGCTGTTTTTCTTCTTCATTCCTACCCAAACACGCTGACCTCCATTTTGTTCTTCAAAAATATCAAATACAGTGGCACCTCAGTGATTTTAATTTGCTCTTCCCTCAGGTTAGAACACTCTTCCTTCAAAATGTGTTCATCAAGGAATTTTTCTGAAGAAGAAATTATGCTCTCTGATATATATATAAAATTACATATGTTTTGGCTTTATTTATAAACACAGATATCTTTGATGCCAATATAAAATCCTAGCCCCTTTCACATTTAATGATGTTTTGGGAATTCAGATTTGGAGACAGTACCTGATATTGTGTTTTGACTGTTTTGACATGTTGCCTGTAGAAGATAATGCTGTGTATTTGTCACAATAGTTTGTTTTTCTTCTTGTGCATATGCACAAGATCTGCATTGCTGGATCTTTCTTGTGTTAAGGCAAAACCATCTGACTATCCTATGGCCAATGAAACAATATGGGTTATTTGCCGGAATGGTCCAAACTTTCTGTTTGTATCACATGATACACCATGCTTTATTTCTTTACTTTCAAAACAATGTGGGTCTCTGAATAACTCTGTGGCTTTAATTCCTCTAGATGACCTGCATTAGCCTGCCATGTGAGTGAGAAATGAAAATTTCTTATTTTAAACCTTAAAATTTGAGTCTGGTTAGAGGAGGTAGTATAGCCTGTCATACAATAGCTTTAATCTCATGTATAATACCCTGGCCAAAGTTGATTAATCTCTTTTAACTGTGCTATTCTGCTTATATTTAGATATAATATCCAAATCTAATATTTTGTAGAATGAATTATAGATGATCCACATGTACATGTAAATTATAAAAACAATTTGCATGCTTTCAAAATTGCCACAGATATGTCCACAGTTCAGTTTTGCCTATATGCTATGCATTTATCCAAGCATTTACTCAGTTGAATTTTTATGACATGCCCTCTCTTTATCAAAAGTATTTTAGGGAGACTTTGCATATGTATAAGTCAGAATTAATTTATGTGCTTTATTCTCATTTTAATTTAAACAATTGTGGTAAAATATACATAACATAAAATTTACCATTTTAAATACTTTGAGTGCACAACTCAATGACATTACAAATAAAATCATATTGTTGTGCAGCCACCACCATCCATCTTCTAAAAATTTAAACTCTGTACATAATAAGAAATAAGTTTATTTATCTTGTCCCAGTCTCTGGACTCTGTCATTCTACTTTCAATCTCTATGAACTCATCTGCTCTAGCTACCTCATTTATAAGCAGAATTGTACAGTATTTTTCCTTTTCTGATGGGCTCCTTTCACTTAGCATTATGCTTTCAAAATTAATCCATGGTATAGTGTGTGTGTGAATTTCCCCTCTCTCTCTCTGCTACATTTTATTCATTCATTCTTGTGTCAGTGGACATGTGTCTGCCACTACCTTTTGGCTCTTGTGAATAATACTGCTATGAATATTTTTATACAAATATTAATTTAATCTCTTCTTTAAAATCTTTTAACTACATACACCCAATTTTTAATTTTGTGAAGTAGCACTGTATACTCTAGTTCACAGTAAATGTACCATTTTATATCACAAGCAAAAATGTATAATGGTCAGTTGGTGTTTTGGTACACTAGGTTAAGCCACAGCTTGCAACAATGGTATCACATGTAAGTACCTGTTCAAGTCCCAGCTGCTCAACTTCCAATCCATCTCCTTGATAATAATCCTGGGAAAGCAGTAGGATATGGCCAAAGTACTTAGGCTCCTGACACCCATGTGGGAGACCTGCATGGAATTCCAAGCTCCTGGCTATAGCCTTGCCCTGTCCTGGTTGTCATCGCCATTTGGGAGTAAACCAGTGGTTGGAAGATTTTCTCTCTGTGTTTCCTTCTATCTGTCTGTAATTTTGCCTTTCAAATAAATAAATAAGTATATCTTCAAATGAAAAAATGCATGAGGGTTCCAATTTCTCCATATACTTGCCAACACTTGTTATATTATGATTTTTTATAATAGCCATCCAAATGGACGTAGGGTAGAATCCCATTGTCATTGTGGTTTGGATTCCAATTTACATAATGATTAGTGATTGTCAGTATCTTTTCATGTACCTGTTGGCCACATGTGTTTGTTTTTTGGAGAAATTACCATTCAGCTTCTTTGTTCATTTCTTAAATAGGTCCTTTACATCTTGGTGGTTGATAAATTATTGATTATTCATGTATTTTGAACGGTAATATTTTATCAAATGTTATAATTTAATCCAATAAATATTCAGTATTTTGAGGATAGTCATTTGACGTGAAGCCACAGTTTATATAACTCCATTGATTTTGTATATTGGCTACTGTTACCATGGCTAAAATAACACCAAAATTTAGAGCTCTGAATAGGCCAGGGGGAAATAAAGGAGGACCATTTGTGGCTTATATTAGTTAAGAAACGTCATAGAATATTATTAATAATTTGATTATTTCCCTTATTTTTCATTGAGAAGCAAAATCATGTTGCTAATTTGACAAATGTTTTATATTATCAACTATTTGGGTCCACAATCCTATGTCTGTCATATATCACACACACACACACACACTCACAAAAATACACTATTAAACATGAAGTCAGCAGCATTGACACCAGTGCAAAAACAAAAGAAAATGAAGCACATCAACTTTCCCATTGAGCCACTTGAACAGCCTATTAAAGAGAAAAACAGGTATATTCTGCACATTTACTTAAGAACAAAATGAAAAAATCTCAGGCAAAATCTGTCTCTTTTTACAGCCTTACCAGAGGAAAATTCTAAGACAGGTTTGCTTAGATATTCTATAAGGAAATTCCTGGAAAATTAGGTAATCTTTGTTGTAATATTCTCATTTCACCCATACATGAATTAACTATGATAAAACATATAAAAGTGGTCGGTAGAATTCCTTTCCATTTGTCTTTCCTTCTGAAGTGAAGAAAAAATGCCCTCCATAGTGTGAATATGTATATAAATAATAAATGAGAACATGAAAATTACATAAAACTTTGGGGAAATACAGAAATCCTATAGGGTTTTTTTCTGTTGGCTATATTTGTTATAATGTGTATGTGGATTTAGAAATAAATAATTTAGATCCTTGGACACTACCATTTCTACCAAAAATATATTTAGAGGCTTTAACTAGCTTGACTTTTTTAATAGAATTCTAAATTGATGAGGAAGAAAAGTTTGAGGGCATGTTCTCCATTACTTTAATGAATGATCAAAGTTACAAATGCAACTCAGCTCAGTTTTCTAAACCACATAAAAAACTACTTGTATTTGGAGAGACTCCAAATTTTTGAGAACTTGAAAGAAATGCAATATATTTTGTATAGCAATAATATCTAGGACATTAAAGTGAGGCTAAAGATAGGAAGAGTTGTAATTACTTGTAATGATCATTTCAATGGTTTATATTGGGATATAATTTAAAAAATGCATGAAGACGATTTGCCAGTCCTATCAATTTTCTTACTGACAAATATATGGGATGTAGAATAAACTTCAACTGGGGCTGAATGGAAATTGATAAATATTCCTTAAATAATTAAGTCCAAGTTAATGTAAATCTTATTATCAATGTGAACTTGAGAGCAAGAGCCTTTAATCTCCAACACAATGTGTGTGTGTGTGTGTGTGTGTGTGTGTGAAAGAGAGAGAGAGAGATGGAAACATGGGTGTAATATTTTCTAAATATTTAAATTTCTTTTTTGTATATTTCAAGAAGTTCTGTATCAGTTTTGCAAGTTTATCTTAGCTTATCTTTCCTGACTTTGTTATTTTACATTCTCATTGCAAAAGAGCAGGGGGTGAGCTTTGTGACTTAGTGGGTAAAGCAGTGCTTACATCCCATATGGGCGCCAGTTTGGGTCCTGGCTGCTCCACTTCCAATCCAGCTCTCTGCTATGGACTGGGAGGGCAGTGGAGGATGGCCCAAGTTCTTGTTCCCCTGCACCTACGTGGGAGACCTGGAGAAGGCTCCTGGCTCCTGGCTTCAGATGGGCACAGCTCCTGCCATTGCAGCCAATTAGGGTATGAACCAGAGGATGGAAGATCGATCTCTCTCTCTGTCTCTGTCTCTGTCTCTCTCTCTCTCTCTCTCTCTCTCTGCCTCCTTCTCTCTCTGTGTAATTCTGACCTTCAAATAAATAAATAAATAAATATTTAAAAAAAAGAGGAGGAGGAGGTCAAAGAGGAGGAGCAGAAAGAGCAGAAAGAAATAAAATCTTTCTGTTGCCATGATGGCATCCCTTTGTTAATTTGACTGTTGGTTAGAATAGCAAACTGCCTACATAAATATTTTGAAATCAGTGACTGGTATCAATATCTATGGTTGTGGCTTAAAAACAGATGGTCATGGAGGTAGGATCAGATAGCAGAGGAAAAACCTGAACTCTTTTTTCCCCTTAATATTGATTGGTTTATTTGAAAGTCAGAGTTATAGAGAGGGAAAGATGGAAAGAGAGATCTCCCATCCAATGGCTCACTCCCCAGATGGCCACAATGGCCAGGGCTGGGCTAAAGTCAGGAACCAGGAGTTTCATCTGAGTCTCCCATGCGTGTGGCAGGGCCCCAAACAATTGGCCCATCCCCTGCTGCTTTCCCCAAGCCATCAGCAGAGAGGTGGATCCAAAGTGGAATAGCTGGGACACAAACTGGTGCCCATACAGGATGCTGGCATTGCAGATGGCAGCTTTACCCACCATGCCACAATGCCAAACACAAACACCTAAAAAGGAAAGCAAAAAAATTATTTTTTTTCCTTTTTGGTTCTTTGATAAAAAAGAAGGTACTAGGACTTTTTTGGAGCATGGTATTTTGGAACTGTAAGTCCAATCTTCAGACTTCTCAAGGTGCTAATTTGACTCAGTTGGTTGTTGTGTCTTTTTCATTTCAGTTACCTGGGTAGTCATAAAATACTTTATTTCCAGCACAGAATGAGCTGACCTAATATTCCAAAACCCAGAAATAAGGTGTATAGAATCTAATCTATGACCTGGAGTATATGTTTAACTTCTCTTCAATTTTTTTTTTCTGTTTCCTCTGTATTATATGAACATGATCCTTTTCATCTTTCTCTCCCTCCCTCCCTCCCTTTTTTCCTTTCTTCCTTCTTCATTCCTTCCTTGTTTTTAAAAGGCAGAAAGAGAGAGTGAGATCTCATCTGATGGTTCATTCCCCAAATGCTTAAAACAGCCCTGTGTCAAGGGCCAAAACCAGGAGCCAGAAACTCAATCTAGGTCCCCCACATGGTTGGAAAGAACCTAATCACTTAAGCCATCACCACTTCCTCCCAGGATCTGCTTTATCAGCAAGAGATCAGGAGCTGGAGCTGCGAGTAGAATTTTGACACTCCAGTAGGTAACATGCGGGTTAACTGGCAGATTAAAATTAGACAAGTTGCCTGCTCCAGATGTGAACTTTTTGGCAATGCATCTTAAGCACATACTATCTATCCCTGGGTTAAATATGAGAGAATGTTTGCCATGATTCATTGGGTGACATAACAGATAATGCACACACAGTAAAGCATACTTATTATCAATTCATTCAAGAAAAATAATTGAAACTTAATGTCTGTGAAGCATAGAATGCAAGGAGTTGAGACTACTACAATAGTGAGTTAAACACAAAGTAAGCCTGATACACAGCTTAATATACTTTTCTGGAATTTTAATTAAGGGTCAGATGCAAGACTGAATATGTCTTTTGATAACAAAGCAATACTTCTGTCCATTATATTCACAGTATGTATATATAGCAATTCTTTCTTATGTAAGAAAGGTTCTTATTGGAATCAGTAGCATTACACACAAGTCCATAGCATGTGTATTATATATGGATATATGCTTTCATCTGTATGAATATGCCACTAAAATACTTAATGTAACTTCTTAAATATCTCTAAAATTATTCATTTTCTCTATATGGCACAGTGTTAGTGGTTGAGGACATGGGCTTTCCACCCAGAAGGCAAAGTATTGAATCCTGTCTCTGCTGTTTAGTAGCTATTCAACCTTGATCAATTATTTAAATTATCTGTGTCTTGATTTCTCCAACTATACAATTGATATACAGTGCTTATTTCATTGAGTTATCATAACAATTAAATGAGTTAATACCTTTAATGTTTTTAGAATAGAGCCAGGAACCAAGTAAATATGCTATGTCTCTTTTAAATTAACACAATTACTAATAAATTTTTAAGTGTTAACGAAATATTTTGAGCAGTTAAGGAGATTTAAAAAACAAGTATCTTGAAGGTATTGTGTCCCTCGGCCTTCTCTACCTCTATATTTAAAGAAATTCTCATTATTTAAGCATCCTGTATCAGTCTAGATTATTGAAGTTTTAGGGAAGAAAGATAAAGCTGAATAAAATTTACACATGATGGAGTAGATAAGACTTACAATCTAACTGTGTCTAATGCACAATAACCACACGAAGAAATATATATTATATATAGAGGGTACAAATTTTTGTTGCATTGCCAAGTTGATCGTAGATTTGAAAATATCAATGTGGAAAAAGCATATTATATTTTCTTAGCTTTGATTTCAGTTCTGTAGGCTCAATGAAAAGACATGCCATTATGGATTTCTTTACTTTTTTGTTTTAGATTAATTTATTTATTTGAAAGTCAGAATTATAAAGCGAGAAGGAGATATAGAGAAAGAGAGAATGATCTTGCATTTACTGGTTCTCTCCCCAAATGGCCGTAACAGCTGGGACTGGGCCAGGCCAAAGCCAAGGGTCAGGAGCTTCTTCCTGGTCTCCTACATGGGTGCAGGGGCCCAACCACTTGGATCATGATCCACTGCTTTTCCAGGTACATTTCCCAGCTGATTTGGAAGTGGAACAGCCGGAACTTAAACACATGCCCATATGGGATGCCAGTGTTGCAGACAACAGCTTAACCCACTACACCATGATTCTAGTCCTATGAGATGCCACTATGAATACTTATTTTTATATAAAAAAAGATGTGATGAGAACCAAATGTTATGAACTGTTTCATAGGTGAAAGCTATATTAAATCACATTTTTTCAAAGGTGCACAAGATAGGAATTGAATAAGTATAGCATTTTCAAAAGTGCAAATATTGGTCTTCTATATGAAATTTTAACAATTTGTGGAAATCATGATGCTGTATTTTATCTCTTTATAAGAAACATATTTGAATAGGTCCAAAGTCATATTGTACCCTCCTTATACTGTTATCTCAATTTACACTAAATTATCCTTTGCTATTTAGTATACAGCCCTTCAAATTTGGAAACCTTCATGTCAGATTTAAATAGCTGGTTTGATTTTTCTTCTTTCTTAATATCAGCTCAAAGTCTTACCTTGTGGTAGTGAAATGAAGAAAAATGAAGCTTGGTATTTGAGATCTGTGTGTCTTTTGGTAGATTATTTAGTCTCTTCAGCTTTAATTTTTCTCAGCTACAAAATGGATATAACAAGTACCTACTAGAATGACTGAATAAATTGTAGTGGTATTTTTAAAATACTGTTTTTCTCTCTTGATTTTTAACCCCCCATTCAAGAATTTGAATACATTTTGCCTCAGTAGAAGGATGTGACAGGACAAAAATCATATCTCGAAAGGAATGATTCCTGTCTATGGTTACTAAACAAGGGCTGTTGGAAAATAGAGAACCATTGAGAGGTCATCACAGATTTTTATTTATCCTCATTGTATTTGTTTTCTACTGCTGCATAACAAATTGCCCCAAAGTGTAACAACTCAAAACCCACAAACTTCTATTTCATTGCGTCTTTGAGTCAGTAATCTGGGTATAGGCTTTAACTAAGATGTCAGCTATAGTCTCATCTCAAAGCTGGGGATGAGAGGAGATGCCAAGACATCAAGGAGATCTGTAATATGATTACTTCATGGGGAATTGAAAAAAAGACAGTGAGATTTCATAGAAGGACTGGTCCCCTGTTGTTCCTCAACAAATGGAGCATTTACAGTCCAGCAGTGGTTATCCAGCCCCAGCATGGAATGGCAAAGAGCAGGATTCCCAGTCGGATCAGATAGCCTAAGTGGACAGCTGGCACTGGGAAACACATGTATTGGTACTCCTATCACCTATGCTGTTCTCAGCCACCTCTTGGCAATTTGTAAGCCATGAAGAACTCAGAAACAAGGTTAAAAGAATGGGCAGGAGAAAATCCTGAAGTGACAATGATTCAGATCCAGTTTCTGCCTCCCTAATATGTGTGTTCCACAAAAATAAATTAAGTTGTGGAAAAAAAATTTCTATGCCTGCCATATTTGGGTTGCAGGTTATCTTTATATCTCATGCATATAAAGGACCTAACTCATATTTTGGAACATACAGATGCTTATTATCTGATAGCTATTAATATAGTAATAATTTCTCATGGTAATTGATATTTGTATCACTAATAGAAGCCAATTCTCTCTACATAAAGAACATACATTTTATTGGAACTAAGGGTGTATTTTGATATTGGGTAAAATAGGGAGTGATTATCAATGTGTTTTTGGAATTATCCATGTAGTGCTCCTATATGATGTCATTTTCAAAAGCCTACAGTCAGTGACAATCCATGGATATCTGACTTCTCTCATCCACAAAATGGGAACTTTAGGCCTCTTACCAAAATATTATTTGGCAGTAACTGGTAGTGTGGAGATACTGCTTTGATCAGTCCTCTTATTAAAAGATCCAGATTTCTGAATTAATTCATACCACTGAGTCTAAGAACAAAGATTAAAATATATAAAATAAGAATGGATTGTAACTATTAAATAGTTAGGTGGGGATGCCCAACTATTTGAATCATAAATTAATTGGTGACCTTTACTGAATAGAATAATAGGTTAGTGGAAAATATAACTAAAAATAAATTTATATTGGTGCAAACCATGTTGAAATATGTGCATAGTGTTCTTTCATAGCACTCAATTTTTGTGGATTTTTGAACACCTTAGTATGCATGTATTTCAAACAATTTTTCACCAAAATAAACTTACATTTCAATTCTGTTTTCCACTAACATTTTGAAGTATTCTTTTTTTTAAGATTTATTTTATTTATTTGAAAGTCAGAGTTACAGAGAGAGGTAGCGACAGAGAGAAAGGTGTTCCATGCACTAGTTCACTCCCCAGATGGCCGCAACAGCTGGAGCTGCGCCAATCCAGAGCCAGGAGCCAGGAGCCCGGAGCTTCTTCCAGGTTTCCATGCAGGTACAGGGGCCCAAGGGCTTGGGCCATCTTCTACTGCTTTCCCAGGCCATAAAAGAGAGCTGGATGGGAAGAGGAACAGCCGGGACTAGAACTGGCACCCATATGGTATGCTGGCACTTCAGGCCAGGGCTTTAACCCACTGCACCACAGCGCTGGTCCCTTGAAGTATTGTGACCTACTGTTAGGTACTATTTTAAGGACTGCTGGCATACATTATCTCATTTAATCCCTATTACTTCCCTATGAACTAAATACCTTTATTATTACCATTTTATATGTATGGAAACTAAGGTGTAAGCTCACACAACTAGTGAGTATATGAGCCGCAATCTTTATTCTTGAATGCTGTTTCTGGAGATCATGCACATGTTCACTTTCTCAAAATCTGCCAAATTATCACATTACCAACGTTGGTAAAGTACTGCAATTGAGACTTTGAGACAACTCAAAGGACATTCGATTGAGAGTTCTGGTACTGACTTTGAGTAGGTTACTTAACATTGGTCAAATTCGTTTTATCTCTGTACTGAGAACTACATGCCAAGTTTGTGTTAAGAATTGAAAGAAACATTCAGAGCCTGGAATGTATTTTTAATTTTGTTATATCAAATTTGCTATGATTAAGTCCTATGTACAGGCTTCCTTGATGATTCGTTGAGATAATTTCAGTGAAAATATTTGTTTGAATTTTAAGTCACAAGATAAATGAAAGAAGCTAATTATATCAATGGTAGTAATTAAAATTTAATATACCAGGCACTAAGCCAAGGATTTTTTTATGTTAGGTAAAAATAATTTCTAAATAAGTGAAAATATAAAAACCTATGAGGGAAGTGTACAGTTTTACAGATAGGAAAACTGAGCCACAGACAAGTTTAGTAGCATGTTCATGGTCACATCCAAGAAGTGCAGAGAGAGAGAGAGAGAGAGAGAGAATGAATATCTTCCATTCTTGTTTTGCTCCCAATGCCTGCAACATCCATGGCTGGGCCAACCTGAAGCCAGGGCCCTGCAACTTAATTCAGGTCTCCAGTGTGGGAGAACTCATTATGTTTCTCCTATCACCTGCTGACTTCTGGGGTCTGCATTAGCAGGAAGCTAGAATCGGGAGGAGAATCAGATCTCAATCTTAGGCACTATATATTGCATGCAGAATATCAGTAACCATGCCAAATGCCTGTGCCTTCAATTTTGTATTAAAAGTTCCTGATCTGAGCTAATGAATAGAGAGCTAATGAATAGAGTACCATAAATGTAATGTATTGGAGTGAAATGGACATTCTGAGATTCGATAATTGTTTACAGCCCTTGTCTCTTCTGTTGAGGAACAGTGTTTTATTCTTCATACCATCTGTTGAACTCCTTTACTCAGTGTATGGTTAACTGTACAGTCATTAAGTAAACTAAAAGCAGATCTTTGTAAAAATTAAGAGTGGGAATGGGAGAGCAAAAAGGAAGAAGGGTTGGAGCATGGGCAGGAGGGAGAGTAAAAGAGGAAGTATCACCATGTTCTTAAATCTGTGTATATGAAATACATGAAACTTATGTAACTTAATTAAAACTTTAAGAAGTCATACTGTGATCTGATCATTGTTTTTTAAGAGTTCATTTCTGGGGCTGGTGCTGTGGCTCAGTAGATTAAGCCTCCGCCTGCGGTGCCAGCATCCTATGTGGGTGCCAGTTCTAGTCCTGGCTGCTCCTCTTCCGATCCAAATCTCTGCTATGGCCTGGGAAAGCAGTAGAAGATGGCTCAGGTACTTGGGCCCCTGTACCTGTGTAGAAGACCCTAAAGAAGCTCCTGGATCCTGGCTTCGGATCAGCTCAGCTCCAGCCATTGCGGCCATCTGGAGATTGAATCAGTGGATGGACGACCTTTTTCTGTTTCTCCCTCTCATTGTCTGTAACTCTCTCAAGTAAATAAAGTCTTTTTTAGACTTTATTTATTTATTTGAGAGGTAGTGTTACAGAAAGAGAGAGGAAGACGTAGAGAGAAAGGTCTTCCATCCTCTGGTTCACTCCACAATGACCTCAACAGCAAAAGCTGGGCCGATCCAAAGCCAGGAGTCAGGAGCTTCATCCAGGTATCCCATGCAGGTGCAAGGGACCAAGCACTTGGGCCATCTTCTCCTTTTCCAGGCTACAATCAGAGAACTGGATTGGAAGAGTAACAGCTGAGACATGAACTGGCACCTATATGAGATGCCAGTGTTGTGGGTGGAGGCTGAGCCCACTATGTTACAGTGCTGAGCCCCATGCATCTGTTCTTTAATCAATCTATTAATGCATTTCTTAATTCATTTATTTAATAAATCTGTAAAGCAGAATATACTTTGCCATAATAAGCTACATAACTCAAGAATGATTGTAACTACATGTCCACTGGACAAGATGTATCTAACTGCAACATAAAAACTTCCCACTTGTATGAAGTGCAATGACATATAATAGAAACAATAATATCCTATAATAGAAACAATAATAGAAGCAATAATATCCTATAAAGTTGTAAGTACAAAATATGGTAATTCATATAGAATATTGAGCATAGTGCCTGTCAAATGACAAACACCTATTAATAGTTATTATCAGTTACCATCATCTTATCATACACATCTCTAAATCATAACAAATTATTCAAAAATCCACTGTTTTAATTGGTTCTATAGAAGCAGAAAACTTATTTCCCTTGATATAATTAGTTATCTGAAAACAGAAACACTATTTCCCTAGCAGCAATCTTATAAATATTTCTGGGATCCCTAGGTTACTCTGCCAAATTTCATTAAGGCTATCATGTAATTGTCTAAATGTTATTTATCAAGTTTCAGCTAATGCTGGACAGGGATCTTCAGAGCCCCAGCTAAAAGTCAGATGGAAACAGTAGTGGAGATAAGAGTTGAGGGGAAACATTTTACCTATGTAGCTAACTATGACGGGGAATTAACTCATTACAAATTTAAGAGTATACGTTTGAGTAAATGGACTTATTTGACATTAATGTTTTACTGAAGAGGCAGAGGCAGAAATAGAATTAAAAAGGTCAAACTGGGTTGAAAGTGGAAGGTTGATGGATGCAAGACACTGGATTCCGGGGCCAGAGCTGTGGCATAGCGGATAAAGCCGCCACGTGTGGTGCCTGCATCCCATATGGGCACTGGTTCAAGTCGCAGCTGTTCCACTTCCGATCCAGCTCTCTGCTGTGGCCTGAAGAAGCAGCAGAAGAAGGCCCAAGTCCTTGGGCCCTTGCACTTCTGGCTCCTGGCTTCAGATCAGCGCAGCTCCGGTCGTTGCAGCCAATTGGGGAATGAACCAGCGGATGGAAGACCTCTCTCTCTGTCTCTTTTCCTCTCCTTTTCTCTCGGTGTAACTCTGACTTTCAAATAATAAATAAATCTTAAAAGAAGACATTAGTTTCCAAGAATAAGGCCTACATATATATTAACAAAAAACAAAGTCGGGAGCATTCGGATTGAGAGAGGTACTAAGAAGATAAGAAGTCTCACCCTTCTCCTAAGTCAGATGAAATAGAGTCCTACATCTCATTGTACTTTTCCACTTTCATATCTTATGCTTGCTTCTGAGCTTGTATAGCTAAACAATGATTACAGGAAAGAGGGCTGTTTTTGTCTTAACATATTTGGACAGTATCCTGAAGACCATGATGAATACCGCAGGGATGCAATTCAGGGAAATTCGGGGAGTCAACATTAAAATATTGGTATCAATTATTGCAAACTACATTCCAGGTGGACTTAATGGTACTGTCTGCTTTCAGGCAACTGGACAAAAATACTGTAACTCTGAGCTTTTGCTTGGAATCATTTACTATTTTTCATTTCTAATGAAGCAGTCAAAGAGAGATAAGCATCTAGTATTTTAACATAAAATCTTTTCAGTGATGTTATAAAACTCAGTATTTATTAACAACAGAGTTACGTTATTTTAAACAGGCTGGGATGCAATATTAGTTTATTTCCAGTGCCATTTTTAGAGGTCACCAGATATGGAGTCCTCTGGAAGCATTTCAAGAGAGCTAAACCCTTTAATATATAATGTAAAAGCTTTTTATAGAGGTATGTAAGTTTAGCTAGAATGTCCACTCAGCACTAAGTTATGCAGGAGTTTCTTTTTTCCTGTACTGAATCAAATTTGTTGACATGTTGCTCTGTGAGTTCTTAAAGTCTTACGTCTCCCTAGATTTATTATAAACTCTGTGCAGAGGATCCCCAACCTCACAGATCATTATCTGCTATGGTGCTCTGTCTCTAAAGTGGATGCTGAATAACTTCATCTGCCTGGAAGGAGTTGGCACTCTGGAAATTAGACTACTTTGCTTGGCCAGTTTGAAAGCAATGGACAGATGTTTATATAGTCTAAAATGCATCGATCAATTGTTTAAACATTTTCTTTTCCTGTGTCTCTGGAGACTATAAATGTTAGCGCCAAGGCAGAAGTAGTTGTCCAAGCCACAGTACTATCTGTGTATGGACAAGTCACTCTTCCTTCTCAGAAAACAAAATGAAGTAAAATTTATGAATATCTGGATCTTAAATGTTCACAATTCTTTTTTCCTCAAGAATTTAAGATATATTTAAGCTGATATGCTTCCCAAACATTCCAGACTTTTAGAAAAAAGTATGCTTAACAAAATTAAAATGTTTCCTGAGGCAGGCATTTGGTGCAGTGGTTAATACATAACTTGGGAGATCCACATTCAAAATCAGAGTGTCTGGTTCTAGTACTGCTACTCCATTTCAACTCCTGCTTCCTGCTAATGCACACTCTGGGAAGCAGGGGATGAGTTCCTGACCCCCATGTGGGAAACCTAGATGCAGTGGACAGCTCCTGGTCTGGCTGGCCCAGACCTGGTTGTTGTGGATATCTGGGGAGTAAACCAGCATATGGGCAATATCTGTGTCTGTCACTCTGTTGCTCTGCCTTTCAAAAATAAAAATAAAAATTGGTTCCTGATGATTCACAGCCATGATCATTGGCATCAAATATTGTCCACACTAATTTTCTTTCATTGTTATATTGTATCACCACCAATTTGGTGGCTTAACCAATAGAGATGTATTAATTTACAGTTGTATTGGTCAGAAATTGGATACAAGTTTCACTGGGCAAAATTCAAGGTATCATCATGCTTCCTTCGTTCCTTAAGGATCTAGGGGAAATTCTGTTTCTTTTTCTTTTCCTGCATCTAGGGACTGTGCACTCATTGGCATATTGCCCCTTCCTCCATCCTCAATACCAGCATTGTGACATCTTCCCACACTCCCTTCCTAACCTTTGCTTACGTCACATCTCTTTATCACATTGACACTTTTGTCTCCCCTGGATAATCCAAAATAATCTGTCACTGCAGATCCTTCACTGAATGTGCTCTGGATGATCACCTGTTGTTTGCACTGCCTTCCTCCAACTGGTTTCTCTTTCTAAGTTTCTATGAAGATGGAGGAGCTCATTAAAACTTATAGGTGTAGGGAGAGAAGAGAAAAGATAGTGATTGACACTTGAATCTGGCAAAGTCTTAGGTGATCCGTGAATTAAATGCGTGCTACCCATGTTGTCCAATTAAAGGACAATAATACTTGCTTCTGTTTCCTGATGTATTCAGGATACTTTAGTCTACAGTTGTAATTGGCTCAATTATTCATAGCTCCCCCATGGAAATTTTATTCTGTCTTCTCTATTTTGTACTGTCTACCTATTCCCTACAAAGTCGTCCTCTGACTCTTCTACCTTCCAGAATCCTTTCAAATATATATTCTTACTGAAGACTTTCTTCCTCTTTCTCTGCAAATTTTTCTTTCCCTCCCTTGTGCTACTATGGAATTGTGCCTGTATTAAATAACAGAATAACAATTATCACACTATTGAATTAGTTGTTTATGTGTTTGTCTTCCCAGTTAATCTTGAATTTTTCAAGGATGGAGCTGAATGTTCCATTGTTTTGCAACCATGCACACATCACAGTCCCTTGTACACAGTTAATTGGTGGGGAAGTAGATATACTTTTTTAGGTATGTAGCTAATTATAGAAAGTCAAGAGACTGTGCTGGCCAAATGGAATAGATATTTTTGTTTGTTGGGATCTGGTTGCCACTCTTTTGCTTTTTTTTTAACTAAAAGTCTCCACGAAATATTTGATGAGTATATGAATAAATGAAGTTAAATGAGAATTAAATATTATCATTTTAGTGGTCATTTTTGCTGTCACCTATAAAGGAAACATCAACAATATTAACAGCCAAATTTTACTTTTTAAATTTTTATTTGTGTATTTATTTGAAAAGCAATGTGTGCATGTGTACGGGGGTGGGAAACAGAGAGAGAGGGAGAGGGAGAGGGAGAGGGAGAGGGAGAGGGAGAGAGAGAGAGAGAGAGAGAAACAGAGAGAAAGATCGTTTCTCAATCTGCTGTTTCACTCCCCAGCTGGCTGCAAGAGCCAAGCTTTGCCAGGCCAAAGCCGGGAGTCAGGAACTCCATCTGGGTCTCCCACATAGTGGCAGGAGCCCAGGTACTATAGCCATCTTGTGCTGCCTTCCTGGAAGGATAAGCAGGGAGACAGATGGGAACTGGAACAGTCAGGACTCGAACTAGCACCAGGATTTGTGATGCTGGAATCACAAATAGGTGCTTATCCTGCTGCTCCATAACACCAGCCACACCCTACCACCAGTCAATTTTTACTAATTTTTTTTTATCAAATCACTTAATCAGTGCTAAGCTTACTGTATTACAAGTCCAAAAGTTCTATGAGGTACTTACTCTTCTTATATATATTTGACAATGAGGACACTCATGCTGAAAAGATCTTTTTCCCAAGATCAAACATGAAGTGTCAGAACTGAGGTGTGAGTTCAGACCTAACTGTTCTCTTAGGTTTCATGCTCTATACCTCCCCAGATTTACTGTTTTGGCTGTCCATGTGCATTTTAGAATCGTATATTGTTCTGATCTTGAAGGGACAGAATAATATGATGGCTCCCAACACAGGCTCTCAAGTCAGTTAGATGGGTTGAATATATTACTCCTCCACTGAGAAACTAAAACTTTTGCAGAAGTTACTTAACTTCCCTGAACCTCAGTTTACTTATCTTTAATAATGAAAATAATAACATTTCCCAACTCAAAAAGGAATTGTGACAAATAAATGAAATGATATAAAGTATTTATCACATGACTAGAAAATAATCATATCAGTGTTATAGTAAGGGTTAAATTAGGTAATATATCTACCAAAACAGTAAGATTTCAAAATGGCAGTTGAATCTAAAGAAAAATATTATATGTGATATTAAACATGTTATATATTTTATGTTACACATATGTTATAGATGAGAGCTTTTTAAAATGTTCATGGGAAAATGGAATTAAAAGAAAAGTTTATATTGGTGAATTTTGAAATCCATGCATATTTTTGCATATGATATATTTTCTATACAATGTAAAGCTGTTTCTATCAAAATAAACTTGTATATTTAATTAAAAAATTTTACACTAAAATACATTTATCTTTTAGTTCCATTTTTCCACCAACATTTTGAGTGCCTTTATAAAAATATGTATGTTTAAAGGCAGTATATATGACACAAAATGTATGCATATATAATACATGATAATTAAGTATAACATATTATATAATACATCACATTGAACAATACACAGATAAATATTATTTTTCCCATTTAAAAATACTTACCAAACAATCCTATTTTCCTGAAAGGAAAGCTTCTACTTGACTTAAACATTACACATTTTAAAAAGAATTTATTAAAATTAATATTTCATTTGGTTTACAAAAGAGATGTCTTTGTGGGCCCAATGTTGTGGCATAGGGGATAAAAAACTTCCATCTATGACACAGGCATACCATATAAGCTCCCATTCAAGACCTGGCTGCTACACTTCTGATTCAGCTCCCTGCTAATGGCCTGGGAAAGCAGTAGAGGATGGTCCAAGTGCTTGGGCCCCTGCACCCACATGGGAGACCCAGAGGAGGCTCCTGGTCCCTGGCTTTGGCCTAGCCCAGCCCCAGCTGACCGTTGCAGCCATTTGGGGAGTGAACCAGAGGATGGAAGTTCTCTCTCTCTCTATCTCTGTCTTTCATATTAAATAAGTAAATAAAAAATTCTTGGCTGCTCTGCTTCAGATCCACTCTATGCTAAGGCACCTAGGAAGGCAGTGGATGGTGGACCAGTTACTTGGGCCCTTGCCTATTGTTGGGAAATACAAATGAAGTTCCTAGCTCCTGGCTCCTGGCTCCTGGCTTGCCCAGCCTAGTCATTTGGGGAAGTGAACCAGTGGATGGAACGAATTCATTCATTCTCTCTCTCTGTCTCTCTCTCTTTCAAATAAATATGTAGACTAATGAAACAGAATAGAAACCCCAGAAATTAATCTACACATCTACAACTGACTAATCTTTGATAAAGTAGCTAAAACCAAACCCTGGAGAAAGGACAGTCTCTTCAACAAATTGTGCTGGGAAAATTGGATGTCCAAATACAGAAGTATGAAACAAGACCCCTACCTTAGAACCTGTACAAAAATCAACTCAAAATGGATCAAAGATCTACATCTACAACCTTATACCATCAAATTACTAGAGGAAAACTTTGAAGAAACTCTGTAAGATATTGGCATAGGCAAACATTTCTTGAGAAAGACCCCAGAAAGCTGCTTCCTGCAGTGTCAGCATCCCATGTGGGCGCCAGTTCAAGTCCTGGCTGCTCCACTTCTGATTCAGTGTTCTGCTATGGCCTGGGAAAGCAGTAGAAGATGGTACAAGTGCTTGGGCCCCTGCACCCGCTTAGGAAGACCTGGAGGAAGCTTCTGGCTTCTGGCTTCGGATTGGTGCAGCTCCAGCTGTTGCAGCCAGTTGGGGAGTGAACCAGCGGATGGATGGCCTCTATCTCTCTCTCTGCCTTTCCTCTCTCTCTGTGTTACTCTGACTTTAAAATAAATAAATAAATATTTAAAAAGAAAAAGACCCCAGAAGCATAGGTAATAAACACAAAAATAGACAAATGGGATTACATTAAGCTAAGCTGCTTCTGCATTGCAAAGGATACAATAAACAAAGCAAAGGGGTAACTGACAAAATGAGAGAAAATATTTGCAAACTATGCAACTGATAAAAAAGTAATATCTAGTATCTATAAAGATCTCAAGATATTCATCAACAATAAAACAAGCAATCCAGTTAAGAAATGGGCAAAAGACATGAATGTATTTTTCAAGGGATGAAATTCAAAATGACTGATAAACACTGGAAAAAAGCTCAGGATCACTAGCCATCAGGGAATTCCAAATCAAAACTATATTAAGGTTTCACCTTACCCCAGTTAGAATGGCTCTCATCCAAAAATCAAAGCACAACAAATGCTAATGAGGATGTAGGGGAAAAGGTACGTAATCCACTGTCGGTGGGAATGCAAACTGGTATGACCATTATGGAAAACCGTATGGAGATTCCTCAGAAATATGAAAATAGATCTAACATATGACCCAGCCATATGACTCCTGGGAATTTACCCAAACAAAATGAAATGTGCATATGAAACAGTTTTTTCTACCTGTATGTTTATTGCAGCTCAATTCACAATAGATAAGATATGGAATCAACCCAGATGTCCATCAACTGATGACTGGATAAAGAAACTGTAGACAGTCATAAAAAGAATGAAATTCTGTCTTTTGCAACAAAATGGATGCAACTGTAAATTAGTATGCTTAGTAAAATAAGTTTGTCTCAAAACAACAAATTTCATTTGTTTCTGATACTTGGCAGTTAATAAAGAATATCAAACTGTGTAGGAATGAAATGGACAATTTTGGGACATGATTGTTTTCTTTAGCCTTTGTTTATACTCCTATGAAACTGTGGTCTTCCTACCTTTTATCTGTTGAATATTATGACTAGTGGCAAATTAAACCTGTGAATACAGGGTATATTAAAATTGTTTTTGCAAAAACTGTTGAAGAGAGTAGAGGGAAGGAGGAGATGGAGGGAGCAGGGGAATGAGGGAAATGTTGTGGTCTTCTTGGACTGTACCTATGGAGTACATAAAATTTGCTCTGTTCATATTAAAGAAAAAAAATTTAAAGTAAATATCAAAGGAAATTTAATTATTAAATTCATTTGAAAGACAAATATCCTCTCTACTGTCTGACTCTTCAAATGCCTGCAACAGCAGCAACTAGTTCAGGCCAAACAAATTCAGGAGCTGGAAAATCATTCCAAGTCTCCCACATGGGTGGCAGGGACCCAAGTACTTGAGCTATCACCAGCTGCCTCCTAGGGTCTGCATTAGCAGAGAGCTAGAATCTGGAGCAAAGCCTAAACTTGAACCCAGGCACACAGATAAGGGGATGTAATTCTCTCAAGCGATATCCTAACTGCTTTGCTGAATGCCTGCAGAAATATATCTTTTTAAAACATTATTTGATAAGTAGATTTAAACATATTTGTATTATTAATTCTCAGCTGTTTTTGTGTGTGTAATTTGTACCTTCAAAATAGAGACTGCTTGTTCTCATGTGATGATGGAAACTATATAAATCATCACCAATTGCTAAAAGGTGGACAGCAAAAAGCTTGCATTCCAATTTTTTGCTAAGAATCTAGAAAGTAGATATTAAGCTATGCATTTTTATCTTCTATCACCACAAGGATCAACACAGTAGAGCCATCCAGTTCCTTCTAAGATGAATATTTTGATGATATGGTCTTAGCAGCAGAGAAGTATAGAAGTAGGCATGTCATTTGTTTTCTATTTCTATATAATAAATTGCCACAAAATTGGCAACTTAAAACAATTTGTTATCTCATATTTCTGAAGGTGAGAAATCCAAGCAGAACTCAGGTTCAGTTTTCTGATTTGAGTCTCTCATAGTCAGATTCAAAGAAATTCATTTAGAACTTTTAAAGTGTAAATCCATGTGAAGAGATTTGATATATGATTAAATATGAGAGGGTTTCAGAAAGCACATGGAACATGAACATTTAATTTCATTTTACCAAAAATATCTTGAAGGTCCCTTGTATGTATGATTACCCAGCCTAGTTTTTGTCTAGTTTTTTTTTTTTCTTTTACTAGTTGCACAGGTTTAGTTAAGGCCAGGGTTAAATGAGATTTCTTTTCTTTGAATGTGTGTGTGTGTTTTTTTTGACAGGGTACAGCTTTAGGAATATAGCAGTTCTTCCCCTGATACCCGCCCTTCCACTCCCACTCCCATCCTACCTCCTACTCCTTCTCCCATCCCATTCTTCTTCAAGATTCATTTTTAATTAACTTTATATACAAAAGACCAACTCTATACTAAGTAAAGATTTCCATAATTTGCACCCACACAGACATACAAAGTACAAGTACTGTTTGAGAACAAGATTTGCAGTTAATTCTCATAGTACAACTCATTAAGGAGAGAGGTCCTACATGGGGAGTAAGTGCATAGTTATTCCTGTTGTTGATTTAACAATTGATACTCTTATTTATGACATCAGTGATCACCTGAGACTCTTGTCATGAGCTGCCAAAGCTGTGGAAGCCTTTTGAGGATACAAACTCTCTTGGTATTTAGACAGGGCCATAAGCAAAGTGGAAGTTCTTTCCTCCCTTTGAAGGAAAGTACATCCTTCTTTGATGGCCCCTTCTTTCCACTGGGGTCTCACTCACAGAGATACTTCATGTAGATCATTTTTTGCCACAGTGTCTTGGCTTTCCATGCCTGAAATGCTCTCATGGGCTTTTCACCAGATCCTAATGCCTTAAGGGCTGATTCTGAGGTCAGAGTGCTGTTTAGGGCATTTGCCATTCTATGAGTCTGCTGTGTGGCCCTCTTCTCATGTGGGAATATTATCTCCTTTTTAATTCTATTTATTGTTATTACCAGACACTTGGTCTTATTTATGTGATGCTTTTGACACTTAAACCTATCTATATGATCAACTACACACTTAATATGATTAGTACCACCCAACTTAATGGGATTTGGAGTCCCATGGAAAGTTTTTAGATTTATTCTTAAGTGTATGTCCATGGGAATGTGTGCCAAACTGTACAGCTCCTCTCTGTCTTATTCCCACTCTCATTTTTTACTAGGGTGTATTTTCAATTGGATTTATACACCTATGAATAATTCTATGTTAAGTAAAGAGTTGGACCAATGGTAATAGGTAGAAAAAGAAAATAATAAAAGAATAAAATAAGGTAATAAACTGTTCCTCAACAGTCAGGAAAAGGACTATTAAGTCATTGCTTCTCATATTATCAATTTCACTTCTGCAGTTTTCCTTTTAGGTGTTCTGTTAGTTGTCACAGATCAGGGAGAACATATGGTGCTTGTCCCTTTGGGACTGGCTAATTTCACTAATTATGATGTTTTCCGGATTCATTGATTTTGTTGCAAATAACCAGATTTCATTTTTCTGCTGTGTAGTATTCCATAGAGTACATATCCCATAATTTCGTTATCCAGTCTTCCATTGATGGGCATTTATATTGATTTCTTGTCTTAACTACTGTGAATTGAGCTGCAGTAAATGTGGGGGTGAAGATAATGCTTTTATTTGCTGATGCGATTTCCCTTAGGTAAATTCCAAGGAGTAGGATGGCTGGGTTGTATGGTAGGACTATTTTCATATTTCTGAGGAATCTCCAAACTGTCTTCCATAATGGTTTTACCAGTTTGCAGATCATATGTATTGCTCTTTTTTTATTTAAAGATTTATTTAATTATTTGAATGGCAGAGTTAACACAGAAAGGAAAGGGAGAGAGAGAGAGGTGTGTTCCATCTGCTGGTTCACTCCCCAGATGGCCGCCCCAGATGGCTGCAATGGCCAGAGCTGGGCCGGGCAGAAGCCGGGAGCCAGGAGCTTCTTCTGGGTCTCCCATGTGGGTAAAGGAGCCCAAGCATGTGGGCCATCTTCTACTGCTTTCCCAGGCCATAGCGGAGAGCTGAATCTGAAGTGGAGCAGCCGGGACTTGAACTGGCACCCATATGGGATGCCTGCACTGCAGGCAACAGCTTTTCCTGCTCCGCCACAGCACCGGACCCAATCATATGTACTGCTCCTAAGAATTCTAACATTCCTCTTTGAATAATGTCCATGTTCCATACATCATTTGTAATACAACTTAGCTACTATGATGGAAAACAGAAAGAAATTAAAGAGAAAAGTTACTTCTTTTAATTTACTTTTTTACCAAACTATAAAATTCAGAGCACTTCCCTGCTCCCACATAAGCATATTTTTTCTCTTTGTAAACCTTAAGTATTATTTCATAATTTTTCAAGTTGAAATATTTTATTATTGTTGTGCAATTATTACTCACAAATACTCCATGCAATACATGTACAACTATTACATTGATTTTTTGCATAAGCTTTCTTCCATCACTGAGATAATAATTATTTCCTTTTGTTTAGCTAGTATCTACCACTATTTCATCCCGAAACTCTATTTAGAAGAGCTCAATTCACAATAAAGTTAAATACACCAAGTAATCTATTATTTTATCACTATTCCCGCTTAAAGATATCCTTCTGTGAGACCTGGCTTGTTGACTTCTATTCTGAAGTGTTTGCCCTCTAAGCCTGTTGTGCAGTGTCATTGTTATATACACCTTTATTGTTATAAACAATGGTATATATTGTTATATACACCTTTCTTATCTTCTTTAGGATTATTTTTATATCTTATGTGTGATATCTAGCCCAAATCTATTGTGTGGTGGACACTTGATTCACCACTCAGATTCCCTTTCAATGAAAGATCTGTTATTCAGCAGCTGCATGTTCTGTCAGCCTTACCCTGTCAGTCCCTGTCAGCGTTGCCTCAGCTTTCAGACATACATCACCCAACTTCAATTCGTTTTTGGAGCAGACTAGACCCAACAATGATTGAGATGAATGTTAAAAGTTTTTCTATCTTGCCGTAATTCAGGACAATTCTGAAAGATCATTCTAGCTCTCAACTCCCAAAAGTGTGAGTCGAAACTTCTTTCAAATCTGCATTGCAACTCAACTTCTCTTTCAGCCCCATCCATCAAAAGTGAGATTGAAGGTAGTAACTTGCAAAACGGTGGTAAAGGAAGACAGAAGATTATGCAGTGCAGATTTTGAAAAAAAATCAAATTGACGAAAAATAAAGCAGAATCTTAGTATTGTACTCAAATAAGTACCAGGAATGACAGACTTTTCTAGCACAAATTGCTGGTGTTCCCCTTCCCATGAAATAACCATGGTGGAACTAAGAAAAAACATTTCAGAATAGACAGAAACTATTATAAACAGCGACTCAACATGTGCTATCAGTTAAACATTATTACCTAAAGTATTTTTGTTGCTTTGTGTCTGAATCTCTGGAAGTCAGGATGATCGGGGGGGGGGGGGGGGGCAAAAATCAGCTCCAAATCGGAAAATCAGTAAGATAGTATACCTTTGAATGCTGATGCAAATAGAACAAATGCTTCATGGCATTCCTTATAATATTCAATAAAGCAAATTGAATTCCCTTTCCCAAACTAGATAGGAACAAGGGATTACTGAGTGTTTAGGAAGCAAGTGATCATAAAATGTAATTTGATAGTAGTAGTATGACGATGCTTTGTAAATATGTTTGATATTGTCTTTCACATGTACTTTTCCTTTTTTGGAATAAAACCTATTAATTCTGGAGTCTCTTTTCACATCACTATAATCCCATTTGGTGAATATTTATTATATGGAACAACATTATTTAACCACAAATTTCTTGCATTGGATATTTGCAGGCAAATAATCTTTACTGTTTAAGAGAAATGATTGTGTTTAAAATTGCAATATTATTTTAAGGGAAAACAATATTCAAATGTAGATGATATATTTGTATGAGTGGGAAATTATTAATCACACATTTGATGAGTGTTAGAGGACAGATTTTTACCTTTTCCCAGAGATGTCTCTGTCTCAAAAAAACTAAAAGATTATGACTAATCAGTAATTGTGAATGAAGCATCTTATATAGAATCAAATTTCTATGTAATAATAAAGTTTTATATCATAAAATTAATTTTTAAATTATTATTCTACTTTGAGATAAAAACTATATCTCTTGCTTTGGTTTCCCTATTTAAAAATGAAGCTGATTTTTCTTCCCATTCAACTTAGATTATTATTACTGAATTTTCAAGAGTGATATGAGATAAATGAAAATGTTTAAAATCCTTGAGAAAAGTGCTTCAAGAACCTTACATTGAATCAGTTCAGAAGAGAGCTTAGGCATATTTCTGATTATTTTTTTCTGATTTTAAAAAATATATTTATTTTTATTTAGTTGAGAGGCATAGACAGAGAGTGAGAGGCAAAGAGAGATCTCCCCATCTGCTGGTTCACTCCGCAAATGCCTGCGACAGCTGATCTGGTCAAAGCTGAAGCTAGGACCTGGGGAATCAGTGTGGAACTCCTACATGAGCAGCAATGACCCGAGGACTTGAGCCTTCATGTGCTGCCTCCCAGTGTGTGCATTAGCAAGAAGCTTGAATTTGAAGCTGAGCCAGGACTCAAACCCAAATATGGGATGTGCACATCCCAAACAACATCTTAAATGTTGTGCCAAATGCTCACCCCTCCTCCCCATATGGCACTTGATGATGTTTAGGCAAGGAAAAAGACTATATACCCCTGTGATGGAGACACCACATTTTGCAGTGGTTTAAAGATCAAAAGTGTATATCTGTCTCTTATTAAACAAACCAGAGTGGACAGGCAGATTATTCTGTTCCATTTGGTCAAATAGGGATTCATGCTATTTTCTTCTTATTCTCAATCATTCTCTCTGGAGATTTCCTTCACTGGCATAATTGGATTTGAGTTGGAGGTACATCTGTGTTCTAGCTCCTAGGAAAAACAGCGTATATAGAGGAATTCGTGTATAGTGTTTTACAAGCCAGTCCTAGAAGTCTATGCTGTTCATGGCAAATCATCTGCATACTCTATATTGTGGAAGAGAGCGGAATTGCTAAATTGATACAAGGGAAGAGGACAATTGAGCATGGATGAGAAATCAGCATCCAGGGAATGAGTTTGTGTTTGTTCAGAACACTGCTTAGTGTCCTGCTCAGAGGATTTTCTGCTGTGCCAAGCACAAGTATTTGTTACTTTCTTCCTTAAGTGAAAATATGATTTTCCCTGAATGGTAGATATTCTGAAATTTCTTTTCAAATTTTAACTTTTAAATATACATGTGATTAAATTTTAAAGATTTATTTTATTTATTTGGGTTATGGAGAGAAGCAGAGAAAGAGTGAGAGAGAAAGGTCTTCTGTCCGCGGGTTCCTTCCCCAGATAGCTGCAACGGCCAGGGGTGAACTGATCTGAAACCAAGAGCCAGGAGCTTCTGCCAGATCTCCCACACAGGTTCAGGGGCTCAAGCACTTGAGCCATCCTCTGCTGCTTTCCCAGGCGCATTATCAGGGAGCTGGATAGGAAGTGGAGCAGCCCGAACACGAACAGGCACCTATATGGGATACTGGCGCTGCAGGCTGGGGTTTTAACCCACCATGCTACAGTGCCAGCCCCTGTACTAAATTTTTAAAATTTAAAGAGAAACACATTTTCTTTTCTTACAAAAGGACTAATTTTCTCATCTTGTTACATGGACGATTGCTCAATCCTTCTAAACACTCCCTGAGAGAATGTATTTACATAATGTTCAAGTCTCTTATTGCATCAGTTGGCTATGTATTAAGTAATGGGCAGTGTTGTTTGCCTAATATTCCCAAATATTGTTGATGATTTTCATATTTCTTCTTGGTATCTTGGCCATAATTATAATATAATATTTACATAAATTTTGTTTTAAGATTTGACGATAGCTTACACTCTTGAAAAGCAATATATTTTCAATTAAACTTGATTTTTAAAATGATTATGCTCTTCAAAGATATTACTGACCTACAATAATGACATATTTTTTTTTTTTTTAATAATGACATATTGAGTTATTCAGGTACATCATTTCCAATTCAATCCCATGTTTAATGTTAGTTCAATTTGACAATATCATAGTGAATCAATAATAATGTGTTGCTGATCTAGCAATATGATATAATGTCTGACATAGCACTGATGGTTTTCCAGAGCCTTCCTGATCACACATTTAATCCCCTTTTTCACAAGCCTCTGCTCTGGGATCTTAATAAGGCTCAAAAAGTGTTGTTTCTTTTTTCTGGCAGGCTGGCCATTAGCTTTTAAAATTTTCACACAGACTTCATCTTCTTGCATTTCTTCCAGTACTTATTATTCACAAAAGCAGTTAGTTTATAATATCCTAACATGTTTTTAATATTTGTATACTTTTGCATCTTATCAAGATTTTAAGCCTTTGAAAATCAAGTATTTTGCCCTTTTTTCTTCCATATTATCTAATATATTACTGAGAATACAGGAATTTTTACATCGACACATTTTATCTATATATGAATTAGTGACCATAGCTCAAGAGTATACTTGGATATTGCAGACTGATCCTATGAATAAAATGTCTACTTTGCATCTACAATTATTGGGACAATAGAAAGGGAGATATCAAAGGCCAGAGAGACACAGAAGAACAAACGAGAGCAGAGTGCATAGTAGGGGACAGGAGATGGTACTATGGTGCCTCTGGTTATCTATGGACTGACTGAAGGCTTTAAGCTTTAGAAGATGGGGCCAGACTTCTCTCTCTTTGCCTCTCCTTCTCTCTCTCTGTAACTCTGACTTTCAAATAAATAAATCAACCTTTAAAAAAAAAAAAAAAAAAACACTAAGGCGCAGTGGATTAAAGCCCTGGCCTGAGACACAGGCATCCCATATGGGCGCCAGTTTGAGACCTGGCTGCTCCACTTCCCATCTCGCTCTCTGCTGTGGCCTGGGAAGGCAGGGGAAGATGGCTCAAGTCCTTGGCCCCTGCACCTGTGTGGGAGACCAGGAAGAAGCTCCTGGCTCTTGGCTTTAGATCGGTGCAGCTCCAGCTGTTTTGGCCAATTGGGGAATGAACCATCGGATGGAAGACCTCTCTCTCTCTGCCTCTGCTTCTCTCTCTGTGTAATGCTGACTTTCAAATAAATAAATAAATCATTAAAAAAGAAAAAGAAGATGGGGCCAGAGACTCTCATGACCAGTGATATATCAGCATACCTCTGTGACAGGGATGGTTCGTGTCAGTTACACCTTAGTCAACGAGGGTTTCCTTTCCGGTTTCATTGTTGTTCCAGATAATTACTATACATGATAAATAATGCAAATGAAGTGTTAGCAAAATCTGAATAAGCTAATGAAAGTAAAGGCAAAGACTAAGAAGAGACAATTCACAGGAGAAAACTACATAGAAGATCCATAACCCAGGAAACATCCACAGCTTTGTTAATATGTAAAGAATTGCAGAATTATGAACTTAAGCATCACATACCCATAAATATGACAAAAGTTACGAAGCACTAAAATGTCAAGTTTAGAAGAGAATATGGACAAAAAGACTCTCTTGGTAATGGATATACAAACTGGTAGAACCAATTTGAACAGGAACACAACTCACTCTTGGAGGAACTCACTCCCTCGATGAAACCAGCATTCATTTTATCTGAGGGCAATGTCCCCGGTGACCTTATTACTTCCTACAAGTCTCCACATCTCAAAGGCTCTACTGTTTCACAACATTGCCACACTTGGGGCCCTGCTTCCAACACATTACTTTTCAGGGACAAACCACATCCAAACCGCAGCTTATGTCTATTTGCACATGTGATATATGCAGTTGTACTAGATTTCTAGGTCTGCCATATCGAAATACTACAGACTGGGTGACCTACTCAACATTATTATCCTTCAGCTTTGTGGTTTCTTCTTAGGCCTGTGCCCTGGTTTACAGTTGACTGTATTCTCAAAGTAGCATCACATAATATTTTCTCTGTGCTCCTGCATGCCAGAGATATTTCTGTTTATCTGTGTATCCAAATTTCCTCATCTGATAAGGACCCTGGTCATATTAAACTAGCATCCTCTGTAAAAATCTCTTACCTCAGCCTAGAGTGATTACTGACGCCATAAACCAGAGTGTCAATTTGTTAAGTCAACAACAGGAGTCACTGTGCACTTACTCCTCATGTAGGATCTTTGTCCTTAGTGTGCTGTACATTGGATTTAATGCTATAACTAGTACTCAAACAGTATTTTTCACTTTATGTTTCTGTGTGGGAGCAAACTGTTGAAATCTTTACTTAATGTATGCTAAACTGATCTTCTGTACATAAAGAGAAAAGAAAATGAATCTTGATGTGAATGGAAGGGGAGAGGGAGTGGGAAAGGGGAGGGTTGCGGGTGGGAGGGACGTTATGGGGGGGAAGCCATTGTAATCCATAAGCTGTACTTTGGAAATTTATATTAATTAAATAAAAGTTAAAAAAAAGTAAAAAAAAAATCTCTTAACTCATTACTTTCTTTAAAGGCCATTTCTCTAAATACAGTTCATTTTGAGCTTATGGAAGTTAGGGTTTGATATTTGAATTTTGGAGAAAAGGGCACAGTTCATCCCATAATATTCATGGTATAGATTTTCACTTATTCCTTTTGATTTTGTCTGTGTCTTTGTATGTGTAAGTATGTGTGTGTGTGTGCAGAATATACCAGAAATTGTAATTGCTGGATATTAGGGAATGCACAATAAAATTTTACTTCAGATAATAAAAATTGCTCTTCAAATTCATTCTACAAATTTGTATGTCTATTACTAATGTAAGAGAGTCTTTTTTTCCTTATTCTTTTCCAAGTATGACATTGTAATGCTTTTTAACTTTTGGCATACTGATGGAAATGCAATGTCTCATTTCTTAATTTTTCTCTTCCTTGCATATGAACAATGTTCATTATGTCACCAATTCTGTTGTATTTTGTTTATGGCAGACCTAGAAATCTAATACAACTGCATATATCACATGTACATATAGACATATGCTATGGTTTGGATATGATTTGTTCTCAAAAGTTGTGTGTTGGAAGCATGGTCCCCATTGTAGCAATGCTGTGAGTTAGTAAAACCTTTAAGAGGTGGAGCCTGGTAGGATGTAATTAGGTCACTAGGGGCATTGCTCTCAGACAAAACTTATTCTGGTTTCACTAGGTGAGTTGATTCTTATAAGAATGAGTTGTTATGTAAGAGCAAAACTGGCCCCTCCTTGGTATCTTTCTTTCTGTCTTGTCATGCCATGTCCTCAGAACATAGCTATTCCCCTTCTGCTTATCCGCCGTGCTGTGACCTAGCCAGGGATGTCCTCACCAAAGGCTCAAGAGATGATGTTGTGCAATCTTAGATGTTCAGTTGCCAAAACTAGGATCTAAATAAATGTTTATAAAGTATGCAGTGGTAGAAAATAGAATAATATAGACATGCATACAGAAATTTTTGTAATATGGAAGAAATGCAAACAATATTTCATCAATAAATAGATAGGGGAAAGAGTAAATTCATTCCGAGAGGCAGTGATGCATGCTTGTTAAGAATTCAGACTGTAGTGTCCAGTAGAAATCCTAACTATGAAACTTACTAGCTGAGTAACCTTGAGCAGAGTTACTTATTTTCTTTGTGCTTCAAATTCCACATTCACATAATGGGTATTATACTCTTCGGAGGGTTTAAAGGTTAAGTACATTAATATGAGGGATCTTTACAAAGCTCTTAGAAATGTATACTACAAAAAACTATGCAGGGATCTCAAAATTTTGCAACAAAATAACCACCTTTTCTTTTAATTTTCCACAAAGTTTTTAAATCCTGCATAAATGTAATGTACTTGTATATTACAAATCCACTTTAAATGATAATTTGATTTTGGAAAACTATTATATTCATATGAATAAATTAATTTGTGAAGGTCACAATGAGAACAATTAGAATTAATATTGCTTCAATGTTTTATTTTATTAGGAAAAATTCTGACTCAGATGTGGAAAATTCTTACATTTGGATAATTTAAATGAGTGTGAGTGTTTGTAATATTACCCTTTATAGCTTTCTACATATTGTAAGTACACTGTAATTATAAAAAGAAAAGGCAAAACCAATTCAAAGATTTAAAATGCTAAGAGGCAATAACGTTAGAATTGGATTGAGATGGTAAAACAACCAGAGTTATCAAGTGCCCATTTTTTATTGTTCAGCTCAGTTCGGTTCTGCAAAGCTCTACTAAGATTGAGAAAAGTCGTTTAATGAACTGCAGTTTGAAACAGGCTTACAAAAAAGGCCAGACAAAGCAGTGTCTATTGGGCCAGAAATCCACATTGGATTCAAAACTATAAACCCAGCAATTTGCACCATGAGGGAAAAGGAAAATGAAAAAAAAAAAAACACTTTAACTCCAGCAAGGGCCATGAAATGAAGTCTATTCCAATTCTCAATGGGGAATAACAATTCAAATATCTCTATTTCTTTTAAAAGTGAATGAGAGTTGGGAAAATATCAAAGTCCAGTTTTACATGTGTGACATGAATTGAGGAGGAAAATATATTCCTCTGACAAACATGTTTGTGACATGTGGAAAAAATATATTCTTGTGATAGAGCCAGGGGGTTGGTTATATTTGTTTCATTTTCTAATTAATTGTATAGTTTTTCCCCCTTAGCACCATTTTGCATTGCCCATTTTTAAAATAGCCTGCAGTATTTTGAGTATCAGTGTCATAATATTCTTCTTATTTCTGAGATGTATGGCTTCATTTTTGCAGTCACCTGGAACACTGAGCAGTTTATTGCTATTATTAAATATTTTATGTTGTATCTCTTGAACTTCTATGGACCTATGATGCTGATAGCTAAACTAGTGCCTGCTGATAGGATATAATATAAAGCAAGTTAATGAATTTATGAAGGAACATGTGCATCCCATTTTAGCAATTGGAGAAAATTAGGAAGAGGAGTGGTGAAAACAAATGAATCATATTATGGTCACACTGAAGTAACCATTCGGACCCAGCTCTTTCATGTGGTCAAGGCCTCAGGACCAAGTGAATTTCATTATACAAAAGAATTAGTATTATTAACCATAAAATCCCTTTCTGAGTTCTCAAAATTAAAACATAGATAGAATACAGATAGCTACCATTTTCTCAGTGATACTCAGATAAAATTATTCAATTGTCATTCCAGAATATGTTTGAAGCCACCAAATGATATCAATGATTGATGTTTGACAATATACAATTTTTTTTCCAAGAGTAGAGGGCAGCAAAATCTGGTTAATCCTTGCTTTCCCTCTGGTGTCAGCTCCTGGCAGCTATGAAGATCCTCTTTCTGCTGAAGGTTGTGGAAATGGAGTGCTTTGTTTTAAGTAATTGATTTTGTCTCCTGAGTTCCTCAAATTAAGGTCAAAAGGAAACAGATATAAGTGTCAGCAGCTCTAAAATACACAGGAAAATATTTGATACTGAAAATACAGTTTGATTTTTATAAAGATGGGATTCACATTAACTTCTGAACAGAATTTCAGCCGATGACGCTAGGCAGTTTTTCACACTCTTGTTTCCGTCTGGAATATCCTGTATGTTACCATGTTCAAGTTCTACACAATTTTGATAGACCCCTCCCAAAAAAGGTTATTTATGAACTCTGCATTTTGCTCTTCTCTGGCATTTATTTTTTTTTCCTTCCAATGGCATAATGATAATAAGAATAAAAACAAAAATAAAGACAGCAACAACAATAGTAGTAACAAATGAATAATTTCTACCTATTGAACATCTGTTGGAGGATGAGCTTAATGCTCATGATCTAACATAATAAAATAAAACAATATATAATAAAATGGCATAATCTAACAATAATAGTAATAATACAATTTCTCAATATCCCTGTGAGGCAGGAAATATTGTTTTTCTTATTTTACAGACGTGCACTGAAGCTCATCATAGTATTAATTACCAATGCCATTTATGTAATATGGGACACAAATTTAAATACTAGATCTATCAAAATCCATTTATACTATACTATTTTCCTTTGACCTTCATACCAGAAGGGCATAGGTCTGATTAATTTATGCTTATCTGTAATATTTTGCATAAAAGTATTCTACATTGTTTTGTGGTGGGGAAGACAACCTATATTCATGCATGGAAGAGAGCAAGAGGGAATATGATGTTACTCTTAGAATTGAAAGTATCACGCTGAAGATACTATATCACATCAATATTTTATTGGTACTAGAATCAACAGTAGTAATAACTTTCATCATTTTACTTAAAATTCTTTTTATTTAACAGAGGGAGGAATAAATGAATTTAAAATATACATTCTATTTTACTAAGGAAACAGCCTACAAGGTCTTTGACCTATACACAAGAGAATGAGCATATGTTGATGCAAGCAGGCTCAGCCTCTTTTGTGTGCTTTTTGTTTTTACTTTTCCATTTATTAATTTTTTATTACTATAAAGAGAACAGTTTATAACCCTTTCCAGTTTCCACAAATGCACCACATGATGTGAAAAAGTTAAAACTTCAAAAAATAGAATATTAACAACAACTTGTGGATAGACATATTTTTAAAATGTGTTAAGGTATTTTACTTTGGTATAGAAAACTGATTTATGTGTTGAAATTTCAAATATTGAAATCTATATGAATTATTGAAAACACTAACATTGTTTAAGGTGTGTAAAGTAAGTCAATCAAAAAGTTGTGTATCAACATTAATGATATCTCCAATTATATCATCATTATTCAATATGAAGCAAGCAAGTTTAACCAGAATTGATGAGTGTCAGGTAGAAAACCAACATTTTCATTCTCCAGGACAGAATTTTTAAATTGTGCTAAATTTAAAGAACCTTTCTCACTAGATTCTTGTCAATTTTGTCAAATTTCTGCCTTTGAAGATAAAAACAAGTCTTCAGTGTATGCTAGAAGAAGAGAGCAAAAAGTGCTTCTGCTTCAGTAGCTGCTATTGATGCTGATTTCATAATAAAGCATTGCCTTGGCAGATACACAGCTTACCAGCTTTGCTGATAAGATGTGAGACACTCTAAATTATGAATTTTTTGAACCACTGCTCTTTAATATCTATGAAAGATATTCTCTTTTAGGTTTTTAATGTAGTCAAATGGATGAATAATGTTTAATGTTAAATAGCACCAATATTTTAATGACTAACCTCAAATAATCAGTTCCCAAATGACATGGGGAGTTATACTTTTTAAAATGAATAAAAGAAGAAGAGAATGCTACACTTCTGAAAAGAGAAACATGCTTGGCATATGATAGCAGCATTTAAGACAACAATATCAGCGAATACGGTTTAGATAAGAGCTACTGAAATGTGATGAATTCAAGGAAATTTTTAAGAACTACTCCAAACACTTTTGCTGGGGGTTTTAAAACAGGGAAACAGATGGGGAAAATAATTGTCTAATGTTTATGTTAATGTACCATAAAACCCCAATTATCTAGACTGCTTGGGGAATCAGGTGTTTGGCTTATTTTTATTTATTTATTTTTCTGGTAGCTCAGAATTACACTTAAACCTAATAATATCTCAGCTATTTTCATTGAAAATCATTCTGAAGTGGTTTAATATTGCCTGGGGATTATGATTGTGTTTTTCTGTGTAGAAATTCCAATGCATGAATGTTGATCAACTGTGATGTTTGGCATGCACTCTTGGGTAAACCTAGGATATTCTGGAAGTAATTTTTAGAGAATATATGCTGTGATTTTTTAGACACTTATTTCTTCTTTGAGAGCAGTGGCCTTCTGTGCAGACAGTGGAGCTGACTGTCTTCTGTTCATCTTTCAGAAATTTTCAGGAAGACTCCTGATTTCCAAAATATTCCTAGCAACATCTATTACCATTGCAAATGTAATAATTCAAAAGTATAAATTAGTCATCATAAAATATAATCGTATGGGGCTGGCACCATGGTGCAGTAGGCTAATCCTCCGCCTGCGGCGTCGCCCTCCCATATGGGTGCCAGTTCTAGTCCCCGCTGCCCCTCTTCCAATTCAGCTCTCGGCTGTGGCCTGGGAAAGCAGTAGAAGATGGCCCAAGTGCTTGGGCCCCTGCACCCGCATGGGAGACTGGGAAGAAGCTCCTGGCTCCTGGCTTCAGATCGGCATAGCTCCAGCCGTTACGGCCATTTGGGGGTGCACCAACGGAAGGAAGACCTTTCTCTCTGTCTCTCCCTCTCACTGTCTGTGACTCTAGCTCTCAAATAAATAAATAAAATATTTAAAAAAAATACAATTGTATCTTTAAAGGCTGACAGTTGATTTGTTTATACCATAGTTTAAATTAATCCTTGATCAAATTGCTTTCTATCAAATAGCTACCTAAGTTTTCTAAACAGACAGGATGGATTTTAATTGGGGAATGGATTTTTAAGCAATAATGTAGTTCCTATATATTAATTAATAAAGAAGAAAAATCTTAATTTTGAAATTAGTTTTAAGCCTTCCATTATTGAAGCAGCCAATGTTAAATTATGATACTATTTTGTAATTTCTCTTTTTATTTGATGTTGTCCATTGAAACTGCATATTCTGTGATGAAAGGAACTGTCATATTCATAGTGATTATCGTACTTATATGATTATGCAACTAATATGTTAGGCTTTACATTATATTCACAGGGCTTAAGAAACTACCTGGTGTATAGTAGACATTCCATAAATATTTATGAAAAGAATAAATGTATTAATTATGTGAAAATATTTGTTTATAATAGCAGAGAAATGCAAAGGAATCTTAAAAATATAGATTTATATTATTATTATTCTGAAATTACTTTGAATATTTATGTAAAAGGAGATTGATATTCAAAGAGGTTATACGTATTCATAATGCTCTTGATTCCTTTTTTCTAAAACTTATATTTAAATGACATTTTAAATTTTACTATATGCTTCAGAATTAGGTTCCGAGAATGCAAAGGGTAAATTAATTATATTTATCCAATATCAGAAAACCTAGTAAAATAACTGGCATATAGTGAATGTTTTGACAAATACTTTTGGATAAATCAAGAGATAAGTGTTATTGATAACATTTATCCTCATCCCCAAGTTTTAAGAGAAAAAGGCAGAAAATTCTCAGGATATGCTATCTGTTAATAATTAAAGTATTCACTTGTGAATGAAACTTTTATTTCACCTAGTATCGTTTGCAAAGCAAGCCTAGTTCTGGAGGTCTTATTCTATCTATGAATATTATCTAAGTCAAATGAGACAATTGCCAAACAGTAAATCATAGCATTAATCATTATTATCATTAATGCTTTAATAATGTGAATTTTGAGCTAAATTTTTAAAACATCCTATACTTCAAAATATTTCAACATTTTTATTCTGTGCAAAATATTGGTATTTTCACTTGAATCTTCAAATACACATATAAATACATACACAGATAATTATATCTATAAATAGAGATAGATACTTTTACAAGTTCATGGGAAAAAGGAATTAAAAGATTACTTTGGTTTGGTGTCAGATATTTGAAATCCATATATACATTTTTTATAATACACATTTTCTATTAATTTTTTTAACTTTTATTTAATGAATATAAATTTCCAAAGTACAGCTTATGGATTATAATGGCTTCCCCCCTATAACGTCCCTCCCACCCGCAACCCTCCCCTTATCCACTCCCTCTCCCCTTCCATTCACATCAAGATTCATTTTTGATTCTCTTTATATACAGAAGATCAGCTTAGCATACATTAAGTAAAGATTTCAACAGTTTGCTCCCACACAGAAACATAAAGTGAAGAATACTGTTTGAGTACTAGTTATAGCAATAAATCTCAATGTACAGCACACTAAGGACAAAGATCCTACATGAGGAGTAAGTGCACAGTGACTCCTGTTGTTGACTTAACAAATTGACACTCTTGTTTATAGCATCAGTAATCACCCTAGGCTCTTGTCATGAGCTGCCAAGGCTATGGAAGCCCCCTGAGTTCACCCACTCTGATCATATTTAGACAAGGCCATGGTCAAAGTGGAAGTTCTCTCCTCCCTTCAGAGAAAGGTACCTCCTCCTTTGATGACCCGTTCTTTCCACTGGGATCTCACTCGCGGAGATCTTTCATTTAGGTTGTTTTTTTTTTTTTTTTTTCCCCAGAGTGTCTTGGCTTTCCATGCCTGAAATACTCTCATGGGCTTTTCAGCTGGAACCGCATGCCTTAAGGGCTGATTCTGAGGCCAGAGTGCTGTTTAGGACATCTGCCATTCTATGGGTCTGCTGAATATCTCACTTCCCATGTTGGATCATCCTCTCCCTTTTTTATTCTATCAGCTAGTATTTGCAGACACTATTCTTGTTTATGTGATCCCTTTGGTTCTTAGTCCTATCATTATTATCAATTGTGAACTGAAATTGATCACTGAGACTAGTGAGATGGCATTGGTACATGCCACCTTGATGGGATTGAATTGGAATCCCCTGGTATGTTTCTAACTCTACCGTTTGAGGTAAGTCAGCTTGAGCATGTCCCGAATTGCACATCTCTTCCCTCTCTTATTCCCACTCTTATATTTAACAGTGATCACTTTTCAGTTGTGTATTGATTACAGTATTCAACCAAAAGTATTAAGTAGAACAAACAAAAAAAAATACTAAGAGGGATAATATATTAAATTATTCATCAACAGTCAGGGTGAGGGCTGATCAAGTCACCGTTTCTCATAGTGTTCATTTCACTTTAACAGGTTTGCTTTTTGGTGCTCAGTAAGTTGTCACCTATCAAGGAGAACATGTGGTATTTGTCCCTTTGGGACTGGCCTATTTCACTCAGCATAATGTTTACATTTTTTAAAGATCCATGAGTGTGTATTCTGTAACCTCATCCTGTTGTAGTACCTGTTTCCAAAGAGTTTAAGCCCATATATGTGACAAACTCTGATTACAAATTTTATTCTAGGAATCACGCTTAGTTTTGAAGAAGACAACTTGAGCCTTTGTGCTCAAGTGGATTATAGTCCATGGAGAAACCTAGATGCATAAACAAATACAAAGATCCAATGTGTGCTGTAATAATCGTGCACATCAAGAACTATCAAACTGATTCATTCTTCTTGGGTGAGGTGAGGTAAAGATTTGGTAAAGGATGGCATCAGGGACTGGCATTGTGGTTTAGTGAGGTAAGCCACAGCCTGCAATGCCAGCATCCCATATGGGCACCAGTTCTTTTTATTTGGAGCTTTGAGCTCCTCTCTTCCAGTTCTTCGTAAAATATATAATAATTTATTCTGAACTGTAGTCACGCAATTGTGCTGTGGAACACTAGATCACATTCTATCTAATTGTGTCTTCCTACCCATTAGCCAAACTCCCTCTATATACCTTCCTTCATGCTTCTCATCCTCCTGTAAGCACTATTATATGTTTAGATAAACTTTTAAATTTCAGCCTCCACATATCAGAGAACATGGGCTATTTTTTTTTCTGCGTCTGACTTAGTTCCCTTACCATAATGTACTATCATTCCATCTATGTTGCAGCAAATGACAGGATTTCATTCATTTTGTCTTAATATTATTCCACTGTGTATATATACCAATTTTTTTCTTTATTGATTCAGTCACTGAGGAACATTTAGGTTGATACCATTTCTTGACTATTGCTAATAATGCTGTAATGAACATGGGAACGCAGATGTCCTTTTCATATACTGATTTCATCAGGTCACAGTGGGAAGACCAGACTATACAAGTACAAACCTATAAACCAGGGGACAATTTAAACCTCATTGGTTACAGTACTGCCACTGTGCAAAGCTAAAGGGGACAATTTAAACAGAAGTTTTGGCAATGCAGGAGATAAACAATGAGCTTAAGTTACAGACATAACAGTAAGAATATAGATGAGAGAATAAATAGGGAAGATATAAATTAAAAGGTATAGACTTGATATAGTGGATGAAGGAGAAGGGTAGTTGTTGAATGGCTCCAATAACAAAGTTTTTTTTTTCTTTTTTAAAGATCTAATCTTAGATATGCCAGCAGAGAAGCAAGGTAAGCCTGACTGAGAATGCTCTAATGGCTGCAATTTCTGTGACTAGGTACTTCCTATGGAGATAAGGTTGAAGACATGAATTAGAATACTCTCAAATACCTTCTTTAAGTAGCATCATGAGTGTTGCCCTTCAAACTGGATTTTCTATCTACATCAGAGAACAAGTAGTTCCACAAATAATTTGTTAACCTGTGAGCCTAAAGTTCATAGGAATTTCTTTGAGCACATAAAGGGTGACTGCTAGATTGTGGGGAGGCCATTGACATTAGAAGTGCCCTTGTTCCTTGTATTTTCTCCCTACTCTCTAGAAGGCTGAGGTGATAGGAAAATTGCCAGCCTGGACCTGATTCTTTCACTGAAAACTTTCTGATGGGAGCTGGACTGTAGGAGGCTTTTCTTCAACAATTGCAAAAAGTCCTGCTGTTATTTCATATCCCATTGAGAGCAATTATATTTTCAGTCTGACTTTGAGGCACTTTTTAACAAAAGCTTTATTGATATGCATTTTACACACCTTAAAATTCACCCATTTAAAGAGTTTCTTTATTATCTTTTTTAATGGACTTTTTGTTAAAGGTTTATTTACTTGAAAGGCAGAGGTACACAGAGGCAGAGGCTTAGGGAGGAGGGAGGGAGAGAGAGAGAGATAGAGAGAGAGAGGTCTAGAGGTATTCCATTCACTGGTTCACTGCCCAGATGGCAGCAGCAGCCGGAGCTGCACCCATCCAAAGCCAGTAACCAGGAGCTTCCTCTGGGTCTCCCACGCGGGTGCAGGGGCCCAAGGACTTGGGCCATCTTCTACTGCTTTCCCAGGCCACAGCAGAGAGCTGGATTGGAAGAGGAACAACGGGGACTTGAACCGGCCCTCATCTGGGATGCTGGCACTGCAGGTGGCGGCTTTACCTGCTATAGCACAGCGCCACCACCTTTATTACCTTTTAAACAATTAGATGAAATACTTGAGATAATGAGGCAATTTGTAGGAAATCTTACAAGCATTAAGTAGAAATGTAGTTGGCATGCTACCATTAAAATATCTACCACTGAGGCAGGCATTTGTCCTAACAGTTAAGATACTCATGCCTGTATTAGACTGCTAAGTTCAATTCCAGGCTCCAGCTCCTGATTCTACCTTCCAGCTGATGCATACCCTGAGAGTCAGCAAATGATAACTAAATTAATTAGGTCCTTACCACCCACATGGACCATCTAGATTGAGTCCCCACCTCCCTGCTGTGGTCTGGCCTAGCCCCAGACTTGCAAGCATTTGCAAAGTTAACCAGTGAATGGTATCGCTCTATCTCACCTCATCTCTATCTCCATCTGTGCCTCTAAAATTAAAATAAAAATTTTACCAACAGTTGGTTCATAAAGTGCTGCCAGCATGCCAAAATAGCATATTGTGGAAGAGAGATTCAGAATTAATAAGCATTTATCTCAGGATTGACAGCAAGGATTTTGAGTTGCACTTGCCTGATTGGTGACTGTTTTGACAATACTTACTCTCTCTGAGCTTGATTTTCCGTATTTGCAAATTTGCATTAAAGATGAGAGTATTTTCTTCTTAGTTTTCTTTTGAAAATCGATCAATTCTGCCTACTTAAAATGATGCTGAAATGATGACTCACAAAACTAAAGAAGCAATAAATGTAAATATTGCATGATTTGTTGACACAAAGAAAAATAATATACAGAACGAAAGAAATAGAGGCAAAGGGAGAGGAAAGAAGAAAGAAGGAAACAGAGGGAGAAAGGGTGGATGAAAGAGAGAAAGAGAAAGAGAGGAGAGTGACAAAGACACAGAAAAAAATGAATGGAAGAAAGAAATGGAGTGTCATAGGCCAACGATTATATACTATAGTTTGGAAGTATGTTTTAATTGATCTGGCAGAATTATAAAGTAATTCATATATATGTGAAATACATGCTGCTTTCTCCATAAAGATAAGCACAAATGTGTTGTGGTGCTTATCATTTAGCTGTCACATACAGGGAAATACTGAAATCAAAAGACAGTGGGAGAGGACATTCCTCTGATATGTGGAGTGGGGGAAGTGCAGTGACAATGGCACTTGAATCTCCTTGGGGAGGAGTTCGCTGTCTTAGCAAGTACCATGCTTCTAGGCTATGGGTAATACAGGAGTCTTTGTTAAGACTGCGTGTAAGACTGTACTGAAGAAAAGAGTCCTGGAGATACACGAGGGGAATCAAAACCTCAGGTCTCAGAAATCTTTTCTCTGTAGGTTATTTTGTCTCATCTATGTTCATCTATCCATGGAATGTCTATAAGTCAAATATTATTATCAATTAAGAACTGCAGGTGCAAAACTTAGGGAAGAAAGGAGATGAAGGCGGACAGTGAGGGAAAGGGAGGACAGAAGAGGTGAGGGAGAATCATAATGTCCATGGAGCTCAGTACAAAGACGTCCCTGCCCGTGTAGGCGTCTTTATCCATTCAATATTCAATTTAGTACAGTGACGATGTTGACAATTGTGCCATGTAGGTGGGTCCATAGCTTACAGGTTATATTGGATTCTTGTGGAAGACAGGGTTATCAAGATGCCTGAACTGGGATGCAACTATATGAAGACTCCTTAGAAATTTTCATAAATTCTCCCTTGTCACCAAATATTTCTGAGTTAATTGGATAAGCATTTATTCAGACACTATCAGATATAGTACACAAATACTATTTCTACCATTTAAACAAGATTCTAACAAATAATGAGCTACTATTCTGAGTCTGGTATTTTGTTTGGTGATAAAGTTAGAGGACAAAAACAGCATGACAAAGTAGGGCACAGGAAGGCAGCTATTCCTGAGGTTAAGGAATCTATGAAGAAATTAAATACAAGTATGTGTCACAATAAGTTAGAGTCAACTACTCATTTTGAAAAGAAAAATATAATTTTCTTTTTTATTTATTTATTTGACAGAGTTAGAAAGAGACAGAGAGAAAGGTCTTCCTTCTGTTGGTTTACTCCCCAAATGGCACTACAGCTGGCGCACTGTGACAATCGGAAGCCAGGAGCCAGGTGCTTCCTCCTGGTCTCCCAATGCAGGTGCAGGGCCACAACAGAGAGCTGGACTGGAAGAGGAGCAACCTGGACTAGAACCTGGCGCCCATATGGGATGTTGGTACTGCAGGCGGCAGCTTTACCTGCTACACCACAGCGCCGGCCTCAAAAGAATCTACAATTTTCAATCAAACAAGCAAATTTACTTTTTTTATTTCCAGTAGAAGCTAAGGAAGGAAAGGAGAAATTTAAATGTAAAGAAAAAAATAATTGAAGAAATAAAAAAATATATATGTCAATGTCATCCAACATTGACAGTCTAAAACAATAATTATAATGACATTTTAGGAATAAAAGTAGAGTTAAAATGAAAGAAAGCAATGTAATAAAAATAATAATTAAAAAACAAAAATGACAGGAAATGTGATTAAAATATTCTAAAGATCTTTATTTTTTCAGAGTAATGAGGTATGTTCAACTTTATAGAATTTAACTATAAATATTAAGATATTAAGAGGAATTATTAAACACATATAGACTGTGTAACTTCCAAAATTTCAAAATAGAAGAAATTTAAGAGAATCTTAAGACATCAAAATATAAAAATAAGGAAATAAATGTTATAATAAGCATTTAAAAACAAATAGAAAGCACAAGCTAATATGATGGAAATACTTCCAATAAATTAGCCATCAAAATAAGTGCTAATGGGCTAATATCTTAGGTAAAATACATTACTTTTTAGGTTGCATGTAAAAATGCATGCCAGTGTTGTGATAGAGCAGGTTAAATTGCTGTTTCCAATTCCAGCAGCCCATATCAGAGTGCTGGTTCAACTCATTTAAGTATCTGCTACTCCATTTCTGATCCATTTTCCTGCTAATACACACACCTGAATGTGGCAGGTCATGGCTCAACTACTTACTCCCTGCCACCCAAGAGGGAGACCAGGATGGAGACCCTGCCTCCTGGCTGTGGTTGTGGTCATTGGGTAAATTAACAAGTGAGGGTGTGTGTGTGTGTGTGTGTGTGTCCTTCTTTCTGTCACTGTGCCTTTCAAATAATAAGTAAATAATTGAAAAATGTAATGTATACATAAAATATAAGGTTAAGAGTAAAACAAATGAATATACACATACATATACGCACCAAAGTTTAGTTTAGGAAACACCAAATAAGCCAACAGGAAAGATTGTATTGTTCTGTTAACAGCAGACAAAATATATTCTAATACATAATCATTACAAAGGATGAAACTATGTAATACAGACATTTTATTATATGAGAAAAATGAGCCACTATTTAGTTTCTGTTAGTTAAATTAGAATGTAATCCCAATTCACATATAGTAGATGGATCTTATGATAGAGCACACAGTGGTGTGGTCTTGGTGGTCATTGTTGTAAATTAATTCAGGCACATGTGGAAATTTTAATTACTGCCTATAATTGCCTAAAATGAAAGTGAGAAGTGAGCTGAAAATATATTAGCCTTCTTCTTCAATTTCTAGATATGTTTATTCTTTTTAAAAAATTATTATTAGAGAGAATGAGAGGGAGAAATGAACTTCCTTCTGCTAGTTCAATCTCCAAATGTCTGTAATGACCAGGGCTGGGCCAGATTGAAATCTGGAAGTGATATCTTAATCCAGGTCCCCCACATTGTTGGCAGGGACCCACATACTTGAACCATTACCTGTTACCTTCCAGGGTGCACGTTAGTAGAAAGCTAGAATCAGATGGCAGAACCAGAGCTGAGACATGAACCCAGGCCCTCTGTTATGAGACTCAACTCTCTTAACCACTAGGCCAAATACTGTATTATTCTAACATCAATTTCTATTTTATCCTTCAGGGAATGTCACCTCCCATGTTCACTGGTGACTCTAAGCTTGAGGCAGCCAGATACCTTCCTAGCTAAACCAAATGAGGAACACACCAGGTCTGAAGCTAAGTACTGATTAGTGTAATCTGAAGTCTTCATTATCTTTTTTAAAAATATATTTATTTATGTATCTGAAAGAGTTATAGAGAGAGGCAGGGAGAGAGAGAGAGAGAATCTTTCAGAGGATGGTTCACTCCACGAATGGCCACAACAGCCAGGAGCTTGGAACTCCATCTAGGTCTCCCATGTGAGTGGCAGGGGCCATCTTCTGCTACTTTCCCAGGCACATTAGCAAAGAGATGCATTGCCAATTAAGCTGCCAGGTCCAGAATCAATGCCCATATGGGGTGATGGCATCTCAGACTTTGGCCTAACTTGCTGAGCTATACCATTGGACCCCTGAAAAATGAAATCCTTTATAAAGAGCTATTTCACTCAAGAATAAATATGGAAATGGTGTTTTCCCAAGTGTGTTGTCAAATAGACCACTTCTGAGAAATTAGACAGCTCTTAGAACATCTTAAGTTCTGCTTCACATAGAATAACATAATTGTCAAGTTATCCCCTCCATTCTCTGTGATTCAGCAACAAATCCAGACCCTCCCTGAAGACACAGACCGTGAACACCCTTCCCCAAACACATTCCGTGTTCTCTTTACTCACAATTTCAACTTCTTTATAATTCCAAATTTAAAAATAACTACAAAAATGTGTAGTATTTATTGTATATATTTAAGATATATAATATAATGTTTTAAATTTATTTTTATTTTTTTCGAAGACTGAAAAGAGAACAAGAGAGAGAAAGTGAGTGAGAGTCAGGGAGAGATACCTCCTACCCTCTTGTTCACTTCCTAGATGCCCAAAACATCAAGGGATGAAGCTCGGAGGCTGGGACTCCATCCAGGTCTCTCATGTGGATGGCAGGGACCCAAGTAGTTGTGCTGTCACTGCTGCCTCCCAGAGTTCACATTGGCAGGAAATTGGAATTGGAAGCAGAATTGGAACTCAAATCTGACACTCTTATATGGGATGTGGGCATCCCAAGCCATGTCTTGACCTTCTGTGTCACAATGCCTGCCATTAGCACCATCATATACATTATCACACTTTCTTTAGAGTGAAAAACAAAATCACTCCTTTCCTGGAGAAACATTGACTCACCTTATGACTTGAAAATGGACTTTTATGTGTAGGGATTATAGAGATAGGATTGTTGGTTATGCTTTGTGAGAAGCAGTGAGACCAGCAAGGAAAATGGGGTTTGAAGTGGGGGAGTAGGGCAGAAATGATACACATGGTACATTGTCACTGTCATTGTGCTCCTGCTTCTCGAAGGTACACACACACACACACACACACGCGCGTGCACATCCGTGTATTACCCAGTAGTGTGTTAACTGTAATGAAATGCCAGAGCCATTACAACTTTACAAAGAAAAGAGAGCAAGGAAGATGTTCAGTGTAACACTTAAGTTGCCACTTGGGACACCCACAGCCCATATCTCAGGAATGGTTCGAGTTCCAGTTACTCCATTTCTGATCAAACTTCCTACTAATGCACACTCTGGGAAGCATCAGACGGTGGGTAAAATACTTGTGTTCTTGCCATCCACGGGGGAGACCCAGATTGTGCTTCCTGATTTCAGCCTAGCCCAACTTCAGGCATTGTAGGCATTTGAGGAATGAACCAATGGATGGAAGACCTCTGTCTGTCTCTTGTCTCTCTGTGTTTCAAATAAACAAATAAATAAATGAATAAGGGATACCCTGTCAGCCTGAGTCTCTGAGAGCGTGTGTGTATAAGAGGCATAAAAAAGGGAAGGAATAGAGGAGCAGATAGTTAGTCTGGTGGTTAGGATGCCCACATCACATTTTAGAGTCTTGGTTTTGCTCCCAATTCCAGGTTCCTATTAATGCAGACTCTACTAATGATTACTCAAGTACTTGGGGCCCAGGAAGACCTGGATAGAGTTACTGGCTTTTTCCTAGACCACCTCTGACTGTTGTGACCGTTTTGAAAGTGAACCAGCAGGTGGAAGCTCTGTCTCTGCCTCTCTCCTTCTCGCTCCCTCTCTTTCTCTCTTTTTCTCCCTTTATGTCACTCTGCACTACAAATAAAGAAATAAACCTTTAAAAAGATGAGAGGAGCAGGTTTTTAGCCTAGTAGTCAATATGCTGAAATCACATCATGTAATACCTGAATTTGATCCATGACTCTGGCTCCTGACTCCAGCTTCCTGCTATTGCACACTCTGGGAGCTAGCAGTGATGCCTCAAGTAGGTGGTTTTCTGCCTACTTGATTGATTCCCTGCCTTCCAAATTAATCTTTAGTCCAGCCCTGGCCATTGAGGTCATTTGGGGGGGGGCGGTGAACTAGTAGATGGGAACTCTATCTGAATCTCTCACTCTCTCTCTCTCTCTCTCTCTCTCTCTCTCTATCTCACTCTCTCTCTCCCTTCCTCTAAAAATAAACTAAAGTTTAAAACTCTATAAAGAAAAGGTACTCTTCTAGCTCAGAGTTCTGGAAGTTCAGGGTCATGATTCTGGCATTAACTAGGCTCTAGTGAAGGCATCATGGTACATGACATCACAATGGTTGGTAAATGAAATGATGGTTGGTGGATGGCATCATAATGGTGGAAAGCATCACAATGGTGAATGACATCACAATGGTTGGTAGATGATGTCACAATTATGGATGACATCACAATGGTAAATGATGTTATAGGGGATGTTGTTAATTGACACCACAATGGTGGATAATACCACAATGGTTAGTTGATGATATCAGAATGATGGATAACACCACAAAAGTGGTTGACATAACAGAGGTCAGTGATGACACTGCAATGGTGGGTGACATCATAATGATGGATTACATCACAATGATGGATGACATCTAAAATTTGGGTAAAATCACAATGGTTGGTAGGTGACATCACAATGGTTGGTGGGGGACAACACAGTAGTGTAAAGCATCAAAAAAGTGGATGAGTCACAATGTAGATGACATCACAATTTCTGGTGGATGACATCATAATAGTGAGTGACATCACAATAGTTGCTGGGTGACATCACAATGGTTAGTGATATATTCTGAAAGAGTTAAACTAATAAAGTAGATGTGCTTATAATATCATGGCTGAATTTTACCACTACGTAATATTAAGTGAAAAAATAAAAAAATAGAATGAAACCTATAGGATTATAATTCATGTCATTTAAAAATGTATACATAAGCAGAATTTGCTGTACATTTATTACGTGCTTAATGCTTTTCTAAAGATATAACATGTGTTAATTCATGAAATCTTCACAGTAGTCCCGGGAAACTGAATAGAAGGGATGATACGTAGCTATTTCCAAAATTCAGTATGGGGACCAGGGTTTGAACTGAGGCAATCTACCCTCAAATCTTAATCAATAGTTAATACATTATATAATTTTGTAAGGACAGAAGCATATCCAAGGACATACATTAGGAACATTATGGATATGAGGTAAGAATCAAGGACAAAATGATAGAACGAGACAGGAAACTTGTACAGATCAATAATAGAGCTGTACCATGCCCTAGAATGTGATTAACACCCTGCTTTGCATCTGAGGTCAAGAAAATAAGAGGGGCTGGCTTTGTAGTGCAGCCGGTCAAGCCACCACCTGTGATGCTAGCATCCCATGAGAGCCAGTTTTAGTCCACGCTGTTCTGCTTGTGATCTAGCTCCCTGCTAATGTGCCTAGGGGAGCAGTGGAAGATGTACAATTACTTGGGCCCCTGCCAGCCATGTGGGAAACCCAGATGTGGTTCCAGGTTCCTAGATTCAATCTGGACCAACCTCAGGTATGTGGCCTAGATGGAAGCCCTTTATCTTTCTCTGTATTTTTATTTCTGCCATTCAAATAAATAAATCTTTTAAAAAGAAGAACAGAGAGACAGAGACAGAGGTACAGAGGGAAAAGTAGCCCTGGCCTAGCTTAGTGTAATTTAGAAGCTGGAATTGACCTTATTGTCTGTCTCTTTGCTGACAGATCAGTGAGCTTAATAATATTTCTATAATTATTAGATCTAACATTCATCTTATTTCACACATGTGTCTGATGTGTAACCACATCCAGACATTCACTACCTGGAACCATCTTTCTGTTTTTTGGCTATGCTGTCAGTGTTCAATTGACAGGTAAAAATAGAAAATATAATGACAAGCTTAGTGTTTTAGACACTATGTCAATCTTCTGTTGTTATTTTTATGTCTTTGAAGTTCTGTCTTCAAAAAGTGTAACTGAAAACAAGCACAAAGTTAGGACATGTACTTAATATTTTCTTACAAGTTTTGTATTAGCATGAAGCAAGTTTGCAATTTTTGATAATAGTAGTTATTTCAATATGAATCTCATTTTAAAATAAATATAAGAATCAGTGATGTGGGATCTTCATTTCAGGTGCTGCCATACTCACCATCCTGGTTCTACTCTTGAGAGAGGCCACAGTTAGGTCAACCATGCTGCTCTTTGAACTTCCCTCACCGCAAGAGCTTTTAAGAGGACACACAGACTCCTTGGAAACTAGAATGCAAATTTGAGTTTATTCAATGGGTTAAAAAAGAAAGAGAATTATTGATATCTTTGTTTTCTGCTTTGCTCCCCAAAAGCCTACAACAGCTGTGGTTTGGCAAGGCAAAAGACATGAACCAAAAAGTCCATCCCAGGCTTCCACATGTGTGGTACAGATCCAAGCATTTGAGCCATAACTTGCTTGCTCTCAGGGTGTGCATTGGCAGGAAGTTGAATCAAAGATGGAGGTGTGGAGATTCCAAGGTGGAGGAATAGGGAGAGGATGTATACTCTAGGCTAGGGGAAAATAGTAAAAAACAAACAAAAAAGTGGAGGAAGTATGTTCTCAGGGAATAGTTAAAAACTGCAGTGGATATTCTATGGAAGGAAGAGTGATCCCATGGATATGTGTGTAAGGTGCAGATGTGCAGCTATGAGCACAGACACAACACACGACCCCAGTAGCTAAGAACCAGAGAAAGTGCCAGCTTTGGAGAGCAAAGTGAGATCAGACTGCAGCAGCCCATGCCACTGGTGATATAGCCAAAGAGAGAGCCTGGCGGGCTACATTGCCTTTGAGTCCAGCCTGGAGCCATGAGGAGGACAGGGTGCCTGGTAACCCAGCAAAAAAAAGGGGGGGACGTTCCTCTTTCCCTATCCCCCTGATAACAGCTCCTGGAAATTGGCTGAGAGATGGACATAAGTAGGCAGCAGCTGCAGCCACTCTTGTGAGAGCGTCCAACAACTGGTAGAGACAAGACACCATCTTGTCAGCAGTAGCAGCTGCAGTAGCTCGGGTGCACACACCGGGCAACAGGCAGGGAAAAGGAACTGTTCTGACATCAGGACCAGCTGCAGAGACTCTTGTACGCACCCCACTACTGGCAACGAGAAGGTGCAATTGTGAAAAGAGTAGGACTGCCGCTGGCAGCTCCTGAGGATGTGTGTGAACGAGGGATATTACCGGAGAGAAAAATCTGTGTTCCCCACTGACTTTGAGTCTGGCTGTGAGGATTGACAGGGGACTGAGCACCCATATATGACTGTGAGGTGCCCCCAGCCTCTCAACATACCACAGGCTCTGGGGCTCAAACCGCCTAGGCAGAGCATCCACAGGCAGCTGGTTCTGGCAACATCTCAGCCTTTCCATGGTTGGGACAGGCTAGCATGGCAGAGTGAATCCTCTGCAAACCGTGACTGTGGGAACCCTAAGTGCTGAGCCTGTGGGAAACCTGTGATTGCATGAGAAGGCACAGGGTGTAGCTAGATCTCTGGGCAATCACTGTGTGTGGCTCCACACACTCAAAGCTCCCTGATTGCCTGATGGGTCATTGCAGTGGGATCCATGCTCACACTGAGTTCTACACAGATCCTTTGTGCAGTTAATGCAACAGGGTGGATGCATATTGCACTCACTGTGGGCTAACACCTGGGCATTTATCACCTTGGAAGAGAGGAGGTGAGGGTATAATTACGCCAATAGAGGGGGTCACACCCTCCTTCCTGTTAATAAGAGATCTATGCCCAACTTGGGTGTCACCCTGGATACTCGCCCCACCATGGAGCACTGATCAGAGCCCTCTGGCCACACCCAGCACAGGCCTCTGGGTATTCTCTAAAATGGCAGATATTCCACTAAGCCACAGAGGAATAGTTCAAAGATAAAAGCCATCACTGGATTAGGTGAATACCCTGCCCCCTGGTAGGGCTGCAGGATGGACTCAAAGTCAGTGCGATCTGCAAGGATCTCCCTCATGCAGTATCATCAATGATATGGGCTGCCACAGTCTGCCTTCTCCTAGCTCTCTGAAGCTGGATTCTCCCAGCTAGAAGTTTGGTTATTATAGAAAATATCAAATATTCTTAAATAGCAATATAAAAATTACAGCCATATAAAATTATATTCATATATTAATTCATATAAAATTATTCATTCAAATCAAGATCCAAACAAATCGACACACATAGCATTTCTTCATTGTATTTTATAAGTATCTTTTAACTCACAGATCACTTCTTAATACTAAGTGCCTACAAGTTTCCCCAGATGTGGATTCTGTATCTAAAGAAAGGTTATATACAACTTGTCTATACCTTAAAACTATGAACTTCTAACTTCCAAGAGTTTTCTCCTATGAATCATTCCATAAGATAAGCTTCAGTAGAGAACATGATATTCTCAGTGTTCATATGAAAACATCAACTCAGGTGCCGCGTTAATTCTCCAGTCTTTGACTGAGTTTCCCAATAGAGGAGAGAAATTAACATTCATTCAATGTCAACAAAATGGCAGGCACTAACTACAATAAGCATGTTGCACATATTTTTTTTCAATTCCAGAAATCCTTTTATTTAACCTCTTAACCTCTGATGCTGAATCAATTGGTAGCACTATGTAATTTTAAGCACTTCACTGTTTTACCATGGTACATTTTCCTTTTTTTCTTCTTTTCCATTTTTTTTTTCTCACCCCACGGTACCCTCCCTCCCACCCATGCTCCAACCCTTCCTCCTTCTTCCTCTCCCATTCCCACTCTTATTTTTCATAAAGATCTACTTTCAGTTTACTTAATGATTGTAAAGTTAACCCTACACTAAGTAAAAGACTTCAACAAATAGTATAAAGAAAAAAAAATAAAAAAAACACTGTTCCTCAATGGAAGAGACAAGGCTGTAAACAATCATTGAATCTCAAAATGCGGTGTCCCTGCTTGCTGCCACACCTCTGTTCTTTCCATGCTGCTCCACAGTGTCCCTATTCTTTCTGTAGAATTTCCACTACAAACACCGTTCCAACTCTCCCATGGGAATGCACTTACTTGGCTGTTCTGCTATTTTCTCCTTGTCAATATTAGCACATCTTTTGCATATTCAGCCTTCTTGGAATCCCTCCTTCCATTTTTAAAGCTTGCTACATGTTGTGTAATAGATCTCACTAAGTTACTAAGTTTTAGTAACATGACTTAAGATTGCTTGTTTAATGACATTTCATAATTTAGCTAATTACTCCCTTGCATCGTGAACTCATAATCACATCAATTTTTATCTCCTAAAGTCTGTTTCAATATGCTTCCTTTATGAATATAGCCCAAGAAGATTATGAGGTAATAAAATACCATCAACCTATATTATATGCAAAATTTATATTTGTTTTCATGTCTCCCAAGACCCACACTCCCAACCTTTACTGTTTAGTAACATATATGTGTTTGATACAAGTGTTTTATAATGCTTAAGACCAATAGGAATATATCGGATGCATATAAGTAGTTGTTAACATTTTGCCTGATTCTTCAGCTACCATTATTTGGGTTTGCTATCTTGCACAGATGTATAGTTTATAATTTTGTACAGTTGCTAGAACATTGACTCCAGGTTTTTTTTGTTACTAATTATGGGTCCAGGAACTATAAAATGTGTGAAATTTTATGATGCTTGAATGTGAAACACTTAGCATGTCACAATTTCCTATGTAATGAAAGAAGACGTAGAATCTTCCATCAGCAACAAAGGAATACATTCCAAAAGCTGAGAAGACTGCATGAATCCTCTGAGTGCATTCTTGTTATACTTGTTTCCTGGAGGGGGTATAGACAGTGGAGCAAGTAGATGGCATACAAAAAGCAAGTCTGGGTCATACCTGGAAACTTCTGTGTTTAGGAAACCCTTGATCTTATCAGTGGCCTGGTGGTTACTCTGATCATCATTTATCCCAGAAAAAGACACAATTTTTATATTTTCACAAGGAAACAAATCTGTTATATTATAGAAATAGACAATACATCTGTCTTACAAGTTAGCATGTTACATAAATATACTTGAAAAGATAGTCTGAAATAAAGCCATCAGTGTCACTGGGAAAATTATTGCAGATTTGAAGTACACATGGAAACATGACTCCTACCATTTAACTGTAGATGGTGTTACTTTATTCACACTTAGTCTATTTGGCCAACAGCAGCTAGCCTTGTGAACTACTTGACAAAAAGTTACCAATCCTCTGAACTTCTCCGTGACCTCATCTAGAGGTGAAATATGATAGGATCCATATCCATTTACTATTCAATTTATTTTTTAAGACTTATTTATTTACTTGAGAAGCAGAGTTACAGATAGAGAGAGGAAGAGACAGAGAGAGAATTGTTCCATCTGCTGGTTCACTCCTCAAATGGCCCCAACTGCTGGAGCTGGGCCAAGAGCCAGGAGCTTCTTCAGGCCTCCCACATGGATGCAGGAGCCATCCTCCACTGCTTTACCAGGCCATCAGCAGTGGAACAGCCAGGACTCAAACTGGTGCCCATATAAGATGCGGGCACCGTAGGCAGAAGTTCAGCCTACTATGCCATAGCAACAACCCCTTTTCAATTTATTTTTTGAAAAAAAATTATTATTTATTTGAAAGGCAGAGTGACATATAGGGGGAGAGATAGATTGATAGATAGATAGAGAAAGAGATATCTTCCATCTGCTGATTCTGTACTCCCCAAATGGCTACCGTGGCCAGTGCTGGGCCAGACAGTAACCTGGAGCCTGGAACTCCATTTCAGTCTCCTAAATAGATAAAAGGGCAAAACTTTTTTGTCTTCTGCTGCTGCTTTCCCAGGCACACTAGCGGGAAGCTGGATTGGGATGGGGGCTGCTGGAACTCCAACCAGGACTCATATGGGATCCTGGCACTGCAGGTGGCAACTTAACCCATTGCATCATAATGCCAGGGTCCACTACTCCATTTCTTAATGGATCTCCATATAAATTTTGTAAGGGTACAATGAGCTTCTGAACCCATCCTGTGGTTGTCTCTTCTGTTACACATGTGCGATTGCAACAGACATGGTTAACTCTAGCAGAATCCTTATTTTAGTTCCTTGACCTGTGGTCTGTAAAGACCAAATGAAAGCAATAAGAGATATCTCCATATGGAAAAAATTGTAAATTAAAAGCTCTTATACATTCTTTGAGTCCTTTTGGAAATTAGTGCCACAATCAAGAACTTAAAATTTGCAGTGGTGGTGATTCCCTCCATATCCTCATTCAATTCTCTTTAATCTGTGTAGAAAACAAATAGATCTTGGGCAATAATAATGGATTATTGTAAGCTTAACCAGGTAGTGACTCCAATTGCAGCTGCTGTACCAGATGTGATTTCATTAACTTGAACAAATGAACACCTTCCATATATGTGGTTTATTGCTTTTGATTATGCAAATGTCATTTTCTCAATACCTTGCTTACAAAACCTAGCAGAACAGTTTGCTTTCCTAACTGCCAAAGCCAACAAGAATCCTTCATTATCTTACCTTGGCAGTACATCAACTCCCCATACCTATGTCATGATTTAGTTCTTAGGGGCCTTGTTGACCTTTCCTTACCATCAATGATCATGCAATTTTAGCTGTCCATCAGAAACATGATATTATCTGACATATTAAACCTAAAGCATCAAGGGTGCAGACAAATACTCCACCATCAATTGGAAGAGGTATATACTTAATCAGACCTGCATACAGCCTATAAACACAAATCAGTTGTATGAATTAGAGGCCCAAATGCCTACAGTCCCCACTCTTCTTATACAGCCTTTTAAATCGCAGCCTATGCCTATGATGTAATGGAGACTTCCCTACAATCAACAGACAGAGAAAAGACTAGTTTCTGGTTAATAGATAATTCTGCACTATATGCAGTCATCACTTAAAAGAGGAGAGTTTCAGCAATGAGACCCTTTGGAGCATACCTGAAGAAGGGTCATAAAGGGATATCTTCCCAATAGATAGAACATTGACTAGTGCATTTTGTTATCCATTTTGTTTGGAGTAATAAATGAACAGAGATGCAATTATATACTGGTTAATGGGCTGTGGCCAATGGTTTGGATGGATGGTCAGGAAATTGGAGAGAACATGATCAGAAAATTCATGACAAGGAAGAGATATATGAGTATACTTTTCCGAATGAGTAAAACAAATGAAAATATGTGTGCTATATGTGCCCCATGTGTATGCTCATCCACAGGTGACCTCAGAGAAGGAGGGCTTTAGTAATCAAGTGGATAGGATGACCCATTCTATGGATACTATCCAGCATCTTTCCAAATCCACCCATCATTACCCAAATGTTTTATTAACAATGTGGCTACTATAATGGCAGGGATGGAAATTATGCATAGGCTCAACAACATGTATTTCTGGCCTCAACATCACTGCTATACAAATGTAACTTTGTCCACTGATGAGTGCCCAGTCTGTCTGCAGTAGAGAGCAACACTGAGTACTGATATAGAACCACTCCTCTAGGTGGTCTGCCATCTACCTGGTGACAAGTTTATTACATCAGATTACTTCTATAATAGCAAGGATGACATTTTTTTCTTACTGCGAAATACACTTATTCTGGATATGTATTTACCTTCCTGGCACACAATGCAATGCTTCTGTCAAAACTACCAGACATACACTTACATATTGCCTCATCTGTTGTCATACTGGTCCACATAACATTTTTTATGATCAAGGAACTCACTTCACAACAAATGAAATGAAGCAGTAGAAGAATGCTCATGAAATTCACCAATATTTCCATGTTACCCACCATCCTGAAACATTTGACATAAAGGAATAACATTTTGAAGACTGTTTTACAGCACCATTTGTGTGACAATCCCTTGCAAGGTTGGCATAATGTTGTTCAGATAGCTGTGTATGCTTTGAATTAATATACAAAACTTATATATTCAATAGAAGTGATGAGAATAGAAATTCATTCTTTGCCTGATATCAGATGAATACTTTCAACTTTTCAACATTGAGTATAATATTAGCTTGGATTTTATGATAGATATCCTTTATTTTGTCAAAGTGTATTCCTTCTATATCCAACCTGTTGAATGCTTTTATTAAGCAGATGTTAAATTTTGTTAAATAGCCATTTTGATTCATTCTATTAATATGCTTGATTTCATGTATAAATCTGTGTATGTTTAACCTTTCTTGCAAACACACACAAACATACAGATTCTCCTTAAGTTACAATCATGTCACAATACAACGACTGTAAGTTGAAAAATTTAAGTAAAAAATTACGCTTATCATACATAGCCTAGGAAAACAGATCTCTGTAGAGTATCAGTCATTGATTCTTGTGACCGTGAGACTCACAAAAATGGGAACTGTGCTTGCTGCTGTACCCAGCATCATAAAAAAAAAGGATCCTGCCACATATTGCAAGCCTGGGAAAATATCAAAATTCAAAATTTGAACTGTGGTTTATGCCGAATGTGTACTGCTTTTGCATCAACATAAAGTTGAAACTGGTAAGTCAAATCACTCTAAGTTTTGGGACTATTACACGTGTAATAGACACACATGCACACAAAGTTACTAGCAAAGGTTTCTGGAAAATATACCTGAAAGATATGTTATTTGGTGCAATAAACATATCTTTTAATTGAAAAGGATAAATTTATTTGCTGAAAAAATTTAAATACATGGATATGAGTGATTTACAAAATATTTTCTGAAAAGTAGTCAAATGGGATTGTATCAAGCTAGGAAGCTTCTGCACTTCAAAGGAAACACTCAACAAAGTTAAGAAACAACCAACAGAATGGGATGTAATATTTGCAAACCATACATCTGGTAAAGGATTAATATCCAGAAATTATAAGGAGCTCAAGAAACTCAGCAAAACCAAAACAAACATCACAGATAAGAAATAGGCAAAGGATATGAAAAGACATTTTCAAAATATGAAATACAAATGGCAGCAGACACATGAAAAATGCTCCGAATCAAAACCTGCAATGAGGTTTCACCTCACCCAGTTAGAATGGCTTTTATTCAATAATAATAATAATAATAACACAACAACAACAAATACTGGTGTGGATATGGAGAAAAAGGTACACCAATACACCGTTGGTGGAAATGTAAAGTAGTACAGCCACTGTGGAAGACAGTATGGAGATTCCTCATAAATCCAAAATTACATGTACCATATGACCCTACCATTCACTCCTGTAAATTAACCCAAAGGAAATGAAATCAGCATATGAAAGAGTTATCTATACCCCTAGTTTATTGCAGCTCAATTCACAGTTATGAAGATACAGAATCAACCCAGATGTCTGTAAACTGATGATGACAGAAAATGTGGTATATATACACCATGGAATACTACTCACCTGTAAAATAAATAAAATCCTGTCTTTAGCAACAACTGGTATTTTGAGATTTGATTGTTATTTATAGAATTGCCTGTACTCCTGAGTACAGTACAGTGGTGTCTCTCCTTATTGTTGAATTATTTGTTTAGTGGAGGATTTAGCTTGTGAGTATAAAGTAAATGGAAAGTATGTCATCACAAAAATTAAAAGAAAAATAACAATGGAAAGAGAGGAGAGAGTGGGAACAAGGGGTGGAGGAAGTGAGGGTGGGAAGTATCATTATATTATTAAAACTGTATAAATGAAATACATGAAATCTGTTCCTTTTATATAAATAAATAATTAAAAAGAGAAAAATGTGTATCATGAATAAACATGCAAAGGATTTCAAGAATGTTTTGCACCAAACTAAACTTATATTTTAATTTTATATTTCCATTACCTTCATATTAATCTCCATGTATAATTACACAGCCAAATGGTGGATTTAATACAGTTTTGCTGCCTTGTCCCTCGATTTAAATTATTCAAAGCTTTAAAAACTTTATACAGGTTATTTTCTGCAGGTTTGTTTTCATAACATCTCTCAGAAAGGTTAAAGATGCTTTCAAAAATTATTTTATTAACTGAAATTTGCCAGTTTAGTAGGTTCATGTGCCTGAGTTCCTCTAACAAATAAATATCCAAAATTCAGTTTTCTATTACAAGAGAAACCTGAACACATACAATGCCTTGTCTGCTAACTTGTCCCTTCTCTGAGACTGTCCTGTGTATTTTATATCTTTTTACTCATTTTTTGTGTGTGTCAATCAGAAGCCAGGAGCCAGGAACTCCATCTGTATATCCAAGTGGATATTAGAGATCTAAGTACTTCAGCTTTCATCTAATGCTTCCCAAGATGCATTATTAGCAGGAAGCTGGATCAGAAGTAGAGGAGTTGGGATGGCTTGAACTGGCACTCTGATATGAGATGCAGAAATCCCAAGCAGCAGCTTAACCTGATGAGCAACAATACCCACCATTTTTTATCTCTCTGATGGATAATGAGGTATTCCTGGTAGAGGTTAAAGACTGACACTTTGATTAAGAAGCAATTCTCTGATAAGAAACATTTCTAGGATGTATGACTTTAGATTTATTTACCTCTCTGTGAAATAAAGCTATGAGGTAAAAAGTTTGTGTTTAAGGCATGTTCATATAGATGTACTACAATAAGAAAATCTGATGCTTGAAACCGTATTTATGAAATGAAGAAAAGAGAGTAAGTTAGGTGAAATTATTCTTTTCGTAAAGACTCAAAGGTTTTATCAATATTATTATAAATCCTGATCCATAGGGCATATCTAGATGTAATACATAGATATTTTTGGAATTACATATATTATGACTAACAGTTTGAATCTGTATAAATTATGACCTGGTATATTATTACTTCAAAACACAAACCTAATTACCATTCACTTATTCATTGTCTATTATGTAGAAAAATTATACTAAGTACGTTATAGTAGTGTTCTTTGTGTGTATCTTAAAGTAAAACTATTAACCTCGTATTAAAGATGGAAAAACTAACTCAGATAAATTAACTAATAATCCAAAAATCATGCAACTGTTAAATGGTGGAAACATGAATCAAACTATAGTTTCATCCCCAATTGCCTATACAACTGTTGCCTTCTGTAAATATTATTTCTAATTGTCCATCCTTTATGCTTCCACTGCATTGACTAGTTTGGTACATAACAATTTCTACTTTGCTAGCTTTGTGTGCAAAATTGCCTTCCTCTGGAATACTGTTACCCCTCTCTCTATGGTCCAGACTCAAATAGTAAATCTTAAAGCTTTCTTCAACTTCCTGTCCTAAAATTTGCTCACGTTCTGTTTTTATCACAGAATTTTGTTGAACTTTTCTCTTATGAAAGATCACATTATGCCTTAGAGCCGTTATCTTTATCCATGCCTTAGTTTCCCAAGTAGCCTGATAATGACATTAATCAAATTTATTAGTGCTTTACACATATGTAATGCTTTAAGTTCATTATTTCTTTCAAAGAAGACTCTTTAATCTTAAATAATAGTGGCCAACACAAGAGTGTAAATTTGAAACTGAAATACTGTGCTATGTTTTGCTCTGATTTATCATATATTTTATTCTTTTTAGATAATTTTGAATGTTCTGAAATCATAACACAAAACCCTCTCTATTATCTATTTGTACCTGTCAGTTTATCTGCTTCTTTTCTAGTTTCAATCAGCTGGGACCTTCTGGAATATTAATTTGTAGTATTAATTTAGCCTTTAGCAGTTTGAATGTACCTACAAAATCAATGATGGGTCATAATTGGCATTTATAAATTATGGCCATAGGACATGGCTAACCAGTTTCCCAGTATCCACATCTCTACTTAAGTTCATTTTCATTCCTTGACACCTATGCTAAAATTCTCATTTGCTGGTTAAACTATTATTTCCCTATGGAAACAAATGTCTGCAAAAGAAAATCAACTGCTTCTTGAGGAAAGAAAAAAAGAAGCAATGGGGACAGTCCTTAGAAAGAAAATAAATTAATAAAATTGCACCTAAATTCGAGAAAGATGGAAAGGATTTCACGGCAGCTTATACCTTTGGCCAACCTAACTCATGTTCTACATAGAAATAAGAAAATATAATTACTCTTGTTAATTTTATAGAAAACAGCTGATTGTGAAGTGTTAGGTAAAACATTAGGTCTGAAATGGGTATTTACATTATAAAATATATTGTATTTGATGGGGAGAAGCATTTGTTATGTTGCAACTAAGAATTTCATGGAGGCCTCAAAATTCAACTCTTCTTCCCAACATTTTCAAGTAAAATCTTTAATTGTTATGTAATGTATTTTCATATAACCAGACTGCATGTGAGCAGGGTAAAGTGACAAGGTCTGCACTCTACCATACTTCAATATTTCAACACAAACATCACAGTTTACTTTGACTTTTTATGACTTCTTATCTTGTTTATTTATGAGTTATCCTTCTTCAAGTTTTACTTCCCTCCTTTGAATACCTTAGAGATTAACATTTTTTAAATTGATAAATTTCATTTCTTTTTTCTCAGAGATGTGCAAAGTATTGCAGCTTTTTTAAAATACTAGCTATAGAAAACAGGATAAATGAAGCACTTTTCTAGCTTAGCTGCATTTTTATGCTTTATTTTTTGACTTATCTAGAATTACTTATGATTGGATTTTCATGAGCATGTGTATTGTTTAAAAATATTTCAATGCAAGACAAGGCAAGACACCTTTAAGTTCTCCATTCTTTAGCTACTGCCCACTAAAGTATATCCATTCTTTAGTTAAGTCACAAAAATATACTGCAGTATGTATAGCATTAAGAGAAATCATTGATTTCTAACTACATATTGTGTCTTTCTGCCACACAGGTTATTGAAAATCAGAAAGAATTATACTTATCCACATAAATTCTATATTGGAAGTAGTATTTTTATGCTTAGTACAGTGAGTTATTTTATTAAATTTATTTCATTGGGTTTTTAAAAAATTTCTATAATCTAAATCCTGTAATTTGGTTAAATCTTAATAGTTAACAATGTAATTTACAAAAGGTATATAAATATGTCCTAAAGAAGATGAGGAAGAAATGCAACTCAGAACACTGTGCTCTTCTATTCTTAGGACTAGGCCATGTATGTGAGTATGGTAATGTGTGTATTGATTATCTGTTATAAACAGATAATCAAGGATAATCTAGTTTATCATATATTTAATCTCTATTACTTATGAGTAGTTGTACTATATTCTTAGATACAATGTTCTCTTCAAAACAGAATTCATACTCTGTTGTCCCAGCTGACATGCATCAGTGCTATACATATATATGCCAAACAGCACTGAGAACAATGCATGATACATAATAGGTACTGAATAAAAATTCATGTATGCTTCTCCTTTTCCAGGATCTTGAACATGGAAGCTTCTTTGGACTCTGATTTCCTTCTCTCACATCTTACCTTTTACTCTCACACATCAGCTGGCAATATGTGCTGACAATCTCATCAGTTTACTTCTTCAGCTCAAACTTCTGTTCCAAATTGCCACGTGTCTTCATCTGCAAAGGCATACCTCAGATGCTCCTCACATTCCAGATGCCTCCGTTAGAGAATTCATTATCTTCAAACTCATTTCATTCTAGCTTCACTATAAACTTGGTGTTTCCTGGCTTGTTCCTCATCTTAGTAAATGATATCGCCATTCACCCAGCTGAAATGCTTGTGTAGCAAATTGATTTTACAGTGACCCTGTAGTCTCCATCTCCTGGTACTCATCTCTTTCTGGAATGCCTCTTGTAAAGTATGGGTAAGAACTGTGGCTTATTTCGGATAGAACGTGGGTAAAGGTGATGGGATGCCACTCCCATGATTGTCACATTGTTTATGCCTCTGTCTTGCCACTGCACTGTAGAAATTCTCCTTTGCTACGTTTGAAAAGTCCACATAGTAAGGAACTGTATGCGGCTTCTAAGGCTATGGTGAATTATTGGTACAATGACAGTTAAGTCAGACCTGGAGAGGATTTTATTAAAGAAATTATGGGGAAGAAATCCAGGGAATGTGATTTCATGCTAGACTGTGAAGTGCATTGCTTTGCCATATGAAGGACAATTTTTTTTACCATGAAAAATGGTATATTTTTTCAAACAGTAATTGCATAATGATAATTAAATGTAAACCCTTTTCTAGGCACTGGAGATATAGCTGACAAAAAGCCTCAGGAGCTTACATTTGTAAGCAGGGAGTTATTTAATGAGTAAATCAGCACATAAAGGAGATCACATCTGGATTTCAGAGTAACTAAACAAGGAAAGAGATTCTACGAGAAGAGCGTGGAGCTGGGAGAACCAGAATCCATTTCCAGTAAATGGTGAATTAATACAATATTTTTAAAATATCATTTAGGAAGAGGATAGGTCAATGTGGCGGTGCAAGAAATATAGCTGCTTATCACAAATGAGCATGACACTAGGCACATGGTAGGGCATCAGATGTCTGCCGATTTGAATCCAGCTCTTGTTCTGATCACAACCAACTGCAGTTAAGCTAATTGGATCAGGCTTATTTATGCACAGTTCTTTGACTGATCTTTTCAAACAAGTGAAGTTTGATTGGTCCATTAATTTGACAGCTCCTTCTCTGAGGTAATAGTTTTTAATTTAAGAATCTGCAGGCAGTGTGTTAGCATTATTAGAATAGTACCCCTTCTGCTACTTGGAAATACAATCTGTCCGGAGAGCAGCTGCGTGTCTTCATTGAAAGAAACGGGTTTATATAAATGTTGAAACTTTCTTACTTGGCTGCCAGTTTTTGTTCTCTATCTGCTAATGACAACCTTATCTGAATTTGTAAGACCTCTTTTTAATTTTTTTCAGGACAATGTTTAGAGTAATGTTTTCAAAGCAAGTTACATGTATGACCTATATAAGCTGTTGTATACATATTTTATACTTTCTAAATTGATGTCAGGACTGGGAAAAGAAAAAGAGATGAGAGAGCATTCTATTGGAGAATATTAGCATATTGGAAAATAATGAACACTATACAAAAAGTTACCTGAACAGACAATATAGTTACCTTATTAAACTGTGCACAGTCACTTGAAAATTTCAGTGCACTGTAAAATTTTTAATTTTGATCTCTTCTAAGTGTTGGCATGGACAAGACCCATTTTTATGCTGCCTTAATCTAAAGTGGGTTTTTGAATTGACTTTAAATGCTGCTACTAGGCTGATAAAACACAATACACTTTAAAACATGAATTCTCTATTGTCTGTAACATTCAAGATTGACTTGTAAGGAAGATAGAGTATTTCTATTAGCACTACACTTATTTCCAGTTCGGAGGGCCAGTAAGCACTATAGTTGACAGAATTTAGTTTGTCATTGATGGAGCTCCTGCCATTGCCATTTTGAGAATTATTTTGCAAAATTTGTTAGATCTAACTTACTGAATTGCCTGCATTCATTCAATTATATAATTCTGCTATCTTTGTTATTAAAAAAACCATTAAAAACACTCCTATGTATATGAGTTATGTTATTTTCTCTTAGGTTATTGTTTCCTAAACTAGTATCCTCCATAAGTAGAATACTTTATAGTCATGTGTTATCATATTTTTCATGAGGACACACTACTTTACATTTCATCACATTTGATATAAAGATCCATTTATTCCTTTAAACAAAAAAATCCTTTTTTTTGGAAATTATATTGGGGGAATAGATAAAACATAATCCAAACTACAAAGAAGTAATGTAATGTATATAGAAGTAATATGTATATAGAATAATGTAATATATTACATTATATTATATATGCTTATATTTGCATACTTATTTATATGCTTATATACTTCTATATACTATAGTACATGGTATATATACTATATATTACATAATATAGTATAATGTAATGTATATAGCGCATTTGAAGATAATAAGAAAATAAGTAACATTATAAGAGTGGACTCATTCATAAAGAGACTTTAAGAAAAGACTTGAATAAAATGAGTTAGTGAGTCATGCACATATATAAGGGGAATGTACCCCTGGCAAATAGAAAGCCAGTTCAAATGTCTTAAAGCAGGAGCATGCTTAATGACTTGGAAGGACTGGAGTGAAATGAGGCCAGAGAACCTGAAGAGCTGTGTGCAAGGAGGAAAGGAATAGAAGGTCAAAGAAATGAGTTCAGATGTTTAATTAAGGAATAGGCAGGACATATCTGTCTCCCATCCACTGGCTGACTACCCAAATTCCCTCAGTGGCCAGGACAGGATTAGGCCAAAGTCTGAAGCCAGGAAGAGGATCCAGGTGTGCCATATAGAGATCCAAGTAATTGAAACATCGCCACTGACTCATAAGGTCTGATTATCATGGTGGGAAATGAGACTCCAACCCAGGCACTCAGATAAAGGGTATGGGTATCTCAAGCAATGTCTTAACCACTAAGCCAAATTCTTCCCTCAGGAATGTTTTCTATGTATACATCCAACAAGGCATGGGCAATTTGTACAATCACATGAATTAATTTGATTGTCAATATTGATCAAATAATCCATTATTTATGTTTTATTTTATAGACAGAGTTGAAAATTTCAAGTTAGCACTAGTGTAATAAATTAGATACATGGGATGTTGAATGCTCCATTTGCAGAGTTAAGCTAAGGAAGACACTATTAGGTGGTGAACAGAAGAGTGGCTCCTTGCTTTTTTTTTTTTTTTTTTTTTGATTTTTGTTTTTGTAATTACTACCAGAAAAAACTTAAGGTCATTTCAACAACACATCAGAATGATTTGTTGAGATAGGAACAGTTGAATCTCTGCCAAACAGTCTTATGTCTTTATTAAGATGAAATACAAGTCCTGTCTTTGAATGCAAGTTTCTAAAATAAATTATATTGATCAGACTGTAGTCTTTACACTTATATTCTTTGGTAATCAAACTTTAAAATGTCTCTAGAAATTAAAAAAAATCACCTTTCCTGTTTTTGGTTCAAGCAATTAATTCTTTTTTTTTTATTTTTATTTTTGACAGGCAGAGTGGACAGTGAGAGAGAGAGACAGAGAGAGAAAGGTCTTCCTTTGCCGTTGGTTCACCCTCCAATGGCCGCCGCTGCAGCCGGCGCACCGCACTGATCCGATGGCAGGAGCCAGGATCCAGGTGCTTTTCCTGGTCTCCCATGGGGTGCAGGGCCCAAGCACTTGGGCCATCCTCCACTGCACTCCCTGGCCACAGCAGAGAGCTGGCCTGGAAGAGGGGCAACCGGGACAGAATCCGGCACCCCAACCGGGACTAGAACCCGGTGTGCCGGCGCCGCAAGGTGGAGGATTAGCCTATTGAGCCACGGCGCCGGCCAATTCTTGTACACTAAAAAAATATTTCGGCTTGTGATATAATACCCTGAAAACGGACCTAAATACTCTTCACATTTATTTCACTTGTTTGTGCTCGTTTATACCATATCCTATATTTAAAGTAGTAATTTATTTATTTTAAAGTTATGAAATTAAAATTTTTACAAGATAAAACTTTCTTTTTCTTTAAGATTTATTTGAAAGGTAGAGCATTAGGATAAGAGGAGTAAGAAAGAGATCTTTCACCTGCTGATTGACTCCCCAGATGGCCACAACAGGCTGAAGCCAGTAGCCAGGAATTCCATCTGGATTTCTCACATGAGTTTTAGTGCCATCTGAAACTGTCATCCCCCACTGCCTTCCCAGGTGTATTAGCAGGTAGCAGTATCCAAAGCTGAGCAACCAGGATCTGAACCAGCCCTTTGACATGGGATGACAGGTGGTTTAACCTACTGTACCACAATAGCAGCCCCCAAATTTGCTTTTACATTGCATTCACCAATATTAAAACTTTAGTCTAGTCTTTGGATGACCTATACCTCTTAAGAGAAGAAAATATGCATGGAAATCTATGCTTAGAGCTAATAAAATACGGACAAAGAAATTAAATAATATGTACTCATTTTCTGTGGTGTATGAAAGATTAGATTGGTCCATGGGGGCACAATTATATCTTGTGATTGTCCATATTACATTTTTTAAAATATAAAGCACTTATGCCTAAAAGTGAGATAACTTAGACTTGGAGATGGTTCAACTATTCACTGGTCTGAATCAGTACTTCCCAACTGTAAATTAAAAGATTGTACTAGATAGTGATTTGAAAACCTTTCCAGGAGGTACAAAGAACTTCTTCCAGGGCTGTTGCTGGAGTTAGGGCAATATGGGGCGAAAATGGATGCACAAGCTGTATACTGTGCTGTGGAGGAAGATTTCCACAGTGAGATGGATTTGAAAATTGTTGTAGATGGTGTATCTCCAGAACTATTCATGTTTGTGTTCAACGGTTCTAAATAAATGAATAAATTTTAAAGTCAATCCTTAATAAATAAAGCTTAAAAAAGAATGCATTAAAGTTTCAGAGATATTAACAATCTTTTAAAATACTCACACACTTGTTAATTAAAAGCTGAAGCTTTTCATTATATATTGAATGGTCACAGAGGGCATGTTTTAGAGTGTATTATAAACATCGAATTACAAAAATTAAAAATATTCCATATCATTTAAAATATATCCAGTAGTTTCTATGTATCAAGATAATTGAACACACTCCTTATCTATTAAAAAGTATGTAAAAATTATGTATTAAAACTGTCAAAAAATTTAACATTGCTATTTTTAATCTTTTAATGCGTAGAGAATTTATCATAGGAATTTATACTATTGTGATAGATTGTATGCTTAACCTTTTATTGAACATTAGTACATACTCACTTGGTGTATTTTCATTTAAAAGTTTCCTGTGGTCATGCTTTCTTTTGGGTAAAAAATAAATTCAAACTTGAGGTAGGATTACATTTATTCAATGGTATAAAGTTAATCAAAATAATTAACATTACACACTGATACTTATGTGAAATGTATTTATTAAATGAGTTCACAAAGTACAGCTTATGGATTACAATGGCTTCCACCCATAACGTCCCTCCCACCAGCAACCCTACCCTTTCCCATTCCCTCTCCCCTTCCATTCACATCAAGATTCATTTTCGATTCTCTTTATATACAGAAGATCAGTTTAGCATACATTGAGTAAAGATTTCAACAGTTTGCTCCCACACAGAAACATAAAGTGAAAAATACTGTTTGAGTACTAGTTATAGCATTAAATCACGATGTACAGCACACTAAGGACAAAGATCCTACATGAGGAGTAAGTGCACAGTGACTCCTGTTGTTGACTTAACAAATTGACACTCTTGTTTATGGCATCAGTAATCACCCTAGGCTCTTGTCATGAGCTGCCAAGGCAATGGAAGCCCCCTGAGTTCACCGACTCTGATCATATTTAGACAAGGCCATGGTCAAAGTGGGAGTTCTCTCCTCCCTTCAGAGAAAGGTACCTTCTTCTTTGATGACCTGTTCTTTCCACTGGGATCTCACTCGTGGAGATCTTTCATTTAGTTTTTTTTTTTTTTTCCCCCAGAGTGTCTTGGCTTTCCATGCCTGAAATTCTCTCATGGGCTTTTCAGCCAGATCCGCATGCCTTAAGGGCTGATGCTGAGGCCAGAGTGCTGTTTAGGACAATAATAATGTTTCAATGAGTTTGAATGTAGAAAATATTAATATATGTTAGAATTGAGAGCTATTCATTCTGTCAAGTAATTTGTGTCTATGTGTATGTGTGTGTTTTTGTTGAGTATATATTAGATCTAAAATTTTATTTGTGTAAATGACAAGATAGGAAAAGAATTTTGTTTCAGTAATGTCTCTCACTCACTTGAACTTCTGCTTTATACCCCTGTGGTGCATCCCCCCTTGAGAGGCCTCCTCCTGCTGGAACCCTGCCTTGGCTTCCTTTCCCTACCCAGCCCCTACTCAGCTTGAAGAAGCCAGAGTGGTCATAGTTCCATACCCCCTAAAATAAGTTGGGGTCATTTCTTCTAGGGGAGAGAATGTGAGGAGTCAGGTTATTAGGCAGTCAGGTTGGTCCCCATGAAAACCCGAGAGTGCAAAATGCTTGCTTCTCCTAAAAGTTATCTTTAGCAAGATCAAAGTGCTGAATCTCACTGCATGTTTCTCCCCAAAATTGCTTTTAGCAAAAGTGCCAGCCCCACTCCTTGGGAGCTTCCAATATTATCGTGAAAATAGCAAGGAAGTGATGATTCCACCCTCACAAAGGCTCTTTTGTTTTATGGAGCAATCCAGACAGGGCAGATAAGATTACAAATTAGATCTTTTGATGGGTTTTGTCCCTGTCAAGTTTTTATTGTTTTCTATTCTTCCCCAATATTGTGCTTAAAAACTCCACTACCACCAGCCCCTTCAGGTTTTGCCTCTCTTGGAGCCCCCAACCTGACCACTGCACCAGGAGTTCTGACTTAAATAAATCTTGCTTTTCTCTCTGGAAAAAAAAAAAAAAACAACAACACATTTATCAGCTCTTATCTGGCTTAGGTTCTCCTTCAGTGTGCAATGAAATTGAAAGGAAAGAATCAGAAACCACATGGATTGCAAAGAGTATGTAACCCAGTGGTAATTTGATTAGCATTCTTAACAATTTCTGTGTTTCAAACTTGAATCTATGTTTAGTGATTTGGAGCTGCTATTGACAACTCAAAAGCAGCCTTTCCTTTGTAATGTGGGAGAGACAAGTGTGAAAAGGAATATTAAAAAGGAGATCTCTCCTAGTGCCTATGCACAAGGTACATCCAGGAAGATCAGGTTTTTGTTTTAAAGATTTATTATTTATTGATTTGAAAGGCAGAGCAACAGAGAGAGACATACAGAGAGAGATCTGACATTGGAGGATCTCTTAGATTCCTTCTAGTTTTTATAATCTTATGACCTCTTCAGAGTTATATTATAGATTAAAATCCTAGAATTCCATTGCAATGAAGACTCAAGAAGTATTTTTTTCACTAAAGCAAATATGGAGACTACCATTTAATATTTTCTTTGTCTTTACATTAGATTAAACCTCTGTAAATAACAGTATCCTTCAAATCATTTATTGTTCTTCTCATGTGTATCTGATTGAAAACTGAACTTGAAAATTGAGTTTTCCAGTTTACTTGTAAATGGATCCAGAGCAAATCAGCCCTGTTTCATGCCTCTTGCCTACTGAGAAATTGAATTGACTTGAACAGAAACACATTAAAATGTAACATGAGAGGAATATAGGAAGACAGGAGAAGTGGCATGATAATTACCATAGAGACATTATATTGACCCTGCTATTAGTTTTTCATGTCACTAGCAAAACTGAGATGCAAGCTCATTAGAGTAAATACAAAGACTTAGTTTTATGTGTTACAATTATATTGTTCTAGTTTAGGAAAGAAGCGTGGCATAGCTACATGGAATCTGTGCAGAGCTCTTTAGGTAATTAACTCCAGCAGTGACACCATATTTCTAGATAACAAGGATCATACAATTTTCACCTAAGGGCTCCAGACATTTGGCTTCCTCAAATCAAGACTATAGTGCTGGGGACTACTTAATCTATGAATGCACTGTGGCACTCTTAGCTCTCATTCCTAAATCTCTTGAGTGGCATGAAGAGTCTTTCACTGTCCTTATAAATATACAATAACATCACCATGAAATGAGGTGGCTGGCTTCATCTGTCAGAATTGGATGCTTACATGCTGGCAGAATGCTTTCCTCAAATCTTCAGTCCTCATATGTACTTCATGAAGTTTCAATGGATATTTGTAAAAGGTGGGAAAGGGGTAGACTGTGGAGAGAAGGGAGGGAGGACATTATAGATAAATTATATATATGTATATGTATTATATATATAATGTATATGTAGAGAGAATGTGTGTGTATAGCAGAACATATAGGTATAAATGTATGACATCATTTATAAAAGGGTACACTCTTGAAGAGTAATTAAAATATATTGTGTATGTATATATATGTATATATACATATGTAAGTGCACACATATATATGTATATTGCCATACAAGAGAGAGAGATAGACAGAGACAGAGTGAGAGGGTGATGGGAGTAAGAGAGAGAGAGAGAGAAAATTAGAGCAAACTTCTCATAACAGTAACTCATTTTTGGCTTTTAAATTCCATGAAATTAAAAGCAACCCAAGGACAGGGGACCTATTTTCTTCAACATTTTTTATAATTAGTCGTGTTTACTCTGTGTCTGATTCAGATTAAAACATAAATAGATGGGGCAGGCGCTGTCTCTGCAGGTTAGGTCATGCCTTGCAATGCCTGCATTCCATATCGGAGTGCTAGTTTGGGTCCTGGCTGCCCCACTTCAGATCCAGTTTCCTGGTAATACACCAAGAAAGGCAGTAGATGATGGCCCAAGTACTTAGGCCACTGCAAACACGTGGGAGACTAGGAATGAGTTCCAGGCTCCTTGATTTGGCTGTTGAAGGCACCTGGGGAGTGAATCAGTGACTAGAAGCTCTCTCTCCCCCTCTTCTGTCAGTCTGCCTTTTAAATAAATAAATAAATAGCTGTGGGATGTGAATAAGCACGTATGTGTGGGCACAGTTTGGAGTTCTAAAATTCTCTGGAAAGATGAGTTGTGCTTTCATTAGGAGCCCAAACTAGTGCTTAGTGATTTCTTTGTGAGTTGTTCAGGAATGTAATTAACCCCCAAACACAATAGGGTCAACATCAAATGAGCCTTTGGTCAAAAATTATCAAAAATGTCCCTAGGGTCAAAGAGAACTTTGTTGGAATTCCAAGTTCATTGCTTATTAGCTTTGAGACTTTGGGAAAGATACCCAACCTCTATGCACTTCAGTTGTCACATTGTATAAAGGTCATATAAGGGTTCTTAAACATTGGCTTATTGTGAAAAGTATATTGCACAGGACATGTACAATATTCTTTATATTTATGGATGCAAAGATACAGGTCAGTGCAATTTCGGTTGATCTTTACCAGAAAGGTATTGAAGAAGAAAGGGGTTATCCCTTTGCACAGTTTTGGAACTCTGTAGTAATAAAGCTAATACAGGTTTTCTGGTAAGATAAATCTGGATTGATTTCCTAAATATACTACTTGAAAGCTGTCTGACGCTGAGCAAACTCTTTAAGCCTTAGGATTCTCATGTCCCTCTCTATAAAATGGGTTAATAATATAATACTCAGCAAATATTTAATGTAATGATGTACCAGACACAATTCCAAGAGTTTTATGTGTATTTCCTCATTTAATCCTCTTAGCAATCCAAACAAATAAATATAGTGTCATCATTCTTCCTTTTTTTTTTTCTTTTTTGACAGGCAGAGTGGCCAGTGAGAGAGAGACAGAGAGAAAGGTCTTCCATTGCCGTTGGTTCACCCTCCAATGGCCACTGTGGCCGGCGCGCTGCAGCCGGTGCACCGCGCTGATCCGATGGCAGGAGCCAGGTGCTTCTCCTGGTCTCCCATGGAGTGCAGGGCCAAGGGACCTGGGCCATCCTCCACTGCACTCCGGGCCACAGCAGAGAGCTGGCCTGGAAGAGGGGCAACTGGGACAGAATCCGGCACCCCGACCAGGATTAGAACCCAGTGTGTCGGCGCCGCAAGGCGGAGGATTAGCCTATTGAGCCACGGCGCCGGCTGTGTCATCGTTCTTCATATTTACTCGTTGAGGTTATAGCCATTATGTTAATTTCACAATTAAGAGAATACCTTCAAAGAAAATACAAGAATTGCATTTGATCTTCAACTTCTTATGTCTTCATATGTATGAGGCATCAAAAAGTGTTTGGAAACTGTGAAATGGTTAATAAATGTATGATGATTTGAGTCTGTAGGTGGCTGAAAGAAATCCAGCATGTAAAATTTGTAATAGTTTGGTGAGTAGGGCCTGAAGACTGTAATAAATTTCTGAAATCCAAAATCTTATGAGAATGAGGATGAGGTAGAGTATGTGGGAGGGTAGAGTTACCAATTTAGCAGCTGATAAATATATAACCCTTTATAAAGGAACTTAGTGATTCCACATGCAGCCTTCTGCCAAGAGGACAAATTGAACAATTTAAAATCTGTGGATAGTGTACTGAAAATTACCCTAGAAATCTGACTGTTAGAATTTCAAGACTTGGATACTTTGTCTCTATAACTCTAAAAAAAAAAAAAAAAAAAAAAAAAAAAAAAAAAAAACCACTTCTTTACTTTCAGCCATTGGGCAAAAGACACTAAAAAAAAAACTACAAGCTGTCAATATTTTTTCTGTTTAATCAACTTTTTCTTATTAGGGAAATATGAAGAAAATATTTCAAATTCTCCAAACAAAATATAAGAAGAATTCAGATGACATAGTGGGATCTTGAACTGACCATTTTGTTTCCTGCATCAGAGAAAAATATTGTATTTCTCTGGGATAGATGTTATAAATAAGTCTTCCACATTTAATATGGTATGTTTTTCTTGCAAGCTGATTCACATTAAGTTATGCTAGTACATGCATTACAATTTAACATATTTTTCAAGAATTATCTCAGTAATCCATTAATATTTTTTGTTTGTGATGTTATTTATATTGCTGTTGTTGCTTCTGTTTATATTGCCCTGATTCGCACCCGGATAAAGTAATTGAACCCACAGAGAGATGAACTGACCTAGTTATAGAGTTATAATCTATTTAGGGAGATGAGACGTATATACATAACTGGGTGGCATAAGACCAGTTACTCTGCTCAAAGTAACAAAGTTCAGTGAATGAACGCGATAGTGCTAGCAATCCCGTTCTTGGATTCAAATTAAAAATTGATTGGCTCAGTTAAGAATAAGACAGTTTATAAATGACATCTCTAGATGTTACACCATGGTTTATAAAGAAACATGTGGGAATTTTGTTGGGCCCCTGCCACCCATGTGCAAGACCAGATAAATCTCCTGGTTCTTCTTTTCAGCCTGGCCCAGGGCTGGCTATTGTGGCTATCTGGGGAGTGAACTAGCTGATGGAATCTCTCTCTGAATATTTTTCCCTCCCATCCTCCCACCCTCCCTCCTTCTATGTGACTTCGACATTCAAAATAAATGTCTTTTTAAAAAAAGACAATAATATCCATACACACTGACTGTTCAGAAAACCATATTAATTATGTAAAGACCTAGTTATTTTGATACTACTTACTGATCTGGATAAAACCTATTGATTTAGTTATTTGGAAAAGACAGCTATCTTCCACCCTATGTAATTGCCCCCCCCTTAATTAAATCTAGTTGTATTTTCTCTACATTTGTTCAACAGATATTTATTCTAGTGTGTACTGTGTAACAGACACAATCCTAGATTTTCGAAACCTGATACTAAAAAGACCAAGATGGATCATTTTGTCACTGAACACAAAATCTTATGAGGGAGGCAGATAATTTATAGATATGTATGAAAGAGCCTGCTGATAAACTGGGTGTGGGGGGATGGCACCACATTTCTCACTTGAGCAACTGGGTGGAGAATGGTGCCATTTGCTGAGAATGAGTATTCTGAAGAAAGAGCAGTGTATTTTTGTTGTTGCTTTGATATTCAAGCTTGATAAGCTAATAGTGATAGCTTCTGTTTTAGGTGTGTTGCTATTTAGAGTTTGTGGGAAATCCAAGGAAAAATGTCTTAGTAGGTTGACATGCTGACCTGCATCTATTCATTATTATTTTTCACTATTATAAGGTGAACAAATTTCATATATACAGATTTAAGAGTATAATGATACTTCTCACCTTACTAACCCTCTCCCAGTCACTCCAACACTCCCTCCTTCTTCCTTTTTTATTTTTCTTTTAATTCTTACAATGACACACTTTAAGTTTACTTACAAGCTAAACCCTCCACTAAATAAATAATTCATCTTACCCTCTTCAATTATCTTATCTATTGGGTATTCTACTACGTTTACATTCTTTCTCCCTACTTTTTTTCTCCTTAGTAATTAACATATATTTTACAAACTTAACAAATGAGAGAGACACACATATCCTGTCCTAGGATCTCTGTTGATATACTGCCCACATCCTATCATTAGGATATTAATTCAATTTATGTATATGTTGCATATATTAAGGACATTGTGGATTACTAGAGATTAAATGGTAAATAAGATCACCATGAGTCATTTCTTTATAATGTTTCATACAGGCAGTGAACAAATAATTACAAGGAATCTTCAGAAAATTTATTAGGAAATGTATATTATGAAAAACATATGCAAGAATATCAAATATGTTTATAGACCAAGTAGATTTATCTTTTAATTCAATTTTCCTTGAACTTTTGAAGTACTCTTGTATCTGTTACTAAAAGTAAACAACACAGGGGCCAGCACTGTTGTGTAGCAGGAAAAGCCACCACCTGCAGTGCTGGCATCCCATACGGGTGCCAGTTGGAGTCCTGGCTGCACCACTTCTGACCCAGCTCTCTGCTATGGCCTGAGAATGCAATTGAAGATGGCCCAAGCACTTGGGCTCCTATATCTGCATGGGAGATCCGGAAGAGTCTCCTAGCTCCTGGCTTTGGATCAGCCCAGCTCTGGCCGTTGAGGCCATCTGGGAAGTGAACCAGCAGATGGAAGACCTCTCTCTCTCTCTCTCTCTCTCTCTCTCTCTCTCTCTTCCTCTGCCTCTCTGTAACTCTGCCTTTCAAATAAACAAATACATATTTTTAAAACTTCCTTTTCTAAAATAAAAAAGTATACAACATTTATGAAACTGGAAGTCATTATGATAAGTGAAACAAGCCAGGCCCAGAAAAACAAGTGCTACATGATCTGACTAGGGTAGAATTCAAAACCATTGATCTCATAGAAGTTAAAAGTATAATGGTGGTTCCCAGGGAGAGAGGACAGTAAGGAGGAGAGATTTTGACTGAGTACTAAGTTGTAGTTAAATACATATGTAGTTCTGAGATTCTATTCATAGTAAGGTGACTACAAATGATTTATGGTGGTTTTGTGGAAGGAGAAAACTTCATGACTAGATGCCATCAATTCGGGCAGGGACTTGTGTCCTGGTGCAACTGATGATCCCTTTTACCTTGGTGTTTCAGAATCTAACCCATACTGTAATGACCATCATCAATCATGGAGGTCACCAGTTAACAGGGTCTTCTGACCTGTATGAATACCTAGAGTCAGTAGGAGTCCCTAGAGGTGCCCCTAATGAATTTAAGGCTCAAAACCAAATAGAAGTGGGATTCTAGTCTTCTCTCCTCTGGTTAGCAACCATTAATTAAAATGTTGATTGGATTAATTGTATTTACTGTATTCAACAAAGGTTTATTAATTATATCTTTGATGTCCTTGAAAGAGTGTCCATGCAACTTAGCACCACGAGCAGGATAACTTGGAAAAATTGAATGGTTCTAGACATGATGCAGGCAGAAAAAAGTGGTGTCTGTGTAGAGTTGGGAGGGAAATATTGTACTTTTATTTCCAATAGTGCTGTACCCAATGGATCCATTACCCAGAGCATTACAAGGCCTAAAGGCCCTGTGTAATGAATTAGTTGTAGTCCTTAATATATCATAAAATCTAAGAGGATAAGCTTTAATCATTGCAAAAAATAATTTCAATTGAAGTACATGAAAAGTGTTCTCTTTATATTAATAAAATTAAAAATATATATAACTTAAATATGATGTGAAATAAACAATATTTGATGTAAATTCAATGTTAAATGATAGGAAAATAAGATAGCAAAGAAAGAAAGATATACATATATACTCATAACACAATAAGAAGGAAATATTCAAGACAAATTAATGTTCATTGTTCTCTTACTGACTACATGGTTATAACTATTATTTACAACTGCATGCTTCTACTATCAGTTCTGTACTTTCTTTGCCTTCAGCAAGAACATCAATAAGCTGTGGCTCTTTACCTGGTTTGGGTGACCCAAGCTTTCATTCCTAAGGAGTCTTGCCCAATCATAGTCCTGCCTGGATTGTTTTATTGTTGTCTCACGCTGACCTTAGACTTACAGCATGCTAATCTAAGAGATGACCTGAGGTGTCTCTTAGATTCCAGACTCACTCTCCCTTGCCTCTATTGTGGAGTACTAGTCTAATTTCCTCTTGGTAGTCAGTATCAAGCATCACAGCAAATTTCAAAACATCCTTCCTGGTCTACTGACTCAGAGACAGTGAGGGGCCCAAAGTGGTCAGATGGCAGTCTTAAGTTTCAATTCAGTGGAATTGTTACTGTGTCTCTGGGTAGAGGCATTCTTCCTTCTGGAACAAAAAAGTGTTTGCCAGAAAGGCATAAGGGTATAGGAACAGGGAGCAAAAATTTTTCTAGTCATTTACTATGGGTAATAGAGTGGTACCACACACACTTATACCCTTTCATTCCTGGACCCATGAAAACTGGTTATCAGAGAAACAGCACCATGTATACGTATATGTATATGTATATGTATACATTAAATTAGATATAAATATATTTATATAAAAATATATTCACGGACTCGGCATTTGGCCTAGAAGTTAATCCCATTTTGAATTGCCTATGTTTGATGCTCAGCTCCACTCTGATTCTATCTTCTTTATAACGTATACCCTGCTAGGCAGCAGATGATAGTTCAAGTTTAGCTAACCTTGACTGATGCTTGTATGCAATAATAAATGCAAATAAATTTTAATTCTAGGAAGTAGAAAATGACTTAGTGACTCTGTACTCAAATAGTGCAAGGATTAAAATCTAAGCAGAGATACATTCACAAAGTAGAATTCTGAGGAATACCTTCTATGCCCTTATATACGTTGCTGCACCAGCTTTTCTCAAAGAGATCTTAAATGTCTGTCTATGATCTGAATCCCTCTATGGAGTCCTACACATTCTTCCCTTTGTCTTGGTTTCTGTATTATGATTTCACAATAAACACTATTTTGCTTTGTGAAAATTTTTAAATTGTCTCCTAAACTAGATGTGAAATACACTGAATATAGCACAAATTAATTCATTGTGAGAAGAAAAATTCATATCCTATTTTCACTGCAAATAGTTTTTCCTTGGCTAGAAAAAAAATCAATTTTTTTTTAATGAAAGTAAATGATGGACTAAGGGCAACACTGAAACAATTTGCAATAAGTAAGTAAATATAGTCATTTGTTTAGAGAGAATTTGTCATAAACAGTGAAAGGTGTGTTTGCTAGGAAGAATAATTGACCTTGGCCTACATCCAAAATGCGTATTCTTATACCCAGGGGCGAAAGAAAAAACATGTCAGTTCCACAAGTGAGCAATGATCATGTCCTTCAAATATAGGAAACAACTCACTTTCCAAAATACACATACAAACGATGAATTTGCTTCTTGATTAATTCACTACAGTTAGGTTCTATAAAGTATAATTCATCTAGATGAAGTGTCACTAGTCCGTTTACAACTCACTTGGACCCCCATTTACAATGCAGTTATCAAATCTTTAAAAAGATAAAGTTGAAAATGTAGTTTAGGCCATTGGAGGGTGAACCAACGGCAAAGGAAGACCTTTCTCTCTGTCTCTCTCTCTCACTGTCCACTCTACCTGTCAAAAAATAAAAATAAAAATAAAAAATAAAAAAAAAGAAAATGTAGTTTATGGACCTTTTATGATACTGAAAACATTGGATTATAATGATGTCAAATTTCTGAGTCCTGAATTATTTCTGAAGTCCAGGAAGGTGGGGAAAGTTGGTTTGGGAGACAAGTGATTTAGAATTCATGTTCCTTAACTCCCATTTTTTCTTCATGTTGGAAAACCAGTTCCAGGAGAGGTAGAGTGTATAAAGATCCAGATACATAAACACTCTGTAACAAAAATATAAGTAGAATCCATTTTCCCACACTCATGCTGGGATTATCCTATGTTATCTAAACTGCACCTTGAAGAGTTCTTAATGTTTTTAATTGTAATAGTGATTTCAGTTACAATCACAGTTGATGTCAGACATCACATGCTCAAAATTAGAAAACACTACATTCCAAAGTATGGTAGGCATCATCTTTTGTTCGGTTACTTTTTTAAATCATTTGGTTAAAATTGTGATCCACATCTATAGTAGTCTTTACTGTTTATGCAGCACCATTGGAAGCATGAATGTCACTGACCCAGGAGGCATGAGGAAAGGAGCAGCTGGCTAATAGGACAGGCGATAAGAATTATTGAACTTCACCAGACCAGGGAAGATTCATCAAGAGAACAATGGTTATTTATGATACAGCTTTCAAATGCTCCAACTCTTCACCTGCTAGTAGTATTTAGCTATAAGGTAAGCGGGCATGGTATATGGTATAAGGTAATGTGGGCGCGGAATAACCAACTTTTCATTTTTAGTTGGAATTACATGAATATTTATTCATCAAAATTTATTCTGTTTATGTCTTGAATATGTGTTCTAAAAATAAGAATGTTATAGATCATCATAAAATCATTTTATAAGTAATTTTTATTTTTATGATTAAAAAGTAGTCGATGCTAATTATAAAGTTGAATTATGTTCATGTATAATAAATAAAAATTAGCTGATAAAATCAGTACTATTTTGGAGGTCGTAATACCCATCTTTTTATAATGCAGTCATAAAGCTAGGCACAAAGGGGGAGTACTTCAAAAAGCTCATGGAAAATTTAATTAAAAGATAACTTTATTTTGATGAAAGAAACCCATGCACAGTTTTCCATAATATGTAACTTCTGCGAACTTTTTGAATAACTCTAACATGCATGGGATCTCAAAAATTTTGCACAAAAATAAACAACTTTTTTCCCATTTCCATTAACTTTTCAATATATCTGCATATATGCATATATAAACATATACAATTTATATGTTATTAAAATTTCATAACCTGCTCTTCAGGGCTTAACATGGTATTATAAGTTGAGTACATGCTGCCTGAAATTCTTGGAACCATAAATGTTTCAGATTTTGGAATTTTTTCAGATTTTGGAATATTTCATGAGCATAATGAAATCTTGGGTCTAATACACAAATCTCAATATTCATTTATATTTAATGTTAGCCGTATATACATATCCTGAAGTTTATTTTGTATACTATTTTAGTGGAAATGTATTTTTTAAATTATTTATTTGAGAGGCAGAGAGAGCGAGGCAGACAGACAGACAGACAGATATATAGAGAAAGACAAACAGAGAGCTTCCATCCACTGGTTCAATCCTCAAATTACCACAAATGCTGGAACTGGGCCAGGCCAAAGTCAAGAGCTGGGAACTAAATTCAGATCTCTCACACGGTTGATGGAAACCCTGATACTTGAGCCCTCACTTATTAGCTCCTAGAGTCTGAAATAGCAGGAAACTGGAATCAGGAGCTAGAGCCAGGAACCAAATTCAAGAACTTTGAGGTTGTATGCAGATATCTTAACTGCTTAGTTAAATGCCCACCCCTGCCCCTGCATTTTGACTACAACTTGTCATATGAGGCTTACACTGGAATTTTCTGTTTGTGGTGTCATATTGTCACTCAAAATGTTTCAGTTTTTGGATCCTCTTTTGTTTCAGATTTTCAGATTATAGATGTCCAACTTATATCTTCCAGGTCATTGGTCATTCTTTCTATGTAATACTGTGATGACCCTGTCGAGGATCATGATATGGCTACCACAGCTTCTTTAATCATTCTACTGTGGGATAGCTAAGTTACTTCCAAATTTGCTATTGTAAACAATGTTGTGTTGAAGGTTTGGGTAGATTCATTATCCTTTATTTTTTCTGCTTATCTTAGGGTAGTTTTCCAGAAATTAAATTATTTGATCAGATGATATAAATAATTTGAATCTGTTTACATATATAGCAGCTTGTTTTACCCAAATTGTTCATGATTTGAGAAGTTTCAAACTGGTCTTAACTTTGTGGTTCTGATTGCAAGCTCAGGGTTTAAGGTGATATGCTAGCATTTTCAATGTAACTGCATTATTTCAGCTAAGGCTATTGTAGCCTAAATACCAGATCTTAGACACCATTAGGATTAACTGCATGGATTTTTAGCAATTACTCATTATTTTGATTAAGAATTATTTCTTCCTAACAACTATGGATGATGCCTCAAAAATGTCATATTTCAAAAGAAGATGCACAATTAATACATATCTTAAAAGGAATACATTTATAATGCAAACACCGTACTCTTCACCCTCCCCCTTGATAATGCATCATAATATGGCATTTTGTGTTTACATAGAGAAAACAGATCCAAGTATTAGATGTAGGCTTGAGCTAGATATCCCCAAGTTCTACTGAATGACTGAGATAATTATAGTTCATTTTCAACCTGCTTTTAAAACATAAGTAGGAGGCTTCTTTTTTAACAACCTAGGATCTCTTTACATTCATAAGAGCTTCCAGAAGCATAATCAAATCATAGGATTTCTGCTGATTCACTGTGTGAATTTCTCTCGTCTTCCTTTGGAGCCAGAAGCTATATACTTACTTGTCTTGCAAGTGAAATCTGCTTACAGATCCAACTAATGCCACTCACTTTTTTCCCAAGTGTTTTCTATTCTGAATAGGAAAGAAAGAAAAATAATGTGCATTAAATATGCAGCAGATGGTCTCTCATATAAGAATCTGCAAAAACGTTCATGGAAAAAATCGTGGGGCGTGGGGGAGCATGCATCACTGTGGTGCAGCAGATTAAGCCCACAGCACTGGCATCCCATATGGGTACCAGTTCAAGTCCCTGCTGCTCCATTTCCAATCCAGCTCTGTGGTGGAATGAGAAGGCCATGTCAAGGTGGCCACTGGCAAGCGAGCGTCAGTTACTCAGGAATGGCTTTGAAACCCACCTGGCAACGGAGCCTGCCTGGCAACAGGCTGTGATTGGTTGGGGAATAGACCGCCCCTTGACCAGATTGGCTGGTCTTGGCTATATAAGATGATGTTCCAACTGTAATAAATGAGTCTGCAGACTGCTCGCCTCAAGCCTGCTTTCACCCGACTCCCGGGGTCTGTGTGGTGACTCCGTGCCTCTTGGCCCCACCATGCTGCTCCTCTCAGAAGTGAATCCACTAATCCACTGCAACATTGTTGAGAAATCAAGGGCAACACAGCTCTCTGATTATGTACCTGGGAAGGCAGCAGAAAATGGCCCAAGTGCTGAGGCCTCTGCCCCATGTGGGAAACCCGCATGAAGCTCCTGGTTCCTGGCATCAATCTGGCCCAGTCCTAGCCATTTAGGGAGCGTAAGCCAGTGGATAGATAACTTCTATCTGTACCTCTGCCACTTCCTCTCTTTAACTCAGGGTTTCAAATAAATAGATAAATCATTTTTTTAAAATGTATTATTAAAAAAACTGCATAAATTTGAAAAGTTTTTACATCAAAATAAAGTTAGCATTCAATTTCATATTTCCATGGACTTTTTTGAAGTATTCTCATATTATATTATCCTTTAGGACTTCCCTGTGAAGTGACAAATATAAACACTTTTATCAAAGGAAGAGACAGGTTTTGATGCAACCTCTCCAAAGACACTCAGGTAATAACTAGCAGAATTTTTCAGACTGCTTTGGTCTCCTCAGACTGTTTTGGTTGCACAACTCCAAGATATCACTAAGTTCCTGACATTAGTTTTCCTTCTCTACTATAAAGTTCTGTTTTGTTGAAAGTCTCTGAACCGGAAATAGAGAAATTACAGTCACACCATGCATCTCTGCATTGTCTGCTGCTCACCCACCAAAACAGCGTTTCCAAACTAGTATTTCCTTCATCTGACTGTCCTGTCATGCCTCAGCAGGGCTTCAAAACCCTTAAGTAAAGTGGATATAGCACCGCACTGAAACAGATAATACACTGGAATTCATATCAGTTATCTTATGTAGTCTCCGCTCAACTAGTAATAAGAAAGTGTAAATGAATAGGAAAAGAAAATGCAACTTCATTTTGAAAATTAATAGTAATTTTATTGCTAAATAATAATTGCATACATTTTTCAGGGTACAATGTGATGATTTGTTTTATGTTTTCAGAGTGTCATTTATTAAAACAAATGAATTAACATATCCAGCACCTTGCTTACCTGTCCTTTTTTATAGTAAGACGTTTGAAATTTATTTTTCCTAATATAAAAAATAAATTAAAATTATTCTTACTAATTTTAAAAAGTAATGTAAGGCATTATTAGTGACCATAGTTACCTGTTGTGCAATGGATCTCAAAACTTAGACCTAACATTCTGAACTTTATACCCTTGGATCAACAACTTCTCATTCCAGCTCTCCAAGCTTCTGGGTACCAGCATTCTGTTCTCTACTTTTTTAAAAAAAATATTTATTTATTTATTTATTTGAAAGTCAGAGTTACAGAGAGATGAGAGAGAGAGAGAGAGAGAGAGAGGTAGGTCTTCCCTCCGATGGTTCACTCCCCAATTGGCCGAAACTGCCAGAGCTGTGCCAATCCGAAGCCAGGAGCCAGGAGCTTTTTTCCGGGTCTCCCACGTGGGTGCTGGGGCCCAAGGACTTGGGCCATCTTCTACTGCGTTCCCAGGCCATAGCAGAGAGCTGGATCGGAAGTGGAGCCCGTTCTCTACTTCTATGAGTTCAACCTCATTAGATGCCCTCCAGATAAACCTCAGTTGCAGATACCAGGATCCCCCTCCTATTTTTTTTTTTTTTGAGTTGAATGGTATTCCGTAGTGTATAAACAGCACATTATCTTTATCTGTTTACCCATTGATGGGCACTGTGGTTATTTTCATATATTGGCTATTTTGAATAGCATACCAATGAATAAAGGAGGAGTGATATTCCTTTGACAAACTGAGTTGATTTCTTTGCTATATGCCTAGAAGTGATATTGCTAGGTCTTAACAATAGTTCTATTTTTAGTTTTTAGAGTAATTTTCATGCTGTCTTCAATAATGGCTACAACTTACATTCCCAACACTTGTTTTCTTTTCCCCAGATTCTCTATAATACTTATTATACTTATAATACTTATTATACTATTTCTTTTTGAGAAAAAAACTATTCTAACAAGTATGACAAAGATTTTTCATTGTGTTTTTAGTTTTCCTTTCCATAATAATTAGTAATGATAAGCATTTATCTTGTACCTACTTGCTACCTATATATAATTTTTAAGAAATGTTGGTTCAGATCCTTTCATATTGTTTAACTGGATTATTTGTTTTCTTGTTATTGAGTAATTTACATTATGTATATATTTTGAATATTAACCTTTTGTCACATATATGATTTGAAATGAATATTTATTTTGTTTTCCTCACATAAATTTGAACTTATAGACTGAGAACACTCTGAATCTATGTATCTCAGGGAACACAAGGAATCCTAATCCCACTTAATGTGAACTTGTTACACATTTTTAAAATTGTTCTTATTAAATAATGAATTTGAACTCATGCATAAAACATACATAGAACTTCATACTATGTTGTGGAACAAGTGACTTCTAAGTATGATAATAGTGTAGAATTTATCTTATTATCAACATAGAATTTCCATTATTGTTGGAGATATGGAACAAATATATCTTTTAGTTCCTTCCCTCTTTCTGTGTACCCTTGGTTCCTTCCTTCAATTTTCTGTTCTTCAAATATTTAATAAGTACTTATTACATGACAGAACCTATACCAGGGGCTGAGAACAATGAGGTTACTAAGACACTATGTGTACCTACCTTTGCTGTGTCAAAATCTCAGGGGAATATTTATAAATGTCAAAATTTTATGGAAATACTTAAAATTCAATCAAGAAATATATTTAACCTTGATAATTACAAAAGCACAGCTTATGATGCTTACTTTACCAATGAAGAAACTGAAGTTCATAGAAATTCAGTGACTTTCCCTAGGTCACACAGCAAGTAAGAGGTAGAGCCAGATTAGAATGCTGATCTGCCTAACTCTAATGAGGGTGATAAGATTTGTACCAACCGTGACCTTGATTTCCCTTTCTGCCATAATGTGTTTAATATTGTTTGTTTGTTTAAATAATTTAACAAAGATGTTTTAGTCATGGAACATTAGATTTGGAAAACTAAGAACCCTTAGGAAAATATTGCATTTGTGTTTTAATCATAAAACAGAAACTAATTGAATTATCTAGACATAAATAAATGAAAATGAATATCACATAGAATAAAGTCATTTAATTTAACAAACATTATGGTCTGCTCTGGATGAAACATTGTTGGAAATACAAAGGTGAAAAAGCCATGGATCCCCATGACCTGGAGTTTATAGTCTAATTGGGAAATCACAGATATATTTGTTCAGTAACAAAGCTAGTGCTTGCAAATGTGACAAAAGAGATTCAGAAAACATGCTGAGTTTTGAAGGAATGGAGACATTAGGTCTCCACATAAACAACTGAGGTGTATTTCTTAAGGGAATTTGACTTAATATAGATTTTATAGAAAACTAATAACTGTTGCTTGAAGACACAGTAAATAGTTTGAGCCAATGTCAATCCTCAAGTTTTAAAAACATTCTGGGTCATTGTCACTGACTTTTGTATTATTAAACATGGAAAAATGACCAATTAATGTCTATATCTCATTTCCTAGTAATGTCCCCATTAAAGTTATGGGGAAATTATATTAGTAGACAGATATTAAGAAATGTCTTGCAGAAGAAATCACTGGAGAGTGAGGTTTGATGAAACATGGAAAGAGAATGTGGATCATACAAACTCCTCCTCATAAGGATTTCATTCAGTAGAATCACAGGAAATCTCATACTGAAACAGATAGCCATGGTTGGAGGACTGGGGAATTAATGGTTAACATGCCACTTGGCCAATCAAATATTCCATTTTCTTTACACCAGATTATTATATTCACAGTAGCCAAACACACACACCCACTAGGCAATGGCAGAGAGAGAGAGAGAGAGAGAGATTCCATTAAATACATTAAATGGCTCCAGAGAAAACTTCTCTGTTTCTTGTTGTGATTTTTTTTTCTGTTCAAATATCAATAGAAAGAGGCACACGGCTGAAAACAGTGACAGTATCTCAAAATCTGCATAAGAAAGAATTGAAAATGGAAAAAAAAAGCCAAACATAGAAGAACGAGAACCATATGATCTCACACATGTGTGAAATCTTAAAAGCTTGGTCTAATACTAGATGAGAGTAGAATGCTCCTTACCAGAACTTTGGGACAGTGCAGAGAGCTGTAATGAGGAAAGATTGATCAACAAGTACTAGCTATAGTTAAATACAATAATTAAATCCTGGGTTTCTAATGCATAATAGGGTGATTATAGATAATAATAATTCACTGTATATCTCAAAAAATTAAGAACTTTGATTGTTTTTACCACAAATGATACATCTTTAAAGATATACATATCTATATCCAGAATTAAACATTATAAATGTATACATGTATGAGAATATAGCAGGCACCCCATAAATATGTACAATTTTTATGTGACCATTAAAACTAGCTAAAATAAATAAAATAAGCAAATTTTAAAACAATTATACATAATTCATCTTTTTATTAAGGTAACTTGATTAAATTAAATGTGAACGGTATTTCTGTACTCTCTCTGGACCCCTGTCTCTCTTCTTCACCCCTCTGGGCTATTGGATTTCCCCATCAATAAACCCTTTCCCTTAACTCCAGCTTTTGGTGTGTTTGTTGGTGGCCTTACATTGGTGTTGTGACTCGGATTCAGGCTCCCCCATTGACCTTGCTCTCCTCCCGGGAATCTGAGCTGCATTGGAATCCTGTATTTCTGCAAGCCGCAAAACACACCCCTGGACTTCTTTCCATGCCACTGAATGCTCTGTGATTTCCATCCACACATTGTCCATCCAAAATCCTGAGGTAAGTTGGGGAACAAGGAATTCTCTCATGATTACCCCTACCAAGGTTTGTGGTTCTACTCTACTTTGTCTTGAAGTCCTGGTACCAAGCAAACAACCTCCCACAGTCTTTATGCCTTCCACGGGCCTTCTGCCTTTCCATGGGCTCTCTGCCTTCCCAAGGGCTCTCTGCCTTTCCATGGGATCTAGGCCTCAGGCTTCAGTGGGTGTGTGGGTGATGACCCCCATTCTCTGTTCCTGTACCCTCCCCCTTGGGTGGCCATGATCTTGGGGACATCCAATATCTGCCAGTCTGACTCCATGGATCACCATGAAAACTTCTCATCCCATGTTCCATCCAACCCTCCTCTCCGTTGTCTCCTACCTCAACAACCAGTCCACATTTGACCCTGACACTATTCAAGATCTTTATCACGTCTATGAGACAGAAGGAAAAGTGGAAGAAAAACTCCTATGTCCAGCCTTTCTCCTTTCTCAGCTGTAAACCTTCTCTGGTTCAAGTTCTCTTAATGTCCAAAGTTCTAGCTAAAGCCAAAACTGTTACTGTACCTACCCCTCCCACCTGGGAATTCCAACCTTATCTCAGAACCACCCTTGTCCAAAGCCCATCCCTCCTGCCTTATCTATGATCCACTCTAATACCCTCCTCCTGGGGAAGCAAAGGCAAAGTTTTGAGTGGGCCATCTACATGCCATCACCTTCAGGCCCTCATTCTCCAACTGGTCTTAGCCACTCCCCGTCCTGTTCCAATTTCACCATAAGAATAGCAAGGGAGTGGTGATTCTATTCTCCTGAGCTCTCAAGTCACCTATCCCACTCTTTTGATGGCTCTTTTATTTTATCATGAGTAAGCCAGACAAGGTAATCAGGTCTTTTGATGGGTTTTGTCCCAGTCTTGTAACTGAATTTCAAGCTGACATCACCAGGTCTCCTCAATTCCTAGGAATTCAGTGCCCTGGTCCCATTAGTGAGCATTTCCTAGATATATCTCTCCCAACCTATGTGAAATAATGATCAAGACTACTACCCCTTCAAACCAACAGGCTCATCGGGTTAATTACTATTTCCAGACATATCGCCCTTTCCCTAAATGCCCCTTACTCTGCCACCTATCAGATTCTCCTCCTTAAAAATCTCTCTCCAATCAGAGAGGTGTCCATCTACTCTGATGGATGTTATCCTCCACTAAATCTAACATAATGGTGAACAATCTCCAGTGGAATTCTTGTCCCTGGCAAATTGGCCCCTAGCCCATAGTCACCCTTGTGACCTGTCTGGTAGCTGCCTGAACATTCTGTTTCAGAGGCAGTCCCAAGTAGCTGACTTCTGACTAGGCATCATTGGCCTAAAGGTATTCTTTGGATAAAAAGTAAAGTAGATTCAAATTCAATTAAAATCTAAAAGATGTGTTTGGTAAATGACAATCTCATACATGAGAATTTGGTTCAACTGTAACTAGACATTGGGTTTAAAGGAATTTCTCTCTATTGAAGCTAGGAAGATCACTGCCTTTAAAAATACTGCTTTGTAACAAACTGAACTTGTTTTGCAATTTCGTTTGGCAGATTTCTGATGATACAGCAATGGGTAATCTGTACTGAACGAAACAGCAATGGGTACTCTTTATAGCCCCTAAGGTGGATGTTGCAGCCTCTGGTGTAATGTCACTGATTTATAGATAGAGTTTTATAAAAGGAGTAGAATTTCATAAGAATGCAATTTTGACCTTAATTCAGATAGAGGTATGATGTAATAGCAGCATCCTCAGTCACCCAGGTGTAATTGCTAAATGTAAATTGGGTAAAGGTAAATGAGATAAATGTGTCTAAATGTACTTTTGTACTCTTACTACCCTGTACTCTATGGAAAACTATTTGGTTTTGCTAACATATTTTTATAAATTGTCCGTATGAAAACAGTTCAACACCACTTGAAAGTAACTAAAGTCGAAATTTGATGTGTTATCTTATTTAGAAAATATTTTCTTAATTTGGAGATTTCTAAAGAGTTACTTCAAATGTAAATCAAGAAAATCTGCAGATTGAAAGCAAAAGCTATTAGTCTATTTGACATAGAACTAGAATCTGTTCCTCTGTTAAAGCAATGAGGTTTTTACAATGCATATATGTTAGTAAATATTTTGAAATAGTCTTAAAAATCTGTTTAAAACCTGTAGCATCTCCTTTTGATAGTTTTGTTTAATTTGTGACTGTCAGTTTTCTAGAGAGCTCCAGTAAGCTATTTTCTCTTCCCTAGTTCTGACTCTCTTAAAATTGTTCCAAGTTATGGGATAATTCCATGTGCTAACTAACTTCTTATTTGCAATTTTTGGAATGACCAAAGAGACTACTGTTAAAGTAGTCTATTGTGTTTCCACTGTCCCGTTAAGCTCTGACTGTTTATGAATAACTGTTTTAAAAGAGTTATGGTTTGTTTGAATATACACTCGTTCTAAAGCATCTGAGTAATCATGTTGTAACAATGATGAAATCTGGTCTATATTATGTCATGACGTTAAATGATCCTGCTTCTACCAGATATTTTAAGTCTTCTTAGCATCCTTGACAGGCATTCAAAAATTAGAGTTCCAAAGAATTTGGACTTTGATATTTCCTGTTGGGCCCCCGGAAATATCAAAGCATATGTCTCTCATCTTGTAGAGACACTAACTAATCAGGCTATTTGGATTATATTACAGGTACTGTCAAGATGTGAAGAGGTGCTAAATTTTAAGTTTTGAAAATGTAAAAAGCTACCGATACAACTGTCCAAAAGTTAAAAAGTCTAATGATCTTGTGTTACCAGACAGGATGGTTATGTTAATGAGAAAAGCCCAGAGGCCTAAAAGGGTTAAATGTTTTATGAAGTCCTACAGGTGCTTTCAAAAATATTTCATGGAATAAGCAAGTTCCTCTTCTTGTTGGCTAATGAGTTTATAATTTTAAAACATGGATTTTGTCTTTAAAGTCTTTTGTCTTCCACAGTTTGTGTGCTCCAAACACTAAAAATCAGATTTGCTGCTTTAGAAACATTGTTGGTTCTGTGTTTAGCTGTGTCTGCCTTTAGCTTCTGATGGACTGTTTCTAGTGACTTCTAGTGACTTCTACGGCTCTGCAAGCAGATGAAGCCAATAATCCACTACAGGTTCCAACTGAGAGAAAGTATGGTTAATTGAGGTTACTAAGAGCAGAAAGAAATTCAAATCACTGACAATTTAAAAAAAAGTTAAAGATTTTAAGAAGCTATTAGTGAAACTGCTTTACTGTTCTATATTGTATGTTATGTCATACATGTATACATATTGTATGTCTACATGGAAAAATTTATTAAGAACTCTGTTTTAATTGGCTTATATATAAAAAATGCCCATAAATTTAAACTGATAAATTAATCAAAGATACATTTTGGTTCATGTGACCTGAATCTCTCTGTCAGATGCTTTAAATCTGTTGGTAGAAAGAAACTAAAACTGCTGAAGTTGTTGACATGTTTGTACTTGAGTAAATAAGTCACATCGTGTTAGATATTTAAGAGATGTTTCTAAATACATGTATTCTTGTCTCAAAATCTATATACGTCATTAGAGCTTCTGGTAAATGTTTTCATAAGTTGTTAATTAACAGTTCAAGTTGCTTACTAAGTTTTCATTTGATATTGTTAATGTCAGTAAGCGATCTGGGAAGCCTGACTTGTTCCCTCATTTCTCCATTCTCTTCTAGATAGGAAACTGACTCTACACTGAAGGACTCTCCAGGATGTACAGTTTGATCTTTAGATCTTATAAAAGGGATGGCTAACATTTTTCTGAAATAATAGCAAAGCCAAAATGAGAGCTTAAATTATGATTTCACAGCTAGATTTCCTTTGCCATTGGCACAATAAATGGGAAAAATCTCCCTTTCAGACCAAACAGGGAGAAAGTTTTCAAGTGAGGACATAGCTTTCCTCATGGGCATTGTCTACCTCACAGAAAAACCACTATCAGAACATGCCTGTGACTATAGATTTCTACTTTAGGCCACCGAAGATTAGAGGTGGGACTTGAGCACCCCCTGACTTGCATCTTCTTAAAGGTTTCCTCTGGTCTGCTTTATCAAAAGCCAGGAGGAAAAGAAAACTAGGTATCAGAAGCAATGTAAAGATAGGTGGCAGGCCAATTAATGGCTGCTTTGCACAGTGATCTACCATCAATGCAACCCAACAGACCAGTCCACTGCAGTGGCTTTCAATGTGGAAAGCCAGTGCTTCAGCAGATGCCAGCTTATGAAGAGCCCTGGCAGTCAAGAGTTGGATCACTGGAAATGGAGCTGCACTGGAGTCAAAGGACACCCAGGTCAGAGCCACAGAGCTTGTTGGCTCCAAGCTGAAAAGCCCTTCATTCGGCCCAGCTTCCAAAGTAACCACTGCTTCTGAAGGGGCAGCCACGTATGGTTAGCAACACTGCAAGCAGAACTGTGAATTTTCTGTTAGAAATGCCACCTGCCTTTACCTGGTCAGCTCTCCTCCCAGGCCAGCTAGGTAATGGAAGTCAACAGGGTGCCTTCCCAAGGAGGTTCACACCTCCCTTAGGATGTACCCCATGTGAAGGTAGATAGGTCTGGGCCTCATAACTGGCAAGGCCTTAAAGCCCACCTAATTATTATCAAGCCCCATCTGTCAGTTTCTATTTGCCTCTCAATCAGAAAATTTATTTGTGGTTTAGACAGAATCTTTCTTAGGTCCTCCAATAATGACTGTGTCCTTTGTTCTAGACCCTGTCTAGCCCACTTGGGGCCTCATTCCTTTGTAATCACTCCCTCTACTCTTACATCAATGGCTTTACTCCTGACCTGTGTGTATTGATAGTCCTCTCTCCCACTTAATGTTGTATGATTGTTCAGAATTTTTCTACAGACAAATTCCCCTACCTGCAAGAGATGAGCAGCCTCTCTGCCAGTCTTGGCTGGTATCAGTTTTGCAGCCTCCCTCTCCTCAGTAGTGATATCAGGAACAGTTTTGGGCCACAATGTTATTTCTACCATCTGAACCCAAAACAACTCCAACAGTTACAGCACGAGGTCACTAGGTCCATTGAGACCTCAGCTGATGCCATCTGAGGTCTCCAAAACTATATCTCCTCACTAACAGGGCAGACTGACCTTAACAGTGTTGTTATGTTAACCAATCAGACCAGGTAAAACCACATTCATCAGTCTTCACTGGGGTCCAGAGACCCCCTCATTTCCTCTCCTCTATAAAGTTCTCTCATTACTTGGTTAGTACAACTACTAGGACCATGGCTACTATTCTCACCCTGGCCTTTATACTATCTTGTCTGCTTAAGTGTTTTAGGGGGTGATAACAGAATGAACCAAAGCCTTCACCAACCAGGCAGTCAACCAAATGCTGCTACAGTGATATACTCAGCTGCCAACCCAGGAGATTGTGCTTGATTCATTGCCCCATGTCAGTGGAGAGTAACTTGCCACCCCATGTCAATAGGAAGTAGCTCTAAGGACAGATCATTGTCCCTTCACCCCTCCTGGAATTTTGGGACTTATGTAATCCCATACAACACTTGTTTTATGAAAAAAAAGGGAGAGATGTTTGTAAAATGGCACAATCTTATCTGTGGCATGATCTATGCCCTGGACACCATCCTAGGTTGTGGCCCCTGCTGTCATTGCCTGAAGCCAGGTGACCAGATGGCCCAACCAAAGGTGTCAGCTCCACCCTCAACCTAATGAGATTCACTGCTTTTTCTTCCCGGCCCCCTGGCAAAGGTTTAACAGGACCTACTTCCAACACATGTGTTCTTTTTCTCTGGACCCCTCTTTCTCTCTTCTACACCCTTTCCCTCTGGCCTATTGGATTTCCCTGTCAATAAACCCTTTCTCTTAAAAAAAGTATTTATAGAGGGTATATCATACATGATGATATTATGGGGGGTAATTAACATACATTGAGTTCCTGTGCATTCAAAATATTATACATTTATTTTTTTGCCATTTTTGTAAGTTTATTTTTTAAAATTTGATTTAAGGTATATAAATTTCATGTATTTCATGTATACAAATTTAGGAACATAGTTATTCTTCCCATGATACCCTCCCTCCCACACACAAACAATTCTTCTTCTGCCTCTCTCTCATCTTCCTACTCATAATTTTTACAAAGAACTGTTTTCATTGTCCTGTGAAAGAAAATTAACCCTACAATAAGAGTTCAACAAATAGTAGGAGGAAAATAATATTCCTCAACAGTAGAGACAAGGGCTACAAACAATCATCAAATCTCAAAATGTCAATTTCACTTCTATACATTACATTTTAGAGACTCTATAATTTGCCAGAGATCAGGGAAATGATATGGCATTTATGTTTTGGGGACTGGTCAATTTCACTAAGTATAATGTTTTTAGTTGTATTCATTTTGTCGCAAGAGACAGAATTCTTTTAACTTCTGAGTAATATTTCATAGTGTATATATTCCATAGTTTCTTTAGTCATCAGTTGATGGACATCTGGATTGATTCCATATCTTAGCTATTGTGATTTGAGCTGCAATGAATATGGGGGTACAGATAATTCTTTCATAGACTGATTTCATTTCTCTTGGGTAAATTCCCAGGAGTGGGAATTCTGGGTCATATAGTAGATCTATTTTCAGCTTTCTGAGGTGTCTTCCACAATGGCTATACCAGTTTACATTCCCACCAACAGTGAATTAGTGGATGCCCCACATCATTAGCAGCATTTATTGTTTATTGATTGCTGTATGAGAGGCATTCTAACATTAGGGGTGAGATTAAACTGCATTGTGGTTTTGATTTACACTTCCCTGTTAGATAGTGATCCTGAGAATTTTATCATATGCCTGTTCCCCATTTGGATTTCCTCTTTTGTAAAATGCCTGTTCAAGTCCTTTATCTGCTTCTAAACTAGATTGCTTGCTTTGTTGTTGAGTTTCTTTAGCTCTTTATAGATTCTGGATATGAATCCTTTATCAGTTGCAGAGTTTACAGATATTTTCTTTTTTTGTTTTTAAATATTTTATTTATTTATTTGAAAGTAGAGGTACAGACAATGAGAGGAATAGACAGAGAGAAAGGTCTTCCTTCCATTGGTTCACTCCCCAAATGGCCGCAATGGCCAGAGCTGTGCTAATCCAAAGCCAGGAGCCAGGTGCTTCTTCCAGGTCTCCCACAAGGGTGCAGAGGCCCAAGCACTTGGGCCATCTTCTACTGCTTTCCCAGGCTATAGCAGAGAGCTGTATTGGAAGAGGAGCAGCTGAGACTAGAACAGGAGCCCATATGGGATGCTGGCACCGCACGTGGAGGATTAACACATTGTGCCATGGCACCGGCCCCACAGATATTTTCTGTCATTCTGTCAGTTGCCTCTTCACTTTGCTAAGTGTTTCTTTTCAGTGAAGAAGTTCCTCAGATTGAGGTAATCTCATTTTTAAATTTTGACTTTGATTTTCTGTGCTTCCATGGTCTTGTTAAAGAAGTCTTTGCCTATGCCAATGTTGTGAATGGTTTTGCCAATGTTCTCTAGTAATTTAATGGTATTAGGTCATAGATTTAGGTCTTTGATCAATTTTGAATGGACTTTTGTGTAAGGTATAAGGTAGGGGTCTTGCTTCATACTTCTGCATGCAGAAATCTGGTTTTCCCAGCACCAGTTGTTGAAGAGACCATCCTTGCTCCAGGGATTGATTTTCTCTCTTTTTTCAAAGATTAATTGGTTGTAGATGTGTGGATTGATTTTGGAGTTTCTATTCTGTTCCATTGATCTATGTGTCTGTTTTTAGCAAGTAACAGGATATTTTCATTATAACTGCTTTGTAGTATTTCTTGAAATCTGGTATTGCTATGTCTCTGGCTTTGTTTTTGTTATGTAAGATTGCTTTAGCTACTCATGGTCTCTTGTGTTTCCATCCGGATTTCAGCATCTTTTTTCTATATCTGAGAAAAATGTCATTGGTATTTTTATTGTGATAGCATTGAATCTATAAATTACTTTTGATAATATGGTAATTTTGATATTAATTCTTCCAATCTATGAACATGGATGATTTTTCCATGTTTATGGATGTTCTTCTACTTCTTCCTTTAATGTTTTGTAATTTTCATCATAGAGATATTTGACCTCCTTCGTTAAATTTATAAAAAAGGTATTTAATATTTTTGTAGCTATTGTGAATGGACTGATCTTACAAGCTCTTTCTCAGCCATGGTATTATCTGTGTATACAAACACTATTGATTTTTGTGTGTTGATTTTATATCCTGCCACTTTACCAAACTCTTTTATGAGTTCCAGTAGTCTCTTATTGGAGTCTTTTAGATCCCCTATATTTAGAATCATGCCATCTGCAAATATGGATCATTTAACTTCCTCCATTCCAATTTGTATCCCTCTGATTTCTTTTTCTTGCCCCATGGCTCTGGTAAAAACTTCCAGGATTTTGTTGAATAGCAGTGGTAAAAGTGGGCATCCCTCACAATGAAATGAAGCTGGAAATTAACAACTCAAGAATCTCTAGAACATACACAATCACATGGAGATTGAACAACATGATCCTGATTTGACAGTGGGTTATATTAGAAATCAAAAGATTTCTGGAAATGAATGAAGATGACAATACAATATTCAAAACTTGTGGTATGCAGCAAAAGCAGAGTTAAGTGGGAAGTTTATAGCAATTGATGCCTACATCAAGAAATTGCAAGCATATCAAATAAATGAGCTATAAATGCATCTCAAGGACATAGAAAAGCAACAACAAACCAAACCAGTAGGAGAGAAATAATTAAAATTATAGAAAAAAATTAAAAAATAACAAAAGTACAAAGGATCAGTGAAATGAAGATCTGATTTTTTTGAAAAAAAAAAAAAGTGATACATCGTTGGCTCAACCAAAAAAACGACGGAGAAAATCCAAATCAACACAATCAGATATGAAAAAGGAAATGTAACAACAGATACCACAGTGTGGGGAGCAACTCAGACTAGACTAAGTTACTGGAATTAAGACTTATTCTATACATCTGCTCTCCCACAATATGGCGCTGGGAGAGGAGTAAACAACTTCTATGCAGCTGCCTCTCGCCAACTTGAGTGATGACCTGCAGGAGCTGATCTTGCTCCTGATTGGAGGAGAGCAGCGTACTCGGCATGTGGGTAGCAGAGTTGGGATTGGTGGAAGAGGACTATAAAGGAGGAGAGAGACAACATGCACCAGGAACATCTATCTGAAGGAACATCTGAGCAGCCCCCGAGAGAGCCGGCCGGCAGTGTGCCGCTCCCCCGCGGAAGTGGGGAAAGTGGCAGGGGGAACCGCCCTTCCACGGAGGTGGAAGGATCGGCAGCCAACCAGGGAAGGACCAGCAGCAAACCCTGGAAGGGCCGAGCAGACGAAAGAACAGCACAGGGTCCTGTGTCTTTCCTCCGCGAAGAGGGGGAGCGACACCACAGGAAAAAATAAAATGATAAAGAATTACTACAAACAACTATATGCCAACAAAGTGGAAAATCAGAAATACATGGATAGATCCATGGATACATATCTAATAAAATTTAGTCATCAAGACTTAGAAAACCTAAACAGACCAATAACCAAGACAGAGTTGAATCAGTAATAAAGACCATCCCAACAAAGTAAATCCCAGAACTGGATGGCTTCACTGCTGAATTCTACCAGACTTAAATCATGACTAATTCTAATTCTTCTAAAGCTATTTAAAACATTGAAAGGGAGGACATCCTCCCAAGCTTCTTCTATGAAGCCACCGTCATCTTAATTCCTAAACCAGAAAATGATACAACAGAGAAAGAGAACTATGATCATTATCACTGATGAACATAGATGCAAAAATCCTCAAAAAATACTAGCTAATTGAATCCAACAACGCATCAGAAAGATCATTCACCTGGACGAATTGGGACGAATTGGGATCCATCCTTGGTATTCAGCGGCAGACCAGCATTCGCAAATCAATCAATGTGCTACAGCATGTTAACAAACTGAAGAATAAAAACCACATGATTATCTCAATGGATGCAGATAAATTCAATAAAATACAATATCCATTCATGATGAAAACCTTAAGCAAATTGGGTATATAAAAAACATTCCTCTACACAATCAAGGCAATTTATGACAAACCCACAACCAGCATCTAATTGAATGGGGAAAAGTTGGAAACATTTCCACTAAGACCCAGACAAGGATGCCCACTCTCACCATTGCTATTCAATATAATCCTGGAACTTTCAGATAGTCCCATTAGGCAAGAAAAGGGAATCAAAGGGATACTGTCGCTCCCCCATTTGCGGAGGAACGACACCAGACCCTGCGCTGTTCTTTCTGCCCGGCTTTTCCCGGGTTAGCTGCCGGTCCCTCACTCACGGAGGAATGATGCCGTCCCGGGTTAGCTGCCGACCCCTCCACCTCCGTGGAGGGGTGGCACCCCCTGCCACTTTCCCCGCTTCTGCGGAGGAGCGGCACACCGCTGGCCGGCTCTCTCGGGGGCTGCTCAGATGTTCCTCAGGTGTTCCTTCAGATGTTCCTGGTGCATGTTGTTTCTCTCCTCCTTTATAGTCCTCTTCCACGAATCCCAACTCTGCTACCCACACGCCGAGCATGCTGCTCTCCTCCAATCAGGAGCAGGATCAGCTCCTGCAGCTTATCAAACTGATGAGGCAGCTGCGTAGTTGTTTGCTCCTTCCCAGCACCATATTGTGGGAGAGCAGATGCATAGAATAAGTCTTAATTCCAGTAACTTAGTCTAGTCTCAGTTGCTCCCCACAGGATACAACATTTCTAGAAAGTAACATTGTAAATATCAAAATAGCATTTCCATATTTAGTTTGCCTAAACTGGAGTTTGAGCTATCTTTGAAACTTAAAGGGCAGCGGTTTGAGTCCTGGCTGCTCCACTTCCGATCCAGCTCTCTGCTATGGTCTGGAAAATCAGTAAATGATGACCCAAGTCCTTATGCCCCTGCATGCATGTGGGGGATCCTGAAGAAGCTGCCGGATGCTGACTTTAGATTGGCTCAGCTCCAGCCATTGTGGCCAGCTGGGGAGTGAAACAGCGGATGGAAGACCTCTCTCTCTCTCTCTCTCTTTCTCTGTCTCTCTGTAACTCTGCCTTTCAAAAAATAAATAAATATTTTAAAAAAGAAATCCTTTAAAGGAGAGAGAAAATCATGCATGGCATGGACAAAATCATAGTGAAAGAAAGGTTCTAAGTGAGTTTTGATATAAACATGAATGGAGAAGAGTCTCCCAAATTAAGAAAATCATTGGAAGTCTGTTTAAAATGGCAGATTTGGGAAACAGAGCCAATTACATATTGAATTCATATCAAAACATAAAAATGTTTCCTAGAGTTACCAGAAGATTGATTGGAGTTGTTCAAAGTTTCACATGATGAGGGCTTTGATTATAAATAAGTCTACGCAGACTGTGAGTATTGGAATAGTAAATCTATGTCAATAATCCAGTTCACCTCAGCTCAATAGGCTAATCCTCCACCTGCGGCACTGGCACCCCTGGTTCTAGTCCTGGTTGGGGTGCCGGATTCTGTCCTGGTTGCCCCTCTTCCAGTCCAGCTCACTGCTGTGGCCCGGGAAGGCAAGGGAGGATGGCCCAAGTGCTTGGGCACCTGCACCCACATGGGAGACCAGGAGGAAGCACCTGGCTCCTGGCTTGGGATCAGCACAGTGCACCAGCCACAGTGGCCATTGAGGGGTTAACCAACAGAAGAAAGAAGACCTTTCTCTCTGTCTCTCTCTCTCACTGTCAACTCTGCCTGTCCAAAAAAAATTCAAAAAACATAATCCAGTTCCCCATATAAGGCTGCTTCAAGCCATCCCCAGAAAATTGAAATTATAAATATATTTATTTGGGTGCCAGCATTGTGGCATAGCATGTAGTACCACCTCCTGTAACTCCCATCATCCTGTGTAGGTGCCAGTTTGTGTCCTGAGATCCCCACTTCTTTTTTTTAAAGATTTATTTTATTTATTTGAAGGACAGAGTTACAGAGAGAAGTAGAGTCAAAGAAAGAGAGGTCTTCCATTCTGTTGGTTCACTTCCCAAATGACCGCAACAGCCAGAGATGAGCTGATCGAAAGCCAGGAGCCAGTAGCTTCTTTTGGGTTCCCATGTGGGTGAAGAGGCCCAAGGACTTGGACCATCTTTTACTGCTTTACCAGGCCATAGCAGAGAGTTTGATCAGAAGAGGAGCAGCCTGTGCTCGAAAGGGCACCCATGTGGGATCCCAACACTACAGGCTGGAGCTTTAACCTGCTGTACCACAGCGCCAGCCCCTGCCCCACTTCTGATCAAGCTCCCTGTTAATGACCTGAGAAAAGTAGTGTAAGATAGTCCAAGTTTTTGGGCCCTGCCACCCATGTGGGAGACTCAGATGAAGCTCCCAGTCTCCCACATGGGTGAAGGGGCCCAAGTCCTTGGACTATCCTCTGCTGCTTTCCCAGGCACATTAGCAGGAAGCTGGATTCAAAGTGGAGCAGCTGGAAGTCAAATTGTCAACCATATAGGATGTTGGCACTGCAGGCAACAGCTTTACCTGCTATACCACAGTGCTGGCCCCATGTATAATTTTTATACCAAGTATTTTCCATGAACTTTTTAAGGATCTCTCATATTTGAGCTAACCCTTCCAACTAATAATATCTATCCATTTGAATTTGCATTAACAATAATTATCATGATGTTAATAATAGTTAGCATTTATTGAGTGTGTCAATAAACTTGGTCCTCAAAGCAGTTTTTTTTTTCCACCTAGCACTGTGGCACAGGGAACCTAGGAAATGTTCCTTCCTAATATGTGTACCACTGTTACACAAAATCTCTGCAGGCCTGTTCATCCTCTCAAGCTGTACATCCCACCTTGACTTACTCATTTTCAGGACCTTTGTTACTAGGTCCTGTCTAGCTTCTTTGCTCTTTAATTTGATGCTTTCAGTTAGTTCCTATATCTCAAACTGTGCTTCACTTAGTCTGTGATAGTGTTTTTCTATTTTTATCTCAGACTCCAATACCAAGCAAGTCTCTGCACCATTTCTCCAGTTTCTACTTCCAGTCCAATTGAACTCTGGTTCTGGTCTTTACTTAAGAAGAGCATTCAGACACCACCTGCTTGTTTACTTAATGCTAGGCCCTCTGCAAGATGCTATAAGCAAGTGATTGGTATGAATATTCACAACAGTCATGAGATGTTGATTTTATCATTTCCATTTTCCAGATGAGGCAGTTATGTTCACAGCAATGAGTTAACCATTTTCTCAGTTACACAAAAAGTCCCTGAATTCCAAGTGATGTCTGCCACCTTCTAAAGAGGAGACTCTTTCCAACTTACCCTACTAATTTACTTTTGGACTTTTCTTTATCATGTGTGCTCTTTGGATTTTAAAATTACTGATCATAACATGATGTCCTCAGGGTAAACAATTTCAGTCAGGTCAACTACTTATTTTAGATTATGATTTCTAGGCAACTGCTTATTTGGGTGCTCTCTTCTGGCTGTGATCTATATTACTACCTATCAATTTGTTCCTCTATAGCTATATATCTATATACAGATAAAGATATATTTGGCTATATATGTCATGATTCCTCTGAAGCATACTATATATAAATACTATTTGCTAAACTAATTGTGTTAGAAATTACACTTGTTAACACCCATGCAGCTTATCTAAGGTATAGAATGGTAATTTGGATCTACAAGTAAATAGACAATATTGTACTGTAAGCCTCATTCCCTTTGTTGTTACCTTGGATTTTGCACTCTGGAATCAATGTGAAGGAAAGCAAATAAATAACTTATATGGTGCTACACAGCATTTAAGACAAAATGTGCTATAAACAAAGACTGCATATTCTAAAGCAGAGTGAGAGAGGCAATTTTCTTTAAAAGCTAATAATTAGCTACTAACTACTAAGGGAAGAAGTCGTTCCTTTGCTGGCTTGTTTTCTGTGCCAGTGTATTTATCTTGAATTGCAAGAACTTAAATAAAATTAAATACAAAGGAGTTCAGGAACATCTTTAGATTTCAAATCCAAAAGATAGCTTATAATATGTATAATGATTTTGTCCTACAAGGTCACTTGTATTTTTTTGTTGTTGGCTTTAATTGAAAAGCACTATTGGGGAATGTCTACTGGAGAATAGTCTCTCTGGACAATTTTCCATAACTCAAAATACAGAGAACATCCTATTTCACAATGTCAAAGAAGGAGACCACCTAAAAGAGGCAGACTGAATGTGCATTTGAGAATTTTCATAAAATAGAGAGATACCAAAAGAAAAATAAAAGGAAAAAAAGTAAAGCCGTTTAACCAAACGGACTGGAAGCTATAAATTTTTCTTTCTTGTAACAGGAGAACAAATGTTTTGTGCTTTCTTTTGCTTGATGGTAATATTTTATGAGACAAATCTACCTCAAAAGAATTTAATGATGTAGTTAAGAAGAAAATAGCTGCTGTCATTGTGTAGTGGGTAAAACCACTGCCTGTGATGCTGGCATCCCATGTGGGTACAAGTTTAAGCCTTCATTGCTCCACTTCCTATCCAGCTCCCAGATGGCCTGGGAGAAACAGTAGAAGATGGCCCAAGACCTGGATGGAGTTTCTGGCTCCTGGCTTTGGTCTGGCCCAACTCCAGCCATTGTGGCCATCTAGAGAGTGAACCAGAGGCTGGAAAATTCTATCTCTCTCTCTCTCTCTGTCTCTCCCTCCCTCCCTTCCTCCCTCTCTCCCTCCTTCCCCCTTTAACACTTTTAAATAAATACATAAATCTTAAAAAATCCAAAGAATGCACATGGCTTTCCCTGCTATGTCACAACCCCACAATGTCAACCCTAGGGTATAGCATTTTTTTTAACAAAGGAGTTAAAGAATGTAGCATACAGACTAAATTTTGAAAAACAAATACCTATGAGGTGATGAGAGGAAAGATAATCTTTACATGGAGCAACAAGTAGAAGTATAGAGGTCAGAAAACATTGTGACTTTACTATGGATCATAGATATGTTATGAATAGAGACATCAAAGAGGAGTCGGGTAAGATTGATATGCTTGGCCTTTGAATGAGGACTTACTGCATAATTTTGAGAATGAGGGTGACATAATCAGAGTCATAATTTGAAAGGAATAATGTGGAATATGTATTTGCAATGAAAAGCATGCTGTCTTTCCACGTTTGTGCAACACGTAGAACATATGACTTAGAGTGGGATTAAAGACTCATGGCAAATAGATTTTTCTTTCATGGGAGAGTAAGAAAGCATATTATTAGTATCTTCCTGGACTCCTCTATTCTGCACCCACATACACAAAGAATCAAATGCTATTGCATCAATTATATTAGGGAAAGGAATTCATTGTAAGAACATTTCTAAAAAGACATTTCTAAATGGGGGGAACAGGCTTATTTTAATTAAATTACGTCATATAACTCAACAATAATATGTTTATTTCTAAGAGATAAAGCATCCCTTTTCAGTATCAACTGCCACAAATGATAAATAATAAAATGAACACATTGAATTTGAAAAATTCAGATAAAGGAGTGAAATTCTCAAAATCAATATTTCTTTTACTCTTCTTTCGTATCATTTTTGACACAGGACATCAAAGAACAGGAGGGAGTTTAAACAGTTGTGAAGAGTTGAGATAAGTGCAGGTGGCTTATTTTAGCAGCTGTCCTTAGGTAAACATAAAAGTTATGGGCAACTTGCATAGATAATTTTGTTTAATTCTCTACTATAATCTTTAAATCAACATTTATCTCAAAGACAAGGGAGCAAAATTTACAGCAAGATTGCAGAGTCTTATAATTGGACTAGATATGAATACAAAGTACCAGATTTGTATTCACACAGTCCAAATGCTGATGTGGAATTTAGTATGACTGTAGATTTTAGAAAATGTGTCTATGATGTTTTATTGCCCAAATGAGAAAAATTGCAGAAAATGATTTGTCTTATTTGCTTTGTGGGTTGGAATAACTCCATCTTTTGTGTTTTACCTTTATGTGCAAAAATATAATCTAAGTCTTCATTAAAAAACACACATAAAGAGAATTTATCTCCCAGATGTTGGGGTGGATTTAATATTTCAATATTCTTTGAAAGTAACATTAATTTCTTGGGGATATTTTTATGCAGTTACCTTGTTTGTCGGCTGAAATCTCCAATGTTTAATTATTTCTTTCCTTTTCAACCAAGATAATACTTTTTAAGCTACTTTTCTTTTGTTTCTAATAACAATGCAATGTGGAGTTTGTGAATGCATTTTCCATTCTATTGAGACTGCTTAGAAAATTATGAGAATTATCATGGGATGGCTTAAGTTTGTGATTGGAATTAAATAAATTCTTTGGCTAACACAAAGATCCACTAAAATACATCCTGTCATTCTTCTGTCACATTTTAATTCCAAAGGTTAACAAAAAGACCCAATCCTGTGGATCATTCTAAGCTGAACATTTCCATTATAGAATTGTCTAATTACATTCAAAATACCTTGAAGACATGATACCTGATACAAGTTTCTGCTTCTTCCTCCCTTTCTCCATGTTAAAATTATGCCTGACAAATTTCTAGAAAAAGGATTTAGGAAAATACATTTTCTGGCATTAATTCCACTACGAGGCCACTGTTTGCTGTCTCAGGAGATGAATTACTTAATGTTAACCTTTACTTATTTAGTTTTCTTAAGCTCTTTGCCTACCGTAGACTGGATTTCATTAAATGAACGTTGAAGTTATAAATTACTGTTGTTATTGTTGAGGTTTTATAATTTCCCCTCTGATCATTGGACAGGATTTGAAAAGATCAAGTTTCTTTTATCACATTCATATTCAAATTTAATTTACTAACTCTTTAAACTGTTTTGTCAAAAAGACAAACATATATGATTAAACTACCATCACTTACGAAAGATAATATACATACATGCCTACTAATGATAGTTATCACATCACACTAAGATGTACCTTTTTTATTAAAGATTTATTTATTTATTTGAAAGTTAGAGTTACACAGAGAGAAGGAGAGGCAGAGAGAGAGAGAGAGAGAGAGAAAGGTCTTCCATCTGATGGTTCACTCCCCAGTTGGCCACAATGGCCAGAGCTGTGCCTATCTGAAGCCAGGAGCCAGGAGCTTCTTCCAGGTCTCCCATGAGGGTGCAGGGGCCCAAGGACTTGGGCCATCTTCTAGTGCTTTCCCAGGCCACAGCAGAGAGCTAGATAGGAAGTGGAGCAGCCAGGTCTTGAACTGGCACCCATATGGGATGCTGGCCCTGCGGGTGGCAGCTTTACCAACTATGCCACAGCGCCAACCCCAAGATGTACCCTTAATTAAAGCTTCATACCTCTAGTATTTTCTCTCCCTATTCTATCACTTATAAATATTCTTTACTACGTACGTAATTAATTTTTTAATCTGCTGTGTACCAATACCATTGTTTCTGATTTCCAGTTGCATATAGGACATTCCTACCAAAGAATCATGACAGAACTTCACTGCATTTTGCATACAACCAAATTTTATTTTTCTGCCCTATCAATCCCAGTGCCTGTTATTTATGTTTTTTGTTAATTATTGATACCACCAGTTTCCAAATATCACTGATTTTAATATTCAGATTTTTACAATTTCTCTTTATCCCACAATTGTCTTTTTTTTCAGTTTTTCATTCATACCCAGCCTTATTCTTTCTAAATATCCATGACATCAGCCATATTTTTGGTTTTCTGTTACCAAAAACCCAAGTCAAACATGTTTTACCTTTTCCCTGGATTACTGGATTTCCCATGTTTAAGGAATGCCTTTCTTTAGTCTCTTTCTCTTCAAACTCATAGTAGCACTTTATTTGTAGGCAGATGTTTGCCAGTGCTATTGCCTTTACATGCCTTGTATTAAATGAATCTCTAGTTTGCAACACCTAAGCACTAGGTGCAACTTCCTCTACAAAGTCTTCACCACACTACCCTTGGCAGAATGAGATTTCTGCATTCTCTATTAGTAGCAGTAATATTCATGCTCCTTTCCTTCATGATTTCTTGTATTACTTAATAAATGCCATTTCAAGTGAATCCAAAAACATGAATGTACTACATGATAATGAATAATTATAGATTCTTTTTAAAACATGGTTGAATGAAATTTGCTTTATTTATCCATATCTAGAGAAGTTTTAAGCTAATATTTTCTACTCTGTATTAAAGCAACTCACTGAACTCACTGAATATTATAGCAGCAAGGGTCACTAAGGTTCATGCATTAAAGATATTTCCCTGCTTTACAGATGAGAAAACTGAAGCCCAAAGAGGTTGAATTACTGATGCATGGTCACACAAATCAGTAAGTCTCCTCATTTGTAGTCCCAAGATGTCAGTGAATTAAAAATGAATTGCATGCCAGTAATGTTTAATTCTGACTGAAGTAATAGTACTAAAAATACACGTGTTCATTCTTGGCACTATAAACATTCATTTAAAAAAAAAGGATTTATTTATTTATTTGAAAGTCAGAGTTACAGAGAGAGTCACAGAGACAGAGAGGGAGAGAGAGGTCTTCCATCTGCTGTTTCACTCCCCAAATGGCCGCAATGGCCAGGGCCAAGCCAGGCTGAAGTCAGGACCAAGGAGCTTCATCTAGGTCTCCCATGTGGGTGACAGGAAGCCAAGCACTTTGAGCAACTTCTACTGCTTTGCTTAGGCCATTGGCAGGGAGCTGGATCAGAAGTGGAGCAGGGGCCGGTGCTGTGGCATAGTGGGTAAAGCTTCTACCTGTAGTGCCGCCATCCCATATGGGTACGGGTTCAAGTCCTGGCTGCTCCACTTCCGATCCAGCTCTCTGCTATGGCCTGGGAAAGCAGTAGAAGATGCCTCAAGTCGTTGGGCCCCTGCACCCACATGGGAGACCTGGAAGAAGCTCCTGGCTCCTGGCTTCGGATTGGCGCAACTCCAGCCATTGAGGCCAATTGAGTAGTGAAACACAGGATGGAAGACCTCTCTCTCTCTGTCTATCCGACTCTCCCTGTGTAACTCAGACTTTCAAGGAAATTAAAAAAAAATCTTAAATAAATAAATAAATAAAACCATAGATTTAAAAAAAAAGTGGAACAGCCAGGACAGGAACCAGTACCCATATGGGATGCAGTTGTTGCAGGTGGCAGCTTACCAGCCACGACACAGTGTTTGCCCTTAAACATTCATTTTAGAATATATTTAAAAAATATTAACAGATTTCAAAGTAACCAACAATTGATAACATGTTCTAATTGAATCTGTGTTTAGATGAAGAAAGCTTAATTTTTTTTATAATGACCAGTCCTCTGAATGTTACATATTAAAAGGTAAATGCTAAAAAATCAAAACCTACCATGGTATTAATTGGTATATTATGCTTTTTGTAGTACTATATGAGACTTTGGGGAAAGGTCCTTTTTTTCCTCTGATGAGCTTTGATACACTAATATGCAAATTTATTTTATATCAGATGAGGTAAAACATCTGCAAGAACAATATGTCACACTGTAAAAAATGGTAAAAATAAACAAATGTACTACTCATGCAAGGACATGTATCATATAAAATATTTATAAATCTCATATTGTAGCCTTTAACAGTAGCAAAGCAAATCCAGGGTTTCAAATTAGATCTCAACCTAGTGCTCTGTACTTCGAACAATGCTAGATATAGCCATCCCTTTACCAAGTGCACTTTTCAATGACGACAGCCCTTGTCTCTACTGTTGAGAACCAGTGTTTTTTTCTTATAAATATTTGTTGAACTCTTTACTTAGTGTACGGTTAACCTTATGAGTATAAAATAGACTGAGAGTAGATCATTGTAAAAATTAAGGGAAGGAATAAGAAAGGAACGAGAAGGAAGTAGAAGCATGGGCAGGAGGGAGGGTAAGGTGGGAAGTATCACTATGCTCCTAAATTGGCATATATGGAATACATTAAATTTGTTTTCTTTAAAAAATTTTAAAAATTAAAGACTATGCTCCTAATAAAATATCTTCCTCACAGAACCTTTTTAAATGTTGTCTATAATATATAAGATGAGCCTCAATGCAGTTTTCTTCTTTTTTAAGATTTTTTGATTTGCTTTCTTACAAAATGTATAACCATTATTGCTAATACACCAAGAGATAAAGTGGGAGTTTCTCTTTAGAACAAAAATACAAATTTTATTATGGGATATTGCATCATGTAAACAAAAGGGCATGGGTGGAGAAAGGGATGGGTTAGCCATCCATATCACTATTAGCTAGAACTCTGGCTTGAAAAAGTAGTGTTTATTTCAATGACTATTCAGTTGTAAAGGAGATATATATTATCTATGGCTCAAAGCCATTATGAATATTAACTTATATAATTCATATACATGTAACCAGAATACATGACACATTCCCAATTGATAGCTATTTTTCTTCTAATACTTTGACAATATCACCAGACTGCATTTTGACATCCATTGTTGCTATTAAAAGGTCAGTGGCCAGTCAATTTTGATTCCTTCATAAATACTATTTTTTTCTTTCTATTTACAAATTCTTCTCTTTCACTTTTGTTTTTCTATTTCTCTGACATATGTATATTCTAAATTAATTCTATTGGGTCTAATCTTTGCTTACTAATGCTTTCTATTTATCTATTACTTCTTGAAAACTCTAAACTATCATTTATAATTTTCATCTCACAGTATCTATTTTCCTATTCTCAACTCCGGTTAGGAATTTATTACAGATTAGAATGTCCTCCATATTGCTTAACCTGAAATGTCTCTTCCAAAAACCTTTGTTCTCCCTTTAGCTTTGTCATTTAAGCTATTCATAGAATACTTTTTTGCTTCTCTAATTATCTATTGGATTTGAGTTTTTAATTTCTGTGAAATTTATTTTTTGTCTATAATTTCTATTGAACTTTAAACACATTTTCAATAACTCATTTTTGATTCTTTTATTTTCTTAAATATTTATAGAAGGTATTAGATGATCCATATTAGATACTGCTAATATGTAATCCACTTAGAGTTTAAATCTGCAGTTAGTGTTCCTATGATCATGTTGTATATATCACTTCCTTGTATTCTGGGCAATCTTTTGATTATTTGTTTGTATTATGTGGATCTTAAAATGTGAGACCCACAAGGAATTCATTGGAAATACTTTTTTTTCCAGATGAGGATTTATTCTTTTTTTACACTTTGAGTCTAGAGATGCTGCTAATCCAGGCCCATATTAGTCCCTCAGAAATTTCTGCTCTGTTGTGGACCAATGGAATCAATTCTATTATCTTGGTCCTAGGCTTCCTCCTAAACTCTCCACATACTGAGCCAAACTCATATTTTTTTGGTTGGGGGCAGAGGGTGAAAAAAAGAAGCAGAAGAAATCCTTTACATGAGAGCTATGATGTATTATGAAGATAGTTTCATATACAATTAGTTTTTTTTTTTCTTTTTGCAGTGACAGGAAACTTCAGTGAATACATTAACCATACCTGAAGTAGAAGGCTACTGATTATATGTAATTTTAATTGGTGAAATACTAATTGGCCTTATATTGATTTTATGATTTTTCAGTAGCTTTTTTAAAAAAAAGATTTTTATTTATTTATTTTGAGAAGCAGAATTACAGACAGAGGGGGAGAGAGAGAGAGAGAGAGAGAGAGTTCTTTTATCCATTGGTTCACTCCCCAAATGGCCACAATGGCCACAGATGGACCAGACTGAAGCCAGGAGCCAGGAGCTTCTTCCGGGTCTCCCACATGGGTGCAGGGGCCCAAGTACTAGGGCCATCTTCCACTGCTTTCCCAGGACATAAGCAGAGAGCCAGATCAGGAGAGGAGCAGCCAGGACATAAACAGGCACCCATATGGGATGCTGGCACTGCAAGTGAAGGCTTAGCCCATTATGCCACAGTGCTGGCCCCTTTCAGTGTCTTTTTACACACATATTTTCCTCCCTCCATCATTTTTTGAGTTTAATTTGAACAGGAAATATAGAGATATATTTAAAATGTATTTACATAACACCTTTAACACATTAGGTTATCAATAATTATCTGTTTAATATATAAAAAATTCCATACTCTTTAATTCATAAGAAGATAATATTGGTGAAATCTAAGTATGTCAAATATCTGATAGATATTCTGAAAATAAAAGATAAGAATCATCCAATGAGAATATATATATATATATATATATAGAGAGAGAGAGAGAGAGAGAGAATACAAATTTTCCTATATATATATATATATATATAGAGAGAGAGAGAGAGAGAAGAATATAATTTTCTACTTTTTGAAAATTCCCAGTTTATAACATTTGATGCTTTTTCTCCACACTTTTACTTCTTTGCCTTTGTATCAAATCCCCAGATGGCAGCAAGATCAAAAGCATCAATGCTATCTTATGACATTCTTCGCAAAACAAACAGATAAAGCAAGGCACATGAAATACTAACTTCTTTTAAATGTAGAATTTAAAAGAATCTGTTGAGTGAGATAATACCACATTTATTCATGTAACCTTAATGCAAATAAAGAACAATTCTATCATGATTATTATTGATGATACAAAAATTAAAATTATAAGAAAGAAATTTATGTGATAAAAAAAATTAAAGGATCAAATAACATACATAATCAAAGTTTAATGATCTAAATACAAGTAATTCAGATTGTGTGTTCTCACTGCGTGGCTGCTTTTTGATTACTTAGAGAACTCATTATGATTTTCACTAAGAGGTGGGAGGAAAACATTAAAAGAGCAGGAAGTCTGCTCTACCCATTCAGAGGAATTTAATAGTTGTGCCAAAGGTTAGAAGAAAAGAAAATTAAAATTTTAGTTTGTAAATTATACATATAATGTTCCCATTATTCAATGACCCTATTCCCATTAATTATCCGACATTAATGTTGTATATAGCACTTAAATTTGTGCTGGGTCCATATGCATTGTATCTGAGACTCCACAATGCAGAGGAGAAAGACAGATGGTTGGGTAGTTTCCACATTCTGTCAAGACATCCTGAACTATCAAGAGATCCTGTCCAAAGAATAAAAAGAAACGGCAGTAATATAAAAGCTATAATTCCTGGATTCTTCCCAAAATCTTTCTCACCGCTAGCCTTCAATGGCAATTGAAATTGTTAAAATGATGCTTGAAAGTGGACTATACTCATCCATTTGGGTGTAAGTGCCATTGAACCCAATGAGCAAGTCATCTGTTAGATTACTTAGCTGTTCTGTGGAAAATCAGAAAACAGAACATAACCAGAGCTTTTATGTAAGAAGATGTAGTAAATATAATTAATCTTAAGCCTATGGGCATAATGGATATACTTATTTCAGAACGGTGTGCTCAGAGATGCACTTCTCGTATTTTAGTTTCTCATGGCTAGTCTATCAGTGTGCTGTAAATAATGACTTCCTAATATTACAGAACCAGGCACTATGTCAAAGAGGAAAGTGAATGAAATTCCCAAATACCCCATTTTATTGAGTGCTTAGAATACTTATAGAATTCATTCATATACTCATTGCTTCAAAACTGTAATATATATTTTTCTTCTTGTAATATTTGAGAAAAGCTTGTTGCTATGTTCTTCCTAGCAACACTTAAATTCTGTCAGTGCTTTGAATTCAGCACAGTCCTGTGAACATCATGATTGACTCAAAACAAATAGCGATGTTCTCAGGCTGATGACAGGTGACTTTATATATATATATATATATATATATATATATATATATACCTGAATTTGTTTATTGGATCTATCCCTTCCTAGCTATATGAATTCTTATACCATACAAATTCTATGAGTATCAATTTATTTAATTGGTAATGAGATAATAATAGCATTGGTATCAGAGTTTTTATGAGGAATAAACAACATATTCCATGTAAAGCATATTTCACAGTATCTGACAAGTAAGTTTTCAATTAAGATTATAATTATTTTTTAAATATTTATATTAGTATAACAATATCTATACTATTGAATTTTCTACTATCTTCAAAGTATTAAACCCTATTTATGCATAATTGTGTAGACATTATTTTATTTTATGTATATTACCTTTATTTTGCAGATCAGAAAAATATGGTTCATATATTTTAGGTAACTGACCTAAAGCAACAAAACCATAAGCAACAGGATCAAGCACTGAATACACATCTGTTTTTCCCCAAAGATCATGCTCTTTCCATTGCACACATTGATTCTTCAATTAACATTTCCCATAATCATGGTTAAGAGCCAGTAGGACAGAAGGGCGTGTATTCAGGAATTGATTAACTGTTTCTCCAACCAATGATAACAGTACATTCAAGATGTTGAGGGTCTGGAGTTATGGCACAGGTTAAGTTGCATCTTCAGTCGCTAGTATCCCATACTGGAGTGCTGTTTTGAGTCCCAGCTGCTCTGCTTCCAATCTAGCTAATGTGCCTGGGAGATGGTTCAGGCATTTGGGACCCTGCCTCCCTTGTGGGAGATGTAAATAGAATACTGAGCTCCTGTTTTCACCCTGGCTCAACCCCACAGGTTGCAACCATTTGGTGAGTTAACACACAGATAGAATATCCTGTCCCCCCTCCCCCCCTCCCTTCCCCTCCCCCTCTCCTCCCTTCCCCTCCCCCTCTCCTCCCTTCCCCTCTCTTTTTCCTCCTCCCCTTCTCTTCCCGTCCCCTCCCCCTCTCTTCCCCTCCCCATCTCCCCTCTTCCCTTCCCTCTCCTCCTCCCCCTCCCTTCCCCCTCCCGTCCCCTCCCCTCTCCCCTCCCTCTCCCCCTCTCTTCCCACTCCCCTCCCCCCTCCCCCTCTGCTCCCCCCTCTCTCCTCCCCCTCCCTTCCCCTCTCCCCTCCCTCTCCCCCTCTCTTCCCACTCCCCTCCCCCATCCCCTCCCCCCTCCTCCCCCTCCCCTCTCTCCTCCCCCTCCCCTCTCCCCTCCCCCCTCCTTCCCCTCCACCTCCCTCTCCCTCTACCTCTGACTTTCAAATAAATAAATAAATGGTTTTTGTCACTCGCCCTCTTCGTGGAAGAACAACACTAAACCCTGCGCTGTTCTTTTGTCTACTCGGCCCTCCCCAGGTTTGCTGCTGGTCCTTCCCGGGTTGGCTGCTGATCCTTCCACCTCCGTGGAAGGGCGATTCCCCCTGCCATTTTCCCCACTTCTGCAGGGGAGTGGCACACCACCGGCCAGCTCTCTCGGGGGCTGCTCAGATGTTCTCCGGATGTTCCCTTAGATGTTCCCCGTGCATGTTGTCTCTCTCCTCCTTTATAGTCCTCTTCCACCAATCCCAACTCTGCTACCCACATGCTGAGTATGCTGCTCTCCTCCAATCAGGAGCAGGATCAGCCCCTGCAGGTTATTGGTTGAACTGGAGGCAGCTGCGTAGAAGTTGTTTACTCCTCTCCCAGTGCCATATTGTGGGAGAGCAGATGCATAGAATAAGTCTTAATTTCAGTAATTTAGTCTAGTCCGAGTTGCTCCCCACAGTTCCCCCTTTCTTTTTATTTTTGGCATTGATACGCGCCTGTCTTTGGTGCCCCGCGGCACACACTCTGCTCTGCTTGCTAGAGTTGCCCACAGGTGCTTACAAGCCCTACCAATCAGGCAAACCGAATCCAGGTTCTCTCTTCGCCACATTGTGAGGAGGTTTTTAGGCGCTGATGCGTGCCTGTGTTCAGTGCCCTGCAGTGCATCCTCTGCTCGAGCTGCCTGCAAGTGCTTATTGCCTTAATCAGGCAGACCGAATCCAAGCTCTCTCATTGCCATGTTGTGGGGAGGCCTTATTTTTCTCTATTTCTCTATCTCCGGGCATTCCTATCTCTCCTATTTTACTTCTATCTGCCAGCATTCCTATTTCTCTCATTTTACTTCTATACTTCTGTTTCTCTTATCCCCGTGGCTTCCTGGCGCCCGCCCCAAGGCAGCTTCTTGGCGCCTTGCCCCGCGGCAGCTTCCCGGCTCTGCGCGGCTTCAGCCCGCGCTTCTCTTATCTGCACAGCTTCCCGGCTTCACGCGTGCTCCACACCACGGCCTCCGCGCCAGCCCCGCACTTCCTATCTACTCGTGCCCTGTGCACTCTCTCCGCTTGTGCCCGTGCGCTTTCTCTGCGCTCCGCGGCTTCTGCGAATCACAGCCTAGCTCACGTCTCTGCCATCGGTTGGTTTAGTTTTCAGTCGAAGTTCCCCGGGCTAACCTGATGAAAACCAACCTAGCTTACGTCTCCGCTTCGGTTTGGCTTCCCGTCTTTTGCTCTCCGGGCTAATCTGATGGATTCCAACCTAGCTTACATCTCCGCTTCTGGTTTCAGTTTTTCGCCTTTTGCTCCCTGGGCTGACTTGACGAATCCCAACCTAGCTTACGTCTGTGCTTCGGCCTGCCCCTGTGGCTTCATCCTCCCTAACATATTTTTCTCTACCCGGTATGTTTCCTAACTTTTCTTCCAACAATATTCCCCTCTCATTTCTCCTGGCTTCTCCCCACAGTCCGTATCCGAGTCTAAGTTTTTTCTAGCTTTCACTTTCACTTTCAACCTGCAGTCCCTATCCGAGTCTAAGTTTCTTCTAGCTTTCACTTTCACTTTCAACCTGCAGTCCGTATCCAAGTCTAAGTTTCTTCTAGCTTTCACTTTCGTTTTCAACCCTAGATTTCTTCCGGCACTTTTTCTGTCCGGCTTTTCCTTAGGCTCTTTGCTAGTCTCTCTCTCCAGTATTTTCCCGCTTCTTCACTCCTAGGTTTCCTATCCGAGTCACGGCACCATTATGTTGCTCCCCCATTAGCGGAGGAACGACACTAAACCCTGCGCTGTTCTTTTGTCTGCTCGGCCCTCCCCGGGTTTGCTGCTGGTTCTTCCCAGGTTGGCTGCTGATCCTTCCACCTCCGTGGAAGGGCGGTTCCCCCTGCCACTTTCCCCACTTCCGCAGGGGAGTGGCACACCGCCGGCTGGCTCTCTCGGGGGCTGCTCAGATGTTATCCGGATGTTCCCCTTAGATGTTCCCCGTGCATGTTGTCTCTCTCCTCCTTTATAGTCCTCTTCCACCAATCCCAACTCTGCTACCCACATGCCAAGTACGCTGCTCTCCTCCAATCAGGAGCAGGATCAGCCCCTGCAGCTCATCAGTCAAATTGGCGAGAGGCAGCTGTGTAGAAGTTGTTTACTCCTCTCCCAGTGCCATATTGTGGGAGAGCAGATACGTAGAATAAGTCTTAATTCCAGTAACTTAGCCTAGTCTCAGTTGCTCCCCACAGTTTTGACAAAAAGGGTGTTGAAAAGATAAATACCATATGTTTCCCGTGATCTGTGGTAACTAATAATAGAGTACCAGAAATGTAATGCATAGGAGTGAAACTGACATTTTGAGATTCTGTGATTGTTTACAACCCTTGTCTCTACTGGTGAGGAACAGTGATTTTTTTTCTTTTTACTGTTTGTAGAACTCTTTAATTAGTGTAGGGTTAATCTTATGAGTATAAAGTAAACTGAAAACAGATCAATTTAAAATTAAGAGAGGGAACAGGAGAGGAAGGAGGAAGAAGGCTTGGCGCATGTGCGGGAGGGAAGGGTAGGATAGGAAGTGTTACTATGTTCCTAAATCTGTGTATATGAAATACATGAAATATGTATACCTTAAATACAATTTTAAAAAATACACTGTGGGAACATAAACTGATAGAATCATTATGGGACATAGCATGGATATTCCTCAGAAAACTAAAAATACATCTAGCATGTGACTCAGCTACCCCATTCTTGAAAATATATCCAAAGTAAATGAAATCAGCATATGGAACAGTTCTCTGCACTCCCATGTTTCTAACAGCCCAATTCACAATAGCTAACATAGGTAATCAACTTATAGCTCCTTCAAGTGCTTCAAGACTGGATGATGAAAAAGAATACATATTCATGACAGCATATTACTCACCATAAAGAATTAAATTCTGACATCTACAAAAAATGAAAATAATAGGAGAAAACCATTCTAAGTGAAATAATCCAGACCCAAAAGAAAAAAAATCACATTTTCTCTTATTTGTGATAGTTAATATGTAGAGAGAGTATTGTGGGAATATCATATAATTCAGAACATAGTTTTAAATAATATTTTGTTCTTAATTTGAGTGTTGGTTATTATCGCTCCCCGTCTTCGTGGAGGAACGACACAGGACCCTGCGCTGTTCTTTCGTCTGCTCGGCCCTCCCCGGGTTTGCTGCTGGTTCTTCCCGGGTTGGCTACCGACCCTTCCACCTCCGTGGAAGGGCGGTTCCCCCTGCCACCTTCCCCACTTCCGCGGGGGAGCGGCACACCGCCGGCCGGCTCTCTCGGGGGCTGCACAGGTGTTCCTTCAGATAGATGTTCCCTTTAGATGTTCCTTGTGCATGTTGTCTCTCTCCTCCTTTATAGTCCTCTTCCACCAATCCCAACTCGGCTGCCCAAACGCCGAGTACGCTGCTCTCCTCCAATCAGGAGCAGGATCAGCTCCTGGAGGTCATCACTCAAGTTGGCAAGAGGCAGCTGCGTAAAAGCTGTTTTCTCCTCTCCCAACGCCATATTGTGGGAGAGCAGATGCATAGAATAAGTCTTAATTCCAGTAACTCAGTCCAGTCCAGGTTGCTCCCCACAGTTATGAGTGCAATCAGATGACCAAAAATACTCATGTATCTATATACTTATGTACATTTCTTAGTATATATGCTGTATTTCAATAAAATGTTTAAAAAACAAAAGGAAATGTTGTTGGTATCAGGCCACCTACAAGATCATCAATGATCAAAGCCACACATAATACTGCTTCCCTGTACTTTGTTGGTCACAAAAAAGAAATAGTCCTTTTATTTATAATTTAATATAATAAAGCAAACTTGTTGAACCAGGATTGAAGTGCATTGACTGAATTCCAATTCTTAAATACGTTCACCTAAAACACTAGTAAAGCATTATAGAGAGAAATGAAAGGGACTGGTACTAGAAACAACAGTTCAAACAGTGAACACATGTAGAAACTGACATAACAGAAGAAAAATATGTAGCTACTGACAAACCCCAGCAGTCCAAGCCTGCAAAATCCTTTTATTAGTTGCCATAGCAGTATCCAAAAGGTAATTAGGCATTTGAGCAGCATAACACAGGGCAATGCAACAGGCTGAGAAGAATTGCAGCATGGCACAGTAGCACGTGCCAGTCAGAAGAAGGCTGTGCTTTCAGTTTAAAAAATCAATGAGAGGAATAAAATGCTATTAGTACTTGTTTTTTGGAGAGCTAACTTCAAGGTGATGGGTGAAGCTGAATTTAGTTGCTATGAACCAAGAACACAATCACAATACTTTCAAAAAATCGTTTTAGGCTAGCTCCGATTTGCAGATCTATAAAATTTCAAAGATCTCTTATTTTCATAGACAACCAGGTTTTTTTTTCTATTTTAGAATAGTGCTTTTAATCCACTTAAAGGCATGGAGGGGGGAGGATTGAGAGAGAGGGAAAGAGGGAGAGGGAGAGAGGGAGAGGGATAGGAGAGGGGGAGAGAGAGAGAGAAACATAGGAAGAGAGGGTGACAGGGCAAGATGGAAAGAGGAAGAGAGGGAGAGGGAGAAAGATTTTCCATTCAGTGGTTCATTCCCCTAATGCTTTCAGCACTGCAACAGAGAGAGCTGGGCCCAGGTCTCCACATGGAAGACAGGGGCATAAGTATGTCAGTCATTATCCACTGCTTCCAAGGATGCATCACTAGGCAACTAGAAGGGGAAGCAGAGGAGCCAAGACTTGAACTAGCACTCCAGTATGAGATGAGCTTCCCCCAAGTGATGGCTTAACTGCTAAGCCACGGTGTCCACACTGACAATTAGATTTAAATTAACAATTTTTCCCTCTGTAGTGTTCATGGGTACCCTGAAATAGTATCAGGCTATGCACAAGTTATAGAATTAAGTGAACGCTATATCAGTAATCAAGATAAAGTAACTAATGAATTAACCAAAAATAAAAACAATTATATAAGAATGCATTCATCTTTGTATTTTTTCAGCAAATGTTTCTAAAACACTTAACACACAGATAGGTTCACTAAATATTGTGTGAGAGATCACAATAAATCTAGTACACAGTATTTCTCCAAATATATCAAGAAAAGTCTTTTTACAAATATATCTGCATTGGAAGAATTAAAATAGTAAAATAAAAGAATGATAGGTGATTTGGCAAAAGTATGAACATACTGGTCAGTGGCTCAACTATAAAAACAAAATCACTCTGAATCTCAGTTTTCTCATTTAAATCAACTGTCATGTGAATTGTTACCTTGCAGTAGGTGTTAAAATTAAATAATTTTACTAAGGAATTTATTAATAAATTACATTCTCAAAGTCACAGAAAATGCATGATAAGTACTAAAACACAATGCTCAATTCTCATGTTAATGTGATATTAATACAAAGAGAACAGATTCAATGTAGCTGACAGATATAATTCTAATAGAGTACTTCCCTCCCTTCCTCCTTCCCTCCTTCCCTCCTTCTCTTTCTTTCCCCTTCCTTCCTTCCTTCCTTTTGTTCCTCTACTAGAAGATGCAATAGATATAATTTTGCCAACAATTCTTCCACTTGGGGCAGTGGTGTTCGGCCTAGTGGTTAAGACACCAATGGAAATGCCTTTATCAGATATTGGGGTGCCTGTCTTGGTGTCCTGACTCCATTTGCTATCCAGGCTCCCCACTAATGCACACTTCCTGTTACGGTATAAAAATCTTATGTTTCCTCAAAATTCATATGCTGAGGTGGGCCTTTGAGAGGGGATTGCTCATGGAGGGATCAGTGTCCTTATGGAAGTCTCCAGAGCGCTGCCTTGTCTCTTCTACCATGTGAGGTCACAATAAGAAGGCATAATCTATGAACTACTAACAGGAGATTCTCCAAACTTCAAATTTCCTGGGCCTTAATCTTTGAATTCCCAGCCTCCAGAACTTTGAGGATAAAAATGAAATTTCTATTGTTTGTATTTTACCCATTTTATGCTAATTTTATATAGCCCAAATAGCCTAAAACAGTGCCATATTTCAATCCAAAGTTACTCATCATGCAATGAAATAGGAGAATCTGTATAAGCATTCCACTCTCTACCATAGGAATATTTTCTGAATGCAGAACAATGATCTGCAATCAAAGAGAAGCAGTCCACCTATTGATCTAAGGAAACAGAATTCAGAGTTTGTGGCAATTAATGCAAATGAAGTTTGAAGGAAAGAGTACTGGGAAGGAAAATCTATATAGGACAGCAGGGTGGTAGAGAGGTCCATGAAGGTCCCTTGTAGGTTACTTGCTAAAGACTGTGCTACATATTCAAGAGGATGAGTCTGCCCTACCTTACCAGAGAGCAGCTACAGGTTTGATAGCGAAATAAAGCTACTAGAGGTAGTGTACAAGTGACAAGTGTCACTTCAGACATAGATATCATAGCATCATTATTACCTATCAATTTTGGTTAAACACAAGAAAACCCAAACCTTAGGTTTAAGCACCATTAGTCTTTACTATGTTATACAAGAGGACTCATTGAAAAAAAAATGAAGGAAGGGGATATTCAGAGAAGGAGAGTTGGAGGGAGGGAACTATGCTTATCATCTTAGAACTATACCTATGAAATACATGCAATCAGTTCAGTTTATATCAATAAAAGTTTTTAAAAACTAAAAAAAGAGGCAGAAAATAGATAAGGAAAATAAAACATTCTCCCAAAATTAAGAAGTCATCAGAACTAGACTCACACATAAATATTTTGGAATTATCTGACTAGGAATTTCAAATAGCCATGAGTAATATTGATAAAGAAAAATGTGAACAACATGTACTACTAGGCAAACGATTATGGAGGGGAAAATGGAAACTAAAACTAAAAATGAAAATAACAGTAACACCAGCAGATTCAACAAAACTGAGGAAATAAGGGCTTGTAAAAATTATCCAAAGCAGAGCACAAAAAACTATGAAGAAAGCAGTACATATCATACAAACTTGTGGAATAGTTCAATATATGTGTATCCAGAATCATGTAACAGAAAAAGAGAACATGTGGAAGAATAAATTCTTGAAGAAAATATTGTTCAAGAATTTCACAAAGCAAATGGCATAAACACACAAACCTAAAAAGTTCATAAAACTCAAAATAGACATTTATACTCACATTAAATATATCATTTTAAAATTGTTGTTAAAAGGCAAAAAGTAAATATGTAAAAATTCAGATAAAAGTAAAATTACACACAGCAGAACAAAAATTTATACCATAGAACTCTCCAGAAACTAAGCAAACTAGTAAAAAATGGGGTGAAGTCTTTAGAATATGTAGAGAAAAAAAGTTACATTTAAATGATAATGCATTCTAGAAAATAATAAATGCAAATTTAGTGAAACAAAAACTGTGGGAATTTATTGACAACAAAGAAAAAATGTAAAAGGAGTAAATTGGAAAGGAAGTAACAAAACTGTCTCATTTTATAGGAGACATGTTTCTGTACATAACAAAAAAAACTCAGAATCTATCAAAAAGCTCCTAGAAACTAGTAAATTGATTTTGAAGAAACTATACTACAATATAAATTCACAAAATCTTTAGGTGGTTATCTTTTCCAGTGATGTACAATTTGATAGGAATTTAAAAGCATAGACAATGGTTCCAAAATACTCAATTCTTGCTTATATCTTAAAAAACATAAACCAGGGATTGGCACTGTGGCATAGTAGATTAAGCATCCACCTGTGGCACCAGCATCCCATATGGATGCTGGTTTGAGTCCTGGCTGCTCCACTTCTGATCCAGCTCCTGCCGATGGCCTGGGAAATCAGTAGAAGGCAGCCCAAGTCCTTGGACCCCTGCACCCACGTGGAAGACCTGGAAGAAGCTCCTGGTTCCTGGCTTCTGATGGGTTCAGCTCCAGCTATTGCGGCCATTTAGGGAGTGAACCAGCAGATGGTAGACCTCTCTCTGCCTCTCTCTCTCTGTCTGTAACTATGTCTCTCAAGTACATAAATAAATGATTTAAAAAATCCCTTATGTTAAATTGCTAAATATGAATAATAAATTATAGGCTATTAATTTTCCACAGATATGTCAACTTCAATAACAATCACAATCTTATATGGCTTTTAAAAATAGTTATCAACCAGCTAAATCTAAAGTTTATATGGAAAGGCAATGGAATTGGGAAAACCAACTGCTTCAACAAAAGAAGAAAGTTGGAGCACTTACAGTGCCTAAGTTCAGGAATTACTATGAAGTTACACAAATTAAAGCAGTGCGGAAGTGATGAAAGGATAGACACATAAATCAATAGAATAAAATAGACAACTCATGAATGGATCCACACAGATATAATGAAACTGGAATTCTCAGGAGTATTTGTCTTTCAGCTGGATTTGTCAGACAAGTATTTTTGTCACCAGGATCACTACTCTCTGTCTCTCTCTCTCTCTCTCTTTCTCTCTCTCTGTCTCTTTCTCTCTTTCTCTCTCTCTGAAACTGTGGTTCTTTTCCTGTGTGTGGTAGAAGTCATTAAGAGTAGGAGGCCTGTCTTGTTCATTTCTATTCTCTTCTGCTTTAAAAGTAATGTTAACTGGTCAAATTCTAGTTTGTTCTCCTATCTTTGATATAAACTTGTGGAGGGGGATTTCTCTCAGTTTTCTCTCCCATAAAGTGGAGATGTTATTATATATCCAGTAACATCATTCTGCAAATTAAAAAACATCACACACCTAATGAAATCAGCAAAGTAAATCCTATTTCAGTAACAGCTTTAAATGTGAATTAATGGCCTTAGGTTGGGTTTCTTAAAACAGATCCTGAGGAAGACAGTCTTATGCAAGCCGCTGTTGAGATGTTCTTAGAGTCAACAGAGTAAGGGAAACAAGAGAGGGCAGAGGAAGTAATTAAATAAGAGTAAGCCTTCAAATTTAGATTACATTCAGTCTGATCCCAAGGGATGCATTGAAGCAAAAAATGTACCACAGAAGTGATCTCACATAAAGGGGTGCAATGCATGGGGATGTAATTTGGAGATGGAGCCATGTGGCATCTGGGAATTTGCTGGAGAAAGGTATCAGCTGTGAGCAGTCACCACTCACTGCACTGTAAGAAAGAGTGTACCTACTGGTGACAGGCCATCTGCTCAGGGCACTGCTCTCAACAGACAATTCTCAAAAAAAGGAAGACAAACAGTTAATGAATATATATTAAAAAGTCTCAATATATCACTAGCCAGGAGGGAAATGCAAATCAAAACCACGATGAGATATCACCTCATCCCTATTACAATGATTATTATCAACAAGTAACAAATGCAGAAGTTCAAATGATGTTGTAAGGAGTATATATTTCTCTGTCAGATTTGCTAAGTTTTATTTTTGTGTTCTTTTCATGTAGGCCTCATAAGCTGAGAAGTGGGCCCCAAATTGCCTTAGAATTGTATGGCCCTTGAAGCTTGCAACCTAGAGTAAATTAAGCATTGGCAGTAGGTAACCAAAATGCTAAATAATGTTCTATAGGACTCAGGTTACTTAATTTGCCCATCTCTTTAACAAATACTGTGGTAAGGGTAAGGTGATTTTCGCCCATATTTGTGATAATCCCCCTCTTGAGCTTCAGTAGGAATGCATAGTTAAATCTATAACACATAATTTCTAAATAGCATTATGTCAAAAAATAGGTCTTGTAAAAGATCTGGAAAATACAAATAATGCAACTAGTAGGTATTATAATATATGGATTAGGTGTTACTGTTATATTAATTTCTTATTACTAACAAATTATCACAGATTTAATGATGAAAACAACACATATATTGTCTTGTAGCTCTGGAGATCAGAAATGTCATATGTAGTACTAGGTTAACACCCAGGTGTATATAGGGCTGTGTTTCTCTTGGAGGCTTTAGAGGATGATCTGTCTTGATTTTGGTTTGGTATTTTTTCTCCTTTTCCAAATTCTAGAATCTGCCTCCCTAAATGCCAGAATTTTGGTCTTGGACTTACCAGCTCCTGGAACTATGAACAAAAATAAATTTGTTTATTAAAAATTACCCAGTCTTAGATACTCTATTAAAAGCACAAAACACACTAAGAAAATTTGACATATGTATGCATCGTGAAATGTTTACTGCAGTAAAACTCATTGATATATCTATAACCCTGTGTAGTTATCTTCTTTTTCTTGTGGTGAGACCATTTAAAACCCTAACTAAGGTCAGGTACAATTTACTGCACTATTAACTATATTCACCATGCTGTATCCCAAAAATATTCATTTTATACCTAAAACTTTGTATCCTTTGAGCAGTATCACCCTTTTCTTTTTTTATAAAGATTTATTTGTTTGAAAGTCAGAATTACACAGAGAAAAGGAGAGGCACAGAGAGAGAGAGAAAGAGAGAGAAGTCTTCCATCTGCTGGTTCACTCTCCAATTGGCTGCAAGGGCTAGAGTTGTGCCGATCAGAATGTAGGAGCCAGGAGCTTCTTCTGGGTCTCCCACATGGATGCAGGGGCCCAAGGACTTGGGCCATCTTGTCCTGATTTCCCAGGCCATAGCAGAGAGCTCAATAGGAAGTGGAGGAACCAGGACTTGAACCAGCGCCCATATGGGATGCTGGCACTGCAGGCAGTGGCTTCACTCAGTGTGTCATAGCACCGGCCCCGATACTCTTTGGATACACATGTATACACACAGACATATCTATACATGCATAAATATAAATCACCACATTGCTTTCTAAAGTATTTGTGCTATTTCACATCTCCACTATTAATGTATAATGACCTCCAGTATTTTATTTTAGAAAAGCATTTTTTAAAGATGTATTTATTTATTTGAAAGTCAGAGGTATACACAGTCGACCACAATAGCCGGAGCTGTGCCAATCCAAAGCCAGGAGCCAGGAACTTCTTCCAGGTCTCCCACGCAGGTGCAGGGGCCCAAGGACTTGGACCATCTTCTACTGCTCTCCCAGGCCACAGCAGAGAGCTGGATTGGAAGTGGAGCAGCTGGGACTTGAATCAGTGCCCTTATGGGATGCCGGCACTGCAAGAGGCAACTTTACCTGCTACACCACCACACCAGCCCCAGTATCACCCTTTTCCATCCCCGCCTCAGCCCCTGGAAACCCAGTTCTATTCTCTGAGTCAATTAATTCAATCATTTTAGACTCCACATGTAAGTAAGATCATACAAATATGGTACTTATCTGTGTTTGACTTATTTCACTTCGCATAGTGTTCCTCATTACGGTATTCTAAATCTGAGTAAATATTTACCTTAACCAGTGAGTTGTATATTTTTGTATGTTTCCATATTGCTGCTTGGTGTCCTTTCATTTCATTCAGAGTAACTCCTATTAGCATTTCTTGAAAGGCAGGATTAGTGATATCATTCCTCAGCTTTTGTCTGGGAATTTATTTTTCGGTCATTTCTTTTTTTTTTTTTTTTAACTAGAACATCACGTAAGTTTATTTCAGATGTAACAGCAATGTTAAAATTTCAAGTTTAATCTTTACAGCACCAAGTAAACTTAACCATTAAGTATTTTTTTTAAAGTTATCCCCTCCAAAAAACTGGGGGAGCTTTTCTTTTTCCACCACCACATATCAAAGTTTCCCAATAGTTCTCTTTTTGGAGGACTTTCAATTGATGAGTAACTGCCTTTGAGATACATTTCAGAACTTCTTTCCTCAAATAAAAACTAATCTGGACAAATTATATATTGCATAGATTTCTCTACAGATGCTTTTCTTTAGAACCCAAATGGAAATACCCTACAGTAAAATTTTAACTGTTTTGCTCACAGTAAGAACTATCTGACCTGAAAAATATGATGAATCTACACTGTGATCTTCCAGTTAACACAAGTATTGTTTGACTTTAAAGATAGTTTTCACCATATATCAAATAATCAAATCAACATGGGACATTACATTAGCCTTTACTGATTCATAGGCATATGAACTAGACCTAGCTTCTACCTGTTCCACTTCCTCTTCCTCTATAAGTGGACAGAATACAAGTATGATGTAGGACAATTAACCCTTTACAAACATTTACACTTGATCTTAGCCAAAAGGCCGAGAAGCGATACCCTTTACAAACATTTACAATTTAGAGTAAGTCACTGACTAGTGTGGAAAAAGAAATTCTATAATGATAGGGAGCCTAAACACTCAATTCAAAATTTTTTTCTTCCTTAAATAACATGTACTTAATAATGAGGCAGCTATTCGGTTTTTCAATAACAACATTTAGGGATACATTCATAGGACTGATTAGACAGCCCAGGTGAAATGGTTATAGAAATATGACCAAGCAGAGAAATAGCCTATTTTTAGTCTATGACTTGCATCCCAGTAAATAATCCTGCTATCTAAATGTGGGTTTATCTTTTCAAAAATGGCCCTCCTTGGATTTGGACTCCACTGTGGCATTGGAACATCCTAACTGGACCTCAAAACTACCCAAAAGCACTTCATCTATGAATAACTGGCTAATTAATGTTGTGCTAATATAAATGTAGGACTCCTATTGTGTCATCTTACTGATAGTATTCCTCAATAACTTTTAATGTTGGTGGACTGATTTTTTTTATTAAAAAAGGTTTTATTAATTTTTTGAAAGGCAAAGTGGCAGAGAGATAGAGATAGAGAGAAAGAGAGAGAGAGAGAGAGAGAGAGAGAGAGAGATCTTCTATCTGCTGGTTCACTCTCCAAATGGCCACATCAGTTGGGGTTGGACCAGGTCAGAATGAGGAGCCAGGAACTAGAATCCTAGGCTCTCACACCCATAGCAGGGACCTGGGTACTTAGGCCAGATTCTGCTGCTTTCCCAGGTGCATTGGAAGAGAGCTGGATAGAAAGTGGAACTGCTGGGACTTGAACCAGCACTCAGACATAGGCTGCCATGTCTCAAGCTGAGGCTTAACCCAATGTGTCACAATACTAGTGGTGGGATGATTTTAGTGCTTGTATGCAACATATATGTGAGAAGATCCAGCAAAGTTCTTAAAATGAAACATAAACATGGAGTCTAGCTGTGTCAAACACTAAAATATTTAGTGAAATTGTTTTTATTTTCTCAGTTCTCAATCATTCTATAATTTACCATACTTTCTTCCATCATTACCACACCATTGAATCTGTTCTAGTTACAGTTATTAATAACCTCTAATTATCTAATACCAGTTGATGACCTAGTTAGTCTTTATATAACCTAGGTAGTCTTTATATAAGGACCTAGTCTTTATATAACATGGCCTCTAAGCAGTATTGGACGCTGGGGATGAATTCCTCCTACGTGTAAGTCTATCTTCCAGCATTCCCATGGCATAATTTTCTTTTGATTTTCTTCCAATCTCTCAGGCTGAAACATTTTAGATTCTTTAAGTAGTCACTGTTTCTTTCCTGAAAACTGATATTTTTCAGTTTTGTCCTAAGCCTTCTTATCATTCTTTTTATTGTGACAAGAACGTATCATTCACTCCCAAGGTTTCAATGTCCAGCTGAGAATTTTAGTGTTGGTAAGAAATAAAAGAAGATTCCAGAAAGCTGGAATAGCATCTGGAGATAGGAAGGCATGTTTGAATCCATAAATTAGTCATAATACTACAGTTATTGAATACTTAATGTAAACTAGGCTCTAATCTACATGCTTTCAATATATTAAATTTCTTACCTCTAACTCAAGTGAGATAGGTATTATCAAATAAAATAAATATTCCTTATCATTCCCATTTATAGATGAATAAACCAAGATACAGAGAAGTTAGGTAATTTGCCTGGGTTATGCTGCTAATGAATGAGGAAACCAGGATACCAACCTAGGTGGCAAAAGTCCCAAACCTGCATTGTGAGAGCTAGCCTATGGTTTACTGTAGCTTTAATTCTGAGGTGAGGGAGGAGTGGCAGGAAGGGATGCTGGACTGCACAGCAAGGACTCCATCGGCCATGTCAAGGATTTAGGCCTTGTATCTCTTCCGCTCCTCCATGAGCCTTCCAGTCCTTCGTTTCATGCTGCTACCTCCTATTCATTCTTCAGGTCCTTCGAGAAAGCTCTCCCTGACCACTTCAGGCTTAATTAGGTTTCCATTGTTATACAGCCATGCAGCTTTTTAAACCATTTGTTTTCTAAGTTAATTTCACTTATCGTCTTAGATTCAATACAAATGTCATCTCAGGAAAGCTTTCTCTAATGTCTTCTCAAACAGATAAGATTTCACTGCAGCACCTTTATCCTGCTTATACTCAATTGATTAATATCTGTTCCCTATTTAACCCTAATTTTTTTTTTTTAATGGCAGGGACCTAGTATGGCTCCTTCACCATGGTATCACCAGCACCTAGAACATGATATGGAGCAGATATTCAATACATGCTTTTAAATGGGTTAAGTATCACTAAAATACCAGTATTAAAACAAAGCAGATGCTGACATTAATGAGCACTTAATTTGTGCTAAGTACAAAGCAGATTATTTTCATAAAGTATTACTAATCTTGCTAATTACCCAGCAAGGAATTGTTATGAATTCAGTTTCCAACAAGAATAAAATGAAGATTAGAAAAAGTAAATGATTGTCTAAATGAATAATGATGCTCACAGTTTACAGTAATTTAGTGTTTGTTTGCCATGACCCAAAAATACGTGTCATTTTTATAAAATAATGTATGACAAAGAAATCACTATACTCATACTACAGGTGAAATTGAGCCTCAGAAGTAAGGTACCTAGAAAATATCACACATTTATGTATGCTAGCATAAGAATAAAATGTGAACCCAGAGATCTCTATCCACAATTCCAGGCTCTTTTTACTATGCCATTGCTATTAAATTTCTATCAAGGATACTTAGAAAGATAGAATACATAATAAGCATATGTAACAAGTGACTTTACGCTGATCAGAAGTATTTGTTGACAGATCTTTTCACACACTTCCGTCTCTCTTTTCTCTTGTAATCTAGATATAATTAATGAATTAATATAATTTGCTTGGTAAAGTATTTAAATATATGGATATATCTGCACAAGTAACAAAAGAGATTTTATTTTTTATTTATTTTTTTAAAATGTATTTTATTTATTTGAAAGGCAGAGTTACAGAGAGAGGTAGAGACAGAAAAAGAGAGGTCTTTCATCCACTGTCTCACTCACCAAATGGCCGCAACGACTGCGGCTGGACCAGGCCGAAGCCAGGAGCCAGGAGCCAGGAGCCTCCTCTGGGTCTCCCATGTGGGCACAGGGGCTCAAGTACTCAGGCCATCCTTTGATGCTTTCCCAGGTGCACCAGCAGGGATCTGGATTGGAAGTGGAGCAGCTGGGACTTGAACCAGCACCTATATGGGAGCCAACACCGCAGGGCAAGGCTTTAACCCACTGTACCACAAAGTCAGCCCTGAGATTTTATTTTTATAAAATAAGAATAGATTTGGTAAATCTCGATCAGAGAGCCAGTTTTCTACTAGTAATCTCACATTTTAAAGTGGGATATTCTGGAGCCAGCACTGTGGCATAGTGGGTAAAGCTGCCGGTTCAAGTCCCATATGGGCCCATATGGGCGCCGTTTCAAGTCCCAGCTGCTCCACTTCCGACCCCACTCTGCTATAGCCTGGGAAAGCAGTGGAAGACAGCCCAGGTGCTTGGGCCCTTGCACCCACATGGGAGACCTGGAATAAGCTCCTGGATACTGGCTTTGGATCAGCACAGCTCCGGCTGGGGAATGAACCAGAGGATGGAAGTCCTCTCTCTCTCTCTCTGCTTCTCCTCCTCTCTGTAACTCTTTCAAATAAATAAATAAATCTTAAAAATAAATAAATAAAGTGAGATATCCTTTAAGATTTCAGATCTCCAAGTTGGTTCATTAATTATATTTAAAAAGAATGAATTATTTGCTAAATATACTGCCCAGCTACATAATTTCTATGTGAAACCTTATTATAGACAATAATATAGTCAAGGTGATTATCACAGATTTGGACAATAGAGTATGTTCTTCATAACATATCTGGCAGGGTGAGCATTTGGTCAGGGGAAGGTGGCTAGCCTAACACTTAAGATGCTCATATTCCATACTGGAGACTCCGGGTTCAATACCAGGATCTGCTCCCAACTTCAGCTTCCTGCTAAGTACATCTTGTGAGGCAGCAGTTCTGACTTCAGCAATGTGTCTTCTGCCGCCCATGGGAGAGACCTGGATCATGACACTGGCTCTCAGCTTTGGTCTTGCCCAGTCCTGGCTGTTGTAGCCATTTTGAGTGAACCAGTGGTTGGGAACACACACACTTTCCTTCTCTCTCTCTCTCTCTCTCTCTCTGCCTCTGAAATAAAAAATAAAATAGACAGAGCCATAACATATCTATCAGAAGTAGTGAAAGAAATACTTTTTGATTAAAGATTTTTACCACATCTCACATAATTACCTAATTAACATCTCCAAAAATTATGCAACTTTTAGTTTAGCATTATGCGTTTATTAAAAATCAGCTGGAAAAAATCCTCTGACCAGAATACTGATAATGAAATAAGAATATCAACTGTCTTAAATGAAATGAAACTGAGAAAAATATCTAACATTTTAATTTTATCAATGAGTGACAGAAAATTATGTTTTGCTACTTTATCTTCAAACCCATTTTATAGGTCAATGTGTTTTCTTTAAGTCAGGTCTAAGAAAAATAGTTTCCTATTAAAGATTATTTTTATACACAATTATACTAGTATTGCTGTATTTTTTTAAACTTTTATTTAATGAATATAAATTTCCAAAGTACAGCTTATGGATTACAATGGCTTCCCCACCCCATAACTTCCCTCCCACACACAACTCTGCCCTTTCCCGCTCCCTCTCCATTTCCATTCACATCAAGATTCATTTTCAATTCTCTTTATATACAGAAGATCAGTTTAGCATAGATTAAGTAAAGATTTCCACAGTTTGCACCCACATAGAAACACAAAGTGAAAAATACTGTTTGAGTATTAGTTATAGCATTAAATCACAATGCACAGCACATTAAGGACAGAGATCCTACATGCGGAGTAAGTGCACAGTGACTCCTGTTGTTGACTTAACAAATTGACATTCTTGTTTATGGCATCGGTAATCACCCTAGGCTCTTGTCATGAGCTGCCAAGGCTATGGAAGCCACCTGAGTTCACTGACTCTGATCATATTTAGACAAGGCCATGGTCAAAGTGAAAGTTCTCTCCTCCCTTCAGAGAAAGGTACCTCCTTCTTTGATAACCTGTGCTTTTCACTGGGATTTCACTGGTGGAGATCTTTCATGTAGGGTTTTTTTTTTTTTTTTTTTTTTTTTTGCCAGAGTGTTTTGGCTTTCCATGCCTATAATACTCTCATGGGCTTTTCACCCGGATCCGCATGCCTTAAGGGCTGATTCTGAGGCCAGAGTGCTGTTTAGGACATCTGCCATTCTATGGGTCTGCTGTGTATCTCGCTTCCCATGTTGGATCGTTCTCTCCTTTTTTTATTCTATCAGCTAGTATTTGCATACACTAGTCTTGTTTATGTGCTCCATTTGGTTCTTAGTCCTATCATTATGATCAATTGTGAACAGAAATTGATCACTGGGTCTAGTGAGATGGCATTGGTACATGCCACCTTGATGGGATTGAATCGGAATCCCCTGGTATACTTCTAACTCTACCGTTTGAGGTAAGTCAGCTTGAGCATGTCCGGAATTGCACATCTCTTCCCTCTCTTATTTCCACTCTTATATTTAACAGCAATCACTTTTCAGTTAAGTTTCAGCACTTAAGAATAATTGTGTATTGATTACAGTATTCAACCAAAAGTATTAAGTAGAACAAACAAAAAAAAATACTAAGAGGGATAACATATTAAGCTGCTCATCAACAGTCAGGGTGAGGGCTGATCAAGTCACTCTTTCTCATAGTGTTCATTTCACTTTAACAGAATTCCTTTTTGGTGCTCAGTTAGTTGTCACCGATCAGGGAGAACATATGGTATTTGTCCCTTTGGGACTGGCTTATTTCACTCAAGATAATGCTTTCCAGATTCCTAAGAGGGATCACTTTTCAGTTAAAATTTAAACACCTAAGAATAATTGTGTGTTATTTACAGAGTTTAACCAATAGTATTAGAACAAAACAAAAATACTAAAATGGATAAAGTATTACATTGTACATCAACAGTCAGGACAAGAGCTGATCAGGTCACTGTTTCTCATAGTGTCAATTTCACTTCAACAAGTTTCCCTTTTGGTGCTCAGTTAGTTGTCGCCACTCAGGGAGAACATATGAGATTTGTCCCTTTGGGACTGGCTTAATTCACTCAGCATGATGTGCTCCAAATTCCTCCATCTTGTTGCAAATGACCGGGTTTCATTGTTTTTAAATGCTGTATAGTATTCTATAGAGTACATGTCCCATAATTTCTTTATCCAGTCTACTGTTGATGGGCATTTGGGTTGGTTCCAGGTCTTAGCTATTGTGAATTGAGCTGCAATAAACAGTAAGGTGCACACAGATTTTTTATTTGCCAATTTAATTTCCTTTGGGTAAATTCCAAGGATTTGGATGGCTGGGTTGAATGGTAGGGTTATATTCAGGTTTCTGAGGAATCTCCAGACTGACTTCCATAGTGGCTTGACCAGTTTGCATTCCCACCAACAGTGGGTTAGTGTCCCTTTTTCCCCACATCCTCGCCAGCATCTGTTGTTGGTAGATTTCTGCATGTGAGCCATTCTAACCGGGGTGAGGTGAAACCTCATTGTGGTTTTGATTTGCATTTCCCTAATTGCTAGTGATCTTGAACATTTTTTCATGTGTCTGTTGGCCATTTGGATTTCCTCTTTTGAAAAATGTCTATTGAGGTCCTTGGCCCATCTCTTAAGTGGGTTGTTTGTTTTGATGTTGTGGAGTTTCTTGATTACTTTGTAGTTTCTGGTTATCAACCCTTTATCTGTTGCATAGTTTGCAAATATTTTTCCCCAATCTGTCAGTTGCCTCTTCACTTTCCTGACTGTTTCTTTTGCAGTACAGAAACTTCTCAGTTTGATGCAATCCCAAATGTTAATTTTGGTTTTGACTGCCTGTGCTTCTGGGGTATTTTCCAAGAAGTCTTTGCCAGTACCTATATCTTACAGGGTTTTTCCAATGCTCTCTAATAATTTGATCGTGTTGGGTCATAGATTTAAGTCTTTAATCCATGTTGAGTGAATTTTTGTGTAAGGTGAAAGGTAGGGGTCTTGCTTCATGATTCTGCACGTGGAAATCCAGTTTTCCCAGCACCATTTATTGAATAGACTGTCCTTACTCCAGGGATTGGTTTTGGATCCTTGATCAAATATGAGTTGGCTGTAGATGTTTGGATTGATTTTTGGAGTTTCTATTCTGTTCCATTGGTCTATCCATCTGTTTCTGTATCAGTACCATGTTGTTTTGATTACAACTGCCCTGTAGTATGTTTTGAAATCTGGTATTGTGATGCCTCCAGCTTTGTTTTTGTTGTACCAGATTGCTTTAGCTATTCGAGGTCTCCTGTGTCTCCATATGAATTTCAGCATCATTTTTTCCAGATCTGAGAAGAAGGTCTTCGGTATCTTGATTGGTATCGCATTGAATCTATAAATTGCTTTGGGAGAATGGACATTTTGATGATGTTGATTCTTCCAATCCATGAGCATGGAAGATTTTCCATTTCTTGGTATCCTCTTCTTTTTATTTCTTTAAGGTTTTGTAATTTTCATCGTAGAGATCTTTAACGTCCTTGGTTAAGTTTATTCCAAAGTATTTGATTGTTTTTGTAGCTATTGTGAATGGGATTGATCTTAGAAGTTCTTTCTCAGCCATGGTATTGCCTGTGTATACAAAGGCTGTTGATTTTTGTGCATTGATTTTATACCCTGCTACTTTGCCAAACTCTTCTATGAGTTCCAATAGTCTCTTAGTCGAGTTCTTTGGGTCCCCTAAGTAAAGAATTATATCATCTGCAAAGAGGGACAGTTTTAGTTCTTCCTTCTCAATTTGTATTCCTTGAATTTCTTTTCCTTGCCTAATAGCTCTGGCTAGAACTTCCAGAACTATATTGAATAGCAGTGGTGAGAGTGGACATCCCTGTCTGGTACCAGATCTCAGTGGAAATGCTTCCAACTTTTCCCCATTCAATAGGATGTTGGCCGTGGGTTTTTCATAAATTGCTTTGATTGTATTGAGGAATGTTCCTTCCATACCCAGTTTGCTTAGAGTTTTCATCATGAAAGGGTGTTGTATTTTATCAAATGCTTTCTCGGCATCTATTGAGATAATCATTTGGTTTTCCTTCTGCAGTCTGTTAATGTGGTGTATTACATTGACTGATTTGTGAAACTTGAACCATCCCTGCATACCAGGGATAAATCCCACTTGGTCTGGATGGATGATCTTTCTGATGTGTTGTTGAATTCTATTGGCCAGGATTTTATTGAGGATTTTTGCATCTATGTTCATCAGGGATATTGGTCTGTAATTCTCTTTCAGTGCTGCATCTTTTTCCCGCTTAGGAATTAAGGTGATGCTGGCTTCATAGAAAGAATTTGGGAGGATTCCCTCTTTTTCGATTGTTCTGAATAGTTTGAGAAGAATTGGAGTCAGTTCTTCTTTAAATGTCTGGTAGAATTCAGCAGTGAATCCATCTGGTCCTGGGCTTTTCTTTGTTGGGAGGGCCTTTATTACTGTTTCAATTTCTGTCTCAGTTATGGGTCTGTTTAGGTTTTCGATGTCTTCCTGGTTCAATTTAGGCAGGTTGCATGTGTCCAGGAATCTATCCATTTCTGATAGGTTTCCCTGTTTGCTGGCATACAAGTCCTTGTAGTAATTTCTGATGATTCTTTTTATTTCTGTGTTGTCTGTTGTTATGTTTCCTTTTTCATCTCTGATTTTATTGATTTGGGTCTTTTCTCTTCTTTTTTTAGTTAGTTGGGCCAATGGGGTGTCAATTTTGTTTATTTTTTTAAAAAACCAGCTCCTTGTATGGCTGATTTTTTGTAATTTTTTTTTTTGGATTCAATCCTGTTGATTTCTTCTCTGATTTTAATTATTTCTCTTCTCCTACTAGATTTGGGTCTGGTTTGCTGCAGATTTTCTTGATCCTTGAGATGCAATGAAAGTTCATCTATTTGGTGCCTTTCCTATTTCTTGATGTAGGCACCTATTGATATAAACTTTCCTCTTAACACTGCTTTTGCTGTATCCCATAAGTTTTGGTATGTTGTGCTGTTATCCTCATTTACTTCCAGAAAATTTTTGATTTCTCTTTTGATTTCTTCTATGACCCATTGTTCATTCAGGAGCATGTTGTTCAATCTCCATGTGTTTGCATATGCTCTAGGGATTCCTGAGTTGCTAATTTCCAACTTCATTCCTTTGTGGTCTGAGAAGCTGCATGGTATGATTCTAATTCTTTTGAATTTGCTGAGACTTGCTTTATGGCCTAGTATGTGGTCAATCCTAGAGAAGGTTCCATGTACTGCTGAGAAGAATGTAAAATCTTTAGCTGTAGGATTGAAAGTTCTGTATATATCTGTTAGATCCATTTGGGCTATAGTGTCGTTTAAATCTACTGTCTCCTTGTTGATCTTCTGTCCTGTTGATCTGTCTATTTCTGAGAGTGTATTGAAGTTCCCTAGTACTATTGTGTTGGGGTCTAAGTCTCCCTTTAAGTCCCTTAACAAATTTTTTAATTAAACCAGTGCCCTGTACTTAGGTGCATATACATAGATAATCGTTATATCTTCCTGTTGAATTGATCCCTTAATCATTATATAGTGCCCCTCTTTGTCTCTCCTAAAAGTTTTTGTGGTAAAGTTTATGTTGTCCAATATTAAAATGGCTATGCCCACTCTTTTTTCATTTCTGTTGGCATGGTATATCTTTTGCAGCCTTTCACTTTCAGTCTATATGGATCTTTATTGGAAAGATGTGTTTCTTGTAAGCAGCAAATAGATGGGTTTTGTTCCTTAAGCCAATCAGCCAATTGGTGTCTTTTAACTGGGCAGTTCAGGCCATTAACATTCAATGTGATTATTGATAAGTAGTAGCTTTGCCCTGCCATTTGCCAAAGATATTTTCTAATATATACTTTGAACTTCCTGTGATCTTTTGCTGTGAGATTTCCTTCCTTTACCTTCTTTCATATTGATGACCATGTTTCTGTGTTTCTGTGTGTAACACATCTTTAAGCATCTTTTGCAGGGCTGGACGAGTGGCGACAAATTCTTTCAATTTCTGTTTGTTGTGAAAGGTCGTTATTTCACCTTCATTCACAAATGAGAGCTTTGCAGTATATAATATTCTGGGCTGGCACTTTTTCTCTCTTAGTACCTGGGCTATATCTCACCATTCCCCCCTAGCTTGTAGGGTTTCTGATGAGAAGTCAGCTGTGAGTCTGATTGGAGATCCTCTGAGAGTAATCTGACGTTTCTCTCTTGCACATTTTAGGATCTTTTCTTTATGTTTCACTGCGGTGAGTTTGATTACAACGTGTCGTGGTGAGGATCTCTTTTGGTCACGTTTATTAGGGGTTCTATGAGCTTCCTGTACTAGGACGTCTCTGTCCTTCTCCAAACCTGGGAAATTTTCTGCTAATATCTCAATAAAAAGGCCTTCTAATCCTTTCTCCCTCTCCATTCCTTCAGGAACTCCTAGAACCCGAATGTTGGGTTTTTTAATAGTATCCTGAAGATTCCCGACAATATTTTTTAGATTTCTAATTTCCTCTTCTTTTCTTTGGTTTGATTGTATATTTTCCTGTGCTTTGTCTTCTAAGTCTGATATTCTCTCTTCTGCTTCCTCCATTCTGTTTTTAAGGCTCTCTAATGTTTTTGTCATTTGATGTATTGAATTCTTCACTTCATTATGATTTCTTGTCACTATCACAGTTTCATTTTCTACTAGTTGTTTCATTTCATTTTGATTTCTCCTTAATATTTCATTTTCACGAGAGAGATTTTCTATCTCATCCATTAAGGATTTCTGTAGTTCTAGAATTTGTTTTTGAGAACTTCTTAATGTTCTTATCAATTTTTTGAGATCTGCTTCTTGCATTTCTTCTATCTCATCATCTTCATAATCTTGAATTGGGGTGTCTATTTCATTTGGGGGCATCAGTGTCTTCCTTGTTCTTGTTACCTCGGCTTTTGCATTTGTTTGTCATATTGGAGATATTCTTTATTTTTTTTTTTTCGTTATACTATGACTCTAGATTAAGAGGACTGTCTGCTTTTGATGGATCCTTAGAGGCTGTGATGGGTGTGGTCAGAGAGCTCTTGTTCTACAGGGTTAAGGGTGTGCCAAATATGATTCACCCTGATTGTTCACTTGCTCTCTCTCTTTTTTTTTTTTTTTTTTTGACTCAGTTGGGAAGTAATTCCATACAGCTGAGTGGAATTGAGAGTAGTTGATTGTCGCTCCCCCTCTTCATGGAGGAACGACACTAAACCCTGCCTAGGCCTCATATCCGAGTCACGGCACCATTATGTCGCTCCCCCTCTTCGTGGAGGAACGACACTAAGCCCTGCCTAGGCTTCATATCCGAGTCACGGCACCATTATGTCGCTCCCCCTCTTCGTGGAGGAACGACACAGGACCCTGCGCTGTTCTTTCGTCTGCTCGGCCCTCCCCGGGTTTGCTGCTGGTTCTTCCCGGGTTGGCTACCGTCCCTTCCACCTCCGTGGAAGGGCGGTTCCCCCTGCCACATTCCCCACTTCCGCGGGGGAGCGGCACACTGCTGGCCGGCTCTCTCGGGGGCTGCACAGGTGTTCCTTCAGATAGATGTTCCCCTTAGATGTTCCTGGTGCATGCCGTCTCTCTCCTCCCTTATAGTCCTCCTCTGCCAATCCCAACTCGGCTGCCCACACGCCGAGTACGCTGCTCTCCTCCAATCAGGAGTAGGTCCTACAGTTTATTGGTTGAACTGGAGGCAGCTGCGTAGAAGCTGTTTTCTCCTCTCCCAGCGCCATATTGTGGGAGAGCAGATGCATAGAATAAGTCTTAATTCCAGTAACTCAGTCCAGTCCAGGTTGCTCCCCACAGTTGATGTATGAAATCTGGCCCCTGTGGGTATTTGTTTGCTTACCAGAGTCAGGTTTTCTGCTTGGCTAATGAGAGACACCCGCTTTACATATGCAAAATAGTGTGCACTGCTTTACTTAGGTAAAATGGCTCCTGCCCTTTGTCTTGCTCAGCTTTGTAAGGTGAGTGGAGAGAGAGGCTAAATGTCCGTGCAGGTTCCCCTTATTTATTCGATTTTTTCTCTCCTCCAGCCAGCCTGGTGAACTTTCCCCAATGGGGTTTCAGGCCTCGTTCTCTGCAGGCTTTTTCTGCCTTTCCCCGCCAATGTCTCGGGTTACCGAGAGGTTTTTAGCTCACCTCCCCTTTGCTGGCGCGCAGACTCTGCGGCTCCGGCGGGTCCGGTGGGTCCGGTGGGTCCGATGGGTATGGTGGGTCCGGCGGCCCTGGAGGCTCCTGCGGCTCAGCTTCCATGTGGTGGGTGACCTTGCTTCCCCTTAGGTCCTCCGAGTCACAGCCACTAGATCCAGAAGAGTCTCCTCTGCAGTTTTTCCCTGATCCTTTTCCTGAGGCTACCGTAACTCCACTTTTATTAAACTATCTTTTCCTGGACTGTCAGTGCGCGCCCTCACTATTCCACCATCTTGGCTCTTCCCCTAGTATTGCTGTATTTTTTTGGTATCAAATTGTAGAGGGAAAGAAAAAGCAATTAAGGTAGAAAGAATTCTTGAAGGAAAATAGACAAAGTCTATTCACTTTGTTACCTCTCAGGCATGGGTATAAATATTAAACATCAAATTATTGGTATTTGAAGTTCCACATGTTTGGAATACAGTTTCTGGATGTATTTAATTATTCCAATAATTGACAAAAATGTATGTTGAATTGTAATAAAACATGCCTGTTCATACCCACAATATCACCAGTACATGATATGAAGCTTTTCTTCCAAATAACTTTAATTAATTAATTCTTCCACACCCATCCACCAAATCTTGATCAAAAAGAATGCAAGAGCCCAAAGAAGTGGTTGTACCTTTAGCACACAGCCAAAAATAAATAAATAAATACAAGTAATTCATACAAGTTAATTTCTGGAAGATTCAGTATTCAATAGTTAAGATCAGTTTGCAGTCTGACCTTTCATCACAGAATGTGTCCAGCAAGCAAAAAGGGGAATGGCATACTCCACGGGTGCAATGGCATGAGGTTAGGCAGAGGAGCAGCAAACATGTGCCATAAATTGCTTAAACACACTGTTTTCATTCAGGGAGGAAGCTTCAAAGACACAGTGGATAAACTCTCAGGCAAGTTACTGGCTTCCATTTGTATTATGAGGCTGATTCCTTTCTAGATATCTAGTGTGAACAATCAATGCAAATATCTCAAAGTTCCTATCTTGTCAAGTCTTCCTGAACCACATGCACACATGAACATACACAGTTGTACACACACATGTGTACACCCACAAATTATTTCCCTCCTGCTAATTAACATTTTCCCCCTTCTTCCTCCTAAGTCTATAGCTATTCTGGAAATAGTTGTAAGTAATAATAGAAATCCTCAGTTCGACACATTTTCTGATTACTAGATCTCAGGGTTAGTGTTGGAGTGACAGAAATAAATGGTAGTGGAAAAGGGTCTGAGAGTTACATTTGGAGATGTCTACTCTAGCTGGTACAAAACTTTGAACTGGGATTTTCACCAAGTGCAGGCGTACACCTTCCGGATAGGTTAACGCCGGCGAGACCTCGGAGACACCAGACGCGTTTATCGGCTTTTCAGCTTTCACTTTATTTTTCAGCAGACTCGCGTTACATGTCGCGAACGCCCGCCCTGTTACCGGCATTCATTCACAACTCATTCATTCACAACTCCTTCATTCACCACTCCTGCTTACTACTCGCATTCATTCATAGCTCCCGACTGTTACCGGCGTTCATTCATAACTCCCGCCTGTTTCCGGCGTTCATTCACAACTCCGCCTGTTACCGGCGTTCATTCATTACTCCGCCTTTTACTAGCGTTCATTCATTCCTCCGTCTTTTACCAGCGTTCATTCACTCCTCCGTCTTTTACCAGCGTTCATTCATTCCTCCGTCTTTTACCAGCGTTCATTCATTCACTCCCGCCCACCGTCCACCTATTTATATATGATTCACGGAAAACATGTTACCAACTAAGTGTGGGAAACATGCAATAACAGGATGCTTAAAGTCAAAACAGGATCTTGCAATTAGCAACGGGCAGGGTGGAAAAAGCCCAGCACTAAACTTCTTGTGCTTGTACATGTCGGGAGGGGCACAGCTGGCCAGGCTGTCCCGTTCCCCGACAACCAAGTAGTAAATGATGGCACAAGGACAGAAGCCTCAGCCGTTTTAGGTTCTTGTTACTCCTGCCTTCTTTCAAGAGACCAGTTCCCTCTCACACCCTGTATTCTTCCCCACCCCACCCCCTGCATCCACCCCCAGCTTTGGAGGCCTGTGGGCCAAACCTGAAGAACCATTATGGAGACACTCATCTCCTCCAACTGCCCCACCCCCACCCAGCCCACCTAAGATATAAAGCCTGCTGGGGTCCAGACCTCTGCCACGTGTTTGTTCTTAAGCATGATGGCAGTTGGTAGACCTCTGCGGATTTATTTTCTCTGAATAAATTTGTTCGGCTGCGAATTTGTATTCTGTCTCCTCTCTGTTCTGTGCCATTTTTCTTACAGTAAAGATGACCACATCTCATGTTGGAGTGCCTAGGTTGAATTTCTGGTTCCAGATCCTAATTATACCTGATGGCAGTGCAAACCCTGGAAGACAGCAGCAGATGGGTGAAATAGTTGGGTCCCATGGGGAAGATCTGGAATGAGTTTGCAGTTACTAGTTCCATCCACAATGCCCAGTCCTAGATGTTGTAGGCATCTGGGGGTGTGAAACAGCTCATGGGAGAATTCTCTCTCTCTCACCCCTCTCTGTCTCCCCTCACCTGTTAAGTAAAAAAAAATAAACTTTTAAAAGGTTATTTTGAAAAAAAATAGCTTATTTTGGTGCAAAAAATGGAAAACCCTTATATTATGAAGGGTCTTCAAGCATTTCATGGCAAACATGTAATATGGAAAAACCACATGGATTTCAAACATTTTTTTGCACCAAAATAAATATTTTCATTCTATTTTCCCATAAACTTTTTGTTTCAATTTATTTGAGGCAGAGACAGAGGCACACAGAGACAACACAAACAGAAAGACAGAGCTTTCATCTGCTGATTCATTTCTACAATGCTCACAGTGGCTGAGACCAGACTGAGCTAAAGCTGGGAGAGAGGAACTCCGTGCAGATTTCCCATGTAGGTGACAGGAACCCAATTCCTTGAGCCACCACTTGCTGTCTCCTAGGGTCTGCATTGGCAGGAAACTGGAATCTGGAGCTGGAATAAGGGATAAAACCCAAGAACTCCGTTATGAGACACAAGCATCTTAAATGACCTCTTAACTGCTAGACCATTTGCCCATCCCAAGATAATATATTTTAATGTATCAGTACAGTGCCAAGAAAACATTCAGGATAGAGTAAATCAGCTACTATGTTGAGAAATGTCTCTAGCAATACATCACCCTCTACTGTAATTGTTTAAGTTTGAAACTTGATTTTCTTATCTTTAATCTGAGGGTTTAAGAATCCTACTAGCAGTATTGTTTTAAGAATTTAAGAGATGGGGTGGCGCTGTGGCACAGTAGGCTAAACCTCTGCCTGCAGCGCTGGCATCCCATATGGGCACAAGTTCCATCCCGGCCATTCTACTTCCGATGCAGCTCTCTGCTAGTGGCCTGGGAAAGCAGTGGAAGATGGCTCAAGTGCTTGGGCCCCTGCAACCATGTGGGAGACCCAGAGGAAGCTCCTGGCTCCTGGCTTCGATCGTCCCAGCTTCGGTCATTGCAGCCATTTGGGGAGTGAGCCAGCAGGTGGAAGACCTTTCTCTCTGTTACTCCCTCTCTTTCTGTAACTCTGCCTCTAAAATAAATAAAATAAATTTTAAAAAAAGAATTTAAGAACATTTCTACTTTGGGTTGTTTTCTATCTTTTTATTAGTTTGAGAGACAAACAGATATGCCATCTGCTGGTTCTGGCTCACTTTTGAAATGCCCCCAATATTTGCTGGCTGGAGCTGAAGCTAGGAGCTGGGGATGCACACCAGGCCTTCTGCATTGGTAGTGAGAATATAATTACTTGAGCCTTCTTCGCCTACTGTTGTTAGAATCTAAATTAGCAGAAATCTGGAGCCGTTAGCCAGAAGTGGGGATCAAATGCAGGTACTCCAATATGAGAGCTGGATGTATTCATCAGTATCTTAACTGCTGGCCCAAATGCCTGCCCCGTTTTCTACATTTTTATCGTTTCACGACAAATTGCAGTGCTTTGACTGTCACAGTGATTTAGCACAAAAATAAGAAGAAAAAGAATAATTGCCCCATGTCTTGGAAAGCTTTTTAAAATCACTTTCAAAAGTTGTATAGTGCTTTACAGACATTTTACTCACCAATTGTTGCTTTGTTCCGTAATGTTATTTTGCTTTGTTTCGAGAGCTCTTTTCTGTTAGACATTATTTATCCTCTCAGAATAAGTATCATCAGGTTCTGAAAGTTATACTTAATAAGATGCTCATTAGAGATTTTCCTTATCTACTCTTGTAGATATCAAAGTTGTGTGCCCAATCAATTATTTCCAGATTTAGTCAAGTTTATTTTCAAAAAGCACCAATAGTCAGAAATCATACAAGGCTATGCCTGAGTTGCTGTCAGTAATACATTAGGAATCCAGCTGTATCCCTCTATAGAAGATCATGACAAAGGCCACCTGATACCGACGCTTTCCTTGCAATTTAGTTTCTTAAATTGGTTACTGTTTTCTAACATTTCTAAATGAAATAGCAATTCTGTATACCAGAATAATCAGATTTGAACAGTTTTTATTGAAATCACATACACAACTTCTTCTAAATATCTGTGATATCTGTTGCTGTCTTGAATGGCCACAAAAATTATAAGACTTGGTTCATGTGTAGCATTTATTGTGGCACAAAAGCAGGGAATAATCAGAACTGACTATGCCCTAATCCATATACAATTGTGAAGAATATCAGGTTTGAATTTCCTGTTTCTGACAGGTTTTCATTGTTCACTCATTCATTTATCTGCTTTTCTAAAACACTTATCTTAGTGTTTTCTAAAACACTGCCTACATAAACACCTTAATTTCTCCCCTTCCTCTAGTTCCAACTATTTCCCATAAGATAAAACCAAATTAATTAGTGTTCTCCTAAAAAGTAATTCACATGTCTGTTCAAATAGTTTTCCAATCTTAATTGTTGTTGTAATCTCAAATCCCATCCACACAGAGATTGGCTCTATTGGGTAGGCATTTCACACTGCATTTGCATGTTCTTCCTCCTTTGCTTGAAATGGCCTGTACTCTTGTTTTCTGCACGAGTACCCTGGGAAGTTAGTTTTATACCTTGTACTCCAAAACATGTTGTGCACTTCTCTATAATGGGTCTTATAACAATGGGTTGAAATTATCTTTTTGTACTTATTAATTTGGTGACAAAGAAGATATTTTATTATCTTGGTTTTTTCAGAACCAGGCAACCAATAATGAAGAAATAAAGAGGCCTATCCTAAATTCTCACTCTGCATGAATAATATATTATTCATGTAACCAGGTAAAATTTTAAAAACAATCAAACAAAAAACCATATTGTTTATGGTTGCAGAATAATAAATTTGGTGTGCTGGCACACATTTCTTTTCCTGTGGTTGAAAGTCACAGTGGGACACTAACCCATGACCTGTTCTAAGCCTGACCCAAATCTCTGTCTGCTCGGCTTGGTTCTGACATGTCTCACTGGGGCCGTCTCACAGTAGAATAGCTGACATTGCAGCTTGGCTATATGACTAGAACCAGTGGGTAGAAAGTCTCTGTATGTGTCTCCCCTTCTTCCTCTCTCTGTAACTCCTCCTTTCAAATAAAATAATAAATTATATAAAAGATGTAATGGAAAAGAAATATCATTTGAGAATGGAAATACAGATCCTAAAGGTCTGCTCTGTAAGGAAGAATCCTCAGCATCAGTAGACAATACTAGACTTGTATTCATACTCACTTAAAGAGTTCATTTCATTGTGGTCTGTATGATCCTGCTTATTTGAAATGTAAAGCAATTATTTCACACTCATGAGCCAAGTAGTAGCTAAGTGGTACATATACACACATTACATAGTTTTATGGAATGAAAGTTATGAAATATTGAATAAATCAATTGTTTTCATTATTCCCAAATGAATCATATTCCCTGAATAGTAACTTTCATTTTCAATTCTGTCTCACCTTACCTGCTTCCAGCCATAGTGTGAAATACAATGTTTTTATTAACATATATGGAAAATTTATATGCAATGTCTTAGAAACAGAAATGCTTAAAAAGTTAAGCTAAGAATATTTAAAGAATACATAGGAAATAAAACAATCAACAGAGTGAAGAGATAAGAAAATAGTAGGTGGAAATATTTGCAAACTATTCATCTAACAAAGGATTACTATCCAAATTATTTGAGGGATTCAAAAACTCAGCAACATAAAACCAATCCAGTTAAGAAATGTGCAAAGGACCTGAATAGACATTTATCAAAACCCTTTTATTTGCAGCAAAATAGATGTGACTAGATCATTATGTTAAGTGACATAAGGCTGACAGAAAGATGAATGCCACCATTCTCTCTCATATGTGGAAGTTAAAAATAGTATATATACATGTATATACGTATATAATATATGTATATACACATATACTCACATAAAATGTATATAAATAAATATACATACATACACACATACATACCTATTAGAATGCCGAAATGTAAAAAATGTTCACAATACCAAATACTTGTAAGCATGTAAAGAAACTAGACTTTTCATTCATTGCTGGTGACAATGTAATTTTATATGTCATATAAAGTTGAACATGCACTTATATGAGCCAGAAATTCTACTTCAAGATATCTATCCTAAAGAAATGGAAGTTAGTGGGGTATCAAGTTGGTGGAATAGAGAGTATCTGCATTTGCAGACGATCCTCAGACAAAAAAAAAAATGTTTCAGAACAATGAAGGAAGAACCACATTTCCAGAAGGTTGTTCGAGGGAAAACTACAATAAAGAAGAGACAGGAACTACAAACATCACGAAGACTCCAAAAACAAGGAGGGAGGGAGGGAGAGAGAGTGAGAGAGAGGGAGCCACTTCTCTCTTGGCTCCCAAAGTTAGGAACATCATCTTACTGGGAAAATGGTCCTATTTACAAAATATTAGATCTGAAGAGACTGAGAAAAAAACTTCAGTAAGGAATTCATGAGTTCTGCAAACAGCATGGAGACTCTGAAGGCCGGTAGAGAGGAACGAAGCATAATACCTGCTGCAGACTCACACCTGCTAGTGTGATGGGGCAATCCTCAGCATAACACGTACTCATTGAGTGAGAATGGGCGAGGTCCCCTTAACATCATCCAGTGCTGGAACTTGGGTTATTGGTGTGTAAGCCCCAGCATTACCCATGCCTGTACAGCAACACCTGGAAAAGATCCTATCCACATCATACAGTCCAAGAGCCATGACTTTTAGTGCCACAAGCCCCAACATCACTCAGTCTTTCCTGACAGGAAAAGGGGACAGAATCTTTTGTGTCTGACAGCACCAGACATATGCCCTACAGTCATCAAAAACCCTAGTATGTGGGAATGACACCCAACTCCCTGGGACTAAAAACACATACCTTTCTTTGGAAGCGTGTGGACATTTCAAAGTCATGGTATGACCTCCACAAACTACCGTAACCTAGACAGCCATGGCTTTTGTAGACACTGCTGACACTGATTTCCACTGAAGAAATCACTCAGAGTTTATATTTCTAGACTCACTTAGAATCGAGATCAAATCAACAGCCCAATGACACCTCACATTCCATCTAAACAAAAAATATTTCCAATGAAATTAGTCCATAAAAAGGGACTATTGTGCCATATGTACAGACATCAACATATGGGCACAGAAAACATGCATAGTGAAAGTGAAACTTCCTGCCGGCGCCACGGCTCACTAGGCTAATCCTCCGCCTAGCGGCGCCGGCACACCGGGTTCTAGTCCCGGTCGGGGCACGGATTCTGTCCCGGTTGCCCCTCTTCCAGGCCAGCCCTCTGCTGTGGCCAGGGAGTGCAGTGGAGGATGGCCCAAGTGCTTGGGCCCTGCACCCCATGGGAGACCAGGAAAAGCACCTGGCTCCTGGCTCCTGCCATCGAATAGCGCGGTGCGCCGGCCGCAGCGCGCCGGCCGTGGCGGCCATTGGAGGGTGAACCAACGGCAAAGGAAGACCTTTCTCTCTGTCTCTCTCTCTCACTGTCCACTCTGCCTGTCAAAAAAATAAAAAAAAAGAAAGTGAAACTTCCAAAATATAATTCTCCAGAACTATAACCAGATCTGAAGGAAATTTGTGAAATGCCTGAAAATAATTCAAAATAATGACCCTAAAGACATTCAGTGAGGTGCAGAGAATATGGATAGATTTTTTTCAATAAAGTTCAGAAAACAATAGGTGACATGAATGAGAAATTTAATAGGAGATATAAATCATTTAAAACAACCAAACAGAAATTTTGGAATTGAAAACTTCAGTCAATAAAATAAAAACACAATTGAGAGCTTCAACAGAGCAGACCAAACAGAAGAAAGTTTCTGTTCTGGAGAACAAGACTTTTGAAATAACCTAGTCAGATACAAATAATGAGAGAATAATTAGAATAAAGAAAGCCTATGGAACAAATAGGATATCATTAAGGTTCATATTACAAGGATACCTGAAGAAGAGAAGGGAAGGTCATGGTGAACTATTGTATGAAAATAATAGTTGAAAATAATAGTTGCATGAAAATAGAAAATAGTTAAAGTGATTGTTGAAAAAAGATATGAAAATTCAGATATAGGAAGCTCGAAGGACCCCAATAGCCTCAAACACAAAAGATCTTCTCCAGGTCATATCATAGTCAAATTGCCAAAATTAAGGACAAGAAAAGGATAATGAAGACTGTAAAAGAAAAAACATCATGTTACATATAAAGGAAAATCAATTAGATTAACAGCACACTTCTCAGTAGAAATCCTATAGGCCAGGAGAGAATGGGATGATATATTCATGGTATTGAAAACAAACAAATAAAAAATATCACTTCCAACCAAGAATATCATATACAGTAAAGCCATTCTCTAGAAGTGAAGGATAAATAAAGTATTTTCCAGGCAAGTCAATTCATTACCACCAAACCAGACTTACGAGAAACCCTAGATCGGCCCTGCATTAGAAGTGAATGTCATGAAAACATACAACAGCACCGAATTCACCAACAGTGAGGATACAGCCAGTAACCAATCAACAGCCTACAGAAGGTAGTTTTAATCTATCAGTATTAACCCTGAATATAAATGGATTGCATTCCTCCATCAAAAGATATAGGTTGGCTGAATGGATAAACCCAACTTTATGCTGCCAATAAAAAACACACTTCACTGGTAAAGATACACATAGACTGAGGATTAAGGACTGGAAAAAGGTATACCAAGCAAAAGAAAACCAAAACTGAGTGGGAGTAGCTACATGCATATAAGATAAAAAAAAAAAAAACATAAAAAGCACTAAGCCTTTGACTATCATGTAAACTAGAAATACATTATGTCAAAATAATAAATGCATTTTTAAAAACTGCAAAAAGATTAATTTTTAAAAATTAATAGGCGACAAGTATGTTGCATATTGACAAAAGGATCAATCCAGCAACATTCACAAATATATTTGTTCCCAAATCCACCCAAATATATACAGCAAAAATTATTAGACCTAAAGGGAGAGAAAGACCCAATGCAATAAAGTGAGGGACTTCAACACCTCACTATCGTCAATTGACAAATAATTTGGACAGAAAATCAACAAAGTTACATCAGATTTGAACCTTACTATTGAGCAAATGGACCTAACAGACAGTTACAGAATATGTCACTCAACAGCTACAGAATATACATCCTTTTCATTAGCACATGAAATGTTTTTGGGGATGGCCCATATATATATTAGGCAACAAATCAAGTCTAAATAAATTTGCAAAATTGAAATAATATCTTGTATCTTCTCAGTCCACAAAGGAATACAACTAGAATTCAACAACAAGAAAAACAGAAAATCCACAAATACTTGGAAATTAAACAACAATGTTCCTGAATGACCAGTGGAGCACTGAAGAAATTAAAAAGAAAATAAAAAAATTCTTGAAATAAATGAAAAGTGAAACACAGCTTACCCAAGCCTGTGGGATATAGGGAAAACAGTAATGAGAAAAGTTTATGGTGACATATACTTACATTTTTTTAAAAAAAGATCTCAAATAAACAATCTATTGATACCTTTAAGAAACTTAGAAAATTCTAGAAAAAAAAATCAAACCCTTATTATCTGGAGGTGAGAATAAGAATAGAGCAGAAATAAATTATATTGAAGCTGAAAAAGATACAAAATATCAACAACACAAAAAATGATCATTGAGAAGCTAACCAAATGACAAACCTCTAGCTACACTAATAGAGAAAAAGAGAAAAAAACTCACATAAATAAATTTAAATATACAAAAGCAGTACAATTTTTAGACACCAACAGTGATCTCACTAAAAGAGAAATTAGAAAGGTAATTCCATTTACAATAGCAACAAAATTAGTTATTTATGAATAAATTTAACCAAAGATATATAATATCTCTACAATTAAAATTAAATTATAAAATATTGATGAAAGAAATCATCATGAACACAAAAAATGGAAAAAATGTTCTTTGCTCTTGGGCTAGAAGCATTAATACAGTTAAAATGCCTATAATATACAGATTCAGTGTAATCCATATCTAATTACCAATAACTTTATTTACAGAATTATAAAATATTACCAATTACCAATAACTTTATTTACAGATTTATAAAAAATCCTACAATTCATGGGAAATAAGAAAAGACCAAGAATAGCCAAACCAGTCTTGAGTAAAAAATATGTAGCTAAAATCATCACAATATCTTATTTCAAAGCAAACCACAAAGCTATAGTAATTAAAACAGCATAGTACTGGCATAAATACCAGCAAATAGATCAATGGAACAGGACAGAGAAGCCAGAAATTAATCCACATATATAGAGCCAATAGATTTTTGACAACAGGACTGAGAACATACATTGAAGAAGGGATAGGCTTTTCAATAAAAGTTGCTGGCAGAACTGAACATATCTATGCAGAACAAAATTAGAATTTTAACCCTCACCACATACAAAAATCAGCTGAAGATGGAGAAAAGACCTAAAGATAAGAACTCAAACTATGAAATTGCTAGGAGAAAACAAGAAATGCTTCAAGTCATTGATGTAGGTGATGATTTGTTAGATGAGACCTCAAAATGCAGGCATCAAAAACACAACAAGAAACGTGGGCCGGCGCCGCGGCTCACTAGGCTAATCCTCCACCTAGCGGCGCCGGCACACCGGGTTCTAGTCCCGGTCGGGGCGCCGGATTCTGTCCCGGTTGCTCCTCTTCCAGTCTAGCTCTCTGCTGTGGCCCGGGAGTGCAGTGGAGGATGGCCCAAGTGCTTGGGCCCTGCACCCCATGGGAGACCAGGAGAAGCCCTTGCCTTCTGGCTTTGGATAGGTGCAACGCCGGCTGTAGCGGCCATTTGTTGGGTGAACCAACGGAAGGAGGGCCTTTCTCTCTGTCTCTGTCTTTCTTTCTCACTGTCTAACTCTGCCTGTCAAAAAATAATAAATAAATAAATAAATAAATAAAAAGAAACGTGGGATTATATCAAAATCGGAATCTTCTACATAGCAAAGGAAACAATCGGTAGAGTGAAGATATATCTGACAAAATGGGAGAAAATATTTTCCAGCTACTTATCTGACAAAGCATTAACATCCAGAATATAACAGCAACTCAAGAAACTGACCAAAGAAAGCAAAGTATGTTATCTCTTAAAAGAAGGAAGGAAGAGAGGGAGGGAGGGGGGGGGGGAGGATTAAAAAAAAACTACCTGAACACAGAATGTTGATTACTAGATTTGAACAAAAAATAGGGGAAGGTGGGGAAATAAAATGTTATATATGAACTCTGTATTACTACCTCCCAATTTTTTATAAATTTAAAATTATTCAGAAATAAAATATTTCGGATGTGAGGGTGATCTGTCTGCGACACCTGTCACCCCGTTGATCGCCAGGGTTGATTCGGCTGATCTGGCTGGCTAGGCGGGAGTCCCCTTCCTCCCTCACTGCTCCATGTGCATTCCTCCTGAAGCTGTGCGCTTGGTCGAAGAGGACGACCTTCCCCGCTAGAGGAGGACCGGTCTTCGGTCAAGGGTATACAGGTAGCTGCGCTCCCCTGCTAGAACCTCTAAACAAGCTCTCAGAAATAAAATATTTAGAATTTTAAAAGCAAAATGAAAATTCATGTTCACAAACTTCTGCACATAAGTATTTATCGATGCTCTATTTACCATCTCCCCAATCTGGACATATCTCAATGCCTTTCAGCAAATGAATGATTAGACAAATTTCAGGAAATGCCTAAGATGGAGTGCTCCATATCAGCAAAGAACAAAACAAAGGACATGTGGGAAAAAAAAAAGAAACCAAAGCAACAATAAAAAACTACTGATACACATACAGACTTTACTGATGCAGAGAGAATACACACAACATGAATAAATACGGAAGATATACTGCTGAGGGACTGGTGTTGTGGCTCAGTAGTTTAAGACTCTGCAACACTGGCATCCCAAATCAGAGCACCAGTTCAAATCCTGGCTGCTCTACTTCTGATCCAGTTTCCTGCCAACGCACCTGAGAAGGCAGCAGAAGATGACTCATGTACTTGAGACCCTGATGCCCATGTGGGAGATCCAGAGAGTGTTCCAGGCTCTTGTCTTCAGTCTGCCCCAGACCTGACTGTTGCAGCTCTTTAGGGAGTGAATCAGTGAGTGGAAGCTTCTCTGTCTCTCTCTGGCACCCTCTCATTCTGCCTTTCAAAAAATAAATAAAGTTGCTTTTAAAGATTTAAAAGCAAGACTTATTAGAGTCGAAGAGCTCCAGCCAGAGTGGCATGGAGGGGGCTGCAAGAGAAGCAAAACCCAAAGGACCCCATGGCAGTGGGGCTTTTAAGTACAATTTTGAAGAAAAAAACTTGACAATCAGATTGACATTAAGTTACCAGGTGGGGACAAAACCCATCAAAAGACCTGATTTACAATCCTTTGTCCTTAGCACAGTAGGCAGTGTGTCAGTCTCATAAATAAAGCTTTACAATAAGTGTCAGGTTGAGTGAACAAAGCCCATCCAAAAAGGACATATGCATGATTTCAACTATATATATGTATATGAAATACATATATATGTATGGAATATATATGTATATATGCATATATACATATATACATATATAATTTGTATATATTATATATTATATATATATAGTTCTCTTTTTATATAAGAAGCAGATAGAGAACGTTATTTCATCTGCTAGTTCATCCACAAATGCACACATCTAGAAGCCAGGAATTCAATTCAGGTCTCCCCTGTGAGTGGCAGGAATCCAACCTGAACTATCACTGCTGTCTCCTAAGGTCTCTATTAGCAGAAAACTAGAATCAAGAACTAGAGATGAGAATTGAGCCCAGGCAGTCCAATGTGTGATGTCTGCCTTCTTACTGGTATGTTATACACTAGGCTGAATACCTGCCTCCTGTTAAACAGTCCATAGCTATAGTTACAGAGATCAGATTAATGGTTGCCAGAATTTAAGGGCAAGAGGAGTGTATAACCACAAAGCAATAGCGTGAGGGGTTGTTGAAAGTAATGGGACATTTCTGTATCCTAGTTGTGATGGTGGCTGCAAAAATTATCATATGTATTAAAATTTATAGTGCTTTATTCTAAAATATATCTTAATATAACTCAATTTTTACATAAAAATTTAAAATTATTGGTTTCCTTATTCGATGAGTGTCATTTAGATTTAAACACCAATTACTACGAGATTGAATTTTTTCTTGATAAACTCAGCAAAAGTTATTCAACCTCATCTAGGTTTCATTCAGGTACTTATCACATATATTCATTCTGATGAAGTTTTAAAAAATAAAATCAATAATCTTACTTTTAAAACAATTTGGGTCATTTTGGCAATCCCACACCTCTAACTACACAACTCAAGCTGGAGTCATTAGTCAGGGAGATTGGTTTTGGACCCTTGGACGACTGTGGCCTAGATGTTTCACCCTGTGTTTGTTTGTTTTAAACATGTCCTTACCGGTATTTTTTTTCCTCCTCCATCTTTCTATGAGTCCTTCCAAGAACTTCAGTGAATGTGTATTTTTCTCCATCAAGTTGAAGCGAACAAACTTATGACTTTGTTCTCTTCCATAGTACTGAGAAGGGAGTGTTCTAAAATAAGGCTGACATTTAATAATTGCACTATTTCTTACCTCTGCATTCATTTCACGTACCTAATATGTGGTTCAAAGCTAATAATTAATTAAACGAACATTTCCAGAGAATCTATTTGCTGTCTGTTACTGTGTTCAGTGATGGGGATACAAAGATGAACAAAATGTGGTTTCTGACCATAGGGATATCACAGTCTAATAGAGGACATGAAAAATGATGATATGAACAGAAATAACAAGTGAGTAAGCTATTCTTGGGGTATAATTTTGTCACTAAGGAAGGAAATATTACCTTCATTGAATCTGAAAGGTCACTGGTGAGTGTACCTATTAAATGCTTCTTGATGGAGTGTCTGTCAAGCTCAAATAAGTTGTTCACATGCTAGGTTTCACCAGGTTCATGATTTTTAAATTGAACACTTACAAAATTTATTATAACTGAAGAATGCTTCCCCCAAAGCCCAGTAGGATAATCAAGTGAGAACAAATGTCAATGCAGTACATGACATATCCCTTTAGTTTTGGACTCCTTTCACCTATTCAATTTCATGTGAGTTCGAATATGTGTGAGTCCCAGTGCCATTTATTTTTCATTTAGAAAATCATGTCCCAGAGATAAGTTAGTTTATTAACATAAAAATCAGTGTAGTTCATTTAAGATGCATCTAACCAGCCCCCTAATATATTCCAAGCACTGTGCTTGATGCCAGGGAATGCAGATGAATAAGGCAAGGTCCTTCAAGTAGCTCACACCCTAATGAAGTAAGGTAGATGTAGTACTGTTGATAGGGAAGGAGTAACTGTACATATGAAGTATAGGGATAGCATAGATGACACTGCTATAAAATCTGCTGGGGTACAGGAGGCAAAGCATGACTCAAGTTTATGATCTAACTTACTGAAAGATGGGGTAGTACTTCACTTCATGGATTTCTCTATTATGGAAACTGCCTTTTATCATGGCTCTCATCTGATCACTACTGATGCTTTTCATATTCTCTCTTTTTTTTTTTTCCCCTGCTGCCCCCATTCCTTAAATGTCATTGTCTCCCAGAGTTCAGTCATTTGCCCTACACTCTTCTAATCCTTAGGTAATTTTCTGGGCAATCTTAGTCACATGACACACATTGTTATATCTATTAAACCTATTCCCAACTTCTCTATGGATTTCAGGTGCACATCTAACTGCGTGTTATATACTGCATGCATTCAACTCATTGATCTAATTGTCTAAATAATAAAGCCTCAGAGCTTACTAAAAACCAGGAAGTTTGCTAGATATGGAGGGATGTAGTGGTGAATGAAAACCAGATGCCACAACAGTCATCATATGTGTCCCACAGTTAGCTAAATTTAAATATGCTGAACTCCAAACAAGTGCATTTTCTCTTTAATAAGAATAATAACAGTTAATATTTTTAAATTACTCATTGAGTACCGTGTATGAGCAGACTTTGAAAGTTCATAGATAGGATGTACTATCTTTTAATTACATTTTCCCACAAACTTTTTGAAGCCTCCTTACATGTGTTAGCCTTGTTAATTTCACTAACCAAGCTATGAGACAAGTCCTATTTCATTTACCTTTTACAGATGAGGAAATTTAGGAAAGCGGTATTATAAGTCATACCCAAGTTTTTGCAGAAAATAACTGGCACGGCATGACTGTAAATCAAGGTGATCTCATTCCCTGTATCTGCCAAATTCTGACTCTTTTTGTAATCTCATCAAATAGTCTCTTGTTCTGAGATATCACTAACAATATTGTTGTTCTTGACCTCTTCCTCTCATTTAACCTTACCCTCTCCCTTTCCTTCTTCTCCTTCCCTCCTCTCCTTCCTCTTCCTCTTTTCTCATCTGCTTCCTCTTCTCTCTCTCTCTCCTTCTCCCTCTCTCTCTCTCCCTCTTCCTCTTCCTCTTCCTCTCTTCTTCTCTCTCCTCCTCTCTCCCCTTTAACCAATCACAAAATCCTGTAAAGTTGACAACTTTTAATAGTTCATACTGTCATATAGCCCATTCTTAATATCCCAATGATCTCTGTGACTTCAACACTCCTCATCTGTTTTTTTTATTTTTTTCTGGGACACTTTTCAATTCAACTTTCATAATATTGCCCTGATAACGTCAAAAAAAGTCAAAGCTGACCACATTGCTCCCTTTTTAAAATCTCTTCTGTGATTCTCTCAGACTTTCTATAACCTCGGAATATACAGGGAACCCTTCATAATTTGACCTCTTTCTTCTCCAATGGTTATCTTCTCATCTTCATCCTTATAAGTCATTCACTGTCCATTCTAAAATGACTGCAAATGCTCACCCATGTCATGTGGCTTGTACTCTCCACACTTTTACTCATGGTCTTCTCTCTGCTGCAAAGTTATTATTCAATTCCACCTGGTTCATTGGAAGTATTACATCTTCTGACAGACTTTCCACACAATAGTCTGTTTTCTTTAACCTTGGATCTCAAAGCAACCTGTGCTTTCTTCACCTGTGCACCTATCAGCATGTCTCCTGTGTGTTGACTTATCTCAAATTATGAAACTCCGGAAGGCCAAAGGCATTTTAAGTTATATCTGCAAAACCCAGGTCTCATAATGCTTAGCACACTGCAATTTCAAATTCACTTGTGTAATTATTTGATTAATGTCCATCACACTATTGTAATATAAGAGATATCCATGATGACAAGAATTATGGCTATTTTTGCTCTGTGTTCCAAGTGCCTAATACAATGCCTGGCATAGAGTGGATGAAGGACATAATGAAAGCTTTATGGAAGGATACATGCTTGCCAAGTTCATTTGAGTTAAGCAACAAAAACTCAAATGCAGCAAAAATCATTGTGGAACTTTATACTATGCCATATGGAACTTAATCCTAGGGATATGAAATTAACATTACTTGAAACTAGAGCAAATGTTTAAGTGTTTAAGTTAAGTAATAGCATGCCCAATAGTATGGTACAATTCACACCCTCCTCATTATAAGATGAGAGGAAAGGGGAATACAAAGTAAAAGTGATACTTGGTTGACTCTAGAGGACACATGATGAAGGGACCAGTCCTTGAATGGCACGTATTAGCCCGTTTAGAGTATATAAGCCCTGAAGATGGTGAAATATTTTAAAGGTCAAATAAGGTGATGTGGTCACTGCATTTACAGCCCTGGTATGCCAAGAAGAGAGAGAAGAAAACACAGTTGATCTTCCTTGCTCCTTCCCAACCTTTCTGTAAGCCTTTTTAGGTAAGAGGATTCAGATCTCTGAGACTGGTCCTACATTAAATGATATTGCAGGGCAGATATACATTGGAACATAAATTTGTTCAGCATTTCAATAGGTTTCCAAACTTCAACATATTTTACTTGTGTATTTAATTATTAGATGATTAGTGTGGCTTCTAATTCCCTGATAACACGTCTTCCAAAAGGAAATGTTATGTTTTTTTTCTGTGGCCACTTTATCTAGACTTCTACGAAGTGATGACTGGTTGATTCTAGAGGGCCTACTTCAGAAAGCACAGTCCAGAGAGATTAAGTTCATTGTCCACGACACAAAGGTAGTAAGTAGCAGAGTTGTGATTCAAAGGACATGAGGACTGGGAATATTATGAGCATTGCAGATATTAGGTGGAGAATGCCTGGCACACAGTAGGCACTCGGTACATGCTGGCTATTACCCTAATTAATCCTGACTGCACATAAAAGCCTGAACAAAACAACCCTTTGAATCCCCTTCTGTGCTTAGAAATGTAATCTTTTCACAAATCATAAAAGGTATTATAAGGAGCATGGCTTATCTCTCTAAATAGAGCCTATTATAAAGTATGAGCCAACCATGTGTTGAAACTCTTTCTAAATTTTAGTGGAATACATTTACCAAGATATAATGAGTCTCTGCATAATTTTTACTTTTCTTTATGATTTAATTAGACTCTGGCTTTTCTGTGCTTTGTTTTGACTGGTGCCCTCTTAATCTCTGAGGCTTTTTATCATGAACATTTAGTAATAGGCACTACTTGTTCATATGGCTGCCAATCTTTGACCAAGGTTATTAGAATTTATTTTCCTTTGTCTTGTGCATTAGAAATAATATACAATAAACTTGGAAACATTGTACTTAGTTTACTCCTTGAATTCTATATTTAAGAATGGAAATTGTGCATAGTTATAAAGATAATTTTTTGGTGGGGGGCCAGCGTTGTGGCGCAGTACATTAAGCTGCCATCTGCAATGATAGCATCTTATATGGGTACTGGTTTGTGTCCTGGATGCTCCACTTCCAATCCAGCTCCTTGCTAATGGCCTAGGGAAAACAATAGAGGAAGACCCAAGTGCTTGGGGCCCTGCACCCAAGTAGAACTGAATGAAGTTCCTTGGTACTGGCTTTGACCTTGTCCAATCCAGGCTGTTTTTTTTTTTTTTAAGATTTATTTATTTATTTGAAAGGCAGAGTTACAGAGAGAGGCAGAGAGAGAGAGAGAAAGAGAGAGAGGTCTTCCATCTGCTGGTTCACTCTCCAAATGGCTGCAATGGCTGGAGCTGTGCCCATCCGAAGTCAGGAGCCAGGAGTTTCTTCTGGATCTCTCATGTGGGTGCAGGGGCCCAAAGACATGGGGCATGGTCTACTGCTTTCCCAGACCATAGCAGAGAGCTGGATTGGAAGTGGAGCAGCCAGGACCTGAACAGGCACCCATCAGTGCCGGCTCCATAATCCTGGCTGTTTTGGCCATTTGAGGAGTGACACAGTGGATGGAACATTCTCTCTCTCCTTCTCTCCCTCTCCCCCTCTCTCCCTCTCCCCCAATCCCTCTCCTGTCTCTATAACTCTGCCTTTCAAATAAATAAATAAATCCTATTTTAAAAGATAGATAAAGCAATATTTTCTTCTGTTCATGATATTGGACCACAGTCATTAATGATTTTTACTGGTGATAGTCTTTTACCGCATCCAACATTCTTGTAAGTCTAGACACTGCATTTGGATTTATCCAACTCTTATGGTTTGTCCAGGGTTCATCACGTGAAAGGCCATGAGACACATCTGACCAGCCACCTGTTTTACTAAATACTTTTCTATCGAATCACAGACACATCCATCATTTATATATTTTCAGTGACTGATTTTGTGACAACTGGTAGAGGTGAATAATTGCAGCAAAAATGTTAAGATTCACAAATCCCAGCATATTTGCTATCTGGACACTGACAGAAAAGTTTGTTGACTTCTGGTTTAATTTATAGTGCTTCTCATATCATTCCATAGACCATAATCTTGTGTGAAATGGGAGAAATGCAATATTTTCCAACATTACCACCGAGCCAATCAATAGTCTTTGAACTGTAGGTAGCCAACTTGAAGTAACAATACACTACATTCAAATACATCTCAGCAGTCTCTTGAAGCTCATCTTTCCAATAATTTTCTGAACCAACTGTCCAGTACCCTACCTGGAAAATCCTACTGCTTGACAGGCATACCTGGATTGGTGATATTGTATTATGTCACCACATCCACAAAGTTTTCTTGAAGGAAACCAAGGTTTCTTGATCTATGTTGAATTATACAAAACTGGACTTCACTACTGCTCTATACTTTCCTAGTTCTGCTAGTCCTACTTTTACTTTGAAATGCTGTACATATTTCAACAAAAAGATTCAGGAAGCAGTTGCAGATGAATTTAATGAGCCCATGAGGGAACATTTCAAACTTGTATTGCATGTGATAAATAAAGCTCAATACTGACTGCGAAAGAATTCTAACACTTCTAGATTAAGCAGAAGATTTGAGGGAAATGTAAAGAATGACTACAGAATAGATTTTATTTTAATAGAAGTTAAAGGTTAGGAGCACTTTGATATGTTATATCTATAATCAACTTGTATTTGCTTAAGTTCACATTTCCTACTACCCCTGGTGCTGCCTCTTCCTTCAAGTAAAGGAACACAGTTCCTTTATGCTTAGTCATACAAAAGTAGAAATCTACAATACATTCTCCTTATAAAATAGCCATGGAATTTCAACATTACACATTACCCTCCATGCAGGTGTGTAATTCACAACAATGTCATATATAAAGAATAATACAGCTTGACGTTGCCTGTTCTGAGAGAATTGTAACTAAACTTATCTAAATTTCCTTCTGCTGCCTTAAATTGCTAGGTTATCCTATCTAGTTACAGAAAACCTCAGAATTTCTTAAGGATAAATATTTAAAATGACATCCCAAGAAAGGTTTTATTTATTAGACTTTGGTCAAGAGAAACAGAATCTCAGCAGTCAGTATAGCTATCTTTCATTTGTTAATAGTATTGGAGTGATAAGGAAGAATCCAGCTTAGCAGCGTATTTCCAAGGTTAAAATGCATTTCACACTTGATGTTAGCATATACAGTTGATCTCCTTTAGCTACTAATGCATCTGGTCTTCACAAATCAAGACTTCCAGTCTACACAATGACAGTCCAACTGGATGTTTGGCACATTCACTGCGTTAACTTTCAGAACAGCAAACTTGTCCATTTGGAACTTAAATACATCAAAAACTATTGATTTCTTCTTGTACAATTTGGATCTTGAGAGCATAAAAAGTCTAAATCTAATAACTTCAAAACTAAAACTTTCTTATAATTTGATTTTTAATCCCTCTAAAACTTATTTTGATGTTTTATATGAGGTAAAGATATATGGATTTTGTTTTAATATCCAGTCAATAACTCAACATCACTTTTTTGGTGAACAAGTCACATATTTACCAATTTTTAGTGATCTATTCTTTATTACAAGTTGAAAATTTTTACTTGTTTTCACTTTATAGTTTATCAAACACATAAAAGTTACATATGGCATACAGTTTAAAAATAACATGGATACACAGAGACTTAGGTTCCCACAGCTAAGCTTAAAAAAAAGAGCATTTGAAATTCTTGTGTCTCTCTCCTCAATTTCAACTTTTTCCTCCCAATCTGGAAATAACCACTGTCCTGAGTTTATGTTAAATATCCCCATGCAAACTTTATAGTTTGATCTTATAATACCCCAGACAGATATATCCTGATTGGTTTTCTTGTAATTAAATGTATTTAGGGCCAGCGCCATGGCTCAATAGGCTAATCCTCTGCCTTGCAGCGCCGGTACACCGGGTTCTAGTCCTGGTCAGGGAGCCAGATTCTATCCCGGTTGCCCCTCTTCCTGGCCAGCTCTCTGCTGTGGCCAGGGAGTGCAGTGGAGGATGGCCCAAATGCTTGGGCCCTGCACCCCATGGGAGACCAGGAGAAGCACCTGGCTACTGCCATTGGATCAGCATGGTGCGCTGGCCGCGGCGGCCATTGGAGGGTGAACCAACGGCAAAGGAGGACTTTTCTCTCTGTCTCTCTCTCTCACTGCCCACTCTGCCTGTCAAAAAATAAAAAATAAATATATATATATATAAAAGTATTTAGTGGAGCAGAATTGCATATATTCTTCTGATCTTTAATTTTTCCCTAGATTATTTTTAATTCTTAGTTTATCTATATAGCTGTATCTTTAATTTTTCATATATTCAATGTGATTTGTAGATACAATTTTAAGAACATAGTAATATTTCCTCCCTCTCTCTTTTTATCCCTTCCCTCTCTCCCTCCCACCCTCCTTCATTCTCCCTTTCTTAGTTTTTTAGTTTTTGAGATAACATTTTAAATTTACATTACAATAAACTTAACAATTTACTGAATAACAAATTTGACAAGTAAAAAGCACAAAGATCAGGGTTTCCTAGAAATATAGGCAACAGCTATACACAATAATTGAATGGAAATAATGACCATTGCACTCATATACAGTAATTTTAAAGTAATCACAGATCAGTAAAACTAGAGTAGTGTAAAATTCTTTCTTTCTTTCTTTCTTTTTTTTTTTTTTTTGACAGAGTTAGACAGTGAGAGAGAAAGACAGAAAGAAAGGTCTTCCTTCCGTTGGTTCACTCCCCCAATGGCCACTTGTCGCTCCCCCTCTTCGTGGAGGAACGACACTAAACCCTGCCTAGGCTTCACATCCGAGTCACGGCACCATTATGTCGCTCCCCCTCTTCGTGGAGGAACGACACTAAACCCTGCCTAGGCTTCACATCCGAGTCACGGCACCATTATGTCGCTCCCCTTCTTCATGGAGGAACGACACAGGACCCTGCGCTGTTCTTTCGTCTGCTCGGCCCTCCCCGGGTTTGCTGCTGGTTCTTCCCGGGTTGGCTACCGTCCCTTCCACCTCCGTGGAAGGGCGGTTCCCCCTGCCACATTCCCCACTTCCGCGGGGGAGCAGCACACCGCCGGCCGGCTCTTTCGGGGGCTGCACAGGTGTTCCTTCAGATAGATGTTCCCCTTAGATGTTCCTTTTAGATGTTCCTGGTGCATGTTGTCTCTCTCCTCCTTTATAGTCCTCTTCCACCAATCCCAACTCTGCTACCCACACGCTGAGTACGCTGCTCTCCTCCAATCAGGAGCAGGTCCTACAGTTTCTTGGTTGAACTGGAGGCAGCTGCGTAGAAGCTGTTACTCCCTTCTCAGCGCCATATTGTGGGAGAGCAGATGCATAGAATAAGTCTTAATTCCAGTAACAGTCTTAGTCCGAGTTGCTCCCCACACCACTGTGGCCGGCATGCTGTGCAGATCCGAAGCCAAGAGCCAGCTTCTTCCTGGTCTCCCATGGGGTGCAGGGCCCAAGCATTTGGGCCATCCTCCACTGCACTCCCTGGCCACAGCAGAGAGCTGGCCTGGAAGAGGAGCAACCAGGACTAGAACTGGGCACCCATATGGGAAGCCTGCGCCACAGGCAGAGGATTAACCAAGTGAGCCACGGCGCTGGCCCCAGTGTAAAATTCTTAACCCTTGGTTTCACAAAGTTATAAAACAGTGTTTTACAAAATTGTATTTATGGCAGTATTGCTGCACACAAACGTTTCTTTCATTTTTCTTTTTTGTTTTTTTTTAATTTTAGCGCCCATAAACAATGGAGAAAATTTTCCAAGGCATGTTGCTGTCAAACTGTTAAAAATTAAAGACAAGGAGAGAATTCTAAAGACAATAAGAGAAGTGTTGAGTTACATACAAAGGAAAACTAATTAGATTAACATTAGACTTGTCAGTGGAAACCCTACAGGCCAGAAAAGACTAAGATTATATATTCAATGTCTTAAAAGAAAGAAAACTTCTAACCAAGTGTGTTATATCCAGAGAAGCTATCCTTCAGAGTGAAGGAGAAATAACGTATTATCCAGGTAAGCAAAAACAGAGTTCACCACCACCAGACCAGCTTTCCAAGAAATTCTGAAGGGGGCTCTGCATTAGAAATAAACAGCAAACACATGTCTCAGCCAAATTCACTGACACAGCAGGTAGAATCATTAGCCAATCAACAAATGACAGGTCTTAGTTCCCATCTATTAGTACTCATTTTGAATGTAAATGGAATAAATTCGCCAACTGAAAGACTTAGTGTATATCTGCTTGTGAAATGAGTTTCTTGGAGGCAGCATGTAGTGGAGTTGTGGTTTTTTATCCATTCAGCCAAACTAAGTCTTTCTTTTAGAGACGCCATTCTACCTTGCTTCTTCCTGTCCTCTGTGTCCCTCCACTGACATCTACCCAGCTGGGTACTCATCCCTTCTTCTTTATGGAGTAGGTTTTATTGAAAAATGTTTATGGTTTTCCTGGAATGTCGAGTATCACTGGCTTGTTATTTTGGTTTTGGTTCAAGTAAGCCCAGGAGTTGTAGTCTCCGAGTGGTTTCTTTAGTCTTAATCAATGTCCACTGTGTCTATAAGTAACCTATTGGTCTAGTCTTCTGCAGTTTATATTGTTAGAAGTGTGGATTTGAGATAAATAAGGATTTCCATGGATTTGTATCTAAGGCCCACAGAGAGTTTGGTGTCATTCTCCCTGGCAGATGTGATAGCCAGGGCCTTGTTCTGGGTGCTGGGTGAGACAAGGGTGGCTACCTCCTTGTCCCACTGGCAAGCCTGAGTGATGACGGGGCTTGTGGCACCAATTGCTGTGGCTGTAGGACTGTACGATACAAAAGGTCTTGTTGGGATAGTCCAGCTGGTGCTGTAGCTTTATATACCAACAGCCCTTTTCCCTGGATTATAGTTATGTGAAATGCACCCTGTTCCAGTCCTACAGGGTAACTACAGGTATACAGGAGGTTTTACTGTGGAGAGTGAGGCCAGAGAGATAGAATGCATGTTGATTCCTTCCTTTGTCCACTGGGTAGATTGCAATGGCACCAAGAAATTTAGACCAAATTGTTATAGTCCTGAGGTTGCAGAGTGTAGCTGCCTCTGATGTAAGCCCCAGCACCTTAGAGGAATGCCCCTTTTCCACGTAGAGTATGTGAACGTAGCTCTGGAGCTAATGTCCCAAGACTCTCATAGTTGCAGGATGTAGGGGATCTGTCCTTTGCCCCACATGTTGCCCTGGCTCTGATTACAATGCCCATAGGAGCGCACCAAAAGATGGTGTGCTGTGGGGGTAGAGGAGGAGAATTGAGGAAGGGAATGCAACTCCATGTCCCTGCTCCAAGCCTGGCATTTGATCAGACCCCAATCAGTTTTCTAGACTGAAATAAATGTCAGTGGGTGACTGTGGAATTTCCTCAGCTAAAACTGTGGGCAGTGGCATGCGTGGCAATTTCTTCCTACCTTAAGGTGATCAAATGGTGGCTCACAGATGGCAGCTGGCTGCCCTGCATGGTTGGCTGCAGTGGTGCCTCTATCCTCTCTTGTCTCACAGGATCTTCCTTGTTTTGTTGTTTTGTTTTGTTGCTGAAAATTTCTATTAGACCCCTGGAAACAAAGTCTTTCTTTTTTTTTTCCAGACCCCAGAGCAGCTTAAGTTTGTGTGGCTATACCCTATTTAGCCACATTGGATCCTTTTCTATTTCTTTCTTTAATGTTTTGTAATTTTCATTGTAGAGATTTTTCACCTCCTTGGTTAAATCAATTCTAAGATATTTAAAATATTTTGTATCTGTTGTGAATAGGATTGATTTACAAGTTCTTTCTTGGTCATGATATTGTCTGTGTATTGATTTTATATCCTGTAACGTTTACCAAACTCTCTGTGTTCCAATAGTCTCTTACTGGAGTCTCTTGGATTCCCTATATATAGTGTCATATCAGCTGCAAACAGGGATAATTTGATGTCTTCCTTTCCAGTTTTTATCCCTTTAATTTCTTTTTCTTTCCTAATGGCCCTGGTTAAAGCTTTCAGAACCATATTGAATAGTAATGGTGCAAGAAGTACTCTTGGCTGGTTCTGGATCTCAGCAGAAATGCTTCCAACTTTTCCCCATTAAATATGATGCTGGCTGTGGGTTAGTCATATATTGCCTTGATTGTGTTGAGAAATATTATCTGTCTCACCCAAGTGAATATAAGCCCTGTTAAGCATTTTTTTTCATGTTTTGTTCACCACTGTATCTATTAAAAAATTCCATGCTAAATAAATAATAAACATCAGTTAAGAATGAAATTTTTCCCAATGTAGATTTTTAAATGTGCCCAAACCACAAATTGGTATTTTACTGAAGATGCCAATAAATATTTTATTTTCATAAAGTGATCAACATCTTTAACCATCAATAATCACAAATTAGAAATAACTGGCACTTTTTCACACGCATAAAATAGTAAAAAAAATGTTGTTATGACAATAAAAATGATTAACTAGAGTGTTGTGCAAACTCACATACTGCTGATAGGGGTTTCAACAGATAATACTTGGGAAAGGATGTTAGCATTATCTGGCTTAAAAAAGAGAAGATAAACATTCCATTTGACCCCAGAATGACCACAGAATTTTATATCTAGGTACACGCCCTAGATAAGCATTTATACTAAGTGACAAATTTTAAGAAAGTTAACATTAAGATCGATTTTAATGGAGAAGCAAATAAATCATTTTAAAAAATTCACCATGGAAACAACAGTTTTTATTCTTTCATTTTTTCAACAAATATTTATTATCTACTACATACCTGCTAAGCATTTAAACTCTACTAACTCATTCAATCCTTAAATCATCAGTATGAGTTGAAGAGAATTCATATTCCCATTTTACAAGTACAGGTGAGAAAATGTGACATACATGTGAAATAACTTGCCTGAAGTCACAGCTATGAGGTGGAAGAGCTATTATTTCAATACAATAAGTCTAACTTCAGGACTGAGGTTCCAAAATTACGTTCATATTTTGTGAAATTTACAAAACAGTGTGTGAGAGAATTCTGAAAGTAATCAAAATGACCTAAACTCTAATGATATGTTAGCTTTGAGTTAATCACTTCAGAATTTTATGCCAATATTAACATATTTTTATTAATTACAAAATTGTATGGCCTAGGTCATTTGGTTATTCTTCATTTTCACACTACCTGAACTGACATTATCCTTAGTAGTGGAATAATGGGCTGAATTGTATCTAGAGGGCTATCTCAGTCTGAAGATTTTGTGATTGAAGTTTTATATCAAGTAGATTCTTTATTTTATCAAAAATGTAGAAAGTGTATCTATTAACAGCCTGTAATATCCCTCAGGCTGTCTCAGGTTAAAAAGAATCATGAAATAAACTGTGGGTTCTAGCAGAGTTCTCATCAGTTTAGATTTATTATCTGAAAAATAGATGTGTCTCAGGACACATCAAAAAAACGATTTCCCTGAAAGGTGAATAAAATTCCTTTAATGTTTTGATAGTCACTCATTCTTGCGTGGGAAGGTATGAATATGTAATGATTAAGCACATATTACATTATGATGATTATTATTAATCACTTTTATTCACAATTACCTAGCTTATGAAGTTTTCAAAATTTATACTGTGTTAGCTTCTTTGATTCTCACCATAAAAATCCCAACTTTTCATGGGAGAAGTTACATACTTTTCCTTTTTTTTATACTAGTATATTGAAATCTCCTCATTTAATATCATTTACATAAGGATGTCTAATGAATTAATATTTACTAAGTTGCAGAAACTGTTATAGGACATTTCCTAGGAAAAGGAGTTGGAAAAGGATCTCCCATTGGGCTGATGACCTAAGTAATTAAAATACAAATCACCAGGTGATGATGGGAGATTGACACTAGAGAGATATATTTGGCAACTGAAGTTATTTTAATTACCCATGTCCTGCAGAGTCCAGAGTCATCATTCAGAGGGCAGAGAAATTGACGGTCAGGGAAAATTTGATTAAAAATTGTGATTGAAGGCTCGATTTTCTCTTTGATTATAAAAAAATACAGAGCCAGGGACAAATAATAAAACTCATATATAGGAACAGCTTAGAGGAAAGCAAGAAAAAGATACATAGTAGCTTAGGGGTATAGTCTACAAGAGATGTAGTAACAAATAATACAAAGCCCTTTCTATGTACGAGTGTATTCTAGTAGAGAGAGGAAAGGTAATTATGAAAGGATAAATGGAACATAATATACATGTATTTCAGTATATTTCAAAGTGAGATAATGGTAAGTAAAGAAAGGTAAAGTGAAGGCAGAAAGTGATGCAGTGGAGTAGCAACACTGTTATTTCTCTCTATGGCTACCATCAATACATTTGTAAGTAAGCAGAAAGCTGAAGTTAAATGTACATGCAAAGGTTAGGGCCTATGTAGAATTCCTGAGTTGGGAATGTTCTCTGGGTTTTCAAGAACTTCAAGCAGATCTATGTGGTGAGGCAGGACAATTAAAGGGAAGCATGGTGAGAGATAAAGTCAGGGAAATAGATGAGAGTAAAAGGACTGTAGATCATACAGGATTTCATCTGTTATAGGAAGGAGTGTGCCTTTTACTGTCAGTAAAGTGTGGAGCCATTGAAGGATTTTGATCAAATCAAAGACAGAATTTTGTGACTATTCCCTCTAAGGGTGGAATTTTTAAAGAGTGCCATGAAGGCCTGGATGTAAGGAAATTCTGACAATTTTTGGTGTGTCTTACAGAAGAGGTCAAGTTGAAGGGTAGTATTAAAGGTGAGGGTCCTGTTCAGTGTCCAGGTTTCCTCATTATTTCGCTTAGATCATGGCCAGGCAGAGTTGTAAAAGAAAATAAACTTACTTTTTTAGAACATCTAGTCTAAAGGCTTCCCATTGTTAAAGAGGCAACCCACAAATGAGTCTACAGGAATGGACAGGGAGTTCCTCGTGGTTGAAAACTCCTCTTCACGACCTACGGAGAAAAATAAAGATAATGGGGAAGGAGGGAAGAAGTGGGTCATGGCTCTATTAGAGTCCTGTCAGCAGACTAGGTTCAATCTGATATTCCAAGATTTCAGCTGTGTCTTTTGATGCCCCAGGCTTCCCCAATGCCTCCCCTATGAACTGAATCAGGCATGCCATCCAGATCTTGAATAAAATTTGTGGTGCCTATGAGTCCTTGGGCCCCTTAATTTTGCCCAGGCATCTCTGGTCCCTGGGGCTTTCATGACAGGTGGTACGGGGTTGGTCCCAGAAAATCTTAGAACTCATTTTTAATGTTTTTGCAAGGCGGTAGCATGTTTTACAGTTTGATATCACAGTTTAAATAAATGTTATAATACATTAAAGTTAAAATAACTGAAACTTACCAACTAAAAGGAAAGTAGAGCACCCTTCTTTCAAAGAATATGGAGAAACTTTTGAATAAGGCATTCCTCAGAGCACCCATCAGTCATGTCCCAAGAACATATCCAGAACCCTAGTTCTGGACAAGACCATGGATACAGGGAATGCTAGCACCTTAGGAAATAACCTCAGAGTAAGTTGCGGTTATTACTCTTTTTTCTTTTTGGCCCATATATACTCATCCTGTCATATATGTCTTTCCAGCATTCAAGAATGTCATGTAAACATGATGGTCATGCCGGGATTCCAGCCATTACCGCAACTGGTGATGAGCCACTAGCTCCTCCAGTGGAATCTCTACACTAGTTAGCAAGGGATTTTCTCCCCTGGCTAGTCAGGGATGATGCCTTGACACAGCATGAAGAAGTTGCAGAAGATGGAACTTCCTCCCTCACCTACCATAAAGATTGAAGGAGGAAAACCTCTGATGGGGGAAAATATGACATACTAAAGGGGGTAGCTAAGAAGAAAAAGCTGAGGTCAGCAGCCCTCACTACCATACTGCCTGTACCACCCAACCCAGCCCTCCCAGAAACACAAATTCCATATAACAGCTAATGCATTGATCACAACCAGAGCTGGAAAAAATAACCAATATGGCTGCTGACTTCATCCCTGTGATGACCTTCAGCTCACTGTAAGGTTCCAATAATGAAATTACCATGGCTGACACACTGTTGTGTACCTGACAACATGACATTTTCAAGTTTTCCAAAAAAAAGCAAGGGAGGTACTCAGATCCCATCCAAATCCCTCCCTTTATGAATATTCATTTAAACCCTGCCGCGGATACCACCCATGAGAGCTCCAGTTCATACAAAGGAATGGTCACAAACTTTGTTGAATGGAGCTCTCTTTTCGGCATGCCTGCTCTCCTGCTTGAGTGTACACTTTTGTTTCACATTCAAATAAATATTGCTTCTCTGTTGTACTTCATGTAAGTCCCATCCTGGAATGATTTCTTGAATCAGACATGAGCTGATCCCAGCCACCCTGTGATACCTGAGTGTATATGTCTGGAAAGAGAAAAGGGCACTCTCTGTGCCAGGTGCAGAGGCAGCAGGAACACATGTTTTGTTTGACTAAAACATGAATACTCTGCAGGTGACAGCAGGTGTTAACACTGAGAAAGCAGTACTTTCCTGAGATGTGCCTCAGGTCAATGTTAATAACTACAATATTACAGGGTACTGAAGCCATCCTTCAGAATCCCTTTGCAATGTGAAGGATCTCAATTTATTAGGATACACTTTAGAGGTCAATGAGAATTATGGCATGGTTTGAAGGACTTTATTGAATTGCGCTTTCTATAAAGCCAATGAAAATTAAAAGGCACAGTAAGGAGGAGCCCTTCACGTTATGGAAAGTAGAGCACGTTTTGCACCTGGTAATATGAGGGGTCACTTTTAGTCCAGAATTTGGAGACAGAGAAGAGTAAACTCAGCTTAAATATAACATGCTGTCCTATTCCAATATGTATTTAATTCATAACAGACAATATCCTAAGCACTTTTCAACAAATTTCATCCTCAAAACAACCCTATGAAATCAGAACTATAATTTTATGTGCTTTGCATGTAAAGAAAGTGTGGCACAAAGAGGATAAATAATTTCCCTGATATCACACAGCAAGTAAGAAGTGATGTTGCAGAATAAAACAGTCTGAATTCATGATCTGGCTTTGTATGCACTATGCTATAAGTTACCTTTGTTTAATGGATTTATTATTTGATCTTGAACACTTGGTTCTAGGTTGATTGAACAAACTCTAGTGAACTAAAGAAGTGGTTCATTACATGAGCTGGCATCTCTGTCAGACATAGAACTGAATCCACTGTTGTCCGTGTATATAAATAAACTTCCTGGTCCAGTGTTGTGGCACTGGACACAGCAGATTAAAACACTGCCTGTGATGTCAACATCTCATAATCAGGTGGAGCCCTGGCTGCTCCACTTCCAATCTAACTACTTGCTAATGTAACTGGGAGTATAGTGGAGGATGACCCAAGTGCTTTGGCCCCTGCCACCCACATAGGAGACCCAGATGGACTTTCAGGCTTCTGGCTTCAACCTGGCCTAACTCAAGCCATAGCAGCCACATAGGCAGCCATATAGGGAATGAATCAGCAGATGGAATATTGATCTCTCTCACTCTCTCTCTCTCTTTCTATTTCTGTCTCTCCCTCTCTGTAACTCTGCCTTTGAATAAATAAATAAATCTTAATGAATCTGTAAACTTTTATGATACTGCCTAAAGATAACTATCTACCATCAAAACATGTAATAATGGTATGTGCATATATATACGTCTATATCTATGTGTTCTATTTCACTAAATTCTCATAATCACACGTGAAGAAAATAAGGATGTCCTTTTAAACATCAGTAACCGAAGTTCAGACAAATTAAGGAATTTGTTCAAGGACACACAACAGTTGGAGCCAACTTTTCTGTAAATTGGGTAGAAACTGCTTATGAATTTCAGTATTTCAATGGCAGTTTTCTTACAGCATTTCTTAAATAGTCTTAATATTCTCCTTGGCATAGAGTGGCAGATATATCCCCAAAATGGGATAAGTACATCTCTGTGTGTGTGTACAGGTGCACACTTTGGTGGGGAGACAACTACGTGACCACAAATGTTCACACCTGGGATGCTATCATTATATGCTCCCTGGGAATGTGAATATATGAACTCTATATTTGCAGAAACTCAATTAACCTTGTTATTTGAAATGGGAAAATACTGTTATCAAATTATCAGTCTGAGTGTTGCCAAATTCAGGGCCACCAAAATATAGCACAGACTATGAAGTTGGAAGATTTATGTTATTCAATATTATAAATGTTAGCTGGCTTAACAAATAATCTAAAACCCTGAGTGCCTTTAATATAACAAATATTTATCTGTTCCTCAGTACAAGTCCAGAGCTATTTCTAGCAGGCAGCTCTTCTGTATGTGACAACTTGTGGCTCTGCCATGTCAGAATTCTCCGCTTTTCATCTCAAGGAGACAGGTTGCCAAGAGCAAGAGAATGGAAAACTATGCAGAGGATTCTGGAAGACACAAAAACAGTGCACAAAACTTCCTTACACAGTTTATTGCCCATAACTCACTTACATAGTCCCTTCTAGATGTAAGGAAAGAATGGGAAGGAGTTCTGTATAATGTTCTGTTCCTGTGTTGTACAGAAGAAAAGAGAATTTTGGTGTTCATATAAACTGTACAGTGCCACGGTAGAGACATATCAAGGTTTCTACCAGTCCCAGATATATCTCCCATCAGCCCTTACCACATGATTGAAATTTCTATTTTAGAGTAAAAAGCTATTGAGCAATGAGAACACGTGCTCATGTGTGGTATTCATGGGAAAATGATCACAACTACTTTTACCACAACTTTGACCTGTTGGAGGAAAACAGGCTGTATAGCTGATATTTATCATATCACATTTATTGAGAGCTTCATAAATCATCATGATTGCTATAGTTCTCCTCTATCATCCTCATCAGTTATAGCATTTATATAGTATGTTAGAACTCACAAAGAGCTTTACAGATATGCTGTCATCTGAGTTTCACAATGATCTTCTGAACCCCTTGGACAGAAAGCATTCCCCCTGTTTATATGAACAGAAACTCAAGTCCTAAGAGGTTAAGAAATTTCCAGTAACTTGATTCAGCTAGGAGGTAGTCATACTGAAACTAGAACTTCAATCTCAGATTCGTAATGTCTGGTATTAATTCTATATTGGTTTACCTCTTGTACTTACATCTGTAGTGGGATTCCTAAGTAATATGAAGCCAAGAATGAGCTCTGGAATATAGATTTAAATATAATTCATTCTCTCCCTCTATCTCTCTCTCTCCTTATACATATATATGTACACACGAGAGAGAGTGATTGTGTATTGGCTTCCATGATACAGCAAAAGCTATGTGAATAAGCAAATATTTTCGGGAACCCACAAGAAGGAATAACATTGTTATATAATACCTTCAAAAGGAATTTGTTTAGTGTTGGAAAATAAACTTTTGCCTTATATTTGAGTAGAATATTGATCTGAGAGCAATAGCTTTTTACATGATTTCCATGTAACAAGATTTTCTATTATTGGTAATTTAAGCTATTTTTTCTATTTTTTTCTTCAACCTGGAGACTGTGACAATAGAAATGAAATCAAGTAGTGTTCTGTGAAGTATCTTCCACTGTCCACACAGATAATCTATAATCTCATACTTATCTTACAAGAAAATAAGAAATCAGGTCTGTATGTTGAGAATAAACAAGTGAAAACCAGGTAGAAGTCCAGTAGCACCATATGACTGATGGTTCTGGTATTCCAGATATTGCCAATACCATTGGAATATCAGCTTTCACTGTGGATATGGCATGAAGACAAAAATGAGTTGCCTGCTATTTGTCTTCACATTCAAGACTTGAATATGAGATTATGCTCACAAGAAAACTGTAAAATTCCAAAACAATCTATGACAGGGTAGCTTTACAATGACACCCTAAATAACATAACAGTTAACTTGCATAGGGTTGCCAACTTTCATTTTCCATCAGAGGAAAATTGTATCAACTGTAGAATCAAATAATAATAACTATAATAATTGAAAACTAGTTATGTGCCAGGCATATGTTATTGATGTTGCATCAATAGTCTTAATTATACTGTATATAGCTAAAGATTAAGTTTATGTTTCTATATGTGTGTGTGCATATTATATATACATATGTAAATATATATTTGATAAAAAGGTAACTTAATTTGAGAGGCACAAAGAGAGAGCACTCCTATCCCCTGGTCTACATCCTAAATTCTCACAAGATCTGGGGCTGGGCCAGACAGAAGTGGGAGCCAGGGACTCAATTCAGGACTCCCATGAGGTAGGCAGAAACTCAACTACTTAAGCCATCACCTGCTGCCTCCCTGGGTGTGGGGAGCAACTGAGACTAGACTAAATTACAGGAACTGCTAGGACTAATTCTATGCATCTGCTCTCCCACAATATGGTGCTGAGCGACAGCAAACAACTTCTACACAGCTGCCTCACCAGCTTGACTGATAAGCTGCAGGAGCTGATCCTGCTCCTGATTGGAGGAGAGCAGCGTGCTCGGCGTGTGGGCAGCAGAGCATGGATTGGTGGAAGAGGACTATAAAGGAAGAGAGAGACAACATGCACCGGGAACATCTGAGGAACATCTGAGCAGCCCCTGAGAGAGCCGGCCAGCAGTGTGCCGCTCCTCCGCGGAGGTGGGGGGTGGGGGGGCGGCAGCTAACCTGGGATGGCGTCGTTCCTCCGCGAGTGAGGGAACAGCAGCTAACCGGGGAAGGGCCGGGCGAAAAGAACAGCACAGGGTCCAGTGTCGTTCCTCCGCGAATTGGGGAGTGACACCTGGGTATGCATAGCTAACAATCTAGAATTGGGAGCAGAGTGAGAACTTGAACACAGGCACTTTGATGTGGAATGCAGGTGTCCCAAACACTAGGCCAAACATCCACTCCAAGTTCTGTTTTTTATTAGCTCCAATTTATAGATAAGGCAGCAAAGGTTTAAAGTGGTTAACTAACTTTTCCAAGAACACACGGATAGTAAATTGTGTACTCAAAATCAGGATTCATATGCATGTGGATCAGCTTTCAGAACTTGAACAGAAGCTCAAATAGTTTTACACCTACCTACTTATCAGAATTACCCATGGAACTTAAAAATACAAATGTGGGGGATGGGGAAGCTGGCCTAGCAATTAACATGTCACTTCAGAAGCTGACATTGTGGTGCAGTAGATTAAACTGACACCTGTTATACTAGCATCCCATATCAGAGTGCCAGTTTGAACCCCTGCTCTTCAAATTTTCTCATACAGCTCCCTGCTAATGTGCCTAGAAAAGCAACAGAAGATGGTCTAACTACTTGGGCCCACACACCCATGTGGGAGACCTGAATGGAGTTCCAAGTTCCACCCTTCAACCTGGCAGAGTTCCAAGCCCTGCAACCATTTGGGAAATGAACCAGTGGTTGCAAAATCAACCTCTCAATCAACCTCTCTCTCTCTCTCTCTCTCTCTCTCTCTCTGTACCTCTATCACCCTGCCTTTTAAATAAAATAAAACAATAAATCTTAAAAAAAGAAGATGCCATTTGAGATGTATTCGTCCCATAGCAGGGTCTGAGTTTCAGTTCTGGTTCTGCTCTGAATTCCAGTGTTCTGCTAATATGCACCCTGGAAGCCAACATATTATTATCCAAGGACTTCTGTCTCTGCCACCTCACGGGAAATGCATATTGAGTTCATGGCTCCTGGCTTTGGCCTGGTCCAGCCATGGCTGTTGTGGGCTTTAGGAAAGTGAACCAGCAGATAAGAGTTCTGTCTGTCAGGATCTGTCTCTCTCTTTCTCTCTCTCTCTCTCTCTCTCTCTCTGACTTAAAGTAATTAGAAGAATACTAAACTGGTCCTCAGGATTCCAGTTCCCTGGTATAAACAGCATATAGAATCATATCTCATTGAGTGCGGGTAGAGACTGTGGATATGATGATATAGTCATATGCCTTGATTAAGTTATAGGTCAAAGATAATAAAGTAGTAATTCCCATTATTGTTACTTTATATAAGGCTACATCTTTGCAGATTGGAAGTGAGGTTCTTCTGCTGGCCTTGAAAAATTAAGTGACCACGTTCTGATAAAGTCACATCGTAAGTGTATTAGTCAGCTTTTCATCACTATTATGAAATGCCTGAGTCAGGCCACTTAGGAAGAAAAGAGTTTTATTTACCTTATAGTGTTGGAATTTCCAAAGCTGGGCACTGGTGTTGTCTCAATTCTGTTAAAGATCCTCTCTGGTGTGCCATGTCATGGCAGATGGCAATCATGAGAGTACATATTGGAGCTCGGAACTACATCTAAAACAGGAAGCCAGAGATAACAGAGCAGATCTATTCTCAAGATATTATAATAACTCTCTCATGAGAACTACCAAGGAGTCAAACTAAAAATAACTTGTTCCCTTTGGGGGACACATCCTTAAGTGATCTAAGACCTTACCAGTATGCCACACTTACTAAAGGACCATATCATCTCTAAACACTACTACTCTGGGGACCAAGTTGCCAATACAAGAACCTTTAGGGGACACTCAAACCAAAACTCAAACTATGGAAGTTTCTAGTTGCTGAGAAGAGCCAACTGCTGATAGCCTATAAGAAAGGTCCTGAATTTGCCGAAATCATGTGATCTTCAAAGAGAACCCAAAGTTTCAGAATGGAGCATAACCCAGTCATTTCAACCTTGTCAGAACATGATGAACGGACTTATTTAAGCCAGTAGACTCCTAACTCATAGAAACTGTGGAATAGTAATTGCATGTTTTAAGCTACTAGGTTTGTGTAATTTATTATACAGCAATAGATAACTATTACATTATCAAGGAAAAAATTCTTAGTGGCCATTCAAGCCTAGTTCAGGAGAGAGGCTGTTCTGGCCAAAAAGACTATCACTGTTAGTTGTATTTGAACTAAAACTATAGGCTCGTGCCTCATGTAGCTGTTTAGCTACTCTCTTACTTCTGAAGGCATGCTCATCAAGCAGTACTCTGATTTCTGTTTGACTTTTCCTGTAGGCTCTCCAAAAGTATGTGTTATCTAAAGGAAAATCTAGTTTAGGTCTCTTGATAATGTCATGTACCTTAACAGAGGAATCAAATGGCATTCTGGTTTAAACCAGACTCTACTCGTAACCTTGGTGAGTGGGAGTATGCTCACTAGAGAGTGATCCTTTTGAGTGTTAATGAGGCAGTTTTCTGAAGCAACTTCCCATGGAAATGCACTATGCATTATTGTTCCTCCATTAAATAGAGATGTATAAAATGCCTACTTTTTCCAGACTCTATCAACTCACAGTAAGGGGTACTTTCATTGAAATATCTTCAACAAGTCTGAATAGCAGCCAAATTAAATAAAACACCAAGTGAGGTGGTAGGTGGAGGCAGGGAGGTGAACAAAAATTTGTCATTTATAAAAATTAGTGTAGTGTATTACTCGAATGTAAAGCATTTTTTCTGACAGAACTCTGCAGCATTGCCATTCACACATTTGACATTCTCGCTGTTTTGTCTGGGATTTCCTTGCTATTAAAATCATCTCAGTAAGCATTTCACACTGGAATTCTTTATCCGTTCGTTTTAATAGCCTGTGAAATGGAGGAAAGCAGGTGCCAATGTCCTCCATTTGTCCTCTACCTGAAAGCTGCAGAAATCAGTACAATAGCTAATTTCTAGATAAGTATATCTTAGGGCACCACACAAAAATCAGCTGCAGGTTTGGGCTAGCAGATTGAATTTTCTAAGCATGAAAGGTTAGTTGTAGCAGAAATAATGTAGATCTTTCTCCTGTGAAGCTTTTTTATCCACTGATAGTGGAGATGGACAGTTTAAGTGATGGAGTCTATTATTACTATCCTTCTGCAAGCACAGTTTTACCCCTGATTCATGCCTTTTCCTGCCTATCTCTTTGCATCATTTACCAAAATGATTATGACATGTTTCTAAAGGAAAAGGGAGGTGCTTGAGTAGGGATGAATTTAGGCTATATTTTCTCAAGTACTAGTAGGCACAGAGTCCCACAACTATGAAAAAAAAAAAGGATTGTGCTCTTTCTGAACAGAATGGAAGTTATCATCCTTAGTGATTTTTACTTAACTCTAATATTTAGGAAGCACCTGCTATGTATTCACTCTTTGTTTGTCAATGGTGAACTCAGTCAACAGTTTCTGTCTTTACGAAGGCTAGGGTCTGGCTTAAGAGACAGAGAAATAACAAGCTAATTACAAAAATGTGCTATATTTTTGGTCAGGAGAGTGGTAGAGAGAGTTAAAACAAGTAATCTTTTACACTTGCATAATAGTTCCAGTTTTATCTTAAATGACTGTTAGGAAGGTTTATTAACCTCCACACTACCTGTGATGAAACTGACATAAGACTCAGAGACATTAACTGGCATGTTGAAGACCATTTGGAATTAAGTAATTTAGATCATATTTATTACGTTTTAAATTCAAGGCAATTCCATAAATTCTCAAAGCAGAGATTTTATACTGAGAAAATGAGTTCTGAGGTAATTGAGGTCTCATGTAAATTAATATAATGGATAGAAGAGAATTGATAATAAAAAGGAGAGTTAGAATACAAACTCATAATTAGAGACATTCTGTAGTGGAAATGGAAGCTAAGGGTTAGGATAACACAGAGAAAACAAGGTTATGGAGCCAAGTTAGCAATACCACTAGTAACAAAGGGATCCCAGTAAAAGTTAAAATACCCTCCTGTTTTCATTACAAACCTTGTGTTCAACTAAAACACCTCCTTTTTAAATCATGTGAACAAAGAGAAGTATATGAATGCATCAAGATAAGCACAGTGTTGTTTAGAGTGTGATTAATGTCTTTTATCCTCCTCCTTTTGACAAAGGGATGGAGTTTATAAATTCTACAGAGTACATAACTCTAATCAATTGGTACTCTTATCTCTGTACCATAAGAACATTCATAAGGCTTCAGCTGATGACAAAAGGAGTCGTGATACTGACTTTGTGCCACATCTGCTATGGTACTGTAGGAAAATGTCAAGGGTCAAGAACAGGGACAGATAATCTCTTTCTGTTTCACGTCTCACCCCAGGTCTGCCTCCATATTGTAGAGATGCACAAGAGAAAGCAGGATAAAGACTTCCACAGAGCATACACTTAAGCTATTCATAAGGCACATGGGAGTGATATTAATGTCATTCTTGACTTCAATTTATGAACAAGCACATGCTGCTGATGGAAACCCCATAAAGCTCATCTTCTGGATCAGGGGTAGTGCAAGAGAAACACACCCACACCCACACCCACACACACACCCACACACAAAGCCAATATTCCTTTGTAACTACCACCTATGGAAAGGGATGCAGAATCTCCAGCTGACTCATATTGCTCATTAAATTGTCAGTGCTATAAAAAAATGGCATCAAGTTTACATTGAGGGAGCTAGTTTTGAATGAATCACTTCTCAATCTGGACACTGCTCTGTTGCTTCCCCTCTGTAGATCCTTACAGTTATAAGAATTGTGTTGGCTACTTCAAGTTAGCTTGCACCATGGAGGAAAATAGAAAAAATATCTTACAAAAAGTTAATGATAAGAAAGGTGGAAAATCACACTTTCCTCTACAGCAAGTGGCCAGCCTGCAACCTGCATTCCAAGTAAGAAGGGTAAGAAATAGTAGGAAGTTCCCAATAAAGAAGGGATACAATACTAAAATTGGAATAATTATCCCAAAGGGTCACTTTACTAAAATGCAGGTATAGGAAAAATTTGAGGGAAGATGCAGTAATGAAGGGAATGAACAATTAGCACTTACCAGAGCTTCTTGAAGACAAAAAAAATTTTGTATGCTTGCTTTGGGTGGTATAATGACATTTAGTTTTAAATATATAACTTATTTCAAGGAAGGTTTTTATGGGGTATGGGATCTAGGGGAGTTAATACCCCTTACTATATATCTCATCCTTCAGAACTCCTGCTGGGGCTCTCTCCAGTGTCCTAATCCAAGGGATTCTTGAAGATATAGAATTTCCTTGGTATTGTTAATACAGGTCAGACTTCTGAGTCAGAGAGGGGTTGAGAAGGACTGCATTTGATAAATCATTATGTATCCTCTATTACTAAGTGTAAGACCTTAGGGGTAGATGGACTCCAATGCCACAGATGTTCAATACCAAAACCCAAGTACTCAAGTGTCATAAAGACATAATTATCACTGCACAGCACAATCTTTAAATGCTTCTGGTATTTACTAGGTCTATGATCATGGGCATATTTCTTAACATCTTTGAAGCACAGTTTCTTCATCTATAAAAATAAACATTATAATACCATTTTTATCATCATATTATTATGGCTAAACCTTAAGAATCACAAAGCTTAACATGTAAATATTTTGTAATATTACTGTCAGTATGAAAGCATGGATAAATGAATGAATAAAAAGAAAGGAAAAAGGAAATTGTCTTAAGATCTTCCTAGCAGTCTGATTTTTTATAATTTTACCAAATAGTATAGTTTCACCTGAGGAGTGTTTATGTCTAAACCATTTTAACCATTAAAATGCTAGTTAACATATGGCAGTAGTATTCTATTTTGAGAGTATTACAGTTCAAGGAAAAATCTGAAAGATTTCACAGGTTACTAAAACTTGGGATAGATTATTTTAAGAATATTCATAATGCAACAGTGTTGATTTTGTACTTTGTGATTTTGAACAAGATGAACTCATGGCACAAAAGGGCACCACTGGTAGCCATTTAGAATGCCAATAGCCAGCAACCACCTTGAATCTTCATATTAGCTTACAAAGTGTCTCCAAATGCTGTTTTCTTAAAAATTCTAATGATGAAAGGAGAGTTCAGGTTGGATGTCTGTTCAGTCTCAGGATGCCCTGCAGAGATTGCCAATTAGGCCTAAATCACACATCAGAGGTGCAGCATGTGGCCCTCTAATCATTTATCTATCCTAATTATGACCAATTCATATCAAGGAAGAATTTCTTCTTACAATTTGGTTGTCATGAATTGAAATCATACTAATTTGAATGAAATTATGTCAATGAATGCCACACTTTCTATTGGTTGTAAGTCACACAAAGGCTAGAAATGTTATTCTTAGCACAGGTTTAATTTTCATTTCCTGACTGCCTAGCCGTGGGTAAGATAGGTCTCTTCAGTGAAGATCTATGACCTCCTATATCTTTGAACATAAAAATCAATAATCTTCCTCATTGTTCGTGTTAGTTTCTCAACATCTCACTGACCAAATTTTCATGACATACCAGTGTGATTCAATCCATGCCAGAATAACCTAGCCCCTTCTAATAGAGAAACTTCCTACAAGTTCATGCATGTTGATCATGGATATGCTCTTTGAAAAAAGGTGCTCTGAATCTTCAGGGTTAAGTGTAAATTCTGACAACTCTACCTGGAGCAATCTAGACTCCATTTTAAAGTATAAATAAAACCTGTACTCTAAAACAGCTCTACTGGGGCACAAAAGATAACTGCTTTGCAGAGAAAGTGCATCTGTTTTATGTTACATTCAACAGCATGTGTTCTTAAGAAAACCAGAAATCTATTATGCAAACTTTAATATACAGCCCAGAGTAGCCTGAGAGTGCTCTTGTTTGAGACTCACTCTTTATTGGATCCAGTATTATTCTTTAGGGTAGAGAAATAATGAGATCATGGCCCTCTTTACTTTAGGAGAATATGCGGTAGTAGACATCTTTTATCCTCTCATTTCCACATTCATACCACAATTTGTTGGAGCTATTAGGCTATATTGTTATGGCATGATGTCCTTATGTATGATAAGAAGGTACACTCTAAAATTCCAACCTTTGAGAGCTGCAGACCCTATGAATTAGATCGCAAGATCCATGCCTGGATAAAGTAGAATATTTGGAAATCTAATGTTTCCTTCAACTACTGTGCAACCCACAGTGATTATAAACCAAGCTTTGGGATAGCATTTCCTTAGTTCATACCATGATGTTAGACTTCTTACCTCTGAAGACAGGCAGAATTTAAGCCATGTGTACTTCCAGTAGGGATTACAAATTGAAGCACATTTACAGCATTACTATGAAACTGATATATATATACCTGCCTTCCAAAGAAGTAAGCTGCTATTATCACCAAATACTTGCCTCCTTTTAAAAGATCATCAGAACTAAACCAGCAATGCCCAAAAATCACTGTTTAGATCCTTCAAGGAGGCTGATACACTCTCAGGGCTTCCTCTTCACCAAGATGTCCCTTCACATGAAATTCTGTACATCCCCAAATCTACCTTATTCTCATATTCCTTTTTAACTGCTAAGGATTCACTGCCTCCATTACTCCATTTATGTTTTGTCTTTAGTATTAGCTTAGCTACAGTTTGATTAACGTTCTCATTGCAATGTCCAACAAAATCCTAGTTGGCATGTTTGGGTAGAATTTGAGAAGCTGATTGCCATATGATTGTTGAAATGCAAAAGAATTAGAGTTATCAAAACAATTTGGAAAATAAAGAAATTAAATAATTCACCTTCTCCAACTTGCATTGTAAAAACTACAGTAATGTGGCCAGCGCCGCAGCTCACTAGGCTAATCCTCCACCTTGCGGCGCCGGCACACCGGGTTCTAGTCCCGGTCGGGGCGCCGGATTCTGTCCCGGTTGCCCCTCTTCCAGGCCAGCTCTCTGCTGTGGCCAGGGAGTGCAGTGGAGGATGGCCCAAGTGCTTGGGCCCTGCACCCCATGGGAGACCAGGAGAAGTACCTGGCTCCTGCCATCGGATCAGCGCAGTGCGCCGGCCACAGCGTGCTGGCCGTGGCGGCCATTGGAGGGTGAACGAACGGCAAAGGAAGACCTTTCTCTCTGTCTCTCTCTCTCACTGTCCACTCTGCCTGTCAAATAAAATACAGTAATGTAAGTAGTATAGTATGAGTATACACATAGACCAATGATTTGTCAAGGAAACTGATGAGAGTCTTCAGATATGATGCTATATATATACATATATGTATATATATGTATACATATATGGTCATTGATTTTAGTGAAAAAGGCTATGATAATTAAATGACTAAAGGATTTTTTCATAAAATATTGGGGAAATATGATATCTACATCTATCCATGTATCTATCAATTTATCTATTTTACTGTTTAGGTAATGTACATATGCATGTCTCAAGCCGCATGCAAAATTAAATTAAAATGGATCATTGGCTTAAATATAGGAATTAGAACTATAATACTTTCAGCAAAAATATATGATTAAAAATTTTGTGACTCTTAAGGTAAACATTCCATAGAAAGATGTACAAAGAGGCGACCAGCTGAAGCGCCAGCATCCTATATGGGCACCTGGTTTGAGTCCCAGCTGCTCCTGTTTCAATCCAGCTCTCTGCTTATGGCCTGGGAACGTAGTAGAAGACGGCACAAGTCCTTGGGCCCTTGCACCCACGTGGGAGACCCAGAAGAAGCTCCTGGCTCCAGACATCAGATCAACCAAGCTCCGGCCATTGTGGCCATCTGGGGAGTGGACCAGTGGATGAAAGACCTCTCTCTGTCTCTCCCTATCTCTCTCTCTCTGTAACTTTGCCTCTCAAGTAAATAAATAAATCTTAAAAAAGAAAATGTACAAAGACACATGTTTAAATTGATACATTGGACTTTATTCAAATTCAAAAATTCTCAAACAAAACTAAAAAATGAATAGGCAAGCCACAAAGTGGAAACAACCCAAATGTTCACCAAATAATGAAGAGATAATCCAGTTTTACATTCCATAAAATAGAATACAATTCAAAAATTAAAGGAAGTGAACTACTGATATGTGCAGCTATCTGGATATATCTAAAGCAATATGAGAGATTAAAGAAGTGTAACACAACAATCTACTATATGATTTCATTTATATAAAATTATATAAAAGGCTAAAGTGTACTTACAGAAGGCAGAATTATGGTGGCTAGGGTCTGGAATTGAGAAGAGAATAACTGATAAACATTAGTAATTTAGGAGAAAATGAAAATACATCCTTTTAAAGAATGTGATCATTTATCAAAACTCATCATAGGTAGATTCATTTTTATGGACATTACATAACAACAAAATTGATTAGAAGATATCCAATGAAAAAATACATATGAATAGATATGTATATTTTTACATTTGGTAATGTATGCATTTGTATATTAATGTTTATATATATAATATATTTGATATTCAATAGAGGTAGATGATTATATCAGTGGATATAATAGCTTCTAGTGATAATGCTGCACAAGTACCATTGGAATAAGAAATGAAAATATTATAAATTATTACTATCAAAATAGGTAATATATAAGCACTTAGAAGTATACATTGATAGAAGAATATGTGAGTTTCATGACTGTGTTTGTACATTGACTGGTTATCTGTGCACCTGGGAGTCTACCTTCAAAATTACCACTACTGTCTGAAGAACATGATATATCCATAGGAGATCTGTGCTTGCAAAATAGACAGTTAAAATATAATTTCACTCAAAATAATATTCTACATTAGTAAATCAGGTTTGAGCAATAGTAAAGTTTCAATTAACTGTGGCCAGAGCTTCGGATACAGAGAAAACAAAATTCAAACCCATCGACAACCCTTGCACAAACACATTAAAATGTCACACTGGATAAACACAAGTTAAAAAGGCTTTGAAGAAACACTAAAACATGTGTATGACATAATTTTGTTTCACTCTATGAACCTCTGACAAACCATTCATGCTGTTATCACTAAGCAAGCATCTTAGTAGTGCAAACTTGACTTATGGTGAAGAATGTCCACTTAATCTAGTCCCAAAAGTTGCCTGCAGCATGTAAATTCTTTGTCATATGGAAAACTCAAGCCAGCCACGTTAAGGACTCTGCACAATATGTCAGGCTAAAAGATATAAAGATCAAACAAGCTGGCGCCGTGGCTCAATAGGCTAATCCTCTGCCTTGCGGCGCCGGCACACCTAGTTCTAGTCCTGGTCGGGGCGCTGGATTCTGTCCCAGTTGCCCCCCTTCCAGGCCAGCTCTCTGCTGTGGCCCGGGAGTGCAGTGGAGGATGGCCCAGGTCCTTGGGCCCTGCACCCCATGGGAGACCAGGAGAAGCACCTGGCTCCTGGCTTTGGATCAGCGTGGTGCAGCGGCCATTGGGGGGGGTGAACCAATGGAAAAGGAAGACCTTTCTCTCTGTCTCTCACACTGTCCACTCTGCTTGTCAAAAAATAAATTAATTAATTAAAAAAATCAAACAAATGAATCAATGATTATCCTAATTTGTATACCATAAAGATAAATCACTAACCCATGTATTGTGATTGAAAGACTGTTATGGATTTTGATTAGTCTGCAAACTATCTCATGATATTCATTCATTATAGACTCCTTTTAGCAGTTGTGTCACTTTCTGCCATGCTTATATAAAATTATTTTTATTTATTCATTTCACTTTAATCAAATTCTTACAACCCTTGCATTTATTCAGTTGTGCTAATTCTTCCCAAAACTCTGAGAAAAATATGGCATAGGTCTCCTGATTTTTATGATCACTTTTATGTAATACCAGATCCCCTGAGGAAAAAAAAAAATTAAAGCATCTAGTATCTTGTCATAATTGAAGTTCTAAATTCATTGTTAAGTTAAACTTCTTCCTTCCTGTTTTGTTTCATGTTTTTTGCCTTAAACTTTTTAACTAAGGTTCATATTAGGATTGGAGTAAGTGGACAGAAAAGGGATAACAAGTAGGAATATTTTTGCATGACTAATGCTGACCTGGTGATATAACTTGATGATTCTCAATTCTCTGGTCTTGAGGCTGCCTCTCTGGTAGGATGATTTCATGCTTTTTTAAATTAATCAATTAATTAATTTTTTTATTTACACAGAGAAAGAAGCAGAGGCAGAGAGAGAGGTCTTCCATCCGCTGGTTCACTCCCCAGATGGCTGCAACATATCCCATAATTTCTTTATCCAGTCTACCGTTGATGGGCATTTAGGTTGGTTCCAGGTCTTGGCTATTGTGAATTGTGCTGCGATAAACATTAGGGTGCAGACCACTTTTTTGTTTGCCAATTTAAATTCCTTTGGGTAAATTCCAAGGAGTGGGATGGCTGGGTCGAACCATAGGGGTATATTCAGGTTTCTGAGGAATCTCCAGACTGACTTCCGTAGTGGCTTGACCAGTTTGCATTCCCACCAACAGTGGGTTAGTGTCCCTTTTTCCCCACATCCTCGCCAGCATCTGTTGTTGGTAGATTTCTGTATGTGAGCCATTCTAACTGGGGTGAGGTGGAACCTCATTGTGGTTTTGATTTGCATTTCCCTGATTGCTAGTGATCTTGAACATTTTTTCATGTGCCTGTTGGCCATTTGGATTTCCTCTTTTGAAAAATGTCTATTGAGGTCCTTGGCCCATCTCTTAAGTGGGTTGTTGGTTTTGTTTTTGTGGAGTTTCTTGATCTCTTTGTAGAGTCTCGTTATTAACCCTTTATCTGTTGCATAGTTTGCAAATATTTTTTCCCATTCTGTCGGTTGTCTCTTCATTCTCCTGACTGTTTCTTTTGCAGTACAGAAACTTCTCAATTTGATGCAATCCCAATAGTTGATTTTGGCTTTGACTGCCTGTGCCTCCCGGGTCTTTTCCAGAAACTCTTTGCCTGTGCCAATATCTTGCAGGGTTTCTCCAATGTTCTCTAATAAGTTGATGGTGTCAGGTCGTAGATTTAGGTCTTTAATCCATGTTGAGTGGATTTTTGTGTAAGGTGTAAGGTAGGGGTCTTGCTTCATGCTTCTGCACGTGGAAATCCAGTTTTCACAGCACCATTTATTGAATAGACTGTCCTTGCTCCAAGAATTGGTTTTAGATCCTTGATCAAATATAAGTTGGCTGTAGATGTTTGGGTTGATATCTGGTGTTTCAATTCTGTTCCATTGGGCCTCTGTACATTTGTGGGAGACCAGAGAAAAGCTCTGGGCTCCTGGTTTTGGTCTGCCCCAGCCCTGACCATTTTAGCCATTTGAGGAGTGAACCAGTGGGTAGAAGAACTCTTTCTCTCTCTCTCTTGCTCACTCTCTCTCTTTCTGTCTCTCTTTGACTTTCAAATAAATAAATGACAATTCTTTTAAAAAAGAAAGGAAAACAAAACCCTGATATGGACATGGCTCTTCAATTCCATAGAAAACTCTCATAGAGCCTCACAAAAAATTCAGCTAGTGTAGGAATTATAACACCACCAATACTTTGGTGTATCAGCCAATGGTCAGCCAACTTACCTTATACCATTTAGATTCCTCTGGTGTGAATAAGCATTAGACAAAATTGTATGGGATTAACAACTGGGATATCTTCACGGTCCTCTTGTAGCTTCTTTCTCTATACTTAAGGTATGAGTGAGAAATCCTCACTTCTGTTTCATAGTGACTGACAAGTTGGCCATAGGTAAGCCAAAATTCATAATTCCAAACCTTAGCATCTTCTGCAGAAAGAGACTATAGCTTTTGTTTTCTTTGGAATAAAAGTTCGGATAATTGTAATTGTCCCAGTGTAGGATACAAACTCAATACTGAAGAGTGTTCAAGGTATCTGTACTATTGATGTAGGCAGGCATACAGATGTAATTGATTAGGTTTGTGAGCTGGAAGATCACATCTTCACTATGCCCCTGTGTGATCTCACCCCCCTACCTGAACCCACCTGTATGCCTATCTACCAATCAGGCTACATGACCACTCCCCTTTGAAGTGGATTAAAGGCCTGGAGCTCGGTGAACCTGGCCCTTCTTTTTCCTCCCTGCCCTTTGGGGCTCATGGCCTTCGGCCCACCCACTCCATGCTTTCTGGCCTGCATGCTCCTCCACATGGCTGGCTCCTGGCTTGCTCTCTGCTCGATATGAATCTAGATTTCCCTTTCTCTGTTAGATAAAACCCTCACTTTCCCATGCATTTCTTTCACTAAATAAAAAGTTTAAAAACTTACCATGGTGCTTGGTCTATTTGAGCTGGTATTCAGAATTCTTCTCTAAATTCATGGCAAAAACCCACACAGCTTATTAATATGGGAAATATTAATAAGTAAATCAGTAACATTATGATTGATTCAGCCTAAGAGATGACTTCTCTGTGGTTCGTGTTGAGTATCCAGAAGTACCAGAGGAACTGAGCAAGTAGATTGGCAAAGGAGCTAGAACTAGAATGATACTAATGCATAATTGGTAAAAAAACCAATCTTGTAATTATAACATCTTCTATAGCATAAATGCAACTTTTACAATATATATTTCAGAAAATTCCGAAAGAATCAATAAAATTCTAAACAGAATTCTGCACAAATATAAAATGGCAGTAAGTGTTGAAAGATTCAAGGGCATACATAACTAATATTCATGATCAAAGACAAGTTTACTGCAGATCAAGAACTATAATATAATTTCACTGCAGTCCCTGGAAGCAGAAAAAATAAATAGGTATGTATGTACATTTGGAGGGAGAGGGTGAAGGAGAGGGTGAGGGTGAGAGATAATGGGAGCAGGGGAGAGAGAGAGAGAGAGAGAGAGAAAAGAAGAAGAAAATAACAGGAGGAGGAGAAAGAGCATTCATCTGCTGGTTCACTCCCCAAATACCCACAATGGGTGGGGTTGGATCAGGTTAAAACTCAGAACTGGAAGCAATGCAGATTCCTAACGTGAGTGGCAGGGACCCAATTCCTTGAGACATCACAAGTGCCTCCAAGAGTCTACATTAGCACGATGTTGAAGTCAGGATCAAATTTAGAGCTGGCAATTGAACCCAGGCACTCAGATATGGGGTATAGATGTTTTATCTGCAATACAAAATACCCATCCCTACACAGTAGCCTTTGACCTTTGCAAAATTGACTCGTGAATGAGAAACACTCTATTCACCCCCCAAAAGAGCAATGTTTTTCAAATCAGTCCCCATAAGTATCACAGATTAGAAAAATTCAAATTACTGATCTTCCTCACTGAAATTCTGACAAAGAAGTGGAATGAGGCCCAGGAACTGTGTTAAATAAACATAAAGTGATTATAAGAAGCAGTCAATTAACTATAAAAGAAACAAAGAGAAAGCATAAACAAAAAATAATTTCCTTGAATATTTGTCTTTGATGCAAAACACTCAATTCTATCTTGCAACTTATTTTTGTTTTCCCTCTATGACTTTTTTCTGTATAACCCAGTTCAGGAATCACCTTGACTGTGATCTAATACCAAGCTACCCAGCATCTTCTTGAAAATCAGCAGTGGCAAACACACTGCTTCTAAAACCAGTTCACTGGAAAGCCCATGCCCATTTACTCACTGATTGCACTGTTTTGCTAACCTGTTATGTATAGTTTTCACATTCAATATAGGACTGGGTTTAGCAGGAGATGATTATTTGGCCAAAGTTATTCTTTTTTTTTAAGATTTTATTTATTTTTAACTTTTATTTAATAAATATAAATTTCCAAAGTACAACTTTTGGATTATAGTGGCTTTTTCCCCCCACCCTCCTCCCTCCCACCCCCAACCATCTGATCTCCCATTCTCTCTCTCATCCCATTCACATCAAAATTCATTTTCAATTATCTTTATATGCAGAAGATCAATTTAGTATATACTAAGTAGAGATTTCAACAGACTGAACCCACACAGAACATAAAGTATGAAGTACTGTTTGAGTACTAGTTATACCCTTAATTTCATAGTACAACACATTAAGCACAGAGATCCTACATGGGGAGTAAGTGCACAGTGACTCCTGTTGTTGATTTAACAATTGACACTCTTATTTATGGAGTCAGTAATCACCTGAGGCTCTTGTCATGAGTTGCCAAGGCGATGGAAGCCTCTGGAGTTGCCAACTCTGATCTTATTTAGACCAGGTCATAGTCAAAGTGGAAGTTCTCTCCTTCCTCAGAGAAAGGTACCTCCTTCTTTGATGGCCCGTTCTTTCCACAGGATTTCACTCACAGAGATCTTTCATTTAGGTTATTTTTTTTGGCCAGAGTATCTTGGCTTTCCAGGCCTGAAAAACTCTCAGGGTCTCTTCAGCCAGATCTGAATGCCTTAAGGGCTGATTCTGAGGCCAGAGTGTTGTTTAGGACATCTGCCATTTTATGAGTCTGCTGTGTATCTCACTTCCCATGTTGGATCATTCTCTCCTTTTTCATTCTATCAAGTTAGTATTAGCAGACACTAGTCTTGTTTATGTGATCCCTTTGACTCTTAATTCTTTCATTATGATCAATTATGAACTGAACTAATCACTTTGACTAGTGAGATGGCATTGGTACATGCCACCTTGATGGGATTGAATTGAAATCCCCTGGCACCTTTCAAACTCTACCATTAGGGGTAAGTCCAAATGAGCATGTGCTGCACTGTACATCTCCTCCCTCCTTTATTGCCACTCTTATATTTAATGAGGAACACTTTTCAGTTAAATTTAAACACCTAAGAATAATAGTGTGTTAATTAAAGAGTTCAACCAATGGTATTAAGTAGGAAAAAATACTAAAGGAAATAAAGTAGTAAGTTGTTCCTCAATAGTCAGGACAAAGGCTGATCAAGTCATTGTTTCTCATAGCTTCCTTTTACGTGCTCAGTTAGTTGTCACTGATCAGGGAGAACATATGATATTTATCCCTTTGGGACTGGTTTAATTCACTCAGCATGATGTTTTCCAGATTCTTCCATTTTGTTGCAAATGACCGGATTTCATTGTTTTTGACTGCTGTATAATATTCTATAGAGTACATACCCCATAATTTCTTTATCCAGTCTTCTGTTGATGGGCATTTAGGTTGATTTCATGTCTTAGCTATTGTGAATTGAGCTGCAAGAAACATTGAGGTGCAGACAACCCTTTTATTTGCCAATTTAATTTCCTTTGGGTAAATTTCAAGGAGTGGTATTTATTTATTTGAAAAGCAGAGTTACAGAGAGGCGAGGCAGAAAGAAATTGAGAGAGGTCTTCCAACTGCCAGTTCACTACCCAGATGGCCACAACAGCCAGAGCTGTGCTGATCCAAAGCCAGAAGCCAGGAGCTTCTTCCAGGTCTCCCATGAGGGTGCAGGGGCCCAAGGAATAAGGCCATATTCCACTGCTTTCCCAGGCCACAGCAGAGAGCTGGATTGGATATGGAGCAACCTGGACTCAAACCAGCACCCATATGGAATGCCAGTACTGTAGGCAGTGGCTTTACCCACCACAGTGCCAGCATTGGCTAATGTTATTCTAACCTAGATAGACCTGACATAATCTCCAAGTGTGCTCTGAGTTCTAATTTCAGTTGTTTATGTGTGACTGTCCAGTTGTCTAAGAACTTGTGTTGTAAGGATGATTCACCCAGTGAATGATCTTGCAATTACTGTCTAAATTCAACTGATTGAGTTTAAGTACATAATTGATCAAAAAGATAGGTTAAGTGTCAAAGAGATTACACAAATAATACCAGTGTCTGCAAATAATAAATAATAGAATTAAAAGTGAGAGAATGATCCTACGGGGGAAGCAGGATACACAGCAGACTCATAGAATGGCAAATGCCCTAAACAGCACTCTGGCTTCAGAATCAGCCCTTAAGGCATTCGGATCAGGATAAAAGGCCCATGAGAGTTTTGCAGGCAAGGAAAGCCAAGACACTGTGGCAAAAACAATAAATAAATAAAATAAAAATGACCTGAATGGAAGATCTCAGTGAATGAGATCCCAGTGGAAAGAATGGGCTTTCAGAGAAGGAGGCACCTTTCTCTGAAGGGAGGAAGAAACTTCCACTTTGATACGGCTTTGTCTAAATAAGATCAGAGTTGGTGAACTCAAGGGGCTTCCATAGCCTTGGCAATTCATGACAAGAGCCTTGGGTGATTACTGACTCATAAATAAGAGTGTCAATTCTTAAATCAACAATGGGAGTCACTGTGCACCTGCTCCCCATGTAGGATCTCTGTCCTTAATGTGCAGTACTATGAGAATTAATAGTAAAACTACTACTCAAACAGTACTTTATATTTTGTGTGTCTGTGTGGGTGCAGTCTGTTGAAATCTTTACTTAGTATATACTAAGTTGATCTTCTATATATAAAGATAATTGAAAATTAATCCTGATGAAGAATGGGATGGGAGAAGGTGTTGGAGATGGGATGGTTGCGGGTGGGAGGGAGGTTATGGGGGAAAGAGCCGCTACAATTCAAAAGTTGTACTTTGTAAATTTATTAAATAAAAAAAAGTCAATTGATTGGATGTGTACTCATTTCTGAACTCTAAGTTATCTTCCTTTAATTGATATGCTTAATCTTATATCAAAATACTATAGTAGTGGCCGGCGCTACAGCTCAATAGGCTAATCCTCTGCCTGTGGCGCAGGATTCTAGTCCCAGTTGGGGCGTCGGATTCTGTCCTGGTTGCTCCTCTTCCAGTCCAGCTCTCTGCTGTGGCCCGGGAGTGCAGTGGAGGATGGCCCAAGTGCTTGGGCCCTGCACCCACATGGGAAACCAGGAGAAGCACCTGAATCCAGGCTTTGGATCAGCGCGGTGTGCTGGCCGCAGTGCATTGGCCGCAGCGGCCATTGGAGGGTGAACCAATGGAAAAAGGAAGACCTTTCTCTCTGTCTCTCTCACTGTCCACTCTGCCTGTCAAAAAAAAAAAAAAAAGATTAAAAAAAAACTATAGTAGCAAGTTTTGAAATTCCAAAGTGTCACACATTTAGTAATTTTTTAGTAATTCTAGGTCCCTTGAATTTACATCTGAATTTTAAGATAAGTTTTTTAATAAATATAAAAAGGGAAATGAAGGTCTTCATTGGGGATATATTGAATCTGTATGTAAATTTTGGAAATATTGAACATAGACATGAACTCAGGATATGTTTTCATTTATTTAGGTATTCCTTAATTTCTTTAAATCATATTTTATGATTTTAGAATATAACATATGTGCTTCTCTGTAATACTTATTAAAATAAGCCAGTGCAAAAAAAGATAAATATCATCTGTTTTCCCTGATTTGTGATAAATAACAGAGTGCAAAAAAGAAAATGCAATGTATATGAGCAAAATTGACATTTTGAGGTTTAATTATTGTTTACAGTCGTTATCTCTACTCTTATGGAACAGTGGATTCTTTTGCTTTCTTAATTTTTTTCTTCACTATTTGTTGAATTCTTCACTTAGTTGATGGTTAAGCTTACTATTAGAAAATAAGCAAAGTATGACATTTTAAAAATTAAAAGAACAAGAAATGAAGGCAGATGGAGGGTGGGGGAGAAGGTAGAGTGGGAAGTATCACTTTGATTCTAGATCTGTATATATGAAATACATGAAATTTGTTCACTTCATATTAATAAAAATTTATTTTAAAAACGTCCTAAGTATTTTATTCTTTTTGATACCATTGTAAATTGCACTGACATATGCATTTCATTTTTGCTTCATACGTTGCTAGTACATGGAAGCAGCAGTGCTTTTTGCATTTTGTCTTTGTACCCTGTAACTTTCTTAAAGTTATTTTTAGTCACAATGATTTTCATACATTCTTTAATATTTCTACATATACTGTCATGTTTACTTTCCCTATCCAAACTCGATGCCATGTATTGCTTTCTCTTGTCTAATCATTCAGACTGGAAATTCTTGGACAATGCTGAATAGAGTTGTGAAGATACATTTGTATCTTTTCCCTAATATTAAGGGACACCAGTGCCTTACTGCCCTATATTTCTCATCCAGGTCTTCAGAGTATTGACATCTTCACACCATTCAGATATTAATGGAAATTTTTCTATTCAAAAAGAACCCCTATTTCTTAAATAGTTTCCTGCCCTTTCACAAACTTGAGTCACTCTCTTTTCATTATTTTTAATAAGCATCATAATATTTATTAATATTTGAAATTATTTGTCCAATCCAACCATGACCACACACTCAATTGCTAGAATTTGAAGTAAATGAGTGTAGATGCCATCTCTGTCTTGCTCACTGTGTCTCCTGTGCTTATAACATGCAGGGCACTCCATAAATGTAAACAGAATGGATGGCTAATGAATGAATCGGTCACCCTATCCATACGTATTTCAAGCAGAGCTCAACTTGAGTGATACTGGATGCTTGGTGGTCTCAGAAGGGATACAGTGGAATCCAGTCTATTAATTCTCTCAGCAATGTCCCTCCTCATCCTGGAAGCCAGCCTTATCCATGTTCTCCGGTCAGTCATGCAAATATTATCTATGAATGCTGTGAAGTTCAAAATGATTGAGAAGCCATGCATATAGCCTCATGCTCTTATTTCTATTTCTTTATCTTTTATTTCTCTTAAAGAATAGATGTGTTGGGACTGGCACAATGACGCTGCAGGTTAACCTACCACCTGCAGTGCCAGCATCCCATGTGGACGCCAGTTCAAGTCCTGGCTGCTCCACCTCTGATCCAGCTCTCTGCCAATGTGCCTGGGAAAGTAGAGGAAGATAGGCTAAGTCTTTGGGCCCCTGCCACCCAAGTGAGAGACCCAGAAGTTCCTGGCTCATGGGTTTGGCCCAGCAGATGGAAACTCTCTCTCTCTCTCTCTCTCTCTATCTCTATCTCTATCTCTATCTCTATCTCTATCTCCTTCTCTGTCTGTAACTCTGCCTTTCAAATAAATTAATAAATCTTTAAAAAAAGAATAGATGCCTTCATCCACTCGGGTAGAAGCTATGGAGAGAGTGAGTAGTGATTGCAGGAAGGCAAAGAGTTATACCTTCACTGGGGCCAGTGTGTGCACCATGCCTATAATTAGAGAGAAAGAGCATATGTGTGATGGGTGAGGAATGGCTGTTTTCCAGACATCAATGAGATGGCATTCAGAAGCTTCTCTGCATAACAGCTAACCTCCTAGACTGGTAGCCTAATTATCTGCAATAGACACTTCCTGTTTGTTAATCCAAATTCTGAGATAGAAAGCCCTGTCATTTCCCCAGAGTGTATTATTTTCAACAAATTATTGTTTCTACAAATCCTGAGTGACAGTGCTGCAGAAATTGCCTTTTCCTTGCTGATATGCAGCCACCCAATGAAGTAACCACCTGCCGGCCAGATGGCTGTCCTTTAGCCAAGCCATCCAAGATGAGATCCTGATTTCCAGAGTCAAGGGTCACGCTGGAAATACCACCTCAGAGGAAGAGTCAGCCAGGAAGCTGCAGGGGCATTTCACAACAGGCCAAAGTCAGAGTCCATACAACATGCACCTGTGAATAAGAAAGACAGCCTAGTGTCAATTCTTTACGCTCATACTTTTGACTGCTTGGGTTAGAAGACAAAAAACTCCTTGTGTGACCTTGAGCATTCAATGCCTACTTCAGGTCCTTTGTCTTCTCATCTATACAATGAGGTCTTGGTATTGTTTATGCTGCCCAAGATGGCAACCCTATGCCACATGTGACTATTGAACACTTGAAATGGGGCCAGTCTGAATTGGTATGGGTTTAACTCCAAAATGAGCATCGGATTCTGACACACGCACACACACACACATGCACACAAACATACACACACAGAGAAATGAATATATATTATATCCTCATATTTCTATATTGATTATGTTGAAGTGATAGCATTTAATATATTGTGAGCTAAATAGACTATATTATCAAGATAAATTGTAGCTTTTTATTTTCTAAATGTGGCTAGTAAAATTTTTAAAATAGAGCAAAATGTTGAGAGGACCTGTGGTAGAAACCCATACACTCATTGTTTAAAAGTCAAGTTCAGGAAGTCTTTTCTGACCTTCAGAGCCAGGTTAGGTTAAATAAAACCCTTCTACATTTTTATAACCCTTCCTCCCAGTGCTCTGGGCTTCATTCTATCTTTTCAGTTACTACATTGTACTGTTATTCTCTGTTTCCAGATTTGCCCAATCAAACTGATGGATCTGTGACAGTAGAGATACTGTGTTCTCTTTCTTTATGTATGTGTGCTGGCTCATTATCTCATGCTTAGTACATAAATAAGCAATCTTTATTCATATTTTCCTAATTTAGGTTGGTGTATAATTTACCTCTAGGTCCTCTGACAATCACTAAGGATGATTAGATTATATGATCTTGTTGATGGCCATGTGAATTATTTTCCTTGTCACATGATAAAAACATCCTAGAAGCAGCATATGCAGCTATTCTTAGTAGTATATCCAGCAAATCTAAAAGCGAGTGAAAGTAATTCAGCTAGTCTTTGGATAGAAATCAAGATTTGAGGGGAGAGATTTTGGACAAATAGTAGGAAAAAAATGTAAAGGGGATTATGGAACCTATCGTTTAAAAGAATGGGTGAAGAGACTGGATTAAATAATAGAGTTGGTTTAGTATTCCTGGCAAGGAATGAGAAAGAAGTTTCAAAATCTTAGGCAGATTTTAATTGGCTATCTTTTTCTTATTATGTGATGTATTTATATGCGGATATTAATATTTTGTCCATAAATATGTTGCAAGTATCTTCTAAAAACAAGCTTAGGCAGAGACAACTGGATGACACTGATACATGCTACCATACAAAGCAGTATCCAAAAGGGTGAACAGTCATTTTAACAGTTTTCTAGAGGTATAATTGATGTGTAAGGAACTCCCATACGTAATGTGAACAATTAGATGATTTTGGACATGTGTAAATCGAGATAATAGACATATCATCAAACACATCCCAAAAGCTTCTGGTGCCCTTTGGTCTTTGTTTTGTGGTAAGCCCACATGCTATCTATGATCCTAATATTTCTTTAAGTATGCAACAGTGTATTATTAACTGTATACCCCGTGTTCTCCTGAGAATCTCTAGAATTTGTCCATCTAGCATAATTGAAACTTTGTAACTGTTGACTAATGTCTCTCCATTTTTCCCTCCCTCTAGGACCTGGTAACTACCATTCTAAGCTCACCATCATTGAATTGGACTATTTTGTTTTCCTCATGTAAGTGTTATCATATAGTGGTTTCTTACTATAACTGTCTTATTTTTATTTCACTTAGCATAATGTCCTCCACTTTCATCCATGTTGCTGCAAATTGAGTAGCTTACTTTTTAAAATGCTGAATAATATCTCCTCATGTACCATATATCATCTTTTCTGTATCCATTCATCTGTTGATGAGTATTGGTTGTTCTCATAAATTAATTATTGTTAGGTAGGAAGTCAGAAATTGAGCCTATGTGTGTGTGAGAAAGGCCTGAAGACCACCACCCACTGGGGAAGCTCCAGAAGCCCAGCATCTTGCACTTCAAGGTCCTGCCCAGACCCTGATAACCTCCCAGGTGCTCCCAGCCCTTCCCCCAAGGAAAGCTCCCAGGAGAATTCTCTCCCCAGGACCAAATGGGCTACCTGACCTGATAACATGGGGCAATAAAATCTTCTCAGATGCCCTAAGGGAAGCCCCCATTCTGCCCCCGCCCCCAGCAAATCTGGGGAGGAATTTGCTAATTTTCACTCAACAAACCTGCCAGGACTCTCCATCCTTTGTCCTGGAGGAGAGGGGGAGGTGGGTAAACAGACTCCCTTAAAAACCTAGGGAATCCGGCCTGCGCCGCAGCTCAATAAGCTAATCCTCCACCTTGCGGTGCTGGCACACTGGGTTCTAGTCCCGGTCAGGGTGCAGGATTCTGTCCCGGTTGCCCCTCTTCCAGGCCAGCTCTCTGCTGTGGCCCGGGAGTGCAGTGGAGGATGGCCCAAGTGCTTGGGCCCTGCACCCCATGGGAGACCAGGAGAAGTACCTGGCTCCTGCCATCAGATCAGCGCGGTGCGCAGGCCACGGCAGCCATTGGAGGGTGAACCAACGGCAAAGGAAGACCTTTCTCTCTGTCTCTCTCTCTCACTGTCCACTCTGCCTGTCAGAAAAAAAAAAAACAAAAAAAAAAAAACAAAAAAAACTAGGGAATCCAAACAGATTTCATGCTCAGCTCTCTGCCGCTTGCTGAGCCACCCACCTGACCTGTGCAGGTGTATTCTCTCCACTCAACCATGTAACCTTGCTCTCCCCCAGTTGAGCGACTGCTGCTCTCTCTCTCTCTCTCTCTCTCTCTGTCCCTTCCATCTGAAAGACACCATATCCCCAATAAAGCCTTATCACTCTGCTCTCTGTGCACACCTGAATTCTTTCTTGTGTGAAGACAAGAACCCCATGGCTTCCATTGCCTTCTTCCAGTAACATTATTGTAAACAAACTTTTAATGGATGTGAGACTGCAGCTATCTTTTCAAGATCATGATTTCAACACCCAAAAGTGGTTTTCTGGATCATACAGTTATTCTATTTAGTGAGAAAAAGGCTATACCATTATTCCTGCCTTATTCACCATTTAATATTTCAGCCAAGATTAAGACAGGAGTTCCTTTTTCTCCATATCCTCACTAACTGATCCCCTTTTTTAAATAACAGCCATTCTGATGATTATGTGGTGATATGTTATTTGTAATTTTGATTTGCATTCCCCTAGTCATAATGATGCTAAATACCTTTTTATATACCTGTTGACCATGTGAAGGTATACACATAGACCAGTGGAACATAATAGAGTGCTCAGAAATAAATTTATGCATAAACATATTGTCAACTGATCTTTGACACATAAGGGAGCCAAGAATTCACAATGGAGAAAGAGACAGTTTCTTCAACAAATGGTGTTGAGAAAACTAGATATCAACAAGCAAAAAAAAAAAAAATGAAATTGGACTCTTATCTTACACAATATGGAAACACTGACTCGGATTAAATATTTAAACAAGATCTGAAACTGTAGCAATCCTGCTGTAAAACTTAGGGGGAAAGCTTCATGACATTGGTCTTGGCAATGACACAAAAAGCACAGACAACAAAAGCAGACAAGTGGGACTACATCAAATGAAAAATCTTCTGCATAGCAAAGGAAAGAATCAATAAAATGAAAAACAATCTGTAGAACCACAGAAAATATAAACAAACTATATATTTGAGAAGGATTTCTTTTCTTAAATAACAGAGGAAGTGTTACAATACTGTAGCAACACACAGAAAAAAAACACAGTCCTATTTAATAAACAAGGCAAAGGACTTGAACATACATTTTTATGAAGAAGATATACAAATGAACGATCATTTAAATTTTTGCCACCTTCTGATCCTAATCACTCAATATTCTTTTGGGAATTTGTTCTCTGAGCAGCACCAGAACTTCTGTCTTCATTGCTAGCTTTCTCTCTTTGCGCTAACATCAGTCCCCAAACCTTTTTCTTTGATCTCTCTTTCTTTAGGACTCTAGCCAGTTCATTACTCTTTATCAGCAAGAACTCCCCTTGGTTTAATGTTGTGATATCAATGCCTTTGTATTTACAGATCTCCCCACAAAAGGTGTCACATGATACTGGTGTCACCACTTACTGGGCTTAAGGGGTCAGAAGAGAGGGAGGAATTCACCCACAGAGAGGGATTATAAAACACAGAACAAACAGCTGTGGAGACTGATTTCAGAGGATTAGTATTTTCAGATGGAACTTTGTCTTATGGCAAATAGTTTGGTGATGTGATATGATGCTTTGGTTATGTCTTTGGAGCAGTTATTACAATCCTCTTTCCACAACACAGAATTTAAGAGTTTAATAAACATTTCCTAAGGCATTGAGTTCCATAAGAATTTAGGCTCCTCAGACATGAACTCACCCCCATAACCACAATACATCTTTCTCTGTTGTCTGTATTTATCTACTGACAAAAGATTAATACCCAGGATCTATAAGGAGCTCAGGAAAGTCAATGACTATAAAACAAACAATCCAGTTACAAAATGGGCGAAGGACATTGAACAAGCATTTTTCAAAGGATGAAATACAAATGGCCACTAGACACATGGAAATATGCTCAGGATCACTAGCCATCAGAGAAATGCAAATAGAAACTAAAATGAGGTTTTACCTCACCCAAGTTAGAATGGTCATCATCCCAAAATAAAAAAAAAATATTAAATGAAAAAGTACCCTAATACACTGTTGTTGGGATTGTAAACTAGTACAATCATTATGTATGACAGTATGGAGATTCTTCAGAAGTCCATTAGTTGGGTCTAGTAGAACACAGGACTTGGAAGAGACTTGGACAAGGAGAAAAATCTTTATCAATATGTTACCTAAATTTACCCAAATATAAGTATCAAAGGCAGTATGTCTTCCCCAGGCTTTATAACAAATTCTGTTTCTGTAATATAAAAGACAAATTTAGTTTGAGATTGAGTGATAGATTTGACATTGAAAAATAACAGCTACAAGGTATTTTCCAGACATATATTAGAAATATTTTTAGTTTTTATTTTTTCTAGAATTCAGACTACATTTTACATAATCTTTTAAGGCCACAGTTAATATATGCAGAATAGCCAATGACAGTTTAAGAGCTTTAAACTTTAGATTTTTTTTAGGAAAAATAAAAAGTCATGAATTTTTTACCTCATTTTTAATCTTACATTTTTTTCTTTTAAAAATTAAGATGTCAGCACAGCAGCTTAAGCCACTGCTTGCAATGTGAACATCTCATATGAGCATCGGTTTGTGTCCCAATTGTTCTACTTCTGACCCAGCTCCCCACTAATGTGCCTGGATAAAGCAGTGGAAGATGGCCCAAGTATTTGGGCATATGTCACCCATATGAGAGGCTCAGATGAAGTTCCAGGTCACTAATTTTAGCCAGACTACTAACTGGCCATTGCACCCATTTGGGGAGTGAACCAGCAGATGGAAGATCTCTCTCTCGCTCTCATTCTCTCTCTCTGTAATTATGCCTTAGAAATAAACACATAAATAAATAAAATAACTTTTTAAAAATGTCTTGTAGATCATAAAATGCAGTATGATATAATATTAATAGCAGATTCCTGGTAAGATTTCCAAATTTACAAGAATGTATATTTTAGGAAAGATAAGAGGAAAAAGCAACTTTTTTTGTTTGCTTGAATTTTTTTGTTTTTTTTTATGTATCTTTAAAAATATTAATTAATTTTTAATAGATTAAATGTGACTTACAATTCTAAAAATAATTACATAGGCCGGCGCCGCTGCTCACTAGGCTAATCCTCCACCTTGCGGCGCCGGCACACCGGGTTCTAGTCCTGGCCGGGGCGCCGGATTCTGTCCCGGTTGCCCCTCTTCCAGGCCAGCTCTCTGCTGTGGCCAGGGAGTGCAGTGGAGGATGGCCCAAGTCCTTGGGCCCTGCACCCCATGGGAGACCAGGATAAGTACCTGGCTCCTGCCATGGGATCAGCGCAGTGCGCTGGTCGCAGTGCACTGGCCGCGGCGGCCATTGGAGGGTGAACCAACGGAAGGAAGACCTTTCTCTCTGGCTCTCTCTCTCACTGTCCACTCTGCCTGTCAAAAAAAAAATAATAATTACATAATTACATTCCCTTCTTTATGGCCACCCTCTTTCTGTCATTTTCTTTTAGTTTTTGAGATAGCATATTTTGAATTTATATTACAGTAGAAAGGATTAATACTTCACCAAATAAGAAATTTAACAGGTATGAAATTTTTACTTAGTAAATATTAAGTTGATCTTCTGTATATGAAGAAAATTGAAAATGAATCGTGATGAAGAATGGGATCGGAAAGGGAGTGGGAGATGGGATGATTGCAGGTGGGAGGGAGGTTATGGGGCGAAAAATCCACTATAATCCAAAAGTTGCACTTTGGAAATTTATATTTATAAATAAAAGTTAAAAAATAAATTTAACAGGTAAAAAGGAAAAAAGAGCTAGTTTTATGGGAATATAGACAAAGACTACAAACAACAATTGAATGGAAAAATAGCAATTTCACCCATATATAGTACATTTTAAAGTAATCACAGATCATTAAAATTTTATTAGTATAACATTCTTCACTATTGGTTTCACAGAGGTATAAAGCAAAGTTTCACAAAACAATATTTGTAGCAATATTGATACACATAGGCATTTTTTTCTTTTTTCTTTCTTTTTTGTTTGTTTTTTAAATTTTATCTTCCCCATATAAGGGAGACATATGGTCTTTTTCTTTGTAGATCCAGGTTATTTCACTCAACATGATGTCCTCCAGTTATGTCCATTTTGCTGTAAATGGTAGGATTTCATTCTTTTTTGTAGCTGAATAATATTCCATTATAAATGTATATATATATATATATATATACACACACCACATTATTTTTATCCATTCATCTGATGATGGACACCATGGTTGGTTCCAAATGTAGACTATTGTGAAGAATGCTGTTATAAACATGGTGGTTCAGGTATCTCTTTGATATATTGTGTTCTAGTCTTTGGAGTATATAACCAGTAGAAAGTCTTTTTCTAGGTTTTATTTATTTATTTTTTTAATCTCCATACTGTTTTCCGTGTAGGCTGCACTAATTAACATTCCTATCAATGGTGTATCAATTTTCCCTTTTGTCTACATCCTCACCTGCTTTTGTTACTGTCTGTATTTTGGGATTTTAGCAACTCTGACAGAGGCTATGGTAAATGGAGTTTCTTGATTTCTCCTTCTGTTAATTCATCATCATCATTTTTTTTTTAATTTAAAAGACAGAGTTACAAAGAGAGAGAGATAAAGTAAGATACAGAGAGATCTTCCATCTGCTACTTCACTCCTCAACTGCCTGCAACTGCAGAGGCTGGGCCAGGCCAAAGCCCAGATCTGGGAGTTTCTTCCTCATCTCCCATTGGGTGGTAGGGGCCCAAGCACTTGGACTATCCACAGCTGCTTTCCCAGGCCATCAGCAGAGAGCTGATCTGAAGTGGAGCAGCTAGGAATCAAACCGGTGCCCAAATATGATGCCAGTGCTGTAGGCAGCAGCTTAAGATGCTAGGCCACAGTGACAGCCCATGTATATTTATTTTGTAACCTGAAATCTTACTGAATTGGTTTATCAATTCTACTAGCTTTTTGCTAGAATTTTTACGTTTGCCCACGTACAGCATCATGTCATCTCCAAACATGGATAATTTGACTTCCTTTTCCAATTTTGATGCTCTTTGTTTCTTTCTCCTCCCTAATTGCTCTTGCTAGAATTCCAGTACTATATTGAGTAAGAGTTTTGAAAATGAATGTCCTTGTCCTGTTACAGAACTGAGGAGAAATGCTTTCAGTTTTTTCCCTATCAGTATGATATTGGTTATTAGTTTGTGATATATGGCCTTTATAATTTTGAAAAATATTCCTTCTATACCTACTTTCTGGAGAGTTTTAATCACGAAGGGATACTGAATCTTATCAAATGCTTTCTCTGCATCTATGAGATGACCATACGGTTTTTGTTCTTCATTCTACTCATGTGATTTATGACATTTATTAACAGATTTGCAAATGTTGAACCACCCTTCCATTTCTCAGATAAATCCCACTTGATCATGATGTGTGACCTTTTGATATGGTTTTAGATTTGACTTGCTATCGTTTTGTTGAAATTCTGCATCTGTGTTCACCAAAGACATATGTCTGTATTTTTCCTTTCATGTCATGTCTTTGGTTTTTGTATCAGAGTAATGCTGGCCTCATAAGAAGAGTTTGACAGAGTTCCATCCTGTTCAAATGTTCTAGGATAATTTGAAGAGTATTGTAGTTACTTCCTCTTTGAATGTTTTGTTCAATTCAGTAGCAAACAATCAGGACCCAGTGTTTTCTTTGATGGGAGACTTCTGATTACTATTTCAAACTCATTGCTGTGGATCTGTCCAGACTGTCGATATCTTCTTGATTTAATCTTGTTAGGTTATATGAATCCAAGAAATTATATATTTCCTTGAGGTTTTCCAGTTATTACCATATAGTTCTTCATAGTAGTTTCTTATGATGCTTTGTGTTTCAGTGGTATCTGTTAAAAATTTGCTTTTGGATCTTTAATTTTATTTGAGTTCTTAATCTTTGTCATTCTTGCTAGAGGTTTATGTATTTTTTTACCTTCTCAAAAAAAAAAACACTTTTTGGTTTTGTTGATACTTTGTATTTTTTTTATTTTCAATTTCATTCATTTTTGCTTTCTTTCTTATTATTTCTCCCTCCTGCTGATTTGGGGTTTGGTTTGTTCTTTTTCTAAGTCTCCAAGATGCGCCATTAGATCTTTATTTTGAAACATTTCTCCTCTTTAATGTAAGCACTTAATGCTATAAACTTCTCTCAATACTTCTTTTGCTGTATCCCACAGGTTTTGATATGTTGTGTTTTCTTTTACATTTATTTCAAGAAGGTTTTTGATTTGCTTTTCAATTTCTTCAATGACTCATTGATCATTCAGTAGCATGCTGTCTAATTTACAAGTATTTATGAGCTTTGGTTTTCTTGTTATTTTCTAGTTTTATTCTTTTATGATCTGAGAAGATACATGGTATGAATTCAATCTTTTTAAGTTTGCTGAACTTGATTTGTGGCCCAATATGTGTAGTCTATCTTAGAAAATGTTTCATGTGTTGATGAAAAGAATGTGTATCCTATAGCTGTTGGGTAAAATGTTTTGTCATTGTCTTTCAGGCCCATTTGCTCAATAGTGTCTTTCAACTATGATATATAATTTTGCTGATTTTTTTGTCTGAATGATCTGTCCATTGCTGAGAGTGGGGTATGGAAGTCATCTACTATTATAACAGGATTTGTATACTGAAAGAAGACACTAATGCCTCTTAACAGGAAGTATTCTTTTATTATGCAGGCAATAAGGCCCAGATGGAATTTCTTATCCAAAGTCCTGAGCCCAAGCAAAGAAGGGTTTACTATTATACATGGTTTTAGCCTCTTTGATTTGTTTGGATATTCTAATGTAACATTGTGACAATAGGATTGATACAATACTGCCCATGTGAATATCGTTACTGGAGATTTTTTTTTACACACATACTGAGCCATAAGCTGTCTGGCAAGGGTAACATCACTGTTCTGTACTAGCAAGCAGAACCTGAAATGGTTACATATAAACAGATAGGACTACAGTTGAAGCATTCATAGGCAAGCAGATGACAACCACATTTCATTCCCAGACAGATGCCTCCCTTTTTTTTTTTTTCTAACTTTGGGAAGGCCTCTACCACAACTTCAATCATGTCAGTTAGAAACAAGTTTAATTAAAAGACAAAGGACTCTACCTCACTATTGCTATATTGGAGTCTATCTCTCACTTTAGTTCGAATTGTATTTTCTGTGTATATCTGGTTGTGTATTGGGTGTATACATATTTATTATTGCTATGTCTTCTTGCTGAACTGAATCTTTTATCAAAATATAATGTCCTTCTTTATCTCTTTTTACAGTTTTTTATTTAAAGTATGGTTTATCTGATATCAGGTTAACTATTCCTGCTTGCTTTTGTTTTTCATTTGCCTGGTATATCTTTTTCTAGCCCTTCACGTTCAGTTTGTGTGTATCTTGTGAAGTAAGTTTCTTTTAGGTAGAATATAGTGGAATCATTTATTTTATCTACCCAGTCAATTTATGTTTTTTGGTTGGTGAGTTTAATCCATTTACATTCAAGACTACTATTGATAGCTAAGAACTAAGACTTATCATTTTGTTGGTTGGATAATGATTTTACCTGCTCTGTGAGTAAATTTGGTAGTATCATGTGTTTTCATGATGTTTACTTCTATTAAGGGAGCCCTTCAGAATTCCTTGTAAGGCTGATTTGGTGGTGATGAATTCTCTAAATTTTTGCTTATCTGGAAAATATCTTATTTCTCCTTCAATTTTAAAGATATAATATTCTTGGTTGGAAGTTTTTTTTTTTTTTTTTTTTTTTTTTTTTTTTTTTTTTTTTTAGACCTTGAATATATCATCCCATTCTGTTCTGGCCTGTACGATTTCCACTGGTAAGTCTGAAGTTAATCTAATTGTTTTTTCTTTATATGTAACTTGATGCTTTTCTCTTACTCTCTTTAGTATTCTCTCCTTTAGCTTTTGACACTTTGATGACAATATGCCTTGGAGAAGACCTTTTTGATGGAATATTCTTGGGGTTCTTTGAGCTTCTTGTATTTGGATGTCAATGTCTCTTTCAAGACCTGGGGAATTTTCATATGTTACTTCATTTAGTAGGTCCTCAATTTTTTTTGTTTCATCTATTTCAGGAATATCTATAAATAACTGTTTTTTAATGGCATCCTATATTTCATGTAGACTTTCAAAAACAACTTTGATACAGGTTCAACAATAAAGATAGGACAAGATCACTTTAGAAGACGAAATGTTAACTATAATTACCCTACTTGGTAATTCCTCAAATTTGATAATTATATGCTACACACATATGCATATATATATATATATATATAGGAACTAATCATACCAAGTCAGAAACATACATAATAATTGCCAATTAATTATTTTTTAAAGATTGATTTATTTATTTTGCTTGAAAGTCAGAGTTACAGAGAGAGAGGAGAGGCAGAGAGAGAGAGCAAGAGAGAGGTCTTCCATCCAGTTGTTCACTCCCCAGATGGCTGCAATGGCCAGAGCTGCGCTGATCCAAAGCCAGGAGCGAGGAGCTTCTTCTGAGTCTCCCACACAGGTGCAGGGGCCCAAGGACTTGGGCCATCTTCTACTGCTTTCCCAGGCCACAGCAGAGCTGGATCGGAAGTGGAGCAGCCGGTCCCAAACCAGCGCCCATATTGGATGCAGGCGGCGGCTTTACCCGCTACACCACAGCACTGGCCCCAATTAATTAATTTTTAAGAAGAAGATAAAATGGCCTAGAATTTGTTGTATGTCAATGAAAGTCATCTTCTGGAAGATTATTCTGATTTTATCTTGGTTTTGGTATTATAATAATATCTATTGTATATTTTGACACAGAACATGACATTATAATCTGGTTACTTAGAATAACAAGAAAAAAATGAGCGAGCAAAAGCTATTTGAACAGATATTATTCAGCCTCTCATCATTTATGGTGACAGGGAAAGATAGTATAAAGTCAGCAGCAGTGATCTGAGGTGTGGTGAAAGAGATTTATGAAATGACTACACATGAATTCAGTTGAACTCTCACAGAAGGCTGAGCATCCTTTGTGGCCCCACATGATTCTGTGTGTGTGTACATTCACAGCTGTATCTATGTCTTTAACTTCCCATTGATAAGTGCATATTTCACAAGCTATGCAAATATGGTTAGTCATTCTCATTAGTGAGCAGTGGTTAAAATCAAAGTACTGATCCTGGCTTTTGCTAGTCAGTATAGCTTAAAATCTGTTAGCCACATCATCACGTTAGTGAGTTGCATTGCCTAAAAGCTGTCCATCCTTTTTTACCCAATATAATCCCTTTATGATAGGTTTTTGCAACCTCAGTATTGCTGAAAATCTGAGGTGAATACTTCCTTGTTGTGGGTTGCTATTCTGTGCATTGTTGAATGTTTAGGAATATCCCTGGTTTGCTCCAACTGGATTCCATCAGTACTGCTCCTTCCTATCGTTATACTGGAATGTATCCTGGAGGGGGGGTGGGAAATCACTTCCAGTTGAGAATAACTGATTTACAGAACAAAACTGACTCATGTTACACCATACAGAAAAACTAAAATATCAATCTATAATTAATAAAACAATTAAAAAATCTTAAAGAGAAAATCATAACAACACTTCAAAAAAAAAAAGATGATGCATTTTACACTCTTGAAAATATAATGTGTGTTTGGAAGTTAACTAATTGAGGATGACATGAATATGCAGAATATGAAATGCAAAAGCTATGAGCAATGTGCAAATTACAGACTTTTTTAGGGTAAATGATGCTATAAGAAATGTTAAGATATAAATGACAGGGTAGATGAAACTGTTCACAGCATATTTCATCATACCAAATATTAAACAAGATTTGCTTTACAATTAGAAACACTTACCCCTAACAAAATGCAATCCTGTATTTATTTAAAGCTAGCAATACTCTCTCTGGTCATGGGTATTTTTCAATTCTTTATTTAAAAGGGTATCATTTGGTTGAAAGAGAGGGAATACTCTGAAACTCCTTCTGTGAAGCCAACATCACCTTAAGTCCTATACAAGAGAAAGATAAAACAGAGAAAGAGAACTACAGACCAATACTACTAGTGAACATATATGCAAAAATCCTCAACAAAACACTAGCTAACAAAATACAAAATGCATCAGAAAGATCATTCACACAGACCAGGTGGGATTAATCCCTTGTATGCAGGGATGGTTCAACATTCACAATTCAATAAATGTGATACATCAAATGTACAAACTGAAGAATAAAAATTTCAAGAGATGCAGAGAAGCATTTGATAAGATACAGCATTCTTTCATGATGAAAACCTTAAGCAAACTGAATATAGAAGGAACATTCCTCAACACAATCAAAGCAATTTATGACAAACACACAGCCAGCATCCTATTGAATGGGGAAAAGTTGGAAGCATTTCCACTAAGATCCAGAGCAATACAAGGATGCCCAATCTAACCAATGCCAGTCAATATATTCCTAGAAGTTTAGCCAGAGCCATTAGGTAAGAAAAAGAAATCAAAGAGATACAAATTTGAAAGGAGGAAGTCAAATTATCCTATTTGAAGATGACTATATATAGATGATTATATATATAAGTAATAGATAGATAGATAGATAGATAGGTGATTCTATATATAAAAGAATCAAAACACTCCACCAAGAGACTATTGGAATTCATAAGAGTTTGGTAAAATGACAGGATATAAAATTAACAAACAAGAATCAGTAACCTTTTTTATGCACAAAGAATGCCATGGCTGAGAAAGAGGTTGTAAGATCATTCCCATTCATAACAGCTACAAAAATATTAAATAGCTTGGAGTAATTTAACCAAGGAGGTCAAAGACCTCTTCAATGAAAATTACCAAACATCAAAGAAATAAACATAAGACAACAACAAAAAATGGAAAAACCTTCCATGTTCTTGAATTGGAAGAATTAATAACATCAAAATGTCCATACTACTGAAAGCAATTTACAGATCCCAATCAAAATAGTAACTAAATTCTTCTAATATCTAGAAAAAAAAAAAACTAGGATGAAGTTCATATGGAAACACAAGCAATCCTGAATAGCTAAAGAAATCTTAAAGAACAAAAACAAGACTCCTGCCTTATATTTTACTCCAAAATCAATGCAAAGTGGATCAAGGAACTAAATCTATGACGTGATACCATCAAATTACTGTAGAACATTGGAGAAACTCTGCAACACATTGGCATAGGCAGGCTTCTTGGAAAAGACCCCAGAAGCACAGGCAATCACAGCCAAAATTGACAAATGGGAATAATAGCAAGCTGAGAAGCTTCTATACAGCAAAAGAAACACAGCAAAAATAAGAAGCAACCAATAGAATGAGAGAAAATATTTGCAAACTATGAAACTGATAAAGGATTAATATCCAGAAACTACAAAGACCTCAAGAAATTCAACAACAAAATAATAAAATTAAGAAATGGGCAAAGGACTTGAAAAGACATTTTTCAAAAAGCAAAATTCAATGGCAACAGACACATGAAAAAATGCTGAGGATCACTAGCCATCAGGAAAAAGCAAATCAAAATCACAGTGAGGTTTCACCTCACCCAGTTAGAATGGCTGCCCTACAGAAATCAACAAACATTAAATGCTGGCGAGGATGTGGCAGAAAAGGCACCCTAATGCACTGTTGGTAGGTATGTAAATGGGTGCAGGCATTGTGGAAGACAGTATGGATATGGCTCAGAAATCTGAGCTAACATATGAACCAGGAATCCCACTCCTAGGAATTTACCCAGACGAAATGAAATGAAATCAGCATATGAAAGATAGATCTATACCCCTGTGTTTATTGAAGCTCAATTCACAATAGTTAAGATGTGAAATCCATGTAGAAGTCCATCAGCTGATGACTAGATCAAGATATTATGGTATATATAAACTATGGAATACTATTCAGAGGTGAAAAAAATGAAATATTGTCTTTAGCAATAAAATGGATGCATCTGCAAACAGTTATACTTAATGAAATAAGCCAGTCCCTAAAAGATAAATGCCATATGTTTTCCATGATCTGTAGTAATGACATTGTGAGAGTCATTTCTTTTAAAAGTCCCAAAGGGACAAATACCATATGTTCTCCCTGATCGGTGACAACTGACTGAACACCAAAAAGGAAACCTGTTGAAGTGAAATGGACACTATGGGAAACGGTGACTTGATCAGGATAGCCCTGACTGTTAATGAACAACTTAATACATTATCCCTCTTAGTAGTTTTTTTGTCTGTTCTACTTAATATGACTGGTTTAATTCTGTAATTAATACACAGTTATTCTTAAGTGTTGAAAATTAACTGAAATGTGATCCCTGTTAAACATAAGAGTGGGAATAAGAGAGGGAAGAGATGTATAATTTGGGACATGCTCAAGCTGACTTGCCCCAAATGGTAGAGTTAGAAACATACCAGGGGATTCCAATTCAATCCCATCAAGGTGGCATGTACCAATGCCATCTCACTAGTCCAAGAGATCAATTTCAGTTCACAACTGATCATAATGAAAGGACTAAGAGTCAAAGGGAGCACATAAACAAGTCTAGTACCTGCTAATACTAACCTATAGAATAAATAAAGGGGAGAGTGATCCAACATGGGAAGTGAGATACTCAGCAGACTCATAGAATGGCAGATGTCCTAAATAGCACTCTGGCCTCAGAATCAGCCCTAAAGGCATTCGGATCTGGCTGAAAAGCCCATGAGAGTATTTCAGGCATGGAAAGCCAAGACACTCTGGCAAAAGATCTCTGCGAGTGAGATCCCAGTGGAAAGAACAGGTCTTCAAAGAAGGAGGTACCTTTCTCTGAAGGGAGGAGAGAACCTCCACTTTGACTATGACCTTGTCTAAACAAGATAAGAATCGGAGACCTCAGAGGGCTTCCATAGCCTTGGAAACTCATGACTGGAGCATAGGGAGATTACTGATGCCATAGACAGGAGTGTCAATTGGTAAAGTCAACAACAGGAGTCACTGTGCACTTACTCCTCATGTAGGATCTCTGTCCTTAATGTGCTGTGCATTGAGATTTAATGCTATAACGAGTACTCAAACAATATATTTCACTTTGTGTTTCTATGGGGGTGCAAACTGTTGAAATCTTTACTTAATGCATACTAAACTGATCCTCTGTAAAAAAAAAAAAAAGAAATTATCAACTCCCAATTTGACTCTCACTGGGATTAAACATGACAATAGGTCTGATCTGATTTCATCATCATTTAAAAAATCATCTATTATTTTTCACTTTATGTTTCTGTGTGGGAGCAAACTGTTGAAATCCTTACTTAATGTATACTAAGCTGATCGTCTGTATATTAAGATAATCGAAAATGAATCTTGATGTGAATGGAAGGGGAGAGGGTGTGGGAAAGGGGAGGGTTGTGGGTGGGAGGGACGGTATGGGGGGGAAGCCATTGTAATCCATAAATCGTACTTTGGAAATTTATATTCATTAAATAAAAGAAAAAAAACAGTCAAAAAAAAAAAAAAGAATGCTTGAAGTCATAACTACCACTTACTGACCTCTAATTGTGTTTAAGATACTGTGCTAATAACTTTACATTTGAGCTTCAAAACAGCCCTATTACAGGAATACTTTTTTCACCCCATTTTGCAGATAAAAAAAAACTGAGGCTCATGAGTTTAAGTCTTGGAGCTGGACTGGAATTCAAAGCAAGCGCTTCTGAGTCCAGAGCCCTTGCTCTTATCCATGTTTCCAGTAGCTGTTGTATCTCTTAAGACCCAGGCTACAGACCAGCACCAGAGCTCGAGGAAGTGTTCACAGGTGCTCAGTGCAGTTAGAAAAATAAGGACAAAACTGGCATGTTAACATGCTGAATTTATTTCATTTAAACGGCTATTCTTCATCTTGAGGTTTTTCCAAATTTTTTGGTATTCCATATTCCCTTTAAAAATAACAGTACTAGGCAGAAGAATTTTTTCCTTAGTGTTATTAGGAAAGAAATAGGCACATGATTAAAAAAATCCAAGTAAGAAAAAGGATTATAAAATTAAAACTGGAAATTCTGCTGCATTTCCTCTGTTACCCACAATGTCCACTTTGAGAACAACCTCATTGCTAGTTTATTGTGTATCCTGTGTTATGTGTGTGTGTGTGTGTAAACTCTTTGAGAAATAGGATTGAAATGACAAATCATACCCTGTTTTGTATGTTAGCTTTATGCTTATTAAACACCCTGGTATAGTTGGAGAAAAAAAAAGTCTACAAAAACTAAAACATGCATCTGTATACTGGGCAGTCCTTGGAAGGGGTTTTAGAACCCAATACAAGATAAGAAGGGCACCTGTGAGGCTGAGGCTAAAGGTAGAGGGTATTAAAGCCCTGGCCTGCAGTGCTGGCATCCTGTATGGGTGCAGGATTGAGTCCTGGATGCTCCACTTCCAATCCAGCTTCCTGCTCGTGGCCTGGGGAGGCAGTAGAGGATGGCCCAAGTCCTTGGGCCTCTGTATACACTTGGGAGACCTGGAAGAAGCTCCTAGCTCCTGGCTTCAGATTGGCTCAGCTCTGGCCGTAGCAGCCATTTGGGGAGTGAACCAGCAGATAGAAGACTTCTCTCTCTGCCTCAGCAACCTGTAACTCTGCCTTTCAAATAAATAAATAAATCTTGAAAAAAAAAAAGACGAAAAAGAAACTTTCTTTCACAGTGATCAGTCTTTTAAGCACACTTTGGGGGAAAGCAAAAACAGAAGAGCTGCTAACAGTCAGAGGGCCCGGACAAAACCCATCAAAAGGCCACATTTGTAATCTTACCTGTCCTGTCTGGCTTGCTAGAGGTGTGACATGGATCCCTAACTTCTTTCTGTTTTCATGGTAAACTGAGAACTCAGCAGGGTGGAGACACTACTTCCTCACTGTTGTCATGATAAAACTAGAAGCTCCAAAGGAGTGGAATAGGCATTTTGATCTTGCTAAAGATAAATTTTGGGGGCCAGCAAGCATTTTGCACCCACTTAGAGGGATTCTCTTTTTCCTCATTCCAACTGGAACCAACATAACTGTCTATTAGCCCGTCTGACAGACACATCGCTACAGTAAATCTCTGAAAACATGGAAGCTGCTTTGGAACTGTGTAAGAGGTAAGAGGCCGAAGAGTTTTGAAGAGAGTGCTAGAAAAAGCCAAGATTGCTGTGAATGGAGCATTAGAGTGAAGTAGCACCTTGACAGTAGGGACTCCATTTTGGAGCACTTGGGACTCCATTCTGGGAAAGCACCCCCCCCCCCCACCGTGAGACTCTGGTCTGAAACTATGATCTCAAATAGTCGGACAATAGCAGTGCACTACATCACCCTTGGCAGAGCACAGAAACCCCCTAGCATGATCGCTCAAGCTTGAAAGTAGAAAGGTTGCACCTGGGTTGATAATAAAGATGTGATTTGTCTATGTCTTACACATAATTAAAACTAATAATTGGATTAATGTCAAGGTCATAATTGATACTTGTTAAGATTGTAACTGGTATTGTCAAGATTATAATAGATATTAATTTCACTTAGGTCTTAGGTTATCTTGACCCCAGTAACTATGTACTCTCTTTTGCTCTTAGCAACCATGTATTCCCCGTCCTGATTTTGCAGTTTTTGCCTTTATAAACCCTGTAGCTTTGGGCCTCGGGGTCGAGAGTTCTTTGGGGCATGAGCCCACTCTCAGCCGCCGGCAATGGCAATAAAGGACTTTAAAACTTTTTCAGTGTGTGGCGCTCCTCTGTCAGTATTCGCTCAGGCACAGCAAGAGCCGTTCTGGCAAGGACTCTTCTAGGACTCAGAGGAAGAGGAGACCTATTGAGAAAGCTCCAATCTTCTTCGAGATTACTTAAATGGCTGCGATCACAGTACTGGTAGAAATAGTGAAGTAAAGGATTTTCTGATATGGCTTTAGATGGAAATGAGGAGCGAAATACTGAAACTAGAGGAAAAGATATGCTTGCTATTAACTGGCAAATAACTTGACTGAATCGTGCCCATATGCTAGGACTTCGTGGAAGGCAGAGCTTAAAAGCAATGGAATAGGGGCTGGCACTGTGGTGTAGCTGGTTAAGCCACCACCTGCAGTGCCAGCATCCCATGTGAGTGCTGGTTTGAGTCCCAGCTGTTCAGTTTCAATCCAGCTCTCTGCTGTGGCCTGGGAAAGCAGTGGAAGATGGCCCAAGTCCTTGGGCCCCTGTGCCCATGTGGGAGACCCAGAAGAAGCTCCTGGCTCCTGGCTTTGGATCAGCTCAGCTCCACCCATTGCAGCCCTTTGGGGAGTGGACCAGCGGATGGAAGACCTCTCTGTTTCTACCTCTCTCTGTAATTCTTTCAAATGAATAAAATAAATCTTAAAATAAAAAACAAGAAGAAAAAGAAGGGTAAGGTGTCCCAATTTGGAAACTGGCTTCAGAGCAGATGGAAGAGGGCATCCATATGGGTAGGAAGAGGTCTCATTAAAAAGGTCCAAATGAGGTGAAAGAACATTTGTGGAAGAGGGAGCCTACACAATGGGCTAGAGAACAAGTACATTCAGGAGGGCACTACCTTGCTTGCACATAAAGTGCAGAGCTAGGGGATATCAGAGCCTTCACTGGTTGAGGAAAACTTCCATGTGGTACAACAGTCAATGGAGGATACTGCAACAGAGCAAGATTAGGAATGCATCTATACACTGGGAGGAGAGAATGGCTGTGGTCCTATGTGAGGCTGGAATCTGAAGTGGTACAAAGGGCATCCACCTGGATGTAGGAGCTTCTACATGAGGAGACTGGTTATTTACAGAGGGTTTCAACACTGTGTAAAAGATATTAAAGACAATCAGAGCCAGGGTACACACTGACAGAGAAGAGTTACAAATGTGGAAAAGAAAAAAATCTAGAATAAACTAGAGGGGCATCAGATAGGAACTCAAGATATAAGCCTGCAGTTATGAGTGCTAATGGGTAACATAGATGTAGCCATAGGTACATGTGGACATATCACAGGGATCTCCAAAAAGGTTATGGAAAATGTTTATTATGAAAAAACTAAACATGGATTTCTTTATTTATCTCAGTTTTCTCTATTTTAAAATTTTATTTGAGGTATACAAGTTTCATGTATTTCCTCTATACAGATTCAGGAACATAGTGATACTTCCTACCCTACCCTCCCTCCTGCCCATGCTCCCCTCCTTCCTCTCCTATTCCCATTCTTATTTTTACAAATCTCTATTTTTAGTTAACTTTATACTCATAAGATTTCAAAACAAATTTTGCAATGGTTAGAAAGATAGCTCTTGAGACATTTGCATCCCATACCAGTGTTCCTGCCTTTGAGTCCCACCTCCATTTCTGATAAAGTCTGTTGCTAAGGCACATGCTGGGAGGCAGCAGATGATGGTTCAAGTTCTGGAGAGTCCTGGTTGGGGCACCGGATTCTGTCCCGGTTGTTCCTCTTCCAGTCCAGCTCTCTGCTGTGGCCTGGGAAGGCAGTGGAGGATGGGCCCTGCACCCACATGGGAGACCAGGAGGAAGCACCTGACTCCTGGCTTTGGATTGGTGTAGCACGCCGGCAGTAGGGCCATTTAGGGGGTGAACCAAAGGAAGGAAGACCTTTCTCTCTGTCTCTCTCTTTCACTGTCTAACTCTGCCTGTCAAAAAAAAAATATATATATATAAACATGTGAACAAATTTAATATTACACATAGATCCTTGACTAATTTCATGTACATTTCTAAAATTCAGATAATTGTCTGAATTTTTCCCTTTGGTTCTTCAAATAAGGAAAATAATTGATGATTCTATATTCGTGGTTGCTGCATTTTCAGTCCTGTTTATTATATACTAGTTAAAGCCTTATTTATTGAAAATTTTGCAGTATTCTTAATTTGTTGGAAAGGCAGTGAAAGATAGACCAATAGAGGAAGACAGAGAAAGTTTCCATTTGTTGGTTCATTTGCCAAATGCCCACAATAGCAGGTGCTGGATCAGGGCTGAAGACAGGAGCTGGGAACGCAATCCAGGTTTTCTTGCCTGTGGAGTGGCAGGAATGCAATTACCTGAGACATCATTGCTGCTTCCTGAGGTCTCCAGCTAGAATCAGGAGTCAGAGCAGGATGTGGAATATGGGCTTCTAACCTCCTAGGACAAATACTCATCGCTTAGATCATTTTTATAAGCCAAACATATCTACTTTAATTAACACTTTAATTACAATAATTATTTAAATTAAAAGTAAAGATTAGGATTTTTTAAAATGTAGCCTAATTTTAAAAGGAAAATCTAATTTAAACAACTGCGTTGATGATTTTCTACTCTGATCCTGTTTTGCTTGAAAATAATAACAAATATTTAGTACTGGTGAGTCCGTGGAGAAAAGTCACTCTTACACATCCATTTTATAGCAGCGTATATAAGTGCAACTTTTTTGAACAGTAATTTGGCAAGATATAAAAGCAAAAGTTTTCTTAACTTTGATCCAACCATCCAATTTTTAGAAATGCATTCTTCGAAAACATGAACAAAAGTTCACAAGGATGTTCTTTTTTAAAGATTTATTTATTTATTTGAAAGTCAGAGTTACACAGAGAGAGGAGAGGCAGAAAGAGAGAGCGAGAGAGAGAGAGGTCTTCCATCCTCTGGTTCACTCCCCAGTTGGCCGCAATGGCCAGAGCTGTGCCTATTCGAAGCCAGGAGCCAGGAGCCAGGAGCTAGGAACTTCTTCTGGGTCTCCCACTCAGGTGCAGGGGCCCAAAGACTTTTACCATCTTCTACTGCTTTCCCAGGCCATAGCAGAGAGCTGGATCAGAAGCAGAGCAGCTGGGTCTTGAACTGGTGCCTATATGGGATGCCTGCACTGCAGGTAGAGGCTTTACCTGCTATGCCACAGCACTGGCCCCATAAAGATGTTTATTGTAGTGTCGTGCATAAGAACAGAAACTGGAGAAAAGATATTAGGATTACAACACAGACAGTTGTTAAACAGGCTCTCAAAACATGAGCATAATTGAGAACTCAGAATCAATTTACTATGCACTATACTTCTCTTTGAAGTGGAAAATATAAATATCAAATTTCGCATGAAATGTGGATTGGGGACAACAATTTTATTTAAGTATCAATGGGTAGAACAACTACAACTTTTTTATGAGTCACATGACTATATATTTATAAATATTAAGATATTTTAAGAAGGTATTTATTTTTTAAAAATTATTTATTTATTTGAAAGGCAAATGACAGAGAGAGACAGAAAGAGACAGAGAGAAAGGTATCTTCCATCTGTCAGTTTACTCCCTAAATGCCTACACAGCCCAGGCTGGACTAGGCTGAAGTCAGGTGCCTGGTTCTGCATCTGGGAATCCCAGGTAGGTGCTAGCGGCACAAACACTTAAGGCATCACCTGGTGCTTTTCCAGGTAAACTAACAGGGAGCTGGTTCATAAGTAGAGTAGTTGGGAATCGACCCACTACAATTTGGGATGCAAGCATCACCAATGGTAACTTAAACTGCTGGGCCACGATTAAAGTCCCATATATAATTACATAATAATAGTGATATATTGGTGGTGGAATTGAGGTTAGGTTAGAGATTGTTTTTATTCTGATTTATGAATGAGTGTTTGATTTTTTTACAGTATGTATCCCTATAATTCATTGTGTTAAATGCTTTTGTCAACATGTGATTGAAACCATCTCCTCAATCTCTATTTTCTCGAACTTCACCCTGTCCCATTTTTAGTCATGGTCATGGCCTCTTTCACTCTTTACAAAGAAATTGAAATTAAGAAGTCACTCTCGCCGGCACCGCGGCTCACTAGGCTAATCCTCCACCTTGTGGCGCCAGCACACTGGGTTCTAGTCCCGGTCAGGGCGCCGAATGCTGTCCCGGTTGCCCCTCTTCCAGGCCAGCTCTCTGCTGTGGCCAGGGAGTGCAGTGGAGGATGGCCCAAGAGCTTGGGCCCTGCACCCCATGGGAGACCAGGAGAATCACCTGGCTCCTGCCATCGGATCAGCATGGTGCGCTGGCCGCAGTGGCCATTGGAGGGTGAACCAATGGCAAAGGAAGACCTTTCTCTCTGTCTCTCTCTCTTTCACTGTCCACTCTGCCTGTCAAAAAAAAAAAAAAAAAAAAGGAAGTCACTCTCCACTTTCCTTCATCAAACACAAATATATGTTTCAGTACTTCCATTTGTTTGCTAGGGCTTCAGTAACAAAGTATGACAGTAGCACAAACAAATGAATTTCTTGAGCCACAGTTTTGGAAACTAGAAGTCAACATCAAAGTATTGGTGGGGTTGGTTTCTTCCGAGAACTGTGGGGCAAGGGTCTATTCCAAATCTCTCTCCTTGACCTGCAGATCATTATCTTCTCCCTCTATCTTTTCATATCATCTTTCTTCCCTGTGTAGCTCTCTGTCAAAATGTTCCATTTTTATAAGGGCACCAGACGTATTTGATTAGGGTCCACCTTAATGACCTATCTTCAACTTGAATACCTCTGTAAAGACCTTATCTCTAATAAGGGCAAACTCTGAGCCATTGTCAGTTAGAACTGCGGTATATAAATTTTGGAAGAAAAAATCAATCATATAATACTATTTCCCCCTTTCTTTTATTACCATAAAGTCCATGTTGCTCCTACCACCTAAGTGTGATAATCTTATGATGCTCTGGGTGCATCCTTTCCTCTTTAGTTGGCTCCTCCACTGATTATGTCTTCTCTTTCCTGTATTTTTAATGTGTCCCTTTTGATTGGAGTCTTTCCATTTTTATTTTATTCTAGATCCAGGATCTAGAAAGGAATGGAAGGAAACCTTTTTTGCTTTACATTTTTGTAGAAATATATTGCTTTTTTCCCATGTCTATTGCCACAAATCTGGTCCAATTAATCTGGTAACATGCACAATCAAAATAATATTTTTTTTCCTTCATACTATTTGTTGAACTCTTTACTTAGTGTAGGGTTAATATTATGTGTATAAAGTTAACTGAAAATAGATCCTTGTAAAAAATAAGAATGAGACTAGGAGAGGGAGGAGGAAGAAGGATGGGCGCCTGAGTAGCAGGGAGGGTAGGGTGGGAAGTATCACTATGTTCCTGAATCTGCATAGAGGAAATACATGAAATTGGTATACCTTAAATAAAATAAAAAAAGAGTTTCCTAACTGGTCTGTGGTTCATGCTGTCTTGTCAATCCTCAAATCAAGTCTCTATGGGGCTTTCAGAGTGATTTTTCAAAGACTGAAATTTTGTCCTGACTCTCCACTGTTTATAATCCTGAAATGCCTTCCTGCTGCCTTGACAGTAGAATTTGAACGCCTTAATTTGGCTTCTAAGACCCCAAGTTATTTTGCTCTTGCCCACCTTTGTAGATTTATTTTTCATGACTTTATTCACCTTAAATTCTACATTCAATGAAAGTAAAATTTCTTTGAGGTACTTGGTCATGTCTGTTTCTGTCTCCTTCTAAGGCCTTTGAACATGCTGTTTTATCTGTTTGGAACATGATGGAAAGATTCCATAATACTTTTCACCTAACTAACTCCTTTTCATCTCTAGGATATAAGTTTCACCATTAACTTCCTCTGAGAAACATTTCCTCACTTCACAAACTTAATTTGGTTTCATTTGTTATATTCTGTTATATTATTTTACACTTCTTAATGGGGTATATCACAGTTGAAAGCAAGTATTTATTGGATGCGTTCTTACTGCCTCATGTCTAAGCCATATAAGCTCAAGAGAAGTGTCTAGCTTCATCATCCTATGCTCTTGTCCCTAGTCTGTTATCTTTAGAAGTGATAATCAAAAAATAACACATATAATTTCTTTCCATGCCTAGCAAAGGACAATATTTGGTTGAGAATAGATGTTTAATAAATAGATATTAAATGAATAGTGAAATAAGTGATGATGAGAGAGATGCAATAGGCATAGAAATCTGGACAATGTAATTTGTGATTGAATAAATAGAGGAAAATGAGTCCTGAACTTCAAAAACGTTACCTGTCTTATTCATTTCAAACAGTATTTCTCAGGTTGCTTTTGATCTTCTGACTTTGTTCATGGGAAATTTACTATTCAGAAATGTCCAAATTTTGTATAACCAAATTTATAACTTATTTCTACAATGGTTTAGGAATTCAGAAAATAATAAATTTCAAAATCTTCCACAGAGTGGTCAATAATCTATATGCTGATGTTAGTGAGGATTCCTAAAGAAAGAGAAATCTTATCTCTTAATTTTATAATCCAGTTGATATAGGCTCTATTTTCTCTCAAGCTGGTAATTAATTAAGCATTGGAAAATAGGGGACATGTCCATCATTATAATTATTATCCTCAATGTGATTTTGCTTCTAACTTTACAAAGAAGAGATAAGAGGCATACACACTCTGGTGCAGTGGTTAAGACCACTCCTGGGATGCCTGCATCCCTATACTGGGGTGCCTTACTTTGAGTCCCTGCTCCCTTTCCAATTCCAGCTTCCAGGTAATGTGCACCCTGGGAAGCAGTGGTGATGGCCACCTTTGTGGGAGACCCAAATTCCATCCAACTCCTAGTTTTGGCCTGGCCCCAAATCTGCTGTGGTGAGCACTTGGGAAGTGATCCAGTGTGAAAGACTCATTCTCTTCATTCTCTCTTTCTCTCTATCTCTCCTTGCTCTCACTCTCTTTCTGTCTCTATGCCTTTCAAATTAATAAGAATTAAAAATAAATTAATGACATAAAAAGACTGCACGGACATGGTTAAATCCCTAGAACTATTGGATTTTTAGGGATAATCTAAATGATATCATTGCTTGCAAATGTGTCTTGAACTCGATGGAGCTAATGTTGAAAATCGGAGTTTTTATTTATTTTTTTTACCTTTTAACTCCATTTTTCATGAACTGTTTGAAGTCCACTAGTAATTAATTTTCTTTTTTTTTACATTTTAAATGTGGGTACTAGAAAATTTAAGATTATATTTATGTCTCAAAATATTTCTATTGGGCATACCTGCTGTAAACATGCCCATGACCAATAACTGTAAACCTTACATATTATCAATTTCATGCATTACTGTCTCTGGAAACCACTTCCTTTCTTTCAACTTACTCCCTCTAGTTTAATAGCAGAAAACTAATCCATTGATTCTTTTCTTTTATATTCTTTGATGTTTTCCTTCCTCCTTTTCCAATTTAAATTCCACATTCAATGTTACAAATAGTTTGTTCAATATAAGCTACAACTTTAGTTAGAAAAACACACAATCACACAACTTTCTACCTGTATTCCCTTGCACCATGCCATTGCACGTGTCTGGAGAAAAACACAAAACTACTAAATGGGGCCGGCGCTGCAGCTCACTAGGCTAATTCTCCACCTGCAGCGCCAGCACCCAGGGTTCTAGTCCCAGTTGGGGCGCAGGATTTTGTCCTGGTTGCTCCTCTTCCAGGCCAACTCTCTGTGGTGACCTGGGAAGGCAGTGGAGGATGGCCCAGGTGCTTGGGCCCTGCACCCGCATGGGAGACCAGGAGAAGCACTGGCTCCTGGCTTTGGATCAGTGCAGCAGCGGCCTCAACGCGCCAGCCGTAGCAGCCACTTGGGGAGTGAACCAATGGAAAAAAGGAAAACCTTTCTCTCTCTCTCTCTCACTGTCTAACTCTGTCTGTCAAAACAAAACAAAACAAAACAACTCCATGAAATGGTTTCATTTTAGCTATATAAATATACTCCCCTAATCTAGTAGTTTGCAAGATTTAAGTGTACAGCTTAATTTCCTGGAGGGCTCATTAAAACACAAATTCTCTTCCCTTTCCTGTGTATTAGTTTTTTGGTAAGTTGGTGATGACGTTTCTAACATGCGCTCAGGAAATGCTGACCGTTGGTGATGGAACACTTTGAGAATCAATGCCCTAACAGGTCCCTAATGCTATCTAACAAACTTAGTATATTTCCCTCATGTGTTTATTCTCCTAGAAAAATAATTTGTCTTTCTTGTCTCTTTTTTCTCTTCAAAACTTCAACCAACACACTCATCCTCCATCTAGATAACATATTTGCTCCCTGCTTCACTGAGAAATTAAAAATAATAAATCAGAAGATAACATTCACTCACAATTACCACGGCATCTTACTTGTACCCATATACTTCTCGTCCAGCCTGTTTCTATAAATGAATTATCTCTACTACCACCTAAAACTAATTATTTTGCTTGTGCACCAATATGGTAATATTCAACATTCTAAAGGAGTTGGTTGTTTCCATGGGGCCAGCAGTGTGCTGCAGTAGTTTAAACCAACACTTGTCAAGCTAATATCCCATATCTTAATCACATACAAAAATACCTGATTCATATCTGATGCTCAGTAAATATCCTTGCATACATAAATTAATTAAAAGAGTTCTTGAGTTAAAATAGCATTCTCAAAATCTCTACAGCCATGTAGAGGGAGATAAAGTCAAGGATCCTCCACATGCAAACATGCAAGCTATCATAAGGGGCATGGAATTGTTTCTAAGTGGGATAGGAAGCTATTAAACATATTTGACATGTAATTAATATGATTTCCTTTATATTAAATGTCTCCTACTGTCAGCTTTGTGAAAATTAGACTGTAGGATGACAAAGCTGAAGCAAAGACCAGTTAAGAGTCCATTCCAATGATCCAGATGAGAAAAGGTGACAATTTGGGTTATGAAAGTGATTTCAGTGAATTTGGAACAAAGTGGACAAATCTGGCAATTGTTGAGGTTGCCAAGATGAAATAAATTGTTTGTAATGTTTTAAAAGTTTAAGTTGTGAGGTGTTGAGTTATATTCCCCATTTACATTATTAAGAACTTTAAGAACTTGTTATAATAGAAACATTGGAATATATTTTTCTCTTCTGAAGTTTACCATTAAGGCTAAACCAAAGTCATGATTTTAGAGTACCAAATCTTTATATTCTACTTTCTCAAAAAATCTTAAATTTTAAAAGAAAATTGTATGAAGCTTGAAAAAAATGTTGAATGAACAGCACAAGGATTTTTGGCTTTCATAATTCAAAATTCCTCTCAGTTGGGCCTCATAATAATGGAGTTTTGAAACTATTTGGTTGATATTATTCTTGTTCCAATGCACATGCTTTATTTACATAAATTTCTCCTTTTTATTTGACTACAGAACAAAGACTCTATTCGTTCTCAAATTTGGATGAAGTCCAATCTCTGATTTTGTTCTGAAGTTGCTCTGAGAATGTTTGAAACTTTCACCTTCACAAGATCCTTAGAGCTTTCTCTAAATCCCCTTCCTCACTGTACTGGATCTCAGTGCTATTGCAAATTTTAGAGGAAAATGGAATCAATTGCTATAATTGAGCAGCTTGTACCAGGTAGTATAACAAGTGCTAATTGCATAGCAGACTGTTACTCTAACTTCTAACCTTATATAATTGTCTTTTACTATTATTAGTAGTATTATAGGACTCTAAGTCTCAGTTGGAAAAAATAACAAACAAGACTGCACATTTTAGAATGTTGAATTATGATTTGAATCCAAGTCTAACTTGGTCTATTCTCCTCTGTCACACTGTTTGTTTTAGTAATGGGCACTCGATTAAAATCTTACAAGTCCAAGACATTCCTATAAGCATAATTTCTACACAGTTGGTAAACACATTTATTCACATTAGCAGGAATCACCGTTTTTTGTAGCTTTCTGCCATAATCACTTTCTCTGCAGTTAGCCACCTATGTTAATATTTTAAAACAGTGCCTTTGTTTTTCCTCTCTCAATAATATCCTATTTCTTTGTGGTTCTTTTATCATTAAAATTAAAATTTGACATTGAGGATAAATTTTTTTGTAATGGAAGAGAGAACAAGAATTAACTCACTTATGAGGGTCAAATCTTTTTTGAACTTTGAAGATATTTTTCATAATTCAAATTGATAATAGTGGAAAATATCTTCCTTTGATAAATCTAAATTACATAGTATGTGAATGGATTATCCTAGCATCCTTGCTGGCTATGTTTTCAAAGATGGCTATTGTATTAGCATACTTTCTTAGTATCAGTTTTCAATCTAGCATGCTCCACTAACAGTTAAATTTATAATTATTTCTAAAAGACAGAAGAGCATATTTACAATACCAAATACTGTAGGATCAATCTTATTTTAAATGTATACACGTACTTAAACATCACGGTATACCTCATAAACATGTACAAGTGTTATGTGTAAATTAAAAATAAAATGAAACATAAAAAAGAAAACTACCCAATTCACAACAACTGAGGGAGGAAAGTAAAGGGTGGGAGGGAGGGTAGGGTGGAAAGTATCACTATGTTCCTGAATCTGTATATATGAAGTACATGAAATCGTATACCTTAAATAAAATTTTTAAAAATTCAGATAAGATATGATATATTTATATTGTATTTTATGTCACTTGTCTTAGTAGCAAAAAATAGTCATTATATTGCAGTTCTTTTTCAATTTTTTAGTAACATTGTAATTTAATAGTAGAAATCTGATTGGGATTGGGAATCTTGAGTTTCTTCTAGGGCTCAAATACTTGTACAGAATATCAACTAAATCACCATTTATCTGAATATCAGTTATTTCTAATATATAGTGTAAAACCCAATAGGAAGAACATTGATGTTTCTGAAACAGTTTGAAGAAAAAAAATTCTACAAAATATTTTGCATTATTATTATTGTTATTCATGCCCTTTCACCTCTGGTTTCTTTTTCACTGCAAACCTTATAGTGGTAGCCACAAGCCTTTTTAAAAATATTTGATGATGTGGTGCAATGTTGGATTTCAAGTTGTTAAATATTAGAGCACTTCTGAGAATTGTCACCAATTAACACCTCTTTTCAGAAAGAATGCTTTATTAGTTCCTAATCAGTTAAAATGACATCTACCTCTGGAAAAAAAAAAGTTCTAAAAGGCACATATAGCCATATTTCTTCACTTAAATTAGTTTTACCATTTTTTAGTATTCCAATTAACATGTAAGAATGTTAGTATAAAAATGTGCAAGACATCACCCACACTGTTACTTATAATGCAAGTTTCAGTTCACTTTACAAAAAATGTCTTCAAAAATCCATTATATGGAATGGCATGCAGCAGGATTAGGCATAACGAGATTAATGTATTTGATTGGTTCTTATATTTATTTCCTTTTGTAAAGGTGTTTAATCATTAAAGTATTAAATGAGTGTCCAAAAAAGATCAAGATGTAGGGTACACATTTTCAACATCCCTTTATAATATTCTTAGGGAACTTAAATATAGTTGGAAGCATGCATTGTGCTGGAAACTGGGAAAATGACCATCTATATAAACTTTAAGGAATGTTGTCTGTTGTGAAAGACGAGAAGATCAGGAAAGAAGGAGAAAGAGAGTCCGATAAAACTACATTAACACTTCCTAACTTAGAAAAGCGTGCTCTGGTCCCCATGGCCTTTCCTGGGGAAGAGGAACTCTAGTTTCTGTGGTCTGCCTGGAGGGAGATGGGAAAGAAGGGGAAGGAAGGCTGGGAGAAAGTCAGAAAGGTCTTGATGCTGAGGTCCTTTTGTTTTCCTTCAACACAAAGTACTCAGTGTGCCAAGGCACAGTACTTAGTACTCAGAGTACTGTGTACTCTGAGCTACGACAGACTAACTTACATGAACATTTGAGAAACTAGCTAAATATAAAAAGTTTACAATCACAATACTAGAACAAACTGAAGCCAATATAAAAGCATGTGATTAAGACCAAACTTCACAATTTAAAATGAAATGAAGGCAGAGAATGAAAATGAAATTGAATGTTGTGATTCTAAAGTAAATTAAAATCATCTTATTTCAAAAATTAAAGAAAGGAAGGACGGGGATTAAAGGAGGGAAAGAGGGAGGGAAGGAAGTATGGCTATCATCTTAGAGTTGTATTGATGAAATATATGAATTCTGTTCTGTTAAATTAATAAATTTTTTAAAGAACATAGAATAATAAATAGAATAATCTCAAGAATTTAAAAAATATCATAGTAGAAAAAATCAAAAGTATGGAAAAAATATGGGGATATTGGAGGCAGACCAAGATTATCCATAATAAAAGCAATAGGAGTATGAAAGTGAGGATAGAGTGAGTGGGATAATCAACAGTATGAAAAGAGAATACTTTCTCAGAGCAGAGAAAGAAGCCTTAAGCCTGTAGGAAAAAAACTCTTAATTATCAGATAAAATTAATGAAAACCTGGTAAGATATACACTACTCTAAAAATTAACTTTAATGTTAAAGAAAAAAAATCCTTTAATTATACAATGGAGAAAACAACACACTTTCTACATTCTTCCCAAAAGCTATGTTGTATTCTTCTTCTTTATCTCATTAAGTGTAAGGAAGCAAGGAAACAAGCCGAACTTTAAGATGAGGAAATTAGGTTGAAGAACTCTATAACCAGTAAAAGCATTGAAAAAACAAATATTTTGACACTTAAAGACATAACATTGGTCCCCATATAATCATAGACATTTTCTTTCAAAGAATTTCTGGAAAAAATATAATAGGCACACAGTTATCTTTCTCCTCCACCTCTGTACTCACTGAAACTATTAGAACATAACCAAAGGAACAAATCTTTATTAGTTTTCCAAAATATGGAAAGGAGCTTTATTATTAAGACAAGATAGGTTTAAACTTCAGTGACATACAACTCTCATATTCTACTCTCTTAATATGTCACTGTTTTATTTCTTGTTATTGCTATATATCTAATATATATTGGACATAATTGGGCATCCAAGCAGGCAGGGCCTCTACGATCTATCCTATCTCTGGTCATTGAAGCAGGAAAAAGTTCTGAAAATGTTACAGCTGCTATTATGCGCTTTGTGGCAGAAGCAAAGCACATCACTTCTCCTCACAGCCAATTGCACAGAACTAGTTGTATGACCCTGCTTAACTAAAAGTGCATTGAAGAGCATATTGGTTTATAAGCCACAAAGCAAAGAAGAACTGCGGGCATTGGTGAATTATATAATGTCTATCATGCTGGTATTCAACATTTAAAATCAAAGGAATAACTTTGGTATTTGGTGCATACACAATCGGAGGTATGGATTATACTATTTGTAAAGACATGGGCATTACTATATCTCACAATCTTCCATTAAACAGGTATATTGGTATGTTATTATATTTTATTCAACTGTTATTGTATGCCACAAATGGTGCCAGATGATAGGATTACAGCAAGTAAGCAAAACACAGTCTTTCTCATCATGGCACTTCAAAGAGAGAAACAGGGAAAATTAACAACTGAAGCGTGGACTTGGGAAAATGCTGAAGCAAAAAATGATAGAAATTTGGCATTAGATGATAGAGGTTAAAATTTTAGATAACATTCAATAGACATATTCACATTTAAAATCATGTAAATTGAAAGATGAGGTTTAAAAATAATTCAAATAGAATTTGTTGGGTGCAGACAGAATTCAAAGATAACCTGAAGACTTATGGCTTTAAAAGAAACTCAACCTGTCCATAAAAGCACATGTGATATTCTCTGCATATATATGTATAGGTGTATAGATATGTAGGTAGATTGCATATAGATTATCTTTTGATATATGTATACATATTCATATATCTATAAACTATATAGTACAACTATTATATATATAGAATCTATATTCAGAGAAACATGGGTACTGTATCTATCCCATCTGCAAATGTATAGACACATGTGTGAATATATACATATATGTCTACAATTTGTAAGTATAAAAACCTCTGTAGGCCGGTGCCGCGGCTCACTAGGCTAATCCTCCGCCTAGCGGTGCCGGCACACCGGGTTCTAGTCCCGGTTGGGGTGCCGGATTCTGTCCCGGTTGCCCCTCTTCCAGGCCAGCTCTCTGCTGTGGCCAGGGAGTGCAGTGGAGGATGGCCCAGGTGCTTGGGCCCTGCACCCGCATGGGAGACCAGGAGAAGCACCTGGCTCCTGGCTCCTGCCATCAGATCAGCGCGGTGCGCCGGCCACAGCGTGCCAGCCGCGGCAGCAATTGGAGGGTGAACCAACGGCAAAGGAAGACCTTTCTCTCTGTCTCTCTCTCTCGCTGTCCACTCTGCCTGTCCAAAAAAAAAAAAAAAAACCTCTGTAAAATAGAAGGCAATCAATGTCCCTAGAGAACCGACAGCATACTTTGGCAAATGGATAGAAATATCCTGTAAAAATAAGAGATTATGCTTAAAATGTTCTATCACATAAAAATAAGTTAAATCTAAAATGACAGAATGTAAAACACAATAATCTAAGCTTAAAATAACTGGCAACACCAAATATTATCAAGAATATTCTAGAAATAGAAATACATGCATTGCTAGTGGAAGTACAAATTGGTAACAATAAGTTGGTAAAATTTCCACATACTTTATGTGGTTAAATACATACCAATCTTTAGGGTTTTTTGTTTGTTTTTAAGACTTACATTTAAGTCTTAAATCCATTTAGAGTTGATTTGTATATATAAGAGTCAAATTTAACTCTTATTCACATGGATATTCAGTTTCTCCAACATCAAATATTAGAGAGACTAACCATTGCCCATTGAATTTTCTTGACATCTTTGTCATAGATCACTTAACTGTAAATGTGTGATTCTATTTCTCTGTTGTCTATTGTATTCCATTGGCCTGTATGTCTATTTTGTGGCATAGTTGTGCTGCATTGATTAGCATAACATTATACTGGATTTTGAGATCAGTTATTGTGTTGCCTCCAGATTTGTTCTTTGTAGTCATGATTGCATTGAATATTTGGAGTAATTTGTGGTTTTGTATGAATTTTATATCTTTTTCTATTTTTGTAAAAGATGTCATTAGAATTTTTGATAAGTATTGCCTTGAACCTGTAGATTGTTTTGAGTATCATGGACGTTTTCATAATGATAATTCTCTTAATCTATGAACACAGGATACATTTCCATTGATTTTTGTGCTCCTCAATCTCCTGGATCAATGTTTTATGTTTTAATGTGCAGATCCTTCAGTTCATTTCTAAAATCCTACAAAGTATTTATTTTTATGCCATTGTACATTGGATTATTTTCTTGCTTTATTTTTCAGATAGTTTATACTAGAAGAAACCATATAGAAAAATGTTCTTGGCATGGATATTAGCAATTTTTCTTATACAACCCTAAAAGCAAAGGCAACAAAAAAGTAAATAGACAAATAGTATTGCACCAAAATATAAAGCTTTTGCATGGCAATGGAAATAATTAAAAGAGTTAAGAGATAACCCACAGGTTCAAGAAAATATTTAAATACTCTGTATCTGCTGAGAGATTAATGTTCAAAATATATAATCAATTCAAATAACATAATTGTAAGTGAACAAACCAATTTTAAGACAAAAAGACCTGAAAACATTTTTCTCAAAATAATACATAAAATGGTCAACATTTATGTGAAAAATACTCAATATCATTAAGCATTAGTGATATTCAATTTAAAACCACTGTAAGATGTCATCTCACACTTGTTAGAACTGGTAATATCAAAGAGAAAAAATACAACTGGTGTTACCAAAGATGTGGAGAAAAGACAACTGTTGTATACTGTTGGTGGGAACATAATTACTAAAAACATTATGGAAAATATTATAGAGGTTCCTAACAAAAATCTATCATAGTATCTAAAATTCACACTTGTGGATATGTATCTAAAATAAATGAAATCAATGTATCTAAGAGACAGCTCCACTGCCATGTTCATTTTAATATTATTCATAGTAGTCAAGATATAGAATCAATCCAAGTGTCCATCATCACATGAGAGACTCTGATCCACATACATACATACACACACATAAAGAGATACAAAGGTGTACTTTTCAGCCACAAGAAAAAGGAAGGTCAGGCACAGAATTACAAATATTGTATGATCTCATTTATATGTGTAATCTAAAAAACAGAAGCACAAAATAGAATTATGGTTACCAGGTGCTGAGGGTTTGGAAAAAAATGGGGAGATGTTGTTCAAAGGATACATAGTTTTATTTTAGACAGGATGAGTAAATTCTTGAGATGTGTTATACAACATAGTGCAGTGTATATTTGAAAATTGTCACTGGAGTAGATTTTAAATATCCTCATCAAAATTTTAAAAGAAAGATAATTATATGAGGTGATGGGTGAATATGTTAATTAGCTTGATTTAAGCTTTCCATTATACATACATAGATCAAAATACTCTGGTGTAGTCTATAAATAAATACACAATTTTAATTTACCAATTGAAATAAATTAAAGATATAAACAAATTTTACATGGAAGTTGGTAGTAACTTTATCCACAAGAGCTCTACATATAAATAACAAGAGAATTTAAAAGCAAATTTGGTGATATCTATAGAATGGAATCTCTGTAAACATTTTAAATTAACGAATTGCTGCTATATGAGCCAACATTGGTAAACTTCAAAAAATGTTGTGCAGAAATGTACCTGAAAAAAAAAATAAAAAGATGGATACTGGAAGGCAGGACTTTAACCACATGATCAAGGTAAAGTCACCACTAATGAAACATGCTAATATCATGTATGTTCTGATAGGATGCCATTCTCTATGACAATGAATAAACTGAATTTACTCATGAAGACTTTTAAGACAAATTCAAATTTAGGACTAGTCTAAGATAAATAGCCAATGATTTTCAAATGTTTGAAGGTTTTTAGTCAATTAGCGCTGCTATGACAAAATATAGAGTGGTTGTCTCTTGCTGTATATGAGAGAGTGAGAGAAGAAAATGTCATCTCTTCTATGGGCACTAATCGCATCATGTGATACACAACTTCATGACGTCACCTAAGCATAAATTACCTTCCAAAAGTTCCTCCTGCAACTAGCCTAAAGTCCAGGATTAGGGCTTTAACAAATGAATCTACTGGGCAGGGGAGGGCAGGGAGCATTCAGCCCATACTAAAGGTCATGAAAGACCAGGGAGGTATTGAGGGACTGTTGTAGATGGAAGAAATTTAGGAATTGCAACAATTAGATGCAATGTGAAATCTTGGGTTGGATCACATACTAGAAAAATCACATTCATGACAATTGGCTAACTGAATTAGTTCCCTAGCTAACTTAGTAGCATCATTTTAATGTTAGTTTACTAGTTTTGATAAATGTATTATGGTTATATAAAATGGTAACATTTGGAGAAACTTACTGAAAGGTTTAAAGGAACTCCTTTTGGTGTTTTGCAGCTTAAAATTATTTTGCAAAGTTAGAGGAAAAAATGTAATTACATACTCTGGAGATGAAAAAATTTTTAAGTGACATAGTGGTAATAGCTACACAGCTTTGTGATGTGCCTCACTATTATTTAGGAAATTCTCATTTCAATAAATTATGAATATGTATGTATATATGTGTATATCAGAAGGGAAAATAATGCATGATCATATGTTTCAGTAAATACTCTCCCTATAATATCTGAGAGTATTTCAAAAACTGAGCTAATGACATCCTGGATAATGACCAGTTACACCAATTCAAAATTAATAGTTTTTCTTTACATTAGGGATAATGATTTAAATTCCATTTATAATAATAACAAAATTTCAGGTACTTAAGAATAATTACTTTAAAAATACAGGAATCATATTATTGTACCTCATAAAATAATACCTGGGTATAAACAAGGCTCATGAAATCAAATTTAAAGAGAGAATCATACTGTTTGCCTAAATGGAAAAACTGAATGTAAGGAAACATTCTCATTCTGTCTGAATTTAATATTAACACTAATTCTATAATTTTTGTACTTGAGTGTTAGATTTTCTATTTATCTGTTTTCATCTGTCTGCAAATGAGTTAGGACCACACCTTCTGTGGGTGCTATCTCACTAAATGTACCTAGTCATCCATATGGCACCAAGTGGCCCAGCCCACTTTTGTTGGTATCCCCTAAGAGATATCTATAGGCTGGAAGCTACATTTTCCTTTGATGATAAATTCCTATAAATGTAACTCAACAAAAAATAAATATTCTTTTGGAATTTGACATGATAGAAAGGCCAAGGCACTGGATTTTTCATTATTCTGGAACCTAGTGTTTTAGAAAAAGATGCTTAGTGTTACTCCTTTGTGTTTAGTTTTCACATTAAAAAATCCTGGTAAGAATACTGAATATTAGATCCACTCTCAACAAATTTTTGAATGTGCAATGCATTATTGTGAACTATAGACACAGTGTTTTCCATTAAAGAAATTTGGGAAGAGGTCTACCACAGCTGACAGCAGTGCATCTCAACTGGGATGATCTCTGATCCTTGTATCACGTATAGGAGGTGAAATAATAAAAGTGACAGAGCAACAAGAAAACTAATGTTTATTTCATGCCTGCTGTCTGACAAGTTTGGGGTTAGTCATTTAAATCATACTGTCATAATAATTAAGGTGTTTGTTTTATTTAATTTTTGTAATAATTAATTTTCTTAATGTTGCTTCAAACTTGCAATATTTCTATAGCCTATATACCTATAGGTTGTTTACACAACTGACTCCAATATGAAAAATGGTTAAATTTCAGATGTCTTATTCACTTGTCAAGTGCCATAATTCTTTCAGAAGATGTGAACACTGGAATCGGCAGCAATGTTGCCAACGATCTTGATTAGATGGACAATTTTCCCCCTGGGTTTATGCTCTAGGTATTGCTTTGTAAATCACAGAAGCAAACATCTGGCCAAATTCACTAACAAACATAACTCTCTAATATGAAATGCTGGAGTATTCGATAAGTCTGGAGCGGGATTGTTTAGCTCAGGTGTCTAATCAAAATGTCAGTAGTTTTCAATTATGTAGCAGTAGTTCTTCCTTATTTACTAGCATCATTGAAATTAACATCATCTTTATATGAAGTTTATTTTTATAATCATAATGTAAAATAAACTTAAGTAAACTCATGGTAGCAAAATAAAAAGAGGAAAATACAAATTTAAAAGGATGGTACTGTGCAGAGTTAACTACTTTTGATGTTTGATCCTACTCATTTCCATTATGCATGTGCATACAAATGTATGTGCATGTGCATACCTATAATTAAATGCAAATGAAAATTATATATAAACGAATATAGTTGTGTTTGTACTGTACAGATGATTGTGATTCTTTTTAACTTCCATATTCTGTAATATTTTGGGTTTTTATTGATTTAATTTAATATATATATTTTGAAAGGCAGAGAGACAGAGACAGAATGGAGATCATTCATCTGTTGGTTCATTCCCCTAACGCCTGCAAAACCTATCTGGGCCAACCTGAAGCCAGGAGGTGGGAACTCATTGCAGGTTTGCCAGAGTGGGATTCAGAGCCTCAAATACTTGAGCCATCAGCTGCTGCCCCCAAAGCCTGCATTTGTAGAAAAATAAAACCAGGGGGCAGAACCAGGCCTCAAATCAAGATTCTATGAGGGAAATGGGCATTTTAGCTGGTGTCATAGCTGCTGCACCAAATATCCATCCATGCCATGTTTTACTTAATATTATAATTTTATTCATATTGTCATAGTACTAAAATCATCAGAATACCATTTCATAGGTCATGCTATCCAACTATTTATTTATATTTATATTTTTTATTTTAGATTTAAATTAGTTTTTAACAGATTCACTGGGGTTTGTAGATATAATTTTGTTTATTTTTATTTTTATTTTATTTATGTGAAAGACATTTACAGAGAGAGGTAGAGACAGGGAGAGAGATCTACCATCCGCTGGATCACTCTTCAGATGGCTGTAATGGCCGGAGCTGTGCCGATCCAAAGCCAGAAGCTTCCTCTGGGTCTCCCACGTGGATACAGGGGCCCAAGGACTTTGGCCATCTTCTGTATCCCAAGCCATAGCAGAGAGCTGGATCAGAAGAGGAGTAGCCGGGATTTGAACCGGCACCCATATGGGATGCCGGCGCCTCAGGCCCGGGCTTTAACCCACTGCGCCACAGCGCCAGCCCTTGTAGATATAATTTTGTTTGCTTGTTTCTAAAGATTTTATTTATCTACTTGAGAGGCAGAGTTATACACAGAGAGAGGGAGAGAGAGAGAGAAAGGTCTTCCATCCTCTGATTCCCTCCCCAAATGACCACCATGAAGGGAGCTGGGCTGAACTGAAGCCAAGAGCCAGGAGCTTCCATTGGGTCTTCCATGTGGGTGCAGAGGCCCCAGCACTCAGGCCATCTTCCACAGCCTTCCAAGGCCATAGCAGAGAGCTGGATTGGAAAAGGAGCTGGTGAGACAGGGACTGGCACCCATATGGGATGCCAACACTGTAGGTGGAGGATTAGCCTACTACGCCACAGTGCTGGCCCCTAGATACAGTTCTAGGAAGAGAATGATATTCCCTTTATCCCTCCCTCCCTCTCTCTCCTTTCTACCCTCCTTTCTTATCCCCTTTTTTGTCATTTTTCAGTTTTTGAGATAGCATATTTTAAATTCACTTTATAGTAAAAAGGCAATAGTTCACTGAAGAATTTGATGTGTAAAAAACAAAAAGGCCCTAGTTTACTTGGAATGTAGACAATGTCTCTAAACAATAATTGAATGGGAAAATGGCCACTTCACCTCTATACAATAAATTTTAAAGTAATCACAGATCACTAAAACTTTAGTAGTGTAACATTGTTACCATTAGTTTGACAGTTATAAAGCAGAGTTTTACAAAACTATATTTGCAACAGTACTGATCAACACATACTTTGTTTTCTTCCTCTCTTTTTCATTTGTTTTTTAAATTTTTGCTCCCACATATAAGGGAGAAGATGCTGTGTTTGTCTTTCTGAGACCAGATTATTTCATTCAATATGATGTCCTCTGCTTGTGTCCATTTTACTTCAAATGGTATAATTTCATTGTTTTTTTTTTAGCTGAATAATATTCCGTAGTGTGTATACCACATTTTCTTTATCCATTCGTCTGATGATGTAAACTTTGGTTGATTCCAAATCTGGGCCTTGTGAACAGTGCTGCGATAAACAGGTTGGTTAAAGCATCTCTGATACATTGTGTTCTTTTGGGTATATACCCAGTAGTGGGGTACTTGGAAAGTCTATTTCTAGTTTTTATAGGAAATCTCCACACTGTTTTCCCCAGTGGTTTGCACTAATTTATATTCCCACCACACTGTATAAATGTTCCCCTTTGTCCTCATCCTAACGAGCAGTTTTTACTCTCGTGTTTTGAATTTCCGCCATTCTGAGGAGGTGAGGTGATAACTCATTGTGATTTTGATTTGCATTTCCTTGATGGCTAGTGATGTGGAGCTTTTTTTCACATATTTCTTGAGAGTTTGTATTTCTTCTTTTAAGAACTGTCTATTGAGGTCCTTTGCCCATTTATTAACTGGAATGGCTGTTTTTATTATCAAGGTTTTTAAGTTGCTAATATATTCAGGATATTAATCTTTTGTTGGATAGATAGCTTGCGAATATTTTCCCATTCTGTCTCTTCACTCTATTGATCATTTCCTTTGCGGTGCAAATGCTTCTGGGTTTGATGTAGTCCCATTCGTTTAGCTTTGCTGCTGTTTCCTGTGCTTTGGGTGTCTAGTCCTATAAGTCATACCCTACACCAGTGTCTTGGAGTGTTTCTGCTGATTTCTTTGACCAGCAACGTCATAGTCTGAGGTCTTAAATTTAGATCTTTCCTCCATCTTGAGCTGATTTTTGTATATGGTGAGAGATATGGATCTAATTACATTCTTCTCCATATATACATCCAGTTTTTTAAATTTATTTTTAAGGAATACGAATTTCATAAGCACAATTTCTTCCCACCATATCAGCCCTCCCACCCCTGCACATCCATTTTTTTTTAACTTTTATTTAATAAATATTAATTTCCAAAGGATAGCTTATGGATTACAGTGGCTTTTCCCCCCTATAACCTCCCTCCCACCCGCAACACTCCCATCTCCCGCTCCCTCTCCCACCCATTCACATCAAGATTCATTTTCAATTATCTTTATATACAGAAGATCAGTTTAGCATATATTAAGTAAAGATTTCAACAGTTTGTACCCACACAGAAACACAAAGTGTAAAGTACTGTTTGAGTACTAGTTATAGCATTAATTCACGTTGTATAACACATTAAGGACAGAGATCCTACATGAGGAGTAAGTGCACAGTGACTCCTGTTGTTGACTTAACAATTGACACTCTTGTTTATGGCGTCAGTAATCACCCGAGGCTCATGTCATGAGTTGCCAAGGCTATGGAAGTCTTTTGAGTTCACCAACTCTGATCTTATTCAGACAAGGTCATAGTCAAAGTGGAAGTTCTCTCCTCCCTTCAGAGAAAGGTACGTCCTTCTTTGATGGCCTGTTCTTTCCACTGGGATCCCACAGTCACAGAGATATTTCATTTAGGGTTTTGTTATTGTTGTTGGTTGTTTTTTTTTTTTTTTTTCAGAGTGTCTTGGCTTCCCATGCCTGAAATACTCTCATGGACTTTATAGCCAGATCTGAATGCCTTAAGGGCTGATTATGAGGCCAGAGTGCTGTTTAGGACATCTGCCATTCTATGGGTCTGCTGTGTATCTCGCTTCCCATGTTGGATCAGTCTCTCCTTTTTAATTCTATCAGTTAGTATTAGCAGACACTAGTCTTGTTTATGTGATCCCTTTGACACTTAATCCTATCATTATGATCAATTGTGAACTGAAACTGATCACTTGGACTAGTGAGATGGCATTGGTACATGCCACCTTGATGGGATTGAATTGGAATCCCCTGGCACGTTTCTAACTCTACCGTTTGGGGCAAGTCCAATTGAGCATGTCCCAAACTGTACATCTCCTCACTTATTCCCACTCTTATATTTAACAGGGATCACTTATCAGTTAAATTTAAACACCTAAGAGTAATTGTGTGTTAATTAGAGAGCTCAACCAATAGTATTAAGTAGACTTGATTTGTGGCCTAATATGTGGTCTATCCTAGAAAATGTTCCATGTGCTGATTATAAGAATGTGTATTCTGTGGCATTTGGGTGAAATGGTCTGTAACTGTCTGTCAGGACCATTTTCCCAATAGTGTTTTTCAACCCTGATGTATCTATTGGTTTTCTCTCTGGATGATCTGTGTATTAATGAGAGTTGGGTGTCAAAGTTGCGCACTGTCATTGTATTGGAATCTATTTCTCCTTTTAGATCTAATAGTATTTGCTGTATATATCTTGGTGATATTGTGTTGGGTTTACATATTTAGGATTCATGTATCTTCTTGCTGAAATGAACCTATTATCAAAATATAATGTGCTTTTTTATCTCTATTAATTTTGGTTTAAAGTCTGAGTTATCTGATATCAGGTTAGCTCCTCCTGCTTGTTTTGATTTCCATTTTCCTGGTATATTTTTTTCTAGACCCTCACTTTCAGTCTGTGTGTATTACTGTATGTGAAGTGAGTTTCTGGTAGGCAGCATATTAGGGAATCATGGTTTTTTATCCACTCAATCAACCTAAATCTTTTGGTTGGTGAATTTAATATATTTATAGCCAAGATTACTATTGATAAATAAGAACTAAGACCTGTCATTTTCTTGATTGTATGATGATTCTACCCACTCTGTTAGTGATTTTAGTGATGTAATATGTTTTCACATTTACTTCTAATCCACTCTGCGCTTCAGAAATTCATATAAAGATGGTCTGGTGCTGGTGAAGTCTCTCAGGTTTTGCTTATCTGGAAAATAGTTTATTTCTCCTGCTCTTTTAAAGGCTAGCTTTGCTGGATGTAACATTTTTGGTTTGAACTTTTTTCTTTTAAGATCTCGTGTAGATCAGCCCACTCTCGTCTGGCCTGTAGGGTTTATGCTGAGAAGTCTGATGTTAATCTAATTGATTTTCTTTTATATGTAACATGATACATTTCTCTTACTGTCTGTAGGATTCTCTCCTTCAATGCCTGACAGTTTGATGACAATATGCCTTGGAGAAGACCTTTTAAGGTTGAGTCTGCTTAGGGTTCTTTGAGCTTCTTGTTTAAGGACATCCATGTCTCTTTCAAGACTGGGAAATTTTCAGCTATTATTTCATTTATCAGGTTCTCCATGTCTTTTTCCTTTTCTTTCCCTTCAGGGATACCTACATTATGAATATTTGGTCATTTAATGATATCTTATAGACTTTCTTCATTTGTCAAAATTCTTTTCTCTTTGTTTTTGTCTGATTGATTTATTCTAAAATTGTTATCCTTTACTTCAGAAATTCTTTCATCCAGGTGGTCTATTCTGCTTTTAAAACTCTCAATACTATTTTTTATGCCACTGATTGAAGATTTCATCTCCAAAATTTCTATTTGGTTCTTCTTAATGAGTTCTGTCTCCTTAGTAACATTTTCATTAATGTCACTCATTGATGTCTTCATTTCTTTAATCTATCTGTATTCTGTTGCATCTCATTTAGTTTCCTTACAATCATTATTGTGAACTCTATGTCTCTGATTACATAGATCTCCTTCAATTCAGGATCTATTTTTTTATTTTATTTTATTTTGTTTTATTTAAAAGGCAAAGTTACACACACACGGGGGTGGAGGGGAGGGGATGCTGCACCTGCTAGTTTGTTCTTCAAATGGCCTCAGTGGCCAAGGCTGCACCAGGAGCTTTTTCCAGGTCTCATCTGGTTGCTTCTGCTGCTTTCTCAGTTCCCAAGTAGCTGGATCAGAAGTGGAGCAGCCAGGATACAAATTGGCACCCATATGGGATGCCAGCATTGCACATTGCAGCTTTGCCCGCTAAACCGCAACACCAGCCCACAGATTCAGGCTCTGGCTGGCTTCAGTGGTGTCTCTGTCTTCTCTTCTCTTATCCCACAGAACTTCTTTTTTTTTTTTTTTCACTTCTTTGCTGAAAATTTCTGTCAGTAGTCCTCCCTTTGTTTCTTTCATATCCCAAAGTAGCTTAAGTTAGTGTGCCTATACCCTATCCAACCATCTTGGATCACCCTATTTAATCACTTCTATCTTGTTGAAAAAATTAATTATTTAAAGTTTGACAAAATGTATATTAGACTGATAAATAAATTATATACAAATTTGGACGTTTCTGATTACTCAACTTGTACAGATTCTTGGGGCCAGTGCTGTGGCATAGTAGGCTAAGCCTCTACCTGCAGTGACGACATCCTATACAGGTGCCATTTCATCCAGCTCTCTGCTTATGACCTAGAATGCACTGTCAGATGGCCCAAGCATTTGGGCCTCTGCACCCACATGAGAAACCTGAAAGAAGCTCCTGGCTGCTGGCTTCAGATCGGCCCAGCTCCATCATTGCTGCCATTTGGGGAGTGAACTAGTGGACGGAAGACCTTTCTCTCCCTCTTCTGTTAACTCTACCTCTCAAGTAAAGGAATAAAATCTTTTTAAAAAATTGTAAAAATGCTTACAAGTGGAAATAGTTGATAAAAATATAGACAGTTTCAATTTTCTTCACTATTAGTCGGCTAAGTTGCAGAATAGTATCCAACTAAATAACAGGAATGTGGAGCCTTGTGCCCAGTCTGAGGTTTGAAAAGCCATCACAAGAGCATTAGTCAGCGCAATGATGTGGCTCAAAATTAAACTGCAAAATGTAAAGCTTCCAATGCTTTCCTAACCTCGTTTCAGTTTCTCTTCATAAAGAAACAACACTGTGCATGCAAGTGTTAGTCACTTGCTTTATTGTATTACCATGTGTTCATAAGGAATAATAGGATAAGTTTGAAATGTCATATATTAGATGTCATTTCCATTGTACATCAATATGTATGGAAAAATACATTTTGGACATTTATTTTGTTTGTATCTGATCTCCTAAGCAGACATTAGAATAGAGCTTTGAATATTGCTGTTAAGGTTTCAAGTATGACTGGCCCGCCTGCAGTAAGTCCCAGAAATCTATTAATTTGGAAAAGTGATCTTTGCCTTTTTTCTCCCTCTTGCACTTAAAAAGCACACATGTAGAGAACAGCTTATTGATGAACTTCCAGAAGATCTGAAGAAGGATCTTTGATTGTCCAAATGTCAGTTGCATTCCTATTCCATTGTTCTCTATCTCAGCAATTGTCATGTCAATCTACCAATGGGATCAAGGCAGTGCCCATCCTGCTACTGCCTTACCCCTTAGACTTCACAGCTAAACACATCCATCAGCTTACAAATCCACACACGCTCTGGTGCCTGCCATGTAACATAAAATTCCTCTTGTGATTCTGAGTCCACAGTTACAACTCCATTTCTTAAATATATATGTATTAATTATATAACATATAAATATATGTATTTGTGTATTTATTAAATATGTTTAAAATAAAATACACAATATAAAATACATATTATATATTAAAATAGATTGAGTATATTCAATATAGATTTATACTGAAGCCAAGAGTCGTGAACATTATCCAGATCTCTCATGTGGGTGATAAGAACCAGGTTCTTGAGCCACTATCTGCTGCCTTCCCAGGTGCAACAGCAAAGAACTAGATTGGAAGCAGAGCAGCTGGGATCCAAAGCATCACTCCAATAAAGGATCGCAAGTGTTGCAACACAATGCCAGCCCCAATACTCCATTTCTTGACTGTCTTTCAGAATAAACTTTATAAGAGTCATCTGCTCTAATTGCCACAAAATCCTTACCTCTGCTATTTTCCTTAAAGGATCACTATCAGAATTCTAGCTGATTACTTGCATCTTGCTGCCATACTCCAACATTCTTTTCTCTGTTTTCAAGCTACTCAAAACTATCAGAAACACTTCACTTAGATGATATTTCCAAACTAAGCTTCATTTTTTTTTCTTCTGACACAACCTCCATGTCTGATTTTCTATGTGCCATATGAAATTGTATTTTTTTGCTAAGGCTTCCACACAATGTAGCACAAACTGTGGCTTAAATGACAGAAATTTGTTTTCTCACAGTTCTAGAAGGCTGAAGGCCAAGGACAAGGTGTTGAAAGGTTTAGTTCCTTTAGTGACCCTTTTCCTTGTTACATCCTCACACAACATTTCTTCTGTAAGTCTGCATAATTGGGGTCTCTCTGTATCACAAATCTCTCCTCATATAAGAATGGAAGGCAAATTAGTTTAGGCCCACTCATATATGAGCTCATTTTAAACTATATTTTTAAAATAACTATCTCCAAATACAGTAACATTCTGAGGTACTGAGATTAGAGCTGCAACATATGAATGTCGAGGGTACATTTGAAGGTACTTTGAAAATTTAGTTGAAAGATGGAATTAAAATGTAAGTTTATTTTGGGGAAATTTCTTCAAAATGTGTGCATAGTTTTTTTGCAATATACATTTTCCATGAACTTTTAGATCTCTTATAATTCAGTATACAACCTGAATGCATTTTTCTCAGTCCTCTTTGCTGATTGCTCTTCATCTTTAAAACTTATAATTGGCACAGTTCCAGACTCCAGCCTTAGATATGCCCTTTTATCCAATCACTTTCATTGCTTTAAAAGGCATGTACTGGACATGAAAACCTGAACTATGTGTCCACTCAACACTTCTCTGGCAGCTCCTATTGATTAATTTTTGTCTCGATATCGGTTTTTAATATACATTTCAAAAGTTGCTTAATAAAAGATAATTTAAGGAAAACTCTAATATGCTTACCACATGCCAGGAAGACTTCTAAATAAAACTGTGTGTAATTTTATGGGGAAGTTATGTTTTCTGAATTTACATTTGAGAAAAATGAACTAAAGACTGGATACACAACTGATGAGTTTCACGCTAAATGTGTAAGCATTCAAGATTTGAAGCCAAGCATGCTGATTTCAGAGCCCACACACTGCACAGTGTATCACATCACCTCTTCTAATCAGAACAGATATTTGTTACCTATGCACAGATCATTTCTCTTTCCTTTTAAATTTGTAAAACATTTGAGATGAAAGGAAAGAGAGATCAAGAAGGAGGAGGAGGAAAGGTGGAAAGAGAAAGGAAGAGGAGGAGAAGGAGTAGGAGAGGAGAGAAAAGGACAGAGAACACCAGAGAAAGAGAGATATCATCCACTAATTCACTCCCCAAATATCCATAATGGTCAAGACCGGTCTGAGCTGAAACTGGGGCCTGGGAACTTAATTAAGGCCTCCCACGTGGGTGGTGGGAACGCAATAACTTGAGTCATTACCTGCTGCCTTCCAGAGTCTCCATCAGCAGGAAGCTGGAGTTATGAACCAGAGCTTGGTATTGAACCAAGGTACTCCATTGTGGAATGCAGGTAGCTAAACCAAACTTCCACCCTAGTTTATCCTTTCTCTTACAAAGAAATTTCTTGATGGAGAATTCTTCCCTGAGCTACCTCTATAGCAATGTTAGTTGCACAAATAAAATAACAGGAGAATGAATGTCTTAGAATTCTTTTAGGCTCTCAAATTATACTGTTGAATTGCTTCAAGGAAATTAGTATGGCAAAATTAGTATTTATAACCTATCAGAAGCTGCTGTTTTTCAACTTCCACCAATTTCCTACATGCTTTCTTTTCTATAGAACTTGTAAAATCTTAAACAGAAGAAAATAATAACCAACAGTTTTTGGAGAGCAGTTCAACATACACTACCCCCATTGACTGTGATATGGAATACTGGAATTGAGATCTTCATTTGATACCCACAACCGTTTACCCTGTGATCCCTTTTCATTTTATTTGAAAGCACTTGCACTGGAAACATTGGAGTCACTTTTTCTATCACTCTCCTTCTGTTTTAAGAATTATAGCATCATGTAAATTCTGGCATTCTGGGTGTCAATTAATTCCATACCCGTGTCAATTTCCCTTCCACCTAGAGATAGTTTCAAAATTTCTTCTCTCTTTAGAATTCTTTTCTCCCTCCTACTCACAGGGTAAAGTTCTACTTAACATATTACTGGCTGTATTAATCACTAACTTAGCTTCAGGTCTTTATTTCATGGTTGTCAGCTGAAATTTATTCTGGGCCCCTTGTATAAAGTTTTAATGCATTGTCTACCCTGCTCTTACACCCAACATTCCATATGTCTCTTCCTGGCTCTATTGGTTTCTCCTTGGTAATTATAATTGTCACACATATTATATATTTTTTACTTTACTCTTCTTGTTCACACTTTGTTTTCCCCAGGACTATGTGAACTACCTTAGAGCAATGCTTTCTGTCTCTTTTAGTCACTACTATTCTTCATGACTTCCAAAAGTGTCTGTCACGTAATAAATACTGCACAAATATTGGTTTTATTCAATCTTCCATACATATTCACTAACTCAACAAATACTTATTAAGCAAATATTGTGTTCCAGGCACTGTGCTAGTTACTAGGGATGTAATGGAGAGGAAGACTGACATAATCATTGCACTTCAGCAGGGTATATTTAGGTGTGAAAATTAGGCCGTAAGTGAGAGCTTATAGTATAGTGCATTCAGGCAATTAGATGAGGTGGAGAAAACACAAGCAATTATGCAGGCACATTAGAGTAGTATCTGATCTAGCCGGTGAGGCTAAAAGATACTTCTGAAAACTAAAAAATGAAATCTGAAGTAAGCAGAAGAACTAATCACATATTTCTAGAGCAGATCATGTGAACTAGGAGTCAGCAAAATATTCTCAGCCAAGAGCCAGTGTTTTGGTGTTATGTATAGTGTATGGTCTCTGTCACTTAGCTAACTCTACCCTTGTAGCAAAAGTAGTTACAGGAATCCCATTCAAAATAGCTACAAAAATCGAATATTTAGAAATAAACTGAACCAAATAAATTGAAAACTGGAGAGTAGTGATAAAAGAAATCAGTAAGGACACAAAATGTAGATATTTCTTGCATGTGGATTGGAAGAATTAATATTGTTTAATTGTGTATTCTACCTAAAGCAATATACAGATTCCTTGTAATCCTTGTCAAAATACCAATGATATTCTTTACAGAATTAGAAAAAAGGCCTAAAATTCATATGGAATCACAAAAGCAATGGAGTAGTGAAAGCAATCCTGAGGAAAAATACCAAGCTGGAAGCATCATAATACCTGATTTCAAAACATAGCACAAAAATATAGTAATTAAATCAGCAAGGAGCTGGCATAAAAACTAGTACATTGATCAACTGAACATAACTGAGCCCCCAGAAATTAATCCATGTTAATACATCCAATTGATTTTTGACAAAGGTACCAAGAACGTACAATGGAGAAAGGATAACCTTTTCAATAAATGGTACTTGCAAACTGGATGCAGAAGAATGAAATTAGACCTCCACCTCTCACCATATACAAAAATTGACTCAGGATGTGTCAAAGACTTAAATGTAAAACCTGAAACAGTGAAATTGTTAGAAGAAAACACATGGGGATCACTTCAAGACACTGGTATATGTGATGACTTCTTGCACAAGACCCTAAAAGCGTAAGCCACAGTACCAAAAATCGGCAAATGGAATTCTCTTAAACTCAGAAACTTCTCCACAGAGAAATAAATAACCCACCGGGTGAAGAGACATCCAACAGAATGGGAAAAATATATGCATTCTATTTATCCAGAATGTATCAGCAATTCAAAAAATTCAACAACAAAAGCAGCTAATCCAGTTAAGAAATGAGCAAAGAAACTGAATAGACATTTCTCAAAAGAAGACATACAAATGGCCAACAATTATATAAAGAAGTGCTCATTGTCACTAGCCTTTGGGGAAATGCAAATCAAATCCACAGTCAGGTATTACCTCACCCCTGTCAGAACGGCTAAAATCAAATGACAGAGAGTTACAAAGTCTGGCAAGGATGTAGAGAAAAGAGAAGTCTTATATACTGTTGTTAGGAATGTAAATTAGTGCAGCTGCTGTGGAAAACATTATGGAGATTCCCTAACAACTAGAAATGGAACTGCCATACAACCTGGAAATCCCACTACTGGGTATATACCCCAAAGACCCTCACTCATTGTGTCAAAAAGATACTTGCTGCACTATGTTAATGGCAGCACTGTTCACAATAGCCAGAATACGGAATCAATCAAGGTGACCATCATGAGATGAATGCATAAAGAAAATGTGATACACACACACACACACACACACATACATATATACATACATGGAATATTATTCAGCTATAAAAATGAATGAAATTCCATCATTTGAAGCAAAATGGACACAACTGGAAGACATGATGTTGAATGAAACAAACCAGACACAGATAGGCAAATAACACACATTTTTCCTTATATATGGGAGCCAAAATTAAAAGAGAAAAAAATCTTAATCTAAACACAGAATATTTACTAATAGAAATTGGGTAGGGTGGGAGTGATAAAAAGAGTTTGGTTTTAAAAATGTGGGAAGCAGATTGTGATTCATAAATTTCGACGAAGATAATAATATTAGCTGTTTATAGCGAAAATGGGATGAGGGATAGGTATATGGGAACTTGTCTACTACCTCAGAATTTTTGTTTGGTAAATTTAAAGCAGCTCTGAAATGAAATGTTAAAAATACTAATGGGATAAATGGGCTCTTTGCAAATAAAGTTTTCTTACAAAGACAAGTGACAGGATAAGCTGAATTTTGTTAACTTCTAATATGGACCTACAGATTGCAATATTTTGTAAAGTTAATAAAAACATCTATTCAAATGCATTTTATGTGGAAATTAATAATGGGACAGAGTTAGAATGGCCTTTGGTTGAAACTAGAGTGAGAGTCTGGACTCCAAATGAAGAGAGAGAAATAAATAAGTAAGCTTTCAACTTCCAGCTTCCTCCTCTTTCTTCTTGCCTAGCTTCCTCCTTATCCCTTACATTAATAATTGAGGGCAATGAAGTTATTATAATTACGATAATCAAACAGCAAATTTGATATTCAAAAACAGTAACATAGCATAACTTGTCCAGGAAATTCTCAAAGATATTGCTACAGATAATGTATGTCCTCCTCCCCAGAAATACATATATTGAAGTCCTAACTCCCAATGTGTATTTGAATATAGAGCCTCTAAGGAGGTAATTAAAGGTAAATGATATAAAAACATGTGAAACTTTGACCCAATAGGATTAAGATCCTTATAATAAGAAATAAAGTCTTTCTCCCTTCTTCTTCTCTCTCTCTCTCTCTGTCTCTCTCTCTTTCTCACTCCACCTCCCTCCCTTTTCAGGGACCACAAGAATGCTATTTTAGGGCAGACAGAGAGAGATCTCATCTTGGACCTGTAGCCTCCAGACCTGTGAGAAAATGCATTTTTAAGGCACTCACATTATAATATTTTGTTATGGCAGCTGGAGCAGACTAAGGTAGACATTCATGAAAGGAATGCTGAGCTACAGTTTTTCCTACTTTGATATGCAAGTGAAACTTTCACTTTTATAAATCTTTTTACCTAGCTTCTTCCCAGCCACAAATTCTCTTCAAAGCAGCATTTACTGTCTTTATTTTTCTTGCTGAGTCACTCAATTAATACTAATTGTTTCTGACTACCTAATGATTCCCTGGCTTTGGAGAGGAGCTTGTAAACTCAGCATGTAAAACTCAGCAGATGTAATCTCAGAGATCAGTATTACTCGTTCTCACTTCGTAGGAGATATTATTAGTTACAGAAGTCACCTTTAAACCACTGCCTTTCCAATATGTCATTCTCTTCTAGGCCATGTGATTCTTTGGAGAAGGTGACAGAATGAACAGACAAGGCACATGTGTGACTGCTGACTCCGACTGAGAAACTAACAGAGCTGAAAGCTGAGTAGATGAATGTAGCAGAAGAGCTTGTTAACAGCCCAGAAGTCACACAGAGGATGCTGTGCAAGCTGTCTGCGAGCTGTCAAAGACAGAGTGGTTACATGTGCATAGCATCTTGCTTTTCTTGACATTACAGCTACTATGAATGATGTACATAATAGTACTCTTGGGGAGTTTCTGCTTAGCAGCATGGACCCTCTAAGGGGTGCCTACACTACAACTGAAAAAGCATTCTGCTAGAACTTAGTGAACAGGAATGGGGTTTTCTTTGTGATCTGAAAAGTGCCTTTTAGAAAGTCACTGAACTGCAAAGCCCTCACTGCACAATATTTCTCCACTACGGGGATGGGGTATAGGCTCCAGTTTTGAGAACGCAGATACCTGAATGTACTATCTTTATCTGTACTTGGTAGAGCTGGAGTTGGAGACCCATAGTCCTAGGTAGTGCAACGCTGAAGGCTACAGGGTGATATTTGGAACGAACAGTTATGAACCAAACTCCAGTTGTGACCAAGGAAGGCAGGGCAATAAAGTAGGAACATAGAATACTTGTCATAAAGATGAGAAATTCTGTATTCAAGTTAGATAGTTCTTCTTCAAAAGGTTGTCCTCTTGGGGCTTCAGACTTCTTTCAGCTATCCCAAAGACCATCTCAGGAATCTCTTTTGGAAATTCATTTACATTCTATTGAAATAGTCTCTATGTCAAGCATATGCCATTCCTAACTTGGAATTAGATTATTTTCTGCAGCCAAAAATACTTGGAAATTGCTAGTTTATTGATTAATACTTTAGGACTCCCAAATAATGTACAACTATAAAGTAATAAAAATTACTTCTTAGATGGCAAGAGAATTAGCTATGATAGGTCTTTACAAAGAAACTCCTTGAAAAGGTTGCATGCAAAAACAGTGTAAGTTGGATAGATGCAAATCTTTCTACAGGGCTGGTTTACAATGACAGAGCACTCACTTGGATGAGTGCATTCTGATAGACTTCTTAAGCAATGGGCCATAATCCCTCACAGTAAAAATATATTTCACCTTGGTGGCTTTTTCCAAGTAATAAGTACTGTTGGGAACATCAGAAAAAGTCAATGTTTTTTATTTCATGATAGAGAATTTATACATAATCTAAGTTTAAGAGTATACTGTTGGTGGATTTTAAGAAGAGTGGCTTACTCCACATTACTTTTATGATCTGGTCAGAATGGGCTAGAGGTAGCCTGCGTGAATCTGTCATGCAGATGTTGCTGTTACCCATGTAAGAGATGATGGTAGTTAAGACAGTGGCTGTAGATATTAAGATAAGTGACCAAAAATAAGAGATATTAGGAAAAATAAGAATTAATATAGATTTATCTTTATAGTACTGTTTCAGGTCTCTCCATATCTGGTGACAGTATAAAATCATGATTTTGATGTTACATATTGATTAACTGGCTTATCAGAGGGGTAAACCTGAGAGAATTTTTGGACTGAATAAATCATAAGTTTATGTGATTAAGATTTTTGCATAGAGGTAAGTAATTAATGATTAAAGTGGTATTTCATAAAACAAAATATGAATTGGGATAGTTTTTTGGAACGCTACCATTATCTTCAAATAATTTAGTCTGTCCTTTCATATAATTTATATAAATAATTTTATAATTCATATATAATATGTAATAAAATATATATTTTATAGATATATGAGGTCAACTTCCCTTTCATTTGAGTAGAGGGCTCTTTAATAGTGATTGCTGGTTTGACAGGGCTCACTCTTTGGTGGGAGTTCTTGAGAAACTGTTTCTTTGAATGGAAATGGTCATAATTAATTTGTGTGTGAATTCTTTAGCAGCAGTTGTTACTGTAGCATGAAACAAATGAAGAAATGCTGTGGCACTGATTTTCTTCTCATTATGACAAACTGACTGTTTTTCATTATTTTTAGTTAGAAAAGTTAATGTTATATTTGGGAACCTTGCCTTCAAAATGAGAGCCTTAACCAAAACAAAAAGATACCCAGGGAGTCAATGTTGTAGCATAATGGGTAAAGCTACTGACTGTGACACTGGCATCCCATATGGGTGCCGGCTCAATTCCCAGCTGCTCCACTTCTGATCCAGCTCCCTGCTAATGCACTTGGAAAATTAACTGAAGATGGCCCAACTGCTTGGTCTCCTGCACCTACGTGGGGGACATAGAAGAAACTCCTGGTTCCTGGCTTCAGGCTGGCCCAGCACTGGTCACTGCAGCCATTTGGGGAATGAACCAGCTGATGGAAGACCTCTCTCTGTCTCTCTGTAACTCTGCCTTTCAAATAAATAAAATAAATCTTTTAAAAAAATTCCAGGTGAGCTTACCATCTGCACTGGAGCCAATGTTGGAGTCCTATCAGCACAGGTCTGACTGTGTAATGTCTAGACTCTAACATTCCGACACTTTGTCCATATTGCACAGCTGCAGCATTAATCAGTATGTTTTCAATTTGTGAAGACTCATTCAACCAGGTTGAGCTGCCAAAGGTAAAGGTGCTCTTAGATTATTTCATTTTTAGACAAACAGGTAGAAAGGATATATTTACCATGGAAGCATTTGTGAAAGTTCAGCTGTGTGCTGTCTCCATATTATCACTCCATCCAATGGAGAAGAATCAGATAATATAGTTAGAATCATATAATAAAGCAACTGGTTGTTGCTGCTATGCAGGTATTTATTTTGCTATCAACATTACAAAAATATTCATTGCAAAGGAGACACTATGTTTTAAGCCTACTATTGTGTTTTGAAAGTCCAACCATATTCCTCAGTTTTCTGGGTAGTTGGATGATCACCGTGTGATTGAGCTCTGGTTACTGAAATGTGAGCAGAGCTGATGTACTATTTCCAATGTGATGCAGGAAAGAATAAATATCTCTTCTCTAGACTGTCTCTCAAGGACTCTGGGCAAGATAGTAACACAGCACTCAGTGATGGCAATAGTTAAAACATGGACATAAACTATATGACACTTAAGGAGCTGATCATTGGACTGCAGTATGAGAAACACATCTGTCTTGAGCCACTGAATTGTGGGGAGTTCTTTTTTTTAATTTCTGTCTTTCTTTGATAAAACATTTCCTTTAAATAATAAGAATGACAACAGCAGAAGCAGCAGTTTGTGAACCACATAATATGTACTCGGCATTGTGCTGAGCACTGCATGACACATGTTATCTTCCCAAATAAAAAATGTCAAGAAAATATTAAAATTATCATTCAATAAGCCATGAAACAGACTCAGAGAAGAAAAGTGAATACCTAAGTTCTCACAGTTAGTAAGCATGTGGTAGTCCACCAGCCTGGATTTAAATGCATATTTCCATTATATTGACAGCTACTCTTGAATGTTCATATTTCAACTCATTGTTTCCAAATTCCACATACAAATTTTCTGGTTGATAAACTCTTAAAATAGCTTTGTTTAGATACAATGTAGCAGGCAATTCACCCACTTCAGTTGTGCAATCCAGTGGATTTTAGTTTGGTCACAGACTTAGATGACCATCATCACAATCAATTTCAGAACATTTTCATCACCTCCAAACAAGAAATTCCTTAGCCATTAACAGCTGCTCTCCTTTTCTCCCCGCTCAACACAATTATCTTCTCACCGCCACGTGCTACTCTTTGGGCCCATGCAATCATTTGAATTCTATCTTTATATATTTGTCCATTATGGAAATTTAAAAAATATTCCTCAGATATAGCTATAATTATACAATCCTTTGACCGCCTTAGTGCTAAGAATTCCATATCTATTCTTTAAGTCTTCAGTAAAGTGCCTAGAGCAATCTCGAAAAAATGAATGGATTAAACACACATACACTGAACCAAATCAAGAGAATAACACTAAGTCTTCTTCCAATATAGATGTCGCTGAAACCAATCTCAGAATGTGTGATCAAGAACAAAATTCTTGAGGCTTCTCTTAGCTGTTTTCATCTTTAAAATGCAGCAGCCAAAAGTAGCTGCTTTCCATAGATTGGAAGGGCACAGCAGACTGCAGAATTACTACAAGGCCATCTTAAAGGTGTATGGCTCTGAAAGCAATGTCCCAGTGTATTTGTCACAAAGCTGAGATACTTGCAGGAGCCATGCCTTAAAAATAATAATAATAATAATAATAATAAAAAGTTGGCTTGTTTTTGAAAGAGCCACTTAATTTAGATAATATTTAGTGGTTCTGTTAATGGTTACCAAGTAAGTAATTTTTTAAGAATATCTTTTATTGTTTGAAGAAAACTCAATAAAGTTTTTCAAGTAAAAACATGTCATTAGAATCCTACCTGACATTCTGTAAGGTGGTATGACTATAAGGGATTCTTAAAAATAGCATATGTGAATATATATGAATACGATGGTATCTCTTGTGTGACTTCCCCCATGTGGCTTAGAGCCCATTTTCCATAGCAGATATGCAAAGGAATGTTGAGCAATGGCACTATCATTGGACTATGTGTATAGCCTCCCAGGAGGACTGCTTGTGAGGATAGTACTCATTTAGATGTATAGATTCTGGTTTGTTTGCTTTTAAAACGTCCAATTATTTTTATTCATACTTCCTCTATGCTGCTATATATCTTTTTAATGCTTATCTGCAGATTTTCCTTAAAACAAATATACAGTGTTTGGAAAAACACCTTTGAAATATCAGGCTGGAAATAGACCTTTCCAATTAATAGAGCTCAAATAATATTAAAAGTTTCTGCTTTTCGAGGAGTATGAATATGATTCATGCTGAGTGTTTTCAGCCTGGTGTAATGGGCAAAATGGTCTACACAAGAACTCAAACACCTTGGTTCTAGAATCGGTTTTGCCTTTTAATATCAATAAGATATGGGTGAACCACTTAATAATGCCATTTATTCTTCTTTCACACATTTATTCTTTCACTTACTTCCGCTCTTTTAAACATGAAATACTCACTAAATTCTGGTCACTATGGTGATTATAAAAATTATAAAAAGTATTGCTTCTCAAAATATGCTCTCAATTAAGTGGAAAAAATGAATACCTTTAAAAGTTTAAAAGTGAAAGAATCCCCCTGGCCTATTTATGCTGTTACTGTTCTGTACATGTCTAATGACAAGTCTTAAGAGAAACTGCCTTGTGAAATCTAAGTTGTTATCAACATATCCTCTTACAGATATTCCCATGAGATCTCTCTTAGTCTGTTTGGACTGCACCAATAAACTAGCACAGGACAGGTGACTTAGAAACAAAAACATGTTGTCTTTTTTTTTTTTCACAGTTCTGAAGATTGGGAAGCATTAAATCAAAGTGCCTGCGAATTTGAAGTCTGGTGAGGGCCCCTCCAAGGTTCATAGATTCCAGTCTTCTTGCTGTGTCTTCGCATGCCAGAAGGGCTAAGGAAGCCCAGGACCTCTTCTATAAGGCATTAATCCATGAGGGGCCTGCCCCCATGACATAATCACCTTCCAAAGACTTCACTGCCTGTGCCATCACACTGCGGGGCAAGATTTCAACACACACATTTTCAGGGGACATTACCCTTAAGTTTTTAGTAAGCACTTTCCAACAATATATGAGGCTGAATTTGGAGCATCAATATAAAAATACTTTCTTCTTAAGTGGTCATTTTGTTAGTTTCTCATGAAGTTCTTGGGAACACAGACGTAGAACAAAAGGAGAGAAGATGAGAAGATAAGAAAAGGTGTTGAGGGGCCAGAGTTGTGGTGCAGCAGTTTAAACTGCCACCTGCGATACTAGCATGCCATATTGTCGCCATTTAGAGTCAAAACTGCTGACTTGTGACCCAGCTCTCTGTTAATTCCCCTGGAAAAGCAGCTGAGGATGGCTAGAGTGCTTGGGCTGCTGCCTCCTATGCAGGTGACCCGGATGTTGTTCCAGGCTCCTGGCTTTGGCTTGGCCCAACCCTGGCCAGTGCAGGTATTTGGAAAGTGAACCAGCAGATGGAAGAGCTCTCTCTGTCTCTCCCTCCATCTCTGTAACTCTGTGACTATCAAATAAATACAATAAATATTTTAAAAAAGAATTTAAAAAATAAAAATAAAGGCTGTTGAGAGGGAGTCATGTTGAAGCCTACATGAGGAATGCTGAGACAAATCTGAGGCTTTGAATTCACGAGTGATGGCCTAGAAGCTGGAGTACAAGAGATTGAATTTAAAGGGAGGGAGGAGCCGGTGCCATGGCTCACTAGGCTAATCCTCTGCCTGCGGCGCCGGCACACCGGATTCTAGTCCCGGTTGGGGCACTGGATTCTGTCCTGGTTGCCCCTCTTCCAGGCCAGCTCTCTGCTGAGGCCAGGGAGTGCAGTGGAGGATGGCCCAAGTGCTTGGGCCCTGCACCCCATGGGGGACCAGGAGAAGCACCTGGCTCCTGGCTTCGGATCAGCGCGGTGCACCGGCCGCAGCACGCCAGCCGTGGTGGCCATTGGAGGGTGAACCAACGGAAGGAAGACCTTTCTCTCTGTCTCTCTCTCTCACTGTCTAACTCTGTCTGTCAAAATTAAAGAAAAAAAAATAAAGGCAGGGAGGACAGAGTGGAGCACAAGGATGTGAGTGGCGTCGTTTCTGCTCCCAGGCCTTTATCAAAGACATCTGCGATCTGTTCCCACTGAAACATTAGGCTTCCATGCCTATATATCTCAAGAATGTTCCAATTGCAAAGAACTGTTCACAGAAATCCATCCCAGGAAGATCAAGGAAAAAGCAGATTTATTATAAGGACACAGGGGAATCACACAGAAATCACTGCAGGAAATAAAGCTGAGTTGCCAGCAAATGGAAAATGATCAGGTCATTTTCTTCATTTTTTTTCCCTGCCTGTCCTGCTTCACCCCAACCCCATCTCTAGAGGTCCTTTCCCCGCCTCCCTCTACATCTCCTTCTCTCCCTACGCCCCCTCCCTCTCTGTCTTCCCACCATGTTTTTTTTTTTTTTTTTAACTCTGAGGCACAAGGAATCTGATTTCTGCTTCTCTCTCCGTGACAGTCCTGTTCTTTTGTCTTTGCAGACTGCTTTAACTGTTTACATGTGAGCCACCACATGACTGCTCCCAGTTCTTCACTGGTTAAGAGACTGGATTATGGAGTCTGGATGCCAGGGTGAAACCCTGAGTCTGCTGTTTCTATCCTGTATATGTTGGTCGAGTTAAGCCATGCAACCCGTATGTTCTTCCATTTATTCATTTGTGTAATGGAGATGATAAAGATACCTACGTTTTACTTGATTGTGGAGAACATAAAGTACTTCAATTTATGTAAACTGCTTAAAAGAGTGCCTGACCCATACTTTGTGTTTTGTAAGTAATTTTATACCATCATTATCCCTGTTAGGTTTCCCACAAATAATCAGCTCAGGTTCTTTAGCCAATTCAGTTCTACAAAGGAGAGAACGTTTCTTCAGCTTTAACGCTAACTTACTGTGTGACCTTGATCAACTACTTTGCATATTTGGCATTTCAGTTTCATCAAAAATAAGATGAGAAGATTTGATTTCATGTATACAAAGGTTTCTATTAGTGCTAAGATTTTATGATTCTATGAAATGCTTTTCCTTTAGTTTGACAAATTCAGAAATGTTTTAAATCACATTTACTATGTAGTGCCAAGGATCCTTTATAAATAATAGGCATTAAGAGGCTAAGTTCCGAGAGTAAAGGTAAATCTAAAGCACAGCAGATATAAATACTGCCTGAAGCTCCCCATCCTCTATGTCCTACTCCTAGGAGGTGCAGCTTAAATTTAGCTACGTTTCTGTTGGGCTTTAAAACATAAGGCATTGATTTGGCACACCATATACACCCTGCAATAAAATATGCATTTACTTAGACACTGAATCACTTTAGATAGAGACTGACTGGAAGAATTAAAATGGAAAGGAATTAGCAAGAAGAAGTGAGGGGAGGAATAAAGAATTAACAATCTACGTAGCATCCATTAGTCTCTATTAGGGGAAAAAAAAATCTAGCCATGAGGTGATATTATTCCACAGGCTGATGAAATTAGTAGAGAGGGGGTAAGTGTGAATAAATGTGACTGTACTTTTTCACTTTGTGCTATGCTATTTGTTTCTAAGAGGAAAGCATCTCTGCTAAGGAATTCTCTTGCTATACATACAGCACCCGAGGACATTACCAACCTTGGAAAAGAGAGAAGCAGCATACTAATTAATAAACTAGTTTAATGCAAGACCCCTGTTGTGAGATTTTTCAGAGCTTCCAGATGAAAATCCTTGCCAGTTAACAAAAAGAGATGCTTCACTAGCTAAAGCCAACAGAGTCTCTTTTTCTCCAACCAAAGCTTCTAGCCCCCCAGGGAAAAGAAAGCTGACTATCTGGGGCTTAGGGGTGTGAGGAGGTGTATATTTTCTGAGTGTTTTCAAAAGCACTTTTTACTGGAAAGCTTAAAAAAAAATTAAATTCTCTATAATGTTTTATTTGCGGGAGACTAAATGCTTAAACATGCTACTGTTCTTCATTGAGTTACTTACTCATTGGTTAGTTATATCTGAATGAAACAGAACTCTAAACACATGTATAAAGTAGTTTATTAAAAGGTCACATTTAGTGGATGCAGTAAAAGGGATATTGTTGCCAACATTCTAAAAATATGTCAATCTAGTTTTGATGACTCCAGCATACATGGTATAAGTACCAATCATATTTTAAAAAGTAAACCAGTAAAATGCTTAGTGAGTGTAGGATTTCCTTTTGGAGTGATGAAAGTGCTTTGAAACTAGAGAAGTGTTGGGGGGGAAGGGAAGAGAGAGAGAGGAATTTACATCTGCTAGTTCACTCCCCAAATGTCCATAACAGCCGGGTCTGGCCTTGGCCAGAGCCAGGAAATCATTCAAGGTGTCTCATGTGAGTAGCAGGGACCCAAGCAGTGGAGCCATCTCCTGGTGCCTCCAAAGATGTGCACCAGCAGGAGACTGGGTCAGAAACAAAGTGGACACTGGAATGCAGACACTCCAGTATGGGAAGGGGGTTTCCGAAATAGTGTCTTAAGCCCCGCACAAAATGTGAATCCCTTCCTTTAAAATGTCATTCTTTTGATAGGCCTGGTTGTCACTAAATGCTTTTTTCCCCATAGTTGTTAATATAACATCATTACTTCTTTTGAGAGTGGCCTCTTCACTATATTGAGGATTCCTCATTGTTCTTTCCCTGATCTCCTAATGATGAATTTGGTGATAGATGCTACCTCAACACAACATTGTTGATGTAACTCAGAGGCAATATGTTAAAGCAAACTGAGAGTATTTGATCTGTGGTTGACTAATGGTAAAACTTGATACTCAGTTGCCTCATGTGTGTAATAAAGAAGTGAATTATATGTTAAGAGCCTTTATATTTCTAAAATGAGGATTTTACTGTAAATATCAATTGGATGTTTTGTACAGGGCTTGGCAACCTTAAGTAATTAAAAGGTATGGTTCTTACTTTTGTTGAATTTAGACTTATGATATTGTAGACGTAAACCAAAATGAAATTCTGGTTTGTTACAAACTATAGTGCTTTGAGCAATAATTAAAGATAAAGACGACTGGAGGCGTGAACTAAGGATAGGTTGGAACTTGAGCTGGATACAGAATGAAGCATGGGAATCAGATAGACTACTTAGAAAAGGTCACTTTCCTCTGTTGTGAAGTGAGGAAATAGAGGGTCAGGGCTATAAGGGCTTGCACAATATTGCCCAACCTGTAAATGTTGGAGGCAAGATTTAAACCTTGGACTATGTGGCCCAGAGATCTCCACTTAACATTTTCCCTCTTGTGTTCGTTCAGTCAATTCTTCATTCAGTCTATAAATATAGTTAGAATCCACTGTGGATATCAAAATAAGCTCTGATATAGAAATGTATATAGGATGTAAGTGTTCCTGACTTGATTGAACTTACAATCAGGTGGAGAAGACAGAAATTCAACATGCAGATGTGGAATGCCTACGTGTCATAACAGTATGCCTGGTTGAACTCTTCGCTCCACTTCTGACCCAAGCTTCCAGCTCACACACACCAGGGGAAGCAGCAGACAGTGGCTCAAGCACTTGGGTCTCTGCCTCCCACATGGGAGGTCCAGCTTGAGTTCCAGGCTTTTGGCTTTAGCCAGGCCAAGCCTTGCTCTTGTGGGCATTTAGGGAATGAGCCAGTACATGAGAGATTCTCTCTCTCTCTCTCTACCTTTCAAATAAATAAAAAATCTAAAAAGAAGAAATTAAATAATTATAAAAATCAAAATCATGAGAAGCCATATGAGAAAACACTAGAAAATGTTTTAAAAGAATGACAGCTTCTCTGAGATAAGGAGTTCATGAGGACGTTCCAGAAGAAATTAATTCTATTTATGTTCAGATACGAAGAACAGGTAGAAGGTAGGCAGGGAAAAAGTACTGGGGAGAAGGATCAAGGATTTAGAATGGAAAAAACCTTTACTCCTTTCATAAAAAGAAAGAAAAGTAGTGTATTTCCATGCACACAACAGAAAGCCAATGACCAAGAAAAATTTGGAGAGGTTCATGTCATTTTCAGGAAACTATTAAAAACTATGTGATATGTAGTGAATTCAGTTAACGGATCATGGACATTGAACATCTGTGGACAGAATATGGAACTGTTACATAGTAACAGAATGTACTCATTTTCGGGGGGAGGGGATTTGGCTACCTTTGCTCACCATGTCGGTACATGGTTTTGGAGTTTGTTTGCATTGCTGGATGCTATTCCATTTTCTCATTATGCTATAATGTATTTATACAGTCTATTTGTTGGTGCATATCTGGAAACTTTCAATATTTGGGCTCTTCAAAGAATGCGTTATAGACATATCTGTACATATATTTTAGCGTAGATACACATTCATTTTTTTTTTTTAGTATATAACTAAGAGTGGGAGAACTAGATGGTAGAATTTTGATATCTTCAATCTTAATATATATTGTCATTTTTCCTAAGTGGTTGTGCCAATCTACATTTCTGCCAACATTTTCCAATTTCTTACGCTGCTTTCCTCCTTGCCTAGCGGCCCCTGAATGTTGGCTCACCCTGAAGCCTGAGAAAGAACTAAAGTGCAGAAAATGACCACTCCTCAAGTTATCCTGAGAATCAGTTGATGACAGCAAGACACATTTCTTGTTAAACTGCACCAGTCATAGTCGACTCACGCACCTTCACTTTCCCAACTTGCCCGCATTTACTGCTTAGTCCTCCCTGTAAAGAAAAGGAACTCCATGTTGAATTTTGAGATACTTAGAGAATAAATAGATTTGAGTAATCTTTCTATTGCAGGAGTCCTTTTGATTAACATCTCTCACTATCCCAGGCTTTGGTTTTACTTCATAATTCTCTGATGTCACGACATAGATTGTGTGCCACTGTCTTCATTCAGATAAATGCATTGGCTTCTCAAACACTTTGTAGCCTTCATGGCTGAGAAAATTGAGGTTCTGTTGAGTCACAACTACTAATTCAATGCTGCAGACATCTGTCATGGCATGACAGGCAGCTACATTGATTTTATTAAATGGTATTCTACGTTTGTTCCTGTTTGAACAAGAATCTTCCTGGAAGAAATTGTTTTAGATTCTTTAATGGGGATTTAATACATTGTCATTTTAGTTGAGCAGGACTCTTCATAGCTGTTTTGTGGGGACTGGTGTTTGAATGCTAACTTAATCCCATGGGTAAATCTCACTTCATTGGGCACCTCATCTATTCATCCTCTGTGCCACCTTGCACATATTTGTCCCAATATCTCTAAACAATTGCAAAATTTCATAAATGATAATTTGGAACTTCAGTAGCTTCTTGAGAAACTTTGGATCTTCTCAAATGAGCTCACCTAAGATCTTTATCTTCCCAGCATTCTATTCCTACCTCTTATTGATGTTGCTGCCTCCTTTTTACCACCTTCCAATGTTCTTCAACACCTTTGCATCCTTTGACCTGTCCCTCTTTAATATTTCTGTCTCTTTACCTCCATATTCACTCTGGCTATATCGTTATTTCTTCATTCTTCCCCTTTAGTCCTTATAGACACTAGAGCTTTAGTTTCTCCTACCACCTTTGGGTGCTGTTGAGGGGCTCAGTGAGCATAACGGCAACAACCAGAGGCTGAATAAGCAAGCATGAACAGATTGGAAACTTGATTATGGTTTATAGTCCTTATTTATATTCCTATGAAACAGCGGTCTTTCTACTTGTTGAACCTTATGCTTAGTGGCATATTAAGACTGTTATTATAAATTAAATTGAAAGCATATTGTAAAACTTAAAGGAAAAGAAGGAAGGAGTGAGGGTTGAGGGAGGTAGTGTTATATTCTTTCTTTTTTTAAAAAGATTTATTTGTTTACTTGAAAGTCAGAGTTACACAGAGAGAGAAGGAGAGGCAGAGAGAGAGAGAGAGAGAGAGAGAATGTCTTCCATCCACTGGTTCACTCTCCAATTGGCTGCAATGGCCGGAGCTGCGCTGATCTGAAGCCAGGAACCGGGAGATTCCTCCAGGTCTCCCATGTGGCTGCAGGGGCCCAAGGACCTGGGCAATCTTCTACGGTTTTCTCAGGCCATAGCAAAGAGCTGCATAGGAAGTGGAGCACCTGGGTCTTGAACTGGCAACCATGTGGGATGCATGACATCTGTGATGCACTTCAGGCGGTGGCTTTACCCGCTATGCCACAGTGCCGGCCGCTGGAAATAGTGTTATCTTCCTAGAATTTTATCTGTGAAATTTGTTCTCTCTATATTAATAAAAAATTAAAAACAAACCAAAATACAGTTTTTCAAGTATCTTTTAGTAACTTATAATTCTATATTATGGCACAGTAAGTTAACTACAATGCCTTTATTAAAAACCTAGGTAATTTCAAGAAAGATAAAATATTGAAACACTAATTATTCAACATAAATGTAAATTTATCATTTTTTTATCTCATTTGCTACCGAGAAACTAAAGAAGCTCCAGAAAATTAATGGAAAATAGAATTAAAAGATAACACTTATTTCCATGAACTTTTTGAAAACCTCTTCATACAATTTGGGTCTATTAATAAATGTTCTGGGGCTGGTGCTCTGGCATAGAGGGCTGCTCAACTTCTGACCCAGCTCCATGCTGATTCCCTGCTGATGCACCTGCGGTGGGCGGGTGGGGGTGGCAGAGGATGGCCCAAGTCCCTTGGCCCGTGCCACCCACGTGGGAGACCTGGAGCAATCACCTGGCTTCTGGCTTCAGCCTGGCCCAACAGAATTCCCTTACCTGAATCTTGTCTTTTGGATTTTTATTTTCTTTCTTTGCTGTATCTGTGTTTTATTCTTCTCTTCCCCAGTGTTACCTTTGTTATCCATGTAACTCCTGCACTACAACCCGAACCACCTGATTTTACAGTATTTTAAAATTGATTCTTAGGTATGGCATTATTGTGTCGAGTGGTGTGACAACTTTGTTACTACTAATAAGTTTTATTTTAGGTATGTAAATTTTAAATGTCTTACCTGCTTAGCATAAAAATAGTTATCTAAAGTAAAATAAAAGATATGATAATATTCAATTTGATCAGGGTGTGGGAAAACGGTTTCCTCAAATACAGCAAATGTACTGTAAGGCAGGACACCACACTGGAGGGCCATTGTGTGATCAGTATCTCGAAGAGTTGAAGAAGTCTACAACTCGTAATCCATTCTCATTAGAGACTCCTATATGAGAAATGAAAAATCATTATTCATTTTAGAATGGTTTCTTATGCTTAAAAATGGAAACTTATTGAATTTCCATCAATACAGAACTAGATGAATAAATTGTTGCTTATTCCTACAATAGAATGCAGCTGTGGAAGTGAACTAACCACAATGCATTTCATTGTAGATAAATATCACAAATGTATTAAATAGTTTTGACTCATATGCTGAAGAAGCACTTAATAAAGCATGCTATTGATACAAAACTTTTTTTCTCCTCTTTTTTCAGATTTATTTATTTGAGAGGCAGAGTTACAGACAGAGGGAGAAACAGAGAGAGCTCTTCCATTCTCTGTTTCACTCCCTAAATGGATGCAACAGCTAGAGCTGGGCCGATCCAAAGCCAGGAGACACGAGCTTTTTCTGAGTCTCCCAAGTGGGTGCAGGGGCCCAAGGACTTGGGCCATCTTCCACTGCTTTCCCAGGCCATAGCAGAGAGCTGGATCAGAAGTGGAGCAGCTGGGACTCGAACCAACGCCCATATGGGATGCTGGAGCTGCAGGCGAAGGCTTAAGCTACTATGTCGCAACGCTGGCCCCCCACAAAATGTTTTTAAAAAACAGCAACAGTATTATATATTTTATAAGACTATTTATGTAAAAAAGATTGGGAAGATATGTTTAAAATTCATTTATCTTTATGGAGTAGAGTTGAAAGAAAAATCAGAATTAGGATAAAGGTTAAAGGTGGTATAATGTATTCTTTGCATTCCTTACATGAATCCAAAATACACACACACACACACACACACACACACTCCAGTCCTCACAGAGGTCACAATACAGTAGTATAGTCTGGATTGTGGATATAGGATTCTATATTTTCTCATATACATTGTTATATTTTATGTTTTGTTGTTTTGTTTCTTTTATAGGACGAAGAGGAGACATTGAGGATTAATATAAAAAAATCTATTCTTTTCTCTAATGGTTTTGACTTTTTAATCAAGGGCATTGGACACAATGGTTAATTTACCACATGGGACACCCACATACTAAATTTACATGCCTGGTTACTCTGTTTCCAATCCAGCTTCCTTCTAATGAGCACCCAGAGAGGATGTAGCAGATAGTGGCTCCAGCACTTGGATCCTGGCCACCCATGTGGGAGAACTGCATGGAATGCCAGGATACTTGCTTTGGCCTGACCCAGCCCTGGCTGTTTTGGCCATTTGGGGAGTGAACCAGCAAATGGAAGATTTCTCTCTCTCTTTCTGAAAGTGTGTGTATGTGTTCCTTCTTTCTGCCTCTCTGAGTTCTAAATAAAAATGAAAATATATAGATAATATTTGTTTTTAGAACATCACTCATTCACAGGTCCACAAAGCACACTCACTCATGAAGTTCTTTCTGTAGGTTGAGCAATATTTCAGCCAGTGTTCTGGATAAAATACCAGTTGCTGGAACAAAGACAGTCCATATGGGCAAACCAGTTAAGTATTTAGAAATATTCGGAGTTATTTCTGTGATGAAGGACATGGGAAACAATCTACTAAATGTTTTGCAAAGCTGCCAAATAAGGAAAATGGTTGTGTTACCTTACACTTTGGACTACATATGTGATTATAGAAACCTATAATGGTTACAGTTGGAATGAGAATATCCTTTTCAGATGTGAATATGAATAAGCATTGAAGTAGCACCCAAAAAATCAGAGGGAAGGCTGCCATAAATGAATTGCATTTAAAATAAATGGTCTTGACATCTTAACTCCTCATTAAGTACTGATGATATAGACACGTAAATTCAAACAACATTGACACATCTTAGAGAATATTGCTTGCTCTTCTGCAAATGCAAATTGCAAAAGCTTCACAGACTTTTAGTAAGAAAAAGTCACAATTTCAAGTTACAAAGCAAAATTTGAACTTAATTACCACAGAATCATAGAACAATTAGGAAATTAAGCTACCCTGGTTCGTTGGAAGTAAAGACTGCTGCCCTTATTAGATTTACCACAAAATAGAGATACTATTGCTCTGCTGGCTTCTATAGGTTATCTGTAATATAATCAGAGAGCAAATATTGGCTTAGCATGTCTACAGTCTGGTAAAAAGTATTTCTCCAAATATGATTATACTTAACATATACAGGTAGTTCATCATACATATTTTATGCATGTTACTAATATTTATTTAATAAAATACTTATGCTCAGCTCTTGTCCTGACTGTTGTGTACAATGTAATACTTTATCCATTTTAGTATTTTGTTTGTTCTAGTACTAGTAGTTGAACTCTGTAATTAACACACAATTATTCTTAGGTGTTCAAATTTTAACTGAAAAGTGATCCCTGTTAGGAATTTGGAAAACATTATCCTGAGTGAAATAAGACAGTCCCAAAGGGACAAATATCATATGTTCTCCCTGATCGGTGACAACTAACCGAGCACCAAAAAGGAAACCTGTTAAAGTGAAATGAATACTATGAAAAACAGTGACTTGATCAGCCCTCACCCTGACTGTTGATGAACAACTTAATACTTCATCCTTTTTAGTACTTTTTTTGTTTATTCTACTTAATACTTTTGGTTGAATACTGTAATCAATACATAATACTTCTTAAGTGTTGAAACTTAACTGAAAAGTGATTGCTGTTAAATATAAGAGTGGGAATAAGAGAGGGAAGAGATGTGCAATTCGGGACATGCTCAAGCTGACTTGCCTCAAACGGTGAAGTTAGAAACATACCAGGGGATTTGAATTCAATCCCATAGAGGTGGCATGTACCAATGCCATCTCACTAGTCCAAGTGATCAATTTCTGCTCACAATTGATCATAATGATAGGACTAAGAGCCAAAGGGATCACATAAACAAGACTAGTGTCTGCAAATACTAGCTGATAGAATAAAAAAGGGAGAGAACGATCCAACATGGGAAGCGAGATACATAGCAGACTCATAGAATGGCAGATGTCCTAAACAGCACTCTGGCCTCAGAATCAGCACTTAAGGCATGTGGATCCGGCTGAAAAGCCCATGAGAGTATTTCAGGCATGGAAAGCCAAGACAGTCTGGCAAAAACAAACAAACAACAACAACAACTAAATGAAAGATCTCCGCGAGTGAGATTCCAGTGGAAAGAACAGGTCCTCAAAGAAGGAGGTACCTTTCTCTGAAGGGAGGAGAGAACTTCCACTCTGACTACAACCTTGTCTAAATATGATCAGAGTCGGTGAACCCAAAAGGCTTCCATAGCCTTGGCAACTCATGACAAGAGCCTCGGGTGATTACTGATGCCATAAACAAGAGTGTCAATTTGTTAAGTCAACAACAGGAGTCACTGTGCACTTACTCCTCATGTAGGATCTCTGTCCTTAATGTGCTGTACATTGTGATTTAATGCTATTACTAGTACTCAAACAGTGTTTTTCACTTTGTGTTTCTATGTGGGTGCAAACTGTTGAAATCATTACTTAATATATGCTAAACTGATCTTCTGTATATAAAGATAATTGAAAATGAATCTTGATGTGAATGGAAAGGGAGAGGGAGTAGAAAGGGGAGGGTTGCGGGTGGGAGGGAAGTTATGGGGGGGGAGCCATTGTAATCCATAAGCTGTCCTTTGGAAATTTATATTCATTAAATAAAAGTTAAAAAAAAAAGAACTTCCTCATAATAAAAAAATACTTATGCTCAACAATGAATTTTTTGAATTTAATGTGATTTATAACATTTCCATGTAAATGTTACTTACTTTGGATATTTCATCATTTTTTCCAATGTTGTTAGGATTTTTTATGATTGCTTTAGTAAGTAAAAGTGATTTTACATAATACAATATCTCTTAATTTTCCCTGATTAAGTGACATATTTTGTTTAATGACTGACCTTTAAAACGTCTACTACTGTGTAGCCATTTTCAGTAATACTTGCTTAACCCCAATCTCGTTGTTTCTAAAGTGTTAAACACTTAGAATTTTATAAGCACAACATTTGTGGATTTTGAAATTTATTATTGTAGATTGAGGTCAGCGGGAGAGATATTGTTACTTGAAATGCAATGTACTTTTTCATATGCTCTTATCTTGAATATCCAGATAATGGTTTTGAATATCATTTGTATTAGTGAGATATGTTTCAGAAAAATAATCTTATTGTTGTCAGTATTGCATCAGTATTGTGAAGGTTACATTTTTATAGAGCAGTGCCAATTACCTCAAGATCAATAAATGTAGATAAAAACATGGATTTTTTGTTAATGAAGTAAAGCTCAGTTTTTGCAAAACACCGAGGTCAATATTGTTTTACCAAGAGAACACTGATATTTCATGTTTTAACTTGTTTTAGTTCCTTTAATTCCACCTTATTGGGGACAAATTTATATGCAAAATATGCATACTGGATACTTGGTATTCTGCTCCTTTTACATAGAGTTTATATATAAAAAATGAAGTTAAGGTAAATTTTCTGATGGGCTTTGTTAGAAATTTATTTTTCATGTGGGTAATTTCATCCTCAAACATCATTCTTCATTTCAAAAGTCATTATTATTGGAAGGAACTTTAGAAAGCATAAATAGATCATAGATTTTGTATTGTAATTTGCCAAAGATTTCCAAAAGGAATTAGTTTCATTCATTTATGACTGAAGAGCATAGCTTCCTCAAATGTATGCATACAATAAATGGGCAAACAAAGCATGCAGTGCAATGTTATCGGTTTTATTATTTCCCTGGTGTGAACGAGAAATTTAATAGTATTTCTTCATATACAAGAAGGCAAGAAAATAAAACAGAGTGAATGACGGTGGTTTCAAGTGAACTTTTAACTGCTTCAACAAGATTTGGGACATGTCATTAGGACACAACTTTAAAATATTTTCAGGAAGAAATAATGTATCTTTGAAACAAGGTTTTTTTTTCTTCAAGATGGGATACACATTCAATTATCCTAGCTAAAATAAATTGAAACAATTTCCCAGAAGGAATTTTCACACGTGAACACAAATTTTTACTGGCAAAACTGAAGAGTGGGCAGAATAAGAGGAGTGTCAGACAACTGGGTGGAACTTTTAGATAATGAGAGCACTGATGGGTTTATGATGACCAATGCCCCATTTCAAATGAAAATAAAAGGCATATTAAATAGCAATGTAATTATACTCATCATATTTAAGAAAATTAAAATGCTGAGGTTTTCCTTAATAAACACTCACATGTTATGTTTTCTTTTGAAATACAGATTTTTTTAAAAAAAATGCTTTTGTTATCTCTGCTTTCATAGTGCACTATCTCATGGGTTTACCTAACAGATAAACCAGCATAAGCTGACAAGACAAAAGACAAGAATACTTATGTCTTCTTTTCTGAAACATTAAAACACAGAAATTCCAAACCTATGATTATAATGTTAATGTACCACAAAATCAAGAACAGAATGCAAAACATGACTTATTAGCATGAGTTGAGACTAGTAGCAACCAGAATAGGTTCAATAAGACTTTCATGTTAATAATCCCAGCTTACTAAACAGGTTTATTTTGTAGAAAATATGTGTGTGTGTGCACATGTGTGCACTTGCTCATGTGTATATATACTGTTTTTCCCTGGTGTGTACAACAAATGTGATAACACTTCTTCATATAGACACTTCTTCATATAGAAATGAAAACAAGCTAAGTATCAGTACATTCAAGTGCACTCTTTAATGTTTAAAGAAATTCTTGACCAGCGCCCTGGCTCACTAGGCTAATCCTCCGCCTGCAGCGCTGGTACCCTGGGTTCTAGTCCAGGTTGGGGCGCCGGATCCTGTCCAGGTTGCTCCTCTTCCAGTCCAGCTCTCTGCTATGGCCCCGGAAGGCAGTGGAGGATGGCCCAAGTGCTTGGGCCCTGCACCCGCATGGGAGACCAGGAGGAAGCACCTGGCTCCTGGCTTCAGATCGGTGCAGCGCACCAGCTGTAGCAGCCATTTGGGGGGTGAACCAATGGAAGGAAGACCTTTCTCTCTGTCTCTCTCTCTCTCACTGTCTAACTACACCTGTAAAAAAAGGAAGAAATTCTTCAACACTCATTTACTCCTTCATTCAATGAGTATTTATACGGGGCCTAATATTATACAAAACACTGAAGTTCAGAGGTAAATCAGTTTATGATCTCAAGGAGCATACTTTGCTATATGTGTTTATGTATGTTTGTGTGTGTGTGTGTGTGTGTGTGTGTTGGCTGTAGCAGTAGCTGTTGTATTGTATAAGGACTCTGGAATCCATAATTGGATTGGATTGATAGGTCAAACATTTAGTAACCATGCAAGTTTGAGCATGTTCCTCAACTTCTTTATGACCTAGCATTTTGCATATACATACAAATGAATATAGTGCTGGATCATAATGTTGTGTGTTGATTAAAAGGGAAATCATGTGTGTGCCAGAGGCTACTAGCTGTCCATAAAAATCTGGCCTCTGCTTTCGAAACACAATTTTGTTCCTCCAGCTACCCATTCAGTTAGGCGTACCCACATGACTAAGTTGTTAGTCTAAATTATAGACAGTTAATAGAAATCAAATGAAAGTGATATATAAACCTTCTGAGTCTGGACTACATAAACTTCTTCTATGTTCTTTCCCTCTCCAGAAAATTATATTACATTACCATGGGAATCTTGGAAGCTGCTTGTGTCATGTTCATAAAATGTAGAACCTCTGGCAGCCTGGGCCCCTAAATGATTGTGTGTGTGTGTGTGTGTGTGTGTGCATGCATGAATTCATGTGCGTGATGTCAGACAATGAAGACAAACATATAAAATGATCATTTCAATTAAGTGTAGTATAGTTTAAGATTTTTATTTATTCATTTGAAAGACAAAGTAACAGAGAGAGAGAGAGAGAGAGAGATCTTCCCTCCTCTGGTTCACTCCCCAAATGCCAGTAATAACCAGGGCTTGGCCAAGCTGAAGCCAAGAGCCAGGACTACTCCATCCATGTCTCCTACATGGGTGGCAGGATCCCAAGCACTGTTCTGCTGCACCCAGGTTCATTAGCTATAAGATGAGTAAGAAGCAGAGGCAAGGCTATAGTGCAGGCACTCTACTATGGGACATAGGCATCCCAAGCAGCAGCCTAGCTCGCTACACCCAAATACCTACCTCTATAGTATGTTTTAAAATGAAGCTGTGGAAATATGAAAAAGAGTAAAATAAATAGTAATGCGAGAGGAATAGGAGAGAAAGAGGGGGATAGATAAAAAGAAAACATCCTAGAAGTGAGCTTAAGCTAAGCCTTGAAGTACAATTAGAAAATTGGCCAAATAAAGAGGGGGGAGAAATTGCAACCTTGGTAGAATGAAAAGCGTTCTTGAACAGAGACATGAAAGGGCATAATATATTCGGAGAATTTCTAGTATTTTCAGTGCAGTGGAAGAAATGGAAGTCAAGTAATGGGGAGTGATGGAGTTAGAGACAAGGGTGGATGTCAGATCATAGAGTGCTTGTTAAGCAAGGATTAGAATGTTGGATGTCCTGCAAGCCGGGGGAGACTAAAGGTTTATTTAGGTTGGACCCCATCTTGTTCAGAGATTTTTATCATTGATTTAGGTGAGACAGCAAAAGCATGATAAACAAATTTACTGGAGGCTGGAGTGAAAGCTAATGTACTGATGACAGAAGGGAGAATCAAAATAATCGTTATTAGATATTAAGTGTAAGGCTTATATTACACTCTAAAGAGTCATATTCTAAATCCCTGTTTAGAGTAAGTTATTTGAAAGTGACACAGATGTAACATTTGACTACAAGTATAGTGCGAGACCATGTAATAATACAATTTGTTGTATTTTATTAAAAATTCAAATGATATTGGTTTAATTGAGACTCTAGAGCTTGAAAAGTTAAAGCTTTTGTTGATTTAACACTTTAGAGTTGTCTTCAAAACCTATTATTATTCTAAGTAATGATATTTGAGCAATATTCAGGACAATATAAATAGAATCAGTACATGGAAAGAATGAAGTGGGTGCATCCACTAGAGCTTCCATGAAAATGTACACCAGAATGGGAGGCTTAAACAACAGAAATGCATTTTTCTTCGCAGTTTTGAATACTGGAAGTCCAAGACAAGGTAACAGAAGCATTGGTTTCTTCTCCGGCCTTTCTTTTTGTAGATAATTATCTTCTCTCCATGTCTGCACATTGTCTTCCTTTTATGCATGTCTGTGCCCCAACCTCCTCTATTTAAAAGGTCATATTGGATAGCACCTTATCCCAATAGGCTCATTTTACCTTAATCACTTCTTTAAAAGCCCTGTCTCCAAATAGAGTCCCAAGTGTAGGTAATCAGGGTTACGATTTCAGCATAGGAATTTTGGGGAAATACAACTCATAACAGTGAGCAACAACACACCAACAAAGAAAGAACTTCCTAACAGTTAACGCTGTCAAAACTGTCACTATGTGATGAACTCCTTGTTACTATAGACGATCAAGTAGATGTTACAAGCAATATTGAAAAAGGAATTATTTTGAGGAAAATGTTAGCAAAATTGCATTAGTTCTTTTGTTTATATTATAATAAATAACAAATAAATCATTTTAAATTGTTCAAGTGCACTTTTCTCAATTCACAGTTAAGTCATGTTCCCTTATACATCCAAACATTTGATACCCGAACAATTAAGCAAATACAGTTGCTTGGGTAACTTGATTGGTAAACGTTGTAAGTTATGAGACTTACAGTACCCTGGATATATGTACGATAGTTTGTAATCTACACAATAATTGTTATGTGCATTTCAAAAATTTCATGCTAACATTAGTATGATGATTAAGAAATTAATAGTATATATCATTGACTTATGTGGACATCAAAATGGAAAGATTAGAAAAGCCACCCCATCTCATTGTCACATCCTGAAACTGAGGCCCATGGACAATTCCTTTTCCTTCTTATTCTTCAAATTGGGTCTATGTGATTCTAGGAAAATGCAGCAGTTTATCATGAGACACAGGATACAAGTATTGCACTTTTGTCTAAAGAATATATTTTTCTTGTGGTACTCAAATATTTACTTTCAGAGCAAAACAGGCTTCGATGTAATATGAAGTGAAAGGCAATCTCTGCTTGAATTTTTATAGTGAAAATGTTTTAGGAGGTTTGTTGTTCATGATAGGCTGATATGGAAAATGATCCAAGATAGCCCCCTTTTAGGATTCCCAGATACCTCAGTGAAAAATTTAAGAAGCTCTGCCACAAGGTGTTGTCACCTTACTATGGAAAGGCATTGCTTCTATTTGAGGAAGTGATTTTTGTATGCGACTGATCATTCATTTAATAGAAACAGCTTATAAAAATCCCATGGACTGCAAGCAGTTGCTTCATTCACAGCTAATTAATCCATCAGAGAGAGCCTCAAGTAGTAATTACTTTCACTCCTCGCCAATCAACCTGGGCCAGATTTAAACCCCTGACCCTGAGAGAAGACTCTAATCTCAAACCTCCGAAATGTCTTTTATGATATTTTCTTGCATGTTCAGAATAATGATAACCAATTAATGAAGGATATTCCTTTATTTTTAATCTAGCACTAGAAAACACAATTTGGGTTATGTTGCCAAAGGTATTGGGTTTAATTATGTTGAAAATTCTTTTGCTTTAATGTTTTCAATATGCCAATTTCATACTTCTGAAGTAAATATTTTTAGTTGGATCCTGAGGTCCTTTTACTGAAACACAAGGTTTTGCAATGGTCAGTCTAACATGAACATTTTGAAGTTGAGGATATTTTGATGTTCTGACTCAAGACAGCTAATGGTACATTTTAAAAACCACTTTCTCATTATTAAGTAATGTATATCCATATTATGCTTGTCTAAATATACATTTCCATAAACTTTTTGAGGTCTCCTTGTAAAATGCCATGCAAGTCCTATAATCATACAATACCAAATAATATGTGTACATAAAGAATCTTTGTGAGATACTTGTGTACCCAGGCATTTTTCATTATTAAGGAATGTACATCCTTAGGGACCGTCTCCTCCTTCAGTTTTACCCATACTAGAAACCTGCGAGATACACGAGGATCATAGATAAAAACATAAAGGGTGAGTACACTTTTTTAAACAAGATTTATTTATGTACTTGAAAGTCAGAGTTACACAGAGAGAGGAGAGGCAGAGAGAGAGAGAGAGAGAGAGAGAGAAAGAGAGAGTATTTAATCTGCTGGTTCACTCCCCAATTGACTGCAACAACCAGAGCTGTGCTGTCCCAAAGCCAGGAGTCAGGAGCTTCCTCCTGGTCTGCCATGCGGGTGCAGGGGCCCAAGGACTTGGGTCACCTTCTTCTGTTTTCCCAGACCATAGCAGAGAGCTCGATAGGAAGTGTAGGAGCCAGCATTTGAACCAGTGCCTATACGGGATGCTGGCGCTTCAGGCGGTGGCTTTACCTGGTACACCACAGTGTCGGCCCCCTACTTTTTTAAAAAATTATTTTACTTGAAATTAGAATTACAGAGAGAAAGAGAAAAGGAGAAACAGAGATCTTCTATCCATTGGTTCACTCCCCAAAAGGCCACAACCTCCAGGGCTGTTCCTCTGGGTTTCCCACATGGGTGCAGGGGCCCATGTACTTGGCTCATCTTCCAAGTGCATCAGCAGGGAGCTGCATCAGGAGACCAGCTGAGACCCAACCTGTGTCCATATTGGATGCCGGCATTGCAGGCCATGGCTTAACTGGCTGGGCCACAGTGCCAGCCCCAAGTACACATTTTGTGAGTATAGAAGAAAAAAATACATGTTTTGTGACTTTTGACTCAGTTGTACCAAAAATTTCCTGACATCCACTCAGTGATGTCAATATAGTCCCTTTATAGTTCTTTTTAAGAACCCGGATTAAGCCAGGCCAAGCGTAGGTTCCTCAGCGGCACCTCACAGGGTGTCTCAGACGCCTCTTTCCCACCTTTGATTCAGTGAAGCCCTTGCAAGGTTAGGTGGAAGGATAGATGAAGCATTTTTCACAAAGCAAATATCAATGGGTTCATGGATTTTTCTGTAGAAGTGGATTGCGAACTTGAGAAGACATCAGAATGACCTGTAGAACTTGTAGATCTCTGGATCTCACCATGAGAGTTTCTGATTCAGTAGGTCTTTGTTGGGGAGTGGGAGCATATAGTTGGTGTTGTTTCACAAGGTCCAGAGTGCTCTTGCTGCTGCACATTCGGAGACTACGCCTGGGCCCTCCCTTCCATCTCAGTGTGGGTGCGCAAAAATCATAGGAAGATAGAGGGTGTCGACGGTGAGAGCATACGGATATTGTACCATGGAGGTTACACGTAACTCCTCTCTTCTACTTGGTCAACACCTCTGCCCATGCTTCTGTATGTGTTATTGGTGTTATCAGATCTACAAATTTCTGTCCCTGGATCTCCATTTCTTAAGAAATCTCCATTTCTGTTTTATCTATGCTGCCTAGCAAGCAAGCCATAACTCTAAGGATTTGCCTTATAGTTTACTTTAGAAATCCCCACTCAATTCCCCTTCTGCCTATATGAAAACAGCCCAGTATACATCCCATTCTGAAAATGCATTTTCCATACAAGCCCTTCTGGTCCTAAGATATATGTACCTTTTTATGTTCATATTCTCTGGTTTTAAATGATGATAATGGTTATGTTCCTTAATTATAATGCTAAACCAACTTATATTTAAATCTTATACTTACTACTTATTGTGTTCTTTTGGGTAAATTAATGAAGATCTGTGTGTCATTTTGTCACCAGTAAAAGGTCAATTATATTAATGCCCAAATTTATAAGATTGTTTTTAGCAGGGATAAGGAATAAATAGTTATTATTTATAAAGAGTTGTATGCGATTTTGGATATGCAGCAAATATATAAGTATTTGCTGAACAAACTATAATTTATTATTTTAGTTCTTCCTAGACCTAAAATACGTTATGTTTCAATATTTCAGGAAAGGCAACTTTATCCTCATGTTGTTCAGAAATCCATTCACTCATCTTTGGTTGAAATCTTTTTGTTTCTAATTCTTGCTCCTTATTCCATTCTAGTATTGCTTCTTCAACTAATCTCTACACCTTTTCAAGGTCACCATTGAATGACCATCTCCAAATCCAAAGTTGTTTCTGACCTCATTTTCCCTCAATACCTCTTTAATATTGTTAAACATTCAATTTTTACAAATGTTGTTCTCATTTAGAATCATCTTTTTTATACAACTTACAATATTTCCTTTGCCTTAATAGTACTTTTTTCTCATCATATATTAGCTTGTGCCAATAACCAAAAAAAGGCAAAACAAAAACAAACCTGAAAATCAAAATACAAGGATACTGAAAATAGTTCATTGTAAATGGAATAAAGAGATAAGTTTATTTTTATGTAAAATATTTTGAAATCCAGCATATTTTCTTAATATGCATATCCATGAACTTCTTTTTATAGTTCCCTCCATCTCTTTCTCCCTCCTCCTTTCTTTGCTTTTTTAAAAATTTTTACAATAACATAGTTTCAGTTTACTTTTTAATCACAGGCTTAATGTTCAACAAGTAAAAATAGAAAGACCATACACAAAGACTAGTGGCATGCCTGTCCACCACAGGCAAGCGAATCATTTGGGACCTCTTTGCACAAGGGGGGATTCTGAGCATGAATGAGGATCAGAGGAGACCCTTGGTGGCATGGATCAGGTTTCATTAGGCATACTCTATTTCTTTTTCATAGTCAAGACCTATACCAGGGCATGATCTCGGGGAGGGGTCTCCCCACTCCAGACCCACCCTGATTTCATAGATGTATTTCCCCAAAATTGTACTCTCCCTGAAAGCTGGTCACATTCATATGGTTTTCTTGACATTGATATATTATTTGATAGCCTAGTATTCATTATATATTGGCAGCTAGTGAGTTACTTGGCTAGCTTGTTCCTTTGTTTAGCTCAGATATATTTTAGTCACTTTAGAAAATGATAATATACCACAACATTGTCCAATGTTAACAAATTTTGTCCTACAATATAATAATCAGTGGATGAACAGTAGCCTATGATATCAAGGTGTTATACCTGACTAAACAAACCCATAATAGTGGCATTCATATTTTTCCTATATCTTAATAGTATCCACAAATATATTCCACTAATAAATTTCTGTGTATGAATCTTCTCACATATGTTAGACTATTTCCCTAGAAATAGGGAAATAGAACTTTCCCTAGAAGGAATTCTTATTGGAAAAATGTAATATTTCATATAATATGAATATCTAATAAAAACTTTCCTTTCATGAAAATATTTGGAGTAATAGCAGGCATTTAGCCTAGCAGTTAAGATATATCGATCTCACATTGATGTACCCAGTTTCAATGCCTATTTCTGACTTCTAACTCTAGCTTCCTGCTACTGAAAACCATCGGAGGCCAAAGTGGATGGCTCAAATAACTGAAGTCTCTCTATCTATGTAGAGATCTGGTTTGAATTCTAAACTCTTGCTTCTCACTCCTAAATTGGGCCCAGACCCATCTCCAGCCCTTGTGGATATTTGGGAAATAAACCAGCAGATGGGAGTGTTTCTCTCTCTCTACCTCTCTCTCTCTCTCTCATCCCCACTCCCCCAAAATAATTTTTTTTTTTTACAGAGCAAACATTTGGAGGGAGAGTGTTTATGTGGTACCTGATTAATTTAATTTCAATGGCTAAATGATATGATGCGTGAAAGATGTCTAGCACAACATGTGGCTCATACTTAATTTCAACAGATATTACTTTCTCCCCAATTTATAAGCAATTTCTTAATAAAAAGTTTGCCTATGTAGTCTCAAGGCACAGTTTATTATGTTACATATAATATGTGTATCATGGTTGTCTATTTAAATGGAATAAGTAGGGGCCGGCGCTGAGGCATACCAGGTAAAGCCTCCAACCACAGCGCCGGCTTCCCATATGAGCGCCGGTTCTAGTCCCTGCTGCTCCTTTTCCCATCCAGCTCTCTGCTATGCCCTGGGAAAGCAGTAGAAGATGGTTCAAGTCCTTGGGCCCCTGCACCTGCATGGGAGACTCAGAAGAATGCTCCTGGCTCATGGCTTCCAAGCAGTGCAGTTCCAGCACTTGCGGCTATTTGGGGAGTGAACTATTGGAAGGAAGACCTTTATCTCTCTGCCTTTCCTCTTTCTGTGTAACTCTTTAAAACAAATAAATACATCTTTACCATTTGTTTTTAATCTCCATGATTAGTGATCCAAAATGTTTGCAAATGTCAGGAGGTATATATATGATGAAAATATTATATATATATATATATACATAATTTTCTGCATACCCCACCAAAACTGTAAGATGGATTTCTGTCTCTTTTCTAGACCCAAAACTCAATTTGATTTTGTTTCCATCCAGGAGGTAACCATGTGTAAGAAATCTGCTCTAGGATTCAATCACAAGGATATCCTTGCTTACAGCCTGATACCTGTGAGACAAGAAGACTGCTGTATCTGTTAGGTGCGGTTGCTTGGAATGCATTTATGATACTCAGCATTGACATAAACAACAAATCAAAACTCGTGAGACCAAGAGATCTCCGACATAAAAGTGTTTATTGGACCATTACAGATTATAGCCTGAACAAGAAAAGACCATGTCCTAGAGCAAGTTCTGAGAAGTACCAGCAGCAAGGCTAGGTAGCAATTGGAAAATATCCTGTGGACCAAAGTTGAAAGCAATTGTACAAACTTTGGGGAAGAAAAAAATTGTTACCTACTATAGATAAGAGGGGCAGGATAACCTGAAGGGGAGGAAACTTTAGGACAGGATCCCAGACCACAAAGAGAAATAAGTGGATTGTTGGGGTTAGCAGTCCAGAAACCTTACAGGTAAACCGAGTGTGGTGACCCTCCAGCCCAGTCATGATGGGATTTAAATTAAGGTTTCAACATTACAGTAAGGAAAGAGCAATAGCTTTTTTTATTGGTTTTACCAGCATCTGTTAACTGATTAACTTCCCTCATCTCTCCCCCTCTCTATACTTTGGTCTTTGTAATTAAATTGAAGATATCTCGGAATTCTTCTTTTAACATGGGGATCTTTGGGTGCCAGGAAGGAGAGCTGCAAACACAGGGCGCACTGCCCCTTCTCCTCCACCTCTGGCTTCTATTGACCATAGAGGAAAGGCGCGTTCAGGTTCTTGCTGAGTTCTCCAATGCTCTCCAGGTAATTGCCTCTTATTTCCCGTTGTCTTTGAGAGTAAGAATGGATCTTCTTCAGATTGGGAGCAGTCTGGATAACAGGGTCATGTTCCTCATACCGTGAGCCTAGGAAGCCAGGACACACAGGCTTCAGATTGCTGTGTAAAGCTGAAACTTCTTCCACACGTAGAGCAGTTTGGGCTCACTGATTGCAGACCAAACACCCCAAGTGATGGCAGTTGTCTCTTGTTTACCATTTCAGCAATTGCATCCAATCACAAAGAGACATCTAATCAGCTAATTGATCGAATTCAGACAGGATGTCATGGAAATATTTCCAGACAAATTAGTATTTATCTTCTTATTGAGGTCTGCAAGACAGGAAATTCCACGACCTTCAGATTAAGCTAGAACAGAGTGAACTCCCTCAAGAATTGCATCCTTGTATCCAACTTTCTCAGTTTCTCGCTTGTTTTTTTATTCTCTTCCCTTTGGACCGCACATACATTTAGTTTAAAAACAACCTTTAAATCTATACTAAGTTCATTATCATGACGATTTATGCATGCAAGTGTGCCTTAAAAGTGCAATCTTAGTATCTTCTATGCAAATCATTTCCTTTTTTTAAAAAAATAAATATATCAAGCAAAAAGCCTCAAAATGATTTATTTCATGTATTCTAAATCTAGTTACAAATCTCATCATAAAATGCAGCAGTATCTACCTTGTTGGAATTGATGAAACAAAGCTTAACTGTAGTTCTGTACCAGCGATGAGTTGTCCTAGGTTCTTCAAGAGTAAAAGAATTTACTTGAGAGAGTAGAGAAGCGAAGGGGCTTTTACTGGAAGCGAAAGTACATCCTGAAAGCATGGAGCAAGCATACGCCAGAGAGCGTACCCATAGTGTTTTGGGGTTCCATTTTATATAGGTGGTCTCTATACATATTCATGAACCTAGGGGCAGGCTTAGGGTGTAGGTAGGGATCATCCTTCCTAGTGCACTGGCACATCTGTGTTATGTAACTCATTACTTCTGAGCTTTGCAGAACCCTCAGTTATATAACTCCTTACTTCTGGGCTTCCTCGGGCCCAGTAATCAGTATGAATCCTACGGAATGGCACTGTTGCTCACTTCCACCACCCTACAAAAGTCATATAGTGGTCCAATTTGCTCTTTTTGAACTTTCACATCAGTTGAGGAATTTACCCGGAGTTTAACTGTAAAGTGGAGTTACTCAGTGGTCCTGTGATGTCCAATCATTTTGCAATGCCAGATATCCATCCCACGGTCCCATGCCTCTAGGCTATTGTCCCCTTCTGCTCATGTGTGATTACCATTTATATACAAATTGTTATTTACTTAGATCTTTCCTCTTTCTGAAAAAATGTAAGGTGGCTGGAAATTAAATTCAGGTTATTGCTATTCAGTTTTCAATATAACGAAAGTTGGAATGCAGTGTGATTGTATGTGAAATGCAGTGAATAAAATTAATTAAAAATCAAATGATATACAATCCAAAAAAAGAAAAAAAAATCAATTTCAAAATCAAAATGTTACAGATGAAATCAGTCATTAAATGCAGATGAAACAGCCAACACATAAACACAAATATAAAAGGGACATGATTTAATTAGATACTAAAGTAGATATTAGTGTTATGGCTTCTCTCAATTTTGAAGCATATTTACAAAATTAAAAGCGACTACAGTTCAAGACCTTGGCAGTTTACTGTTAGGCATATTTTTGTTGTTTTTGTATTTTTAATGTATAATTCTTGTCAACTTTAAATCAGTCCACGTAGCCAAGTGATGATGGAAATCTAAAATGCTTGGCTTAATATTGTCACCTAGGGAATGTGAAGTTCATGGAAATGAGCAGGGTGCCATTCATTAGCATGTCAAAGATGCTTCTTCAACAGGATGTCATTAAATTATTGTGGTGATAATTGAGACACTAAAAAGAGACAGATGCTGGGCCTGTAGTTCCTAAGATCTTATAACCCATTAGCAATTTAATTTCAAGGAGCCAACATAACTTCACTCTCAGTAAATTAACATCTAGGAATATTCTTTTGCAAGGTATCTTTTTCCAGGTGTATTTTGCCTGATTTTAAAGGCAAATTGGTCTGCCTTAAAGTGCAGGAGTCACAAAACAGAGCGTGCAGGTATAAAGATGTACTCTGTTCTCAGAATTGAAATTTAAGTGTCAGCCAACCAGTCAGGGCTGAAACTGGCAGTCCAATTAGATTAGCATGGTCTGATGGATGTTGCCATTGTGAAAAGCAAAAAGGAAGAGCAAAAAAATATATAGCCTGAAGGTCAGTTTCTTCAGGAAAGACATGAGTGTTTTCTCTTTAGGTAAGAAAGGTAACCTCTGAGACTCTGAGGATCCGTGATTCAGGGGAAAATGCAAAGGCAACACTATTCCAGTATGACTGACCCGTGTCAGGAATGATAAAGTTATACTGTGTTAACAAATTAATCCAAAAATATCATTGGCTTAACACAATAGAGATACTGTTGAGGGGATCAGGAACCTCAAATCACATTCTGGGAATTAGAAACCACAGATGGGCTTGGCAAGACCTCTGTCTAGACTTAATCTAGGTTTTTGTATTCTCACATGTAAGAATACAACTGGTGCATATAGATAGAGGAAAGTAAAAAAGCAAGATTTATTGAAAGGCAGAGTGATAGCACACAATCAGACAAGAATGCAAGTAACTTCATGAGGGAGAACTGTCCCCAACCAGAGTGGAGTGATCTGTTCTACAGTTTAAGAGGTGGTGCTCAATGCGGGCCTGACTGAATGTCCAAATTAAGCAGGGTTTGCTTTGGGCCACAGTGCATGCAGTGGTGGTCTCCAGGAAGGCATCACTGCATTTGATGCATGATGGAAAGTGAGACTTAGCTGCATCATGAGGAGTGAGTGTGCTGATTTCAGCCATGTTGAATTGGCACAGAAGGTGATGGGACTTCTGTGGTGTGCACCACTTGCCTATTGGCAGTTCTTAGCTCCTTGTCCCTTACTGCCTACCCTTATCAGTACGTGTCTTGATCTATCAAACCCTAATGCACATAAGGTAACATAAGGCAATTTTCTTCCATGGAGTGACTCAGCGATCCAGGAATATTTCGTCTCATAATCCTATTTTTTCAACATACTGCTTAAAGTGGCCAGAGGAGAGGAAGAGACACTAGAGTATGGGCTTGCAATAAAGGTTATTCATTGATACAGAAAGAAGCACACATCCTCCCCCCTGATGCCTCATAGCTTAGAAAGAACTACAGTGAAACTTGAAAATATGGAGAAGTGTATGTAAATATATAAGCAGTAAATATCTCTGATCCAGTACCACATCTGAAGCAAAGGAAGATTAATACAAGCAGAGAAAATCTGGTAAAAATTGAAGATGCAATCAGATAAACAGTCATATTCTCATGGATTTGGAAAATTAAACTGCAGGTCTAAGGAACACTAGGGTTAAAGGCACCTATGTGCTAAGGAATAAGCAATGGGACCCAAGTTCAGTGGCTTGATAACAAGATATTTAAATGAAAATACAGTAGAGTAGAAAAATATGAAATCTAGGATCACATAGATATTAGATTATAGCCCAGTTCTACCCCTTAATAATTAGCATACCTCCTCAGATTACACAATTTCTTTCAGGACAAAATTTCTTCTGTATGGTTACGGGCTGAACTGTGCCCTATTAAAACTCATATGCTGAAGTCTTAATTTTTAGTACCTTTGAAAGTGACTCTATTTGGAGACAGGGCTTTTAAAGAGACAGTTAAGTGAAAATGAATTCAATATGGTGGGGGCCATAAGTGAAGATGACTGTCATCCTTATTAGAAGAGGAGCTCAAGACACAAACACAGAGGAAAGACCATGTAAAGTCATGTGCAAGAAGGCAACCATCTAAAATAAAGAAGGGCCCTCAGAAGAAACGAACCCTAGTAACACCTAATTGTTGGACTTCCAACCTCTAGAACTGTGAGAAAATAAATCTCTGCTGTTTCAGCTACCAAATCTGTGGTAATTTGTGATGCCAACCCTAACAAAATGTAGCAACATCGAAACTTGCCCAGCATAGTTATCTTCCTGCGAAAGCATGTTACTGCATAATAAAATGTTGTTCATTACTTTTGTTATACATTTTTCTTTTAGAATGATTGTTGTTTGAAGATGCCAGCATTATATTATCATTAAATTACTAGTATTTCACAGAAGGCCTGAGCATATATAGGTGTATAGAAATAGACTGTAGAAAAAAAAGAAGGAAGAAATGAAGGGGAGGATTGTTGGAATCCATGTCTAATAGTACTAGAAGTTCTTATAACAAGGATTCAGAGAGAAGAAGCAGTGAAGATTAAAACACAGGTATAGACATTTCAGAAAATGTAAAAAATCAACCACAATGTGTATGGAAACAGTGCCAATGTTTGCTAAAGCAAATATTTCTAATATGCTTCATGCTCAGGCCTGGAATTAAGGTCAAGGAAGGAGACAGTTATTTTACCTGTCTGTAGTAGAGACGTGCAGATGTGAAGATCCAAACAAGCACTGTAAATGTTGAGTAATATTTACTTCATTTTCTAATGACACCCAGAAATACTCTGTAAGTTCATTGTGAAATTTCATTGTGTTTCAAATGATGATACCCCATTTAAGACTGTAGAGGATTAGGTTACAATGTAAATGGAGTCTCTTCCCCAGGACACCTGATGTGTACAGAATGATTCAATGCAGCTATCGCTTCCAGAGCACGTTCCTATACAATGCATGCTTCGGGTTATCAGGGAATAGAAAGGAGACTAAGACCTAGTTCTGGTCCCAAGAGCTTGGAAAACTCCACTATTTTGGAAATGATTTCTGTTTTCAAATCCAAAAAAAGCAAAATATCAGCAACTACACACCTGTGTTTGTATAGTTACGTAAAATAAATAGCAGCAGAGCCACGGTGGAAAATAACAATTACATCTCAAATAATCCCCCTGAAACCTAAAATAATTGATTTGTATGTTTAGAAACCAAAATTAGAGTTTAAAAATGCACACAGGCCCTAGTAAATCTCTATTGAATGGAACAAAACCAATTCTTCTTGTGACAAATAGTAAATATCTTCAGGTCAGTTGATAGAGGTGGGTCAAGGGTATAGCTTGTGGTTAAAAAAAATACAAGCCACAGACTGTCCTAAATTGTCAGAATGCCCAAGGTCAGATAATGACCAAGGAATATGACTATCTTTTATAGAAATGTTTAACTTGTAGATACAAATTCCAACCTTCCCAAGGAAGCCTTCAAAGTATTTGAAAATGTGTTTTTGAAGGTCCATTTCTCTCTATATTTTCATGGTACAATGTAGTGTGTGTATTTGTGTGTGTCATAGGAGGATAACATTTTGAGGTAGTAACTGATCCACCCTGGTTTATAACCCTGAAATCACTTTTATTTATACCTTTTATACCTTGTCATAGATTGGAAGGGTAGATTGCCTCTTAGGTGATCTGATGTGAATGTGTGACCTTGAGCCAGCAGTCCTAGAAATACTTTCAATGAGAAGCTCTATAATCGGAGTGAACTGTGCAAATTCATGTGGGAAGGTGAGGGAAACATCAGGCGAGAACTACCATCACTGCTCCCAGAGTCAAGATGAGAATAGTAGTATTAGTAGTAGTAGTGTAGTAGTAACTACCAAATATTTAAGTGCATACCTTGTATCAGGTACTATGTAGATTTATTTACATAAATTATCCACTATATACACATATTGATCATACAAGTTCATGTTAGTATGCAGATTTTATTCTGTTAAACCGAGTATCAGAATCAATCCCCATGGAACACAAAGCTAGAAAGTGCAAACAGCAGAATTTGGCCCCAGGTTTGTGTGATTATTGGACTTTTACATCACTCCATTCCAACCACAAAGACAAGGGGCTGGCATTGTGGTACACCAAGTTAAACCACTGCTTATGATGCCGGTGTTACATGTGGGCATTAATTCGAGTTCCTGCTGCTCCAATTCCCATCCAGCTCCCTGCTCATGTGTCTGGGGAAGCAGCAGAATGTGGCTCAAGTGCTTTGACCCCTTCACTTATGTGTGAGACTTCGATGAAGCTCCTGGCTACTGGCTTTGGCTGTGCCAAGCCCTGGCTGTTGCAGGCATTTGGGGAGTAAGCCAGCGGATGGAAGATCTCTGTCTCTCTTTCTCCCCTTCTTTCTGTAGCTCTTTCAAATAAATAAATAAATAAATGCTTTTTAAAAGGATAAAACAACAACAACAAAAATATCAGTGAAGCAGCCATTTTCAGCCTCAGCGTCATAACACATTGTTGTGTCACAATTAGTTTTGATATGCATCTCAAATAGGGGTACACTGATAAATATTCAAAAATGTCCTGGTTTGTGGCATTTTCTTATTTTTAGAAACCCCTTAGCACAATCAGTTTTGAGATACTCATGTGAAGTCATTGAAAATGCAGTTAAGAAGATATGCTCACAATTGGCTAAGTTGTATAGGCCATAAACAAGAGGGTCAATTGTTAAATCAACAGCAGGAGTCACTGTGCACTTACTCCCCATGTAGGATCTCTGTCCTTAATGTGTTGTACTATGAGAATTAATGTTATAACTAGTACTCAAACAGTACTTTACACTTTGTGTTTCTGTGTGGGTGCAAACTGTTGAAATCTTTACTTAGTATATACTAAATTGATCTTCTGTATATAAAGATAATTGAAAGTGAATCTTCGGCCGGCGCCGCGGCTCACTAGGCTAATCCTCCACCTAGCGGTGCCGGCACCCCAGGTTCTAGTCCCGGTTGGGGCGCCGGATTCTGTCCCTGTTGCTCCTCTTCCAGGCCAGTTCTCTGCTGTGGCCCGGGAGTGCAGTGGAGGATGGTCCACGTCCTTGGGCCCCTGCACCCACGTGGGAGACCCATAAGAAGCTCCTGGCTCCTGGCTTCAGATCGAGTCAGCTCCGGCTATTGCGGCCAGTTGGGGAGTGAACCAGCGGATGGAAGACCTCTCTCTTTCTCTCTCTCTCTATGCCTCTCTTTCTCTCTCTGTGTAACTCTTTCAAATAAATAAATAAATCTTTTTAAAAAAAACTAAAGCAAAGTATCAAAAACAGAATTTAACACTGTAAATCAGTGAAAGGTGGTATGCTGATGAAGCAGATTGCTGAACACTGCGTATTTTCACAAACTTGTCATTAATCTACCTGTGTCTGAATCAACAAAGGTTTTGTTGAACTATAGCTTCCTGAGCTCAATTTACAGAAACATGGTGTGAAAATGGAAGCATGAGACTACAGCAAAGCAACAATATGCAAGTGTTCAGGAACAAAGTGGAATGAAAGGTTTGATCTGCATAGCTGTGTCAATCAACTATCAGGCACAAGAATGGGAAGTTTATTCAGTATGGGACTTAATATCAATAGCCAATTTCCTACTGAGAGTGAGGACCAGCATGTTGCAAGAGACTCAGCCTATATCCAAATTCTTTGTGATGATATCTTCAGGAAGTGTCTCCAAAATCCTTGAAATACCAAGCAGGGCTCCTGGATATCCAGAATAATCATGGCGTGGGACTCCAACACCCAGACTGGAATGATCAAGGTTTGAAATGGACCTATTACATTACTATGAAGTGAAGAAAGTATTTGCCAGTTGCATCCATAGTATGTTAGTTAATGTTAATATGCACATGTATGTGGTCTGTGAAAAACTGGGTTTTGGAGAGTCTGGATCAATTAGTCAAAAGTGAGTTATTAATATTTTAAGTTCTGAATCTACAAAAACAGAAGAGAGTGTGTAATGCATATGAAACATATGCACCATAAAATCTTTCTGTTGCACAGCTAAGATTAATGTTGGCAGCCTAAGATATTGCTGGAATAAGTAGGTTTCAAAATATATGATTTTTTTATAATTACTTGAGTGGAGGAGTTGTGAGTTTAGGGTGTCTTGATGTTCTAGCCTTCTAGCTGGGAAGAAATATGCTTCTTGATCCATATCAATATATTTTATCAGTGCAGCAGAGTTTCAACTTCTAATTCTTATTAAATGTGTGATATGTGCTCATGGATTATCACAAGATCGACAAATGTTTTCAAGGACCAGTTGGTAAGCATTTAGACTGTATAGGCTACAGATGGTCTCTGTTGCATGTATCTATGTATATATCTGTCTATCTGTCACATATCTATCATTTATCAATTATCTTTCTACATATCCATTTGTTCTATAGGAATTTAAAACTATAAAAAAAAAAAAAAACACTCCTTAGCTCACTGATCACCCAGAAGTAGAATTCAAGCCATATTTGACTCATAGTTTAAAATCTTATGATCCTTTATCTAGGGCAACTGTTTCAAAACTCATTGAAGAATTCAGCATAAAATAAAAAATAAGATTTTAGTGTTTACAAAGAAGCTATTCCACTCTGCTCAGGCAAGTTTTCCTGATATAAAATGTCAGAATCTCTGAGGCGGACCTGTTTCTATGCATCTCAGAGTGCTGACTGCTTGTGATGGCCAGTTCCAAAAATAGCCTCAAGAATCCTTCCCATCTTGATATTCCTATTGTTCCTCCCAAATAAACACATTGCACCAGCATTGCTATGAGTGACCAATAGAGTGTGGTAGAAGTATGTGACATCTGAGGTCAGTTCACAAAAGACTTTGTGATGCCTGTCTTATTTTCATTGTCTTTCTTGGATCACTTGCTCTGGGAGAAACCAACTCTCTCTCATAGTTTGAGACACTCAAATCACCCTATGAAAAGGTGCACATAGTGAGGAACAGAAACCGTCTTCTGCCAGTAGCCAGAGAGTAACCACAGTGTTTTTCTAAAAGCTGCGTGAGTAATTCACCTTGGGAACGACTCCTCCAGGTTCATTCACACCTTCAGATGAGTCCAAAGAACACTTAACTGAAAGCTCATGAAAGCTATTGTGCCAGAATCACTTCACTAAACCATTTCCAAATTCTTCGCTCACAGAAAACACGAGATAACAAATCTTTGTAAAGTTGGGGTCATTGTTTACATAGCAAGAAATAACTATAGATCCTTTAGCTAAAAATTTTTGACACCATCAATGACATCAAAAATATTTCTTTCAATCACTTTGCCATAGGTAATTTTTTTCTTTTTTTCTTTGTTTGTTTTAAAGATTTTATTTAATAATTGAGAGGTAGAGTTACAGGCAGAGAGAGGGAGAGACAGAAAGTCTACCATTCCCTGGTTTTCTCCCCAGATGGCCTCAACAGCCAGAGCTGAGTTATCCAAAGCCAGAATTCAGGAGTTTTTTCCAGGTCTCTTACGCGGGTGTAGGAACCCAAGCACTTGGGCCATCCTCCATTGCTTTCTCAGGTCATAGCAGAGAGCTGGATTGGAAAAGGAGCAGCCGGGACTACAACAAAGTGCCCATATGGGATGCCAATCCTGCAGGCAGATGCTTAGCCTACTATGCCACAGCGCCAGACCTGCCACAGATATATATATATATATATATATATATATAAAAATTTATTTATTTGACAGGCAGAGTTACAGAGATAAAGAGGGAGAGACAGAGTGAAAGGTCTCCCATCCCCTGGTTCACTCCCCAAATGGCTGCTATGGCCAAAGCTAGGACAATCTGAAGCCAGCAGCCAGGAGCTTCTTCCGGGTCCCCCACATAGGTGCAAGGGCCCAAGCACTTGAGCCATCTTCCACTGCTTTCCCAGGCCATCAGCAGAACAGTGGATCAGAAGTGGAGCATCCAGGACTTGAGTTGGTGCTGATATGGTATGCTGGCACCACAGGTGGAGACTTAATGATACAGGGCCAGCCTCTTGCCATAGGTATTTTATGCAGCAAGTTTATTTTGTTTAACATTCAAAAATAGGCAAATAATACATGGACTACACTATTCAAGTTAGTGATAGATGTGATATGGGGTAGGTTGATGCTTCGAGTTGAAGTAAAGATCAGGAAGAATTTAGGAGTAGTGTGAGACTTAGGGATGCCTAGGGACAGGATGTAAGTGATGGATGGGTAAGAAACAGCATTAGAGTAAGTGTGTGCATACCTCTAAAAATGGTTCTGAATATGATGACAGTATGGCTGTGATATCCCTCACCTCATTCAGCTCCAGGGTGAATGTGGCTAATCTGACTGACTAGATAATTCCATCCTTTATCAGCACGCTGACATATCCCACTGGAAGATGCACATTGACCTGAGAGGGAGACCCTTCCCAAAGAGCGGAGGAACAATGTTTTGTTTAGTGTATAGGAGCAGCTGTGCTCCTCTGGAACCCTCGGTGAGGCTTGCAGGCCTCATTTGTAGGAGCGCACAGTGTAGTCAAGATTCCAAGACTCCAGACACATCTAAATGAAGCATTGCATGTGGAAGTCTGCTTTTCTAAATTAATTAAATGAATGCATAATTTAAAAATTACCTTTATTTTTGGCCAGGACCTTCTGATTCATCTTGCTTTATATTTGAAGTATCAAAATATTACCCAGTCTGTATACTTGCAGGTCAATAAGATTTATGGCAGTTGAATTGCAATTTTCTGGGAAATTTTTTCATACCCCTACCAATCCATCCCTTTTTACTTACAATCACTAATTTACACATTCACAAAAACTAATATCTGAATTTTTCTTATCAAGTGAACTAGATACAAGGGAAAGTGTCCTTTCATTCAATCTTTGCATGCTTCCCAGTGCTTAACACAGAAACAGCTAGAAAGCATGAAGCAGAAGGAAGCAGAGTGGAGAATGCATAATATGGGACTGCAAGGTTTAATGCATCACTTCCAATCTTAGTTCTGAGCATAGAAGAATCACTTTCAGTTCTTGGGGCCTCAATGACCTCATTGAAAAATAGAGGTAATATTACTTTCTTAAAGGGATGAATGGGATGGGAAATGTAAAAGAGATTTGGCAACTTGTAAGCGATAGAATTGTTAGGTGTTGTTAAAACAAAGCTCCAAAAATACACAACTGAGTTAATATATGCAAATGATTTAGCGATTCTGATTTTTTTATAAAAATATGAGTCAAGTTTCTTCAAATACTCCTAACAACTGTGTTTCCCTATTAAAAGCAAAAATCTGGACTCTATTTTAAAGAAGAAATAAAACATACGGAAATTCTGATGTAATCTTCTATTAATATCAGCATAAATATATAAGGAGGAAACTCCAATATTTTCTGTATGCTTTCCTTTTGTTGTTGTTGTTTTTACTCTATAAGAACTAATACACATTACCACCTGTGGTTAAAATGTATGACTCCAATTTAAAAATCTATTTCAGTCTTTTTAATATGTGATGTTAAATATATTATCTCTCAATCATATGGTGAGATGCCTGAGATGTTGCAATTTCTTTCACTCCAAATCAGTTCTGTTTTTCAAAATTCCTCTGTTTCTGTCTTTTAAAATATGAAATCAGTGAATGCTACTCAGTAATGGCTTTGAAATTTGTTATTTTCTGGCACAGTAGTAACTTAACTAAATCATTCACAGTCCATCAGTCTAAAGGAGATCCAGCTACAGTACCGCCATTGACTGTCAGGATATCATTGGTTTAGGAAATACACAAATTCTTATACATGATTTCAAGTGTTTTGAATCCAAAGAGAGCAAGAAAGAGTCTTTTTGATTAAAAAAAATTGATCTTGTAGCAAACCTTTGCAAGAAACTCCATTCTCAATCTACACTGACCAAAAATTTACACAATTGAACAGATTTTGGAATTAGTGCATGCATAAGAGTATGGCTTATTTTTTCAAATAGAGTTTAAAATTTCATATGCTTTCTGACCAAATATAACAAATTTGTATTGTGATCCTTCTATGTACTAGTTGTTTTATGTGTCAGGAAGATGCAGAGACAATCAATCCTTATTCTATAAGTCTTGAAATCTAGAGGAAGACATGTAGGTAAGTTATTTGTAGTACATAAGATGCAATGCCATAAGCATTCAATCTAGATCTAATGATTGCATACTAGATGCAGAACAAAACATGACTTACTTTGACAAGGGAGACCACAGCTTTGAATCTGAGCCTGGGGAAACAAGAGTCCAGTAGGCAGAAACCAAAGGGAGATTCATGGCCATTCATGCAGAGAGGGGAATTTGAACAGAAAAGCTAAGGCAGAAAAGTGCTCCGAGTGCATGGAGAGTGAGTACTCTGTGAAAGCTGAGTTCCAACATTCAAGGAAGGGTGAATTAGAAATTGAAATGAGCAAAAGTGGTTTGGGTTCTAATTATGAACATTCTATGAAGAAGTTTGTTTACTTTAAAGGAAAGGGGGAATGATGAACAGATTTTGAGAAACAGTTTGAGATGTCAACTTTATAAACAAAATGTTAGAAACAGTGTGAATATTGGACTAAAGAGAAAGAAGACTGGAGACAGTGATGCTAGTTAGTCCAGAAGAGATTCGAGCCTGAACCAAGGTGATGGTGATGTGAACAGAAAGGAGAGGAATAGATGCAGGTGTTTGATGCAGCAATGAAAACTCTCCTTGAGATGCCCGCATCCCATATCAGAGTGCCTGTTTCAAGTCTTGGTTCCTCTAGTTCCAGTCCGACTTCCTGCTCATGTGCACTCTTGGAGGCAGAAGTGAGGAATCAAGTACTTTTGTCCCTGCCACTCATGTGGGAGACCTGGATGGGACTCCAGGCTCCTAGTTTTGGCCTGGTCCAGACCTGGCTGTTGCACTCATCTGGAGAGTCAAGCAGTTAATGAAAGATCTCTGTCTCTGTTTATTTCTTTCTTCCTCTGCCTGTCCTTCTGCCTTTAAAATAAACTGAAAATAGATAAATAAAAGTTAAAAGTAAAAGGAGAGAAATAGCTGGGACTTTCATGTAAGAAATTGTAAAGATAAGGCCAATAGTATTTAATTGATTGAATGGAGGAAAGTGGCAAGTATGGATAGGAAAAACTCTTGAATGAGTCTCAAATTTTCTACCATGGGTAAGTAGGTAGTATAATGTGCTACTGTTCAGGAAACTGGAGAACTAAATTGTAGAAATATTTATATAACTAAGAACCTGTTTGTGGATTTTTAAAAAAACAAGCCCAGCAGTGATCACTCTCCTTTATAGAAAAGAAATAGAGCAAGACAAATCCAAAATCAGTGTGTGTGTAAGTAAAAGATGGTGACTTCCAGTGAAAGGAAAATTAGACCACCTCTGTATGTAGAAATAGTAAATTGTTCAATCTCCAGTATATGTAGCTGGGATGGCTAGAAGCCATCTTTGAAATCCAGAGAGTAAATGTAAATGATAGAGTATAAGTCAGGAGACTTTGTGGATGCCTGATGGCAGCCCGAGTGGAGCTCATACTGGGTATTCAACCAGACTGAATCAGATTTAATACTCATCAAATTGGAGCAGTGCAATTGTGATAGTAAATTTGGTGTTGGTAGGTTTACCACTGGACTAACATTGCTTTATCCTACTTAAGTATGTTGATATAACTCTAAAATGAAAACATGATTCTTATATTTCAGATACACCCAATGCATCTGGGCTTAAGATAGGGAGATTTGCCAATAAGGTAATATTCTATGAAATTAATTATATCAGCAATGGATACGACATAGGAAATAGATATTGTGAAGGTTTATCCAACGTACAATGAAAACTGGTTGTTTAAATACTGAAATACATAATGGAATCTGCTTTCACAATTCTTGCATGCGTGCATCCACTCATTCAGTAAATGTTCACTATCTATTATGTGCTACATGCTCTCCTGGATACTAGTGATGCAAAATAAGACAGCTCTTGTTTTCAGACATATCTTTAGCAAGTTAAAGATTGTTAGTTCCTAACCTTATAGGTCAAATCAGTTTAGCAATTAAATTAAGTATCTACTTTTAAAGGTTTGATGAATGCAGTAACAAAAAAATGACAAAGGCTACAGATAACTTTTATTGAACACCTACTATGTATACATAGTGGACTGGCTAGTTCACACTTACCATTTCATTTAATCCTCACAAAAATCATATGTAGTAGACATTGTTACCTCAAAATTTCAGGCAAGGAGTTAGACTTTGAATTTGAACCATCTTCTTTGTGTCACAAAATGCAATTACTGCAGCTAGAATTTGGAAATTGGTCACTTCCATATCAAAGACAACATTATGCTTTGACCCAAGTTATCATTCAGGAAGCCTCTACATTGACAGATCATGGAAAGAAATTTAGGGGAGCCAGTGCTGTGGCATAGCGGGTAAAGTCACCGCCTGCAGTGCCGGCATCTTATATGGACACCAGTTCGAGTCCCGGCTGCTCCACTTCCGATCCAGCTCTCTGCTGTGGCCTGGGAAGGCAGTAGAAAATGGCCCAAGCCCTTGGGCCCCTGAAACCATATGGGAGACGTGGAAGAAGCTCCTGGCACCTGGCTTCAGATTGGTGAAGCTCCGGCCATTGCAGCCAATTGGGGAGTGAACCAGTGGATGGAAGACCTCTCCTTCTGCCTCTCCTTCTCTTTTTCTGTGTAACTCTTTCAAGTAAAATAAATATAAAAACTTTTTTATAAAAATGAAAATTAGAGCATCACAGATGGTATCTAATAATGTTCTTGGGAAGAGATGGACCACCAGTGGAAAAGACAGCAAGAAGTTTGAAGTGGAAGAAACCACTGGAATAGGACACATGAGTGCACTTCAAATTTTTTGATGGAAAATGGAATAAAAGATAAATGTACTGTTGATGCAAAATTTTGAAAGCCTGTGCCGGTGCCGCGGCTCACTAGGCTAATCCTCCACCTTGCGGCGCCGGAACACCGGGTTCTAGTCCCGGTTGGGGCTCCGGATTCTGTCCCGGTTGCCCTCTTCCAGGCCAGCTCTCTGCTGTGGCCAGGGAGTGCAGTGGAGGATGGCCCAAGTCCTTGGGCCCTGCACCCCATGGGAGACCAGGAGAAGCTCCTGGCTCCTGCCATCGGATCAGCCCGGTGCGCCGGCCACAGCGCGCTGGCCATGGCGGCCATTGGAGGGTGACCCAACGGCAAAGGAAGACCTTTCTCTCTGTCTCTCTCTCTCACTGTCCACTCTGCCTGTCAAAAAAATAAAAATAAAAATAAATGAAAGCCTTGCATAGGTTTTTCATAATGCGTATTTTTCATGAACTTTTTGAAGACAGCCACTCTGCATGAATTTCAAAAATGTTTGTACCCACATAAACGTATCGCCATTTTGAAGTACCTTTGTGTGTGAGGGAGAAGACTGAAAAGGAAGGGAAGGTGGATTGCAGAGAATATCAGTGAAGCAGGAAATTGTGCCAAATAAATCTGACCTTCTGGAACCCACTGCCATAGTGCAGGCACTTCAGTGTTTCAGTTTCGAGAATGGTGACTTACCAGCAGCAGTGAGCCTCTGGAAGCCTTAGCTGGGAGGTGTTATCATCATACGGTGACTTGTTTCTTCAACTTCCACCTCTGACTATGTTTTTAATTAGCTGCATGCTCCTAGAAATATGTGAATGTGTTATCAGGTTGCAGTGCAAGAAATGTGACAGCAGCTTCCAGCTGGGAAAAGCTTACTCAGTGGACGACTAGTTTTTAGGTTGTTGATAAGGACAGTGCTATTCCGAAGTCCTCTGGAATGCTACTGCTGAAGATGTGTGTGTGTGTGTGTCAGCAAACATCTGTGGCATTTCACATCAGGAGGCTACTCGAGTCACCATGCCCATTGACAAAAGCACAATCCTAGGACTGGGCTTCACGGGTACCTGTTATAGCCAAATCTGCCAATTTATGCCCTTATTTTCTATTAGATGAGACTTAATACATTGATTCAGGACCAACATGTTTGGAAAGAGATTTTACTAATATGAACTGGCTTCCCCAAATGTGTTTGTTCTGATCCCTATGCTTCATACAGCAAAACAGAAAACATGACATTCATTTATTCATGCATTTAGAAAAAATTTAAGCATCTTTCCACTATAAGAATTGCGGAAATAAGTGAGGGCAGGACACGAAGATGAACAAAATGACATCTATGCTTATCATAAATTGTAGCTAAGAAAGATAATATATCTTCATGGTATATAAGCCTGCAAGCTCTCTTAAACAATTCATAGAAATATTTAATATGAAAAAATGTGCATGAATTTCAATTTTGGCACTAAAATAAACATACCTTTGATTTCACTTTCAACAAAATTCTTTATGTGTCCTCATAATAATGTCTGATTTCTCTAACTGGGGTTGAGGGACATACTCCCAGGGTACTATTCATCTATGAGATTGTGTGAGTGTGTGCATAATCCGTTGCTTTACAGGAACTTCATAAACAATACCAGCTTGTTCCAGATCATCTGGATGATGTTCTCATTATTAAATATGTTGTAATTTTTTTTTTGACAGGCAAAGTTAGACTGTGAGAGAGAGAGACAGAGAGAAAGTTCTCCCTTCCGTTGGTTCACCCCCCCCCCAAATGGCACTATGCTGATCCAAAGCCAGGAGCCAGGTGCTTCCTCCTGGTCTCCCATGTGGGTGCAGGGCTCAAGCACTTGGGCCATCCTCCACTGCACTCCCGGGCCACAGCAGAGAGCTGGCCTGGAAGAGGAGCAATCAGGACAGAATCCGGCGCCCCAACCGAGACTAGAACCCGGGGTGCTGGTGCCGCAGGTGGAGGATTAGCCTATTGAGCCACGGCGCCAGCCACATATGTTGTAATATTATAACCTGGAATTTAAAAATCTAGATTTCTGTTTTGTTTTAAAAAAGGTCAGTGCTAGGTTGGTGCTTGTTTTTAATCAAATTGGTGCCAATTAATATCTACTGTATTGTCTAATATGAATGAAAGGGACAGTTTTATGAAACAGTTAATGAGTGCAGGCTCTGTGACTGCCAAATGATATCATGGTGTGCTGTGAAAACAAAAGCATAGAAGGGAAAAGTAGTAGGAAATTGAATCATTACCAAGCACAAAAGATTTGTTAAGATATTTTAAAGAATCCTATCCAGTTCTAAGCTTCACTTTATTGTTGTAAGCAACAACTTCAACTCACATTAATTTAATCGAATTTTATATTTATGTGTCTATTTTGAAATTTTTAGAAATAGTTTATGCATGTTTTTAGTGATGTAAATGTGATAAATGTGATACAAGATAGCTTTTCCTCTAAAAATTGTCCATATGGGGGCCGGTGTCGTGTAGCGGGTTAGGCCGCCACCTGTGGCATGGGCATCCAATAAGGACTCTGGTTCTAGGCTCTGCTACTCTGCTTCTGATCCAGCTCCTTGCTACTGTGCTTGGGAAAGCAGCGGAAGACCCCAGGTCCTTGGGCCCATGTGCCTATATGGAAGACCCAGAGGAGGCACCTGGCTCCTGGCCTCGGTCTGGTCCAGTCTTTGCTGTTGTGGCCATTTGGGGAGTGGACCAGCAGATGGAAGATCTGCATCTCTCTCTATATAGGTCTGCCTTTCAAATGAAGTAAATCTTTTAAAAGATTGTCCATGTTACTCACGACTGAGGATCACCCATTGTAAATGTCATGACATTATCCAGCCTGCCTCTACCGTTGTATTAGTCTGCTTTTGTAACTTTAACTGAATACCTCAAAGGAAGTTCTTTGGGAGAGAGAAGGTTTATTTTGGCTTACAGTGGAGGTTACAGGGTCAGGCAGCCCTATAAGTACAGTATCTGGTGGAGGCTGGTGATGGTAGCATGAAGGAGAGAGATTATCTTAAGATGAACTTTAACTCAGATAATCCAACCTCTCATCAGAACCGTTCTCTGAGGGCATGCTACCAATGACCCAAAGACCTCCCATTGATCCCATCTCCACAATTAGATCAAATTTCCACCCTTACTCCATCAACATGAACATTAAGACATTAAGTTTAAGCATCTTAATGAATTTTGGAGAGATATATCCCACTGTGTCCATAACAACCCATAACTGCTCTGATAAAGAGGATTAGTCATGTCCTCCAAATGGCATGCGATTTGAAATGTATGCATTATTTGTTTCCATTTTATATTTGCAGACTTAAGTTGACTATACAGGTAACTGAGACCACAGAGAGTGAAACTAGGAATGTGTAACTACTATACAATTATGTCTAGCATACAACTATCTTGTTTTCTTACTTTCTTTCATACTCCCCCACCATAACCCATGGCTCACAAGGGAAAATGTGTGGCGTAATAGCATTCAGTCATTCATTCATCCCGTATTTCTTCACTACATACTGAGTAACAAATACTTTTGTATATTGCAGGAAATAGTGGTGAAGAAAATGAGCAAAACAAAAAAACAATCTCATCTTTGCAAGAGTTTGAAAAAGACTGAAAAAGCAATTGAAATTCCCCACTATTGCATCCATAGGTGTTAAACTGCAATAATGAAAGGGAAAGTGACAAGAAAGACTGAAATTTCTGTCTGCTTGCACCCTACTAGTACAGTTCATTGAGTAAATGTCCGGGTTTCTGACATGGATACATGATGCAAATACAAGTGAAGAAGAAATTAAGGTTGACTGCTTTTTTTAAGATTTATTTGTTTATTTGAAAGCCAGAGTTACACAGAGAGAGGAGAGGCAGAGAGAGAGAGAGAGAGAGAGAGAGAGAGAGAAGTCTTCCATCCGATGGTTCACTCCCCAGATAGCCGCAACTGCCGGAGCTGTGCTGATCCGAAGCCAGGAGTCAGGAGCTTCTTCCCGGTCTCCAACATGGGTGCAGGGTCCCAAGGACTTGGGCCGTCTTCTACTGCTTTCCTAGGCCATAGCAGAGAGCTGGAGAGGAATGGCACCAAACTGGCCCTTCAGGCCAGGGTGTTAACCTGTTGTGCCACAGCGCAGGCCCCAAGGGTGACTGTTATTCCCCAGATGGAATACTAGAGCAAGAAAATGTGGGGTTGAGGAGACTTGTGTGTGTGGCTGATAAGTTCAGTTTTAGATATCTTTAGTTTGAGAAGGTTATGGGCCATATTTTTGTTGTCTGTTAGTCCATTCTTCTTCTGAGGTCACATAATTCTCCCACACACACCCAGTACCTTTCCATCTGATACAAGAAGTGAAATTCCATCTTTTTCACCAACAAACTCTAGAAGTACTGTGCACTACTGTATTTTTTGTTTTTTAGATTGTTTCTTATATTTATTTGAAAGGAAAGGAAGGAGAGACAGAGGGAGAGAGAGAGTGCACTCCCATCCACTCATTCTCTCTCTGAATGCCCTCAACAGCCAGGGCTGGGACAGGCTGAGATCATGAAGTCTGGACTCAATTTGGGTCCCCAACATGGGCAGCAGGACCCAAGTACGGGAACCTGGAGCCATAACCTGTTGCCTCCCAGGGTGTGTCTTAGTATAACTGGACTCAAACCAATGTGCTCTCATCTGGGATGCAGGCACTCCCCATGCTGTCCCCAAACGCCCACCTCAGCTCTGTCTTTATTCTATTAAAATGTAAATGTATTTAAACAGCAGTTTATTTTTATTTTTGGTTATTTCCAACTTTTCCAGATGTGAGTCATTTAACAATCCTTATAGTCTTTTTTTAAAGATTTATTTACTCATTTGCAAGTCAGAGTTACACAGAGAAAGAAGGAGAGGCAGAGAGAGAGAGAGGTCTTCCACCCACTGGTTCATTCCCTAGTTGGCAGCAACAGCCAGAGCTGCGCCGATCCGGTACCAGGAGCCAGGAGCCTCCTCTGGGTCTCCCATGTGGATGCAGGGGCACAAGCACTTGGGCCATCTTCCACTGCTTTCCCAGGCCACAGCAGAGAGCTGGATCAAAAGTGGAGCAGCCAGGTTTCAAACCAGCTCCCATATGGGATGCCAGCACTACAGGCGGCGGCTTTACCTGCTACGCTACAGCGTTGGCCCCTCCTTATAGCCTTTAAAACTCCAAAGAGCAGATGCCAAACTCCTCTTGAACCACATCCTCATTCGAATTAAGGTAGCTAGAAAGTCTGCTCCTCTCTTTACATATAGGCAATGAAGCATAGCCATATCTATCTCCAGATAAATCTGAATCCTTGGCTCTTTCAACCGCATGTGGATTCTTGGCCTTTTCTTAAGCATCCTAAATGTGATTGGTGGACTATTCCTGCAGAACTAGTTTGTGGTCGTCATTTGTAGGTACCATGAAAGTGAACTACTACATACCTTTGAAACAGTTTTTATTTTTATTTCATAGCTACTGCTTGGTTCTCAGTCTTGTTGACTTTTTGGAAACTCAATGACATAAATGTAATTCAAATATAGTATTCTTGTAGTGCATTTTGGCATTCCCTTCCCCTTGTCTCTAAAAGTGTTTTCTTGTATCTCTTGGTCCCAACTGCTCTTTCTTTCTGCTAACTTATTTCAGACTGTCATTCTCCTTTTCCCCCTCCTCTAGCATTATTTTCCCTCTTAACCTACTCATTTGTCCCATTGTTGTTTTGCTCATTCCACATCCCAACTGCAAACCATTATCCACATATCTGAAATGTTTCTAAACATTTTAGTTTCTAAAATGTTGGTTTAATCATATTAATTCCTAACTTCTTACATGCTGCACTAAATCTTTCTCAGACTAGAAGGTGTGGGCTTTTATGATCTAACCTATGCTTGCATCTTAAGCCACCTCTTTTATCTTAAATCTCAAATAGATTTTACCTCGAATTCTCATGTGTCAGTTGTAAAAGATATCTGCACTTAAAATAATTATCTGTCTTAAATCTCCTTGTGCAATGAAATATCATATAAAATGTCTCAGAATGTTTCTTTTTTCTACATTATTTCTTCCTGTACCCAATGTAGTTGAAAATATGCTCTTTTATTTTTTGCAACTCAGTTTAAAGATAACATACTCTGAAATCTTTCCTGATTGTTTCAGTAGCATGAAAATATATCTGTCATTATTTGAGGCCCCTCAAATTATTGTGGAAGGGCTATCATTTAAGAAAAGGTTGTCCTTATCAAAATTCTATCTCTAATCACACAATTGATTTAATCTATAATTATTTCCATTCTCAATCCAAGATACCACGTTTCGTAGATGTTTGTGTTATGAAATTTGGAGGAATATTACCTAACTTTGCCTGATATGATGCAAACATTTCTGTCCAATGGTTTTGTAAATTTGCAAGGTAATATTGTTTTAGTTTCTTCCTTAAAAGATCCTACTAGTGTATATCAGCGCTCTCTGACAGTCTGCTCAGCACCCTTACTCATTGCTCATCTCCCACTTCTGTAACGGAATAATGGAGATCCTCATTTTTTATTTTGCCTGTAGTATTAAACAATTTACTCTAAACATACATCTAGTTTACCCTCTTCTCATTTATTGATCACTAATACATATTTTTTCTTTCTTTTTTTAAAAGAGATTTATTTATTTACTTGAATGTCAGAGTTACAGAGAGAGAAGGAGAGACAGAGAGAGAGGTCTTCCATCTGCTGGTTCACTTCCCGAGTGGCCACAACGGACAGGACTGAGACAAGCTAAAGCCAGGAGCCAGGAGCCAGGAGCTTCAGTTAGGTTTCCCATGTGGGTGGCAGGGGCCAAAGCATTTGAGTCATTTTCTGTTGCTTTGCCTGAGTCAGTAGCAGGGAGATGGATTAGAGGTGGAGCAGCCAGGACTTGAACAGGCACCCATATCGGATGCCAGAGTCACAGGCAGCAACTTTACCTGCCACACCATGATGTCATCCCAAATTTTTTTTCAGTTTTAACTAGCAAATCCAAAAATGTAACATATCTAAATGAAATAGATGATGTAGACATAATACCCACATAAACCAACTATCCTGTAACTGAATGCGCATAGGTGAGGCTCTCCCTAGTTTTGTTATTATTACCTGGCATTGCCTGACCTCCAATTAACTTTGCTATTCATTGCCCACAAATATACAACCATAGAGTTGTATGTGGCTCTATGAACAAAAAATAAATATATAGTTTTTCAACACATCAATGACTTCTGCTAAAGTTACATCAAAGCAGCCACAGACAAATGTCAGAAATCTGAGAAGGATGTCGGCAGCTATTGCTGAGCACTAGAATCAGATAAGGTGTGCCATGGTTAGATTTTTGTGCCAGCAGTGTTTTAGTAAGATTAAAAATATCTGGATGTATTTTGTGAGTGTATCATTACATATCCACATGAAGAACACTTTCTTGCTAATGAGGTCGTTTGTCTTGATTTATTTAATGTTTTGGATTGTCAAGACTTTCCTGTATGAGAATACTTCAGAAAGTTCACCAAAAATGCATTACTCTACAAAATTTGTGAAGTCCCCACATAATAATCTGTTAGTGTTGCTCTAACAAAATGTCATAGACTGGGTGTCTGAAACAGGGTACGTGTATTTCTCACAGTTTTGGAGACTGAAAAGTCCAAGCTCAAGGTGTCATCTAATTGCATTCTTGGTTAGAGCCCACTTCTTGGCTTGCAGATGACCACCTGTATTTCCACGTGGGTGTGTGGGAGGAGAGAGATTGTGTTCTCTTTGTCTTCCAATAAAGCCACTAATCGCGCCATGAGAACCCCACCCACTGGGACTCATCTAACTCCAGTTACCTCCCAACGATCCACCTCCACATAAGATCATCTTAGGTGACAAGGCTTCAACATGTGAAATTTGGAAGTACATGCTTAAGTCCATAGAAATTCCCATGATTCAGAATTCAAAAAGTATAAAAGACTTTACAGCAAAATATTTCTCTGTTTCCAGTATTGTCACTGTCCCTTGCACAAACAGTATTCATTCCATATATATCATCTAGTTATTTTATGCATATTCATGTACATATGAATATATTTCCTATTTTTGCACAAATGGTAATATACTCCATATGATATTGTTCACTTTTCTTTTTTTACTTAGTTTATTTTAGAGCTGAAATTATTTTGAAATGCAAAGAACTATCTTATACTACTATAGCTTTAGTTGTTTTGTGACTATTTTGAAATGTACTTTATATGAGTGAAGTTGAACAGCTCTTAATTTGATTATTATTTATAGTCTTTTCCCTTTTTCCTGCTGGACTATGGTCTTTTTATGTTTTACTTGTTGAGCTCTTTATTTAGTAGAACATTTAAGCCTTTAACTAAAATGTGAATTTAAAATGCTATCTCAAAAAACAATAAATAAAATATTCAGTTAAAAAACTACCTCACTTTTAATATTGTATCATTGTATTCCATTGTTGAGTTGCCACAATATATCTTTCAAAATCCTCTATGATTGTTGTTCAGTTTTTCTCAAATATTCTGCTATCAGAAACAGTGCTGCCTTAAATAGTTTCACATACACTCCATGTGAATATATGGAAGTATCCTTGTAGTATATATTTTGAAATGAGAATTGACAGGTAAAAGGGTAATCATATTAATTATACAAATAGAAATTGTAAAAGTGCATTTCACAGATGTGCAAATTTACATTCTCTGGAATGTCCACAACACAGTGTATTTTTCAAAGTTGGATATTTGCTAATCTAGGCAGAGAAAAATAGACTTTTAAAGCAGTTTAATGCACATTTTTTTGCTATGAGGTAAACTACATTATTTTTGTATGTTTAAAATCTGTTTGTGGGGCCACTACTGTGGCACAGTAGGCTAAGCCTCCTCCTGCAGCTCCAGCATCCTATATGGGTGCCTGTTCAACTCCTGGCTGCTCCACTTCCAACCCAACTCTCTGCTATGGCCTGGGAAAGCAGTAGAATGTGGTACAAGTGCTTAGGCCCCTACACCTGCGTGGGAGACCCAGAGGAAGATCCTGGCTCCTGGCTTTGGATTGGCCCAGCTCTTGCCATTGCAGCCATTTGGGGAGTGAACCAGTGGATAAAAGACCTCTCACTCTCTCTCTCTGCCTTCTCTTTATCTCTGCCTCTCTGTAATTCTGCCTTTAAAATAAGGAAATAAATCTTAAAAAAAAGAAATCAAAAGATCATTAGTTAAAATTATCACTTCAATGTTTTCTCTAACTAGGTGGATTTTGAGAACTCCTTAAATCTTGACTTTTTAAATCTTATGATATGCAATATTCATCATTATAAACATTAGAAAACATGATAATGAGATTACTAGAGCTGAAGACTTAAACTTCATACTTGTCCTGATATCACCTCATCACTCTTTTTCAACAACTAAGCACTCCTACAAAGCCTTTTTTATGTATGTGCTTGTTTTAAATATGAACTTTATGACTCAAAATTCATCTAAGAGTTTCTACTTCTGCTAAAAGGGCAAAAATTTACAAGAGTTTATTGCTCTTATCCCAACAATGAGAGTGAATAATTTTATAAAATCTTGTTTGAAATACCATCAGAAAGTTTAAGTAACAAAGAAACCTAAAAAACTAAAATCCAATATATGAAGTTTCAGTCCAAATAAAAATAGAAAGAGAGGAAAGAGAAAGGGAACGAGAGAGAGAGAGAAAGCACAAGGCGTATGGATATTTTTGTCCTTGCTAGTTGAGTGGAAGGAAGATGTCATCATAAATGCTGGTAAGAAGAGAACAGCTTAACTGTTCACAGTTGTTAAAAGCTGAGTGTTTTCCATTTATCCAGTGTAACATTTTGCAATGATGCAATGTCTGCACTATCCAATGTAGTAACCATTAGCCATGCTTGACTTTGTATATCTTGAAATGTGTCTAGCATGACCAATGAATCATATTTTAAGTGTAATTTTTGTGTATGTATATGCATGTATCCAAATGCAGTGAATGACTGATGTTACACAACATGTATTTACAATCTTGAGGATCCTCTAACACAAAGGACATTTGTAACTACCAAGACTATCATTCCCTATGGACCATTCTAAGTGTTAATATGAAAGATTGGGGTCAGGCCACCTGGGCAATGGATAGACCTCCCCTGAGAGAAAACCTATTGGTTGTTTGCAAAAGATGGAAGGGCAAGGGAGATGAGAAGTCTCTTCCTTAGAGGATATAAAAGTGGAGCCTGCTGAAATCTGAGAACAGGACAAATACCTGAGACAAATCCATCAGATACTCAGACATAAATCCTGCTAATACTTGTATCAAATACTTTGAAGCTTGTGGCAAACTGGGTATAAATAAAATTAAAGCAAAACCAGATCCAGATAGAGTAGAGGTCAAATACATTCAGAATTTAACATCAATAGCCTGGTTGAAAAAGATGCACACCTTTTTTCCTTGAAAATACTTGGCTTGGCCGGCGCCGTGGATCATTAGGCTAATCCTCTGCCTTGCGGCGCCGGCACACCAGGTTCTAGTCCCGGTCGGGGCGCCGGATTCTGTCCCAGTGGCCACTCTTCCATGCCAGCTCTCTGCTGTGGCCCGGGAGTGCAGTGGAGGATGGCCCAGGTGCTTGGGCCCTGCACCCCATGGGAGACCAGGAAAAGCACCTGGCTCCTGGCTCCTGCCATCGGATCAGCGCGGTGCACTGGCCGCAGCACGCTGGCCGCGGCGGCCATTGGAGGGTGAACCAACGGCTAAAGGAAGACCTTTCTCTCTGTCTCTCTCTCTCACTGTCCACTCTGCCTGTCAAAATAAATAAATAAGTAAAAATTTAAAAAAAAGAAAATACTTTGCTTTTTGTCTACTGATTTTTCATGGAAAATAACAAACAGTAACAAAATTATAGTTTACCTAAAGGAGCAAGACAGAATGATGTCAAGAGAAAAATAATTCATAGAAACAAATCAAGATATTTCTCTTTTTTTAAACTTTTATTTAATTAATATAAATTTCCAAATTACAGCTTGTGGATTACAATGGCTTCCCCCCATAACATCTCTCCCACCCGCAACCCTCCCTTTTCCCACTCCCTCTCCCCTTCCATTCACATCAAGATTCATTTTCGATTCTCTTTATATACAGAAGATCAGTTTAGCATACATTAAGTAAAGATTTCAACAGTTTGCTCCCACACAGAAACATAAAGTGAAAAATACTGTTTGAGTACTAGTTATAGCATTAAATCTCAATGTATCAAGTACTTAGTCTGTTTCTTTTTAATTTTTAATTTTTGTTAATATAAAGAGAACTGATTTCATTTATTTCATAGATACAGTTCTAAGAAGATATTCATAGTTCCCTCCCTGCATCTACCTTCCTTCTTTCCTTTCTTTTATTTTTCCTTTAATTTTTGTAATAACATCCTTTCGATTTACTTTGTGATCACATTCATTAATGATGATCAGTTTTTAATATTGTTTTTGGCATAGGAGCATTTCTTATAAGATTTTGTTATTCAGAATATTGATAAGTTGGCACTGATTTTTTGCTTCATTTTGTTTTTTTAAGGACCTGTGGTATCTGAAACTATTAGTAGTCTTTAGAATGTCTCTAGCAGAGACAAAATTCACTGTAAGAAAATTCAACTCATCTATGCTAAAATCTGAACTAGATTGACAAAATTGAAGGTTATCTTATTAGTTGTACCTGTAAATATCATTACAAATTCTTCCCCTTTACATTACGACTATCATAATTTGGGGTACTGTTTAGAACCCAATGTAGATGTTTCACCACAAAACTATGTAGTCACAGATAGCCTCCAAGATAGGATAATGTTAAGGGTTTAATTGGGTTCCTATGAAAAAATATTTTGACCTCTTATTCTTGTGAGTGTGTCCTTATCTGAAAAAGTGCTCCTTGAAGATATCGCAAAATTAAGATGAGGTCATTAGAGCATTAGAGCGGGCACTAATCCAATAGGATTATAGCAAGAATGCAATACAATGCAAGAGGCAGAGATTGGAGATATGTTTCCACAAACCAAGGGATACCTGGAGCTACCAGAATCTGGAAAAAAAAAAAAAAACATGAAAGAATTCAATCCAAAGGTATTGGAGGCACCATGGCTCTACAAACACATTGATGTTTGATTTCTAATCTCAGAAACGATGACAGAATGATTTTCTGTTGTTTTTAGCCACTAGATTAGTGCAGTGCTACATATAAATAGCAATTGTAAGAGACTCATACAGATTGCAAAATTACTTTGCATCATAATTAAGTTGCATTTTACATCTCTGGTTACCACATTATGTGACTCCCTCCTACCATGCACAGCACTTCTTCTATGGGAAAATGTCTTACTTTACTTCTTCAGGGCTGCCAATAGGATATCAGAACTCCCTGCCCAAATTCACTGGCTAGTGAGGACAAGTCTGTTTGCTATTAGTGACTATAGAATGGAGAATCTTACAGATTCAGGCATCCCAAAATTTAAAGGATGAATAAGTCATGTAGTGGAGTTTCCTGGGATTGTAATCTTCCGGGAGTATAACTTCATCTTAACTAGGCCTTTCTTACCCATTTATTACCTATTTGCAGGGTTGGGGAAGTGAGAAAGTCTGGCCCTGCCAAAGCCACCACAGGTAGAACTTGAAATTCAATAACTGTACAGTTACATAAATGTATAGTCCAATAAAAGTATAAGCTAATTTTTAGGTTGATAATTTTGTATGGCCTACGAATGCTGTTATAAATATCTAAATAGACATTGACAGAAAAAAGTGTCCCTACCCATGAGATTTTAGTGAAAACGCCACAGTTCAGAATGGGTCTATATCTTTCATAGTATCATGGTTTTAATTATATTTCCATCTTATTAATTAGAACCTCCTAATATCAACATAGGTTTCTTAACTAAACAGAATTCAAATACTGTTACTTTGCTTGCTCATGAAACATCTTTAACCAAGCGTCTTTGCTTTTGTTTATTTTTTTCTTGTAGTGAATCAGATCTATCATTGTTCGTAAGGGCTACTATCTCAAACTGCATTAGTCACCTCTCCTGACAATTGCTTAAACATCCCTCCCATTGTTCAATTTTCTCCCTTTTTTTTCTTGGCCTGAATCCAAGATTCCTTTGACCCTATTTCTCTCTTTTTGCTCCCTTTCTGTGTATGATTATGTTCTTAAGTTATTTTTGAACCTCTCCTTTCACACATTAAGACAGAGAACACACCAAATGAGTCAAATTCTGCTCACAACCCTCTCCGCCTCCTCTGCCCTACAGGTGTACCTGTGTTCATCACATTCATCAGCCCTATTGTATTATTCTTCTGATGAAATTTTCTTCTATTTTATGTTGAAAATGCTAACAGCAATTTCTAAGTAATATCTGAGATATTTTGTGAAATAGGAAAAGTTCAAAATTTCACAATACTAACAATCAGTTACAGAACAGCATAATACTAAACTATTTCAATATTCTTATAATAATGATGGCTACATAGTTGAACTGTTTATTCATTTGTAGTACTGAAAACACTTGACCATATTTATTTTTTTAAGATTTATTAATTTATTTGAATGTGAGATGTATGGAGAAAAAGGGAGCGAGAGAGAGAGAGAGAGAGAGGGAGAGAGAATCTTCCATCCTCTGATTTGCTTTCCAAATGACTGGGCTAGGTTGAAGCCATGAGTCAGGAGCTTCAACTAGGTCTCCCACATTGGTGACAGGGGCCTAAACACGTGGGCCACGTTCCACTGTTTTTCTCAAGCTGTTAACAGGCAGCTGAATTAGAAGCAGAGCAGCTGGGACACGAACTGGTGCCCATGTGAGATGCTGGCATCGCGAGTGATGGCTTTATCCACTACACCACAATGCCAGTCCCTGCACTTGACAATCTCAATAATTCTTTAGAAATATTACCTATTTTTATGTTAAATTACTTGTCACTATTAGAAACAAAGGAAAGTTATGAGTAAAATGAGAGAAGTGAAAAAAGTTTAAAATTTGAACTTTTGATATAATTAGGAAGGAAATTTTGGATTTATTTTTACTGATGTTTTTCTTTTGGTAGTCTGAACTGTTGGTTGTACAGCCTATTAGTAGTCTTCATTAATTCAAAATACTTTTTAATAATTAAATGAAAGTTATCCCAATATAACTAAAACAATTGTTGTAGTTTACAGTGCAATTTTCAAAAGCAGAAGTCAGTAATTCATACCTGATTAGCACATTGTCCTGAGGTATCATGTAAGGTACATATTACCTTTAATTGTATGCCCATGACATACTTTTACTGTATTTATTCTAGTAGATCGCTCCATTTTAGAGCTATTAGCCATTGCTCATGCTCAGCCTTCATATTAGAGTACTCTTCCCCAACTACAGAAACAATATTGATCCCTAAATATCTCTGCTCATTTATGTTGTCACCTTTGCTAAATATATAAACACACACACACACACACACACAGGGTACAAATTCTTTCATTAATTCCCACAGAGAGCCATGAATTATTATTTTCCCATTTTACATATGCACAAGCTATATCTCAAATAGCTTGAATCTCACACAAACTTGCACAGCCTCTTCATGGGGGAGCCAGTACAGACCATGCCCAGTCCTGTCCAGCTCCAAATTCGTGACAAACTCCTCACACTGTAATCTTTGAAGTCTCATTTTCACACCTAGAAAAAAATAAGCCTTTCCCTTCTGTAATGTTAACTAGACTGGATCAACTAGTTCTTGAGGTCTCACTCCTTGTTCTAGGCACTGGTAATTTAACATCCAGTCAAAACTTTCTCATACCCTCCACAAGATAGAGAAAGCAAATGACTCATCTTGTAGACTTTGAGTCCACAGCTAGTCTTACTAAGTGCTTCATTTTGAGTAAACTGTTCCAGTTTTAGAAATCAAAATCTAATTTGCCAGAAAACTACACAGTCCTGGGCAAACTGGAATATTTGGTCACCCAAATTTTACCTGCACAGTACACTCTAGATTATTCTTAATATCCATGACCTAGCCATTTAAATCTGGAGGTAGGATCCAAATTTCAATATTTTTAAAAGTTTGCTTCAGTTATAAATTTTTTTTTTTGACAGGCAGAGTGGACAGTGAGAGAGAGAGGCAGAGAGAAAGGTCCTCCTTTTCCATTGGTTTACCCCACAATGGCCGCTGCGGCTGGTGAACCACTCTGATCCGAAGCCAGGAGCCAGGTGCTTCTCCTGGTCTCCCATGCGGGTGCAGGGCCCAAGGCCTTGGGCCATCCTCCACTGCACTCCCTGGCCACAGCAGAGAGCTGGCCTGGAAGAGGAGCAACCAGGACAGAATCCAGTGCCCCGACCGGGACTAGAACCGGTGTGCCGGCGCCACAGGCGGAGTATTAGCCTACTGAGTCACAGCGCCGGCCTCAGTTATAAAACTTTGTTCAAAAACAGTGGTTCTTTTGGACCAGAATTTTTGACGTCGCCTAAAAACTAGTTATAGATGTAAGTACTGTAGCACTCCAGACCTAGTAAATCAGTAATTCTGAGTAAACCAGCATTGTGTTTACCCCAGCCTTCCAGGTGGTTCTGATGCACACTCAAGTTTGAGAATCATGGCTCTAAAGAAATGACAGGAATACACCTACCTCCTAACAGTGGCTCAAGTGGAATTTCCCACAAACTATGTTATGGCCAGTCTACAGTTGTATTGCTGCTTTCCTTTATTTTCTCCTACCTGTCATTTGAGACTCCTTTTGCTCTAATGGCCCCCAGTCTTGAACACAAATAATAATAATATTGTGAAATCCTCACATAGAAGGAGAACCTTCACAATTTTGTTGCATGTAAAAAAGTTTTCCCTTGCAAATGCCCAGATTAGAGATGAGTAAAAGCACATCCCTGTAGGGCTCCTGAAAGTATTGCCTGAATTAACCCATTACAAGAACAAAATGTGATTGAAGCTTCATATTTTACCTTAAATATTCATGTCAATTTTTCTTTCTACTTTTTAATATATAGATATTTATTATATTGTAGAAATTATTTTCCACAATTTTCAAATGAATTTGAGGGTCCACATCGACATTTGTACTTAATTATTTTATCCTTTGACATATTCCTTTATGCCCATAGAGTATAGTATACGTTCTTCTATCTAGAAAGTACATATACAATTGTTGCATTCCAATATAATCCCATCAAGGTGGCATGTACCAATGCCATCTCACTAGTCCAAGTGATCAGTTTCAGTTCATAATTGATTATAATGAAAGAATTAAGTGTCAAAGGGATCACATAAATAAGACTAGTGTCTGCTAATACTAACTGATATAATTAAAAAGGAGAGAATGATCAAACATGGGAAGCCAGATACACAGCAGACTCATAGAATGGCAGATGTCCTAAACAGCACTCTGGCCTCAGAATCAGCCCTTATGGCATTCGGATCTGGCTGAAGAGACCCTGAGAGTTTTTAGGCCTGGACACTCTGGGGAAAAAAAAAAAAAAAAAAAAAAAAAAAAAACCTAAATGAATGATCTCTGTGAATGAGATCCCAGTTGAAAGAATGGGCCATCAAAGAAGGAGGTACCTTTCTTTGAAGGGAGGAAAGAACTTCCACTTTGACTAGGGCCTTGTCTAAATAAGATCAGAGTTGGTGAACTCAAAAGGCTTCCATAGCCTTGGCAGCTCATGCCTCGGGTGATTACTGATGCCATAAACAAGAGTGTCAATTGTTAAATCAACAACAGGAGTCACTGTGCACCTACTCTCCCTGTAGGACCTCTGTCCTTAATGTTACTGTGTGAATTAATGCTATAACTAGTACTCAAACAGTACTTTATACTTTGTGTTTCTGTGTGGGTGCAAACTGTTGAAATCTTTACTTAGTATATACTAAACTGATCTTCTATATATAATTGAAAATGTATCTTGATTGTGAATGGGATAGGAGAGGGAGCGGGAGATGGGGTGGTTGTGGGTTGGAGGGTGGTTATGGGGGAGGGGAAGCCATTATAATCCAAAAGTTGTACTTTGGAAATTTATATTTATTAAATAAAACTTAAAAAAAAGAAATTGTTGCGTTTAATCCTCATGAGAACCCTGTAAAGTGTTAAATGCTACCCTTCCTTTAGAGGAAACTAGGGCTCTGAAAGGTCAAGTAATATGACCAACATAGCATAGTGGAGGAATGATGGACTCAGACATGCTTGACCAGTTTTGCTCCCTCTATTAGTGCATATATGAGAGTACGCCAATAAGTTCATGTAAAGTGGAGTTTAGAAATAAATTTACTTTGGCACAAAATTCTTGAAATTTACCCATACAAGAAATCTTCAAGAAGTTCCTGAAAAATGCATTTGATGATAAAAGCTATGAATGAATTTCAAAAATTTTGCACTAAAGTAAACATATTGTTAATTCTGTTATTCTTTGAACATTTTGAAGTACCCTCACATATATATCATCTTTTAGACTACAAATTCTGGTAGATCAACTGTCTATTCCCCTATAGTACTTTATACAATGCCTCCCACCACACACAAGGGACTATAAAAAGTTCACGGAAAAATGAAATTGAAAGGTGATGCACATTTTTCATGAACTTTTAGAAGTCCCTTTGTGTGAGTGTATTTATGTGGTTGTGTGTGGGAGTGGAGGGTGTGTAAAGATTTTGTGTGAGAGGCTGGCACCGTGGCTCACTTGGCTAATCCTCCGCCTGCAGTGCCGGCATCCCATATGGGTGCCGGATTCTAGTCCCAGTTGCTCCTCTTCCAGTCCAGCTCTCTGCTGTGGCCCATGAAGGCAGTGGAGGATGGCCCAAGTGCTTGGGCCCCTGCACCAGCATGTGAAACCAGGAGGAAGCACCTGGTTCTTGGCTTTGGATCGGCACAGTGCACCGGCCGCAGCAGCCATTTAGGAGGTGAACCAACGGAAAAGGAAGACCTTTCTCTCTGTGTCTATCTCACTGTCTAACTCTGTCAGATAAAAAAAAAAAAAAAGATTTTGTGTGAGAGAGAAAGAGAAGGAGAATGAAAGTATGGTACCAAATTAAGAAGTTGAATGTTTTCATTCGCCTACACATTAAAAATCATAGATATGGTATTTTGAAGGAGTTTTTAAGATCCACAGAAAGTGGTTAAAGTGCAAAATGAAGTCATGGAAAATTGTGTGGGTTTTGACACTATTAGATGAAGACTCTATGACTGTTAGAATTCCACCCTCGTCCACAGTCATTTGCCTTTCATGCAATAAAACACATGTTCTAAATTCAGTACCAAAGGAAAGAAAATTACCACTGCAGCGTGAGCCTGGCATTTATCCAAACCCCAGTAAAGGGAATCTGGGTGCATGATCTAGGCCCAAACTCAAATCCAGCAATTTTATATACTTCAGCACACTCAAGAGAGAAGACCAAACAAGATGGCCAAGGTGGACCAATAAGGGAGAAAGCTATTAGCCTACTTTACTATTTTGGACATAAGGAAGAATGGTGCAGAAAAGAGGAGGGGAAGCATGTGCTCCACCTTTTTACACAGAGACCCCAGCATCTGGTTAATGACCCAACTCACTGACACAACTCTCATTTGGGAAACTGATGATAAAAATAAATATTTGTTTTATGTTTAGACTGGTGGCTTAAAACAACACCTCTAACATTGGTTTCTTTGGAATAAAGGACTCCATTAAGTTTAGGAAATTCTGTTTGGATTGAATGAAAGATTTACAGATTCTAAAGCTATGGCTCAGGCTGGACATATTAGGGGATACTTGTGAGCGAGCTGCAATGCATGGAGATTAGGAAGATGATCACAGCTGATGGTTCCCAAAGGGGCATCCCTGTATCAGCAGCATCAACATCACAAGGAGACTTGTTAGAAATGCACATTTTAAGGCTTATTCAAGATATACTGTTATCAAAAGCCCTAGGATCGAGAGCAGAAATCTGTGCTTTAACTGACCTTTTGATTCTTATGGGTGCTAAAAGTGAGGAACCACAGATTTAAATATTATACACGTGTCTTTGTGTGTGTGTGCCAGAAGAATGCTCTTAAAGAATAAGATGAGCAGTGAATGGAAGATCTGTCTGTCTGTCTCTCTCTTTTCTGTTTGTTTACTTTTCAAATAAAATGAAAATAAATGTTCAGTAATTAAAATTAAAATGAATAATGTTCCTACTCAAAAAATACACTATCTACAGTAGCAGAGCCAGAACAAACATCTGTGCAACCAGTTATGCTTCAGAAAAGAAAAGAAAAAAAACTCAAAAATAGCATTGTAGATACATATTCTCAGTTCTGACAAGCAGAATCAAGAAACACTTTTAAAAGGAGGTGGTTGAGGACTAAGCCCTGAAAGTTGGTTTCAAGTTTGAGAATCAAATAATATGTGAAAGAAAATTCAATTTAGCGCCCTGTAAGCAATTGAATATTATATTATTGAGGATAGGCTTGGCTTCCACATTGGACAGCACAGTTTTAGAAAGAACCATAATGATGTTTTGCCCCAAACATTGGCTCAATCCACTCTCTTCCCCTTACACAAAATAAGTCTGACAAGTTCTCTAAAATCTTTCATCATACAACTTCTGTGGAAAGAGCATTTCCACTTTCCTTGTTTTTACTTTCCACATTTGGAGAGAATTATTTATGCAGATAGAACTCCCTTGATCATATCAAGTTTCAGAATGCTTTGGTAAAACACTATCTTGGAAATAATACATTTGGCAGCCTGCTTAGACTAGGAAATTCAGGATAGTACTAGTAGTTAAACAGGGGTATGGTTCAGGTAGTAGGCCAAATTTTCCCCCTAGGGGTTGCTTTAATAAGCATAACTGTTAACTGGTGCTCTTTCTGAGGCTACCTCTTCTGTGTTCAGCTATGCATAACGTATGCTAGGAAAGCAAATGAGATGATTAAATTGAGCTTGAAATTCTCTTTGCATTGGTCAGTTGAAGAACACAAGATTCTTTTCACAGGATTTGTGGGTTCTTCATAAACCAACTGGAGCCAAAGTTATTGTCTCTATGACAACATTTCTATGGCTTGTACAAGTAAAAGGAAAGACTACAGTGAACAGTACCCTCACAATGACCTGTCATCACTGTGAATGGAGTTGCTATTCTGGAAGCTAGTAATAAATGGCACTTATACACAACAAAATCTCTTAGAAATTCAACTCTCACATTCCCCTACCTGTATCCTTCCCATAAAGTTTGGTAAGTTATGTTAATGATTTGGCAATATTTAGAAATTATACATTTTGGAGATGATGTTAATCTCTGAAGTACTTTCTCAAAAATTGTTTTCTTAGAACTTCATAAAAAAATGGAACAATCAGCATTCAGAGAAGTAAAACGACATGGCAATTCCAGAACTGAAACTTTTCTGTGTCTCATTCCAAGACAACAACACACGTAATTATATATTGATCCTATAGCATAGAATCCCATTGGCATTAGTTCCTGAATCTCCATAGGATAATTTGCACAAAATTTAATCAATAATAAAACATACTTTGCCAGAAGGTCTACTAAGATTTGTGTAGGGGCCGGCGATGTGGTGCAGCGGGTAAAGTCACTGATTGAAGTGCTGGCATCCCATATGGGTGCCGATTCGAGATCTGGTTGTTCCACTTCCTATCCAGCTCTCTGCTATGGCCTGGGAACTCAGTAGAAGATGGCCCGAGTCCTTGGGCCCCTTCACCCATGTGAGAGACCCAGAAGAAGTTTCTGGTTCCTGGCTATGGATCGGCACAGCTCCGATTTTTGCAGCCAATTGGAGAGTGAACCACTGGATGAAAGACCTCTCTCTATCTGCCTCTCCTTTTCACTGTGTGTGTAACTCTGAATTTCAAGTAAATAAATAAATCTCTAAAAAAAAGATTTTTGTAAACACTGGTCAAGCAGGAAGGTTTGGAAATATGATAGAGTATTCAATATATAAAAATAATAATTACCATTATTATTTCCTTTGTCCTGTATTCTTTACAATTGGTTTCATTTTACATTCCTGAGCTGCAAGATGGCAGAATAGGAAGGGAGCACACTGATAGTCTAAAAAGAGACAGTTTAATAAAAGTGGTGATACTGCAGGTTTAAGGAACAATAGGGGAAGAAACAGCAGAGGAAACTCTTCTGGAACTAGTGATTCACGGTGGACCTGTGCGGAGGGCGTGGGAGCCCATGGCTTGGGACACCAGTGCTGGAACGCGAGGTGAACCAGACCTCAATAGCCTGAGACACTAGTGGGAAAGTGGAAAGAGGAGACTAGAAGGAACGAGGCTTGAAACCCCGTGGGGAAAAGTTCACCAGGCTAACTAGAAGAGAGAGGAAAAAAAAGTCACCGGTACAGACATGAGTTTCTCTCTCTCCACTCACCTCTCAAAGGCAAGCAAAACAAAGAGCAAGTGCCATTTTGGATATATGTCATAAGCTGCGTGACATCACGGCTGCACCCGCCCTCAGCCAAGCAGAAAAACCTGACTCTGGGGTAGGGGGGGATAACAGGAGATTAGGACCTAGTGAATGTGTGGTGATAATGAACTGAGACTGTGAAAAAAGAGATGGTGGGTGAGAGAACTAACAGAATTCACGTGAGTACTCTCCAGAGACGCTACAATTCGGCAACCTTGGCAACCCAGTGGGAGACTACAGGAGAATTTGAGCCCACATGGAGGGCAGCACAGATTCCCTGTGTGGTCCTTGGGAAAGAGCTTCTGATCTCTGGCTCCTGTGGGTATATCATTCGCCTGCTAACTGCCCTCAATTCCACTCAGCTGTGCAGAATTACTTCCCTTTTGAATAAAAAAAAAGAAAGAAAAGAAAGAGAGAGAGAATTTGTACCCATAACCCCCTAACCTGGGAGTGTCACCTTTGGCACACCCTTTTTTTTTTTTATTGAATTTTAAGTAATTCAAATTTATTTTTTTTTCAAAAAAGTTTTTTTTTTTTTTAATGAATGTAAGTTTCCAAAGTACGAATAATGGATTACAATGGCTTCCCCCCAATACCGTCCCTCCCACCCACAACCATCCCCTTTCCCACTCCCTCTCCCCTTCCATTCACATCAAGATTCATTTTCGATTATCTTAATATACAGAAGATCAGCTTAGTATACCTTAAGTAAGGATTTCAACAGTTTGCTCCCACACAGAAACATAAAGTGAAAAATAATAGATGATTTTTTTAAATGATGATGAAATCAGATCAGACCTATTGTCATGTTTAATCCCAGTGAGAGTCAAGTTGGGAGTTGATAGTTTCTTTTCTTTCTTTCTTTCTTTTTTTTTTTTACAGAGGATCAGTTTAGTATGCATTAAGTAAAGATTTCAACAGTTTGCACCCCCATAGAAACACAAAGTGAAATATATTGTTTGAGTACTCGTTATAGCATTAAATCTCAATGCACAGCACATTAAGGACAGAGATCCTACATGAGGAGTAAGTGCACAGTGACTCCTGTTGTTGACTTTACCAATTGACACTCCTGTCTATGGCATCAGTAATCTCCCTATGCTCCAGTCATGAGTTTCCAAGGCTATGGAAGCCCTCTGAGTTCTCCGATTCTTATCTTGTTTAGACAAGGTCATAGTCAAAGTGGAGGTTCTCTCCACCCTTCAGAGAAAGGTACCTCCTTCTTTGAAGACCTGTTCTTTCCACTGGGATCTCACTCGCAGAGATCTTTTGCCAGAGTGTCTTGGCTTTCCATGCCTGAAATACTCTCATGGGCTTTTCAGCCAGATCCGAATGCCTTTAGGGCTGATTCTGAGGCCAGAGTGCTATTTAGGACATCTGCCATTCTATGAGTCTGCTGAGTATCTCACTTCCCATGTTGGATCACTCTCCCCTTTATTTATTCTATCGGTTAGTGTTAGCAGGTACTAGACTTGCTTATGTGCTCCCTTTGACTCTTAGTCCTTTCATTATGATCAATTGTGAACTGAAATTGATCACTTGGACTAGTGAGATGGCATTGGTACATGCCACCTTGATGGGATTAAATTGGAGTCCCCTGGTATGTTTCTAACTCTACCATTTGGGGCAAGTCAGCTTGAGCATGTCCCAAATTATACATCTCTTCCCTCTCTTATTCCTACTCTTATGTTTAACAGGGATCACATTTCAGTTAAATTTCAACACTTAAGAATAACTGTGTATTAATTACAGAATTAAACCAGTCATATTAAATAGAACAGACAAAAAAACTACTAAGAGGGATAATGTGTTGGCACACCCTTAACCCTGAGGAACCAAACAGAGCTCTCAGGCCACACCCATCTCAAGCCTCTAAGGCTCCATCAAAAGCAGACAGTCCACTTAATACAGTTATAGTATAACAAGAAAAAACACCACAGCGAGGGAAGAAGAATCCAAAGAATATCTCCACAATGCCAAGCAACAAATGCAGAAACTGAGGAAACAAGAACAAGGAAGACATTATGACACTCCCAAATGAACAAGACACCCCATGCCAAGATTATGAAGATGATGAGATGGAAGAAATGCAAGATACGGATTTCAAAAAATTTATGATAAGAACAATTAGAAGTTTTCAAAAACAAATGCTTGAGCTACGGAAATCTTAATATCAGACAAAATAAACTTTAATACAAAAACTGTTAAGAGAGACAAAGAGGGGCAGTATATAATGATTAAGGGATCATTTAAAAAGGAAGATATAATGATTATTAATGTATATGCACCTAATTACAGGGCACTGGTTTATTTAAAAGATTTGTTAAGGGACTTAAAGGGAGACTTAGACCCCAATACAATAGTACTGGGGGACTTTAATACTCCACTCTCAGAAATAGACAGATCAACAGGACAGAAGATCAACAAGGAGACAGTAGATTTAAACGACACTATAGCCCACATGGATCTAACAGTTATCTACAGAACTTTTCATCCTACACATAAAGAATTTACATTCTTCTCAGCAGTACATGGAATCTACTCTAGGATTGACCACATACTAGGCCATAAAGCAAGTCTCAGCAAATTCAAAAGAATTAGAATTGCACCATGCAGCTTCTCAGACTATAAAGGAATGAAGTTGGAAATCAGCAACTCAGGAATCCCTAGAGCATATGAAAACACATGGAGATTGAACAACATGCCCCTGAATGAACCATGGGTCATAAAAGAAATCAAAAGAGAAATCAAAAACTTTCCAGAAGTAAATGAGGATAGCAGCACAACATACCAAAACTTATGGGATACAGCAAAAGCAGTGTTAAGAGGAAAGTTTATATCAATAGGTGCCTACATCAAGAAATTGGAAAGGCACCAAATAAATGAGCTTTCAGCGCATATCAAGGATCTAGAAAAACTTCAGAAAACCAGACCCAAATCTAGTAGGAGAGGAGAAATAATTAAACTCAGAGAAGATATCAACAAGATTGAATTGAAAAAAAAATTACAAAAAATCAGCCAAACGAGGAGCTGTTTTTTTGAAAAATAAACAAAATTGACACCCCATTGGCCCAACTAACTAAAAAAAGAAGAGAAAAGACCCAAATCAATAAAATCAGAGATGAAAAAGGAAATGTAACAACAGACACCACAGAAATAAAAAGAATCATCAGAAATGACTACAAGGACTTGTATGCCAGCAAACAGGGAAATCTATCAGAAATGGATAGATTCCTGGACACATGCAACCTACCTAAATTGAACCAGGAAGACATAGAAAACCTAAACAGACCCATAACTGAGACAGAAATTGAAACAGTAATAAAGGCCCTCCCAACAAAGAAAAGCCCAGGACCAGATGGATTCACTGCTGAATTCTACCAGACATTTAACGAAGAACTAACTCCAATTCTTCTCAAACTATTCTATTCAGAACAATCGAAGAAGAGGGAATCCTCCCAAATTCTTTCTATGAAGCCAGCATCACCTTAATTCCTAAGCCGGAAAAAGATGCAGCATTGAAAGAGAATTACAGACCAATATCCCTTATGAACATAGATGCAAAAATCCTCAATAAAATTCTCGCCAATAGAATGCAACAACACATCAGAAAGATCATCCACCCAGACCAAGTGGGATTTATCCCTGGTATGCAGGCATGGTTCAATGTTCACAAATCAATCAATGTGATACACGACATTAACAGACTGCAGAAGAAAAACCATATGATTATCTCAATAGACGCCGAGAAAGCATTTGATAAAATACAACACCCTTTCATGATGAAAACTCTAAGCAAACTGGGTATGGAAGGAATATTCCTCGATACAATCAAAGCAATTTATGAAAAACCAACGGCCAACATCCAATTGAATGGGGAAAAGTTGGAAGCATTTCCACTGAGATTTGGTACCAGTCAGGGATACCCACTCTCACCACTGCTATTGAATGTAGTTCTAGAAGTTTTAACCAGAGCCATTAGGCAAGAAAAAGAAATTAAAGGGATACAAATTGGGAAGGAAGAACTCAAACTATCCCTCTTTGCAGATGATATGATTCTTTATTTAGGGGATCCAAAGAACTCTACTAAGAGACTATTGAAACTCATAGAAGAGTTTGGCAAAGTAGCAGGATATAAAATCAATGCACAAAAATCAACAGCCTTTGTATACACAGGCAATGCCATGGCTAAGAAAGAACTTCTAAGATCAATCCTATTCACAATAGCTACAAAAACAATCAAAAACATACCCACAGTAAGCCTGTGAAATTTATATTATTTGTACATCCATTTTAAAGATGCGGTCAAAGAGGTACAGAAATAAAAAAATTGGCTAAAGATTAACAACTAAATATTGGGTGCCGGTGTTGTGGCACAACAGGTTAAGCTGCCCTTTAACACGTCAGTCCCATCTCAGAATGTGGTTTCCTGTGCTACTAGACCACTTCCAATCCAGCTTCCTGCTAATGCACCTGGGAAGGCAGTAGATGATGGACCTACTACTTGGGCCCCTTTCAACCCACATGGGAAACCAGGATGGAGTTCCTGGCCCATAGGTTGGGTTTGGCCCAGTTTTGACTTTCACAGACATATTGAGAGTGAACTGTTGAATGGAAGATCTCTTTCTTTTGCTGTCTCTTCCCCTTATCTCTCTAATTCTGCCTTTTAAATAAATAAATAAATCTTCATAAAATAAATTATATGTTGTAAGTACAAGTCCTTTGTCAGGTACATGGTTCACAGCTATTTCCTCCTAGTCTTTATCTTTTTTATTTTTGCATCCGAGTCTTTCACAGGACAATTGTTTTTAAATGAAGCTTAGCATATTGATTTTTTTTCCTGTGATGGACCATGCCCTTGGTGTCATATCTAAGAACCATTCTCTTAATCCTAGGTCACAAAGATATTGTCCTATGTCATCTTCTAAAAATGTCATAGCTTTAAAATAAATAATCCATTTTAAGTTTATTTCTATGTAAATTGTGGGTAGAGTTTAATTTCTGTGCCTGTGAAAGTGTGAAAATGCTTCATACATACATGAATTTTGAACAAAGCAAAGTTTTTATAAACAGTTGTAGAAGAATGAGCAAAGTGAGTAGAGCCAAAAAGAAAAAAGTTTCTTTGAAAAATAACCATGCCAGGAGGAACATTGGTGTTACCAATGGTTAATTATTTGCAGCCAATGTCCGTAAGGCCTAGAAAAAAATGCATACTATGCCTGTACTAAAATTTTCTTTTGTCAACACGGGGCTGACTTTATGGGCATGCAACCAGTGGAGTCATACAAGGCCTATACTCAGAAGGGCCTTTATGTTTGGGGTTTAATTGCTTGCTGCCAGCATTCTTGAACTCTTAATAATTTTGTTTTTGAATTTGCATTTTGAGAATAAAATCTGTCAGGGTGATATAGTGTGTTCCTATGCCTCCAAACCTTGCTTACCTGAGTTCTCCTGCCCCACCACATAGATTAAAACTCAATTGCTTTCCCTTCTTCCTTGTCCCTGTGCCTTGCTGTTGCCACTCTTTGCTCTTAGATCTGAGTGCACACACATCAAGAGAACAGCTTTGGACATCTTTGAAAGTTGTTACTTTCCCTAAGAGAATCATCATACCCACAGTATCATTCTATTTACAAATTTTAACTTATTTATTTCATTTAATTGAAAGATAAAGACAATGAAAGACAAAAACATAAAAGAGAATTTCTATCTGCTGGTTCACTCTCCAAGTACTTGCATCAGCTGGGACATGGGCATTTGAAATCAGAAGCCACGAATTTTATCAGGGTCTCCCATGTGAGCAGGAGAGACCTACTCAACTGAGCCATCACCTACTGTCTCCCAGGGTGCACTATTGCATAGAAGTGGAGCCAGGACACAAACTCAGCCACTCTGATATGAGATACAGGTATCCCAATCAGCATCTGAACTGCAACACCAAATGCTAGTGCCCCATACATTTGAGAAACAAGTTTGAAACACCATTATATATTGAGAGAGAAGAGAGATGACAACATGAAAGTAAGTATTTTAGTACCTTTTGAACATGGAGCAGTACATTTTTATTTTGCATCAGGCCTTACAAAAATTTGTAGGTGTCCTATGCCAACTTAGCAGCTTGTTTATTTAATTGTGTTTTATAGCAATTCTTAGAACATCAAAATTGTAGTCAACAAAAGAAAAACAATTTATGTGCATGAGAGACTCAAATGAAATCCCCAATTGAGAAATTTCCACATTTAACACAGCTGATTTAATTTGGGTGTTTCCCATTTGTTTCAAAAATCACCCTGCAGCCAAGATATAAAAGAGAAATAGCAACACAGTTCAAAAACATGAAGAAAGACTTGAAAACTCAAAACAAAAAATGAAAGGAAAAATTGCGAAAAGAAGCTAAGGTCAAACACTAGGCAGGAAGATGCAGACAGAGTAAGCTCATGAATGCAGATCTCAAAGAAAAACAAAATGCAGGGCAGATTTCTCCTTTGAATGTGCTACACCAAGAAGCGTCAAATCTGCACACATTCTTGCTTGCAAAACTGAAATGAAATCAAAGGTTGGAAAAGGTAGTTTTTCTAGAAAGTATTTGGTTCTGGGAAGTAGAAAAGAGAATAAATGAGAAATCAGACAGCCAAAGTGATACTAATGGAAAGCATCCAGTTAGAATGATAATGGAGATGGCATTGTCAGCTGCCCTGCAGTACACATTGTGAGGAGAAGTAAAAGCTAAAGGAATTCACACAAAAGAAATGCTAAGAAGGAGGAACCTTCTAAATATGAGAAAAAAAGCCCTTTGCTCCCCCATACAAATTTCCTGCATATGATTTATCCAAAATGCAATAATGTGTCTACAAAGATATAACACAAAAAATGAACAGAAGATTTTTAAAAAGCAAATAATAGGCAAAGAACGCTCAATGAAAAAATGTTGCCATGGAACCAATAAAAACTATGACCAAGTACACAGCAAAGAATTTTTTAAAAAATTACTAATGCAATTATCTCTATAAAAAGTCCTGGAAGAAGAAATATGAGTAAAATAAGTGGAAAAAAATACACAGAGGCAACAAAAATAATAATAACAAAAATGAAAACATGAAATATGAGGCTGCAAAACTCAGAAAAGGAACTGAAGAAAAATCTTCAAATTAATATTAGAAGTTGTCTTAGTTCACATCCATGTTTCTATAATAGCACACTTCCAACTGGATAATTTATAAGCAACAGAGATGCATTTCTTCCACTCTAGAGGCCACAAAGTCCAAGAACAAGGTTCAGCAGATTTGTGTCTATTGGGAGATTCCCATCAACATGTCCTCATAAGGCAGGAGACACAGAAGGTCCAAGCAGCTCTCTAAAGTCTGTTGTATAAGGCATTATTCTTATTCATGTGGACAGAGCCTAATCTCCTGTCAGATAAATACATCCTTACTATAAAGAGTCATTTACCTCACTTTTTTTTATACAGTACATCATATTTGCCTTTCAACAAAAATTATAAGATCTGCTAACATAAAAAAACAGTTTGAAGAGACAGAGCAAGCATCAGAAGCAGACTCAGATAAGACAGATTTATGAGAATTATCAGAACAAGAGTTAAAATCAATTGTGAAGAATATGCTAAGCCCAATAGAAAATGTGTAAAATACTTAATATCAGATGGGTCATATAAGCAGAGATATAGAAAATCTGAGAAAGAATAAAAATGAAACACTAGAAATCAAAAACACTGTGAGAAAAATAAGAAATGTCCTTGAAGGGCTCAATAGTATACTGGACAAGGTCAAGGGAATTAGTAAATTTGAAAAAATATCAATAGAAGCTTCTAAAACTGGAGTGTAAACAAAACAAACAAAAAATAACAGAATGAGAGAGATGGAAGAGAATACCCACGCAAAGTAGACTACTTACAAAAGAGGTAAAATTAAAGCAAGTAGTGAGAATACAACAAAAGACAATGGATTATATGAATGACAGAAAATAGAAAAATAGAAGAAATAATTTAATACAAGATTTGCTGTTCTAAAAAAATCAGTAAAATGACAAATGAATAAAATTTTATAAACAGTAAAAGCAAAAATAAAATCAGAATTAATAATGGGAAAACTATAACATTTTGAAAACTGAAAGAAACATAACTATTTTTCTTCATTCCCCCACAGATAAGTGTGAACACAGATTTAAAATAGATACCCTAAGAGTTAAAAAATCTAAACATATCAAATGCCATAGCAAAATAAAATTGTCAAATTACAAATCTCCCAAAACCAGATAAGGTACATATTGTTTCACGGGCAAATATAACTAAAACTTAAAGAACAAGTACTAGGTACGTTGTTTACGAGACTAGAAATAGAATGAATTGGAGAGATGAAATATAGCTGGAGAAAGATATGGACATTGCAATACAGGAATCTCATAGAACCTGAAATAGTCATGATTGGTAAAATCCTCTCTATGATACATTGCAGCCAAACTTTCAAAAGTAAAACATAAAAAGAATATCCTAAAATTTGTGAAAGAGAAATGCCAGATCACCTTTAAAGGAACTCTTATCAGGATGACAGATTTCTCAACAGAAACCCTACATACTAGGATAGAATGGAGAGATATAGTCCAAATTCTAAAAGAAAAAAAAAAAAAAACTGTCAATCCATAATACTCTACCTCATGAAATTCTCATTCATAAATCAATGTGAAATAAACACACTCTGAGAGAATCAAAAATCAGAATTTATCTCAATCTGTCCAGCCTTACAAATGAAACTTAAAGATGCCTTATACACAGAGACAGAAAAAGTTAATCGGCATCATGAAAGAATGTGAAGCCAGACAACCTAGTAAAAGAACAAAGAAAACGAAAACAAATGATAGGAATATTTGTGGAAAAATAGCAGGACAAAATCATTACTTATTAATAATAATCTTGAATGTAAATGGGCTAAATTCTCCAATTAAAAGATACAGAGATACAGACTGACTAAATGGATTAAATAAGCCTCATCTTGTTACCTACAAGAAAAACACTTCAGTGATAACGATACACACAGACTGAAAAGTGAAATAACGGTGAAAGATATTCCATGTAATAGCTATACTCATTTCAGACAAAATGTACTTTATCAAAAAACAGTTAAAATAGACAACCAAGGTCATTATGTAATAACTAAGGGATGTACAATTTAATACTTTATCCCTTTTAGTATTTTTTTTTGTTCTAGTTAATACTATTGGTTGAACTCTGTAATTAACACACAATTATTCTTAAGTGTTGAAATTTAACTGAAAGGTGATCCCTGTTAAATATAAGAGTGGGAATAAGAGAGGGAGGAGATGTACAATTTGGGACATGCTCAATCGGACTTGCCCCAAATGGTGGAGTTAGAAATGTGCCAGGGGATATCAATACAATCCCATCAAGGTGGTATGTACCAATGCCATCTCACTAGCCCAAGTGATCAATTTCTGTTCACAATTGATCATACTGATAGGTCTAAGAGTCAAAGGGATCACACAAACAAGACTAATGTCTGCTAATACTAGCTGATAGAATCAAAAAGGGAGAGAACGATCCAACATGGGAAGCGGGATACACAGCAGACTCATAGAATGGCAGATGTCCTAAATAGCACTCTGGCCTCATAATCAGCCCTTAAGGCATGTGGATCCGGCTGAAATGCCCATGAGTGTATTTCAGGCACGGAAAGCCAAGTCAGTCTGGCAAAACAAAACAAAACAAACAAACAAAAGCAAAAGCTAAATGAAAGATCTCTGCGAGTGAGATCTCAGTTGAACGAATGGGCCCTCAAAGAAGGAGGTACCTTTCTCTGAATTCAGGGAGGAGAGAACTTCCACTTTGGCTATGAACTTGTCTAAATAAGATTGAAGTAGGCGAACTCAAAAGGCTTCCATAGCCTTGGCAACTCATGACTAGAGCCTAGAGTGATTACTGACACCATAAACAAGAGTGTCAAATTGTTAAGTCAACAACAGGAGTCACTGTGCACTTACTCCTCATGTAGGATCTCTTTCCTTAATATGTTGTCCAATGTGAATTAATGCTATAACTAGTACTGAAACAGTATTTTACACTTTATGTTCTGTGTGGGTGCAAACTGATGAAATCTTTACTTAATATATACTAAATCGATCTTCTGTATATAAAGATAATTGAAAATGAATCTTGATGTGAATGGAATGGGAGAGGGAGCGGGAGATGGGAGGGGTGCGAGTGGGAGGGAAGTTATGGGGGGGAAAGCCATTGTAATCCAAAAAGTGTACTTTGAAAATTTATATTTACTAAATAAAAGTTTATAAAAAATAACTAAGGGATCAATTCAACAGGATGTGATTATAGTAAATGTATATGCACCCAATGTTAGGCTACACAGTTATACAAAACAAATTCACAATAGTTAAGATATGCTATCAATATAGATATCCATCAATGACTGTATAAAGAATGTGTGGTGGTATGCACATGATGGACTATGAACCATAAATAAGAATGAAACCCTAACATTTCAACAAAAAGGATACAACTGGAGAATCATATGCTAAGTGAAATAAATCAAACCCAAAAGACAAATATCATGTTTTCTCTTATTTGTGGTAGTAAAAAATTGTGTGCATGTTGTATCATTTAGTGAAGTAGTGCTTCACTCAATTATACCGTGTAAATGACTATTTTATTTCACAAGTTAGAAAAAAAGAAATAGGGAATTGTGAGGATTTGGCTTTTTTCTCAGTTTAGGTTTTATGAGTGTGATCAGATGACAAAAAATTAATTTATGTGTAGACTTATAGCGTTTCTTTGTATGTACATTATGTCAATCAGATATTTAAAAGAAAAAATAGAATAAGTCTTCCAAATAAGTATTATGAACTTTTTACTCACATAAAACAAACCCCAACAACTCCTGAACAAGAAGAAGAGCATAGGTCAATAATCCCGATCAATATAAGTGCAAAAATTATAGCTAAAATGTCAGCAATTGAATCCAATAGCATATATGTATTTTTTATTACTAAAATTGCAAAATCATTTCACTATATTAGCAGATCAAGAGGAATATATTTTGTACATTTTTAAAATTCTTAAAAACATTTTTAAAATTTCAGTTTCTATTCTTATATTTAAAATATGTCAATAAAACAAAATACATATATACACTGAGATTCTAAGGTGATATTTACCTACCAGCACTGCTTTTAAACAACATATATGATCAAAGTAGGGATGTCACTCTTGTGATTTGGTTGAATTGCATAGGACTTTACTTTGTTAGTAGTCTAAGTTTAGAGACTCCTGGCTTGCTGAAGTAGGTCACCACATTTCTGAAGCCCATATGATAAGAAAGTGTGGTTGGTTTCACAGAACTGTAGGAAGCATCTATGAGTTAAAGGTAACCTCTAGCCAGCAGCCAACATGAAGTAAGAGTTCTCAAACCTACAATCCCAACAGATGAATTATTAGACAGCCTGAGTGAACGTGGAAATAGATTTCCAGTTATGTATCAAAATCAATATACAACTTAGCCAATAACTTCATTTCAACCTCCTGAGACTCTAAACAGGGGACCTAGTTATGTCATACTTAGATTTCCAATCTACAGAGGAAGTGAGTTAATATTTGTTATTTTAAGTGACTAAGTTAATAATTCACACAATGATAGATAAATAACACAAGCCCAAAGCTGGAATTTGGGGAAGCATGGGAAGTTTTTCAATTAAATTGAGGACAAAAATGTCGCTCCCCCTCTTCGTGGAGGAACGACACAGGACCCTGCGCTGTTCTTTTGTCTGCTCGGCCCTCCCCGGGTTTGCTGCTGGTTCTTCCCGGGTTGGCTACTATCCCTTCCACCTCCGTGGAAGGGCGGTTCCCCCTGGCCGCTTTCCCCACTTCCGCAGGGGAGCAGCACACCGCCGGCCGGCTCTCTCGGGGGCTGCACAGGTGTTCCCTCAGATGTTCCCCCTAGATGTTCCTGGTGCATGCCGTCTCTCTCCTCCTTTATAGTCCTCCTCTGCCAATCCCAACTCGGCTGCCCACACGCCGAGTACGCTGCTCTCCTCCAATCAGGAGCAAGTCCTACAGTTTATTGGCTGAACTGGAGGCAGCTGCGTAGAAGCTGTTTTCTCCTCTCCCAGCGCCATATTGTGGGAGAGCAGATGCATAGAATAAGTCTTAATTCCAGTAACTCAGTCCAGTCCAGGTTGCTCCCCACACAAAAAGAAGGTTATCTTAGAAGGTTAGCATTGTGGGGCAGTGGGTAAAGCTGCTGCCTGCAATGCCAGCAAGCCGTGAGGGCACCAGTTCAAGTCCTGTTTGCTTCACTTCCTATCCAGCTCCCTGTAAATGTGTCTCAGAAAGTGAAAGAAGATGGCCCAAGGACTTGGGCCCTGGCCACTCAAAGGGAAGACTCGGATAGAATTCCAAGGTCCTGGATTCTGTCTGGCTCAGCCCCAGTCAATGAGGTCAGTTGGGGAGTGAACCAGCAGATGAAAGATATCTCTCTCTCCCTCTCTGTCTCTAAATCTGACTTTCAAATAACGAAAATAAAATCTTAAAAAAATAAAAAGACTATTCCATACTATACCATTTGTACATTGATCAAAGGCATATGAAATGTAAGCATATAAGATATAGAATAGAAAAAGACATATGAAATTTGAATGAGCATTGGAAAAGGTAAATATCTGAGTGTGTGAAAAATAATTACTTATTTTTCCTCTCTTCTTCAAAATAAATAATATTATTTAAAGAAAAAAGGATACTTAGAAATGTATCTATGAATCACATGGAATCTGTTCTATTTATATTAATACCACATTAACATTAAAGTAGACGAGAACTGTGTTTATTAATTATCATGCATTTACTGTGATCCTGAGCATCTAATGTATTATAAATTCATTTAAAAATAAATTTAAAGAAGGCAAAATTATATTTTCTCAGAGGGTTTCTAATGTGTGCATGTGTAAGACATATGACAATGATAGCATAAAGGATAAGGGGAGTAAATATGGTCCTGCAGGGTCGTTATCTGTCCACGTTGTAGGTAATGTGTTACGATACGAACATTTAACTACACAGTCATTAAGTATAATGAAAATAGATCTTTGTGAAAATTAAGAGTGGGAATGCAAAGGTGGGGGATGGTTGGAGCATGGGAGGGAGGGAGAGTGGGGGAGGAAGTGCCAGTATGTTCCTAAATTGTGGGGAACCACAGGCTGGCCACCTGTGGGAACTTCCTCACTTTGCTGTTTGCATGGCCAGTTTTAACGACTTGTGCAAAAAAAATTTAAGGAAGTGCTGGCTGCTGAGCAAAACAATTCAAGGAAGTGCTAACCACAGGATGTCCTGAAGACACAAACAACCCCGACGGGAGCAAGATGAACTTTCAACCTGAGGCACTATGTGCCCTTCAACTTGATTGGACTGTGCCTGCATGGACTGCATGTGAACAGACTTGCCATTGGCTGGGAGCATCCTGCTAGGGGAACCTTGGGTATATAATGGGGATAGTATTGTGTAGGAGGATGAGGGCTTGGCTTCTTTTCTTTCGCCTTGCATCTGGATGAATAAAGTTCCATGAGAACCGAGTAAGCAGCGATCGTGTCTTTACTATGCTGGACTCTCACAGGCGAGCGTCCAGCACTAAATCTATATATATGAAATGTATTGAACTTATATAACTTAAATAAAAAATACTAAAAATATGAACACTGATAAATATGTAAAAATTTGGAATGTATGTGTAAAATCCTTGGTCAAATACTAAATAAAGAAAGAGATGATTAAAAGAGTGTGCTATATTTAAAAACATAAAAATTCAAAATTCAAATAATAACAGACAAGTCTACAATGAAAAATCAGAGAAAATTTTAAACATTAATTATGTCACTAAAAGGCAATTCAGGCAGTTTAGCTGACCAGATTAAAAAAAATACTTATCTACAAGCAAAGTAAAAGAGCTGAACCTTAAATATTAAGAGACAGATAGAAAGCAATTGATTATATAAAACATATGACTTGCCAAAATGTGTGCAGTATGGCTTAATTGGCTATGTTTATATCAGATACAGAAACTCCAAGAGAATGATTATTACAAATTACGGAAGGTAAGACTTCATAAGGATGGGAATGCCAATTTGTCAAGAGGATATATGTCACAAAAGTGAATGTGTCTAGTAAAAGATCTTCAAATACATGAAGAAAAATGAAAAGAATAAAAACTTCCACAATCATGGTTAGAGACTTTGACATCACAGTTTCAAAAATTGGTGAATGACAAGAGTTGGGTGCAGCAAACTACTGAGAAGCTGTTTGGGACATTGTCATTCAGTATTGGAGAGACTGGATTCAATTTCCAGCTGTATTTCCAATTCCAGCTTCCTGCCAGTGTATACTCTGTGAGGCAACAGGTGATGGTTCAATTAATTGGGTTCTTGCCTCCTATTTGGGAGATTCAGATTGAGTTTTGGGCTACTGGCTTTGACTTAAGCATGGCTGTTTTAGGCATTTGGGAGAGTGAACCAACAGATGGAAGTTGTCAATTTGTCTGTCTCTCTGCCTTTCAAGTAAATAAAAATAAATTTTAAAAATAATAAAGAACAGAGTCCTAGCTCATAAATAGATCATTAGTATAGATTACAATTGGAGCTATACATGCAAATATACACAGAATTTTTATGATGCAATAACATGTTTGTTGGTACAAATCAACTTTTCAAATTGTATCTCTTGGATAGGCGTCTGTAAAAATTGTTAGAAATCTGTCGGCCGGCGCCGTGGCTCACTAGACTAATCCTTTGCCTAGCAGCGCCAGCACGCCGGGTTCTAGTCCTGGTCGGGGCGCCGGATTCTTTCCCGGTTGCCCCTCTTCCAGGCCAGCTCTCTGCTGTGGCCTGGGAAGGCAGTGGAGGATGGCCCAGGTGCTTAGGCCCTGCACCCCATGGGAGACCAGGAGAAGCACCTGGCTCCTGCCTTTGGATCAGCGTGGTGCGCCGGCCACAGTGAGCCGGTTGCGGCAGCCATTGGAGGGTGAACCAACGGCAAAGGAAGACCTTTCTCTCTGTCTCTCTCACTGTCCACTCTGCCTGTCAAAAAAAAATAATAAAAATAAAAATAAATTAAAAAAAAGAAATGTCTAAAAAAAAGAAAGAAATTTGTCTTATATTTTGAATAAACTCTCATGGAACAAATATTTAAAAGTAAATATTCAAACATAAAATTGCCAGAAGAAACTATGGAATTTTGTGTATATGTGTGTGTGTGTGTGTGTGTGTGTGCGTATTTACTAGATAGGATGCCTTTAATCATGGCACAATACATAGAAAACATTTTTAAAAATCATTAAAAGGCAACATTTTGAAAAAATTCCATTTTAATAAACACAACAGTCAAATACAAATAATTAATAAAACAAATAATCAAAATCAACTTACATTATAAAATGACCATTTTCTTAACTCTATCAAGCTTATAACTTACTTACTATGTAAATAAATAAAATAAAGCTTAATAATCCAGAAGAAAAGGATTTCATCAGGCAAGATGGAAACAGAATGAATAAAGGAAGATAAACGATGATTTTAAATTTTAATTAATTAAATTTAAAATTCATTTCTTCAGTAATACAATCTCCATTTCAAATGCTTAATAGCTACACATGACCAGGAGCTCCTCCATTGGATAATGCAGATATTCAACATTTCCATCATCACAGAAAGTTCTGTGGGCCAACTCTAATACAGAACCTGGACTCAAGAATCTTGGTTACTCAGGTTGGCACTGTGTAGCAGAGGGTTAGGCCACTGCTTATAACAACAACATCCCATATTGAAGGGCTAGTTCAAGTTCCAGCTGCTCTACTTCTGATCCAGCTCCCTGCTAATGCACATGGGAAGGCAACTGAAGATGGCCCAAGGAGTTATGCCCATGTCATTCAATGTGGAGACCAGGATGGAGCTCCTAATTCTGGCTTTGGCCAAACCCAGACCCAGCTGTTGCACCTATTTGGAAAGTGAACCAGAGGATGGGGGATCTCTTTGTCTCTCTGTCTCTTACTTTATTTGTCACTCTGCTTTTCAAATAATTAATTAAACAAATAAAATATTTAAAAACAAGAAAGTTGATTACCAAAGCTGAATACCTATCAGCTTCATTTGAGGAATTTGTTTTTTTTTAACTTTTATTTAATGAATATAAATTTTTTAACTTTTATTTAATGAATATAAATTTCCAAAGTACAGCTTGTGGATCACAATGGCTTCCCCCCCATAACGTCCCTCTCATCCGCAACCCTTCCATTTCCCACTCCCTCTCCCCTTCCATTCACATCAAGATTCATTTTTGATTCTCTTTACACACAGAAGATCAGTTTAGCATACATTAAGTAAAGATTTCAACAGTTTGCTCCCACACAGAAACATAAAGTGAAAAATACTGTTTGAGTACTGGTTCTAGCATTAAATCTCAATGTACAGCACACTAAGGACAAAGATCCTACATGAGGAGTAAGTGCACAGTGACTCCTGTTGTTGATTAAAAATATAAATTCCTTGGTCCATGGTTGTTACTCAGTAAGTTTAACCAATGCCTGCAATTTCAACATCCCATATGTACACCAATTTAAGTCTCAGTTGCTCCACTTCCAATCCAGTTCCCTGCTAATGAGCCTGAGAAAGCAGCAGAAGATGGCCAAAGTGCTTGGACCCTTTCTGATGGAACAAAGACATAAGCCTCAGCCATTCTCGCTTCTTGCCCAAAAGATAGATAAAACTGGAATGCATTCCTTGCCCTTGAATCTCAATTTGGTCTCACACCCCATTGCCTTCATACCCCACCCTCATGCCCACCTGAAAGACCAGTTGCTAGAACACTTGAAAGACCAGTTCCAGGAATTACTTCTGCCTACTGCCCCTACCCCCACCCCCATCCCCATCAGACCCTGGGGGTCAGGGCCTTCTGCCACGTGTTTCATCAATGTGCGTGCTGCTAGTTGGTCACCCACCTCTGTGAATTTATTTTCTCTGAATAAATTCGGTCTGGCTGTAAACTCGTACATTATCTCCTCTCTATTCTGCACCTCTTTTTCCTAACACTTTCTACCTACATTGGAGATCTGAATGGAGTTCCAGGCCCCTGGCTTTGGTCTGGCCCAGCTCTGGCCATTGCAGCCATTTGGGGAGTGAATCAGCAGATGGAAGATGTCTCTCTGTCCCTCTCTCTCTTCCTGTAACTCTGAGTTTCAAAAGAGTAAATGAATAATTAAAAAATACAAATTTCCATTTTATATGTAATTGTGAACATGGCATTCTACTGTTTAAAGCCTCTCAATGTTCCCTTATTACTTATGTCAAATGTGGACAAAGTATGACCTTTGAATCAAATCTAGCACATAGCTTTTTTATCAATAAGCTTGTATTGGAACATAGTCATGACCATCAATTTACATATTACTCATTGCTGCTTTTTCCCACAAAGGAAGAAGTGAGGCAGAAATTAGTAGCTGTAACAGAAAAGCGGTGTCCAGGAAAGTGGTATCCAACATTGTGGTATTTATTGCCTGGCCCGATGCAAGATAGTGAATCTTTGATTAATACCTTATGAGGTCCTTTGGGGGTACCATTAAAAGGAATCCAAAGTCTGGCCTCTGCCTGTCTTTCAAACTTCATATTCCCATGTCATGATCCAGCAATATCTAGCCCGTTTTGATTTCTGAACATAACACCCGAGAGACTTCCTCTCTGCATTAGCCAATATACCATGTCTTCTTCCCAGAACACCGCCCCTATTTCTTTTGTCTCCCTTCCATAAAATCTAAGCTCAACTCTCATTTTCCTTGTGAAGTTTTCCTAACTTCTGCATTGAGTAAGGAGCAGCTCCTATGTATAGCCCAAGTTCCCTTCTGTCCTATGTGACAGTACATATTAACAAACAGGAAAAAAGTACTGTTCAATTTTCCAATTTTGTGCCAGGGAGCTGGTCCATTTTAGTGGACCAGGCCAGTTAGTGAAGAGAACTAAAAGTTCCTTACCAGTACACATTCAGAATCTAATTTGGAAATGAACCCCAAATTTTTCCATATACTATATATTTGATCCGATGTAATTTGTTTATCAATCTCAGGTATACTTCTGTCTTTACATTACCATCATATTACATTTAATTGTTGACATATCTACTTCCTTCAATATATTGTGTGTTGCCAAGGGAAGGGACTGCATATTCACCCTTGTGACTCCAAAGCAAAGGGAGAGACCCAGCACTGAGTTGGTGCTCAGAATGCCTGCTGAAATAAAACTCCATGACTCAAAGGAATCCATCTTCTGGCATGAGAAATCAGAACTAGAAACACAGAGGGATTAGTTGCTGGCCATTTTCCCCATCTCCTCTGTGGGTGAAATCTAATTCCTGGTGTTCTCAAGGCACACAAAAAAAAAAGAGTTTAAAATTAGCATATTATTGATTTTCTTTAATTAGGGTTGCATTATTTAGTTTAATATATATTAATTACTTACTGGTGAAATTTACATCTTCAAGTAACTTCATTACACTAAGTACAAGTTTTAAAGTCTAATATACAACAGTAGCAAGTGTGTTTGTATAATATCACTAATGGAATAAAAATAGTAAATGAAATTCCAACTTACCTTCACAGCCGAGTTTATATCAGATATATCTAGTAAATAAGATTTTCACATAAGACTCGTTTATTGGTGATTTTCATAATTATCTATCCTTGTGTTCTTATGGGATTATGATTTTCTGTTAGAGCTGATTTTATTTTAAGCATGAAAGACGGCAAGACAGAATAAACTAATTACCAATTCTTGTGTGCAAGAATCAGCAAATTATTTAGGGAATTCTGTTCTCATAAATTGCTTGGTGGCTGATAGGGAAGTTTTTGGGTTACCAAGCCTAGAATTCTCAAGACTCATGTAAAGTACACAGCGCATCCAAATTTTTCATGGAGTATCCTGCAGGAGATATTTTTCATGTGATTTGCAGAACTTTTGGGTTGACTTGCTTCTACAATATTGACTCCATGTTCGCAATAATAACTCCAATAACTTTGGCTGTTCAGTGTTGTTACATCTGCTTGTGCAATCAAGAGGACATCCATATCCAAAGGGAAAATATTTCATGCCCCAAGTAATTGGAACTAAGTTGTCTTGTGCTGGAATAACTGTCTCAGGCTCTGGTTTCAGTTGCAAAGACAAAATCTCCACACTTTTGATTTGGGCGTTGATTATTAATTTCCATGAATTCCTTCCTTTCTCTGAGTCAGAACATTTTAAATACATATTCCACATGCAACATGGAAACTTGGAAACATTCCCATTGTAAGAACTTATTACACAAAAATAAAACTATTTGGAAAACCACTTCTTACTGTGTATGCGGGAAAGGTCTATGTGTCTTTCAACGCTTAGTGAAGATTGTCTTTTTTTTTTCCTGTTGGCCCATTCAGTTTCATTGTGCATCCTATGTTTTCTCTATACATAACATGTTGCATCTTTTTTCAATTTTTTGCTTAATTATATAACAATAAGGCAGCATATTATTTATATATAAATACATAGTTTAAAATTGCTTACTTATTTATTTAAGAGAGACAGAGAAAGAGAAGCCAAGACAGATAGAGATCTCCTCCATCTACTGGTTTACTCCCCAAATATTTGTTGCCCTGCAGAACTTAATTGAGGTCTCCAACATGGATAGCAGTTACTCAATAACTTGAACCATTAACTGTTACTTCGCAGAGTGAGCATAACTAGGAAGCTGATGTCGAGAGCAAAGCAAGGTCTTGAACCTAGGCATCTCAATGTGAGATGCAGACCTCCAAATCATTGGCTTAATTGCTAGGCCAAACATTCACCTTTAAAATGATAAAGGTTACTAGTCACCCTCTTCTTGGGAGCACACTTTTTTTGTATTGGAATATAATGTGATGATGACTTAATATGTGAAAGAGAAAGCCACACCTGACCTCTATACTGCTTTCCATTCCCAGCTACTTCAGGGAATTTTGTGAATGGGCCAGGGAAAAATAAATTAAAAGAGCTGAAATATATAATCTAATGAAATAAGAAGCCTTTTTGATATTAGGAAAAATACAAAAATTTCAGGGTGAAACTGCTGATAACTAAGAGGTACTTTAGGGACAAAGAGAACTTTTGCCACATGACAGGTAGAGAGATTCCAAGAATCAAACTGAAACAGGGAAAAATTCATTGAAATAAGTACCTCCGGGGCATAGTGAGTAAAGCTGTCACTTGGGATACCGGCATCCCAAGGGGTGCCAGTTTGTGTCCCTGCTGCTCCAGTTCCCATCCAGGGAAACCAGTGGAAGATGGTCCAAGTAGTTGAGTCCCTGCATCCATGTGGGAGACCCTGAAGAAGCTCCTGGCTTGCCCTGGCACAGTACTGGCCATGGTGGCTTTCTGGAAAATGAACCCATGGGTAGATCTCTCTCTCTCTCCTCTCTCCATCTCTCTCTGTAACTTTGACTTTAAAAACAACACAAATGCCCATCAACAGTAGACTGGATAAAGAAATTGTGGGTCATGTACTCTATAGAATACTATACAGCAGTCAAAAACAACGAAATCTGGTCATTTGCAACAAGATAGAGGAATCTGGAAAACATTATGCTGAGTGAAGTAAGCTAGTCCCAAAGGGACAAATATCATATGTTCTCCCTGATCAGCGACAACTAACTGAGTACCAAAGGGGAAATCTGTTGAAGTGAAATGGACACTATGAGAAACAGTGACTTGATCAGCTCTTGTCCTGACTGTTGATGTACAATGTAATACTTTATTCCTTTTAGTATTTTTTGTTCTATTTAATACTATTGGTTGAATTCTGTAATTAACACACAATTATTCTTAAGTGTTGAAATTTAACTGAAAAGTGATTCCTGTTAAATATAACAGAGCGAATAAGAGAGGGAGGAGATGTACAATTTGGGACATGCTCAATCGGACTTGCCCCAAATGGTGGAGTTAGAAATGTGCCAGGGGATCCCAATACAATCCCATCAAGGTGACATGTACCAATGCCATCTCACCAGTCCAAGTGATCAATTTCAGTTCACAATTGATCACACTGATAGGTCTAAGAGTCAAAGGGATCACACAAGCAAGATTAGTGTCTGCTAATACTAACTGATAGAATCAAAAAGGGAGAGAACGATCTAACATGGGAAGCGGGATACACAGCAGACTATACAGAATGGCAGATGTCCTAAATAGCACTCTGGCCTCAGAATCAGTCCTTAAGGCATTCGGATCTGGCTGAAGAGCCCTTGGGAGTATTTTAGGCATGGAAAGCCAAAACATTCTGACAAAAAAAAAAAAAAAAAAAAAAACAACTAAATTAAAGATCTCTGGGAGTGAGATCCCGGTGGAAAGAATGGGCCATCAAAGAAGGAGGTACCTTTCTCTGAAGGGAGGAGAGAACTTCCACTTTGACTATGACCCTGTCTGAATAAGATAGAAGTCGGAGAACTCAAAAGGCTCCCATATTCTTGGCAACTCATGACTAGAGACTAGGGAGATTACTGACACCATAAACAAGAGTGTCAAATTGTTAAGTCAACAGCAGGAGTCACTGTGTACTTACTCCTCATGTGGGATCTGTCATTAATGTGTTGTCCAATGTGAAGTAATGCTGTAACTAGTACTGAAACAGTATTTTACACTTTGTGTTTCTGTGTGGGTGGAAACTGATGAAATTTTTACTTAATATATACTAAATCGATCTTCTGTATATAAAGAGAATTGAAAATGAATCTTGATGTGAATGGAATGGGAGAGGGACCGGGAGATGGGAGGGGTGTGAGTGGGAGGGGAATTATGGGGGGGAAGCCATTGTAATCCATAAAGTGTACTTTGGAAATTTATATTTACTAAATAAAAGTTAAAAAAAAAGAAAATAAATAAATAAATAAATTTAAAAAAAAAGAAATAAGAATGGCCATGTAACTTACAAAATAAACATACTTGATACTTCTTTACTCTCTTGTAACTTCCTGGCTATACATATCTGCCTTGAAAGAAAGGCCTGTAAGGGTAAATTCAGGGAAGGATGTTAGCATTAGAGTTAACAGAAATAATGCAAGATACTAAATTATATTTGAATTTCAAACTAGAATTTAAAGCTAACTAGATGGCTTTGTTTTCATCTGTCAAATCTTGCAACTCCAGTTACATATCTAGATGAATATAAGATGGAGAAAAGGACATATTCACTCATACACACACAGAAAGATATAGGTAAATCAGAATTCAATGTAAACAAGACAATATATGTAGTAAAGGGTCAGTTGTCTGAGGTATTGGATTGGGATGCAGTCTTGTTTTCTATCTATAAGTGAAGTTGCACAATTTTTAAATGAAATATTCAAGGGAAAGGTAACCCCAGAGGATTGAAGAACTTTAAGAAACCTAGCTGCAAAAATCTAGTTTATAATTAAATCAAATTTGTATATATTATTGCTTTACAAGCCTATCTCTCACATTAGAGGGAATTCCCAAAGGATTGGATTTTTCACAGCTATGAGATGAACCATATGTGATTATGGCATGACCAGCAATTGATGCAATTCAGAAAACCAACACTTCCCTTAATCTCCTTATTATGAGTAGCATCAAAGTTCCGCAGGCAGAATAAAGATATCTGTGGTCCCTGAATGGATTTGAGCCTGTGGCGATCCGATCCGAGCACTTCAGTATTGTTTCTGGAGAGGACTCCAGCCTTTCCAGATACACACAGTAGTGTTTTGTCTGATGGGAGTGAAGTGAGAACAGATTTACGATATATCAAAATGGGTTTCCTTCATTTTATTTGCACAATCATTTGCAAAATAGACATGTGGATGTGTGTTTCTTGCTTAAACATCTAGTTGTAGACTCAATTACTTTTCTTAAGATTGCTTTAGATTTTTTTTTTCATCTCCAAACCTTTTGTTACACTGTTTACTCCTTTTGCCCTGATTCAGATTGGAGGATTAATTAAATGCGCCTCAAAAATACATAAACTATCAATCAAAAAGTTTTACTACCCATCTTTCTTCTATCTATCCTGTGTGTAAATTTGTTGATGCCAGTTTGACTTAATGTATTATAAGGCTTATATAAAGGGACTCAATGGGTGAATTTTCCTCATAGCCAAATATATATGTATACTTTGTTGCAGAATTGCATGATCCTTAAGAATTTTTGCAAGTCCTAGAATTACCTACTTGTAAATTAAAAGATTAGTGTGTGATATTATTATCGTTATGATAGACAGACTCTCGTATTTTTATGAAGGAGAAAAGCACACTAGTGCAATTCAGGCTGGACAAAGCAGCACGAGGAAATTGCCCTGAATGAGAAGATGCTTGCAACAAATCATGAAGTTACCTGTAGGAGGAGCAATCAGTGAGGCAAGAAGAAGAGGGAGGGGGACTTGCAGGTGGAGTGGATGGCATAATTAAATTGGCAGAGCAATACAAGAAATAGGTTATTTACGAAACTGATACTTTGGTGTGAAGGGGAACTCTTGCAGATGTACAGCAGATGCTAATAATACTTGAATGTAGGTATTAATTGAAAAGGAAAGGGATACAAAAAGTTGGCTTGATCTATACATGTCTGAATCCAGAAGTTAGACCACAAATCTCATCTCTGGCCATTACTCTCATTATATCAAGGTATCTATTGGCACAATTAAGAGAGAAAAAATGGGACTGTTCATTGGATATTTTAGGACAAAAATGAGATAAAAAATACGTGTTTCCAGTTTAGTAGTATATCAGTTTAGTTTGAAGAAATCTGAACTTTGTATTAGTTCCTCCTTGCTGCATGTTTTCGACTGACCAGGTCAAAGTTATACTTAATACATTCCCATTAAAAGCAGCTAGTCTGAAACTACAATAAAAAAGGTTATGTTATATTACAGGCTTTTTAAGTGTATGGTATATGACCAGCACTAAGTGGCATATGTCAGAGGTCATGGAATTTAGGAATATCAGATAAAATGTCTCACTCATTCCTAATACCAATCCAACCTATAATCTAGGCACCAGCACTTAAAAATTCATCAGTTAAGCTAGTTAGATGAATCAGAAAAGCATCTTTGAACTATTTAAACTTATGTTAATCTGAAAGAGTCTAATGTATGATGATTAAGTGGATAACAACTTAATAAGTCTTACTAGATATAAAGTTCTCCATTGCATAAAAGTCTTTGAGCCTCAACATATCAGAGACTAATTATAAAAATTGATTTTCAATTTGCTTCTGACTTAACTACCCTCCAACTATTGTATATTATTTGCTTGGAGTGATTTTCTCTGTGTAAAATGATCTTTTCTTACTATCACAATGAGACAGACCTGGTAGTTTCAGAGATAGGGAGATATTACAAGTTGAATAGTCCATGTCTTTTTCATATTCATTCAATACAGCAAATTCCAGATGAGGATAAGAGACAATGAAATCACAAAGGTTTCTAAATAATTTAGTTACAGAAATAACTATATATCTTGAGGCATACACCTCAAAGTAATGTCAGTCAATATAGATGCTTGTAATGAAAGCCTATAATCAAAAAATAAAGGGATGAAATGTGCTTTTTCAATTACTCCATATAAGCAAGCGCCCACTCAAAAACATCCATGATATTATCATTTCCATTCTACATATTATAGAGCTGAGTACCAAGGAGTTTAATAATTTACTGAAATTCCACAGTTGAAAAGTTGAATACTGGGGCCAGCGCTGTGGTACAATAAGTTAATCCTCTACCTGTGGCGCCAGCATTCCATATGGGCGCCAGTTCTAGGCCCTGCTGCTCCTCTTCCAATCCAGCTCTCTGCTGTGGCCTGGGAAAGCAGAAGACGGCCCAAGTTTTTGGGCCCCTGCACCAATGTGAGAGACCAGGAAGAAATACCTGGCTCCTGGCATTGGATTGGCACTGCTCCAGCCGTTGCGACCATTTGGGGAGTGAACCCAGGGAAGGAAGACCTTTCTCCTGTCTCTCCCTCTCACTGTCTGTAACTCTACCTCTCAAATAAATAAATAAAAATATCTTTAAAAAAAGAAAAGTTGAATATTAAGACTTTAAATAAAAATCTATTTTTTAAAGATTTTATTTAATACATATAAATTTGGAAAGTACAACTTTTGGATTATAGCGACTTTTCCCCCCATAACTTCCCTCCCATCGATATTGTTTTGAACATCCATATTAATTCCATGACACCTAACTCCCAGTAAACTCCATATCCATTTTCCTTACCATTGATCCAGGCCTCAGTATAGAATGAGGTATTTGGCAAAATGTTCCATTAACATAACATTTCCCAGGTTTAGAAATTCAAAATCTTGTAAAAAATGAAGTATACCCTGTTTGAGTGAATTATGATTATCATTTCAGAGATGAGGAAACTTTGGAATGGAAAGGATAAGTCACACAGTCAAAATCAGACAATTAGTGCATTGCAGAGCAGGGATTAAAATCTTTCTCTATAGGATACACGTACTTAATGTTATATTGTAGTACTAACAATTAACTGTATATTGCATAATTCGTCTGGAAACTTGCCAGAGATTGCTCTCATAAAGTCTGATGTCTGCTTTCTTTATTCCATTTTTCTCTTTTTTGTAAAGGGGACAGTGATTGTTCATCACTTCTTTCCTTATTTTCTAATTTCCCACACTTTCTCAAAGGTAAAATGGATTATTTACTCTGATCAATAATTTCAGAGTCTGATTTCTGCTCTAGAAATTCCTTCAATTCAGTTCCCTCCTAACCATACTGATTCACTTTCCTGCTTTAAGATTATTCCCTTTAATGTAGAAACAGCTCAGAAGATGACCAGACCTGCTCCCCTTTTGTTTATGTATCCATATGCCTTTATTGTTTATGGGGAATAACTCCATTTCTGTCTATCTGTGTACTGTGGAGATACATTATGATTTTAAAATCATGACAAATGAAAGCATGCGTTTCTATGGTATCCAAATAGTTTTACAGTCAGAGATCCAGGCTCCTCTGAATTCTGCTCTTCCAGGGACCTTCCTCTCTCTGGGGAATCACACAGACAGCAAACAGCAGCGAATGAACAGTGAGGGCCTCTAGTGCGTCCTGAGTCCAACTTCCAATCCGTCTTATTTTGTTTTGATTGCCGCATAGGATAAGAGGCAGAGGTAATATCAACCAACCAAGCATAACATAAAATATGCTTCCTGCATAATGTCAGTACTAGTAAACAAAAATGGAGATGTGGTGACTGGATCAACAATCCCCTCTGCCGCAGGTTTCATGAGCTAGTTAAAACAATTCCTAAGTGTGTTCTGACACTCTCTAATCCATTCTCCATGTAAATACCAGAAACATTTGTTTTTGAGCACGAAAGACTAACTCCTCTTCACCATAAGCTTCCATGGGACTCTATTCAAGCAGAATTTTTGTGGTTACAAGTGATCGTACAATGGCAGCAGCAGTGGGAACAGGATCTAGAGCAATATCTCCTTGACCTCTGGTGTAGCTATTGTAGTATATCCCTAAAATTAATACTCCAGTGATAAATCTTCAATGTCTGTTCTTTTAATTCTTAATACAATCTTGTAAGCATGCCGTTCTGTGCCTTAATTGTATTCGTATTTTAAATGTCTGAAATTGTTTCTTGGCCTTGTGCTGACTAGTGGCTTACTCACAAATGAATACACACACACATAAATACACACACACACACACACACACACGAATGAACCCTAGGGAATTTTTAAAAGTTCATTGAAAAAGATAAGTTTATTTGTGGTGCAGAGTTTTTTAAAACATGCAGAGCTTTTTGATAATACTTATTTTTCATATGAACTTTTCCAAGAACTTGCTTATACCTGGATTTCAAATATTTTATACCAAAATATACTTATCTCTTTTAAAAAGCATGCATTTATTTATTTGAGAAGCAGAAACACACGTGCACACACACATATAGAGAGACAGACAGACAGAGAGAAAATGAGCTCGGAGCTCTCCCAATCCTCTGGCTCACTCTCCACTTCCCGCAATGGCTGGTCTAGACTGGAGACATAGCAGGCAGGCAGGAACGCAATACACATCCTTCAGCCTCCAGGTGGGTATCAGAGATCCGACTACTTGAACCAGCACTGCTTCCTCCCTGGGTCTGCATTATCAGGAAGCTGGAGTCAGGATCTGGAGCAAGGAATTGAACCAAGCTATTTTGATGTGGGATGTGAATTTCTTAACTGCTAGGCTAAACTCTCACCCCTATCTCTTAATACCATTTCTGTGTGTGTGAATATTTGAAGTAACCTATTGAGTATGTGTGTGTAAAATAACTAAAATCAAATCAAACAGCTTATAATGGTAACTAAGTTCTCTCACTCCAAACTTCTCTATTCTTATATCCACTCAGGAGACAATCTTTTGTGTGCATTGTGTTTAGTTCTCCTTCTCACCTCCATAATATGAAATAATGTCTGTATACCAATATTTCCTTATTTCTCACCTTGAGAAAAGTAGACTATTTTCACTTATACACCTGAAAACTCTTGATCCCATCCACCTACCAAATGTTGGTAGTTTTATTTGTTACCTGTTTAACCTTATATTGAATGCATAAACCTACATTTCCTGTTCCTTTGCCTTTAACTGAAGTTTTATTGTCCTCTAGTCTTCTTTCCACCTTTTCTCCTTTTTATGGCTTCATTTCTGTCAGCTAACATTCCCCACTGCTGCAGTATCAACAACCAGTCTCTCTGAAGAATATTCCTATCATTTGTTTAAAAGTGCATTCAAGATTGCCTATTATTCTGTCATTTATCACTCTGAATTGGTAAGGGAGTTGACACTAAGGAAAATTCTTAAAGTTATCTATAAACAATTTGAAATAATCCCCTTGTTTTCAACGGCACTTCTAAACCTGCTACCAGTACATGCAAATTCTAAGACCAGAACCAGAAAACCATTTGGCGGTTGCTGCAATCTTCCCCTGGGTGGTTTCCTCCCCTATTTGACTTAATTTGCGAATATGTTTTTATTTTTAACCTTCCAGAAATTTGTTGAAATACCTTAACTACTTATGAGCTCCCTCCCACTTTATCCTCCATCATAAGGATTTATTCCTGTATCAATTATCCATGTACTCAAATGACATTGCATAATAACAAAACAAAACAAAGCAAACAAGCAAAAAAAAGCAGTGGTATGCGAACATACATATTTGTTTAGTTCATTTTTCTCTGGCATTCAGCTGATCTGAGCTGGGCTCGGTTGGTTTTAGCTTGGCTCACTCTTACAGTTATAGTCAGGTTCAGGTGCATTAAGTACTAATCTTGGCTAGACTCCCTCATATGTCTAGGAGTAGGCTGTTTGTCAGCAGGGAAATTCTGCTGTGCTCCGTATGTCTCTCACTTCCTCCAGCAGGCTAGCCCAGACACATTCTTATAGCAGAGGCAGCAAACACAATTATGTCATTACTTTTGAAGCCTTTTTGTGTTTCCTAAGGTACCATTTGCCAAAACAAATTGCATGGCTAATTACAGAGTCTAAACAGGTAGAAACTACAAAGTTGCACTGAAAGAGGTACGGAGGGGTCAAGAATTAAGGACATCAATGAAATCAGTCCACTATATTTCCTTTTTGCTTTCTTTTATATTGTTAGCGTCTCTTCAAGGAATAGAAAGCAATGCGATTGCTTAGAGAAACAAATTGAACTGGACGTCTTCATGCTCTTTAAGGTCACTTGTCATTATTCAATGCTCTTTTCTGAGCCTGTAATGCTTCTTTCCCTCCATCTGTCTATTAATATCTTAAATATATTTCAAAGCCAAGATCAAATGGCATTATCTCAGGGAAACCTTCTCTAAATACATCAATTTGTTTTTGTCTACTTATCATTTATTCCCCATTCTTCTGATAACAGAACAATGGTTTCACTTTGGAGAATTGCACTTGCCATTAGTCTTTAGAGTTTCCTATGATACAGAGGCTACGGTTGAACCTAAAGCATAGGCATGTGACCTAGATAATTGGCATCTAATCCCCTGGTGAAAGTGATTACTTCAGATATAGGCACAGGAATCCAACTGGTCCAAGACAAAGATAATACTGGGACTTAGATGATAATGTTTTTTGCTGGACTTGTCAGGCAGTTAAGCAGTAACACCAAATCTTCTCATGGTCATTTTTTCTTTCTCACAATGTGGATAGAGTAGCCTTTGAGTAAAGATAATACAAAAGAAAATGGAGCCAAGTGATGAAAACAGAGATTTCTGAAGATATGACCTGAACATCTAGATGCAGACCTAGGTAATATTCTGTTTGCATCAGTATTTTTTTTCAATGTCTCTGGACATTTCAGTTGCTTGAAACAGTAGATTTCATTTAAATTAGGCCCAACAGCATTTCCTGAAATCCACATGCCTGCCTATGTTTTATTATGGTTACTAAGTACACACCTCTTGACCCTGATTCCCTTCTCTCCATTCTCATCTTTGGAGATTATTAGTAGGGGTGCACAACCGAAAGAATTATACAGGTTCTTAAAAGGGGTAGGTGTTTATAACTGTCTGCTTTGAAGATTCTCATATGCTGTCCAATCGCTGATTAATTCTACAGTGCACTATTTCCAAAGTAAACTTAGTGGGCCTCTCAACTATTATGTGATGTTGGTGGGTTCACAATTCAAGATGCACTAAAAATTATCCACTTCATGGCTTGAATCAGAGTTTGTTGTTTACATGTTAATATTTATTTCGGTTTGAAAAATATTCATTATTTGTGCTAGACTGTCAGCTTTATGTTGGCAGTCCCTAAGCATGTTTCATTTGTTAATTTACAGTATTTGACAGTATCTGACACATATTAGGGACTCATTGGTTACTCGATGTATGAATTGTTAGTGAAAATACATTCTGGGTTTTATTCTTCTCCATAACCCCTCTTAAGATTACTCAATAACTTCAAATAAAACAAAAATTAATATTACCATGTGCCTAAGCCATTAGTTTATTATTTCACACCCCGCTACACACCATATTCTTTTTATTTTCACTCTCAGTATAAAGACCTTTACACTCATGCTTTGTACTATTCTGGATTGAGAATTTCTCCGTGTTAGCTTTTCTACAGTTTTATGCTATATTTGTCCTTGCCCATGTGCCTCTCCTTGTATTTTATACTTAAGCCCTTTTTAGAATTAGAGACCTTTATGTGAAGCTTCATTTGTTTTGTTCAATGCCTTCTCATTTGCTTCTTCAGCGGAATAATTTGTTATTGAATAGCCCAAACTGCACTTCTCCAGCTTTCTTCCATTACTTTAGCTTTATTCCCTTTTATAGTTTCAGGTCATTGAGTTATAACTACTTTTCCAAGGATCTTTCTGATCTAAAAATCAAGGGCAAATATTATACCCACTGTGTATTCTCACTACTATTTCTAAGAAACTAGAAGGAGCCCAAGAGCTACTTATCTCAGGATCAAACCATCTCTCCTCTGCATTCCTCATATCATTTATTTAAGAGGAAACGCTGAAATTCTGTGTGATCCAGAGAAGACTGTCGCTCCCACTAGCCCCCATTTCCATTAATGAAGCGAAAAAGAAGCGCCTTCCTCAGGCATGCTCCTAATTAGGCACTTACCACTGCTTAATTTCCACCATTCTGCTATGAGACTGCCAGGACTAATCTCATTACGCCCTCGATGTATCGATGTCAGTTAGAATTAGTAGTCAGCTATCCTAGAGCATTCCTCATCCCCTGGATTCCAATCCTCATGTTCCTCAGCACATTCCCTTTTCTGATCCCATTCTTACTTCTTTGAGCTCCTGAAGACATACTACTGTGCCTACTGGACCTCCGGGTGAATCATCAGCAAAATTCTCCCCTATACCCAACATATTCTCTGGAAGTTTCCTTAGCTTTCTTGACTCTAAGTGAAAGCAGGCTATTCACGGAAGGCATCATTGTCTCTACAGCTTTCTTTCATTTTTTTTTTTTATCTCTTGCATTCTTTATAATTCTTAGTCAGGAAATGAGTTCTTTTTGCCCTTTCTAGACCATTATTTTTTTTCTTACCTAAAACCCCTGAACTTTGAATATCAACTTCTCAGAATATTTCACCTCTTCTCTTCCTGGTAACTGACACCTATTAATATTCCAGGACTCTATCGTTTATGGTTAGAAGAGTTTGGTTCTTAGTTCATGGGCATTTTCTCAAATCCTGTTACTGTCATAATTATTGGTGATTTCAATATCCACATCCCAATAAACTGTATTCAATTTTTTTAATTCCCTTCCTCATCTAATCAATACTGGCTGGAGTCACTTACTTCCAAAGTTATACTGTATATATTTCCAGGATAAATCGACAAAAACTTGCATAATTCAGCGTCAAGTGCCCTGTACTCCAACTTTCAAGACTACTCTCTTTAGTCCAGTCCCTTCAATTCACTGATTCCTTGACCCACTAGTATCTCCAATCCACTGATACTAATACATTTGCACTACTTTCATCCCCTCGATGACTTCACTTTCCTCATTACCCAGCACAAACTGCAGCAGTTCATCAATATAATCACTTCCTTATACAGATTTGCAAATCTATTAACTTTCTCTTGCCTCATTGTACTCTAAAGGCAAAACTACAAGCTCCGTAACCTAATATCACTATCTACTCATGTATGTAAATATGTACAACAGAATGCGGCTGGGGACAAACAAAATTATGTGGACCTGTTTCATTGTAAATATTACCTCCGAAGGACACTTAAACACTTCACACATCACATTTACTAATCCGTTCATTTCTCCACTCTCAGACAATTCCTTTATACTTAATTTTTTAATTTTTATTCTCAACCTTGCTTGTTTCTCCTCTGAGAAAACTGAGTCGCTTAAAAAAATACTTCCATATTGCCAAACCACATCTATCCACTAAGCTGCCTCTCTGGACATATATTCGGTGTTCATTTATATTAATATTGATTAAAATATTTGTGATATTTTTGAGTCAATTACTTTACCTGTGTTCCAAATCTGATCAACTTTGGCATTCATAAAGTTATTATTACAGTAAGACCTTCTCTTATCCCTTGAATTATCATTTTTCCTATTTTAAAAGACGTATAGACTTTAAAAATTTGATTATAATAGAACTTGATGAAGATCTTTTTAAGTTTTATATCTATCTAGGGTTCTTTGAGCTTCATGGATCTGGTATTCATTTCCTTCCCCAAAATTAGTAAAAAAAAAAAATTCTTATTTTTTAAAATAAACGTTCACTTTTTCTCTTCCTCTAATCCTTTTTGGGGATTCCCATAATTCATATATTGATTCTCTAGATGTTATCCCAAAGGCTCTACAGATTTTGTTTACTCTTTTTTTTTACTCTTTTCTCTTTTTTTCCTCTGATTAGGTAATTTGAAATCACCTTTTGGGGCCAGCGCTGTGGCCCAGCAGGTTAATGCCCTGACCTGAAGTGCCAGCATTCCATATGGGCGCCGGTTTGAGACTCAGTTGCTCCACTTTCGATCCAGCTCTCTAGTCTGGCCTGGGAAAGCAGTAGAAGATGGCCCAAGTCCTTGAACCCCTGCACCTGCATGGGAGACCTGGAAGAGGCTTCTGGCTCCTGGCTTCTGATCAGCACAGCTCCGGCCATTGCAGCCAACTGGGGAGTGAACCAGAGGATGAAGACCTCTCACTCTCTCTCTCTCTCTCTCTCTCTCCCCCCTTTCCCTCTCTGCCTCTCCTCTCTGTGTAACTCTGACTTTCAAATAAATAAATACATCTTTAAGAAAAAAAGAAATTACCTTTCTCTGCCCTCACTGATTCATCCTTCTTGAACAAGTCTTTTTATCTCTCCTATGTAATTTTCAATTCAGAGCTGGTGTTGTGGCATAGAGGGTAAAGCCACCACCTGCAATGTTGGCATCCCATGTACATGTCAGTTCCTGTCCCCACCTCTCCACTTCTGATCCAACACCCTGATAATGCACATGGGAAGGCAGCATATGATGGCCCGAATGTGTGAGTCCCTGCCACGCACATGGGAGATATGGATGAAGTTCCTGTCTCCTGGCTTCAGCCTAGCCCAGCCCTGGCCATTGTGACTATCTAGGGAGTGAACCAGTGTATGGAAGATAACTTTCTCTCCCTCTCTCTCTAAGTTTGACTTTCAAATAAATAAAACTTAAAAAAAAGAAAAAAATTTCAAACTTCGGTTCAATGTTTGTGTTCAGCTCTAGAATTTTTTTATGATTTTTATATATTTGTTAAACTTTTAATTATGATCATTATTTTCCTTCCTGTATTTTTATCTATCTGTGTTTCCTTACAGTTAATTGATCCCTTAAAGATAATTATTTTGAATTCTTGTCAAGAAGTTCATAGTTACTCATTTCTTTAATGTTGATTATTGGTATTTTACTTTCTTTGATGATGTAATATTTCCCTGATTATTATCATCCTTGTGGCCTTGCATTGGTTCCTGTGTCTTTGAAGATGTAGGCATCAATTCCAATCTGTACAGACTTGATTATGTATGAAAGCCCTTTTATAATCAATCAGCCAGTTCTGAGATTCTTAGTAGGACATGTGTTGAGTTCTTTGGGAAGGCTAATTGCTATTGTCTACAGATGGACTGATCTAATACCTGAGTTAGTTTGCTGGCAGATCTGAGGACATAGGGACTGACCTGGATTCTGGATCCAAGAAGGTTTAGATCTCTGTGAGGGGACCTATTGTCAGGGTGTGTGAGTGTGGGTCTGGAGCTTGGGTCTATGGCGTGACTCTGGATTCTATGTTCACTATGATGCATCTGAATTTGGGATCACAGAGCTCTCCTGGTGTTTTGGTCCACTAGGGTGGGTCTGGTGATTGGACCAGTGGGGGCAGATCTGTATTTTATGTCAATGGAGGTAAGGCTTCTCCTTTTGTCTATGATAGCCAACATGCATTGCTAGTAGGGTTGACACCCAAGTCTGGTAAGATAGGATTTGTCCTGTATTTATTGGGACCAAGCTGACTACAGAGACCACTATGACAGCTCTGGCACATGAGTGGCGCAGTAAGTTAATCCTCCAACTGCAGCTCAGGTATCACATATGGGCACTGGTTCTAGTCTCAGTTGCTCTTTTTCCAATCCAGCTCACTGCTGTGGCCAGGGAAAGCAGTAGAAGGTGGCCCAAGTCCTTGGGCCCCTGCACCCACGTGGGAGACCTGGAAGAAGCTCCTCGCTCCTGGCTTCGGATCAGCACAGCTCCTGCCATTGCGGCCATTTGGGGAATGAACTAATGGAAGGAAGACCTTTCTCTCTGTCTCTCTCTCTCTCTCTGTAACTCTACCTTTCAAATAAATAAAATAAAACCTTTAATAAAACTATTATGTGATTACTTCATGATAGCAGTCAAAATTACAGACATTTCATGTAGTGGTTTAAGGAATTGCTAGGGACATCCACATCCCATATCAGAGTGCTTGGTTCAAGCCTTGCCTCTTCCATTCCCAAGAAAGCTTCCTGTTAGTGCACATCCTGGGAGAAACTTGCTGATAGCACAAATCATTGGGTCCCTGGTACTCATATGGAAGGACCAAATGAAATCCAGGGTTCTGACGTTGGCTTGGACCAGCTCTGGCTGTTGTGGGCATTTCAGCAAGTAAACAAGCACATTGAGGATATCTCTCTCTCTCTCTCTCTCTCTCTCTCTCTCTCTCTCTCTCTCCCTTTCAGGTAGTATGAATATATATATGTCTCTCTGTGTGTATATATACACACACAGATAAGACTGAGGGAAGGAATGAGAAAGTATAAACACACTATTATGTCTGTATATTTGCAGTAATACTTTTTCTATTAACTTTTATTTAGTAAATATAAATTTTCAAAGTACACTTTACGGATTACAATGGCTTCCCCCCCCTTAACTTCCCTCCCACTCGCATCCCTCCCATCTCCTGCTCCCTCTCCCATTCCATTCACATCAAGATTCATTTTCAATTATCTTTATATACAGAAGCTCAATTTAGTATATATTCAGTAAAGATTTTATCAGTGTGCACCCACACAGAAACACAAAGTGTAAAATACTGTTTCAGTACTAGTTATAGCATTGCTTCACATTGGACAACACATTAAGGACAGATCCCACATGAGGAGTAAGTACACAGTGATTCCTGCTGTTGACTTAACAATTTGACACTCTTGTTTATGATGTCAGTAATCTCCCTAGGCTCTAGCCATGAGTTGCCAAGACTATGGAGGCTTTTTGTGTTCACCTACATCATTCTTATTTAGACAACTTCATAGTCAAAGTGGAAGTTCTCTCCTCCCTGAATTCAGAGAAAGGTACCTAATTCTTTGATGGCCCTGTTCTTTCCACTGGGATCTCACTCCCAGAGATCTTTCATTTAGCTTTTTCTTTAGCCAGACTGCAGACTGACTTTGCTTTCCATGCCTAAAATATTCCCATGGGCTCTTCTGCCAGATCCGAATGCCTTAAGGGCTGATCCTGAGGCCAGAGTGCTACTTAGGACATCTGCCATTCTATGAGTCTGCTGTGTATCCCGCTTCCCATGTTGGATCATTCTCTCCCTTTTTGATTCTATCAGTTAGTATTAGCAAACACTAGTCTTGTTTGTGTGATACCTTTGACTCTTAGACCTATCAGTGTGATCAATTGTGAACTGAAATTGATCACTTGGACTAGTGAGATGGCATTGGTACATGATCATATTCATTCTTCCAATACATGAGCATGAAAGATTTTTCCATTTTTTGGTATCTTCTTCTATTTCTTTCTTTAAAGTTTTGTAATTTTTATTGTAGAGATCTTTAACGTCCTTGGTTAAGTTTATTCCAAGGTATTTGATTGTTTTTGTAGCTATTGTAATGGGATTGTTCTTAGATGTTCTTTTTCAGCCGTGGCATTGCCTGTGTATACAAAGGCTATTGATTTTTTGCGCATTGATTTTATATCCTGCCACTTTGCCAAACTCCTCTATGAGTTCCAATAGTCTCTTAGTAGAGTTCTTTGGATCCCCTAAATAAAGAATCATATCATCTGCAAAGAGGGATAGTTTGACTTCTTCCTTCCCAATTTGTATCCCTTGAATTTCTTTTTCTTGCCTAATGGCTCTGGCTAAAACTTCCAGAACTACATTCAATAGCAGTAGTGAGCGTGGGAATCCCTGTCTGGTACCAGATCTCAGTGGAAATACTTCCAACTTTTCCCCATTCAATAGGATGTTGGCCGTGGGTTTTTCATAAATTGCTTTCATTGTATTGAGGAATGTTCCTTCCATATCCAGTTTGCTTAGAGTTTTCATCATGAAAGGGTGTTGGATTTTATCAAATGCTTTCTTGGCGTCTATTGAGATAATCATATTGTTTTCCTTCTGCAGTCTGTTAATGTCGTGTGTCACATTGATTGTTTTGTGAACATTGAACCATGCCTGCATACCAGGGATCAATCCCACTTGGTCTGGATGGATGATCTTTCTGATGTGTTGTTGCATTCTAATGGCGAGAATTTTATTGAGGATTTTTGCATCTATGTTCATCAGGGATATTGTTCTGTAATTCTCTTTCAATGCTGCATCTTTTTCCGGCTTAGGAATTAAGGTGATGCTGGCTTCATAGAAATAATTTGGGAGGATTCCCTCTTTTTCGATTGTTCTGAATAGTTTGAGAAAAATTAGAGTTAGTTCTTCTTTAAACGTCTGGTAGAATTCAGCAGTGAATCCATCTGGTCCTGGGCTTTTCTTTGTTGGGAGGGCCTTTATTACTGTTTCAATTTCTGTCTCAGTTATGGGTCTGTTTAGCTTTTCTATGCCTTCCTGGTTCAATTTAGGTAGGTTACATCTGTCCAGGAATCTACCCATTTCTGATACATTTCCCTGTTTACTGGCAAGTCTAGGAATCTATCCATTTCTGATAGATTTCCCTGTTTGCTGGCATACAAGTCCTTGTAGTCATTTCTGATGATTCTTTTTATTTCTGTGGTGTCTGTTGTTAAGTTTCCTTTTTCGTCTCTGATTTTATTGATTTGGGTCTTTTCTCTTCTTTTTTTATTAGTTGGGCCAATTGGATATCAATTTTATTCATTTTTTCAAAAAAAACCAGCTCTTCGCTTGGCTGATTTTTTGTAATATTTTTTTTGGATTCAATCCTTTTGATTTCTTCTCTGATTTTAATTATTTCTCTTCTCCTACTAGATTTGGGTCTGGTTTGCTGCAGATTTTCTAGATCCTTGATATGCGCTGAAAGCTCATTTATTTGGTGCATTTCCAATTTCTTGATGTAGGCACCTATTGATATAAACTTTCCTCTTAACACTGCTTTTGCTGCATCCCATAAGTTTTGGTATGTTGTGCTGTTATCCTCATTTACTTCCGGAAAGTTTTTGATTTCTCTTTTGATTTCTTCTATGACCCATTGTTCATTCAGGGGCATGTTGTTTAATCTCCATGTGTTTTCATATGCTCTAGGGATTCCTGAGTTGCTAATTTCCAACTTCATTCCTTTATGGTCTGAGAAGCTGCATGATATGATTCTAATTCTTTTGAATTTGCTGAGACTTGCTTTATGGCCTAGTATGTGGTCAGTCCTAGAGAAGGTTCCATGTACTGCTGAGAAGAATGTAAATTCTTTATGTGTAGGATGAAAAGTTCTGTAGATAACTGTTAGATCCATTTGGGCTATAGTGTCGTTTAAATCTACTGTCTCCTTGTTGATCTTCTGTCCTATTGATCTGTCTATTTCTGAGAGTGGAGTATTAAAGTCCCCCAGTACTACTGTATTGGATTCCAAGTCTCCCTTTAAGTCCCTTAACAAATCTTTTAAATAAACCAGTGCCCTGTAGTTAGGTGCATATACATTGATAATCGTTATATCTTCCTGTTGAATTGATCCCTTAATCATTATATAGTGCCCCTCTTTGTCTCTCCTAACAGTTTTTGTGGTAAAGTTTATGTTGTCCAATATTAAGATGGCTATGCCCACTCTTTTTTCATTTCTGTTGGCATGGTATATGTTTTCCGGCCTTTCACTTTCAGTCTGTATGCATCTTTGTTGGAAAGATGTGTTTCTTGCAAGCAGCAAATAGATGGGGTTTGTTCCTTAACCCAATCAGCCAATCTGTGTCTTTTAACTGGACAGTTCAGGCCATTAACATTCAATGTGCCTATTGATAAGTAGTAACTTTGCCCTGCCATTTGCCAAAGATATTTTCTAATATATGCTTTGAACTTCCTGTGATCTTTTGCTGTGAGGTTTCCTTCCTTTACCTTCTTTCATATTGATGACCGTGTTTCTGTGTTTCTGTGTGTAACACATCTTTAAGCATCTTTTGCAGGGCTGGGAGAGTGGCAACAAATTCTTTAAATTTCTGTTTGTTGTGAAAGGTCTTTGTTTCACCTTCATTCACAAATGAGAGCTTTGCAGGATATAGTATTCTGGGCTGGCAGTTTTTCTCTCTTAGTACCTGGGCTATTTCTCACCATTCCCTTCTAGCCTGTAGGGTTTCTGATGAGAAGTCTGCTGTGAGTCTAATTGGAGATCCTCTGAGAGTAATCTGATGTTTCTCTCTTGCATATTTTAGAATCTTTTCTTTATGTTTCACTGTGGTGAGTTTGATTACAATGTATCATGGTGAGGATCTCTTTTGGTCGTGTTTACTAGGGGTCTGTGAGCTTCCTGTACTAGGATGTCTCTGTCCTTCTCCAAACTCGGGAAGGTCTCTGCAAGTATCTCACTAAAAAGGCCTTCTAATCCTTTCTTTCTCTCCATGCCTTTAGGAACTCCTAGAACCCGAATGTTGGGTTTCGTAATAGTATCCTGTAGATTCCCAACAATATTTTTAGATTTCTAATTTCCTCTTCTTTTCTTTGGTTTGACTGTATCCTTTCCTGTGCTCTGTCTTCTAAGTCCGATATTCTCTCTTCTGTTTCACTGACTCTGTTTTTAAGGCTCTCTAATCTGTTTGTCATTTGATCTATTGAGTTCTTCATTTCATTTTGATTTCTCTTCACTATCACACTTTCCTGTTCTACCAGTTTCTGCGTTTCATTTTGATTCCTCCTTAAGATTTCATTTTCTCAAAGGAGATTTTCTATCCTGTCCAGTAAGGATTTCCGTAGCTCAAGCATTTGTTTTTGAAAACTTCTAATTGTTCTTATCATAAATTTTTTGAAATCCGTATCTTGCATTTCTTCCATCTCATCATCTTCATAATCTTGGCTTGGGTGTCTTGTTCATTTGGGGGTGCCATAATGTCTTGCTTGTTCTTGTTTCCTCAGTTTCTGCATTTGTTGCTTGGCATTGTGGAGATATTTTTTAGATTCTTCTTCCCTCGCTGTGGTGTTTTTTTCTTGTTATACTATGACTGTATTAAGTGGACTGTCTGCTTTTGATGGAGCCTTAGAGGCTTGAGATGGGTGTGGCCTGAGAGCTCTGTTTGGTTCCTCAGGGTTAAGGGTGTGCCAACGGTGACACTCCCAGGTTAGGCGTGGTAAATCTCTCTTTCTTTTTTTTTTTTTTTTTTTTTTTTTTTTTTTTATTCAGAAGGGAAGTAATTCCACACAGCTGAGTGGAATTGAGGGCAGTTAGGAGGCGAATGATACACCCACAGGAGCCAGAGATCAGAAGCTCTTTCCCGAGGACCACACAGGGAATCTGTCTGCCCTCAGTGTGGGCTCAAACTCTCCCACAGTCTCCCACTTGGTTGCCAAGGCCACCGAATTGCAGCGTCTCTGGAGAGCACTCACACGAACTCCGCAAGCTCTCCCACCCACCATCTCTTTACTCACAGTCTCAGTTCATTAGCACCACACATTCACCAGTTCCTAATCTCCTGTTATTCCCTCCCCCCCCAGGTCAGGTTTTTCTGCTTGGCTGAGGGAGGGTGCAGCCTTGAGGTCGCACCACTTATGACATATGTCCAAAATGGCGCCTGCTCTTTGTCTTGCTCGCCTTTTAGAGGTGAGCGGATAGAGAGAAACTCGTGTCTGTACCAGTCTCTTTTTTTTTTCCTCTCTCTTCTAGTTAGCCTGGTGAACTTTTCCCCATGGGTTTTCAAGCCTGGTTCCCTCTAGTCTCCTCTTTCCACTTTCCCGCCAGTGTCTGGGGCTACTGAGGTTCGGCTCACCGCGCGTTCCAGCACTGGTGCATTGATTCTGCCGCTGGTGTCGCAAGCCGTGGGCTCCCACACCCTCCACACAGGTCCACTGTGAATCACTAGTTCTGGAAGAGTTTCCTCTGCTGTTTCTTCCCCTATTCTTCCTTGAACCTGCAGTATCTCCAGTTTTATTAAGCTGTCTCTTCCCGGACTATCAGTGTGTCCCCTTCCTATTCTGCCATCTTGCTGCTCTTCTGCAGTCTTACTTGAAACTACACTACATCCATAAACCCTTTCTTTTTTTTTTAACTATTTAATGAATATAAATTTCCAAAGTACAACTTTTGGATTGAGCGACTTTTTCTCCCATAACCTCCCTCCCACCTGCAACCATCCCATCTCCCGCTCCCTCTCCCATCCCATTCACATCAAGATTCATTTTCAATTATCTGTATATTCAGAAGATCAATTTAGTATATATTAAGTAAAGATTTCAACAGTTTGCACCTACACAATAACACAAAGTATAAAGTACTGTTTGAGTACTAATTATACCGTTAATTAACATAGTACAACACAGTAAGGATAGAGATCCTACATGGAGAGTAAGCACACAGTGACTACTGTTGTTGATTTAACAATTGACACTCTTATTTATGGCATCAGTAATCACCCGAGGCTCTTGTCATGAGTTGCCAAGGCTATGGAAGCCTCTTGAGTTCGCCAGCTCTGATCTTATTTAGACAAGGCCCTTCAAAGTGGAAGTGCTCTCCTCTCTTCAGAGAAAGGTACCTCCTTTGGTGGCCTGTTCTTTCCACTGGGATCTCACTCACAGAGATCTTTCATTTAGGTCATTTTTTTTTTTTTTTTTTGCCAGAGTGTCTTTGCTTACCATGCCTGAAATACTCTCAGGGGCTTTTTAGTCGGATCTGAATGCCTTAAGGAAACCCTTTCTTTTATAACATTCAATTATTTGATAAGCTGAGTGATAGAAAGAGAGAGAGGGGGAGGGAGAGAGAGCGAGATCTTCCATTTACCAGTTCACTCCCCAAATGGCTGCAATGGCCAAGGCTGGTCCAAGTCAAAGCCAGGAGCCTGGACCTTCATCCAGTTCTCCCATGTGGGTGGCGGGAGGCCACCTACTTGGGCCATTATCTTCTACCTACCGAGACACATTAGCAGGAAGTTAGTTCAGAAGCAAAGCAGCCAGGCCTCAAATGTATTCTTCAATATGGGATGCTGGCATCCCAAGCAGTGGTTTAATTCACTGTGTCACAATGCCAGTCCCCTATAAATATGTTCAAGGGAACCTGACACTCCCGATAATTCCAACTGCTTCATATGCAATTAACTTTACATGGCTGTTAATTATTATTTTTTATATTAAAAGTACTGAAAGAAGTTAAAAATCCATTATTTGAAATAATATTGTAAATTAATGAATTCACATTCTTCTCCTACCATGACTCTCCTCTTCTTCTGTGAAACATTTTTAAAAAGATCATTTATGATGAGTATTTCTAATTGCATATGTTCTAATCATTCCTCAAGTTACTACATCTGGACGTTTTCACAATAATCCACCATAAATAATTTAAGTAAGGTCATTGCCATTAGATCCAAACAATATTTCCCATTAAATTGAGCATATATTTTTACCTTTTGATACTCAGGTGGGAAACTGTTCCCTTTATTCTTGACATTCATAATACACAATATTCTTAAGTTTACAGCAGTTCCTTTAGGTACTCAACTGTTTTTTTTTAAGAATTATTCTTCCCCACCTGTTTATTAAATGTTGAAAAATTCTTTTTATTTAATTGTTCTCCAGAGATTTCCATATGTAGCTGTTGTCTCAATTACTACCTATTTTTAGGATATTCAAAAATATTTTGCATCCATAAAGATTGATCTCTAAATTCCACAGATGAATATTCAATTTTCTTCCTTTTACATTTACTTAGCTGTATAATAGGTATCTCAAACTCAACATATTCCAAATCTAGGAATCATCTTCATCTTTAAACCTCATTCCAATCTACCTCAAGTCACATTATTTTTACCTGCTAAGTTTAATTTCAATTAATTCATTTCTCCTTGGCTTCACTTGCACTCTCCTAGACCAAATTAGCATCATCTTTAGTCTGGCAGTCTGCAACAGCTTCCTAACTGGTCTTTGTCCAATAATATCTTTTCCATACTGTGTTTAGAACAGGATTTTTAAAATAAAAATGTGATATATCATGCCACAATTTTAAATAATTCAAGAAGTCCACACTGTTTTTAGAATATAAAACAAAAAACCTTAACATGAGCAAAAAGTCCCAGCATAATTTGAACATGCATGTCTCTACAGCCACATCTCTATGAATTCTGAATACCATCCTTATTGTTTTACTTCCACTTCAGAAATGCCTATAATGCTCTTATTATAGAATATTTGCACATACTGATACCTCTACTTAGAATGCTCCTTTTTTTCCACTATCTTACTTAACATGTTCTCATTCTTTTCTGTTCAATATTTTTTCTTCTTGGAAAACATTATGTTGTCTTATTGCATTGGGTAACTTTTCTTGTAGTATTTACCACAGTTGAAGCAACTGTGCTTTCAAATTTACTTGTATGCCTATTTAGACAAATATGATTTGTTAAAGAGTTGTTTCTGGATGACAATTTAAATGTGGACAAATTCCATATGTAATTTTCCTATGGGTATATATGCACCACCTAGAACAATGTAAGATATTCAATGAATATTTGTGGAATCAATGAATGAGATTTTGTAATAGATCCACAGAAATGGATTAGTGAATATTAAAGTGTAGTATAAGGTAAGAGTATTATTTTGAATAAATTATACAGCTATACAACTGGGGCAAGAGAAAAATTAGGTATTAATCTCATTGTATGTATATAAAAATTCCAGATAAATATAATATCTAAGAATAAATGTAATAGAGATTCATAGATTTTATAAAATTGTGCTGTAGGAAGGATTTCCCAAGAAAGACTTGAAAACTTCAGAAATGGTAAATAATTTAGTAGCTTTGAGAAGATAAATTTCAAACCCATGTTCAAAAAGAAAAGACCAAACTGCAGCCCAAGATGAAAGATACCAAAGTAAAAGGATATATTTGAAATATATGAACAGACAAAAGATTTATTATTACAAAACATAAAGATCATCTATATCTACATATCAGTAAGGTAACAAACCACAAATATGAAGAAGAAAAACAAATGTGTCTACTAATAATTTTGCAGGTGTCAAGTTTAGTTCAAATGAAAATAGCTATCAACATAATTTCTCAACCTTCAAATTACCAAAAAATTAATATACTTTGTAAAGCAAATATAAGGAAAATGAGTACCATCAAATATTTTTATACTAATGTAGAATTGGATAGCTTTCAGAGGATAATTTGTCAGTGTTTAGAAATATTTTCACTGTTCATAATATTTGTGCTGACTTAAATATAATTAAAAATACTCACAAATTGTGCAAGATTGTACCTACAAAGTTAACTTTTAATAATTAAATCTATAAATAGTCTAAGTTTCTATCACAAAAGTAGTAATTATCTAAAATTTAATGCTCATAATAATATGAATATGAATTATGTGATTCTACTCATGAGGAACATGGAAACATGTTCAGAATGTATTATTTTTAAAAATTAAATTGTAGAGAAATTCTGTGAACTCATTTTGTAACAAATGATGAAAGTTAAAGAAAAGAAGGAAGAAAGGCGGAAAGTAAAGAAAGAGAGAGAAAGAAAGTTGGAAAGGAGGGACGAAAAAAGGGAGGAAGGGAAGAAAAAGTAAAATGTACACATTGAAAATCTTGCAAATATATTGCTGTGTCTTCCTGTTAACAGTAGTAACATCCAATCATTGCATATGGGGGATGGAATTCTCATTTCACTCTATACACTGTTGTATACTTTTCATAATGATATGCATTACTTTGGTAATATTGGAAAACAATAAAAGTGAAAAAGCAAAAGAGCTACTAGTAAAATTGTTTTTTAAATTTTTTTTATGTTTTTATATACTCCCTAGATTCATACATATTCCAGAAATTTCCCAAATTATTTGATCTCATGACCTGAGAGTAACATGTCAGAGTGAAAATATAGAATTTAGAATTTTTGAGCTTATATATTAAAAAATATAAACCCTCCATTCATTGATATATGTTAGACATTCTTTGCAAGCTTCTGGTTCAATCATGCAGTACCTGCCTTGTAAGATGATGATGTGAACATCCAATGAACAATCAACCTGTTACAATGTCAAGAAATTTGTATGAATGACCCGGTCAATTCAATTATACACATTCCCAGGCTGAGTGGTGGGGAATGAATTATTCAAAATTCTCAGGTAGTCCGCGAAGTACTCTAAGAATTTTGCATTAAAGCAAGTATTTTTTTACTTAACTTGCTGGATAATTTTTACTCTGGGAATCTATTAAGTATTATTATCACCAAATGATATCTTATTATTGCTTTGTTATGAAGAAAGTTATGTAACTTAATGGACTAGACTTGTAACAGATGAAAAACATCCCATATACAAATAGCCCATCTTTTCTGAAACTTTAGGGTTTTAAATTTTATTCTTTTACAGTTATAGTCAACCAGTGATATTAGCACATAGTTAATTAAAATGCCTTATTAGCAAGTAAAATGAAGACATTTGAGGGGATTCTTTCTCATTTTTTCAGTTTCCTATAATTCTGCTGCATTTGCTTAGAAACCAAATGCAAATCAACATCATCTAGAGTGTTATATTTATAGTTCCTAAATATAAGTGACAACTTCAATTTGATTAAAGCAGGAGTCTATGCAGAATTAAAAGCTTCTCCCCATGACACCAAATGCCAATTTCTTTCTGTCCGTGAAAATCACCCTATTTATCGTGGTATATATAAAATATTCAGTTGTCCTGATTTATCCTATTCTATCTCTTCCTAGTGACACCTAAGAAGTGGGAGGAGGATGGAGATGCAGCTCTCTTGCTGCGTTGTAAATGATGCTACTGAGTAAAAAAAGTGAAGCTCTAGCATTCTTCATGCAGGGCCAACAATTTTTTGTTGGATTTTTTTGCCTTGTGGGGCAATGATAGGCTCCTCTTCATATGATTTCTCAAGTAGTGCATATTCACTGACAGCAAAGTTCATTAGAAACATACACTTCAAAGATTTGATTTGTAAAAGACAATGTGCTAAGTGAGGGACCACCAAAGAGAATTGAAGCACGCACATCTGTCTTTGCAACAAGCATGGGAGGAGCAATGCTCTTGGTTTAGTGTTCTCCATCCCAGCTCAGGATTTTCCTGCTATCTTCATCCGCTGCCATTAAGTGTTTTCTGATAGCTCTAGTCAAACATTTCCCCTTAGCAGGTAGTCCCTTTCTCACAGGTCCAGAGAAGGTTAAAAAAATGTCTAAGGGTATTATCCAAATCTTAGCAGAAGGAGAGCAAATGCAGAAAACAGTCAAACATTAATAATTTTTGTTCTCGTATCCACAAATATGGATCAAGTGCATGTGCACATACATACTTTACTCAAAATGTGTCCAGATTTTATTAGAACTAAACATCTTTCCATATTGGTATTAGAAGAATTACTGCCTTATTTTCAAAATACGTGTAATATGTCTTTGGTTGATTAAACATAATTTATTTAGTTGCTCTCTACTAAGGGATAATTAAGTTGCTTGTCTTTTTATAACCATTTGGAAAAATACTATTTACTGGAGAGAAAGAGAGAGAAACTCCCATTCACTGGTTCCATCATTAAATATCCATGACATCTGGGTCTGGGCCACAAAATGATGCCAACAGTTGAAACTCAATTCAAGTCTGCCACAGGGGTGGCAAGGACCCAGTTACTTGAGCCATGATGCTATCTGCCTGGGTCTGCATTAACAGAATGCTGTAATCAGGAGTCAGAGCCAGATATCTATCCTAGACATTCTGATATGGGACCCAGTTGTCTCAACCAGCATTTTAACTACTAGGCCAACTGTGCATCCACAAGAATGAAAATATTCTTATGAAATCCATTTGTGAATTTATGAAAAAAAATATGTTTTCTGTCCTTAACATAGTGGTTAAGAAATACAAACAAAACACTAAGTTTCATTAAGTACATCTTTGATTACAAAATCTACCTATATCCATCTATAAATCTCCAAAAGTGCAATTTCTGGGTCAAACAACACATGAATTTAATATCTTGATAATGTTTTGCTGATGTATTATCATACAAAAATGTACAAGAGTGGCCATTTTTGCATACTTTCACTCATTTTTAATTATTGTCTAATTTTATAGGTGACAAATGTTATAATCTTTTAAAACTTTGCAGTAATACCATCAAGATTAAAGTTGATGATATATTGCCATATTTTATTGTTCATTTGTATTCTTTTTTCTGTTCTTATTTTTTACTCATTTCTCCGTTTTACTGTTATTATTATTATTATCAATAGTAAAGATCCTATACATTAAAGAATGCAGCACTCGGTCACTGGTGAGGACATTTTTTTCTTCCTTGTCATTTTTCCCTTGACCATTTTTGTGAACATAAATTTGGACATTTTAAAAATAACTGATTTGCAGTATATCTTAGGTTTTGTTATTGTTCTAAGAAACTTGTACCAACACAAAGATTGTCTTGTAAAATATAACTTCCACCTAGATAGTTTCTCTTTTGTTCTTTCAACTATTTTTAAGCAATATTTTCCTACCTGGTTAGAAACTGTCATTTTTGTCAAGGTCTGTTTTTTTTTAAATCACCATTTTTCTAATGGAATTTTAAATTGCTGAACACACTATATATTCCACAGATAGATGAGACTATTTATTAAGTCTCTTTTTTATTGTTACTTCCCGCAGCATCAAATATTATTAGTTACTATGAGGTGTACATCTCAACATTCCTAATTGATCTTTTCATAATTTTATTTATTTGTAGCTATTAAGCTCCTGCTTATTTTTTTCTCTGTTTGTTCACAAGCTTATGCCTACTATCTCAATCCCCTCTCCTGCAATGCATTTCTAAACCAAGTGGCTTCTGGTAACTCTAAAATTCATTTCACAAACAGATTCCTTTTCTGAGTGCCAGCTTAATATGTATAGTATGATTCTTGCATTAAATAAAATAAAAGTGATTAGTACATGAGTTCAGGGACAATTAGTGTTGCTCCAGTCCGTAGCGTTGATAAATACTTAGTTCTTTATATATTCATTTTCTGTTTCACTTTTTAAAAGTCACAATCCATACACTAAGACACTTTTTTTTCATCACAGACTGTACCTTTGTTCTTGAAGGACAAGATTTTTCCTGGATATGGAGTAAGGTTAGTTTTAAGCTTTAAAATCATTGGCTTCCAGCATATAAGAATTCCACAAACCACCTCATAGAGAAACAAGTATTCCTCTTGATGTCAGCTCCAGCAGAGCTGAAGACAACAGCAGCTCCCTTTCACGATGAATCCTTGGAACACTTTAAATTAAGCAAGATTCCTTAAGTGAAAATCACAACCTTTCGGGGAAAATTAGCTTATTTAGGCAAGTGTGCCATCATTTCCTTAGAATGCTGCCAGAGCTACTTGAGAGTGAGAAGCATTAATTAAGCACCTCAAGTCATCCTGAGTCCAGATCATTGAGTAGAATACTACAGTGGCTATTTTCTCACTGGACAGGATCTAGCCCATTTTATTAGAGCCAAATTTCCTGGGTTAGTGTATCGCTTCCTAGGAGTCCATATGTTTCATTGAAATCCGATGGAGCCACTCAGCATATCTAATTGCCTATCTCTGTGAGACTGTCAGCCATAAGAACAATGTCATTAATTTTAAAGACAAAAAGTAAGTATCTGAAGTTGTGCCATTCTTAGTGGATGGGGTGGGGATGTCATCAGTGACATTACTAAAAGTCATGCCTGTTTGGGAGCACAAAGTGTCCTACTTATAAATGTAGAACCTCATTAGAGCACCCACCCACTGCGATCTCACTTTCCTTTTCAAAAAGCTTCCTGCTCTTTGTCATACTCAGGCCTATACATTTGATTTTGGCAAGCTGAAGCTATCTTTAGGGTAGATTAAACTTCAGAGGCAAAAAGTCAATCAAGATAGCATTATAATTAAAAGGAACATTTAAGATCACCTATTACACCTCCTACATTTTACAGATAAAAAAGAATGAGCACCTAGAATGGCAATACCTTTTTCACTATCCCAACTCACACTTCCATACCAGCCTGACATGATTCATGAGGATAATAAACAGACAATGAAGGTAGTTCCAAGAATTGGCTCCTGATGGATAACACCAAAAAAGGAAGACTCCTTTATGCATGTTACATGTGAAACATCAACAGAACTTCTGATTTATATTGGCATCCAGAATATACACACTTCTGGAATTGTAAAGTAAGGACTTCCAAAATTCTTCCTTAAAAGTAGTGGAGATGGCAGCAAAATTTCTCAAAATCAACTCTTGCAGCAATCCAATAAAAGTTTACTGAGAAAAAAAAAAGACCGATTCTAGGTTAAAACAGTGAACTTTATGGTGATTTAATTGTCTTACTCCCATTCCCCACTCCTGAGTGCCACAGTATTGTTGAAGACTAACAGCTTCACAATCATATAATTGTTAAAACCAATCATGTAGGCCGGCGCCGCGGCTCACTAGGCTAATCCTCTGCCTTGCGGCGCCGGCACACCGGGTTCTAGTCCCGGTCAGGGCACTGGATTCTGTCCCGGTTGCCCCTCTTCCAGGCCAGCTCTCTGCTGTGGCCCGGGAAGGCAGTGGAGGATGGCCCAAGTGCTTGGGCCCTGCACCCCATGGGAGACCAGGAGAAGTACCTGGCTCCTGCCATCGGATCAGTGCGGCGCACAGGCCTCGGCGGCCATTGGAGGGTGAACCAAAGGCAAAAAAGGAAGACCTTTCTCTCTGTCTCTCTCTCTCACTGTCCACTCTGCCTGTCAAAAAAAAAAAAAAAATCATCTAGCAACCATTGTAGAATGGAGAATTAGCTTGTACCTTCCCACAACTCCCAACTCCCAACTCCCAAAGGAACAGTCACTATTTGACCTATCTGGCAGATCCCTAGAAAAAACAGTTTGTCTTTATTTGATCTTACTCTGTTTTCTCAAGTGAAGAGATCCTACACTCAGCTTGTCTGTCAGAAGTAATCAGCTGCAGTTGGTTAATATGGAAGCTTCATGAAATAATGTTATCATCTGGGAAAATTAGACATTGGTGAAAACTTAAAATAATTACCAATGCATTGAGATTTCCACAGTATGTTTGAAAAACTTTATGCATTTGCTTTGTTTTTTAAAATATTTTTTAACAGGCAGAGTGGACAGTGAGAGAGACAGAGAGAAAGGTCTTCCTTTTCCGTTGGTTCACCCCCCAATGGCTGCTGCTGCCGGTGTACTGCTGCCAGCGCACCACACTGATCTGAAGGCAGGAGCCAGGTGCTTCTCCTGGTCTCCCATGGGGTGCAGGGCTCAAGCACTTGGGCCATCCTCCACTGCACTCCCTGGCCACAGCAGAGAGCTGGACTGGAAGAGGAGCAACTGGGACAGAACCCTGCACCCCAACTGGGACTAGAACCGGTGTGCCAGTGCCACAGTCGGAGGATTAGCCTAGTGAGCCGTGGTGCTGGCCCTAAAATATTTTAAAGATCTATTTATTATTTGAAAGGCAGAGAGAAAGTGAGACCCAAGTGAACACAACAGCCAGGTCTGGTCCAGGCCCAAACCAATACCCTGGAATTTCATCTGGGTCTCCCAATACAGCTGATAGGGGCCCAAATACTTGGGCCATCTTCCACTTGCCATCCCAGGCAATTAAAATAGACAAAGGTTTTGAGCAGACATTTCTCCAAAGATCTACAAATGGCCAACAGGTATATGGAAAGATGCTAAATGTCCCTAAGTATCAGCACATTCAAATGAAAACAACCATGGGATATCACTTCATACTTGTTAAGATAGCTGCTCTCCAAAAGTCAAAGGGAGCATGTTTGTGAGGATGTAGAGGACAGGGAACACTTACTTGCACACCGGTGGAGGAAACTTAAAATGCTGAAGTGGCTATAGAAAATATTACAAAGGCTCCTGAAAATTTCGAAATAGAACTAACACATGTTCTAAATCTCCTGCTTCTTGTTTCATATCTAAAAGAATTCAAATCTGTACTTGGAGGCAATATCTGTATGCCTATGTTCATCAATAAAGCAAATAAGATGTCTACAAATTAATATGTAGAGGTTCACTGGAAGCTTTCCCCTTCTATTAATCCTTTATGTTTCTACTTTTTGGAAACAAATATCTCAAGTGAGTCACTTGTAATTTTTATCTTCATTACCACACGTGCAATGTACAACTTTTTAAATTTAAAATTTTTAAATGGAATTAAATATATTTAAAATGTTCAATGTGACTTTTTGGCATGGATGGACATTGTGAAATTCCTACTACAATCAAGCTAATTAACATATCCATCACCTCACAATTAGTTATCATATGTGTGTTTCATGAGAACACTTTTGATCTACCCTCTTAGTAAATTTCAAGTATAAAATACAGTGGTATTAACTATAGTCACCATGCTGTACATTAGATTTCAGAACTCATTCATTTTATATAATTGAAAATTTGTACAATTTGATCAAAGTCCTCTAATCCCCAGTTGCCACCTACACCCCTGATAATATCATTCTATTCTCTGTTTCTTATGAATGCTAGTTTTTTATATTTCATATATAGATTAGATCATATATTGTATTTTTCTGTGTCTGTCTTATTTCAATTAGTATTACATTCTTGTGCCTCACCCATTTTTTGCAAATGGTAAGATTTCCTTTATATTTTGTGAAGTTGAATAATATTTTCTTTTACATATGTATATATACAGAGTCATACATTGCTTAATTATGGGAACATATTCTGAGAAATGCATCATTAGGCAATTTCATCATTTTGGGAACATCAGAGAGTTCAACAAACTAAGATGATACACTAAGCAATGTATTTTTATGGGACGACCAACATATATGCAGTCCATCATTGACTAAAACATTATTATGCAGTACATCTATCTATATATATATAGCATATATATATGCTATATATATATATATATGCTATATTTCCTTATATTTCATCTGGTGACAGGCACTTAGGTATTTCCATATCTTGAACAATCTATTAATGATACAATGAACATGATACTTCTACTTTAATTTTGTTGAGGAATCTACATGTTCTCCCTAATGACTGTACCAATTTACATTTGATCATTTGATGATGGTGTGACAATGTTGCCAGATATTTAAGTGTTTTGAATAATAGCCTAAGGAGTTTGGATTTTTTTTTTTAAATACTGGCAATGTGCTGCAACTGAGTGGCATGAATAGATCTAGATGTTAATGAAAGTAAGAATCTTTAGGATAACACAAAAAGAAGGGCAGGTGTAGCACAGTGGGTTAACCACCACGTTGGATGCCTGTATCCTATATCAAAGTGTCTGAGTTCAAGTTTCAACTCCTCTGATTCTTATCCAGCTTCCTGTTGGTGCATCCTGGGAGGCAACTGATGATGACTTAATTACTTGGGCCCTTGCCAGACATGAGACCCAGATGGAATTTTGGGTCCCTGGCTTTAGTGTTGTATGCTACAGGCATGTCGCTCCCCCTCTTCGCAGAGGAACGACACAGGACCCTGCACTGTTCTTTTGTCTGCTCGGCCCTCCCCGGGTTTGCTGTTGGTTCTTCCTGGGTTGGCTGCCGTCCCTCCACCTCCGTGGAGGGGCGGGCCCCCTGCCACTTTCCCCACTTCCGCGGGGGTGCGGCACACCGCCGGCTGGCTCTCTCGGGGGCTGCTCAGATGTTCCTCAGGTGTTCCTGCTGCATGTTGTCTCTCTCCTCCTTTATAGTCCTCTTCCACCAATCCCAACTCAGCTACCCACACGCCGAGCACGCTGCTCTCCTCCAAAGAGAGGCAGCTGTGTAGAAGTTGTTTACTCCTCTCCCAGCGCCATATTGTGGGAGAGCAGATGCATAGAATAAGTCTTAATTCCAGTAACTTACTCTAGTCCGAGTTGCTCCCCACACAGGCATTTGGGGAATGAACCAGTGGATGGAAGCTTTCTCTCTCTCTCTCTCTCTCTCTCTCTCTCTCTCTCTCTCTCTCTTTCTCTTTCTCTTTCTCTTTCTCTTTCTCTTTCTCTCTGTCACTCTGCCTTTCAAGTAGATGAAAATAAATAAACAAGCATTTAAAAAGTAAAAGTAGGAAAACTAGGTGATTATTATAACAGCACATTTAGGAGAAGTTAAAGAAACAGTGGACTTAGAAACATAAATGAGAGATAATTGACAGAGCATGGATGTAAAGATGTGTGCAATCCTAAGGATAGTCCATATATATTAATCCTGAGCGAATGTGTGGATGATAGTATCACATACAGAACTAGGAACACAATAAAGACAAGTTTGCAATTAAAATTATTATTGAATTTGGATACATTTTACTTATGAAATACCCAGATGAAAATGTATGGTAGGTACATGGGCAATTATTAGGGATGATTATGTGAAGAATAATGACATTCAAGGTGTTTCATTACATGGAAGCCTTATGTAAATTCTGTTTCAAATGAAGGAACATTTTGTGTGATCATAAAATGTTCAGATTAGAAAAGATTTCACAGGACCAGTGCTGTGGCGCAGCAGGTTAACACCCTGGCCTGAAGCGCCATCAATCCCATATGGGCACCAGTTCTAGTCCCAGCCTCTCCTCTTTCAATCCAGCTCTCTACTATGGCCTGAGAAAGTAGTAGAAGATGGCCCAAGTCCTTGGGCCCCTGCACTCACGTGGGAGACCTAGCAGAAGCTCCTGGCTCCTGGTTTCGGATCAGCACAGCTCTGGCTGCTGCGGCCATCTGGGGAGTGAACCAGCGGATGGAAGACCTTACTCTCTCTCTCTCTCTCTCTCTCTCTCTGCCTCTGCTACTCTGTAACTCTGACTTTCAAATAAATAAATAAAATCTTTTAAAAAATAAAGTAAATGGTACTCCATTATAATTTAGAGTTGATATCCTGCTCTTGAATCATGTAGTGCAGGTGCAACTAAACTCTAGTAGAAAAATTCAAGGCATAGGTCTGGAGATCCAAGATGGCTGAATAGGGTATAGTGACAAAAATATAAGCTGCTCTGGGATGAAAAAGTGCAAAGGAAGGACTATGCATCCAGGGGGCTGAGTGATGGGAATTTTCAGCAAAGAAGTGAAACGTAACAAAGTAGCAAGACTCTGCCAAAAGAAAACTATATTTCTCCCAGAATTTGATCCTGAACTGAAAGAAATATATGAAATTACAGATATAGAGTTCAAAATAATGATTTTAAAGAAACTCGACAAGATTCAAGGGAATACAGATAGACAGATAAAAGAAATGAGAAAATCAATGAGTGAAATTAATGAAAATATTAGTAAGGAATCAGAACTCATTAAGAAGAGCCAAATTGAAATTTTCGAGATGAAATCTTCAATCAGTGAAATCAAAAATACAATTGAGAGCTTTAACAACATAATAGACCAAGTAGAGGAAAGAACTTCTGACCTTAAGGATAAGAATTTTGAATAACCCAATCAGACAAAATAAAGAGAGGCAAGTGCTGTGGCATAGAGGGTGAAACCAATGCCTGTAGTGCTGGCATCCCATATGGGTGCTGGTTAATGTCACAACTGCTCCACTTCTGATCAAGCTCCCTGTAATGGCCTGGGAAAACAGCAGAAGTTTCCAAATTCTTGAGCCCTTGAACCCACATGGGAGACCTGGAAGAAGCCCCTGGCTCTTGGCTTTGAATTGGCTCTTGTGGCCATTTAGGGAGTGAACCAGTGGATGAAGACGTCTCTCTCTCTCTCTCTCTCTCTCTCTCTCTCTCATCTCTGCCTTTCAAATAAATAAATCTTAAAAAATAAAGAGAAAAGAATTAGACAGAATAAAGAAAGTCTATGCAAAATATGGGATACCATTAAATGATCAAATACTCATAAATACTCATATTGTAGTTATTTATGAAGGGGAAGAAATGGAAAAAGGCATTGAGAACCTGGTAAATGAAATAATAGTTGAAAATTTCCCAAGTCTTGAAAGAGACATGGACATCCAGACACAAGAAGCTCAAAGAACCCCAAGCAGATTCAGCCAAAAAAGGGCTACTTCAAGGCATATTGTCATCAAATTTTCATAAGTTAAAGACAAGGAGAGAATCCTAAAGACAGTAAGAGAAAAGCGTTAAGTTACATATAAGGGAAAACCAATAAGATTAACATCAGACTTCTCACCCTACAGGCCAGAAGAGAGTTGGATGATATATTCAAGGTCTTAAAAGAAAAACATAAATTTAAAATAAATTTAAAATTTTCAACCAAGATTATTATATCCAGCAAAACTATCCTTTAAAAATGACAGAGAAATAAGGTATTTTCCAGAAAAGCAAGCACTGAGACAATTCACTATAACCAGTCCAGTCTTACAACAAATTTTGAAGGGGGTCCTGCATTAGAAATAAATATGAGACACATGTCAACACCAAATTCACTAATAGATCAGGTAGAGTTATTATCCAATCAACATAATTACAGGTCTTAGTTCTTATCTATCAGTTGTAATGTTGAATGTAAATTTATTAAATTCACCAACCAAAAGTCTTAGGTTGGTGAATGGATAAAAAACCATTACCCCACAATATGCTGTATACCAAAAATGCACTTCACATCCAAAGGTATATGCAGACTGAAAGTGAAGAATTGGAAAAAGATACACCAGACAAGCAGAAATTGAACTCAAGAAATAGGTATTTTGATATCAGATTTTAAATCAAAAACTGTAAAATGAGATAAAGACGGACATTTTATTTTGATAAAAGGTTTGATTCAGCAAGAAGACATGACAATCATACATATACACCCAACATAAGACCACCCATATATGTAGAAAATATTAGACTAAGGCGAGAGATAAACTCCAATACAATAACAGTGAGCAACTTCAATACCCCACTCATCAATGGACAGATCACACAGACAAAAAATAAAGACGCATCATAGTTGAAACATGCTATGGAACCAATTGACCTGATAGCTACAGACAGGCCATTACACCCAACAGCTACAGAATACACATTCTTCTCAAGAGCACATAGAGCGTTTTCTAAGACAGACCACATATTAGGCCACAAATCAAGTATCAGCAAATTTAAAATGATTGAAATCACACCATGAATCTTCTCAGACCATAAAGGGATAAATCTAGATATCAGCACAAAGAACAACAGAACACTCATAAATACTTGGAAATGAAATAACGTGATACCGAATGACCTATGTCTCATTGAAGAAATAAAAAGAAATCAAAAACTTTCTTGAAATAAATGAAAATGGAAACACAACATATCAAAACCTGTGGGGAAGAAATGTTTTGAAGGTGGCGGAATAGGGAAAGTGTTATATATTAATGTTAGCCATCGCAAAACACACCAGACACCGGAGTAAGGGAAAGGGTTTATTGGGGAGAACCCAACAGACCGGAGTGAAGGGGTGGCGAAGGAAAGAGACTATAAGAGAGAGAGACAGAGGAGAGAGAAGAGAGAGAGGAGCCGAGAGAGAGAGCCAAGAGACCAAAGGAGGAGGCTGGAGAGAGGGACCGAGAGAGAAGAGTCAAGAGAGCAGGTGTTCAGGAACTGGCCCTTTTAACAGGCCCTGAGGGCGGTCAGGGAAGCAGGAGCAGCGAATCCCATTAGGATGGGGGTGGAGCCTGGCTCAGGTAGCTGGGCCATGCAGCCACCTGGCTAAAACTGCGCCAGTTTCCTAACAGAGAGAGTTCACTGCTCTTGTCTAGGGGAAGATATTTTTAAAAAAGTGGAGAAAGTTCAGTCCCAGGGAAGAGTTAGGGAGAAAATGGCAGAGGAAACGTCACGCAAATGAGAGGGATGCTGTGGATCTACGTGGAGGGTGTGGGCGCGCACAACTCAGGGCCCCAGCAGCCAGGAGCCTCAGTATCAGCGTTGGAGTGAGGTGAATCCAGACTGCAGCAGCCCAAGCCGCTGGGAATAAAGCTACAGGAAGATCCTGCTGTGAGTCTGGCTTGGAGCCCCGTGAGGGACTGTGTACCTGTCAATCTAGAGGAGAAAAAAAGGGGGCGTGTTCTTCTCTCCTTGACCACGCTACACTGGCATCCTGTAACAAGAGGGCAAGCACCATTTTGGACATACGGAACAGCTGGCCGGCTCCTGTCCCCACGCCCAACAACCAGCCTAGAGGAGACATTTGAGTCTGCCTGTGAGAACTGACACGGGGCTGCATGCTCATGACTGTGGGAGCCTTGTGTGTCAGGACTGTGAAAACACTGTGTCTGTGTGGGAGGGCATGGAGTGTGGCTGGGACTTTGGGCAGTCACCGTGGGAGGCTCCACATGCTCAGGGCTCCCTGATTTCCTGGTGAGGGACATTGCTACAGGATCCTCTGAGGACTGTATGGATCCTTTGTGTGGTTCTTGTGGCAGCACGAACAAATATTATACCCACTGGGGCCAGCGCCCAGGTATTGGTCTCCTTTGAGGAGAGGTAGTAAGCATGAGAATACACCAACAGAGCTGAACAAACCTGGAGGAATTACAGTACTTGATTTCAAAGCTGTTATTAAAACAGCATGGTATTGCCAAAAAAAAAAAAAATCCATAGATCAATGAAACAAAATAGAGTCCAGAAATTAATCTACATATATGCAGTCAACTGATTTTTGACAAAATGCTCAGACTGCTACAGTGGAGTAAGGATAATCTGTTCAACAAATCGTGCTGGCAAAACTGTATGTATATACATAGAAGAATGAAATTAGATCCATACTTCTCGCCATATAAAAAAAATCAACTCAAGATGGATCAAAGACCTAATTTTAAGACAGACTATGACTTTGCATGAAGAAATGTAGGAGAAACACGCCACAACATTGGTGTAGGGGACTTCATTGACAGGACCCCCAAAGCACAAACAATTAAAGCAAAACTAAACAAATGGGACTATATCAAACTTAGAAGCCTTTAAATAACAAAAGAAATGATCAGTAGAATGATGAGACATCCAACAGAATGAGAAAATATATTTGCAAGCCATCTATCAGACAAAAGATTAATATCCTGAAAAATATCAACAACTTAAAAAAATCAACAACAACAACAACAACAACACTCATTCCAGTTGAGAAATGGGCAAAGGACTTTAATAGACAGTTTTCAAAAGAAGAAATACACATGGCTAACAAATATATGAAAACATGGTCAACATCCTTAGCCATCAGGGAAACACAAATCAAAATCACAGTGAGATATCACCTCACCCTTGTCAGAGTGGCTAAAATCCAAAGCAGAGAGAGTAGCAAATGCTGGAGATGAATGTGGACAAAGGGAAACATTTATACATTGGTAAGCAGGAATGTAAATTATTCAGCCACTGTGGAAACAGTGTGGAGATTTCTAAATAAAATAAAATAAAATAAAAACAGAAACACAGGCTGAATCTGTGGCGTAAATGGTAAACACACTACCTGCAGTGCTGACATCCTATGTGGGCACCGGTTTGAGTCTTAGCTGCTCCACTTTCAATCAAGTTCTCAGCAATGGTTTGGGAAAGCAGTAGAAGATGGCCCACGTCCTTGGGCCCCTACACCTGCATGGGAGACACGGAAAAAGCTCCTGGCTCCTGACTTCAGATCGGCCCAGCTCCAGCTGTTGCAGCCATTTGGAGACTGAATCAACAGATGGAAGACCTCTCTCTCTGCCTCGCTGTAACTCTGCCTTTCAAATAAATAAATAAATCTTAAAAAAAAAAAAAAAACTAGAAATAGTCTTGCCATGTGATCCTGCAATCCCACTATTGCTTATAGACCCAAGACTTGAACACAATGTGTCAAAGAAATACCTGCACCACTGTGTTTATAGCAGCACTCTTCACAATAGCTCAGGTTTGGAATCAACCAAGGTTTCCGTCATCAGATGAATGCATAAAAAAAATGTGATATCTTTCCACAAGGGAATATTAATCAGCTATAAGAAAGAATGAAATTCTACTATTTGTATTAAAATGGACACAACTGGAGGACATTATATTGAGTGAAATAAGCTGAACCCAGAAAGACAAATACCACATGTTCTCCCTCATATGTGGGGCCTAATATTTAACAAAATAAACAACAAAGAAAGAAAGAAATACCAGTATGTCAGTATTGCTGCAAATATAGTTTCCTAAGATGTTGTTTTATACCTTTGTGAAACTAACGGTTAAGAACATTATATTACTGTAGTTACAATGAACTGTGATTACTTCAAATTTACTGTATATGGGTAAAATGGTCACTTTCCCATTCAATTATTGTTTATAGCCATGTCTGTATTACCACTAAACTAGGGTCTTTTTGTTTTTTTTTTCTTTTTTTACCTGTTAAACCTATTCTGTGAAGTATTAAGCCTTTTTACTGTAATGTGATTTTAAAATATGTTCTCTGAAAAAACTTAAAAAAAAAAGAAAGGGAGAGATAAGAAAAGAAGGAAGGGGGGGAGGGAGGAAGGGTATATTATTATGTTCTTTGAATTGTTTCTAGAAATCACATTGAATCTGCTCCAAAATTAATGAAAAATTAAAATTAAAACATAAATAAACTGCATAAAAATAAGAATACATAGTCCTGGTCAATTGGTGCGCATCAGCTTACTTGATACAGGGACTAGCTTTGAAGTGGACATGTGGCCTCAGCTCATCTAATTAGAGTGAATGCTTAAACTTGTAGTGAAAGCATTGGGTAATAATATACTCTTTTCTTAAAACTGTGCTTGCATTTGGGAAGCATGGAGAATAGCTATAAATAAGGTAGCATTGTTTGGGCTTCTAGTTAAGTCTCATCCATAAATTATCTTTTCTCAAATTCTGTTTGTGTTAAAATTCCTGTCACTTGTATTTCAGGGGTCCTGCCTAAAACTCAAAAGGTGAGATGATGAACAAGTAAGGAAAAATCTAGAAAATTATGATACAATTCACATCAGAAACTTGCTATTCCTGTCGTCGTTTTATCAACCTCCTACCCCAAATACAAAGGGTTATGTTCTAGAAGATGAAAACTTTGCGAATGGAGAAGTAACCAAGATTTGAAACATGAGCATTAAGACCTCAACTACCCAATGGCTTTCTGGTGTGGTTCCACATTTGGATCATCTTTGTAGCAACCAAAAAACAAGCAGTTATTTTCCTAGATCTCAAGTACCCCAGTAATCATTTTTGAAAGTATTGGGACTGATGACACAATCATTTAGTTGCAACAGGTTTGAATGTAATTTTCTATCTTAGAAAATTGTACCACTATATAGAAATGCACAAATAACTTGGTGACCTCACTAAAAATGTGTTGCTAAAGAACATAAATGGTCTTAAAAATTAAGGTAAGGTTGATGGAAATGATGAAAATTTCCTTTTAGCAGAAGATTGCAAGAGACTTTAAAAATGTTAATAACAATAATACTGATTTTATAACTTTCATTTATTACTTCTTAGAACATAAACTGATCACCTACAGTGTTAGATATTTTGCAAATGGAGATGGATCTGTTTTCCCAGTCCTCAAGAAAAATCAGAGTTCTAGTAGAATAGATAAGATTATCAAACTTCCCTTTCTTCATTCAGCCAAAACAAATGCTGTATGTCAGACACTGCTAGATATTGTGGATTGAGCAAGATAAAATGTCAAAGGCCAACATCTGTCCTGAATTGGTAAGGCTTTCATTGACAAAATGCCAGGGGAAGAGCAAAGTGACCACTTCATTGACATGTAGTAGCAAACTCCAGGCAAATCAGATGTGACATAAAGTTCTAGAAGAAAAAATAGGCTCTACAACTTCTTAGTGTTGTTGCTGTTTAATGGATTTTGCAAAGGAATTTGTTATCTTGTCTTGAAATAATTATCAATTCACAGGAAGGTGGAAAGATGATACTGGCAGGTCCTCTGCACCCTTCACACATTTTCTCCAAATAGTTAAATCTAATCTATACACAATATCAACATGAAATTGGCATTGATAAATGTGTGAATACTATTTTGTCTCATATGATCCCGTATGTAGATTGATGACATCATCACCTCAGTCAAGATACATAATTTTACATTATCACAAAGATCTCCTTCAGGATCCTTTTTTATAGTCACACTCTTTCCTCCTCATGCCATTTCTAACCCCTGGTAATTGCTAATACGTTTTCCATCTCTATGGTTATGACAATTAGTTCTATGATTACCGGTGTTGTTCTTCAAATTCAGTGGTGGATCTATGGACCAACAAACTTGGAAACTTGAAGGTCCCCGGATGAGCAGGCTGTCATGCTGTGTGACTCTGAAGAAAGGTGGCAAAGCATATATTTTCAAAGTGAAACTACAGCTACAACTTACAAATACAAACAAAAGAGAGGTGGACTCCCATGGGATCTAAATGTTTCATATGGGTAGTGTTTTAACACCTGTTTTGTTTTTTTTTGTTTTTTTGTTTTTTTTTGAAATTTTTGAGAGGCAGACACATACAGAGAGAAGCACATAACATGGCCACTAACATCTCATATCCACTGGTTAACTCCTCAAATACTTGAACAACTGAGAATGACTTTTATCTTCCTCTTGGGTGGCACAGACCCAAGTCTACTATGTCTCAGAGTATACATTAGCAGGAAGCTGAAGTTAGTTGCCAGAGCCAGTTCCCAAGTTCAAAAACTCCAATACAGGATACAGATGGTTCAAATGATGGCTTAATCACTAGGCCAAAGGTCCTTATTTTTTTAATTAGTATCTAAAATAGCTTAATAATAGCAGAGAATTTTAATATTGAATTTGTTTTTAACATAGGTGTGCAATAAGTATCTCTATATCAATAATTATTATTGTCAGGAGAGAAGTTACTTAATCTTCAGAATTGACAGGGATACTATTTTTATTTTTCGTATTGCAAGATCACAACTTTGGGAAATCCATCAATTTATTAAGGTATGTTTTTATACAATATTCTCCATATTCTGTGATCTTGGCCGCATTGTGTGCCTCATGCATCAGCTTCTTCACAGGGATTTTAGTAAATTAGAATAAAATTCTGGCCACTTATCAAAGCAAATTGGTTTAATCTACAGGATACAGTTCTCCTGGGGAAAACCATTGTCTTAGACATCTGCTGAGTAACTAATATAATTATTTGTGTACATGGAAAGTTGGGCTCATAAAGGAAATGTTTCTGTGCCAGGAAGAGCACATGTTAAACATAAAAGAAATAATTATGAACTGGATTAATAGATGTATAGAGAAAGGGGTCGAGGATATGTCATTGGTAACATTTGGCAACAGGTGCAGTATATTCAAACTCTAATTTCTCATGAATGAGGAATGAACATCTGCTCAGAATAGCAATAGCAGAGAATATTCCGATCTCTACTAAATATGCTTGAAACAACAGGAGGCATGGGACCACAACCAAGATTGTTTTTCTGTACTTGACTACATGCTAGTAATACCTTACTAATTTTGCATTGAACAGTTTTCTACAACGAAATTTCTAATTGTAGTTTTGCGTTCTGATCACTACCAGTGCTTTGCAAAAATATTGATTCCTTTTTTACACCCCAAGAGTAATGCACCAGAAAATAGAGGAATGGTGCTCTAGAACATGAACTGTTACAAAAATCCTCCATTTATCCCAGTGGGAATTCACATTTGGAAACCTCATCTCTAAATGCTATTCCTTATAAATTGTACAAAATTAAATTCCCCACTGCTTTCTTTGCTCCTGAGTCAAGAAGCCATTTGACCGTTCACCTCCTGTCTGATATATTCACATTTTTAATCTATTTCCTCCTCTCTTTTTGCTATTGCCTTAGTTTCAGGCATATGAAGTTGGGCAGTAAAAATACTTAACTACGTTTTCTTCCTACCTTCAGACTTGTACTTTTTGCCCTCTATTCACCACAACTCCAGTGGGTGCCCACACATTTTCTCCTCAATACTCATCCATCAATGGGTGGACCTCTCAAGAACCTGGTCTGGAGGACCACAGACAATGCCTGTTCTGTTCCTGATGATAGGCGTTATTATTTTGGGCAGCCTGCAGCATATAAAATGCAGAAACTTTCTTTCTTTTTTTTAACAAAAAAGCAGATGTGATGAGGCAGCTGAAAGAGAGTGTGTCTGGGAGAACAGGAAGTAATGAAGAACAAATATGTCCAATTAGATAGTTGACTTCATGTCTATTTTCCTCCGGTAATTTTTTTATTACAATATGTGAGGATGTATGGGTGATTTTTAAATCTGATCTGCTCGTGTTCCTATTAAAAATGCTTCACTAACCTCTCCCCTCACTGATACTGTTATTCACGGCAGCTCCGTTACAAGACATTACATGCACTAGGTTTATTTGGCCCTCCCTACTGCCCCTTCCTCACATTCACTTGTTTTTGGGGGATTATGCTTAATTTCCCCGGATTCATGCCTTGGTATTTGTGGTTGAATAATTGCTACTCTTCCTTCAAATTTTCAGTTCAAAAGTCACAAATCCGTGAAATTGCCCTAGACATCCTAAATTTTGCACATATTTAACCACTTTTATTTTTCTTCTGTACTTTGTAGACATATCTAGTATCAAATCTACTAATTTTGACTGTTTATGTGGTTAGCTCTTTGAACTCATAGTTTATTTTTTCCTGTATCCTAACATTTGTTTAAAAACAGTTGTTGTCTATAGAGTTGCTTCCAAATATTTTGTATTTTGTATGTTTAATTAATGGTTTCTGGGATTTGGGGATGATTCTTATATTCTGTTTTTTTTTTTTTTTGACAGGCAGAGTGGACAGTGAGAGAGAGAGACAGAGAGAAAGGTCTTCCTTTGCCGTTGGTTCACCCTCCAATGGCCATTGCGGCCGGCGCACTGCAGCTGGCACACCGTGCTAATCCAATGGCAGGAGCCAGGTGCTTATCGTGGTCTCCCATGGGGTGCAGGGCCCAAGTACTTGGGCCATCCTCCACTGCACTCCCTGGCCACAGCAGAGAGCTGGCCTAGAAGAGGGGCAACCGGGACAGAATCCGGCGCCCCGACCAGGACTAGAACCCGGTGTGCCGGCGCCGCAAGGTGGAGGATTAGCCTAGTGAGCTGCGGCGTCGGCCTATATTCTGTTTTATATGTTATGCCATGAAGAGCTTTTTATTTAGTTACTTATTTATTTATTTACATATGTATTTACGAATAAGAGAGTTTTCATCTGTTAGTTAATGCCCCAAATGCTTGCAAAGCCAAAGCCAGGAGCCAGGCTCTCAATACAGATTTCTCATGTAGGTGGAAGGAATTCAGTTACTGGACCCATAATTGCCGCCTCCAAGGGTCTGCATTAGCAAAAGCTGGAGTCAGAAGCTGAAGCCAGCCATGAAACTAAGATAGACTCTTGTGATGTGTGGGCCTGTTAACCAGCATCTTACCAACTAGGCTGAATATCTGTTTCCCAAATATCTTTATATATAAACATTTTATTATACCAATTTTCTCCTGAGAAAATTTCCACAATTTGAATGACTAAATAAATGTGAACCATAAGGTATGTTGATTCATATTATCAACAAACTCTAAAGAAAACTGGTAAATTTTGAATTTACACCAGCAGTATTCCTTTTTTTAAATTTTTTATTTAGTAAATATAAATTTTCAAAGTACAGTTAATGGATTACAATGGCTTACCCCCACATAATTTCCCTCCCACTAGCTCCCCTCCCATCTCCCGCTCCCTCTCCCATTCCATTCACATCAAGATTCATTTTCAATTCTCTTTATATACAGAAGATCAATTCAGTATATATTAAGTAAAGATTTCATCAGTTTGCACCCACACAGAAACACAAAGTGTAAAGTAAAATACTGTTTCAGTACTAGTTATAGCATTACTTCACATTGGACAACACACTAAGGACAGATCCCACATGAGAAGTAGGTACACAGTGACTCCTGTTGTTGACTTAACAATTTGACACTCTTGTTTATGGCGTCAGTAATCAGTATTCTATGTCTCCCCTCATTAATTGGTTCATAGGCCCTCTTCTCTTTTATATAAGTGACACATTCTTCCTTGGCAAAACTATGTAGTGCCATACCTTTAAATCTAATTTGATATTAACATTTGATAAATCTGTAGCAGACTCTGAATTTCCTCTAGAGCACTACACTCATATTTTGAGCTGCCCTTATACATCTCCTTATAGTTCATCAAATGTTATCTCCTGTTTGATTAAATAAAAACATTGTTGATTCTTCCATCAAGAAACTTGCTCTTTCCTTATTTTCTCCACCTCACGAACACCTACCTACATCAAGCACTGTGAATCCGGGAGTTGCTTTTGATATCCTCTTAGATCTTCAGACCCCTACAATCAATTCTTATTATTTGTTGTTGATGTTATCTCCCAAATCTATCCCAAATTTGTCCACTTATCTCCATATTCCCTGCTGTTAACATAATCTCAGCCATCGTTTAGGCCTCTCATTTGGGCTACAGTGATGGCCTCCTAACTGCTCCCTTTGCCTCCCATCTTGAATCTTCCTACACTTTACAGAAATCAACCAAGACAATCTTTTCAAAATTCAACTCAGATGATATCACTACCATGCTCAAAACTTTCAAAATGTTTCCTGTGGAATTTTGAATAAAATTCAATACCTTATCTTATGTTGAAGCTCACACAATCTGGCCATGCAAACTATCCAGTCTCATGTCTTATTGTTGTTCTCCTTGGCCAATAGGCCCCAGTTTCACTTCGTATGCAAAGTTTGCTCCCATTAAAGTTGCCTACAAACTACTCCCACTGGCTAGAATCTTCTTCTGTCTAGAGAAGTCACCCAGTTATGGAAACATAATAATTTAATTAACTCTTTGAATACCACATATCTCTGATATTTTCCTTATTTTTTTCTGTTATTCCAATTGTTTAAATCTCTCACTGAAACTAATTTTTATGCAATCGTGGCTCTTGCATACCTTTATCAGAAAGCATTCCCAAAATGTCAAGCTGTATATTATACATATTATCTGATTTTTAAAGATTTATTTACTTATTTATTTGAAAGCCAGAATGAGGACAAGAGAAAAAGAGAAGGAGAGAAAGAAAGATACCTTCCATCTGCTGGTTCACTCCCCAGATGGCTGTACCAGTGGGACAAGGGCTGGGCCAGGCCAAAGTTAGGAGTCTAGAACTCCATCGGGGTCCCCAATATGGGTTATAGCTGCCCCAAGTACTTGGCCCATCATCCCCTGAATTCCCAAGAGAGTTAGCAGGGAGCTGCATTGGAAATGGAATAGTTGGGACTTGAATTAGTGCTTGGACATGACATTCCAGCATCACAGACTTAATCTGCTGGGCCACAACACTGGCATCTGCCTGACATTTTTTGATTAAGTGTGCTTTAAAAAACATTTTCCAATTAAATGAAAGATATACAACTGTGTTAATTTACATTAGTTTGTTTTCTACTTGTACTGAACATGTTTTACATATTTAATAGCCATTTGAAGTTCTGTCACTGTTCTATCCCTAGAGTGAAATATTTGCATCATGCCCTTGCCTTTTTTTTAAATTACCAATGTTTTTATTTATATGGCTTCTTAAATATTAAAGATACTTACTTTTGTCAAATACATTGCATATGTTTTACTAGCTTGTTGTTTAATTTTGTTATTGATTTTTGGCACATGAAATATTTAATCCTAGTATTCTTATATATATTGATCCTTTACTTTTCCACTTACTTTATTTTATATTTAAAATAAAACTTTATATTCTTTTTTAAGATGCTAGAGAACTGAATATTGTAAAGTACTTCAATAAATTAATGGAAATGAAATTAAATGTAAGTTGATTTTGGTACATGCATAAATTTTTTACAGTGTTACTTTTCCACAAAACTTTCGAAGACCCTTTGTGTGCATGGGTTTCAAAATGTTTTTGTACCAAGATTAAATTATCTTTTTAAAATACTTATTTGAGAGACAAAGAGAAAGAGATAGATGGAGAAAGAACTTCTATCCTCTGGTTCAATCCCCAGATGTCTCACAGCTGGGACTGTGGCAGGACCAAAACCAAGGTCCAGGAATCCATCCAGGTCTCCCACGTGGGTGGCAGGAACGCAATTAATTGAGCCATCACCACTGCTTCCAGGGGCTTCATCGGCAGAAGTTACCATCAGGAGCTGAAGTCAGAGCCAGGGATAAAAACATCTTAACTGTGAGGCTAACTGTCCACACCCTTAATTTTTTTTAAATTTTATTTCCACAAATGCTTTGAAATGTCCTTGTAATTATACACGTACACATGCACATGCATGCGCACACACACACACACACAGACATATCTTCAATGACATCTGTCCAGCAACTGTCTGTTCAACATCAGACTAATGTCACCTTCTTATTAATCATTGTGGCTAAAGATTATTGTTTCAAATATCTTATGTAGTCCTCTTCGATTTTGCCTTTAAAAACTTCCCCTTGTCTGGATCTCTTTGAATATGTTTGTAATCTACTGTGGCATGCATATTCCCATTGCAATACTATTCCCAAATAAGTATCATTTTTCTTCGGATAATTCCTTTGATTGTTTTTTATATTGACCTAATGTCTAGAAGTGGGACCTGAAGATAAACCACTTTTAGAGGGAATCTATCTCTCCTGGAACTGGATACAGTACCAATATTGGGTCTTTTGTGTGTTCAGGTGCATTTCTAACCTTTTTTCTGCCCTGCTGAGTCTTACTGTTTTGGGGAAGATCTTTCCAGCATAACAGAAATATTCTTCTTGTTTGTTGAATAATTTTGTTTCTATAGTATATACATTATGTCTGGCTTGGTGAATGTCATGCCTTTTCTGTTGTCTTTGATCCTGAGTGGCTAGTTTAACTGTGTGTGGGTATCTGTGTGTGTGTGTATGTGTACCTTCATTTTGTTTTTTTGTTATGTGCATCTACAAATGATTTAGCAGCTCTTGTTTTCTCCCTACTTATTTTTGAGAGTGTTCCTAGACTATAAATACACATTCTATATGGTGGATGTAGGACAATCTACTAAAACCACTACAGAGGCCATCATTTGTTGTAACAGTTAAGTCACCACTTGGGACATCCACGTCCAATGTCAGAGTGCCTGGCTCAAATCCTGGTTCCTCTGCTTACAATTCAAGTTCCTGCTAATGTGCACCATGGAAGGCAGCAGGTAATCTAAGAGCTTGGGTCCCTGATACACACACAGGAGGCCCAGATAGACTTCTGATTTCCAATCTTCAGCCTGGCCTAGTCATGACTGTTAGGGGTATTTGTGAGTGAACCAAATGAGGAAAGATCTCTCTCTCTCTCCTCCCTCCTCCCTCCTCTCTCTTCTCTCTCTTTCTCATTTCTATCTTTCTGCCTTTCAAATAAAATGGAAATAAACAAAAAAATTTCGCCACCATCTGTAAGAGACTCTTATCTCTAAAGATAAAGGCTCCTATGGCAGGACTACCTGGTCACAGATAGGCAATGTTATCACTATTGTGCCTGCTAGACACAAGCTAATATACATGTAATGATGAAAACATGGTCAAAGGTTGGACAAAGTAGGGCAAAGGAAGTTTTTCAAGTAAAAAAAGAATGTTGGGACAGATGCACTTGTTAAACACTTCCAAACCTTTAAAATTCTCTTAGTGTTTATAACATTTTTGTTGCTTTTTGGATATTCATAAGAAACTAAATGGTATACCCAACTAAAGCAAATACTCTTGGCTTAACATGTACCTAGGGGCCATTGCTGTGGCATAGCGGGTAAAGCCACTGCCTGCAGTGCCGGCATCCCATATGGGACCAGTTCAAGTCCTGGCTGCTCCACTTCCAATCCAGCTCTCTGCCATAGCCTGGGAAAGCAGTAGAAGATGGCTCAATTCCTTGGGCCTCTGTACCCACGTGGGAGACCCGGAAGAGGCTCCTGGGTCCTGGCTTCGGATCAGTGCAGCTTCAGCCATTGCAGCCATCTGGGGAGTGAACCAGTGGATGGAAGACCTCTCTCTCTTTCTGTCTCTGTCTCTCTCTCTCTCTCTGTCCTTCTCTCTGTGTGTAACTCTGACTTTCAAGTAAATAAATAAATCTTTGAAGAAAGTACCTAGAAATTATAAAGCACGTTTTCCTAAATTATATATGGTTATTTTATTAAAATTAAACATTGATATGCTGACATAAAACCAGAATCTGCTTCTCTACATTTAAAGCAACAAAATTTTCTTAAAATATTCATCTGCTCTTAGTAAAGTGAACAATGAGTAGTCAAGGAAGCAAAGATTTTATCTTTCATTCAGATATTTTTGTGTGTGTGTTTTCTGCCATGTTTATTACATTTTGATTACTTAGGGAAGCAAAGTCTTAAAAGAAATATTTTTTTGCACCCACTTGCTTTCAAAGTCTTTTAATCACTTCATAAATTTAATGAACTCTGGTTTATAACTATGGCTAAATCAGTCTGGCTAATTGAATGACTTATTTTACAATTTTATTTGCACTGATATAATATTGATATGAATGTTCTAAACATTATGTAAAATTTCTAATAGTGTAGTCATCTTGGTCTGATTCTGTCAGCCATGATTGTTATTACGTTGAATGCATGAAAATAATAAATTTCCTTGTCAACTGCTAAAACTCTCATGAAAATTTTAACCATGATTATTCGATGTCTTTTGTCATCAGTTTTCATTTTTCTCTAAAATCATTCAAAATCATATTCAAATCAAATACTGTAATAAGCGCTCTTAAATACACTTTTCTGATAACTTGTAAATCAATGGACTACACTTTTAACCATAATAAAAATCTTATTTGGTTCATGAAACTACTAACAAAGATAAAACAGATAAAGAATTAATTACAAGAAACTGAGTGATCTGAGAAAAAATTATGATTTTCTTGTCTTTTATTTAAATCATTGTTGTTTCTTTACTTTAGTGCTCTTAGAGTTGATGAAAATTTTGCTTTAAGCTATCTTTAGCTTCCAACAATTTGGTGAAACATACTTTTATAAACAAAGATGAAAGTGTTTATTTTTTCTCTCTGCTTGATTCTTGCAAAATTCAAAAACAATTTGTACTTTTTATTTGTTATGACAATGTAGTTGTTTTGCATAAATTCAGTATGAATCTATTCCCTTCATAACAGGATACAATTGCAAGCATTGCCATATTTAAAAATATACACAAAAGACTGAATCCAAGGATTCTCAGCTTTTTGTATGTGAATAAAATTGTCATGTGCTGACCCTCAAACCTCAAGAGATTAAGCACCAAGGTAAAAATGCAAGGACTACCTTGTTTTGGCTTTATAGCCTCCCAAGCTTTCTAAATATGAGATTACTGAATGGTAAATCACTTTTCTCATTGTGCTTGTATAAATAATAAAGTAAAATCTGATAAACTTAAATTCATTTTGCAAACAACTTTTTTTTTCTTTGTTTATGTTTGGTTAAAAAAAGTCAATATCACAGTAGAGAGAAAAAAAATTGTTTCTAGAAATACTAGAACTCACCTGTTATTGGGGTGTAGGTTTTTATTGTATTCTAGATTTGAAATGAATTTGTTATGCTCTTCTTTGTCTGTTTTTCATTTTTCTTTCTAAACTTTGTACCTGTTGTCTGTCAACATTTTAAAAAAGTACAATTGCTGACAAAAAATGTAAGTTGGGTACCTTTAGATGATAATCTTTACTTACAGAACAGAAAAAGGCAAACTTAAGAAGGGACTCTGGGTAAACTTAACCTGAGAACCACTCCTTCCAAACATCTCTGTTGGTCAAATGTAGCTATGAAAGGGCTTTGAATCTAATTCCTCCTTGTCAGTCAACTACATCCCTGACTTGGACCAGAGCAGGTTGGCAACTTGAACAATTCCATCTGGGCAATGAGGAACAAGGAAAATCTAGTGACAGGATTGTTGATTAGCTTTGTTTACATAGAGAAAGACCTTGATCAAAATGGGGGGTTGTGAATGTTGTTAATATCAAAATGGCGTTACTTGTGTTAACCCTAACAAACAATAATTAAACCTGGGTGGTCATGAAGAAATGGTTCTGATGCATGATTTCCTGACAGTAGTTATCAAAAGCTATTAATTATATGCAGGATAATTAATATTTCTACCATAAATTATCTGCCAGAAGCTTAATCTTCTACAAAGACTACTACAACCTTATACAAGAAATACTTATACATCTACATAGCAACTGTTTGTTGAACCTCATTGCTGTCCTGGGTATTTTAACGGACTTACACATTTATGAGCACTGTGATTTGCATCATTTTTGCAATCGCTGAAATTCCTAATTCCTTCATCCCCTTCAAGAATGGTGAAGTACACGCTTGTATTTTTCTTATTTTAAAAATCCCAGCATCTTTCCCTTCAGTGGAACACTTGTTTGTTTCCTAACTGAATCTGTGTTTGCTGATTTGCAGTTCTAGTTTGTTCCTAAGTAAAACTTTTTGTTTAGTTTCATCCACTTTTTAAATTTTTTTTTAATCAGGCATAGCCTAAGTTGTTTGTCTTATAAACAACTAACAAAAAGATGTGAAAGGGCCAGCTTTGTGGTGCAGCAGGTTACGCTGCTGCTTGAGATGCCATCAGTTCCAGTCCCTATTCCCCTGTAGCTGCTTCTGATCCAGCTCCCTTTGATTGAGCCTGGGAAAGCTGTGGATGATAGCCCAAGTACTTGGGCCCCTACTAGCCTTGTGAAAGACCAGCCCAGAATTTCTGGCTTCTTGCTTTGGGCTGACCCAATCCTGTTTGTTACAATCATTTGGGGAGTGAACCATTGCTTTTTGTGTGTGTGTGTGTGTGTGTGTTTTCTTTTTTTTTCTTTTTTTAGATTTTATTTATTTATTTGAGAAGTAGCGTTACAGACAGTGAGAAGGAGAGACAGAGAGAGAGGTCTTCCTTTCAGTAGTTCACCAGCACCATGGCTCACTTGGTAAATCCTCCGCCTGCAGCACCAGCATCCCATATGGGCGTTGATTCTAGTCCCGGCTGCTCCTCTTCCAGTCCAGCTCTCTGCTATGTCCTGGGAAAGCAGTAGAGGATGGCTCAAGTTCTTGGGCCCCTGAACCCATGCAGGAGACCTGGAAGAAGCTCCTGGCTCCTGGCTTCGGATCGGCGCAGCTCCGGCAGTTGAGGCCTATTGGGGAGTGAACCAGCGGATGGAAGACCTCTCTCTCTCTCTCTCTCTCTCTGCCTCTCCTCTCTCCTCTCTCTGTGCAACTCTGGCTTTCAAATAAATAAATAAATATTAAAAAAAAAAAAAAAGAAAGAGGGAGGAAGCAGACCTTGAAAGCAGACCAGTATTTGCACATCAAAAGTTTTACCCTGGGGGCCTCCTTGTGGCAGAGCAGGTAAAGGTGCTGTCTGACTTGCAGGCATCCCATATGGGCTCCAGCGTGTGTCCTGGCTGCTCAGCTTCATATCCTGCTCTCTGCTAATGACTAGGAAAAGCAGCAGAAGATAGCCCAAGTGTCTGGGCCCCTGCTACCCACATGGTGGTCCCTAAAGAAGCTGCAGCTTCCTGACTTCAGCCTTGCTCAGGCCTGGTTATTGTGGCCATCTGGGGAGTGAAGCAGCAGATGGTGGATCTCTTTCTCTCTCTCTCTCTCTCTCTCTCTCTCTCTGACTCTGACTTTCAAATAAATAAATATATCTTTTAAAAACTCTTACTCCTATGCAATGATCTTGTTAAGTGGATCCCATCGCTCCTTTCCAGACAGCTTAAGGGAATCTTCCCAGTGCTGTGCCAGCGTTACTATTAGGTCTGATAGCACTGTGTTGATACAATCTTGGGAGGAATTTCAAGAAATCCAAGCCCAGAAAACTCTTTTCTCAGCAGTATCCCAGAGGAGCAGGGATGTGGTAAGAGAAAGGGTGGGGCTATATCTATAAAACCTCCAGGGTGAATGTCGATTAGGTTTTCAGTTCTTGGCTGAGATGCCTACCTGGCCTGTCAGGTGTATTCTCTTCATTAAACTTTGCTACCTTGGTTACTGCTACCCTCTATCTCACCTCTGAATTTTGTTCTTGGGTGAAGACAAGGACTTCTGATCCAGTCGCCTCCCATTACATAGCTAGTTAATATATGGTAAACAGTGTAGACAGACAGCCAAATGAGGACTACAGAAGTGCAGATAGATAAAAAGTATCAAATATTAGCTGTTTGATGGAAAGTTCTATTTCTGTACCTTGTCAGTTTTTTAAATCAGAATCACCACATTGTGAATGCCATAAACTATATTGTACACTATAACTTTTTAATTAAGTATCATTTTATTACACTTTCTTTTTATAAATATCATGGGCTGTTTTTCCTAAGTAGATTTTGGAATTATCTCTTTTTTTCAAAGTGTTTTTTTTATGTTTCCTTTAAATAAGGAAACAAAATAAACGCGTGAGTCCCCTCTGCCCATTTATGTTTCTGTAATTATTGAGAATAAGATTATTTTCTTGTACCATATGTTCTCAAAGATGATTGATTGCCCATATAGAATTACCATCAGGTGAGAGAAATTATTGATAAATACAGTTGTATTATGTATCTGTCTCTCTAGGTATAGTTATATATGTGTATATGTATATGGGTATACACACACATATATATATATGGGAATGTGTGTCTGTGTGACTTAACCACTTTAGTGACTTTTTGCTACTTCGATTGATTTTCATAGTACTATGGTTTTCAGTTTGTTATTGTCACTTCACTAAGCAGTCAAATGATCTGAAAACTGTATTTCACTTCTGTTCCTATACATCTAAATTATCTTTGGTAATGATTAATATCTATAGAACCATAAGAAATTATAAAATTTATAGGCTATATTCTTTGATAATCCTGATGTTAATGTAAATACCTTTATATTTTCAGTATTATGATAGGATTTTTTTTTTTGAGTCACAGTGTTATTAAACTTATACTAATGCAATTTATTTCCTAGGTTTCTTTTTAAGATGTGACTTCAAGAGTGGTCTTTAGTTGTAGTTTTTTTATGCTTGTTTTAAAAGGAAATTTGGTAGCAAACTAATTGTCTCCTACCTCTTTTCTCAAATAAGTATACACAGAGAGTTATATACAGTCACAGAAGATGCATTTTGGCTCATCGCCCAGAGTATGCAAGCTAACTCCTATAGCTGGCTTACTTTAACATGTGATAGGAAGCAAAGTGCATTGTTTTTGCGTGTGTCCATATTGAAGGTGAGAAAGAAGGGAGAGACATGCCAATGATCTTTGATCTTTTTCCACATGAGTCCATCCCTAGCTGCCATGGTGTACTAGCCAGCAGGACCTACTATTTAAACCAGGCAGACACATACCTCTTCTGCTGGTGGGGAGGAGTAGCCTCTAGGCTTTGAAGAAGGGCCAGAGGGTTGAAACCAATACTTGATGCTTCAAGAGAATGCTCTAGCTCTGGTGTCTCATATCTGTGTACTGTTGGCTGCAGATACCTTGGAATTGCATCCCTCTTGTAAATTTCATTCAATGGAAGAGATCTTCATTTCCCAAGGTCCTACCCACTCCACAAGGGCAGTCGAAATTCAGCATTAGGCATATGCGTGGATACAACACACAGCTACTTGGCCTCAAATCTGGACAAATGTGCTACTTCTCCAGACGTCCCTGTGCTATGGACTGTGGCAGAGATCTCTGTAGTAACTTCCTCGACATTAGCCTTTCGGAGTGTTATCTTTCCTCATTCACCAGCTGAAAGGTGTCATTGCTGACATTTCACAGTAACCCGCATTCGAATCTCCACCACAGACTGGGTTTCCTGAGGAACTAAACCTAAAACAGATGCATCCTGAAAAATACTCAGAAGCTTTTTAATAACAATTGGCTCCAGGGGCCGGCAATGTGGTGCAGTAGGTTAAGCCTCTGCCTGCAACACCCGCATCCCATATGGGCACCTGTTCTAGTCCAGGCTGCTCCTCTTCCAGTCCAGCTCTCTGCTATGTCCTGGGAAAGCAGTAAAGGATGGCCCAACCACATAGGACCCTGCCTCCACGTGAAAGAACCTGAGGAAGCTCCTGGCTCCTGGTTTCGGATAGTCTCAACTAGAGCTGTGGCAACCAATTAGGGAGTGAACCAGCTGATGGAAGACCTTCATTTCTGTCTTTCCCTCTCGCTGTCTGTAACTCTACCTCTCAAATAAATAAATAAGTAAATAAAATCTTTAAAAATAAAGAGATAACAATTGGTCCCAACTCCACAGACTCTGATTAAATAGGTCTAGGATAAAATCTAAGCATTTTAAAAACTCCAAGATAATTCTAACATGAAGCTTGGATGAAAACCACTGTCTTACTCCATTGAGCTTAATAATGAAGCATACGCTGTGGTCATTCCCCATGGGACAGTAACTTCACACTACATCAGGACAGTACTACTCCATTGAACCTCCGTAAGGCAGACCAACCTTGTAGCTCATGTATCAACCACTGCTGTTTTAGCTATTTTCTTGGATGAGTTGTGAACACAGTTAATTTTTTTTTGTCTTCAGAAAACTAGAGATAGGTCAGAATAAGACACTAATACAATTAACTGCAAGGCTTCACTATACCCTAGGCAGATTGTTTTATCTTTATTCCATTTTCCATCTCATATTATAATCATCTGATTGTTTAATATAGCTTATCATTTATTATACAATTAGCCCAAATAATTATGACATGAAAGAGGCCCCAAATTTCAACACTGTGAAAGAACCCCCTTCAATTATTACTTTCTCAAGGATACATTAATGATCGAAAACGTCTCAATTTAAAAGCCACCTCCTACAACCAAAAAATTAAAGTTAAAAACATTTACCATTGTAAATTTTTATCCCTCTAGGTTTCAGTGAGAGTGGTCTAGTGTAAGGACCTATTCACAGCAAGCTTTCCTTCAACATCTACATATAATCTCCACTGCAATTGCCTAAGTCCTTTAGCACCAGCTCAAGAGCAGAAATAATTCGACTTTTTAATCTCTCATATGTCTCCCTTCTTCAGAACATCAAAATACCAAAATTAATAAATTAGGAATATTTGTCCAGTTGCAAGTTGTTCTGAGCAACATTATATATCTGAAATCTGATACTATGGATATTGCATGTACCTGCACTATTTTCAGCAGCATAACAGAAAGACACATAGTTGGTATAAACCAAGTACACTGAAGAGAGCATGGGAGAAAAGAGTTTGGAAAAATTTATTTTCTTTATGATGATCTCCTGACATACTTGAGTGACTTTCTAAGACTTAAAGTATAAAACTTGCACTAATAGTGTATGTAGATTCCTTACATATCTCTAACAATGAGAAAATCGTGTAAGTTGTTTGTTGATTTAGAAAATGGTACAAGGATTCAATATGAAATTGGCTTATTTTAAGAAATTTTTTTGGGGGACACCACCTTGGCTCACTTGGCTAATCCTCTGCCTGCAGCGCCAGCATCCCATATAGGTGCCGGGTTCTAGTCCCGGTTGATCCTCTTCCATTCCAGCTCTCTGCTGTGGCCCGGGAAGGCAGTGGAGGATGGCCCAAGTGCTTGGGCCCTGCACCCGCAAGGGAGACCAGGAGGAAGCACCTGGCTCCTGGCTTTGGGCCGGAAGAGCACTGGCCATAGCAGCCATTTGGAGGATGAACCAACAGAAGGAAGACCTTTCTCTCTGTCTCTCCCTCCCACTGTCTATAACTCTACCTGTCAAAATAAAAAAAAAAATTGTCAAAATGTCAATGCTACCCAAAGTAATTTAGAATCAATGTAATCCCAATCAAAATACCAACAACATTCTTCTTGGATCTAGAAAAAAACGATGCTTAAATTCCTATGGAAGCCCAAAAGACCCCGAATAGCTAAAACAATTTTGAACAAAATCAAAGCCAGAGGCATCACACTACCAGAAATCAAGATATAGTACAAAGCTGTTATAACCAAAACAGCTTGGTACTGACACAGAAATAAACATATAGACTAATAGAATAGATTAGAATCTCCAGAAATCAACACACACATCTACAACCAGCTAATCTTTGACGAAGGAGATGAATTCAATTCCTGAAGAAAAGACAGTCTCTTCAAAAAATGGTGCTGGGAAAATTGGATCTCTGAATGCAAAATAATGCAACAAGACCTTACACCTACAACCTGAAACCATCAGATTACTGGAGGAGAACATTGGTGAAATTCTGCAAGACATTGGTATAGGCAAATACTTCTTGGAAAAGATTCCAGAATCACAGGAAATCAAAGCCAAAATAGACAAATGGGATTACATCAAGCTAAGAAGCTTCTGCATTGCAAAGGAAACATACAGCAAACAGGCAACCAAAAAATAGGAGAAAATATTTGCAAACTGTGCAGCTGATAAAGGTTTAATATCCAGAATCTATAAAGAACTCAAGATAATTAACAGCAGCAAAACAAACAAACCAATTAAGAAATAGGCAAAGGACTTGAACAGGCCTTTCTCAAAAGAGGAAATGTGAATCCAACAGACATGAAAAAATGCTCAGGATCATTAGCCATCAGAGAAAATGCATATTAAAACCACAATAAGATTTCACATTACCCCTGTTAGAGTGGCTCTCATACAAAAATCAAAACACATTAAATGTTGCTGAGGATGTGGGGAAAAAGGTTCCTTAGTCCACTGTTGTAAGAATGCAATCTAGTACAGCCACTGTGGAAGACATTATGTAGATTCCTCAGAAAGCTGACAGTAGATCTACTGTATGACTCAGCCATCCCAATTCTGGGAATTTACTCAAAGGAAATGAAATCAGCATCTGAAAGAGTTATCTGTACCCCTCCTGTTTATTGCAGCTCAATTCTCAATAGCTAAGATGTAGAATCTACCTAGATGCCCATCAACAGATGACTGGATTAAGAAAATGTAGTATATGTACACTATGGAATATTACTTATCAATAAAAAATAATGAAATCATGTCTTTTACAACAAAATGGATGCAACTGGAAACAATTAACCTAGTGAAATAAGCCCTTCCCCAAAAGACAAACATTCCTTTTCCCTAATCTGTGGTAACTAATAGAGTACAAAAAACGTAATATATAATTACTTACATTGCAATATGCAAAACTTTTGCTGTGCACAAGCTGTTGAGAGAGGGAAAAAATGATTTTTTCCCCTAAGGGCTGGTATTGTGTCTTAATGAGTGAACCTGTTTCCTGCAATGCCAGCATCCCATTGTCCATGCCCTGGCTGCTCCACTTCAATACATCTCCCTGCTGGCAGCCTGGGAAAAGCAGCAGATTACCCAAGTACTTGTGTTGTTGTCACCTGTTTGGAAGACCCTGATGAACCTCCTTGTTTTTAGGCTCCACTTTGGCCGTTGGGGCCACTTAGGGAGTGAACCAGCAGATGGAAGACCTCTGTCTGCCTCTCCCTCTTTATGTAACTCTGACTTTCAAATAAACAAACCTTTAAAAATTTTTTTAAAATAATTTGCCCAAAAAATAGGACAGAGGTAGTGACTAGCCCAGAAGCCTTATTAATTGAGATAATAAAGAAATTTGAATACAAATATGCTAAAACAAAACTGAATACAATATTCCATGAAGATTTGGACACACTTGAGTACATATATACTTTAAAGAGAAACAGGCAAGGTTTACTGCTAGAGGCTACTTCACTAGTAATATATGAGTAGGTCATGCAGTCAGTCATCAATTCACTCTGCTTGTATGCTGCTGATTTTCTCCTCTGTGTTGCTCAAACTCATCCTATTGACATGTTGTTTTAATTTGAATGGCTTGGGTGCTTTTCCCAGACAATCTCAGTTGAGGTTTTCTTGAAAATAATCTGCTATGGTGGGAAACATTGTAAAGTTACACCCAACTAATAGGAAGAATTGAAAATTTGCTTTACTGTTATACACCATCATTTCATTTTCTCAGAGAAATGCCTAGACAATTTTGGATACACTGAGTAATACTTTGTCCTTATCCTTATCAAGATAATCTTGTTTCTATACCCACATCATTTTCTCACAGTTTAAGTTTTGATGAATTACAGAAACCTAACCTTTTCCTTAAAGGCTCAGTTCTTGACCCCTATATAACAGCTGCTAACAATGTATAGGATTCTTATGCCTGCCTCTTATGAAAAATTTTGGAATTTCTTAAATACATCCACCTCCAAGAGTACACACTAAAACAGAAAACGTATTTTTAGCTGGCTCAACAGGTGAGATTCCATAGTTTCAGTCCAGATTTGGGAGTTAGTTGCTACTAATATCTTCCTGTCTCCCAAAACACACACACACACACACACACACACACACACACACACAAGCCTACCTCTTTATCTCCAGTCATATGCAAAGTGTTTTCATTTTAAAATGTGACAGACAGAGAAAGTTTTGATGGGAGAGATTTACTTGAGGAGGTACAGCCAGTACAGCTTTATTTTAGTCTGTTGAATGATATCTACTATCTCATCATATGGTTATTTGTAATCTACATGACCATTATTCTCTTAATGGCCATTTACACTATTGTCAATTTTTATAAACAATACAGGAACAGGCATACTATTACTTATGCCCCCCTTTTTAAAGTTTTATTTATTCATTTGACCATCAAGGTTCAGAGAGGCAGAGGCAAGGACAAAGAGATCTTCCATATACTGGTTCACGCCCCAAATGACTGCAACAGCTGGAGCTGGGCAAATCTGAAGCCAGGATCCAGGAGCTTTTTCCAGGTCTCCCATGTGAGCTCAAGAGCCCAATAACTTGGGCCATCTTCTACTGCTTTCCCAGGCCACAGCAGAGAGCTGGGTCAGAAGTAGAGCAGCCAGGTCTTGAACCGGTGCCCATATGGGATGCCAGCACTGCAGATGATGACTTTACCCGCTATGCCCAAATTCTGGTCCCTATTTATGCTCTTATATTCAAGGATTTTCAAAAATCATGGAGAATGTGTGTTACTAAAAAAAGATGCATTGATTTCAAATTATTCGCTTTGGGGCCAGCGCCTTGGTGCACTAGGTTAATCCTCTGCCTGTGGCGCCAGCATCCTATATGGGTACCTGTTCTAGTTCTGGCTACTTCTCTTCTGATCCAGCTCTCTGCTGTGGCCTAGGATGGCAGTAGAATATGGCCCAAGTACTTGGGCCCCTGCACCCATATGGGAGACCAGGAAGAAGCACCTGGCTTCTGGCTTCGGATCAGCACAGCTCCAGCTGTTGTGGCCATTTATGGAGTGAATCAATGGACAGAAGACATTTCTCTCTGTATTTCCCTCTCACTGTCTGTAACTCTACCTCTCAAATAAATAAATAAAATCTTTAAAAAATTATTTGCATCAAAATAACTTTATCCTTTAATTCCATTTTCCATGAACTTTGAGAAGTGCCTTGATACTCTTTGCTTTTATTTTAAGATTTATTTATTTGAAAGTCAGAAATACACAGAAAGAGAAGGAGAAGCAGAAAGAGAGAGAGAGAGAGAGAGTGTGTGTCTTCCATCCACTAGTTCACTCTCCCATTGGCCGCAATGGCCAGAGCTGCGCTGACCCAAAGTCAGGAGCCAGGAGCCACTCCCACGTGGATGCAGGGGCACAAGTACTTGATTTAATTTATTTGTCTGAAAAGCAGAGTCACAGAGAGAGAGAAAGATAGATACAATGAGAGAGAGAGAGAGAGAGAGAGAATCTCCCATCTGCTGGTTCACCCCCAAATGACCAAAACAATGAGGTCTGGGCCCTTCTGAAGCCAGAGTGTTACAGACCCCCTCGCACTTGCCATTAAGGAGCTAAAGACTCCTCCTGCTTGTTATCAAAGGGCCGGCTGGTTCTAAGCAAACCCATACTGATTACAAACTGGTTCTCCATCTGCCATAGTCTCATACCTGAGATAAGGTAGTTTCGCGCCTCCTGACACTGTCTTTTAGTTATAATTTACTCTTTCCTGTATCCTAAAACTATCTTACCTTGCAGTTGTGACTTGTTAAGCCCCAAGGGCCTAAGCTAACAGTGTGCTCCCAGAAACTGCCTTGTTATGCCTTGCTGAATTTAGGGTATAGAAGTAGAGAAAGACAGAGGCTTGACTCTTGAGACGAGAGTCTAGTCAAGCCCAAATGCATAATAAACTGCGTCTTTCCTCCCAAAGCCTCGAGTGCTGTTTGATTTCTGTGGTCTTTGTCCATGACAGGAGACAGTAACTCCATTCTGGTTTCCCATGTGAGTGGCAGGACCATCACTCACTGCCTTCCCAGGCTCGTTAGCAGGGAGCTGGACAGAAGCAGAACAGCCACGTCTTGAACCAGCCTTCTGATACAGGACATCAGGTGTTGCAAGCAGCAGTTTAACATTTTACAACACAATTGTGATCTCTTGGAAGATTTTATGAGTTAATAATATATTTAAATATTTAATACACTGGAATTATCTGAGTGTATATTATAAGAAAGAGATCCATTTTTTATATCTTCCACAAGGATCACCAGTTGTGTCAGGAATAATAATTAAGCAATTAATTATTTTCTGACAAATTTAATTACCTTTTGTCTATATTAAAATTCATATATACCAGTATATATCTCTGTACTCCTATTATATTCTAGTGATCTGTTTTTTACTTTTTTATCAAAATCATATTCATAATAGAAACTGTACATTATGATCTTATGTTTGTTGAAATAATTTCTTTTATTTTTATTTTTATTTTTCTTGTTAATTTACAGCATGGAAGCTTAAAGTCATTTTATATTTCTCAAAAATAAATTTGTTGTGATCTTAATTGCAATTACATTAAATTTATATATTCATTTTAGAAAGGAACATTTCATTGTTTTAAATCTTCTACAAGAAAATACCAACTTACAGGGTACTCAAAGCTGAAGGCAGTTAAAAAGAATGAAGTAGATCTCTATCTGTCTATATCTATCTAACATCTATCCATATCTTAAAGTGTATGAATCCTAAAACAAATCTTAAGTTAAAAAACCCATCGTTTTCTTTACGTAAAACTGTATGACTGTTTTTCAACGTAAAACTACCAAGCAACACTGTGTATTATTTATTAACACCTACGTTTGTAGTAAAATATTTTTCAAACGAATGAAGAAGATAGTCATCAGTTCAAAAAGTACTCAGTGGGTTATTCCTCCACCTGTGGCGCTGACATACCATATGGGTGCTGGTTCTAGTCCTGGCTGCTCTTCTTCCAATCCAGCTCTCTGCTATGGCCTGGGAAGTCAGTGGAGGATGGCCCAAGTCCTTGGGCCCCTGCACCTGCATGGGAGACCCAGAGGAAGCTCCTGGCTCCTGGCTGCGGATCGGTGCAGCTCTGGTCTTTGCGGCCATCTGGGGAGTGAACCAGCTGATGGAAGACCTCTCTCTCTGTCTCTCCCTCTCACTGTAACTCTACCTGTCAAATAAATAAATAAAATCTTAAAAAAAGAAAAGTAACGAGGGGTTTTAGTTATATTAAAGTTATCTGTCAGTCTTTAAATCATATAACAAATCCTTAACATTTTCTCAATATAGATTGTGGAAAAACAACTTATGTTGTTTTCCATCATTATCTCCAAGTTTGAAATAACCCAGGATTTACACATATTTAAAATATTTTCTCTTTATTTTTGAAGAACAGAGATCTCAAAAGTATATGGTTCAATTTTCTTATTTTCCTTTCACTTTGCTTGGCTCTAGATTATTGATTTATTTGAAAGACAGAGACAGAGGGGAGGAGAAAAGAGAGAGAAAGAGAAAATCAGAGAGAGAGGGAGAGAGAGAGAGAGATCATACATCTTCTAGTTCAGCATTCAAATATCTGAGACAGCTGGTGCTGGGCCAGGTCAACCCAGGAGCCAGAAGCTCCTTCTGTGTCATCTACATGGATGGCATGAACCCAAATACCTGGCTCAGTATCTGCTGCCTCCCAGTTGAATGAGCAAGATGCTTGATCAGAATCAGAGCGACTGGACTCAAATCAGTCACTCCGATTAGGTATGCTGCTGTCCCAAATGTAGGCTTAAACCACATTGTCACAATCCTGCCCTGATGGATGTCCTATGGATTTATAAACTCAAACTTTTCTTAAGCTTCAGGAATTTTTTCCCATGAATTCGCTCCTTCAATTTCTTTGTTTGTTTTGTCACTTTGTATACTAGACCATCTGGCTGTGTCTTTCATTTATCTTATCTTTTCACTTATTGTTCACTTTTTAACAATGTTTATGCTTTTGCTCTGTATTATAGAATATCTCTTTCAGTTGTTCTTCTTGGTGGACTGTATTGTTTCTTTTACCCCAATTCAAACTGAATTTTATATTTTAGAAATATTTATATTTATACTTTTTGGTATTTTTACAGTTCTTATATAGAATGTCTTAGTTTATAACTGTTTCACTTTTCAGTTTCTTCTCATTTCTCCAATTTCTCTCATTTCTCTGATAAATATGTCAATTCTATAATGAATGAACATTGTGATTCTCTTTCTCAAATCTATAATTTTCTCTGAAATGTGGAGCAATTTTTACTGGCTATGCATGTGTGGACACAAATCGTCTCCACCTGCCTGTTAGATAACCGCAAATAGTTCCTTCAGCATCCCTGAAAGTCACTGCCAGAATCTCAAGTGCAATGGTAGATCAGTAACCAGAACATGAGAAGCTGGAAAAGATAATGTTTTCTAGTTTTCATAAAGTAGATTCATTCAACTCAGCCAGAAGAATTCCTCAAGGGTAGTTAATAGCACAGATTCTTCAAAGTTTGGAAATATAGGGTAGTCAGGAGTAATTCTCATTCACGATCTTTGTGTGATAGACAGACACATGTTGGACATTTGCTGATTCCCATCTAGCAGCTTCAAGGTAGTACCATCCTCTAGGTTCTCCTAGGAAAACAGATCCCCCTACCAAACAACATAATACTGATTCCTTTTCCATCTCTCCACTAAAATAGAGAACTGCCCTGCAATAGAACATAGAAAGATACTTCAAATATGTCATAGAAAATGGAAGTTACAGGTTTTTCCATAACTCACATTTTCTTAAACCCTTTGAAGATTCTTCACATGCATGGGTTTTAAAAATTTTGTACTAAAATGTTAATTTGAATGAAGAAAGTTACCTAATTTGCAGACTTCAGATTACTGAGTTGGTCAGAATCTCCTAAACTGTCAGAAGCAAACAATTGTTTGTGCAAGATGTTTTTAAATTTTGTTTATTTATTTATTTGAGATGCAGAGAGACACATAGAGAAACACACACACACATACACACACACACACACATACACTCACAATACACAGACCCCAACAGCTGGTTCACTCCCAAATTCACACAAAAGCTCCAGGCTGGTGCTACAGTTGGGAACTGGAAACTGAATCCAGGTATCCCACATGAGTTGCAGGAACCCAATTGCTTAATTTATCCCCACTGCCTACCACAGGCCACATTACAGCGAAGTGGAGTCAGAAGCTGGAGCCAGGTATCAGACCCAGGTATTCTGATCTGGGATTTGGATGTCTTACACAGTATCTTAACAGCCAGGCCCAATGCCTGACCTTTACAAGGTACATTAAAAAAAAAATAAATTTTGTGGATATCTACATGCCAACCAACATTATTAACTGGAATGTTAGCCAGGCAAAATGAATAAGAAATCAACTAATGAACTCTCTATTTAAGGTTTTTAATTAGAATTGGTTATAGAATATGAATTCAGGCATTTTTCTTTATGAATGGAGACATAAGTGATACATTTCAAAAATATTACTTTTCATAAGAAACAGGTCAAGAAGATGGTTACCTAACCTCCTCAATCTTTTTTTTTCTTATAAGCAAGCCAGTCTAAGAAATAACATTGCATATAGAATATTATTGGTATATATTTGCCTCTTAATGTAGCCTTCCCATGATAATCTTCTAATCAGCACATCTACAGAATAATCTAAAATACAGTTCCTTTCTTTGCCTAATAACTGAAGATATCATGTCATAATCCAACCAGGTGTTCATTCACTCTGAAAATATTTGTTTATCTCCTATCACCAGCTGAGGATATAGCAAAAGAGTAAAAGAGACAAAAATTTCTTCTCTTATTATCCAACATTACAAGAATTATCTTTGAGGAAAATAATTTATCTTTTTCTTATTAGGGAGTGATGTAGCCATAATAGCTTCCTGATGAAAACATTGTTATGAATACATGTACAAAAATTTCATTAGCTGTAAATAGAAGTTGTCAAATTTTACCTGCAAATGTCCAGATAGTAAGTAGATTTTGTAGACCATAGATTCTCTGTTGAAATTACTTATCTTTGTCTTTGTCCAATGAAAACAGCCATAAATAACAAGTAAATTGATGATCATGACTGTATACCAACAAAATTGTTATTTACAAACTTCATGTAATAGGTCAGGGATTTGTCCCATGGGTCTTAGTTTTTTGACTCCTGCTGTTGACAATTTTTTAGTTAAAATAATATAAAATATCTTAATTGATCAAAATAAGTTTCCATATATGAGTTCATTTTAAAGTTAAGTTAAATGGCCTGAACAAATTAAGATACAAGACTGTATGCACTTGCAATCTGAATATTCATGGATCATAAATGAAGTAAATAATTGATTGCAGAAAGTTGCTGAGTGGTGCTGCCAAGAAAACCAATAGAAAATCTGTCTTTTGCTAAAGCTTATATTAGAAGTGACTTTTTCCATTCAAGGGATATAAAAATTGCTTGCAATCACCAGAGCCCAAATGACTCTGGTTACACAAGGAGCAGCGGACTCATTAAAAGTACAAATGTGGTTATACAGCATTCTCGTGTAAAATACAGCACTGCAATAACACAGTTCCACCCATAGTATTAAACCTTTTGAACAAATGATAAAAAAACATGCAATATAAACATGTATTCTGATCCAATGCACAGTCAACAATAAGACTTAGAAATAAGACTCCTGAAACTCTTAGTATTAAGTAAGAGTGGAAAAACAAAAATTAATCTCACATATAAGGTCACAAATATAACCGTAGTTTCTCCATTGCTCTTACTGATGAAAGGTTCTCAGCAAGCTTTTATGAAAGAAGAGCCATGGAATGAAATAAGAATCACCACTGCTTCCTATGCTTATCACTCCAGAGCATATCATTAGCCATTCTCAACTGATATTTTTGTTTCTCCTTAACACCCTTAGCATTCCGAGTCAAAGAGTTCTTTTCAATGCAATCAAATATTGCTACCAAAATCTGTCAGTTTCTACCTGTTTGTTAGAGTTAAGATTCCAGTATCTGTAGAAGACAACTCTCATGATGAGAGATGGGATGACTTGAATATCAAAAGAAGTAAATGCATTAGGCTTATCTATTGGAAACATCTTTGATTTCATAATAATAAAAAATAATTGGAAGTTGCTTGACATCCAACTGATTATGAAAATAGGCAAATAAAAGTAAAGAAGCAAGACTATATTGTGTCTTATTTTATACAATATCTGAAGCAAGATATTCAAATAGAGATAATATTTTATAGGATTCCAGCAGTAAAGGCATAAACGATAATTGTGTTATGACAATATTTTTGCAACTTCAGATATCCTAATCAAGTAAAAGTATGATCATTATAATTGTTGAAACCATCAGATGAGATATTGATGGGGACTTTGTGATGCTGATACACTTGAATCAATCAAGGTTGATATGACTAAACATGGCACAACCAGATACTACATACCTCATGATCTGTTACTATAGAAATTATACAGAACCATGTATGAAGTATCATACAAAACAAAACCAAAAAAATTCAACCTAAATCTAATCATGGCTGCACATCTAGATCACAGTTTGCAGAAACTAAACACACCAAAAGAAAACATCAGCCAAATACAGAATGCAAGCAATTATTCAGAACAAAGTAACTATCTTCTCTAACAAGTCAATTGCATGATAAAAAGGCATTTTTAGATTATTTAGGGATAATTGACATTTAAAAGACAAATAAATCAAAAGCAAACCAGCTGTAGAGACATTGAGACAACTGTGAAAATATAAACATAGGCTGAGTTTTCTATGATATTACATAATTACTAATTTTGTTAGATGCGATCATGACAATGGTATGCCAAAAAGTCCTTTAACTTAGAGATGCATAGTGAAATATAAGTTAAATGACCTGAGTGATATTCAAAATATTCTAACAAAAAAGTGGGTGGACTGGGTTACATGATCAGACCAAATGATGGTAATTGTTGAGGCTAGGTATTGGATACATGGGAGTTCATTATCATAATATTCTATGTTCTATAATTGTGCATGTTTTACAATTTTAAGGTAAAATATTAAAAGGGGTTGATATCTGGACTGACAGAATCAAATAAGTAATACTCAGTATAGAAAGCTAACATAATGAGACTGGTTTTGAACTTGATGAGCTTATATGTCATACTCAGATGCAATCATGCATGCTATTTTGTTATTTGAAATTGCCCAGGACTTTGGCTCAATTTCCTAGCTATGAATAACTAAATAGTCATTCATTGAGATTTACATTTCATAAAATCATTTCCTGTTTCCCTGTTCTAAAGAAAAGTATCTGCGTTTCATTGTGTGTGTGGACATTCATGTTAATCAAATTATCAATATCTGTTCTAATCTCAAATAGCAATTATCATATAAAGACAAAGAGCTCTTGATTATCAAGAAGTCAGAGACAGGTCAATGCAATCCATGAAAGTTTGCAGACACAGAGTCAGTCATGCTTTCATAATCAAAACCTAAATATGTAAGAAATTTTAATGATATTTGTAGTCGGTGGCACAGAGGAGAGAGGAATGGTAATATAGAGTCCAAGACAGAGTTAGTTAAAAAGTGGTAAGAAAAAATCATCAAACAAAATAGTAGTACTTCTTCAGGGTAATATGTCTTTGTAAAGAGATAAGAGTTGTTTCCTTTTCTTCCTTTGTATTTTAAATAAACTTTTAAATACTCATCTGTATTTGTTTAAAAAAAGATATATTTATTTATTTATTTATTTATTTGAAAGTCAGAGTTACAAAGAGAGAGACAGAGAAAAATCATCCATCATACCCAGATGACTTCAACAGCCAGGGCTGAGTCAGGCCAAATTCAGGAACCAGGAGCTTCATTCAGTTCTCCCATGTGGATGGTAGGGACCCAAACACTTGGTCCATCTTCCACTGCATTTCCCAGGCCATCAGCAGGGAGCTGGATGGGAAGTGGAATAGCCGAGAAACGAACCAGTACCCATCTGGGATGCTGTCATTGTAGATGGCAACTTGACCCACTGTGCCACGATGCTGGCCCCATGTTATAACTTTTTAAAGCAAAATGACTTGTGCACTACATTTGCGTTCACAAAACTTGGTGATTCTTTTTGAACAACTTTACAACATACATAGGTGGATTTAAATTTTGTTCCCCTAAACCATACTTTTCTTTGGAAAATAAGCCTCATGGAAACTTCCTCTGATCAAGTTGTTCCAGTTTAATATATTTCAGGGGGATGAGTGAGCACATGCAGGATATATCATTTGTGAAATCAGAAAATTGTGTAATAAAATGAATTGAACAAGATCTGGAAAGGTGCATGACATCTACATGACCGTTCATGAACCTCATCTAGTTTGATATACTTAGATATCTGAAATGTGGAGGAAAGATGATCAAGAGCATAAAAAGGGCAAGAAATGAGGTTTATAAATATCATATTCTCATGAAATATTAAGGAATGAGATTATGTACATACAGACACACTTTTTAGGAAGGAATATGAAAGTTTTTCTTCTTGAGATGGCATTGTGGACCAGGTTATGTGTAAAAACCATAACGAAAAGAAATTTTTCCTATTTTTGCTAATTTCAAAAGTCCAATCCCTGGATTTAGAGTCATATAGTTGGCACTTAAATATTCAATGAATGAAGGAATAAATAAATATATCCTTTGAAGTAGATGATGACAGAGAGATGGTAGAAAGTTTAAATAATTCTCACAAGATAGCAGTCCATTTAGATTGGAATTTGAAGTATCTGACTCTAAAATATATGCTTTCCCTACAAAATCATTGAAATTGAAATTTTGTGTCTTGTAATATTATTTACAGAAGTGTTGCTTCAGGTTAAGATACTCTAGATCACTGGGAAGCAGCCAACTACCAATGTAACCAATCAACCCTATAAAATTCAACATTATTATTACAGGTTGCACCATGTTATTATATGGATATGAAGAATGTTAAACTTGTGATAGTAAGTATGCTCAAAGAGAAGAATAAATACAAGCTCGAGGAAAAAAGAAATCTATGTAACATGACTCTGTAGTTGTGCTCAATTGTGTGATTGCAATTTTAAGATATAAAACTTAAGAGAAGGGAAAGGAGATTGCACAGTGCTGAAAGGTGTGGCTTTTAAAGTGACAGTGAACCATAGAAGACAGAACAAAATGAGTAAATGAAGGAAGGCTGAGAAAAGACAATTTGGTTTCATTCTATCATTTTAGGGATTCTTGCTCTTCTCTAATCTCTAATTTCCTTCCATCTAAATGAATGCCTCCATTAGTACAGCAGACACACATTTATCTTCTGAATCCTACCCCAAATTTCTAGTTTTCTGCAACTAAGCCCCTGTCTCTCCTCTCCTCATCTTCTCCAGAATTCAAGAATGCAGATGCATTCACCTATCTCCAATATCGTCCATCTTCCTTTGCCACAACTTTCCAACCCAGAATTCGGTACTTGAACCAAAAATAAGAATCCATTATCCACAAATTTGAACTATAATTCTGAAATTCTAGGAAAAGTACTATGAGACTCTGGAAGAGAGGAGTTGGACAATCCAAGAACTAGGCAAAGAAGAAAGGGCAAACTGAGAATCAGCACTTAAGGCATGCAGATCCAGCTGAAATGTCCATGAGAGTATTTCAGGCATGGAAAGCAAAGACACTCTGGCAAAAAACAAAAAACAAAAACAAACACAAAAAAAAACAAAACCTAAATGAAAGATCTCCGCGAGTGAGATCCCAGTGGAAAGAATGGGTCATCAAAGAAGGAGGTACCTTTCTCTGAAGGGAGGAAGGGAGGAGAAAACTTCCACTTTGACCATGGCCTTGTCTAAATATGATCAGAGTCGGTGAACTCAGGGGGCTTCCATAGCCTTGGCAGCTCATGACAAGAGCCTAGGGTGATTACTGATGCCATAAACAAGAGTGTCAATTTGTTAAGTCAACAACAGGAGTCACTGTGCACTTACTCCTCATGTAGGATCTCTGTCCTTAGTGTGCTGTACATTGTGATTTAATGCTAGAACTAGTACTCAAACAGTATTTTTCACATTATGTTTCTGTGTGGGAGCAAACTGTTGAAATCTTTACTTAATGTATGCTAAACTGATCTTCTGTGTATAAAGAGAATCGAAAATGAATCTTGATGTGGATGGAAGGGGAGAGGGAGTGGGAAAGGGGAGGGTTGCGGGTGGGAGGGACGTTATGGGGGGGGAGCCATTGTAACCCATAAGCTGTACTTTGGAAATTTATATTCATTAAATAAAAGTTTAAAAAAAAAGAAGAAAGGGCAAACTTATATCAACAGAGAGCAATCAGGTACACACACACACACACAGCAAAAATTAATGGAACATAGCAATGGTACTTAATTCTATAAATTTTCCAATATCCTTATAATAAATGCTGATTTCTTAACCAACAGAACTTATTTATCTACAGAACAATCCTATCCAACACAACTAGATAATGGAAAACCTTTTTTTTTTTTTTTTTTTTTTTTGGTTTTCATGCTCCCAAATTGCACAAGTTTTCATGGTATACTTACGGAGCATCAAGAACAAAATACTGATTCAAATGTAGAATATAAGCCCTAGGAGGAGAGAGGTAAGTATTTTTCTCACTGATATATCCTATATACCTAGAAGAGTTCCTGGAATAAAATAGGAACTCAATACATGCTGAATGTGGATTAAGTCATGTAGGAGACCAATGAGCCATTTCCATATGTCAGTGAAGTCAGATTAAACAAAATGGTACAGATTCCTGTGTATAAATTTTATCTAGAAATAACTAGAGAATCTTTACTTAACCACCAATATGAAAAAAGTTGGGTTTAAGAAGAATATTTAAAAGAATTCCTATCAATGTTGAGATAAATAGAAAGATCATTGGAATTGATTATAAAAGCCTACTTGTATTGACACCTTACAATGTCATCCACAAATCTTTCGGCAAGCTCTCTGTCAAGTCAATTCTTAAGCCACTCAAGAGCTTTCTTTCATTGTTCAGAATTATACCAGTGTATTTACACCTCAAAGAACTGTATAAGCTATTCCTGCTACCTAGCACAATATTCTTTCCCTATCTTCCTTGATTAAACCCTATACACCCTTGACATTTTAGCTGGATTATCACTCCCCTTGGAATATTTACCCTGATATCAGCAGTATTTAAATTATAAATTTGCTTATGTGCCTTTTTCTTAAAACTGAAATCAATCTTTTCAACTAGACAGTATGAAGCAAGTGCTAAACCTCCTCTATTTACTGGAGTATCCTCTGATTTCAGAATAATATCCAGCATAAGAAGCAGATCAATAATAGATTTTGAATTATTGATTAGTTTATGAATAAGCAAAATTCTGACATTCATATTTAATAATCAAGAAAGAATTGTAAGATGGAAGCACCAGATGAGAAATAGATTGGATAACTGTACTAGATTAGGATCATCGCAGAGGGAAAGGCAAGAAGGCTATATCTATGGCACGGATTTTTATTATGTTTTCCAATGTTATTAACAATAATTGCACATATTTGTGGACTAAAGTGTGGCATTTCAATATATTTTTATGATGAGTACTAACCAAAAAAGGATAATCAACTTTATTCCTTCTTTGACATCACTTTATTATTGGAGGCTTGGGGATCCTTTTTTCTATTTTTTCATAAAATGTATACTGGGCTATTGAGGAATGTAGTTAGTTTTAATATAAAGGTAATGAGTATTTATTATAAAACATCCCAGTGTATAAGATATATATTTATATATCTATAGACACATATATCTCTATATAGATACATATATATTTTATTTTGTAAAGTAAAATTCCCCTAGCTTACATTAATGCCATTTCTCTACATAGTTTTCAGTTTTCCTCCATAAAAAATGTGAATATATATGTACACAGACATGGATACTTTTTCTTTGTACACAGAAATTATATTATAACAAATATCTTATCTCCCACTACATTTCAATTTTTCATCCTTCTCGGTGGTATGTTTTAAATAATCCAAGGTAGTTTACCTTCTGGCTTAAAATTGGGTTTGGCCAATGAGGAGCTTTGAACAGAGACTGGATTAAAGACAGTATGTTACACAGCGGCAGTTAACTCCCTGGTCCCTTCTTTCTAGAGCATTTTGCACTTCCTGTATCCCTTCACAGAAGAAAACATTCCTATTAAGATAACAGCTCTACATAATTTATTCTCCTTTTCAGGCCTATTAACTCCCCCCCCCCACCTTTTTCTTTATGACTGTGGACCTAAGAGAGGCAGCAGCTCTACTGCTGCTGGATAGAGCTTTTTGCACTACTCCTTGAGCTGAACCTTTGACAAGGTCTGAGTGTGTCCCTCCAAAATTCGTGTTGATACACAATTGTGGTGTTACTAAGAGGTAAAAAGACTTTGGAAAGGGCTCTGCCTCCTTGAATGAGATTGGGACTCTTATGAGAGAGGTTGAAGGGAGCTTCCTGGGCCCTTCCACAGCTGAGGATACAGCAGTAAGGCACTATCTATGGAGCGGAAAGAAAGCAGTCGTCAGAGCCCAAGTCTGCAGGCACCTTGATCTTGGACTTCCCAAGCCCCCAAAATGGGGATAATGTTTTTGTTCTTTATAAATTTCTCAATCTATGGTACTTTTATTATAGCAATTCATATGAACTAAGACATCCTACGACACACCCACATAACATTATTCTAATTTTTGGTGGAATATAAATTTCCTGCTTCAAACTGATTGCTATCAACATAATGTACTGTACAGTATTGTGCTGTTGATTTTTCCACTTGCATCATTTTAATGAGTCTGTAATGCAAAGTTTTCCACATTTTAAGCTATCCAATTGGGATAAATTTAATAATGAGTGCTCCATCACAGCTTAATTTTCAGTTTTTTCTTCTTTGGTGGTATCTAAAATGTTAGTGTCTCTTAGAATTAATGGAATTCAGTATATTTTTGATCCCTCTGCTTATTAGTATGAAAGAATATATTCCGAAACATTTGGAGGAAGAGTTAGATGCAGGGGCCTCCAAAAGAAAAGACAAACATAAACAAGGAATTCAAGTTCAGTTGCCTGGGAGTACTGTGGTCTCACTGACAGAATTAGGGCACTAAGCAGGAGAAACTGGTTTGCAGAACAGGCAATACTGAGTTTGAGAAAGTCCAAGCAGTACTTGGAAATAAAATATCAAGGCTTAGATTAGAGAACATCACCAGGTGTCAGTATACGATTTTAAGAAAAAGCATGTATCCTTGACATGTACTCAGTCTGCTTGGGCTGCCATAACAAAATGTCAGAGACTGGGTGACTCAAACATCACAACTTTTTTTTTCTCACAGTTCTGAAAGTTGCAAATTTGAAAACAGGATGTACACAAGGCTGAGTCCTGGCTTACAGATAACTTTTTTCTTGTTTTGTTTTCACCTGGTCTTCACTCCTTTTACAATCCTCATCTAAACCCAATCTCCCAAAGCCCTACAACCAATTCAAGTCATTGGAAGTTAGGATTTCACCATATGAATTTGGAAGGCTGCATAAATCAGTACATAGTATTCTGCCTTGTCCCCCACCCCCAAATTCATATGCTTCTTGCACATAAAATATATCTAATCCATCTCACCACACCCAAGAATCTTGACTGATTCCAGCATGAACTCTAAAATCTAAAGTGCATGAGAAATGTTTAGTTATAGATATCTGGCGTCATGTTGTATTGTATCTGCCACTTTAAGATTCCAAGGATGATCTAGGTTAGAAATACAGTTTTGTAGTTCATGAGAATATTGCTAATTTGATACTGGGGATAGCTAAGATCACCCATGGAGTGGATTGTATATTGGAGCAAGTAGAGAGTATATAAGATAATCTAGATACAAACTAACATGTAAGTATTAAACAGAGGCAGAGGAGAACAAAGAGGAATTTGGGACACAGTCTTCAATGTAAGATGAAAGCTAAGATAGTGTGTAGTCACAATATCCAAAGGGAGTTTTCAAAAACAAGAGAGTGGACAACTGCTGAGGAATAGAAATTTGAATAAGCTGTCTTCGAAAAAAAACTGTCAACAATATTTTCAGGTAAATGATGAGTCATTCAGGAGTATTTTGAAATGTGATTATAAAGTGAGCAAAATTCCAACAGGATATTAAACTTCAAGGAGTTGCTCTTTGAGGAACAGTATAGGGCCTGATGTTGAAAAGGGGATTGCTTTTAAGATGACAGATACTTGAGTATGATTGAATGATAATAAAAACAATCCGGAGAGAGACAATGGAGCTGTAGCATTCAATGTCAGCAAATGTAAATGGGACTAGTCAGACTGGCAGGGACCGCAGAACCATTTCAAATATATACTCCACTTTCCTCCAATCCTCCAACCCCTAACTTTATTACTCTTTTCATTCTAAACAGATGGTGCTCTTTTCTACTTCCCAGGAAAGAAAGGCTTTTCTATGGGTAATACCCAAGCCAGAAACTAGAAAGGAAAATATCTTCAAAACAATTCCAAATGAATGTGTGGAGGAGGTGGATATAGTAGTTAAAAGGAGAGCTTCAAAGTCAAACAGAGCTGGTTTCATGCCAAGTGTCTGCTTCTTGCCAGCTACCTGAACCTGGACAAATTAATTGTAAATATAACTTCATTTTTTATATCTATAGAACTGTGTGTAATAGTAGTACCCATTCCTGAGTTCTGAAATAATTAAAATTAGATAGCTAAATTTTTTGCAAAATACTTGGTACATATTAAGCATGTAATTATTATTATACAATAAAGGTAAATATGGTATATAAAGGCCGGCGCCGTGGTTAATCCTCCATCTGCGGCGCCGGCACACCAGGTTCTAGTTCTGGTCGGGACGGCAGATTCTGTCCCAGTTGCACCTCTTCCAGTCCAGCTCTCTGCTGTGGCCCGGGAGTGCAGTGGAGGATGGCCCAAGTGCTTGGGCCCTGCACCAGCATGGGAGACCAGGAGAAGCACCTGGCTCCTGCCTTTGAATCAGCACAGTGCACCAGCCGCAGCGGCCATTGTGGGGTGAACCAACGGCAAAGGAAGATCTTTCTCTCTGACTCTCTCACTGTCCACTCTGCCTGTCAAAAAAAAAAAAATATGGTATATAAAAATGAGCAAAGGTCAAAATAAGAGGTACAATAACCAATTAATTTAAGAAAAAATGCTCCTAATCAAAGAAATAATTACAAAATATCTGTTTTTCCAATAACAATGAGAAAGTTTCAAAAACCAATAACGTTTAGAATTGACAAGGCTATAGGGAAAGTAATACAATCATGTATTCACTTTTCACTGGAGCATAAATTGTCTGAATTGTTACAACTTTTTTGATAAAAAATTTGAAATGATTCTAAGTCTTTAATTTAGGCCTTTTTGTCCACAAATTATACTTTTAATAATTTATCTTAGTGAAAAAGCTATCTCTTGGGGCCAGTGCTGTGGCTCATTTGGTTAATCCTCCGCCTGCAGCCTGGCATCCCAGATGGGTGCCAGGTTCTTGTCCCAGTTGCTTCTCTTCCAGTCCAGCTCTCTGCTGTGGCCCGGGAAGGCAGTGGAGGATGGCCCAAGTGCTTGGGCACCTGCACCGTCATGGGAGACCAAGAAGAAGCACCTGGCTCCTAGCTTCAGATCGGCGCAGTGCTGGCCATAGTGGCCATTTGGGGGATGAACCAATGGAAGGAAGACCTTTTTCTCTGTCTCTCTCTCTCACTGTGAAACTCTATCTGTCCAAAACAAACAAACCAAAAAAATAAAAATAAAAAAAAAGCTGTCTCTTAACCAAACAATTCTACACAGATGTATGAAAAACGTTGTTTATAAAAAAATGTCACAATCCAATTGTATGGAGCCAGGTCAATAGACAGTTTGGCTGGCCCAGTAGAAAATGAGGAAATGGGGATTCTTCTAAGAGGGTGTGAAATTCCCCCAAAAGTTACCTTGAGCAAAATCAAAATGCTGAATCCCACTGCATATTTCTCCCCAAAAACTGCCTTTAGCAAAACAAAAGTCCCTGTCCCACTCCTTGGAAGCTTCCTATTTTATCATGAGAAAAGCAAGGAAGTGGTGACTCCACCCTTCTGAGCTCTCAGTTTACTATGAAAACAAGTTACCTATCCCACTCTTGGCTCTCTTGTTTAATCCTTTTGCAGAATCCCACAGGAGTCCCAAAAGAGTTACAGAGCACCACTAACCCAAAAAGAAAGAGTAAAAACAAAACCAAAATGGAGTTAGTTAAGCTAAGCAAAATCAAAATAGAGTTAGTTAAGCTAAGGCCGCTAAGCACCAGGAACTGCCCAGACCATCTGTCAGAACAGACACAGGTGGTGAGGCCTGATAAGGACTGGGGACATTACATCATAAGAAGCAGCCAACCAGCTGGCTACTGCATTACTTCACCCACACTACTGCACCACGATTGGTCACGCCCAGAAGACCCCTAAAACACCATTGGTCACACCCAGACACCAACATCTGGTTGGTGACACCCAAAAAGATGAGTCTGTGATTGGTGACACCCCAGAACACACTCACCAGCCACCCACCCCAGAGGGGGATAAAAAGGCAAGCCTCAGAGCTGCTCTTCATTCCCTCGGGGACCATGGCTCAGTGCTAGTGGAACTCTGCCCACGTCTCCACTGACTGAAGCTCTGCTCGCCACCATGTTGGAGCCACCTCGCCTGGATGTCCCAGCTGCTGCCAGACCTGACACTGGAGCTGGACCGCAGCTTTCATCAGGTGACCTCTCCAACCTTTCACCTTGCTGTCCGTCTTGGAACTTCGAGTCTACTGCCCAGAGTGCCAGTCCTCCCACAACTCCTGTCTCTAAGTGACTGTTCTGAGATCCATCTCTCCGAGTGGTAATGGAGACTTTGAACTCCGGACTTTGCACTTTGACTTTTCATGACCGGGATAGGAACCTTGAAAATGCAGCATTCACATTACATCCTTAGCATGAGTGCTTAGATTGATTATGCTTTTATGCTTTGTATGTGTTATACTATTTCTGGATATTTCTGGAAGTTGCCTTACTCCTAGATGTGTGCTATGACCTGTGGCTTAATGACATATTGAGTGGCATTGACCTTAAATGTGTGCATTGAATATATACATATCGAGTGGTATTGATTATTGAATAATAAATTATATTTGAAAAGACTATCATAATTCTGTGTGATTCTTCCCCGTGCTCCAACATGTTGCATTAGCCTTGTTGAGCTGCATGACAAGTGGCGCTTGTGACAATCCTGAGCAAGTCAGACAGGTCTCTGATGGCTGATTCTCAGCTTTTTTCCCCCAAAATTATGGTTAAACACCCCACTACCACCAACCACTTTGTGTTATGCCTTTTTTGGAGTGACCCCCTTGTCACATCAGCAGGATATCTCTGAATTAAATACATCTTGCCCTTCTCCCTGCCTGTCCCCCTGGAAATTCTTCTTCCATGTGAGACAAAGACTGGAGGCAATCTTTTCTCCATTGCAGTTTCACCCATAACAATGTGAGCCGAAGAACCAAGGTAACCTTTCTCCACTGCCCTTCCACCCTAAACACAATGTCATTCAGTGTGAAGGGTTAAAAAGTTAAAAGCTGCTCTCCATCCCCTCCTCTGGTGAACTTTCCCGACCTCATTAGACTTGCTCTGTATAGCCATTCTCTTTAAAGTTAGTTAGTCAGTAAATTACCCCAATGTAGACGTAACCTTAGTTTCACCTAAGTAAGATAAAGAGTCACTGTTTAGAAATTAACAAACCTTCACTAAGAAATCTCTTCGCTCCTGGAACTCTGACTCCACCATATGTCCCTTATCGCCATTCGGCTGCATTCCTAGGTATCATCAAGGCAGTTCCCGTAACCTTGTTGTGTGGCCCTCCCTTTTGGCAATAGGAGGCTTTTTGATCCTCCCTGTATAGGCCATATGGTTCTCTGATGTCTAATCAAGCCCTTACTCGGTATCCTGTACTCCCTGTATTCATAAATCAACTGATTGTAAAATCACTTAACTTGTATCAATTATTTATTCTGTACCGACTGTTTGATCTATACAATGACTGATTTTCTTTGTCTAAATGTGTATAAAAACCCCGACCCTCTACTTCGTGGGGCTGCCTGTTTTCTTCAGGGGCCCCAACATGTTGGATCATCAATAAACCGCCCTGCTGATTGCATGAGAGTGTCTCTTGGAATCGTTCCTTAGGTGGCAGATGCTTTTTCAACTCTAACAAGTGGAGGATTATTTAAACACACCACAGAAAAATCCAACCTGAGATAATGCTCTACAGTTGTTGTTAGTGATGATGTATTGAAATGTAAGATAAAACAACTCACAAAAGTGTATTTAGATACATAGATACCGTGACTTGATTTTATCTAAAAATAGAAGTACATTTGTGAATGTGTTCATTCTTTTTTTTTTTTTTTTAATTTTACAAGGAACAAACCATTGATAGAACAGTGTTCTGGGCAAGATGCAGGAAGACAAATAACACGTTTTCACTTATTTGTGGAAGCTAATATATATATGGTATAAAAATTGTGTGTTTTTCACATCATTTGTATTTAATTATAAATATTACTTCATTGAACCCTACCATATAAAGGACAATATACTCTTCTTTCCCCATGTTTGGACTAGGTTGGGCCAATATTAATAGCCCGGGCTCTTGCCTTTTACTTAGAGAATTCTGAGCATAGGCACAAACAAGACATGCACCATGGTAAAGTTTATTTAGAAAGTGAGATGAACACACGGGCACATGAAGGCTTCATTTGGGGAGAGTGGGCCAGGAAAGGTAAAGGAAAATTGAATTTCATACCATGATCTGCTCGTCCTGGGTCCAAGAGGTGTAGAAAGAGAAAAAAGCAAGTGGCCTCCCCTTCCCCAGGCTTCTTATTAACTCAAAAAGGGCAGTGGTTACATAGTACTACCCCTAGGTCCCATTTAAGGGGAGGTGTGTCTTGGGGAAGGGGTCATCTGATAAATGTACATTTATTATTAAATACTATAAAAATATCATTAAATATTAAAACATTATAATTAATATTATTAAAATACTGTTCTAGGTGCCGAGATTGCAAAGTATCTTTCCTGTGTTATTGCAATTTTTCTAAATCTCCTCAATGAGCTTGTATTAAATTTACAGTGGAAAACATATTTGAAAAGAATGAAATTTTTTGTTAGCTATCTGGTTATTTAATCTATACTGTCAAACAAAAGATTGAGTTTGTTTTTCATGTAGGTGTGTCTTTGTTCTATTCACCCATGGATTCAAATGATTGGAATAGTTTACACTTTAAGAAATATGTAGGTTTTAGAAGTCAACTTTCTCTAGAGTTCAATATTCAATAAAACTACTTTTATAATACTAATATGTCTACTATACTGTCCTCTCATTCACCACACAGAAACACACACACACACACACAATGTATCCCCAAATAGCACTCAGTATGTTATTTCATAGAGATTAAGGAACGCTTTTAATGTATAAATAATTGATTTTCAAGGATAGTGCTTAAGCTACTTCCTGGCTTTTGCACTATATCTCTTCCTAAAAAACATCTCTTGCTGAATTACTACCTAATATCCACACTGAATTTATTGCAATTGATTTGTTTTCAAGAAGGACTACATGTAGTCAACACACTGCTTTACTTGCCTTTAACCAAAAACTTCCCCTGCAGTTTTCTACAAGAAAGCCAGACAATTTATAAACACCTTCGGTATGTAGGCTTTGTCCTCTTGGGCAGAAGTAGACCAGTTCTGTTTGGAAACCTATTCTATGGACATCTATTTACTCTGGAAGCCAGATTCCCTGAATCATTGTGTTACCCTGGATAAATCCCATCCCTTCCTAAGGCGTCAAATTTCTTGTTTGTTACATGAGGGTGATGATATAGATGATCTCCATCTGAAGTTTCTTCCATTCATGACATGAGAGGAATTTGAAAATTTCACAGAATATAGGATTCAAAGATATATTTATTTGGCTGTAAAAACTTTTCAAATCCATACATAGTTTTTCATAATATTTACTTTCCAGGAACTTTTTGTAGACCACTCCTATTTGTGCATTTCAAACATTTTTTGCACCAAAATAAACTTATCACTTAATTCCATTTCCATGAACTTTTTGAAGTACCCTTGAATGCTTAATTCTTGTAAAAACTAATTTGCACCAAGTTGCAAATGTGTAACAGGCTATTACTATTAAGTCAACTTTGGGGAAGCAGGAATTTTTGAATTCTCACAGCAGTTACAATCCAACAAGTAATCCTTAATGATAGGCTTGGGGGAGCCAGATCCATCTTTTAATCTAACCATCATCTGGGTCCCTGGAGTGCCACTGGCTGTTATGATTTATGCAACTTGATTTGCATTGCCTCTTTTTCAAAATTAATTCTAATTCATTGTTTCTTGAAAGTCAGCCAAACATCAAAGCTTTAGAAGATAGATATTTAAATGTTTGCATTAGTTCTCCATAGTTAGATGCACATGTGTACATATGCCTTTTTTCATGTGTGTGTTTGTGATGTGAATATAACATGTGTTAGCAAAAGCAGGTGCTTGGGAAGCCAGATTTGTCTCTGTAATATATCTGTTTAGGCAGTTTTTTTTTCTTTGATGAAGTGCAAAAGTGCCTCACTTTACAAAATCCTATGATATGAAAATATAAACATATGGAGCATGCAAACTAGCAAGTGATTATATCCGTGGTGGGAAGATTCATTGATTACTTATGTAAACATAACCTTCAAACTGCTTCATCTCATCAAGATGACTTGATGCTCAAAGTGCTGCAGCCACTTAGAGAAGAGAATCTCCTCACACTTGTCCTATATGCCGTCTTTCACTCCCACTTTCAGGGAAGCTGTGTACTGGTGAATATGCACCTATACAGGCATGTGTGCACACACGTGTGGGTACACATGCCTGTATATGTATGCACATACATGTGAAGGGGTTTATTTTTACTATTGTCCATTATTTGTTTTCTGAGATAATTTTGCTTGTCCAGACACCAGAAAAGCAATTTTGAAAACACTTAATTACATATGAGTTATCTATAATTGATGTTGCAAAGACACATTTAACTCCCTGTTGGCACAAAACTAGCCTTCTACCTCTCTGCCTGACATAAAATGATTGCTGACCCTTCCTGTTGGCCGTGCCTACCTAGAACAGAGAAACAAGACTAATGTGACTGAACAGGTCTGTACTTCATTGCTTCACTCCGCTTGGAAAGCATGCTTCTCATCAGGCTGTATCTTTAAGCACAAACCAAGCTCAGAATTCAAGATATTTCTGAAGAGAGTTCAGGTCAATCAAGGAAAGCCACTATTTTTCTATATTTAATCCAGAAAAGTAAATGCGTTTGCACTGTCCTTCAACTAGCCAAAAAATTTTTCTGATGTCAAATAGATACAGAAAGTAATTAATCAATTGAGCTATGTCTCTATCACAAAATCAAAGAAATGGATAGATACAGTCTCTGATCAGGACCTATTACTGCCTAAAGCTCAATTGCCATATTTTTATGAAAATGTTAGCTGAAACATAATAATTATTCAACAGATAAATCTCATTCCAGTCTAATTAATTCAAATACTTTAAAAGCCACATATGAATAATTACATTAATTCATTATTATTATAATAAATGTTTAATTACTTCCTTGGTATTGTCAAAATATTAAGCTGAATTTCAATTACAAAGCTAAATGATCACTTGGCAAGCAACTGAAATATATTTAATTAACCTACTAAAATATATTGTATAACATTAAAAGCCCAAATATCATATGAAATTTACACAGCAAAAAATAACATCTGAAAAGATAAGTTACAAGAGAAGTAGACTAGATGCACACACAGTAACATGAATAGAACCTAAAGATAGTGCTGAATGAAATCATAATAAACAATGATAAATAACAGTAGACATAGAAATTTAACATGTATGTCCACAATGTATAATATGCATTTTATTAACCTCCTGCAAATGAAAGGATATGCATCAAGTACATAAGTATGATTGTGGGGGGAAGAATGGGGCTGGATAGGAAATAAAGAGGAATAAATGAGTAAATAAGTAAATATCAGGGTTTTGAACAATTAACTCAAGGATTTATGATTATCTTAGCTCTCTAGACTTATTGTCAAACCCCTCCTCAGACACTTATTTGTTCTGGCGTGAAATGGGCATTTTGAGATTCGATGATTATTTACAGTCCTTGTCTCTTCTGTTGAGGAGCAGTGATTTTTCCTTATACTATTTGTTGAACTCTTTTACTTAGTGTAGGGTTGACCTTACAGTCATTAAGTAAACTGAAAGTAGATCTTTGTGAAAATTAAGAGTGGGAATGAGAGAGGGAAGAAGAAGCGTTGGAGCATGGGTAGGAGGGAGGGTAGGTTGGGAAGTATCACTATGTTCCTAAATCTGTACGTATGAAATACATGAAAATTGCATAACTTAAATAAATTTTTTAAAAAAGAATATTTGTTGTGGGGAGAATACAGAGGGTTTAGAGCTGAATTTCCTTAGAAATGCTGGAGTATGGAGATTATAATCAAAATGTAACTGGAGTTTTACACGATTTTATCCTTACATTGCATTAAGATTTGCTGTAGAAAATATTCTTTATTATTGTCTGTATCAGAGATGGATAATTTCCACTGCCCCACCCTTGGTATGCCACTGGTCCATCCCCAGTGCCTTAGCAAAAAAGTGTCCTAAATAGTGTTGGGTTCATTGTGAAAAACATCATTATTTCAATGCATAGGTATGCTGTCAATGACATTCAGTAAAATGAGATTTTTGAACTTTCTGATGATCTTTTTTGATTACTTCATCAGGCAGGGTATAACACTCACCAATATGAGATAGATGGCTTACCTTTTCAGGGAAATATTCTATTGTAAACCCAAAAATACCATACCCCAACCAACCTGGGCCCTTCACCTGACACACACACACACACACACACACACAGGCAGAAATGCCAAATTGTTTTCCTTGCTGCTAGGAAGATAAGGGGCAAGGAGGATGTTTCTCTTGAGATCTGAGTCCCCACCCAGTCTTCACCCAGTCTGGCTGATTGTGGACTTGTTGGTCTGTCCCCCAATCCTGCAAGACTGACACCCTTCCTTTCTCACATTCTTGCCTCTTCTTTTCTTTAAGCTCCCCATGATCAGAGAACACAAAAGGAAACCCACACATGTGCTCACATTACGTTGATTCTATTGTAATCCTACAGTGGGTGCACTCTATACATAAGTACTCTATGTGCCTGGCCATTTCTTCACAGTTTCGTCTGGAGACTCAGCAGATGGATCTAGGTCTGTGAACCTTGTTTCACAACAGCCATTAATTGGGACATTACAATTCTTTTTTTTTTATTTTTTATTTTTATTTTTGACAGGCAGAGTGGACAGTGAGAGAGAGACAGAGAGAAAGGTCTTCCTTTGCCATTGGTTCACCCTCCAATGGCCGCCACGGCTGGCATGCTACAGTTGGTGCACCGTGCTGATCCGAAGCCAGGAGCCAGGTGCTTCTCCTGATCTCCCATGGGGTGCAGGGCCCAAGCACTTGGGCCATCCTCCACTGCACTCCCTGGCCACAGCAGAGAGCTGGCCTGGAAGAGGAGCAACCGGGACAGAATCCGGCGCCTCGACCAGGACTAGAACCCGGTGTGCCGGCGCCGCTAGGCGGAGGATTAGCCTAGTGAGCCACGGCGCCGGCCTACAATTCTCTTGATTCTGCTCCAGTCTGTCTTATCAACTGGTGGAACAGCTAAATGTCAATGACTTTGTTTCTCTTTCGTGATTTCATGATTAAGTAAGAGATGTTTGGAACCTCAGTGTGTACTCACATGAGGGGGATTTTTATTATCTTGTATACCTAGAATGGCAACACAGTGAGCACAGAATGGAGTTAATGTCAGAGAACAAGGGACAAGATAGGAGTGTAGATTGTGTTAGGCACAGTCGGCATAGGTGTCCTGGGTGGGGCATCTATAGGGAATATCATTATATGTAGGGCTCTCTAACCTTGTTACTTGTGTCTCTGCACTTGTTTCTTGAGCACTTGCGCTTGATTGTTCCATGGTTCAGGTTGATTTTTCTGTGTGTTTTTGGTTATTCTACACTGTAGTTGGTTGTTCCCCTCTTGTAACTTATTGATCTCTTCTTGAGGTTTGTTGTTCCATAACTGTATTATAGTCCTCTGACTCAGAGCAGCATATCCAGGTAGAAGTCGAGCAATGATGTGTCCAGGCAATGAAAAGCCACAATCCTGGGTTCTGTTTTGTTATCAGGTGATTTATCTATCCAATGGCAGCCCTAAAGTGGATTAGACATCACAAGACTACTCCTGAATTCTCCATGATGGTGAGGGGACTGATATACAGAGGACCTGATGCTCTGGATGTAAGGGGAGTTTCTTTAACACCCTCTAAAGATTCATCACATAGTGACTGACCATCTGCTCAGATTTCCTTCTTTCTTTTCTGGTAGTGCACATGCAAAGAATTGAATTGTTCCTCCAAGCCTTTCCCGTATGGCCACCTCTACTCAGGGTTCATTCTGTTTTCTCTTACTGTTAAACATTATCTAGGAATTTGGGTGTCTTATCTAAAATCCCTCAAAGGCAACATAATCCTATTTAAGTCTCCATGCAGATGTGAATGGCCTCAATCTCCTACAATTTCCTTATATTTCTTGAAGACCATTGACTTACTTTTTAAGATTTTTTAAATTTATTTGAAAGACAGAGTTACAGAGAGAGGTAGAGACCAAGAAAGAGAGAGGTTTTCCATCCACTCGTTCACTCTGCAGATGGCCACAATGGCCAGAGCTGAGCCGTTCTGAAGCCAGGATCCAGGAGCTTCCTCCGGGTCTTCCACAGAGGTGCAGGGGCCCAAAGACCCGCTTTCAACTGCTTTCCACTGCTTTCCCAGGCCGCAGCGAGAGCTGGATTGGAAGTGGAGCAGCTGGGACATGAACTGGAGGCCATATAGGATGCCAGTACTATAGGTGGTGGCTTTACCTGCTATGCCACAGCACCAGCCCTGAAGACCATTGGCTTCTTAGATACTATCAGGTAATTTGTCCACCACACTTCTTTTTCACAGTGTCCTCATAACTTTGTTCAATTTTCAATTTCTAGTCCAGAATCACTAGACTTCAGAAAATAAGCAAGTTCCACTGAGTATCCTCAAATTGATTCAAATATGGTAGAGTCACTTCATGTTAGTAGGCAGTATGCCCAGTCTTAGATTTTACCACACTAGGTTAGGAGGGAAAATGTGCACACGCTGGAATCTGTGCTTGATGTTTTCACATATGAAATTACAACATAAGACTTAGGAGTACACTCAGGGAGAGACATAATGAAAGGCATGTCTGCTTCAGGTAGAAGGAGGGATTTCTCAGTATGTGTCCTCAACTATCAACTAGTTTTCTCATCTTATTTAACTTCTATCCAGGTTAACATCTTACCCCCTTCCTTTTCTTATGATTTCCTGGAGCAATGAAGCTTATCTCATAGGAGTTAAATCGGATGAATGTGTTGTTTTTTTAAATAGCTATATAACAAGTTTCCAACTTCTTTGAAGATACACTACATGAAAAAGGTCCTGTCCTGTCCATTTAAGCTCACCAGGAAAGATTTCTTTCTTTCTGTTTCTTTGGCTTTGGAAAAAAAAGAGTTAACCACAGGCCTTACATTCTTAATTTTAGTGATAGTTTTAGCCTACTTATGGTCTTCACCTGCACACATGGCCTTTTGATTTGATGAGTCTTTCCTGAGATTCCTATGGAGAAATTACCTCTTGACAGGCACTGGATGCTCACTCACAGAAGATGCATTGGTACATTATACTTCTTAAAATTGTTTTGAAAGGTCATAAACAAACTCAGATAAAACTGACAAACTTGGAAAACTATTTGCTACCCAAATCAAAGACAAAGTGTTAATATCACTAACATGTAAAGGATTTAAAAGTTGTGGAACCAAAGACTCCAAAGGTGACAGAAAGCATAAGAAAAAGCCATTAGCAGAAAATTCACAAGGATATATAACTGGCTCTTAGCCATTTCAAAACATATTTGACCTCATTAAAGTAAAAGAAATTCACATTTATCTTACCCTGACAAATTCAAAACATCTTAGAACTGACATAATACATCAATTAATAGCCAAGGTCATTAAAACAGTTATTATGACTGTATTCTGTATGTTAAACACAGACATAGAAGGCATAAATATGTCATGTAGAACTTTTAAAGTTGAAAATTATAGTATCTGAGATGATAAATTCATTGGATGTGTTTAGCAGTACAATAGACTAATAGAAAAGTTTGTGTGCTTGAAGACAATTGAAGCTATCCAAAATAAGACAGACATGAATCAATGTATAAAATGTGGAATGTACCATGATCAAGTTGGGTTCCCCTTAGAAATGTAGACTTTGTTAAACATACAAATATAAACAATTAACAAGTTTTATAAGCATATAATCATCTAAATAATTACTACAAAAATAAATTCGACCAAATTCAACGTGCTTTCATGATAAAAACACTCAGCAAGCTAACAAGTGTTATGTAGCTTCCTCAAACTGATAAGGGCATCTATGCAAAACCTGTATCTAACTTTACAGCTAAAAGTGAAAGAGATTTACCCCCCTCCTCCCAGTACTAGTGACAAGACAAGGATTTTCACTCTCTCCACTTACATTCAATTTTGTACTGAGAGATATAACCCGTGTAAAAATGTTAGAAGGAATAAATCAAAACCAAAACTCTGGACCAGCATTGTGGTGTAAGCTGGTAAAGCAGCCATCTGTGAAGCCAATCCAGCTCCATGCTGATGGCCTAGGAAAAGCAGCAGCAGATGGGCCAAGTGTTTGAGCTCCCGCCACACACATGGGAGACCTGGATGAAGCTCCTGGCTCCTGGCTTCTGCCTGGCCCAGCTGTAGCCATTGTGGCCATCTGCGAGTGAACCAGCAAATGGAAGACTCTCTCTCTCTCTCCCTCTCTCTCTCTCTCTCTCTCTTTCTCTCATCCCTCTCTGTAACTTTGACTTCCAATATAGATAGATAAATAAATAAATGCAAATGTTCAATTAAAAATAAATAAATCTAAAACACAAAAATCCCCTCTATCTGAACTTAGAACAGTGATTACTAGGGGCTGGGAAGGATGGCAAAGGGATAGAGGATGGTTGGGTTACAGATACCAAAACAAAGTTGGCTACAAGTAACAAGTTATGCTGTTCTACAGCACAGTGGAGGTAACTATAGTTCTCAATAATGTATTATATACTATAAAAAGAACTGGAAGAGAAGATCTGGTAGACCTCAAACAACAATAATATAATACCATATACCACAGTATCAAAACCATTAAAATGTCTTCTGATTTGTAAACCTGACAAAGATAAAATATTGCACACTGAATTACATGATATTTCTTGGACCTATGGATAAGACCTAAATAGAGATACATATAATGCATAGATAGGATTACTCACTATGGTTGACACATGGATTTTCCTAAATTGATCTATAGATTCAATGCAATCCCCTTCAAAATCTCAGAATAGTTCATTGTAGAATCTAAAAGCTAATTCTGCAGTTCATCTAGAAATATCAAAAGCATATCATAGCTAAAACAACTTTGAAAAAGAAGAATGAAGTAAGGAGACTGTATTATCTGGTTTCAAATTTTATTATAAAGATATAATGTCAAAGACAGTCTTGTGCTTGTGCAAATGTGCAGAAATAAACCAATGCACCAGAATATTGATTCCAGAAGTAGATATTTACATATACGGCCAGGTAATTTTTAATAAGGAATCAAAAGAAATTCAGTGGAGGAAGCAATATTTTTAGTCATTGATGATTAAAAATATGATATCAGTGTTTTTTTTAAATTACAATATATACCCTATAAAATTCATTTAAACAGATTGTGGATCTAAATGTAAAAACTAAAATCCTAGAAATTTATGAGAAAATATAAAAGAAAATTTTAAGGTTAAGCCAAAATTTCTTGTATTTCATAATATAATCAAAGCCATTAGGAAGTAAATTAACAACTGTGATTATATCAAAATTTAAAGCTCCTAATATTTTAAACAGAATATTAAGAAAATTAAAGTCATCTATAGCATGGGAGAAAATATTTGCATATAACATCTCTGGTAAAATACTTGCATCCAGAATACATAAGGAAAACTAAAAAAGAAATCAACAAAAGAAACATTTAAATGAGTAAAATAAACAGATAAAGAAACAGAAAATATTTGTATACTAAACAAACTCATGGAAGTATATTTAACATCATTACTTATTGGAGAAATGCACAATAAAACTTCTAAGAGACCAAGGCACACTATTAGAATGGCTGATATTAAAATGAGTGACCCTACAAAGTGTTGGAAAGAATGAGTAACTAAGGACCTTCATGCATTGTTGGGAGAAATGTACAATGAAGCAACTAGTTTGGAAAACTGTTAGTTAAGAAATTAAATATTAAATGTACATCCACCATAAGACCTAACCATGGCATTCATGAGTATTTATCCAAAAGCAATAAAAAAAATTCAAAGAAATATTTGTATAGGAATATTCATAATAACTATGTTTATAATAGCCCAAAGCTAAAAACAAACCAAGTATAAATTAGTAGGTGAGTGAAACAGTAGTTTTATGTTTATATAATGGGATACAACTCAACAATAGAAAGGAATAAGCTACTGATGCGTTCCTCAACATGAAGTAATCATACAAAAAAAAATAACAAGAGTATATGATCTATGATTCCCTTTATATAAAATTCCAGGAAGTGAAAACAGTTGTGTAATGACAGCAATTGGATCACTGACTACTTGAAGATGTGATGCAGAGGAGGGACAAGAAAGAAGGGACAAAGGGACAGAAGGAATTTTTTGTAGGTGATTCATGTCAAAATAAACAAAATTATACAATTTTAACACATGAAATTTATCATATGCCAAAATCTTGCAATTATAACTCAATATAGGTTTTTATTTTGTATTAAGATAGAATTTTAAGTAGACTTTTTTACTCAGATTGCTTTTATAGTCACTTGTCTATCATTTATAAAACATGAGTAATGATCACTTATTCACAAGGCTCATTACATTATTACCTGAAATAGTATATATAAATCATATTGCAAAAGGTCAAGATACAGCAAATACAGTTAGTGTCTGCATCATGCTGTTTGATGTTGCATAAAATCATATTGCAGAAGTATATTAAAAATGTCTTTAACCTACACTGACTCTTAAATTATTTAGTACTGAATGAAAAAACTGTAATGGCACCCTTATAAGTTGTTTTTGTACACATGCTCAATTATCCCCTTAATATATATACAGGAGAGAGAGGAGGAAGAAGGGTGGGAGTGTGGGAGGGAGAGGGGGAGAGTGGGAAGTATCACTACGTTCCTAAATTTTTATATATGAAATGTATAAAGTTTGTGTACCTTAAATAAAATTTAAAATAAAACAAAACAAAACGTAAAATCTTTAATTAAAAGAATGTGCCCTTAAAATTTTTGATACATGTTACCATGTTTACTTAAAGTTTTGTGCTTATTTACATTCCCAGAGGTGTGCATGACAGAGTTGCCATTATTTTTATTTTTCATGTCTTCCCTGGAAGTAAGTATCCTTTCTCCTCTTTCTTCAACTTTTATCTGTCACAAATTCCTTTAAATTTCTAAAAGAACTCTGGATTTATGGTTATAAAACCTCAGATATTAGTGTGTAGCTATGGAGATCTTAATAATACTAAGTGGTAAGGACCTGTTAAATTTAGATCTTAGTAGGCACTGTTGATCATCCATCTCGAACTTTATCATCTCTTCTTCCTTACAAGTAGAAATTTAACTTTGATTCAGCTGCTTCCCTGCCCCCTCCTTGCCCTGCACCCTCTACTACCTACTATCACTATGTAGCACTATGATGAAGTATAACCAAGAGTGTGGGATTTGGGAAAGTTAACACACTGGAACTAAGGCAAACAATTTAAAACAGTTTGCAAGTACATACTTTGTCCAGCTTGTGTTCCAGAAGATGTCCCAGGGAAGGTTGTCTTGCTAAATTCGATTCAAACTGTGCAAGACCACCACAAAGAATGGCTAATGCTACCAGAAAACAATTTGAGTCAGATCTTCATCACCTAAACTGAACTTTCCTCTTCATAATACTAAATTCTCTATGCAGGAGCGGTTATTGCCATAATATTTGAACACACAATGTCCTCTCCCTCTCCTGCTTCTACATCCTGGTCACTACCCTAACCCTCAGGGAAGCAGTTTCTATTTAGGAAATACAGCTTCCCACTGACTCTTTTACTTGTCACAAGTAAATAACTGCTTTCCTCCAAGTAACTCAAGCTTGAGGGTACTTATTTGTCAATATCCCCCACGATGGACACATGTGGCCCCTAAAAGAAGGAGTAATCAAGTAGAGGAAAAGATGAGGTCCAATCAAAAGTCAAAATTTTTTTTTTCAAAAATCTGCACCATTCAAACGGATAAAGGTCAACATAGCTCTATCTGCCCTCCATAGAAACATTCCAGAAGAGTAAACATAACCCTTAGAAATTCCATAAACTACTTCCAATTCGAATCCAAGATGTAACTCAAGAGAAGAGACCAACAGCAAAAGTGGTCAAACGTACAGACATTTCCATTGCTTAGAAAGCTCAACCCTGGACCTCTCTTCTGCTAATTACAGTCCAGAAAAGATGCTCAGATTTTCTGATTCTCCATTCCCTGCTGAGCGGAGAGTTGAAGATAAAAAATTAAAAGAATCATAAAGCCTCACAACTAATTATCACCAGCAATAAACAGAAATTCCGTCCAACATTAAACCAAGAAAAAAATAAATGAGATCTGAGGGAGTGGGAGATGGGGAAATGACACATGAAAGCTCTTAATGTCTCCTCCTTAGGCACAAAGCCCTTAATTCAAGGTCCTCTACTACCTACTGCTTTGTTCTTCTGCTTGAAGTGATATGAACATTTCTTGAGAGAAAAATAAACCAGGCTAATCCTCTCTCACACAAGAATTATTGCTCCACAGCGAATAGGCTAAGAAATCTGAAACGTTAAGTTCTCTCTCTCTTTCACTGGAAAATTACAAGGATAATTACAAGACATTTTACATGATCTTAAAAGACAAAATAAAGCCCAAGTCTGGCCACCAGTTCTGTTCATAGTAGTTGTAATGTGTTATTTTTCCCCACCTTACTTATTCCCATAGTCTAAAAGACCATTAATTCTTTTTAAAAAAGATTTATTTATAATATTTGAAAGGCAGAGTTACATAGAAAGAGAAGGAAAGGCAGAGAGAGAGAGGTCTTCCATCTGCTGGCTCACTCTCCAATTGGCCACAATGGCCGGAGCTGTGCCAATCCAACCAAAAGCCAGGAGCCAGGAGCTTCTTCCAGCTCTCCCACGGGGGTGCAGGGCCCCAAGCACTTGGGCCATCTTCGACTGCTTTCCCAGGTCATAGCAGAGAGAAATGGATAGGAAGAAGAGCAGCCAGGACACCAACTGGTGCCCATATGAGATGCCGGCACTGCAGGCAGTGGCTTTACCTGCTATGTCACAGCGCTGACCCCAATTAATCCTTAAATTGTAGCTCCACAGGAAGGAAAACAAGCAACCAACAAGATAGAATGGGAGTCAACAAGAAACTATCTAAAATGCATCAACAGAAATAGATGGACCTATAAGGTATGTTCACTGTTAATATAACTAAGATTATTTTAAAATGTGCTAAGGCATATATGTAAAGATCCTTTTGGACTGGGGACAGGAAAAATGAAGAAAATTGGAAGAAAAAATAGTTTGCTCAAAGGGAAGTAAAAAGAATCATCTATTCAGAAAATGTTTAATAGTATATTGATTAAATAAGATGTTACAATTAAAAAAAGTCAAAGATGGTGAAATATCAAAATGAAATTTCATTTTAAAAATTATAATGCAAAGCCAAGGAAACAATTGAAGATGCAAAGCATTTTATATTAATTAGTATTAAAATCATTAATGATTATAGTCATAAATTTAATAACAATTACATTTAAATTAGAAATAGTGTATGAGTGAGAAGTCACAGAAGAAAACTGAGCATAACCATTATCTCTGAAGTAGAATTCCCAACAACTAGAAATGGAAAAATAATCAAAGGCATTAGGAAAAAGTTCAGAATCGGCAGATCAAAATGTAACTCTGCCCTTAAAAACATACAAACTGATTAATATTGAGATACTCTGGTTGCATTATTTAATGTCAAAGATCAGAAGATTATTCTTTGATCATCCAGGCAGAAAAAAATAAATGAGAAGTGATGAGACTCTCCTCAAAGTTCTCTATAGCAACCTCAATCCCACAAAAAGGCAATGTCTAAAAAAAGTTAATTTTTGAAAGTATAACCCAAAACAACAACAATTAGGATTGCTTGTTTTCCATAAATACTTATTTTTCCCTTATCACACAGTTTTTTGAGTTGAGCTTTTGAACATAAAACTTAACTATACTTTTCCCACCCATTGCCAAAAACTCAGAAAAGGTAAGAAATGATTCTTTCATACAGCCTCCCAATAAGGGATAGACCTAAATACCTCTAATTCTCACACTTCAATCCCCAGAATTGTTAATCTCTGTTGCTCTAAGCCACTAGTTTGTGAAAATTTGTTATAGTAGTCCTAGATAATAAATACAGACTTGGAGCAGTCATCATAGACAGCAAGATGTAAGCCTCATGTTGAACGTGGCTGATTATAATATGTTAAAAGGGGATTGGACATAAGTATTTACTATGCAAATAAACATATCTATGTTGGATGACATCATAAAAACAAATCATTATAAGACATATAATCGGTGTGTCAGGAAGACACATAAGAAAAAAAAAATTAGTCTTACTTATTTGAAGGACAGAGTGATAGAGCGGGAGACAGAGTTAAAGAGTGAAATCTTCTATCCACTGGCTCACTCCCTCAAATGATCACGTCAGACAGAGCTGATCCAAGCTGAAACCAGGAACTCTGTCCAGATCCTCACATGGATGGCAGGGATCTGAACACTTGGGTCATCAACTTGGTCTTCCCAGGCACATTAGCAGGAAGCTGGATCAGAAGCAGAGGCAAAGGTGGGATTCAAACCCATGTACTCCAATATAGGATGTGGGCTTCCCAAGGGTGGCTTAAACTATTGTGTCATAATGCCCACCTGATGATGAAAGTTTAATGAACTGAAAATGAGAACTGGCATTTCAGCTATGTAATGCAACTAAAATAAGTAATGCCACTGTGAAATGCAATTAAGTCACAGGCATCAAAACATACAGATGGCAAATTTACAAAAGATTAATTATCAAGCATAGCAGAAATCATGTGTCTAGAACAAAAATGAACTGCTGCAAATATAAGTTTTATCAGTAACACTGATGTTCAGCATGTTAAATACATGACTAAGAACTTACAGGACAAAGTATGAGAAATGCTAAATCATTTGTGATGTGTTCTACTCCCACAAATAATGTAGATATGAAGTCTAAATTTTAAAAAGTCTTTAACTTCAAACTTTCTAAAAATTGATGCCTAAATTATATAATTTACAAAATTAATATAAATGCTTACAATTGACATAAAATATATTTGATTCATTATTTTCAAGTCATATTGGTAGTATGAATCATTAACTACATATAAAAGTTATTGAAGTACACTGTAATATAGTGGTGGAAGAAGAAGAACATGTTAGAATACCTGAGTTCTACAAATACCTCAGAAATAGTGGCCCCTAAATAGGAAAAATACATGGAACGTTTCTATGTAGTTTTGGAAAAAGTTGCCCTGTAATTGGATAAATTCAATGTCATCAAGCTCCTATGTGTCTGTGTCTTCTCTGGAGGTAGTTCACACAGGCCTTTTGATCACCCTTATTGGATTCCAAAGTTGCCTTCTTTCCTAGTTCCTCCCAGACATAACCTTAATGTGATGGCTTTTATAAAAGTAGAGATTTGTCACTGGGTGTCTTTGAAGCTCACTGGGAAGAATTTCATGCTTTTCTTCAATGGCCTTTAACTGGATGCAGCCTTTCCTTCTATAATGAATGAAGGCCAACTGTATTATGAGTTGCTATGACTTTGTCAACAACTGAAATCATAGGGATTTAATATCACATTATAGTTATTGAAGATGTTTTCAAATGTTCAGATTTAGAACAGCTGCTAGATCTTATTTAATTCACTGAAAAAAAAAAAAAACCTCACATGTATTACTCTATTGAACAGTTTTTCTCCACTTGGATATTTCAAGGTTGATGACTCCATAGATTCATCAGTATCTATTTCATTCACCATGTAGTTAAAAAACAGTTCTGTTTATATCAAAATACATTTCTCCCTCTGACTCACCAGAGTGCCTATTCCCATTAGTATAGTATAGCAGCATCAATAATATGCTTATTATTATAGAAGAGAGTGTAGAATTCAGTGATTTCTCACTGAAACATAACAACAGTTGAATAATTTTCCTTCAAGATACTTTAATCTTCAAAACTTGAATGTTTTGCAGGCTTATTGTGATAGATTGGATAATGTACATCAGGACTGGTATTTAACATATAGTACAAATGTGGTAGCTATTATTATTAAGAGTATTGTTATATTATGCATGTGTTTGATTCAAATTAAGAGTAGTTTAGGAATTCATTTAACCCATACCACTGTATTTCCTTAAATTCACAGATCCAGAGTAAATGTCTAATAAGTGAAGGCCAATTTTTTAAAGTGCCAATTAAGTTCATAATTACATCTGTTAATATTTTAGAAGCAAAAGTACCAAAAGGTTTTATAAAGATAAAACTATGAACAAGATATTTTGTGTTGTAATTAATTAAAACTCTGGGCCTCTAACATTCAGATTTTGAATTATTCTCTCCTTCTAGTTGAATAAATGTTCATGGCCATATTTTGGAAAAGAAAACTTGTTCTCAACCTTTCAAGCACATTTTCAGGATTATATATGGTTTTATTGGGAAAGAAACTTTCAAACCAAGCTAAAAAACTAAGGTTTTGGCGAAGCCAATTGTGAAAAATAAACCCTGGCTTCCAAAGGCAATATTTGAAAGGAATTTATTTCAACTTTCACAAGACCAAGATCCCCACTGGCAGGAATCCAATTTATTCACCTTTATGTTCTCAGCATCTAGAGCAATATATGTCACTGAGTACTTACCCTATAAATGTGTGCTGAACAAATGAACAAATAAACTGTTGATTACTAGAGAAGAGAGGAAATTGTCATAAATTCCTTCAAGAAACTAATCTTTAAAACACAGATATGAGAAGATGGTTAGTCAGAGAAAAATCTAGACATGCAGAGAGCTCGCCACAGGAAATTGTATTCCAGTTCAGATATATCATACCTTGGCACAATCTCTTTCCACATCAGCCGGGGAATGAAGAGGCAGCAAACCTAAGGGGAGGCACTGCTAGATGCTAAGTAAAGAAAGATGGGGGGTTGCAGGGCAAGAAAACTTATAATTTTGAATTACTATTTCGCAAGAAGCACTATACTTTGGGTAGTATGTTTTGAACTCTTTAAAGAACTTCTCTTCCCTGAGCTAACATACAAATAAAAAAAAAGTGATTAAAGGAGAAAGGGAGGAAGGGAGAGAGGGTGAGGAAAATTCTGAAAGGGCCAAAACAACACTGTGATAGATGTTTTACTCCTCTGTACTGAAACCATGAAAAAAATGATGGGAGGATTAAGTGGGTACCAGAAACTCTATAACCCCTCCTTTCGATTTTGTACCATTCCATTACCTAATGTGCGATGCTCCTTCCTTTCTTACAGTTGAAATTAAGACTCCATCATAGTAAAGTGATGGAAATATTTACCTTTGAATCTACCACACAAGATTTTCACCAAATATACACAGTACTGTCTGAACCTTTTTTATCCAACAAACTGCTTACCAACCCAAGTCTTACCAATTTTTTGAATCTCATACCCACAGTTTGTATATCAAGAGAAATGAAAGATCTCCGTGAGTGAGATCCCAGTGGAAAGAATGGGTCATCAAAGAAGGAGGTACCTTTCTCTGAAGGGAGGAGAGAACTTCCACTTTCACCATGGCCTTGTCTAAAGATGATCAGAGTCAGTGAACTCAGGGGGCTTCCATAGCCTTGGCAACTCATGACAAGAGCCTAGGGTGATTACTGAGGCCATAAACAAGAGTGTCAATTTGTAAAGTCAACAACAGGAGTCACTGTGCACTTACTCCTCATGTAGGATCTTTGTCCTTAGTGTGCTGTACATTGAGATTTAATGCTAGAACTAGTACTCAAACAGTATTTTTCACTTTATGTTTCTGTGTGGGAGCAAACTGTTGAAATCTTTACTTAATGTATGCTAAACTGATCTTCTATATATAAAGAGAATTGAAAATGAATCTTGATGTGAATGGAAGGGGAGAGGGAGTGGGAAAGGGGAGGGTTGTGGGTGGGAGGGACGTTATGGGGGGGAAGCCGTTGTAATCTATAAGCTGTACTTTGGAAATTTATATTCACTAAATAAAAGTTAAAAAAATTCTACATTTTTCACATAATTAGAAGAGTAAAACTTACCAGCTTCAGAAATATTGCCTCTACCCCTACCCTGCACCCCAATACTTTCTGTAGGACCCAGAATTTGGACAATGAATGAGTTCTTGCCTTACCAAAGCTGATCTGTTTTTCGTCTCAGCTCCTATTATCTAGTAAACCTATGACTCTTTCATCACTTGTCCCCAGGAAAATAGCTAGTATCTTTCTTCTGACATTTTCTAGACACACAGCTATAACTTTTAGTCTCTACATCACTGGGGAGAGGTTCTCCTTGCCTGTTAGAAAATGGCTGTTCTTAGAACAATCTCAGAGTGGTGAACCACACACTATCCTTTGAGTCCCCAAGCTGTGATAAACACTCCCTTTCAAGAGCAGTAACTACTGTCATCTTTATTGATATGTTTCAGTTTTAATAGTTTAAGGTTAAGTATTTTGTATTTTGGTTAAATTGCTACTTTTTTTGTTAACCTGACAACTACATTTCTATGTATCATCATGCTCCACTCCATATATACCACCATTCCCCGGAAACCAGCACTTTTGTTTTTGTTTTTGTTTTTAGAACTTACTGTCTCCCTATTCATAACTGTTGTAAGGTTAATTTTATGTATCAGCTTGACTGGAGCATGGGGACACATACAGTTGGTCAAACAATTCAGAGCATGTCTGTGAGGATGTTTTATTAACTTTGTCCCCCCTCCCTTGGGAACAGGGCCTATACCATCGACTCTCTTGTTTCTAGGCATTCAAACTTGGACTTGATCTCCACCATCAGCTCTGCTGGGGTCTTAGGTTTGCTAACTCACCCTGCAGATCTTCAGACTTGCCAACCTCAACAATCATATAAGCCAATTCCTAGTAATCTGTTATCTATCATCTCTACCTACTATTGGTTGTGTTTCTCTGGATAACCCTACTAATATGTTGATGATGCTCTCTTCCACAGTTTGACAGAAGAGTGAGTATATTGGTCTCCAAACACTTCAGCTTTGTCTGTGGGTTCACTCAGACTGGTAAGAAACTTCTATGTCTCCGCATTCCTGAAGGCCTTGGATGCCAGGGACTCTGCCTAAATGGAGTGTAAATAATAGCATTTCAATGTAAATAAGCCTTTCTTGTACTTATTTCAATCAAGGTAGGCTGATAAGTTTCTCACCATCTTTTTTTCTCACCCTCTTTTTCTCACAAGTTCCCAAAAGAGTAGGAGTCACATTATTATGATACAAAAATTAGAATTTAAGGTTAAAAGCCTCAAATGAACAGAGATGCTAATGAAAAGATAATTCATGAATCTTTATGTACTTGAATATGATTATGTTGAAATACATAAAATAAAAACCAGATCAAAAATATATGGAGAAATTGACCAAAAAAAACTCATTGTAGTGGAAGACTAACATATCTATCTCCATCATTTTTCAAAGTAAGTAGGAAACATTTAAAATTACAGAAGACAATGATATTAAGATAATATGGTTAATTTAATAGCTGTTCAGCATACTATCAGTCAAAGATATAGAAAATATAGGATCTTCCCAAGTACTCGTGGATCACTTATAAAAGCTGAACAATATTAAACCAGCAGATTTCCTCATTCCAATAAATTTTTAAATTCATAAATTGCATAAGTGATGCTACCTGATCACTATGAAATTAAGTAGAAATAATAAAGACACAAATAATAGATAATAAAACTTCTTTAAAGAAAAATAGTTTAGAAAATACATTATTACAAGAAGTTTGTGAAAATTACAATTATATAATATTTAGAAATAATACATGAATATATCCTCTATTAAAATTGATGGGATTGAATGCTTCTCTTAATAATTAACAAAAAGTGAATGAAAATAAGTAAGCATTATTTACCTTAAGTTAAACAGAAAAAGAAAAAAATATATGACAAAATGGGAAAATAATTAATGATATATAAAGCAAAAATACCTGGAATAAAGATAGAAAATTGAAGAATTAATAAATAAATGCAAAAATAAGGTTGAAAAACACAATAGAACAGAATAATTTCTAGCTGTCTAATCATTAAAGGAAATAGAAAAAAGCAAAAGCATTTCTTGCTTTTGCAGGAAAACAAGGAGGGTAAAAGGTATTTAATCTTATCTGCATGAATTATTTACGTTGCTTTAATTAAATTGATTGTAATTTCTAAACACAAACACACATAAACACATATTCACAAATGGTTTACGAAAAGGTTGCACCCTTGAAACAGCACATACAAACTAAAAACATTATATGTCAAAGCAAGAGTCCATATGAAATAACTGTGAAGAACCTCATTACGTCCTTTCCAGGAAGCTAAGTGTTGCAGCCTCTATTAATTGCTTAAAATGGTGTTTGTATAGGGAATATCTGAGGTCTTTCCAGCTCCATCCCACTGGGGAATGGGAGGATGGGGCAATGGGGTTAAAGTATTTAGTAGAGAAGAAATCAAATGTCTCTGCTTACAACTTCACCGACTTGAAAATAAAGTCAGTGAAAAACCTACTTTATCAGCGACCGGTGCTGTCGCACAGTGGGTTAAAGCCCTGGCCTGAAGCGCTGGCATCCCATGTGGGCGCTGGTTCTAGTCCTGGCTGCTCCTCTTCCAATCCAGCTCTCTGCTATGGCCTGGGTTGAGGGGGGGGCGGTATAGAATGGCCTGTGTCCTTGGGCCCCTGTGCCTGCGTGAGAAACCTGGAGAAGCTCCTGCTCCTGGCTTCGGATTGGCGCAGCTCTGGCCATTGTGGCCATCTGGGGAGTGAACCAGTGGATGGAAGACCTCTCTCTCTGTCTCTGTCTCTCTCTGTAACTCTTCTTTCAAATAAATAAAATAAATCTTTAAAAAAAAAAAAAGAAAGAAAATCAGAGGAAAGGCAAATTAAAAAAAAAAAAAAGAATAACCTACTTTATCCTAACTGAATGCTGAGTGGCCAAAATTTTAAGAGGTAGAATGTTTAAATGTGCCATTTTGGTTGTTTCCTCTGTTACAATGTAAATACCTTATGACTTCCCCAGACACCCTGGGAAATCTGCTAAATACTCAGGGGATTAGTGTAGAAATTACTGAATTCCACATTTTGAACACTCTAATCAGATCAAAGAGAGCACAAAGAATGTAGTGAGATGACCTCAAATCACAAACAAGTCAGCCAGCAAGGGTATCCATTATAACAAAGGTAGAATCATAAGCATATTGAAGAAATGATATTCCCATTATCATTGGGTCTAACGTCTATCCTGAGGTTATTGTAAGGAATTGTGTAACCAACTACTCCTTGGATAGGAAGTTATATCACCTAGCTAGCTAGCTAGTATCTATCATTATCACTATTACCCATATATCTATCATTCAACTATTTCTTCAATCTTTATCCCAAGTTGTGTATCACTGATGGCAGTATAACCTAAATACCTCAGGGAAATAAATGTTATTATTGAATTTGCTTATCAAATCAAACACATTCTGTAGACAATATCCTAGCCAATCACCCTCCCTGATGGATATTGGCAATTTGATGAAGAGAATCCCCTTGCTGTACTACAAATTAAGTCAAGAATACTCTCAAATTGTTCTATGAATTCAAACCCAAGCCTAAAGAAGCCTTATTGAACTGAAAATGAGACTATGTATTTTGCTCTGTGCCATGTGGCTTATCATATTGAGAATATTTTACAACTATGAACAATGTCATGACTGATCATATATCTACTATTTCCTATGGTTTTTTTGTCAGCCATTTTTAACTTAGGGCAACTTTAAGACATCTAATATGCCAGAGATCTTTTTTTCTTATTTATCATTCTATTTAAAGGTTTCTGCCACAACTACCTTAATAATTTTCATAATAATAATCACCTAACTTGTTATATAGCATTTTCAGATTATAGTATTTTCCATTGAATAAATCTACTTAAATATTTGTTATGCAATGCCCTTGCAGGTGTACATTTCCAAATTATTACTGTTATCTTAGAGCACAGGTATGAGTATTTGTTACTATGAAGACAGTTGCTAGTGGTTTGAATTCTAACTGGCACTTAATGGCTTGATATAAATTTGATTACCAAAAGCTATGAACACAGAAAAATTTTCTAAGTCATTTTCATTTTCTTAAAAGGAATAACACTAGGTAATGTTTCATACTTAAACTAACATGGTTCACTTTAACAATAAAGCATCACATGGATACAAGTTGTAAAAGATGAAAAAGAACAAATGTTCTTTGGTCAGAGATGGTTTGAAATTCACTTGAGCATTAGTTTGCCAGATGTATTTTAGCGAATTATTTAGTGGTTTAAACATATTCAACATTCAGTATTTCCACGACACTTGAATGGTGTTGTTTTATCAAAATATGTTGGCTGTTCAATTTGTAACAACAAAATAGGTTTTTTGTTTGTTTGTTTGCTTACTGCAGTAACACTAAGTCATTTTGTGTATGGGATAGGAAGGCCTGTAAAATACAGTTCAGCTAGCCTTTCCTTCCACGCAAGTATAAATCATCTCTATTTACCAACTCACTGGTCATGAGTAAGGAAAGTTATTCACTATCTAGATGGGATTCTCAAAGTAATCAAATCTTCCTATCCAGTACTCTTATGCATTTTTAAACATTTGCTATGAGATGCATACACAATATAACAGTGAGAGGAAGCAAACATTTGAATGAGATGAAAACTGAAGGATCAACCATAGGTAAAGAGTTCAGTGAAGTCAACATCTGTATAATTCTGTTGTTTACATTCCCAACGTGTTATGACAAGAGCACAATATCTTCACTTCTAGTGAAGATTCATTTATTATTTATTGAAACCTGAGAAAGTATATGGAGATGAACAGAAAATACCAAATTCAGGAGATGACTAGAAAATGCTAAATAAATAGTTTTACCATAGAGATCCAAAGACAATGGAATCATTTAAGTTACAAAGCAGATACTGCAGTGTAACAAGCTAGAGAATCCTATTGAAGGACTTTTGCTTTAATTTGTTAAATTATTTCCATCACTTTATCAAAACTGTTAGAATATTGAATCACTACTCTTTACTATCTTGAATTTAACTGAGTTTCTCTAAAATAGCCATTTTGAAATCTTCATCCAGGGATTTGGAAATTTCAATTCCTATTGATTTATTTCTGGCCCCTTAGTTTGCTCCTTAGATTATGCCATGGTTCCCTGGAATTTCTTTATTTGTGTTGGTGTACAATGTTTTCTGTGCATTGCAAGATTAGTTATGATGATGTGGGCTTACTTATGACTGGCCTTCTAGAAGTTCTAAGTAGTCTGTTCGTTTTCTCTGAGCCTGTGGATACTTCTGCTATTTCAGCACTAGATAGTACTGTAAGTTGCAGTTTGCCCCAGGTGTGCTGTTGATATAGTTTTACAGATTCAGTTTTACAGTAGTCTCCAAACTCCAGTTTGTCTCAAATCTGCAGTAGATGTGTTGTTCAGTAGGAACTAAGGAAGTGTGTAAATAAGGGTAGTCCACCCATTAAAGCCTCTTCCTTGGACTGTGGTAGCCTCAGACTCCCTGCCCTGTGCTCAGGAATGCCATGCCACTAGATCACATCCCAAGCCAACCAAGGTGAATATACCTTGGGGGAATGACCAAAGCTCACCCTGATATTGTCTGTCAGCTGCTGAGTTGTGTTCACTGCCTGGATTCCATACCTATCAGCCACTGGTGATGTTGACTAGGGGGTAAAGTCACTCAACAGGCACCATGGATCTTCACTGGTCTTTGAATTAGGTCCAGAGGCTGTCTGCAGACACTAGCCTTGGAACAGGAATAGTTCAGATCTGCTCAGTGCTGGCATTTATCAGCTTGTCACTGAGTCCCAAAACAGAGTTGTGATTTCTTACCACCTGCCCAAAACTGGTAGGAGTAGTGATAAAGGCAGCCTCTCAGCTACTTAGTCACATGGCACTGTGCAACCTTAAGAGTGCACACCAGGCCTGCAAAAGACTGTTGTTGATTCACACGGAAACAGATCTGTATCAGGAGGGTTCAGATTTCTACCTAATAGTGGGGTATACCCAAGATGGGAGTAGGAGATAGACTTCTGGCTACTCACACTAGCCCCAGGCAGGTCATAGCTGGTCCCCACAGTCACAGATCCCAACAAAGTTATGAGGGTATCTGCCAAACCCACTGGAGGCCAGAAGTGACACACACCAAAATGAGTCCAAGTCCATGGAGCACAGATCTCTTGATGCTTGATGCTAGGCAAGTCTGGAGACATAGGCTGTGTTCTTTCTTCAGAAGGATAGAAGGGATGGATTATGGTACACTGGCAGCGGGGCTAGAAGCCTTTGCCCTTCATCAGGTGCTAGGTTTTGGCAGCTCTGAGCCTGGAGATGTGATTCTAACCTCGCTCTCCTGGATGGAGTTTTGTTTTCTGCTGGCAGTTGGGGGAGGGGTAGCAGGCACCACCTGGTTATGGAAGAACAAAATATTCACTCCACAGTTATAAACCTGAGGGACCGGGCCGGGGAGGGGTCAGCCCAAATGAGTTTTCTCCAGCAAATCAGGCATTGGAATGCAGTTCATTCTTCCTTTCTCTTTGGAGGCATCTCTCCATATCACACCTCTTGGAGTGATGTGGGCAAGGTTTTCCTTCTTGCTTATTTCAGTGTGACTTTTCTCATGATTATAAGAGGAGGCACTGTGGTCTCACACCTGGCTTCCTTAGTTCTAGTGAAAGTGACTTGTTTTGTTTATAGCTGTTCACATTGCTATCTCTGTGGGAAGGGGGTCACTGGAGCCTCTTACCCAGTCGCCATCCTGATTCCTCCTTTGTCATTTCTGATTTTATTGATCTGAGATTTTTTTGTTCTCTTTCTTCATAATATGGCTAACAGATTTTTTAAAATTCTTTTTTTATTTTTTAATTTATGTGAGCAGAATAATTTCATGTATTTCACATATACAATTTTAAGCACATAATGATACTTCTTACTCTCCTTTCATTCCTCCCTCCTCTTTTTTTCTTTTGATTTTCGTGATACCACACTTTCAATTTACTTTATAAGCACAGGCTTAACTGTCCACAAACTAAAGAATTCAACAAGTAGAAAGCAGAGAGAACTATTCCTCAGGAGTATAGACAAGTGCTAGTTAATCTTTTTAAATAATATCTTAAGTATATTGAACTCTTAATAAGCATATTTCACTGCACTAGGTCATTTGGGAGATCATTTACATTTCACAACACTTGATTAAAGTGTTTGAGACATAATTTGCTCTATAACATGTCTACTTCTTTTTTTTCTTTTTAATTTATATTTAGTAAATATAAATTTTCAAAGTACAGTTAATGGATTACAATGGCTCCCCCCCCCATAATTTCCCTCCCACTCACACCCCTCCCATCTCCCGCTCCCTCTCCCATTCCATTCACATCAAGATTCATTTTCAATTATCTTTATATACAGAAGATCAATTCAGTATATATTAAGTAAAGATTTCATCAGTTTGCACCCACACAGAAACACAAAGTGTAAAATACTGTTTCAGTACTAGTTATAGCATTACTTCACATTGGAAAACACACTAAGGACAGATCCCACATGAGAAGTAAGTACACAGTGACTCTTGTTGTTGACTTAACAATTTGACACTCTTGTTTATGGTGTCAGTAATCTCCCTAGGCTCTAGTCATGAGTTGCCAATGCTATGGAAGCCTTTTGAGTTCACCGACTTCGATCTTATTCTGACAGGGTCATAGTCAAAGTGAAAGTTCTCTCCTCCCTTCAGAGAAAGGTACCTCCTTCTTTGATGGCCCCATTCTTTCCACTGGGATCTCACTCATGGAGATCTTCCATTTAGGTCTTCTTTTTTTTTTTCCCAGGGTGTCTTGGCTTTCCATGCCTAAAATACTCTCATGGGCTCTTCAGCCATATCTGAATGCCTTAAGGGCTGATTCTGAGACCAGAGTTCTATTTAGGACATCTGCCATTCTATGAGTTTACTGTGTATCCTGCTTCCCATCATGGATTGTTCTCTCCCTTTTTGATTCTATCAGCTAGTATTAGCAGACACTAGACTTGTTTATGTGATCCCTTTGACTCTTAGACCTATCAGTGTGATCAATTGTGAACTGAAATTGATCACTTGGACTAGTGAGATGGCATTGGTACATGCCACCTTGATGGGATTGTATTGAAATACCCTGCCATGATTCTAACTCCACCATTTGGGGCAAGTCCGATTGAGCATGTCCCAAATTGTACATTTCCTCCCTCTCTTATTCCCACTCTTATATTTAACAGGGATCATTTTTCAGTTAAAATTTAAACACCTAAGAATAATTGTGTGTTAATCACAGAGTTCAACCAATAGTACTAGAACAAAACAAAGAGAAAATATTAAAATGGATAAAGTATTACATTGTACATCAACAGTCAGGACAAGAGCTGATCAAGTCACTGTTTCTCATAGTGTCCATTTCACTTCAACAGGTTTCCCCTTCGCTGCTCAGTTAGTTGTCGCCAATAACATGTCTACTTCTAAAGTGAGTAAATGCATTTAAGGAAACTGTTTTTCTGTATTAGCTCCCAAACTATCAGGGTAGTTGAGTCAACACAAAATGACTGGAAGTATTGTGATTAACACCATAAAATGTTAAAAAATTTCTATAGAATGAATATTAACTCAGATATGGAGAAATGCAAGGATTCTAAGAGCAAGTGTGATCTGCTATTCATGTGAAAAGGATGAATAGGATCTGGTAAGTGGGAATGGAGAAGGAGTGATATTACTGGCAGTAAGAGAGTTTTAGCTTAAACCCTGCAGGTTGGATAAGAGACATTCCTGAAAGTAAGGAATAATGTGACAGATAGAGTAAATGGATTATTTGTGTGTGTGTGTGTGTATCTGTATGTGTGTTTGGAGGGAGCTATTCAGAAACAAGAAAGAAAAATGCAAAAGTTAATTGGACTTTTGAGAAAGATAAAGACATTATTGAAGCAAACCAAGAATTATATCCACATCAGTCTAATCATGCTAGGCTTAGTGCTAGATGTTTTCTCTAACCAGAGTTCTTTCTTTTCTATCCAGTCACTACTGGATGCAAAACTAAGAATCAAATGGACATGGTTCTCAACCCACACGAACCTCCAGGGACCCAAGTGGATGATTTGGCTCACTGAAATTTAATACATTATATATTCATGACAATTCTCCAGAGAATTAGAGTTACGCTGGATTGAAGACTGCTTGTGAATAGTGAAGAAAAGGTAGGGGTCAAAAGAAATGAGAACATAACAATGATTTCAGTGTATAGAAGACCAGCTCTAATTGCTGAGGTTCTCATTTTCTTAGATGGTGTCAACATCAAGCTAGTTGCCCTAGTCAAGAGCATAGGAGTTATCCTTAATTTTCCAAGGTTCCTCTTCTCTAAGTCTAATTTACAAGAAAAGTCTTGTTCTTCTACATTTGAACTGTCTATTGCATTCACTTTTCTGATGCCCATTGCCACTACTCTAGTCTTAACAAACACCATCTCTCAGTTGGACTACTTGAATAACTAGCCCTATTTACTTGTTTTCCCATTACCATGTCATCATCTGTACCATAGAGAGATTTTAATATTAAATTAATATTCGTGTCTTTTTTTTGCTTAAAACATTTTATGATTTTCCATTTGCTCTGAGGATGAAAAATGAAAGTCCATAGCATGAGTTGACAAGCTTTCTTGATCTAGTCCTTGCCTAACTTTCCAACCTTGCCTCAAACTTCCCCTTCAAAAGATGTTTTACACTGCAGTAACACCAATTAATAAACAATTTTAAAGGCATGCCTTGTTCATGTCTGTTTCTTCACCCTTTTTGTCTCCACTGCTTGGCTTCCCTTCTTACCTTGTTTTGTCAGGAGAAACTTTTAGGATGGACCCAATACATCCATTCCTGCCTTTATGTATTCCATCTGTGAATGAAACCACTATCAGTCACAGAAATCAAACATTTGGCCTCGTGGTTAAGATGCAAGTTAGGACACTTACATCCCATATTAGTGTATCAGGGTTCAAGCCCTGGCTCCATTCTTGACTCCAGATTCCTGTTAATGAAGAGTCCAGGAATCAGTAGATAATAGTAATTTGGTTCTTGCCACCCATGTGTCTAAATATATATTTAAAATCAAAAGTCAGTGATTTTTCTAAAATGCTCTCTGTCATCTCCCCTTTCTGTAGTTTTCCAAATCCTGCAGGTTTTAACTGTTTAGAATCTATAATATCTATTACTTCTTTTCAATTCTACTTCCTCTGTCTCAGTTCAAACTTGCATCAAATGCCACACCACGGATTATAACAACATCCACTTAACTGGTCCCATGACCTTCCCACTCATTTCTAGCACTCCCATATCCTACAAACAGGGAACAGTAGGTTTCTTTACTTCAAAGCAGCCTGGCAGGATCAGCTACAGAGTAGCTGGGATCAAAGCAGCTGCACTTCAAAGGTCTTAAGCTTCATCTGCTGCAATTGCAACCATGGAACCAGACAGCAAACTTTCTCATGCCTCTCTTATGATGGATCCTGCCCTACCTTTGGAGGGTAGGTTGCAAATGTACTATCTATCTTTGTGATTTAATTATGTTCATCAGCTGTTGAAATTGACACAAAAGATACAAAGAAGTGAGTGGTAAGAGGGTGTGAGAATACTCAATAGATCAGCATAGAAATTCAGTCTGCTAACTTTACGGTGGCAGAACACAGCTATTACTGCTGCTTGATTTGTTTGCTGCCAGCTCTTCCACTAAAAATGTATGTGTTCTTGGAAAAGCAAGTCAACTTCTCTGATCCTATTTCCTTTTGTATAAAAGTGGCGTAGTCTAAAGCTAGCTCACAATGTTACTTTGAGCCTTAAATGAAGTAATATGAATGAGGCAATTAACTTGGCACATAATGTCCAATAAATACTTTGGCATCATTTGGAAATCCCTCACCACAACTCTTTCCAGGTTTAGTTCTTGTTTTGTTTTCTTTCTCTACTTCAACCTCTCTAGCAAATTAGACTCAACAGTGAGAGATGACCAGGCCATCAAGCGCAATATGCTTCTAATTTGTGCTTTGCTGAAACAGTGGTAATGTATCAATCTATCAGCTGGAAAACTAGTTTAATTAATTGGCTTCCCTGAGCAGTGCCTGCTGTAGCAGATGAAAATGTCTTAGGATACCAACATCCATGGGTAAGCAATCAAGCACTTTAACCAGGAACAGGGGAGATCACAGCTCATGCTGTAATGAAGGGATAGGCATGCTTTTTGCAGGCCCCTAGGATTCTCAGGAGCCCTCCACATAATCCTTTGAACCTCCCCACATGCATGCAGGCTGTTAACAAATCTCTAATTTCCTCAGAATTGTCCAGGGGATAAATCTGTGGTGCAATATTGTAAGAGTTTGTTGTAAAGATTTTATATTGGGTTTTCACCGTTCTATGTCCAAGGGCTATGAGCTTCCTCCCAGCCTGATTTGTAAAATGATTTCCATGATTAACGAGTGGGCATGACAAGATAGCCACAAGGAGGAAAGGCAACGAGAAGAGAGAGAAAGAGAGAACTACTGAAGTGGAAACTCCCAGGAGGAGTGGTGGAAATGAGTGGTAAATTGAAGTGAAAGGCTGTAGGGAATAGCAAATTGACTGTGAAACAAGAATGAAGAGCTAGATTTCAGAACAGAAAACACAAACACATCAGCAAGTTGTTCAATAGAACTACTCATCTCCTATTAGTGAGAGAAACATTAGAAGTTATGATGAAGTTCTCAGTTTTCTCGAATAATCAAAGAAGTGCTCTTCTCTTCAAGACCAGAGTGTGTGCAAGTTGAGACACAAAGTGAATCAGTTAGGCTACTTCATAGAAACAGAACCAACACTGAGTAAAGTGTGTGTGTGTGTGTGCGCGTGTGTGCGCGCGTGTGTGTGTATAGCCTACTATTATATATTATATGATTTGTATTAAGGAATTGGTTCATGTGATCGTAAGGGCTGGCAAGTGCAAATTCTATAGGGCAAGCCTGCAGGCTGAAAACTCATACAAGATTTAGTGTTTCAGGTCTTGAGTCTGAAATATATAGGGCAGATCAGCAGTCTGGGAACTCAGGCAGGATTTATGCTACAGTCTTGAGATAGAATTCCTTCTTTTAAAAACTTCAGTTTTTGTTCTTAAGAGCTGCAACTGATTGGGTGGAGTTCTTCCATGTTACTGAATGCAATCTCCTTTATTAAAGTCAACTGATTGTGAATGCTAATAATACCTGAAAATTACCTCTGTAGCAACAGCTATATAAGCATTTGACCAAAGAAAATGAGCACAACAAACTAACAAGCAGGTACATACATTTAAGACTCTCTCAAGGGAAAATATCAAGAGATACAAAAAAGTAACACAAGCATTATGGTGATGGACACATAGGTACAGAGAGGAATTAAAAACAGTATCAACAACCACGATATACCTTAAGACACATTAGATGCAAGGTTCTTAGTAAAAACAACAACCTTAAGATCATAAAAACATAAAGTATCCTCTTTTGCAGAGGAGTCAACTGAGACTCGGAGAGTGTGAGTGCTTTCCCAAATATCACACAGTTCATAAGTCATAGATATGGGTCTAGAACTGATATCTGTCTGATTATTGAACTTTTTACCTTAGTCATTGTGATGATTTCCACAGCAGCAAATTCAAAGTATTCATATTTTAGAGTTAAATGCAGGTCACAGGCTGTTGTTTTGCACTTAGTGCATTCTAGGCACTTTCACAAGAGCTTTCCATATACTGAATCCTTAGATGCTATCAATAATCCCATGACATAGGCACTGTTATTTTGCGTATCTTGCAAATGAGGAAGCAGCCTCATGCCTTGCCTTTACTGTAACAGGAAACTGCTTCATCTCTTGCCCAAGTGCATAAATCTGCCCCTGTTGCACAGCGCTTTTATTGTTAGCTTCAGTGTGGTGGAAAACCCTACCCTGGTCTGCTGTGTGTAGCCCTGATGACAAGCATATCTCTACCTCTCAAATAAGTACATAAAATCTTTAAAAAAAAAAAAAAGAATGAACATCAGCAGTCCTCAGTACTAGCCACTGTTCTACCATTAAATAACCCATCCTCAGTCCCCAGTTTTACAACTCTTAAATCATAAACATTGACCATATATTATTTTGCATTGCAAGCACTTTGTTCCTGAAGCACTGATAGTTAAGACCAGGGATAGGACAATAAGTATTGTAAATAAACAATATGAAAGGGTATGAGAGAAGCTTTGTTTCTAGGGATTTCACCAAAAATGTGCAAAACAAGATCTTGGAGGTATGAATTCTAATATATCTATTGGGATCAGATTTAGCTGTGTGTCACCAGAACTAGGCCACAATGACTTAAATATACAGTGATTTTCAATGTAACAGAGAATTTGGAAGTTCATAGTCCATAGCTGGTATAGTTTCTGCACCAATGGTTCTTCTAGTTTTTTTTTTTTTTTTCTGTGCTTTCTGCCAGTCTCTATCATGTGGCATTTTTCTTTCTGGTATTGAAATGATTGCAAAGATAACTAGATTTACACTACCTGTAGGTATTGTTTACATGTCCAAGAATGAAGAGGGTTGCATGCCTGCTGAGTCTTACCCGTTTGTCAGGATAACTCTAGCTTTATTGACAACATTTCCCAGTATATTTTTGTGTGATTATAGCACACTGGATAGAATTTTCACTTAAATAAGTATAACCTACACTCTGAGAAAGCTTAGGAAGTTAACTTTTATCTGGCCACATTTGTAGCCTTGGCAGGGTAGATAATTTTTGACTAAGGTAGTCTAAGAGATCATACATCAAGGTGAGGAGCAGTGTTTGTCATACCCAATTTCGATTTCAACTAGCCTTGCAATCTTGAGCACGATAGGTCACTTCTTTGAAAATGGACATGAGGAGCAGGCGCTGTGACGTAATGGGTAAAGCCACCACCTGCAGTGCCAGCATCTTATATGAGTGCTGGTTCGAGTCCCAGATGTTCCTCTTCTGATTCAGCTCTTTGTTATGGCCTGGGAAAGCAATAGAAGGTGGTCCTTGGGCCCCTGCACCTGCGTGGGAGACCTGGAAGAAGCTTTTGGCTCCTGGCTTTGGACAGGTGCAGCTCCAGCCATTGCAGCCATTTAGGGAGTGAACCAGTAGATGGAAGACCTCTCTTTCTGCCTCTGCCACTCAGTAACTCTGCCTTTCAAATAAATCTTTTAAAAAAAGGAAGAAAATGGATGTGAAACCAAATTGCTGGAGCACAAGTAAGGTATCGTGTTGTGAACCTAGACAGACTATTACTACCTCTCATAGGTAGTAATTATATGATATAGAACTCATAATTATATCATTTTACAGATAAGGAAACTGTGGCTCAGAGAGATTAGGAAAGTTGTTCAGGGTCACATAGCTTATCAATAGCGGAGCCAGGATTCAAACCAATTTTTGCATTATTTCAAAGCCTTCCCTTAAAAAATAATTCCTATACTGCATCAGTCTCAGGTCAAATCACACAGGATACTTGGAGGGCATGCTGTCATTTTTTCCAGTTCACCGTATCCTTTGCAAAGCAGAGCTGATCAGTTTAATAAATGACTTAATACAGTCCATACAAGCACATGCTGTTTTTAACAATGATGACATATCCAGAATCAATGAAATAAAGGAACAGGTCTAAAGTAGCCTAGTAATTGTCACAGATACAACATAGCTTCTTGTCCTTCTTGTCATTTTTCTTCTAACCCCACCGGGCCATCAGGCAGTTCTGTGCTCAGCACAGTCCCTCAGTGCTGCTTACTTGAGGAAACTGGCCTTGTGTAGCCTGTGCATTATGGCTTTTTAGCGTCTGTGGCATTCTTTCCTGAGTGATAACCCTCATGCGACTTGGTTCTCTTCCAATGGTGTACAGCCATGTTTTGTTCCTGTGATCAAAACTATGCAAATAACCAGATATTTGATTTTCCTTGTTTCTTACAGATACCCGTTGGGGTTAAATTAACTTATTCCTCATTGCCATTGTATTTTTTATTCCAATTTTTGGTGGAAGTCTCACTTTTCTCTAGTTACTAACTAGTTACTTTCAAAAGCATTATTTGTGCTTAGTTACTATACTTCATTATCAATTTTTCTCTCTATGATTTCTCTGTCCAACATATGCCAGTGAAGTGACTCATTGAAGCTCACTGAGCGTGTTAGTGGCAGAATGGGAATTAGAAAGCATTCCTCATGTTCTCAGTGCTTTTTCCACCATGTTACAAAGTATTCCTAATGTAAAATTTGAAAAACTCTGCTAGTCAACATATCGATTATTCACAAATGTCTTAATATGAATTATCTCTCCCATTACAATACCTTAAGAATTTTGAAACTCCCCTTTGTATCTTTTTTATGTATTTATTTACAATTTTTTAAATGAACAAATTTCATGTATTTCCTATACATCAATTTAGAAGCATATTGATATGTCCCACCCTACCCTTACTCTTTTTTTTAAGATTTATTTTATTTCTTTGAAAGACAGAGTTACAGAGAAAGGTAGAGACAGAGAGAGAGAGGTCTTCCATCTGCTGGTTCACTCCCCGAATGGTCACAACAGCCAGGGCTGAGCTGATCTGAAGCCAGGAGCCAGGGGCTTCTTCCGGGTCTCCCACCTGGATGCAGGGGCCCAAGCACTTGGGCCATCTTCTGGTGCTTTCCCAGGCATATTAACAGGGAGCTGGATTGGAACTGGAGCAGCCAGGTGTCGAACCAGTGCCCATATGGGATGCCGGTGCTGCAGGCCAGGGCTCTAACCCACTGCACCACGGTGCTGGTCCCCCTTCCCTTACTCTTGCCCAAGCTTCCACCCTTCTTCCTTCTTCATTTCTTGTTCTTCCTCTGAATTTTTACAATGATTCATTTTCAATTTATTTTATACTCATAGGATTAACCCTACACTAAGTAAAAAGTTCAACAAATAGCAAGAAGAAAAAAAAATCAACTTTTCCTCAACAGTAGAGACAAGGGCTGTAAAAATCATAGAATCTTAAAATGTCAATTTAACTCATATACATAGCATTTTTCTCCTTTGTATCTTGCCAACGCTTTTTAAAAAAATTAATGAGAAACCTCATATATGCTTAATATTGTTTCTGTCACTTCCAATTTATTTAAATCTTAAATGATCAACATAATTTTCTGGACGTGTTGATCAAGAAAAAATACTATTTGATTGTTATATTGTTTTTATTTATTGCGACTTAAGAGAAATTATCAGGTTGGAGAAGTGAAATGAGTGCCCTACACTAAGGCTTCTGCAAAGGCCCATTGAAGTGGAATGAACCATGAAATGGTTATGTGGGTTTAGATAAGAAGATGCTGACGGGGTGGACAATATGCTTCTGTGACTTGGTCTCATATCTCTAACTTAATGACTTATTTTCAGTGGCATAAGAGGTAATGAAAGAGCATACTGCCTTTAGCAATAGATCAAAAAGACTAAGTTGTTCACATAAGATTTCCATTTGGCGTGAAGATGGCTGCAAGGTTGACAATTTTTAGTTTAATCACATTTTTCTCAAAGTATTTTCATGTATATTTAATATATAGTGAGTATTTTTCAGTGCCAAGACTCACTTGTGTTATTATTACACTCTAATTTACCTCTTGGGAGGATATTTTCTGCAATTTATGACTGAATTGAAAATGAAAATAAAATATTTCTTTGTGATGACAAGTGGAATTCTGTCAAATGCAAGTCCAGGAGAAAAACGGCACTGCACCACAAACATAAACTTTTAGAGCAGGACAATTTCCAACAATATGATTTATGTTCATAACACTCCAGAATTCTGTCTTTTCAACAAAACATCACAATAATTTGAAGATGGCAGACCTGGAATGCACATTATTCTCTAAACATGGCATTGCCCACTTGCATGCCATTGTAAATAAAGGAGCCACCGCACTGCCTGACATGTGGGGTGCCAGAGGGCAAGTTACCTCAAAATTAACTTCTGTCTAATATGATTAGCAGTCAGCAGCTGCAGGTGACTCAGCGCCTCTGACACTCCAGGAAGACCTAATTGCTTCTTTTTTAGAATAATATGTGAAGACGTCAAGCATGAAGTTATTTTTTGACTATTCTTAGTATTTCTGAACAGCTCATTTCTCTTAAAGGAAAATAGCAAAGGCAATATCATTATATTGTACTGGCTCTGTTGGTGTAGGTATCTCCTGAAATATTATGTGGAAAAAAAAAGTGATTTGAATTGTCTACACAGTATGATCTCAAATAGCAAGACACACATGCACAGTCAAAGCACTAAGGGTAATAAATGAAAATGCTAGTCAGGGCTTATCTTTGGGCAGTGAAACTGTCAGAAATTGTCATTTTATTCTTTGCATTTTTCTGGGTTTTCAATTTTCTTTTTAGTTTTTGCATGTACTAATAAGCAGAAATAAAAGTCTTATTTTTCAAACAGTCATTTGGAAGCATTTCTCCACAATGTTACCTTTCATTTCCAGTGGTTGAATGCTGAAGTCCTCTATTCTTTAGCTTAACTTAGCTTTATTTCCCTGGTTGCAAATGCCACAATGCAGTCCTCTGATAAAATCTTTTTGCATTTTATGGTTCTGATGCCATTTCATTTAATGGTGAATTTCTGATGTGATTAAATATTTTCTTTTTATTCCCATTTTTAATTAGTTTCTAACAGATTCAATGTGATTTGTAGATACAATTCACCATCTCATCCTCTTTTCTCCTATTTTTTTTAATTTTTTTTTTTTTTTTTTAGTTTTTGAGAAGCATACTTTAAAATTACATAACAGTGAAAATGCAACCCTCATAGAGTGTTCCTTTAGGATCTCACATCCACGGCTAGGAAAATGTGAGGCTCACTTAGGAGTCATAATTTAGTACTACCACTTTTTTCTGTATTTGTTGATAATGAGTCACTGGACCAAGGCCATATAGAGGATAGAATGTGTCCTCATTATCTCAGGAAAGAAGATAAATAATGATAATTTTTATTCCTCATGCCTTTTTTGAGTGGCCCTTTCCTCATAACATTCTGACCATAAAGCAGTGTGTTATAACTTTCACTTATGCATGCAGAGAAGCAATGTATGGACATATATAATACGTTTATTTGGTAATTTGGTTGTCATTTGAATTACAACAGTGGTACCTACCTCTTTTAGTTTCCCATTGCTTTTTTTTTTTCTTTTTATTTTTTGACAGGCAGAGTGGACAGTGAGAGAGAGAGACAGAGAGAGAGGGTGCCGTTGGTTCACCCTCCGATGGCTGCTGCGGCTGGCGTGCTGAGGCTGGCGCACTGCACTGATCCGAAGCCAGAAGCCAGGTGCTTCTCCTGGTCTCCCATGCGGGTGCAGGGCCCAAGCACTTGGGCCATCCTCCACTGCACTCCCGGGCCATACCAGAGAGCTGGCCTGGAAGAGGGGCTACCGGGACAGAATCCGGTGCCCTGACCGGGACTAGAACCCGGTGTGCCCCGGTGCCACAGGTGGAGGATTAGCCTATTGAGCCACAGCGCCGGCCTCCCATTACTTCTTTAACAAATTACCACGAAGTTGTTTAAAAAAACACAAATTTATGATTTAAATGTTCTGGAAGTTTGAGGTCTGAAAGTGGGTCTCACTGAGCTAAAATCAAGCTGTTAGAAAGAGTCCCTTTTTGGAGACTTTATGGCAAATTTTTTTCTTGTTTCTGCCAGCTTCTACAGGCAGCCTGCATTTCTTGAATCATGGCCTGCTTCCTCCATTTTTTTCATCATCATGTCTCCCTTTGACCACAACTGTAAAGAATTCTCCAGTTGTAAGGACTCATGTGGTTAGATTTGATCCATCTGGATAATCTGGGGTAATTCCTCTCTCTTAAGGTCCTTAGCCTAAATTGAATCTGCAAATATCTTTTTCAATGTAAGTTAACCCACTCACAGTCCTAGGATTAGGATGTAGACATCACTGTGAGGGCCTGTTCTCCCTACCATACTACTCAAAAATGCTCAGTTATAGCAGGGAGGAAATATATTTTTATTCATTTTTTTAAAAAAGTATGTATCTCATAAATACAACATTAATGGACTTATTAATTTTTCCCACCATACAGGCCCTGCACCCCTTCTCCCTCCCCACCCCTGCTTCCTGCTCCCTCTCTTGTTTTATCTGAGAAGGAAAAAGAAAAAGAAAGAAATAAAGAAAAATAGAATGAATGGAGTAAAGAAACTAAGAGAACTATTCCTCAACAGTCAACACAAGGGCTCTTCTATGGTGTTGCTTCTCAAAAGTGACTTCGCTTTTTCCCCCTTCCTCTTTTCACTTTCTCTCCCTTCTTTCCTTTTAGAAACTTAATTGTCTTTAAAGAAGAACCCATGGATATACCTTTTGTGAGCTCTTAGACATAACTATAGCTTATGAGACATAATAATATCCTCCATTTAATACATTTAAAGGAAGTGCTTCTTGAGGACAAGTTTTCCCATTAAGTTCCAGGTACAACTCTTTGGGGACAGAGATCCTACCTGGGAAGTTAGTGCACAGTGACTCTTGTTTATTTAACAAATAGCACTCTTATATATGACATCAATGATCACCAAGGCTCTTGACATAATCTGCCTCGGCTATGGAAGCCTTTTGGATCCAGTAGCTCGACAAGGCCAAAAGCAAAGTGGAGGAAAACATATTAACAATCACAGAACAATGTGCTATATGCCACAATAATGACATGTGCAAAAAAAAAAAAAAGCAACAATTTGCCTTGCAGTAGGAGGTTGTCTGTAGTCTAGATAGGTTTTTTCAAAGAAGTTTGTTTTGCAGCTGAATTTTGAATGGTAATTAAAGACAAGGAACATTTAAAGGAGTAAAACACATAGATATTTATTTAGTTTTTAAAATTTTATTTAAGGCAAACAAAATTCATATATTTAATATATAGAGATTTAGGAAGATAGTGATACTTCCCATCCCGCCTGTCCATGCTCCCAGACTTCTTCCTTCCTCTTATTCCTTTTCTTAATTTTTTTTAAACTTTTATTTAATGCATATAATTTTCCAAAGTACGACTTATGGATTACAATGGCTTCCCCCCCATACCGTCCCTCCCACCCACAACCCTCCCCTTTCCCACTCCCTCTCCCCTTCCATTCACATCAAGATTCATTTTCGACTATCTTATTATACAGAAGATCAGCTTAGTATACATTAAGTATGGATTTCAACAGTTTGCTCTCACACAGAAACATTAAGTGAAAAATAATAGATGATTTTTTTAAAATGATGATGAAATCAGATCAGACCTATTGTCATGTTTAATCCCAGTGAGAGTCAAGTTGGGAATTGATAATTTCTTTCTTTTTTTTTTTTTTTTTTACAGAGGATCAGTTTAGTATGCATTAAGTAAGGATTTCAACAGTTTGCACCCCCATAGAAACACAAGGTGAAATATATTGTTTGAGTACTCATTATAGCATTAAATCTCAATGTACAGCACATTAAGGATAGAGATCCTACATGAGGAGTAAGTGCACAGTGACTCCTGTTGTTGACTTTACCAATTGACACTCCTGTCTATGGCATCAGTAATCTCCCTATGCTCCAGTCATGAGTTTCCAAGGCTATGGAAGCCCTCTGAGTTCTCCGACTCTTATCTTGTTTAGACAAGGTCATAGTCAAAGTGGAGGTTCTCTCCTCCCTTCAGAGAAAGGTACCTCCTTCTTTGATGACCTGTTCTTTCCACTGGGATCTCACTCGCAGAGATCTTTTGCCAGAGTGTCTTGGCTTTCCATGCCTGAAATACTCTCATGAGCTTTTCAGCCAGCTCCGAATGCCTTTAGGGCTGATTCTGAGGCCAGAGTGCTATTTAGGACATCTGCCATTCTATGAGTCTGCTGAGTATCTCACTTCCCATGTTGGATCACTCTCCCCTTTATTTACTCCATCAGTTAGCGTTAGCAGGTACTAGACTTGTCTATGTGCTCCCTTTGACTCCCAGTCCCTCCACCATGACCAACTGTGAACTGAAACTGATCACCTGGAACAGTGAGATGGCATTGGTACATGCCACCTCGATGGGATTGAATTGGAATCCCCTGGTATGCTTCCAACTCCACCACTTGGGGCAAGTCAGCCTGAGCATGAGTGATCTACTTTCAATTTACATTACACCCAAAAGATTAACTCTACACTAAATAAATAGTTTAACAAATAGTAAGAAGAAATACTGTTCCTCAACATTAGAAACAAGGGCTGTAACAATCATAACAATCATAGAATTTTGTTTCTATACATCACAATTTTGGTGTTCTATTAGTTACCACAGATTAGGGAAAATGAATGGTATTTGTCTTTTTGGGACTGTCTTACTTCACTAAGTATAATGGTTTTCAGTTGCATCCATTTTGCTGTAAGACAGAATTTCATTCTTTTTTATGGCTGAGTAGTATTCTATGCTATATTTATATACCATAATTTCTTCATCCAGTCATCAGCTGATGAACATCTGCATTGATTCCACATCTTAACTATTGTGAATTGAGCTGCAATAAACATGGGGGTACAGATAACTCTTTCCTTTGCTGATTTCATTTCCCTTGAGTAAATTCCTAAGAGTGGGGTGGCTGGATCATATGGTATATCTATTTTCAGATTCCAGAGGTATCTCCATACCATCTCTACAATGGCTGTACTAGTTTACATTTCCACCAACAATGCATTAGGGTCCCTTCTCCATATCCTTGCCAGCATTTATTGTTTGTTGATTTCTATATCATAACCATTCTAACTGGGGTGAGGGTGAAACCTCATTGTGATTTTGATTTGCATTTTCCTGATGACTAGTGATCCTGAACATTTTTTATGTGTCTGTTGACCATTTGAATTTCTTTTCTTGACAAATACCTGTTCAAGTCCTTTGCCCATTTCTAGACTGGATTGTTTGTTTTGTTGTTGTTGAGTTTTCGAGCTTTTTATAGATTCCAGATATTATTTTTTTAATTTATTTTATTTTATTTTTTTGACAGGCAGAGTGGACAGTGAGAGAGAGAGAGACAGAGAGAAAGGTCTTCCTTTGCCGTTGGTTCACCCTCCAATGGCCGCCACGGCCAGCGCGCTGCAGCCGGCGCACCGCGCTGATCCGATGGCAAGAGCCAGGTACTTCTCCTGGTCTCCCATGGGGTGCAGGGCCTAAGTACTTGGGCCATCCTCCACTGCACTCCCTGGCCACATATTAATTTATTAACAGTTGCATAGTGTGCAAATATTTTCTCCCATTCTGTTTGTTGCCTCTTCACTTGGCTGAGTGTTTTCTTTGCAGTGCAGAAGCTTCTCAGCTTCATGTAATCCTATTTGTCTATTTTTGCATGGATTGACTATGCTTCTATGGTCTTTTCTAAGAAGTCTTTGCCTATGGCAATGTATTGCATACTTTCCCCAATGTTCTCCTCTAGTAATTTGATGGTATCAGGTCATAGATTTAGAGCCTTGATTCATTTTGAGTTGATTTTTGAATAAGGCCTAAGGTAGGGGGTCTTGTTTCATTCTTCTGCATGCAGGGATCCATTTTCAAGTCACTATTTGTTGATCAGAGTCTTCATTCTCCTGGAATTGATTTTATCTCCTTTGTCAAAGATTAGTTGATTGTAGATGTGTGGATATTTTTCTGGGGTTTCTATTCTGTTCCATTGACTTACCTATTTCTGTGCAAGTACCAGGCACCATGCTCTTTTGATTATAACTTCTTTGTAGTATGTCTTGAAATCTGACTTATGGTGCCTTTAATTTCGTTGTATAAGATTACGTCATCTATTTGAGATCTCTTGTGCTTACATATGAATTTTAGCATCATTTTTCTAGATCTGAGGAGAATGTTGATGGTATTTTGATTTGGATTGTGCTGAATCTGTAAATTGATTTTGGTAGTATGCACATTTTGATGATATTAATTCTTCTTTTTAAAGATTTCTTTATTTGTTTGAAAATCAGAGTTACACAGAGAGGAGAAGAAGAAGAAGAAGAAGAAGAGAGAGAGAGAGAGAGAGAGAGAGAGAGAGGTCTTCCATCCGATGGTTTACTCCCCAATTGGCTGCAATGGCCGAAGCTGTACTAATTCAAAGCCAGGAGCCAGGAGCTTCTTCTGGGTCTCCCACGTGGGTGCAGGGGCCCAAGGACTTGGGCCATTTTCTACTGCTTTCCCAGGCCATAGCAGAGAGCTGGATCAAAAGTGGAGCAGCCGGGTCTTGAACCGGCACCCATATGGGATGCCAGAGCTTCAGGCCAGGGCATTAACCCTCTGTGCCACAGCAATGGCCCCGATATTAATTTTTTCAATCCATGAACATGGAGGACTTTTCCATTTTTGTATGTCTTCTTCTATTTTTTCATTAATGTTTTATAATTTTCAGCATAGGGATCTTTCACCTCCTTGGTTAAATGTATTCCAATGTATATAATTATTTTGTATCTTTTGTGGAAGGGATTGATCTTAGAAGTTCTTTCTCAGACATGGCATTGTCTGTGTACACAAAGACTATTGATTTTTGTGTGTTAATTTTATATCCTGCTACTTTACTAAAGTCTCTTATGATTTCCAATAGTCTCTCGGTGGAGTCTTGTTTCCCTGTATATAGAATTATGTCATCTTCAAACAGAGATAGTTTGACTTCCTCCTTTCCAATTTGTATCCCGTTGGTTTCTGTTTCTTGACTACTAGCTCTGTCTAAAACTTCCAGGACTGGGGCCAGCACTGTGGCACAGTGGGATAAAGCCCTGGCCTGAAGTCCCAGCATCCCATATGGGCGCCAGTTCTAGTCCTGGCTGTTCTTCTTATGATCCAGTCCTCTGCTACGGCCTGGGGAAGCAATAGAGGATGGCTCAAGTCCTTGGGCCCCAGCACCCATCTGGGAGACCCAAAAGAAGCTCCTAGTTCCTGGCTTCGGAGCAGCACAGCTCTGGCCATTGTAGCCATCTGGGGAGTGAACCAGCAGATGGAAGACCTCTCTCTCTGTCTCTACCTCTCTCTGTAACTCTGTCTTTCAAATAAAAAAAATAAATCTTTAAAAACAAAAACAACCAGAAAAACCTTCCAGGACTATATTGAACAGCAATGATGAAGGTGGTCATCCTTGTTTGGTTCTGGATCTAACAGGAAACAAACACTTAGATTTAAAGCCCAGCTTTGGAGCAGATATTTAGCCTGGTGGTTAAGTGCCTTCATACAAAATCACAACGACTGAGTTTGAGTTTCTGTTCTGGCTCATGACTCCAGATTCCTAATGCAGACCCTGGACGGTAGTGGTGAAGGCCCAGGTATCTGCATTCCTGATGCCTTTGTGGGAGCCCTACATGAGTTCTTATCTCCCTGTTTCTGTCCTGACCCAGTCCCATCAATTGTAGGACTTGGAGAGTTAACCAGTGGATGGAGACTCTCTTGCTTTGTCTCTCTGCCTTTCAAATAAATAAATATTATTTTAAAAATATTCCAGCTCCATTACACATCGCATATGTCATCTTGAGTAAGTTTTCTTAAGTATTCTGAGTCCAGTATCCTCAGTTATGTTTGTAGATTGAATAATTCTTCTTTCATAAGTTTGTTGTATGTGTTAATTAGATGAAGATAGTGTAAGTTGTGGCACCCAGTAAATGAAAAAGTCTTCATTCATTTATGTAGCTCCTAATGTGCTATGGTTTCCAGATATTACAAGTAAAAGTATAAAACAGCCAGTTAAATTTGAATTTCAGAAGCGGGTGCTGTGGTGCAGTGGGTTAAGCTATAGCTTAACAGTGTTGGCATCCCTTATGGGAACCGGTTTGTGTCCTGACTGTTCCACTTCCAATCCAAATCTCTGTTATTGTGCCTGGATATTCAGTGGAGGATGGCCCAAGGGCTTGGGCCGCTGTACTCATGTTTGAGACCTGGATGAAGCTCCTGGCTCCTGGCTTTGGCCTGGCCCAGTCCTGGTGGTTGTGGCCATTTGGGATGTGAACCAGCAGATGGAAGATCTTTCTCTCTTTCTCTGTATGTCCCTCTCTGTAACTCTGACTTTCAAACAAAAAAAGTAAATCTTTTAAAAAATTCAATTTCAGAGGAACTTGAACAATACTTTGGTACAAGTATGTTATGCTCCATGAGATATTTGAGACATACTTAGAAAATTGCTTAGGAGTAGGCACTGTGGTGTAGCCAGTTAAGCCAAAGCTTGGCACAGCTGTAGCCCATATTGGAATGCCAGTTTGAGGCCCAGCTACTCTGCTTTTGTTACATATTTCTGCAAATACACCTAGGAATGTGGAGGAAGATGGGTCAAGTACTAGGGTCCCTGCCACCCATGTGGGAGATACAAACGGAGTTCTTGGTCCAGCTCAGCCCAGGCTATTGTGGACAATTGGGATGTAAGCCAGTGAATGGAAGAACTCTCTCAGATTCTCTCTCTCCTTTAGTAACTCTGACTTTCATATAAATAAATAAAATGTTTTTAAAGAAAATCACTGAAATAATAATTTATATGTAATTAAAATTTAGTTAATTATAATTGAAAGATAAATAATTTTATATTTATGTCACAATGTGATATTTTGTTATGTGTATTCATGATAGATTTAGTCAAGCCAATTAACATGAATTCAACTGAACATCCCACATTTTATCTAACACTCCTTTTTAAAATAGTTTTTATTGACAAGGTTACATGTTTATTGTGTATAGAAAGAAAACACCACATGGTCTCACTTACACATGAAATTTAAAAAGATGATTTCATAGAAGTAAAAAGTAAAATTGTGGTTACCACGGGCTGGAGTGTGGGGAGAGGGCAAGATGTTTGTCAAAAGGTCTAAAGTTGCAGTTAGACAGAAGGAATAATTTTAAGAAATTTATTGTACACCATGGTGACTGTAGTTAATAACAATATATGGTTTTCTGGCAATCTCCTAAATGGAGGTAGAACATTTTTGTGCTGCTGAGGAGGTAGCTGCCAATTTTGCTTGAATTTTTTTTGAATAAAAATCTAGGAAAGTCTCTTTGTTATGCACAAGAAAAGCCACTTAAACTGATGCACTGTGAGCATGTCTAAGGAGTACTGGCTTTGTAGTCAAAAGGTCATAAATGTATCCACAGCCCAGGAAGTGCCAATAGAGGAGTCTTCCACTTCTCTGAGTTGAAGTTGGTGTGGTGGAATCAGGCATCCCCGGGTTTCAAACACAGCTAATTTCTATGGAAACTGAGCAATCTTGAATGAACTGCTTAATCTTTGGGCCTTCATTTCTTTGTCTATAGAATTGAGATCATCATATAATGCACTTTTCAGCGCTATTTTAGGGATTAAATGAAGTCATTCAGGTAAAGAGCCTTAGCACAGTGTCTGTGAATCATAGTGTATTAAAATATCAATATACTCAAAATACTGGAGAGCTTTGTACTCTTACAGTAGAACCTGGACTGTAATTTACTTTCACTTTATAAACAATAATGTCTCTAATATCTCTTTAGCATAAGAAAACATCATTATTCTTCAGTTACATGAATACTCGAATACTCGTTGGGTCTGGCATTTGGACAGGTCTTGAGGGGATAATACGGATGCATAGTCCTTATAGTTGCAGAGCTCAATTTATATGGAGTTTCAGATAGAAGAATGATTCTACTAAATATTTAAACTTGGCACCATTTTCACCCTGTTCTCTCTTCTTCCCTGTATTCCAAGGACTAAAGAACTGGAAACTTCATTACTCACACTCCCTTACTGGAAAATTTCAAAATACAGCTTATGCTCTTCCAGTTCAAACCACTACCCTCTCTCCTGCCCATGTTTTCACCCTTTATCCTCCTTCCTCTCTTATTTTGTCTCTTAATTTTTATGATAATCTACTTTCAGTTTACTTTATGCTGATGAGATTAACCTAACACTTAGAAAAGTGTTCAATAAATAGCAAGAAGAAAAAAAAAAATGGTCCTCAACAGTAGAAAAAGGGCTGTAAACTATGAGAATGGGTCAGCAGTGTGTTTGAAGATAGAAGAAAGAGAATGGGTAAAAATTCAAGAAATGAGGAAGGAATAGAGTGTAAAGTATTAGCCAGCAGGGGCTGGCTCTGTGGTGTAATGGTTTAAACCACGACCTGCAGTATTGGCATCCCATATAGGCACCTGTTCAAGTCCTGGCTGCTCCACATCTGATCCAGATCCCTGCTAATGCACCTGAGAAAGCAGTGGAGGATGGCCCAAGTTCTTGGGCCCTTGCACCCACATGGGAGACCAGGATGGAATTCCAGACTCCTGGCTTCAGTCCTGGTTGTTATGGTCATTTTGGGAGTGAAACAGCAGGTGGACGATCTCTCTCTCTCTCTCTCTCTGTCTCTCTTACTCTCTCTCTGTAACTCTGCCTTTTAAATACATAAATAAAATCTTTTTTAAAAGAGTAGTAGCTGCAGACTGGAGAACTTCCTCTTCCATTTTACACAGTATACAATAAACAAAGGATTAATACAAATAAAGATATCTCTTGGTGGGGTGACAGATATTCGGGGAAATTGCCATTGAATAGCTTCTATTATTTACTGAGAAGTAGTGAGCCACTGAATCTGTTAAAAGTAAGGAAAGAGGTGATGGAGTTTTGAGAAAACGAGGGGCTATTTGAATTCGCTTAATTTCAGTATCTTTATAAAAGACATAAATTCCTGACCAGCGTATCTAAAGAAGTGGTAGGAATTGTCCAAACTCCAATATCTATAGCAGTAAATAAATCAGAAGCCAAATCCCAGCTGTACCCCTTATTTACATGTGACTACTAACATGATGGTCAATTTCTATGAACTTCAGTTCCCTTACCTGTAAAATAAATAATAATATCTATCTCACAGAGCTGTCACAAAGACTAAATTTTATTACTGAATAATGTAACACATATCTATACTTGTGTTTCCCTTGCCCACAATATCTCATTTTCTCTTTATTATAATTCTTTTTTTTCTTCCATTGGAAAAATGTTTCATGAATTTGAGGTAGGATTGAGCCCATCCACCTATAGAAATGTGCTCTATGGTTGGCCAATAAGAATATATACTTTTCTGACCCCCAGTCATTAGTTCAATTTCTATACCTATATTGTCCTGTATTTACAATCCCAGTAGAGCCCAATGTATTTTTTTGGGTTCAGATTCCTATGTATAAAGAGCTATACCTTAAGATTCTAGTGACACTATTTGCCATCACATTTGAAAACAAAAGTCTATCTTCTCTTATATTGAAAGTAATAAAGTGGTAAACTTACCTGCAAAATGGAGAAAACCACAGAACTGTTTCTTTCATTTGATGGTGTTGTTTGAGCCATATCTAAGGAAAGATCAATTTCTAGACTTTTCAATTCCATGAGCTAGTAAATTATTAGGGTAATTGGGGTTAGTTTTCTGTCACAAAGGAAAGAACCTCAGATTCACATCAATATAAAGTATGTAGAACTTGTGTCTGGCACAAGGATTTGATGCACTTTAGCTATTTCTATAGTGTAATGATAATAGTAGTATCAAAACTGCATAATATTTTATTGTGTTTTGGAGATTGTTTGCTTTTGCTTACTGATGCACAGAAAGCAGGCAGGCAAAGCTTCTGGAAGCTCCTTGGGATACTGGGATATGCAAAAGAGGCAAAGAGAAAGGATTGAAAATGCTTCCCTTCTGTTCTGGCTAGATTTCAATGACACTGGAAGAAGTGCATCTCGCTGATGTAAAAGATACAAAGTATACTATTCACCAAAAAAGAACCCCCTTTTAGGCTATAATGAACTACTAATGAACCACCATGATGGACATACATAGTAAAGACAGACTATATTTGATATGATCAGACAGATGTCAAGGTTAAAAATGACATTATATGAGTAAATATAAAAGTCAATCAATGTTGGTAACGATTGATTGGCACAACATAAATTATCCAATTATCCCAGATAGTGACTAAATTCAGTGGTAAAATGGGGCAGCAGGAATGCTAAGGACTTTGAATAGGAAGTAAACAAATACATTTGAAAGGTTGTGTCACAGAGAAATGGTTGATGGAACAGTGGGTCTGTGTGTGCTCCCTATCAACATTGGTCTTGGATGTATCCAGGAGCAAGCTGAGTCAGATAATAAAAAGTCTAATAGTTACCTGGAGCTATCTGAAAAAGTAATAGAGATTAACCTTTTAGTTTTCTTTCACTGTAGGGTGGTCATTACAGTAAATTTTATGTAGTTTGTCCATTCTTAATTCAACTAAAGAGATCACAAAGAATTAGAATATTGTTTCACTGTTACAATGATTAAACCCAATCAAGATGACTACAGATTGGGTAACTACTGACATTTCTTTATGTTTGCTATGTATTTTCCCTGTGAAAATTTCTTTCTTTGAGTTCTTGGCTCTTTATTGGTACAGTTTTTGTAGTGAGTAATCTTGAAGAAACTTATTTTGTCTTTGTTCATCAATTTGTTAGATTGCCCTAGATCCCTGTTTTGAGCTAAAATCAATAGATGTTGACCTGAAAAGTTTCTAGGAATACCTAGGGAAAATTGCAAACATATCACAGTATAACTAAGGATAGAAAACCAGGAGCTCAGTCCTAAGGAGATTCACTTCCTTTTATCTCCTTAGTAATTAATAGAGAACTCTTGAGCATGGGAATACTGAAAAACACTGGTGCATCAATCAGAATCCCTTTTTCTCAGCTTCACATTTGTGATGCTGACCACTTCAGAATATTATCATTGACAGTGTCAAAAATCATCTGTCCAGTCTCTAAGTGGAAGTGGAGTTGTGGTACACCTGAGAACAGAGATTTTTTTTAGACCAGCTATCTTTATTCCAGGAATGCTTTGCTTAGTGAAAAGGGAAGACAGCACAAAGTATAAAGTCTTGACATCTGTCTGATCATATCAAATGTATAATGAATACATCTTCCTTTCCATTTGCACATTCTGATTAACAAAAGTTAATTGCTGATCTTGTCGACAGACAAGCAATGCTAGCTAAAGAATTGCAGGTGCTGAATGGAGTGAAGTCACTGAAATCATAAAATTTGACCAGGAATTATGACCACTTGCCATAAAAATTCAAATCTTAGATCAAAGGCACGACCACCCAACTGATTTCAAGCTGGCCTTCCAAATTTGCTTGACAATCAGCTGAACCCACTGTCTTTGTTAGCTTCCCTCAATTCCCATTATCCCTAAAAACATCCTTCTTACTAGCAAGCTGGGAACAACGCTTTTGAGACTGATTATGTCTGCTTTTTCACCAAGATTGCTATGTTCTTGAAAGAATCTGTTTCCTTTCATCAGCTTTTGTCTCTGGTGAATTGGCCATCCAGAGTCAAGTGGCCCAGGCCTAGTTTTCCAGCACCACACTACCCTCTTCCCAACTTGGTGTTAGCTCATTATTATCTAGTGGTATGTTCCAAGTGCTTTGATAATCAAGTAATTAATATTTATTGAATGTGGATTATGCACCCTTGTGCTAAGCAATATTTTCATGAGATTATTTCATTTAGCCATTATAAAGCTGCGGAGATGATTGCTAGAATAATTTCAAGGACCTTTTCCCATAAAAAGAGATGCATGAAGATTAACTAATTGCTTGTCGCACGATTCACATTTGTAGACCAAGGATTATCTAAAATAAGAGTTTTTTTTTTATTTTTTTAATTTTTTTTTTATTTTTGACAGGCAGAGTGGACAGTGAGAGAGAGAGACAGAGAGAGAAAGGTCTTCCTTTGCCATTGGTTCACCCTCCAATGGCCGCCGCTGCAGCCGGCGCACCGCGCTGATCCGATGGCAGGAGCCAGGATCCAGGTGCTTTTCCTGGTCTCCCATGGGGTGCAGGGCCCAAGCACCTGGGCCATCCTCCACTGCACTCCCTGGCCATAGCAGAGAGCTGGCCTGGAAGAGGGGCAACCGGGACAGAATCCGGCGCCCCAACCGGGACTAGAACCCGGTGTGCCGTCGCCGCAAGGTGGAGGATTAGCCTATTGAGCCATGGCGCCGGCCAAGAGTTTTTATTTTAAATGCACCACAGTCCCTATTTAGAAATTTCTGATATGATAACTAATATGTGTATTGGAGAGCACTCTAGAATGCATGAAGAGCAGTTTGTAGTCAATATACCTGACCTGATACTGAAAGGAACGGCCGAAAGCCAAGAGCTGCCATAAGAATGGCCTTAATAAAACAGTCCTGGGAAATGGGGAGTAAACTAAGTTCACAGAGAAGGCAGATAGCTACTACCCAGAGATAAGGGCTACTACCCAGAGATAAGGGCGACAGAACATCCTGGTACGCACCTAAGCCCCCTCTCCTGTGCTTGTTCAAGCTTAACAAAGAAACCGCGAGGCACGTAGGGCACGTAGCCACCCCTTTCTGCTCTTCAAGGACCCCCTCCCCATATCCAAGCTAAGACACGTAGGGCACGTAGCCCCCTGTTTCTCCTCCTCCTCGACGACCTCCTCCCCTTGTAGTTGCCCAATAAACTTACGCCACCCTATAGTATGTTAATTTTGTGGTTTTGCCCTTTAAAAACTGTGTAAAATGATTGTTCGAGGCTCCTCTCTGTCCCCGCTGCTTGCGGCAGCAAGAAGAGGGCCCATTTGAGCAAATGAAATAAAACTGCCTCCTGCCTTTTGCATCGTCTGGTCTGGAGTCTGTGTTTCTGGGGTCGTCACAAAAGGACACCGCTTTTGGGGTCCTACAATACTATTGAGTCACTTGTTTCCAGACCTCTTATCTGCTCCACACCAAGAAATTGTGCATAGTTGATCACCACAAAAAGTACCCCAGTTTCACCACCATTGTCTTGTCATTGTAACTTCATATTTGGACTTTTGTGATTATCTTACAATAAATATAATCTAATTTTCCAACTCTTTTCTCATTCAAATTCATCAAATTACTAATTTCAAATTACTCTTTCTGAAATAATATTTTACATAACCTGACAAGAAAGGTAAACCTCCTAAGCAACATGTAAATATCTTGGACTGGATTCATCTCCAGAAAAAAAACATTTCAGATTATATTATTTTTTAAAATAAGTTTATTTCTGTCTTACACATATTAAATCCAGAGTTAAGGTAGTCCAGGAACAATATAGTAGCTGAACAAAATTCGTTGGGGCCCAGAGGCTTGACAACTTAACATTTTGCCATCTGAAGTGTAATAGCTAATTCAATATCAATGTGATTGGGCCATGATTAAAGATCATTTCTTGGTGTGTCTGCTAGGTATTTATGGTTAAGAGATACGTTTGAACTGGTAGGCTCAGTAAAATAGATTCCCTCTGCTTTGTGGGTAAGCATCATTCAGTGTGCTGATGACCTGACTAGACAAAAAAACAGAAGAAAGGAAGATTTGTCTCATTCCTGATAGCTCAATACAGATGGGACATCAGTCTTATCTTGCCCTTAGATTGGGATCTATGCCATCATTTTCCTTGGGTCTCAAGACTTTGGGCTTAGACTAGAATTACCACACCAACTTTCTTCTTTCTCCAGCTCACAGATGCCACACTGTAGAACTTCTATCTGTAGTTTTGTGAGCTAGTTGACATTGCTTCTGTTTCTCTGGAGAATTCTGACTAACACTTTTAATAATATGGTATAGCCAAGGTGGCTACCAGAGTTACAGCCATCATAATTTAAGCACAGCACTACAAATGGAGAGAAGAAAGTCATTTTTTCTAGTTTGTAAAGGCTTTTTAAAAGTGCTCCACAGCATGCATTCTTTCATCACATTCACACAAATCTCAGCACAAAAAAATTAGTCACACCAGGGTGGAAGATTGGCTTGAATATGTACTTTTTTCCCGTAAGGTGAATTGCCCTGATAAAAGGCAAGTTTCTTGTTATTCAGGAAGATGTTATACATGGGTAATGGAATGCAACCAGAACTCTCTACTTACATTCTATGGGAGTCTTCATAACTGGTCCTTGTCTATGGCTCTCAGATCAAGTCAAATCTTAGAATGAGGGAAAAATAGGTTCTAAAATATTTAATGAATTCTTGGGATTGATGATATATTAAAAAGAATGATTTTAAACTAGGATGTTAAAAGGGGAGATACTCAAACTGCTGAAAACAAATTTATGGCTCTGCATTCATAATTATTATGGTAAAGAAAAACGGGAGGTAACCATCAGGAATGTAGAGTGGAACATCCAATCACCTAAAGGTTGCCCTCTACTTGAGGTCAAATTGTAAGAGAACAAAAGGTACACAGAGTAGATCAGACTTTAATAGTGTTGCCAAAGAATCTAAAATGATATTTAAATGTATACTCAGGGAAATAAAATGACGAATGCATATGATCTATATTGAAAGCTTTCTCAAATTTTATCCTGTATCTATCATTTCAAAAAAAAATCATCTTCATGGAGGAAAAAAAAAGATAGTTTATTTAAGAGTATTGAAGGTCAAAGGGAAGAAGTTATAAGAAAACTCTAGAATGGTTAAATGAATTCCAATTTTAAAAAGGTAACTGTCTTTCAGTCTTTTAAGAAACTTCTAACAACTTTCTGAGACCAAAGATTTCTTTAGATTTATTTTTCTTTTCTCTTTCAGGCATTTCCTTCCCTTACTGTCAAGGATTTTTTCACAGCTACTGTTTTTGCTTTGGCATAAATTTTGCTACCAAAGATCCCTACCTGGAGATTATGTCATCATCAACTAAAGGTAACATATTTATTATCATATAGCAAAGAGTAGTGGATGAAGAAATATATTTGTAGGTTGAAAGAGAGTAACTACCACCAGCAGCCCTGTTCCACTATTTGGTTCTTGGCCCAGAGACTCAAGATCCAGCAGTCTCACTACTGGGTATGTACCCAAAAGACATGAACACATTGTATCAAAGAGATACCTGCACCACCATGTTTATAGCAGCACTATGCAGAGTAACCAAAATATGGAATCAACCAAGGTGGCCATCTTCAGAGGAATGTATAAAGAAAAGGTGACAAACACACACACGCACACACACATGCACACACACAAACACACAATGGAATATTAGTCAGCTATAAAAAGAATGAAATTCTTGGGGCTGGCATGTTAAGCCATGACCTGCTATGCTGGCATCCCATATTGGCACCATTTTGAGTGCTGGCTGTTTCATTTTCTGATACAATTTCCTGATAATGTACCTGGGAAAGCAGTGGAGGACTGCTTCAGTGCTTGGCCCCTACACTCACGTTTTTCCTTACATGTGGAAGCTAAAATAATAAAGCAAAAAAAGAAAAATGAAAATAGAAATAAATGCCTGTAAGTAAGAGTATTGCTTTAAATATAGTTTTGTCAAGCTTTGTTTTATATCATTGTCAAACAAATTGCTTGGAATGGTACACTCCTATAGTTTTTTTCCTTAAGATTAATTAATTAATTAATTAATTTACCTACTTGTTGACCTCTTTATTTAGAGGAGTATTAAGCCTTTGACTATAATGTAACTTAAAAATATATCGTTTCAAAAATTTACAAAAATTCGATGCTGGTGACATGGCACAGTGGGTTAAGCTGCTCCTGCAATGCCAGCATCTCATATGAGTGCTGATTTGAGGCCTAGGTGCTCTAATTACACTGTAATAATGAAATAATAATAATAATTATAATGAAATAATGAAAGGAATATGGCTTCTTGCTAATGTTCCTGGAGAAGCAGCAGAAGTTGGCTGAAGTGCTTGGACCCCTGCCACCCATGTGTGAGAGCCAGATGTGTCCTGTGCTGCTGATTTTGGCCTGATCCAGACCTGGTCATTGTAGCCATTTTGGTAGTGAACCAGTAGGTGGGAGGTCTATCTCTTTCTCTCTGTCTCCCTCTCTCTGTGTAACTCTGCCTTTCAAATAAATAAATGAATAAAATCTTTAAATAAATAAATACATAGTTTTCTCATAAAAAGATCTCTACACTAGTACACTGTACTCAGAAATAGGCTTCATCTTTGGATATTAAATATTCTCAGAATGGGAAGCTTGGTGGGGAAGTATTATTAGGAAAAATTATGAAAAGGAACAACTGAAGAACTTTTCCAGCATGATGGTTCTGAGGAATATGACTAACTTGGCATACTTGCCCTGAGGTACAGCCAAAAAGTGTGATGATAGAAATATAGCTGAATGCACTATTAAGGGAAAATACTGAAATATCAACAGTGTAATCTAAAAAAAGCCAAATTAAAGTAGAAAAAGACTGAATTATGAGTTAGAGAGAAATATAATTCATGCTATAGATAATTTCCCAGTTAATGCTCCATGTTATTATTGTCACATGAGTGAAGTATACAATACTCTGCTCTATTTTTTTTAAGATTTTATTTATTTATTTGAGAGAGTTACAGACAGAGAAACAGAGAGACACACAGAAAAGTCTTCCATCTACTTGTTCACTCTCCAAATGGCTACAATGGCTGTAGCTGAGCCGATCTGAAACCAGCAGCCAGGCTTCTTCCTGGTCTCCCACACAGGTGCAGGGGCCCAAGGACTTGGGCCATCTTCTACTGCTTTCCCAGGCCATCAGCAGGGAGCTGGGTCAGAAGTAGAGCAACTGAGATACAAACCTGCACCCCAATGGGATGCCAGCACCGCTGGTGGAGGCTTATCCTACTACACCATAGTGGCAGGTCTGCAGTATTTTTCAATGCATGACTTAAAGAATACACAGAATGGCATGTTTCCTAAAACAGTAGCACCAGAAAAAAATTAGTGTATTTTCCAAGTCTTTAAAGGAAACATCAAATAAGTATAGTGCATAAAAGAGAACCAAGGAATAGAATGATGGTTAGTAGAGGTAGGGAAGAAGTTCGAATGAGAAGGCAGAAGATAAGGGAGAGAGGAAGGAAGGGAAGTATGATTATGTTCTTAGAATTGTACCCATGAAATACATGAAATCTATTCTCTTTATATTAACAAACTAAGTAAGATTCAAAAGGGTACAAGATTTTATTTATTTATTTTTTAAAGATGCATTTATTTATTTGAGAGGCAGAGTTATAGACAGACAGACGGAAAGACAGAGAGAAGCCCTCCATCCCCTGGTTCACTCACCAGATGGCCTCAACGGCCACAGTGGGGCCGATCTGAAGCCAGGAGCCAGAAACATCTTCTGGCTCTCCCAAACGGGCAGAGGGGCCCAATGGGCCATCTTCCACTTCTTTCTCAAGCCATTAGTAAAGAGCTTGATCAGAAGAAGTACATCCAGAACATGTACCTGCACCTACATGGAATGCCCACACAGCAAGTCGAGGCTTAATCTACTATATACCACAGCGCTGGCCCCATAAAAGGTACAAAATTTTAGTTGGGAATCAGGAATATCTTTAGTGATCTACTGCACTGAATGGTGCAGATAAACATAATGAATGATCCAGATAAACATAATCAGGAGAAGCATATGAACACAATGTCTGAAACCGTATCATTTAAGTGACAATAATCAATGATGAACGTTTGCAACAGCTTGTGATATGTAGCTTTAGCATTTTTCCCTCAATCTCTCTGTTCTCCAAAGCCACTGCAAATCCACAACACTCACTACAATAACAAACAAAATATTTAGTTTCTTACTTTTTGTTGTATAATGATGTTAATTAAAAACTAAGTAAATATCAAGACAAAAATGAAAGGTGGACATTTTCCTGACGAAAGTGAGGCATATGCATTTACATATAGGTTTCCCATATCTTCTAGCCTTTAATATGATACATGATACTCTCTTGACAAAAGAATTATTCAGAAGAGCATCCCTTTATATATCCAAGTATTTTTGATGTTATGTAAATGGGTATCATTACTATTTGTTTAGCTGTATTATTCACGTTTCCGCGTACTTCCGGAACTTTTCTAGGCTCTCGGGCTGACTGCCCAGGCTCTGGTTGGCTAGCGAGGTCGCAGGGGCGCCGGGGCCGCGGGTCTGGTGGACGGCGGGCGATGCCCTGGCTTCGTGCCTCGGTTGCCTGGACCCGGCCTCGGAGCCTCTCTCTGTTTCAGCGGTCACCCACCGCCCTTCCTGCACCATAGTCAGAAAAGATGTCCTGGTAAAGCTTGTGTCTGAAAGCGGCACTGAAGGCATCCATGCGGCTGCGCGGGGCAAAGAGGAGACATGTGTGAGAAGAGGAGGTCAGAGGTCGGCTGTCTGTCACTGCAGGTAGGCCGCAGGCTGCGTGTGGGGTTCGACGGCCTCGGGGCTGTGGCCGGGCATGGACAGCGGGTCTGAGCGCTGAACACTAGTGTGGTGGCCTCGCGTCTGCTCTGGGGAGCCACCAAAGTCACGGAGGGAGGCTGACCGCCTGGGGTTTTTTTATATCGGGGAAATTTGGAAAATGCCCAGTTTTTTGTAGAGGGGAGGGTTTTGGTACGGAGGAACACGCCAGTCAGTCATCCCCAAGAGCACGACACTGCGCCACCATCCCGGGCACTTCTGTGGAACTTCCGTGCAGAGTGACGTCTGGGAGACACCATGAAGGGGAGGAGCCAGGATGACGTCTACCATAGGGTGACCGCTGTGCAGGGCAGGTTTAAGTCCATCAGACAGGTCTATGAGGTCAGGGACTGAGCCTGGGTTCCTCGCTGCTGACCACCAGCGCCACAGCAGGCGTCCCAGAAGTACGTGCCAAGTGCTTGACGAGAAAGACGCCACACTACTGTAAGATGGCGGCAGAGTATTTGGTTTTGTTTTTCATATCTTGTAGGACGGATGTATGAACCCTGTGTGATTGGTGAGTATAGCCATTCCTGGCTGATGTACCTCCTACTCCCAGGGCTGCCGTCCGCCAAGCAACTGCAGGTGGAGTCACAGCTTTTTGCCGCTTTTCTAAGGGTTCCATCATCCATGAGCACAAGGATGCAGGTCACTTATTTCTGACTCCCCAACAGCTGCGGAAAACCAGCCAGGAGGTGTGGTAGCTGAGCGCCAGCCCCTCGAGGGACAGGGTGGAAATTTTCAGTTAGCTGAAGCCAGGAGCGCTGGTGGTTAGAGGCTGTGGGCTCTCCTAAAGCTGGACTCCCTTTGTTTCCAGAAGAGGCTCAGGACGTTCTGCCGCAGCCCAGAACCTACGTCTCATTCACAGAGCTTGTGTGGGAAGCCCAAGGTCCTGACACCAGGGGCAACAAACCCTCTCCCTTGCCTTGGCTGCTAATGTGCCAACAGCCCATAATAGTCACTAGCATGCCTGCTGAATAGTAATTTGCCATCCCATGATAGCTATCTTTGCTAAAAACAGATTTAAAAAGAGAGAAAAAACTGCTTAGCTATCTTTAGAGGGTCCCTGATAAAACTCTGCAGAACCGGCTACAGCCGACCTTGTAACTGGAGCCCCCACAGATGGACTGAGGCTGACCCGAGAGTTACGTGTGGCTCATTTTCTTGAATAATGCACTTTCAATGAGTTTTCAGCAGCCACCTTTGAACACACAAGGTGTTTCAAGCCAGGATTTGTCAAGGCTTCTACTCGGGGACTTTCCCAGCCTTGTTGGCTGTACCATTGTGTTCTGTCACTTCGTTTCACCCACGTGCATCCAATGACCCTAACTCCTTAAATTCCCACCCCCTTTCAAAATGACGAGATTGATTTGGGTTTTCATGTGACCTGCAGTTATCATGAATGTTCTTTTTCTCAGAAGATGAATTCAGTGTTTTTTAACTGTGATAGTGTGTGCATAATACTAGTTATGGATGGAGTAGGATTTGCCTCCCTAAATTCTGATGTCCTTATGGTTGATGGATTAAAGATGGATAGGTGGCAGCTATGAGGCAGGGCCAGTGGAGGTCTTTAGATCTTTGGGGGCATGCCCTCAGAGCATTGTTCTCCCAGAAGATTTGATTTTTGAAACTCCAGGTTAGCTTAGGCATTCTCTTTCTTCCTGTTTCGCTATATGATTGTGCCTCCGCTCCTCCATCAGGTGGCAGACTGTGGGGTCACCCCATCCTGTAAACCTCATCTTATGAGCAGAAATAAACCTTTTTTCCCTAAAGAAGCTCCTCAGGCATTTTAATGAAAGTAACAGAAAGCCAACAAATCCACTAGTTTCACCTAGTAATGCCCATTTACCCTAATTCCATAAATTCCAAAACCCTCTTTGAATGAGGAGATCAAGTTGGTTCTTTCCCCATCTCCTAGCAGGGCTGCTTTGTAATAATAATAATAATAGTAATAGTAATAATAATAATCTGTTTCTCTGGAGATCAGGGTTGGGTTTGTTTTTCTCCTGTGAACAGGTGTGCCTGGGTGGTCTGGCATCACTACAGAGGTGTGCCCTCTGCCTATGACCTCCCTGCTGCTAAAACCAGCAGGTGTGTTATGGTTTTCCTCTTACTTGGGCTCTCAGCAGTTTTTGTAGCCCACATAACAAGTTTGAAGAAACTCTTCTCCCGCATATCCTCGAAAGAGTAAAAGTTCATTGAAAGATGAAGAGAGAGAGGAGATAGGTGGCTCCAACAGGGGAAAGAAATGTTTTTGCCTGACCTGAGAATCCAGCTAGAAGCAGACATGAGCGTAGCCAGGACAACAGAGCACAGGCAAGTGTCTAAGTGTTAACTGCAGATGAGCCTTTCCCAGACTTTAATGCCAGGATCTCTGCCCTGGCAGGGGCTTAAGCTTTGTCAGGGCATTGCAGGATGTGTGTCTCAATGTGAGTTTGTTCCCAGCCCTACCTGTGATGACAAAGACCACCCCCACCGCCGTGTATTCATTTCCCCTAAGATAAAAGATACCCATCCCCTTCTGCTCTAGGAGTTATGGCTTTGAAAATGATTCTCTGTGGTCTCCTTATTTGCTGCCAGTAAATAAGTGGGTTGTTCTGTGTGCTTCTAAGGGGAGGTTTGGGTTTCCATCCACCAGGAAGCTGACCCAGAGTTTGGGTAGGAAGCAGTGCTTAACACAGTGGGCTCTCCGTCTTTCTTGAAATTCCATTTTTTATTACCAGTAATGCCATCCATCTCTGTGGTGATTAGCTTTATGAGGCAGCTTGACTGGGTTAAGAAGTACCTGGAAACCTAGAAAAGCATTATTTGGCGTGTCTGTCATGGTGTTTCCAAATGAGTCAGCATGTGAGTCCAAGTTGACTGGATGGGATGGCCTAGGCTTGAGTTGGACTGTACCATTAACCTGAGGACCAGAGAGGGCAAATACAGAAGGCTAATTCCAAGCTCTGAGAGCTAGGACAGCTCCACAGCTACCTTGGATGTCAGTGGCTGACCTCTGCACTCCAGGACACCAGCAGCCACTTTCCAGTCCTGAGGCTTCCAATTGGACCCGAGAATTACCCATCTGCTTCCCTGGTGTTGGGGCCCTTGGATTGGAGTGAGCCACACTCCAAGTCCCAGGGTCTATAGCCTGCAGACTACCTGTCATGAAACTTCTCAGCTACTGTAATAACTCTCTGTTCATGTAAAATTATATTATTCACATTCTATATTTTTAAAATTTTGCATTTATATAAGGTGAACAAATATCATATATTTCATACAGATTTAAGAAAATAGTGATACTTCCCATCCTATCTTCCCTCCCACCCATCTTCCACCCTCCATCATCCTACTTGCTTCTTTTAATTTTTTACAGTGACATATTTTCAGTTCACTTTATAATCACAATCTTAACCCTCCACCAAGTGAAGAATTCAACAGTAGTAAGTAGAAAAACCTCTGTTCCTCAAGATTATAGACAGAGGATGTTAATGATAGTCAAATCACAAAATGTCAGTTTCACTCATGTATATTATATTTCTTGTGCTTTATATCTTAATCACCACAAATCAGGGAAAATATACAATATTTGTCTTTTTGGGACTGGTTTATTTCGCTAACTATAATGGTTCCCATTTGCATCCATTTTGTCACAAAAGACAGGACTTCATTTTTTTATGGCTGAGTAGCATTCCATAGTGTATATGGGCCACATTTTCTTTATCCAATCATCAGTTGATAGATATCTGGGTTGCTTACATATCTTGCTATTATGAATTGAGGTGCAATAAACACTACCTCCATGCAATTCTCTCATATGCTGATTTTATTTCCTTTGGAAGGTGGATGGTAGATCTATTTTCAGGTTTCTGAGGAATCTTCCATCTGTCTCCATAACAGCTGTACTCATTTACATCCCTACCAACAGTGGATTAGGGTGCGTTTTTCTACATTTTGAAGTTACGAGTCAACTGCAACCATACATGATTACTTGTATTATTTATTCATAGAATATATATTTTGTTCTATACCCATCTCCTCAACCAATAACCCAAATTGTTATTATTATTATTGTTGTATTGTTTGTTTGCTATTTGACCCATCAAAAAACAAAAACAGAGAAAGCCACTCAAATTTCCCCTAAACAATTGAATTTGTTAGATTTTCCTTTAGTTCCTAAGTATTTATGCACTATGTTTTTTGGCTGTGGTGGGTTTGTCTGTTTTCTGTGACGAAAATATTTCCACTTAATTTTTCCATGATAAAGTATTTCCAGGAAGAAAGAGGATGAGGTCCAGAAAAGTACAGAAAGGAAATGGGCCTTGATATAGGCAGGCTGAGAACATGAGTGCGGTCCAAAATGAGAGAACAGTCACATGTGCAACCATCCAGGAACAACTTCTCAAACATATCTGCCAGCCACCACTGAGTGGAGAAGCTGTAGTACATTTCAGTGAGTTCTAACTGTATGTAGAAATATGGAGTAAAAAAGACTATCGAAAGTAATTAAGGGCTTCTATCACAAAGATAATGGAGTACAAGGTATTATCATAGCTTTCAATTTTACCTTTAAAACACTCCAGTGTGTATATATATATACACATATACATATACATATATATATATATATATACTTGTTAATTTATGTTTTACTTTGAGTGCAATTAAGAATGCTCAATAGGCATTCACATCCCAGAGATTGAATGGGCATCATTCTAGTCAGAAAGTTCATATTCTACTAAATGACTTTAGGTATCTTTGTCTCTGATCAGCACTAGAGACTTGACTAATTAGCATGCTAGAGACTAAAAATAAGCTTTTGTTATTGAGATTAGTTGCTTTAAGGACATGCAGATTGCATAAAAATATTAGATTGTGAGCCCATATACATAAACAGGATTTAAGAATTGAATGAAGCCTATGGCTTTCCCAATTGTAGCTCTATCTGATTCTGGCTCCAGGTCCTACTGGAGTTTCAGCCAATTATTCTACTTTCTGGGACCCAGTAACCACATCTCCTTTATCCCTCCAACCCAAGAATTTAATGACATTTTCATCTTACTAATCCATGGGTTGTCTTACTATTCCATTTGGCTTGTGTTTTAGCTATTCTAATCTTTGCAAATCCCTGAATCAGAATACTTTGGTTCTAAATAATTATAATGACTTCTGTTTTCCTAACTGGACTCTTCCTCTAGAGTAAAGTTGCATCTGTCTCCAGTGATACTTTCAACCAAGGTAGAAACTTGGCAGCATATAAAAACACAGATAAGCAGAGATTCATTGAACTTGTAAAGCAGGTGCTATTAATTGATTTGTGCTTACTTGCTAATACATGTTTAACAAATATTGGTGATTGGCAAAATTTGGTCCACGACAAGCTTCTGTTATAAACTGGAAAGGAGGTTTTGAAAGGATTACTGATTTTCATTTACTTCTCAATATTGCTGGCTATTGTTCACCAAACAGAACCCAATAGTTGTGCATGAACAGATTGGCTTGAGTTGGCTTGAAAAGACAAGTTATAAAAGGACACAATACAATAGAACAAAACACTAACCTGAGACTCTGAATTTTCTTGGAATTTGAACAGAGCCTGGAGTGAGAAAAAGCCTGAAAATGGGACCAAATGACTTTGTAGAGTATAGAATGTTTTAGGCAGAGAACAAGGAATCCTTACATCTGCACTCTACATCTGTCAACAGCATGACATAGTTGCCACAAGATTAATAGGAATTTATTCTCCAGAAAAAGGCAGACAGTAGTCACACCGAATTCTTCCCTATTGACATAGGGTGCTTTTAGTTTAGTGTGCTTACTTGTGAGTGTTATGCATTAAAACAGACACAAATTGGAGAAAAGAATACTGAGACTATGGAGGGCCTTTGAAAATCTGTTGAATTCTGGACTAGCTACATAATTTGTAGACCAATGTAAAATGAAAACGTTGGGCCCTTTATTCAAAAATGCTAAGAATTTCAGGATGGTCACAGTAGAACTTTGGATCAAGCATGAGTCTTTCTGGTATAAGTTCCCAATGGGACCACTCAAGCTACATGCCTATGAAGCCAGCCTAGATTGCTATCAACAAAGCTATCAACAAAGAAAAGAGACAATCAACAGAATGGAAGAAAATATTTGCAAGCTACACAATTTACAAGGGGTTTAATAGCTAAAATATATAAGGAACACAAACAACTCAACAGCAAAAAAAATCCACTTAAAAATTGGGCAGTAGATCTAATCAGACAACACTCAAAGAAGATAAACAAAAAAATTAGTCATCAAGGAAATGTAAATGAAAACCACATTTAGATATTATTTTACTCCAGTTAGATGGGTAAATTATAAAAAATGTTGGTGAGGATGTGGAGAAAAGGAAGCCCTTACACACTGTTGCTGGGGATATAATTTAGTACTACCAGGTGGAAGTAGTATGCATGTTCTTCAAAAAGCTAAAGATGGAAGTTGTAGTCCCACTACTGGGTATATTTTCAAGGAAAATGAACTCACACTGTAGAAGACATCTGTACTCCAGTGTTTATTATAGCACTATGGACAGTAGCTAAAAAATGAAATCAGCTTCAGTGTCCTTCCACTTGTGTGGTGCATATACATAAAGAAATACACCTCAACTATTGAAGAGGGTGAAATCTTATCATTCATGACATCATGGCTTGGGACTAGAGGTCATTGTGCTAAGTGAAATAAGCCAAGCAGAGACAGACAAGTATCACATGACCTCACTCACATATGGAGTCTAAAAAGGAGTTGATGTCATCAAAGTTTCAAGTATAATGGGAGTTTATACAACTTTGATGGGAGTGTATCCAGGTCCACTGCAATCATGGTGTGCTGCAGTTACTGCTTGATCTAAAGTATGGAAATTTCTTTCATAATCTCAGAATCTTGACCAGGGGAGGAAGTGGTGGAATGAGTTATCCTCACTTGGGTGGAGAAGGTGGAAAAGGTGGCAACATCTGGGTTTTAGCCCATAAAAATGGCTTTGAACCAAGTTAGAGACAAATATCCTCAGGAATGGTTTGTGCCTGGAGGAGGAGCAAACAGTCAGATTAGTGCCCTAAAAGGCTCCAAAGGAAAAGACTGAAATCTGTGTATCTGTTAGTATTTCGGTAACTGGTGAAAATGGCAAAATTGGGGCTGGCGCCATGGCTCTCTTGCTTAATCCTCTGCCTGCGGTGTCTGTATCTCATATGGGCGCCGGATTCTGTCTCAGTTGCTCCTCTTCCAGTCCAGCTCTCTGCTGTGGCCCGGGAAGGCAGTGGAGGATGGCCCGAGTGCTTGGGCCCTGCACCCGCATGGGAGACCAGGAGGAAGCACCTGGCTCCTGGCTTCGGATCAGTGTAGGTCTGGCCGGAGCAGTCATTTAGGGGGTGAACCAATGGAAGGAAGACCTTTCTCTCTGTCTCTCTCTCTCACTGTCTAACTCTACCTGTCAAATAAATAAATAAATAAAAATGGCAAAATTACAGAACTCAATAAAAAGGACAGAATTTTGGTGACTGAAGGAGGTCTTGATGATAAATTACTTACAAATTTCTTACCATTAAAGGGCAAAAATGAATAATTCACCTTGATCTAAAACTGTAGTTGATGTAGGACCAGCAGGGTTCCCAAATGCTTGAAAATCCTCTTTACTAAGTTGAGTTTCTCATGCAATGCCCACTATTGAAGATCATGCATTTACGTTAAAGTCAGAAGTTGGAAAGATTATATGTATTGATTTCAAACAAATATCTGTAGCTGATCTTCCTGGTTTGATAGAAGGAACACATATGAACAAAAGAAAGGTCCACCATTTCTCAAGCATAGAGAGAGATATATATCTACTTATTGTTTTTGATATTTCTGGATTTCAGCTTTCATCCCAAACTCATTATGCAATTGCCTTTGAAACCATAATACTACTCACAAAAGATTTGGGATTCGTACAAAGAGGAACTTCAGATAAAACCTGCACTCCTGGCAGTTAATAAAATGGACTTACCCAACGTTCAAGATAAATTCCATGAACTGATAAACCAACTCCAGAGTCCTAAAGATTTTTTGCTCTTATTTGAAAGAACACAATGGAGTTCCAACATGTCATCCCAATCTCTACAGTTACCAGAGAAAGGATTGAAGAATTCAAGAACTGTCTAAGAAAATCATTGGATGAACACACCAACCAGGAAAATGATGAATATCAAAATAAGCAGCTTCTTAATTAACAGACATCCAATATAGTGAGCCACCAACAAAGCATACTCTCACAAGTTCCACAATGGATAGAATTTAAGTCTACTAAAAATGGTATTGATGGAATACTATTCAGCCCTAAAAATATTTTTATTATTTCATTCTTATTAATATATTATTTTAACAGCACTGATAAGCCTGGAATACATCATGTTAAATGAAATAAGCCAGGCACAAAAAGACAAATACCATGTAATCTCCCCTATATGTGAAATTTGAAGGATTGGAAATCATGGAAACAGAAAGTAGAGTGGTGGTTACAGGGGCTGAGAATGGTGGGGAACGGGGAGATACTGTTCAAAGGACAGAGTTTGAACTAGTATGTGTACCTCCAGGAGATCTGTTGTGCAAAATTTTATTTTAAAAATCTGAGTAAGTTTTAAATGTTTTCACCATAGAAAATAAGTGTATGAGGGAAAATGTATGTTAGTTAGCTCAATTAAGCTTCCCCAGAGTTTATACATGTTTCAAAATCATCATTCTGTATACAAAAATATATACATTTTTATGTATCAACTAAGGAAATGGTACTGAAATTGTGTTAATTTGAAAGCTATCACATGTTTTTGAAAATGTTATCAGGACCAGAACCTGGCTCTCTGCTGTGGCCTGGGAGGGCAGTGGAGGATGGCCTGGGTGCTTGGGCCCCTGCACCCGAAGGGGAGACCAGGAGGAGGTACCTGGCTCCTGGCTTCGGATCGGTGTAGCTCAAGCCGTTGCAGCCATTTGGGGGGTGGGCCGACGTAGGGAAGACCTTTCTGTCTGTCTCTCTTTCTCACTATCTATAACTCTACCTGTCAAATAAATAAATAAAAATCTTCAAAAAATAAAATGTTATCAGTAATCTTCTGATATATGTACCATCATTCAAGAATTAAACTTTTTAAATTAAAAAAAAAGTATAATGGGGTTAGCGGATTCTGAGGAGGGACAAGAGGAGGTGGAGATGCCAAAAGATTGAGTAAAGGTTATTAGCTTATAGCAGATAGGAGTAAGAGGGGATCTGTTGCACAGTAGCATTGTAGATAATGTTACTTTACGTTTTCTCTCTATTAAAAACTGAAGATAGGATTTTCAATGTTTTCTTCATATGGAAATGTTACCCTGAGTAGACATTACACAATGTGTACATATATGGAAAATTCACATGATACCCCATAAATATGCACATTTTTATGTGTGAAAGTAAAATTAAAAATTATTAAAAATATAATTTCTCAAAGTAGTCAATAATTAAGAGATAATTTCTTTCATTCAAGCTTACTTTAACAGCTGCTTTCTTCTTTGAGAAATTTGGGAGATCTTAGAAGCTCTCAGATGACCATTCTAAGGCATTGAGGGAGGATAGAGCAGAAATTATTCTATTTGACTATAAAGAAAGGTTCATGGATGATCCACAGCTTGCTCAAGGTTGGTCTTTGGAGGAATCAATTATCATAACACAGAAGCCAGATTCCCAATAACATTTAATCTTCTTTAAATTTCCTGAGGAGTCTCTCAAGAGGCTAACAACCTAGTTATTGGGTATATCTACGTATCTATCTATCTATCTATCTATCTATCTATCATCTATCTGTCAAAATGGGGTAGATTATATAGCAGTAAATAAAAGACTATAAACCCCACTGGCTAAAAGAACCAATTTCTATTACTGGCTCATACTCTGCGCTCATCTTGGGTTGGCCATGGCTGTGGTGTTGGGTGCTCTGTTCTATTTATTCTTCCATAGCAACATGGGCTTCAGAAGCCTGCGTCTCCTTGTTTAAACAAGGAAAATAGTATGCATACTGAAACATATACAGGCTCGTCATGATTATTCATGGAAGCTCATTTTCTACCAACTAAAGCAGATCACTTAACTGTGTCTGTATGAAAGGCAATGGAGAACAAACTGGCCTTGGACCTGACTATCATGGAGAACAACTTCATTCTGTATGACTAATACATTTATTTGCTTCCCAAATAGTATGATTTTATAGACTTTTGATATATCCCAACTTTTTTTATAAAAATTCATAAAAACTGTGTTCATAATATGCAAATTCTATAAACTTTTTGAATAATAAACAACTATTTTGTGAATTTTTGCACAAAAATAAGTTTATATTTTAATTTATTTTTCCATGAACTTTGTGAAGTATGCTTGTATACTACATGATTTCTGAAATCTCACTTGACAGTTGCATTAGGCTCTCATTCTTACTTCTTTTTTAATAAAGATTTATTTATTTAATTTAAAAGTCAGAGTTACAGGTAGACGAGGAGAGGCAGAGAGAAAGAGGTCTTCCATCCACTCATTCACTCCCCAGGTGGCTACAACAGCTGGACCAGACCAAAACCAGGAGCCAGGAGCTTCATCCGTGTCTTCCACATGAGTGCAGAGGCCCAAGCACTTGGGCCATCTTCTGCTGCTTTCCTAGGCCTTAGCAGAGAGTTGGATCAGAAGTGGAGCAACCAGGACATGAACCAGCGCCCACGTGGAATGCCCCCATTGCAGGTGGCACCTTTATCTGCTATGTCACAACACTTTTTTTTAAATTTGAAATAAGTTTCATCTTTGTGAGTTCAACACTGCCAGTTCAGGTAGATCATGCAATGAAACATATGAATGGTGACTAACATTTGGTGAATTTTGTATCTCACATCTTGTATACACATATACACATATATGTCTATATGTATGTGTGCGTATATATATATATGTTTATATACATGTAAGAGTGTGTGTGTGTGTGTGTGTGTGTATATGTATGTATGTATGTATGTATATATGCTTTGTATATTTGCATTGTGACACAGAAGATTAAGTTGTGTTCTGGGACACCAGCATCCCATACGGGTACCTGTCAGAGTTCTAGCTGCTGTGCTTCCAATTCAGCTCCCTGTTAATATGACTAGGAAGGCAGCAGAATAAGGTCCATATACTTGGGACCCTGCCACCCGTGTGGAAGACCCAGACAGAGTTTCAGGCTCCTGGCTTCTGTTGAAGAGATTTGATGAGAAAACCAGTGGATAGAAGATCTCTCTCTCTCTCTGTCTCTCCCTTTCTCTCTGTCACCCTTTCAAAAAATAAATAAATAAACATTTAAAAATGCTTCATTAAAACCATCTTCAGATATGTATTAATTTTTAATATATGCAAACATTGTACTATACATAAAATATTGGGCAATTATTTCTGGTGTTTTCTTTAAAAATCTTTAAAATTTATTTGAAAAAGAAACAGGGAGAGGGAGAGAGAACTCAAGGGAGGAGAGGGAGAGGGAAAGAGTGAGAGAGAGGAAAAGAAAGACATCATCCATCCTGTATTTCACTCCCTAAATGGCCACAACAGCCAGATTTGGGTAAGGCTGAAGACAGGAGCCAGAAATATAGAAAAGTGAAAAATTCACAGGAAGTTTCTACTTATATGTCATGACCAGGTAGTATTCATCTGTGAGTTGTTCTAGCTAAAAGCATCAAGAAGCCAAACTCAAAGAACTACTGGACTGAAAACAGAACAAGGACTAGGAGCACATTGAAATAACAGAGAAACTTAAGAAAGCAACCTACTCATTGTAGAAAAACAAGTTGGAAAGAAGCTTAAATGTACTTTTTTCCAATAGAAAACAACGTACAACAAAGTGCTATACTTATCAGGTCCCCCTTTTTGTTTGAGAGAGCAGATGTTTTGTTAAATATATCTAGAGCAACAGCTGTGTACCAGCCATTTGCCCAGGGTTGGGAATATCATAAACCATCACATGAAGCATTTCATCTTTTTTCAGAGGAATAAGAAAAAAAGAGTAAGCAGACCGTAAACTGATTATATTCTTGTTGCAATGTGTACAATATGTTTTGCGGAAACAAATATATGAGGGGCCAGTATTGTGGCTTAGCAGGTAAAGCCACCACCTGAGATGACAACATCCCAGATGGTGCCAGTTCATGTCCCAACTGCTGCATTTCTGATCTAGCTCCCTGCTAATGGCCTGGGAAAAACAGCAGAAGATGGCCCACATTCTTGGGCACTTTCCATCCATGTGGGAAACCTGGAAGAAGCATCTGGCTCCTCGGTTTGGCCTGGCCTGGTTATTGTGGCCATCTGGGGAGTGAACTAGCAGATGAAAGATATTCTCTCTCTCTCTCTCTCTCTCTCTCTCTCTCTCTCCCCTCCCCCTCCTCTGTAAATCTGACTTTCAAAATAAATAAATATAACTTTAAAAATAGATATATGAGTGACTGGCTTTCTGGGAAGGTAGGAGATGCTTCACTGAGGAATGTATCTTGATAAACTAGGATTTTTCTTAGGGGAAAAGAGGGGACCAGTCATTAGAAGGAAGAGCAAAGCAAGTTTAAATTACATAGTTCCAAAACAGTATAGTATGATTAGGAAATAGCATGTGTTTGGTGTAACTAGAGCTAAATGATGAGGATTGGAAAGGCCAAAAGGCTCATACAAAAATTGGAGTCAGGTCGTGGATCAAATTACATTTGAGACTATAGAGCTTCAACTCTATATTTTAGGTCATGGCAGTTCATGCAAGGTTTAATAACAGAGGGATAATGTAATCATATTTATGTTTTGGAAAGCATATTCTGTTGGAAGTCCTTAATCAGGTTACCAAAGAAAACATCATACTCATTATGAGTTTTTTTCTAGAGTTGATATTTTATTTTTCTTGATTACTTCAAATAAGGAGAATAACACCATTAATATGAGCACACCCTTGTAATTAGTTGAAGATCTTAAAAGCAAATATTAAGATATCTGTGATAAGTTATTATACCTCAATATCATAGCATCAATTTCTGCTACTATTCACAGCTTTTTAGCCCACCCTATGAATTTTAATTTTTATTTACTTATTTAAGAGTCAGAGAGGCAAACACACACACACACACACACATACACACACACAGAGAGAGAGAGAGAGAGAGAGAGAGAGAGAGAAAGAAGGAAAGAAAGGAAGAAAGAGAGAGAAATAAGCACTAGCTCCTGGTTCACATCCCAAATGCCCATATTGGCCAGAACTGGGCTGGGCTGTAGCCAAAGACTGGGAAGTCAATCAGGTCTCCCACGTGAGTACCAGGAACTCAACAAGTTGAGCCATCACTCCTGTCTCCCACAGTCTACAAACGGAGATAATCTAATATGGGATATGACTGTCCAAACTGGTGAGTTTTTTGATTTTTAAAAAAATTGTATTAATATAACGAACAGATTTTATTCATTCCATAGGTACAGTTCCAAAAAGATCACCAGGACAATCATAGGTTCCAAGACCTATGTATTTTAGTCATGTCAGGCACCATAATCTCACGAACCAATGCCTTAAATTAAATTATCTCTATATATGTACCTATATATCTGTTTCTCTAGAGAATTCTAATTGATACATATGGTATAAAATGACATGATTTGATTGGCTAATATTTTTCTTCTAAGTACTCAAGCTCAGAACTTTTCTACTAAAACACTTCATTTATAGTGCAATCAAAACCAAAATTGACCCTTCGACATGTAACCTCTTTTTTACTATTTTATTGCAATTGGAACTGGCCAACATTTGTATGAGAGTAGTCAAATTCATGGACTTCCAGATTCAGAGCTCTTACTTGTAGCTTGCTAAGAAACTCTTAACTAGCAAGTCTTAATTAACAAGTCTTGTCAAATGGACCAAGGAGAAGGAAGACCATTCATCATTCTCCCATTACTGAGCCAGTTTTCTAGTAAGGGATAGTTTCCTTGAATTATCAATCTGTATAGGCTAGGATATGATGCAATAATAAACAATTCAACATTTTAGTGTTTCCAAGTAAAATTCAAAATATGTGTATATCTATCTATCTATCTATCTATCTATCTATATAGTGTGTGTGTGTGTGTGTGTGTGTAACCTTTCTCTTGGTTCTCTTGGTATCTGTGCATTTTAGGCTGGCTGGGTGTTCTGTTTATTGTAGTCATTCCGAGAGTGAGTCTACAGGAGCAGCCAACACCTCCAAAGTTACCACACAGGTTGCCAGAGGGAAAAGATATCTGAAGAATCTCATGCAAGACATTAAACTCCCCAGAAATAGTTACATGTCTCCACGCAGTCACATTTGGAACAATAAGTGCAATCCCACAATGATGATAGAAGATACAGAATTGGTGAGGAGTTATAAAATTAGCCACAGCTGGTCAAACATTCTTCCCCCAGTCACCTAACCCAGGGAGCAGAAGAATTCAGAGGCCCTAAAGTAAGGATATAGCAGTGGTTTTGTATCACTGATGATCAATCAGTCAGGGGGAAATGAGAAGTGAAGAAATGGTTTCTGGCAAGAGTAAATGTTCTTCTTTCAATTATTGTGTACTGTATGAAATAGTAGATATGCCAGTTTTCCAAAATACATAAATCTAAAGTCGAGGAGTATTCCCGATTTCAGACAATATATCCCTTTTATAAATAAGTAAATATGTGCCAATGTTTGTACACCTGGATTTTTCAGTATTGGATGATTAGTTTCATTTTTCACCCACACTTGGTTATTGTTTTGTCTTTCTTTCACTTTTATCAAATGCCATTGTTCAGATATTATAAAGGGAATGTTTTATATTGTTGAGGTATTAGGCCAACTGCAATCTAGTGGGTTACAAGTTACAGTAGGATGCTGATTTCCCAAGATGGAATATATGCAGCTATAATAACTTCTGGTATTAAAGCTCCCTGGATTATTAATTTATACATATGAGTTATTTATTCCCTTGACTAGTGGAGAATGCCTATCTACGCAGGCTGTTACTTGGTTTTGAGAACTAAACAGAGACTCTATGTGGCTTTAGCAGAATTGTAGAGCTTATACTTTCCTTTTTCATCCATTCCCCCTTTAACTAGTGGAAATATTGTTGTACTTCCTCAGCAGTTAGCGACAGAATAAGCACCCAATATGGAAGCTCAGAGTTTCTCCAAATTTTGTGTTTATATAGCATCAGAACACAGTTCACTTTTTCCATTTTAGGACTTCTAAAATTTAACATTCATATGAATATCCTGGGGCTCTAGATTCATTGCAGATTCAGACTCATTGAAATGAGGAAAGGGAACTAGTATTAATAGTAATATTAATATTACTATTAAGTTCCCAGGTGCTGCTGGTGCTTTTACCCATGGATCACATTCGGATCCATTCTATGAATCTCTATGAATCCATTCTGAGTCTTTTTAAAACCTCTTATTTCACAAACTTTCTCTGAACCTTGTAGGGTCCCCAAAATTCTTGGGTACATTAGGATTTGCAAGAGCTTCAGTTAGCAACAGATTTCTTTTTAAACATAGGCTCAGACTGCATGCAGCCTTAAATCACACTTAAGTGTCTCATAAATGACTGCTATTAAAAAGTACTTTTATTGAGCACTTACTCTGAGCCAAACAATGTGGTAAGGATTTTGCATACAATTTCTTATGAAAGAAACAGTACTATATTCCATCTTTTACAAATAAGGGTAAGATTCAGGTACATGAAATGACTTGTCTAGATAAAAATATTAGCTGCTACACTGGGCTTGAAAATTTGCCATGTATGATTCCAGTGCCCGTGCTCTTCCTATTGTGCCACTCTGTCACCAGAGAAGAATTTTCTTTCCCCATCCCTAAGAAGTCAAGCAGAAAAATCACACAGAAAAATCACACTTTGAGCATATTCCTTTAACAAACCTTCTTTAAAAGATTGCAAAGTCACTGAAGCTGTCTGCCATGCCACCAGTAGCACATTAGAGAAAGGACTTCTTGCTAAAGCAAAACATAAAAACACTTAAAAAAATTCATGGAAAATGTATAAATGGTGACTTGATCAGCATAGCCCTGACTGTTAATGAACAACTTAATACATTATCCCTCTTAGTAGTTTTTTTTTTTGTCTGTTCTACTTAATATGACTGGTTTAATTCTGTAATTAATACACAGTTATTCTTAAGTGTTGAAATTGAACTGAAATGCGATCCCTGTTAAACATAAGAGTGGGAATAAGAGAGGGAAGAGATGTACAATTTGGGACATGCTCAAGCTGACTTGCCCCAAATGGTAGAGTTAGAAACATACCAGGGGACTCCAATTTAATCCTATCAAGGTGGCATGTACCAATGCCATCTCACTAGTACAAGTGATCAATTTCAGTTCACAATTGATCATAATGAAAGTTCTAAGAGTCAAAGGGAGCACATAAACAAGTCTAGTACCTGCTAATACTAACTGATAGAATAAATAAAGGGGAGAGTGATCCAACATGGGAAGCGAGATACTCAGCAGACTCATAGAATGGCGGATGTCCTAAACAGCACTCTGGCCTCAGAATCAGCCCTAAAGGCATTCCAATCTGGCTGAAAAGCCCATGAGAGTATTTCAGGCATGGAAAGCCAAGACACTCTGGCAAAACAAAAACAAAAACAAAAACAAAAACAAAACACCTAAATGAAAGATCTCTGTGAGTGAGATCCCAGTGGAAAGAACAGGTCTTCAAAGAAGGAGGTACCTTTCTCTGAAGGGAGGAGAGAACCTCCACTTTGACTATGACCTTGTCTGAACAAGATAAGAGTCGGAGAACTCAAGGGGCTTCCATAGCCTTGGAAACTCATGACTGGAGCATAGGGAGATTACTGATGCCATAAACAGGAGTGTCGATTTGTAAAGTCAACAGGAGTCACTGTGCACTTACTCCTCATGTAGGATCTCTGTCCTTAATGTGCTGTACATTGAGACTTAATGCTATAGCGAGTACTCAAGCAGTATATTTCACTTTGTGTTTCTATGGGGGTGCAAACTGTTGAAATCCTTACTTAATGTATACTAAACTGATATTCTGTAAAAAAAAAAAAAAAAAAGAAGAAATTATCAATTCCCAACTTGACTCTCACTGGGATTAAACATGACAATAGGTCTGATCTGATTTCATCATCATTTAAAAAACCATCTATTATTTTTCACTTTATGTTTCTGTGTGGGAGCAAACTGTTGAAATCCTTACTTAATGTATACTAAGCTGATCTTCTGTATTTTAAGATAATCGAAAATGAATCTTGATGTGAATGGAAGGGGAGAGGGAGTGGGAAAGGGGAGGGTTGTGGGTGGGAGGGACGTTATGGGGGGGAAGCCATTGTAATCCATAAGCCGTACTTTGGAAATTTATATTCATTAAATAAAAGTTGAAAAAATTCATGGAAAATGTATTTTATGAAAAAAAGCATGGATTCCTATTTGTTACATCAAAATAACCTTTTTTGAAATTCCATTTCCATGAACTTTTTGAAGTACTCTCACATTTAAATTAGTATATCATTATTTAATTCTCCCTCAAGTATCTCATTTTGAATAGAAAGGGTCAACAGTGGTGACTGTCTTTCTTGTGATGTTGTAGACTTTTGATTTCAAAAGATATTTGCAGCATTATTCACCAGAAGTAAAAAAAACTGCTTAAAAGGGAATATAGAACGCTTTATTTTTTTCAAATAACCTTTTATTTAAGGAATATAAACTTGCATTTCATAAATACAACTTTAGGAACATAGTGATTCTTCCCAACATTCCTGACCTCCCACCCCTCTTCCTCCTTCCTCCTTCCTCCTTCCTCTCCTATTCCCAGCCTTATTTTTTATTAGGATCTATTTTCTTTTTCTTTTTTTTTTCCAGGCAGAGTTTCAGTGTGAGAGAGAGACAGAGAAAGAGTTATAGACAGTAAGAGAGAGACAGAGAGAAAGGTCTTCCTTCTGTTGGTTCACTCCCTTAATGGCCGTTACGCTGATCCGAAGCCAGGAGCTGGGGACTTCCTCCCGATCTCCCATGCAGGTGCAGGGACCCAAGCACTTGGGCCATCCTCCACTGCCCTCCCGGGCCACAGCAGAGAGCTGGACTGGAAGAGGAGCAACCGGGGATAGTACCCAGCACCCCAATCAGGACTAGAACCTGGGATGCGGGCGCCACAGGCGGAGGATTAGCCAAGTGAGCCACAACACCGGCCCATTAGGATCTATTTTCAATTAGCTTTATACACAGACAATTAATTCTAGACTAAGCAAAGAGTTCAACAAATTGTATGAAAAAAAATTTCTTCAACAGTTGAGACAGTGCTGTTCAAAATCATTGCATATCAAAGTTAATTTCATTTCTTTCTGTTTTTAAGCATTCTTTTTATTTTGAGAAATGTAATTAGCTTTAAAAAAGAATCCAAGAATGATGCATTATTGTGAGCACTTAGACATAACTATAACTTACATAAGAATATCTTCCACTTAATACACTAAAACTAAGTAAATCTTTGAGAACAAGATTTGCTATTAACTCTCATAATACAACTCTTTTAGAAGAGAGGTCCTGCATGTGAATTTAGTGTACAGTGACTCCTGTTGTTAATTTAATGGTTAACACTCTTATGTGTGGCATCAGTGATCACCTGAGGCTCTTGACATGAGCTGCCTTGGCTATGGAAGCCTTTTGAATCCAACTCCTTCAGTATTTAGACAAGGCCATAAACAAGAGGGAGTTCTCTCCTGCCTTCAGAGAAAAGTACATCCTTCTTTGATGATCACTTCTTTCCACTGGGTTCTCACCCACAGAGGTCCTTCATGCAGGGCACTTTTTGCCAGTGTCCTGGATTTCCATCCCTAAATAGTCTCATGGGCTTTTCAGCCACACAAGAACTCCTTAAGGGCTGATTCTGAGGCCAGAGTGATACTTTTAGAATATTTAGAGTCTTACCTTTTTCTGTTACAAACCATTATTTTATTTATATAATTTAAGGCCGGTGCCGTGGCTCACTAGGTTAATCCTCCGCCTTGCGGCGCCAGCACACCGGGTTCTAGTCCCGGTCGGGGCGCCGGATTCTGTCCCAGTTGCCCCTCTTCCAGGCCAGCTCTCTGCTGTGGCCCGGGAGTGCAGTGGAGGATGACCCAAGTACTTGGGCCCTGCACCCCATGGGAGACCAGGAGAAGCACCTGGCTCCTGCCTTCGGATCAGTGCACCGGCCGCTGTGGCCATTGGAGGGTGATCCAACGGCAAAGGAAGACCTTTCTCTCTGTCTCTCTCTCTCACTGTCCACTCTGCCTGTCAAAAAAAAAAAAAATCATTGAATCCCTTACTCCTCAAAGAGTGTTTACGTATATGCAATCTTTGTGAGTAGTTCTAAAACATGTGTATAATCCTTCTCCAGTTGTGTCATTTCCTGGGCTAAACAAAAGTCTAAAAAGGTACACATATTGAAACATTTGCTATTGTGAAATTCGCATGTCTAACAATAATTATCATCTGATTAAATATGAACATTATATAACAATAATATTGGATTACATATGTAATAATTAAGTAATGCTTAACATTTATTATATAATTCAAACTTATTTCAGTCATCACATCTTCTATTACATTTTAGTAATTAATTTTTATTTAAGCTTCCAAACAGTATATGGTATTATTTGTTATTTACAATTTGTTCCTTATAAATATTTTCCATAATATTATAAAAAGTCACTATGCTTTCTTCTAAATGAAGAAAAATGACTATGCCTAGTAACTATACTTTGAATGTTACATTTTTTTCTCAAAAGTTGAATTAGCAATCAGAATAAAAAATAATTCCCTGAGACTGAGGAGAGAATTCAATATGCACAATGGGGAAAGAATACTCTCTTCAATAAATGGTGAGAAGAAAATGAGATATCCACATGAAAAGATGAGTCAGATTCTTACCATACATCATATTAAAAAACTCAAATCAAAATAATGTAAACATTTAAATGTGAAGTCTGAAACTATAAAATGCCTGGAGGGAAAATTTCCATGATATTGATATTGGCAATTTATTGGTATGACATTCAAAGCACAAGAAACAAAAGCACATATAAAAAAATCGGATTACATCAAATAGAAAGTTTCCACACAATGAAACAATCAAAATATGAAAAGACAACTCATGGAATGGCAGAAAATATTCATAAACCATATATCAGATGAGAGATTAATATCTAAATTTTATAAGGTTTACATATAATTCATTAGCAAAGGAAAGAACACAATTTTCTGTTATTTAAATCCCTCAGTGTAACAGAGTTGCTTGAGGAAGAGAAGATAATTGTGTTAAAGAGTGTATAACTGCTAATGGGTACAAAATTTTGAGGGGGGTAGATATTAAAAAGTATTCTAAAATTGATTATGGTGGTGGTTATCCAGCACAAAATGTGCTTAAAATCACTGCATTTTATTATTTACACGGATGTTTTACTGCATGTGAATATTTCAAAAACTATCCCAATAAAAATTTAAATCATGGATATTATATGCTCAACAATGTATGCTGAATTTTTCTCATGAATTGTCTGGATTATATAGCAGACTTCAATTTTGAATGCTGAAGCTACTGCTGACATGTACTTTTTGGTTTATATTTCTTAAAAACTAGCCAATTGAGTATTTTTAGTTTATATTTTCAGTCCACAAAGAGCTTGAAATATGGTCAAAAATATTAGATCCTTCTAGGTTGAATGAATTAAAAATAATCCAGAGATTTTTTTCTTCTTTCTTAGTTGGAAAATTTCATGATATTAATATGCTTTTTGAATCTCCCCATGTTTTTAAATTTAATTTTTCTACCTTAGGTGAGTAATTCTCCCCAAGAGCATCCTATTATTTAACACTCAAATTATACAACTATGTTCTTGGATTATATAACTTATATTTTCTTTATTGAACAATTTGAACTTATCTGATCTTTCCCCTGAAATTAATCAGGTATATGTTAGATACATATAAAAGGTATCTTTATATCCTGTTTATAGTACATCATTATAATATTGGGTTGTTGGAAACCATTTTTAATATAAATTTAATTTTTCACATAAAAATTAAGGTTCAGTCACCTCTGACACAGATTCTTTATTTTTTTATTTTTATTTATTTATTTATTTGAAGGGCAGATTTACAGAGAGGCAGAGGAAGAGAGAAAGAGAGAGAAAGGTCTTCCATTCACTGGTTCACTACTCACATGGCCCCAGTAGCTGGAGTTGCGCCAATCCAAAGCCAGGAGCCAGGAGATTCTTTCAGTTCTCTCACGTTGGTTCAGAGACCCAAGGACTTGGGCCATCTTCTGCTGCTTGCCCAGGCCATAGCAGAGAGCTGGATTGGAAGTGGAGCAGCTGGGACTGGAACCGGTGCCCATATGGAATGCCAGCATTGCAGGCGTGGCTTTACCCACTATACCACAGCACCTGCCCCTGATATATGTTTTTAAATTCTTTTTCTGACTTCTAGGGGCAGATAGTAGGTCACTATTTTTATTTAACATTGTAATATTTAAGGGCTGATGCTGTGACATAGTGGGCTAAAGCCGCAGCCTACAGCGCCAGCATCCTATATGGGTGCCTGTTCAAGTCCCAGCTACTCCACTTGCAATCAAACTCTCTGCTAATGTGCTTGGGAAAGCAGTGGAAGATGGCCCAAGTGTTTGGGTCCCTGCACCCACGTGGGAGTCCTGGAATAAGTTCAGGCTCCTGGTTTTGTATCAGCCCAGCTCTGGCTATTACAGCCATTTAAGGGGGGGAACCAGCAGATGGAAGATTTCTCTGTTTCTCTCTCTTCTTCTGCAACTCAGCTTTTTAAATAAATAAATAAATCTCTAAAATTTGTAATATTTAAAAACAGTATATGCCCAATTAAGTGCTTTTAACAATATTGATTTCAGTAATAGCAAATAAAACATCCATGGTGCAGTAAGTAGACTATTGAAAGAGAATTTCTAAACTTTGTTCATTCAAGTTCTTTTTAATAGTAACAGATGTTATTTATTAAATGGTATTTCATGTCATAATGATGATTTTATTTAAACTGGTTGCACATCAGTACAATTCTGGTAAATTGAATAATTGACTAATGATATAAACTAGAATGTAAATGTAATTACATGTATGTGAAGCCTAGAAATCTGTATTTTTACATATTTTGCAGGTAATTCGGATAGATCACCAAAGTTGAGTATTACTCAACCATTCAACCAGGGTGGTAATGCTAAACTGTTCTGACTATTATCCATCAACGAGATTTTTTGAAAGAAATTAGAATCTAAGGTAGCCCCTGAAGCTCTCAGTTTCAGGGGCATATAGACCAGGTGTGTTGTTGTAGCCCCCAAATAGAACTTCTGTATTTTGGAAATGCCTTACACTGTTATATTCTAGCTCATGAGATAGCTAGGTTTTGCAAAGTCACAGTGGACCAGGAAAGAAAAAGAGGAACTCTGAAAGAATGGTCTGTAAAACCAAGAGATTCAGTTATAAGTTGTAGGACTAGGAAGACGGGTTTAGTTGAATCAAATAGAATACAGTATGTCTATTGTAACTCTGAGTTGCAAAACACTAGCTCTTTATAATAGAAAATGCACTGGTTTTACAGTTGGAAATCCTGCATTTCAATCTAAATGCCTATACTCACTTAATGTGAGACCATGGGCATGATGGTGTGATGATTTAGTGAGAAGGATCTGGAACAGGTTGCCTAAAGTTCAAATGCTTGCTCTAAAAATCACTTACTTGCCTAGTTACATGACTCTGAATGGCAACAATAATGGCTTCATACAGTTGGTATGAGGGTTAGATGAGATGCTGTGACTAAAACACACATTAGTGCTTAGCACATTAACAGTCACTGTTAACTCTAATATTATTGACATTCATTTAAAACTGGAGTAAGATCTACCTTATTCCAAGATGCTTGTCAGGATTACATGCTTTGTTTATGCACATACTTCTAACTATATGCAATGAACTACGTTTTGGGAATAATTTGAAACTCAGTCTGTAATATCAAGATGATATAGAAATACCCTCAAGAAGTGAGATACACAGCAGACCCATAAAATGGCAGATGTCCTAAACAGCACTCTGGCCTCAGAATCAGCCCTTAAGGCATGTGGATCCGGCTGAAAAGCCCACGAGACTATTTCAGGCATGGAAAGCCAAGAGACTCTGGGGAAAACAAACAAAGAAACAAACAAACAAAAAAAACACCTAAATGAAAGATCTCCGCGAGTGAGATCCCAGTGGAAAGAACGGGTCATCAAAGAAGGAGGTACCTTTCTCTGAAGGGAGGAGAGAACTTCCACTTTGACCTTGGCCTTGTCTAAATATGATCAGAGTTGGTGAACACAAAAGGCTTCCATAGCCTTGGCAGCTCATGACAAGAGCCTAGGGTGATTACTGATGCCATACACAAGAGTGTCAATTTGTTAAGTCAACAACAGGAGTCACTGTGCACTTACTCCTCATGTAGGATCTTTGTCCTTAGTGTGCTGTACATTGAGATTTAATGCTATAACTAGTACTCAAACAGTATTTTTCACTTTATGTTTCTGTGTGGGAGCAAACTTTTGAAATCTTTACTCAATGTATGCTAAACTGATCTTCTGTATATAAAGAGAATCGAAAATGAATCTTGATGTGAATGGAAGGGGAGAGGGAGTGGGAAAGGGGAGGGTTGTGGGTTGGAGGGACGTTATGGGGGGGAAGCCATTATAATCCATAAGCTGTACTTTGGAAATTTATATTCATTAAATAAAAGTTAAAAAAAAAAAGAAATACCCTCCAGAAGCTTGTAATCTAATAGGAAAGGTAAAATAAGTCTGTAACAAACCTGGTAGAGTACATGTTAGAAAGTGAAGTGCTAAAGCAGATATTGATAAAACACTTCAAAAGTCCAGGGAATGAAATGGTCACTTCTCAAAGGAGCTACAAATTAGTGCTCAATGGATATAGTAACATTTTCATCAGTGCCAAATGGCAGCTAGGATTTGAATTGGAAAAATCTGGAGGGAAGACAAGGTCATTCCTGATTGTCAAGCAATGTCAAGAAAAGAATAAAGATAGATAAAATAGATTATGTACATGAAACCATCATATAAAGTGTAGAAATGTTCATCATCACGTTTTAAGGCTGTAAACTCTTGAATTGCACAGGGAAACACTCGTGTACAAGATTGCTTTCTAAGACAAACAGGAAACTAGGGATTGCACACTGATTTTTACAAGAGAGCTTAGACAGGTGGTTCATGAAGGATACTCAAATAGTAACGGTATCTTATGAACCCAGACCTAACCCAGTTTGGCTTTGTTAACTGGGCCAATTCCCCAAGTAGAGAGCATGAGGAGAAATCTGCTGACCTGTGTGCTACTTGTCGCCCACTCAGGCACATTAAAGGATGGGCATCCATTTTCAGTACTCCTAGCTGAACTGCAATTCGCATTAGAGAGGAGAGAAAACTGCAGCCACTGTATTTCTTGGCAAGCTTCTTGAATAAAAATAGAGATCTGCTGACTAAGTATTTGCTATATCTGCAGACATTTCCCAGCTGGGGAAATAGACTTTCCCCCCCTAATTTTTCCCCTTTTAAATGTTTACTTAAATTATTCCCTCAACCTTCCTCCCTTCATACAAAAGATTTTTTGAATTGAAACTTTAAAAATAGGTATACTTTTATTTTTAAAATTATGTACTTGTTCCAATTGTTTTTAACTGTTAATCTTAAAATACTAGCTTTCTTTTCTGAGATAAAACAAGGACTCCATATTTTAGTCTTTGAACCTACACATCAAATCAGTTTGTTTGCTCTTTTATTTCTTTTAATAAAAAAAAATAATGTAAGTCCTCCACATCATTACTTAATAACTGCATTCTGGGACCATTGAAGGTTTAGAAGTATCCAGGAAGATTTTGGAGAGCAGGTATATTTTATTCATTCAACAAACATTTCTTTTTCTTTTCAGATGTCTTCTAACCATTCTGCATATATTACATTCCTTAATCCTCAAAGCAGTCAAGTAAAGTTGGTGTTATTATCATCTTCATTTTACAGCTCAGTAAGCACAGAGAAACTACATAACTTGCTCAAGATCACACAGCCAGTAAAACCGAATTGATATTTTCACAATGGAATCATGGGTACAAAGAATATGCAGTTAAGTACCATACTCTGCTCCTTCTCTGCAGAAATTATGATTTTAATAAAGGATATATTTTCATGGGGCACATTATATGTGCAAAAGAAACATCCGATTTCAAACAGGATGACAATCTCAGGTGACCTACTTTTTTTTTTCTCCTGTCCTAATTCATGACAAAGCTACTGACCTTTTTGCTTAGTGATAATATCATGCCCCAGAGGAGAGATGTGAAATGGTCTTGTCTCCATGTGACAGTATTATTAACATGCTAGTGTAGCTTCAGCTTCCTGACAATAATTTTACAGCAAAACCATGGGACTGTTGCACACATTCAATGACATATGACACAATCTGCCTTTTTTGTCAGCCTGAAGACAATTTGTTCACATTAGCTGAATTGAAAGGGCTTAAAATGCATGGCTTTCACGGTTCTTCCATTTAAAATACTCTTTATTTACCAAAAACAAAGAATAACAAACAAGCCCTTCATATGCTTACATAAATACAATGTATTTAATTTCTTTTTTAGTCAAAATGATACTCAGCATACAGAACATATAACTATAATGTATTTTGTTGATCACTGAGAACTTTTATGACTATGACATAAAGCAGAAGTAGAATCTGGTAGCTAAAAATAAGAACTCTAAAACTCAGTTGTCTAGGTTCAAATCTATTTTGTGCATAGTAATTGTGCAGTCTAGATCAAATTACCAACTCTATCTGCCTGTCTGCAAAATGGAACTGATGATAGCCTCACTGGTTTCTCCTGAGTATTGAATTGCTGAAAACATGGCCTGACACATAGCTACTCCTACATTTTTAACACTACTGCTATGGAAGTGCTTCCTCGTACTCTAAATAAATGTGAAAAACATGGGTCTTTAAGGCATCTTTGTATCTATAACCCACAGAAAGAAGAAAAATTGGTTACATGCCGATATATGCCAAACATGTTGCTAAGTACGGAAATTTAAGAAAAATGGAAAAAAATTCATTTATTTAGAAGTTTCCAGGCCTTGAGGGATGTAAGAAAGCACAGCTGACAGACAGACTGGTTTTAGATGCATTTAAGAGGCAGAGCCTTTTAACATTGTGAGAAGTCAGACAGGTTAATAGGCAGTCAAGTTGGTACCAATGGAAATCGAGGGTGCAAAATACTTGCTTCTACCAAAAGTTATTTTTAGCCAGATAAAGGTGCCAAATCCCATTGCAAGCTTTTACTCAAAAGCTGCTTTTAGCAAAACAGATGCCTGCCCCACTCCTTGGGCGCTTCCAATCTGATCATGAGAATATCAAGGGAGTGGTGATTCCACCTTTCAGGTGGCTCTTTTGTATTATGAACAATCCCAGAGGGGCAAATAAGATTAGAAATCAGTTCTTTTGATATCTTTTATCCCCACCTTGCTGCTGTTAGCTGAGTGTCATTTTTTTCCCCAAAATTGTACTTAAAAACCCCACTATCACCAGCCCCCTTCAGGTTTTTCCTTTCTTGGAGCCTCACTGCTAGCCACTCAGGATGCCTCTGACTTAAGTAAATCTTGCTTTTCTCCCTGCCTTGCCAGCCTGGAAATTCTTCTTCCATGTGAGACAAAGAACCATGATAATCTTTTCTCTGCTGACATTTCACCTGTAACAAAATGAAGGTCCTTCTATAAAAATACCAGTAATGGGATATGCTATTGGAGGCTGAGAGCAGAGTTTGTAACTGAGATTCAGGAAAGCATTCCTATTCTGTTTTACAGAGTCTGAAGAGTGCATGGATCAAGGAATGCAAGATAGCAGACAAGAGGGGGGCAAATCTCAAAGTACAGAAATCATGAATGGACTTTCTTGGGCTTTTCTTAAGAACATGGATAAGGAGTATTCTAAATTATCTCCATACCTGAAGGGTAGCTTCTTGCATTTCCTACAATGCAAGGATACACGTAGGATATGTGTGTATGTGTGTGTGTGATTTCCTCCTTCATTTTGAAGAAATGGAAGGGGCCAGGCTTCACATTTGAGATTATCTGTGGTGAGATAAAGACAGCATGTGTAGGACCATCTTGACTTGAATTAAGAGGGCAGAAGAAAATAATGTCAGAGATGACCAAGAAATGTCTCATGAATGTATGGAAATACCATGGAGTCTATTTTGGATTTTCAACACTCAGGGATAGTGAGTTCTATTTCTTTCTCACAGCATCCCTTGGAGTAGATGATATTAGTTTCATTTCCATACAAGGACAGTGATGCAAAAATAATTTAAATTTAAATAACATATCAAACATTACCCAGTTTATCATTGAGCATCCTCATTTCATAGTTGATGAAAATGAAAGGCAGAGAAATCGAGAGTAACACAGTTTGCATGTTGGTCTAGTTAGTAGAATATCTAGTTATTAGTTTGATTTCCAATTCTTGACACTGCATCACACTGCACCCTCTTGTAGAAAAGACTTGTGATTATAACTGACTCTCGCAAAATGGAAGTTTTGGGGTCAATCAATACTAAGCATTATGAAGTGCACAATGTTTGTTGTAGGGTACTTAAATCAGATAAGAGAAAAACAATAAGGGATAAAATTTATTTCTAGCCAAGAAAACTTTCCTTCTAGCAGGCTAAACTAGACAGAAGCCTAAAACAATATAAATATATATTTATTAATTCACTTTGCTTACCAAGAATCACAGTCCATCGAACCAAAGTGCCCAAGCTGAGGAGGGCATTGTGGCACAACAGGTTAAGTTGCTGCCTGAATGCCAGCATTCCATATGGTTGCTGGCTCAAGGTCTGGCTGCTCCTCTTCCCATCCAGTGCCCTGTTAATGCACGTGGGAAAGCAGCAGAGGATCATCTAAGTCCTTGAGCCCCTGCACCCATATGGGACACCTGAAAAAAGCTCCTGGCTCCTGGCTTCAGCCTGATCTATCCCTGACCATTGTGGCCATTTGGAGAATGAACCAGTGAATGGAAAATTCTCTCTTTCTCTCTCTCTCTCCCCTTCTCTCTCTGTTTCTCCCTTTCTTTGTAACTCTGTCTTTCAAATAAATAAAATAAATCTTTAAAAAGTGTCTGAGTTAACCAGTCAGCCAGATAAGCTGTTGTATTTCTTTTTCATCAGATACGTATTCGTAGACACACACACACAGACACACACACACACAGTTGTTTGTTTGTTTGTTTTGACAGGCAGAGTAGACAGAGAGAGAGACAGAGAGAAAGGTCGGTCTTTGCCGTTGGTTCACCCTCCAATGGCCGCCGCAGCTGGCGCGCTGTGGCCAGCGCACTGCGCTAATCCGAAGGCAGGAGCCAGGTGCTTCTCCTGGTCTCCCATGTGGGTGCAGGGCCCAAGCACTTGGGCCATCCTCCACTGCACTCCCTTGCCACAGCAGAGAGCTGGCCTGGAAGAGGGGCAACTGGGACAGAATCCGGCGCCCCGACCGGGACTAGAACCCGGTGTGCTGGCGCCGCAAGGCGGAGGATTAACCTAGTGAGCCACGGCACCGGCCTTAAATTATATAAATAATTTAAGTAGGTGCCGGCCTACAGTTGTTTGTTAAAACACAACTAGTGACATGCTATTGGATGTAACAAAACCTAAAATGGTTTTCCTGTTTTGTATATGAAAAATTGTGTCTTATTAGCTGATTTCAAAGATTATATCATAAGTTATATGCATATATTTTCTGCAATATTGGTAAAGCCAATATTTCAGATGATTTATGCAATGTAGACTGGTAAATTTTCTATTCCACAGCATTCCTTAATACAGATATTAAGTCAGAGAAATGATGAGTTTCTTGACCATACGTAGTACACCCTAAGTAAATCTGTATTGGCTGATGGCATAAATGAGTCAATGAATCCTACACATTTGACATGTAGAATCCTGAAGTAATAATATTGTCTCTTATTTTAGACACTTAAATATTTATAGGACTTGATTCAAAAATATGACTCAAGGACTAGCCTGAATGTGAACTTGTTATAACATCAGGAAACATTTGGCTACTTCACAACCTAAGAACAGCTTATCTTCAGCTTACTTTTCAAGAATTAAAAATACTTCCAAGTAGATTATAGAGTACAACAGTCTCCTAGGAAACGATACACAGTAAAACAATGATGCTGGGATATATTTCACCAGGTCATCATTTCAGGATTTTCTATCCTTGAATCATGCCAAACAGATAATGAAGAATAATGAATTACTTAGGTCATTTTTTTTTTTACTGAGTAAAACCCCAAGAGAGGGTTGCAATGTTAGTTTGTGCATTTACTTAGTAGTATAAGCTGCCACTTTAGAAAAGTCTGGAGTTGAGTATGGCTTTTGTTTTGAATTTATGAAAGCAAAATTTGGTCAATGCAAATTGAAAACTGATGAATTCGTTGAATGATAAACCAGCGAAATGGATTAATGTCTTGGCTATTAAAATCTACCAAAATATAAATTCCATGAAGAAATGGCAACATATGGTAGCAGAAAAAGGCACTATGTTTGAAGTCACAAATCAAAGTTAAGGCCCTGATCCTGCAACCTACTGATTGTATGACCTCAGATGAGTTACTTTAAGTTCTTTCTCCCCCATTTCTATAATGGACAAAACTGAGATTGCTTCACACAGCTGCAGTACATCAAAAATTATGGAAAATTGAGTTAAAAGGTAAGTTTATTTTGATGAAAAAAGCTTTTGAAACCCATGCAGTTATATTATGCATTTCCATGAACTTTGTAGAGTCCCTTATATATTGTAGGGGTTGATATCATGCTTCTAGCATGCTCTGTGTTACCATTAGACAACAAAAAGAAAATATTCAGAAAGAACTTGGAACCTTTCAGTAACTGGGTTTATACCCACTATTTAAGACATGATGACTATTATTGCAATGTGTATGCATAAAGTGTGAACATTATTTGAAAAGAGTCAGTGAAATTCAGTGGAAAGTGAGTCTTCATAAATAAGTATTTTTTTTAAATTTAAAATGTCTGTATTACTTCTTTCCTGGGCCACACAGAAGCAACAAATCAATTTTGATTTTATGCCAGTATGACTTATATGTGAGGCATCAAACATATTGTCAACTGATCCCATCAAAGTCTAATGGAAGGCAGATGTTATCCAAAGTTTTGTTCTAGACATGAGAAGCAAAATAGTTGTATAAACAGTAGAATAACGGTTGAGCATTTATTTCTAAACATAATTTATCACAGAGCATTCTTCAAATTCTACTTTGTTCATCTCCTTTCCTAGTTTTCTGTTTTGCTTTCTCAATTAAATAACCAGAACCAATTCTTACATTCTGTGATTAGAAATAAGTATAAATACAGCCCAGGAGCTACATTACAAATCAGATTATTTTTAAGAAAAAAATTTATTTATTTATTGAAAAGTCAGAGTTAGAGAGAAAGAGAGAGAGAGATGCTCCATCTGCTGGTTCACTCCCCAAATGGCCACAACAGCCATAGTTGTGCTGATCTGAAAGCCAGGAGCCAGGAGCTTCTTCTAGATATCTCATGTAGGTGTAGAGGCCCAAGGAATTGGGCCATTCTCGACTGTTTTTCCAGGTGCATAAGCAGGGAACTGAATAGGAAGTGGAGCAACTAGGATTCGAAACGCTGCCCATATGGGATGTTGGCACTACAGATAGCGGCTTTACCTGCTATGCCACAGTGCCAGCCCCAAATTGCGTTACTTCATATTCATATTTTTCCTCTATCAAAAATGCTTTTAATGGTGTTAGTTTTGATGAATTTCTAGTCATGTTCTAGTAAATCAAATATAACATGAAATGATACAATCATTGTGTAATGCAGTAGTAAAAAAGTTGTGCACCTTGTATGTGGATGTATCTCACTTAAGTCCTCTGATTTTACAAAGACACTAAATGAGGAAAGTCTCAGCCATTTGGCTACACCTGTTTAACTTGATTTTTTCATGTCTTCTCCCGGAATTCAAGTCAAGTAACTAAAACCAATCTTAGTGCATATTAAATTTAAAAAACTGACACATCATAATTTTGATAACTTATGGAAGACACCACTATGGTAAGATTATCAAGTCAAAATGCTGTTATCATATCTTCATACACATTATAACTCACAGTGAAAGCTTTCTGCCCTTAAACTCTCCATTAATATCTACTCAATGAAAATAAAAAAGAAAATAACCTGAGATATTTATTTCAACTTATTTATTTTACTAGTCAATAAACATTGACAAGGATCTAAAACTGGTCCTCTGTTTTTCAGTAGAACTTCCACTGCTAACTTTCTCAATGATTTGCAGAGAAAACAGTTGACATATATTTGGAATAAAAAGAGATTTTTCAAAGAAACATTATTGAGTTTGCAATATATAAAGGAAGCAGCACTCATTAAATTGAGCAATTCTTTCCATTTTTAAAAATTACCATTTAAATTTTCCATCTCATTCCCCACCATGTTCAACTGAAAATCTTGGTTCAAAGAACTAAGAAGAAATACCTGGTAATAAATTATTTCTTCTAGTGAAATTTGTAAAACAGTGAGAGAGAAATCTATACAGTGAAAGTGAGCATGGTTTTCAGTCATTGAATCCATGTTTTTAAAAAATTAGACAAACCTTCCTTTATATCTTCCTGACTCAATCTGCCTCAGCTACAGTCAAAAACTTCATCATTGTGCCTGTTAGTCACTCCTACAGTAACAGAAAAAGTTTTGCCAATTGTGGGTATAAATAAGCAACAACCAATATCTGCTTAGAAGATTTTATAGACAAGAAATTCAGATGGTAGGGAAAATTTCACTGGGGGAACATCATGTCTAACACTAATTGTTGAGTCCTAAATTGTTGGCAGCACTTTTAAGTTCTGTAAATTTCACTAAATTTTTTCTGCATTTGGCAGAATCACTGTTGCTACCCAGTTGATGGTTATAGTTGCTGTGGGTGATACTAGCCCATTGCCACCATAACAGCTGTTCAGCTGCCTGGGTATGCTGTCATTTTATTGGAAACAGATCCCTCATTACAAAGCAAGGAAGACAACACAATTTTTGTTCTACTCATCTTCTAATAGTGAGAGGTTAAGGTTCCCCAGAATGCTAACAGAATAGCCAACACAGAGGCAAACCACCATACTTCTACATAGAAAGTATAGCAATCCATCTGATTTAAAAATGACAATATATTATGCTTAAAATATACCCATGATGAGCAAAGAAATTGTCTTTCTAGATTACAGCAGGAAGTATAATCATTGATCCTACTTGGGAGTTTGAGGTTCACTGATAATAAATCACTAACTTAGTACATATCAATGTAAGGGTTTGTTCAGTTTTTTACCAACCAGGAATTTGTGACCTAGTAAAACATAGTATCAACAGAAGAATAATAAACTTAAGTTTCCAATAAAATAAACAAGAAAAAAGAACAATGTCTAAGGGTCACCTTAGTTAGGGAAAATTTGCTGAGGACACTACTACTCTAAGTGTAAGTAGGATTTCCACAAGCCTTGCAGAACAGGGAAGATTTGAAGGCAGGGAAAGCAACGTAAGTAAAAGCAGAGAAGACTGGCAAACACTGGGTGTTTGGGTTGCAGTGAATAGGCTTGCTTATCAGCATGAATAGTTGATATAGAGAGTCAGGTGGGATCAAGAGTTGCTGGGGGTGCCACAAATGGAATAAGTAATTGTACGAATGTATTTTATAGCTTGGAATTCTGAATGCATATGATTTGTTTAGGTCCATCTGAAGAATCAACGAGTTGACAACAAACAGATTACCTGTAAATGTAGACGTTAGAAACATGTATAGTGCCTTTGAAAACATGATCAGCTAATTCCCTAAATCATATAGGTCTTTCAAAAAGTTCATTGAAAAATGGAACTAAAAAGTAGTTTACTTTGGTGTAAAAACCTTTGAAATACATACATGGATTGTTCATAATACATGTTCTCCATGAACTTTTTGAATTATTCTGTACATTCAGAATTAATTAATTCTGATTGTATAAATGTTTTTCTTTAAATACTTTAGTAAAGCATCATTTATTTTCAGAAGGAGACAGATATATGAACACTGAAGGAATGTATGGTATGTGTTAAGATTCTATTCAAAAACCACTCTTAAAATTTCTGTAGTTGAGTTTACCAAGTGACAACACAATCAATTAGCAAATGGAAAACTAGTAATTTAATGATTGGGAGACTGCTTGGCAAAATGGAAACATTTATGATATAAATTTATGTGCAAATGCAGCATGGAAAATGATATTTATACAACTAAGTAAAATATTGGGATGTAGAAAAATACCAGAAAGAAATGTGCACATTTATTGAAAAAAAAAAAAGACAGGGATAAGGGATTCTGGCTGAAATGTGTATCTCAAAAATAAGAATTGTCTTTCTTATTCCTTATATAATTTGAAGTGTTACATCAAGACAAATAGATTGATAATTTTAATCATTGTGTTGGACAATGGGTAAATGATTAGATTAACTTTGAGTTCAGGTGCTTGGTTGAAAACACATAGCAGGCATGGCAATGATCTGGCCTGCATATCACCACTCTTGAGATTGTGACAAGGATAGACTTCATAATCAAACTTTAGTCATCTTTCCTTATCTTAATAAAATTCCAAGAAACTACTATCAATAACATTGAACCTTTCCACAAGATGAAACCTCTGTGCTATCCACAGCCAAAAAAAAAAAAAAAAAAAAAAGAAAAAGAAAGGAAGAAAGAAAGTTTTCTATAGCAGACACTCATTTGGTAAATTACAGCTGATACCACAATTCCATTTTTTGCTCAATCCAGAACTTCGTTTGCTTTAAGCCAAGAGTATTTGCAAATGGATTTGTGAACTCCTGATCTCCTGATACAGGGAAAATTTAACTAAGCAAGAGTTTGGTAAGCACAAATCTATTTCCATTTTAAATACTTTTTAAAAAATTGGCAAACAAACAAGCTGTCTGCACATTCATGTTTATTGCAGCTCAATTCACAATAGCTAAGACCTGGAACCAACCTAAATGCCCATCAACGGTAGACTGGATAAAGAAATTATGGATATGTACTCTTTAGAATACTATACCACAGTAAGAAACAACGAAATCCAGTCATTTGCAACAAAATGGAGGAATCTGGAACACATCATGCTGAGTGAAATAAGCCAGTCCCAAAGGGACAAATACCATATGTTCTCCCTGATCGGTGACAACTGACTGAACACCAAAAAGGAAACCTCCTGAAGTGAAATGGACACTATGGGAAACGGTGACTTGATCAGCATAACCCTGACTGTTAATGAACAACTTAATACATTATCCCTCTTAGTAGTTTTTTTGTCTGTTCTACTTAATATGACTGGTTTAATTCTGTAATTAATACACAGTTATTCTTAAGTGTTGAAATTTAACTGAAATGTGATCCCTGTTAAACATAAGAGTAGGAATAAGAGAGGGAAGAGATGTACAATTTGGGACATGCTCAAGCTGACTTGCCCCAAATGGTAGAGTTAGAAACATACCAGGGGACTCCAATTTAATCCCATCCAGGTGGCATGTACCAATGCCATCTCACCAGTCCAAGTGATCAACTTCAGTTCACAATTGATCATAATGAAAGGACTAAGAGTCAAAGGAAGCACATAAACAAGTCTAGTACCTGCTAATACTAACCGATAGAATAAATAAAGGGGAGAGTGATCCAACATGGGAAGCGAGATACTCAGCAGACTCATAGAATGGCGGATGTCCTAAACAGCACTCTGGCCTCAGAATCAGCCCTAAAGGCATTCGGATCTGGCTGAAAAGCCCATGAGAGTATTTCAGGCATGGAAATCCAAGACAAAAAAAACAAACAAACAAAAAAAACTCTAAATGAAAGATCTCTGTGAGTGAGATCCCAGTGGAAAGAACAGGTCTTCAAAGAAGGAACTACCTTTCTCTGAAGGGAGGAGAGAACCACCACTTTGAATATGACCTTGTCTAAACAAGATAAGAGTTGGTGAACTCAAAAGGCTTCCATAGCCTTGGAAACTCATGACTGGTGCATAGGGAGATTACTGATGCCATAAACAGGAGTGTCAATTTGTAAAGTCAACAATAGGAGTCACTGTGCACTTACTCCTCATGTAGGATCTCTGTCCTTAATGTGCTGTACATTGAGACTTAATGCTATAACGAGTACTCAAACAGTATATTTCGCTTTGTGTTTCTATGGGGGTGCAAACTGTTGAAATCTTTACTTAATATATACTAAACTGATCTTCTGTAAAAAAAAAAAAAAAAAAAAAGAAGAAATTATCAGTTCCCAACTTGACTCTCACTGGGATTAAACATGACAATAGGTCTGATCTGATTTTATCATCATTTAAAAAATCATCTATTATTTTTCACTTTATGTTTGTGTGGGAGCAAACTGTTGAAATCTTTACTTAATGTGTGCTAAACTGATCTTCTGTATATAAAGAGAATCGAAAATGAATCCTGATGTGAATGGAAGGGGAGAGGGAGTGGGAAAGGGGAGGGATGCGGGTGGGAGAGACGGTATGGGGGGAAGCCATTGTAATCCATAAGCCGTACTTTGGAAATTTATATTCATTAAATAAAAGTTTTAAAAAAAATAATACAAATAAATTATAAAGAGTGTAAAAACACTTGATGAATTCTATATTTTGTTTGCTTTATCTATATTGTGTCCACTACTTTTTAACAATTCAATCAGATACAATATTAGTTTGCAGTTGCATTGGCATATTTAAGAAGCACTTGAAATTTTCTTCTAATGTGGGAACATCTGCTAATGGAATTTCTCTCAATGTAGGAACAGAGATAACATCTTTGTTGGGGTGTGAGTGTGTGTGTGTGTGTGTACGTGTGTGTGTTTAACCTTAAAAACAATTTGATATATTCAATATGTTCATTGTTTAAATATCTCTAGTTAGTTGATTTACTCTGAACTCATCTTGAGTAGGACAACTGGTGGAGGTTTCTTTGTGTCATGGCCAGTTCATTTCTTTTTGAGAATAACACCTTGATCCCTTCCTAATCACTGCCACCCCACACCCACTCCCTTGTCTCTCCTCCCATGATACCTCTTCTGGCCATGTTCCAGTGATAAATATGGCCGTTCTACCTAATATTAACAAGCACAGAGTAAAACACTACATACCCATGAGTGAGAAGAAAACAAGGCTGGCCAGCATCTTTGGTGAACTTAAGTCTCTTACTTTGAAAAATAAATAGTACAGTGTATAAAGACAGCCAGCAGTCAACATAAAGCAACTGTATAGACATTGCTGCCTTTGTACCTGTGGATATGCTCCTTATGGGCCTGAGATGAGTGGTCATTTTCATGACTCCTACTTTCTACCTCTGCTGTTCTATCTACCTGCCAAGAACTTTGTGCACAAAGTTAATTGTTCTTCTTAAGCTCTGTACCTCTGTCTGTCTCTGATGCAAATTCCTTGAAGGTAGAGAATATGCTTTAATAATTGCAAGCTCAGCAGACTACACAATGACGAGAACATTGTAAACATTCAATAAAATTTTATATATTGGTTAAGTAACTATATATCTGGGTCATATATGGTTGCTTTTAATCTCTCTTAATAAATATAGGACTCAGGGCACCTCATCCAGTGTTCTTTCTAATGTTTATATTCAGGTGAGTTTGGAACTATGGGGGAATATCAAGGGCAACCTTGAGTAGTACATATTTTTTGAAAAGTGTTCAAATAAATATTTGGCTAACTGAAGATCTTGAATAGAAAATGAGGGAGTGATGATACATGCGATGATTTCCTACAGCAGATTTTGTGTCTGTGTTAGTATGTGTGTGTAAGGTCAAAGGATTGGGAACAAAAGAGAACTTGGATACTAGCCTAAGGAATTTGGTCTTAATTTCATGGCAAGAGGTTGTGAAAATTTTTCATCCAGAAAATAAGATACAATTGCACTATAGATAAGAAGTTCTTGAACTAAGGGCAATTTTACTCTTCCTGTCCCCACAATCTATTCCCCATGCACATCTGGGCATTAATTGTCACAATTGGGAGTATTGGTGCTACCAGCCAACAAGGCTGCTAAATAGTGCACAGGCCAAGTTCCACATCATAAAGAATTCTGTGGCCCCAAACAACATTAGTGCTGCAGTTGAGAAATTCTACCTCTGACAAATGTATCATAGAAAATATTTCATAGACAATGTACCCTTTAGAAGTAACTATATGGCTGGCGCCGCTGCTCACTTGGCTAATCCTCCGCCTATGGCGCCAGCACCCTGGGGTTCTAGTCCTGCTTGGGGTGCTGGATTCTGTCCCGGTTGTTCCTCTTCCAGTCCTGCTCTCTGCTGTGGCCTGGGAAGGCAGTGGAGGATGGCCCAAGTGCTTGGGTGCTGCGCCCACATGGGAGACCAGGAGGAAGCACCTGGCTCCTGGCTTGGGATTGGCGCAACGCGCCAGCCGTGGCGGCTATTTGGGGGGTGAACCAATGGAAGGAAGACCTTTCTCTCTGTCTCTCTTTCTCACTGTGTGACTCTGCCTGTCCAAAAAAAAGAGAACTATATAAGCAAGTTTTTATAGTTAAATAAAAATGGAAAATGCTTCTTACAATATACGTACCTTTTGTTCTTGTAGTCAAACTGTGTTTACTGAGCATCTAACTCTTGATGAGCATCTTTTGCCTGTTCCAGAAATATACCATTGAAAAAGACAAATAATTTTTCCCCCTTGGTATTAAATTTTACATGAACGATTCCTAATATAAATTAGCATACCGTGAACTTCAAAAAGTCCTAAAGAAAAGATACATATTTTACTTTCTCAAACCCAGTATTTCCTAACAACATTTGACAACACTCTTCTAAAAAACATGTGCCCTATTTACACCTCTTGAAATGATGCACATTTGAAACATAGTTATAGAAACACAGATCTAAATCTACCAGGGGAAGATCAGTGGGCAAGATCATTGAACCACTTGAAGTCTGTATTCAGAGAGGTAAGCTAAAGTACTGCAATAGTAATAAAAATCAATGATGATGACCTACATTAGAGTATTATAGGTGGAAATGGAGAGGAGAAGATGGGGAGAAAAGAAATTTCAAAACTAGAAGCAGCAGAATTGAATGAGTGGGAGGCAAGATAGAGGGATGAATAAAAGATGCCACTTTCAGCTTTGAAAGGTGAGTTCTGTTTTTAACACTTTGATATAAGAAAACACACAAGCAGTGAAAAGCATAAGCTTGAACATTAGGGTTAGAGATCTGGAAAACACATATAATGTAAGTGTTGGCTTTAAACTTGATTTTCTTCCTCCACTCCAGGGTAACTCGGTAGAGGATTAGAGATAAGACAAATAAGGTCTGAATTCTAAGGGCCACCTACATTTAGGGAATGGGTGCATAAGACAGAAAAAAAAATGAGAGAGGTGAAGAAACAGAATAAAGGGATAAGAGCTAGGCAATTATGTGCTAAAGGGAGTTAGAGCAACTGTAGCTGGAGTCTTTCACCTTAGTTCAAAAATGATGACAAGATAGTAGTAAGGCTCCTAGCTCTCATTTCATTTCATTTGTACAAATTGAGTCCTACCATTACATACCACTGTTCTTGCAGAGTATCAACTACATCTTGCAGAGTTTTCCACCACAGCATTTTTCTGTGTTTGATTCTTCATATTCTTCATATTTTCTGTATTTTTAAACAAACTTTCATTAATATTTTAATTGAAAAATCAAAATTGTATACATTTATGGGGCATATTGAGGTGTTGTCAACATGTTGTACAATAGTGCTCTTGAACTTACTCTCCTTGTCTAACTGCTACTTTTATCCCTTGGACCAACATTTCTCCAACCCACTCCTATCCCAAGCCTCTGGTAACTACCTTTCTATTTTCCACTTCTATGAAATGGACTTTTTTATATTCCACAAAAGAAAGAGAATTCAGTATTTATTCCTTTGTGCTTGGCTTATTCCCATAAACGTAGTGTATCATAGGCTCATCTATGTTGTCCCAAATGGTAGGATTGACTAAGACTGGTATTCCATTGTGTATACATACCACATTTTCTTTAACCATTCAACGTGATGGAACCTTAAGTCGTATGTTTCACTCTTGGTACTTTAGGTTAATGCATATTCTATCATGTCAGTCTAAGTCTAGATTTTTTAAAGCACAACTGTTAGCTTTGGCCTCCATTGAAACCATAACTTTCTAGGTTTTCTGGATCTCTCAAACTATACATTTTATTTTTAAAAAAATTCTTGACAGATTTTAGAAATTCTTGCTGAGGTCATGAGTTACACTCTTCTTTTAAAAAGTAGGTTGTGGTTACTATTGTTTTAAAAATTACTAAGTGTACATTTGTATCAGATCACCTATGAAGCCGCACAATGATCTCATTTGTAAAATGTAGATTGGGGTTTGATACAAGTGACTATTTCCATGGATTTTATATATTAGAGAGTGCTTTACAAATGAAAAAATATTCTAAACTATTACTGATAACATCATCATTATTGTCACCATCATTATCAATTTATCTTTCTTTGTAGACTACATTTTGCGAACAATTTCTGTATTTATATAAAAGGCAGTTATAGTTAGAGAAGGAGAGACAGACAGATCTTCCATCCTGAGTTTCACTTCCCAAGTGGCTGCAACAGAAGCCAGGATCCTGGAACTACATTTGGGTCTTCCATGTGGGTAGCAGGGGCCCAATACCTGTGAGCCCAAGTACCAATGCTTTTCTTAGGCAGTTTAACAGGGGTGTGGATAGGAAGTTGAGCAGCCAGAACTCAAACAGGAACCCATATGAGATGCCAACCATCACAGGTGGTGGCTTACCCTGCTGCACCACAGTGTCAGCCCCTACCTATTTATGTTAAATATTCTCATTAAGTGGGAAGAAACTTAAAGTTCACACAACATTTAGTATAGACCTGAGGTCCAGCAAATTTGATCCTTGGATTCATTCTAAGAGCCCGAATATTTTACTGCTAAAAAAAAAGTCTGTGGTGCAGGTACCAATTTACCCCTTTATAGTCAAGGATTGCTAGGTGGTTGCTAGATATCCCTGGCCTTTTAGGAAAGATAGAGGGAATATTTTCTTTCATCTACATGAATTTGTGAGTTTTCAAATACATTTAAAAGCACATATTTGGAATAGAAGACACCAGAATTCGCAGTGTAAAGGAAACTACCACATACTAGTTGAGTGACCCTAAAAATGTCAGTTAACCTTTCTTCTGCAACATTTCCTCATCTGCACCCTGATCAAACACCTTCTCCATCAAGCGTGAAGCACAATTTCTGCCCCATGGTGATAATTTAAATTCTGTAACAATAGTGATTATCGTTTAAAAAATTGACTGTAGACACCTTTGCTCAAACAAAATGCTAAAATATAATTTTACTTTCATCTTTACCACATTTTCTTTCTCCTACCTTTAACCACTTAGAAAATACTTCCAAGCTGAGTTTTTCATTATATACTGGACTTGGTTTTGTACCAGATATAAACATATCTAACTAATGTGTGGCTGAGCTCATGCCTCCCTATTTTGTTATTAAGTGGTAAACATTTATAGGATAAAAGAGTCTAAACTTTTGATCTTTGACACACAAATCCCAAATGGTTTATTTATTTAATAAATAGGTAAAATTGTGTGTCTTCTCTATAGTTTCCCTAATTTATTGTTACATGTCAGTGAAAAGGCAACTTCAATATTGGGATAGGACCTATATTCCACTAACTCTTTATTATCAAAGGATACAAGTTAGCAACGTGTTTTTCTAGTAACTTTCACTATAAGAAATAGAAGCGTGTTTTGCACTCTTAGAAATATTCACAACCAGGAACTGCAGAGAGTGTATCCAGGAAGAGAAGAATTTTTGTGTATTTTATATCCTCCCTTGATGCTGACTAGAAAGAAAAGTTTTTTTTTTTTTTAACTTCAGTTTTTATGCAAAGGGCTATACAATATATAGCTAAAGACATTGAGTGAACCTTACAAAAAAAGTTAAAATGCTAAATAAAAGTAAAGCAGCAATGGATAAAATACTGAGAAACATCACTGCAAGTTAGTTAAGTGTATAGTTTTTATGTATTTTTCCCAAATCAAAAATGACTTAAGATCATAAAATACTATTCATTCCTGTATTCTGTGGGAATTCTTTAAATATTATTGGGATGATAAATAATAGCAAGTTTATTTGCTTGTTTAATGAATCAATCACCTGCTATATATCGTAGTCATTTTATAGCTCAAGGAAAATAATTTTAATATTTTCACATTCAAATTGTTAGCCAAGCTATGCTATAGTAGTACGATGGATGGATGCCTACCTCTCTTAAATGGTAAAAAGGTTGATAATACATTATGTGCACATTTATATAGGAAAGAGTAGCCACTGATAAAAGCAAAAATAATACAGTCAATAAATATCATATACACAATTCAAAATATACATTGCCACATTATTAAAGATTGGAAGACTATGGAGGAAATATTTTCTGTTTGACATTTATAAAATTTTAGATAGATCACTGCTTACCTAGACAATTATAAATGAAAAATAATTTGTTATCTCTGTATAAAATTATAAAGTTCCAGGGTTAAAAGGAATCTTTTTAATGTCATCTATTAAAATATCCTTTTATCTCCCCTCAAATAATTGACTATCAGCTTTAATATCTCAGATGACATAGGTGATGCATGAACATAAACACTGAGATACACATATCACATGAAAGAAAAGTAATTCATGCCCCTATAACAGGAGAAGGAAACTTTATGTAGAAAATTATGTACAAGTCTATTTGAGGGGAACTATAAAGAAAAAAAAAAGTTCTGATAACATGGGTTTTGAATGGCTGCAGAAATATATCTAAGAGAAAGGATTAAATAAATATAATTGGTGCATTTGACTTTATAAAAACTAAGGCATTATTACTCTTATACTAAGGGCTATAATGCCATTGTTATCCTGGGATTTATTTTCACTATACACCTTAGTTTAGTATTTCCTAGATCCTATTTATCTTTTGAGATTTTATTTATTTATTTATTTGAGAGGTAGAGCTATAGACAGAGAGAGGGAGAGACAGAGAGAAAGGTTTTCCATCTGCTGGTTCACTCCCCAGATGGCCACAATGGAAGGAGCTGAACCAATCCAAAGACAGGAGCCAGGAGATTCTTTCAGGTCTCCCATGTGGGTGAAAGGGCACAAGGATTTCGACCATCTTTCACTGCTTTTCCCAGGCTGTTAGCAAGGAGCTGGATCAGAGATGGAGCAGCTGGGACTCAAACTGGCAACCATATGGGATGACAGCCCCACAGATAGAGGTTTAGCCTACTATGCCACAGTGCTGGCCTCAGATCCAATTTCTTCTGTTTTCAATTTTTAGATGCATAATAGCAAGTGCTCTCTTCTTTTTAAAAATAATAATTAATTATTTAAGCTTGGCATTTTTTTCTTTTTAAATTTGATTCTCACTCTCATTTGCTAATTTTGGTGGTGGCTTTAATTAAGATTATTTGAAAGTTTTTGTCAAGTATTTTGCATGTCTCCATTTCTCTAAAGTCAATTACTGGGATTTTATTTTGTTCCTTTGGTGGTGGCATGCTTCACTGATTGTTTGTGATCCTTTCAGACTTGCATTAGTGTCTCAAATTTGAAGAAGAATTCACCTCTTCCAGGTTTACAAACTCATTTTAGCAGGAAAAGTCTTTTACCAGTCAATACAATCAGTGATGTTTGGTGGGTTAATTGGTTAGATACATAAGAAGGCAGGTCCACTGCCAGGCCTTGCAGGTGGGCTGAAAATTGACTTCTTAATCAGAAAGCACTGTCCTTCACTGCTTTAAGGCATTATTACATTCTCTTCTACAATCTTATGTCATTACCTGGAATTCTCCTGCCTATAGTTTTATCATTCCTTCATAGACAAACCTACTTTTATGTTTTTGTCTTTTTTTCTAGATGACTTTTAGATCTTTTCTTAATCTTTGGTGTAATGACACCGAATGAGGAATTATCTAGATCTTAATTTCATTCATCATACTCAGAACTCAGTAGACCCTTTAAATCAATAGTTTTATTTTTCTTCAACACTCAAAAATTTTCTCTTATTTCTGTACTATATCTTAATAATCCTTAAGTTTAACTGTTCTGTCTGCAACACTTATATAGATGGCTATTCCATAGACTTGTTCTCCATACACACACACACACACACACACATGTATATGTTATATATCTCTATATAACTGATTTCATGATACAACTTTTAAAAAATGACACTTCCCACCTCCTTTTATTTCTTTTTTTTCTTCAGTTAATTTTGCAAATAACATACATTCAATTTATTTTACAATTATAGGCTTACTCCATCACTAGATAAATAATTCAGCAAGTAAAAAGATGTGGTTCCACAGGCATACATACAAGGGATAGAAACAATAATCAAATCACACAAGATATCAGTTTCACTCATATACATTACATTATTTTATATTCTATAGTAAACTACCACAAATCAGAGAAAATATAGGATATTTGTATTTTTGGATCTGACTTATTTCAGTAAGTGTAATGGTCTACATTAGCATCCATTTTAATGCCAAAAAGCAGATTTCCTTCTTTTTTCATGGCTGAGTAGAATTCCATTGTGTATGTATACCTCATTTTTTATCCAGTCCATCAATTGATGAACATGTGGGTTGATTACATATATTAGCTATTGTGAATTGAGCTGCTATAAACATGCAGGGGGGAAGATAACTCTTTCAAAAGCTGATTTCATTTACTTTAGGTAAATGTTCAAGAGTTGGATTGTAGGTCATATTGTAGATCTAATTTTAAATATCTGAGAAATCTCCGCACTGTCTTCTATAACATTTGAACAAGTTTGCATTATCATGAACAGTATATTAGGGCACTGTTTTTTCCACATCCTCACAGGCATTTGTGATTTTTAATTTTGGAATGATAACCATTCTAACTGGGGTGAGGTGAAACTTCATTGTGGTTTGATTTGCATTTCCCTAATGTCTATTGATCATGAGCATTTTTTCATGTGTCTTTTGACCATTTGAATTTCATCCTTTGAAAAATGCCTGTTTATGTCCTTTGCCCATTTCTTAACTGGATTTTGTTTTTGTTGAGTTTCTTGAGCTCCTTGTATATTCTGTATATTAATCCTTTATCAGTTGCATAGTTTGCAAATATTCCCTCCTATATTGTAAGTTGCCATGTTACTTTATTGAGTGTTTCCTTTGCAATGCAGAGGCTTTTTAGCTTGATGTAATCTCATTTGTCTATTTTTGCTTTGATTGCCTGTGCTTCTGGTGTCTCATTCAAATACTCTTTGCTTCTGTCAATGTCTTACAGAGTTTCCCCTATATTTTTCTCTAATTATTTAATGTTTTCATATTTTAGGTTTAGATCTTTGATCCATTCTCAGTTTATTTTGTATAGTATGTAAAGTAGGGATCTTGTTTCATAATTCAACTCTAGGGTATCCACTTTTTCCAGAACCATTTGTTGAGGAGACTATCCTTTCTCCAGGGAATGATTTTAGCTTGTTTGTCAAGAATCAGTTTGCAGTAGATGAATGAATTAATTTCTGGAGTTTCTATTCTGCTTCATTGGTCCATATGTCTATTTTTTTTTTTGAAAGCAACAGGCTTAATTGCTCTATAATATGTCTTTTTTGGCAGGCAGAGTTAGACAGTGAGAGAAAGAGACAGAGAGAAAGGTCTTCCTTCCATTGGCTCACCCCCCAAATGGCTGCCATGGCCGGCGCGTTGTGCCAATCCCAAGCCAGGAGCCAGGTGCTTCCTCCTGGTCTCCCATGTGGGCGCAGCACCCAAGCACTTGGGCCATCCTCCACTGCCATCCCGGGCCACAACAGAGAGCTGGACTGGAAGAGGAACAACTGGGACAGAATCCAGCACCCCAACCAGGACTAGAACCCGGGATGCTGGTGCCACAGGCAGAGGATTAGCCTAGTGAGCCACGGTGCCGCCCTATAGTATGTCTTAAAGTCTGGTATTGTGATGCTTCTGGCATTGTTTCTGTTTAAGATTGCTTTAGCTATTCAGGGTCTCTTGTGTTTCCATATGTATTTTAAGATCATTTATTCTGTATCTGAGAGGAATGCCATTGGTATTTTGATTGTCATTACATGGAATACGTAAATTTATTTGGGTAGTATGGACTTTTTAATAATATTATTTCTTCCAATCCATAAAACGGGAAGATGCTTCCATTTTTTGTGTGTCTTCTTCTATTTCTTTCTTTAATGTTTTGTAATTTTCACTGTAGATCTTTCACATCTTTGGTTAAATTTATTTCAAGGTATTCAAATTTTTGTAGCTATTGTGAATGGGACAGATCTTACAAGTTTTTTCTAAACCATGTCATTTTCTCTGTATACATAGGCTATTGATTATTGATTTTTGTGTGTTGATTTATATCCTGCAACTTTATCAAATTCTTTACTTGAGTTCCAATAGTCTCTCTTGGAGTCTTTTGAATCCCCTATACATAGAATCATGTCATCTGCAAACAGGGATAATTTGACTTCCTCCTTTCTAATTTGTATCCCTTTGATATCTTTTTCTTGCCTAATGCTTCTGGCTAAAACTTCCATAACTATTCTGAATAGTAATGGTAAGTGTGGTCCTCAGTATATGATTCTGGATCATATTAGAAATACTTCTAGCTTTTCCACCTTCAATATGATGCTGGATATGGGTTTGTCATATATTGCCATGATTGTATTGAGGCATGCTCCTTCTATACCTAATATGTTTAATGTATTTATCACAAAAGTAATTGTATTTTATCAAATGCTTTCTCTGCATCTATTGAGATATATGGTTTTTATTCTTCAATTTGTTAATTTAATTATTGATTTGCATATATTAACTATCCCTGCATTCCTATGATAAATTTAACTTTGTCCAGGTGGGCGATATTTTCAATGTGTCCTTGGATTCAATTAGCCAGTATTTTTCTGAGGATTTTTGCATGTATGTTATAGGCTAGGTGGGGTCTAAATATCTCTACTCAATTTTCTTGCCTCTTACTTAGAGAAATATTCTAAGTACTGACATAAATACAATTTACAAAGTGATAAAATTCTTTAAAAAGGTGAAAAAATCACACACAGAGACACACACACATACAAACACACACACACACACACACACAGGCCATGTTCAGGAATAGAATGGGTCAGGAAGGGAAAAAATGAGTGGAAGTTAAAGGCATTTTATTACCCAGCTCCTTTGAGTCCATGGGATGAGAAAACACTCCTCCCTGTTGCTTACCTTCTTATGAACTTGGATAAGGAAGTGGTTACATAGTAATTTCCCCTGGTCAGGGGGAGGTACATCCTGGGGAAAGGGTCTTTTGACTTACAGGTGGCAGATAGGGTTACATAACATGAGAGACATGGCTTCTAGCTCCTGGCCCTAACCTAGCTACCTGCCTTATCCCATATCAGTTTCATCAGGAATACTGTTTTTTGTTGTTGTTGTTGTTGTTCTCTTTCTTTGTTGTATCTTTTACTAGTTTGAGAATTAAGATGATGCTGGACTCATGGAAGGAGTTTGGGAGGATTCTTTCCTTCAGTTGTTTTGAATATTTTACAGAAATCAGGATTAGTCCTTCTTTAAATGCTTGGTAGAGTTAACTTTCCTATAATATAGTCTACTATACTTCTGTTGTGAACGTCTTTGTCAGACATTTTCCCCAACCCATATATTGATTTTTAAATTTTTGGTGCCTTATCTTTAATTTTCATGAACTCCTCTTTTCCTCTGATGTTATTTTAAGTAGATGCCATTTTCTTATTTTTCAGAAAAATGTCTTATCAAATCTTCCTGAAAGAATAAACTGTATTGTGTTTTGAATTCTCTTTTCTTCCCTAAAAATTGTTTGCTTCTTCTAGAATCTTGTATATGGTTGATATTGGTGTCATTAATCTGTTAGTTTTCTAAAATTCTTCATGATTCTTCACTTTTGGCTTACAATTAATTGGTTAATTCATATAATAACAATTTCCTCCACTGGCAGCAGTCATTTTTGTGAATGACTGGGTTGTTCACATGGGTATCATCATTCTCTGGAAGCCAAGCAGAGAATTTTAGATAGGTGTGTTGTTTCCATTTTTACTATTCTTAACTGACAGCACAGACCCTGTCAAACTGACTGACCAAGCACTGTCTTTGGAGAATATTTTTCAAGTCTTGCTTGAGGGTAAATGCCACTACTTAGTAGAAGGTGCCTAGAAGAAGAGTCACAACATGAAAAAGGTAGACCAATGCTCACAGGTTTCTAAAAGCAGGCCCTTAATCACGTCTCTTTACATATATAAGCCTTATCATTTCAGTTCTCCCTACCTACTATTTATGAACGTTACACTTGGATGGAGAGTTCCTTCCTCTATAGTACTCTCCTTTTGTGGGTGCTCTGAGCTGGTATTCACCCTACTCAGGATCATCTGCTAATAAGATTCTCTAACTTTTCCATTCTCCTGAATTTCAGCACCATCTTTTTTCCCTCATTTTTGTCCATATGTCTATCATATTCTCATTACTTTTTTGTTTCTTTTTAATATAATGCCATTTCAATGTACTAGAAGGAGAAGGGAGTAGAAATATCTTCCTTCTTGAATTAATGTATTTTTAAATTTATTTTTAGTTTTTTATTTTGTACAGATTCAAAACTGTTCATAGACAATTTTGTAACAGAAAATTTTTTAAATTATTTATTTATTTAAGAGAGAGAGAGAGAGAGGCCTTCCATTCACTGGTACACTCCCCAAATGGCTGCATGAGACAGGTCTGGGTCAGGACAAAACCAGCAATCAGGAACCCCGTCCTGTTCTCCCATATGGGTGGCAGGGGCCCAAGTATTTGAGTCATCCTCTGCTACTTTCCTAGAAGCATTAGCAGGAATATGCATAAGAAACAGAGCAGGCAAGTCTCCAACTGTCATCCCAATGTGGGATGCTAGTATCACAAACAGTGGTTTTACCCATTGTGCCACAATGCTAGCCTCAGAAACTTTAAATTTTAAGAAATTAAGAAATTTTCTTAGCATAACCATACTTTAATATCTGATTACATAATCTATTGTCTTTAACTATGTCAGCAAACATATTTGAATAATGAAATAAGTAATTCCATTACAGAAAATCAAATATTATGGTTCATTATATTAGATCCTGATGATAGATATTACTAATATAAGCTTGTATGTGTATTTATATGATGCATCATATATTTGGTTTATATTGTGTCATTTAAATATTTAATTCTCACAGCAACCATTCTAAATAGCTTTTCAAGAGTAAACTGTAGGGACTGGCGCTGTGGCACAGTGCCACAATGGGTTTAAGCTCCAGCCTGCAGTGTTAGCATCCCATGTGAGAGCTGGTTTGAGTCCCAGCTTCTCCACTTCTGATCCAGCTCCCTGCTAATGCAACTGGGAATGCAGTGGAGGATGGCCCAAGTGCTTGGTCTCCTATGCCCACATGGGAGACCCAGAAGAAGCTCCTGGCTCTTGGCTTTGGATCGGCTCAACTCCGTCCATTGTAGCCATTTGGGGAGTGAACCAGCAGATGGAAAACCTCTCTGTCTCTGTAACTCTGTCTTTCAAATAAATAAAAATATGAATGTGAAAATAAAAGAGAAAAAAGAAAAGAGTAAACTGCAAATTGTCTGCATAGCAACCTATACAAAATCTTTAAAACAGCAGAACAGGTTAAAAAGGCCAGCCCAACACTAAAATTGGCAGAGGCATTTTTGTGAACATTTACCTCATTAACACTAAACTTCATTGAAGAATAAGTCAATCCAGAAGCCTCAGTGAAGAGCTGTTAAATCTGTTGTTATGGACATATTAATTGGTAAGGTTATATTTCTGAACTGCAATGTCAAATAAACAAAAGAATTTTTGAAATGTGACTATTATATATTTGGTTAGTGAGGGAGCAGCCAATTCATTTTCTTTTTTTTTAACTTTTATTTAATGAATATAATTTTTTCTCTTCCAAAATTCATGACACCATTAAGACAAAGGAGTAAAACTAGCCTATTCTTTCTTACTTGAAAAAATTCCTCAAATGACAAGCACTTTTTAAAAACCCCTGTTTAAAATCAGTGAAATGCCCCTGTGGATTTTTATAATGTCTGATATACCACCCTTAGCTTGAGTGATATTTCTAATACCTTCTATAGGTTAAAGTTAGATCCTGACCTACAGGCCAATTACCTGGAGAATGATGCATTAACAATCTGCCCAGGAAGAAGAGAGTAAGACATCAAATTCCACAAATCATCAGAAATTATTGAAATATGACTTTTATTTAAATGTATTTAGTAGAGGAAAGAAGATGGATCTTTGAAAATGTCATAGTTCAGATGAATATAGTTAAAATATAACAGTAGTAAGATAGACACTGAACTACTTGAAAATGCAGAGGAAGTGCTGAAATATGAACAACTCAAGGAATATAGTAAAAAGCATATTGCATGAGCTGCAAACATTCTATTCTCATCAAAATAAGAAGAAGTATAAAGATTAGTTACATTAGCCTTTGCTGCAAACAACCTTAAAAGCTTTTATTTTTACCTCATTGTGATATTCCCTGGCTCTGAGCGATGGTTTCAAAGTTTTAACATATCAGCGTACCTACAGGAAGAGGATATTGTTTTTGGAAATCTTATTTCTCATAAATATGTAGCAATTACCAGTAAAGTGAATCAATTCTTCACACTGTTATATTGACTTAATTAGACACTAAAGAAAGACTACAAATTCAATTCCATTATTGAAAAAATTAATCTTATCTGATATATTTCAATCATATCCTCTTTAGGGATCTACTGAATATACCTAGTGAGACAACAATTATCCTTGATGTTAATGGCCAAAGCACTTCCAACAGCCATTAAAGATAACAAATGAATCTGCATATATATTATGCAGAAATTTCCTTGCTAAAGATTGTTATAACTCCATTAATCAATCTCCATGTAAATAAGGTTGATTAGAAAAAGCAAAAGGGGGATTTATTTAACCTAGAAAAACACAGTTCTGTGAAAAAAGGCAATAAGGATTAAATATCAGCACTTAAGGAAGGGGAAGGATTGCATTTGTAGAATCACTTTCTCCATTCCATCAAGATAAAGCAAAATGTAATGCTTTAAACTATAAGAAGAAATTGAGTTGAGATGTAATTCAATCCTGTTGGTGTTTAGCAAGCCCCATATAGTAAAGAAAAGGTAATCCTATCATTGAGTTGTTTTGTAGTTTCAGTGTGGAAGAAGAGAAGGAAGCATTCTTGCTTGAGATAGTAAAATTACAAAGATTATGTGTGTGTGTGTGTCCATGCATGCACACACAATACTAGGGCATTGACAGAGGAAAATTACACAGTTATCTGGGAAGAAAAGAGCAGCTGAAACATATAGTAGTGAAAAACAGTATAATGAATAATCCAGGAATAATGAACACAACTATGAAAATAGGTAGAGATATAAGATCAATGCCATTCTAAACTGGAATTTGGCAAAATGTAAAGGGAGACAAAGGATCTCTCAGGATCTCTATTGTTTTAGAAAACACTTTCATTGATGTAATTCATTCTATCTTCATACTAGATATATCCACTCAGTTAATGAAGAAAAGACATTTCAGAAAGACAAATTACTTGTATAAGGCTTCATAGGATTTGGCAGAACTAAGATTCAATCACTTTCTTGTAATATAAATGATTCTACTATTTATACTTTAAAAGACAGAGGAATTTGATTAGTTAAATTTTCATGATGTTTCACAAATACAAGGTGGTTGCCTAGGAAAATAAAGATATTACTGATTTCATTGATTATATCTCATCTCCCCTACTTAAAAAATTTAACCATTACCCAACTTTCTTAATTTACTTCACTTTCAGAAGCCAACTCATTTGAATTCAAATTAATTGGTCATATCAGTGTCTTGTTGGTGATTCAGCTACCTAGATTTACTCTATATTGTGTTTCATATGCTCAATTCATCTATTCTGTTATCTCATTGTCCATGATATCATAAGTAACCCATATCTATCTTCAGATCCACAGCTGTTAAATAGTCTAGGCTCTCACAATATTGGCTTGAAATGTTCTATTATTTCCTACTTATTTTTGTTTATATACACTCCATCATTCCTCCAATTATTACACAGACAGTGGAAAGGAAACTTACTTATGGAGTAATTAAATCCTCTAGTTACCACTCTGTGCTGAATTAAGTAACATCAACACTGTGTGTTTCACTAAGTAATAAAAACAGTAATAATGAAATCATATAACTAACCTTAATTTTTAAATTTCCAATGGGAAATTGTTAATTGAGTTGGTTTATATCATAATCCTATAGTGAAACAGAACTTTAATAAAGCCTTGACACTATCATTTCCTGACTGTGTGATTTCAGACATGTTGCTTAAGCTTTTCGAAACTTACCTCTATCATGAATGAAATTAAAGTATTAATATTTTATATGCTGTACTGCTGGGTGGATTAACCAAGATAATGAAGGTAAAGTGTCTACTCTAATATTGTATTAACTTTTCAAAGGACACATGGAATATAATTTTATCCTCACAAAACTATGAAATAGGCTGCTTATTACCATCACATTAGTTTGAAAGATGAAAGACACAAAAGCCACTTAAGCTTAATGTTGTCAAAGGTCATTTTTTTGTTGTTGTTGTTGCTTTTTCGTTTTTTTTTTAAGATTTTTTTTAACTTTTATTTAATGAATATAAATTTCCAAAGTACGATTTATGGATTACAATGGCTTCCCCCACATACCGTCCCTCCCACCCACTACCCTCCCCTTTCCCACTCCCTCTCCCCTTCCATTCACATCAAGATTCATTTTCGATTATCTTAATATACAGAAGATCAGCTTAGTATACATTAAGTAAGGATTTCAACAGTTTGCTCTCACACAGAAACATAAAGTGAAAAATAATAGATGACACTCCTGTCTATGGCATCAGTAGTCTCCCTATGCTCCGGTCATGAGTTTCCAAGGCTATGGAAGCCCTCTGAGTTCTCCGATTCTTATGGGTTATAGGCCAAAAAGAAAACAAACTTCTGAGTAAACTCCGTAAATAGTCTGAATGGGGAAAAAAGCTTAGCTGTAAAGAGCTGTATACAAACTAAGGTTTATCATTGGCTTAGAATGGACAATCTTCAGTGAACACTTACTCTATGCCAGTATTATTTTAAGTAATTTATACACATATCTCATTCAGTACTCTCAATGATGCCATTGGTTTGAGACTCTTAGTTTTCCTAGTTTCTGGATAAGAAATTGAGGTTTAGAAACACTGAGTAACTTTGACAAGTGACACAGCTATGAGGTGGTAGAGGTGAACTTGAACTCATGATTGTATCCACCTTTAACTACTAATAAATGCAAAAGAATAAAGTTTCTTTACACTCTGTGTTGCTAGATGTTCGGACATATATCTCACATACAGAATTGTTTGTTTCAAACTTCCTTTGCTTGCTGAGACAAATAAGAAAAAATAAGTATATACTAACAAATATTTATGAAAAAGTATTTAAAACAATTCATTTTTATCAACTGTTCCTCATACATGAAGGCAAAAATAAAAAAAAATTAATAATTCTTTATCCCTCAATTGTTCATGAACACACAAATGAGAAGCTAATAAGTTAGATTTTGGCCATATATAATGCCTGTAAGCTTTAACTAACAAAGTCAAAGGAAGTATTTTTGCAAGTGATATTGCTTTATCCAATGGAAAGAAAAAATCAGGTAAGAAGCTGTTTGCCATTCTTCACATTTCCTTTAATATGTGGACACAAACCTTCTCAAATGCAGGATTCTCCTTACTCCCTTCATGCTGCTACAAATTTACAGACACACGCAAAGAAGTATAGCCTTAATTATCCTTAAATTCCATTCTTTACTTGGAAAAACATTCTTAAATAAAGGGATACTACTATTAAATTATCCTTCCACACTTGGAAAGTGAAAATAGCAATGCAGTTTTGTATTACTCAAATTTCTGTACATGTGTGGTTTCAAAAGAGTTATCTCTGTGCTAACTATGCTTTCATTCTTGGATAAAAAGCTCCCAAATAAGGTATTTTTGCGACCAAAAGTCCCTGATGGCTTAGATATATCATCTCATCTCAAGTTGTTCCCATAATGCCAGTATGAAGAATCACAAGTAAGGGGCAGGGAACAGTTTGTCCCCAAATCAAAGCTATATACAATGATGTGACTTATAATCTTAAACGAGGATTTATCCTTTCTCAGAGTCTCTGTATTGTGTGGTAAAACAACTACCAATAAGACCAATATTTTCTTCATGCTGTCTCAGTTCTTGGAAAAACCACTAGAAATCTAGAGCTATGTTTCCCACCACCACCACTAAGTAAGGGCACAATTCCCAATATTGCATTGCAGTTCAAATGGGAAAATACCCTAAAAAGATATATGAATCTTATATATATCAGTAAATCCTTAGCCTTTCAATGCCAAATAACAAAATTGCTTGTTCACAATCAGTACCTACCTACACAGAAAAAATTTTGAAAATAATAAATGATTGTGTTAAGCACATCACCATACACATGTCCAGTGAGCCCTGCCTGAGAAATATTTTAAGTTCCTCTGCATTAACAGGAAAAGAGCCTTAAGGGTTGTTGACCTTTTAATTATCATTAAATTCTAGGCTAGCCAGTCTCAATTAGGATTTATTCAATCTCAAGTTACTTCAGCTAATGTAGAAATGTATTACTTCTTAAAATTTTTTTCTTATCAGGAGGAGACAATGAGGCTTAAGTAGGAACCTATCTGTCCACTGAAAATTATCATATTCAGTACAAAACTATGAAAGAGCTCATTTTCCACAAAAGTTCAAACAGGTACAAAATAAAAGACACATACTCATATATTTAAAATACTGGTATTCATTAACAATCATCCTCTTATTTGTTTTCCCTGTCCACCTAAATTGTTTTCTCTGTTTACATAAAAACTTGTTTTTTCTTCAGGCTAATATGCTACTTTTCAACACGGTGACAAGGAAACCAAGGCAAAACTGAATTCAATCCCTTGAACTCAGATGATTGCTTTCAGAGCCAGAGTTGGAGTACCAAGATCCACCCTTAAGATTTTCTGTACAAAATCTGACTTCAATAGGATATCATTACTATCATACTTCCTTGCTTGATTGATCTGAATTCTTTGAGTCTCTTGAGGAACAAGAGCCTACTTTTCTATCTATCCCCAAATTGGTGTTGCATAATATACTTGCATAATACATGATGATGAAGAAATCCATCCTTTGAAACCTGAATCAAGAGTCATCCTGATTAATATACCATCTCATATTTACTGACTTAGATTGCCTGCCTCCAAAATTTTCACTTTTCTGAGCAAAACAGCATCAAACTAAAAGAAATATACATTGTCTCGGTAAGCTATTTACAGGGGCAAATAGATTGAGAGAAGAGTTTCATTCAAAGCAAAAAACTGGCTCAGGAGGCAAAAAAATTTGAGCAGTCATTCACTAATACCCCAAAAATCTTGTTGGCAGGAACTGGGACCTAAGATAACGTGAAAACAGTCATCGAAGGATAAATACTAAACCTGCATGCATCTCATAAAGTATGAGTGGATTGATGTTGAGACAAGCAAGCCCTTTGAACCTGTGAGAAGAATGTCATGAGGAATGCTATAGACAGTCATAGCTGCCTCATTAGCAGGTCACTGTTGCCAGTGTACAAAAAAGTGAAAATGTATGCAATCAAATAAAATGAAGAGACTCTTTAGTAACGACACAGCAAAAACAATAAATGAAAGTACAAGGCTTCTGTTGCCTTTCTTATATGGTGAAATGTCTGGAACCAAATTCCGACTCTTTCACTTTCTACTGTGAATTGGACAAGTAACTTATTATTCTTTGCCTCAATTTCCTCTTCTGTAAAACTTGGGAAATCATAGTTTGTATTTGATAGGATTTTAATGATAATTTAATGAGATAAACGATTTAAAACCATGCAAGTATTAAGTGCTTAACATGTGCTAGTGATTATTAATCTGTATTGAATAGCTTCACAAAGGAAACCATGTGAAGCTGAAAGATTTGAAAAATGAGTGCCAAGAAGAGGAATTTTTAAAAGGCTTACCCACAGTTTGGGAGGTTTCACCATATCTGGGAATTTATGGTTAACTGAAAGCCTTAAACAATGGTTCCAATTCTTGAATTCAGTGTGTGGATTTCATGTAGCATAATTACTTTCAATCACTGTATCTATGTTATCACACATTGTATTGCATACATTGTATTAATGAAGTTGTGTATAACTACAATAAAGGAAGTACAAAGTAATTTTTAAAAATGTTTCTTTTCAGAATTAAATTATCCTGAGACAGTATGATCCGACATTACTAATTCAACATCATAAATTACCCATTTTTGGCAAATTTTACTTATTTTTCTATTTTTATGATTTTTATTTTTTTTTATTTTTTTTTTTACTTTTATTTAATGCATATAAATTTCCAAAGTACGACTTATGGATTACAATGGCTTTCCCCCCATACCGTCCCTCCCACCCACAACCCTCCCCTTTCCCACTCCCTCTCCCCTTCCATTCACATCAAGATTCATTTTCGATTATCTTAATATACAGAAGATCAGCTTAGTATACATTAAGTATGGATTTCAACAGTTTGCTCCCACACAGAAACATAAAGTGAAAAATAATAGATGATTTGTTAAAATGATGATGAAATCAGATTAGACCTATTGTCATGTTTAATCCCAGTGAGAGTCAAGTTGGGAATTGATAATTTCTTTCTTTTTTTTTTTTTTTTTTTTACAGAGGATCAGTTTAGTATGCATTAAGTAAGGATTTCAACAGTTTGCACCCCCATAGAAACACAAAGTGAAATATATTGTTTGAGTACTCGTTATAGCATTAAATCCCAATGCACAGCACATTAAGGATAGAGATCCTACATGAGGAGTAAGTGCACAGTGACTCCTGTTGCTGACTTTACCAATTGACACTCCTGTCTATGGCATCAGCAATCCCCCTATGCTCCAGTCATGAGCTTCCAAGGCTATGGAAGCCCTCTGAGTTCTCCGACTCTTATCTTGTTTAGACAAGGTCATAGTCAAAGTGGAGGTTCTCTCCTCCCTTCAGAGAAAGGTACCTCCTTCTTTGATGGCCTGTTCTTTCCACTGGGATCTCACTCGCAGAGATCTTTTGCCAGAGTGTCTTGGCTTTCCATGCCTGAAATACTCTCATGGGCTTTTCAGCCAGCTCCGAATGCCTTTAGGGCTGATTCTGAGGCCAGAGTGCTATTTAGGACATCTGCCATTCTATGAGTCTGCTGAGTATCTCACTTCCCATGTTGGATCACTCTCCCCTTTATTTACTCCATCAGTTAGCGTTAGCAGGTACTAGACTTGTCTATGTGCTCCCTTTGACTCCCAGTCCCTTCACCATGACCAACTGTGAACTGAAACTGATCACCTGGAACAGTGAGATGGCATTGGTACATGCCACCTCAATGGGATTGAATTGGAATCCCCTGGTATGCTTCCAACTCCACCACTTGGGGCAAGTCAGCCTGAGCATGTCCCAAATTATACATCTCTTCCCTCTCCCATTCCCACCACCATGTTCAACAGGGATCACATTTCAGTTAATTTTCAACACTTAAGAATAACTGTGCATCAATTACAGATCTAAACCAGTCATATTAAGTAGAACAGATAAAAAAACTACTAAGAGGTATAACGTATTTAGTTGTTCATTAACAGTCAGGGCTATGCTGATCAAGCCACCATTTCCCATAGTGTCCACCTCACTCCAACAGGTTTCCCTCTTGGTGTTCAGTCAGTCATCACCGATCAGGGAGAACATATGGTATTTGTCCCTTTGGGACTGGCTTATTTCACTCAGCATGATGTGTTCCAGATTCCTCCATTTTGTTGCAAATGACTGGATTTCGTTGTTTCTTACTGCGGTATAGTATTCTAAAGAGTACATATCCCATAATTTCTTTATCCAGTCTATCGTTGATGGGCATTTAGGTTGGTTCCAGGTCTTAGCTATTGTGAATTGAGCTGCAATAAACATTAGGGTGCAGACCGCTTTTTTATTTGCCAATTTAAATTCCTTTGGGTAAATTCCAAGGAGTGGGATGGCTGGGTCGAACGGTAGGGTTATCTTCAGGTTTCTGAGGAATCTCCAGACTGACTTCCATAGTGGCTTGACCAGTTTGCATTCCCACCAACAGTGGGTTAGTGTCCCTTTTTCCCCACATCCTCGCCAGCATCTGTTGTTGGTAGATTTCTGCATGTGAGCCATTCTAACCGGGGTGAGGTGAAACCTCATTGTGGTTTTGATTTGCATTTCCCTGATTGCCAATGACCTTGAACATTTTTTCATGTGCCTGTTGGCCATTTGGATTTCCTCTTTTGAAAAATGTCTATTGAGGTCCTTGGCCCATCTCTTAAGTGGGTTGTTGGTTTTGTTTTTGTGGAGTTTCTTGATCTCTTTGTAGATTCTGGTTATTAACCCTTTGTCTGTTGCATAGTTTGCAAATATTTTTTCCCATTCTGTCGGTTGTCTTTTCACTCTCCTGACTGTTTCTTTTGCAGTACAGAAACTTCTCAATTTGATGCAATCCCAATAGTTGATTTTGGCTTTGACTGCCTGTGCCTCCCGGGTCTTTTCCAGAAATTCTTTGCCTGTGCCAATATCTTGAAGGGTTTCTCCAATGTTCTCTAGTAACTTGATGGTGTCAGGTCGTAGATTTAGGTCTTTAATCCATGTGGAGTGGATTTTTGTGTAAGGTGTAAGGTAGGGGTCTTGCTTCATGCTTCTGCACGTGGAAATCCAATTTTCCCAGCACCATTTATTGAATAGACTGTCCTTGCTCCAGGAATTAGTTTTAGATCCTTGATCAAATATAAGTTGGCTGTAGATGTTTGGGTTGATTACTGGTGTTTCAATTCTGTTCCATTGGTCTATCCATCTGTTTCTGTACCAGTACCATGCTGTTTTAATTACAACTGCCCTGTAGTATGTCCTGAAATCTGGTATTGTGATGCCTCCGGCTTTGTTTTTGTTGTACAAGATTGCTTTAGCTATTCGAGGTCTCTTGTGCCTCCATATAAATTTCAGCACCATTTTTTCCAGATCTGAGAAGAAGGTCTTCGGTATCTTGATTGGTATTGCATTGAATCTGTAAATTGCTTTTGGGAGAATGGACATTTTGATGATATTGATTCTTCCAATCCATGAGCATGGAAGATTTTTCCATTTCTTGGTATCCTCTTCTATTTCTTTCTTTAAGGTTTTGTAATTTTCATCGTAGAGATCTTTAACGTCTTTGGTTAAGTTTATTCCAAGGTATTTGATTGTTTTTGTAGCTATTGTGAATGGGATTGATCTTAGAAGTTCTTCCTCAGCCATGGCATTGTCTGTGTATACAAAGGCTGTTGATTTTTGTGCATTGATTTTATACCCTGCTACTTTGCCAAACTCTTCTATGAGTTCCAATAGTCTCTTAGTAGAGTTCTTTGGGTCCCCTAAATACAGAATCATGTCATCTGCAAAGAGGGATAGTTTGAGTTCTTCCTTCCCAATTTGCATCCCTTTAATTTCTATTTCTTGTCTAATAGCTCTGGCTAGAACCTCCAGAACTATATTGAATAGCAGTGGTGAGAGTAGATTTCATATATTTCATAGATATAATTCTAAGAAGATAATCATACTTCCCTCCTCCAACCATCCTCCTTCTTTCCTTTTTGTTTTTTAATTTTGCAGTTAACATACTTTCAATTTATAATCTCAAGCTTAATGCACCACTAACCATAACATTCAACAAGTAAAAAATAGAAAAACCACCGTTCCATCAGATGTAGATTATGGACTAAAAATAATTTCAATTATTCAATTCAATTCAAATTATTCAATCTCATTCTTATACTTTTTTTTATTCTATATTAGCTACTACATATCAGAGAAAGCATATGATATTTGTCTTTTTAGGACTGGCTTATTTCACTAAGCATAATGGTCTCCAGTTGTGTCTTTTTTTTTCAAAAGACAGTAGTATTTCATTCTTTGTATGGTTGAGTAGTATTCCATTGTGTGTGTAAGTGTGTATAATATATATGTACGTTTCTTTAAATATAAAAATATATATACAGCTTACAAATATATATATACAGTTTACAAATATAAATACTCAGCATATATAGATATATTTATATACACACAGCTTACATTTTCTTACATTTTCTTTATCCAGTTATCAATTGATAGACATCTGGTTTGATTCCATATCTTAGTTATTGTGAAGGGACCTATAATACTTTAAAATACTCTGGTGATCCTCCCTCAGTTTGTCAGCTTACCCTCAGTTTAGCATCCTAAAGCTGCAAAATGCCTCTATAATTCAAAGTGACACTTGAAGATGTGGCAATTTGGAGTGGAAGAAGCGGGGTTATATCTCTTTTTAATATATCTTTTTTTTTTATTATTTGACAGAGTTAGAGAGTGAGAGAGACAGAGAGAAAGGTCTTCCTTCCATTGGTTCACTCCCTAAATGGCCGCCACAGCCGGCACGCTGCGCCAATCCAAAGCCAGGAGCCAGGTGCTTCTTCCTGGTCTCCAATGCAGGTGCAGGACCCAAGCACTTGGGCCATCCTCCACTGCCTTTCCGGGCCACAGCAGAGAGCTGGACTGGAAGAGGAGCAACCAGGACTAGAAACGGTGTCTATATGGGATGCCAGCACCACAGGTAGAGGATTAACTAAGTGAGCCACAGCACCGGCTCCTATATCTCTTTTTAAAAGAGATCAAAACTTTTCCCAGATAAGCTTCCTTTTAGAGGACATCCCTTTAATTCTTATCTATTACAACTGGATAAAATACTCTTGCTTAGGTAAGTCCCTAGAAGGTGGAGATTCACCACAAATCACTTAATCCAAATAAAATTGTGTTCTGAGGCAGAAAAAGGTTTCTTCCACTTTCCTGTAAAGCTTCTAGCCACAAGCAGGATGTTGGTAAATGAAACAAATTAGATTTGGAGAAATCAGTTGAAAATTACATATCTGTAAGATGTGCATGCAGAATACATAAAGGATATTCGAAACTTACTATTAAGAAAATACAATGCAAATATAAGATTTGGACAGACATTTCAAAAAGAAGACACTTAGACAACCAATAAGAACAACAACAAAAAAAAAAACGATCAACAGTATTATTTGTATATGAATGAAGATGACGATTAGATACCACTTGCACATCTACAATAATCACATTATTCTTTGGAAAATGCAACTTTCTACCACAAGACTGAAAAAGATATGAAGCATCTGAACTCTTACACATTTCTAGTGTGGACATAAATCGATTTAGCTACTTTGGAACAGTAAGACAACTTCTTTAAAAGTTATATGTAAAGCCCATTATATGATCCAGACTTTTTACTGCCCCATGTTTGCTCAACAGAAACAAGACTGTGCCATGCAAAATTGTAAGATCATCACAAAACACACCAAACACCTGAGTAAGGGAAAGGGTTCATTGGGAAAACCCAGCAGGCTGGAGGGAAGGGGCAAGGAAGGAAAAAGAGAGAAGGAGAGTGAAACAGAGAGGAGAGAGAGAGAGAGAGAGAGAGAGAGGAGAGGAGCAAGCGAGGAGAGGAGAGAGAGGAGAGGAGAGAGAAGAGAGAGAAGAGAGAGAAGAGAGTGAGTCAAGAGGAGAGAGGAGTGAGAGGAGCTAAGAGAAGAGAAGAGGAGCGAGAGAGGAGACAGAAGAGAAGAGGAGGCTAGAGAGAAAAGAGAGCAAGCAGGAGAGAGGAGCAGGAGAGAGAGAGAGAAGAGAGCAGAGAGAAGAGAGAGAGAACTGAGAGAGCAGAGAGTGCCAGTGCCGAGAGCCAGGTGTTCAGGAACAGCTCCTTTTAAAACTTTGCCAGAGGGCGGACAGGGAAATAGGAGCAGGAATCCCATTAGGGTGGGGGTGGAGCTTGACCATGGCGGTTGCACCATGTGGCCACCTGGCTTCCAGCAATGGCAGCGGGGCAAGAGCCTAGGATGGTATCAGGGTATAGACCGCGCCATAGATAAGACTGCACCATTTTCCTAACAAAAATATTGTACTGAGTTCAGAAAAGCTATTTTTATAACAGTACAAGCTGGAAACCACTCAAATGTCCATCAACAGAAGAAAAGGTAAAGAAAGTATGCTGTAGTCATACAATGAGACACTACTAAACCATCAACAAAAAGACTCTTCCAATACACACCAACAACCTGAAAAAAATCTTAAAATGATTATGCCAAATGGAAGAGGAGAGAACTACAAATTGATTCCATTTATATAAATCTCTAGAATCTATAGTGACAGAAAGCAGATCAGTAATTGCCTGGGAATAGGGGGCAGGGGAAATGATAGGGGCGAGGAGGAAAAAGAAGGCATTCAGTCAATGTGAAGAGTCAGAGAGGTTAATAGGCAGTCAGGTTGGTTCCAGTGGAAATTGAGGGTGCAAAGTGGCTGCTTCCCCCAAAAGGTTATCTTTAGCAAAATCAAAGTCCTGAATTATACTTCAAGTCTCTCAAAAGCTGCTTGTAGCAAAACAAAAGTACACGCTCCACTCATTGGGAGCTTCCAATGTTGACATGAGAATAGCAAGGGAATGAAGATTCCACCCTCCAGATAGGTGGCTCTTTCGTTTTATCTGGAGCAAGCCAGAGAGGGCAAATACGTGTACAAATCAGCTTTTTTCTGAGGGGTTTTGTCCTGTCTTGTGATTGATTTGTAAAGTTGATTGTCAAGTTTTTTTCTTTCTTTCCCATAATTGTGCTTAAAAACACCACTACCACCAGCCCCTCAGAACTTCGTGGGGAATCCCACAGGAGTCACAAAAACAGAGTCACAGATCACTGCTTACCTGACCAGCAGAAGGAGGTGACTGTGGAAACTCCACAGAAAAGCCTAGAGTCAAAAATTACCACTACCCACAAAGTGAAAGTAAAAAAAAAAAAAAAAAAAAAAAAAAAAAGAATCACTCATGTCAAGCCAGAGACTGATGACATCACTTATGTCAAACTCAGGGCTTGCCAGAAAGATGCTCCTCATCAGACTAAACAGACATCCCTGGGCAGTCCGATAACGTGTGTGCTCTGGATGATAACCTTGAGTTACCTTCCTACTCACAGGAAGATTGGATGCAACCTGAGAATGAGCTGGAAACACCAGGTCCCAAACAACGGATTGGTGGCACCCTGGGGAACTCTGAGAGGGAGTACAACTGATTGGACTGTTCAAACATGAACAAGCAGGAGAGCTGCCAGGAAAATTAGGATAAAAGGAGAGCCTTTGGCACTGCTCTCCATCCTCTCGAGGATCATGGCCCGATGTGAGTGAACCTCTGGATCTCTGCACATCTGGAGCTGAAGAGGCAGCCGGTTACTCTGTGAGGAACAGGTAGCAACACAAGCCGACAACAGATAAAGGGCCCACTGCCTGTGAACCTCTGGATCTCCTCGCACGTGGAGCTGAAGCGCCAGCTCGCTAGTAGTAGGTGACTACGGGATCAAAACTCCAGCCAAGATGCTGCCTCACCGCCTTGCCTGGACCCCTTATCAGCTTACTGCCAAATCTAACCACAAAGCCAGACCAGGCCTCTCAGCAGGGGACCTCTCCAATTCCTCGCCTCACCATCCTCCTGGGAACTATGAGGCTACTGCCCCGAGTGACTGCCTTCCCACGACTTCCTGCCTGTAAGTGACTGATTCGAGATCCGTCTCTGCTGAGACGTTGAGCTCCGGACTTTGAACACTGACTCTTTTTCGTGACCATGATGTGAGCCTTGACAATGCAGCATTTATAAATGACATGAGCCATGTTTAATGTAATATAAATATGCTTTGGCCCTATTACTAAAAATAATGTTGGATATCTTGCTGTACATATACTATTATACTTTGGGGCCTGTGCTGTGGCACAGTGGGTTAGCGCCCTGGCCTGAAGCGCCGGCATCCCGTATGGGCTTCAATTCCAGTCCTGGCTGCTCCTCTTTCAATCCAGCTCCCTGCTGTGGCCTGGGAATGCAGTAGAAGATGGCTCAAGTCCTTGGGCCCCTCTATCCACATGGGAGACCCGGAAGAAGCTCCTGGCTCCTGGCTTTGGATCGGCATATCTCTGATTGTTGTGGCTAATTGGGGAGTGAACCAGCAGATGGAAGACCTCTCTCTCTTTTTCTCCCTCTCTGTAGCTCTTTCAAATAAATAAATAAATAAATAAATCTTTAAAAAATGTCTTAAATGAAGTTTCTTGTGGCTATGGTATAAGAAATATGCACTTATAAAAGACTGACAGATATCCAAATAAATTAGTGAATCTTTTCTAGAAGTCAACATGGTGATAACTGTGTCAAAGTCCTTTTGCCTAAGGATGTGAAATTCTAATTTGAGTAAAAAAACTAGGCAAGCTATCAAAGCTCAACTATTGTGAAATTTATTGCAGTTTTGTTTGTTAACTCAGAATGATACAAACAACTTTTCTGTCTAACTTGTTTGTGTTTTCTCAGCCCTCCCAACTCCTTTAGAAAGCCACACATCTTCCCTCCTCTGGGGTACTATCACAATGCAGCTTCACTCTTTTGGATATGTGGACACTCACATGACCCAAGATACCTCTTGATTTTAATTTATCAATCTTCTGTATTTTTATCACCTGTTCACTTAGGAGAGCTCCAGAAATCAGTCTTCACAACTCCTCTTTTTGTATACTTACTCCGTTTAAAAGATTTATAAAGCCTCTGAGGCTACAACAGAATGAATAATGGGAGGTTTCTAGGACATGACACCAAGAGTGTTTGATGGGAGACCGCATTTTGATGTCTTATCTTTACCTCCTCCAAGAAAAGTCTATTTGGTGCCCAGTCTTCTCAGTTTTCATAAATGACAGCTCTATTTTTCTCATTTGGTAATGCCCCCAAACCTTGATATCATTCGTTGTTCCTCTATTTCTTTCATATCTCAAATTAAAACTAAGAGAAAGTGTTCACTCCACCTTCCATAACTTGGCCATTTCTCAACAATTGATCTGGTATCAACCTGGTTCCAGTCACCAAAGACTGGTGGAACAGCGTCATTCTGTTAAAGTTCCCTGATGCTCTTTTTAAATCTGTGGCCAAAAATATTCTCAATTTCATTCTGATCTAAAAACCCTTTCTATGAGTTCTTCATGTTCCTGTCCCTCTATCATGTCTCTGATATCATCTACTACTTCTCACCTTCAGAGAGCTTGATTATGCTTTGGACTTTCTACAGTTTTCTAAATAGCAAACATGATGTGTCAATCCCCTGCTTCATAAATTTCCATGAGCTGCAATCACATTTAAAACAAAATTCAAAGTCCTTAATATAGTCTGTTAGGACCCCCTTGATTGGGCTCGTAAACTACCTCTTTGATCTCATCTCTTACCTGCTTTCTTTACTAATCTACACAATTCTATCTTCAGTGAACTTTCTTTTCTCCAAAGTATCAGTCATGTTCCCACCTCAGGATGACCATGGTCATTGTTAAGCCTATCTTTAATTATCTTCTCTTTTAAATCCACTGGGGTTATGTCATAAATTTTTGGTCCTTTTCTTAAATATTACCTAATTAAAGAAATCTTCCCTGACTATGTGAATAAAATAGTAGCGTCTGACTCTCCCTATCTCTTTTATTCTGGTTTATATTTCTAAATTACATTGATCAATATCTGCTTTATTCTTATTATTTATTTTTCTGTCCTCTGTACCCTTCCATTGGAATTTACAAAGGGGCAAGGGCTTTCTGTGTTGTGTTCACTTCTAGAATACTGACTATCATAGCATGATTGTTTCATTAAGAAAATAAATGACTATTTCAGTTTTGTTATAGATATAAATATAGATAACAGAATGGACAATACATATAACTAAGGAAAAAAAGGAAGTATATTTACTAAGATGTTTGAACCAACCGGATTCCAAGGTGGATGAATGTGGAAAATACATGCTGATTTTCACCAGGGGGAGGTAACTGAAGAGAAATGGAAGAAGTGCATTCCCAGGAGAGACTTGGAGACAATTTTGCAGTGGCAGTTATACAGAAAGAAGAGGATTCTGTGGAGCAGTGTGGAAAGCACAGACACACAGCAGCAAGCAGGGGCACCAGCAAGACTCCCTCAGCAGAGAGCTGGATGAGATATCAGCTTTTGAGAATGAGGTGAGCCAGACATCAGCAGCCCATGCTGCTGGTGATGTTGCCTGAGAAAGAACTTTACAGACCACATTACTTTGAATCTCTCCTGCAGCCCTAGTGGGAGGCTGGGTACTTACCTAATCCAGTGAAGGAAAAGCAAATTTCTTTCTCCCCATCCCCGCACAAGGGCATCTGACAATGGGCAGGCACAAAGCACCAGAGAGGCTGAAGTTGTTTCTGCACTGGTGGGGCCAGGGAATTTTAGCAGATGGGAAAAACTCACATGCCCCACTGACTTTGAGTCTGCTGGATTAACAGAGGACTGGGTATGCACGTAAAACTGTGAGGTGCTCTCATCCCCTCAACCTATCACATGCTCTGTGCTCAAACTGCTAAGTAGAGCATCCACATACAGCTAGTTCTGGGAATGCCTTTGCTCTTTCTGTGGGTATGGCAGGCTGGCGGGTCTTAGAGTTGGACCCCCTATATCCTATAACTGTGGGAGCCTTGTGTGCTGTGACTATAGGGATTCTGTGATTGCAAGATGTGGGGTATAACTGGTTCACTGGGCAATTACTGTGGCTGGCTTCAGGGGTTTGAGTTCCCTCACCACCTTTGGTTCATCAGTACAGAGGATTCTGTGCTCACACTGAGGACTGCACAGATTCTTTGTGTGATTAATGTGCCTGCATAGGTGGGGGTTGTAACCACTGTGGACTAACTCCTGGCACTGATCACCTTGGAAGAGAGGAGATGAGGTTGTGACTATACCAACATGCGTGATCATACCGTACCCACTGCTGACAATACAGATCTTCCAAGCCCAACTTGGGTGTCACCCTAGATTTTCTCCCCACACTTGGGAACTGACCAGGGTTCCTTGGTCCCATTCAGAAACTGCCTCTGGATATTCACTGAAGCAGCAGATTCTCTACAAAGCCACAGAGGCATAGTTCATGGTAAAATCAGCAAGTGCTTCCCCAGATGCTTAAATATAAATGCAGAAATGCAAGAAATAAGAGCAAGGAAGACAACATGAACATAAGAATTCAATATTTGAATGTGAAGATGAAGAGAATGATGAAATACCTGAAAAGGAATTCAAAAGAATAATAATAGGATTACTCAGAAAAAATGAGAAGAAAATTATTGAGATAAAGAAATACATAAATTAAATGGATGAAAAACATTGCTGAGAAATTGAGATATTGAAGAGAAAACCAAACTGAAATATTAGAAATGAAGAACTCAATAGGTCAAATACTAAATGCAAAGGAAAGACTCAACAACAGACTTGGTGAGACAGAAGAAAGAATATCTGAGTTGAAAAACAAATCCTTTGGAAATAGACAAAAAAATTCAAAAACCTGAAAATAGTGTTTGATATTTATGGGATACTTTCAACCAATGAAACAAACATGTCTTAGGAGCTCCTGAAGGCATGGAAAGAGAATGGGTTAGAAGGCCTATTCAGCAAAATAATAGCAGGAAGCTTCCCTAATTTGGAGAAACGAAAGGCCAGGCAACTACAGGAAGCACAAAGAACTAATATACATTATCAGAAAAGATCTTCAGCACGATACAATATAGTCAAACTTTTAACAATAAAATATAAATAAACGATTCTAAAATATGCACTAAAGAAGCAACAGATTACTTTCAGAGGATTCCCCAATTAGACTAACAGGTGACTTCTCATCAAAAACCCTACAGGCTAGTCCTAAAAGAAAGAAACCACCAAACCAGTATATTAAACCTTCTCATTTATTAAAGAAGATGAAATATCAAAAACAGAATCTGAAAGAATTTGTCCCCATTTGACCAGCCTTACAAATGAGCCTTAAGGATGTGCTACTCACAGAAATAGAGAATAATAGTCATCATTATGAAAGAACGTTAAGGCAAAACATCTTCTAGTGAAAGTACAAAGGAAATCTAAAGCGAACAATAAGAAAATTTGAAGAAAAATGGTAGGACCAAATAGTTACTTATTAATAGTAACCTTGAATGTAAACTGCCTAAACTCTCCAATTAGCAAATAAAGATTGGATGAACTGATTAAAAAACAAGACCCATCAATTTGCAGACTATAAGAAACACACCTCATACAGACAGAAAATGAAGGGATGGAAAAAGATATTCCATGCTAACAGAAAACAAAAACAAGCAGTTGTGGACATTCCACTATCAAACATAACAGAGTTTTTATGTAAAAACTGTTAAAGCAGACAAAAAAGGGCATTATATAATGATTAAAAAATACTAACAGATAGAATTAAAAAGGAAAGAACAATCCAACATAGGAAGCGGGATACACAGCAGACCCATAGAATGGCAGATGTCCTAAACAGCACTCTGGCCTCAGAATCAGCCCTAAAGACACTTGGATCCTGCTAAAAAGCCCCTGAGAGTATTTCAGGCATGGAAAGCCAAGACACTCTGGGAAAACAACAACAAGAACAACCAAAAACCTAAATGAAAGATCTCTGTGAGTGAGATCCCAGTAGAAATAACGGGCCATCAAAGAGGAGGTAACTTTCTCTGAAGGGAGGAGAGAACTTCCACTTTGACTATGACCTTGTCTAAATAACATCAGAGTTGGTGAACTCAAAAGGCTTCCATAGCCTTAGTAAGGCTCTTGTCAAGAGTCTGGGGTGATTACTGACACCATAAACAAGAGTGTCAAATTGTTAAATCAACAACAGGAGTTACTGTGCACTTACTCCCCATGTAGGATCTCTGTCCTTAATGTGTTGTACTATGTGAATCAATGGTATAACTAGTCATCAAACAGTACTTTACACTTTGTGTTTCTGTGTGAGTGCAAACTGTTGAAATCTTTACTTAATATATACTAAATTGATCTTCTGTATATAAAGAGAATTGAAAATGAATCTTGATGTGAATGGAATGGGAGAGGGAGTGGGAGATAGGAGGGTTGTGGGTGGCATCAAAGTTATGGTGGGGAAGCTACTGTAATCCAAAGCTTTACTTTGGAAATATATATTTATTAAATAAAAATTAAAGAAAAAATGAATTCAACAGGAAGATGCGAATAGATTAAAAATATATGCACCCAAGGCTGGCGCTGCGGCTCACTAGGCTAATCCTCCGCCTTGCGGCGCCGGCACACCGGGTTCTAGTCCCGGTTGGAGCACCGGATTCTGTCCCGGTTGCCCCTCTTCCAGGCCAGCTCTCCGCTGTGGCCAGGGAGTGCAGTGGAGGATGGCCCAGGTGCTTGGGCCCTGCACCCCATGGGAGACCAGGAGAAGCACCTGGCTCCTGCCTTCGGATCAGCGCAGTGCGCCAGCCGCAGCGGCCATTGGAGGGTGAACCAACGGCAAAGGAAGACCTTTCTCTCTGTCTCTCTCTCTCACTTTCCACTCTGCCTGTCAAAAAAAAAATATATATATGCACCCAATGAAAGGGCAACTGGCTATTTAATGCAAATATTAAAGGAGCTAAAGGTAGACATAGACTCCAATACAATAGTAATGGGGGACTTCAGCATCTGACTTCCATCATTGGACACATCAGCTAGACAGAAATTCAGCAAAGAAATAATCGAGCTAATCCACACTGTGGACCAAATGAATTTAACTCGTATCTACAGAGTATTTTACTGCATATTTGGAGAATACATGTTCTTTTCACCTGTGCGTGGAAATTTCTATAGAATAGACATAATGTTAGGCCATAAAGAAAGACTCAGCAAATTAAAAAAAAATGAAATCAAACCATGTATATTTTTAGCCACAATTAAATGAAGCTGGAAATACACACTTAAGAAACTATAGAAAAAATGCATTCACATAGAGAGTCAACAACATGCTCTTCAATGAACAGTAAGTAATAGAAGAAATTAAAAGGGAAATTAAAATTCCTGGAAATGAGCAAATATTACAATACAACATAAAAAACTTATGGGATTTAAAGAAGCAATGTTAAGAGGGACATTTATAGCAATTATTGCCTAAATCAAGAAATTGGAAAGACATAAAAAATGAGCTATCTCTGTACCTCAATAATTTAGAAAGACAGGAACAAACCAAATCCAAACTTAGTAGGGGGAAAGAAATGATTAAGATAATAGAAGAAATAAACAAAATTGAAACTAAAAATACAAAAGATCAGTGAAATTAAGAGCTTGAAAAAGCAAACAAAATTGATAAACTATTGACTAACCCAAAAAAGAAAAGAAAATCAATAAAATATGAGATGAAAAAAGAGCTGCAATAACACATACCACAGAATTATTATTATAAAGAAAATTTTTTATAAAAATTTTATGAAGAAATTATTATTTTAATAAAGAATCATCAGGAATTAATACAAACAACTATATGCCATCAAATTAGAAAATCTAGAAGAAATGTATAGATTCCTGGACACATACAGTCTACCAAAATTGAGTCATGAAAACAAAGAAATCCTAAACATACCAATAAACAAAAAGGAAATTAAATCAGAAATATAGACCCTTCCAACAAAGAAAAACCCTGGACTGGATGGCTTCAATGCTGAATTCTACCAAACATTTAAATAGGAACTAATTCTAATCCTCATACTATTTGAAACAATTGAAATGGGGGGGAATCCTCTGAAACTCCTTCTGTGAGGGCAGCTTCAACTTAATTCCAAAACCTGAAAAAGATACTACAAAAAAGGAGAACTAAAGATGAATATCTGATGAACATATATGCAAAAATCCTCAACAGAATACTAGCTAATCAAACCCAACAACATATCAGAAAGATCATATGAGGATTAAGTGGGATTTATCCTTAATATGCAAGGATTGTCAACATAAGAAAATTAATTAATTAGTTACATCACATTAACAAATTGAAGATTAAAAATCACATGATTATCTCAATAGATCCAGAGAAAGGATTTAATAAAATGCAACATCTATTCTTGATAGAAAAAAAAGAACTTAAGAAAATTGGGTACAGAAGGAACATTCCTCAACACAATCAAGGCCATTTAGGGCAAACTCACAACCAGCATCTTATTGTATGGGAAAAGTTATAAACATTACCACTAAGGTCTGGAACCAGACAAGGAAGTCCATCTTCATCATTGCTATTAAATATAGCTAAAGAATTTCTAGCCAGAACCATTAAGCTAGCAAAAGAAATCAAAAGGATACAAATTGGAAAGATGGGAATCAAATTTTCCCTGTTTGCAGATGACAAGATCCTATATGTAGGAGAACCAAACGACTCCACGGATTTACCATTGAAATTCATAACAGAGTTTGGTAAAGTTGCAGGATATAAAATCAACACACAAAAATCCATAGCTGATATATTCACAGAAAGTGCCATGACTGAGAAAGAACTAGTAAGATCAGTTCCATTCACAAAAGCTAAAAATATTACCTTGGAATAAATATAACCAAGGAAGTGAGAGATCTCTACAAGGAAAATTACAAAACATTTTTAAAAAGAAATAGAAGACACACAAAAAAATGAAAAAAATTTTCCATGTTCATGGATTAGTAGAATCAATATCATCAAAATATCCAAAATACCAAAAGCAATTTACAGATAAATGTGAGCTCAATCAAAATAGGAATTACATTCTTCTCAGATCTAGAAAAAATGATGCTAAAATAATTTGGAAACACAAGAGACCTCCAATAGCTAAAGCAATCTTAAACAACAAAAAGAGAGCTGGAAGCATCACAATACCAGACTTCAAGGCACACTACAGGGCAGTTATAATCAAAATATCTTGGTACTGGTAATTTTGGAATATTATTTCCATTTTTAGCTCATTTTTATACTTTTGTAGAACTGAGGTCTTCCTACTTTTTTGAGTATTATGATTAGTGGTGAATTAAGCCTGTGAATATAAAGTTAATTAAAATTATGTCCTTGCAAAAACTGATGAAGAGAGCTGAGTGAGGGAGAGTAATTGGGGGGGAGCAGGGAACTGAGGGAATTGTGGTTGTCTTTTTGGAATTCTATCTATGAAATGCATAAATTTCTCCTCTTTATATTAATAAAAAGATCATCTCTGGATGATATAATCACTTTTTTTCACTTTTTCTTATGTATACTTTCTAAATTAACTACACCAAATGTACAATTATGGAAATTGAATGGCAATTATAAGAGAAACACTAATGCATCATACAAATAACTTAAATCCATTCTACCATAATTCAGTTTATAAAGAACAAAAGTATGAGTTTTTCACAGCCCTTATGATATTTAGCATAAGTTGGTAAAGAGGAAAACTATTAGTCATCTCCTTTTCCCAAGTGTAAAAGAAAAATCAGAGCTAAATAGTAGATAAATAGGTAAAAACAGATTTCATTCTGGAACTATTGTAATAGTGGATAAAAGCCACAATATATTACTGGGCTAAATTTGAAATACAGCATAGGCAAATAAGGATTTATATCCAAGTTCAAGGTGGGAGTCTGTGGGTATAAAATTACTAGGATGAAACTTGAGGTATCGGGGGTTGGTGTGGGATTTGGGATTTTGGTCAAACTAAATTAACAGATTCCTGCTAAAGACAGACTATGGTATCAAGTGTTATCACATGGTCAAGTAGAAAATGATCACTAAATTGACTTAGCAAAATTCTTTCTACAGCTATGCAAAGGAGACACAACAAGGATGGATGCAAGTTCTAAGCCTATAAGGATTAGAGGAACCTGAATATAATTTGGTCAATGAAAGTGTCAATCACTTCCCAATATCTCATCTTTGATTTCTGTAATGACTGAAAAGAAGACCACAGTGTAATGAGAGTCTTAATTATAGAATTTACTAGTTTTATATTACTATGTAACAAATTATCACACACTTCCAGCTAGAATGTGAATAGCACTGTCTCCTTTTTGATATCTAATTTTATTTGAGTTTTTTCTTTTTTTTCTTTGTTAGTCTGACTAGAGGTTTGTCCTCTTTGTTTATCTTCTCAAAATAACAACTTTTTGTTTAGTTGATCTTTTGTATTTATTTTTTAGTTTCAATTTCATTTATTTCTATTCTGATTTTTATTATTTCTTGCCTCCTGCTGACTTTGAGTTTAGTTTGTCCTTGTTTTTCTAAGTCCTCAAGATGTATCATTAGGTCTTTAATTCAGGACATTTGTCTTTTTTTAATATAAACACTTAGTGCTATAAACTTCCTTCTTAACTGAAACCAAAAAATACAAAGGATCTTTAAAACTATATGCTAATAAACTGGGAAACTTCAAAGAAATGGGTACATTTGTGGATTCATATATCCTACCAAGATTATCTCAAGAAGACAGACAATCTAAAGAGACCCCTAACAGGCAATGAAATTGAAGCAGTAATTAAAAGTCTTTCATCAAGGAAAATTCCAGCTTTACTACTGAATTCCACAAAAGATTCAAAGAGGAAGTAACTCCAATACTCTTCAAACTATTTTAGCATATTGAATACAATGGAATTCTGCCTAACCACTTTTATGAGGCCAAAATAACTTTGATACCAAAACCAAACAAAGACATGATGTGAAAACTATAGATCTGTATTCTTAGTGAATATATATGTAAAGATTCTCAACAAAATCCTAGCATATTGAATTCAAAACTATATTGAAAAGATTATGGATATATATATATATATGCAGAAGATTGAAATTAGACCCATATCTCTCACCCTATACAAAAATCAACTCAAAATGGATCAAAGAACTTTATTTAAACCTGAGACTATGACATTGCAGGAAGAAAATGTAGGGAAAATGCTCCAAGATGTTGATGTAGAGAACAACTTCTTAGACAAGACCTCCAAAGCACAGGCAACAAACGCAAATTAAACAAAAACTCAGAAGCTTTCAGACAGCAAAGGAAATGATCAATAGAGTGAAGGGGCATCAAACAGAATGGGAAATAATATTTGCAAGCCACCTGCCTGAAAAAGGATTAATATCCCAGGTATATCAGCAACTTATAAAAACTCAACAAGAAAAACACAGTTCAGCTGAGAATTGGCAAAAGATGTCAATAGACAGTTCTCAAAAGAAGAAATACAAATAACCAACAATACATGAAAAAATGTTCAACATCAATAGCTATCATGAAAATGCCAATCAAAACCACAGTCAGTTATCACCTCATCCCTGTCAGAATAGTTAACATTCAAAACACCGAGAGCAACAATTGCTGGTGAGGATGTGGACAAAGGGGAACATTTTTACACTGTTGCTGGGAATGTAAAATAGTTCAGCCACTGTGGAAAACAGTGTGGCAATTTCTTAAAATACTAGAAAGAGATTTGCCATATGATCTAGCAGTCCCACTATTGTATATATTCCCCTAAGACTTGAACACAATGTATCAAAGATATATGTGCACCACAATGTTTATAGCAGCACTGTTCACAATAGCCTACATTTGGAATCAACCAAGGTTTCCATCATCAGATGAATGGATAAAGAAAATGTGGTATATAAACCAATGAAATATTATTCAGCTATAAAAAGAATAGAATTCTATCATTTGCAGCAAAATGAACACAACTAGAGGACATCATGTTGAGTGTAATAAGCTAGACTCAGATGACATAAATATCAAATGTTCTTCCTTACATGTAGGAGTTAAAATTTAAAAACAAACAAAAGAGAAAGAAAAAGGAGCAAATGTCCAAATGTCTGTGTGTTTCAGTACTGTGCAAACACAGTTTTGCAAAACATTGTTTTATACCCTTGTCAAATCAATGATTAAAATGTTATACTACTATAATTTAATGATCTGTGATTACTTAAAAATTTACTGTATAGTTGAAACGGTCATTTTTCCATTCAATTAATTTTCATAGCCATTGTCTATATTCTATATATAAACTAGGGTCTAAAAATAAATGGTCACAATGTACTTCATACATATGTAGAATTATTGCTAATATAATTTTAATGAAAGGATTTTTTTCAAACAGAATGGTCATTTAATATCTCATGGTTTTCATGTATCTTGAGTCTGCAATATTTTAGTTGAGTTCTCTAAACAGCATCTCACATAGCTAAAATATTTTGAGTTATTTAGTCATAAAAAATAAGTGCTTGAATATATATTTACCTGATTTAAATATTATACAATGTATACATGTATTAAAATATCATATGGTACCCTTTACATATGTGCAATTTCATGTACCAGTTAAAATTTTAAAGATAAAATATATAGATTTATTTTACTTATTTTAAAGTCAGAGTTATGGGGAGGGGGGAGATAGAGAGAGAGAGATCTTCCATCTTTTGGTTCACCACTAAAATGCTGGCAATGGCAGGTGCTGAGCCATGTCAAAGTCAGGAGCCAGAAGCTCCACCCAGGTCTCTCACATGGGTTCATGGGTTCAGTGGCCCAAGGACTTAGGCCATCTTCTGCAGCTTTCCCAGGCACATTAGCAGGGAACAGGATATGAAATAGTATTGCGAGGACTCAAACTGGTGTGCATATGGGATGCTGGCTTTGCATGAAGCAGCATACCCCCTTATAGCACAGTGCTGCCCCTCCCCCAAAAGATTGAACATTTACAGGAAAAAAGAGTGTCAGCAACATAATTCCTTTTTTGGAAGCATGGTTGGGAAAATATGTACTAACAAACTTGCAGATTTTGGCAGAATTAGTTCTAGTGTGGGTGTATAAAGTACCAGTTTTCTTGCTGGCTATAGGTTAGGTACTCCTCTGCTCCAAAAATACTCTCAGTTCCTTGCTATTTGAACCTTTCAAAATGTTTTCACATTTCAAACCTTTCTCACAAGAAGGGTCCTGTGTCCATTGTAAGATACTAGTGATTTGATCGGATTCATGTTGGTAAACTCCCTATCTTAGAGCAAGTTACCTAGGACTGAAATACAACAGCACTTGGATGAGTGTCTGAGATAGGTAGAATGTATGTTTACAACACAAGAATACTGGGGATAATCTCAAGATTCATTTGACCAATTTTGCCCCCAAGAGAGTAATACTGATTTTAGGTTATGGAGAAGAAATTTTAGCATTACAGAAGTTTGAACCCTGCAAAAATATAGTCAAGAAAGCTCTATTTCTCAGTATAAAATTCCTATCCTTAGAAAAAGTTAAATTTCTCTCATTAGGAAAAAGTTAAATTTAAGGCAACAATTCAATCCTTTGATTAAATTAATCAGGGATTTTTTTCTTTGGGGGGGCTGGCTGTTTTATGTTTGATTGATTTTTTTCCCAGAAATCTTTTATTTAAGGTATACAAACAATGCATTTCTTAACAACCTGCCTTTTATTTTTATTTTTTTTAACTTTTATTTAATGAATATAAATTTCCAAAGTACAGCTTATGGATTACAATGGCTTTTTGCCCCACATAACGTCCCTCCCACCCGCAACCCTCCCCTTTCCCACTCCCTCTCCCCTTCCATTCACATCAAGATTCATTTTCGATTCTCTTTATATACAGAAGATCAGTTTAGCATACATTAAGCAAAGATTTCAACAGTTTGCTCCCACACAGAAACATAAAGTGAAAAATACTGTTTGAGTACTAGTTATAGCATTAAATCTCAATGTACAGCACACTAAGGACAGAGATCCTACATGAGGAGTAAGTGCACAGTGACTCCTGTTGTTGACTTAACAAATTGACACTCTTGTTTATGGCATCAGTAATCACCCTAGGCTCTTGTCATGAGCTGCCAAGGCTATGGAAGCCCCCTGAGTTCACCGACTCTGATCATATTTAGACAAGGCCATGGTCAAAGTGGAAGTTCTCTCCTCCCTTCAGAGAAAGGTACCTCCTTCTTTGATGACCTGTTCTTTCCACTGGGATCTCACTCACAGAGATCTTTCATTTAGGTTATTTTTTTTCCCCAGAGTGTCTTGGCTTTCCATGCCTGAAATACTCTCATGGGCTTTTCAGCTGGATCTGCATGCCTTAAGGGCTGATTCTGAGGCCAGAGTGCTGTTTAGGGCATCTGCCATTCTATGAGTCTGTTGTGTATCTCACTTCCCATGTATGATCGTTCTCTCCCTTTTTGATTCTATCAGCTAGTATTTGCAGACACTATTCTTGTTTATGTGATCCCTTTGGTTCTTAGTCCTATCATTATGATCAATTGTGAACAGAAATTGATCACTGGGACTAGTGAGGTGGCATTGGTACATGCCACCTTGATGGGATTGAATTGGAGTCCCCCGGTATGTTTCTAACTCTACCGTTTGAGGTAAGTCAGCTTGAGCATGTCCCGAATTGTACATCTCTTCCCTCTCTTATTCCCACTCTTTGTATTTTTTTATTTTTTTAACTTTTATTTAATAAATATAAATTTCCAAAGTACAGCTTTTGGATTATAGCAGCTTTTTCTCCCCATAACCTCCCTCCCACCCGCAACCATCCCGTCTCCCGCTCCCTCTCCCATCCCATTCACATCAAAATTCATTTTTAATTATCTTTATATACAGAAGATCAATTTAGTATATACTAAGTAAGGTTTTCAACAGTTTGCACCCACACAGAAACACAAAGTGTAAAGTACTGTTTGAGTATTAGTTATACCGCCAATTCACATAGTACAACACATTAAGGACAGAGATCCTACATGGGGAGTAGATGCACAGTGACTCCTGTTGTTGATTTAACAATTGACACTCTTATTTATGGCGTCAGTAATCACCCGAGGCTCCAACGCCGATCTTATTTAGACAATGTCATAGTCAAAGTGGAAGTTCTTTCAAGTATCATTTCCAAAATGAAAAGACTTGAAAGTCATTACTCTCCTCATTACAACAATAATAAGCTAAACAAAACAAATATCAACAGCTTCTCTGGGCACACTAAGGAGTTGCAGTTACAATGCAATGAGCACCCAGGAATCATCAAAGGTCGTAAAGCTGGAATCACAGCTGGGACCTGCTTATCTGGAACAGAGCCCTGGCTGAAGCACTTAGAGGGTAACTTTGTGTGAAGGCAATTTTGCCCAGTGGCTGGAGGCCATTCCTACCATGAATGGGAAACTCCCAGGCAACATGGACTTAGGGATCCAATACTTTGCTTTATCTTGAGGAATCCCACCAACTTTTCACAGTAGAGGGCTTAGAAACATCATTTATTAGCTATGACAGGGAAGAGGAACAGTAACCATTGTGAAATAGGATGAAAACCATCTTCTTATTTAAAGGCTTAAATGTGAATTGTTTAAATATATTCATTAAAAGATAAAGATTGACAAAGTGAGTATAATAACAATATTCGGCTACCTCTTGTCTTTTGGACATTCACTAAATATACTGATTCAGACAAGTTCAAATAAAGCGATAGCAAAAGATATGTTAAAACTAATTGAAAGAAAGCTGGAGGTACTACACTAATTTCAGATAAATGGAATTCAGAACAAGGAAAATTGTCAGAGACAAACAGGAAGATTACTTGTGCTCGCTTCGGCAGCACATATACTAAAATTGGAACGATACAGAGAAGATTAGCATGGCCCCTGCGCAAGGATGACACGCAAATTCGTGAAGCGTTCCATATTATTTTTATTTTTTAAGTTCAATAATATTTATTATAATCATATATTATTGTTATAGAATATACTTAGATCAATTTATTTCCTTTTTTCCTGAAAACTGTTTTTGAGGTATACAAAATTCATACATTTCATAAATACAAATTCAGGAACATACTCATTCTTACCATATTATCCTCTCTCCCACATGCACTTCCACAGTTTTTCCTCCTTCCTCTCCTATTCCTATTATATTTTACTAAGATCTATTTTCAATCAACTTTATACACATCAGGTTAACACTAAACTAAGCACAGAGTTGAACAAATAGTATGAAAAAAAAAAAAAAACAACGTGTTCCTCAAGTCAAGAAATGGGCTGTTCAAAGACATTGCACCTAAAAGTGTCAATTTCATTTGTATAGATTAACTTTTAAATACTCTATTAGTTACCACAGGTCAGGGAGAACATATGGTATTTACCTTTTTGCAACTGACTTATTTAACCAAGTATGATGTTTTCCAGTTTCATCCATTTTGTTGCAAATGATGGGATTTCATTTTTCATGGCTGTGTAGTATTCCATGGTGTATATAACCCCTAACTCCTTTTCCCAGTCTTCAGTTGATGAGCATTTCAGCTGATTCCATATCTTAACTATTGTGAACTGAACTTCAATAAACACAGGGGTACAGATAATATTTTCATATGCTGATTTAATTTCCCTTGGGTAAATTCCCCAGAGTGGAATGGCTGGATCATATGGTAGGTTTATATTCAGATTTCTAAAGTATCTCCATACCGTCTTCTACAGTGGCTCTATCAGTTTACATTCCCACCAACAGTGAGTTGGGGTACCTTTTCCCCCACATGCTTACTAGCATTAGCTATTTGTTGATTTCTGTATGAAAGCCATTCTGACAGGATTGAGGTGAAACCTCATTGTGATTTTGATTTGCATTTCCCTGACAGCTAGCAATCCTGAACATTTTTACACATTTCTGTTGTCCATTTGGGTTTCCTCTTCTCAAAAACACCTGTTCAAGTCGTTGGCCCATTTATTAAATGGATTGTTTGTTTTGTTGTTGTTGAGTTTCTTGAGCTCTTTATATATTCTGCATTTTGATCCTTTAACAGTTGCATAGTTTGCAAATTATTTCTCCCATTCTGTTTGTTGCCTCTTCACTTTGCTGAGAGTTTCCTTTGCTGTGCAGAAGCTTCTCCATTTAATGTAATCCCATTTGTCTATGTTGGCTTTGATTGCCTGTGCTTCTGGTTTTTTCCCAAGAACTCTTTGTCCATGCCAATGACTTACAGGATTTTCCTAATGTTCTCTAATAATTTGAGTTGTAGATTTAGGTCTTTGATCCATTTTGAGTGGATTTTTGTGTAAGGTATAAGGTAGGGGTCTTGCTTCATACTTTTGTATGTGGAGACCCAGTTTTCCCAGCAGCATTTGTTGAAGAGATTGTCCATGCTCCAGGGAGTGATTTGTAAGATGTGTGGATTGATTTCTGGAGTTTCTATTCTGTTCTAGTCATCTATCCATCTGTTTTTGTGGGTGTACCAGGATGTCTGGATTATAACTGCCCTGTTGTATTTCTTTTTTTAAAAGATTTATTTATTTATTTGAAGGTCAGAGTTACACAGAGAGAGAAATAGAGGCAGAGAGAGAGACAGAAAGAGAGAGAGAGAGAGAGAAAGAGAGAGAGAGGTATTTCATGTGCTGGTTCACTCCCCAATTGGATGCAATGGCCAGGGCTGCATTGATACCAAGCCAGGAGCCAGGAGGTTCTTCCAGGTTTCCACATGGGTGCAGGGGACCCAGGACTTGGGCCATCTTCTACTGCTTTCCCAGGCCATGGCAGAGAGCTAGATAAGAAGTGGAGCAGCCGGAACTAAAACTGGTTCCCATATGGGATGCCAGCACTGCAGGCGGTGGCTTTACCTGCTATGCCACAGTGCCAGCCCCACTCTAGTATTTCTTGAAATCTTTTATTGTGATGCCTTCGGGTTTGTTTTTTAAAATTTTTTCTATTTTTAAAATTTATTTGAAGGAATTACAGAGAGAGGGAGAGTGAGAGACAGAGGAGAAAGAGAGAGAAAGTCTTCCATCTGCTACCTCACTCCCCAGGTGGCCACAATGGCTGGAGCTGTGCCAATCTGAAGCCAGGAGCCAAGAATTTTTTCTATACCCAATTTGCTTAAATTTCATCAAGAAACAATTTTGTATTTTATCAAATGCTTTCTCTGCATCTATTGAGATAACCATACGGTTTTTGTTCTTCGGTTTGTTACTGATATATATCACATTGATTTGCAAATGTTGAACCATCACTGCATACATTTGGTCCAGGTGAATGATCTTTCTGATGGGTTGTTCGATTCAATTGGCTAGTATTTTGTTGAGAACTTTGGGGTCTATGTTCATCAGGGAAATTAGTCTGTAGTTCTCTCTGTTGTATCTTTTTCAGGCTTAGGAATTAAAGTGATGTTGCCTTCATAGAAGAGTTTGAGAGAATTTTCTCCATCAATTTTCTTGAATAGCTTGAGAAGAATTGGAGTTAGTTCTACCAGTTATTTCTGGTAGAATTTAGCAGTAAAGCTGTCCAGTCCAGGGCTTCTCTTTGTTGGGAGGGTCTTTATGACTGATTCAATTTCCCTGTTGGTTATTGATTTGTTTAGGTTTTCTGTTTTCATGGCTTAATTTAGGTAGGTTTTATGTTTTCAGGATTCTGCTTCTTCAAAGTTTCCCAATTTTTTGGTATATAGCTCTTTGTAGTAATTTCTAATGATTCTTTTTATTTCTGTGGCCTCTGTTTTTGTATTTTCTTTTTCATCTCTATTTTTGTCTATCTCTTTTTTTTTCATTAGTTAGGCCAATGGTGTATCAATTTTGGTTATTTTTTTAAAAAGCAGTTTTTTCTTTTGCTGATCTTTTGTATTTTTTGCTTCAATATTATTTATTTCTTCTCTAATTTTAATTACTTTTTTCTCCTACTAATATTGGGTTTGATTTGCTGTTGTTTTTCTAGGTCCTTGTTATGCATTGATAGTTCATTTATTTGAATGCCTTTCTAATTTCTTGGTGTAGGCACCAATTTCTAGAAACATTAATCTTAACACTGCTTTTGCTGTATCCCATAAATTTTGATATATTGTATTGTCGTCTTCATTTGTTTCCAGAAATTTTTTGATTTCTCTTTTGATTTCTTCACTGACTCACTATTCATTCATAGCATGTTGTTCAATCTCTTTATTTTTGCTTATGTTCTAGAGATCCTTGAGTTATTGATTCCCAGGTTCATTTCATTGTGATCAGAGAAGAAGCATGGTATGATTTCATTTTTTTTTTTTAATTTCTTGAGACTTGCTTGCACATGCTCAATCCTAGAGAAAGTTCTATGCACTGGTGAGAAGAATGTGTATTCTGCAACTGTAGGATTTAAAGTTCTGTAATTATCTATTAGGTCCAATTGGTCTATGGTGTAAATTAACTCTGTTGTTTCCTTGCTGATTTTCTGTCTGGTCGATCTGTCCATTGCTAAAAGTAGGGTGTTGAAGTAACTCATTACTAATGCATTGGAATCTATGTCTCCCTTTAGATACATTGACATTTCTGTTAAATGGCCGGTTGCCCTGTACTTGGGTGCATATATGTTTATTTTAGTCACAGCTTCCTGTTGAATTGATCTTTTAATCATTACTTAGTGCCCTTCTTTGTCTCCTTTAACAATTTTTGCACTATATTATATTTTGTCTGGTGTTAGAATGGCTACACAACCTCTTATTTGGTTTTTATTACCATGGAATATTATTTTCCATCCTTTTACTTTCAGTGTGCATCTATCTTTGTTGGTGAGATGTTTTTTCTTGTAGGCAGCAAATAGATTGGTCTATTTTTTAAATGTATTTAAAGATAATTTTTTTAAAGTAATATATATTTTCCAAAAGAATACTCTGCACCTACATATTAGAGAGTTTTGTATACTGAATTGTAGAACCCTCACAGTAGTCTCTGTAACTTTCCACTTTTACAATGGGCGGAAATTCACTTGCTTTCATGAGTGCATCATTCAGGTATCATGATAAATTAGCCTAATTTATGTATTGGTTAATTAGTCTTCTCATCAGCTGAAATCTTCAACTATATCCCCAGGAGAACAAATAGTAATACTACTAAAACACAAAGTAATCTAATATCTCTTTCAATAGTCCACAAAGCAATAAAGAATGATCATCTTAATCCTTAAATATTTGTTGTTTGACCAGGGATGTTAAGGTGCAGGTATTCTAAACATACAAATCATGAGATTTAGAACTGGTTATAGCCTTTAAAAATATTATGTACTTGTTTATGTATTTGAAAGGCAGGGTGTGTAAGAGAGAAATAGAGAGAGAGAGAGAGATTCCATACAGTGATTCACTCCCGAAATGGCTGCAATATCTAGGGCTAGTCCAAGTTGAAGCTAAGAGTCTGAATTCTGTCCACATCGCCCATATGGGTGGCAGGAACTTAAACACTGGAGATATTAATTGCTGTCTCCTAGGAGAATCAACAAGGAGCTGAATCAGAAGTGAAGTAGCCAAGAAAAAGAACCAGAACTGCAAAATGGGATGCAGCCTTCCCAAGAGGCAGCTTAATCCATTGTGCCACAATGTCCACCCATAAGATTTGTCATATATTTGACCAATCCCTGAAATTTCTATTCTACTAACCTGTTCTAAGAAAATATTCAGATATTCAAACTAAGATTTATGTGGAAGGATATTTATTTCAATCCCATTGTGATAGCAAAACCTTTATTGTTAGATAGTGAATTATTTCAATAAATTATTCTTCATAAAATGATATGTCAGTCTAATATTAAAATGTATTTACACAGCTATAAAAAGATATACTAATAAAAATGAGGAATTAGGTAGTTTTAGTACTGATTTATTTTAGTATTATTTTATATGTGTATGCATAGAAAGGAAGACAAAAATATCACTGATGGTGTTATTATGAATATTTTTATTTATTGTGAATAATTCTATTTTCAAAATTACTTGCAATGCAAATATATTGCTTATATAAATTAGTGAAGAAATCTTTTGAAAATATGAGATACCTATGTGAACGAGTTAGCTATACCCCCATGTTTATAGTAGCTGAATTCACAGTAGCTAAATATGGAAGCAACCCAGATGTTCATCAAATGATGATTGGACAAAGCAATTTTATATATATATATATGTGTACATATATATATATATATATATGATGGAATACTACTCAGCTATGAAAAAGTAATAAAATCCTATCTTTGCAACAAAATGCATGCAACTGGAGACCATTATGCTTACTGAAATAAGCCAGACCCAAAAAGACAAATATATGTTTCTTTCATTTGTTATACCTAATATATAGTGTACCCAAATTAACCCTTCATGTATATGAGTGAAATTGACAACTTGTGATTTTATTATTGTTTATAGCCCCCTTGTATATAGTCCTTAGAAACAGTGGTATTTATACTTTTTACTTGTTGGACTCTATTTAGTGGACCATTAAGCCCATGTTTATAAAGTAAATTAAAAGTATGTTATCACAAAAATGAAAAGAAAAATGAAAGGAAGGTAGAGGGGTCTAGAGTAGGAGAGAGATATTATTATTCTTAGAACTGTATCCATGAAATACATGAAATCTGTTCTTTTTATATTAATATTAAAATACTTAAATAAAATAATATAACTTAGGCATTCTCATTAATTAGAGACTTATCTAACTAAACACCTTCTTCTGCTCTTCATTGTTGCTATCCACCAATTTGTTCATCAACAATTTTAACTCCTGGATAATCTTCTTCATCTTGTCTCTAAGCATTGTTATCATGACAAGAAAATTCAATATCCAAGATGATGAACGTATCTTGGACTCTCGGTGTCTTTATGTTTTTCTTTTCAGCTATTTTTATTTCTGGCCTAACACAGGTACCCCATCCAATGATCACTTCATGTATCTTGTTACCTCCATTAACTACAACACTTTTGCAATTGCCTTTTCAAGGATTCTTTCTCTGATCTCCCATACTTCCATCATACTTATTCTAGTTACCCGATGGGATGACGCTTTTGCTTCAATGAAATGTCTACATTATTCATCCCCTTCCACTTTTGCTCAAATCCTGTTTACAGATGAAGTCAGAATTGCTTCTTTATAATTGCACTTACCTAGATGAGTATTGCTGTATTAATTGATTGGTCTTTTTAAATTTTATGTTCCAAATGTCAAAATGATGTTCACTACTGCTTAGAAATATTATTGGGTTTTCTTATATTCACTTTGTCATTCTCATAGATGATTATTAGCTACCTTCTCTTCAAATCATCCTACCACACCTGACTCTTAACTGATAACCTTGCCTCAGTGGGAAAATAGATGCCATCAAATATAAATTCCTTCTTACCAAAATAAAATCAACAGAACCACTTGAATCTAATTTATAGCCAGTCATCTCCTTCCAAATACATGCTTTGAGTTTCATTTCCTTGTGTCATCTCAGTTTTATCTCTACTGTATCATTAACCTCTATTTCTCCACTGGATCACTATCATTAGGATCGAAATGTATTCTAGTATCTTCCTTGTTAGAAAAAAACACTAACAATTGTTCTTTGAGTCCTCATCTGTCTCAAACTATCATCCATTTCTCTATGTTTTTCATATAAGTAAACAATTCCCTTGTTTTACAAATAAAGCAGCCTTAAAGTGCAGTCCAGTGCTCTCTGGAAGTCACTGAAACCCTTACCAGGACATCTAAAAGATCCAAACTGTTTTTATATTAATATAAAGATTTTATAAACATTTTATCTATGTTGATGCTTGCACTGATTATGCAAAAGAGGTTATGATACAGATTACTTGTAGATATTGCATTCTCCACTATCACTCACGACAATAAATGACAAGAAAAAAGAAGAGAAGGAACTAGGTTCACTAGATATCCCTGGTGCATCAGTGAAAAAATGGAAACTGTACTAAATATTGATCTTTGCCCTTGATGACAGAATTTTTATACTGTATGTAACAAACTAAGAAACATACATGAAGCCCATCTTCTGCATTCCAAAGTATAATGACTATTTCACAGAGAAACACTTGTGCAATTATTTAAGTGATGAAATAAGTCAGTTTTTTCATACAAGTCTATTTTAACTTGAAAGACAGACTGACAGACAACCTGTAGTTGCTCAGATTTTGGAATTAGTAAGATGTTTTCCTAAAAATGAGCAAGGTGAGCTTCTTAATTCCAGGAAACAAATGACAGGTTGCCAATAATTAAAAAAATCAAGTTTTCCAGCAAATTTAGAATGTTAGAAAACTTTTCGACCAAGAGCTTGATGGCTTCAATGTAGAAAGACTTTTCTGATAAAATTGATGCTGATATTAATAAATGTGATTTTGCTATCCTATAATGGAGTGTTGATATTGGAATATTTGAATAACTCAGTGAACAAGTGTTTCACATGTGACCATTGCAGAATGGTATAAAATCATGCACATGGCTAAAATGTCCATTCATACTGGAAAATGGACATTTTAGCCTTGTGCATGATTTTATACCATTCTGCAATGGTTCACTCCCCAAGTGGCCACAACTGCCAAAGCTGGGCCAATCTGAAGCCAGGAGCCAGGAGCATTTTCCAGATCTCCCATGTGGTTGCAGGAGCCCAAGCACTTGGACCATCCTCCTTGGCTGCTTTCCCAGGCACATTAGCTGGGAGCTGAATCAGAAATGGAGCAGCTGAGACTCAAACCAAACTATAAGCTCTATAATAAAAAGAAGCATACCTGTATTTTGTTTTGTATCATCAGTGCCTTGTTCAGTGGGAGAAAAGGTGATAGATGCTCAGTAAACATTTACTGAATGAATATGTAGATTTGGTATACCCTGCATATCATAAAAACAAGACAAAGATTCATCAACTCCTTCAGCTCATAAGATGCAGCTCACAGTCTTAACTGGACTTTCTGGTTTTTTGCTTTTTTTTTTTTTTAGATTTATTTATTTTATTTGAAAGGCAGAGATGTGTGTGTGTGTGTATGAGAGAGAGAGAGAGAGAGAGAGCGCAAGTGAGCAATACTTCTTCCAGTCACCCAAGGGAGTACAGCAGACCAAGCACTTGGGCCATCTTCTGCTCCTTTCCCAGGCACATTAGCAGGGAGCTGGATCAGAAGTGGAGCAGCCAGGACCAGAACTAGCAGCCATATGGGATGAAGGTGTTGCAGGCAGCAGCTTAATCTGCTATAACACAATGCCGACCCCTGGATTTTCTGTTTTTAAGAGCCTAATAAATTCTGGGAAAATCTAATCAGTGTGCAACTAATAAAAATTACACATAATACTTAAATGCTAACTAGTGTCCATGAAAGGACAAAAGAAAATAAAAGCATGAACTATGATGAGTTTCTACCTTTAAAGTATAATCAAATGTAATTTATAGATGAGTACCGAAGGAGCTCTTGCAGCTTTTTTTCTTATATGAGATGTAGGAAATATCAGATTTAAATATCCTGGGCCGGCGCCGTGGCTCAATAGGCTAATCCTCTGCCAGCAGTGCCGTCACACCAGGTTCTAGTCCCATTTGGGACGCCGGATTCTGTCCCAGTTGCCCCTCTTCCAGGCCACCTCTCTGCTGTGGCCCGGGAGTGCAGTGGAGGATGGTCCAAGTGCTTGGGCCCTGCACCCGCATGGGAGACCAGGAGAAGCATCTGGCTCCTGGCTTCAGATCAGCTCAGTGCGCTGGCTGCAGCGTGCAGGCCGCAGCGGACATTAGGGGGTGAACCAACGGCAAAAGGAAAACCTTTCTTTCTGTCTCTCTCTCTCTCTCTCACTGTCCACTCTGCCTGTCAAAATTTTTTTTAAAAAATAAATAAAAAATAATTTTAAAAAATCCTGAAAATCTGAAATCAAAGATGCTAGGATCAAGCCGGCGCCGCGGCTCACTAGGCTAATCCTCCGCCTTGCGGCGCCGGCACACCGGGTTCTAGTCCTGGTCGGGGCTCTGGATTCTGTCCCAGTTGCCCCCCTTCCAGGCCAGCTCTCTGCTGTGGCCAGGGAGTGCAGTGGAGGATGGCCCAAGTGCTTGGGCCCTGCACCCCATGGGAGACCAGGAAAAGCACCTGGCTCCTGCCATCGGATCAGCGCGGTGCGCCGGCCGCAGTGCGCCGGCCGCAGCGGCCATTGGAGGGCGAACCAACGGCAAAGGAAGACCTTTCTCTCTGTCTCTCTCTCTCACTGTCCACTCTGCCTGTCAAAAAAAAAAAAAAAAAAAAAGAAAAAGAAAAAAAAGAAAAAAAAAAGATCCTAGGATCTTAGATCTGGATTGAATAATTAATATCATCCACTACTATTCCCTCATTTTTCAAGAGTGAGAGCATAAAGTACTACAGAAGAAAATGTCTTGACCAAAATAACACAGCTGGAATTAGACTTCAATTCTCCTGAACATGAATACAGGGTAAGAAATTCTCCCTTAATCCATGAACAAATGCTTACTATAAGTCATTACCAAGGAGACAAATTTATCCTAACGAGTATATTTTGAAATCATTGCTGAACTGGAAACATAATTTGTCTATTTGATGACTGAACAGTTCTTCTGTAAAAGTTATCCTTCTGCATATATAGACTTACAGTATCATAATTTTGCACTGAATGAAAGGTAAGGATTTGCTTGGTTGTATGAAATATGGGCAGCAGTTAAAGTTTCAAGAGTAAATGAATTTTAACTTCTCAGTTCTTTTCTATGGATAGGGATTTGGTGATAACAAATGTAAATCTTCTGTGAATGAAATGTAACATTAGCTTTGTATTAGAATGTTTACATCAAATCAATAAATGAATTGTACAGAAAGGGAGACTTGAGTTTTAAAAGAAGAAAAAAAGTGTGCCTTCTTTCTGGATCTGTCAGTGACTCCATACTTAAAGGTCAAATTAGCACTGAGGGTTGAAAAGCAGAGAAATGTGATATCCTGTTAACTTCTGAGTCAATCTTTTAGTGGAGAGATGCTTCTACGTATCTATGTAAATTGATTTCATATGTTTTAGTCCAGCGCCAGCTTTCGGTTCTAGTGCACATATGGGTTTGATCTCCTTTCTCTTTAAGAATGGTTATAATTAAAACCAAAAAAAAAAAAAAACATATACAAAAATTACGTTAAATGGCCGGCCTTGTGGTGAGAAGTTTAAGCCTCCATCTGCAGAGTCGGCACCCCATATAGGCACCAGTTCAAGTATGGCTGCTCTGCTTCTGATCCAGCTCCCTGCTAATGTGCCTGGGAAAGTAGTGAAAGATGGTCCAAGTACTTGGGCCCCTGTACCCACATGGCAGACCCAGAAGAAGCTCCTAGCTTCAGCCTAGCCCAGCCCCTGTCATTGCGACCATTTGAGGAGTGAATCAACAAATGGAAGATCTCTCTGTCTTTCTGTCTCTCTCTCCTTCTCTCTGTAGCTCTCTCTTTCAAATAAATACATAAATCTTTTAAAAATTACACTAAAACAGTGGATCTTACCAATTCAAGAAGAAATATGCCATTATTTTGCTTCTTATATATTTCAATATTCTTTGATCCTATTATATTTGATCTTTTTAATGGAAAATTCTGGTAGACCTCCTATTGTTAGATGTCAGGATTTTTTTAAAGATTTATTTATTTGAAAATCAGAGGGGAGAAAGAGAGCAAAAGTGAGGGAGAGAGAGAGAGAGAGAGAGAGAGAGAAAATAAGCTTCTGTCTACTGGTTCACTCTCCAGATAGCTGCAATGGCTAGGGTTGGGCCTGGCCAAAGCCAGGAGCCAAGAGCCTCCTCCAGGTCTCCCACGTGGGTGCAGGTTCACAAGCACTTGGGCCATCTTCTGCTGCTGTCCCAGGTGGATTATCAGGGAGGTGGATCAGAAGATCAGAAATGGAGCAACTGGAAGCCTAACTGGAGCCCATATGAGTTGCAGGCATCACTGGCAGTGGATTCACCCTTGACAACACAACACCAGCTCCTAGGTGTCAGGATTTTTTAGCTGAAATAAAAATGATTTGGTAACATCACTGGCATTCAATATGGCAATAATAAAGATTTGATAAGCTGATGTGCATAAGTAGTAAGTACAATGTCCATCATGCAGAAAGTATCCGGGTAATATGATCTGTTACTACTGCTATTAGGAGTAGTACTGGATCATTGCCAGAATGTTTAGTCACCGGGCACCTCTTTGCTGCATAGGCTGAGCACTGTTCTGTGTATTGGGTGCAGAATAGAAGGCAGAGAAAGTTTCCTTCTATTCTGGTCATTGATGGTATTATGCAGAAGGCAGAGGAAAATCGTATTTTGATCAAAACAGATGGAAGGGAAAGCTTCGCTTGCTTCTCTTCATAATAAATCAAAAGAACTCTCAATTCATTAAAAAGTTAATGTTAAAGAAGGACATTGGCTTCTATTCATTTTCACTCCATCTTTCAGCTGGAAGGGTGACGCTAAAATTATGTTGTGAGTCTAATACCTGGGCAAAGCTAGTGTTTAGAGAGCACAAGCTATGGCCCTCTGCCAGATTTCCAGGGTGGATATAAAATGAGTAGAAAAACACCTTCCTTCTGTGAGAAAGCCTCAAAGGTACTGCAGTGTCTCAACGTTTGGGTGCTGAGTGCCTTCAATTAATGCAGTAAGATCAGGATATGAGCAGTATTATTGTGCATATCTTATTGAGTTGAATATATACATAGGACTAAGTCAAACTTTCCCTATGTCTTCATTCAAGTAACAACAGATTAGGTGTGTGCAAAATTGGTGTGATAATGCTTCACACTTGAGTGAAAACTGTGACAGTAGGGAGAGGAATTTGACTTGTAAACTGTGTCAGCAAGGCAGGTAGCTGTCGGACAGCCAGGGTATGAGTTAAAGGCTGACAAAGGAGAAGGATGTAAAGACCCAGAAAGAAAGTAGATTTCAGGCTTAAGGGAGTTCGTCTTTTTTCTTTCTTTCTTTTTGTTTTGCCATCTCAGCAAAGAAAAATGTTGGGGGAAATGTGACTTAATAGCACTTCCTACAAAGATACAGTAGTGTTTTATCAAATCAATTTGCTTACCCTCTCCAATAAGAGACAGGTTTTAAAAAATATATTTATGCTGATTTTGCAAAACATTGGTGCTTCTGAAGGGGTTCTGCTGTACCAGCAATTCTGGTTTTATAATATTCTTTATCCTAGAAAAGGTCAGTTGCGATCTGAACTCTGAATTTAGAGTTTTTTGAGTAAGATAGGGTGTATGTGTCCCAGGAGGAAGGTTGTTGAGAAATATTTACTTACTTGTTTATTTTAAACTGACACACACAAATTGTACATCTCTGTGGGGGTACTATGTGAGTTTTTGATATATGCATACCTTGCGAAATATTCAAATCAGGGTAAGCAGGGCTATCTCTTCAAACATTTATTTCTTTTTGGAGAAAGCATTCAAAATACTTCCTTTTAACCAAGTATACAGTACATTAATTTTATCTCTAGTCACCCTACAGTGCAACAGAGGACCAGAACTTGCTCCTCCTGTCTGACTATAACAGTACTCCTTGGTCAGTCTTCTTCCTTCCATTTTCCCCAACTCTGGTGATCAACATCATCCTTACCTCTTCTGTAAGACTTTTTTTTTGATCTGACATATTGAGTGAGATAATGTGATACATGTCTTTTTTTTAACTTTTATTTAATGAATACAAATTTCCAAAGTACAGCTTATGGATTACAATGGCTTCCCTTCCCATAACGTCCCTCCCACCCGCAACCCTCCCCTTTCCCACTCCCTCTCCCCTTCCATTCACAGCAAGATTCATTTTCAATTCTCTTTATATACAGAAGATCAGTTTAGCATACATTGAGTAAAGATTTCAACAGTTTGCTCCCACACAGAAACATAAAGTGAAAAATACTGTTTGAGTACTAGTATAGCATTAAATCTCAATGTACAGCACACTGAGGACAAAGATCCTACATGAGGAGTAAGTGCACAGTGACTCCTGTTGTTGACATAACAAACTGGCACTCTTGTTTATGGCATCAGTAATCACCCTAGGCTCTTGTCATGAGCTGCCAAGGCTATGGAAGCCCCCTGAGTTCACCAACTCTGATCATATTTAGGCAAGGTCGTCGTCAGAGTGGAAGTTCTCTCCTCCCTTCAGAGAAAGGTACCTCCTTCTTTGATGACCCATTCTTTCCACTGGGATCTCACTCGCGGAGATCTTTCATTTAGGTGTTTTTTTTTTCTTTTTTTTGGCAGAGTGTCTTGGCTTTCCATGCCTGAAATACTCTCATGGGCTTTTCAGCTGGATCTGCATGCCTTAAGGGCTGATTCTGAGGCCAGAGTGCTGTTTAGGACATCTGCCATTCTATGGGTCTGCTGTGTATCTCACTTCCCATGTTGGAGTGCTCTCTCCCTTTTTTATTCTATCAGCTAGTATTTGCAGACACTATTCTTGTTTATGTGATCCCTTTGGTTCTTAGTCCTATCATTATGATCAATTGTGAACAGAAATTGATCACTGGGACTAGTGAGATGGTATTGGTACATGCCACCTTTATGGGATTGAATTGGAGTCCCCTGGTATGTTTCTAACTCTACCCTTTGAGGTAAGTCAGCTTGAGCATGTCCCAAATTGCACATCTTATATTTAACAGCGATCACTTTTCAGTTAAGTTTCGACACCTAAGAATAACTGTGTATTGATTACAGTATTCAATCAAAAGTATTAAGTAGAACAAACAAAAAAAATACTAAGAGGGATAACATATTAAGTTGCTCATCAACAGTCAGGGTGAGGGCTGATCAAGTCAAAATGTCTTTATATGCCTGCTTATTCATTTAGCGTAATTTCTTCCTGATTCAGCCATGTTCTTACAAATTGTAGGGTGTCCTTTTTGGAGACAGAAAAGGATGTCAGTGTATGTGTGTGTGTGTGTGTGTGTGTATTTACATGGGTCTATCTCATATTTTCTTTATATATTTATCAGTTTATAGACAGTTATGTTGTTTCCATTTTGTGGCTATTGAAAATACTGCTGCAATAAAAATGGGAGAGCAGATGCTTCTTTGAGAATCCAACTTGCATATAAGCCTTGCATATATCCCCAGTAGAGGGATTGTTGAATCATATGGTGGTTTATTTTTAATATTTTGAATAAGCCACGTATCATTTTCAACAATAGCCTTTCTAGTTTACATTCCCACTAAGAATGTGTAAGGATTTACTTTTCTCCATATACTTATCAACATTTCCTATCATTTGTCTTTTTTTATAATAGCTATTCTATCCAGAGTGATGTCTTACTATGTTTTTTAAAGATTTATTTATTTATTTGCATTTTATTTGAAAGTGGAGGAGACAATGAGAGAGAGATAGGGAGGGAGAGGTAAAGAGAGGAAACTTACATCCACTAGTTTACTTTCAAATTTCCTGCAATAGCTGGGGCTGGGCCAAAGTGAAGCAAGGAGCCTGGAACTCAATTTATGTCTCCCATTGCAGGTGTCAGAAACCTAAGTACTTGGGCCATAACATATGCCTTCAAGAGTGTTCACTAGCAGGAAGTTAGAATTGAAAACGGAACTGCAACTTGAAGCCAGGCGCTTCAAAATGGGATATTGGAATCCTAAGCAGCTTCCCAATAGCTACACCAAATGCCTGCTTCATTATTGTGTCTTTGATTAGCATTTTCCTGATTATTAGTAATGTTGAAGCTTTTTTCATGAAGAGCATCATTCAAATCTGCTGCTTGGAACCATACAAAAGATCAATATCCTGCTTGTTCTTCTGAATTACTCCATGAAATATTAACTCACTCAGTTTATAGGAAGATAAGCCTTATTCTGTGAGAGGACTCTATCAGTTCCATTATAAATTGTATAAATATGTAGGCTGACAAAGGAAAAAAAGAAATAGATCATCTTCTTTGGTGTTATATTTCTTCCAGTGGCTTTCTATGTGATTCTTCAGTTATTTTTTAACTTTTTTTCTCTCTGTTGAAAAAGTACATATATAAATCCTGACTTTAGAATTGAAGAAACATGCACAGTTGCTGGCTTAAGCTTATAAAACCACCAAACAAAGCAAAACATAACTTGACATGGATCTATGTTTAAACCTTTTTTAATTGAATTTGAGGAAGATGGAGGTAGAGATCCATTTCATACAGTGGAAATGATTTTGTTAGTCATATAAAAAGGACCCTAGTCAAATAATTTTGTCCTAGTCTTATAGAAATATAAATTACTCTTAATGCCTTACAGAGAGGGATATTATTCTCACAAACCAGGCAAAATAAATATATTTTAGAGCATATTTCTTTGACATAGGTATTTATTACACATTTCATCTCACTGTTTAGTAATAATTGGAGAAGGCTTTTTCATTTATTTTGTTATACCTCCTTTTTTGTTAATTACTGTAGTGATTGGGAAATAGTCTATCATCTCATAGACTACTTACCACTTAGATCAAACTCTGGAATGAGAAAAAAAAACCTGCAAATATTTATCTAAAGCTGTAGATGGAGAGAAGGGGGAATGTCAGGTTATGAATTATGACTTGGTAATGGGTAACAACATTTTATATTCATTTATCATCGCTGAGGTGCCAACATCCGGTTTTCTTCTCAATTAGATTTCTTGGAGCAATTTTGCTTCTTGGGCTCATCTATCATGTTGCAAGGTCTGTGATCCCAAGGTTGCAAACCTATCCAAATAAAAAGGTTAGTGTTTACTTTTGTGTAGAGTGGTGAAAGGCAAGGGTGAAATGGAGAGTGGCCTAACAGAAACAATATTTTGATACAATCATTAAGAAATTCTCGTGTATTTATTCTGTGTCTGTACATAATAAGTTAGTGACCCTTTTCACAAAATCTGAAAGTATTCTTGAATCACAAAGAAAAAAGTTACATTAATACATGAATATCAAAACTCTTATATATTTATAAGCCCTCACAAAAAGGAAGGGCGGCTCAGAATTTTCCAATGAGGAAAGTTGCAAGCATTTTCACTAAGATATGAGACCAGACAAATATGCCAACTTTCACCATTGCTATTTAATAAAGTCCTGGAAGTTTTAACCAGAGCCAGTAAGCAAGAAAAGAAATCAGCAGGATACAAATTAAAAATGAGGAAGTCAGGTTATCCCTGTTAGCAGATGACATGATTCCATATGTAGGGGAACCAAAAGACTCAATAAGAAACAACTGGAACTCACAAGAAAGTTTGGCAACATGGCAAGATAAAAAGTCAACACACAAAAATCAGTACCTGTGTATAAACAGACCTTGTAAGATCTATCCCATTCACAATAACTACAAAAAAACCTAAAAACCTTGGAATAAATTTAATCATGAGTTGAACGATCTCTAAGATGAAGGTTACACTGAAAGATTACAGTGAAAAATAAATATATGACACAATCAATGGAAAAATCTTCTATGTGAATGATTAGGAAAAATTAATGTCATCAAAATGCCCACACTGCCTAAAGCAATTTACAGATTCAATGTAATTCTTTTTTTTTTTTTTTTTGACAGGCAGAGTGGACAGTGAGAGAGAGAGACAGAGAGAAAGGTCTTCCTTTTGCCGTTGGTTCACCCTCCTATGGCTGCCACGGCTGGCGCGCTGCGGCCGGCGCACCGCGCTGATCCGATGGCAGGAGCCAGGAGCAAGGTGCTTTCCCTGGTCTCCCATGGGGTGCAGGACCCAAGCACCTGGGCCATCCTCCACTGCACTCCCTGGCCACAGCAGAGAGCTGGCCTGGAAGAGGGGCAACCGGGACAGAATCCGGCGCCCCAACCGGGACTAGAACCCGGTGTGCTGGCGCCGCTAGGCGGAGGATTAGCCTAGTGAGCCGCGGCACCGGCCAGATTCAATGTAATTCTAATATAAATTCCAATGACATTCTTCTCACATCTAGAAAAAAATGATGGTAAAATTCATCTGGAAACACAAGAGACCCCTGAATAGCTAAAGTAATGTTAAAAAACAAAAACAAATCTGGAGGGATCATAATACCAGATTTCAAGACATACTACAAAGCAGTCATAATCAGTACAGCCTGGTACTGCTGCAAAAATAAACTTGTAGCAAATTAGAACAAAATAGAAACCTCAGAAATCAAATCACACATCTACTACCTACCAACTAAACTTTGACAAAGGAGCTAGAATCAATACTTGGAGTAAGGTGTCTCTTCAACAAATGGTGCTGTGATATTTTCTCTCTGCATGCTGAAGTGTGAAACAAGACCTCTATCTTACACCTTATATAAAAATCAACACAAAATGGTTCAAAGCTCTAAATCTATAACCTGATACAATCAAATTACTAGAGGAGAACACTGAGGGAAATACAAGATATTGGCATGGGCAAAGACTTCTAGGAAAAAACCCCAGAAGCATAGGCAATCAAAGCCAAAATAGACAGTTGAGATTACATCAAACTAAGATGCTTCTCCACTGCAAAAGAAACATTCAACAAAGTGAACAGGCAACTGACAGAATGGGAGAATATATTTCAAACTATGCAACTGATAAAGGATTAATATATGGAATTTTAAAGAGCTCAAGAAACTCAACAACAACAAAACAAACAATTCATTAACAATTAATTCATTAACAATTAATGTTTATTGCAGCTCAATTCACAATAGCTAAGATCTGGAACCAACACAAATGCCCATCAACAGTAGACTGGATAAAGAAATTATGGGACATGTACTCTATAGAATACTATACAGCAGTCAAAAACAACAAAACCCGGTCATTTGCAACAAGATGGAGGAATTTGGAAAACATCATGCTGAGTGAATTAAGCCAGTCCAAAGGGACAAATATCATATGTTCTCCCTGATCGGCGACAACTAACTGAGCACCAAAGGGGAAACTTGTTGAAGTGAAATGGACACTATGAGAAACAGTGACTTGATCAGCTCTTGTCCTGACGGTTGATGTACAATGTAATACTTTATCCATTTTAGTATTTTTTTTGTTCTAGTACTATTGGTTGAACTCTGTGATTAACACACAATTATTCTTAGGTGTTTAAATTTTAAATGAAAAGTGATCCCTGTTAGGAATTTGGAAAACATTATGCTGAGTGAAATAAGCCAATCCCAAAGGGACAAATACCACTTGTTCTCCCTGATAGGTGACAACTAACCGAGCACCAAAAAGGAAACCTGTTAAAGTGAAATGAACACTATGAAAAATGGTGACTTGATTAGCCCTTGCCCTGACTGAAGATAAACAACTTAATATGTTATCCCTCTTAGTATTTTTTTTGTTTGTTCTACTTAATACTTTTGATTGAATACTGTAATCAATACACAGTTATTCTTAGGTGTCGAAACTTAACTGAAAAGTGATTGCTGTTAAATATAAGAATGGGAATAAGAGAGGGAAGAGATGTGCAATTTGGGACATGCTCAAGCTGACTTACCCCAAACAGTAGAATTAGAAACATACCAGGGGACTCCAATTCAATCCCATAAAGGTTGCATGTACCAATGCCATCTCACTAGTCCCAGTGATCAATTTCTGTTCACAATTGATCATAATGATAGGACTAAGAACCAAAGGGATCACATAAACAAGACTAGTGTCTGCAAATACTAACTGATGGAATAAAAAAGGGAGAGAACACTCCAAAATGGGAAGCAAGATACACAGCCGACTCAGAGTGGCAGATGTCCTAAACAGCACTCTGGCCTCAGAATCAGTCCTTAAGGCATGTGGATCTGGCTGAAAAGCCCATGAGAGTATTTCAGGCATGGAAAGCCAAGACACTTTGGGGAAAAAAAAAATAACCTAAATGAAAGATCTCCGCGAGTGAGATCCCAGTGGAAAGAACGGGTCATCAAAGAAGGAGGTACCTTTCTCTGAAGGGAGGAGAGAACTTCCACTCTGACTACGACCTTGCCTAAATATGATCAGAGTTGGTGAACTCAAAAGGCTTCCATAGCCTTGGCAACTCATGACAAGAGCCTAGGGTGATTACTGATGCCATAAACAAGAGTGTCAATCTGTTAAGTCAACAACAGGAGTCACTGTGCACTTACTCCTCATGTAGGATCTCTGTCCTTAATGTGCTGTACATTGTGATTTAATGCTATACTAGTACTCAAACAGTGTTTTTTACTTTGTGTTTCTATGTGGGTGCAAACTGTTGAAATCTTTACTCAATGTATGTTAAACTGATCTTCTGTATATAAAGAGAATTGAAAATGAATCTTGATGTGAATGGAAGGTGAGAGGGAGCGGGAAAGGGGAGGGTTGTGGGTGGGAAGGAAGTTATGGGGGGAAGCCATTGTAATCCATAAGCTGTACTTTGGAAATTTATATTCATTAAATAAAAGTTAAAAAAAAAGAAGCTCAACAAAAACAAAACAATTCAGTTAAGAAATGGACAAAGGACTTGAACAGACATCATACACATGGCTAGACACATGGAACAATGCTCAGGATCATTAGCCATTAGGAAAATGCAAATCAAAACCATAATGAGATTTTACCTTACCCCATTAAGATTGAGTCTCATACAAAAATCTAAAAACAATAAATGGTGGTGAGTATGTTTGGAAAAAGGTACCGTAATCCACTATTGGTGAGAATGTAAACTGGTACAGTCATTGTGGAAGGCAGTGTGGCGATTCCCCAGAAATCTGTAAATAGATCAGCCTTATGACCCAACCATCTCTCTCCTGGAAATTTATTGAAGGGAAATGAAATCAGTAAATTAAAGAGTTATCTTGTAGCCCCATATTTATTTCAGCTCTTTACAAAACTAAGATATGGAATCAACCCAGATGTCCATAAACTGATGACTAGAAAAAGAAAATGCAGTATATTTACACTATAGAATACTACTGAGCTGTAAAGAATGAAATCCTGTCCCTTAAAACAAAATGGATGCAACTAGAAACCTTACATTTAGTGAAATGACAGTCCCCAAGAGACAGATGTCATGTTTTCCCCGATCTGTGATTGCCAATTGAGTATAAAAAATGTAATGTATATGAGCCAAATTGACATTTGAGATTTTGTTATTGTTTACAGCCCTTGTCTATTGAATAACACTGCTTTTTTATTTTTACCATCTGTTGAATTATTTACCTAATGGAGGAGTAACCTTGTGATTAGAAAATAAATTGTAAATATGTCATTATGAAAATTAAAAGAACAGAGGTCAGTGCTGTGGCACAGTGGGTTAAAGCCCTGGCCTGAATCACTGACATCCCATATGGGCGCCGGTTCTAGTCCAACACTCAGATATATCCTGGGATAACTGTAGAAGATGGCCCTAGTACTTGGGCTTCTGCATGCATATGGGAGACCCGGAAGAAGCTCCTGGCTCACAGCTTTGGATCGGCACAACTTCTGCCGTTGTGGCCAATTGGGGAGTGAACCAGCAGATGGAAGACCTCTCTCTCTGTCTCTACCTCTCTTTGTAACTCTGTCTTTCAAATAAATAAAATAAATCTTATGGATTACATAAGTCGTACTTTGGAAATTTATATTCATTAAACAAAAGTTAAAAAAAGAAAAATGTGATTAGAGTGATAATGTAAAAAATAAAATAAATAAAAGCTTAAACAGCTGAGAAAAATTGGGAATAGTCTAATATCATCTATAATGTAAACAAGCTTTGTATGAACCAATTTAGGTTATATTCTCACCCAAGAAATTATGTTTGCATTAGTATCTGTTTTTGTGACTTTCTTATGCATTAAAAGGTATTTAGTATTGTATGACCAAATTTCCAACAAAAATTTTATTTAGCAATAAAAATTAAATAAAATTTTGATTTTGCTGGATTAATAGACAAAATAAATCTTAAAAAAATTAAAAGAACAAGAATGGAAAGAGGAGGGAGGGTGGAAGCATGGGCATGGAAGAATGAGGAGGGGAGGTAGGATAGGAAGTATCACTATACTCATAAATATGTATATATGAAATACATGAAATTTGTTTACATATTGAAATATATATGTATATATTTTCCCAAATGAAATTTGCATTTGAAATACCAAAAGCCAATGCACATTGTGAATCTAAAGCCTGGTAACCTCTTAATAATTTTAAAATTTAATCATGCAATCTGGCCAAAGGATTTCAGCCTTGACAGCAAGTTTTAGATGGACTCAGTTAATAATACTGAGAAGTATGTTAAAAGTTTTTAGCTGAACGGGTGATTTTAAACTTTAATCATTTCAACTAATATAAGACTTTATTTTACTGCAGCCTGTGTCTTTTTGTCTTAGGCCCTAGTAAACCCCTGCCTAGACTATGACAAAATAACTACCTTTAACTCCCTTAGTTATAAGGATCTGTACTCAACAAACCGCATTTGGTATACATCACCTCCTGTCTTTTAAGTTTCTTTTAAGTTCTGTATGTTGGATTCCACATTCACCAGTCAATATGCTTTAAGATCTGCTTCTTGTAAATCTTGCCTAGCTTCTTGACATTACTTCCCTATAAGAATTTTTGGCTTTATGGCAGTGTTTCTCTATGCATGAGCATTTTGAGTAGCAACTGTCAGTTTGAAGAGTTGAAACCTTTGTTGTGAGCGACTTTCCAGGTGCATTAGTAGGAATCTGGATTAGAAGCATGGTAACTGGTCCTTGAATCAGCACTCTGATATGAGATGCTAGCAACACAAGCGGTGTCTTAACTCACTGTGTAACAGTGCTAGCCTACCAAACTGTTAAATTGTGGAAATGTCGTCTATCAGAATCTTCATTTGTATTATAATCCCCCTAGGAAGTAGGGTAAGAGAAAGCAAGAATGCTAATAAAGAACATAGAGACCCCTATCATAATTTTCTGCCTCCAATATAAAGAGTGATTATGATAATATATACCGTGATGTATAATTTGTATAGACTCTTCATATGTATCCTCTTGTGTCACCCTCAAAAATTAAACAGAATATAAAGGTTATTGTCTTCATTTGGTTTTAAGATTGTACATGTGAAGTTCTAATAGCGAGTAAGTCAAATGTATATGTATGTATACACAAATATATATTTTAAGTTTATCAGATGCACTTAAGATATACAACAGGATGTTTTGATATACACAATCGTGAAATGATTATTACAGGTAAGAAAATTAGCCCATGCATCACTTTTCTTGGGGAAAGAGCACATAGCATGTACTATCATGGAATTGCGAGCATTTCCCATGTGCTTTATTCCAGAGGTTTTGTGCTTTTGTATCTTACATTTAGATCTTTAATCCACTTTAAGATCATTTTTGTGCATGTGGTAAGATAAGACTCCAGTTGCATTCTTGTGAAAATTAATACCCAGTTTTCCCAACACCATTTATTCAAGAGACTATTCTTTCTCCGTTGTATCTTCTTAGTGGCTTTTTCAAAAATTATTTGTATATGCTTGGGTTTATTTCTATGCAGTCAATTTTGTTCTTTTCTATATATCTGTTTTAATGCTACGGCCATATTGAATGGACTTTGATAGCTTTGTATATAATTTAAAATCAGAAAAATGTGATGCCTGCAACTCTCTTTTTCTTTCTCCAGATTGTTTCTCTTATGTGTGGTGTTTTGGTGTCATATAAATTTTAGAATTTTTTTTCAATTTTTGTGAAAAGTCCCCTTGTGATTTTTAAAAATTTTTTTATTTAGTAAATATAAAGAAATCTCTTTATAAAAGTATATACAATATTCTATTAATTATAAGTGGTTAGAATGGGACATCATTGCTTTGTACCAATTTTAAAGGAAATGCTGTCAGTTTTTTCATATTGATTATGATATTACCTGCATGACTGATAAACATACTTTATTATTTGAGAAAACTGTCTCCTATACCTATGCCTATGTTTATATATCTATATATCCTATACCTATATCTCCTATAGCTATCTTGTTGAGAGTTTTTAACCTGAAAAGATGTCAAACTTTGTCAAATATTTTTACTGCATCTATTGAGATAGGGGTGTGTTTTTAATATTTCCTTTTTTAAACTTTTATTTAGTAAATATAATTTTCCAAACTAAAGTTTATGGATTACAATGGCTTCCCCCCCCATAACTTCCCTCCTACCCGCATCCCTCCCATCTCCCGCTCCCTCTCCCATTCCATTCACATCAAGATTCATTTTCAATTATCTTTATATACAGAAGATCAATTCAGTATATATTAAGTAAAGATTTCATCAGTTTGCACCCACACAGAAACACAAAGTGTAAAATACTGTTTCAGTACTAGTTATAGCATTAATTCACATTGGACAACACATTAAGGACAGAGATCCCACATAAGGATTAAGTACAAAGTGACACCTGGTGTTGACTTAACAATTTGACACTCTTGTGTATGGCGTCAGAAATCTCCCTAGGTTCTAGTAATGAGTTTCCAAGGCTATGGAAGCCTTTTGAGTTTGCTGACTTCGATCTTCTTTAGACAAGGTCATAGTCAAAGTGGAAGTTCTCTCCTCCCTTCAGAGAAAGGTACCTCCTTCTTTGATGACCCATTCTTTCCACTGGGATCTCACTCGCGGAGATCTTTCATTTAGGTCATTTTTTTTTCCCCAAAGTGTCTTGGCTTTCCATGCCTGAAATACTCTCATGGGTTCTTCAGCCAGATCTGAGTGCCTTAAGGGCTGATTCTGAGGCCAGGGTGCTATTTAAGACATCTGCCATTCTATGAGTCTGCTGTGTATCTCGCTTCCCATGTTGAATCGTTCTCTCCCTTTTTTATTCCATCAGTTAGTATTCACAGACACTAGTCTTGTTTGTGTGATCCCTTTGACTCTTAGACCTATCAGTGTGATCAATTGTGAATTGAAATTGATCACTTGGACTAGTGAGATGGCATTGGTACATGCAGTCTTGATGGGATTGTATTGGAATCCCCTGACACATTTCTAACTCCACCATTTGGGGCAAGTCCGATTGAGCATGTCCGAAATTGTACATCTCCTCCTCTTATTTCAGGTGCTTGTATAAGAATTTATTGCTATTATTTTCCCTGTTATCAACTACTTTTGTTATATCCCTGAAGTTTTGGGCTGCTGCTTTTACTTTAATTCATCTCAGATATCTTTTAACCATTCCTTTTGATGTTCTCTGTGACCAGTGATTGTTCCAACGTGTGTTATTTAAGGGGCCAGCATTGTGGTGTAGCGGGTTAAGCCACCCTCTGCCATGCCAGACTTCCATGAAGGTACTGGTTTGTGCTTGTGGTTCTCCACTTCTCACCCAGCTCCCTGCTAATAGCCTGGGAAAAACAGTGGAAGGTGACCCAAGTACTTGGGCCCCTGCTACCCAAGTGAGAGATCTGGATGAAGCTTCTGGCTCCAGATTCCTGACTTCAGCCTGGGCCAGAACTGGCCATTATAGCCATTCAGAAGTGAACCAGAAGATGGAAGATCTCTTTGTCTTTCTCCCCCTCTCTCTGTGTAATTCTGATTTAAAAATAAATAAATACATATATATATATATAAGATTTATTTAATTTAATTTATTTATTTGAAAGAGTTACACAGAGAGAGAGAGAGAGAGAGAATTTTCTATCCTCTGTTCACTCTCCAAATAGTTGCAACAACCAGAGCTGAACCTATCTGAAGCCAGGAGCCAGGAGCTTCTTTCTCAGGTCTTCCACATAGATGCAGTGGCCCAAACACTTGGGCCATCCTTGGCTGCCTTCCCAGGCACATTATCAGGGAACTGAATCAGAGGTGGAGTAGCAGGGACTCAAACCAGTGCTCATATGGGATGCCAGCTCTTCAGGCCTGGTCTTTGACCTACCGTGCCACAACGCCAGCTCCCATAAATATGTTTTTAAGTGTGTTATTTAGTTTTCACACATTTGTGACTGTTCTCCAATTTCTTACTGTTATTTCTTTATAGTTTTATACCGCTTTGGCCAGAAAAGGTATTGGTATAATTCTAATCTTCTATTATTTGCTAAGACTTCTTTTTCCCTAATATGTGATCTATACTGGAAAGCATCCTATGTGTACTTTAGAAGAGTATGTATTCTGCTACTGTCGAGTGAAAAATTCTGTAAACGTTTAAAGTTTATCTCCCATTATCTCTGCACTAAGTCAGAGAGAGGATCTATGAAAAATGCCCGATCTGTCCTTCACATTACACACTTGAGCCCAGGGAATAACTAAAGGAAGAGTGCCCATTTATGAGAAGAAAAAGAAAGCACAAGAAGTATCCACCCTCCCTTTTGCGTGTGGAAGTTTTTTGTTTATCTGTGCCATTGGTTATCCGGCAGATTGCCTTTCAGAAGGCTGCTGAGAAAGCATGCAAACCCTTTCCATAAAGGAACGGGCAGTGGGATGCTTTAACCCATGCTCTGTATAATGATTCCAGGGGCAACAGCTGCTGGAAGTGTTCACAAGTCTGTACAAAACCAACTCTTGATTCTGCGTGGTCAGGGAAAGTCACAAATGCTGATTTCTCTCCACCTGCATATCCAGGTGATTTGAAATCCATAGGTGTGATTCAAACCTTTTAACTCCTCAGGGAGCAGCTAGGAATTGAGAAATGCACTATATCAGCCTTCTTTAAAAAGTTTGTGGAAATGTATACTATTAAAAAAACTATGCATAGGTTTCAAAAGTTTTTGTATAAAAACAAACTTATCTTTTAATGCCATTTTATGAACTATTTGAAGTGCCCTCGTGTATATTTTAAGGAGAAAATAAATAATCTAAGCTCCTTTTTTGGTATCAGAGTATTCATGGATATTTTTACTCTATGAATCATAGGCCTGTACCAGACACAAATTTGGATGGCTGCCCAAGTCAAAGAAATTCCCCCAGGGGCTATGCCTTTGCTGCACTCATGCTTATTTTGGAGGAACAATTTTTGTTCCCTTGTCCAATCTTACAAGTAGCCCGAGTGGGAGTACATTGATTCTGTAGCCATAATCCCAATGAGTGAACTAGTGAATGGGCACTTCACCACAAATGAAACCTCGTGACTAGTCCCGTTGGTAGATATGTGTCTTACCAGTATAATAAGAATTTTCAAATTACTAATTGCAGAAAGCAGCCCATTTTCTCCTCTTGCACAGTATAAAATGGTCCAAAACCAGAAGCTAACATTTGACAAGATCTATACCATAAATTGATAAGCAGCCTGAGTAAATAAAGCCAACACTCACAAATTAGCAAAGCCATGATATGGCTAGATAGTTTGATAAAGGCATGATAGAAAATCCATGTTCTTGGTCAGTCTCACTCTCCTACCGCTTTGTTCATTGAACCTTGGTTATTTTGTTACTTAGAACCTAAAGCAGCCACCAAAAGAGTCCTGATTTCTTTGATAGAAAAAAAAAACAGTTTCTCATCAGTCATATACATAATATTTGAAGCAACTGAAGGCCTTTCTTTGAAAGATTTTTTAATTATTGAAATCACATAGACAGACCCAGAGGGCATGAAATTTCTTTCTGAGAAGCTATATAATTTTACTTTACCTATTCAAAGTGTGAATGTGTCCATAATAATACCAATTTTTTCGTGGAAGAAAACTTTAACGATGTTGGTAACTTCTTAATAAAAAGTAATTTTTTGGTAATCAGAACATTTAGTCAATGTAATTTAAAATAGTAAATTCTAAAATAAGGATGTAACTGGTAGTGCGACATAGGAAATGCCTAACAGGTAATTTTTCTGTTTTTCTTTTAATGCATTTATTTGGTATTATTGATATAGTGCTTGCATGTAATTATAGAAATCCAAGATTGTTAGAGAATTGGTGATTGGAAATCATCTCTGAATGAGATGTGACATCAGAAATAAATATCAAGGACATACTAAATCTTTTTAGATGTTTCAGACTACTTGAATATTTTGCTTTAATATTAACAAAAGTCACAAAAAGCAATATTCCACCACCGCATCATACTACTGAACAATAAAGAGACTTAGGAAAAAAAAACGATTAGTAAGATTGGGATTCCAAGATGGCTGGAGAGGGAAAAGACATGCTGATTTTAACCAGGGGAAGATTGCAGAAGAACAGCAGAGGGCATGTATTCCCAAGGGAGAGTCCGAGAGAAATTTGCAGAGGAAATTCTGTGGAAGAAGAGGCCTCTGTGGAGCAGTGTGGAAAGAGCACACAGCTGAGAGGGGGGACACCACACATGACTCCCCAGCCAGGGGCTGGAGGAGATGCCAGTTTCTGAGAGAGAGGTGAGGGCACATTGTGGCAGCCCATGCCACTGGTGATACTGCATGAGGGAGGACGTTGTGGACCATACTGACTTTGAGTCCTACCTGAAGCCTTGGAGGGAGACAGGTTACCCACCTAATCCAGTGAAGGAAGAGCATATTGCTTTCTCCCCATCCCCCTCTGGGTGCTGGACACTGATGGTGAGAAGCAGCATCTAGACACCAGTGGAGGCTGCAGTGGCTCTCACGCACACAACCAGGGGATTTTACAAGAGGGAAAAATACTGATTTGAGTCTGGCAGGGAGGGTTGTCAGGAAACTGCTCACCCACTTAGGATTGAGAGGTATCCCCAAGCTTTCAATGTATTACAGGGTCTGGGAATCAAACTGCCAAGGCAGAGCACCCACAGGCAGCTGGATCTGGGAATGCCTCTGCTTTCTCTGTGGGTAGGGCAGGCTCATGGTATGGAGAGGGGATCCTCTGCACCCTGTGGCTGAGGAAGCACTGTACGCAGTGACTGAGGATTCTGACACTACGTGATAGGGCATGACGTATAGCTGGGTCTCTGGGCAATCACTGTGTCTGGCGTCAGAGGCTCTGATCTCTCTGACTGTCTGTGGTGGTTCATTGCATAGGGTTCTGTGCTTACAAGGAGGACTGCACAGATCCCTTTGTGTGGTTCCTGCACAGTGTGGGTGAGGGTTATATACGCTGTGGGATAATCTGGGGAAATTATCACCTTGGAAAACAGGAAACGATGTGATTATGCCAAGAGGTATGATCATACCCTCTACTCTGCTGACAAAAGAGATCTATGATGCCCAAATTGGGTGTCACCCTGGATTTTTGGCCCACATTGGAACACCAAACAGAGCTCCTTGGTCTCACCCAGCACATGCTTCTGAGTTTTCACTGAAGGAGCAGAGCCTCCACTAATCCACAGATGCACAGTTCAAAGATAAAATCCATCAGTGGAAAAAAAAAATGAAAGTAAGCATATAACATGACCAAGTGAGTTGTTTACCAGGTGTTCAAGGCTATCTTAACATTCAAAAATCATTTAATGTAGTCTATCACATTAACAGACTAATGAAGATAATTCATAGAATTTTATATATATATATATATAGCTGTACAAAAGCACTATTAATAAAATCCAATCCCATATTTGTCAAACAAGAAATCTCAGCAAGCCAGGAATGAAGGGAACTTTAACCTGAGAAAAAGAATATCTGCAAAAACCTATAGCTAACTTATTTCAATGAGAAACTATGCAGTTTCCCTCTAAGATTACTAACAAGATAATTATGTCCTCTCATGATGCCTATTTAACACTGTGTTGCAAATCGTAACTGAAGTAATAAGGCAAGAAAAGCGAATGAAGCATATATAGAGTTGTTAAAAATAATTAAAACTTTGCTCATAGATGATAAGATTGCCTCTATAAAAATCTTGAATAATCAGAAAATTAAAAAGAATTCTGTAACTAATAAGCTATTATCCCAAGGATATAGTATACAAAGTTAATAGATAACCAACGATTGCTTTCTTATACACTATAAATAAAAATTTATAGTTTGAAATTGCAAATGCCAACACCATTTATGTTAGCGTACCTCATATGAAACAACATGTATAAGTCTAACAAAATTTATACTATATATATGGAAATCTACAAAATTTTATTACAAAAAAGTTAAAGGTCTAAGTAAATGGAGGGACCATCCATCTTATGGACTGGATGACTAAATGTTCTTAAAGTGTCAGCCTTTTCCAACTTGATTTGTAGAGTCAGTGCAATACCATTCAAAGTCACTGCAAGTTATTTTGCCAATATTAAAAACTGAATTTAAAGTTTATACTAAAAGGCAAAAGACCTAGATATAGCTAACTAAATCGTTATCAAAAGAGTCCAAGAACTGACCTACTCAACTTCAAAATCTTACTATGAATATATAGTAATCAAGATAATGTGATATTGCTAAAATTAATAGGATGAAAGTAGAGCTCCAAATATACCCAAATAAATATGGTATATTGATCTTTGAAAAATAACAAAAAACAATCCAATGTAGTATAATCTTTTCAACAAACGGTGATAACACAATGTTGATATCCACATATAATTAAGTAAATAAAACCAAATCTAGAAACATTTCTCATCTTTAACCAAAAATAATTCAGGATGGAACACAGAAATAAATATGAAATCACATAAATATACAATGCCTAAAAATAACATAAAAATGTTTAGATGAACATGGGTTTGGTGATAACTTTTTAATACAACAACGAAAGGCATTTTGCAGGAAATAAAAAATTAATAAGCTAGACTTTACTAAAAATAATAACTTCTGCTCTACAAAAGATGCTGTTAAGGAAAATGCAATCCCTGACTAGTAGAAAATACTTGCAAAACACCTAATAAACGACTTGTATCAAAATTTTCAAAACACCTTTAAAACAGAAAAATAAGAAAACCAAACCAATTCAAGAAGTTTAATTGAAATATGCAAGTTTGTTGAAATAAAAAATTAAATTGTTTACACAGGAGATGAACACAGCAAATGTCTGAATTGCTGACTTCAAAATGAACCTGAAGAAATTTGGGGGAATTAAGCATATACTTGGAAGTACATAAAAATAAAGTAATGCTAAATTGTCTAGGATAATGAAGGACTAACATGCCTATATACACTTACTGGAAAAACAGTGGCTGCATAGCAAGATGGCTTCTCTTTGACTTATGATGAGGGTCCATCCTAGAAAAGTCATCATAAGTTATATAAATTGCTAATCAAAATATGTTGAATTCACTTAATCTAATCCACTGAATATCATAGTTAGTGTTACCTACCTTCAGCATGCTCAGATCAGTTACACTAGCCTATAGTTTTGCAAAATCATATAACAGAAATTATTTTAATTATTTTTATTTATTTTAATTATATATATTTATAATTTATATTTAATTATATAAGCTTTGAATATTGAATGTATGAGTACATATGAGCAATTTGTAGACATGACAAAATGTAAAAAATAGAAAATTCAATGTGTATAAAATGATGACAGTACAGTATAATGTAGAATATTGACAAATTTCCCTCATGATCACAGGACTCACTGGGTGCTGTGTTTGCTGACATTGCTCAACACTGAAAGATAGACTATTGCTAGTCTGGAAAAATTCAAAATTTGGGGGCCGGGCTGTGGCAAAGTTGGTCAAGCTGCCACCTGCAGTACGGGCATCCCATGTAGATGCCAGGTAAAGTCCCAGCTGTTCCACTTCTGAGCCAGCTCCCTGCTGATGGCCTGGGAAAGCAGTATATCCTGCACCCATGTAGGAGACCCAGAAGAAGTTCCTGGCTCCTAGCTTTGGATTGGTCCAGCTCTAACCATTACGGCCATTTGGGGAGTGAACCAGTGGATGGAAGACTCTCTCTCTCTCTCTCTCTCTCTCTCTCTCTCTCTCATTCTTTCTCTGCTTCTGTGTAACTCTGCCTTTCAAATAAATAAATAATCTTTAAGTACATTCAAAATTTGAATTTTGGTTTCTACTGAATCCATTATAAAGTTGAAATGTTGTAAGTGAAACCATTGTTAAGTCAGAGACCATCTATATATATTAGACCACTATACACATTAAAACATTGTAGTGAAAATTCAAAACTTCAAAAGCGAGGAGGGTCGGTGCCGTGGCTCAATAGGCTAATCCTCCGCCTTGCAGCGCCGGCACACGGGGTTCTAGTTGGGCCGGATTCTGTCCCGGTTGCCCCTCTTCCAGGCCAGCTCTCTGCTGTGGCCAGGGAGTGCAGTGGAGGATGGCCCAAGTGCTTGGGCCCTGCACCCGCATGGGAGACCGGGAAAAGCACCTGGCTCCTGGCTTCGGATCAGCGCGATGCGCCGGCTGTGGCGGCCATTGGAGGGTGAACCAAGGGCAAAAGGAAGACCTTTCTCTCTGTCTGTCTCTCTCTCACTGTCCACTCTGCCTGTAAAAAAAAAAAAGGGGGGGGGGGCAAGGAGAAGATCTTAATAGAAGGATTCAGTGAAATTGGATATGAAAGGAACATGTAGGTAGTTATAATATTGCATTATGGTGTCATGATTATGCAATATCATTTTTATATATAATCAATATCTTATACTATCAAGAAGTGTATCATAAAAATCATTTTAACTTCTTTTCCACACATTGTGTTATTTGATTCTTCTATATCTATGAGACAAATTTTTCATGCTTTATTTCAAGGAAATTGAGCCGAGCTGGCTTTTGCAATGCCATATATTTGTAAAATAGGGAGGTGGATATAGAAGTAAGTATTCAAACTTTTGTAGAGTGCTTTCTCCATTAAATCACATTGCCTTCCAGAGAAAAATTGTGAAGAGATAATTCTTTACCTTCTTCATCTATATTTAAATCTCTACTAATACCCATTTACCAAACTTACTGAAAGGGAGTATAAAAATTCAGAAGAGAAATTCATGCAAATTCTCCATCCAGAATCTCTAAGAAGGTAAGTAGCAAACCCCATGAAAGTAAATTGTGTTAAATATACTGATGCCATCTAAACTATATAAGCTATATATGTAATCTAGACATTTTTAAAATTTGATGAATTACTGAATTGTGCTGAATCAATTACAATTTAGTAGTGGTATAATTAGAAAGTCTGAAGAAAAACATATGGAATCACTGTTATAAAGAACACTGTTAAACAATTCTATTTACAAAAAAGATAATGCTCACTTTTATAGATTTTTCTGAATTGTTCGAAATGTTTATAGGAGCTTACCTGCGCATCTTCCATTTCTAATGACACATGTAGTGAATGGCACACATACACACACACACACACACAACAAGCCTGAAATAGAAGATTCTATATTTTAAATATCCTAACATGATGAGGAAAAGATGCTTAAATTCTCAAAATATTAAAATTCAGTTCTTGTGAAGGCCGGGAAATTTCACACTGATCATTTACTGGATCATTACTTGTTTGTAGTTGTGAGAAGAATTTAGCCCCATAGGTAGTTTTATATTCTAGTCTCAGGCTCTACAAAGCAGCCAAGGTAGGGAGAATTAATAAATTAACAGGTAACCAGAGGCAACATACATCTGAAGACTTGATGCTTCATAAACTATTTTATCTTACAGAAATTGCTAAATAAAAGCAAACGCTTTACCTCTAATAATTTACATTCCGGTAAGTTATATATTTGGAATTCAATATATACGGATTAACTAATTTCCTGAGCTGTGCCTTCATTAAGGTGTTGTTAGATTTTAAAATCTGCTTTGGAGGAGCTATTATTTGATATTATGGCATCTATATTCAGATAGTAGGACAACCCCATTAACACAATAGCATGAATACATAGTAGTCATTTGTCACTAACATTTCTTAGTCAGTACTTCTATAGTCTTCTGCATTTGATTTAATCTGGGTGGACAGCATAGAGACATAAAAATAACAATTTAGAAGAGTTAAATTCAGATTCTGAATGTATTCTTACATGATTTGCTTAACTTGGGAAAGTCATGTAAAATCTGTTTATCAATTTTATCATAGGTAAAATTGGAAAAATAGTTGCCTTTATGTTTTACTTATAAAATAATGAAGATAAAAACACTGTGATAAATAAATTCTGTTCAAATGTAAAGCATCATGATTATAAGTTATGATATTTGCTTGTGGTGTATTTTCTTTGTTGGGAAGAGTAATTTGTGGAATTTAACAGCCAAATGATGGATCTCAGATACCATACATGATAGATTATTTGGGGACAAAAAGTCACTATTACTAACTTCCCTATAATCCAGATTCTTGCAATGTGACTTTCTAGGTCCTATAATCAAATGATGGAGTCAGTTTCTCTTTCAACCTGGAATGGTCTTGTAACTTGTTTTCTAATAGACATCAGTGTACTGGCAAATGGTAAATAACCCACTCTCCTCAAACATTGTTATTTATAGCATTTGCTGACTTCCAAAATGTAAATATTCCCCCATGGCCAATTACAAGTAGATGCAAAGTTGGGAAGAAATGTGTATTTTCAGCTCTCATGATGTGGTGCCAAATGGCTCCAGTATTCCACTGCAAATAGAACTGGATAAAAATGATAGTATTCCATTCTGAATCTAAGCCTTAAGAGGTATTGCCTATATTCACTGCTTTGGAACACAGTCAAGCTGCCATATGAATAATCCCAGGAAAATCTCATAAAGAAGTAAAGATATCTGACCCAATGACTCCCATTAAGCAGCTAATAGCAGACCAGCTTCCTGTGATCAGCCTCCTAGCCTACAGATGAACACAGATTGTGATGGATCTCAGCTAAGAATAGAACCATTGAGTTGAGCCCATACTGAAATGTCTATCCATAGAATGTTACGCTAATTAAGTTTTTGTTGTCTTAAGCCCTGGAATTTTTGTCTGGTTCATTCACATAAACTGACAGTCATACCTCCATTATTGATTATTAAGCACAAGAAATTGGGATCAGTCTCTTGTGCCCTTTGATGTGGGGATAATCTAAGGTATGCATGAAAATAGTTTGAGCTGAGAACATATTCTGTGTTGTGACATACAAATTTAAACCTGAAATCTATATTTCAGCTAGAGCTCATGAATATCAGAGTATTTCCCAGTTGCATATTTTGTTGACTATTTTGATATAAAATATAAATGCTTATACAACACTGAAGATCAAATAAAATATGCTAGTTGAAAGTGTCATTTAGGGACTAGTACTTCTAATTTTTTGCATTCTTTTTCTAATTCTAAGAGTAAGTGGATATAAGAACAACTCTACTCAGTGGTATGAATGATCATATGGAACTTTTTAACAAAATGAATAATTGAAAACTAACTCTATAACCAAGTCAAACATATGTCTCCATGGAGCTTTCCAACAGCAATTCCTTAAAAAATAAAATATTCACTTTCTCTCTGTAGAGTATAAATTAAAAAATAGATGAGTCTACTTTTGCTTTTTATTCCTAGAGGTACATAATTTACAAAAATGTTTAGAATTATGTTAAATTGTGCTGCCAAGAAAATTTCAGAGTTTCAGAACTTGGCAACCTTATTTCTGAAGGGGGAAATTATATGAACTACAATTTTAATCTCTAATTATTACTTTTTTCATCTCTAAGATAGTAACCTCCATTAGTCAAGCCTTTCTTTGAAAATTACCAGTGTAGTTTCTTTCCCATAAACAAGAAATTTTCAGTGATATTCTCACTCAAAAATACATGGTTCAAAGTCAATGCTTGTTTATACACATTCAATAGATTGTGCCTCTACTCAAAGCTGTGAAGGAATTAATACCCCATTAGTGCAATAAACTGACATTGAAGAAGCTACTTAGAGTCATTTTGCTTATAATTACTTAATCATCCATTCAAAAACATTAACAGAGAAATAATTCAGCAGTAATATGTAATATGACTTGAATTAGTGATATTAGATAATGCTACTATTGATAACACCAAAGCATGTCAACTGGACAGCTAAGGAACATGAACTACACCAGTACTTCTTTATTGTATTCATGGCTAAATGATATGCTCTGTCCAATACATTTCTATATGGCTTCCCACGCACCATGAAATTTTAAATACTGAATAGAAAATATTCTCAGAAGACAGTTTTAATAAGTTAGATAAAGATGACTGGAATCATTAAATAGAGCTGTCTAGAGGCCCCAGCTGTGGCACCGTAGGTTAATCCTCTGTCTGCAGCACTAGCATCCTAGATGGGTGCCAATTCTAGTCCCAGCTGATCCACTTCTGATCCAGTTCTCTACTATGGCCTGGGATAGCAGTATAGAATGGCCCATATCCTTGGGCCCCTGCACCTGTGTGGAAGATGCAGAAGAAGCACCTGTCTCTTGGCTTCGAATCGGTGCAGCTCCTCCCATTGCAGCCATTTGGGGAGTGAATCAATGGATGGAAGACCTCTCTCTGTGTCTCTCCTTCTCTCTGTCTGTAACTCTACCTCTCAGATAAATCAATAAAATCTTTAAAAAGTAGAGATGTCTACACTCAACCTGAGTGATATTAAAATTAATTTCTGAGTAAAGTAATATTTAAGTACCTTTTTAAAAATTTATTTGACAGATAGAGTTAGACAGTGAGAGAGAGAGACAGAGAGAAAGGTCTTCCTTCTGTTAGTTCACCCTCCAAATGACTGCTATGGCCAGAGCTACGCCAATCCGAAGCCAAGAACCAGATGCCTCTTCCTGGTCTCCCATGCGGGTGCAGGGGCCCAAGCACTTGGGCCACCCTCCACTGCCTTTTCGGGCCACAGCAGAGAGCTGGACTGGAAGAGGAGCAACCGGGACTAGAACCCGGCGCCTATATGGGATGCCAGCGCCTCAGGCAGAGGATTAACCAAGCGAGCCACGGTGCTGGCCCATTTAGTACCTATTTTGTACCAAATATCGTACAAAGCATTTTTCATACATTCAATTTAATGGAAACTTTGTGTGTCGTGTTATAGATGAATACACCATGGTTCTAAGTATGAAGTGTCCTTTAATTATAGACAAATTTATGGAATCCAGAATATAGCCAGATTGATCTCTCGCAGTCTTTTTTGCCACTTGACTGCTATTTTATGGGAGAGGGGTTCCTAATTAAAATAAGTGTATGTAGAAACTAATAATTTTCCAGCTAGAAAACAAATAGATCTAAGGCAACAATATATGTTATACAAATGATTCAGGAAATCTTTCACCTCTATTACATAACTATTTCTAAATTTAAAATGAATATTTTTCCAATATAACATATTAACACCATTAGAAATTCACCGAAGCAAAGAAAAATGTTCTATGAACTTTGATAGCTGCTTGCAGAACATATTTTTCTGGAAATTTATAATTTTTTTTTCTTTAAAAAATTCTGAGGGTACAGCATTCAGCCTATTGCTTAGGACATCCACATACCACATTGGAGTAGTGTGGTTTAATAGAGGCTACTGCTCCTGATTCTGTTTTCTTGTCAATGCAGATCCTGAGAGACAACAGGTGGTAGCTGAAGTAATTGGGTCACTGCCACCTGTGTGAGAGACATGGAGTGAATTCTGACTTTAGCCAAGCTATAGTACTAGCTGTTGCAGGCATTTGGGGGCGTGAATCTGTATATGGGAGCATTCTCTTTCTCTCTCTCTCTTACTCTCTCTGTCTCAAAAATACATAAGAACAAAACAAACAAAAAGAAAATTGTATCTGAGGATTATGAAAAATTACTAGGCTTTATGGCTAAAATTTTAAACATATTCTCCAAAAATGCAATAGTATTTATGGGTTTCTTAAAGCTTTCCTAAAATCAGTTTATTTTGTTCAGTTATCATATTTCACTAAGAGCTGGACTGATGATTCAATATGCATGTCATTCATACTAATGATTGTTTCTCAGGCTATGTATCCAAAGTATATAGAATATGACGATCCCAAATAAAAGACTTCTCCCATTTGGTAGATTAGTAGGCCTCACTCCTAGATTAATCTGACTATACACAGTGACACTGATTTGAGAATAGCTGCAAAGGCCTGATTGATCTATCTTGCTACTTGAAGGTAAGCTATGTCTGTGATACCAAAATCTGCTTTAAAGGTGAAAACTGTGAAAAATATTCAGATTCTATATCTATGCAGCGTCAGCATTTGAAAATACAGAAAATATTTTTGTGTTTTAAAATTTTTATGTACTTTTGTGTGTGTGTGTTGGGGGGGGGGGATATCCAGAGAGAACCTGATGATTCACTCAGCAAATGCCCACAACACCCTGGGCTGGGTCAGGCCAAAGCCAGGAGGCTAGAACTCCATCCAGGTCTTTCACATGTGTGGCAGGTACCCAAGAACTTGAACCATCATCTGCTTTCTGCTAGGGAGCTGGATCATATGTGGTACTGGGATGCGAACCCTGTCACTCCAATATCAATTGTAAGTGTCTCATGCATCAACTTAACCACTGTGTAAAATGTCTGCCCCTCAGAAAACTTTGCATAGTTATAGTACCAGCCAACTTAGTTTCATGATCTATACAATACAGAAGAAAAGGCAGAGTCTCGGCTGGATTACCCAGAACCATGTAACTGTATATAATACCCTATTGTTTACACACACAAGCTTTCTTTAGGAGGCTTTACCATTAGACAGCATTCAATAAGGAAAGGCAGATAACTGTTTATCTCTACACAGGACACACTATGTGAGCATGTGCAGTATGGGCTGTGTTTCTCCCAGATGAAAAAACTACTTAGATAAGATTATTTTAGCCAGCAGCTGTAGTTGTGTACTCCATGCCTTTATGACAATGATTCCATTCTCACATGCCAGTTTAAATAAATTGACAATTACAACAGTGTTTGAAGATACTTCAAAAATAGAAGGCAGCAAAGCAGACTTTTCCTTTGGGTGACTGTATTTTTGTAAGTTATCTGGGGATAAGTTCACTGATTCTGAATGGATCTTGGCAAATTATTGCTGACTTGGTCTGAAAAAAAAAAAAAAAAAAAAAAAAGCTGGATTCTATTAAGTCAGATATAGCCAGGCATCAAGCATTGTTTTCTTTTACTGTTCAAGTGGGTTTCTTCTTAATGGTATAATAATAAATAACAGATATTTTTGTGTCAAAACATTATCAGAAAGGAAACATCTGACTTCTCATTTCTCTTGTAATAAAATCCAAAGTCTTTTGCATGATTTACAGGTCTCTACTCATCTCTCAATACTAATTTTCTGTATTCCTTCCATCAACACTCAGAGAGAAGCACTTAGATTCCCAGAACCTAGTCTCTTACTGTTTAAATTTCCCTATATGACTTTGAACTTCTCCCTTCTGGTAACAATACCACATTTGTTTACTATCCATCTCATCCACTATATATTTTTTTGACAGGCAGAGTTCAGACAGTGAGAGAGAGAGACAGAGAGAAAGGTCATACCTCCGTTGGTTCACCCCCCACAAGGCCGCTGCGGTCGGTGAGCTGCGCAGATCCGAAGCCAGGAGCCAGGCACCTCCTCCTGGTCTCCCATGTGGGTGCAGGGCCCAAGCACTCGGGCCATCCTCCACTGCCTTCCCGGGCCACAGCTGAGAGCTGGACTGGAAGAGAAGCAACCAGGACAGAACCAGCTCCCCAGTTGGGACTAGAACCCTGGGTGCTGGAGCCACAGGTGGAGGATTAGCTTAGTAAGCCATGGCGCCGGCCCTCATCCACTATATTTTAACTTCCTTTAGGGCAGAAATGATGTAGTAGTCACAATTTTCACAATTGATTAAAAAACTATTGAAATAATGCATAAATGAATGAATCCATGAAGAAATAAATTAGTGGAATTGAGTTTTGCATTATTTTGAGAATACATTAAGCCATCTGGTTTATTTAAAGACAGAGGGATCTCAAAATGTGGATCTTCAAGCTATAAAATTGAGACATTCTTAATGCCATCTAGCATTAGTTGGTCACCCTGGAAATGACCTTAGCTTTCTGAGTGTAGAAATGTTGAATAGTCACTCAAATTTTGTAGTCACATTTCTCATATATGTTCTTCATTATGTACCCACATAAAACTAAACTAACCAAGACAATAATAATTATTTTCTGAAATAGCAGATATTTTGAAGCATGAATTTGCCAAATAATTACAAATCAAGCAACTGTTTGTTCATAATCACAAAAGAATTAAGATAAACATTTGTGATTATCTGTTTCATAGTAGTTTCTTTCCCATGTTTTGATTCTATGGAAATTGGAATTGAGACCACTTCTTTTGTGTCTCCAAACTGACCTATTTCCTAAGATATTGAAAATTATAAAAATAATCACACAGGTAAAAATATAATAACCTTTTGATCCTAGAAAAAATAAGTTGTATGTATCAATATACAAAATTATTTTCTAAAACCATTTATTGAGAGGAAACAAAGCAAAAATTAGGCTGAAATGAATAAATGGTATCTAGACTTCAAGGATCTTTTCTAACTTTACAAATGCTCAAGGATGACAATAATTACCCTGAGGTATATTTTCTGGAATTTGGTAGAAATTAGACTGACCCATATTAATTCATTTAAAACATCTTTATTTTACTAGGAAAATTATTACTTAGGCCAGTTTGTATGAATTTTTTATTTTCTCTGGTGCATGGTATATATGTTTCAATAGACATTTTTGGCTTGGGTTAAAAAATTAGTTACACTAGTTAAAGTAGCAGCAAAGTGATTCAGTAGAATTCACTTATAAAAAATTAACGTGCATAAAAGCAAGAGGGACATTTATAAAGTGAAGAGACATAAAAGATCTCATTTTTACCCAACAATTAAGCCATCAAGGATAAATTTTAATACACTGCAGTTTACATAGTAATTCTTAAAAATCTTCAATTGTCATTGAAAAACCAATGATAATATGATCTAATAAACTTCTAAAGATAATTATATTTACAATCTCCCTATTTACTACTTTAAACTTCAAACTTCATGAGGTTAATATCTATAATTCTTTAGTTGTCTTTTTCAGGGCCATAATTTCTGCAGATTTAAAGGCATAGGGGGAAGGTTAAAATATATCACTAGACTCTACAAGAAAAACAACTGCAAATATGAAAACATGAAGGCAAGAAAGCATCTTCTTCAAATGAAACACAGAAGCCAAATAATTATTTTGTGGAGCACATTTCAGTAAGAAAGGCAAACAGCTGCTAATTCTCCAGCAGCTAATCCCAATATTTGGTACAAGGCAGAATTATGTGGAAAACAAGTTGAAAATGTATATGCCTCGTTCCACTCCAGAACTCCTGAATCAAAAATCCTTGAGGCTGCCGCTTATGTGAACCCTTGGTTAAGCAACATTGCTCACTTACTGCAAAGTCTTGGCTTCTGGGTGAAAACAAAACAAAACAAAAACCCGAAAAGACAAAGAAAAAAAAAAAAAGAAGAAGAAAAGGAATAAAAGCATGTTAGTAATGCATTTAAACAACCAAGTTAGTAGCCTATTCTTTGCTCAGTTGTCTTTGTTGATTACCCTGAGCAAAGAAGTCCAGGCTGATGAGAACTAAGAAACCTTTGTTAGATATATATTTAAGAAGATTTTCATGACCTTGAAGGGAACAGTGTTAGAGATTTATGAGGGTTGACTTCCAACTGCAGAGGATAAGAGATAGAAATGAGAGCAGTTAGACTAAAGCTTTAAGAAAAATGGAAAACAAAGGAAAAGCTCAGAAAGGTAGCACATTTTTAGAATGATGGCAACCTACAAACAATGTCTAGGAAAAAGGAAGAAAACAATGGCAAGAATACAGGAAGAAAGGGATGAAGAAGGAAAGAAGCAAAGAGAAAGAAAAGAAGGAAGGAAGTCAGAAGATTTGGAAAGTTTGAAATATACATTGGATTCAGGCTTTATTGCCCATTAAAATTAGCTATGTGAATTTCAAGAAATCCCTTAACCTCTTAGCCTCAATTTCCTCATTTACAAAATGAAGACTGAAGCAATATATACCATATACCCCTGCACCCATGAGAGAGACCTGGAAGAAGCTCCTAGATCCTGGCTTTGGCTTAGCACAGCCCTTACTGCTGCAGCCATTTGGGGAGTAAACCAGCAGATGGAAGATCTCTCTCTTTCTGAGTCTCTTCTTCTGTTTCTCTAACTCTGCCTTTCAAACACACACACACATGCGCACACACACACACACATATAAACCAGCACAAAGCAAGTGGCCCAAGAGCTCTCAGTCTTCTCTGATGGTGCACATTACAAATGACTTTAAATAAGTGTTTTGTTTGTAGCTTGTAAACTTAAAATAATAGATGGAAAAAAGCCAATCACCGTATTTTACATGTGTTTTTAAGTGGAATTAATGACTTAATCTTCTGTAAATGGTGTGACAGGTTAGTGATTACAAAATAAAAATCAATTAACAAAACCAAGAAATTAACTGCAGAATAGTTTGAGTCAACCACAGAATTGCTAACTCAAGTTTTTTAAAACTCGTTTTCTGAATTTGCTTGAGTAATAAAAGCTTAGTCTTTGAAAGGATAATATGCTTGTGGTCCTCAAATTCTTTATTCCTAGATTTTTTTTGCATTTTCAGTAATGTCCATTGCATGCATTATTATATTTCTTGCCAGAGCATGATTCATTACTAACAAATTGCTCTGCAGTATACATTATATTTAAATGATAGTTAACATATTCCTGGGTCAGATGCAAATGATTACATTATATTCCTTGTAGTTAGCAGTTCCATAAGTCACCTTCCCTGTCCATTGCCTTAATGGGGCTCAGTAGAGCACCTGGGGCTAAGTAGAACAGATCTTTAAAACTAGTAGTCTAAACTATGCTTTAAAAAAAAAAAAACAGGAGAAAGTTATTTTCAGATTCATGCATAACTCAAATTAGAAAAACAAAGTATTGCCTTATATAGTTCTCTTAGTGAATATATAAGTTTTATATAATTCTTTAGGTGGATGGCTTTATGCAAAGAGCTACTTTGACAGTGGCCAAAGATACTAGAAGCAATCTGGTCTCTTAGACAGTATAAATACATCCCCTCCTGCACAATTTCTCAGCTAACTTTTTCTTAGTTAAATAAACTTAACCCAAAACATTTTCTAAAATGATTTCTGTGTTTTTATAACCCAAAGAGACAGTTTTGCCCTCTTGTTTTTATTGCAGAACTTGGGTTTGGAACTCAGCTGCCTTATTAACTGTACTTAATTCAATTTAAATTGCCTCTATTTCAGGGGTTATCAATTAATATTTAGATAACTCTAAGGTTTGTATCATAGTCTAATAATTAGGCTCTATTTAGGGCTTGCTGATATTTCAATCAGTAAAAACAACAAAAACAAAAACAGGCTTGCTTCTAGTTTTACTAAATAGTTGTCTGGTTAAAGGCACCTGCAGGAATTTGTTGGTTCTCCTTCAGGCTTAAAGGTGGCAGAAACTTCCTTAGAGATTGGCCATTTTAGCGCAGAAATAGCAATTGCATGGCTAACCAGAATTACTTGGTGAATAAAATGCAGTAACTATTCCTGATCCCCAGGGGACTGTCAGAACAACGCAATATGTTGGTATTCATTCTTTGATTTGAAAATGGGAAAAGGTCACCTCTGTATTCTACTCCCCATGGCTTAAGTACAAGCTGTTGCCATAATTTCCTTCCCTTTTTGGTTCCTCACTATGCCACTCCCAGCCCTTCAATCTCCTGATATTCTACTCTCAGAAAACACAATTTTGATTCATGGCTGCACATAACGCCTCACAGCAACATGTGCATTTTTATTATTGTTCTTATTGAAACCAACCTGTCTGCTTCTGTTAAGACTATTAGCAATTTATAACCTGACTCACAGTCAGAGTCATATTGCTTCTTGCAGAGACTTTGCCCTTTTCCCCCTTTGAAGCAGATGAAAAGAACAGCAGCTCTTCAAGTTTATAAAGCAGAGCAAATCCCAAATTAGTGGAGGGCAACTAATGGAGTTATGCTATTTGCGTAGGAAAGCATCAAGGTTGCCGGTGAGTCCAAAGCCAGCCAGTGAATCCCAGAGGATAGCAGTCCCTCGGTGAATACGGCCCCAGAGCCGAAGAATGAATTCAAGAGCATCTGGGTGAAGAGCTGCTGCCTCGTCAGAAATTGCAAAGACAGGATGATCTAAATACCTTCTAATAAGTGCACAACAACCAGTCATAATTTGGAGGACCTAAATGGCAGCGTGCTTCAGTTGTCTCCCACTTGTTTTTCCAAATTTTTACCAGTATCTGCCAAAGCTTTCTTTGAATACAAGGCAATGACATAATTGTGTAATGACTATTGTAAAGTATCTTTTGCTAAATAACTACAATTTCACACAAACCACCTAATCCAACTTCTTTGTAGTTTATTGCTTTTTTAATGATGAGAAACACACTCTTCTAATGTTAGAAGATGTGAGCCTAATATGAGCCTAATAAATATTTTGAATATCTGTATTTCACAGTTTACAGACCCAGTTTCTCTGAATCTGTGGTTTCTCTATAGCTTATATTTTACCAATTTAAACATACTGTGTTTTAATTTTAATTTAGTTTTTAAATTTTAATTTATTCAGTTAGAATGATGATGTAAATATCTCTGTAATAGATACCTTCATTAAATGAGAAATAAAAATAGTAATTAAACATTCCCCATTGCTAAGGTATTAACTGTGGATACTAGTTGTTGCAATATAATTTGGCATCCTGGAAGCTATTCATACAGCAGTAAGATTATTTGCCCTAGACAGATTTTAGGGTTTTTTTTTTTTATTGTTTTCTTACATTCCATTCTGTAGTAATGTTACCACTTCAGCAAGCATTGCAATCTTTAGAAACTTCTCTCACTTCTAATTTGCTACTTATGTATTTTGGGTTTTGAAGCACAATAACTCACATTTATTAGCATTGCAGTTAAAATGAGATTAACGAAGAAGGACAAGAGAATGAAATCCATCAACCTTATTGGACATCACAACTTTGTGTTAAGCCGCTACTAAGACATTGTCCTGTATTATGAGCCCCTGACTGTGTTCCACATTAGTGAGAGAAGCAATTTGATGGCATATCATTGTATATCTATTCATTTAATTTCAGAAATTGGGATTTATGTTATGTTGTTCTTGGTTTTGTCATTCCATGTAATTCCTATGATCCAGTAAATAATAAATAAATAAATAAATAAATAAATAAAGATAATTTATCTACACTGGTATAAACTTTTATATTTGAAAACAAGATCAATAATTCTTATAGGATAGTAATGTTTAGGGCATGATTTAGTCACTGGCATTTTTCCATACATTACATTTTATCTAATCAAGAGCAATTGATCTCAAGAAAGGCATTTTACTGGCAAACTCTTTTGCTATTTTGGAAGGGTTTTTTGTTTGTTTTGTTTTTGTTTTTGTTTTTGCTTTCTGCTTTAGTCACTTAAACCTCACTGGAAAATATTGAATAAATCTAGTAGTTTTTAAAATTCCCTCGTATTTTTTATCTTTTGTATCGTTTTTTAAAAGGTTATTTATTTATTTGAAAGTCATAGTTACACAGAGAGAGGAGACAGAGTGGGAGAGAGATCTTCCATGCACTGGTTCACTCTCCAAATGGCCACAATGGCCAGGACTGGAACAGGCAGAAGCCAGGATTCAGGAGCTTTTTCCAAATCTCCCACGTGGAATTGAGGGGCCCAAACATTTTGGGCCATCTTCTGCTGATTTCCCAGGACGTTATCAGGGAGTAGATCAGAAAAAGAGCAGCCAGAACACCAAAAAAGTGCCCATATTGGATGCCAGCATTGCAGCTGGTAGCTTTACCTGCTATGTCACAATGCCAGCCCCACGAGTATCATCTTAAAACTATTTTAACTGGGGGCTGGCTCTGTGGCGTAGCAGGTAAAGCTACCGCCTGCACTGCTGACATCCCATATGGACCCTGGTTCAAGTCCCAACTGCCCCACTTCCAATCCAGCTCCCTGCTAATGTGCTTGGAAAAATGGAGGAGGATGGCCCAAGTCCCTGGGCCTTTGCACCCACACGGGAGATCCGGAAGAAGTTCCTGGCTCCTGACTTTGGAAGGGCTCAGCCCCGGCCATTTGGGAAGTGGACCAGCGGAAGGAAGACCCCCCCCCCCCCGCCTCTCTGTAACTCTGCCTTTCAAATAAATAATAAATATGGGGTCAGAGTTGTGGCATAGCAGGTAAAGCCACTGCCTGCAGTGCCAGCATCCCATATGGGTGGTGGTTCCAGTCACGGCTACTTCACTTCCGATCCAGCTCTCTGCAATAGCCTGGGAGAGCAGTAAAAATGGCCCAACTGCTTGGGCCCCTGCATCCATGTGGGAGACTCAGAAGAAGCGCCTGGCTCTTGCCTTCAGATTGACTCAGCTCCAGCCCTTGTGGCCTTCTGGGGAGTGAACCAGTGAATGGAAGACCTCTCTCTGCCTCTGCCTCTGCCTCTCTGTAGCTCTGCCTTTCAAATAAATGAACAAATCTTTAAAAAATATTTAATACATTGTTATGGAAATATTTCATTTGATTTTTCTCAGATGAGACTGAGTACCTGAATTATGCCTAAAATAGTTAACCTTAATATATATGTTTTTCTTTCTTAGGGAGATAAAGGACTCATAAATGAAGAAACTTATTACTGTGGAGAGGTAACTGATTTTTCCTGTATTTAATTTATTCAGCTTGAATGATGGAAAATTCACTTCATTCCATATCAGATGATAAACTTCCCTTTCTTCATAATGGACATTATGCTTCCCTTTATGTGTGTGCATGTGTGTGTGTATTGGGTGTGTGAAGTTAGTTTCTGTAAAAAGTACACTGTAGAGCTTTACTTGGAGACAGGGTGTTATGGTGCAAAGAGTTTCAGATATTAGAGATTGACAAATCTGGGGTCATATAGCCAAAGTCCTGTATATTAGCCGTGTCACCTTTTGCAAGTGATATGATTTCCCTCAGCCTCGCTTTGGGTTATCTGGGAAGCAAGAATAATAATTTAGACTTTGAAGGACTGTATGGAAGTTTAGAAATGATATGGCACACAGAAGGCAGTTAATATGCAGTCATTGTTATGGTATTCTTCATAATAACTTATAGAAAAAGCAGTATGAAGAGGAAAGTTTATAGCAATTGGTGCCTACATCAAGAAATTGGAAAGGCACTAAATAATGAGCTATCAATGGTTCTCAAGGACCTAGAAAAACAGCAGCAAATGAAACCATAGAAGTAATGGATAGATTCCCGGACACATACAACTCACATAAATTGAGCCACGAAGACATAAAAACCTAAACATAGCATTAACCAAGACAGAAATTGAATCAGTAATAAAGACCCTCCCAGCAAAGGAAAACCTAGGACCAGGTGACTTTACTGCTGAATACTACCAGACATATAAAGAATTAACTTCAATATTTTCAAGCTATTCAAAACAAGTGAAAGTGAGGGAATCCTCCAAAGTTCTTTCTAGGAGACCAGCATCACCTTAATTCCTAAACCTGAAAAAGATACAACAGAGAAACAGAACCACAGACAGACTTCCTTGATAAATATAGACCCAAAAGTCCTCAACAAAATACTAACCAGTCAAATCCAAAAACACAAAAACTCACGCAAAGTGGATCAAAGACATAAATTTAACACCCATTACCATCAAATTATTAGAAAACATTGAGGAGACACTGCAAGACATTGGCATAGGCAGAGTTCTTGGAAGAGACCCCAGAGGCACAGGCAATCAAAGCCAATATTGACAAATGGGATAACATCAAATTGAGAAGCTTTTGTGCTACAAAGAAAACACTCAGCAAAGTGAAGAGGCAACCAACAGAATGGGAGAAATTATTTGAAAATTATGCAACTGATAAAGGATTAATAACAGCATCTACAAAGAGATCAAGAAACTCAACAACAATACAACAAATGACCCAGTTAAGAGATGGGCCAAGTACTTAAATGACATTTTTCAAGAGGAAATCCAAATGACCAACAGACAGATGAAAAAATGGTCAGGATCACTAGCTGTCAGGGAAATGCAAATCAAAACCACAGTGAGGTTTTCACATCACCCCTGTTAGAATGGCTTTCATACAGAAATCAACAAACGACAAATGCAGGCCTGGGTGTAGGGAAAAAGGTAGCCTAATCCAGTGTTGGTGGGAATGTAAACTGGTAAAGCCACTGTGGAAGACAGTATGAAGATACCTCAGAAAGCTGAATATATACCTACCATATGACCCAACCATCCCACTCCTGGGAATTTACCCAAGGGAAATAAAATCAGCATATGAAAGTGTTATCTGTACCCCTGTGTTTATTGAAGCTCAATTCACAATAGCTAAGATATGGAATCTACCCAAATATCCATCAACTGAAGAGTAGACAAGGAAATTATACAGTATGTATGCCATGGAAATCTACACAGAGGTAAAAAATGAAATCCTGTTGTTTGCAACAAAATGGGTACAACTAGAGCATATTATACTTAATGAAATAAGCCAGTTTCAAAAGGTCAAATACCATGTTCTCCCTGATCTGCGGTAACTAATAGAGCACCAAAAATGTCATCTATAGAAGTGAAATTGACACTTCGAGATATGATGTCTTTGAAAAGCCCTTGTGTCACTGTTGAGAAATAGTTTTTTTTTTCATACTATTTGTTGAACTCATTACTTAGCATAGAGTTAATCTTATCTGTATAAAGTTAATTGGAAATAGATCTTTGTAAAAAAATAAGAATGGTAATAGGAGAGGGAGGAGGGAAAAGCATTGGCTAGTGGGTTGGAGGGAAGGTACTGTGGGAAGAAGCACTATGTTCCTAAAGATGTATTTATGAAATGCAAGAAGTTTGTATACCTTAACCAAAAGGTTTGTATGGGGGAAAAAGATAGCAAAAGTTTATATAGTGCTCATTATGGTGCCTGAGTCTGGTTCAACTCTGAAATAGAAGATCTTTGAAGATCAGATGAAGGAGGCTCTTCTTTTTTTACCTTACTAGGAAATTTACAATGTATTGAAGCATGAGATTCAGATGGAACAATATCATTGAGAGTCATACTTAAAAGTTTTTTTTTTTTTAAATTTACTTCTACATTCAGAAGCATTTAGTGACATCTGTCACTTTCAGGGTATTGTACAAATTATTTTGCATGTTTGTTTTCAAGCCGCCAGTGTTTAATTCAAACATTTTATTCATACTATGATGTATTTTTTAAAAAAGAGCAAATAGGGCTGGCTTTGTGGTATAGCCGGTAAACCCACCCTCTGCAACATAACCACCCAATAAGGGAACTAGTATACATCTAGGCTGCTCCATTTCTAATCCAGCTCCCTGCTAATGACCTGAGAAAAGCAGTGGAAAATGACCCAAGTGTTTGGGCCCTGCCACCCATGTGGGAGAACCAGAGAAAGCTACTGGTTCCTGGCTTCATCCTGGGCCAGCCCTGGCTGTTGTGGCCATATGGGAGTGAACCAGTGGATGGATGATCTCTAGTTCTCTGTTTGTCTCTCCCTCTCTCTCTGTAACTCTGTCTTTCAAATAAATAAGTAAACCTTTAAAATTGAGCAGATCACTTTTCTACTTTCATATCTCCAATCATTGGTAACTCTTTGCTTCATAAACAAAATTATTTGATCACAAAACAGAAGACAAGACAAGCCAGCATGAGTTTAAAATTTCTAATTGAAATAATCCTATTTTGCAACCAGGAAGACATATGTAAACATATATATATATATATATATATATATATATATATATAAATTATATGTGGTTTATTAAGATTTATTTTATTTAATTGAAAGACAGATTTACAGAGAATGGTAGAGACAGAGAGATAGAGAGGTCTTCCATCTGCTGGTTCACTCCCAAAATGGCTGCAATGGCTGGAGCTTAGCAGAGCCAAAACCAGGATTCAGGAGCTTCTTCTAGGTCTTCCATGTGGGTTCAGAGGCCCAAGGACTTGGACCATCCTCCGCTGCTTTTCCAAGCACATTAGCAGAGAGCTAGATAGGAAGTGGAGCAGCGGAAGTCCAACCGATGTTGGTGCTGCAGGTCGGGGCTGCAGTGCGGGGCTTTGACCTGCTGCACCACAGTGCCGATCCCAATTATATGTTATTAGATGGCAATGTGAATAGGACACTCATTAAACAGTTACAAATTTAAAAGTTCAAAAAGTTATACTGTGAAAACTCTCCCTCCAATACCACTGCCCCCAGACGAAAAATACTACCTTTTTCAGGGTACCCTTCCAGAGAACTTTAAAAAGTCGATCTTGATTCCTACCATTTCTCTCTCCTCTTTATTATTTCCAAAAATAAGTATGCAGTGAACAGCCAGAATGACTTGCACGTCTTGCCCAAGGTGAAGGGGCCAGGAAGATGGTGGATGCTATTGCATCAATATATTTACCATGATTATATTTCTATTAAGTGATGAAATCAACTTTGAATCCTTTTAGTGCTACAGCCCTCAAGTACATCAAATATTTCCCCAGTGAGCAGTCTCAAGAAATTAAAATGAACTTTGTGGCTGTGTTATATGACAGTCCAAAATAAACAAGTCACAGTAGCAAATATGCCCCCAGAAAACAGATATTCTCACAAAGACATTTACCTTGACTGCTCGTTCTTGTGTGTTCATGTGTTCATTAGTTTGAAGAGAGTTTGTTTTTCTCTCTATAAATTAATTTGGAGTTACCTTATTAATTGTCGTTTGCCCTCAAAATGTCGATATTACTTACATTTTTTCAGAATCAAGCAGTGGCCAACAGAATTGTAGGGAACACATTGCATCCTACAATCATTTTTCCTTTTGGAAGGTATTTCATTGCTGCATGTTGTGTAGTATAGTTAAGGTTTTAAGTGGCTTAAGAAATTTAAACGGTATGCTTTGGAGCCAGATAAAACTGAATTTAAGTTTAGCTCCTCTACTTACCAGGTGAAGCTCACTAAGTGTCAATTTTCCATTTGTATAACTGAGATAATAATACCTATTTGCAGTGCTATGGTGAAGATTAAAGGAAATATAACACTGGAAGACATTAATAAAAGAAAGAAAACTAGAAAGCACTCAAAATGAAAGTTTTATTACTACTATTATTATTATTGCTATTATTATGTGGATCAAATGGATCTGAAGCAGATGAGCAATATACTTTTAAGTATATTTCAGAAAGTGAAGTCAGGCTGTATTTATGGCATTGCATTATAGTGCCTCTAAACTTCTCAGAACCAACATACTGGGGGAAGTCAGCCACAACTTGAGCAATTAAAAGTCTGGGAAAATTCACAGTTGTAGACTAGAGAATGATGTATGCAACAGTGTGGATGATCACACTCTGGTGGCAATTATGGGAGAAAGGGAACAGTGAATGTGACAAAAGGAGTACTCGATTTTAGGGGAAACTTTTTGTGATGTTCAACCATTTTACTCAATGTGTGACCTTCTGTTTTCATGCCTCCAATTAGATTTCTCATGATCATCTTCAACCCTATGCCTGCTGCTGCTTTTTGAGTGTTTGACAGCAAAGGTTTAAAAAAAATCAATGAGACTGAGCTGAAAGAGATTTCTCATGCAAAAGCTGGTTTGTTGTCTCAAAGCAAATAGTTAGCACTTTATGTGAGTGTAAAACATATAGATCAGGGACATACTTGTCTCCTATTAACTTAAACTGTTGTTTTATGCTCCATTTCCTCTCCATGACCTAGGGATTTTCAATACACTCAGTATGAAAAGGGCTTGTTTGTATTCTTCCTTCACTTAACAAAATATGTTGAATGCATTGAAAATCCAAAGTGTTTCACATTTATGTGATGTGAGTAGTACTCATTATAAAACTCTCCCTTAGTACCTTAGTTTTGTGTTGTCTCAAGTGACAAAGGATCCACTCAAAGTGGTTTCGTTTCCCCACTTACCTTGTCTCATTAAACAAAACAAATGAACAAGCAAAATAACAGCATCTGGGTTGTGACCACAATAACAACGTTCTAATTAACCTGTGGAGTGTCTTTTCCATATATTATACTTTAAATAGTAGTATTCCTTTTTGTTTGATTCCTTTGAAGCATTTTTGAACTGTGAATTGGTTAATATAATAGATTGCATTTGTATTAAAATGTTAGAGCGTTATTAAAATGTTAGAGTTAAATTGAATATTTTAAACTGACTATAGAAGATATATTTGCTAGCCTCCTGTTTCATTTTTTAATGAAAAAATGAAATAGTTTAAATATATATTCTGTGGTGTGTAGGAGATGGCTCTTACTCTGGCATGAGACAAGATTGTATTTTTTTCTCAACTTTACATTCAATGTCATATTGATAACTTAAAATTTCCCTTGTTGAGAATATTTATACCAGGAAAAGCAGCAAATGCTGTGGCTCAGACTTCCCCATCCAAAACCTCAGCTAGATGTTAAATATTTACCAACACATCACCCATTGTTAAATTTATAAATTTCTAATAAAATGGCATATTGAAATTCATTAGACACTGGATATTTAACAACATAGATTTAACTTTGCAACACATCCCTTAGTGATCTGTAAAATTCAATAGATGGGTGGCTGTATATAGAAAGAAAGTCAAAGTGCAATTTTGGCCTTAAACAGGATACATCTTGATTTCAGTACTGTGGAAATATTTGGGTGATAAATGTTATCTGAGTGGCAATATTCTTTATTTGGTATTACTGAGAATAGAGCATGACCTGCACAGTAATAAGTAACATGTATGTTACTACATTATTCGTGTTCAAGTTGCAGGACTACCTATTAGAAAGCTGAAGCAAACATAATTTTTTTAACATCAGTAACAATTCAGAGAGAAATTAAGGGAGAATAGTAGTCTCTGAGAACAGTACATAGAGAAGAGATCAAAATGATTGACACAAGCCAGTATTTTCTAATCTGCTAATTAGTTGTCTGAGATTGAGTGTAAGGTAGGAGGTCATGTAGGAGATGGATGGAATAATATCAAATAAGAATATTTTTGTCTTTAGAAAAATCTGAACTGTTCAATGTTGAGTCATTGAAATATTAAAGCAATTTACCAATCAAGGAAGACAGTGAAGATTTAAATGTTTTCAGTTTGGAATAATTTCCAAAATTCCTAGTCAATTGTACGGTGGCATAGATAATTAAGCACCATGAAGTGATTTTCAACAGAGTAAAAATTAAAATGTTAAACAAATTTGAAGATTAAAAACTCAGGAATGAAAATAACAATAAAGAAAATCTGCACAGGGTATAAGATTTCTTAATTCCCATGAATGCTAAGAACTGTATCTGAAGTAATTTGTTCTTACAAAACCAGATTAGAAACCAACACTGCTTTCCTTTGTATTTGGGGAATTTTTAAAGATAGACTGCTCAGGAGTTCTAGCAGCAGTAATTGAAAATGATGATGATATTCTTTAAATTCACTTAAGACGTATAAAATTCTGTTAACACAATAAACGTTCTATACACAGACAAATGGAAGTACTCAATCAGTTATATGGCAAGGTTAAGTTAAATACATTTTAATAGAGTTATAAAAATGATGTCAAATTAATTTGTGAATTTGTATATCCAAATCTAGTGACTTGCATATTCTATGTAGACTAGTAATACCATTTATTGGGATATATGTTGTGTACTTAGCACAATTTCATTATATTATGTAACTTTCATGGTAAATATAGCCTAGAATCCATTATTCTTATTGTAAAAAGAGGAAAATTGAAGCCTAAGAGGTTAAGGAACTTATTCAAGTTCATGAAATTGGCAAAGGTAAATGTGCTTTGATTTATCTGACTGTTTATGTTAATCTCTTTGAATTTTGCAAAGTACTGAACCATTTCTAATAATATATACTATTATTCATTATAACATTAATACAAACATAACTAAATCACAAATTATTTTTTAAAGATTTATTTATTTATTTTAAAGTCAGAGTTACACAGAGAGAGGAGGAGAGCCGGGGAGAGAGAGAGAGAGAGAGAGAGAGAGGTCTTCCATCCGCTGGTTTACTCCCCAATTGGCCGCAATGGCCGGAGCTGCGCTGATCCGAAGCCAGGAGCCAGGAGCTTCTTCCGGGTCTCCCATTCAGGTGCAGGGGTCCAAGACTTGGGCCATCTTCTAATGCTTTCCTAGGCCATAATAGAGAGCTGGTTCGGAAGAGGAGCAGCCGGGACTGGAACCAGTGCTCATATGGGATGCCGGCGTTCCAGGCCAGGGTGTTAACCCTTTTGTGTGGTGCTGTGCTTACTCTGCATCCTAATTTGGGAGCCAAAGTGAAGCAGTGTTCTATGTATTCTCTGTCAGCACCTTTGGGTATGCAGTAGGGAAAGGCCTGTAGAATACTTCCATCTAAGATTTTGAATATTGAATAAGTGACACAAAAATAAAAGTTCATTCACAATTTTCAGTGGTGAATGTCATGGTTTTTTCTTGGTAGTAGAAATAGAGAACAAGGGTGGGAGATTCTCATGTAGTAGTGAGAGAAGACAGTAGCTGTGCTTTCTGCTTTTTGGCTCTTCCATTAAAACTTTTCTGTCTCTCATTTCTGAATTTGGTTTTTCTAATACTTTTCTTTTTAATTTTGAACCCCTGATATCTTTATAATGATTCTTATTTTCACTTGGTAAGAGTCAGCTTTGTCTGGTTGCAATCAAGAAACCTAGCAGATATATTATGCTTGAAGTACAAAAGAGAGCCTTTTTGGACCATGACATTCACCAAAAAAAGCCATTACTGTTTCTTCTACTATATGCTCTGTGTTTACATAGAAACAGTTTGGGATTAGCATAATTTTGAAGATGTTCCAGAGGCAGACTTTGTTTTAACAAGGGTTAAGCTGCTGTTTGGATTGTTCACATCCCATATTGCAGTGCCTGGATTCTAATCTTGTCTCCACCTCTACTCATGATCCAGCTTCCTGCTAAGGTGGCTTGGAGGCAGTAGATAATAGCTCAAGTACTTGGACTTCTGCCATCCACATAGGAGACCTGGATGTAGTTCCTACGTCCTGGCTTTGCTTTGGCCCAGCCCCAGCTTTTGCAGACATTGGAGTGTTGGGAAGTGAACCAGCATATGGAAGATTCTCTCACTCTCTCTTTTTTTTTTCCATCACTCTGCCTTTCAAATACATAAAAATGAATAAATATTTAAAAATAAATGTCTCAGAGGAAAACCATTGTATAAGAATTAACTTCCTCATCATTAAAATAAATCATTTAAAAACTAAAAAAAGAACACTTTAAAAATGAGGTCCCAAAGTTTTCTTTAAAAAAAAAAGATTTATTTATTTATTTGCAAGTCAGAATTATGCAGAGAGAGAGAGAGAGAGAGAGAGGTCTTCCATCCGCTGGTTTACTCCCCAATTGGCCGCAATGGCCGGAGCTGCGCTGATCTGAAGCCAGGAGCCAGGAGCTTCTTCCGGGTCTCCCATTCAGGTGCAGGGGCCCAACAACTTGGGCCATCTTCTACTGCTGTCGCAGGCCATAGCAGAGAGCTGGACTGGAAGTGGAGCAGCCGGGTCTCAAACCAGCGCCCATATGGGATGCCGGTACTTCAGGCCAGGGCATTAACCCTCTGGGCCACATTGCTGGACCCCCAAATTTTTCAAGTATGAATCATTTAGCTTTTTAGCATTATAACCCAAATACCATTTGTGCTGGCTAAAATCACAAATTAATCCTATGTTTGTTGAAAACCAGAATACTTTTTTGGGGGAGACAGATGAAAATTCAATCATTGTTTTGAAATAATAAAATACACATAAAGAAAATAATGTACTTCATATACTCTATGTTTTATTTACTATATTCTCTGACTTCATAATCAGGAAACTTTGAACCTTAGGTATGATAACAAGAAACTTCCCATTCAAATGTTCAATGTCATTCATATAATAATTAAAGTAAAAATAGTGCATTCCTTATAAAATGTCAGTACTTACTGAAGGCAAAAATCCAAAGCTGACAGCCAACAGATGGTCTGTCAAAATGAAACTGATGAAAAAGTCCCCAACTACGTCGTCTGATAGCAACTTTGCCTGAGAAATCAGCTTCTTAATATCTGAAGACACATACACTAATTGGTTTCATTCTGGATCAGATTCCCCAATCTTTATTAAAAACAGAAATTCACTCAGATTTTCTCTGATTCTTTTTTGTTTAGGAAAGATTATTTTATTCCTATTTTAACATTGAACAGATGCACAGAACCAGGTACATGTTGGGAGGCTCACATGACTAAGACAAATATGTCCAAGATAAATGATATAAAATACAAGTTTCACCCTAAACAGGAAAATACAGTCAAGCCATTTTGTAGTCCCCTTTCTGGATTTTACCATGATGATAGAGAGAGCAGCTTGGACAAGCAAATTCCGAGACGGCAAGAACCCTCTCCTGAAAGACTTGTAACTGATTTGGCATAGGTCATCTTTCCAGAGCTCCTTGCTCTGGATTGCTCATCCAGATTCCGGTCCTACTAGGTTGTCATAGGGCATGGCGAATGTGGCACGAAAAAGAAAGTGTCCCCAGGGCCAAGAGGCATATTTCATGCATCTGGACATTGCAAGACAACCAAATGGTGCTTAGCAACAGTGCCAAAAATAAAAAAAAAAAAGAAGGAAAACTAAAAGGATTCCAATTAAAGAGAACGCAAAGTGAAGATAAGCTGCTCATTAACACAGGCATTGAAAGTACAAACTCAAAAACCAATGGGCTTGTATTTCCATAGTTTTCTTATCTGTAAGGTGAAAATAATAATAGCCTATACCTCACAGATTAGTTATGAAGATTGAATTTCATAGTAGATAAAAATATCTTAGAATAATGACTACAGCAGAGTAAGACCCCAATGAGTATATGAGCCTCAGAGTCCCTATCTGTGAAGTGCCATGAACCAATAGTACCTACCACTTTCATGATCATTCATTGACATAATTTGAAGAGAGCACTGAATCTTGTGCCTGACAACTGGTAAATGGTCAGAAACATTCATCATCGTCATCATAATCATCATCATGCTTTTTATGATTCTCATTACCTATAATCTACTTTCTCCTCCCAGTAGATATTCTTCTGCAAAACACTTCTGGCTCTTCCTAGACCCACATTGGAATTTTCCTCCCTTCATAACCATATTGTAGCCAGAAGTTGAGGCAGAGAAAATTTGGGGGTTTTGCGGTGAAGGTGTATGGACATTCTTAGGTTAAGATGCTCTTTTCAAATGTATTGTCATATTTATTTCTTAATGTTCATGAGAACAAGTGCCCATCATTTGAATGGGGAGGGGAGAACAAAAGAGAGGAAGAAGCCAGACAGGCTGTACACAAGGGATTATGCTCATTCTTGATTCAATTATGCATCCGCACTCTCACAAGCTTCCATTCAAGGGTCCCACAATTCATAATCCTCTGTGTTTTCACAAATAAATCCTTGAAGTCTGAAAGTAATTTACAAATCAAGATGACAGAATTGGTAAAATATCACAAAGTAGAAAATATTGTATAGAGTACAAGTAATAAAGGAACTACATAAGAAGTAGCTGAACAATTCCACATTTTTGATGTCCTGGAAACAACCAAAGATCGGGTTAGACTACACTTCTAATATATTATGTGATTGACATCTGACTATAGAACTAAAATAAATGGTTCCACTGAGTTTTAAAACTAACTTCATCTATTTATTTTAAAATGTTGCTTATGAAGCCAGCCCATACAGGGCATTTTCAGGAAAAAAGAAACAAATTCTATGAATATTTGACTGGGGTAAAAGATACAGGCAAAGAGTAGCAAAAAAAAATAGGCTGGGGTTAGAGTGTAAGGGCCTTGATCATCGTGATATGGAAGTTGAGCTTTATTCAAATATTTTGAGTTGGCATGTTAAGCTAAATTTATGTTAAAAGTGTGTTTTGGGGGCCAGAGCTGTGGCGTAGTTGGCTAAGCCTCTCCCTGCATCCCATATGGGTGCCAGTTCGTAACCTGGCTTCTTCTCATCTAATCCAGCTCTCTACTACGGCCCAAAAAAGCAGTAGAAGATGGCCCAAGTGCTCGGGGCCCTGCTCCGCTGTGGGAGACCTGGAAGAAGCTCCTGGCTCCTGGCTTTTGATAAGCTCAGCTCAGTAAACCATTGCAAGGAAGACCTTTCTCTTTGTCTCTCCCTCTCTTTGTCTGTAACTCTACCTCTTAAATAAATAACTAAAATCTTTTTTAAAGATTTATTTATTTATTTGAAAGAGTTACACAGAGAGAAGGAGAGGCAGAGAGAGAGAGAGAGAGAGAGGTCTTCCATCTACTGGTTCAACTCCCCAATTGGCCGCAATTTGTATTCCCAAAGTCTTTCTCTAATCCTCACAATAGAGGTCATTTTTGTTTATTAGGTTTCAATATGAAAAGATTATATAAGACTAAGAAGAAAAGTCTTAAAATAACCCTTGGAAATGTGGACATGCTCTTAATTATAGCAATAGTAGAAAAGTGCCCTTAGACTATGCATGACTTTTACAAATGCTTATAATGAACTCCTTTATAGAACCATGCCATTGCAGAGCTAATTTAACTTGGTTTTCAATTAAAACTGAAGAGAACTGTAATCTATTGCCTACAATCTCTTTCTCAAATACAATTCAACCAAATTTCATCTTAATTATCAGGTAGTTTATTCAGAAGAATAGTGCTAACATTACAGAAGAATTAAATAATCTTCAACTGCAGGTTATCAGCAATTTCACATAAAATTCAGATTATAATAACTATTTAAAAGGCATCTTAATAATGGTTCACTTGCATTACAAAATAATGGCACATGAGCACGCATATGTGTCATGTATGAATACACACACCATTAGCTTGTGGTAGAAAGCAAAATTTGGCCAACCTTGGCCCTTTGTCCAAATCCAGATCACCCTGGTTTAGTAAATAGAGTTTTATCAGAATGCAAATATACCTGTGCACTTATGCATTGCCAATGAGTGTTTTTGCAATAAAACAGTAAATTTGATAAGCCCTAAAATATTTACTAATTTTTCCTTTACAAAAGAATCCAGGAGACTGCTGGTTTAAAGGTTCAGACTTAGATAACACTTACTGAAAAAGTCTGTCTAACATCAAAAATAAACATGTGCAAGCAAAATTAACACATCAGCTAAGTAATCTCTCTGGTAAAGGATTACACTTGACATAATCACCAACATTTACTAATGATGCAGAGGCGCATGGGTGAGAAATCATATGCATAGATCCAACTGACAGACCACAAAAAGCATCTCTGTCATTTTCCCATAGTTTTTGCTCTATGTATACACACCCGTTGCATTTGGACAATGTATACATATTTAAAAAAAAAAACTTTACTCGATTGTTAATTTGCCTATAACCTATGTAAACTTCATTTTTATTGCACTGATAGAATGGTTTGGCATGTTTTGACAGACTACAGTATGTCCTTGAACAAAAAGTCAGTAGTCAGTTTATTGATGTTTAATAGACAGCTTGAATGACTCAGAGGCAGCCTTGTTTAGCAGATAAAACTCACAGATTTACTGAGCGAGACCAAATATCGATTACTCATTGTGATTCTTAGCAACTGTGCGACCTTGAGCACATGATTGCCCTCTCTGAGCATGTTCTTCACCTGCTGACAATATTACCAGCTTCACAACGTTGATGTAACTATTAGATAAGATACTGTATACGTAATCCATACGGAACACCTGATGCAGAACTGGCATTCACTTAATAGGAATATATTTCCCTTTTCAAATAACCTTTGTTTTATCAATTAGTTATTCATATATTTGTAAAGAAAGATTGTGCAAACAGACATAGGTACATGTTGAAAATTATGACAAGTTAAAAATAAAGTCCAGAATAGCAACTGAAATAAATGGGAACTTCTTAAGAGGTAGGGATGGAGACAAAAACTGATATTGAAAGAGCATATTCAAGTAGGCAGAGCTTCCCAGCTATAGTTGGCCCTCAGTATCTCAAGTTTCTGCATCTATAAATCCAACCAACCAGGGTGAAGAAAAACCTGTGAAAAAAAAGTGTGTCCATGCAGAACATGCACATATTTTTTTTTCTTTTTTGTCATTCCAGAAGCCATACAGCAAAACAACTATTTACATAGAATTTAAATAGAATTAGTCATTATAACCAATCAGATATGATTTAAAGTATGTGGGAACACGCATGCAGATTATAGGCAAATACAATACCTTTTGGTATAAGGGACTTGAGCATTTGAGGATTTGGTTGTCCATGGGAGGCCCTGTAATCAATTTCCCAGTGATAACAAGGAAGGAACATATTAATTCTCTGTTTTATCACTCATATATCATCAAATTTGCTCATATTTTTTGTTTTAACTTGGGAGAGGCTACATGTCCATATATGTCACTGAAACTGCATTTGTCCCTATGATTGGCAGAAATCCAAATAATAACAGTTTTTTTTTAAGATTTATTTATTTATTTTAAGGCAGAGTTACACAGCGAGAGAAGAGGCAGAGAGAGAGAGGTCTTCCATCTGACGGTTCACTCCCAATTGGCTGCAATGGCTGGAATTGCGCCAATCCGAAGCCAGGAGCCAGGGGCTTCTTTCAGGTCTCCCACATGGGTGCAGGGGCCCAAGGACTTGGACCATTCTCCACTGATTTCCCAGGCCACAACAGAGAGCTGGATTGGAAGTGGAGCAGCTGGGATTCAATGGGTGCCCATATGGGATGCCAGAACTGTAGCTTTACCCGCTAAGCCACAGTGCCCCATGAAACCGCTTTTTATGTGGAGTCTGATTACAACAGCAAAAAGACCTGTCCAGAATAATGGGGATCATTTCCTGATTTAATTTGTTTAATAGTGAATTTGTAAAAATTTGATATGTAGATTAATAATGGACAATAGCAGAATTGCAGATATTAAACAATACTGCATGGAGTCAGAAAGAATATAATAGCACTCAGGTCATTATTTTTGAACTTTAAAAATACTATTGTAGGACAAAAATTATTTTTGAATTAATAGAATTATCAAAAGTAAGAGGAGAAAAGAGTCTACAAACGTATATGTTTATGGCAAAAATCTCTTGGGAGAATTATTTCTATTTCCAGTAGAAGATAGGGAACATATATTTTTTGACTAATGGATTAGAGATGCAAAAAGGGGGAGTTTTCATTCATTTCATTTAATTATTTCAGGGTAACAAAATAGCATCTTTGGGGATTGGATAATTAGATGATCATAAAGGCAATTTTAAATGACTGCTCACGTTCCATATTCATTTCCTACCCATTAAGGGCAAATTATACCACAGAAAAATAAAGAATGGATACGGTTTCAGAAAAATGTCAGTACTTATGTGTGGACCTTATTATTCAAGTACAATAAACTGCATTGGCTTATCAAAGAAATGGTAAAAATTTGAATTAATTCTTAAAAGACATTAAAAGATAGAAGCTGTTCTTCAAGAGACAAGGGCTATAAACAATCATCAAATCTCAAAATGTCTATTTCACTCCAATACATTACATTTCAGGTACTCTACTAGTTACCTCGGATCAGGAAAAGCATATGATATCTGTCTGTCTTTTTGGGACTGCCTTATTTCACTAAAGAACCAGTTTTTGTTTTTGTTTTTGCTTTTGCTTTTGTTTTTGTTTTTGTTTTTTAATATGTACATTTTAACTCTTTTACTAAGAGTAAGGTTAACTATATGATTGTTAAGTAAACTGAAAATAGATCTTTGTAAAAATTAAGAGTGGGGATAAGAAAGGGAGGAGAAAGAAGGGATAGAGTATGGGTGGGAGGGAGGGTAGGGGAGGAAGAGCCACTATGTTCCTAAATATGTATATATGAAATACATGAAACTTGTATAACTTAAATAAAATTAAAAACTAAATAAAAAGTAGAAGCAGAAGTAAAAAACCTGAACTCCCTTTCATTGGATATAATTGTCCATTTGCAAAGGAAGATTTCACCCAGGACATTACATTTTAGATTTTATTTACAAAATAAGTTTAAATGTGACTATGCAACCCATTATGAGAAAATGAAGTGTCTGTCACAAATTATAATCAAATTTGAGCTTCTATTTTTGAAACTCTGGCTTGTTTTCCCTTCCCTTCTTATACATCCCTATATGTATATGTATATGTATATGTATGTGTATATGTGTGACATTTTAATAAAACAATTGACTTCTTCCCGTTTACATCACCTAAAGAAGCAGTTAGAACACAAATGGTCAAAAGTACAACCTTTTCCCTCAGTGGACCCAGGTGTAAATCTCCTTTATGCTCCATCTTTGTTTTGTGACCTTGGTCAATTCCCTTTATCTCTCAAAACCAAGATTTCTTTCTCTGCAAAACAGGTATGTGAGATGAGTGACTATAAAGATTAAAAGAAGTCATGCATGTAAAGCAGTAACAATAAATGTATGTAAATACATTTGTAAATGAATTTACAAAATATATTATCTTAGTATAGACTACGTTATTTATAAATACAAAAGCTATGCAAAATTAACTTGAATTTTCTATTTATGTCCAAAAGACAAATGTATAATATTCACACAAAGACATACATCTTAATTTTTGGATGCTCATGAATGTGCGCAGGCTATGTGACTAGGATTTAGCACGCCCTAGATACAACAAATGAGAAGACAAGCCATCAAGACAAATTTGAATTTCAGATAAACAATAAATTGATGAACAATCTATATTTTATCTGGCAACCTTAATTAGAGTATTTTATGATGAGAATAATTTTTCAATGCACAGGTTGCACTCCCATGAGGATGGGGCTAAAAACAATCCTATCTGGGTGTTTTTTAAAAAAGTTTCTGAGCCTCTTCTTCCTTTCCTGTAAAATGTGGTATATGGAAATCCAGTGTCTAAGCATTCTTGTCACTCTAGCATTTTAGGATCTTGTATAAGAATACCTCAAAAAGTTCACAAAAAAATGGAATTAAAAGATAAGTTTATTTTGGATGAAGCAAATGTATAGATTTTTCCTAATTCACATTTGCTACTATCATTAAAAGTTCCTTGCATGTCTGCATTACAAAGGACTGTTGCCTTATTCACTTACAAAACATCAAATGGAAGTTTCTCTACTAATCTGTGGATTACAAGGCAGTTAAATCCCAGCATGAAATCCATTTTAATAACAAAATAGAATAACAAATGATAACAATAAGTTTGTGTAGTCTGAACAGGACTACCCAACTCCAAGAAGAAAGCAGTCTTAGGCTCTTTTTGGAGTTTTCCATAGAAAACATAAATAAAATGATGCAACTGGTACAGAGGATAAGAAAGCAGTATTTATAGGATTAGATTTTACCTCCAGTTAATAATATTAAACACTATGCAGGGGTCTGGAAGAAAAAACATAATCCTTGCTCTTGAATCATTCACAACCACTCCAGGTGGCAACATCTCATGTACTGGGGGTGTGTGGTGCTGCTTCTCTGTAAATATAGTGTAGCAACAGATAGCAATATGTATGTATTTACTGCATGTCGTTTTATTTATATTACTAAAACAAACGAGGAAAGCAATCTATCTAATGCCTATATACTAACAGAATTTCTCACAAATCAGTTGTGGGGAAGAGTATTTCCTTGTATCTTAGGTATTCTATTCACCTCACTGAATTTTCATGTCATTGTGTTAAAGGAAAATTGCTCCTATTATAAACTCCCAGAGACACTTCAGTATAAAGCACCCTCTGTCCAGATTGAAACTGAGACAGAACTGTCCTCTACTTTATCTTCCATGAAACTCAATCTGAATGGAACCCCAACCTTTACCAAGCTAACAGGGTTTCTCCTCCATCCTTCATCTCTTCTACTTTAAAGACAACATAAAGATGCCTGGGCCTGCCTGATGCTGTTACCATGGCAACTCTCCCTTGCAGTTCATCTGTGAGCATATCTCCAAGTTTCAGTTAAGGCTACACTGGTTTTACCTGGGTCAGTTAACTCTGTGGAATCCACAATTAGAAAAGCTCATTAATAATAAACCATTAGCTTCAAATGATCAACTGCCTAATTGTGTCTCTAAAATAAAGCACATTACTCATGGTTCAGATGGAGTAAATAGATGCCAACATTGAAAAAAAGTTCATTTGACTTTTTGAAATTGCAGAGCAGAAAGTTGTGAGTTTGCATTATTTATAAATTCGTTTGAAACCAAATTTGGTATATGGACATTAGCATTTAGTGAGACTTTCAGAAAACATTTGTAGCCTAGATATGCTGGCTCTTTCCAAGTAAGACAATGTGTAGCTGAGAAAAACAAACATCCAGGTGACTGAATTTTTCTGCTTTTCATCCTGATGTTTGATAATGTGTACACAGATCAATTTAATAGATGCTCACCAATTCTGGAACTCCAAATAAGACAAGTTTCAATCAGAGTACTTTTTACTTCTACATTTAAAAGCACTGACCATGCTATATTAATAGCCAATTATCTAGAGCCCATTAAAACACTGTTATTTTAAATTTAAAATTTTCAAATGCTAATAATACCTATTGATGAGTTATTGATAATTGACATGTTTATAATAGAATACTTTCAATTTTATAATAATTGTTGAATTACAATATTTATTGAATTTTGTCTATGTTTTCAAGCCAGTAGAAGAGTCAGATGTAAGGGTCATCTTAACTTTATAATTTCTTTTTTTATTGGTCTTCAGTAGACTTTTTATTAGAGAAAGTAAACGTGACAGAGGTAGAGAGGAAGGAGGAAAGGAGAGGAGAGAAAAGAGAGCTTCCTAATTTCATCGCAAGTAGGTTAGTAATTTTAATTGAGGTCAATTAAGTCATTAAGTACTATGTCTTTTAGTCACTACTCATCTAGATTTTTTGATAATGTATGAAATCATTTGAAAAATGACTTTTTCCAATGTGTGTCAATGCTGTTGTCTGATACTGTGACTTAGATGTTTATGCTAGAGCCATACTGATTTGCTTCAATGTGGTTGCGTTCTAAAAAGTTTTTATGAACATTTCATACTGTTCACAGCAGTTCAGTGATGGGTACAACCATAATGAAACTTGAAGCAACAGAAAAAGTCAGTAACCCTAATCCTGTCTTCATTTAAAATTTTGATGTTTTGTTCATTATGGATTTTTGCATTAATTTTATTTTAAGCCATTCAGTTAAGCTATCTTGATTGAGCTTTTCTTGACTGTCCCTTAAATTCTCCTCCAACCCCCCACTCCCCAGGAATCACTTTATTCAACTCATCCTTGTTTTGGCCCTGCACTAGTCAATATAAGTTTGAATCAAGAAGCCCCTTGGGGCATATGAACGTAGTTTAATTGGGAACCACTAGATGGAGAACTTTACATTAGGTAACACAGACCCCTCACACATTTTCTTGAGTTAAAGGGATTTGTTTTAAAGGGATTTGTCAGAAACAAAACACTCTGACTAAAGAGAAATGCATTCTTGGTTAATTCAAAACAAGAGTTATATATTTCAAAAGTGATAAACAGTAAGATCAACTGTTGTTTTTATTGACACAGATTCCACATTGAGGAGTCCTTGGTTTGATTTCCCGATCTGCTAATTTTAATTCCAGCTGCATTTACATTGTGGAGCTTCAGTTTCCTCATGTGAAAAATGCAAATAATCAGAGCACCTACCTTACAGGGTTTCTTTGCAAGCACACATGCAGATGAAATATCCTAAAAATGAGTACTCATCAATAAACATTTGTTTCCTTTCTTCTTCCCTTCTTTTATGGAAGATGTGAAATAGGAATAGTCTAGTAGCACTAAAGGAACTACACTTAATAGTATGCCTTTTCCAAACTCCTCCTATTTAAAACCAGATATAGAATGATGAAGATTCAAAAATCCCATGAAAACTTCCACTTTGGGTAAGCTCAGTCTAAGGACTATTTCCTAACTTAGCCTTCTTGCTATGAATTTGACAAGTCCATTTCCATCCAATGAATGTTTATTGAACGCAAGGATTTTTGTGCAAAGGATTTTTCACATGTTGAGAATATGGAAGTAAAGCAAAACATCATTACTAGGGGGTCAGAGTATATTAGGTGTGAAGTTAAATAATGTAGACATTGCAACTTATGACTGCAGTCTACAAATATTTGCTAAGATTCCACTATATGCAATGCACCATACTGAGCACTGACAGGCATGCCAATGCCTAGCACAGTTCAAAAAATATGCAATCGGTAGAGACAGAAAGACCAGCTTTCAACTCTACTTCTTTTTTGACTGTGTGACTATTTCCAAGCACCCAACTTCTCTGAACCTTGTTTACTCTTAACTGTACAAGGAAGATAACTATGGCACATGATTTTTGTGAGTTTAACATGTTATTCTGCATACTGTGTACTGCTTTGAACAGGATATGACACTCAGTAAGAAATCAAAATTGTCGTTCACCAATATGAGCATGAATAGTAATTTGGAGATCCACAAAGAAGCTGTGTACTCGGAAGCTTCCTGTGAAGAGGCTCTAATACAATTATTTCTAGCTCTTTTTCTCTTGACCTGGCATATTCTCCTGCTGAGTTGGGAAAGTGAGATGATATTTTTTTCATATAAGCTTATAGAAGACCCTCTAATTAGGGAGACTTTTAGAAAAAAAATCCTACATTTGGATATGCAGAAAAGAGTGGCATATCAGTAAATGGGTTATAAAATATGTGTTTTATAATTTTTATAGAATTCCTTGGTGGTTAGAAACACTATCACCATAGAAAATTTTAAAATAGTATTTTTTTGACAGGCAGAGTTAGACAGTGAGAGAGAGAGACAGAGAGAAAGGTCTTCCTTCCAGTGGTTCACCCCCCAAATGGCCGCTGCGGCCGGCACTGCACCGATCTGAAGCCAGGAGCCAGGTGCATCCTCCTGGTCTCCCATGCGGGTGCAGGGCCCAAGCACTCGGGCCATTCTCCACTGCCTTCCCTGGCCACAGCAGAGAGCTGGACTGGAAGAAGAGCAACCGGGACTAGAACTCAGCGCCCATATGGGATGCCGGCATCGCAGGCATCGCAGGCGGAGGATTAGCCAAGTGAGCTACGGCGCCGACCCCTAAAATAGCAATTTTTAAAATAGCATTCAAAATTCCTGAAATTTTAACAATCCATTGGCTTGGGCCAGTTTGCACAAATTCTACTACAAAACTGGCAGAATGCATATGGATTTGTCAGCCTTGTTAAGATATTGAAGAATGCTTAAGAAAAATAAGCTGGTTATGTATTGATACTTATTTTGAATTTTTAAGATTCTGAATCCTAAGTACAGGACTTCCCAATATGAACCCTCAGTGCTTTTCATTTTTATTTTTAATTATCAAATAATAATTGTGTACTTATGAGATCTAGCGTGATATTTTCATCTATATATACAATGTAGAAACCTAAGCTCAACGTAATTAATGTGTCCATAACCTCAACAATGTAATGTTTTATATAATATGAGAACATTAGAAATTTATTTTAGCAATTTTGAAATATACAATATTATTACTGTCACTATACAATCCAATAGATCACTAACATTTGTTCTTCTGGTTGAACTTTATACCCTTTTATCAATATTTCCCCTTCCTCCATCCATCTTACTCCCTCTCAGCCTCTGGTAATCATGTTTCTACACTGTCTCAGCGAACTCATTTTATTTCAGACTGATTCTGGACCTCTTGGCTAGCAACAGTGACTTTCTCCTCCATATCTAGCCTATGTTCTTGATATTCTACCTGGGCTTAAAAAAATGTTCCTTGAATTGAAATTTTCCCAATGTGTTGAATGAATCTCCACAATTGCACATAACGGTGGAGAATTAATTACTTTGATATGTTTCTCTCTCACATTTACCTTTATACTGGCTTTTCCCAACAAAATAGTAAGGGGGAAAATATATATTACAGGCATGATGAATGCTGTAATTTGGTTACAGCTCTGTATTGACCAAATATAATTTATCAGGAGCAGCACATATATTCATGTCATTTAACCCTGATGAAATTATGTTTGTTTTATAGGTTCATATCCCCATTTTACACACAATGAAAATGGAAGTACAGAAAAAATAATTATCACAAGAGCAATATAACTAGAAACACTGCTTAGAACTACACATAAATACTATGGGAAGTATTTCTTCATAAATTGAGCCATCTTCAAACATCTACTTTTGAAAAATACATCAGAACTAAAGTGACAAATCCATACTGACCATGGCTCCAGGACTGTCAAACCAAAGGTCCGCAAACATAAGTAAATCAGATTGCCTTAAGTAGAGTTGTCAGATAAAATACAGGGCACTTAGATAAACATGAAATTCTCATAAGCAATAAATATTTTGGCATGGATACATCCCAAATAATGTGTGGGATATATGTATAGTAAAGAATGTGCATACTTATGCTGAGGTATTTATACTAAAATATTACTGTTATCTGAAATTCAAGTTTAATTGAGCATTTTGAATTTTCTATTTGCTAAATCTGGCAACCCTAACATTAAAGAAATATGGTTAAAAATTAAATAACTTTATATTGTTCCCAACTTCATTCTCACCTCTTGATTAGCCTGACACTCTATATGTCAAGCTGCTGAGACACATGTAAAATCTGATCTATGGCATCTCTTAGTGGGAAAAACAAACAAAATTTCCCAGGATACACTTGGGCTTACCACTATCTGTACTCTGATCCCCATCCTTTTCAATAAGACCACTTTAAGACCCACCACGCCTCAGGCATGTTTAATTTTAGAAGACTCATCTTGTGTTACACCATTTTTAGTTTTGCCCACATTAATATCTTTGTATGTATATATAAGAATTCAGTTCCATTGTAGGTGACTAGGTATCAATGCTAAACAGTCATTCAATTAAACATTTATTCATTTTTATCTTTTGATTTTTTACCTACTCTGGAACCAATATTTTTTACATATCTCAATCATTCTCATAATTCCTTGCAAAACTCAAAAGTCCTATGTTCAGTACCTTCCATACAAATAGATAAATGGCACTTACTTGTTCCTTTCTGTCCTACAAAGATAGATGGGGTATGGACAGTTCAAACATACTTGATTGTATGCTGATTCATGCATGCAGGAAAGTTAAGTTGTGTATTATTCAATTTTTTACCAATTTTTACTTAATTTACCAAATACACACTAGCCAAGAAACATGATCCCTAACTAGGGATAAAATGATGGGGCAGTCATTGTCCTAGTTTAATCATTTATGAAACTGAAGCTACAGATATCTTCCTGAGTCACATACATTAAAAAAGTATTATAAATATTGCCTTACTACCTCACTTGATTTTTATAAGGATCAAACGAGACCAGATCAAAAAAAGTACTTTGGAAACTTCAAAATAGTTAGTGACAATCAGTAACCATACTGTATGCTCTTATCATCAGACTTCCAGAGTGGTTAAAGTATCCAAAATACAAACACTTAACTTTTCTGACCTATACATTTGAATTTTCATAGGAGGTTTTCTTATCTCTGTTTCAACTAACTTAGCACAGGGAGGAAGGCTCTCTTAATCATCAAAATATCAATGTTTCCATGCTGGTAGCTAAGTCAATGAGTAGGACATTTGGTTATTTTACACTCATTTTAAAATTTGTGAAATGTATGTAACTGGTTTTTCTGTTTTGATTTTGGGTATGATTGTAGCTTCCATGTAATTATGGCAGTTTTGCAACACATCACAATGAGAAATTAAAAAAAAAAAATGTTGTTCAGTCTGAAGCCAAGACAGATAGAGATTCTGTGTATACATTGTATATAAAGCCTTCTGGCTGAGGGTATTAAATTCTGGTATAATGAAGACCCTGTATTTCTTGTATATGAGGCCTGATTTCTTCTTATACTGCCAGAGATCCGGCAGCCTCTGCAGAATGGGAGTAGCTGCTGCCACAAATGACTGAGTATCATGAAAGCCCTTGGACTTTTATAGTATGATCATAGAGGGAGTCCCAATTTAAATAAAACATTATTTGATTTAACTGAATAGTTCCTAGCAATGGGATGTGCATTATTTTTGAGTGCACATGAATGTGCTTGTTTTGATACCGTGTAGATACCAATCCATTCAAAATGAATTAGCTGTGTAATTTACACTGGTGTGTCCCTCAAAGAAATGTGACAAGCCAAACCATTGAAGGCCCTTTTGATTGGCAAAAATGTGTATCATTTATTAAGAATATGATTTTGCTTCAAAATGTACCATTTGCTTCTTTTATCTTCACTTTCTACTCTATTGTCTCTACAGGTTTTCATTTTGAACTACCTGCAATATGTTCAAAGCTTTAAAAATCTCCATCAATGAACATAATTTTTCTTTGATTTTTCCACCCCAAAGGTATATTGCCCCATATTGATTTCATCCAAAATGAAATGTCAAATAAGTTTTTCTAATATTTAATAAAGACTTACCATGTTATAAACAACTCCATGCATATTTTATGTATGTATATTTTATGTACACCACTTAATTCCATCCAGCAGCCCATGAGGCAAGGATATTCATTACTTTCAACTTACAGGAGAGAAACTGAGGCTCAGGCTTCAAAACAGATGATTCAATATTTTCCACTAGTAATTAAAACTCATTTTTATTATTATTTTGTATAGAAAAGCTACTACTTTCTTCTCTCCTTTGTGTCACTTGCTGTTCTTGTCCTTAAAAACCATTATATTCTTGGAGCCATCACCAAAGGAAACCAGAAAATATGTCTTCTTTTGTAGGCATATGAGGGACAGATTTAAATATGGTACTATGCAAAGTCCCTAGAAAAGATGAAATGTTCACTTTGGCACAATCTCGTTCCCTATCTCCAAACTACCAAGGCTGCTACATTTTCAGAGCTCTGGCTCAATCACTCCCTTACTCAGCACTAACTATTTGCTGAGCTTCTTGTCTCCAAATTATTCTAGAGATAGAGAGAGGAATGTGGAAACCAAAGACAGACCTGCTTTACTCATCTCTAAATAAGGCCACAATGCCTACCTCACAGAGGGACTGCAAGGTCTAAATTAGAAACCATGTGAAGTTAAAGAATCGTATATGCAGAGAAACAAAAAGGAAAGCCAAAGCCATTCATTTCAATGAAGCACTATTCAGGGTCTTCATAGTGACCTATTCAAAAGTTTTACCTTGACACATTGTTTTGAATTAAAAAAAAAATCTATGATTTCTAAGTAAATTCAAGTCTGGATGAGTTTTTAATATAAATGTTAAAAATAGCAGCTTAATAAGTTAAAGATGATTTTGTTCAATTAGCCAAATGAAAAATTAAGAGAGCAATGGATAAAATATATTTTTCAATTATAATTTTATTCTACAATCACTTTGGAAAGCAGTACAGTATTGAGTCTAATAAGTCCAATGATCTCTGATTTTTTTGATAAATTTGATAACCTTTGTAAAGCAAAATGATAGTCCAAGTTATTCCCTGCTGCCCCAATATGTTAGAGTTATTATAGAATAGCAGTTATTCTTATCAGTATTCTCATTAAAAGAATATTGACTATATGCCAGGTATTGTGGTAAGAACTCTGTTTATTATTTGTTTTAGTCCTCAAAACAATTTGTTAAGCCATGAATTATTATCCAGGCTGTACAGATGAGAAGAAGAAGGTTCAGAGTATGGTAGTTTAGCTAAAAGTCACTTTAGCAATAAATGGCAAACAGACTTAAACAGCATTCTATATGATTCCAGAACTATGATTTAACTATTGGACTATCTTAGGTCTACTAATAACTGATTATTCAACTGTGCCTTAGAATGTCCCATAATTTATAGCACTTTGCTAAGCTGCAATTTCTTCACCTCTCGGGAAAATCTTTGTTTTTATATATGAATTTAAGAAGAATTGATTACTAAAGATCAAATAAAATTAACTTGTTCTGAGACATTTGTGGAGGAAACAAACCCAAAAGACAAAGAATCTTTAATCAAATGTAGACCAAGAACTATATAGTCCTTATGAGCCATGAACCATATCCTATTCAGATCCTAGCAGTCTATTATGAAGCCCCACAATATGTACTGAGTAGGTATTGAATACTAAACATCATACTCAAATCTAAGGTGCAATTACAAGCCTAATGGAATTCAGAGATGAACAATTCTCTGCTCTAAATCGTTAGCTCTTCACTAGCCATCCATTGTCGTTCTCCATGAGGTTAGAGTTTCTGAACTCCATCAGAGTAGCCTGAGCACTTCTTCCTAATCAGCTTAATAGAAATATTCTGCTAAATGCTGCTCTGTTGCAACTTAGCAGCCCAGGTTGCTCCTTCTGAGAGATGGAAAAATGTCTTTCATCCCTACTTGATGAGTTGTAGAAGATGAAAACAAAGCACTAGGTAATTTTTCAACAGGTCACCCTGCTAGATAAAATTCTCAATAAATCACACTGCTACATTTATAAAGATCACAGTTTGAAAAATGGCTTTGAACAAGAAGAGATTTGAGGAAAGACCAGTTAAGAGGCTATTGCAGTAATCCACGGGAGAGATTATGATAGACTGAATTAAGGGAGTGGCACTGGGGACAGAGAAAAACAGAAGGGTTTTGAGAGCTATTTTCGTAGATTGAACTGACAGAAGCTATAAAAAATGAGGCTTAAGATATAGGCATGAAAGTGCGTATAAAGAGTTTGTACATCAAATTAAGGGATTCAGATTTTATTGTAAAGGATAGAAGTTGCAAACTGGTAGTCTACAATCCAAGCCTACAGGACAATTTTGCTTTCTCTTCCCAGAGGTTTAAGAAAATCAGTTACCTGACAATATTTAACTAGAGAGGAGTAGTTGTGAAGTCTTCCAGTCTACTAAGATATCCACCCAAGGCCAGATCCATTCATTTCTATTACCTGTCAAGCCCACATATTCAGTTGATATTGCCCCTCTTGCTGTAGATAATGAACAGATCCTTGAAATATCTAAACCAGAGAGTGGCAGGGGCATTGTTTAAAGATAAATCTCAATGGAGTACAAATTGGAGAGACACAAGATCAGTGACAAGAAGACCACTTAGGACATTGTAGTAGTAGCAGATCTGAGAGAAAACCAGACCTGAATTAGGACACTGAACAATCCAATAGATTGTCCAATGGTATTTAAGTAACTGAACCAATAGGGCTTAGTGATTCATTGAGGCTACAGAGGGCAAGGTAAAGCAGTCAAGGGTTACTGAGTTCTCAGGTTTCTGGTTGTGTGTATTTGAGTTTAGTTTAAAATACACAAGAAGAAACTGATTAAATTCCTATTTTGAATTCAATGTCATTAAGTATATCTCTATGAGAAAATTAAAGTTATGGGTTATATGAAAAATCAACTCAAGATGTTACCTATCACACTAAAAAATCAACTTCTGAAGACAAAATTTGGTGTGGGGTCCCATTGGATATATAATCTATCTGATTTCCTATGAAACCATAGAACCTGCCATACTATTGCCAAGATGAGCACGTAGATTTCAAAAGCAAAAATGAGTGAGAGCAAGATAAACAAAGATAAAGTGAGAACACAAAGCCATTCTATTATGCCCATAATTTATGTTCACTAAAGAAGCAGCTTGATACTGTCTATGCCTGTAGACATTTATTAAAAGATTGCTGCAACTAGTTGACACATAAACTTAATTCGGTTTTCTTCTATGTTAGCTAAGTTTGACAGTGGAAATGAATGTTTCCTGTGGGGAAAGATGAGAAATTAAGGCAAATAAAATTACCATGAAGTAATTTCTTTTTTTCCACACACACAATAACACGTAGTGCAGTGAAGATGAGGGTTCAAGATGATTACAGAGGTGTAAATATTTACCGATATTGTCCTTAAATTACCTGTAGATAAAGAGCCTTCAATGCTTTATCAGAGAAAGATGAATCCTGGTTTGCATTTCATCATTATTTACTATCAATGGTGCAGCCACTGTCAGGAAAAGAAAAGCTTATCTAAAACTGGAAGATTTTTACAAAGCTGACTTAAAACGAAATAAGATAGCCTTTTTATCATAACCTAGTTCTTCCTTTGTTTCACCTCCTCAGAGGAGATGAATGTAGGTAGATTTGAAAGAAATTAAACATATGAAGACACCTTGTATTCAAGTTGCAGATGTCATCCTTTGATCATTTGTATTAAAAACTAACACTTTTCAAATTCTCTTTCCATCTCAAATAAGCAATGAGAAAGAGGCATCGCTGATTTTCAAGGATACTTCAAACTGAATTATTGTATGTACCGTGAATCGACAAATCATATTATGGTAGATTTGCAACTGATATCTCCAAATCAAATTTGCCTCTTTTCTACTAGAAATTATGTATTTTATCTAGTACTTCTTTTTCCATGTTATTTGTGTGTTGATGCTGTTCTTTCATTTATGTATCAGGTTGCATGTCAAGCATTTACATTCCCAGAAATCTAACTCCTAAGATCACCATCATGATTAAAGTGATTAGACTAATTGTATTTCTGTTAGAATCCATGGCATCAAACTGAAGTGATGTAATTATGTCTTCCAAGCAATGACTTTTATGATTTTCTTCTTCCTGTAGACTGTATGTCAAAACAATATGTTCAAGTGAAGATTTTAAAATGATACGTTTCCACTAACTTTTATCCCTAGCTCTAAGTTATCATAGGGTTGGTCTAACTCCAATAGAGGTTACAGTTCCTGGGGAATGTGTTATGTTGTATTATCTTCATCTGAAGTGAAACTATTAGCACTTTTATCTGATCCAGTTGTATGTGCTTGAAGCCCAATGTTTTCCCTGGAATCTCTAAACTGGAATGCGATCAGTCTTTAACTTCAGTTTTACCTTGGCCACAAACAAATCTGATACAATTCTTGGAAAAGCTACTGTAGTGTACTAATCTCCTTCTAGTTTTCCTGAATTCCAGATCTAACCCCAACCACAGCTAAGATAAAGTAGGTACATGAGGCTATTTGAACACAAATACACATGAAAGTCTTGCTAATTTTTCTCTTGTTGTATTCTGTACTGCTCATCTAACCATTACCAAAGTCTAAATACATGTGATTTGAGACATTTTAGGAAAATGCTATTTCGATCTGAATTACATATATTTATCTTTTCTCAGGATGAGAGGATTCTTCCACATGTGATTTAAAATTTCACTGACTTTGATGATTTCTCTGTAACCAATATTTGTCCCTTGTTTTTAATTTATGAAGAGCATTCCAAGGAGCTTTTCTCCATAAAGGGAACAGTTATATATAGATAAACTGAAAAATGAATGGCTTTCTTCATAGCGTTCCATTTCCTAAGCGCGACAGATGGACATTCTAAGCCATTAATAAACACAGACGAAAGATGATATGCTGGCTGGCTGTCTGACTGGTATGTTAGCAGAGTTTTCCCAAGATGAAACAATGACTTCAGTGAATATGAATGCTCCCCAGTTGTTTAAATAGATGGCTCAGCACTTGTTTTACTAACATACAATGTTAACTGGCAATTTACAAGCATTTAATAATCATATAAATGTATCATACGCTGATTTGAACATTGGACTGTTTATTGTCATTCTCACTAAAGGGCTTTGGAGGCAGAACGTATAATTATTTTGTAATTCCGTTTAAAAGGGTATAGGGTTAATCAAGCATGTTGCTAATAAGAAATGATCAAATGAAGAGGCCACACAGCTGCAAATTTCCATAACTATATTGCATATTCTGGCTGGAATTCTAGAACATCACACTACTATGAAATCCTATATAATTGTGGTTTCACACAGTCTTCCATATTTGTCTGTACTTTCAATAAAGATTGTTGAGAAAAAAAGTAGAATATTCATCCACACTTGGGCCAATATGGGTTATATAAAAAGGATGATTCTCCAATTTACGTTTATAAAAGGCTAACAAATTTCAGCATGCCTATAGTAACTTGGCATTTGAATGCCAAAGTAGTGTAGCCATTTTCAAATAGATATGAGAATGAGGTTCTTAAATGTTTGACAAAGTCTAATGAGCCATAATCATAAGCAATAGAGTGCTAACATTGAAAAAGGAAAATACTATTTGAGATGTAGTTTTCCAGATAATTTTTAGATTTCCCACTGTATTATTTCCCTAATGAAAATGACGTATGAACGACTACTTCCTAGTTTAGAATTATGACCAAGTAACTAGACTGCATTTTAATTCAGATTCTTCATTCCCAGACCCACATAAGAATTTTCATACTCTTCTACATTTAATGGGACTGGCTATCTGGCATGCATGAAGACCATTGTAAGAAAGAGCTATGGCCCTCCAATTTCACACATGTAGGTAAATAATGAAAGTTGTGTGAAGAAGGCTTTTAATGGAAGATTTTACTGGATGACAACCATGGAGAATTTCACTAACATTTAAATCTGACTGGAATTATTTATTATAATCTGTAACAACCTTTGTAGTCAAGAGTGTGATCTGGAGAAGAGACTCAGTCTGCACAAGGCTGCTTGCTATAGGGTCAATTAGAACTGGTAGCAGACATCAAGTGCACTGTACCCCAGATACACAGTGACGGTTTGCAACTTTGCTTAATGACCATTTCAGTGGTCTGCCAAGGAATATGAAGTCAGGACTGCTTAAATACAGCCTGAGCAACAGAACAGGCAGTCCTCAGTGAGTCACAACTGCTATCTCCATCTGGTCTCCACATATATATGGAGAGAGAGAGAGAGGAATTTGTTTTCAGTAATTTTGTTAGTCCCACATGATCATCAGTCTAAAAGTCTACTAGCAGAAGTGCCCCAGTGGTAACTAAAAAAGGGATAATTATGTCAGGTTTAGTGCCTTCACTGTTTGGTTATCTGGTCAATAGACTTTTGATCTCCCTTTACACAGTACTGGCATCTGACACTATGCTTTTCTTTTCCCTAGATCCTGTAACACATTTGTGTTGCATCAAAATCACAAAAGGCTGTTTAGCAAATTCTTTTTTTTTTTTTTTTTTTTTTGACAGGCAGAGTAGACAGTGAGAGAGAGAGACAGAGAGAAAGGTCTTCTTTTACCATTGGTTCACCCTCCAATGGCTGCTGCGGCCAGCACACTGCTGCTGGCACATCGCGCTGATCCGAAGCCGGAAGCCAGGTGCTTCTTCTGGTCTCCCATGCGGGTGCAGGGCCCAAGCACTTGGGCCATCCTCCACTGCACTCCCTGGCCACAGCAGAGAGCTGGCCTGGAAGAGGGGCAACCGGGACAGAATCTGGTGCCCCGACCGGGACTAGAACCCCGTGTGCCGGCACCGCAAGGCGGAGGATTAGCCTATTGAGCCGCGGTGCTGGCCAGCAGGGTTATTCTTAACCAAACAGGCTTGGGTTAGGTAAATATCCTATACATAAACAAAATATATTTTCCATGTTAATCCTTTTCAAATCTAACAAGAAGCATTTTGCAGAAACATGTTAGTCAATTAAAAAGGCAAATATCAGAGAACCAAAGAATGTCACAGCTGGAATGGAGTGGAAGAGAGGGTACTAGGAGGTCACCTAAAACAACCCTCTCAGTTTCCATATAAAGATACCAATGTCCAGTAACAGTGAGTTGACAAGGCTTCAATGAGTTAAACATAGAGCTATATGCAAAATATTTAATGAGAAGTTTCATGATGTCTATGATTTAGTTTGAAATATACTCAAAATAAGATATACTGAGAGAGGGATAGATAAATGGAAATGGGGTTAATTAAATGTATTAATATGCTAATCATAGGATCTGAATTGTGAGGTTATGATTATTCATTGTGAAAAATCATTCAATTCTTTTGCATATGTTTGAAAAAATTTCATAATAAAATGTTGTGTATTTGAGCCTTACAGCAACATTATGTATCTCATAAGTCAATGAAACTGCGTATAGGTGCCTGAAGAATAACTCTGATGTGTGCATGGGCAAGTGTTGGCATCTATAGTAAAGGAAGATAATCTGATGGTAGACTCTCATGCAGAGAACACATTTTTACATGATACACTGAAAGGATTCAAGCAGACAAAATAATATTTGTTTATTCAGGATTCTTAGTATTCCAGGTGAAAAAACTCACTCCATAGTGGCTTAAGCAAATAAAGAACCTGTCCTGGTTTCCATAACTGGAAAGTCTTGGGATAACCCTGGTTTGAAACTAGACTTGACCCAAGTTGTTTCCTGACTCTTCCTTCTTTTTGTTTCAACCCTGTTGTTATTCAGCCTCTCCCTTCCTAGTTATAAGACTGCGTGTTTTCCTGTTTTATATCCTCACAGATCCAAACGCTAAAGAAATGTGAGCATGTCCCCTCTGAACAGTGAAAACCAAAGTCCTATGAGTGTATTTCATTTTCTTGGCTTGAACTATATGCCCAGCCTCCCTGAGCCAAATATCATGGCCAGGAACTGCAATATTCCAAACATATCTAAGCTGGCATGTCTACACAGACTGAGAAATTACTGTTGTCTCAAAGGAAGTTCCAGTTTGTATTCCATAAGGCTGGAGATGCATAAATTATATGTTTCATCACAAGTTGCTCTCAAAACGTCTCTCATATTGTTGGGGAAATCATATTAAGGTCTGAGATGGCGGCAAAGATCAGAGGTTCTAGATGTAATCCATTTTCCAAGAAATTCTCTGATGTCTTTCTGAGTGGGGAGATCACTCTCCAAATGACTCAAAGTAGTCCATTCAGTATTAGGTACACACAGATAGATTTGGGATTAAGAGGACACCCTGGAGACCAATATAGGACTTATTGGAAAAGGAGCTCAAGCTCTTGACATACCTAGATTCCAAGGAGGTAGAAGAAATCATATTCAATATCAAATAGCACCCTTAAGTCAGACTCACTCTCAGAGCCATTTCCTGGAAAACTAAGCTATTTATTTCTCAAGACATATTGGAAGGAAAGTCACTGACAGTTCTCATTTTCAGGTAACATAAGTTAATTTCTAAATAAATTTAAGAGAAAGTATGAAATATTTCTATTATTACTGGACTACTCATTCCAATTATTATCAGCTGCACTTCTCTTTTGAGACCATTTTTATAATCATAATCATGTATTGGTTAGACAGAGCTGTGAACACCGTAAAGATACTGAAGTTGTATATCCATTCCCCTTCCCAGGGTATAACTGGTGGATCTAGCAATGCTAGTCAGTAGGGCCAGGTTGCCATAGCAGACCAGAGTCTTTCTCAGTGCTGTCACATATGGAGCCAGACAGCAGTGACCAGATATCCGCCCAAGATTCTTTGTAGTCTACTACCAGAGAAATATCTCTCTAATGAGTTATGAGACTCTGAAAAGCCAAAAGCTGAGATCAAATTACTTGGGAAGATTAGAGGAAGGCAGCAAGTCATGACTGGCAGAGGGAGATGGCCTGGACAAATCCTAGTAATAATGCTGCTGCCAATACATTAGGTGAATTGGATAAAGTGTTCAGGGTAGGAAAAATACTGACTAGTTTCCAGTGATGTCTGGCAACATGCTCACAAATCTAATTTAATCCATATAAAAATACCCCTTCAGACCTAAGCTGACCTAAGCAGTCTTTTCTAAAGGTGGAATGCTACCTAGAAAATGTCTTGAAAAAAATTAATGAGCAAAATTGGGGTTTTAAAAATGTCTAAAAAAGTATCTTGATTCAATATCTGCACCTGCCTTATGTCTTTGTGCTAACTGTGAAAGTTACTATTTTACACATTTCTCTTAGTTTTCAGGGAGACACAGCTCATCTTTAATTCCAACATATCATCTGATTGACAAACACGGTGAAAGTATAAATTGTAAAAATGAGTATTTGAATTTCATTCATTCAAGAACTGTTTACAGAGCATAGACTATTTACTAGGCATGTGCCATGCCTCCTGTTTGCCAATGGAAGGCTACAGCATGTAAAATAGAGTGATGAGAAGTATCTAGAGGCAATGCTGACAGGTGCACAGGAGCCAGAGCCCCCCAGGGTTTCATAGGTTATATTGAAATGCTTGGTTTCTATTTAAAGGGCAAGAGAAAACTATTGAAAGATCTGGAATTAAGAATGGTGTTCCAATGACATGATAAGAAGGAGATTATTTAAGAATCCAGAGAAGAGATGGTGTTGATTTAATTTAATGTGATGTTTATGGAAAATGAAATGACTTTAGTTACAAAATGGGCAAGGCTAGTTTATGTATATGTAGAGAATGCTGACCAAAACATTAGTTAGGCTCCTCTTAGGTCTCTGCTTGACCACGCCAACCTGGGGCTTCCCTTTCTCTTTATAGAACATTGCTAAATCAGACTGTTCCCTTGATGACTGACCATTCATGACATAGAGCACACTGGTCTGTCTTCAGCAAGAATTTTATTTCTCCTTAATAATTTTCTATCCATTGATCGCCTACTCTTCTCCTTGGTATCAATTTCAATTTGTCCTGGTTTGAGTCAGACCTGAGTCCAGTCTCTCTCTCTGACTGCAATATCTCATTGCTATGGTTCCTATACCTACTATCATGCCCTAACTTTAATAAAGTCTACCTCATCACCTTAACAAATGTCATTTAATATGTTTTTCTTTAACAGAAGGAGGAATGAGGTGCTAAGGATAATATGCATGGGGTAATTTAAGTCTTGACTTAACAGTTACTCTACTCTTTTCTTAGGTGTCCCTGCACCAGAGGCAGAAGAACCCAATATTAATTTCCTCTGCACCTTACAGACTAGTCATATGTCTGTGTTCACATTACTTTTCAGACCCTTCAGTTGCAAGAGAACTCCTTTTTCAAAGATCAAAAGGACATTCTGTGCTGACCAAAGGAATGTGAAATTGAAGAAGATGTACGGGTTTCTTTAATTGATGTCAGGTTCAAAGAGTCTGGTTTAAATGCAGAAAACCCTAAGTTTCCCTTCATTAACTATTATGGATTAATTATCAATGGCTAGGTCTCAATTCTTTTTAAATCTGTTTCAGAGGCTACAAAGCAGGGAATGAGAAACTGACAGGATATTGGAACTAATATAACATAGCTCACTAGAGAAGTTTCATTTTTATCTCAGATGAAGGAGGCAGTATGGCATAGAGGAAAATAGTAGCAATGCTAGAGTCAGGTAGACCTAAGTTCAAATCTTGGTTCTGCCACATAGTGGGCTTATGACCTTGGAGCACATTATTTCTGAAAGTATTTCTTTTTAAAATTAATTTAGAAATATTTTCACATTTATTATAAGGATGAAACTAGATTACCACAGTTTCCTTGAACCCCATAATGTGTACAACTATGACTACCTTTCAGAGTCAGTGTTTGGTTGAAAGATAAGGAAACGTATGAAAAACATGAGACATTGAAGGTATTAGATAGATCAGAGTTGTTAAGAGGAAAGAAATGTTGTACATAAGCAAAATAAAATATTATTCCTAAAAATTATTATTTGAATAAAACTAAGAAGAAACTAGTTATTATGTCATTGATAAAATTCTACTTTTTTCAAATTAATAGAGTGTTGTTCAAATAATAGTAAAAACAAAAACTACAGTTTTTGTTATTCAGTTACATCTTAACACTATGATATAAAATTACTAAATTTATTTCAAATGGTACCTCATCATAGAAGTTTTCTGTGATTAAATTATATAAACTTATACCCGTTTCCTCATCAAGTCTTCAAACACAAACTCTAGTACCATGACTCTTATCACTCTCTCCTTAGCCTTTATAAATCCAATATATTATATAATTACCTGTTGATTTTTTTTTTACTGTATATTCTCCAACTTATGAAAAATTCAATGAGAGTAGGACCATTTTGTTTTGTTCAGTCACTTATCCTGGGCACCTAGAACTATATCTGCCACATGGTAAGCACCGATAAGTATATACTTTTGAATGAATAGTAATATTTGTGTAATTTGATCAACCAAAGATGAGTCAACTAATATGAATTAATGCATCAGCAAAGCTTCTGTGCGATCCACATGTAACATGCAGTTTACAATTTCTTCTTCTTTTTAACTCACATTTTCTGTGATTAGGCTAAGGGAGGCTTCAATTAACCATATTTTGAAATTGAGTAAACTGAAGCTCAGATAATTTATGTGATTTGTCTGATAGCACATATCTAATGTGCTATTCCTTCATTGAATCACAATTCTACAAGAAGCCATTACAGTTGCAGTCTCACAAATATAGAAAATAGTTATTCAAAAATTTTTATTATTTATTTTCAATCTATTTAAAAAGCAAACAGAGACAGAGAAAGAACTTCCATCCGCTGGTTCACTCATCAAATGCCCACAATCGTCAGGACTTGGTCTAGCCATAACCAGGAGTCAGGACTCCCGAAGGATCTCTCATGTGTGTGACAGGGACCCAAGTACTTTAGTCATAGTGATTATCTGCTGCCTCCCAGGGATTGCGTTAGTAGGGAGCTGTGTCAGAAGTGGAAGAACCAGGACTCGAACCAGGCAGCCAGACATGGGATGTGGGCAGCCCAAGTGATATCCTAGCTGCTGTCTTTGGAAAGATCACTTTGAGAATGCAGAATGAAACCTTTGTTTGCATCTGTTGTTGATTCACTTACTTTCCAGTTGAATTTCCAGGTTCTTGTATTAATGAAAGTATGCAAATAATGACTTTTTCCTCTACCTGCATTACAAAGGTTAAGGGCAAAAAACATACGCTTGCTGTGTGATATTGCTTCTGTACAGATAAAGCAAAAATATTTGGAGCTTAGTTTATAAATGTCTGCATAATGGCAATACATAATAAAGGAAAATGCCTGCCTTCCATCTGATGGAAAGAGGCAATAACATACTAAGAGCAAGCCAGTGCCATGGCTCACTTGGTTAATCCGCTGCCTGAGGTGCCAGCATCCCATATGGGCTCCGATTTCTAGTCCCAATTGCTCCTCTTCCAGTCCAGCTCTCTGCTGTGGCCCGGGAAGGCAGTAGAAGATGGCCCAAGTGCTTGGGTGCCTGTACCCGCGTCAGAGACCAGGAAAATGTACCTGGCTTCTGGCTTTGGATCGGCGTAGCTCCGGCCGTGGTGGCCATTTGGGGGGTGAACCAACAGAAGGAACACTTTTCTTTCTGTCTCTCTCTCACTGTCTAACTCTATCTGTCAAATAAAAATAAAAAAATTTAAAAAAAACATACTATGCTCATCATGCTTGGTTGAGACCTATATTTTTCTTCTTTATCACAGAATCTTTTGTAAATACAGTGATATATGATGAGTTTTGATCATCAGCATCTTATTAAGACTCACAGGGGACAGTTTTGATCATCAGCATCTTATTAAGACTCACAGGGCTTTGGCGTTTGTGCTTTGCCAGTCCTCCCATGCTGCCACCACCACTGTGACCCTGTCAAGCAATAACACGCTTTTTGAATAGTTTCTTTTATCATGTTATAGCTTGCTCCCTTGTGAAATGTTCATTTAAACCCATGCCACCACTCAAAAACAAAAATAACTTTAAAAGTCAATTTATGCTAAATTTTTATCCCAGATACATTTTAGTGTGAAATTAGGCTCCACCGTTTACTAGCTATCTGGTTTTGGATAAACTATAAATTTCTATGTACTTCATTTTTTTCATCTACAGAATGGAGATAATAATATTCATTATGATACAGGGTTGAGTGAAGATTAAGTGTGTGTTTGTGTGTGTGTGTGTGTATTAAATATTTGCTATTAAAGAGATACAGGCCATATAATGTAGTCAAAGGAGAGATAGTTTTATCCCAGTTCGATTTCTGTGACCTGGACAAGTTATTTACTTCTCTGAAACTCAGATTAATTAGTAAAATGAGAATGCTCCCTATTTTACAAAATCATAGTAAGGATATTAAAATATGCATAAAGCATCCAGATTGTTGTTTGATGCAGAGAAAATGTTCTATATTGTATTAAACATTATTCTTGGAAATTAAAAGGAGAGGGGCCAGCACTGGGGCATAGTGGGTAAAGCCACCTCCTGCAATGTCATCATCCCATTATGGTAGCTGCTTTGTCCTGGATGCTCCATCTCTTATATAGCTATATGCTAATGGCCTAAGAAAAGCAGCAGAAAATGGCCCAAATTCTTGGGCCCCTGCTACCCACAGAGGAGACCAGATGAAGTTCCTGGCTCCTAGCTTTGGCCTGGTGCATCCCTGGCCATTGAGGCCATCTGGGGAGTGAACCGTCTCTGTCTCTCCCTATGTCTCTGTAACTCTGACTTTCAAGTAAATAAATCTTTTTTTAAGAGGAAATTGTAGCATATGTTAATGTCAATCTAAATTTATCAATTGGATCAGACCTTAAAGGAGTGATTTTATTGGAGAATGAGACCTTTAACATATTTCTCTAACCACCACAATAGAAAATTCTGTTTAAATACTTTCTGTGGCAGATTGTATTTTCCTAAGGTGATCACATCAACATCTCTTATTCCACATGCTCTTGTTACTGTGTAAATTTGACACACCAGGAATGTTATTTGGATCATCAAAATGTTTAGGGAAATGCATATGATGAATAAACTATGCATGAATTTTATTTTTTGCACCAAATAAGCTTATTTTTTAAAATTTCGCTCTCTGTACACTTTCTAAAGTACCCTCATAAATAAGGGGTATATGACCCTTCCTTTAATTTGGGTCTTTGTGACAGGCTTGACCACCAGAAATGTTATGTGACTTTCAAAACTTGGTTATATATTTATATGTCATGTACTTCTGCCTAGTTTAGGATACTCCAATCACCATGACAATAATAGAAGTGCCCCAAGACTGCAATGCTGTGAAGAAACCCAGACTACCCCACCTGGAGCTAGCACATGGAGAGGTCCTAAAGCTATGTGAGAAACCCCAAGCCAGGACTTGCCAGCTAAGCCCTTCCCAAATTGCTATAGCTTAGACGCAGGAAAGACAGTAAAATCCTTGTATTAAACCACAGAACTTGGCATGGTCTGTTGCACAATTTTAGATAACAGATTCACTGTGAGCAAGTTTTCAGGTGTTTTACTCTGTTGAAAGATCTTTTACTACAAATTATTTAGTACAGCACTCCCATGAAATAAGCTTTAGTATTTCTTTTATGTCTGAGGAATTATTCCTTTTATATCTGAGGAAATAGAAGGTCTGAGAAGTTTAGGGATATTTCAGATGTCACACAGCCAAGAGCAGTGACAGAGCAGGAGCTCAAACACAGAGTCCAATTTTAAGCCAAAAAATTTTCTTTATCAATATTACACACCTAAGAATAAAGAACTTTTCAAAGATAAATATAAAAAGTAAGATGCTGTAAGCAGATATAACTCATTTCAAGTTTTTCCTGGTGTTTGTTTGATGGATTTCCACAGTTCTATGAGTTAGTGTTATTTTTAACTACCTAAAATGAAAACCTAAGGCATGTTCAATATTTACATTTAATTTTAGTAGATCTTGGTCATTTTATTGTTATTCAGTTTCATATTATAATTTTATGATTTCTCAGTGCATGAATATTAAGCAGAATAGGAAATGTATTCAGTGATTTATATGCATTTTTTAAGTATTTGAGGAAAATTATAATTAGGATGGCAAGTCCTGATAAAAGTCATTCTACAAAAATGGAAATCACTGCCATATTCTCTTATCTGAAAATGCACAGTGAACATAGATAGCCAATTAAAGAACATGCTAACTGTTCTCTTGAAATTTGTACAGATAATTTAAAATGTCATAGTTTTATTTCATAGTATGTATTTTCAATGTACAACATGTTTTTCATCTATTTTTGATTTCTGATTGCTCATGGTACTGAAGGCTGTCTTCACAGCATGGTAAAGTGAAAATCCAGAATCATCTCTCTTCGATGCATTGTCCTGTGTATAACTAGGTCTTAGCCTGGTATGCTTAGAAAGGGTGGGTCATGGGAATATGGGAATGAGGACTTCATCCAATTTCTCCCCCTCAAAGTTTTCAATTCAGAATTTTATTACTCTGGTATCTTATGTCTCTTTCTTTCAGTGATTTAAAAAAAAAAGAACTATTTTGAGGATAATATCTGTTGAAACTTGGGTTGTAGAGCTATTTTTAGAAATCTTTGACATGACACTTCCTGAAATTCAGATTGACACTTTCAGCTTTCCTAGGATTACAGAATGTCAGAGTCAGTAGGGCTTCTTGAATTCATTTAGTCCATATCTTCTTTGAAAAATAGGCCAACTGAGGCTCCAAGAGAGAAAGGACATTGCCCATAGTTAGAGTAAGCTGGTGACTGGCTTTTCCTAAACCCAAGGCCTCACTGCCTATTCTTTATCCAGTGAGCCTCTTGTTAACTTTTCCCTTGGGGCAATTTTGACCCTGCAAGATCACCTGAATGTATCATATATATCAACCAGCCATATGTATGATTCTCAGTTTCTTTCCCCTGTGGTACATGATCCTTCAAACTGTAATAGCCACATTACCATAAACATTGTAGAGTGTACATCTATAAGACACTTCAGAACCTACAAATAGAATCCCGGAATGATTGATTTCAAAGACACAGTAGTTCTATCTTAGTCAAACACCTTCTCTGCCCACTGAAAACCACTTGACCATATATAGAAAAGAATATAGGTATTATAATGAAATTATTTTCTATAACATTGAAGGAATAAGGAATGTGTCCAGAGTCTGCTCCACCCTAGACAGCCACACATGCAAACACATTCCTTTCCTACTTGCTCCTCAGGCTATTTTAGTTGCAGAAAATGAACTTTCTATCAAGCTTCTGCTAGTCTTTCTGAGATGATATTTCCACTTGAACACTCCTTTTAGTTCCTGAACTCCATTGTCTCGAAAATGTGTGTTGGGATTGTTTCTTTCGTTCAATATCCATTGTCCTGAGTCAAGCCAGACCCACTTGAGGAGTGAGTTCCCAATTGTTATAGAAGGAAATTTAGATGTTTCCAAACAGAGAAAGTAATGACAAAAAGGGGAAGTCTTAATTGCTCTATCAGTACACATTGTACTCTATAAATATATTCAATTATCATTCATCAAAAACTTTATTTTATTGTTTTTAACAGGTAACTTTTTAAAAAGATTTTACTTTTTTATTTGACAGGTAGAGTTACAGACAGTGAGAGAGACAGAGAGAAAGGTCTTCCTTCTGTTGGTTCACTTCCCAAAAGGCCGCAACGGCTGGAGCTGCGCCGATCTGAAGCCAGGAGCCAGGTGCTTCTTCCTGGTCTCCCATGTGGATGCAGACACCCAAGCACTTGGGCCATCCTCCACTGCCTTCCCAGGCCACAGCAGAGAGCTGGACTGGAAGAGAAGCAACCGGGACTAGAACCAGCACCCATATGGGATGCTGACGCCGCAGGCAGAGGATTAACCCAGTGCACCATGGAGCCGGCCCCCAAAAATATTTTAAATGTTTAAAGAGATGGAAATTGAAATGTGATTTGATCTTAACGCATGTTGACTTACCAGACTGTACCCTATAAATATGTTCAATTAAAATAATAATAATAAATTTCAATTAAATCTATTAGATTGATTTTAAAATTTTAATATCAAAATATAATTGGCTATTGTCACAAAAGTTAACTTAGCCTTTGGCATTACATACATGAGAAAAATAATTTTTTAAATAATAACATTAACTGGGTAATTCAGGAAATAAAATGTTGATTTGGGAAGAAATGTGCTTTTGGGAAGACTGACTTAACCATATTCTCCTTTTAGCTAAACCAAATTTAGAGGATAACGCTGTAATTCTTCAATGTGCTTCAGTCATTATCCCAGGCCAAATAGAATTTTCTCAGTTCAATAACAAACATTAATGTGGTCACAAGTGAGGTGTCAAGTTTCCCATCATGAACTTCACCCTTGAGATCCATTGTCACAGTTGCAAGGTTAAGTGATGGCCCCAGGCCAGTCATCATGCAAAACCATGGTCACAATGTGAGTATAAAATATCGTTGTAAAATGGAAATCACTTAATTAAACAAACAATAAAACCCAGACTTTTTCCCTATTAAACAGAGGCCAATTTGCAAACTTCTCCATGTGCCTAGCACATAACAGACACAAAATATATATTGTGTTGAAAGCAAAAATAAAAGAACAAATAACCCCTTCAAGTTGAAGTTTCCATTATTAGTGAAAACACATACATTTTTGTAAGATTTACACAACAGTCCTATAAATTAGTGCTTCTAAAACATGAAGATACTCAGGAATAATCTGGTGATCATGTAAAGATTCAGATTCAGATTCTGGAGCCCAAGAACATGCATTAGAAAACAAGCAGCTTGGTGACACCCATATTATTGGTACCTGAATGACGCACATGTATTACAAAAAAAGTTTGTGGAAGACTGAATTAAAAGATAAGTTTATTTTGGTGTAAAACATTTTTGAAATCCATGATGTATTTTTTCAATTAGTACACATTTTCCACAAACTTTTTGAAGACTCCCTCTCTCATACTTGAAGTATTAAAGCTGCAGACTAGAATTTCCCAGACAGTTTAATGCAATATCGTACTGAGAATAGATTTCTGTAGCCAGAGATATTTATCTCCATATCCCTTATAGCAAATGAGCAGAATCTAAACTTGATTCCAGAGGCAGTGAAGTTTCCACCAGTGGTTATTCATATATTGCCATTTTTATGTGTGCCAAGGGTAGGGGACACATTTGGAGGCACATCTCTAAACAACAATGGAGATTTTTCCATAATTTCCATCATGACAATAAGTTATTCTTAATACTAACAGTCTTAGATTGAACACTTACTAGGTGCCAAGAGCATTTTATAGGCTTACTCATGTAATACTTACATAGTCTCCAAAGACACATGCTGTTATTAGCCCTTAGATAACCTCAATGGTTTCCATGGCCTTGCACTTTAAATAGTATCCGCATATTGGTGATTCTCAGATTTTTATCTGCAACTCTGGCATCTCCTCTGAACTCCAGATACATTATCCAGCTGGTAACATTCAAAATCTATAATGTTCCCTAGCAAAGTACCTGTTCTTCTCTCTAGTGACTTCTTTTGTTATGCTGTTTTTCAGGCAAAAAGCTTTAAACATTTTTAGTTATTTTTAGCTACTCATTTTCTCATTCTATTACATCTAATTCATTAGGTTAAACTGTCAATTCAACTTTCAAAAATTGTCTGAGTCAAGTTACTTTTCTCCATCTCCTCTGGCAGCATCAGCTCTCGCTTGGATCAATGGAACATCCTCCTGGCTGATGCTCTGCTGTTCTCTCTGAGTAGCACTGCTTGGCTGGAGGGAGGCTACATGTTTGCAAGTGACAGCTGGTGAAGGCTGACTGGTGGAGTGGAGCCAGGTGATAATAGCAAGCACTTATATTTCACTACTATGCTGTAAATCACTTACTAAGTGCCTTGCACATAAGTAATATATTTAATATTCACCCTGACCTTATGAGCCATCTAATATTATTCTCATGTTACAGATGAAGAAAGTAATATTTAGAGAAATCATGCAACTTACCCAGCATCATCCAACCAGTGACTAATGGAAGCATATTCAAACCAAGACAATTTGGCTCTAGCGTATGTCATTTGAACTCCTCTACTCCGTATCCTCAGAGGAAACACTTGTATCTTATCACACTAATGAGTATACACTACGAGACAAAGACCAGGAAAAGGAGCACTTAAATGAACATGCTCACTAGAGCAATCATGTGATCCTGTCTACAGATGGGGAAACAAAGCCAGGAAAATGACGATTTTATAACTGAATTGACCGTTTGAGTAAACTGATCAAAATAGACAAGGTGCTGAAGTACATAGGCAGCTTCCATTGGAAACTGTGTATACTGTTAATTCTGTTGGTTGACTCCCACATCCTTGGGGAGGTGTCCTTAAGGAACATCAGTTGCTTTAGAGAAAGAACACCAGTCTACTGCTTCCACATATTTAGACCAGCATATATTTTTACACCTATCATCAATGTTTCATTCTAGTTTGAATAAGAAGGAGGAGAGTATGAATACCAATACCTTCCATGATTCTAACAATGCTTTGCCCAGTCTAAAAAAAAATTGACCCCAAGAGACCTGGTTTACATTTAACTTACATATTAGGAAATAAAACTTAGAATGTCACTCAATACAACCCTGGCAGCGATCAGTCTATGCACTGTACTAACAAAGAAATTCACACCAATCCCTTGTCTGTAAGGGGTTGAGAGGAAAAGCATGTATTAGAGAAAGCACATATTCTGGTTGTAAGTTGTGCATGTGACTCTTAGCATTGTCTACATAAGCTTGCTTATTTGTCCATCTTGCATGGTGGTCAGTATACTCCCCCCGACAAGAACTGCATTTTTTCACCTTTGGTAATATGCCTGGAAAAGAGTGAGGCCTTATGAAATGATTATTGGATAAAATACTCTTTGATGTAGTGGATCACTCCTCTCCTAAATACCTTTTGTATTTAAAGTTTGAGATATTACTCTCTCCTGGCTTTTCTCCTACACATACTGGCTATTCCATTTCAGTCTCTCAGTGTTCTATTTAACTACCTTGTGAATTCACCCATTCTCATGACTTGAAATATCATCTGTATGTGAAGAACTCTAAAATCTTTTTTAGCCCAGACCTTTCCCCTGAACTCTAGATTCACATAGTAGACTGCCTAATTTACATCTCCATTTACATAGCTAAACACCAACCTCATATACCCAATGCCTAACCCTTGACTTCTGTCTCCTAGCTATATACTCTTATAGTCTTCTCCATCTTAGTATGTGACAACTTCATTTTTTAATAGTTCAGGGAAAAATTTAGTTGCACCCCAATGCCCAATCAAGCAAATCCTGCTGTCTCTATCTTGATGAGCTACCCCTGATTCGTTTCACTAACTCCACTGCTACCATCCTAATTCAAGCCAGCACAATCACTTGCTTCAACCATTGCGTTAACCTCCTACCTGGTCTCACAGTTTCAACCCTTGTCCTTTACCCACTTCCCTATAATAATTCTCAAAGCAGCAGCCAGAGTGATCCCTTAAAAATCTAAAAGAGACCATGTAACTTCTCTGCTCAAAATCATATAACTGTTTCTATCGATGCTTTGAAGAAAATCCAATTTTTGTATGATCCCTCATAGGTCCAACACAGCCTGTTGTGTTGCTACCCATCTGACCTCTTTTCCAGTTGACATCTCTCCCACTACACTAGTTCACTCTCCCAGTGGCACTCATGTGCATATTGTTTTCAAGAATATTGAAAGCACATTTTCATTTCTTAGGAAATTCTTACTTCATATCGCCAACAGTTTTTTGTGTCTCTTCTCAAAAGCTTATTTGGAAAGCAGCTTTCCTTACCCAAATATAAGGTAGCCCAATACCTCAATTCCAATAATTTCCTGTTATTCTTAATTAGTTTCTTTTCATAGCACCTTTCATCAATTGAAATATTGTGCATTTGTTTGCTTTCCTCTGTTTTCTGCGTCCTTCCTCTAGGCTGTCAGCTCCTTGAGAATAGGGCCTTTAATGTATTTCTAGCACCCTGAATGGGGCCTGGAACAGAAGAGACACTCAGTGTTTCTTGACAAAATGCATGAGTAAAATGACAGATTCTAGAGGGTAAACTATAAATTGTAATTTATACTTGTAGTTGGTGAAAAAAATCAAAATCCTCAGAAACTCACAGCTCAAAATGTACTCCTCATCTAACTTTGTAACCCATTAAACTTATAGTTCTGCTCTATGCATCTCAGTATCTCTAATGTTTAGAAGTAGGATATGTAATGTATTCTGTAAATGTTGAGTGGGTGAACTTATTTTATGGTTAAAAAGAAGGTCCTAACTATTTCAACTTGCGCTCCTTGCAATGATCTGAGACAGGCTTGTGAAAGTTGATTGTAAAACACTTTACAATTGTTGGGCACTATAACCATGCATTGTAGCAGTCGGATTTTATATGAGTGGAGTAGCCACTACCATTAGCACTGTGCTTAATTCAGTGATGTGATTTGTCTACAAGGCCTCCTTCATGTGGCTTGCACATCTCTTATGTGGGGATTAAACTGCTTGATTTCGCATAATAGGAATATAGGCACATTGCAGATAAAATCACATTACTATAAAAGAGTTAAGTCCTGTAAAGCTTTATATGTATGCCAAACTAGATCCTTTTGGGAATGACTCAGAATCATAAAATCCATTCTAAAACATATATGAAGTTATGGTCGAATATCATGACAATTTGGTACATAAAAATGCTTATTTTTCAAAATTATTCAGCAATATTGAAATTTTCATGTATATACTACTCATTAGATATATTATTGCAATTTATTTTTATTCTTTGAATGTTATTTTGATAAACTTCAACATTTTCTATATGTAGACGATTAGCATAAAATGTACAGATCAAACCTGAACACTTAAGAATGAAATTGGAATGGCTGCCTTTGTGGTGCAGCAGGTAAAGCCTCTGCCTGCAGTGCCAAGCATCCCATAGCTGAGTACCGATTTCATTGAGTCAGGCTCCTCCACTTCCTATCCAGTTCCATGTGCTTGAGATGCAGTAGATGATGACCCACGTACCTGGGTCCTGACACTCATACGGGACACCCGGGTGGAGTACTTGGCTCCTGACTTCAACTTGGCCCAGTCCTGGCTGTCGTGGGTATTTGAGAAATGAACAACAGGATGGAAGATCATCATTTTGGCTGACGACAAAAGCAAACTGATGGCGCTTCAAGCCGTTTGAAACATGGGCTCCGTCTGCCCAAATGTGTTGTTTAGCTCTTATGTAGGTAAATTTGGTGTAAATACATGCAGATTTCTGGTTGCTTGATTTTTTTCAGGTTATAACAAAATAGATAGCAAACACAATTATTGTGATGTCTTGTACTGTATATATTTAAGCCTCTTATTTCATTTATGGCACCTAAGTACTTATTAAGTAGGAGTGGATTAAATAAAATAGGATTGACCATGAGTTGATGAATATTGAAGCTGGGCAATAGGCAAATGGAAGTTAATTATACTATTTTAAGTATTTTTGTTCATGTTTATCATTTTGCATGGAAAAAGCATAGGTTTTTAAGTTGTTTTTGTTTCTTCCACTCCACTAACTCCATCTTTCATTGTGTGCTAGATTTAAATATTAAAGTACATAGGCTGTAATTTCTTTGTTTATGATGATAAAATTAACACATGTTAATAATGCTATCTACATTTTTTAAAATTGACTTTTAATTTCATATGCAGTTGAATAAATAATACAGATAAATTCTCCTTTATCCTTTAACCACTTCCCAACACTGGTACCTTCTGGCAAAACTATACTGTAATAGCAAAACCAAAGTACTGATGTTGATACAATTAAGATCATACTAGTTCATCACCATGAGAATACCTCATGTTTTACTTTAATAGCCACATCCATTTTTTTCTTTTCTCATGTTAGTGTGATATTAATTCAAAGAGAATAGATGCCATGTACTTCATGAATACAATTCTGAGGATATAATGATGCTTATCTCCCTCCCTCCCTCCTCTTTCTTTCTTTGAGAAAGCACATTTTTAATTTACATTATAGTCAAATGCTAAGTGCTCCACTAAATAAAGAGTTCAACGACGAAAAAGTTAAAAAAAAAACTATAGTTCAGTGGGAATATATGCAAGTGCTATGATAATAATCAAATGAGAAGATGTCTATTTCACTCATATACCACATATTTTTAAAATAATATGTCATCAGTAATTTACAGTAGAACATCATTCTTAACCATTGGTTTAACAAAAATATAAAACAATTATTTACAAAACTATTTTTCAGTAATACTGATAAACACAAGCATTTCTTTTTTTAAATTTTTTTCTTTTTTAATCACACATATAAGGGGGAACATACAAAATATGTCTTTCTGGGTCTGGCTTATTTCATGAGGTCTGCCAGTTCCAACCATTTTGCTGTAAGCAGTAGAATTTCATTATTTTTTTAGAGCTGAAAAATATCCCATCATATATATGCACCACATTTTCTTGTTTTTTTTTAAAGATTTATTTATTTATTTGAAAGTCAGAATTAATATATAGAGAGAAGGAGAGGCAGAGAGAAAGAGAAAAGTCTTCCAACCACTGGTTCACTCCCCAATTGCCTAAAACGGCTGGAGCTGAGCCGATTTGAAGCCAGGAGCCAGGACCTTTCAGGTCTCCTATGTGCGTCCAGGGGTCCAAGGACTTGGACTTTCTACTGCTTTCCTAGGCCATAGCAGAGAGCTGGATCAGAAGTGGAGTAGCTGGGACTTGAACTAGCACCCATATTGGATGCCAGCACTGCAGAGGTGGCTTTACCCGTTATGCCACAGTGCCAGCACCTGGCTATTTTTAGTCTTTGTGATTCTATATGAATTTTGGGGATTTTTAATTAATCTGTAACAAATGTCACTAGCATTTTGAAAGGGATTGCATTGAATCTGTAGATTGCTATATGTAGTAAAGACATTTTAATGGTTTTAATTCTTCCAAATCATGAGCAAGGATCAGCTTTCCAATTTTTTTGTGAATCCTTGATGATTTCTGCTATCAGTATTTTAGGATTTTCACTGTAGACATATTTCACTTCTTTTTTTAAACTATTTATTTCTAAATATTTGATATTTCGTGGCTATTGTGAATGGCAATTTTTTCTTGATTTTTCTTTTGGTGATTTCTTTATTAGCATATAAAAAGTTGTTTTGTATGCTTATTTCATAACCTACAACTTCACTGAATTGGTTTATCAATTCTAACAAATTTTTAGTGGAATGTTTAGTTTGTTCCATATACAACATCATTTCACTACAAATGGGATACTTTGACTTCCTCTTTTCCAATTTTGATGCTGTATCTTTCTCCTCCCTAACTGTCCTTCTAATACTTCTAATATTTTAATAGATAAGAATGATAAAAGTGGACATCCTTGTTCCATTCTAGATATGAAGGGAACTGCTACCAGCTTTTTCCTGTTCAGTATGATATTTACTGCTGGTTTCTCATATAATTTTGAAATGTGTTCTTTCTGTACCTAATATGTGCAGGGTTTCTTTTTTATCATGAAGGGATGTTAAAGGTTTTTTTTTAAGATTTTGTATTTATTTATTTGAGAGGTAGAGTTACAGACAGCGAAAAGAAGAGGCAGAGAGAAAGGTATTCCTTTCTTTGGTTCACTCCCCAAATGGCCACAATGGCCAGAGCTGCACCAACCCGAAGCCAGTAGCCAGGAGCTTCTTCCTGGTCTCCCACACGGGCACAGGGGCCCAAAGCACTTGGGCCATTTACTACTGCTTTCCCAGGCCATAGCAGAGAACTGGAGTGGAAGAGGAGCAGCCAGGACTAGACCGGCACCCATATGGGATGCTGGCACTGCAGGCAGAGGATTAACCTACTGTGCCACAATGCCAGCCCCTGCAGTTTTTCAAACAATTTTACCACATCTATTGAGATGATCATATGGAGTTTGTTCTGCATTCAGTTGATGTGATTTATTGTGTTTATTGATTTGCAATGTTGAGTTATACCTGCATCGCTGGGATAAATCCCACTTAATTGTGGTGTATGAATTTTTTATGTGGTTTTAGATTTAGTTTGCTAGTATTTTGTTGAGAATTTTTGAATCTTTATTTGTGAAGGGTAGGTCTGTAGTTTGTGTGTGTGTGTGTGTGTGTGTGTGTTTGTATTGTGTCTTTGTTCTGTTTTGGTGTCAGAAGTCCAAGATCAAGGCACCAGCAGATTAGCTGTCTGGTGAAGATCTGCTGTCTGCCTTTTGACAGTGCCTTCTATCTGTGTCCACACATGGCTGGTGGGTTGTGAACTCTCCGGAGTTTTTCTTTATAAGAACAATAATCTCATTAGATTGGTGAATTAAGTTTTGACATTTTAATTGAAGTGTACACATATATCCAGGTATGAAGGATTAATTTAATAAGTCACTGAGCAGCAGCCAGAAATAGACATAGCTTATATGAACAAAATCATTGTCAGCTTGAATTGAAAGAGAAATAGAGGAGAGGATAGGATGAAATGAATGAAAGTTCTTATACTCCTTGAATTTTACATGACCAAATAATAGGTCTACTTGGGCACAAACATATGGTAATCTTCAAGAAAATGTAAGAATAACCCTAAAGTGTATTAAGAGATTATAAATGCTACCACTCCCACCATATGTCCAGGGGAATGGTTGTTACTCTTAGGATTCAAAGGGTGAGGCTTCTTTGGTTTGGAAGTGACAGGATTTCACTAACCAGAGCCATAGGGACAGGTCTATGGCCCAGTGGTGTAAAGGGAATTTCACTCACAGAATTGTGCAGATGCAATTACCATCCCAGTGGACCTGGAGAGGAGAACCGTGAACCAAAAAAGGTTATTCTGGAACCATAAGATAAAATGGAACTCGGTTTCAGATTTTTATAAAGTGTCTGATTTCACAGGTTTGCAGCTAGAGGAAATTTGCCTCTGGGCAAATTATACCTCATATTTCATTCAACCGGACTTAGACAGTATTTGGATTCAGATTTTAGACTTTTGAGTTGATACTAGAATGAGTTAAGACCTTTAGGGCTTTGGGGGTAGATAATGCAGTGGTGATGTCTCAAATAAGTGGGTTTCTGTCACCCATATTAGATTCCTGGATTGAGATTCTGGTTCCTGGCTTTGGCCTGACCCATCCCTGGCCATGTGGATATTTAGGGAATGAAGGAACAGATGAGAGCCTCTCTCTCTCTCTCTCTCTCTCTCTCTCTCTCTTTCTCTCATTGTCACAATTAAATAAATAAGTAAAAGGTAACTTTAAAAAGAAGAGACACAAGAAAGCTATCTTTCTCTCTGAGAGCAATGATATCACTCTTAGAGAAAAATGATATCACTCTTACAGGTATATATGTATCAATACATATATAAATATAAATATAAATATAGATTGATGAAATATGGAACAAAGCTTGCCTTTTGCATATGGATGTCCAATTGTTATAGATCCAACTGTCAATGAAACTATTCTTTCTAGACTCTAATTTTCATTTGCAACTTTATCAATAATTATTTATCTATGTATGCCTATGCACATAGATCCATTTCTGGACTTTATTCAGTTAAATTGAATTATCTATATAATTATAGAAATACCACACTATCCTGACTATTGTTAATGTAAACCCTTGAAGTGATGTATTGTTACTCCTCCAGGTTTGTTCTATTTTTCAAAATTTTCTTTGACTATTCTAAGTTCTTTACATTTATATATGAATGTTAGAAACAGTCTCCAAATTTCTACAAAAAGATCTTCTGAATCTTTATTTAGATTGGATAGATTATACTAATTAATTAGGCAAGAATTGACTTTTTAACAATATTCAGTCTTCTGACTGATGGAAAAGTTTATGGCTCTGTTTATTTAGATCTTCATTAACTTATCCTTGCAATACTTTAAAGTTATTAATGGGCAGATTCTATAAACTTTCTGTCATATTATTCCATTTTAATTCATACTTCCTAAAGCTATTTTAAATTGTATTGTTTTTATTTCAATTGCCAGGTGCTTACCGCTAGTACACAAGCATAGTAATTGTGCAGCTAATGCCATTGCAAAAATCAGCGATAAGCATTTTTTAGATTGATGGGATTTTTTGCATTTGCTGTCTTTCTTATAAAGGCAATTTTACTTCTCTCTTTCCAATCTGGATGCCTTTTTATATTGCAGTTGACAGAAACTACAATGTTGAACAACCATTCCACCCACCCCTGTGAACTCAACAGTCTCAAACCGTGGTTTTCTGCCTTAAACACCAGTAGAACTTCTGCTGCAAAAATATCTCCCTCATCAGCCTAAACCCTGTTAAAACACTAGACTGTGTACTACACCTATAGCCTCACACCCAGATTTTAAATAAGATTGCAAATCTACTGGAGCAGGTCTGTTTCCCAAAAACTGACAGCTTGAAGACACTGATTGCTTCCTTAAAAACAAATAAACAAAAAAAACGAGCAGACCTCTGTAATTAGTGGGAAAAGTAGGTGGGATAGAAATGTTCCTGGTAGTTGGCAAGAAGTGAGTGGTTTTCAAAGTGCACAAATACATTATTAGGGGAAAAGGCAGATGAGTCTCATCTCCATCCACAAAGACTTAACTATCGCCAGGTTACTTGAAAGAGTTTCAGACAAAACATAGAAAACAAAGGGAGTGGTGGGAGGTGTCAGAGAACAGAATGACCCACTGAATGGGTGTTCAGTTGTACATTTGGAGGAAACAACCTCTCACATGTCATTCAGTGATGAGATTTTAACATGGAGGGTTCCAAGACAGTGGAATAGCCACAGGATGGCCTGACTTATGCGGGGCAAAATTAATATTTAAAAAAGGGAGAAAGTATACTCATAGGAAAAAGCTTCAGGAGAACCCCTACAGGAGACCCAGCAAAAGCAATAGAAACAATCCAGACCTGCTCAGAAAGAGCAAATACACAACAACAACAACAACAAAAACAACAAAAAAAAAACAACAAAAGCTTGGATCCTGGGAGGAAGACGCCTGCTCCAGCAAACCAGGCAAGAGGGGAATCCATGGGCCATGGCACTGCTGAACAGGGGGAGGAGAGCTTGGTGAACTGTTTTTAGAGTTCCACATGAACATCCTAAGACAGCAGAGGTGGGAAGAAAAAAACAAGTTGGTGTGTCTCTTTCCTTCTCCCTCCCTCCCTGCTACAGCAGAGACTTTCAGCCAGCCTGGGGGGTGGAGAGCTCATGCCATTTTTTTTTTTTTGACACAGGTAGGTAGCTGCTGCCCCACCTCCTGGTGTAAACCCCAACCAATCAGCGAAGGCAACAATTCAGAATTCCTCCCCCCTTGCAATGGGAGGGGTGAGCGGCTGCTAATACAGAGGGGAAATATCATCTGCAGGACTCTCCTACCCATACAGCCCCATTGAGAAGTGAGTGGGGCTGCAGTGGGTGGGTACTTTGTGCTCACGTGAACCACAGATCTAAAACCAGAGGGGAAAAAAAAAATTCTGCCCCCACCAACTGACACCAGAGCTGGTTGGGAGGGCCACACAGAGGCAGCAGCTCTGGGAACACCTTAGTTCCCTATAGACAGGACTTGCTAGTGGGGCGGAGTGTTCCCACTGATAATCCATGACCCAGAGAGCCTTGGGAGCTGAATCTGAGAAAACATTGACTGCATAAGAGGAGACAGAGTGTGGCCAGGTCCTGGGAAACCAGAGAGTGTCCCCACACTCTCCGAACTCCTCCATTACCTATAGCAGCTCATGACAGAAGGAACTGTGCTCAAAGAAAAGACACTACAGATCAAATGTGCAGTTCATTAAGCATGCGGATGAGTGCTGAGCGCACTGGGGACTAACACCTGGGCATCCATCAGCTGTGAGAGGGCTGGTCGCACCAACAGAGCTGACCATTCCTCTCCATCCAGCTAACCAGAGAAGAGCTACCAAGCTCAACTGGGGTCTTACCCTGGATCCTCACCCCACCTGGGAATACTGAACAGAGCACCCTGGCCACACCCAACACACACTTCTTGGTATTCACAGAGTGTATATGCCCCACTAAGCCACAGAGACACAGACCAAAGATAAAAGCCACCAGACAAAACAAAATTCTACAAATGCTGAAAAACAAAGAAAAAAAATTCAAGAAATAAGAATAAAGAAAGCATTATGAACCCCCCAAAGGAACACTACAACATTTTAATATTAGAAGGTGAAGATTAAGAGATTGAGGAAATGCCAGAAACAGAATTCACACAACTAATCATCAGATTACTCAGAAACAATGAGAAGCCAATTCACAAAATAAAGAAAACTATATGAATGGAAATTTTTCCCATAAAATTGAGAACTTAAAGAGAAATCAAAATGAAATACTAGAAATGAATAATTCAATAGATCAAATAAAAAATCCAGTGGACAATCTTAACAACAAAATTGGTGAAGCAGAAGAAAGAACATCTGAGCTAGAAGACAAATCTCTGGAAATTTCATAGTCAGACTGAAAACAACAGGAAGAAATTAAAAACTAAAAAGCACTGTTGGAGATCTACAAGATATTATCAAATGACCCATCATACATGTATTAGGATGTCCCTGAAGGTGTAGAAAGAAAGAATTAGAAGACATTTTCAGTAAAATAATAACAGAAAACTTCTCTAATTTGGAGAAAGAAAGGGATATCCAAATACAGAAAGCACATAGAACTCCCAGTAAACATGACCAGAAAAGATGTGTACCACAACACGTGGTAGTCAAACTCTTCAGAGTAAAACACAAAGAAAAGATTCTAAAATATGCACAAGAGAAACACCAGATTACTTTTAGAGGAACTCCAATTAGACACCAAGTGGACTTCTCGTAAGAAACCCTACAGGCGGCCAGCGCCACGGCTCACTAGGCTAATCCTCTGCCTTGCGGCGCCAGCACACCGGGTTCTAGTCCTGGTCAGGGCGCCGGATTCTGTTCCCGGTTGCCCCTCTTCCAGGCCAGCTCTCTGCTGTGGCCCGGGAGTGCAGTGGAGGATGGCCCAAGTCCTTGTGCCCTGCACCCCATGGGAGACCAGGATAAGCACCTGGCTCCTGCCATCGGATCAGCGCGGTGCACCGGCCACAGCGCGCCAGCCGCGGCGGTCATTGGAGGGTGAACCAACGGCAGAGGAAGACCTTTCTCTCTGTCTCTCTCTCTCACTGTCCACTCTGCCTGTCAAAAAAGAAAGGAAAGAAAGAAAGAAAGAAAGAAAGAAAGAAAGAAAGAAAGAAAGAAAGAAAGAAAGCCTACAGGCTAGGAGAAAATGGTGAGATATAGTCCAAGTGTAAAGAGAAAAAAGCTGTCAACCCAGAATAATATAACCTGCAAACTATCATTTATGAATAAACATAAAATAAAGACCTTTCATAAAAAACAGAAATTGAAAGAATTTGTCATCACCTATCCAGCCTTACAAAAGATGCTTAAGGAAGTGCTACACACAGAAACACAGAAGCATGGACATCACTATGAAGGAAGCTGAAGGTAGGCAGAAAATCTCCCAGTAAAAGTACAAAGGATATCCAAAGTAAAAAATAGGAATATTAATGGAAAAATGGCAGAGTAAAATCGTTGCTTATCAATAGTCACCTTGAATCTAAATGGCCTCAACTCCCCAGTTAAAAGACACAGATTGGCTGAATGGACTGAACAAGAAAGCCCATCTATTTGCTGCCTACAAGAAACAGATCTCACAAACACTGATACTCATGAACTAAAAGTGAAAGGATGGAAAAAGATAATCCATGCTAGCACAAACAAAAAATGATCTTGTCTAGCCATCCTAATATCAGACAAAATACACTTTAACACAAAAACTCTCAAAAGAGACAAAGAATTACTGACTAAGGGATCAATTCAACAAGAAGATGTGACTATTATAAACATATATGCACCTAATTACAGGTCACATGGCTATTTAAAAGAAATTGAGATTTAATGCTATAACTAGTACTCAAACAGTATTTTTTACTTTATGTTTCTGTGTGGGAACAAACTGTTGAAATCTTTACTTAATATATGCTAAACTGATCTTCTGTATATAAAGAGAATCGAAAATGAATCTTGATGTGAATGGAAGGGGAGAGGGAGTGGGAAAGGGGAGGTTTGTGGGTGGGAGGGGCGTTATGGGGGGGAAGCCATTGTAATCCATAAGCTGTACTTTGGAAATTTATATTCATTAAATAAAAGCTAAAAAAAAGTTAATAGATTTAAAGGGAGTAATACACTCCAATACAGTAGTAATGGCGACTTCAATACCACGCTTTCAGCAATGGACAGATCAACCAGACAGAAAATCAGCAAGGGAACAATAGGGTTAATCAACACTATAGACCAAATGGACCTAACAGATATCTACAGAACTTTTTCATCCTACAGTTGCAGAATGCATGTTCTTCTCAATAGTGCATGGAACTTCCTCTAGTTATTGACCATATACTAGGCCACAAAACAAGTCTCAGCAAATTCAAAAGAATCAAAATCTTACAAAGCATCTTCTCTGACCACAATAAAATGAAGTTGGAATGAACTCAGGAATCTACAGAACATATGAAAACATGGAGACTGAACAACATGCTCCTGAAAAAACAGTGGGTCATTAAAGAAATTAAAAGAGAAATCAAAAAATTTCTGGAAACAAATGAAAGCAACAATGCAACATATAAAAACTTATGGGATACAGTAAAAGCAGTGTTAATAGGAAAATTTATAGCAATCAGTGCCTACGAAAGAAGTTGAAAAGGCACCAAATATATGAGTTATCATTGTAAATCAAGGGCCTAGAAAACAACAGCAAACTAAACCCAAAACTAGGAGAAAAGAAATAATTAAAGTTAGAGAAAAAATTAACAAAATCAAAACCAATAAAACAATACAAAGATCAGCAAAAAGAAGAACTAGAAGAACTGGTTTTTTGAAAAAATAGAATTGACACACCATTGGCCCATCCAATGGAAAAAATTGGGGAGAAGACTCAAATTAATGAAATTAAAGCTAGAAAAAGAAATGTAACAATAGACACCATAGAAATAAAAAGAATCATCAGAAGTCACTACAAAGAATTTTACGCTAACAAAATGGGAAACCTAGAAGGATAAATATCAACACATAAAAATCAACAGCCTTTGTATACACAGACAATGCCACTGCTGAGAATGAGCTTCTAAGATCAATCCCATTCAAATAGCTACCAAAAAAAAATAAAATAAAATACTTGGAATAAAATTAACCAAGGATATCAAAGATTTATATAATGAAAATTATAAAATATTAAAGAAAGAAATAGAAAAAGGTACAAAAGATTTAAAGCATCTTCCCTGTTAATGGATGGGAAGAATCAATATCATCAAAATGTCCATACCCCCAAAAGCAATTAACATTTTCAATGCCATTGCAATCAAAATACCATTCTTCTTAGATATATAAAAAATATGCTGAAATTAATACAGAAACACAGAAGAAACTGAATTGCTAAATCTTTTGCAACAAAAACAAACCTGGAGGCACATAATACCAGATTGCAAGACATACTACAGAGCAGTTATAATCAAAATTTCCTGGTACTGGTACAAAAATATATGGATAGACCAACGAAGCAGAATAGAAATTCTAGAAACCAATCCAAGCATCTACAACCAACTTATCTTTAACAAAGGAATTAAAATCAAGAGCAAGGACAACAAATGGTTCTGGGCAAACTGCATCACCCCATGCATAAGCATGAAGCAAGACACCTACCTTATACCTTTCACTAAAATGCACTCAAAATGGACTAAAGACCTAAATCTACAACCTTATACCATGAAATTATTAGAGAACATTGGGAATCCCTATAGACATAGGTATAGACAAAGAGTTCTTGGAAAAGATCCCAGAGACACAGCCAATCAAAGCCACAATTGACAAATGGATCTACATCAAGTTGAGAAGCCTTTGTACTGCCAAAGAAACACTGCAAAGTGAAGATACAACTGACAGAATGGGAGAAATTATTTGCAAACTATGCAACTGATAAAAGATTAATAAGCAGAATATATAAAGAAATTAAGAAACAACAAAACATACCATTTAAGATATGGGCAAAGGACTTAAACAGACATTTTTCAAAAGAGAAAATCCAAATGGCTAACAGACACATGAAAAAATGTTCAGCATCCCTAGCTATCAGAGAAACACAAATCAAAACCACAATGTGGTTTCACCTCATCCCTGTTAGAATGGATTTCGTACAGAAATCAACAGACAACAAATGCTGGTGAGGATGTGCAGAAAAAGGTACACTAGCCTACTGCTGGTGGCAATGTACGCTGGTAAAGCCACTATGGAAGACAGTATGGATATTCCTCAAAAATCTGAAAATAGACCTATCATATGACCCATCCATCCCACTCCTGGGAATTTACCCATGGAAAATGAAATCAGCATATGGAAGAGCTATCTATACATCCATATTTATCGCAGCTCAATTCACAATAACAAAAAATTGGAATTCGACTTTGCTTATGACCTTGTTGAAATACTGAAGGAGTTTGTGGATCCAAAAAGTTTCTATAGCCAAGCCAGCTCATGTCAAGAGCCTCAGTAATCACTGACATCACACATGAGTGTTAATTGTTAAATTTATAACAGGAGTCACTGTGCACTAACTTCCCCTGCAGGACCTCTGTCTTCAAGAGTTGTATTATGAAAGTTAACAGTGAAACCTGTTCTTAAAGAATTACTTCGTTTTAGTGTATTAAGTAGAGAATATTCTTATATCTCATAAGTTATAGTTATGCCTAAGTGCTTGCAAGAGATGTGTCATTCTTAGGTTCTTTAAAGGTAATTAAATTTCTTTAAAAAAAAAAGGCAAAATTACCTCTGAGATGCAATGACTTTGAACAGCTCTTGTCTGGACTGTTGAGGAACAGGTTTTTATCTTTTTCTTTCCCATACAAAATGTTGAATCCTTTACCTAGGATAGAGTGTATCTTCTGTGTATAAAGTTAATTGAAAATAGATCTTAGTAAGAAATAAGAGTGGGAACAGAAGAGGGAAGATGAAGAGAGGTGAGAGTTTGGGTGGGAGGGTGACTGAGTGGGAAGAATTACTACGTTCCTAAAGTTGTATTTATGAAATGTATGCAAATGAGTAATACTGCAACTACAACAACAAAATTTAACATGGATTGCTGAGGAGGAGGCACGTGTCAGCATGGGCAAGCGATCAGTTGTGCCATTCTGTCTCTACCCACACTACCGTGACCCCCTCATGTGAACTCCCAGCCCCAAGGTCACGTGCAGGTGGTGCATTGTGATGGCTAAGCCCCTCCCTGGTCAGGGTCAGATGACCTGGAGGGTGGCGCGCTGACCGAACAATGCCTAAGTTTGTGACGCAACCCCACCCAGAAGACTATAAATAGGGCGGCGCAGTGGGCCAGGGCCAGACCGCTGGACAGAGCCACGATGGAAGAGGCAAGCTCCCAACAACAAGCTGCAAGCACCAAAGAGGACAGGGAGAGGGAGGCCCCCTCAGCCCACGTCCAGGTGCCTCGACAAGGTGAGTGGACCCCCCCAAGCTCCTCCTCCTCTTCCCCCGGCCCCTGGCTCCCAAGACTCCTACCTTGTCCTCGCCGGACACAAACCTCCACTCAGCCCACACCCTTTCCATGAAGCCCCTACTCCCACGCCGCCTCCACCCTATTTCCCACCCCAAAGCCCCTCTCTGATCTCCCTGCTGTCTTTCCAGGGCCCAAAGGCAGGCAGCAGCGTAAAGGACCTGTGCGAGGGCGAAAAATAGTCCGTCCCAAACTGCGCCGTCCTACCGTGAAACCGAAGAAAGGGAGGGGGTCAAAGCCCGTCCAAATTTATTACTATCTGAACACGAAAATCAGTCCAAATGTGCCAGCCAATGGCATGAAGGACCGGGAGGCCCCCAGCACCTCGTGCGGGACCCCGGCTGCCTTGAACTCGGCCGTGGAGCCCGAGACTTCTGAATCACCTAAGAACTCACCCGAGGCTCAGCCGCTGAGCAATGCTCAGTAAGCAGATGTTGGGTTAACCCTAACATCCTGCATGGGGATGATTGAAATAAATCAGTCTCGTCTGAGATGTGCGTGTGCGTGTGTTTGTGCGCGCATTGGGACTGGCAGAGGGAGGGAGGACGGGACAGGGGTGTGTTCCAGGCATTGGGACTGGCAGCGGGAGGGAGGACGGGGCAGGGGTGTGTTCGGAGGGAGGCATTGGGACTGGCAGCGGGAGGGAGGACGGGGCAGGGGTGTGTTCCAGGCATTGGGACTGGCAGCGGGAGGGAGGACGGGGCAGGGGTGTGTTCGGAGGGAGGCATTGGAACTGGCAGCGGGAGGGAGGACGGGGCAGGGGTGTGTTCGGAGGGAGCACTGGGACTGGCAGCGGGAGGGAGGACTGGACAGGGGTGTGTTAGGAGGGAGGCATTGGGACTGGCAGCGGGAGGGAGGACGGGGCAGGGGTGTGTTCCAGGCATTGGGACTGGCAGAGGGAGGGAGGACGGGACAGGGGTGTGTTCCAGGCATTGGGACTGGCAGAGGGAGGGAGGACGGGACAGGGGTGTGTTCCAGGCATTGGGACTGGCGGAGGGAAGGAGGACGGGACAGGGGTGTGTTCCAGGCATTGGGACTGGCAGAGGGAGGGAGGACGGGACAGGGGTGTGTTCGGAGGGAGCACTGGGACTGGCGGAGGGAAGGAGGACTGGACAGGGGTGTGTTCGGAGGGAGGCATTGGGACTGGCAGAGGGAGGGAGGACGGGACGGGGGCGTGTTCGGAGGGAGGCATTGGGACTGGCAGAGGGAGGGAGGATGGGACGGGGCGTGTTCGGAGGGAGGCATTGGGACTGGCAGAGGGAGGGAGGATGGGACGGGGCGTGTTCGGAGGGAGGGGGGCAGCTCCAGCGGGGCTGAGGGCCAGAACCACAGGTGCACGGCCAGGCAGACGGGGGAAAAGGCCTGGTTGGCACTGAGCACTGAACACAACTGTTCCTTAACGCTGTCTCCACAGTACGATGAAAAAGGCCTGGTGATTTGGCATGCGTTTGCAGGGATGGGGATGGAGCAACCCGGATGGGCTAAGGTATGTGGGATGACAGTGCCATCCCTCTGTACACTCAGAGAAATGCATCATCTTTAGGCCACTGACCTCATAGTGGTGTGTGTGACGTTCATTTACGTCGGCGGGTTATGTGACGTCCCGCTTCACGTTGTGAGCCATTAAAAGGCCTCAAAAGGACCGAATCCCTCCCCCTTACTCAGAGTGAGTGAGGACACCAAGGAGCAAAGGAATGGTATTTGTAGGCTACAGACTCAAAGGTTTAGGGCGCTTTCTTTGTCAAGCTAACTTGAGCTGGAACAGTTGGCTATGAAGGCCATGGCAGTGGGAGTGGTTTGTCCCTTGTGCATTGAGGGGAATGTTACAATGTAATTCTTGTACACCATCAAAGGAAGGGTCTGGCAGTTGGCTTGGAAATTAAGAAGTCCCTGAGTCTTGGAGTGTCTGAGTTCAGCACCCAGCTCTTGATCCCGATTGCAGCTTCCTGCCAATGCAGACCCTGGGAGTCAGGGCTGATGACTTAGGAACTGGGGGCCCTTTCCTCCCACATGGGACGTCTGAACTGAGTCCCCCAGCACAGGCTTTGGCTGCAGCTGGGGACGTTGTGACCATTTGGGGAGTGAATCAGCATATGGAAATGCTCTATCTTCCTCTTTTTCTCTGTCTCATTCTCTCCTTCTCTCCCTCCCTAAACTAAATTAATAAAAAGAAAAAGAAAAAAAAACATAAAAGGGAATACTTTTGTACAAATTTAACAAACCTTGTACAGGGTCCATACACTGAAAATTACAATATTTTATGTATATACCTAAATAAATGGAGACATACTATCATCACTAATTGGAATGTGCAGTCTTTAAAATTTCAATTCCCATCAAATTGATCTATGGATGCTGTTGCACCAAAATTATAGCAGGTTTTTGTTAGATATCAACACACTGCTTATAAAATTTGTAAATAAAGCATGTGATATAAAATGGAATAATTTAAATAAGAAGAACAATGTCGGAGGGTTTAGGGCTGCTTAAAGACTTCAGCTAAAACTATAGCAAATAAGCCAATGTGATATTGGTTGAGGGACAGACAGCTAGATGAAGAGAACAATAAAGAATTGTGTCATAGACTCACAGAAATATGACTTAATATTCTTGATAAAATTTCAATGACAATTCAAAAATAAAAGCTATTTCAAAAAAGGTACTTAGAGGCCAGCACTGTGGCATAGAAGGTTAAGCCTCTACCTGCTATGCCAGTATCCCATATGGGTGCCGATTCAATTCACAGCTGCTCCAATTTTGATCCAGCTCTCTGCTAATGTACCTGGGAAAGCAGCAGAATATGGCCCAAGTCCTTGGGCCCCTGGCACCCGTGTCAGAGACTAGAAAGAAGCTCCTGGATCCTGGCTTTGGTCTGGCCTAACCCCAGCAATTGTGACCATTTGGGGAGTGAACCAGAAGATGGAGATGTCTCTTTCTTTCTGTATCTCTGCCTCTCAAATAAATAAATATTTTTTTTAGATTTATTTATTTGTTTGAAAGTCATAGTTACACAGAGGACAAGCAGAGAGAGAGAGAAAAAAAGAGAGAAAGGTCTTCATCCGATGGTTCACACCTTAATTGGTTACAACAGCTGGAGCCATACCGATCCGAAGCCAGGAGCCAGGAGCTTCTTCCAGTTCTCCTATGCAGGTGCAGGGCCCAAGGACTTGGGCCATCTTCTACTGCTTTCCCAGAGCATACCAGAGAGCTGGATAGGAAGTGGAGCAGCTGGGACTTGAACTGGTGGCCATACAGGATACAGGCACTGCAGGCAATGGCTTCACCCACTACACCACAGTGCCTGCCCCATTAAATAAATATTTTTGATAAGTAAAACAAAAAGATGCTTAAACAATTGGATATGCATATGCAAGAAGTGAATCTTTGTGTATGCCTTTAATCTTTTTTTTAAGGAAAAGGGTTTATGGGGGGGGGCGACAGAATGGAGGGAAGGGATAAAGAAGGAAAAGAGGGAGAAGGAGGGTGTAAGAGAGATATCAAGAGAGAGATCAAGAGACAGAGAGCCACGTGTTCAGGAACAGGTCCTCTTAAAACTTTGCTGGGGGGCAGCCAGGGAAGTAGGAGCAGCCAGTCCCATTAGGATGGGGGTGGAGCTTGACACCAGTGGTTGGGCTGTGTGGCCACCTGGCTTCCAGCAATGGCGTCAGGGGCTAGAGCCTAGGATGGTGTCGGGGTGTAGACTGCACCATAGATAAGACTGTGCCATTTTACTAACATTCTCTCTTTGTTTTTTATAAAGTAGCATTGTGTGGGATTACATCAGCCCAAAAGTCCAGGAGCGGTAGAAGGATGATGATCTGTCTTTACAGCTACTTCCTGCTGACATGGGGCAATGAGGTACTCTCTGTTGGAGTGGGGCGATGTCTCAAGTCTCTGTCTCTTGGGTGGGGAGCCGAGTATATCCCTGTAGCAGCATTTGGTTGGATGCCTGGTTGGTGAAGGCCTTGGTTCATTCCATTATCACCTCCTGTAAATACTTAAACAGACACTGTAGTATAAAAGACAGAGTGAGAATAGCAACCAATGGTCCTAGTAGTAGCATTAACCAAGTAATGAGAGGATATTATAGAGGAGAGGAAATGAGGGGCGTCTCTGGACACTTGTAAGGACTGTTTGATGGATGTGGTTTGAAGCTGATCCCAACCAAGACCGGGAGGAAAGCCACTCATCATTTGCAGGTAGAGGAGTTTGTAGAAAAATCATACAACATTAAGTGGGGGAGAGGACCATTAATACACTCAGGTCAGGAGTAGAGCCATTGATGTAAGAGTAGAGGCTATGATTACAAAGGAATGAGGCCCCAAGTGGGCTAGACAGGGTGTAGAACAAAGAACATAATGAATAAAGTCACAGAAATCTTCAACATAATACTAGAAAAGTGAATTAGTAACATGTAAAAAGTATTATACCCTATGATCAAGTGCAATTAATTTAATTCAGAGTCATTATTGGAGGACTTAAGAAGCTGCTGTTTAAGCCACAAATAAGTTATCTGATTGAAGTCAAATAGAAACTTATAGAAGGGGACTGAAAATAATCTGGTGGGCTTTAAGGCCTTGCCAGTTGTGAGGCCTAGATATTTCTATCTCTTCACATGGGGTACATCCTAAGGGAGGTGTGAACCTGTTGGGGAAGGCACCCTGTTGACTTCCATTACCTAGCTGGCCTGGGAGGAGAGACGGCCAGGTAAAGGCAGGTGGCATCTCTAACAGGAAATTTACAGTTCTGCCTGTAATGTTAATGACTCTACTTGGCTGTCCTCTCAGCAGTGGTGTTACTTGGCAACGCCCTGGCCATTGCAGCCATTTGGAGAGGGAATCAGCAGATGGAAAACCCCACCCCGTATGTAATTACTTTTCAAGTAAAAAATAAATAAATATTTAAAATAAAGTGTGGAGATCGGCATTGTGGCGTAGCAGATAAAGCCACCTGCTACAATGCCTGCATTCTGTATGGGTGCTTGTTCGTGTTCCAGCTGCTTCACTTCTGATCAAGATCCCTGCTGGTGGACTGGGAAAAGCAACTGAAAATGGTCTAGGTGCTTGTGTCCTGGCTACCCACGTGATACACTGGAAGAGGCTTCTGATTTTAGCTTTGCCAAGTCCTAGCTATTATGGTCATTTGGTGGATGAGTTGGCCTATGTAAGATTTCTCTCTCTGTCTCTCCCTCTGTCACTGTAACTCTGATTTTCAAATAAATATATAAGTCTTTTAAAAATAAAATGTGATGTTATCTGTAGTATTTATGTACATTTCCTTTATCAAGTTAACTAACTTCTTTACAACTTTTAGTTTTTTCAGTGTATCATGAAAGAATTTGTGTTTTGTCATCTGTGTCTATTGAGTTGATTATGCGTCTTTCACTTTAATCAATTTATTTGTGATGTCATCACAGCAATTGATTTTTGGTTAGTAAGCAAACCTTGCCTTCAAGAGATAAATTGCACTTGGTCATAGGGTATAATAATTTTTATTTTATTTTTTCACTTTTATTTAATAAATATAAATTTCCAAAGTACAGCTTTTGGATTACACTGGCTTTCACTCCCCCCCAAAAAAAATTCCCTCCCACCCCCAACCCTCCCATCTCCCGTACCCTTTCCCATTCCATTTGCATCAAGATTAATTTTCAATTATCTTTAGATACAGATGATCAATTTAGTATATATTAAGTAAAGATTTCAACAGTTTGCATCTACACAGAAACACAGCATTAATTCACATTGTACAACACATTAAGGACAGAGATCTTACATGGGCAGTAAGTGCACATGAATCTTGCTGTTGACTTAACAATTGACACTCTTGTTTATGGCATCAGTAATCACCCTAGGCTCTTGTCATGAGTTACCAAAGCTATGGAAGCCTTTTGAGTTTGCCAACTCTGATCTTATTTAGACAAGGTCATAGTCAAAGTGGAAATTCTCTTATCCCTTCAAAGAAAGGTACCTCCTTCTTTGATGACCTGTTCTTTCCACTGGGATCTCACTTGCAGGGATCTTTGATTTAGGGTTTTTTTTTTTTTTTTTGCCACAGTGTCTTGGCTTTCCATGCCTGTAATACTCTCATGGGCTTTTCAGCCAGATCTGAAAGACTTAAGGGCTGATTCTGAGGCCAGAGTGTTGTTTAGGACATCTGCCATTCTATGAATCTGCTGTGTACCCTGCTTTCCATGTTGGAGAGTTCTCTCCTTTTTAATTCTATCAGTTAGTATTAGCAAAACCAGTCTTGTTTATGTGATCCCTTAGAATCTTAATCCTATCAATATGATCAATTGTGAACTGAAATTGATCACTTGGACTAGTGAGATGGCATTGGTACATGCCACCTTGATGGGATTGAATTGGAATCCCCTGGTAGGTTTCTAACTCTAGCGTTTGAGGTAAGTCAGCTTGAGCATGTCCCAAATTGTACATCTCTTCCTTCTCTTATTCCCACTCTTATATTTAACTGAGATCACTTTTCAGTTAAATTTAAGCACCTAAGAATTATTGTGTGTTAATTAAAGAGTTCAACCAGTAGTATTAAGTAGAAAAAAAAATACTAAACGGGATTAAGTATTAAGTTGTTCATCAACAGTCAGGAAAATGGCTGATGAAGTCACTGTTTCTCATAGTGTCCATTTCACTTCCACAGGTTTCCTTTTTGGTGCTCGGTTAGTTGTCACCAATCAGGAGTAACTATGATATTTGTCCCTTTGGGACTGGCTTATTTCACTCAGCATGATGTTTTCCAGATTCCTCCATTTTGTTGCAAATGACCGGATTTCATTTTTTTTACCTCTGTGTAGTATTCTATACAGGACATATCCCATAATTTCATTGTCCAGAGTCTACTGTTGATGGGCATTTAGGTTGATTCCAGGTCTTAGCTATTGTGAATTGAGCTGCAATAAACATTAAGGTGCGGAAAGCATTTTTATTTGCCAATTTAATTTCCTTTGGGTAAATTCCAAGGAGTGGTATGGCTGGGTTGAATGGTGGGGTTATATTCAGGTTTCTGAGGAATCTCCAACTTGATTTCCATAGTGGCTTGACCAGTTTGCATTCCCACCAACATTGGCTTAGTGTCCCTTTTTCCCCACATCCTCACCATCATCTGTTGTTGGTAGATTCTGTATGTGAGCCATTCTAACCTTGGTAAGGTGAAACCTCATTGTGGTTTTGATTTGCATTTCCCTGATGGCTAGTTTTCCTGAACATTTTTTTTTTTATGTGTCTGTGGCCATTTGGATTTCCTCTTTCGAAAAATGTCTATTGAGATCCTTGGCCCATCTCTTAAGTGGGTTATTTGTTCTGTTGTTGTGGAGTTTCTTGATCTCTTTGTAGATTCTGGTTATTAATCCTTTATCTGTTGAATAGGTTGCAAATATTTTTCCCCATTCTGTCATTTGCCTCTTCAATTTCCTGACTATTTCTTTTGCAGTACAGAATCTTCTCAATTTGATGTAATCCCAATTGTTAATTTTGGCTTTGACTGCCTGGGCCTCTAGGGTCTTTTCCAAGAAGTCCTTGCCTGTGCCTACATCTTGCAGGGATTCTCCAATGTTCTCTAATAATTTGATGGTGCTGGTTTTAGATTCAGATCTTTAGTCCATCTTGAGTAGATTTTTGTGTAAGGTGTAAGTTAGGGGTCTTGCTTCATGCTTCTGCATGTGGAAATCCAATTTTCCCCGCGCCATTTATTGAATAGACTGTCCTTGCTCCAGGGATCAGTTTTAGATCCTTGATCAAATATCAGTTGGCTGTAGATGTTTGGATTGATTTCTGGTATTTCTATTCTGTTCTATTGGTCTATCCATCTGTTTCTGTACCAGTACAATGCTATTTGGATTACAACTGCCCTGTAGCATGTCCTGAAATCTGGTATTGTGATGCCTCCGGCTTTGTTTCTGTTGTACAAGATTGTTTTAGCGATTCAAAGTATCCCATGTCTCCATATGAATTTCAGCATCATTTTTTCTAGATGTGAGAAGAACGTCTTTGGTATTTTGATTGGTATTGCATTGAATCTATAAATTGCTTTTGGGAGAATGGACATTTTGATTATATTAATTCTTTCAATCCATGAGCATGGAAGATTTTTCCATTTTTTGGTATTCTCTTCTATTTCTTTCTTTAAGACTTTGTAATTCTCCTCGTAGAGATTTTTAATGTCCTTGGTTAAGTTTATTCCAAGGTATTTGATTATTTTTGTAGCTATTGTGAATGGGATTGATCTTAGAAGTTCTTCCTCAGCCATTGCATTGTCTGTGTATACAAAGGCTGTTGATTTTTGTGCATTGATTTTATACCCTGCTACTTTGCCAAAATCTTCTATGAGTTCCAATAGTCTCTTAGTAGAGTTCTTTGGGTCCCCTAAATAAAGAATCATATCATCTGCCAAGAGGGATAGTTTGAATTCTTCCTTCTGAATTTGTATCCCTTTAATTTCTTTTTCTTGCCTGATGCTGCTGGCTTAGACTTCCAGAACTATATTGAATAGCAGTGGTGAGAGTGGGCATCCTTTTCTGGTACCAGATCTCAGTGGAAATGCTTCCAACTTTTCCGCATTCAATAGGATGTTGGCTGTGGGTTTTTCATAGATTGCTTTGATTGTATTGAGGAATATTCCTTCCATACCCAGTTTGCTTAGAGTTTTCATCATGAAAGGGTGTTGTATTTTATCAAATGCTTTCTTGGCGTCTATTGAGATAATCATATGGTTTTTCTTCTGCAGTCTGTTAATGTGGTGTATCACATTGATTGATTTGCAAACATTTAACCATCCTTGCACACCAGGGATAAATCCCACTTGGTCTGGGTCGATGATCTTTTTGATGTGTTGTTACATTCTATTTTCTAGAATTTTATTGAGGATTTTTGCTTCTATGTTCATCAGGGATGTTGGTCTGTAATTCTCTTTCAATGCTGCATCTTTTTCCGGCTTAGGAATTAAGGTGATACTGGCTTCATAGAATTTGGGAGGATTCCCTCTTTTTCAATTGTTCTGAATAGTTTGAGAAAAATTAGAGTTAGTTCTTCTTTAAATATCTGGTAGAATTCAGCAGTGAATCCATCTGGTCCTGGGCTTTTCTTTGTTACTGTTTCAATTTCTGTCTCAGTTATGGGTCTGTTTAGGTTTTCTATGTCTTCCTGGTTCAATTTAGGTAGGTTGCATGTGTCCAGGAATCTATCCATTTCTGATAGGTTTCCCTGTTTGCTGGCATACAAGGCCTTGTAGTAATTTCTGATGATTCTTTTTTATTTCTGTGGTGTCTGTTGTTACATTCCCTTTTTCATCTCTGATCTTCTGGATCTGGGTCTTTTCTCTTCTTTTTTTAGGTAGTTGGGCAAATGTTGTGTCAATTTCGTTTATTTTTTTCAAAAAGCCAGCTCTTCCTTTGGTTGATCTTTTGTAATTTTTTTTGTTTGGATTCAATCCTATTGATTTATTCTCTTATGTTAATTATTTCTCTTCTACCAGTTTGGGTTTGGTTTGCTATAGTTTTTCTAGATCCTTGAGATGCATTGAAAGCTCATTTATTTGGTGCCTTTCCAATTTCTTGATGTAGGCACCTATTGATATAAACTTTCTTTGTAACACTGCTTTTGCTGTATCCCATAAGTTTTGATATGTTGTATTGTTATCCTCATGTACTTCCAGAGAGTTTTGATTTCTCTTTTGATTTCTTCTATGACCCAGTGTTCATTCAGGAGCATGTTGTTCAATCTCCATGTGTTTGCATATGCTCTAGGGATTCCTGAGTTGCTAATTTCCGGCTTCATTCCACTGTGGTCTGAGAAGCTGCATGGTATGATTCTAATTCTTTTGAATTTGCTGAGACTTGCTTTATGGCCTAGTATGTGGTCAATCCTAGAGTACATTTCATGTACTGCTGAGATGAATGTAAATTCTTTAAGTGTAGGATGAAAAGTTCTGTAGATATCTGTTAGATCCATTTGGACTATAGTGTCAATTAAATCTGCTGTTTCCTTGTTGATCTGTTCGGTTGATCTGTCTATTTCTGAGATGGAGTATTGAAGTCCCCCAGTACTACTGTATTGGAGTCTAAGTCTCCCTTTAAGTCCCTTAATATGTCTTTTAAATAAACCGGTGCCCTGTAATTAGGTGCATATAGGTTTATAATAGTTACATCATCCCATTGAATTGATCCCTTAATCATTATATAGTGCCCCTCTTTGTCTCAACAGTTTTTGTGTTAGTTTATTTTGTCTGATGTTAAGATGGCCATGCGAACTGCTTTTTGGTTTCTGTTGGCATGGAATATCTTTTTCCAATCTTTCACTTTTAGTCCACATGCATCTTTGTTGGAAAGATGTGTTTCTTGTTAGCAGCAAATAGATGGGTGTTGTTCCTTTATCCATTCAGCCCATCTGTGTCTTTTAACTGGAGAGTTGAGGCCAGTAACATTCAATGTGACTATTGATAAGTAGTAACCTTGCCCTGTCATTTTCCCAAAGACTATTGACAAATAATGACTTTGCATTGCCATTTTTCCAAATATATTCCTAGTTTTCACTTGAATTTCCTTTGAACTTTTACTGAGAAATTTTTTCCTTTACCTTTTTTCGTAGCAATGACCGTGTTTCTGTGTTTCTCTCTGCAACACATCTTCAAGTATCTTTTGTGGGGCTGGATGAGTGGTGACAAATTCTTTCAATTTCTGTCTGTTATGGAAGATCTTTATTTTACTTTCATTCATAAATGAGAGATTTTTCAGGTTGTCATATTCTGGGATGACAGTTTTCTTCTCTTAAGACTTGGACTATATCTCATCATTCTCTCCTGGCCTGTAGGGTTTCTAATGAGAAGTCTGCTGTGAGATGAATTGGAGATCTTCTGAAAGTAGTCTGGCTTTTCCCTTTTTCACATTTTAGAATCATCTATGGTTTACTGTGGTTTGATCAATTACAATGTGTCCTGGCAAGGATCTTTTCTGGTCATGTCTATTAGGAGTTCTGTGTGCTTAGTGTGCATGGATGTCCCTTTCTTTCTCTAAACTGGGGAAGTTTTCTGTTATTGTTTCACTAAAAAGGCCTTCTAATCCTTTCTATCTTTCCATGCCTTCAGGAACTCTTAGAACTTGTATATTGAGTCTTTTTATAGTATCCCATAGATTCCAAACAGTGTTTTTTAGTGTTCTAATTTTCTCTTCTTGTCTTTGGTTTGAATGTATCCTTACTTTCCTGTGCTTTGTCTTCTAAGTCCAATATTATTTCTTCTGTTTCACCCTTTCCGTTGTTAAGGCTCTCCTCTGCATTTTTTATTTGTTCTATTGAATTCTTCATTTCATTTTGATTTCTCTCAGTTTCATGGAAGAAATTTTCTTTCATGTCCTGTATGGATTTCAGTAGTTCATGTGTTTGTTTTTGATTACTTCTATATAATCTTATGATCAATTTTTTTGAATTCCATTTCTTACTTTTCTTCCAACTTGTCATCTTCACAATGTAGTATTAAAGTGTCATGTTCTTTTGGGGGTATAATATTGTCTTCCTTATTCCTTTTTTTTTTAACTTTTATTTAATGAATATAAATTTCCAAAGTACAATTTATGGATTACAATGGCTTCCCCCACATACCGTCCCTCCCACCCACTACCCTCCCCTTTCCCACTCCCTCTCCCCTTCCATTCTCATCAAGATTCATTTTCGATTATCTTAATATACAGAAGATCAGCTTAGTATACATTAAGTAAGGATTTCAACAGTTTGCTCAAACAAAAACAAAAAGTGAAAAATAATAGATGATTTTTTTTAAATGATGATGAAATCAGATCAGACCTATTGTCATGTTTAATCCCAGTGAGAGTCAAGTTGGGAGTTGACAATTTTTTTTTTACAGAGGATCAGTTTAGTATACATTAGGTAAAGATTTCAACAGTTTGCACCCCCATAGAAACACAAAGTGAAATATGTTGTTTCAGTACTCGTTATAGCATTAAATCTCAATACACAGCACATTAAGGAGAGAGATCCTGCATGAGGGGTAAGTGCACAGTGACTCCTGTTGTTGACTTTACCAATTGACACTCCTGTCTATGGCATCAGTAATCTCCCTATGCACCAGTCATGAGTTTCCAAGGCTATGGAAGCCCTCTGAGTTCTCTGATTCTTATCTTGTTTAGACAAGGTCATAGTCAAAGTGGAGGTTCTCTCCTCCCTTCAGAGAAAGGTACCTCCTTCTTTGATGACCTGTTCTTTCCACTGGGATCTCACTCGCAGAGATCTTTTGCCAGAGTGTCTTGGCTTTCCATGCCTGAAATACTCTCATGGGATTTTCAGCCAGATCCGAATGCCTTTAGGGCTGATTCTGAGGCCAGAGTGCTATTTAGGACATCTGCCATTCTATGAGTCTGCTGAGTATCTCACTTCCCATGCTGGATCACTCTCCCCTTTATTTATTCCATTGGTTAGTGTTAGCAGGTACTAGACTTGTTTATGTGCACCCTTTGACTCTTAGTCCTTTCATTATGATCAATTGTGAACTGAAATTGATCACTTGGAATAATGAGATGGCATTGGTACATGCCACCTTGATGGGATTGAATTGGAATCCTCTGGTATGTTTTTAACTCTATCATTTGGGGCAAGTCAGCTTGAGCATGTCCCAAATTATACATCTCTTCCCTCTCTTATTCCCACTCTTATGTTTAACAGGGATCACATTTCAGTTAATTTTTAACACTTAAGAATAACTGTGTATTAATTACAGAATTAAACCAGTCATATTAAGTAGAACAGACAAAAAAACTACTAAGAGGGATAATGTATTAAGTTGTTCATTAACAGTCAGGGCTATGCTGATCAAGTCACCGTTTCCCATAGTGTCCGTTTCACTTCAGGAGGTTTCCTTTTTGGTGTTCAGTCAGTTGTCACCGATCAGGGAGAACATATGGTATTTGTCCCTTTGGGACTGGCTTATTTCACTCAGCATCATGTGTTCCAGATTCCTCCATTTTGTTGCAAGTGACTGGATTTCATTGTTTCTTACTGCGGTATAGTATTCTAAAGAGTACATATCCCATAATTTCTTTATCCAGTCTACCGTTGATGGGCATTTAGGTTGGTTCCAGGTCTTAGCTATTGTGAATTGAGCTGCAATAAACATTAGGCTGCAGACCGCTTTTTTGTTTGCCAATTTAAATTCCTTTGGGTAAATTCCAAGGAGTGGGATGGCTGGGTCGAACGGTAGGGTTATCTTCAGGTTTCTGAGGAATCTCCAGACTGACTTCCATAGTGGCTTGACCAGTTTGCATTCCCACCAACAGTGGGTTAGTGTCCCTTTTTCCCCACATCCTCGCCAGCATCTGTTGTTGGTAGATTTCTGCATGTGAGCCATTCTAACCGGGGTTAGGTGAAACCTCATTGTGGTTTTGATTTGCATTTCCCTGATTACTAATGACCTTGAACATTTTTTCAGGTGCCTGTTGGCCATTTGTATTTCCTCTTTTGAAAAATGTCTATTGAGGTCCTTGGCCCATCTCTTAATTGGGTTGTTGGTTTTGTTTTTGTGGAGTTTCTTGATCTCTTTGTAGATTCTGGTTATTAACCCTTTATCTGTTGCATAGTTTGCAAATATTTTTTCCCATTCTGTCGGTTGTCTCTTCACTCTCCTGACTGTTTCTTTTGCAGTACAGAAACTTCTCAATTTGATGCAATCCCAATAGTTGATTTTGGCTTTGACTGCCTGTGCCTCCCGGGACTTTTCCAGAAACTCTTTGCCTGTGCCAATATCTTGAAGGGTTTCTCCAATGTTCTCTAGTAACTTGATGGTGTCAGGTCATAGATTTATGTCTTTAATCCATGTTGAGTGGATTTTTGTGTAAGGCGTAAGGTAGGGGTCTTGCTTCATGCTTCTGCACGTGGAAATCCAGTTTTCCCAGCACCATTTATTGAATAGACTGTCCTTGCTCCAGGAATTGGTTTTAGATCCTTGATTAAATATAAGTTGGATGTAGATGTTTGGGTTGATCTCTGGTGTTTCAATTCTGTTCCATTGGTCTATCCATCTGTTTCTGTACCAGTACCATGCTGTTTTGATTACAACTGCCCTGTAGTATGTCCTGAAATCTGGTATTGTGATGCCTCCGGCTTTGTTTTTGTTGTACAAGATTGCTTTAGCTATTCGAGGTCTCTTGTGCCTCCATATAAATTTCAGCACCAATTTTTCCAGATCTGAGAAGAAGGTCTTCGGTATCTTGATTGGTATTGCATTGAATTTATAAATTGCTTTTGGGAGAATGGACATTTTGATGATATTGATTCTTCCAATCCATGAGCATGGAAGATTTTTCCATTTTTTGGTATCCTCTTCTATTTCTTTCTTTAAGGTTTTGTAATTTTCATCGTAGAGATCCTTAACGTCCTTGTTAAGTTTATTCCAAGGTATTTGATTGTTTTTTAGCTATTCTGAATGGGATTGATCTTAGAAGTTCTTCCTCAGCCATTGCATTGTCTGTGTATACAAAGGCTGTTGATTTTTGTGCATTGATTTTATACCCTGCTACTTTGCCAAAATCTTCTATGAGTTCCAATAGTCTCTTAGTAGAGTTCTTTGGGTCCCCTAAATAAAGAATCATGTCATCTGCAAAGAGGGATAGTTTGAGTTCTTCCTTCCCAATTTGTATCCCTTTAATTTCTTTTTCTTGCCTAATAGCTCTGGCTAGAACCTCCAGAACTATATTGAATAGCAGTGGTGAGAGTGGACATCCCTGTCTGGTCCCAGATCTCAGTGGAAATGCTTCCAACTTTTCCCCATTCAATAGGATGTTGGTTGTGGGTTTTTCATAGATTGCTTTGATTGTATTGAGGAATGTTCCTTCCAAACCCAGTTTGCTTAGAGTTTTCATCATGAACGGGTGTTGTATTTTATCAAATGCTTTCTTGGCATCTATTGAGATAATCATATGGTTTTTCTTCTGCAGTCTGTTAATGTGGTGTATCACATTGATTGTCTTGCGCACATTAAACCATCCCTGCATACCAGGGATAAATCCCACTTGGTCTGGGTGGATGATCTTTCTGATGTGTTGTTGCATTGTATTGGTGATAATTTTATTGAGGATTTTTGCATCTATGTTCATCAGGGATATTGATCTGTAATTCTCTTTCAGTGCTGCATCTTTTTCCGGCTTAGGAATTAAGGTGATGCTGGCTTCATAGAAAGAATTTGGGAGGATTCCCTCTTCTTCGATTGTTCTGAATAGTTTGAGAAGAATTGGAGTTAGTTCTTCTTTAAATGTCTGGTAGAATTCAGCAGTGAATCCATCTGGTCCTGGGCTTTTCTTTGTTGGGAGGGCCTTTATTACTGTTTCAATTTCTGTCTCAGTTATGGGTCTGTTTAGGTTTTCGATGTCTTCCTGGTTCAATTTAGTAGGTTGCATGTGTCCAGGAATCTATCCATTTCTGATAGGTTTCCCTGTTTGCTGGCATACAAGGCCTTGTAGTAATTTCTGATGATTCTTTTTATTTCTGTGGTGCCTGTTGTTACGTTTCCTTTTTCATCTCTGATTTTATTGATTTGGGTCTTTTCTCTTCTTTTTTTAGTTAGTTGGGCCAATGGTGTGTCAATTTTGTTTATTTTTTAAAAAAACCAGCTCCTCGTTTGGCTGATTTTTTGGAATGTTTTTCTTGATTCAATCCTGTTGATTTCTTCTCTGATTTTAATTATTTCTCTTCTCCTACTAGATTTGTGTCTGGTTTGCTGTAGGTTTTCTAGATCCTTGAGGTGAATTGAAAGCTCATCTATTTGGTGCCTTTCCAATTTCTTGATGTAGGCCCCTATTGATATAAACTTTCCTCTTAACACTGCTTTTCCTGTATCCCATAAGTTTTGGTATGTTGTGCTGTTATCCTCATTTACTTCCAGAAAGTTTTTGATTTCTCTTTTGATTTCTTCTATGACCCATTGTTCATTCAGGAGCATGTTGTTCAATCTCCATGTGTTTGCATATGCTCTAGGGATTCCTGAGTTGCTAATTTCCAACTTCATTCCTTTATGGTCTGAGAAGCTGCATGGTATGAATCTAATTCTTTTGAATTTGCTGAGACTTGCTTTATGGCCTAGTATGTGGTCAATCCTAGAGAAGGTTCCATGTACTGCTGAGAAGAATGTAAAATTTTTAGCTGTAGGATTGAAAGTTCTGTATATATCTGTTAGATCCATTTGGGCTATAGTGTCGTTTAAATCTACTGTATCCTTGTTGATCTTCTGTCCTATTAATCTGTCTGTTTCTGAGATGGAGTATTGAAGTCCCCCAGTACTATTGTATTGGGGTCTAAGTCTCCCTTTAAGTCCGTTAACAAATCTTTTAGATAAACCGGTGCCCTGTAGTTAGGTGCATATACATTGATAATTGTTATATCTTCCTGTTGAATTGATCCCTTAATCATTATGTAGTGTCCCTCTTTGTCTCTCTTAACGGTTTTTGTGGTAAAGTTTATGTTGTCTGAAATTAAGATGGCTGCACCTGCTCTTTTTTCATTTCTGTTGGCATGGTATATCTTTTTCCAGCCTTTCACTTTCAGTCTGTAAGGATCTTTGTTGGAAAGATGAGTTTCTTGTAAGCAGCGAATAGATGGGTTTTGTTTCTTAACCCAATCAGCCAATCGGTGTCTTTTAAGTGGACAGTTCAGGCCATTCACGTTCAATGTGACTAATGATAAGTGGTAACTTTGCCCTGCCATTTGCCAAAGATAAGTTCTAATATATGCTTTGAATTCCCTGTGATCTTTTGCTGTGAGCTTTCCTTCCTTGGTTTCCTTCCTTTACCTTCTTTCATATTGATGACCGTGTTTCTTTGTTTCTGTGTGTAACACATCTTTAAGCATCTTTTGTAGGGCTGGACGAGTGGCAACAAATTCTTTCAATTTCTGTTTGCTATGAAAAGTCTTTATTTCACCTTCATTCACAAATGATAGCTTTGCAGGATATAATATTCTGGGCTGGCAGTTGTTCTCTCTTAGTACCTGGGCTATATCTTGCCATTCCCTCCTAGCTTGTAGAGTTTCTGATGAGAAGTCAGCTGTGAGTCTGATTGGAGATCCTCTGAGAGTAATCTGACGTTTCTCTCTTGCACATTTTAGGATCTTTTCTTTATGTTTCACTGTGGAGAGTTTAATTACAACGTGTCGTGGTGAGGATCTCTTTTGGTCGTGTTTATTAGGGGTTCTGTGGGCTTCCTGTACTAGGATTTCTCTGGCCTTCTCCAAACCTGGGAAATTTTCTGCTAATATCTCACTAAAAAGGCCTTCTAATCCTTTCTCCCTCTCCATGCCTTCAGGAACTCCTAGAACCCGAATGTTGGGTTTTTTAATAGTATCCTGAAGATTCCCGACAATATGTTTTAGAATCCTAATTTCCTTTTCTTTTCTTTGGTCTGACTGTATCCTTTCCTGTTCTCTGTCTTCTAAGTCCGATATTCTCTCTTCTGCTTCACCCATTCTGTTTGTAAGGCTCTCTATTGTGTTTTTCATTTGATCTATTGAATTCTTCACTTCAGTCACTATCCCAGTTTCCTGTTGTACTAGTTGTTTCGTTTCATTTTGATTCCTCCTTAATATTTCATTTTCACGAGAGAGATTTTCTATCTTGTCCATTAAGGATTTCTGTAGTTCAAGAATTTGTTTTTGAGAACTTCTTAATGTTCTTATCAATTTTTTGAGATCTGCTTCTTGCATTTCTTCTATATCATCATCCTCATAATCTTGAATTGGGGTGTCTTTTTCATTTGAGGGCGTCATGTTGACTTCCTTGTTTTTATTACCTTGGTTTTTGCGTTTGTTATTTGGCATATTGGAGATATTTGGTTTCTTCACTGTGGTGCTTTTTCTTGTTATACTATGACTCTAGATTAAGTGGACTATCTGTTTTTGATGGAGCCTTAGGGCTTGAGATGGGTGTGGCCTGAGAGCTCTGTTTGGTGTGCCAAAGGTGACACACCCAGGTTAGGCGTGGTAAACCTCTCTCTCTCTCTCTCTTTCTTTTTTTTTTTTTTTTTTGATTCAAAAGGGAAGTTATTCTGCACAGCTGAACGAAGTTGGAGGTAGTTAGCAGGCAAATGATATACCCACAGGAGCCAGAGATCAGAAGCTCTTTCCCAAGGACCACACAGGGAATCTGTTTGGCCCTCAGAGTGGGCTCAAATTCTCCTTCAGTCTCCCACTGGGTTGACAAAGTTACGGAATTATAGCGTCTCTGGAGAGTGCTCACGTGAATTCCGTGAGTTCTCTCCCCCACCGTCTCTTTTTTCACAGTCTCAGTTCAGTATCACCACAAATTTACTAGGTCCTAATCTCCTGTTAATTCGCCCCGCCCAGAGTCAGGTTTTTCTGCTAGGTTCAGGGCCGGTGCAGACCTGAGGTCGCTCTGCTTATGACGTATGTCCAAGATGGCGCCTGCTCTTTGTCTTGCTCGCCCTTGAGAGGTGAGCAGAGAGAGAGAAACCCGTGTCCGTGCCAGTGACCTTTTTTTTTTTTTCCCTCTCTCTCTTCCAGTTAGCCTGGTGAAGTTCCCCCCCCCCCCGGGGGGGTCGTTCCCTCTAGTCTCCTCTCTCCGCTTGCCTGCCGGTGTCTCGGGCTATTGAGTTTCGGCTCACCTTGCGTTCCAGCGGCTCGGTCCCGCGGCTCGGCTTCCGCGGCTGGGTCCCATGGCTCGGCTTCCGCGTGGTGGGCGACCTTGTTCTCCCAGTAGGTCCTCCGATTCACAACCCCTCAATCCAGAAGGGTTTCCTCTGCAATATTTTCCTGGTTCTTTTTTCTGAGGCTACCGTAACTCCCCTTTTATTAAACTAAATTTTCCCGGACTATCGGTGCGCGCCTTCACTATTCCGCCATCTTGGCTCCGCCCCCCCTTATTCCTTTTTTAATTTTAATTTTTATCTTTTATTTATTTGACAGATAGAGTTAGATAGTGAGAGAGAGAGACAGAGAGAAAGGTCTTCCTTCCGTTGGTTCACCCCCCAAATGGCCGTCACAGCTGGAGCTATGCCGATCTGAAACCAGGAGCCAGGTGCTTCCTCCTGGTCTCCCATGCGGATGCAGGGACCCAAGCAGGCAGAGGATTAACCAAGTGAACCATGGCGCTGGCCCCCCTGTTTCTTCAATTGGTGAGTGTGTTGTTCAGCATTGTGTTTTTTCTTTAGCTGTTGTAGCTTTTATCTTTGTACTGTGACTCTGTAGATACTTTTTTCAGTGAATATCAAGAGGCTTGTAGTGGGTGTGGACATACTGCTCTGTTCAGGTCTCCAGGGTTAAGGGTGTGCCTAAGGTGACACACCCAGGTTTGGCGTGGTAAATCTTCTCTCTCTCTCTTTTTATTCATAAGGGAAGTAATTCCACTCAGCTGAGCTCTTCTCCTCTATGGTGATCAGTGCCTGAGCCCTAGCCCCAGTGTGTATAATATTCATCTGCTCTGTCCCAAGGACCATACAAACGATCTGTGTGCTCCTCAGTGTAAATTCAGTTTTCCTAGCAATGTCTCTCACCAGGTAACCAGGAAACACTGATCATGTAGCGTCTCCCACTGTGACTACTCAAAGTTCAAGCCACACACCCTCAGCTTTTTTCACAGTTCCCGTACAGAAGCCACACAAAGTCACATGTTCCTAGCCCCAGGTTAGTTCTCCCCACCAGAGTTAGGGTCTCCACTCGGCTGATTGCTGGTCACAGATGCGAGCTGGCACAGCTGTTACATATGTCCACAATGATGCCTGCTCTATCAGCTTGTTACAGGAGGTCATTGTAAAGTGATGGGGGAGAGAGAAATATCTCTGTCCCATCCGTTTTTTTTCTCCTCTAGTTTGGCTGGCACACCATCCTCTATGGGGTTTCAAGCCAGGTTTCCTCTAGGATCTTTATGCAGCTCCTTCACCAGTGACTTGGGCTGCTGAGGTCTGGTCTCACCTTACATACCAACGTTGGTCCATATGCTCTCAGCTGCTGGAGTCCCGAGCTGTGGGTGCCCACACCCTCCACGTAGGTCCACTGTGTCCCTCTAATTTTGCTAGTTTCCTCTGTGGTTTTCTCCCCTTTTTTAAAACTACCTTCTCTTGGGCTACAGCAGTAAGCTCCCTCCCTACTTCTGCCATCTTGGAACCTTCCCCCAAAATTTATCTTTTAATTCCATTTTCCCACGAATTTCTTGAAATATCCTCATACTGTTGCAGTTGATTTCTCAACAATATTGCAGTGGATTCGTTTCTGAGAGGAGGAGCGTGGTGGGGGCAAAGGCACGGAGTCACCACACAGACCCCGGGAGTCAGGTGAAAGCAGGCCTGAGGCAGACACGTTTATTTGAGTTAGTACAACAGCTTATATAGCCAAGACCAGCCAATCCAGTCAAGGGGCGGTCTATGCCCCAACCAATCACAGCCTGTTGCCAGGCAGTTTCCAAAGCCATCCAATCACAGCCTGTTGCCCGTCAGGCTCTTGTTGCCAGACAGTTTCTGAAACCATCCAATCACAGCCTGCCGTCAGTCAGGCTCTGTTGTCATGTGGTTTCCGAAGCCATCCAATCACGGCCTGTTGCCAGGCAGTTTCTGTCATCAGCGGCCATCTTGGCATGACCTTTTCACTCATTCCACCACCATTTTTAAAAAATTAAAACTATTATATGATCCACTAATTCCACCTCTTGGTATCTGTCCAAAAATATTGAAATCAGAGTCTGAAAGTGTTGTTATGACTTTCATGTTCATTGCTGCACTATTCACAGCAGCTGAGATACAGAAATAAGTCTAAATGTCCACCAACAAATGATTAAATAAATAAAGTGTGGTATATATGTATAGAGGAATACTATTCAGCTTTTAGATGTAAGGCAATTGCGTAACATGTGATAACATAGATGAACCTTGAGCACATTATGCTATGCAAAATAAAGCAGCCACAGAAAGACAAATAGTATATGATCATGCCTATATTAAGGAAGATATTACTGCATTAGGTTATCAGGGTCAGTGCAAATGCATCATTGTTATTACAACACAGTTCTCGTCAATTATCATGCTATAGTGATTTTTTAATTTTTACTAATATAAAGGGAAAAAAATTTTATTTATTTCATAGATAAGATTCTAAAAAGATAACCATACTTCTCTCCCTTCCTTAATCCCATCTCCTTTCTTCCTTTTTTCCTTTAATTTTTGTGATATCATATGTTTAATTTACTTCATATTCATAGGTTTAACGCACCACTAAAAATAATTGTTCAATAAGTAAAAAGTAGAAAGACCTTATTCCACAGCACTATAGATAAGGATTATAAATGATAATCATATCACAAGATGCCAGTTTCATTCTTATACATTATTTTTGTATTCCATATTAACTAACACATATCAGAGAAAACATATGATATTTGTCTTAAGGGACTGGCTTACTTCGCTAAGCATAATGGTCTCAATTTGCCTCCATTTGTTGCAAATGTCAGGATTTCATTTTTCTTTATATCTGTGAAGTATTCCATGTGTGTGTGTGTGTATCTGTATGTGTGTGTGATTTTCTTTGTCCAGTTACCAGTTGATGGACATCTGGATTGATTCCATTTCTTAGCTACTATGAATTGAGCTGCTATAAACTGAGCGTATACATAACACTTTCGTATGTTGTATTCATTTCCTTTGGGTATATTCCCAGGAGTGGGATAGCTGGGTCATATGGTAGATCTATTTTTAGATTCTGATGATTCTCCATAGCGTTTCCCAAAATGATTGTACCACTTTACATGCTCACTAACAGTGTATTAGGGTACCTTTTTCTCCACATTGTCACCAGAAATTGTTATTTTTTTTTATTTTTTTATTTTTTTTATTAAAAAGGCATTTTATTATAAATACATTTTAGTTGTAGCAGTAAAATACATCTTGTGTTACCATGAGTCTTTTAGAACAAAAGAACTTCACTGAGACAATGGCCACACTGTAGGAACTGTAGACCCCCAAACTGAAAACTTGCTCTAAGGAACCAAGGAGCTAAAGTAATCCCAAAACTAAGTTAGGAAAGAGCATGACAGAGAAAGGAGGAAAATCAACACCCTAGAGAGTAGCTTTGGGGTTATTTAACGGTACAAAGTCATTTTCACTTTTAACAATAAACTCTTTTAGGTATTAGAGCCTCTCAGATGAGGTATCATTCACTGCAAAGAAAAAAAGTTATAGTTCTGCCATAAATTATGCTAACTTAGACAGCTATGCAGCTGGTACTCCGAAGAGATGGGCACTGACCACTCCACTTTCCACGGCTTCCCTTAGGAAAGACTTCCCAAGGAAGCCCCAGGATGCATTTGCTAAGTCACTCATCCCATGCGATTAGCTGAGGAGTTAAAGAATTGTTAACAGTGGCATCTCGGAAGCATTTCAGAAAGAACCCTGGTCGCTAGCAACAGGGCCCTTTCATACAATGCAGCACTCACGACCTCCAGCATGCAGAGAAGTGTTCTCATTGCCGTATTTACCTAGGACACAACTATCACACATAACCAGTACCTTCATGGGTTTCAAAGAAATCTGATGACTGGCACAGAAACTTGGATACAGTACATGATGTCCAGAATGTCACATAAACGCATTACAGGAGCAGGCGTGCTCTGGGTATACGAAAATCCAGGACCTTCCCTCTGGACTGGGTGGGGCAGGAAGGGGCGGGAATGCTGAGAAACACTCGCAGCTGTCACTCTGGGACCTCAACCTGAACAGCAGAGCCCTCTGACCCACAAGGAGACACAAAAAGGTCTTTGCAAAAAAAGTGTCAGTGACTCAAAGCCCCCAGCAGCGGGGGCTGCGCTGAGCACGCCGACGGTGCTCATGAAGGGTCTCCAGCCTTCTCAGGGGGACGTCCTGTGCTTCAGGAACCCCAAGGCCCAACGCTTGATGACTGCAGCAGGCATGTCGCGGCACCCAAGCCATTCCAGTTCTAACACCTTACAAACCAAAGGCCATTTTCCTAGTATCTCAGTAAATTCCAAGCCAACCTAAAACCAGAAGCAGAGCCCAATACTCCCCACAGTCTGGGGTGAATATTAGGACAACAAAGACAACACACACATTTAGAAGTAGCCAAAGACCTGTCAGATTTATCAGATTTTAGGCAGTTTCTTTCTCAAAAATAATTTTTTCATACATGTGCACCTATAATTTATGAATAATTCATGCTGGGTAGGCAGTAGACTCCCCTATATTGTTTTGCAAACATATACAGACTTTTTAAAGGTAGCAAAGTAATTAGAGACAATTACATTTTCTGCCACATCACCACTTCAGGCTCTCCCTAACACCTGCTGGCACGGCACAGAATTCAAAGTAACTTGGTGAACCTGAGAAACTCATCTCTTGAAAAGCAAATCCTGTGCCTTCACCCCACCCCAAGACACCCCAAAAAGCTGCACAATACCTTCTTCAGGGATTCTATTGTTTTGGATGGTCCTTGTGACTGCCAGCATAGGACAGAGACTCCCCTGCTGAGAGCCTCACGTGCCTGAGAAATTGTTATTTTTTTAAACTTTTTTTTGGATGATAGCCGTTTTATTTGGCATGAGGTGATAACTTATTGTGGTTTTTATTTGCATTTCCCTGATGGTTCGTGATCCTTGGATATTTTCATGTATTTTTTGGCCACTTTTATTTCAGCCTTTGCAAAATGTTTGCCCATGCCCTTCGTCTATTCCTTAAGTGGATTGTTTGCTTTGTTGTTGAGTTCCTTGTATATTCTGGATATTAATCCTTTATCAGAAGCATAGTTAGCAAATATTTTCTCCCAATCTGTTGACTGCCTGCTCACTCTGTTAAGTGTTTCTTTCGCTATGCATAAGCTTCTCAGCTTGCTGCAATACCATTTGTCTATTTTTACTTATATTGCCTGCTGTGTTCCTGGGGTTTTTTCCAAGAAGTCTTTGCCTATGCCAATGTCTTGTGGAGTTTCCCCAATGTTTTCCTCTAGGAATTTGATTGTATTTGATTGTACATTTAGGTCTTTGATGCATTATGCGTTGAATTTTGTATGAGGTGTAAAGTAGGGGTCTTGTTTCTGCATGTGAAGATTCAGTTTTTCCAACACCATTTGTTGAGGAAAGTCTTCTCCAGGGAGTGATTTTAGCTCATTTGTCAAAGATTAGCTGGTTGTAGATCTGTGGATTAATTTCCAATGTGATATTAATGCAACGAGACGAGATCTCCTGTAATTCATAGGTACAATTTTAAGAATGTACTGATACATCCTTACCTCTTTGCCTCCCTCCCCTCACTTTTCTTTCCTTCCTTATTCCTTCTCTCTTTCCTTCCTTTCTCCCTCCCTGCCTTTCTCCCTTCCTCCTTCCTTCCTTCTCTCCTTCCTTCCCTCTTTCCTTTCTGTCTTTCTTCCTTCCCTTTCTTTTTTTCTCTTTTTTTTTAAATTTTGACACAACATAATTTTAATTTACATTATAGTCACAGGTTTAGTGCTCCACTAAATAAAGTGTCCCTATAAGTAAAAAGTAAAATGACAAAGGTTCAGTCATGAGTTTCGTTATTTGATCCACTCTAACAATCTCTATCTTTTAATTAGTGTATTTAAATCATATAGATTTGATTGAACTTGATTATTAATGTATATGGATTAATATCTCACATGTGTGTAACTTTTTCTATTTGTTACTCTTGTTCTTTTTACTATCTTCTTTCTTTTCTATTAACTGTTTTATATGATTTAATTTTCTTTGCATCATTAGCATATCAGCTATACTTAGTGACAGTCTTTCTAGTGGTTTCCTATAGCTTCCAATATATGTTGTTGATCCAAGTCTAATCTCAAATACTTTTTAAGTAACACAACTATCTTATAAAACATTGCATTATTGTTGTCATTCATTTCACTTATATAAAACTATCCAGAACCAAAATGAAGTTACATCCCAATAAACTCATGACAAATTGAAATATCATAAGATTATAATACATTTAACTCACAGATCCTGGCTTATTACATTCTCATGATTCCATGTCTGACTGGGACCCACAGGTCATTGTTGGTGCCCAACATCACAAGACAGCGTTACACTACATACCCACTAGGGAAGGAAAACAACAAAAATAAAAAAAAAAATTTAGAGGCTGGCATTGTGACACAGCAGATTAAGCTCCACCTATGATGCCAGCATCACACATGGGCTCCAGTTCCTGTTGTGGTTTCTCTACTTCCAGTCCAGCTCCCTGTTAATGTGCCTGAGAAGGCAGCAGAAGATGACTCAAGTGCTTGGATCTCTGCCCCCAAGTTCCTATCCCTGACCATTTGGGGAATGAACCAGAGGATAGAAGATCTCTGTGTTTCTTCCTGTGTCTCTATTTAAGTCTGATTTCAAATAAATAAATGTAGTCTTTCGAAAAGAAAAGTAGTGCATATGAACTGCTTTTGCATCAAAGCATTATAAGTCAACTCATCATAGGACAGGGACCGTCTATATATACAGATATGTGTGTTTCTATACCTATGTCAATATCAATATTGATATTGATATAGTGCTAGTCCATTTTGTGTTGGCCACAAAAAGACTGAATTATAAGTAAATAAAGTTGATTTTGGATAAGAGTTCTGAGTGTGCACAGTTGAAAGGCTGCATTTGGTAATGGCCTCCTTGCTCAGAGTGTCCCAAGGGAGTACAAGGAATTAACCACAATACACATGGAAGACATGTGTATGTGTGCTTTTCCGACCCCTTTCCCTCTTCATATAAAATGCCATGACTCAGTTACAAAGGCTTTATCCCAATGACCTTACCAAATTCTAATCACCTCCCAAAGGTCCTACCTCTCAACACAAGAGTTGGATTAATTTTCTACCCTCTTAGCATATCACGATGGGGATCATACGTTAATACATGAAACCCAGGAGGCCACACTCAAACTATATCCAAACCATAGTATATAGATATGTAATCAAATGTGTCATAGTTATTAGTATTTTGAAGTAATATTTATGTTTTGGATGAATTAAAAATAAGGAAAATAAAATATTTCCTTTATTTATTGCTTTTTTTGCTAATGATCATATAAATGATCACATAAATGTCTATATCTTTATACAGATCTAAGTTTCTAACATTTGTTCTTTCTCTCAAAAATTTCTTTGGACAATTCTTGATAGGCAGAGCATGTTAGCATCCAATTCCATCGCTTTTTGTTTGAGAAAGTCTTTATTTCTCCCGTATGTGAAGGATAATCTTATTAGATACAGGCTTCTAGGTTGAGGACATTTTCTCTCAACACCAAAATTCACTCTACTGTTTTCAGGCTTCCATGGTTTCTGAATGGAAGTCAGATAATAATTCTTGGCATTGCTCCTAAAAAGGGAACATGTGGTTTTTATCATTTTGCCTTCCTTCAATACTTTTTATATTTGATTTTTACGTATAACTATGATATACCCAGGTGTACTTTTTTTCATTTATGCTTCAGAGTGTTTTCTTGGGCTTCCTGGATTTGTGGTTTGGTCATTTAGAATAAATGCTCAGATGATATTGCTTCAAATATCTTGTATTCCAATTATGCACATGATACAACTTTTGGAATTGTTTTAGGATATTCTATATTGTTCTGTTTACTTTCAGTCTTTTTCTCTTTACTTCTCTGTTTTGAATGTTTTTATTGTCATAGCCTCAATCTCAGAGATTTAATCATTGATCATATCTACTAATGAGTCCATCAAAAACATTCTTCTTTTCTGTTACAGGAGTTTTTATCTCTAGAATTTCAAAAATCCTTTCTTGGACTTTCCATCAACGTGTATATGTTATCTATCCATTCTAGAATATTTCATATTTCTCTATTAGAGTCAGCATAATAATCATAGCTATTTTAAATTTCCTTCATTGCTTCCATAACTCATTTTGATTCTGATGCTTGTTCAGCTTCGTTCTTTCTTTTTTAAAAGATTTATTTTATTTTATTTGAAAGACAGAGTTACAGAGAGGCAAAGAAGAGAGAAGTCTTCCACCCACTGATTCACTCCCCAAATGGCTGCAATGGCTGCAGCTGAGCCATCTGAAGCCAGAAGCTAGGAGCTTCCTCCAGGTCTCCCACGTGGTGCGGCGGCCCAAGGACCCAAGCCATCATACTGCTTTCCCATGGCACAGCAGTGAGCTAGATTGGAAGTACAGCAGCTGGGACTCAAATCAGTCCCCATATGGGATGCTGGCATTGCAGGCGGCGGCTTAATCCACTACACCATGTACCATGTTCAGTTTCTTTGAACTGTGTTTTGTCTTTTTATATGCCTTGTAATTTTTGGATGAAAGCTGTGATAAATCGTTGAGTACAAGAAACTGTAGTAAATAGGCCTTTAACCATGTATTGATAAGGTTTGTATGGGAAAGACAGTGTTCTATAGTTCTTTGATCAAATCTGTCTTTTTTCTGAGTTTGGATTCTGACTTGTATACTTCACATGTGTTTCTCTGTAATTTTTCTGCCTGGCTGTAACAGTATTTCTAGACAGAATGGAATTGGATATTTCCTTTCTACCAGATAAGTTGGTCTCTGATAAAACCCCATAGATTAGGCCCTGATAAAACTGTTTCTTTTTTTGTAAGATTTATTTATTTACTTATTTGAGAGGCAGAGTTACAGACAGAGAGAGAGAGAGAGATGAGAGAGAGGTCTTCCATCTGCTGGTTCACTCCCCAAATGGCTGAAACAACCAGAGCAGGGCTGATCTGAAGCCAGGAGCCAGGAGCTTCTTCTAGGTCTCCCACATGTGTGCAGGGGCCCAAGAACTTGTGTCTTCTTCTACTGCTTTCCCAGGCCATCAGCAGGGAGCTGGATGGAAAGTCGAGTAGCCGAGATTCGAACTGGCACCCATATGGGATGCTGGTGCCGCTAGGCAAAGGCTTAGCCTACTATGCCACAGTGCTGGCTCCAACAGAATTTCTTAAAACTATTGAGGACAGTTCTATTAGAAAAATAAAAAATATTGTTGTATATTTCAGAATACTTTATTTTCTGCAAGCATGAGGGCATTTTTCTCCAAAATTCACTATAAGATCTACCAGTTTCTGTAGGTAAAACTCACAAAAGCATGCAACTTCCATTATGGCTTGCTCTCTTTGCAGGTTTGTTTTTGTTTTGAGAGAGAGAGAGAGAGAGAGAAACTCCCACCTGTTGATTCACTCTCCAAATAACGACAATGGCTTCAGTCTGAGACTGAAATTTGAAGCTAGGAACTCAATCTACCACTACCTCTACCACATGAGTGGCAGGGACTCACTCACTTCAGCTATCACCACTGCTTCTCAATGTCTACATATTGGCAGGAAGTTGGAGTCATTAGCCAGAGCCAAGACTTGAACCAAGACACTCTGATTTGGGATGCAGAAATCCCAATCAGTCTCTTAACCACTAAACCAAATGTCTGCTCCACTCTTGCAGGTTTTTACTCTGATTTGTCTACACTGAAAGAAACTTCAGCAACTTGTCAGCTATGTCTCAGATTTTTATACCCCATTGTTAACTCTGATGCAGATTTCTTTACATGGATTTCTGCTCCAGAATTTTCTTTGTGTCTATTTGTTTATCTCTCCAATTTTCCAGGGACTGATCTGATCTCTGACGAATCTAAGAAGAATTGTTGCTTTTTAAGCTTGTTCAGGTTTATATTTGTTGTGAGGACAAAGTTGAGATTTCTAAGTTTCTGGAAACTAGAAGTCATATTATTTATTTTCCATTATTGTTTTGAGTATATTTTATGTATATATATATATTCTAAATGAGAATATCTATTAGCTTCTCATTACTGCAATTTAATATCTAAGAAATGATACTAGAGCTATTTATGAAAGATGTTTACTTTGGTTCATGGTTTTGTTTTTATTTACTATTTTAGTTGTACATATTTATGGGGTGTATTGTGATAACACATATATTTGATGTGTATTCAATAAACTCCTCACTTTTCCCAACCTCTAATAGTCACTATTTGATGTTCAGGCTGACTTTTCTTAAGCTTCCATATATGATGGAGAATATGCAGTATTAGTCTTTCAGTGTCTAGCTTATTTCATTAGACATTTAGTTCCATCCATTTTGCTGCATATGGCAGGATATCATTTTTGTAACCAAATAATTCATTGTGTGTATATGTATATACGTATGCATATATATAATTGGCTTTATTCATTTATCTGCTTGGGGCGCCATATTTGATTCAATATTTTTTGGGTATTTTTTTAAACTTTTATTAAATGAATATAAATTTCAAATACAGCTTATGGATTACAATGGCTTCCCCCCAAAAAAAACTTCCCTCCCACCCACAACCCTCCCCTTTCCCTCTCCCCCCCTTCCATTCACATCAAGACTCATTTTCAATTCTCTTTATATACAGAAGATCAGTTTAGCATACATTAAGTAAAGATTTCAACAGTTTGCACCCACATAGAAACACAAAGTGAAAAATATTGTTTGAGTACTAGTTATAGCATTAAATCACAATGTACAGCACATTAAGGACAGAGATCCTACATGAGGAGTAAGTGCACAGTGACTCCTGTTGTTGACTTAACAAATGGACACTCTTGTTTATGGCCTCAGTAATCACCCTAGGCTCTTGTCATGAGCTGCCAAGGCTATGGAAGCCCCCTGAGTTCACTGACTCTGATCATATTTAGACAAGGCCGTGGTCAAAGTGGAAGTTCTCTCCTCCCTTCAGAGAAAGGTACTTCCTTCTTTGATGACCTGTTCTTTCCACTGGGATCTCACTCGCGGAGATCTTTCTTTTTTTTGCCAGGGTGTTTTGGCTTTCCGTGCCTGTAATACTCTCATGGGCTTTTCAGCCAGATGCGTGTGACTTAATGGCTGATTCTGAGGCCAGAGTGCTGTTTAAGACATCTGCCATTCTGAGTCTGCTGTGTATTTCACTTCCCATGTTGGAGTGTTCTCTCCCTTTTTTATTCTATCAGCTAGTATTTGCAGACACTAGTCTTGTGAGGGCTGATCAAGTTGGGCAAAGTAGCAGGATATAAAATCAATGCACAAAAATTAACAGCATTTGTATACACAGGCAATGCCATGGCTGTGGAAGAACTTCTAAGATCAATCCCATTCACAATAGCTACAAAAACAATGAAATGAAATGGACACTATGAGCAACAGTGACTTGATCAGCTCTTGTCCTGACTGTTGATGTACAATGTAATACTTTATCCATTTTAGTATTTTATATGTTCTAGTACTATTGGTTGAACTCTATAATAAACACACAGTTATTCTTAGGTGTTTAAATTTTAACCAAAAAATGATCCCTGTTAGGAATTTGGAAAACATTATGCTGAGTGAAATAAGCTAATCCCAAAGGGACAAATACCACTTGTTCTCCCTGATTGGTGACAACTAACTGAGCATCAAAAAGGAAACTTGTTAAAGTGAAATGAACACTACGAGAAACGGTGACTTGATCAGCCCTTGCCCTGATTGTTGATGAACAACTTAATATGTTAACCCTCTTAGTATTTTTTTTGTTTGTTCTACTTAATACTTTTGGTTGAACACTGTAATCAATACACAATTCTTCTTAAGTGCTGAAACTTAACTGAAAAGTATCGCTGTTAAATATAAGAGTGGGAATAAGAGAGGGAAGAGATGAGCAATTTGGGACATGCTCAAGCTGACTTACCTCAAACGGTAGAGTTAAAAACATACCAGGGGATTCGAATTCAATCCCATCAAGGTGGCATGTACCAATGCCATCTCACTAGTCCCGGTGATCAATTTCTGTTCACAATTGATCATAATGATAGGACTAAGAGCCAAAGGGATCACATAAACAAGACTAGTGTCTGCAAATACTAGCTGATAGAATCAAAAAGGGAGAGAATGATCCAACATGGGAAGTGAGATACACAGCAGACACATAGAATGGCAGATGTCCTAAACAACACTCTGGCCTCAGAATCAGCCCTTAAGGCATGTGGATCCGGCTGAAAAGCTCATGAGAGTATTTCAGGCATGGAAAACCAAGACACTCTGGGAAAAAAAAAAAACCTAAATGAAAGATCTCATTTACTTCCAGAAAATTTTTGATTTCTCTTTTAATTTCTTCTATGACCCATTGTTCATTCAGGAGCATGTTGTTCAATCTCCATGTGTTTGCATATACTCTAGTGATTCCTGAGTTGCTAATTTCCAACTTCATTCCTTTATGATCTGAGAAGCTGCATGGTATGATTCTAATTCTTTTGAATTTGCTGAGACTTGCTTTATGGCCTAGTATGTGGTCAATCCTAGAGAAGGTTGCATGTACTGCTGAGAAGAATGTAAGTGCTTTCTGTGTAGGATGAAAAGTTCTGTAGATATCTGTTAGATCCATTTGGGCTATAGTGTCGTTTAAATCTGCTCTTTCCTTTTTGATCTGTTCGGTTGATCTGTCTATTTCTGAGAGTGGATTATTGAAGTCCCCCAGTACTATTGTATTGGGGTCTAAGTCTCCCTTTAAGTCCCTTAACAAATCTTTTAAGTAAACCGGTGCCCTGTAATTATGTGCATATACACGGATAATCGTTATATCTTCCTGTTGAATTGATCCCTTAATCATTATATAGTGCCCCTCTTTGTCTCTGTTAACAGTTTTTGTGGTAAAGTTTATGTTGTCCGATATTAAGATGGCTATGCCCATTCTTTTTTCATTTCTGTTGGCATGGTATGTCTTTTTCCAGCCTTTCACTTTCAGTCTGTATGCATCTTTATTGGAAAGATGTGTTTCTTGTAAGCAGCAAATAGATGGGTTTTGTTCCTTTACCCAATCAGCCAATCAGTGTCTTTTAACTGGACAGTTCAGGCCATTAACTTTCAATGTGACTACTGATAAGTAGTAGCTTTGCCCTGCCATTTGCCAAAGATATTTTCTGATATATGTTTTGAACTTCCTGTGATCTTTTGGTGTGAGATTTCCTTTCTTTACCTTTCATACCGATGACCATGTTTCTGTGTTTCTGTGTGTAACACATCTTTAAGCATCTTTTGCAGGGCTGGACGAGTGGCGACAAATTCTTTCAATTTCTGTTTGCTATGAAAAGTCTGTTTGTTTTGAAAGGTCTTTATTTTACCTTCATTCACAAATGAGAGATTAGCAGGATATAATATTCTGGGATGGCAGTTTTTCTCTCTTAGTACCTGGGCTATATCTCGCCATTCCCCCCTAGCTTGTAAAGTTTCTGATGAGAAGTCAGCTGTCAGTCTGATTGGAGATCCTCTGAGAGTAATCTGATGTTTCTCTCTTGCATATTTTAGGATCTTTTCTTTATGTTTCACTGCAGTGAGTTTAATTACAACGTGTCGTGGTGAGCATCTCTTTTGGTCATGTTTATTAGGGGTTCTATGAGCTTCCTGTACTAGGATCTCTGTGTCCTTCTCCAAACCTGGGAAATTTTCTGCTAATATCTCACTAAAAAGGCCTTCTAATCCTTTCTCCCTCTCCATGCCTTCAGGAACTCCTAGAACCCGAATGTTGGGTTTTTTAATAGTATCCTGAAGATTCCCGACAATATTTTTTAGATTTCTAATTTATTCTTTTCTTTGGTTTGATTGTATATTTTCCTGTGCTCTGTCTTCTAAGTCTGATATTCTCTCTTCTGCTTCACCCATTCTGTTTGTAAGGCTCTCTAATGTGTTTGTCATTTGATCTATTGAATTCTTCATTTCATTATGATTTCTCATCACTATCACAGTTTCCTGTTGTACTAGTTGTTTCATTTCATTTTGATTCCTCCTTAATATTTCATTTTCAGGAGAGAGATTTTCTATCTTGTCCATTAAGGATTTCTGTAGTTCGAGAATTTGTTTTTGAGAACTTCTTAATGTTCTTATCAATTTTTTGAGATCTGCTTTTTGCATTTCTTCTATCTCATCAGCTTCATAATCTTGAATTGGGGTGTCTATTTCATTTGGGGGGCGTCATAGTGTCTTCCTTGTTCTTGTTACCTCGGCTTTTGCGTTTGTTGTTTGGCATATTGGAGATACTCTTTGGTTTTTTCTTGTTATACTGTGACTCTAGATTAAGAGGACTATCTGCTTTTGATTGATCCTTAGAGGCTGTGATGGGTGTGGCCAGAGAGTTCTGTTTGGTTCTTCAGGGTTAAGGGTGTGCCAAAGGTGATTCACCCTGATTGTTCTCTTGCTCTCTCTCTCTCTTTTTTGACTCTGTTGGGAAGTAATTCCACACAGTTGATGTATGAAATCTGGCCCCTGTGGGTATTCATTTGCTTACCAGAGTCAGGTATTTCTGTTTGGCTAATGAGGGGCACCTGCTTTACATATGCAAAATGGCTCTCACCACTTTACTTACGTAAAATGGTGCCTGCCCTTTGTCTTGCTCGGCTTTGTAAGGTGAGTGGAGAGAGAGGCTAAATGTCCGTGCCGGTTCCCCTTATTTAATGGATTTTTTTTTCTCCTCCAGCCATCCTGGTAAACTTTCCCCAATGGGGTTTCAGGCCTCGTTCTCTGCAGGCTCTGCCTTTCCCCACCAATGTCTCGGGTTACAGAGAGGTTTTTGTCTCACCTCCCCTTCCAGCACTGGCGGGCAGACTCTGCAGCTCCGGCAGCTCCGGCGGCTCCTGCGGCTCGGCTTCCACGCAGTGGGCGACCTTGCTCTCCCTGTAGGTCCTCCGAGTCACAGCCACTAGATCCGGAAGAGTTTCCTCTGCAGTTTTTCCCTGATCCTTTTCCTGAGGCTACTGTAACTCCACTTTTATTAAACTATCTTTTCCCGGACTGTCGGTGCGTGCCCTCACTATTCCGCCATCTTGGCTCCCGGGTGATTCAATATTTTGACTAGACTATATATACCTTCTTGATAAAAACTCCCAATAAATCATGTATAGAAGGAACATTTCTCAAAATAATAAAGGATATATGACACACCCACAGTCAATATCATACTGAATGGGGTAACACTGAAACTTTTCTTGTAAGATCTAGGACAAGACCAAGATGCCCTCTTTCACTACTATTATTCAATATAGTCTTGGCAAGAGAAATTATGAAAGAGAAATAAAGGGCATCCAAATTGGAAAGAGGAAATCAAAACATCCATTTTTGTAGATGCCATGAGTTTATGTATAAACTCTAAATACTTAACTCAAAAGTTGATAAATGAATTCAGAAATGTATCAGGATACAAATCAACATAGAAAGACCAGCAGTACATCCATATACCAAAATGAACTTACTGAAAAAAGGAAGTCATGAAAGCAATCTCATTGAAAATGGTTAAAAAAAAGTAACAAATAGTATTTAGGAACAAATTTAACAAAGCAAGTGAGTCCCAGTTTTGGAGCTTCATATATCAAAATCAGGCAGGCCTCATTTGTTCAACCATCTGATGAGGCTGTAGAATAGCAATGACAGAACATATGTAGAAGAAGGGTCACATGGTCAGCAAGGAAATAGAGAGAGAGAAAAACTGATCTGACTCAGTCTTGTATAACCAACCATTTTTGGAAAATCACATTACAAGGCCACAGCTCCAATGATTTAAAGATCTTCCACTAGGTTCACCTCCTCTACATCATCAGGGGTCAAGTTTCCAGCCTTCTAATACCAACCTAAGACTTTGTGATCTTATTAATATTCTTTTTTTCTGATATCTTTGCAAATATTGTGCACCTTAATCTATAACTTGTCATTTCAAGGAATTACCAGATTTTTTACAGAGAAAGTAATTTTAATTCAAAGAAGTGTAGGTAATTAATATATTTACCTAGAAGCTGTATTTTTCTGCAGAGTCTGAGAACATTTTGCCTAGAACAAATTTATGATTATTTTCTCTTTTTTTGTCAAAAATCTTTAAATTTCTACATTTCAAAGTAGTCATTTAATTCTACAATCCATTTTGATTTAAGTTTTGAATAAAGGGTGAAATTTGGTTTGTGTTGCCCTATGAATGTTCCATTACTTTAGAACAATTTGTATCCTTCCTCCACTGAACTCTTTTGAACATTCATGTTTCTGAGTCCTGCATTCTGTTCTACGTATCTATCTGCCGGTTCTTTAGTCAATACAGCCCTGTCTTTCTTATTGTAGCTTTGTAACACGCCTTACTCTTAGAGTGATTTATCTCTTTTTTTGTCAAGATTATTTTAGCTATTCTGATGTCTGTAGTTTTCCATATAAATTTTAGAATAAGTTTTCCTATATTTATAATGAAGTCTTGTTAGAATTTTGATAAGATTCAAATTAAATTCATGGAGCTGTCACTGTGACGTAGCTGGTAAAGCCGCCGCCTTCAGTCCTGGCATCCCATATGGGCACCGGTTCGTGTCCCGACTGCTCCACTTCCTATCCAGCTCTCTGTTATGGCCTGGAAAAGCAGTAGAAGATGGCCCAAGTACTTGGGCTCCTGCATCTGCGTGGGAGACCCAGAAGAAGCTCCTGGCTCCTGGCTATGGATCGGTTCAGCTCCGGCCCTTGCAGCCATTTGGGGAGTGACCATCGGATGGAAGACCTCTCTCTCTCTCTCTTTCTCTTTGCCTCTCCTCTCTCTGTGTAACTCTTTCAAGTAAATAAATAAATCTTGAAAAAAGCAAATTAAACTCTTAGATTAAAGATATTTTACATTTTTGTCATGTTAAAGATTGCAGTGTATTGATTTTGTGTGACTCCCCAAATATTTGATTTCTTTCATGAGCATTTTATAATTTTTAGCATCAGATTTTGTAAATATTTTATTCATTTAAACTATATTTCATTTTTTTTGGAACTATGGTAAATAACATTGTGTTTTTAATTTTGTCTCCAGATGTTCATTGTTCACATAGATAAGTGCATGTAATTTTTATGTGGTTTTTATTGTATCCTGCAATGTTTATGTAAACTCTTTGGGATTTTCTATTTAGACAATCGCATCATCTCTGAGAAAGGACACTTTTTTCTCCATTGCATTGCCATCTTTATGCTTTTATTCCTTTTCTTTTCTTTTCCTTCTTTCCTTTCTTTCCTCTTCTCTTTTGTGCTATTAGACTAATTGGAATTTGAAGCACCTTGATATGGTTCTCCAGTGAGATCCTCTGGGCCTAAACATTTATGGGATGGGGGTTTAACTGCAAATTAAATGTCTTTCATTCTCACTGGCGTACTCAGGGTGTCCATTTCATCTTGTGTAAGTTTTGGTCATTTCTGCTTTGTGAGAATTCTGTCCTTATCTTCTATGTTGTTGCATATTTGGGTTTTAATAGCAAATTATATTTGATTTCTTAATTTTCTGCCTTGCTTTCTCTTTTTAGTTTAATCAATTTTTAGTCTCATCTATATTATTTCCTTCCTCTTTTAAATATTTTTTTTGTTTATTTGAAAGTCAGAGTTACAGAGAGAGGCAGAGATAGAGACAGGTCTTCTATTCCCTGGTTCACTCTCCAGTTGGCTGCAATGGCCAGGGCTGTGTTAGGCCAGGATGAAGCCAGAAGATTCTTTCAGGTTTCCCATGTGGGTGGCAGGAGCTCAAACACTTGAGCCATCTTCTGCTGCTTTTCCAGAGCCATTAGCAGGGAGCTGGATTGGAAGTGGAGTAATGAGGATGCAAATCAGCACCAAAATGGAATGCCAGTTTTGCATGTGGTGGCTTTACCTGCTATGCCACAACACCAGCTGCTATTTCCTTTCTTTCTCTGATTGCTTTTTGAATGGAAGTTCAGACACCCCTTAGTCACTCTGATACCTTCTCAAAGACAATATGGCAACAATTTGCATAATCCCATTGCCTTGTTTGGGGGTGTAAATGTAACTCCTTGATAAGGGACATCTCACACAACTTTGAAGCAGAAACTCAGCTTATTGAGGGTTCCTGCTTACACCAACAGAGAGGAAACAGTGTGCCTGTTCAATGTTTTAAATGTGCAGATTCAGCCTCCCACTAGACCCAGCTAACACAAGAGGACGTTTACGTGGGGTGGCAGTGACCAAGGCACTAACCATTGACTCAAGGACACCAGTGATAGTGAAACCTCTTTGTTAGCAGTCCCACCTAAAATACTTCATTAAATCCTATTCCTGCTAGGCAGGAATGGAGCCTCAGTCCACAGCTAGATGCTAATGACACCATTTTGGAGGCAGAATGATAGCCCCAATTGCCTCCACAATATAGGTGTTGGATGATGAGACCTTTGCTAGCTGTTGTTGATGCTGTTCCACAGAGGAAACAGTGCAACAAAATGCACATCTGCTTGCTGACTGAGGAATGGAAGATCAGCATCCTGTTCGTCCCTGCTAACATCACAGAGCAGAGGAGTCAGAGCATACCCATTGCTTCAGTGCAGTGGAACCTTGACACCAGCCTCAGATTTCACTTCATTGCTAGTGGACCACAGGGTGGGACAGTTTCTCTACTGATGGTTCTTTGGAGTAGGGTTGATATTGTAAAAAAAAATAAATTTCAACATTCAATTCTTTAGATAATTTGTTTTTCATGCAGTTATATTTCCTACTGTGTCTATTATTGCCTTGAGATTGGTGGTCTTTTTGCAGCACCTTCTCCATGATATATAGAAGACGATAAATGAAACTATGATCTATGAGAACTCACCACCACACTGTTCATCAAGTACCAAGGTCCAAACTTTGCATGCTTCGGTCATATTTTCACTTTCAGTCTTCTTAGGTTTATTTATATTTTAGTTACAAGTAGAAGAACTCAGAAGAATAGGATTACTCCATTTAACTGTGACCAGAAGTAGTTTATCAGAGTCTAACTTTATGAATACAAATGTATATTCTACATAAACAGGATCATTCTAGAGAAAATTTATTTCTCTAAATAAGAATTTTAAAAGATTCTTAGAATAAATTTAGAAGACTATTAAACACTTAAAATCTAAATTTGGCTTGCTGGTTTGTTTGATTTTTAATTTGTAAATGAGAAAGTTGAATAGCATGACCTCTAATATATTTCCTGCTTTGTCCATCTAAAATTCTAAGTGCATTCTAGAAATAGAAAAAATGATGGCTCCAAGCCACTTAGTATGCACTTTAGGACATCATCATTGCCTTAAAGCTTCAGAGATAAAAACTGAACCTTTTAACTTCAGGATCTAAGATTTTTGACAGACAATGCATTCAGCCTAGACAAAAAATGAATTTATTTTCTACATGCAAATCTGCAGACTCAATACAGACCGAACAAGTATGGCTGAATAATGGGCATAGCATTATAATTATCATAATCATTAGAAAAGTTTATGATAAGAAAAGCTCATATCTTGACATCAAAGCTTCTGTTTCTTGTGGTGTTCAGAGAGGTGAAGCCATCTTAGTTAATGTAGTATGAACTCTGGAGCACATAAAGCTTTAATGTATGTGTTGCCGTGAATCCTATCTTGCTTATTTCTTACCTGTGTGAAGCATGAGTCACTTAATTTCAGATCTCTCATCTTTTTTTTTTTATTTAGTAAATATAAACTTCCAAACTACAGTTTATGGATTATAATGGCATCTCTCCCATAATTTCCCTCCTACTCGCACCCCTCCCCACTCCCGCTCCCTCTCCCATTCCATTCACATCAAGATTCATTTTCAATTATCTTTATATACAGAAGGTAAATTTAGTATATATTAAGCAAAGATTTCATCAGTTTGCACCCACATAGAAACACAAAGTGTAAAATACTGTTTTAATACTAGTTATAGCATTACTTCACATTGGACAACACATTAAGGACAGATCCCACATGAGGAGTAAGTACACAGTGACTCCTGTTGTTGACCTAACAATTTGACACTCTTGTTTATGGTGTCAGTAATCTCCCTAGGCTCTAGTCATGAGTTGTCAAGGCTATGGAAGCCTTTTGAGTTTGCTGACTTCGATCTTATTCCGACAGGGTCATAGTCAAAGTGGAAGTTCTCTCCTCCCTTCAGAGAAAGGTACCTCCTTCTTTGATGGCCCCGTTCTTTCCACTGGGATCTCACTCGCAGAGATCTTCCATTTGGGTATTCCTCTTTTTTTTCCAGAGTGTCTTGGCTTTCCATGCCTAAAATACTCTCATGGGCTCTTCAGCCAGATCTGAATGCCTTAAGTGCTGATTCTGAGGCCAGAGTGCTGTTTAGGACATCTGTCATTCTATGAGTCTGCTGTGTATCCTGCTTCCCATGTTGGATCGTTCTCTCCCTTTTTGATTCTATCAGTCAGTATTAGCAGACACTAGTCTTGTTTGTGTGATCCCTTTGACTCTTAGACCTATCAGTGTGATCAATTGTGAACTGAAATTGATCACTTGACTAGTGAGATGTCATTGGTACATGCCACCTTGATGGGATTGTATTGGAATCCCCTGGCACATTTCTAACTCCACCATTTGGGACAAGTCCGATTGAGCGTGTCCCAAATTGTACATCTCCTCCCTCTCTTATTCCCACTCTTATATTTAACAGGGATCACTTTTCAGTTAAAATTTAAACAGCTAAGAATAATTACAGAGATCTCTCATTTAAAATAAAAACACATCCACATCTTAGAGTTGATACAATAATTACAAATGAAAATTTAGGTCAAGATTCAAGTATAGTATCTGGAAAAAATAAGCAGTCGACAATAACAGCCAGTGATGAAAACTTTCACCCTAAAAATACATACCATGGGACACACTTTTGGCACAGTGGCTAAGATATTTCTTGATACATCCCCATCCCATATCTCAGTGCCTGGATTTGAGTCCCGGTTCCACTGGTTTCGAGCTTCCTGTTGATGCACACCCTGAGAGGCAGTAAGTGATGGTTCAGGTACCTTGGTCACTGCCACCCCACACATATGACCTGAGCTCACAGTTCCTTGGGTTAGCCTGATCTAATCCAAACTGTTGTGGGCATTTGAGGTGTGAACCAGGGGATGAGAGATCTGCCTTGTGCTCTGGCTATAGCTCTAGCTCCCACACTGTCTCTATCCTTCAAATAAATAAATTTTAAATGCACTTCACCATCTTCTTTGTTCCTAATCTGTATAGTAGAGAAAGTAAGTAGAGAAAGTATAGTAAGAAGAAATCTACCTAATTCCTACTATCTAAATTAAAGTGCCTTGGAGCCAGTGTTGTGGTATAGTGGATAATGCTGCCACCTGCAATGCTGGCATCCCATATGGGTGGTGCTTTGTCCAAGCTGCTCCATTTCAGATCCAGCCCCCTGCTAACAGCTTGGGAAAAGAAGCAGCAGAAGGCCCAAGTGTCTGAGACCCTGCCATCCACGTGGGAAGAAGCTCCTCACTCCTGCCTTTGGCCTTGGTCAGCTCAGGCTATTGCAGCCATCTGGGAGTGAAGCAATGGATGGAAGATGTCCGTCTTTCCCTCTCAGTCTGTAACTCTGATTTTCAAATAAATAAATGCACCTTTAAAAAATAAAATGAATGCAAGGGCTTTATCCTGTGCAAATTTGTGACCAGAGCACTTTGTCTCAGTTTCCTCATTTTCTGTAAAGCAGTACACACCTCACATGGATATTATGAGAACTGAATTAGTAAATGAATGTGCAATGCTTAGAATCAAGCTTGGTACATACTAAATACTCAACACACATTCAAAAATATTATTTACATTTGTAAATATACTGCAGTCTCTGACCACCTGGTACTGGAATATCAGGTAAGTTCAGTAAATATTGAAGGAAACATGATTACTAACTAAACTGGCTGGCTGTTTTCACATCAACCAGTTAGCCATGCACTCATTTGTCAGCTAAGTAAATATTTTAAGTGGCCTAAATTACTCTAGTGAATTCAAGACATCTGTTTTAAAATGGAAACCACTTCAGACAATCATCAGGCCTGGTTTTCCTAAGTACTCGAACAAGTTTTAGGTGCCTCATATCTGAATGTCCTCATTTGAATTTATGATTTCTTTAAAAGCTTGTAAAGTTTAGAACCCTCAGTCTTAGGCCTTTCCATCAGTCTCAACCTCAATGCCTTGAGGAATAGGGAAAATTTTTTCATCCAATTCTGCAAAATAACAGTAAAGTCTCAGTCATTTCTGAGAATATCCCAAACAAAACTTCAAAATTATTCCTAGCAGTGTCTTCTCTTGAAACCAGTACAGCACAACCATATTTAAAACAATGATCATATTCACAAGTGATTACAAAAACAATGTAGAGTTCTGGCACAGTCTTTAAGAAAACAGTTTATAGCTTTTGCAGACACCAAGAAAAGCAATATTAAATGAAATTTTAATGATCACACCGTTTTTATCCCACTCTGCATTAGGAACACATACCTCCTGAAGTCAAATTATATTTATGATTGGCTTATTTATAACAGGAAATCATCATCTTCGCTCACCAATATAGATACATTGCAATAATCTACTGAAGAAAATATTACAAAATAATAAAACTAACTATACAGACTTTAGCAGAAAGGAGAAAAATTGATTGCTGTATGTTAGGTGGCAAGATAATATTCTAAAGTGTATCTAGGCATTTTCAAAATTATGAAGTGTGTATACACATTGTCAGTACATGGTGGTGTAACCAGAAAAATGAAAACTTGTGCCTGATCTAAGTAAATTGGTAGCTGGTTGATCATATCCATCTCCTCTCACTCAGCTTGGATTTTAGTATGGATTCATGCCCAGCTTGTGACAAGTACATGTCTTGCACATGTGGGGAAAGACAAGGAAAAATGAAATCAGCCTAGGTGATTGGAATATAGATACACTTATTCTCACTGATTTGCATCCTGTGACCAAGAAATACAATAGAATCCTACGAGAGATTTTCATTTATCACGTTTTTCTTCTAATCACACTGCAGTCTCACATATCTAGGCTGTAGTGCCACTTTTGGGCTTTAAAGATGCTAAGTGTGAACTGGATAGACCTGGCTCTTTATCCCTCCAACAGTGGAGTTCTTCCCACACTGGTTACACACTGATGCTATCTCAATTTTGCTTCACAGACTACAGAGTTATGGATCAATAGCTTCCCAAAGCCAACAGATGATGGTCTCGTCAGTACCACAGCATACCTAAACATTTCAGAACATCCATTCTTAGCCCATCATCTGTACATACATGTCAGCCCTACTTTTACCTCCTGACACATGCACAGATATAGTTCCTATGATAATCTGTTTCCCTCAGCTTCTTTTCTTTCCACAAAGGCTTCTTTGCCTGAAGTCCTACTCCTGTCTTGCCATCCCTTCATAACCCTTCAATCTTCTAAACTCCCAGATCTGTTTCCTAAATTATCTCCACAATCCTTGTAAGCTCCTGTATTAGTACATTTTCCATTGTTGTAGTGAAATGCCTATGGCTGGGGGCTGTGTTAAAAAATATATTCACTTAGCTCACAGTCTGGAGGTTCAAAGGTATAGTGTTGGCATTGGCTGGATTCTGGTGAGGGTCTTATCATGGATAGCATCACGATGGCAGTGCATGTAGGACACAGGTATCACATGACAAAACAGGAAGCCAGACAGAAGGGAAGAACCTTTGTTGCCCTTTTTATATCAACCACCACATGGGAAAAAATTCAGGGTCCCACAACAGCTGCCTTAATCCCCTCTGAGAACAGTATCCTAGTTGGCCTAATACTTACTATTAACCTTCACCTCTGAAAGCTCCCACCATCTCTTAAAATCAGCACACTGGGTCAAGTTTCCAATACACAAACCTTTGGGAGACAAACTCAAACCACATGCAAACCATAAACACCTATTATACCTCTGGAATAAATTTTAACTAAAACCTCTCTCAGTGATTTTACACAACTTGCATAATCATCACATTGCTTTTGCAGTGCCAACCAATCCGCATGCCTTCACTGAAAAGCTCAGCATATTGTCAGCACCCCTGTTACCTGCCCTTGAAGTTAGATAAGATTCACATTTACAAATTGCATATAATTATTATTTTGAGAAAGGCAATGCCATTGCTTAACTTGATACCAAAACAAAACATGCAATTTACATAGAAGCCACCAGAAATCTAGTCATGTGAGAGTCTTCAAAAAGCTCATGCAATATGTACAATAAAAAAACTATGGATGATTTTCAATTTTTGCATGATAATACACTTACCTTTCAATTCCACTTCACATAAATTTTTGAATTACCCTCAAATATTTAATCTTATCCCACATGCCCTTCTTATGTTTGAATGACATTTCCTCCCCTTGAAATAGTAGGAACTGGTTGTAGTCCCAAACAATGGACTATGATCCAAGTCAGGCTTTAGCTTATGAATATAGGAATAATTTGTATGCAACTTCTACCTGTCTCTAGTTAGAGATATACACTATTGAAAGCAGCCACAAGATTATGAAGAATCCTGAGACACAAGAATAAATCACACATATGTGGTGTGGCAACAATTACTGCTACTGTCAAAGCCCACTGGTAACACCAATTTTCAGATATGTGAGTGAGTGGGCTTTAAGATAGTATCAGGCTTGAGTTGTTTGAGCCTTACAGCTGAGACTCCAGAGATCACGGGGCAGAAACGAGCTGTACCCACTGTGTCCTGTCTTAATACCTGAGCCAAACTACAGATATTCTGAATATGACATATGGGTGTTTTTCACCTGCTCAGTTGTGAGATAATTTGTTAAGGTAACTGAAATAGGAAATTATAGGCGTTTGTAAGGAAAAATTCTCCAATTCCTTAATTATCCTCTTTTGGGTATGCTCGGCACTGTGGGAGTGCTCTCATCAACAAACTACACACATTGTTTGTAGATTGGCTGAGAATACTGACAATCAGCCTTCTGATTCTTGGAAAGACAGTTTGCCAGCAGGGCAAGTTCATGAAATTAATAGACAAATGAAGCTCCCCATAAAAATAATTTTAGGTTCAGTTCTCCTACTACTAGTGATCTCAGAGAACTAGTCCTTTAATGTGAATTACCCTTCTATATGCAAGATCACACTTCTTCTCCGGAGACAACAACCGAATACAGTGATGTTTCTTCTTGTGAGGGATACAAGGTCATTGCCTCATTTGGAAAATCTCCCAAGGTGCCATCCAACTCCAGAGCTCTGTGTGGACTCAGGTACAGTCTGCCTTGTTGCTGCACCATGGTTGAATTTCTCTGCAGATCCTGCTTCTCTACCTCCCTCACCAGGATGGTTCTCCAATAGCCCTGCACACAAAATCTTTGAATCTTTGTCTTAGAACTTGTTCCTTGGAAACCCAACATTCAGTCAGCGCATTCTCCATGGAATATTTAACAAAGGTCAAAGATCATAACAAAAACAGTGAAGCCTTGATTGTGAAATTCCAGGAATTAGTCAACAGGTAATGTTGGATTGAAGATGAATTGGAAAATGTCAACCTAATACAGAGTCAGAATTTTGTTTTCTCTTGATGGCGACTTCTGGGAGTACTGTACCGTGAAGGATTCTGATACCAAGTCAGTGCTTGGGACACAAAATATTCAGTCAACCAAGTGTTTGTCTTGGACAAGAGATGAGTTGAAATAACCTACATGTGAGACATTTACCAGATTACTACTAATTTCTCGGTAATGATACTTTGAAATGCATACTTCTGTTATCACTGTGTTCTTTTAATTGAGATAAAATTCACATGACCAATCTTTTCATAGTACACATCCAATGGAAACATGTCTATTCACTATATTCAGCCATGATTTCTATCTAGTTCCAAGACATTCATTAACACAATTATGGAAATTATGTAGACTTAATTAAGCAACCAGTTCCCATTCCCTTTTCCACAGTCTCTAGCAACCGCTCATCTGCTTTGGACTTCTAGTGGTTTACCTGTTCTAGTTTGTTGTTATATTTTCTTGGAAAGTTGAACCCTTTATCATTATACAGTGTCTTTATTGGTTGATTGATTGACGTTAACTGAAAGGCAGAGAGAGAGAGAGAGAGGAGGGAGGAGAGAGGAGAGAGAGAGAGAGATCTTCCATCTGCTGTTTACTCCTCAAATGCCCTCAAACCTGGCATTGGACCAGGTGAAAATCAGAAAGAGGAAACTCAGTCCGAGTGGATGGCACAGACCTGGCTACTTGAGCCATCACTGCTGTCTCCAAGGATGAGCACCAGTAGGAAACTGGAATAGAGAGCAGAGTCTGAGACTTGAACCCAGGCACTGTTTTATGGAGTGCAGGAATTCCAAGTGGTGCCTTAACTACTGTACTATGTACCTCACAAGGCACATTTTTATACCTGATAATTTCATTTCTTTTAAAATACCCTTTGCTTGAAATCAAAATATCTGTTCCAGATTCCATCTTTCTGTTTTTTTTTTCATTTTGATAAAGATTTACTTATTTATTGAAAGGCAAAGTGAAAGAGAGAGAGAGAATGAGAATGAATCTTCCATCTACTGGTCACTTCTCAAATGGTGACAAAAGCAAGGGCTGTGTCAGGTTGAAACCAGCAGACCAGAACTCCCTCCCAGTCTCTCACATGGGTTTAGGAGTCTAAAGGGCTTGTGTCATTTTCTGCTGTTTTCCAGGTGGATTAACAAGCAGTTGGCCGGTGTTGTTACATAGTGGGTAAAGCCACCACCTGCAGTGCTGACATCCTATATGAGTGCTGGTTTTAGTTCCAGCTGCTCCTCTTCCAATCCAGCTCTCTGCTATGGCCTGGGAAAGCAGTAGAAGATGACCCAAGTCCTTGGGCCCCTTCACCCGCATGGGAAGACCAGGAGGAAGTTCCTGGCTCCTGGCTCCTGGCTCCTGGCCTTGGATTGGCACAGCTCTGGCCATTGCGGTCAATTGGGGAGTGAACCAGTGGACATTCGAAGACCTCTCTCTCTCTGCCTCTCCTTCTCTCTGTGTGTAACTCTGATTTTCAAATAAATAAATAAATCTTTGAAAAAAAATCAGGGAGTTGATTTGGAAGTAGAGCAGTCAGGACTTGAACTGGCACCATATCGGATGCTGGCATTGTAGCCTGTGACTTAACCCATTGTTCCACAATGCCAGCCACAATCCAGAATTATTATGATTGGCATTAGTATGACATATCCTTCTCCATCACCTTACTTTATTTTTAATTTAACATTTTATTTGGTGGCCAGTGCTGTGGTGCAGTGGGTTGAAGCCCTGGCCTGGAGTGCCGACATCCCAAATGGGTGCCAGTTCTAGTCCCAGCTGCTCTATTTCTGATCCATCTCTCTGCTATGGCCTGGGAAAGCAGTAGAAGATGGCCCAAGTCCTTGGCCCCTGCACCCGCCTGGGAGACCCGGAAAAAGCTTCTGGCTTCTGGCTTCGGATCAGCCCAGCTCTGGTCATCTGGGGAGTGAAGAGTGGATGGAAGACCTCTCTGTCTGTCCCTACCTCTCTCTGTAACTCTATCTTTCTAATAAATAAATCTTTTAAAAATGGTTTATTTGACTGGTTTAATTCTGTAATTAATACACAGTTATTCTTAAGTGTTGAAAATTAACTGAAATGTGATCCCTGTTAAACATAAGAGTGGGAATAAGAAAGGGAAGAGATGTATAATTTGGGACATGCTCAAGCTGACTTGCCCCAAATGGTAGAGTTAGAAACATACCAGGGGATTCCAATTCAATCCCATCAAGGTGGCATGTACCAATGCCATCTCACTATTCCAAGTGATCAATTTCAGTTCACAATTGATCATAATGAAAGGACTAAGAGTCAAAGGGAGCACATAAACAAGTCTAGTACCTGCTAACACTAACCGATAGAATAAATAAAAGGGAGAGTGATCCAACATGGGAAGTGAGATACTCAGCAGACTCATAGAATGGCAGATGTCCTAAATAGCACTCTGGCCTCAGAATCAGCCCTAAAGGCATTCCAATCTGGCTGAAAAGCCCATGAGAGTATTTCAGGCATGGAAAGCCAAGATACTCTGGCAAAAGATCTCTGCGAGTGAGATCCCAGTGGAAAGAACAGGTCATCAAAGAAGTAGGTACCTTTCTCTGAAGGGAGGAGAGAACCTCCACTTTGACTATGACCTTGTCTAAACAAGATAAGAGTCGGAGAACTCAGAGGGCTTCCATAGCCTTGGAAACTCATGACTGGAGCATAGGGAGATTACTGATGCCATAGACAGGAGTGTCAATTGGTAAAGTCAACAACAGGAGTCACTGTGCACTTACTCCTCATGTAGGATCTCTCTCCTTAATGTGCTGTGCATTGAGATTTAATGCTATAATGAGTACTCAAACAATATAATTCACTTTGTGTTTCTATGGGGGTGCAAACTGTTGAAATCTTTACTTAATGCATACTAAACTGATCCTCTGTAAAAAAAAAAAAAAAAAGAAATTATCATTTCCCAACTTGACTCTCACTGGGATTAAACATGACAATAGGTCTGCTCTGATTTCATCATCATTTAAAAAAATCATCTATTATTTTTCAGTTTATGTTTCTGTGTGGGAGCAAACTGTTGAAATCCTTACTTAATGTATACTAAGCTGATCTTCTGTATATTAAGATAATCGAAAATGAATCTTGATGTGAATGGAAGGGGAGAGGGAGTGAGAAAGGGGAGGGTTGTGGGTGGGAAGGACGGTATGGGGGGGGAAGCCATTGTAATCCATAAGCCGTACTTTGGAAATTTATATTCATTAAATAAAAGTTTAAAAAAATGGTTTATTTGAGCAAATAATGATTCAATAGTTGGACAGTGCTCAGAAGTAGCAGAGATTCAGAGAACTTTGCCGAATGTATAGTGAGTTTTTATAGATGGAATATAGCAGCAAGGTATAGAAACAGCTTACCTGCTTACTGCTTGGTGTTTGACGTGTTTAAACACAGTATGATCAGTTGACTGCAAGAGATCAGCTTAAGTTTGGCTTCTTGTGGTTGTCTGAGACTCCAATTTTTTACCATCTTTATTATTTATTTCATATTTTGTTATAATCACTTAAAAGTAGACATATATATATATATATATATGTATACACATTTTTCCTTGAGAACAGAGATATTAAGATTACAGTGTGAGGGATTCATGACAATGGTCACCACACTGGGAAAGGAGTGTATACTGTCTGTTACAGGGTATGATTCAGTGAAGCACTAATTATATCTATATGCCTAATGATATGACAGCCACACAATTTTTATACTCTCTACATATTAAGTTTCACAAATAAGAGAAGGCATGCAATGTTTGATTTTCTGAGTATGTATTATTTCAACTTAGTGTAATGATCTCTGATTCCATTCATTTTGTTTCAAATTTCAGGAATTTTTAATGGCTGAGTAATCGTCCATCATGTACATATATCACATTTTCTTTATCCAATCACCAGTTGGACATCCAAATTGATTTTTATCTTTGCTATTGTGAATTAAGCTACTACAAATATGAGAGTGCAGGCATCTCTTTCATATACTGATTTCATTTCCTTTGAATATATTCCCAGGAGTGGGATAGCTGGGTCATATGGTGGATCTAGTTTTAGTTTTCTGAGCAATCTCCAAACAGTTTCCATAATGGTTGCACCAATTTGCATTCTCACCAGCAGTCTATTAGGGTATCTTTTACTCAACAACTTCACCATTTTTTGTGTTTTTTATTTTTGAATTTTGAATTCTAAATTTTTTTTTTGAATAACAGTTGTTCTAATTGATGTGGTTATACCTCATTATGGTTTATATTTGTATTTCCCTAATGGCTAGTGATACTGAGCATTTTTTCATCTTCCCTTTGGCTACCGTATCATCAACGAATATAATGTTTGAAAAATAAAAAAATTAAAATGGTTTGCAACAATGAGTTATGAGTTATCATTTCATTCCAGTTAGAATATCTGTTATCCAAAATATAACCAATAATGAATGCTGGCAAGGATACAGAGTACAGGGAATATTTGCACGCTGCTGGTGGGAATGCAAGGTACTATAGCCATTATGGAAAATAATCTGTGGGTTCTTCACAAAACAAAAACAGAGCTACAAAATGATACACCTTACCTAATTCTGGATATATAATTGAATGGTATAGAATCAGTATTTGAAAGCAATTCCTGCACTTCCATGTTCATTGCAGCCCTATTCACAATGGCAAACATATGAAATTAACCAAGATGTCTATCAATGGATGAATTAATAAATTAAATGTGTATATTTACATAATGGAATATTATTCTGTCAATAATAAGGATGTAATCCTGGCATTTGCAGCGAGTTGGGTGGAACTCGATGTCATTAAGTTCACTGAAAGAAACCAGACACAGAAATATAAATACTGCCGGTTGTATTTCATATGTAGAAGCTAGAAGGCACATAGGTTTGAACTTTGAATAGTGGTTATTAGAGGCTAGAAAGAGTGGAGGAAGGGGATACAAAGAGATTGGACAACAAGTCCCAAAGCACAGTCAGAAACACCTTTCTTTGTGTAGATATCAGCTTTCTCATTCTATTGAGACTTTAGCTGGGGAGATGCATTTCACTTTCTGGGATGCTGCTGTACTCAGATTAATATGCTGCAAAGCAGGAAATGAAGACCCAGACCTTTATTTATTTATTCATCCATTTGTTTTAACTGATACATAGCAATCATACATGTTTATGTAATGCTTTGATACATGTATATATTTTATAAAGTTCGTTAATGCAATCCTATCTCCTCAAATATTTATTATGTAAGATTAAAGCATTTGAAATCCTTTCTTTTAGCTATTCAAGAGAAATATACTGTGCATTATCACTTCTATAGTCATGTTAAAGTGCAATAGAACATTAGACCTACTTATTCCTGTCTAACCATAGCTTCATGCTAATTAATTAACTACAGGCTCATCCCTCGAGAACGATGTGCTTTTGGTAAGGGTTGGGTGATGACACTCTTCAGCCAGAAGCCCCAGAGACAAGTTTCAGTAAACATGTCCATTTATTAACAGTCAAGCATAAGCTTATAAAGGGTATAAAAAGGGGGCATAGCTAATGCAGGGGAACACTAATTCTATAGGAGAGCTAATATTGGTGCCGCTGTGCTTCTCCAATTAGCTTGAAGGTCACATAGGCTATGGTAGCTTTCCTGATGGGCTCGGGCCACACCTGGGAGCAGTTTACCTGATGGGCAGGGGTGTGGGGAAGCCTTCCTGGGGCTCGTGCCACCTGCCAGCAGCCAGGCTGCAGGGTCCCTCCCAGGAAGCATGGCACACCATGACCTCTCAACCTCCTGCATAGGCAAGGCAGGCAGTCTCACAGGATCACCCACAATCAACTTTTCCTCTTCCCTCCTAGCCGCTAGGAACCACATTTCTCTCTCAAATTCTATGAGATCATCTTATGTTTTAAACCCCAAATATGAGTGAGATCATGAGGCAATTATCTTTCAGTGCTTGATTTATTTGCTTTAACCATAATGACCTCCAGTTGCATATATGTTGCTATAAATGACAAAAGTTCATCCTTTTTATGGCTGAGGAGTGGTCCTTTGTGTAAGTGGCCAAATTTTCTCCAAGAAATGGAAACAACTAAGTATCCATCAACTGAAGAACTAAACTTTTGATGAGTGAATCTTATTATAGGCTGAACTATGATTAGAACCACATTTTATATGAATTATTATCTATCCTATTTTCTCTTACCATGCTACACTCCACATTCCATGCTTGTGCCCAGTTAGCATATTTATTTTATTGCCTATTGTGTGTCAGTCTTAAAGCTCCATATGGATGAAATCACAACAAGGTCAAGGCTGAACTTTCAAGGAATTAGGATTGAAGCTTCCCTACATCATTACCATTGTTCAGGTTTCTACATTAGATAAGTCTTTTCTTACTTCAAATAATACCAATATTGAAAACAAAACTTTCTGCTTTCCACTAGAGTAAGTATAGCTGTAAGAATTGGACATTTTGATGTAAAGAGTGACAGGCATGGTGAGACAATCATGCCCACAGGTAAGAGCAAAGTGTCCTTAAATTACAATTGGACATCTTGTAAATAGCCTTTCCAGGGGGAACTCATCCAGATCAATTGTCTCATGTAGTTTATGACACTTCCCCGTAAGTTCACTATTATGATGCTACTAATCACAGTGACACTCAACAAGTCTAGCCAACTTGTTTCCAAATAACCCCGTGTCACAGAGCTGAAGAAGGATATGATCTCTCCTGACTCTGACTTCACGGTTCTTAGTATGTCTTTCATTTGCCTCACCAGATCCATTCTGCATTCTTTTCCACTTTGCCCTGTGCCACCACAAGTGTGACTTGGATGAAACAGGGATTATGTTAATGGATTCTCTTGCTTTATGACTTCTAGTTAGTTTTGGTCAATGTAAAGTCCCTTACGTTTATTGGGGGAAGAAGGAGAATAAAGTCAGAATATCTATTATTCTCTCTTCACTTCCAGGAGCTTTATGACCATGTTTCATCCCTTTCCTATATCATTACTTCTTTTCTGGAAATTCCTTCCACACAGCTCTCTCAATCTCCAGTCTCCAGTAACTCTCCTTCTCACTTATCCATGTAGGGTGAGTAACGATTGCTCTCCTGTTTCCAACCTCAAGTATGCCACTGTTTCTTTTTGTTTCCTTATACTTTTTCATTCCTTTTTAATTTTTCATTTATTAAACTATCTTCAAATTGTCCTCACTGAGTGTATAATCTGTTACCCAGGCTCTAAAACAAGACCTTTTTTCCCCATCATTTGCTCTCCAACACTGTTTCAGCCCAGTCATCATACAGACTTCTTGCTGTCCTCTACTTACTAGTTAATTTGCCTCTATCCTTCAACTATAGACTCATGACTGAAAAATTTTCACCAAATAGTTTGATCAACACAAGACTAAAGGAGAATATTAATTTAGATATTGAATTTCCTTGAACTTAGCCAAAGTTACTAGTAGATTTGAACAGCCTGTTTATACCCTTGGCTCCATTATATTGGCTATGAATTGGAAATCTCTGGGATGATTTTTATACTCCTGTTAAATCAAATGCCTCCCATCCTATTCAGAAGGTGTGCCACTTGGTACCCCAGCAGAATGTGTCAGCCTTCCCTTCTATGCATTTCCTCGTTTTTGTTAAATCTGTAGCTCCAGTGCTCCAGAATGCAGTCCATTGGAACTCGTACTGTATTTAAATTCTGCTGTCATAGAAAACTTTCAATTCTTTTGTCATTTTTAGAGTTGATAAAGATAATGTCAGTATCCTTGATATAAGTCATCATCATGAGTTTGTCAGAAAAAGAGGCCCGAGAATATACAAGGGGCAAATAAGCACATGAAAATAATGTCCAACGTCATTGGCCATTAAGGTAATTCAAATATAGACCACTATTAGATGCCCTTTTATACCTATTGGAAAGGCTAAAATTACAACATGACAAAACCAAATGCTGGTGATGATACTAAGAAGTCAAATCATTAAAGAATTGTTGGTGAGAATGAAAAATCATACAGTTATGCTAGGAGGTTTAGAATTTTCTTTTAAAATTAAGTATTGCAAGAACTGTACTAATCACATATTACAAGCTGGGTAACCATTCCAGAGAGATTTAGTCATATGTTCACATTAAATTCTGTGTGTGAAATGATATTAGCAGTTTTATTTGTAACAGCTCAAAACAGCCCAGATGTCCTTCAACAGGTGGAATGGGGAAGTAAGCTTTCACACATCTACACCATAGAATACTACACTTAGGAATAAAAAGGAATGAACTAGTGATGCAAGCAACAATCTGAGTGAATTCTGAGAGATTTGTGAATTGAAAAGAAGCCATTTCCAAAAGGTCACATATTTAAACAAGTCCAGTTACATATAGTGTTCCCCCAAATATCAAAAATATAGACATGAGAATATTGGTTGTGGGAAATTTAAGGGAAACATTGAGATCCTTGTGTTGATGGACCGATTCTGGATATTTACTACAATGGTTTCACATGAATCTATAAATGCGTTACAAAACATACACAGACACAAAACAGCATATGTCAAATTAGATTAAGTCAGTGTCAATTTGCTTGCTTTGATGTTGTACTACACTCTTAGAAGATGTTACCATTGCAGGAACCTGAATAAAGGATACATGAAGATCAATTTTGAACAAACTTGCAGTTATATCAAAATTAAAATTTCAATTTAAAATTAGTCATGTTTCTACATACTAAAAATGAACATGTGGAAACAAAATTAAACACATGATACTATTTAGCATTACTTCAAATAAAATGAAATATTAATATATACATAAAATATACACTAGGAGATGGGGTCCAACGTTAGAATCAAACAACAAATTGAAATGAGGTAATTCTTTAGGAATATAAAAATAATGAATAAATTCGCAAACTGACATAACAAAATAATAGTGCATAATTTAAATGATCTCTAAAATTGGTAAAACACTATCTTCAAAATTAATAGAAAATGCAAATATCTTTCTAAAATTTACCAAGTCAAAGGTAATTCTGACATAACAATTTATAAGGAGGTAATAGATTAGACATACAGGGATAGAAGTGGGTTGTAATAACAGGGCTAATTGAAACCTTAAATAACACATACATATATTAAAACCAAATACCCACAAATAAGAATATATATATTTTATTAACACTAATGAAAAGAAAAGTGTATGCATCAACTGCATTAGAATGACTGCCTATGAAGAGAATTGGGATGAAATATTAGAGTGGAAATAAAAGGGAATGAATGAGTAAATAAACAGTGGATTGTTCTGAACAATTAATTCAAGGACTACGATTAACTGAACCCTTTACACTTAATGACAAAACCACTCCACCATATCCATCCTCTCTCAAAGAAGCAATATTTTTCCAGGAAAGAATACTTACTCACTGACCTTATTTAGAAATTTTAAAGTATGGAGAAAATATTTAAATGTCTGATTTTTAGTGTTTTATTTTTGTAGTAAGAATCTCTGTAGACAATGTTACCTTATATTTTTTTAACTTTTATTTAATGAATATAAATTTCCAAAGTACAGATTATGGATTACAATGGCTTCCCCCCCCCCCATAACTTCTCTCCCACCCACAACCATCATCCATTCACATCAAGATTCATTTTCAATTATCTTTATATACAGAAGATCGATTTAGTATATATTAAGTAAAGATTTTAACAGTTTTCACCCACACAGAAACACAAAGTGTAAAATACTGTTTCAGTACTAGTTATAGCATTACTTCACATTGGACAACACATTAAGGACAGATCCCACATGAGGAGTAAGTTCACAGTGATTCCTGTTGTTGACTTAACAATTTGACACTCTTGTTTATGGCATCAGTAATCACCCTAGGCTCTTGTCATGAGTTGCCAAGGCTATGGAGGACTTTTGAGTTCGCCGACTCTGATCTTACTTAGACAAGGTCGTGGTCAAAGTGGAAGTTCTCTCTCCTCCCTTCAGAGAAAGGTACCTCCTTCTTTGATGACCTGTTCTTTCCACTGGGATCTCACTTGCGGAGATCTTTCATATAGGTCTTTTTTTTTTTTTTTTTCCAGAGTGTCTTGGCTTTCCATGCCTAAAATACTCTCATGGGCTCTGCAGCCAGATCTGAATGCCTTAAGGGCTGATTCTGAGGCCAGAGTGCTATTTAGGACATCTGCCATTCTATGAGTCTGCTGTGTATCCTGCTTCCCATGTTGGATCGTTCTCTCCCTTTTTTATTCTATCCGTTAGTATTATTTTCAGACACTAGTCTTGTTTATGTGATCCCTTTGACTCTTAGTCCTATCATTATGATCATTTGTGTACAGAAATTGATCACTTGGACTAGTGAGATGGCATTGGTACATGCCACCTTGATGGGATTGAATTGGAATCCCCTGGCACATTTCTAATTCTACCACTTGGGGCAAGTCTGATTGAGCATGTCCCAAACTGTACATATCTTCCCTCTCTTATTCCCACTCTTATATTTAACAGGGATCACTTTTCAGTTAAATTTCAACACTTAAGAATAATTGTGTATTAATTGCAGAGTTCAACCAAAACAATGTTCCCTGATATTGCCTGCATTGGAAGTAGATCACTCCTGCTTCCATGTCTTTGCTAAGCCACTGCTCCACACCAAGTTTCTTAACAATAAAGTGCCACAAATTAGTTTCAAGATTGTAGCCTACAACCACCACTGTTTTAGTGCATGTTGGTGTTAGCAGTGACTCTCTGTAGGTGAATTGTTGGTTCTTGTGATGGCTTTCAGTCGCTAACAGCCCTGGGTTTTGGTATTACATTCATCTTGAGAAAGTGGAAAACCAAAAGATGTTTTGTTATCTGTCAGGGAAGAGTGCCATTGCTAACTTCCACATGCTACAAATGTCCCCATCATTCTCTTTGTACATACACACAGAGTCCAAAAATCACCAAGACCTTTGCCTATTTGTTAGTGAAATGAAATTTATAAAAGGAATTTTTCTTTGTTGCTCAGTCCTACTCCAGTCCTCAGACTGTCTGGTCGACTATCAACCTGTTGGTCTGTCACGAACCCCTGTGAGACACCTGGTCTCTCCGTTCTAAACCACCTGTGGTATCACTTCCGTCCCACTCCACCCTCAGAGGCAAAGATACACACAGATGTCTCCCGCTAAAGTTGGTTTATTTTATTGTGTCCACAATCTACTCTGCATGTTAGAGCTCATGGCTGTATGCAGACAAACTCCCCACAGACATTCATGGACTAAGTCATTGGCTGCTGCCATTATCAGGGAGTTTCTTTTGATCTGTGGGAGCTCATCGTAGATTATTTGCTTACTTGTTGGCAACTTCAGATTTCTTCTTATTCCTATAGTAAAATACTAATATTGTTGGTTTTTTGGTTTTGTTGACAGCTTGAGGATTTTGTTGGACAGTTAACTTCACCTTCGAGAGTATCTTCTGAATCTGGCATGGGAACAGGGAAAGAACGGAAGATCATTAGTTTAGGGGAAGATAATAGAAACAGGATGGCGATTCCAAGATGGAGGAATAGGGAGGGAGTTTACTGCTCTAATCTAGGGGAACATAGTTAGAAATAAAAGAGGAGAGAGTGCAGTTTCAGGGAAGAATTGGGGAGAAAACTGGAGAGGAAACTACTCACAATTTTTTTTTTTTTTTTTGTGAGGGATACTATGGATCCATGTGGAGGGTGTGGATGCCCACAACTCAGACTCCAGCAGCTGAGAGACTCAGCACCAGCTTTGGAGAGGGAGGTCAGACCAGACAGCAGCAGCCCAAGCCACTGGGAATAAAGCTGCAGGAAGAGCCTGGCAAGTGTTTGATACAGAGCCCAGTGGGAGATAGTGTACCTGCCAACCTAGACAGGAAAAGAAGGGAGGGGGCCTGCTTCTCTCTCCCCGCCACCCAGCCCTGGCATCTTTGTAATAGATGAGAGAAGGCAGAGGCACACTGAACGCACATGAAAACTGTGGCAGTTTGTGTCCACATGCCCAGCTACCAACTGAGAGGAGACGCCCAAGTCTTGTTGGGAGAGTTGACGACGGGGATGGGCAGTTGTCACTGTGGGAGCCTTGTGTGCTGGGATGGACTACGAAAACACTGGTGGTGTGTGGGAGGGCACAGCGTGTGGCTGGGTCTCTGAGCAGTCACTGACTGCCTGGTGAGAGTCATTGTTGTGGGACCCATGCTCACACTGAGGACTGCACACATCCTTTGTGTGGTTCTTTTGGCAGCATGGATGAATATTGCACCCACTGAGGCTGGCGTCAAGGCATTGGACTCCATGGAGGAGAGGCGGTGAGTATGAGATTATACCAACAGAGCTTATCACACCCTCCCCTCTGATTAAAAAAAAAGAGATTTACCACGCCCAAATTGAGTGTTACCCTGGACACTCCCCTCAGCATGGAGCACTGAACAGAGCTCCCAGGTCACACCCAGTGCACACCTCTGGGTAGTCACTGAAAGAGCAGACACTCCACTCAGCCACATAGGCATAGTCCAAAGATAAAAGACATCACAGGAAAAAAAAGCAAGTATCTCCACAAATGCCTAAAAATAAATGCAGAAATTCAAAAAATAAGAATAAAGAAGACAGCATGATGCCCCCAAAGGAACACAAGGAACACAACACTTCAATACTAGGATGTGAGATTAAGAGATTGATGAAATGCCAGGAACAGAATCCAAAAAATTAATCATAGGATTACTTAGAAGTAATCAGAAGCAGTTCCATGAATTAAATAAAACCATACGTGACATGAATGAAAATTTTCCCATGAAATTGAGATGTTAAAGAGAAATCAAAATGAAATATTAGAAATGAAAAATTCAATAATCAAATAAAAAGAATGGGTTATCAAAGAAGGAGGTACCTTTCTCTGAAGGGAGGAGAGAACTTCCACTTTGACCATGGCCTTGTCTAAATATGATCAGAGTCAGTGAACTCAGGGGGCTTCCATAGCCTTGGCAGCTCATGACAAGAGCCTAGGGTGATTACTGAGGCCATAAACAAGAGTGTCCATTTGTTAAGTCAACAACAGGAGTCACTGTGCACTTACTCCTCATGTAGGATCTTTGTCCTTAGTGTGCTGTACATTGAGATTTAATGCTATAACTAGTACTCAAACAGTATTTTTCACTTTATGTTTCTGTGTGGGAACAAACTATTGAAATCTTTACTTAATGTATGCTAAACAGATCTTCTGTATATAAAGAGAATCGAAAATGAATCTTGATGTGAATGGAAGGGGAGAGGGAGTGTGAAAGGGGAGGGTTGCGGGTGGGAGGGACGTTATGGGGGGACGCCATTGTAATCCATAAGCTGTACTTTGGAAATTTATATTCATATTCTGTCTTTGCTACTTGCAAATAAAGATGTCAAAAATATCAAAAAAATAAAAATAAAAAGAACCAGTGGAAAGCGTTCACAAGAGACTTGGTGAGGCAGAAGAAAGAATATCTGAGTTAAAAGGCAAATCTGTGGAAATTTTAGAGTCAGATTGAAAAAAAGAAGAATAAATTAGAAAGCTAATAAAAAGTGTTGGAGATTTATGGGATACTATCAAACTACCTGACAAACAGGTCTTAGGAGTTCCTGAAGGTATGAAAAGAGAGACTGAATTAGAAGGCCTTTTTAGTAAAATAATTACAGAAGAATTCCCTAACTTAGAGAAAGGGATGTACAAGTACAGGAAGCACATAGAACTAATAGACATGACCAGAAAATATCTTCACCACAACACATTTTATTCAAAATCTCTGGAGTAAAATATAAATGATTAAGATGTGCACAAGAAAAATGCCAGATTACTTTCAGAGGCTCTCCAATTAAACTCACAGCTGAGTTCTCAACAGAAACCTTACAGGGTAGAAGGGAAGGATGAGACATAGTCCAAAAGTTTAAAGAAAAAAAAATCAAGCCAGAGTATTGTTTCCTGCAAAGTTCTCATTTATGAATGAAGGTGAAATAGAATATCCATAACAAACAGAAATTTAAAGAATTTGTCACCACTCGTCCAACCTTATAAAAGATGTTTAAGGATGTGTTACACACAGAAGCAAGGTGTCACTATTAAAGAAGGTGAAAGCAGAAAATTTCCCAGAAGTCCAAAAGAAATCCAAAGGAAACAATAGGAATATTTATAGAAAAAATGGCACAGCCAAGTCATTACTTATCAATAGTTACCTTGAATGTAAATGGCCTCAAATCTGTAGTTAAAATATACAGATTGGTTGGTTGGATTTAAAAGAAAAAAAAAATCTGTTCGCTGCCTACAAGAAACACATTACACCAACAAAGATACACCCAGACTGAAAGTGAAAGATGGAAAAAGATGTTCTATGTTAATGGTAAGCAAAAAAGGGCAGGTGTTCCCATTCTAATAGCAAACAAAATAGAATTTAACACAGAAACAGTTAAAATAGAATAAAAAGGGGAGGCACTACTTAATGATTAAGGGTCAATTCAACAGGAAGATGTGATTATACTAAATATATACACACCCAAATACAGAGTGCTTGTCTATGTAAAAGAAAAGTTAACGGATCTAAAGGGAGACATACACTCCAATATAATAGTAAAAGGGGACTTCAACACCCTACTTTCATCAATGGACAGATCAACTAGACAGAAAATCAACAAAGAAACAACAGAGCAAATTGACTATAGACCAAATGGACCTAAATGATATCTACAGAACTTGTCATCCTACAGTTGCATAAAACTCATTCTTCTCATTAGTGCATGGAATTTTCTCCAGGATAGACCACATGCTAGGCCATGAAGCAAGTCTCAGCAAATTCAGAAAAATTGAAACCATACCATGCATCTTCTCTGACCACAATGGAATGAAACTAGAAGTCACCAACTCAAGAATGTCTAGATCATTTGCAAACACACGGAGACTGAACAACATGTTCCTGAATGAACAGTGGATCATAGAAAAAATAAAGAGCAATCAAACAATTTCTGGAAACAAATGAAGATGACAAGAGAACCAATGTAGCTAAAGTGATTTTCAGCAACAGAAAAAAGCCAAAGACATCACAAAATGTGATTTCAAGATATACTACAGAGCAGTTAGAATCAAGCAGCCTGGTACTGGCACAAAAACAGACATGTAGACCAATGGAACAGAACAGAAAATCCGGAAATCAATTCAGGCATCTACAACTATTGCATCTTTGACAAAGGAGCTAAAATCAATCCCTGGAGCAACAACTGTCTATAAGAAATGGTGCTGAGGAAACTGTATCTCCATCTGCAGAAGTTTTCAACTATACCCATACCTATCTAACACCTTACACAAAAATCCACTCAAAATGCATCAAAGACCTAAACCTATGACCTGATATCACAATTTACATTGGGGAAACACTGAACAAAATTGGCATAGCAATGTTTTCTTGAAAAAAAAAAAAAAAACAGACCCACAGGCAATCAAAGCCAAAATAGACAAATTGGATTACATCAAATTGAGAAGCTTCTGCACTGCAAAAGACACATTCAGCAAAGCAAAGAGGCAACCAACAGAAAGGGAGAAATTATTCGCAAGCCATGCAATTGCTAAAGGATTAATGTCCAGAATATGTAAAGAGCTCAATAAACTCAACACGAACGAAACAAGCAATCCATTTATGAAATGGGCAAAGGACTTGAACAGCCATTTTTCCAAAAGAGGAAACCTAAATGGCCAACAGACACATGAAAAAAAGGTTCAGGATCACTAGCTCTCAGGGAAATGCAAATCAAAACCACATTGAGGTTTCATCCCACTCAAGTTGGAATGGTTCGCATACAGAAAACAACAAAGAACAAACCCCAGGGAGGATGTGGGGAATAAGGTACCCTGGTCCACTGTTGGTGGGAATGTAGTGGTGGGAATGCAGTGGTGGAGTGTTGTTGGGAATGTAGTTGGTGGGAATGTAGTGGTGGGAATGTAGTGTTGCAGCTACTATGGAAAACAGTATGGAGGCACCTCAGAAATGTGAGTGTAGGCCTGTCCTATGATCCAGCCATCCCACCTGTGGGAATTTACCCAAAGCAAAAGAAATTGGCATATGAAAAGTTATCTGTACCCTCATGCTGACTGTAGAACAATGCACAATAGTGAAAATACGGAATCAACCCAGATGTCCATCAACTGCTGATTGGATAAAGAAATTATGGTATATATACACCATGGAGTACTTTTCAGCTGCTAAAAAATGAAATCTTGTCTTTTGCAACAAAATGGATGGAACTGGAAATGATTGTACTTAGTAAAATAAGCCAGATCCAAAAGACAGATAGCATATATTTTCCCTGATCTGAGGTAACTAATGGAATAGCTGAAATGTAATGTATTGGAGTGAAAAAGAATTTTGAGATTTGATGTCTTTTTATAGTCCTTGTCTTTCCATTAAGGAACAGTGCTTTTTTTTTCTTCATACTATTTTTGAAATCTTTTAATTAGTTTAGGGTTAACTGTATTGTCATTAAGTAAACTGAAAATAGAGCTATGTAAAAATTAAGAGTGGGATTGTGAGAGGGAAGAGGAAGAAGGGTTGGAGTGTGGTCTGCTGGGAGAGTAGGAGGAAAATGTCACTATGTTCCTAAATCTGTATATATGAAATACACAAAAGGTATATAACAAATAACATTTGAATAAAATCCAAGCCAATCAAATCCAACAACACATAAACAAGATAATTCACCCAGGCCAAGTAGGATTTATGTCTGGTATGCAAGGATGGTTCACATTTGCAAATCAATAAATGACACGACATTAACAAACTAAAGAAAAAAATACCATATGATTATGGTAATAGAAGCAGAGAAAGCTTTTTGATTAAATTTGATTAAATATAGCATCTTTTTATGGATGTAAACATTAAGGAATTTACTTATAGAAGAAACATTCCTCAACAAAATCAAGGTAATTTATGACAAACTCACAGCCAGTATCCTACTGAATGTGGAAAATCTAGAAATATTCCCATTAACATCATAACCAGACAGGCATCCCACTCTCACCTATGCTCTTCAAAATATTCCTGGAAGATTTATCCAGATCCATTCAGAAAAAAAAAAAAAAACAACAAGATTAAAGGGATAGAAATTGGGAAGGAGAAAGTCAAACTATCCCTATTTGTGGATGACATGATCCTGTATTTAGGGGATCCAAAAGACTCCACTAAGTGGTTATTGGAACTCATACCATGGTGGGTTAAATGGAAGAATACAAAATGAACACTCAAAAATCAATAGCTTTTGTATACACAGAAAATGCCATGGCTAAGACAGAACTTTTAAGATCAATCCCATCTACAAATTGGGAAGGTGGTACTCAAAATATACCTATTTGCAGATGACACAATTCTATATATATGGGATCCAAAAGACTCCACTAAGTGACTATTGGAACTCACAGAATATTTTGATAATGTAGCAGGATGTAAAGTCAAGACACAAGAATCAACAGTATTTGTATACACAAACAAAGCCAGGGCTGAGATTGAACTCCTAAGATCAATTGCATTCACAATAGCTACAAAAAAAAATCAAATACCTTGGAATAAATTCAACCAAGGAAGTAAAATATCTCTACAATGAGATTTATAGAACATTTTTAAAGAAATTGAAAAAGACACAAAAAAATGGAAAATCTTCAATGTTCATGGATTGGAAGAATCAATGTCATCAAATGTCCATATTACTGAAAGCAATGTGATACCGATCAAAATACAAAGGACATTCTTATCAGATACACAAAAAAACAATGCTGAAATTTATATGGAAACACAGAAGACCCCAACTATCTAAGGCAATCTTAAACAATGAAAACAAAGCCAGAGGTATCACAACACCAAATTTCAAGACACATTACATGGCAGCTATAATCAAAACAGCCTGGTACTGGCACAAAAACAGATGGATAGACCAATGAAACAAAACAGAAATGCCAGAAATCAACCCACACATCTCCAAACAAGTTATCTTTGAAAAGGGAGCTAAAATCAATCCCTGGAACAAGGACAAACTCTTCAACAAATGGTGTGTGAAAACTGGATCTGCACATGCAAAAGTATGAAATAAAACCCTAACCTTACATTGTACACAAAAATCCACTCAAAATGGGTGAGATAACTAAATCTACAACCCAAATTATTAGAGAGAAATGGGGAAACCCTGTGAGGCATAGTCAAAGACTTATTGGAAAAGACCCCAGAGGTACATGCCATGAAAGTCAAAATTGACAAATGGGATTACATCAAATTGAGAATCTTCTACACTGCAAAAGAAACTCTCAGGAAAGTGAAGAATCAACTGACAGAATGGGAGAAATTATTTGCAATCTAGGCAATAACTGATAAAGGATTTATATCATAAATATATAAAGAGCTCAGGAAATTCAACAACGAACAACAACCCAGTTGAAAAATGGGCAGAGGAACTCAACAGAAATTTTTCAAAAGAGGAAACCCAAAGGACCAACAGACACATGAAAAAATGCTCAGGATCACCACCCATCAGAGAAATGCAAATCAAACCCACAATGAGGTTTCAGCTCACCTCCATTAGAATGGCTTTCGTATAGAAATCAACAAACAACAAATGCTTGTGAGGATGTGGGGAAAAGGTTCCCTAATCCATTGTTGGTGGGAAAGTAAACTCATATAGCCACTGTGGAAGACAGTATGGATATATCTCATAAATCTGAAGATAGACCTACCATGTGACCTAAGCATCCCACTCCTGGGTATTTATTCATGGGAAAAACAAATCAGCTTAAGAAAGAATTATCTATACCTCCATGTTTATTACAGCTCAGTTCACAATAGCTAAGATATGGAATCAACAAAATGCTTGTAAATTGAACACTCAATTGGGAAAATATGGGATATGTACAACATGGTATGGTACACAGCCCTAAGATAAATGAACTCCCTTCTTCTGCAATGTTACAGATGCAGCTAGAAAACATACTAAGTAAACTAAGGGAGTCCCAATAGGGCAAGTACCATTTGTTCTCCCTCACTGGTGGTAACTAAAGGAGCACCTAAAAGGTAATCTATAGAAGTGAAATTAACACTTTGAAATGCAAAGACTTTGAACAGTTCTTGCCTCACTCACTGAGGAACTGTTTTTTCTCATACTGTTTGTTGAACACTTTACTTAGTATATAAAGTTAATATTATCTGTATAAAGTTAATTGAAAATTGATCTCAGTAAATAGTAAGAAAGGGAATAGGAGAGGGAGGAGGAAGAAGTGTTGGAGTGAGGGTGGGAGGGCTAGTAGGGTGGGAAGAATAACTATTGACCTAAAGTTGTATTTATGAAGCACATGAAATTTGTACACTATAAATAAAAGGTTTCTGGGTGAGAAAAGAAACAAGGGGTACAATTGAGGAAGAGATTTGTGCCAGAAAAGGTCAGGGTAGGTGTGGTAGGATGGGGATCTATGGGGAAATAGAGGAGGAACTTGGGTAGTATCGTTTTACCTTTTCCTTTTCTTTATCATCCAATTGGTCGGGCATGCTCTGCTCCTCCCCATCTTCAGCACTTGAGGTTGGCTCTTCAGTGCTCATGATGGAATGGGGCTTATCTGTTTTAGAAAACTGAGCAACACAGGTTACCTCAGGCCTCTCAGAGACACGCAGTGCTCCCTCCCAGGGCCACAGCCCTACTCATATATATACACCCGAGGACAATGAGGAGTTACCTGCTTTACCTTTTTTGGTAATGTAGGCACTGATGGCAGCCAATGGGATGCCTGGGCTGGCTCTGACATCATAAAGCCTAGCAACTGACATGTCATTGGGCGGGGTGGTGGGGAGAGCCAAGAGAGGGCAGCTTCATGTGGCCACTTCTTTAACACCCCCTAAACATGCACCCCAGGCTGATCTACACCTCCCCTCATCTTCCTATAGTCAGTTCTCCTGGTTCCCATGGCAGGGTAAGGGGATTCCCTAATGTTCCTCACTATGGCCACACCTATCAGTGGTTCTTTGTATGTCTCCCAGACCTCACCAGTACCAGTTTTTGGATGTGTCACATAAACTTCCTCCAAAGTAAAGTGGCTACTCTGTGAATCATCTCATTTTCCTCCTGCAGTTACCTCTTAGACACCCTGAAGACCTTTCACTTCTTGGCTATTGCTAGGCAACTTTGCCCTCCAACTTCTTTTTGCCAACGTCCACTTAGAACTCTTGAGTTTTCTATTACCAGTTAGAAGTGAGGGTCTTTAATCTGTCAACCTTCAGTGAATAAACTTTCTCTCCCTGGTGTCTGACACTAGTTTCAAATCAGAGCCTTGTACACATGTCAGTAAATAGAGTACCCTGAAATGGATATTGCCAGCATAATGGCAGCAGGTACTCATATGCTACATGCTGTTCTGGGTATTTACACACAAGACTGTACATCCTAAGACCAATGTACAGAGGGCTTGGGGAGCCGGGCAGATGGAGATCACCTTTGTACCTATCAGAGAAGCTGCCTAGTGTGAGAAGAGAATAAAATGCATGAAGATTGGAAAGGGACAAGTGGAAGTTGCTCTCTTCCAAGACTACGAGAGAGTCTAGGGAGAACATTTGATCTGAGAACAACTTCTACAATAAATACTGAGTTAACCTGGATTGAAAGACTCATAATCTATACACAAAGTATTCATTTATACATTAGCAGGGTTTAATTGCAAAGTGAATGCAAAAACAATGACATTGGGACATTTGGAATATCATAAAATATAAACTACTTACAAAGAAAGGTAATCAAAGATAGGAGTCTTACATTACAAAATGTACAATATATTGCAGAGGTATAATGGCATAAAGGAACAAATGGAGAGCTGTACTTTGCTTATGAGTTGGAAGATACAATATTGTATGATGTCATTTCTTCCCCTATTCACCTGTAGATTCAACCCAATCTCAATCAAAATCCAGAAAGTTTTTTAATAGAGGGACTAGCATTGTGGCATAGCAGGTAAAGCTATTGCCTGCAATATCGATATTCCATATGGATGGCAGTCAGTTTGTGTCCCAGCTGCTCTACTTCTGATCCAAATCCCTGCTATTGGCCTGGAAAAAGTGGTGGAAGATGGCACATGTGTTTGGATCCCTGACACACTTTTGGAGACCTGGAAGAAGATCCTGGCTCCTGGTTTTGGCCTGCCCTAGTGCTGGCCATTGCAGCCATCTAGAGAGTGAACCAGCAGATGGAAAATGTCTCTCTCTCTCTCTCTCTCTCTCTCTCTCTCTCTCTAGAACTCCAACTTTCAAATAAATAGATAAATATTTTTAAAAAGTTTTTAAAACTAATTTCCTGGATGACTATAATATTCCCATCAGAATGCAAAGGAAGTGGAAAAGAAGTAATAACTTATTAATAGTGGTGATCTGATTACCCTCAGGATTGTATCAGTGTCCATGTTCTAGTTTTGACAGTGTGCAGTGACAGTGTCCTGGAGATTTTCCTACTGAAGAGGCTGAATGCAGGAATATTTTCTTGAGCATCCTTTGAAATTTCCAGTAACTCTATAACTACTTCATAATAAAAGTCTAAAAACTTAAAAGAATAAGAGTGGATGAAAGCTAGAGTGGGCAATCATGCTGATTTCTTCAACAAGTCAACACTGGTCGCATTCTCTTTAGGAATTCACAGTATAGGACTATGGCCTCGATTCTTGTTTCAGGGTTTGCCCAGCCCATGTGGGATATGGACACCATGATATAGCACACAGCCGTAAAATAAATGAAATCCTATAATTTGCAGTGTTATGGGTGAAAATGGAAAACATACTAAGTAAAATCAGTCAGTGACAACTACTATTTGTTCTCCCTCACCTGTGGTCAATAGTAGAGCACCTTAAAGGTAATCTGTAGAAGTGAAATTGATACTTTGAGATACAATGGCTTTGAACAGTCCTTGTGTCGAATGTTGAGGATCTGTTTTTTATTTCCCATACTATTTGTTGAATCCTTTACTTAGTATACAGTTAATCTTATGTGTATAAAGTTAATTGAAAATAGATATTAGTACAAAATAAGAATGGGGATAGGAGAAGGAGGAGGAAGTGTGGGCGTGTGGGTGGGAGGCGGTAGGTTGGGAAGAATCATTATTTATGCTATGTATGAAGTGCCAAAGTTTGTATTCCTTAAATAAAAGGTTTCTGGGTGAGAAAAGAAACAAAAAGGAAATGAAACAATTAAGGAAGAGATTTGTGCCAGGAAAGGACAGGGTAGAAGTAGTGGGATGGGGATCTATGGGGAAACAGAGGAGGAACTTGGTAGTATCGTTTTACCTTTTCATTTTCTTTATCGGTTGATTGGCCCGGCATGCTCTCCTCCCCCTCTTCCGGGCTTGAGGTTGGCTCTTCAGTGCTCATGATGGAACAGGGCTTATCTGTTTTAGAAAACTGAGCAACACAGGTTACCTTAGGCCTCTCAGAGACACACAGTGCTCCCTCCCAGGGCCACAGCCCTACTCATATATATACACCCGAGGACAATGAGGAGTTACCTGCTTTACCTTTTTTGGTAATGTAGGCACTGATGCAGCCAATGGGATGCCTGGGCTGGCTCTGACATCATAAAGCCTAGCAAATGACATGTCATTGGGCGGGGTGGTGGGGAGAGCCAAGAGAGGGCAGCTTCATGTGGCCACTTCTTTAACACCCCCTAAACATGCACCCCAGGCTGATCTACACCTCCCCTCATCTTCCTATAGTCAGTTCTCCTGGTTCCCATGGCAGGGTAAGGGGATTCCCTAATGTTCCTCACTATGGCCACACCTATCAGTGGTTCTTTGTATGTCTCCCAGACCTCACCAGTACCAGTTTTTGGATGTGTCACATAAACTTCCTCCAAAGTAAAGTGGCTACTCTGTGAATCATCTCATTTTCCACCTGCAGTTACCTCTTAGACACCCTGAAGACCTTTCACTTCTTGGCTATTGCTGGGCAACTTTGCCCTCCAACTTCTTTTTGCCAACGTCCACTTAGAACTCTTGAGTTTTCTATTACCAGTTAGAAGTGAGGGTCTTTAATCTGTCAACCTTCAGTGAATAAACTTTCTCTCCCTGGTGTCTGACACTAGTTTCAAATCAGAGCCTTGTACACATGTCAGTAAATAGAGTACCCTGAAATGGATATTGCCAGCATAATGGCAGCAGGTACTCATATGCTACATGCTGTTCTGGGTATTTACACACAAGACTGTACATCCTAAGACCAATGTACAGAGGGCTTGGGGAGCCGGGCAGATGGAGATCACCTTTGTACCTATCAGAGAAGCTGCCTAGTGTGAGAAGAGAATAAAATGCATGAAGATTGGAAAGGGACAAGTGGAAGTTGCTCTCTTCCAAGACTACGAGAGAGTCTAGGGAGAACATTTGATCTGAGAACAACTTCTACAATAAATACTGAGTTAACCTGGATTGAAAGACTCATAATCTATACACAAAGTATTCATTTATACATTAGCAGGGTTTAATTGCAAAGTGAATGCAAAAACAATGACATTGGGACATTTGGAATATCATAAAATATAAACTACTTACAAAGAAAGGTAATCAAAGATAGGAGTCTTACATTACAAAATGTACAATATATTGCAGAGGTATAATGGCACAAAGGAACAAATGGAGAGCTGTACTTTGCTTATGAGTTGGAAGATACAATATTGTATGATGTCATTTCTTCCCCTATTCACCTGTAGATTCAACCCAATCTCAATCAAAATCCAGAAAGTTTTTTAATAGAGGGACTAGCATTGTGGCATAGCAGGTAAAGCTATTGCCTGCAATATCGATATTCCATATGGATGGCAGTCAGTTTGTGTCCCAGCTGCTCTACTTCTGATCCAAATCCCTGCTATTGGCCTGGAAAAAGTGGTGGAAGATGGCACATGTGTTTGGATCCCTGACACACTTTTGGAGACCTGGAAGAAGATCCTGGCTCCTGGTTTTGGCCTGCCCTAGTGCTGGCCATTGCAGCCATCTAGAGAGTGAACCAGCAGATGGAAAATGTCTCTCACTCTCTCTCTCTCTCTCTCTCTCTCTCTAGAACTCCAACTTTCAAATAAATAGATAAATATTTTTAAAAAGTTTTTAAAACTAATTTCCTGGATGACTATAATATTCCCATCAGAATGCAAAGGAAGTGGAAAAGAAGTAATAACTTATTAATAGTGGTGATCTGATTACCCTCAGGATTGTATCAGTGTCCATGTTCTAGTTTTGACAGTGTGCAGTGACAGTGTCCTGGAGATTTTCCTACTGAAGAGGCTGAATGCAGGAATATTTTCTTGAGCATCCTTTGAAATTTCCAGTAACTCTATAACTACTTCATAATAAAAGTCTAAAAACTTAAAAGAATAAGAGTGGATGAAAGCTAGAGTGGGCAATCATGCTGATTTCTTCAACAAGTCAACACTGGTCGCATTCTCTTTAGGAATTCACAGTATAGGACTATGGCCTCGATTCTTGTTTCAGGGTTTGCCCAGCCCATGTGGGATATGGACACCATGATATAGCACACAGCCGTAAAATAAATGAAATTCTATAATTTGCAGTGTTATGGGTGAAAATGGAAAACATACTAAGTAAAATCAGTCAGTGACAACTACTATTTGTTCTCCCTCACCTGTGGTCAATAGTAGAGCACCTTAAAGGTAATCTGTAGAAGTGAAATTGATACTTTGAGATACAATGGCTTTGAACAGTCCTTGTGTCGAATGTTGAGGATCTGTTTTTTATTTCCCATACTATTTGTTGAATCCTTTACTTAGTATACAGTTAATCTTATGTGTATAAAGTTAATTGAAAATAGATATTAGTACAAAATAAGAATGGGGATAGGAGAAGGAGGAGGAAGTGTGGGCGTGTGGGTGGGAGGCGGTAGGTTGGGAAGAATCATTATTTATGCTATGTATGAAGTGCCAAAGTTTGTATTCCTTAAATAAAAGGTTTCTGGGTGAGAAAAGAAACAAAAAGGAAACGAAACAATTAAGGAAGAGATTTGTGCCAGGAAAGGACAGGGTAGAAGTAGTGGGATGGGGATCTATGGGGAAACAGAGGAGGAACTTGGTAGTATCGTTTTACCTTTTCATTTTCTTTATCGGTTGATTGGCCCGGCATGCTCTCCTCCCCCTCTTCCGGGCTTGAGGTTGGCTCTTCAGTGCTCATGATGGAATGGGGCTTATCTGTTTTAGAAAACTGAGCAACACAGGTTACCTTAGGCCTCTCAGAGACACACAGTGCTCCCTCCCAGGGCCACAGCCCTACTCATATATATACACCCGAGGACAATGAGGAGTTACCTGCTTTACCTTTTTTGGTAATGTAGGCACTGATGCAGCCAATGGGATGCCTGGGCTGGCTCTGACATCATAAAGCCTAGCAAATGACATGTCATTGGGCGGGGTGGTGGGGAGAGCCAAGAGAGGGCAGCTTCATGTGGCCACTTCTTTAACACCCCCTAAACATGCACCCCAGGCTGATCTACACCTCCCCTCATCTTCCTATAGTCAGTTCTCCTGGTTCCCATGGCAGGGTAAGGGGATTCCCTAATGTTCCTCACTATGGCCACACCTATCAGTGGCTCTTTGTATGTCTCCCAGACCTCACCAGTACCAGTTTTTGGATGTGTCACATAAACTTCCTCCAAAGTAAAGTGGCTACTCTGTGAATCATCTCATTTTCCACCTGCAGTTACCTCTTAGACACCCTGAAGACCTTTCACTTCTTGGCTATTGCTAGGCAACTTTGCCCTCCAACTTCTTTTTGCCAACGTCCACTTAGAACTCTTGAGTTTTCTATTACCAGTTAGAAGTGAGGGTCTTTAATCTGTCAACCTTCAGTGAATAAACTTTCTCTCCCTGGTGTCTGACACTAGTTTCAAATCAGAGCCTTGTACACATGTCAGTAAATAGAGTACCCTGAAATGGATATTGCCAGCATAATGGCAGCAGGTACTCATATGCTACATGCTGTTCTGGGTATTTACACACAAGACTGTACATCCTAAGACCAATGTACAGAGGGCTTGGGGAGCCGGGCAGATGGAGATCACCTTTGTACCTATCAGAGAAGCTGCCTAGTGTGAGAAGAGAATAAAATGCATGAAGATTGGAAAGGGACAAGTGGAAGTTGTTCTTTTCAAAGACTACGAGAGAGTCTAGGGAGAACATTTGATCTGAGAACAACTTCTACAATAAATACTGAGTTAACCTGGATTGAAAGACTCATAATCTATACACAAAGTATTTGTTTATACATTAGCAGGTGTTAATTGTGAATTGAATTTAAAAACAGTGACATTTAGAATGTTAAAAATATATAATATACTTAGAAATGTGACCAAAGACAAAGAAGTCTTATATAATAAAATTTACAAAATATTGTAGAGGTATATTAATGTCTCAAATAAATAAATGGATAGCTGTATTTTGCTTATGAGTTGGAAGATACAATATTGTATGATGTCATTTCTTCCCCTATTCACCTGTAGATTCAACACTATCTCAGTCAAAATCCAGAAAGTTTTTTATTAGTGGAACTGGTATTGTGAATAGTATTCAAGCCTTTGCCTGCAATATCGGTATTCCATATGGATGGCAGTCAGTTTGTGTCCCAGCTGCTCTACTTCTGATCCTGTTCCCTGGTAATGGCCTTGGAAAAGTGGCAGAAGATGGCACAAGTGTTTGAGTCCCTGACACCCTTGTGGGAAGACCTGTAAAAGTTCCTGGCTCCTGGTTTTGGCCTGTCCCAGTGCTGGCCATTGCAGCCATCTGAAGAATGAACCAGCAGTTGGAAGGTCTCACTCTTTATCTCTCTCTCTGGAAGTCTGATTTTCAAATAAATAACTAAATAATTATTTAAAAAGTGTTAAAAAGAAATTTGGGGGATGCATATAATATTCCCATCAGAATGCAAAGTAAGTGGAATAGAAATATCTTGTTAATAGTGGTGATACCTGAACACCCTCAGGATTATATCAGTGTCCATGTTCTAGTTTTGACAGTGTGTGGTGACAGTGTCCTGGAGATTTTCATACCTGGTAGGCTGGATGAAGGAATATGTTCTTGAGCATCCTTTGATATTTCCTGTGACTCTAAAATTATTTTAGATAAAAGTCTAAAAATTTTAAAGAATTGAGTGGACTAAGGATAGAGGTGGCAATCATCTTGATTTTTACAACAGGTCAACACTGGCCTCAATCTCTTTAGGAATTCACATAACTTGATAATGAAAGAAAATAGAAAATATAGGGCTAGGGCCTCAATTATTGTTCCAGGGTTTGTCCAGTCCACATATCTGCACATTAGACCTCAGAAATTAAGGAAGGACTACTAAGGCGTCCCACACTACTCCTCAGATAAGAAATGTATAACATCCCCATGAGTACCATCAAAGCACTATCAAAGAAAGATGATGATGTTTACAAAGATATGTCTTTTTCTTAGTGAATCCTAGATGCTGTCTAGTGGTTCCCACTTCTGTTATTCAGTGCTCACAGGCCAACTTATAAGTGATTTTTTTAGTATGTGTGTAACTCTTGTTTGTATCCTGAAATGCCATGTGATAGAAAACTCAATAAAGATCCAACATGGGAAGTGGGATACACAGCAGACTCATAGAATGGCAGATGAACTAAATAGCACTCTGACCTCAGAATCAGCACTTAAGGCATTCGGATCTGCCTGAAGAGCTCATGAGAGTATTTTAGGCATGGAAAGCCAAGACACTGTGGCAAAATAAAAAAAGAAGACCTAAATGAAAGATCTCTGTGAGTGAGATCCCAGTGGAAAGAACGGGGCCATCAAAGAGGGAGGTACCTTTCTCTGAAGGGAGGAGAGAACTTCCACTTTGAATATGACCCTGTCTGAATAAGATCGAAGTCGGCGAACTCAAAAGGCTTCCATAGCCTTGGCAACTCATGACTAGAGCCTAGGGAGATTACTGATGCCATAAACAAGAGTGTCAAATTGTTAAGTCAACAACAGGAGTCACTATGTACTTACTCCTCATGTGGGATCTGTCCTTAATGTGTTGTCCAATGTGAAGTAATGTTATAACTAGTACTGAAACAGTATTTTACACTTTGTGTTTCTGTGTGGGTGCAAACTGATGAAATCTTTACTTAATATATACTAAATCGATCTTCTGTATATAAAGATAATTGAAAATGATAATTGAAAGATAATGGATGTGAATGGAATGGGAGAGGGAGTGGGAGATGGGAGGGGGGCGGGTGTGAGGGAAGTTATGGTGGGGAAGCCATTGTAATCCATAAACTGTACTTTGGAAATTCATATTTACTAAATAAAAGTTAAAAAAAGAAAACTCAATAAAGAAACCACAAAGAAAACTTCACAGGCAAACTCTATCGCGTAGTGCAGATCAAACCCTGATTAGAATATTTGACAATAAGGGCCTTCCATTATATTTGATAGTCATATCCCACTTGCTCTACTGGACCCGGGTATCCCTGAGAACAAACCCCTTGGCTTACTTCGGATGGTTGGGCTGAAACAGTGAACAGAAGTCAGCCCTAGAACAGAGACCATCAAGTCAGGCATCAGCTTTCCAATGAGCACATGTTCTGCATTCATCACTGTGTACCATGTGGGCCACAGACACACCTAGACCAATGCTTGTGCTGCACTTTTGGAACAAAGTTGTACTGATGCATGCCTTCCCAAATGTACATTCCACATGTGGCATATTGGGGGAATAAGCCCCCGAATAATAGAAAAGAACCCAAACCCCTTAAATCACATAATTGAAAAGTCAGTTCTACAGTGCTCAACATTTTCACATTTTATCCTCTAAGCAGCCTAAGGCTAAGAAGTATAATTCTTCATTGCCATGCCTAATATGAAATACGCTTTAATGCTACATGATACATGGAAATTTTACTTTGCAATGAGAAGGACTTTCAGGTGCACCTATCAAAGACAGAGGGAAATGCATTGTGATTTATTTTGTTTTCATTTTTTTTTGTAGTTTTATCTTTTTTCCCCAAGGACTGAAAACTTGAAAAAATATTCTTTTATCCACAGAGGATATTTGAGAATCTTTTCTGGAAGTCAATGATAGATATTTAAATAGTTTGAGGGAGAACAGGAAATGTGGCTATTAGAAGTATAGATATTTTTATTTAGTATAATTTATTCTTCTTGTTTTAATTGGTTCATGTTATCAGTGAACTGATAGAATATAACAGAGAACTGTAATTTGCCACCGTGTTTATTTGTTACCCTCCACACCTATACAGAGGACAGGTACTTGCTGTTTTACTCATATTTTAGACTCAGTTTTTTTTTCAGCATCTTCTGGACTTTAAGCAGAAAGACCCTTGTGAGGGTCATCTCAAAGACAGCAACTGGAACTGTGTCCCCAGGTCACTGCAGGGTGACTCCCCTAGGAGTCTCCTCCCTCTCACTGACATGGATCCATCAAAGTGTTTTCTTTTTCACTATAGGTATGTCTTTGCTATGTGAAGCATCAATTTATCAATATCTAAAGCCTTATTTAAATGACACAGGTCAGGATATTGTAAAACCCAGTGGTGTTGTGATCGAGGCAATAGAGCGATCCCTGCACATCACACACAACCACCTCAAGACCAGGCAACACTCATTCAGGTCAGAAAGAGCTCTTCTTTCTTGCCGGCATTTACTGCCTGTCTACCAACTAGAGGTGCTGTGAACGTGTGCTCTTTACAGATGGCAACACACTCACAAGGCACACCCAAATTGGCTACAGACACTTGTGGTCACCACCTCATTGACACAAATATTAAAATGCATTGAAAACATTTGTTTCAGAATTACCTTTCCAATCATTAATATAAACAACTTCTTCCTGCTGGTTTTTGTATAGTGCGTTCCACTGTATGGAATGTTTTCCCTTTACAGAGCTTCTATTTGTGACACAGGAGATGGGGTGGATCCATTCATGTTTGCATTCATCAGAGCCAATCACTACCTTGTGCAGTTGGATGAACATATGCAGATCTCCCTACTAACAGAGCTGATTTGTTCCCTCCATGGGGACACAAGCATCCTTCACATGTGACTCCTCACGCTCTTTCTGATGCCCTTCAGTCAACTGAAGTATCCCCAGTGAGTCCTGAACACACCTGAAGCATCTTGTGCTAGCCGTGATATAATCCCCTCCTTAGAGAATGGTTATGGGGGCAACAGAATGCATTTCTGAACACTTTACCAGCAGAAATCCACAAAATCTACTGAGTCCCTGTCTTGTGCCATGCACATGGAACTTGGACTGGTACATGGGTGAATTAGACATAAAGTTTTCATGGAAAATGAGGCATGACATGGCATGAGAACAAGAGTAGTTCAACAGCTGCATTGGGGTATCCAAGGCTCAAAGTGGGACAGATTACAGAAGATAGATCAAATCTATGGAGGCAGCAGTTTCAGGAAGAGCGTTTGTGGAGGGGAGATGTTCTTTAATGGGGAAGAAGGATGGGACAGAGTGGAGATGGAGGTGGAGGCTGTGGGTCCCTGAACCCTCATGGCCCTGGCCATTCTGCACTTATGGCCCTTCCATGCCCTGGTCTGCTCATTGGTGATGCTTGCAACACACCACCATGACCCCCAGGAGAGCAGGAATCACCATGTGTTCATCTCCTTGGCCCCTTCACTAGCATGGAGGAATATGTGGTATCTCACACAAGAGATGCATCCATATTGTCTCAACTAATGTTTGTGTATTGAATGAAATAAATACCAAGAGATTTAGTGACTTTCCCAAAGTCATGCACATTGGCGAGGTGGTGGAGTTAGTACCAAACACAAGAGTGCCTACCTCCAAAGCCTGAGATTGAAAGCCTGGTGTCATGTGAGCCCCTGATGAGCAGAGTAGATGCTAACTAAGGGAGAGGATCTACAATCAGAACATCACACAGTCATGGTTATCGTGTGCCTTCTTATGGGACTGGACACAGGGGTTGTCACCACAGTGAGGGAACTATGGGCATCCTAACACAGCCAAGGGCCCACCTCCAACCACTGCTAGGCTGAACATTGCAAATGAAGCAATAGACTGCCTTAAGGCAGATGAGAGCAATATCAAGGGTGACATGAGCATGAGAGTTTGAAGTCCCCTGACCTAACTGCAAATCAAAGCAAGGCCACTGCTACCTCTGCACCTTAGGTCACACTGATTAACCTTCCAGGCTCTGTTTCCTTGGGAAATAATGTCATCTGTGTCAGATGTGTGCTCTGAAGACTGACAGTGAGTGAAAAGAGCAGTGAAGTCTCTGTAACTCACTATATCTGCCCTTGTGGGTTATAGCCTCCCCCGTGAATGAACAATCTGTTCTTTTACATAAACTTAGGAGGGAAATTGGAAGGGAGTTCCCCAGCAGGAGGTACAGTGGTTAGCGCACTTTCACCAAATGGTCCTGCATGTCTAAGACTTGCTGTTGAGAGGGATCTACATGTTGACTCAATTTGAGTTAGTATGTGCCCTGGGAATGTCTATGGGGAAGTGATGATAGGGTCATCAGACCACATTCTTCACATCCACTTGTGTGGGGGTGGCATGCAGGTTGTCAACAGCACATACACACACACACACACACACACACACACATTATGTTCCAAGTGAGCAGGACACATGCCTTTGTAGGAGTCCAGTATTTGTACTACTCCCCCACCCCCCAGCTTCTAGGACTGACTCCTGCTCCTGATGTACAGGAGTCCTGGGGAACCGCAAACTTGGCACTAAGTGTCAAGGATGTGGGGGAAAAGGTATCCTGGTCAACAGCTGGTGGGAATGTAAACTAGTACAGCCACTGTGGAAGACAGTATGGAAGCACCTCAGAAATGTGAGTGTAGAACTAATGTATGATCTAGCCATCCACTCGTGGAAATTACCCAAACAAAAAGAAATCAGCATGTGAAATGTTATCTGTACACTCATGCTCATTTTAGAACAATTCACAATAGTGAAGATATGAAATGAACCCAGATGTCCACAAACTGTTGGCTGGATAAGAAATTATGGTATGTTTATAATGCATTGGTTAAAAAAATGAAATCTTGTTTTTTGCAACAAAATGGATAAAACTGAAAACAATTGTAATTAGTAAAATAAGCCAGTCCCAAAAGACAGATACAATATATTTTCTCTGATTGAGGTAACTAATGGAGTGCCTAAAATGTAATGTATGGGAGTGAAATAGATATTTTGTTTTTGAGATTTGATGTCTGTTTATAGTCCCTGTCTCTTCCATTGAGTGTTTTTTTTTTCTTCATACTATTTGATGAAATTGTTTAATTGCTGTAGGCTTAACTATATAAAAATAGATCTTTGTAAAAATTAAGAGTGGGAATGTGAGAGGGAGGAGCAGGAAGTGTTGGAGTGTGGTCTGGAGGAAGAGTAGGGGGGAAATGTCATTATGTACCTAAACCTGTATATATGAAAAAATACATGAAACTTGTATAACTTAAATAACATTTGAAAAAAGTCCAAGCCAACCAAATCCAACAACACATAAACAAGATAATTTACCCAGACCAAGTGGGATTTATCCCTGGTTTGCAAGGATGGTTGAACATTTGCAAATGAATAAACGTGATACATTACATTAACAAACTAAAGAAAAAAGCACCATATGATTATCTCAATAGAAGCAGAGAGAGTATATGATTAAATATAACATCCTTTCATGATGTAAAATTTAAGCAAATTATGCATAAAAGGAACATTCCTCAACACAATCAAGGTAAGTTATGACAAACCCACAGCCAGCAACTTACTGAATGTGGAAAAGCTGGAAGCTTTCCTACTAAGATCTGGAACCAGACAAGAATGCCCACACTCACCTGTGCTCTTTAAAATATTCCTGAAAGATTTAGCCAGAGCCATTAGGAAAGAAAACAAAATCAAAGGGATACAAATTGGGAAGGAGAAAGTCAAACAATCCCTATTTGTGGAGGACATGATTCTATATGCAGGGGATCCAAAAGATTCCACTAAGTGACTATTGGAGCTCATAAAATAGTTTGGTTAAGTGGAAGGATACAAAATAAACATTCAAAAATCAATAGCTTTTTTATACACAGAAGATGCCATGGTTGAGAAAGAACTTTTATGGTCAGTCCCATCTACAAATTGGGAAGATGATACTCAAAATATCCCTATTTGCAGATGACACAATTCTATATATATGGGATCCAAAAGACTCCACTAAGAGACTATTGGAACTCATAGAATATTTTGATAATGTAGCAGGATGAAAAGCCAAGACACAAGAATCAACAGTCAGTTTTGTAAACACAACGCCAGGGCTAATATTGAGTTTCTACAATCAATTCCATTCACAGTAGTTCCAAAATTTGAGTATCTTGGAATAAATTTAGCCAAGGATGTCAAAGGTCTCTACAATGGAAATTACAGAACATTAAAGAAAGAAATAGAAGAAGAGACCAAAAAATGGAAAATCTTCCATGTTCATGGATTGGAAGAATCATATCATCAAATTGTCCATTCTTCCAAAAGAAATTTACAGATTCAATGAGATACTAATCAAAATATCAAAGACATTCTTCTAAGATCTAGAAAAAATGTTTCTGAGGGCCGGTGCTGTGGCACAGTGGGTTTACGCCATGGCCTGAAGTGCCGGCATCCCACATGGGCGCCAGTTCAAGACCAGCTTTCTGCTATGGCTTGGGATAGCAGTAGAGGATAGCCCAAGTCCTTGGGCCCTTGCACATGCATGGGAGACCTGGAAGAAGCTCCTGGCTCCTGGCTCCTGGCTTCGGATTGGCACAGCTCTGGCTGTTGTGGCCAACTGGGGAGTGAACCAGTAAATCGAAGACCTCTCTCGCTCTCTCTCTGCCTCTCCCAGCCTCTGTGTAATTCTGACTTTCAAATAAATAAAATAAAAATCTTCAAAAAAAGGCAGGCTGGAAAACTGCTTTAAAAAAATGTTGCTGAAATTCATATGAGGTACAGGAGATCTCAAATAGCTAAAACAATCATACAACCAAAGCAAAGCGCCAGGTATCACAATACCAGATTTCAAGACATAACCAATGCAGTTATAATCAAAACAACCTGGTACTGGCACAAAAACAGATGGATAGACCAATGGAACAGAACAGAAACAGCTGAAGTTGGTCCAGACATCTACAACCAATTTATGTTTGACCAAGTAGCTAAAGCTTATCCCTAGAATAAGGGCAGTCTCTTCAACAAATGTTGCTGGAAAACTGGATTTCCACATGCAGAAGTATGAAGCAAGACTCCTACCTTGCACCTTACACAAAAATCCACTCAGCATGGATTAAAGATCTAAATCTATGACCATCAAATTATTAGAGAACATTGGGGAAATCTTGCAAGACACTGGCACAGGTGAAGAGTTCTTGGAAAAGACCCCAGAGCCAAAGGCAGTCAAAGCCCAAATTAACAAATGGGATTACAACAAATTGAGAAGCTTCTGTACAACAAAAGAAGCACTCAGGAAAGTGAAGAGGCAACTGACAGAATGGGAGAAATTATTTACAAACTATGCAACTGATAAATGATTAATAACCAGAATCTACAAAGAGATCAAGAAACTCCACAACAAAACAAATGACTCAGTTAAGAGATGGGCCAAGTACTTAAACAGATATTTTTCAAGAGGAAATCCAAATGGCCAATAGACACACACACACAAAAATGTTCTGGATCACTAGCCATCAGGGAAATTCAAATCAAAACCACAATGAGGTTTCACCTCACCCCAGTTAGAATGGCTTTCATACAGAAATCAACAAACAGCAAATACTGGTGAGGATGTTGGGGGAAAGGTATCCTAATCCACCGTTGGTGGAAATGTAAACTGGCAAAGCCACTGTGAAAGACAATATGGAGATAACTCAGAAATCTGAGTATAGACCTACCATCCCACACCTGGGAATTTACCCAAGGGAAATGAAATCAGTAAACACAGCCATTTTTATTATAGCTCAATTTACAATAGTTAAGACATGCAATCAATCTAAGTGCCCATCAACAGAAGACTGGATAAAGAAATTATGGGATATATACACTATAGAATACTACACAGTGGTAAAAAACGAAATCTTGTCATTTGCAACAAAATGGATGAATCTGGAAAACATCATACTTAGTGAAATAAGCCAGTCCCAAAGGGACAAATACCATACGTTCTCCCTGATTTGTGAGAACTAATAGAGCACCTAAAACTGAATCTATAGAAGGGAAATTGACACTACAAGAAGGGATGACTTGAGCTGCCCTTGTCTTGACTATTGAGGAACAGTTTCAGTTTATTCATTTTTTCTCTACATACTATTTATTGAACTCCTTACTTAACAAAATGTTAATCATATGTGTATAAAATCCATTGAAAACAGTTCACAGTAAAAAATAAAAATGGTAATAATAGAGGGAGGAGGAAGTTTGTAACTATAAAGCTCTTTAGTTTGCATACAACAAAAATGCCCGTCAACTGAAGACTGAATTACAAAATATGGGATATGTACAACACGGTATAGTACACAGCCGTAAGATAAAGGAAATCCTTTTTTTTTTTCAACGATACAGATGCAACTGGAAAACATCATACTAAGTAAACTAAGGGAGTCCCAATAGGACAAGTACCATTTGTTCTCACTCACCTGTGGTCACTAATAGAATACCTAAAAGGTAATCTATAGAAGTGAAATTGACACTCTGAGATGCAATGACTTTGAACAGCCCTTGTTTCAACCATTGAGGAACTATCTTTTCCCCATACTATTTGCTGAATCCTTTACTTAGTATGGAGTTAATCTTATGCGTATCAATTTAATTAAAAATAGATCTTAAAAAATTAAGAATGTGAAAAGGAGAAGGAGGAGGAAGAAGTGTGGGAATGTGGGTGGGAGGGGGAGTAGGGAGGAAGAATCACTAGGTTCCTAAAGTTGTTTTTATGAAGTGTATGAAGTTTGTACACCATAAATAAAAAGTTTCTGGGTGAAAATAGAAGCAGGGAGTAAAATTAAGGAAGAGATCTGTGCCAGGAAAGGACAGGGTAGAAGTAGTGGGATGGGGATCTATGGGGAAACAGAGGAGGAACTTGGTAGTATCGTTTTACCTTTTCATTTTCTTTATCGGTTGATTGGCCCGGCATGCTCTTCTCCTCCCCATCTTCAGTACTTGAGGTTGGTTCTTCAGTGCTCATGATGGAACAGGGCTTATCTGTTTTAGAAAACTGAGCAACACAGGTTACCTCAGGCCTCTCAGAGACACGCAGTACTCCATCCAGGGCCACAGCCCTACTCATATATATATATATATATATATATATATATATATATACCTTAGGACAATGAGGAGTCACTTGCTTTACCTTTTTTGGTAATGAAGGCACTGATGCAGCCAATGGGATGCCTGGGCTGACTCTGACATCATAAAGCCTAGCAACTGACATGTCATTGGGCGGGGTGGTGGGGAGAGCCAAGAGAGGGCAGCTTCATGTGGCCACTTCTTTAACACCCCCTAAACATGCACCCCAGGCTGATCTACACCTCCCCTCATCTTCCTATAGTCAGTTCTCCTGGTTCCCATGGCAGGGTAAGGGGATTCCCTAATGTTCCTCACTATGGCCACACCTATCAGTGGTTCTTTGTATGTCTCCCAGACCTCACCAGTACCAGTTTTTGGATGTGTCACATAAACTTCCTCCAAAGTAAAGTGGCTACTCTGTGAATCATCTCATTTTCCTCCTGCAGTTACCTCTTAGACACCCTGAAGACCTTTCACTTCTTGGCTATTGCTAGGCAACTTTGCCCTCCAACTTCTTTTTGCCAACATCCACTTAGAACTCTTGAGTTTTCTATTACCAGTTAGAAGTGAGGGTCTTTAATCTGTCAACCTTCAGTGAATAAATTTTCTCTACCTGGTGTCTGACACTAGTTTCAAATCAGAGCCTTGTACACATGTCAGTAAATAGAGTACCCTGAAATGGATATTGCCAGCATAATGGCAGCAGGTACTCATATGCTACATGCTGTTCTGGGTATTTACACACAAGACTGTACATCCTAAGACCAATGTACAGAGGGCTTGGGGAGCCGGGCAGATGGAGATCACCTTTGTACCTATCAGAGAAGCTGCCTAGTGTGAGAAGAGAATAAAATGCATGAAGATTGGAAAGGGACAAGTGGAAGTTGCTCTCTTCCAAGACTACGAGAGAGTCTAGGGAGAACATTTGATCTGAGAAAAGCTTCTACAATAAATACTGAGTTAACCTGGATTGAAAGACTCATAATCTATACACAAAGTATTTGTTTACATATAAGTAGGGAATAATTGCAAATCAAACTTTAAAACAATGACATTTAGAATATCACATAAATATAATGTACTTAGAAATGTGACCAATGACATAGAAGTTGTATATAATAAAATTTATAAAATATTGCAGAGGTATATTAATGGCATAAATAAATAAATGGATAGCTGTATTTTGCTCATGAGTTGGAAGATACAATATTGTATGATGTCATTTCTTCCCCTATTCACCTGTAGATTCAACACTATCTCAGTCAAAATCCAGAAAGTTTTTTATTAGTGGAACTGGTATTGTGAATAGTATTCAAGCCTTTGCCTGCAATATCGGTATTCCATATGGATGGCAGTCAGTTTGTGTCCCAGCTGCTCTACTTCTGATCCAATTCCCTGCTAGTGGCCTTGGAAAAGTGGCAGAAGATGGCACAAGTGTTTGGGTCCTTGCCACCCTTGTGGGTGACCTGGAAGAAGCTCTTGCTCCTGGTTTTGGCCTGTTCCAGTGCTGGCCAAAGCAGCCATCTGGATCCTGCCCCTGATGTACAGGAGACCTGGAGAACCACAGACTTGGCACTAAGTGTCCACAGAGTCTGTGGATGCATGAACTAGGTGACCGCTCATGGAGGAGCCTCCCTGCCCCCTCCCCCCACAGCAGACCCTATCTCCTGAGCTCTGCCCAGTGAGATCTGGGCCTGAGTAAACTGAGTTTTTCCAAGGAATGACCATAAGAACTCCGGGTGATCTGCAAAGTCTTCCTTTAGCTCAGCTGCTTCAATGGCACATGCCTCATTGACACTGCCAACAACTCTATGAAGGGAAGGAGCCACCGTCATCATCCCCATTTGGCATATGAGAAAGTGGCGCTCAAGGTAAAGACCAACGTCCTTGCATTCCCTATGAGGGCTTCCTGGGGTGGACCTGTCACTGAGCAGGGGAACTGCTCACCACCGTGACGTCTTACACAAAAGGCCATGTCCCGCACATCCACAACAGGTGTAGTGAGGAAAAGGCGAGCCAAATTCACTTCTGGGCTGTTCTGGTGACTGGCAGCTGCCCTGCTCAAGGTGCCCCATGGAGATGCAAACTCTTCCCAAAACTGGGGGTGCAGAGCTACAGCCATCTGCACTAGTGGCTTCTCCAGGCCTGATCATCATCAGAATACTTGGTGGGAATGAGATGAGGGCCCAGAGACATGAGCAACGGACCGCAGGAAAGGAGCTTCCTGGGACAAGACTCCAGGGCCTCAGGAGACCAGCACACTTTTGAGGCACCACTTGGTGAAGCTTATGACCCTCTGGGTTCCTGCAGGCGTGAATGGAAACTCCGTGTCCACAAATGGGGTCTGAGGGCCCGTGCTAGGACTTCCAAAGAAGAGAAGTGGGAAGGCTGCATCCAACCCAGAGGCCTACCTGGGCAAAAATAGGCGCCCAGGGGCCGGCACTGTGGCATAGCAGGCAAAGCTGCCGCCTGTAGTGCCTGCAGCCAATATGCGTGCCAGTTCCAGTTCTGGCTGCTTCTGATCCAGCTCTCTGCTGTGGCCTGGGAAAGCAGTGGAAGATGACCCAATCCTTGGGCCCCTGCACCCATGTGGGAGACCCAGAGGAAGCTCCTAGTTCCTGGTTTCGGATTGGTGCAGCTCCAGCCATTGTGACCATCTGGGGAGTGAACCAATGTATGGAAGACCTCTCTCTCTCTCTACCTCTCCCTCTCCCTCTGCCTCTGCCTCTGCCTCTGCCTCTGCCTCTCTGTAACTCTGCTTTCAAATAAATCAATCAATCTTAAAAAAGTATAGGCACCTGGAGGAAGTGTGTGGGTGTGCCTATCTCAGCAGGAAGCAGACTAAGCTGAGAGTTAATCACAGGCTGAGCAGTGTGGGGCCAATAAGAAGTCCATGTACATGGTGACCGAAGAGGGCAGCTGGACACATTGGCCCCTTCTGCCCCTTCTAGCCACCAATTCAGGGACTAGTTGAATGGATGGCAGGTGTGACCAGTCCATGCTAGTTAGAGTCCTGTTTGGGTCACTTTAAATGGGCATTCTTATCCAGTGCTCTTACATTTGACTGTGTGCCACTGGGGCTGAAGATAGATTCTGCACTGCAATAGAGGAATAAAAAATGAAGAACGTACTTCGGGTAACAAATATTTAGTGATTTCATCATTGCTGAATGTCTTTCACTCAGGCTCCTGGTTACCATCAAAAGTATATTAATAATGTTTAGTGTATCCTCAGCTAAGTGATTCATCATTCATTCCTTGAACCCCAGCCCTACGGGCAGAGAAGCCACAGCTTCTGTCTACTCCAGAGATCACAAGCCCGAGACCAGGCCCACAGATGGGTTTTCGTGGGATTTTCTGAAGCCTGCATGATGACTTCTTGAAAGAGGAGGGGGATATTTTACAGTAAGGAATTTCACATGGACACCTGCACTTCTAGGTTCTGAAAAACCAGATGATGTGGCAACACGGAGCTTGCAGGTTAGACTCACAGGGTCTGAGTAGCAGAGGCACAGGTTCCCAGTAACCCTGGTACCACCCTGCTCCTTCTCTCACCCCTCAGAGGGGCACAGTGCCAGCTGCTGCTTATCAGTGCTCCTCTGGTGATGCTTTCTCTTATACGTACCTTCTTCTACTGATTTGTATTTCCCATCTAACTCCTGTAGGCCTTGACTTTGCAAATCCTCTTCTCCTCAATTTCTGCCATTTTCAGAATACCATAGCTACCCGGTCTGGAGAGGTAAGGACTCACTTCGAGTTGCTTTCTGGTAAGAGGGGATTAGGACTCAGCACCCCGGACTCTTCGTTCTGCTGCATATAGTATCATTCAGCCCTTCTTCTTTTTCAGAAAACATTTTATAGATGTTCATTTCCGTTTATTAGCTTCCAGAATATTCAGGAACAAAATCAACTATGCCACACATAGAATATCTACAGAGAGCCAAGCACTGCTCTAGGTGCTGTTGGAGCAGAGCTAGAGCAGACCTGGATCTAAAGAAAGGAGTTCCAGAATGGGCTGTGGGAGCTGGGGAGGGAACACCTAATCCTCTCAGAGAAGGCAACAGGCACAGGCAGAGGCTGCTAAGATGGAGGAAATGTTGGATTGATGGGACATCTGCACACACACACACAAAAAAAAAAAACAAACAACAACAACAACAAAAAGGCTGGTCAAAATTGCAACACAGCAGATTAAGCCTCTGCTTGGAACACTACCATTCCACATCAAAGTGCTACCCCAAGGCTGTTCCAACAGCAGTGCTTCCCATCAAGCTTCTTGCAAATGCACCTGGCAGGAGATGAGGATGGAGTGCCGGGCTCCTGGCTGCAGCCTGGCCCAGATCTGGCTGTTGCTATGATTTGGAGAGTGAACCAGCTGCTGGAAGATCTCCCTCTCTCCCCTTCTCTGATGCTCCGCCTATCAAATAAATACTTTAAAAAGAAACACACATACACTCAAAATCAACATAAATATTACACTTTATATTACAATTTAATAATAATTGCATATTGATTTAATGGTATAACATATTTTTTCTAAGGAAACATAAAGAAAATACTTGCAATCTAGGGCTTAGTAAGTAATTTACACACATGACACCAAAAGGATGACCTACAAAAAGAAAGAATAGTTGCACAGAACTTCAATCAAAGTCAAAAATGAAAATGTTTGCTCTGAGAAATACACTATGAAGAGAGTTAGAAAACAAGCTACTGGGGCCTGCGCTGTGGCATAGCAGGTTAAGCTGCTGCCTGCAGTGCTGGCATGGGCACCGGCTGCTCCACTTCGGATCCAGCTCTTTGCTGTGGCCTAGGAAAGCATTAGAGGAAGGCCCAAGTCCTTGGACCCCTGCACCCACGTGTGAAACCCAGAGGAAGCTCCTGGCTCCTGGCTTTGGATCGGCACAGCTCCAGCCGTTGCAGCATATTGGGGAGTGAACCAGTGGATGGAAGACCCCCCCGCTTCTCTCTCTGCCTCTCTTTCTTGTTCTGTGTAACTCTGACTTTCAAACAAATAAATAAATCTTAAAAAAAACAAGCTACAGACTTGAAGAAAATGTTTATTAATCATATATATGACAAATCAATTTTGCTAGAATACATAAGACTTCTAACAACTCAATTTAAAAAATTAGTAAAAAGAGAAAAGATGTGAAGACACACTTAAACAAAGGAGGTATGTATATGGTACATAAACATTTGAAAATATAACATTAGGGAAATGCAAATTAAACCCACAATGAGATATCACTACACATTTGTTGGAGTGGGAAAATAACAACCAAGCAAGACCAGGTTTTGGCAAGGATGCAGAACATCTGTATCTCATCCACTGCTAGTAGGGATAAAAGCAGTATAAGTTGAAATCCTGAAAGCCCAAATCTCCAAAATTGCAATTTTCATTGAAAAAAGGCCTATATAAAAGTAGAAAGCCCAATTTTGAGGAAGGAATTAATATGTTTTCCTTTGTGCAGAGGATGTTTGTATCAAACTAGGTGGAATGATTACTTAGAAAGCTGATGAAACATTATTCTGGGTGTGTCTGGGAGGGTGTCTCCAGAAGATGGTAGTTGTGAGTCCAAGTGGACCAGGTGGGGACTAGCTACCTTCAGTGTGGGCAAGCGCCGTCTATGAAGCCGAGACTGCAGAGAACAGATGAAGAAGGCGACTTGAGCTCTCTGAGAGCTGGGGCAGAATTTTCTTGCTGTTTTTGCCAACATAACTCCAGGATTAGTGGTCTTTGACACTAGAACGTAAGTCAGCAGGCCCATAGGTACTATTTCTTTAGGAATACTGTTTATCTGCTCATAATTTTATACCCAGATAACTGGCATTATTATATATGAATGTCTATTTCTGCAAAATATGTATGTTACTATTACCTATTTTATTGTCTAAGTGGCCTATGAAGAATTCTGTAGTATTTTATGTGTTTATCACGTAAGCCACCCTTTAAAATGTAAGTAAATATCTTTAAAATTTTTTTAATTATATTTACCAGAATTATATTTTCAGGATCCCATTTTTTAAGATTTCATACTTCAGAAATTTGGGTCTTATAGGATTTCAATATTCAACATTATGGTATTTAGGATTATATAATTCAGTATTGTTACCCGAACCAAAAGCTTACAAGTTTCAAGATCTTAGTTGGCAAGTTGTAGGCACTTGAGAGCTGATATGCAGTCCCAGTTGAATTCCACATGGCTGACAAACAGGAGAGCTGACGCTGTAAGTTGTACTCTGAAAGCTGGCAAGCCTGAGAACTAAGAGAAGTCAATGCTTCAGCTGAAGATCAAAGGGCAGGAAGACTGGAGTTCTTGCTCAAGTCATCAATAAGGAAGAGTTACTTCTTTAAAAGAATGGATTTATTTATTCATTTATTTTAAAGTCAGAGTTATAGAGGGATAAGGGGAGAAAGAGAGAGAGAGAGAGAGAGAGAGAGAGAGATCTTCCATTAGCTGGTGTACTCCCCAGATGGTCTCTATGGCAGGAGCTGGGCCAGGCTGAAGCCAGGAGCTTAGATTTTTTCCTGGGTCTCCCACGTAGGTGCAAAGACTAAGCACTTTGGCCATCTTCCATTGCTTTTCCCAGGCCATTAACAGTGAGCTGCATTGGAAGTGGTGCGGCCAGTACTTGAACCATTGCTCCTATGGAATGTTAGAGTAGCAAGCAGTGGATTTATATGCTATGCCACAACACAGGCCCCAGCAAAAGTTCCCTCTTAATTAAGCTTCTTGCCCTATTCAGGTCTTCAATTGATTGAATGATGCCCATTCATATCATGAAGGGCAACTTGCTTTACTCAGTTTACTGATTCAAATGCTAGTCTCATCCAGGCATAGTCCCACAGAGACACCCAGGATGATATCTTACAAAATGTTTCAGCACCCGTGACCCAGACAAATTGACATATACTATCAACTACCTCAGGGAAAGGCTATACAATATGTCACACTGTGAAATGCTTGAGGGTTGAAGCAGATGCCTTGGTCTATATCCTCTGGTGATGACAGTCATTTCTGATGCAAGGTTGGCACCCAGTATGTTTGTTGATTTAATAAATGTTCAAGTATTTTGTGTATTGTGCATGCTTTTATTTCTTTTATTCCTGTTCTGAGACATTTTTAGGTCCTATTATTAAACTTACCTCAAATAAGGAGGACTGATATCACATTAGAAGATATTTATCACTTTAATATCTCAGGCAGCAAAATTTTTCATATATTTTCCCAACCCTAACAATATTAACCCCCAGTTCCCTCCCCCAGAAGAAGGAATAGGTTGATAGTCCAGTGTTTGGCAGGTTGAGCCTTATAAGATGGATAATGTGGCACAAATGGGGATGTAGAAGGTACAGGGAAATCTTTAGGAGAGCATCGTGAGTTGCATGTTTAGGTGTGTAGGGTTTGCTGTCAGTAGAGTTCACGTGAATGGATGAGAGTACCCTTGTAAAATCTGAAAACTAAAAGCAACAAGTGGAACCAAGGCTCAAGTCTGGGAAATAAACTTTAAACGGTTAGCAGAGAAAAGGGATTCTCTAGCAGGATCTGAAAAAGAATTGACCTTAGAGAGTAAAAGAAACTAAGAAAACAATGGTGTCACATAAAAATTCCATAGTAATAGCAAAAAGAGGGTGTTAACATTATCAATAACTGCAAAATTTTCTGAAAAGAGAATGAGGACAAAAGAAGGTCCTATATTAACAGATTATTAGAAGAAATCCACCTACTAATTTCCTATTGTGTAACTCTTTTATCCAAACAGAACAATGTTTTTCTAAGGAGAAAGCAGTGTTTAAGGAGGAGGAATTGTATTCCCAGATTAACAACAGGGAGCAGGGTATTATCTGACTATTTACTATGACTATAAGCCCTTATGTATTGCCTTATGACACTCCTAGTGCAGAAGAACCTTATGGGTGTAATTTCAGTCAACTGCCAGTCCTTTTTCACAAGGCTTGTGAAGCAGGAGCAAGATGCCTATAGAGTGGAGACTGCTACCAAGTTCACTTAGAATTTCAAGAAAAGAGTGCATATGTTGATTTAGGGAATGACACTGACATAATGAACAAAATCTAAACAAGGTGTTTAGTAGGGCTCGAGTCAGAGACAACTCAAGGACTCAGGACCAGATCACTGATTGTTGGGTGGTGGGAATACCAAAAATACACAGCAATCTGAGCAAAGCTCTGATGTCTCAGGCTTGTCTGATGCTGGGCTATGAAAAGCAAATACTGGAGATGAGCATTGTCCCTGGAGAGAAGAGGGCAGGCCACTGCAGCAGGTGCAGTGCATGTAGGGATGGTGTTCCATGTGCTAGTATCATACGAAGGTTCTCAGAAAATAGTAGGAAGAGACCACTGTTGGCTAGGACCTGTACCCGTGGGTGTGGTTGGTGTGAGTAGAGAAAAAAAGGGTCTGCAGAAGGGGGCACCAAGAAGCCAGAACCTGCAGTCTCAGGGCAAAGGTAGGCCTATGGAGAAGTCCTGGGGACACACTCTTCTCTCACTTACATCAGTTGTCCCGCCTATCTGGGGTACTGGTCTCCCACCTGGCCGTCCTACGTGGTGATCCCCAATCAGCAGGTCAACTTCTGTTCACCCCTAAAACTGCAACCTAGAAGTCAGCATCTGAAGACATTCCTCCCTGAGCCTCCCTCCTACCACCCCGTCATGGTAATGATGAAGATGACTTCTCTGTGTCATTCCTCTCTGTGTTTTACAGGGTTGCACAAGAGTAAAAATGGACCATGATGGCAGGATGTGTTTCGTGCTGCACTCCCTGGTTTGTAGATGGCTGTCTTCTCCGTCATTGCCTTGTTCTTGTCTGTAATCCTCTCTGTCCAAGTGTCCCACTTGATGAGGACACAGTCATATTGGAACTTGTTTTAACATGATCACATTGGTCAAAGCCCAATTTTCAAATAAAGATGTAGTCTGATATACTGGGGGTTCCAGCTTCAAAGAGTGAATTTTGGGAGACACAATTCACCCATAGCACTACTCAACCCTATCCTTATGGCCCATCAATAGAACAGTATGAAACAGTGAGCAATGGTATCCTATGTGGAAGAGGAGTCCCGTCCTCAACTTATCTGCATTTTATGTGAGAGGAAAACATGCAACACCAGTGTGGCCTCCTTTATATGCACGAGCAATGCAAAGCCAAAGGCAATCTGGAACTGCAGCTCAACCACAACTGCACATCTAAGATGCACTCCTTCATGACCCCACTGATGCCTTGCTTCATTGCCCAGTAATAGACACAGAAGGGACTTGAGTTGAGGGACCCGACCTGCGACCCAGGAGAACAGGTCTCAGGAGCCCTGCAGCATCACAAGAGCAGAGTCAGATCAACTTGACCGACACACTGCACTGCTTAGTCCCAGTTCCGCTTCAGGAAAACAGAGAAGAGAACAAGAGTACTATCCTACCGCACTGTCCTGAAGATTAAACAGGATATGAAAGAAAATGAATATCACAGTGTCTCACGTATTGTCAGAAGTCAATCAAGGGGGAAGCATGTCATCCATGGAGCGGGATGAGGTAAATTTTCATCTTTCCTTTCCCACTTAACTTAGGTATGGTGAGATAGCTGGGTGGTTACCACTTATTTCACTTAGCCAAAATGATAGCCATACCTAAGAATGTGTTCAAGTTCCCTCTTATATCCCCCAGTCGCAAGAAGGCTTGATGTGAGACTGGTAACACAGAAAGCAGGGTTTGTAAACACATGCAGGCAGTACAGAAAAAGGCATGTGTTTCCACAGCAACAAAGGCCCCGTGAAAGTACCTCCCAAGCTTCTACTCCTTCAGCATGTGCTCGTCTACTCCCTCTCTCTGTTCTCCTACACCTCCATTCCATGGTTTGGAGAGGTTCAAAAACCCAACAGCGTCCCTGTGCGTATGCATCTCAGGAAAGATGGCAGAACTGCAAGTCCTCAGTGTCAGGTTGTAAATGGGCATCAGTCATCCCTTCAACTCAGACAAAGTGTGAAAGAATGGGGGGGCACTAATGATTTGTAATGCTAAATACATGTTAAAGACGTGTTGAAAGAATACTTCACATCAGTGAGTATAAGAAATAAAAAGCTTTTTTTTAGGTCAAAAAGTCAAATAAAATAGACTGTGGGGTACTTGACTAAACTGTAGTTTTATTGATTACCGGAAGTACATCATTGAGACACTTTCCTTGAGCCTTCTAGCACTAGGAATGTCTTTGCAAAAGCAAGCCAGCCTTCCCCTCCTCTGGTGCCACAGAAAGAGAGGTACCCCGCAAATGGTGGAAGAATGGACCAAAGCTGAATTTGACATCTCTTCCCCAAAAACAAGAACCTCAGCACCACTGTGACCCTTTCCTCCTTCTCAGCGCTGGATCTGACTGGTTACAAAAGTCAGCCAGTTCTTTCAATGAAACTCTGTCTGGAATGTTGCCAGTCTTCATATTTGTGGCCCCAGCATAGTTATCTGCTCTTTCCATTACATTTGTCTTTGAAATCAGTTTTCACTACGGAAGGTAAGGAAATCTGAGCACTCTGGAACGGCATTCCAAGGCACTCTGCATTGGAGCTCCAAGTTCTGTTCTCGGGGCTCTCTATGAACTGCCTCCCATGCTCCACTCAACCTACGGGCCACCCACAAAAGCCAGCAGCTCCCTTGTTTTGAAAATCTCTGGCATATTAAGACCTCTCTGCTTTTACTCATCCTGCATTTTCAACCTTTAACAGTCTTTTTACCTCCTCAACTGCATGTCACCCCTTGCCAATCAAAGCCCACTCAGCAATCAGTGACATTCTCTGACCTCTAAGGACAGAATTAATCAATTCCTCTTCTAAACACACTTCAATCATATTTTTTCTTGTGACACTAGGAGGCAGTGTCCTTTAGATGGAAAATTGAAGTTAAGTTGCCTTGAAATCTCAGTTACAATCCTTTTTATGACTCTTTACTTAGGTATAGCATATCACCTTTCTATATAATAATTTCCTCATGCCAATGTGCATGATATAAGTACTTAAATAGTATTTACATCGCTCGTCTTTGGCATAGTCTGTGGGTTAAAGCAATCCTCTCTCTCTCTCCCTCTCCCTCTCCCTCTCCCTCTCTCTCTCTCTCTCTCTCGTGCTCTCTCTTTCACCCTCCATCTCTCTCCAAAATAAAGAGACTCAGTCAATATTTGTACCATGAGTGAAAAATTAGAGCACTCTCAATGGATGTTTCTCACAGCTGCTGATGAACCCAATTAAACATTTGTATTATGGGCACAGGATGAATTAATCTAGAGAAATAAAATAAATGGGATCACCTGTCATTTCTAGTACAGTATTCACCAACTTTGTCATTGTCACCCCACCATTTCTCTCTTCTTACTACATTCTTCTTCCTACTGAACCTTTTTTCTCAAGAGATAAATACCACCTAACTATACTGACAATTATTCTACCTTATGATTAATTAAAACCATCTGGGAAAGTAGAAAATTCCAGTTTTTCTTAGTCAAATTCTTTGCCTGTAATTGTCTGATGACTTCAGAAGACTATCCATCCCCAAAAAAGCCACAGATCTCTGACTCTGGAGATCAGAAATGCTGAGTTAAGGGCCGATAGTAGTGGCCAGTGCAAGTCAAGGCTGAGACTTGGTACTCATGATCATGAAGAAGAGTAAGTGAATACACAAGACAAAAAGCCCACAATGGTCCCATTCTAATGTTCATCACACAACACATATTGCAGTGTCATCATTAGTAAGCACTGTCAAGGGCATCTTTATTTTTTTGAAAATAATTAGGCATTTCTAAGTTAATTCAAATACCTTGTGAAAGAAAAATCAGAAAAACACATACTGAGTTACTGAAGAATTCATACTTTTTGTATAAATACTAAAAATCCGGAGAAATTATTCTGACAGCATCATTTCTTTTTTTTTTTTTTTTTTTTTTTTTTTTGACAGGCAGAGTGGACAGTGAAAGAGAGAGAGACAGAGAGAAAGGTCTTCCTTTTGCCATTGGTTCACCCTCCAATGGCCGCCACAGCTGGCGCGCTGCGGCCGGCGCACCACGCTGATCCGACGGCAGGAGCCAGGTACTTATCCTGGTCTCCCATGGGGTGCAGGGCCCAAGTACTTGGGCCATCCTCCACTGCACTCCCTGGCCACAGCAGAGAGCTGGCCTGGAAGAGGGGCAACCAGGACAGAATCCGGCGCCCTGACCGGGCCTAGAACCCGGTGTGCCGGCACTGCTAGGCGGAGGATTAGCCTAGTGAGCCGTGGCGCCGGCCCTGGAAAATGGTAAAATATAAGTTGATTTTGGTCCATAAAGATAACAGCTTGATAACTTGATGGTAAAAAAATGAAATGTGGGAGCCGCGCCATGGCTCACTTGGTTAATTCTCTGCCTGCGGCGCCGGCATCCCATATGGGCGCCGGGTTCTAGTCCTCTTCCAGTCCAGCTGTTTGCTGTGGCCCGGGAAGGCAGTGGAGCATGGCCCAAGTGCTTGGGCCCCTACACCCGCATGGAGACCAGGAGGAAGCACCTGGCTCCTGGCTTCGGATTGGCATAGCTCCAGTCATAGCTGCCATTTGCGGGGTGAACCAACAGAAGGAAGACCTTTCTTTCTGTCTCTCTCACTCTAACTCTATCTGTCAAATAAAAAAAAATTCTATTAAAAAAAGTGAAATGTGAGAACTTGGGAATCATTGATTATCCATTGAGAGGCCATATAGACATGGAGTTCATGCATTCATGAGTTATGTATGGGCTCACACATTATGAATATGTATTTTCCATGAACTGTTGAAATTTCCTTATAAATCCCCTTTTCTCTTGAGCGCTTTTGAAAGGTTCCTGTTTCTACTTTCTTACAATCAATTGATTTCATGTTCAAGTGGGGAGGGTGATGACGGGGGCATGATGGACAGAAAAAATATCTGCTTTTCACTCTACACCTAATTTTATGAAGCAATGCAAAAAGAAGTTATTGATGCATGAATTACCAGATAGTTTATAAAACTCACAATCTCATTCCAATACTATTTTCCACATACACACACACACACACACACACACATATGCATGCCAATAATGGACCAGCCATTGCTAAGCACCATATATGCAACATCCCGTTAAATGTTTAATACTTCCTCCATACTAGAGATGAAGAAATTGAGACTCAGAAAATTTGGTATCATTAGTTGAGGATACCATTTCTCAATACTAAAAGGTTTATCTTACACTCCCCTATGCAAGGAGACAAGTAACAAAAATTGAGCAAGCAAGCTAAAGTTGAATGTTGGCTGTAGCATTTATGTAAGTTTTTTTTAATATGCTTTTAAATTTGAGATTATTTTTAAATTTACAAAAAGAAAACCACATGATGTAGGACAAAGAGTTCCCATATATCCCGTGCTCAGCATTCCCTGTTTTTAATATCTCATTATTGTGATATATTTGTCACAATTAATAAGCCATACCCAGCTTTTTAAAAGTCCAAACTCAATGTAAACTGCTAAAGTCACTATGGAAGTCAGTCTGGAGATTCCTCAGAAACCTGAATATAACCCTACCATTCAACCCAGCCATCTCACTCCTTGGAATTTACCCAAAGGAAATTATATTGGCAAACAAAAAAAGCGGTATGCACCTTAATGTTTATTGCAGCTCAATTCACAATAGCTAAGACCTGGAACCAACCTAAATGACCATCAACAGTAGACTGGATAAAGAAATTATGGGATATGTACTCTACAGAATACTATACGCAGCGAAAAAACAATGAAATCCGGTCATTTGCAACAAAATGGAGGAATCTGGAAAACAACATGCTGAGTGAAAAAAGCCAGTCCCAAAGGGACAAATATCATATGTTCTCCCTGATTGGTGACACCTAACTGTGCACCAAAAAGGAAACCTGTTGAAGTGAAATGGACACTATGAGAAACGGTGACTTGATCAACCCTTGCCCTGACTGTTCATGAAACAACTTAATACTTTATCCCTCCTAGTATTTTTTTGTTTGTTCTACTTAATACTATTGGTTGAATTCTGTAATTAATACACAGTTATTATTAAATGTTGATACTTAACTGAAAAAAAATGATCCCTGTTAAATATAAGAGTGGGAATAAGAGAGGGAAGAGACGTACAATTTGGGACATGCTCAAGCTGACTTGCCCCAAATGGTAGAGTTAGAAATATACCAGGGGATTCCAATTCAATCCCATCAAGGTGGCATGTACCAATGCCATCTCACTAGTCCAAGTATCAATTTCTGTTCACAATTGATCATAATTATAGGACTAAGCCTCAAAGCGATCACATAAACAAGACTAGTGTCTGAAAATATTAACCGATAGAATAAAAAAGGGAGAGAACGATCCATCATGGGAAGCGTGATACACAGCAGACTCATAGAATGGCAGATGTCCTAAACGGCACTCTGGCCTCAGAATCAGCCCTTAAGGCATTCGGATCCGGCTGAAAAGCCCATGAGATTATTTCAGGCATGGAAAGCCAAGACACTCTGGCAAAAAAAAAGGACCTAAATGAAAGATCTCCGCGAGTGAGATCCCAGTGGAAAGAACAGGTCATTCAAGAAGGAGGTACCTTTCTCTGAAGGGAGGAGAGAACTTCACTTTGACTATGGCCTTGTCTAAATATGATCAGAGTCGGTGAACTCAGGGGGCTTCCATAGCCTTGGCAGCTCACGACAAGAGCCTAGGTTGATTACTGACACCATAAACAAGAGTGTCAATTTGTTAAGTCAACAACAGGAGTCACTGTGCACTTATTCCTCATGTAGGATCTCTGTCCTTAATGTGCTGTACATTGTGATTTAATGCTATAACTAGTACACAAACAGTATTTTTCACTTTGTGTTTCTATGTGGGTGCAAACTGTTGAAATCTTTACTTAATATATGCTAAACTGATATTCTGTATATAAAGATAATTGAAAATGAATCTTGATGTGAATGGAAGGGGAGAGAGAGCAGAAAAGGGGAGGGTTGGGGGTGGGAAGGAAGTTATGGGGGGCAAAAACCCATTGTAATCCATAAGCTGTACTTTGGAAATTTATATTCATTAAGTAAAAGTTAAAAAAATAAAAAAATAAAATAAAATCTAAACTCTCTCTATACCTCCCATCCCATGCAGCCTCTAGTAAGAACCATTCTGTGTTCATATTGAGTTTTCTTAGCTCCCACATATATCTGTCTTTCTGTGCCTGATTTATTTCACTCAACATGATGCCTTCTCGTTCCAATCATTTTGCAGCAAATGATAGAATTTCATTATTTTCATAGTTCGATAATATTCCACTGTATGTATGTATGTGTGTGTGTATATATGTATATATGTGTGTGTATATATATATATATATATATATCACATTCGTCTGATGATGGAGACCTTGGTTGACTCCATATTTTGGTCATTGTGAGCAGTGCAGCTATAAACATGGTGGTGCAGGGATCTCTTTGATATGATATATTCATGTCTTTTGGATATATACCCAGTAGTAGGATTGCTGAACTATAAGGCAAATCTATTCCCAGTTTTTTAAGATATTTCCACACTGTTTTCCACAAAGGCTGCACTAATTTACATTCCTAACAATAGTTATAAGATTTCCCTTGTTGGGGAAGTGTTGTGGCCAGATTCCACCTGTGGTGCCAGTATCCCATATGGGCATTGGTTCAAGACCTGGCTACACCACTTCCAATTCACTCTCAGCTATGGCCTGGGACAGCAGTAGAAGATGGCCCAAGTGCTTGGGCCTCTGCACCCACGTGGAAGATCTGAAAGAAGCTCCTGGCTCCTGGTTTTGGATCAGCCCAGCTCCGGCCGTTGCGGCCATTTGGGGAGTGAACCAGTGGATGGAAGATCTTTCTGTCTCTCCCTCTCTTTGTCGGTAGCTCCGCTTCTCAAATAAGTAATTAAAATCTTAAAAAATAAGAGTTCAATTTTCTCCATATCCTCACCAGCATTTTATACTTCCTGTCTTATGGATAATAGCCGTTTTGGCAGGGGTGAAGTGATATCTCATTGTGGCTTTCATTTGCATTTCTCTGATGGCTACTGATGTTGAATATTTTTTTCATATATTTATTGGACATTTGTATTTCTTCTTTTGAGAACTCTCTATCCATGTTCTTTGTCCACTTCTTAACTGGATGGGTTGATTTTTTTGTTGCTGTTATTGAGTTTTTGGAGATCCTAATATATTTTGGATTTTAATACTTCATCAAGTAAGAGGTTTGCAAATATCTATGGCTGTGCTGTGTGAGTGCCAACAGAGGAGCACCACACACTGATAAAATTTGACAGTTCTTTATTGCCAGCAATGGAGAGCTGGCTCATGACCTAAAGAACTCTCAATCCTGAAACTCAAAGCAACAGGGCTTATAAAGGTAAAAACCACAGGGATGAGAGGGAGAATATATGGTTGCTAGGATCGGGGGAAATACATGCTTACTAGGGTCAAGCTGAACTAAGGGCTATGGGAAACTAACATCAATTACGATCTTGACAATAGACAAATTACAACCTTAACATTAATCCAAGGCACAATTTGTCAGTTTTAAGCTTGAGCGATCATGCTAGGGTGTTCCCATGTTCTGCCAGTGGGATGCAGTATATTATTAGATCATAGCTTCAGACCAGAGTATCACAGTGGGGAGTACTTTCTCAAGATGGAGTCTCAGATGCTCTAAAATGGAGTCCTACTGACAAGGTGTTACTTCACTATTCCATTTTGCTAGATGTCTCTGTCTCTTCATTTTATGAATTGTTTTAAACTACTTATTGGTTTTTAAAAAACTTACATGAATGCTATAGCCAACTTTGAAAAGCTGAGTTGCAAGGTTAGGGGCGGTGGATACAGAGAGAGAGAAAGAGAGAGAGAGAGATCTTCCATTTGCTGGTTCAGTTCCCAAATGGCTTCAAATGTCAGGACTGGGCCAGGGCAATGTCAGAAGCCAAGAGCAAGGAGCTTTCTCTGGATCTTTCACATGGATGCAGAGGCCCAAGCACTTGGACCATCTTCTGCTATTGTCCCAAGTGTATTAACAGGGAGCTGGACTGGAAGTAGAGCAGCCCAGATATGAACCTGCACCCATATGGAATGCCAGTATTGCAGATGGCAGCTTAACACTGGTCCCAATACTTATTTGTTTCAAACTTAAATTAGTCTAGAAGTTGTTAAATAAAATATGTAGAAGACTGTCATTTTGAACTAAACTCCTGAACTGGGACACAATATACAAGAGTAAAAATTAAAATGGAGTCATTCATACTAAATTCCACTTCATCAAACTGATACCAAGTTGCTGAGGGAAGATAAGAACCAAATTTCCCAAGCAGGCTAGTCTTAGCATAATAATAAAACCCCCTCAACTCTAATCCTTACAGGAAAAAAAAAAGTAAGCTGAAGTAATATAATGTTGACCAATTATTTTTTATTATTCAGTTTCTCTATCCCTGCCTTAAAATGAAATTAACTCTGAAATGACAAATCCTTTTCTGTTTTGGTTGTCTTTAAGATTTTTCTGTCTATAAAACCAACCTCCTCTGATCATTGTATTTTACATAATATAGCGATATCTGATTGTAGAATCACAAATGAAGCCAATTATGATCTTTAATCTAAATTCTTTTTTTTTTTTTTTGACAGGCAGAGTGGACAGTGAGAGAGAGAAAGACAGAGAGAAAGGTCTTCCTTTGCCGTTGGTTCACCCTCCAATGGCTGCCACGGCCGGCACGCTGCGGCCGCTGCACCACGCTGATACGAAGCCAGGAGCCAGGTGCTTTTCCTGGTCTCCCATGGGGTGCAGGGCCCAAGCACTTGGGCCATCCTCCACTGCACTCCCAGGCCACAGCAGAGAGCTGGCCTGGAAGAGAGGCAACTGGGACAGAATCCGGCTCCCTGACCAGGACTAGAGCCCGGTGTGCCGGCGCTGCAAGGTGGAGGATTAGCCTAGTGAGCCATGGCGCCGGCTAATCTAAATTCTTATACTTTTGTCTTTTAGTAAATCTACTGGCTTTATCTGGTGGATGTTTCGTTGTTTGTTTTTAGAGTCATAATGAGACACACACACACACATATTACAGAAATGAGAGATGCCCCCATTGACTGGTTACTCCTCAAATGCCTAGAAATGGCAGCAGCTGGGTCAGAATGAAGCCAGGATCCAGGAAGTCAATCCAGATCTTGTAAATTGGTGGTAGGGAAGCAACAATTTGAGCCATCACTTGCTGCCTCCTAGGGTCTGCATTAGTAGGAGGCTGGAATCAGGAGGATAGATTCAACCCAGACGCTATGATATGGATGTAAACAAGCCAGTCTGTGACTCGACCACTACACCAAATGCCCACCCCCTTTGTGTTTTGATTTTTGGATGTGTGTAAATGTTTTGTTTTATATGATCTTTGGAAATCACTCATGGTTAGGATACTTGCTTTGAAACTCCATTTGTATCCCAATTAACCTGTCTTAATTAATGTTCATGTATGTGTGTTCTTTTGGCATAGATTGTGGAGCATAGAACTGTTGAGAATTAACATGAGAGGATAAAATCTCTAACAATCGTTCTTGTCTCTCTTGATTCCCTCATGGTTATAACCTAAACCGGAGCCACAAAACTCTGCCAGATTCCAAAACCAAAATGTGTAGTCACTAAGGTGACCTCTCTGTATCCTTTACAGGAATAATAGTATCTGCTTTAAAATCTTACATTACTATAGTACTGTTTAGTCTACATAAGCTATCTGATTTTTTCTCATTTAAATGTGAACATACTTGCCAAGAAACATTACTATTTTAATGAGTCCGAATTAAAGATTCCTTAATGCAAGCTAGATGACCCTGACCTCACCAATCTGAAAGGTAAGATTTATTTTTCATGAACAAAATACATAAGATCAAGCATTTACCAGCCTGATCGTTACAAATTAGGCCTCAATTTCCAAAATGTTCCATTGGGTATATCTTGACAGACTATCCAAGTGCTCACTCCAAGATTTTTAGTTGAATACATCATACATGTTCCATTCTATTCTTCTTTGCTTTGTCTTTCTCAGGTTTCTTCCATCCAAGAAAGTGAGAAGAAGCTCCCAGGGTCTACACCAAGGACCAAGCTTCAAGCACCAGGCTGCAAGTACCAAGCATGCTATATCTAGATGCTTTCCCAAGTTCCCACTTGCAGGATGCTCCAGTTCAGGGTCTCAACATGATCCTGAAGCAGCTCAGCTAGCAGCCAAAGTTTTAATACCCCTGAAGGGTTTTGCAGGCTTTGAACTGCAGTCTTGCCCTTTGTCCAAACCGACACAGATTATCTCATAAAAATATACAGCTCTATACATTTCTAGTGTTCAGACTTTTAATCACTGAAGCACAAATCCAGTTCCAGTGGCTCAGATGGTAGAATATCTTAGAGTAAGTTCCCTGGAAACAGACTGGGAGATGAAAGTTTGCAGGAGTTCAACTGGGCAAAGTGCTTGAGGGTGACAGTAGTAAATTTTGCCTGAGAGCCTGCGTTCCAGACAGCAGTGGAAGTCAGAAAATCTATCACCACTACCATGACCACCATAACTGCCACCATCATCAGCATCAACATTGCCACCACCACCATTAGCACCATCATAGTAACTGTCATCATCATTTTTATTAGAAAATCGCTAATGACAAAGGACCACTCTATCCTAGCATGTTTACATACCTGCCAACTCCATAAACCCTAGCCCTCCTTACTTTGCTTTGAGAAGTTCTTCATTAGTACACAATCTCTTGTAATATCTAGAATAAAAGCATCTCCTTAATTAGCCAGGTAGATTATGTCTTTGACAAGGACAAGTCTGCAAATGAATGGACAAGGCAAGATAGTGCTGTGGGAGGTGCTGCCCTGTGATTGAAGTTTCCTCAACAAAATCAAGGCAATCTATGGCAAACCCGCAGCCAGCATCTTACTGAATGCAGAAAATTTGGAGGCATTCCCATGAAGTTCAGAACAATGCAAGGATGCCCGCTCTAACCATTTCTATTCAATATTGTCCTGGAAGTTTAAGCCAGAGCCACTAAGCATGAAAAAGAAATCAAAGCTTTACAAATTGGGAATGTGGAAGTCAAATTATTCCTAATTGTAGATTATGTAGAAATCAAACTATTCCTTATTGCAGATGACATGATTCTACTTATTGGGGATCCAAAAGACTCCACTAAGAGACTATTGAAAGTCATAAAAGAGTTAATCTGGTAAAGTGGCAGGATATAAAATTAACACAAAAAAATCAATAAACTCTGTACACAGACAATATCATGGCTGAGAAAGAATTTCTAAGACGCCGCTGCCGCGGCTCACTAGGCTAATCCTCCGCCTTGCAGCGCCGGCACACCGGGTTCTAGTCCCGGTCGGGGTGCTGGATTCTGTCCCAGTTGCCCCTCTTCCAGGCCAGCTCTCTGCTGTGGCCCGGGAGTGCAGTGGAGGATGGCCCAAGTACTTGGGCCCTGCACCCCATGGGAGACCAGGATAAGTACCTGGCTCCTGCCATCGGATCAGCGCGTTGCACTGGCCGCAGCATGCCCGTGGGGGCGGCCATTGGAGGGTGAACCAATGGCAAAAGGAAGACCTTTCTCTCTTTCTCTCTCTCTCTCTCACTGTCCACTCTGCCTGTCAAAAAAAAAAGAACTTCTAAAATCAATCATCAATCCCATTCACAATATCTACAAAGCATCAAATACCTTGGAATAAATTTAACCAAGAATGTCAAAGATCCCTATGATGAAAATTATAAAGTATTAAAGAAATAACAGAAGACATTCAGTTCACAATTGATCATACTGGTAGGTCTAAGAGTCAAAGGGATCACACAAACAAGACTAGTGTCTGCTAATACTGATAGAACAAAAAAGGGAGAGAACCATCCAACATGGGAAGCGGGATACACAGCAGACTCATAGAATGACAAATGTCCTAAACAGCACTCTGGCCTCAGAATCAGCCCTTAAGGCATTTGGATCTGGCTGAAGAGCCCATGAGAGTATTTTAGGCATGGAAAACCACGACACTCTGGTAAAAAAAAAAAAAAATGAAATCTCTCTGTGAGTGAGATCCCAGTGGAAAGAACAGGTCATCGAAGAAGGAGGTACCTTTCTCTGAAGGGAGGAGAGAACTTCCACTTTGACTATGACCTTGTTTAAATAAGATCAGAGTTGGCAAACTCAAAAGGCTTCCATAGCTTTGGCAACTCATGACAAGAGCCTAGGGTGATTACTGATGCCATAAACAAGAGTGTCAAATTGTTAAGTCAACAACAGAAGTCACTGCACACTTACTACTCATGTGGAATCTCTGTCCTTAATGTATTTTCCAATGTGAATTAATGATATAATTTGTACTGAAACAGTATTTTACACTTTATGTTCTATGTGGGTGCAAACTGATGAAATCTTTACTTAATATATACTAAATTGATCTTCTGTATATAAAGATAATTGAAAATGAATCTTGATGTGAATGGAATGGGAGAGGGAGTGGAAGATGGGAGGGGAGCTAGTGGGAGGGAAGTTATGGGGGGCAAAGCCATTGTAATCCATAAAGTGTACTTTGGAAATTTATATTTACTAAATAAAAGTTAAAAAAAAAAAAAACAGAAGACATAAAAATGAAAAAAAAATCTTCCATGTTCATGAATTGGAAGAATCAATATCATGAAAATGTCCTTACTACTGAAATCAATTAATAGATTCAATATGATGCCAATCAAAATCCCAGTGACATTCTTCTCAGATCTAGAAAAAAGGGATCTTAAAATTTTTATGGAAACACAAGTGACCCTGAGTAGCCAAAGTAATTTTAAACAATAAAAACAAAGCTGGAAACATCACAATACCAGATTTGAAGACATACTACAGGGAAGTTGTAATCAAAAAAGCCTGGTACTGGCACAAAAACAGATGTGTGGACCAATGGAACAGAATAGAAACTTCAGAAATCAATTCATGCATTACAGCCAACCCATCTTTGACAATGGAGCTAAAATCAATCCGTGGATCATAGAAAGTCTCTTCAACAAATGGTGCTGAGAAAACTGGATGTCCATGTGCAGAAGCATGAAACAAGACTCCTACCTTACATCTTACACAAAAATCCACTCAAAATGGATCAAAGATCTAAATCTATGACCCAGTACCATCAAATTACTAGAGAACATTGGAGAAAGCGTACAAGACACTGGAATAGCGAAAGACTTCTTGGAAAAGACCCCAGAAGCACAGGCAATCAAAGCCACAATTGACAAATGGGATTAAATCAAACTGCAAATGAAACACTCAGCAAAGTAAAGAGATAATTGACAGAATGGGAGAAAATGTTTGAAAATTATGCAACTGATAAAGGATTGATATCCAGAATCTATAAAGAGCTCAAGAAACTGAGCAATAACAAAGCAAACAATCCAGTTTTTAAGAAATTGGTGGGGCTGGTGCTGTGGCATAGTGGGTAAAGCTGCTGCCTGCAGTGCCAGCATCCCATATGGGTGCTGGTTTGAGTCCTAGCTGCTCCACTTCCAATCCAACTTTCTGCTATGGCCTGGGAAAGCAGTAGAAGATGGCACAAGTCATTGGGCCCCTGTACCTGCGTGGGAGACCTGAAAGAAGCTCCTGGCTCCTGGCTTCAGATTGGCGCAGCTCTGGTCATTGTGGCCAACTGGGGACTGAACCTGCGGATGGAAGACCTCTCTTTCTCTCTCTGTGTAACTCTGACTCAAATGAATAAATAATTTTTTTAAAGAAATTGCCAAAGGATTTGAATAGTCATTTTTCTTTTTAAAAAAATTTATTTATTTGAATGGCAGAGATACAGAAAAGGTAATCCGTAGAAGTGAAATTGACACTTTAAGATGAGATCGTTTTGAACATCTCTTGTCTTGCATGTTGAGGAACAGTGGTTTTTTTGTTTTTTTTTTTTCTTCATACTCTGTTGAACTCTTTATTTAGTATAGGATTAATCTTATGAGTATAAAGTTAACTAAAAATAGATCTTTGTAAGAAATAAGACTGAGAATATGAGAGGGGAGAGGAAGAAGGGTGAGAGCATGGGTGGGAACGAGGAAAGGGTGGAAAACATCATTATGTTTCTAAATTTCTATATATGAAATGCATGAAGTTTGTATTCCTTAAATAAAATTAAAAATAAAATCTAATACAGCATAAAAAGATAGTGATCAGTCTTTCCTAAAATAATTAGAACAATTAAATGCATTTTAAATATTGTTTTCCTTTACTTGTTGTATTTAAGATACTGAGGGCAGGTGGTGGCATTTGGCCTAGTAGTTAAGATGCCTATGTCCCACATTGGAGTGCTGGTGTTGGGTTTTGGGTCCAGACTTCCGCCTGACCAGACTCTGGCTCTTTCTGCCATTTGGGGCAATGGATTAGCAGAAAGAAGATGTCTCTCTACTTGTCTTGGTCTCTCTGTCTCAGTCTAACTTGCAAATAGATAGAAATTTAAAAAAAAGTAGATTTTGCTGATTCAGTGGGCGTTCTGGAGATGGGATGACCCTTCAGAGTTTTCTGAAATGTAAACGAAGCTGCTTGGTCTTTGAATCAGGCTGCAAGACTTTATATATTAGAATGAACTAGTCATTCAGCCCCTGAGTGGGACTGCAACTCACAGCAAAGAACTTTAATGAGGCCCAGGATAATTTCCAGTGAGGGTCTAGTACCTGCACAGGGAATCAGTTACCAGGTATTCACTCCATTAATGAATGAACATCCGTGAATGAAAGTATGTAAACAAATCTGGAATTAGGGCAAGATAAAGAATACAGTGAGGAGTAAGAGGTGAAAGGATAGGATGTGTCTACTCATATATTTTGGAGCTCTAAAGGAGTTTTCTTAAGCCGTGGTTTCATAAACTTTCCTATGCTGGTCTCTTACTGTATTAAATTTGGTAACATGCAGCCCTATACTTTTCCTTCTAAATGAATTAGCAAGTTACAATTATTTAGTGAAAATAAAAGCTAAAAGACAACTGCTATCATTTACTGCTACCTAATAAAAGTCAGCTCCAGTCTCCCATTCTTAGCTAGCAGAGATATTTCTTACTGAATTTTACCTGGATTTGTCCCAGCATGGGCTGCAAGTCACTCTTGTTTTAATGAGCATGAATTTTTTGTGCATAATCTTTCCTTCTAAGAAGCATTTACTGAGCTTTTCTATACTATACTCTGTGGGGAGCAGCTCGGACTAGACTAAGTTACTGGAATTAAGACTTATTCTATGCATCTGCTCTCCTCTGTGGGGAGCAGCTCGGACTAGACTAAGTTACTGGAATTAAGACTTATTCTATGCATCTGCTCTCCTACAATATGGCGCTGGGAGAGGAGAAAACAGCTTCTACCCAGCTGCCTCCAGTTCAACCAATAAACTGTAGGACTTGCTCCTGATTGGAGAGCAGCGTACTCGGCGTGTGGGCAGCCGAGTTGGGATTGGCGGAGGAGGACTATAAAGGAGGAGAGAGACGGCATGCACCGGGAACATCTAAGGGGAACATCTAAGGGGAACACCTGTGCAGCCCCTGAGAGAGCCGGCCGGCGGTGTGCCGCTCCCCTGCGGAAGTGGGGAATGTGGCCAGGGGGAACTGCCCTTCCACGGAGGTGGAAGGGATAGTAGCCAACCCGGGAAGAACCAGCAGCAAACCCGGGGAGGGCCGAGCAGACGAAAGAACAGCGCAGGGTCCAGTGTTGCTCCTCCACGAAGAGGGGGAGCGACAATACTCTATCCTATGGGGAATATAAAACATCTTTCTAAGTCTTTCTACCTTTGAATGCTGCCACCAAAATGCACAAATGACTTTGCTAAAACAATGTCACTGGAAAGGGAGAGACAAAATGCAGACAACAGTTAAATGAGAAGCTAGTTGTAATAATGAGTACATAAAATGACATTGTATAATCATTCCTTTTCAATTTTAGAAATAAAGGGAAATCTAAAATCCAGAAGCACTTCTTTCCTAGGTTGGTACCCTGAGAAAGACACAGGGTGGAAGGTGTTTGTTTTGCATTTTTTTTTCTGTAGCATGAAGGACTGACCATGTGTAAGTGCTGATGAGATGGAACAAGGAAGTTGGTAGGCAGGACTGAAGATGCAGAATATGATCACTCATGAATTACATTTCCTGAAGAGGGCTAAGAAACCAAGATGTTCACAATGAGATAAATTGGATAAAGAAAACGTGGTACATATACAAAGGGAAATCTATTAAGGAATGGAAAGGAAAGGGAGCCTGTCATTTGCAACAAAATGGATAGAACTAGAGGACATCAAGTGAAATAAGTCAGATACATAAAGGCAAATACCACATGTACCTCATATGTGGAAACTAAAAATACAAAAAAACAAAACCACTTGAACCTGAACACAGAATGGTGGTTAGGAGGGGGGGGGTATGTGTGGGAGGAATAGAGGAATTTTGGATAAAATGATAGGGGAAGCAGAGCCATAGCTGTGACCTTGCAGGTTAAGTTACCATTTGCAGCTCTGGCATCCCATATGGGCACCAGTTCGGGTCTCTGCTGCTTTACTTCCAAACCAGCTCCACACTAACACAACTGGGAAAGCAGCAGAAGATAGTCTTTCATCCACGTGGGAGACCCAGAAGATGCTCTTGTCTCCTGGCTTTGGATTGGCCTAGCTAGGGCTGTTATGGCCATTTAGGGAGTGAACCAGTGGATGGAAGATCTCTCTCCATATCTCCCTTTCTGTAATTCTGTATTTCAAGTAAATAAATAAATCTTTTTTAAGAAAAGTTGGGGGAAGCTAGGTGTGGTATATTAATTGTGACAAATATATCATACTAGCATGACATGTTAATAATAGGAGAAGCTGGGTGCTGCTTATGTACTGTCACAAAAGTATTAATAAAAAATAGTGGAAGCTGAATGTGGGTTATATGGAAATTGTATTTATTTTATTTTAAATTGTAAATTTAAAAGTATTATAAAATAAAAACTTTAAGAAAAAGGAAATGACATCTGCTTCAGCCTGGGGTAAGAGTATCTCCTCAACTGTGATTGAGGAAGGAGAAGATGAACAAGACGTCAGAAAGTCACAAACAGGTAGGATAATCCAGGATTATGGTCTTGACAGATGATATAGGCAGTGACCAACGAAAGAGATAGGTATAGCATCCAGATTCAACTAGACAAAGGGGAAAACCTGAAAAAAATTTGATGGTTCAGCAGAAAATGGAAAGCTTAATGTTAGGAGATATCACATGGATTTTCAAAAGAGATAAAGAGAATAGTAGAAAGAGGTAGATGAAGAGCAAATATTTCAGAATCAGTCAAATCGTATCTCTCTCACTTCCTAGCAAGTTAACATTGAGTAATTTATTTAATCCCTCTGAGCCTCAAATTCTCAATGTAAACAGTTAATGATAGAATCATGGGATTACAGACTTTATCTCTCTGATCTATTAAGGATCTATCTATACATATATACATATAAAACATGTAGTACTTAACATAGTGATTGACACATCAAAGCCACTTAAAAATTACCTAAGATTATGCAGGCCAAGTGTGTAGCGCTGAGACAAGCAGTGGGTGTACAACAGTAGCCTGAGGAACAAGCTGGACTCCGAAGCACAGTTCTATCATTCACCATCTTCATGATCTACAGCAAAGGCAGTTTCTCACAGCCTCTGCCTGCTTCTGCAACATGGCACTAGAAACAGCATTTATTGTATGGGCACATGGGAAAGTTGTGCGAACTGCATTAAATAGTGCCAGGCTTATAGTTGCCACCTGCAAGATTTACTGCAGAGCCAGGGAGAATGTGCTTTAGAAGGAAGAGTTGATCAATGGTTTCAGATTCTCTTAAGAGGCATTTTTGAATGTGGACTGAAAATTATGTTAACTTTAGCATCAAGAATGATGTTGATGACTTTGAAGGGAATCTTTGCAGTAGAGGAGATGGATCCACAGGGAGAATGAATGAATTGAAAGTGAGAAAGTGTAAACAAAAAACACAGCAACAACTACTATACTACTACTACTACCACCACCACCACCACCACCACCATGCATGAGGTTTTACTGTAAGCCAAGCTCCCTTAAATAGTCCTCAGGAATAAAAATCTCATTTATGGTATTACTATTTCCGTTTTACAGGTGAAAAAACTGACACTCAGGAGGCTTCAGTATATGGGCAAGGTTACAATTAGCAAGTGACATAACTGGATCACACATATGATTTCTTTTCACACCCTCAAGCTAGCATAGTGAAATGCTAGAAAGTCTTAAGTTATTCATTTAACAGCTTCTGCACGTTAGGAGATACTGTGTACTTAAGTTTTCTTAACACCATGACCTATAGAGAAAACACATAATAAAGCAACTTTCTAACTCAAATAGCTCCATTTCAAAGTTGTGGCTTTGTAACCTGGCTTCTAAACATTTGTTGTGAAGATTATGACTCCTCAGATTCCCACTAATGATGGGACTCTAACGCAGTGTCCCCTCAGCTGCAGTGTCCCAACTGGACATTCTCAGAGTAATGCTAGATTTACTGAGGACAGCCAGCAAAAGAAAACTCGTAGTGAATATTTGCAAAAATGAGGCATGAGATCAGGAAACAAGCATATTTTACCCATATCCCCAGATCTGTTGAGATGCGTACTTGTTTCCTTAATGTGCTTGTATCTTTCTATTTTAACTTTCTCCTGCAACTCCTCTGTGGTCAGCTGTATAATTACCTTTTCCACTGGGTACTCAGGTACAGTCCAGCTTATCACAGAGGTTGGCATGGCTGTAGTTACAACGACCAGCAGAAAGTCCTTGGGGTGCTGCAAGCCCTTTGGCACAGTAAAAGAGAAGGCAGAAAGAGTGTCCTGGACTAGGACTAACTTTCTTTCAACTTCAGCCACCCATTACTCTGCCACACCCTAGACCTCATCATAAAATTGTATGCGAACTTAACTAAAATAGAACTGAATAGGATGCAACCATTAAGGTTATACTGAGGTATCCATGTTTGTTCTCAAGTGTTAGTTTGTAAGACTGGAGCTGGGCATGCAGACCTGCTAGCCGCGAACACTGGCATTGAAATAGTGAAGGCCACCACCAAATTCCTTTATAACCATCAGCCTGTTACACCCCAGGTGGAAACACCAAACTCTTATTTATGAGTATAGCCAGGCAGAAAAATGGGGTTTTGGCTCTTTTGCTGCAAATAAAATGAACTCTGGCCTCATTTCTCTGAAAATCATGGTGCTCAATCATGCATTCTTTTCAGAAGAGGTGAAGAGTGGATCATTCTCACCCCCAGTGTGGCCAAAACTGAATCAACGACTCACCTGCATCTATTAATGAAGACAATAGTACCACTCAAGGAAATTTAGCAATGATTGCTTTGGATCTAAGTAATAAGTACTATTTCATGATTCAGCATTTTTCTGTGTGTGATTCTTCTGAAGAGTATAAGTAATTAACACTAAATTATAGTTGCGAGAAAGATATTTTAAGCCTAAAGTTGGAATTAATACAATTAATGTCTAAAACCACTTTGAAGGAGGAAATGCAAACATTTTGACTACCCAAACAGCACTCTATAAAGCTTTTAGTTAGCTATTTAACATTCCTTAAATTAACAGGATTCCAAATGAAAGTGAAATATTATGTATAATTTTACATTAAAATGAAATATTATAAAATATAATTAGGCAGTTTATCAGCATTCACACATTTTTGAGTAGTATGCAAAGGTACAAATTCAGAAGCATCTAAACTGGATGAATGATTTCTATATCTTTTTCTTAATTATGAAATAGTTATACTCCTGATGTCATAGACTGTACAATATTTATGCCATCTGTGCACTGAAATCTGTATTCAGTATTTGGGCAACATGACAGGTGAAATAACCTATCTGTTAAATTGATTCTAAAATTATCTTCAATTTAGAGTATTATCTATGAATTGCACATAAAGTTCTAAACTCAAGAGAAAATGAGACATTTTTAAAAAACTTGAATTGCAAAGGAATTTGCTTCAGGTCTCTAGTCACTTGGCTACTCAAGATAACCCATTTTATTAAGTACCTCTCCAACTGAATGATAATTTTGCTATAGACCCTTGCCCTCCCTTATCCCTACATGCATATTTTTAGAAAGAAAACCATTTGTCTTTAAACATTAAAATACAACTGACTCTTTTATCATCAGTGCCAGATTTTGAGGTCTTCTAGTAGGGAATAGATTATAAACTGGTGAAAAAAGCAGCCTTCCATAAGTATATTTAATTTTTGCACTTTTAATCATACAGGTGAAAATCAAATAAAGTCATAAGTCAGAAAGTTCTCAAATTGTACCCTGCATATAAGAATCATCTGCAGATTTTTCAACCCATCACCCGGATACTGAATCAGTTAGCAAGCAAGGTTTTTGGACAGGGAATCCACATTACTGATTCCTTCAAATTTTTCTGATGTAAATGAACCCTGGATTTCACTTTGATAAATCCTCTGACATTCAAGCATTCTATTTCAGTGTAGCATACAAGCTGTGTTATATAAAGAGACAATTTAAAGTACCAGTGTAGACAGCACTGGTTTGACCACAGATTTTGCATGTATCAGCTCTATGGCTTTGCGTAAATCATTTCCCCTCTGGGATCCTCTTCCTTCATCTATAAACAGAGAGTATTAGTCTTTGCTATCTGTTTCTGAGAATTATTTGGTAGACCACATGACATAGTGGTCATGTGTGCCAGTTTCCTCCCGAGTGCAAGTGAGGCTACCTTTCCAAGCCACCACCTCTGCAATTGGTGAGGCCATGGAATTGTGTTCTGGCCAGTGGAATGTGATGGGTGTTTCTTCCATCCAGACACCCCAAGCACTGACTCTTTCTTCCCTGTTCACCATCTAGCAATCTTCAAAGTTTTACAAGGAATATGATCAGTTTTGGACCAAAATTACAGAGTAGTAATAAGACCCTTTTTGGGTTGCTTGACTGAGGCATGAGCAAAAACAAGTATTCACTGAATTAATGCTTTGTCATTTATCAGCCATCTATTGCGGCAGTTACTCTCCATGAACTATAAATTCGTATATACATGTAAGAAATTAAATGAAGAACAACACCTAGGGCAGTGTGCAAGCATATCTGATAGGCTAGGCTGAATTTTGTAGCATGGAGTTTGTATCTAAAAGAAGCTTTCTCACAAATACCTCTTTACTATCTGTTCACCTGTAGCATTGGGCCTTTTGCTGGGAGTGGATCTCAGAGATAACTTAGGCATTAGTATGGGAGAAAAAAGACATCATCAGCACTGAAAAGCAAAGATCAGATAATAAGAACATGAATAACTAAACGGAAAACGGACAACTGGGATAGCATGTAAGCTTGATGTCAATAAAAGAGCTGGATTCAGAAACCAGGCAAGCAGCCAGCAGTCAAGAAGGCTATAGGTAATGAGTGTCAAGAAAAGAAACTAGGCTCTTTGTCCTGAGACAGCAAAAGTGCAGAAAGAAGTGGTCATTGCAAACCAGGGGACTGGAGGAGGTGGGTTGAAAGTCCAAGACTATTCTTTGGTACCATTTGAAATTCTAACTCTCCTTCAATCTCTTCTCTTTTATAAAACGTCTAATTAAATCAGAAGTTTTGAATCTGGAATTCATGGACCTAAGAATTATACGAATGAACTTCTAGGGGCACGTGTTTGGGTGCAGTGGGTTAAGCCACTTCTTAGGGTGCCTACATCCCATGCTGGAATGCCAGTATTACTACTGACTACACTGCTCACTGCTTGTGATCTAACTCCCTTATCGTTCATCCTGGGAGGCAGTAGATGATTGTCCAAGTGCTTAGGCCCATACTACCCACATGGGAGACCCAGATGGAGTTGCATGCTACAGGCTTCTGCCTGATCCCGCCCATATTTAGGAGTTGAATCAGTAGGTAGAAGGATCTCTCTCTCTCTCTTTCTCTCTCTCTTTCTCTCTCTCTTTCTCTCTCTCTCTCTCTCTCAGACACACACATACACACACGCATACACACACAAATAAACTTAAAAATGAACTCAGTGAGGTTCTTGAAATTTCTGAACTTTAATACAAAATTAGGTTCTTGGTTAGAGGTGCATTAAGCCTGTGATTATAGAGTGAATTGAAAGCATGTTTTTGCAAAGCTTAAAAAAAGAAAAGAAAGGAAGGGGATTGAGGGATGGAGGGAAGTATGGTTATCTTCTTAGAATTATGTCTGAAATACATGAAATTTGTTCTCTTTATATTAATATTTTTTAAATTAGTTGATCATATTTCTGGGTATAGCGTTCCTTACTTTTACAACAGCTTCTTAAAGGACACCTATGAATGAAAACCAATAGTCACTGCACTTTTTTTCTGTAAACATTTGAAAAGCATAGGTTTCTTCTTATCCATCTGTTTATTCCCTTGCTTAGCACAAAGTAGGTGCTCAATAAATGATCAATGAAGGGATACATGTGATATTCTTTGATGCTCCAAGTAAAAATTGTTCTCCTGGACATTATAACTCCCAGATCACTTAGTTTAAAATTCTCGTGTGGTATTGCTTACAGAATGCATTGCATCTAAATTCACTGTTGTAGGACTGGCATTGTGGCACAGCAGGTTAAGCTGGGATAACTTTCTCTCTTTCACACTCTCTTTTGAATATATGAAAATGCATACATATTTTAAAAATTAATCTATGCTGCTCCCTCAACACACATAGCATATGATTACTTTAAGCATAAGCAGGTACCATGTTAGGTTCATCTTTGTATTCTCAACATTGCCAAAGAGAAAAAAAATGGCATATTTCAGGATAACTTATTTTGACAACAATTATGAAAAAGAGGCAGTATCATCATTTCCATCAGACACACATAAATCAAAAAATCAGCAAGGTGAATTGACTTCTTTTAGTAAGTTGAGATTCTAGAGTCAATTTCTCATTTATCTGATTCCAAATCCTGTGCTATATTTATATTATATTGTGTTGTACACTATTACATTATAACATGCCATTGTAGCTATCCCTCAAGATTGTTCGAGCTGCTGGCACTGTGGTGCAGTAGGTTAATTCCCTGCCTGCGGCTCCAGCATCCCATGTGGGTGCGAGTTCTAGTCGTGGCTGCTCTTCCTCCAATCTAGCTCTCCGTTGTGGCCTGGGAAAGTAGTGGAAGTCCTTGGGCCCCTGCATCTACATGGGAGACCAGGAGGAAGCCCCTGCCTCCTGGCTTTGGATTGGCTCAGAGTCAGCCACAGCGGCCATTTAGGGAGTGAACCAGCAGATGGAAGACCTTTCTCTCTGTCTCTCCGTCTCACTGTCTGTAACTCTACCTCTCAAATAAATAAATAAATAAAATCTTTAAAAAAAAAGACTGTTCGATTGAACTGACTTAACAGAACTGAAATGAATTTTATGAACATCATAAAAGCATCATAGAAATCTCTGATTTAGTACAAATATCTCCTTTTGTGGGTATGAAAATGGAAAATGACAATGGAAGAGTGACCTGCCCAAAGTTGATAAGCCAGGAAGTGATGAAGCTGACTGTCTTTCCTTCTGAACAGGAGCTCTTTCTTCCATTAGCCTCTGTTCCTCCTTGTTTCCTTAGTTTATGCTGTGCTGGAGTGAGATCAAAGGGTGAACAAATATAGATAAACATCAATGAAAAAGCTATGGTATGTATTTACAGCTTAGATTCACTTCTTAAATATTTTAAGATATCCTTTGACAGCAGGTAATGATCATATTGTTGATTAGAAAATACATTTTCATGCATCTAATTTTCTACACTTTTTTCTTTCAGATATTATTTTAAAATAGAAGTAGAAGTATGCCAGATCTTATAATAAATGTAGTCTACATAATTCAAAGCAACAGCAGTCCCTTATTAGTAATGAATTAAATATTTAACAAAACAGATAATTTTAATATGTCAAAAAGAGCCTTGCCATTTGGTGTAACTTAAGAGCTCAATGTGTGCATTGTATAAAGCTCATCTGTATCTAATATTTCTGATCCAGCTCACTCTCAGACTCTATGACTCCTGGGATTTACACAGGAGACTCATTCAGTTAAAAAAAGGGAGAACTATAAGGAGCAAAATAGCATCTTAAGTTGTATCTGAGTGTTGTTGGAATATATTCAGAACAGATTCATATCAACCAACTAGTACCCAACAGGATAATCATCTACATTTGTTTTTTTTTTTCTACATTAGTCTTACAGAGGTCCGCAAATTAGACAATTCCAAAAATCTAGTAGAAATCCAATGCAAATAATATGTAAATCTAATGTAAATCCATTGTAAATCAAATAAATAAATGTCCTCAAACCTCATAATATATTCATATATAAGTTTAGTTAATTTTCCTTTCATTATTTTTGAACTACACACTTGAAAATGGTACCATTTTTCTCTCTTAACTCAGGCCAGCTGCTGAGTGGATTCAGTTTACAATGAAATCAATAATGAAAGATGAGCTTTGATAATGATGAATTTTTAAATCAAACATAAATTTATGTAATCTAAACAAAACAAATCATCAAGTTCCTTACTTAATGCAAATGGTTGGGTTTCTTTTTTAAAAAGATTTTTTTATTCAAGTGGCAGAATGAAAGAGAGAGAAAGAGAGAGAGAGAGAGATCGTCCATCCTGTGGTTCACTCTCCCAAGTGCCCAAAATAGCTAGAGCTGGGCCAGGCTGAAGCAAGGAGCCAGGAACTTCATGCAGATTTCTCATGTGAGTGATTGGGACCCAGGCATTTAGGTCATCATCTGCTGTTTCTTGGGCTCATTTGCAGCTGGATTACAAGAGAAGTAGCCGCCGGGCCACGGCTCACTAGGCTAATCCTCCGCCTTGTGGCGCTGGCACACAGGGTTCTAGTCCCAGTTGAGGCGCCGGATTCTGTCCCGGTTGCCCCTCTTCCAGGCCAGCTCTCTGCTGTGGCCCGGGAGTGCAGTGGAGGATGGCCCAGGTGCTTGGGCCCTGCACCCCATGGGAGACCAGGATAAGCACCTGGCTCCTGCCATCAGATAAGCGTGGTGCGCTGGCCGTGGCAGCCATTGGAGGGTGAACCAAAGGCAAAAGGAAGACCTTTCTCTCGGTCTCTCTCTCTCACTTTCCACTCTGCCTGTCAAATAAATAAATAAATATAAAAAAATTTAAAAAAGAGAAGTAGCCAAAACTTGAATTGACACTCTGATATGGGATGTGGGGGTCCAAGTAGTGGCTTAACCTGTGGCACCACCATGCCCAAACCCCCAAAAATGTTTGGGCTTCTATGAAAAAAGTTCTATTTATGATTTTGTTACCAAATGTGGAAAAGGAGTAGGTACTAATTATTTTAGCAGAAAACCCAATAGAATTAAATATTATAATAGTATTTGTAAATTATGCAATCACAATATAAAAGGGAAAAGTTATGACAGAAATGCAAAATAAGTGCAAATGTCCATAAGTAAGATTTGTTCATCAACAAGCGTTGATTCACTGTCTACTCCAGGCCAATTCACAGACCCAGCAGCACATAGATTGGAGACTGACAGCAGCAGGAGGCACATAGTCCTGCCCATCAGGAGCTCTCAGACTGTACTGGTGACAAGAGTCCAGAACTAAGTAATAAAAAGTATACATTGAAAGAAACAGATAAACACAGGGAAAGAAGAGAACAATTCCAGTAGGGGACATTTTGAAATCACATAGTAAGTATCTAGTGCTGACATGCCAGTAGAAAAGACAGTCAGTACCACAGACACATTATTCACTGCACTGCGGTCTGACTGAATTATCCTGGTGGACAATGTGGAGTATTTGTAGGAGCACGAGGGGATCTGGGAAGTCTCTTGAAGAAGGTCAGATGTGAGATGTGCTTAAACAAAACAGCACCTAAAGGTAGTGAGGTTCAGTAGGCTCATGATCATTTAAGGTCTTAAAGATCAAGTTAAGATATTTGAAGTTTGCCTGATGGGCAATGGAGAGCCATCAAAAGGTTGTGATAATAGGAGCCATGTGATCGTATTTGCATTTGAGAAAGATCCTTCAGGCTGCAGTGCAGAAAATAGATTGGACTGCAAGGGAGCAGGAGAGAAGGCAGGAAGATTCACTGAGTTAGTTTTTAAGTGAAAGACAAGGAGGGCTTAAGAAGGTAGAGGTGGTAAGGCTTGAGAAAGCAGAATTCATTTCACAGTAGAAATGAAATGGAAATGATAAATCTTATAGATATTGCCAGGTGGAATTGACTGGACGTGGTAAGTGATTGGATTTGCAGGAATAGGGGAAAGGAAGAGACATAATTTTCCCTAAGATTTTCAATTGGCTTATTGTGTATTAACTAATAACATTGGCCCGTGCCACGGCTCACTTGGCTAATCCTCCGCCTGCGACTGGCACCCCGGGTTCTAGTCCCGGTTGGGGCGCCGGATTCTTTCCCGGTTGCCCCTCTTCCAGTCCATCTCTCAGCTGTGGCCCGGGAAGGCAGTGAAGGATGGCCCAGGTCCTTGAGCCCTGCACCTGCATGGGAGGCCAGGAGGAAGCACCTGGCTACTGGCTTCGGATTGGCGCAGCGCGCCAGCCGTAGCAGCCATTTGAGGGGTGAACCAACGGAAAAGGAAGAGCTTTCTTTCTGTCTCTCTCTCTTTCTCACTGTCTAACTCTGCCTGTCAAAATTAAATAAATACATAAATAATAGCATTGTATTCAGGCATGCTATAGGGAAAGCCCACATTTCTTTTTTTTCAATCCATGCATAGTGTTTTTTTTAAACATTTATTTATTTATTTGAAAATCAGAGTTACACAGAGAGAGGAGAGGCAGAGAGAGAGAGAGAGGTCTTCTATCCAATGGTTCACTCCCCAGATGGCCGCAATGGCCAGAGCTGTGCCGATCCAAAGCCAGGAGCCAGGAGCTTCTTCCGGGTCTCCCACGTGGCTGCAGGGGCCCAAGGACTTCGGCCATCTTCTACTGCATTCCTGAGCCATAACAGAGAGCTGGACAGGAAGTGGAGCAGCTAGGTCTTGAACCGGTGCCCATATGGGGTGCCAGTGCTTCAGGCCAGGGCGTTAACCCACTGTGCCACATCGCCAGCCCCCTTGCATAGTGTTTTTTATCATACATATTTTATTTTTATTTAATGTTTCCCATTTTTTCTTTTAAAATTTTTATTAATGTAAAGAGAACAGAATTTATGCATATCATAGATACAATTCTAGAAAGACAATCTACATTTAATAGAAGTTGTGGCAAGAGTGGGAAACGGAATAATTTGGGAAACTGATAGATCTCTATGAAAGGAAAAAATGCCTTATTTTTCACCACTGTAGTCCCTGTGTTAATAGAGACCAGAATGCTCAATGAGTAAAATGCATTATTGCTTTGGAAATGTTACTGAAAGTCTTTGAATGTGTGAAGTCTGCTGCATAATGAAAAGAATGCCCATTTCATGCACTGATCTAGTAGTTACTGAGCATCTATAATATGCCAGTTAAATTCCTGGTTCTAGGACTATATCTGTAAGCATACACGTCACCTCAGTATAATGGGGTTAGACAGTAAATGAACACCTTTCTATATAAAAGTGGCCAGATTGAGCATCTCCGAGAACATTATATTTGAATGGCAATCTGGATGAGACAGAATGGAACATGTGACTATTTTGGGGAGGTCACTCAGACAAAGGAATAGCAATTGAAGTGGTTCTAAGACAGGAATGTGCCTAACATTTTCATGTTCAAACAATAAGAGGGAGGTAAGTGTGACTTGGGAAAGTGAAAAAAAAAAAAAGAGTATATGATGAGGTCACAGATTACGTAAACCTTTAAAGGCTAAGTAAGGCCTTGGGTTTTTTCTCTGAATGAGATAGACACCATTGAATGGTTTTAAGCAGAGAAATGGCATAGTCTGATTTGCATTTTATTTTTTAAAAATATTTTAAAGATTTATTTTTATTTATTTGAAAGGCAGTGTTACACAGAGAAGGAGAGAGAGAGAGAGAGTGAGAGAGAGAGAGAGAGTGAGAGAGAATCTTTAATCTGCTTATTCACTCCCCAAATGTTCACAAAGGCCAGGGCTGGGACAGGCAGAAGCCAGGAGCCAAGAGCTTCTTCGAGGTCTCCCGCATGGGTACACAAGCACTTGGGCCATTCTCTGCTGCAGTACCATATGCATTAGCAGGGAGCTGGATCAGAAGTGGAGCAGCTGGGACTTGAACTGGTTGCTCATGTGGGATTCCTGCATGGCAGGCGGTGGCTTAACCCATTAAGCCACAATGCCAGTCCACTGAATTGCATTAGAACAAGATCACTCAGCTGTGTAGAGAAGAATTCATAGAGGGGAAGTGAAGGAAGTCAGTGAACTAGTTAGGAGAGTCCTGAAGTCATTCAAGCAAGAGGTCGTGCTAGCTTGCACCAAGATGGAAGCAATGAAGTATGAATAGTGAAGTTTCCAGGTTCGGTATTTGTTTTGTTTTTAATTCTCTTCATTTTGTTTTATTTATTTATGAAGGTAGAATTTGCAGGATTATCTCAAGTATTGTTATGTGGTATGGGATTTATAAAGGAGGTAGAGCAGACTGAAAAGCATTGGCTTAAACAGCTGAACAACTCAACTGTTGTTTACAGAAATGGTGAGAAAGACCACAAGAGGGGCAAGTTCTGAGCTAGTGTAGTAGTAGCTCGGCATTGGATAAGCTAAGTTTGAAATGTCTGTTAGAGTGTGTGCAAAATTGGTAGTTGAATATTTGAATCTGCAGTTGAGGTAGAGAGTCTAGGCAGGAGATAAAAATCTGGAACTCATCAATATATTGATGATATTTGTAGTTATGTGATTAGATAGGATCACACAGGAAATTAATACAAATGGAAAAGAAAATAGATCCAAACTTGATCATTGAGGTATTGCAATGTTTATTGGTCATAAAGATGATTAATATCTAATGAAAAGAGACAGAAAGTTTAGTAAGGTAGGAAAAGTAAGAAGAAATGATAGTTCTGGAACCTAGTGAATCAGTGTTTTATGAAGAAATGAGTGATCAATTTTCTAAATGTGCTAGACAGATTAAGTAAGGGGAGGACTATGCATTGATCTTCATGTATTAGGCAACTATAAACTCACTTTGACCTTGACAACAACTGTTCATCGAAGTACCTTGGCATGGTTTAAATGAAATCATGATTGTGCATTCAATACATATCAGGAAGACAGAAAGTAGACAATAAGTGGAAAGAAATATTTCAAGGAGTACTGATGTAAAAGAGAACATAAAAATGTGGCCACTTGGTCAGATAGGGAGTGGGGTGAAAATCACATAGGGTCATTTAGACCTTTGAGTTTTTCCCCTAGAGACATAATCCTGGAATAGAATGATGAGTAACCCTGGTATTTAAAAGTCTGAGAGAGAAGAAAGCATTGATATAGTGGACCAAAACACTGTTAGTGAAGTAAGAAGGAAAAGCAAGAAAGCATTTATGCAAAATCCAAGGCAGGAGAGGACCCAATGGGCAACTATGAAATCAAGTAGGATAATGACAGTCAATTGAACATGGCAACATGTGAGCTATGAGTTTCCTTCCCCGAGCTATTTCAGTGGGATGGAAGGGGTGATGTGATACTATTGTGGGTTCAGGGCACTTGAAATAACCCAAGACTAAAAGTTAACAGGTACATTTATACATTTATCTAGGATAGAAAGAGTCAATTCTAATGATACACACAGAGGTGAAAATTTGTATGTGTGTGTGCTGACAATAAAATGCATAATATCTCATTTAAAATTACCATCATGGGTTGACAATTTAAACATTTATATACTGAGACTTAGGGAAGTAAGAATAGTACCTGATAAAGAAGATTCTAAAGAATGCTCAGTAATAATTCTAACTTTTATACAAGTGTGAGACTGGTGATTAAAACATGGAATACAGTGACTGAGTTGGAAAAGTAAATGTCATTCAGATCTGAATGATTTCATAGCCAGAATTCATGCTTAATTACCATAATTATTTGTTCCCCCTTTCCTCATTCAATTATTGCTATCATTTCTCTTTGGTTTCTGAGCTCTTCTTAATATTTATTTAAGCCACTTGTTGTTGATAGTTTTTTTTTATTATGAGTTTCCTCTCAATCTCTTGTGGAAATGGGTAACAATAAAGAATATTTAAATTCACCTTAGGAACTTGCAAATGAGGCAGAAATCTTAAAGAGGAAATAGACCTAACGTATGTCTCTTGACTGTAAAAACCTTTTTATTTCTTTTTGGAAAGTCTTGTAGAGTAGTATTTGGTGAGTGCAAAGCTGGGCAGATGGTGAAAAGCTGGAAAGTTTTTTTTTTTTTTTTTTTTTTTTCTGATTTTTAGCTGTTGCCTAAACTTTTTTTTTTAATCTTTTATATAATGAATATAAATTTCCAAAGTACGACTCATGTGTTACAATGGCTTCCCCCCCCATACCGTCCCTCCCACCCACAACCCTCCCCTTTCCCACTCCCTCTCCCCTTCCATTCACATCAAGATTCATTTTCGATTATCTTAATATACAGAAGATCAGAAAAGCTGGAAAGTTTAACCTTATCCTTCAACTATGACAGACTGATGCACTAGGGCTAATGTGTCTAGTGGAAGAAAATCTTTGTGGATATTGATCAAAGCTGCCATCTACCAGGCTTCTAGATAAATACAGAGATTGACGTCTAGGGTTCTTTACCTTTTTTATCCTCTAAATTTCACACAGACTGCAGGCCAACTTTTGTTAATGGGCTTACCTCTCATTGAGGCTTGACTGCCATTTATTGAACAATTATACTAACTCAGATAGTTGGACAAGATAAAAGTAATAGCTCCAACTTAGTGGAATGGTCACTCAAAGTGCTTTAATGACATTTAATGTTCAGACCAAATCCTTTAATAGGTACAATTACTATCCTGTTGTACAAATGAGAAAACAGAGGGAAAACAAGCTGAACAGATGGCCCAGCATCACACAAGTAGGATTCAGTGAAGTCGGGATCCACATTCAGGTCTATGGTTTCAGAAACTATATGCCTAACTGCTATGAGTTGCCTTCCTATGGCTAAAATACCTTACTGTGTAATGTATATTCACTACATTGCATAGAGAAGGAATTTGAGACTCAGAGAAAAGGGTCAGTACAGTGTATAAAGTAACACACAAGTAGAACACCGAAAAGATTCCCATGCCAAACAATCACTCTTTTCATATTTTTAAAACCTAGATTTTTTAATATCTTATTTTCCCTATTTTTACTTTTTATTTCAGAAAGATTTTAAATTTATAAAATAAAAATTGTGAGGGTGAGGTAATACAAATAATTTCCATCTACCCCACACTCAGCTTCCCCTATTATTAACACCTTAGTATGATATACTTTCCACAATCATAAACCACATCCAGCTTCCCTTGTTATTATTACATATTGGTATAATATATTTGTCATAATTAATGAAATACAGCCAAGATTTTTACCCCAGCCCCCTCTATCCTTCCCATAAGCTTGCTTTTTCCTTAACTTGGTATTTGCTAAAACGTGTTCCTTAGTCCAGTTCAATAAGAGCAATTAAAATAAAACAGTTTCAATAATAAATACATTTGGGAAATGCTTGGTTCAGCAAAGTTAAAGAGGTATCATTTCTACATTTCCTTTTGATACCTTTGGTATGCTAATGTACCTTTTGAAGCTTTGGGGGGGCATTTATGTTTTAGCAACTTAACTGTGGAATTTATTTTTCTCACTGTACCTTACCAGCCAGTGTAGCCATATACTTTGGCTAACTGGGTAACACATTCCTGAGCACAAACATACTTGGTTGATCTTAATTAGACTGAAAGTTACCCTGATTTCTGTATTTGATTGAGGCGCTCTAATCTTTACAGCAAAGATGGAGCTTTCTCTTAATATCACAAGAGTTACATGCCATTCATCATGATATATTAATTTGAAGTTATCTTATCCAGTAGGTATTTGCTTGGTTTTAGTGAGTTATAGTGTCAGCCCTGGTCCCAAAGTTGCTGGAAGACTTTGCAGACAGCCCATGCCTTATGCACTGACAACCATCTTCCAAGGTATTGAAAGAATGTGTGGGCATCATTTTGTGGTTTCTGCTTTATAAAGCTTATTTGAATGCAGTCATTTTATTTCCTTCAGGAGCATCTGCAGTTGGATGAGTTACATGCTAGTAGCCAGTATAAGAAAAATACTCAAGGCCAGAGCCGCGGCTCACTAGGCTAATCCTCCGCCTTGCGGCGCCGGCACACCGGGTTCTAGTCCCGAATAGGGCGCCAGATTCTGTCCCGGTTGCCCCTCTTCTAGGCCAGCTCTCTGCTGTGGCCCGGGAAGGCAGTGGAGGATGGCCCAAGTCCTTGGGCCCTGTACCCCATGGGAGACCAGGAGAAGCACCTGGCTCCTGCTATTGGATCAGCGTGGTACGCCAGCCGCAGCATGCTGGCTGCGGTGGCCATTGGAGGGTGAACCAACAGCAAAAGGAAGACCTTTCTCTCTGTCTCTCTCTCTCTCTCTCACTGTCCACTCTGCCTGTCAAAAAATGAAAAAAAAGAAAAATACTCAAAAACGGGAAGCAAAGAACATGATAAGTTTATTTCTTGGTTGTCATCACATCTTAGCTTTAACAAAATCACTCTTACGATCATATTTGTTTCATTGATGATATAGATGGGATTATGGTTGATGGAACAAGGACATAAGCCTCAGCCATTTTAGGTTCTGGTTACCTCTGCCTTCTTTCAAGAGACCAGTTCCTTCTCACACCCTATATTCTTCCCCACCCCACCCCTTGCATCAGCCCTCAGGTTTGGAAGCCAGCAGGGCCAAACTTGAAATACCTGTATGGAAGAATTCACCTCTGCACACTGCCCCCTATCCTCCCCACTCCACCCGGCATCCTAAGATACAAAAAAGCCCAGCCCCTGGGGTCCAGGCCCTTTGCCTTGTATTCAGTCTGTGCATCCCACTAGTTGGTCACCCACCCCTGCAGATTTATTTTCTTGGCATAAATTCAGTCTGTTTGCAAATTCATACCCTGCCTCCTCTCTGTTCTGCACCCCTTTTTTTTTCTTACATTTGGTACCCCGTGTTAGGCGGCACCAATCTACACTTGTTTCCTTACAATAGTGATAGCAAGGTCTCATGCCCGAAATTATTCCACATCCCCATTACTACACAAAATAGAGAAATCATGTTTCAGGGTAGCACTAAACTTTGAGAACCTGCTGTAAGATGTAACCTCTCAAAATTATAAATAAACTTAAGAATGAATTATATGCCAGAAATAATGAGCTGAAAGGCAAATACTATTTTTCATCAGGGAAGTTGTTAGGAATAAGAGGTCACTGTGGTTGGGTGCCAAATTTCATGACTGTTAGCGGGAAAAAAAAATAAACAGAACCTCTGTTTTCTTAAAAAGACCAATTGAGATGGAACTAGGAAAGGCCCACATAAAGTGGATATGCCTTAGGCCTAGAAAAGAGAAATAGAAAAAAACACACAAGCACAATTTTGCATTTGGGTTCTTTAAGTTGTCACATAGAGTATCAGTCAGCTTTTCATATACAGACTATATTCATGTAGCTCAGTCCAAATGGCATATCATAGACTCTATGGTGAGGCTTGTCCCTTGGCTCCCTCACCTCTTGGTGTGGTTAGCTATGGTGTGATAATGTAGGAGTTAGCAAGTGATTAGATCTTGCCAGGAGCAGAAAAAGACTGGGGTCTTACAATCCTTCTCAAAGGCTCACCCCAACTGACTCAAGGATCTCCAAGTAGCCCCACTATCAAACATCCAAGGTACTTCCTTACAGCACCGTCTTGGATTTTAAGCCTCCAAGTACAGTGAACATTTGGGGGACACTCAAGGCACACCCAAACCATAGCAATCAGAAGATTAAAATACCACAGTTGGAAGAGATCTTTCAATTCTCTAATCTATTAATACTATCTATAATAGCTCCAACATGTTATTATCAAATATTTGCATGACTAAACACATGAAATACTCTCTTGTTGCTATAAAATTTACACTGATCATTTGAGACACTATGTAGTACAACAACAAAAGCACAGATTTGGGAAGCAGAATAAGCTAAATTCAACCTTGACTCTTCTACTTACAACTTTATCAGCCAGGATGGGCTGAGTTATTCCATAGTAAAATTATGCAAAATCACAATGACAAATAAGAATTTTTACAACATCAACTTACAACAATAACTGAATGAAGATGTATATATAGATAGCCTTTTCTTGAATCTTCATGGCCAGAGACAAAGGTTTGTTTTGCACTTATATTACATTGTCAGAGGACCCCTGTTTCATTTTCTCCTGCTTTCATTATCACCACTGCAGGATTAAGGGAATATGGTGACTCACAGAATTGTTTTAAAAATTATGCCCTAAGTAAAGTCACATTTCCATCCTTAGTTTCAAAGATTAGGAAGCATCATCCCACCATGTTTATGCAAGAAGGAGAAATGTAATATTTGTGAACACTCTCTATTATATATTATATATATATTATATGTACTTCCATGTGATTATGGATAAATTTACCATTTCTGGACATATGAGTTCCCTCATCAACTTGGTCCCTCCCCTCTGGTCTTATTCCAATTTGTCTTGCTTCTTGTAAGAGTGATGACCATACCTGAATACTAGGTTCCAGTTCTAGTCTCAATGGCATAGGCTATCTTTGGGACTACCATGCTTCTCTTTGTATAATAAATGCATTTTGGGTAGTCATATGGAGAAAACGAAATCAAAGAATAACATGGTTGGGAAGAATTATAAGTCACTTAAGACAGTGATTCCTAGGTATATATCCATAACCCAATAATATCAGAGTCCATTTTAGAGTTTTTCATATAGTGATATATGAAATTTCCAAGCTCTCAAATAGCATTCTGGAAACTGATGCACAGACAGATTTAAGAACCCCATTATAGCATCTCCACAGCCTATCTTAATGGTTCACCTTAGACTCTTTCCACATACATGTGACCAAATTCAGAACAGCTACAGTGCTCATTAGAAATTGTTTTTAGAGTTTTCCCCCAAAATATAGAGACAGAATTCTTGAGAGTTGATCCAAGAAATATTCACTTAATACAAGTATCCTCGTGTCTAATGTGCAACTAGATTTGGTTATCTCTGATACAGTTCAGCTTTTCATCTAATTCTTGGGAAATTAATAACCCTGCTATGAAGTTTGATGGAATATATCAGCTTAAATTCAATTATCAAATTACATAGTAGAACATTACAGATTAATTCATACATAGGATAAGGATGTATATTTGTGGCAGTCTTAAAATCCCATGACATAATCATGGACTTACAAATGCTCAGAGTTAGAAGGGTCCTAAAATTCCAATTACTCAGTATTTCTCAAATGTTTTCTCTATTTAGTAGGGCCATTAAGCCTTTGATTATAATATATGCTAAGATCTGTTTTCTCAAAAAAGTTTTAAATGTTCGATCCCAGTGGAAAGAACGGGTCATCCAAGAAGGAGGTACCTTTCTCTGAAGGGAGGAAAGAACTTCCACTTTGACCATGGCCTTGTCTAAAAATTATCAGAGTCAGTGAACTCAGGGGGCTTCCATAGCCTTGGCAGCTCATGACAAGAGCCTAGGGTGATTACTGATGCCATAAACAAGAGTGTCAATTCGTTAAGTCAACAACAGGAGTCACTGTGCACTTACTCCTCATGTAGGATCTTTGTCCTTAGTGTGCTGCACATTGAGATTTAATGCTAGAACTAGTACTCAAACAGTATTTTTTACTTTATGTTTCTGTGTGGGAGCAAACTGTTGAAATCTTTACTTAATGTATGCTAAACTGATCTTCTGTATATAAAGAGAAATGAAAATGAATCTTGATGTGAATGGAAGGGGAGAGGGAGTGTGAAAGGGGAGGGTTGCGGGTGGGAGGGAAGTCATTGGCAGGGGGGAGCCATTGTAATCCATAAGCTGTACTTTGGAAATGTATATTCATTAAATAAAAGTTAAAAAAATAAGACATTCCTTATACTAAACCCTATTGCTCTTATACTGTGAAAGAGAGACTGTACTAGAGAAGCTATTATAGCTATACCTATATATTAACCACGAAGAAGATGACAAATGGTTTTGGTTTAAAAATGCACCTGATCCCATAAAAAAAATGCAAATCAAAGAAAAAAGCAGCAACAACAACAAAAAAACAGGTAGGAGTTTCAGTTGTGCTACTAATTAGCTCTATCTCATGCCATTCAAATTGTTTGAGATTGATTTCTTTCTCTATAAAATGGGTACTGCCAGAGAATTTTTATTTTGTTTTGTTTTTAATTAGAGTAAAGATTCTGGAAGCTTCCGAACAAGGGGAATAATTTAAGAAAGTTTCTTTAATGATCAACAATTTTTAAAATCACATAATTGTCAAAGAACACAAAAAGGCAGTTAATACAAAAAGAAGTGTAAATAGCTTATACACATAGGAAATGAAGATATACAAACTAAAACAGCAGTGAGATATTATTTTCCTAAATTGGAATGTAAAATGTATAAAATAAAATAAACAAAGTTTATACGGGTGGGGCAAATGATGCTCCCAGGTAGCACTGATGAAGGAATCCCACGTCAGAACTCACTGAATGTAGGCAAGCTGGGTAATATACATCTATATTTTAAGTGTACACCTTTAATAACACAGAAATCCTGCTCAAAAGTTATCCTACCAATATGCTCACAATTTTGTGCAAATATTATATGGGCAAGAATTTCCCTTGCAATTACATCTTTAATAGCAAAAAATTGGAAATAACTTCCATGGTTTTCAAGAGAAACTGGCTGTATAAATTTTGCTTTACTGTAATAAAATAAAATCATTAAAAAGAATAGATGAAATCTTGTAATTTGCAATAACATGGATGCAGCTGGAGGTCATTGTGTTAACTAACTAAGCTAAACATAGAAAGACAAGAGCTACATGATCTCACTCAAATGTAGAATTTTAAAAAGTTGATCCCATAGGAGTTAAGTGTATAATTGTGGTTTTCAGAGGCTGAGGAGAGTACAGGGGAAGGAAGCATGGGGAAAGGTTCATTAATGGGTCATATATTATAGTTACATAAAAATAAGAATTTTTGGTGTTCTGTTGTATAATAATGAAATTATAGATAATTAATATGTACTGTGTGCTTTTCTGAAAAAAAAAAAACAGGAAAAGGATTTTTAATGTTAGCACCAAGAAAAAGAAAAAGTGATAAATGTTTGAGAAGATAGATATGTTTACCTTGATTGGATATTACACAATGTATAAATGTATTCACATATTACATGGTGCTCCATAAATGTATACAATTTTTGTGTGTTAATTCAAAAAAAATAAAAGAATGGAGACAGTTAAACTGCTCATGGGCACGATCTTCTGCATATCTCAATTGAAAAGAAATAAAATATATATTAACTTGCATTTAATCATCACCTAACAAGTGAGTAACTTATTATTTATACAATATTTATATTATTTATTATACTATATTTACTTATTTAATTTTTTTTAAATCTACTTGAAAAGCAGAGTGACAGAGAGGGAGAGACACAGAGAGAGAGAGAGATTTTTTATCTGCTGGTTTACTCAGACAGGATTGGGCCAGGCCAAAGCAAGGAACCAGGAACTCCACCTGCCTGGGTGTGGCAGAGACACAACTACTTGATCTATTATCTGCTGCTTCCCAGGCTCGTTAGCAAGGAGATGGAATGGAAGTAAAGTAGCCTGGATTTGAACCAGCCCTCCAATATGGGATGTAGACACCCTGAGCAACAACTTAACCCACTCTACCACAATGCCCACCCCTGTATATTATTTTATTAGTTCACATACTCTTTACATCAAACTGTGAGTTAGGCCCTACATTCATTCTGATATTACAGATGAGGATCTAGAGATTAACAGAAGATTAAGTGATCTGTGACCAAGTTCAAACAGTGACAGAATCAGGATGAAAATGCAGTCTGACTTTCAAGACTACACTATATTATGTATATGTATATATGTATATATATATGTATATATGTATATATATGTTACCTCTTCCTAAGTAGAATCATAAATATTCTTCCAGTTGAGCAATGTACAAAATACATTATGTGCTTATGTGTGGGTATAACCATGAAAATCCTGGAAGGGCATCAAAACTAGATATAGTGGTTGCCAGTAAGAAGGAAATCCAAAGATAAACCTGATATGGATTATATATCTCCCTTTCTTTTTATTTTCTATACTTTATTAATGTATTACTTTCATTGAATAATAACTATTAAAGCAGGTGTAGCAGTTAAGATACTAATATGGGACACCTGTATTCCATTTCAGACTGACTGGTTCAAGTCATGGCTCTGCACCCGATTCCAGCTTCCTACTAATGGGCACCCTGGGGGTGCATTAGGTGATGTTTAAGTAGTTGGTTCCCTGCCATCCATGTGGGAGACCTAGAATGAGTTCATGGCTTCTGTCTGTCCCAGCCCTGGCTACAAAGGACATTTGGGAATTGAGCTAGTGGATTTAAGATTTCTGTCTGTATCTTTCTCTAACTTTCTACCTTTCAAATTAATTAAATAGATAAAAATTTAAAAATTAACTACTAAATCAGCTACATGTTCATGGAAAAAGTAAAACACAATTAGTCTTCTGTATCTATTGGTTCCACATTCCTGGATTCGAGCAACCATAGATTGGAGAGATATTACAAAAAATTACAACATACTATATAGATACAGGGTTTTTTTGTCATTACCACTCAAACCATACAATGTAACAAGTATTTACATAGCATTTACATCATGTAAATATTATAAGTAATTTCATGGTCATTTAAAGTCTACAAGAGGATGTGCATAAGTTAAGTGAAAATACTGTCAGAACATCCACAGATCTGGATATGTGTGGTGATCCTGGAACCAATCCCTTTTGGACACCAAAGGATAATGACAATCTAATATCTACATTCAACAGATTGGGCAACTGAGATCCAGAATGGAGAACAGACCAACTGAATTCAAGAAACTATTCAGGGGCCGGTGCTGTGACGGAGTAGGTAAAGCCATCACCTGCAGTGCTGGCATCCCATATGGGAACCGGTTCGAGACTCAGCTGCTCCACTTCCTGTCCAGCTCTCTGCTATGGCCTGGGAAAGCAGTAGAAGATGGCTTAAGTCCTTGGGCCCCTGAACGCACGTGGGAGACCTGGAAGAAGCCCCTGGCTCCTGGCTTCAGATCTGCGCAGCTCCGGCCACTGCGGCCAGTTGGAGAGTGAACCGACTGATGGAAGACCTCTCTCTCTCTCTCTATGTCTCTCTCTTTCTCTCTCTCTCTCTGCCTCTCCTCTCTCTGTGTAACTCTGACCTGCAAATAAATAAATAAATTTTAAAAAAAGAAACTATTCCAAAGGTCAGTAGGAACCATAACCCTTGTTTGTTTATTGTCTGTTTTCTTTCAGCTTTATTATCTCTCTTATCTTTTACTCTCAGAGATCTGAATGTAAAATATAAGAGGAATATTTTGTCTCATTAATTTTTTCTTTTTAAGCATAGTACATATGTGTGTGTTTGTGTATGTGTGTGTGTAGATTAAATTAATGGTTTTTAAACCCTAACATAATACTAGAAAATCAATTTCAACAATGCATTAAGAAGATCATACAACCTGATCATGTAGGTTTCATTACTGGGTTGTAAAGATGTTTGAATACATGAAAATCACCTAATGTAATCCATAACACTAAAAGAGATACATTAAAGATCACATGATCATTTCAGCATATATAAAAATGTGTTTGATAAATTAAACATTCCTTCTTGATAAAAATCACTTAAACTAACGATTTAAGAAAGTCATCTCAACCTAATAAAGGCCATATAAAGAAAGCCCATAGATAATGTTAATCTCAATGGAGAAAAGTTAAAAGCTTTTCCTCTAAGATCAGAAATAAGTCAAGAATGCTCACACTCCACTTCTATTCAACATAGTACTGGAAGTCCTAGCCAGAGCAATTAGGCAGTGAGACAAATAAAAGCCATCCAAATTGCAAAAGAACTAAAATTATACCTGTTTGCAGACAACATGAACTTATATACAGGAAACTATAAAGACTCCACAAAAGTTATATTTGAATTAATAAAAAATCAGTAGAGTTACAAAAGCAACATACAATAATGTACACTAACAACAAGCTATCCCAAAATGCAATTAGGAAATCAACCTAATTAACCATAGTATCAAAATTAATAATATACTTAGAAATAAACTTAATTAAGAAGGTGAAAGATTTGTACCCTGAAAGCTATGCAACACTGGTGCAATGAAAGAAGATAAATGTAAATGGGAAAAAAATTCTATGTACATGGACTGGAAGACTTAATAACATTAAAATGTTCATAATAACCAAAGTTATTTGCAGATCCAATGCAATCCCTGTCAAACAACAGAAACAAATTCTGAAATTAATATGACACCACAAAGGATTATCAACAGCCAATATAATCATGAGAAATAACAAAACTGGAATCAATACATGTCTGGATTTAAAAACACATTACAAAGCAGCAATAATCAATGCAGTATGACACTAGCATAAAGGCAGACAAACAACACCAATGGGATAGAACAGCAAACACATAAATTAATCCATGCATGCATGGTCAATTGATCCTTGACAGAGGTATAAAGAATTAACAATGGGTAAAGGATTTTCAACAAATGGTGTTGGAAAAACTAGAGCTCCACATGCAAAGTAACTAAATCGCTCCTTTGTCTTGCACTACACACAAAAATAATCAACTAAAAATGGAATAAGACTTACATGTAACACCTGAAATTGTTAAACTACTAAAAGAAGATATAGGAGGAAATCTTCACATCATTGGTCTCAGCAATGATTTCATAGGTATCATACAAAAATCATAGGCAACATAAGCAAAACTCACTAAGTGGAATTACATCAAGATAAAAAGTTTCTGTACAACAAAGGAAACAAACCAATAGAATTAAGAAAACAGCCTTTAGAATGGGAGAAACTATTTTCAAATCATAAATCTGACAAAGGGTTAATTTTCAAAACAGGTGAGGAACTCCTAACCACTCAATAGGAAAGAAACTAGTAATCCAACTTTAAACTAGAGTAAAGACTTGAATAGACATTCTTTCAAAGAAGACATATAAAAGCAGCCAACAGGTATATGAAAAGATGTTTAATGTAACTGATCAGGAAAATGAAAACTCAAAATCACATTGGGATATCACCTGGCACATGTTAAAATGACTACTATATGTTTTAAAAAGATACTTATTGGTGAGGATGGGGAGAATTTGAAACCCTTGTACACTGTTTTTGGGAATGCAAAATGGTGCAGCTACCATGGATTTGTTTGAAGGTTCTTCAACATCTTAAAACTTGGACTATCATGTGATTCTGAAATCTCATTTTTGGGTATTCATTCAAAAGAATTGAAATCATTTTCTCAAAGAGATATTTGCACAACTATGCTCATCATAGTATTATTCACAATAGAGAAGAGGTGGCAATAACCTAAATTCTCATTGACATATGATTACATAAACAAATTGTGATACAGACACAAACATGAACAATGGACCATTATTTGTATTTTTTAAAAGAAAAATTCCCATCATGTATGAGAACAGCGATGAATATGATAGACATAAGCCAGTCACAGAAGAAATAATATCCATGATTCTACTTACATGAGATATCTAAAGTAGTCAAATACACAGAACTGGAGAGTCAAATGTGGGTTGCCAAGGGTTAGGGTGAGAGAGAAATGAAAATTTGCTATTCAAGGGGTGTTCATATTCAAATAATTTCAGTGATGCCACTTGAGTAAGTTTTAAAGATCTGTATAACATTTTACCTATAATGTATTGTACATTCAAATATCTGTTCAAAGAGTAGATCTCATGTTAAATGTCATTATCCCAATAAAAATTTTTGAAATTTCATTGTAATGATTAAGAATAATTTGTTGGCTGCCTAAGGGAGATGTGATTTTCAATAATACACACATCACAGGGGATCCAATCTGTACAAGTGAAAAATGATGGGAAGTATTGTAATAAGGAGCCCCAATGACAGCCATTATGGTCTCAATGGCAATATATGAACTTCAATAGACCTTAGATATTATTTACCTTTTTATTCATGTGAAAATTGTACTGATTTTTTTTTGGTACCATCATACTCATAATGAAACTATGTGAACTCTAGAAAAAGTCAGATTATGAAAAACCCAGGTACAATATCTAATTGTAGTACACATTTGTACAAAGTTTGCTAATAATATTAAGCAAGATCATACTAATGAATTTATTTCTCTGGGACTGACCCATACTAGGGCTCAGTAAGTGCTAACCTCTATCATTATTAAATAACAGCTACATGGCAGGTGAGGAAAGAGACTAATTGAATAAATCAATTAGTATTTTTTCTCACATAAAACCAACCAACCAACCGGGCTTTTGGTGTTGCTAGTTATATAGAATTCTTGATGACAGAGTTATATAGCCTCTGAAAAGTATCTCAGTAGAGTAGGCTTTTCTAAAATTGATAAATTTTTTCCAGTTTGAAGTACTAGAACTACCAGATAAATGTGTGTATTTTGCTCAGGTCTGGGAATTTGTCAAAAAGTTATTAGCCTATTTGATATGCTGAAATTTCCTTGAGTTGGACAGTAATAGTGTATTTAATCACTCTTGTTTTTTAGCACCACTCCTATGAAGAGACAGGGAGAAGGAAGAAAAAGATTCATCACCAGATGGACAAAGGAATTAACCACACCTGACCTTTCAAGTGTTATATTGCTGTTTTCTACACTCACGTAGGGTATGTCTCTGTTGGATAGATGACAACAGCTCAGGGTGTAGCCAGACTGCATTGGATGTGGCCAATAGTGAAAGCTGAAAGGAAACCCAAACAGATAAGCAACAATGTCTGAACATAGCGGATCACAAAAGAAAATCTGAAGCATCTTTGAGTGAATGTATATGGAATTTGAGAGCAAAAGTAAAGAAGATGAGAGTAGAAAATATCCATCTCCACTTTTTACTAGAAAACATAACATAGAAAAATCTTTTTTTTTTCCTTTTTGTTATAATTACCTTTTCTATGATGTTGAGTCCCTGGATTTTTGCTAATTCAAATCATTTATAGTCAGTTTCTTTGCAAATAAATTTTAATCCTTTTTTTCTGACCTTTATTCTGTCAGGAAAACCTAAATACAGTGCCACCTCATATCTTTCAATTTTATTGTGTAAAGTAAGTAATAATATTTAATGCTGGAAAATACTCTTAACATTTCTATTTCTTACTGTCCCTTTCCCAGATTTTCCAACCCTGTCCTAAACTGCTACATGGGAGACCATAACTATAAAATGATATTTTGAGTCCTGCTATTATTGACAGGCAAATATACATATAAAAGTCAGTAAGAAGGGAGGACAACTATCGCTGACTATAATATGGCAAATGCCAGAGTACTGGCCAAAATTTTTCATTGACTACTTAACAGGCTGTTTTACATTCACATGACAAATGGCATACCTATTTTTTCTGCTCCTTCCACTTTAAAATAGAGAAAACAAGCAAATATAGAACTTCAGAGAGGTGAAAAGCAAGAATGGGTGACATCATCTACATTCAACAAGCTCATTCAGATCTCTCCCCTCACTTGTCATTTCAGGCTTAGATTCTAAGCCAGAATGCCTTACTACCACTTTGAATTGGAGCTTGGGATTTCTGAGTTTCTCTGCTGTATCCTTTTGTGGTAGGGAAATTTTTCATTGGGGCTTCTTCCCCCACAAGTCTGCTTTTCATGGGATGTGACAGATCTATGTCTGTCAAAAAAAAAAAAAAAAAAAGCCCTTTGAAAAGGACAGGTTAGATCTTGAATCTTTCCTGGCGGGATGGCTTTTGTACCAGTTGTATTTTGAATACAGTAGAGATGGAAACACAGCCTCAAGTTCGAAACATTGCATTCATTCTCACTGTTAATATCTGACTCTCAATTCTTTTTTGAAATGTAATTGCAACTGAGTAGTCCGCCCTGCCTGCTGCCTTATCTCAAAGTGGAACAAGGAAGCCACACTCCAAATGTGAGGTCTGTTCACAGAAAGGTGAGAACTCACCATGGTGTTCCTTCCTCAAAGAACAGAACAGACACACAGAAAGGAAAATGCACACTGAATTTTTTTATGGAGAAAGAGAAGGGCGGGGGAGGAAATTAAATGATATCCTCAGCATCATGTGAGAAGACAAACTGGAAACCACAAAGATTCCACATACAAATCACTGGGAGGGCTGCAGCGTCTTTGCCTTGAATAAAATTGTTGAGAGCTGTTCAGACAAACCTGCCGTACTCAGTTCTTTCAACTGCAAGATGCCTGCAAAGAAGTAGAACAACAGGAATCCCTGCAACAAAAGCTGCACGTGAGCTTAGCAGAGTACATCCACCAATAGAAGCAGGAACGATGCACTGCCAGTTCAGCTTTCAAGGTTTTAAAAACAATACTCCAAACTCCTTCAAGGACCTTGCTAAGACAGAAGGCAAATTCGAATTCAACTGAGAACCTCTTGAATTCAACCCTTTCTAATTCAGATTGGGGATAAACAACCAGAAACACAGGCCTATGACATGATTTAGGTCAGTTCTGTGTCCCAGCTATAAACTGAAATTTTTGTCTAAACAAAGCCAAAGTTCAGTACATCATCAAAGGAACTATCAGATATGCAGAATCTTTGGAGGAGGGGAAGAATTATCATTCTCCTTTATCTTGCCAAGCAAATCCCTCAGCACCTGGCATACCACATTTATTCACTTGTGTGTGTTCATTCAGCTAATATATAGCAATGCCTACCCTGGCAGGCCTGGTACTGGGTACAGGATGTCTAGAGCTGAATCATACATGGCCACAGTCCATCAAAAAATGGAAAGAACAGAATCAATCACATAAAGTAAAAAGCAAATCTGGGCTTAATCAAGGAGACAATGTATTCAAAACAATTATTAGGAAAGAGGGGAAAGGGATTCTTGCAATTCAGAGAGGGAATGAATAGCAATGGGGAGAGGCCCTAGTCATGAAATGTGTCAGGTCAAGCATGGAAGGGGCTTCTCTTTTACAAAAAGATATTTAAAAAGCTGAAAAGACCTGGATATGAGAAAGTGGAATGAGGAAGGGTGGCATGATTGGGTAGAGTTCAGTGAATATTTCACACTGAAGCTAACTTATTGTCCAGAGGAGCTTCCAGCAGGCAGGTTCAGGCTAAGGGTGGGTCAAACTACAGGAGCCTGGGGAAGGAAGAGAAGCCTGACAAAATTTGGTCATGTCAAGCCAGTGAGAATTTAGTTCTGATATATGAGTGGGAACAAACATCTCAGCTGATCATTTGTGTGACAAAGGATGGGAATCTGGAGGGTCCACATCTGGCCCCATCATAGGTATTTAAGGGGCATCTTTCATGAATCTTAGTAATCATATGGGAAAGAGTGCTTGTTTGTAATAAACCGCTTCAGAGAATACAGAGGGATGGATGATAGAAGTTCATCTTAACTGTCACTCTTCCAGGAGCACAGCACTCAGGTAAAGTTCAACATTGTCAAAGGGAAAGACCAGTACATAACCAATTCATATGCATCTGATCCACGCTATTGTATGGGGAATTATTCGAAGGTCTTTGAGTATAGAGAAGAACTAGGGTTCAGGGAGGGTGTCACTGGAAATGCACATTGTAGCTGGGCTTTGTGGAGTGATTATTTTGTCTGCAATAATATTCCTCCTTTCTTCTAGCTCTTTCTTCCCTCTGACTCACGGTCCCTCACTAACGTTCCACCTAACCGTGACAGTCAAATGAGAATGTTCACATTATAGTTTCATTAATGCATTTTGACAAAGTTATTAAACTCTTACTTCTTTCAAGGCGTTTACCTATATGCTAGAGATGTAAAGAAAGCACATGAACATTTGAGCTCGTCAGACTTCATATTTTCAAAAAGTGTGATGGACAGTGATAACATAACAAAAATGGATTATATAGCAGGCTGAAAGGGAACATGTAGAGCAGTGTAAGGATGGGATTTGGAATGCAGCAGTCAGGTTGCAATTTTAAATTCGGCAGTCATGATAGGCTTCATTGAGAAGGTAACTTTTCGGTTAGTTAAAACATAAGGAAATTAGATCTCTCTCTCTCTGTCTCTCTCTCTCTCTCTCTCTCTCTTTCTCCCTCTCTGTAATTCTAGCTTGCAAATAAACAAATATATCTCTGAAAAAAGACTTAAGGAAGTAAAGGTATGAATTATGAGATTTTCTGGGGATGCAATGTTAAGCAAGAAGAAACTCTAAATATCACAAAATCAGAATGTATCTGACATGTTTGAAGAACATCAGGATACCTGGAACAGAGTAAATAATGGAGAAAGTAATAGCTGATAAGGTCAGAACAGTAATAGATGCTAGAGTGTGTATAGCTTTATAGACCATTGTAAGAATGTCAACTTTATATTCTGTAAGAAATGGGAAACACTAGAGGGTTTGGAACAGCAAAGATGTATACAGTGTTAAAGGATCCCTTTCCTTACCATGTTAAAAAACACACAAGAGGTACAGGAGTATTAACAAGAAGATCAGTTAGAAAGCCATTGCAATGTCTAGGAGAGGAAGAGAAATGCTTCAGACCTAGGTGATGCTCATAGAGTTGGAGGAGGTGGGAAGATTCTCGGTATTTGTTGAAGGCAGAACTAACAGAATTTGTAGGAAGACTACATTAGGGATGGAAGAGTAGCAGGAAAGGAAAAATAGACAAGTAGAAGTTTGAGCTAGAGAGATGTACTTTGTGGAATCCTCTGGAGTCTTAAGTTTTGGACTACTACACTCTTTCTTTGTCCTTCTTCTGATTTGCTCAGGTAGGTTAGAATACTTTCTAGAACTTTCCTTTTTATAAGCTAATTTGAATTGTATTTCTGTTTCTTGCTTTCAAAAGAGACTGAAGAATACCTATGTTTCCATAACTATTCCTTATTAACCCTTTATACATTGTGCTCACATATTCCAGACACTTTTAACTCTGTCCTTGCTTACATCATCTCTTTCACTCTCACTGTCGAAGTCGCATCCATTTTTAAGGCTCAAATCTATTGCAACTTTCTCCACTGTTTATCTCTACCGGTGGAATTGAGCACTCACAATTTCTTCTTCTTGATAGATATTTACTTCTTTGTAGAACATATAATATGTATGTGTATATATGTCTTTTATGTAACATCTGTTTGGAACCATATATTTATTATTTATGTCTGTGAATAAAGAAATTTGAAAATGGATGTACCATATGACCCAGCCATCCCACTCCTGGGAATTTATCTGAAGGAAATGAAATCAGCATATGATAGAATTATCTGTACTCCCACATTTATAGAAGCTTAATTCACAATAGCTAAGATATGGAATCAATCCAGATGCCCATTAAACAACAACTGAATTAAGAAAATGTGGTATGAATTCACTATGGAATATTACTTAGTCATAAGAAAGAATGCAATCCTGTCTTTGCAACAAAATGGATGAAATTAGAGACAACTATGCTTAGTGAAATAAGCCAGTATCTAAAGAAAAACATCACATTTTCTCTGATTTGTGGTAACTAATATATAGGATACAAAAATGTAATGATTATGAGTGAGACTGACATATTAAGAATTGATTACTGTTTATAGCCTTGGTCTATACTCCTGAAGAATAGTGGTTTTCTACTTACTACTTGTTGAATTATTTATTTAGTGGAGGATTAAGCTTGTGATTATAAAGTAAGTTGAAAGTATGTCAAAGAAAAAATTGAAAGAACAATAAGAAAGGAAGGAGGAGGGAAGGTAGGAGGCAGACAGAGTAAGGTGGGTAGTATCATTATATTCTTTAAACTATATGTATGAAATACAAGAAATCTGTTCCTTTTATATAAATGAATTTTAAAAAGGAAAAAGTATTTGTACACAATAGACACGAGTATTTCTTCAATTAATAAATCACTTCCTCTCACGTTCAACCCAGATCTATGTTATTAATTACTTGGTCTCTAATATTTTTGATCATCATCATCGAATCTCTTTCTCCCTATACTCTGAATCCAATCATTTGTCCAGTGTATTTCCCCTCCCATCTCCTAGGGCCACATCAACTCTCATCTGTAACACTGCTTCTTAAACTATTGTTCCATCCTACCAAATTTCACAGATATGATATTCTTATGAATAACAATTACTCTTACTACTAATGATTGTGATGGGGAAAGGATTGTAGGATTCAAAAATATGTATAATCAGTGGCGTGCATTTCGTATAGTGGTTAAGACACAATTTGGTACATGTCCATTCCAAATCAGGGTACCTTGGTTTGAGTCCTAGCCCCCTTATAATTACAGTTTCCTTATTATGTGCATCTTGGAAGGCAGCAGGGGATAGTGCAGGTTCTTGGGTATCTGCCAGCCACATGGCAGACCAGAACTGAGTTCCTGACACTTGACTTCAGCCTCATCCAGTCCTGGCTGTTGCAGGCATTTAGGAAGTGAACCAGCAATCTCAATATTTTTCTCCGTCTCTCTCTATCCCTCAAATAAACAAACAAAATTTAAAAATGCATGTATAATAGCTTTTCAAAACCTACTTGGAAAAAACAGAATTAAAAGATAAATTCATTTTGGTACAGAAAATTGAAATTCATGCATAGCTTTTTTGTAACATGCATTTTCCATGAACTTTTTGAAGATCCTTTGTATGCATAGATTTCAGAAACTTTGTACCAAAGTAAACTTTTCTATCAATTCCATTTTCCATGCACTGAAAAATACACACACTAAAATTCTGTTTCACCTTCCAAGGTGGGGCATGCCTTGTTACTCCCCAGTTGAAAACCACTGATAACAGACCATGCCAACAGCATCTGAGGTAAATTACATTATTGTTCAGCAAATAGTCAATCTGTCCCCTTTATCTTCAATGAAAGGAATATTCTCCCGGACCCATTGTTGTTGGGCTTGCCTATGAGTCTGATATGGTCCTTGACATGTTGCAAGCAGGGCTTGATACAGAATTATGTAGTTGGGCTTATCCTTTTGTGCTTTCCACACTGCCAGGAAAAAGGCTCCCCTAGGTGTCCATCTGGTCCCAGAAGAATGAGAGATATATGAAGAAGACAGAACTGAACCTGTTTGGACATAAGCCAGCCTAGGTCAGCCTAGTTCAGCCAACCCACAGGCGTGCAGTCTAAAGCAGACCAACAGAAGCATAACCTACATTGGTTTTTCCAAGGTGCATGTAGCTGAGTATGGAGACAGTTTTAATGCAGTAAAAACTGGTTGATATTTTCTAATTATCTTAATACCATCCTAATTATCTGTTTTCCTTCTTAATTTTGTCTCTAATATCAAAAAGTGCCAGTTTTACCTTCCTAAATAATAGACTTAGATCGTGTTTTTCCCATCTCAAAAATCTCCAGTGGCTCTCCATTGTCTGCAGAAAAAGTAAACATCTTGATATGGCACCTAAAATTTTGAAAATTGATTCCAAAACACCTATCAGACTTGTTCTGCTATCACATCCATCATTATATTTATTGTTTCAATAAGTATATGTTGGGGCCGGCTCTGTGGCACAGCAGGTTAAAGCCCTGGACTGAAGTGCCGGCATCCCATACGGGTGCTGGGTTCGAGACCTGGCTGCTCCACTTCTGATCCAGCTCTCTGCTATGACCTGGGAAAGCAGTAGAAGATGGCCCGAGTCCTTGGGCCCCTGCACCCACATGGGAGAACCGGAAGAAACTCCTGGCTCCTGGCTTCAGATGGGCCCAGCTCCGGCTGTTACGTCCATCTGGGGAGTGAACCGACGGATGGAAGACCTCTCTCTGTCTCTTCTATCTCTGTAACTCTGTCACTCAAATAAATAAAATAAATCTTAAAAAATAAGTATATGTTCACCACATCCTAGGTTCCAGGTGCTATGGTAGGCATTGGGGATGCAAGAGGAACAGTATATGGATCCTGCACTTCCAAAGTTTATTTTCATGGGGGAGACAGATAAGAACATATGAAATTTTGATATGAGGTGCAAAGAGTTGAAATCAGGATGAAACAGAGTGCTATGGAGTGTGAAGAAGGGGCTTCCCAGAGGAGGTGATGAGTAAGATGAGATCTTTGAAAAAAATAGAAGTCAGCTTGGCAAAGAGAGAAACAAAGTGTGTTTCAGACAGAGGGATGCAGCTGTCTTGTCCAAAAGCCTGAAGAGAAGAGAGGATTGCATGTTCACATAATTGCAACAATTTAGTTCAGTATGCAGCTTAGAATATTAAGGGAAAGAAGAAAACAATGGCATGAGTTAAGGCTGGCAAGACCTGTGGAGATGCAGCCATGCCAGCTGTGTAGACCACAGTAAATAGTTTATTTTTTGTAGAGTTCATATAGCAAAGTTTGCAATCTATGGCCAGAATGCCTGGGTTTATTCTTCTGCTCCATCACTTAGTATATAATCTCTGCCTTCATTTCTTAATATTTAAATGAGAAACAATTGTAATGCTTATCGCATAGGCTGATAGAAGAAAACATAGGGAGAAAACTGACATTGGCCTCGACAGTGATCTTCTGGATATCACACTAAAAGCTCAGGCAACAAAAAGCAAAAATAAACAAACAGGAGTACATCAAACTAAAAATTTTGGCACAGCAAAGGAAACAGCCAAAAAAAATTTTAAAAGACATCCTATATATTGGCAGAAAATTTTTATAAAATATTTATCTTATCCAAACATATCCAAACATAAAAAACTCAGAGAACTCCATAGATAAAATAATGAAAGGCTGATTTAAAAATGGACAAAGGATGTGAACTGGCTTATTTTCCAAAGAAGACATAAAAACAGAGAATTCAGATATGGAAAGGTGCTCAGAATAATTAATCATCAGAGGTATACAAATCAAAAGCACAATGTGGGGCCAGTGCTGTGGCATAGCTGGTAAAGCTGCTGCCTGGAGTACCAGCATCCCATATGGGAGCTGGTTCTAGTCCTGTCCGCTCTGATCCAGCTCTCTGCTATGGCCTAGGAAAACAGTAGAAGATGGCCCAAGTCCTTGGACCCCTGCACCCGTGTGAGAGACCTGGAAGAAGCTCCTGGCTCCTCGCTTCGGATTGGCACAGCTCCAGCCTTTGCAGCCATCTAGGGAGTGAACCAGCAGAAGGAAGACCTCTCTCTCTCTAACTCTGCCTGTCAAATAAATAAATAAATTTTAAAATTAAATTAAAAAAACATAATGTGATATTTCCTCACACCTATCCAAATGGCTATTATGTATTTAAAAGAAAAGAGACAAGTGTTGGGAATGTTGTGAAGAAAAGAGAACCCTTACACATTGTTTATGGGAATGTAAGTTGATACAGCCATTATAGAAAACAATATGGAAGTTTCTCAAAAAATTCAAAATAAAAATGCTACCCGGCCCAGCTATACTTAGACAGGATATATTCTCAAGGGAAATAAAATCATTACCTGTAGAGATATATACAGTCATTTGTTCATGGAAGCCTTATTCACAATACCCAAGTGACAGACGCAGCCTAAGCATTTATGGATGGAAGAATGGATAAAGCCACTATAACATACATATAAAGTGGAACATTATAAGGCCTTGAAATAGGAGATATTGCTAATTGCAACAACATGAATAAACCTGGAAGACCTTATGCTTAGTGAAAGAAGTCAAACAACAGAAAGACAAATACCACATTATGTCACTTATATGTGGAATCTAAAAAAAAGTCAGATGTTTAGAAACAGAACTCCAGTTACCAGGAACAGGGGGTGGCACAAAATAAGGATTAGATCAAAAAGAGAACAAAATTGGAGTTACATAGGATGAACAATTCTAGACATCGAATATACCGTATGAAGGCCGTAGGTAATACTGCTGTATCATTAACAAACGTTTGCTTGCAAAGTAGACTTTAGGAGCTTTTATAACATGGGTACATAAAGGTAACTCTGTAAGGAATGAATAATTAGCTTGACCATAATAATCATTTCAGTGTGTATATGTATATAAGCACATCGGGTTGTACACTTTAAATTCACACAATAAAAATGATATGTGGTTCAATAAACAATGAAAAATTACATAGAAAGGAATTTGCATGCCACATGCTAAATGCTTAGGACACTGACTGGCAAGTCATACATACCCAATAAATGAAAATGGTGTTTTAGATATTTTTATCTTGTCTTAAAAGTAATGAGAATTCTTGGAAGGAACTTGAATGTGACTTGAAGTTTAATGTGACTAAAATTGAACCTGTGTGGAAAATAGATGGGAGAGTGCCAGCAAAGGAGGAGGGGCAGCAAGGAGACATCAGCAGAGGTACAGGAGAGTCCAAGACAACATGGAAAGAAAGAACTTGGGGGCGATGTGAAGACTTTTCTGATGTGAGGCAAAGGACAGGAAGGAGCTCAGTATGACGTGAAAAAAGATGACGGCTGTCTACTAGTATGGAGAAGGCTATAAGAATTTTATGTACAGGCCAGCGCCGCGGCTCACTAGGCTAATCCTCCGCCTTGCGGCGCCAGCACACCGGGTTCTAGTCCCGGTCGGGGCGCCGGATTCTGTCCCGGTTGGCCCTCTTCCAGACCAGCTCTCTGCTGTGGCCCGGGAGTGCAGTGGAGGATGGCCCAAGTCCTTGGGCCCTGCACCCCATGGGAGACCAGGAGAAGTACCTGGCTCCTGCCATTGGATCAGCGCGGTGCGCCAGCCGCAGCGCGCCGGCCGTGGAGGGTGGCTATTGGAGGGTGAACCAACGGCAAAGGAAGACCTTTCTCTCTTGTCTCTCTCTCTCACTGTCCACTCTGCCTGTCAAAAAAAAAAAAAGAATTTTATGTACAGAGAGGATAATAAGTCTGGCACACACTGAGCTTGAGGTGCTTGGGAGCCATCTGGAAGAACATGGTAGGTAATCAGTGGGAGATATCCCCTAGGAGACACATGATCCAGCCATACTGCACAATTAAATCTACTGTGAGTATCATGTGCTCCCAAATCTCTCTGCCATAAACCATTCAGCTGGAACTTTCCTCTCTTCCTTTCAACATCCAAGCCATCCTTCAAAGGTTATCTTACCATGTCCTAACAAGATGAAACCCTTCTTACTCCCCATAGCTGAGCACCTGTTATTGTAGCACACTGCCCTTAAAATACTGCATTGGCACTGTGATGCACTACTTATGTTCACACCTGCCTCCTTCCCTAGGTTGTGAGCTCTTAGGGGCTGGGATGTGGTCCAAATTTGCTGCCTCTTCCAGCTTGCATCACAGAAAACACACACACACACACACACACATAGTAGGCATTTACTGAATTTGCATTAACTCAGTTTTAAGGAACACATTCTATTAAGGAGATGTTGCCATGGCAGCATAGGGTAGGAGTATAGCTTTCCTGGCGGAATTTGGTCCAATTCAAAGACTCCAGCAAATGGCTGATGCTCTAATATTCCTTTGTTCTTCATTCCAGGTGTGGAAGAACTGGATACCATGCCTCTTAAAAAGTGCTGGAGTTTGGTGATCATACAATGCAACTTGACCCTGTTCCCCAGGGCAGTTGACCATGGGTGCTCACTTGTAACCCCTGCTCTGTGCACAACCCTACTGCTGGCTTTGCTGTGTCCATGCCTCCTCTCTGGAATCCTAAAGTCTTACTTGCACTGATCTTTTGGTCCCACTTTGCCCAGTAATCTGGTCCTGATTCGTATCTCTCATTTCTCAGACCATCCGTTCTCTGTGGAGTTTTTTTCTGAGAGTCTGTCTCCTGTTAGGGCACAGAGTCCCCAGCTGTTATCACATCTGTCTTGTGTGCAATCCAAGTGGGATCAGTACCAGGAAACCCTAATTAGGACTGCTATCTCAGCAACACTGAACATGATCAGTCGCTGAGTCCATCCTGTAAAACTCTTTTCTTTTGCTTCCAGGAACACATAGCTTCCTTATTTTTCCTTTAGCAGTCTACCATTTCTATTTTATGTAGGTGCTTTCTCTTCCAAGTTTCCTAGACCTCAGGCATTCTCATAATCTAATATAAATAGCTACCACGTTGGAAGCTTCAAAATGCACATTCCTTGGCCTTACCCACATAGAATCTGGGAAGAATCTGAGAGTTTAATTTTAACAAGTACCTTGGGTGATTCTGATGCCAAAGGTGACAAGGAGAAAACAAGGCACAGTGACAAAGTGCAGGTGCAATCTCCTATGACTTCAATGTCCATGATAATGATTCTCAATCCTGTCTATGGCCTAATCTCTTCTCTGAGCTCCTGTTGCAAAAGTCAGTCACATACTCAACAACTTGAAGACCCTTGGGACATTTGAAACATAGCATGTCCAAAATAGATGTCTTGTTCTTTTGATACCTCCTCTCCACATTCTTCTCTCCCCTGGAGTTCCTCATCTCAGTGAGCAGCATCTCCATCCATCAAATTTCTCATGGCATAGGACTTAAAGTCCTCCTTGGCTTCACTGTCACTCTTGACATTTATATCTAGCATGCTGGCAAGTCTTGCAGAGTCTATATTTAAAATAGAGCTCACAAGTACATACTTCATCACAGCTTTGATTGCCTTCATTTCTTTCAGTACTATTGCAAAAGCTTCCTGACTTGTTTCCCCTACTGATACTCTATTCCTAATTCCCTCTAGTCCATCCTCCATATATAGTTCAGAAATCTGTCCTAAACAAGCCTAGCCATGGAGTTTCTATTCTTTTTAAAAGCATCACTGACTTCCCAAAGCACATGTCAGTCAGTCTCATACCAGAGTCTTCACTATCTAGCTTAGGGTGTGGCACCACTGGTCTATAAGTCAAATCCATCCCCTAGACTGTTTGTAAAGTTTAATGGAACACAGCCACTCCCATTTATTCATTCTCTGTGACTGCTTTCATACTTGACTAGTCATAGCAAAGACCACATGACTTGCAAAACCTCAAGTATTTGCTCTCCAGCTCTTTGTATAAAAAGTTCTGCAACCCCTGATGTAACCCCTGCCTAGCTCGGTAGTACCACATAATGACCTAATCCCCATCCTGGAGTCTTATACCATGTTGTTCTCTTAGCTTCACATGCTTTCTCTAATACTGTTCTTCAACAATTAACTTAAACTCGCCCTTCAGTACTTTAACTGAAATATTTCCACAGGAGAGCTCTAGTTAATGGACTCCTGTATGCCAGTCCAAATGAATAAGGTTCAATGAAGAAAAGCCACTAAGAGAACTTAACATGGGATTTCATGATAGTACTTTTAAGTCAGTGTCACCACTGATCTGAACTGCAACACCTTTATATGTGATGAAACTGGGGGATAGCAATAGAGGCTGCCTTGTCGACTCTGCCATAATTCTTAAGTGTCATTTGTTCAACTAATGTGATCTCCTATCCTAACTCCTTGATATCTTCTCTAAAAATATGCAAATGTCTCTGAGAGTACTGACTCATTTAATGTGCCTGTGAATTAGGTGTATGTGATTTTGGAATCTGAATCTGAATTAAGTAGGAAAAACAAAACATGGAACAAAAGCTGAGTTTTAATAGGAATGGGATTATTTGGTCACTGTCAGAAGAGTGAAGCACTAGAGGGCTGCATAAGCAGCAGGCAAGGAGAGACAGTGGCATCAGTGGGTATGTGAAATGAAGAGAGAGGGAAGGCAGAAGGGTGAATATGCCTTGCTCTAATAAGCAAGATGTGAGCAGCAAACCAAATTAAGTAGTTTTATTACCTTTTATTCTTCTCTGCTTGCACATAAAATTATTTAGGCAAAGCTTATTTGTACATTTAACACTGTGACTATTTAGAAGGGAAGTGATATTCCATTCTGTAAAACTGTTAATTTTCGATGAGTAACTAGTACATGAAGGAATAGACTTCATGATTAAAGGGGGCAAGGAAATACATAGCAGCCAACAATAATGGGGTTCTAGTTAATGGTACTGGATGAAGACAAATTCAGAACTTCATTTCAGAATTATCTGGGATATACTCATAATCTTTTAAAGCAAAAACATCCAAAATAAACAAATAAGCACCCTTAAAATTTTATTTTTCTTTTATAAAGAAAAAATTTTGTATCTCTGGAATGAAATTCCAATAAGTATTTCTGAGAATTTTTTTGTATTTAAGCTAATTTTCAGATGATATTCTTAATGCAGACTGTTAAGCTGCATACTGAAGTATAATTCTTTGGAATAAATTCAATTCTATCTAATTGAGGGTAAATAATAAAGATAGACTCAGATCTTACCAGTGAACATGACATTACAATAAATTAACCTTTATTTTCCATTTGCCAAACTCAAGAAATAACATCAAAATTGAAATTTAGGATTGAAATAATGAATACAATCATGTCATGTCATTTCTACTGTGAGGTTATTACTAGAGTGCCATCTTCAGTGCAATTTACAAAGGAAGTTGTTTTTTCTTTTGTAAAAATTCAAAAGGAGGGACTATTCTGTATGCTTTGATGGAATGTCTCTCTGAAACCTCACACACAGATCTTTCTCCTCTCTGAAACTTCCAAATAGAACAATGCAATGGAAATAACATCATGTGAGTCAGGAGAATCAGGTCCTAGACAAGACTGACTGCTAACGTACTGAGTGACCTTAAGTAAGTTACTTCCCCTCTCTGATTCCATTCACTTTCCCAAAAGAGAAAAGATTCGGATCAAGTTATCTGACTTGGAAATTCAAGAAGAACATTCACTCTATCGTCTTGTGATGGTCCTTAAACATTGAATATAAATATACATCAACAGGCTTTTGGTTTACCCTGCTCTAATAACATTTAAGATGAAATAATGACCTTTCAGTGCTAACTCCACTGTAGAGAATATTACATCAGAAACTAGTGTCATTCAATATAATGATATTTCAATGAGCAAGTGAAGTCATAGATCCATTTGAGATTTAACAACCAAGTTAGTACTCACACATCCTACACTGCATCACAGCCTAGACAACTAAGAAGACTGAACAGAGAGTGGAAACTACCTATGAACTGAGACTTACTTCTCTGATAATATACACATTACAATAAAGCATAAAATAGTCAACACGTTCAAAGGGAGGTCATCAACCATGATGTAATTTCTACAAAATGTTTATATTTTGATTCCCGTAATACATTTTTTTTTTAGTTCTCATCTTAATCCTGATGGTTTTATACAGTTTTGTGTAACTGCTTAGTTACACATAGAAAAAAAATGCTTTGTGAATTTTCATGGTGAGAATTGATACAGCAGCATTTCAGCAGCTGTGCCAAATCTGAGCAAATGAATACTTTCTGAAGGAGAGAGTGCAAGGAAAAATATGACAGCCATGTTTATGACAACACATGGCGAATCTGCCCCACATGTCAGCAATAATATACTTTTTAGTTACTGCAGGGTCTCCAGAGTGAAAACCACTTTCACTGGGTCCAGTCCGTGATTTAAGACACTGAACTCCAATTACAATGCAAAGAAATTAAAGCACAAAACTATCTTCCAAAAGTTGACTTTTTTTCCTGACTCCATTTGATAATGGTTATTTTTATGTCAACAGGATTTCCTTTAAAACATATTACTCATTATACTAAATTTTCTATATTTTCCTAGGTTAATGAGAAAATAGCAGATATGAGTGTGATGGTTCTTTCGATAAATAACTCTGAATTTCCAAGATGGAGAAATAGTTTCCACTCTGAAGGAGAATGACAAAATTTAAAACATAGTAGTAGCATTTGTGGACTGGAGGATAATTGATTACTAAAAACACTCAATGTGGAAAATATATGAAACCAAAATGTTTCCTAGTGTGGTAATATTATTATGGATAATATATACTTGCATTTAAAACCCTAGCATTATTGTATGCATGGCAGTGATTAACAAACAACAGTGGGTAAAAACTCTCCCTAAGATAGTCCATGCCATAGATGGCATTGGTTATTCCTAACAGCAGAAGAGAAAAAATTTCCAACAGTGAGGACTTGGCAAATATGACACATCCTGCTATGGAGCCAGGGGATACATGGCAGATACACAGTTTCCTGCGGGTTCCTACAGGAAATGCCTTCTGAAATAGGCACTTGATAATATTTATCCAAATAGTTTTCGAAAACAAACCAGAAAGCCTAGCAGTTTTATATCACAAGGTTTGAACTCAAATGTTTGTACTGATTTCTGTTTCTCCCTATTTAAATGCTTTATGTGTGATCTGCATTTCTCACCTCCTATTCCCATTGAACACAAATATTACTTATTATTTCTAACAGCTAATGCTGTATCAGGAGGCCATGACAATCAGTCAAATCATGATATTACTCCATTAGGAAATTCACTGAGGACTGAAAGACAACTAGATATTTTAATTGAGTGAGTTTGGTAAAGCTATGAATTACTAATGTTGGGTTGACATAGCCTGGATTTCATATCTATTTAAAAGAATAAAATACAGGTAGAAAATAAGCAGAAAGAAGTTTAAGATTTTATATATTTTACCAATATTTTTGTCAAGAATTCAGTGGATTCCTATCTGCAAACTAAACATCTTGTTGTTATCCTGTCTGGTCTTATATATAGATATTTTAGTCATAACTTTCCACCAATTTATCTTTTTTAAAAAAAAATCCATGTTCCAATAATTTTCTTGTCTCTGAGGTTCCTTATTGTGGACATAGATACCTATACATGGCTATCTGAAAATATCTGTGAAAGGTAGTACTAGCAACATTGATTTTCACCATAACTGACTACCTAGGAATAGCACACAGCATCATATTATTTAACAAGCTTATAGATAGAGAATGAAGATGATGAGGTTAACATATAAGGAAAATGTGATCAAATCTCAAAACAGCAGTCATTATGAAACCCAAGGTAGTCCTGAGAGATAAACTGGGCCTAATTTCTACCGTATATTACATCATGGTCAGGTTTCAATGTAAAGTGTAAGCATAAAGTATAACAACTTGCATTTGGGCCTCAGAATCTACTTTGATTTGAAAAATCTAGGTAGTCAAGGCAGAAGCAGTTTATTTACTTAAACAGAGCAGATAATTACAGTTGTGCACAATTCACTATTTGCATGTATTACTGTGTGTGTGAGTGTGTGTGTGTGTGTAGGTAAGTAAGTAGGTAAGTAGTTAGGCAGGTAGACCCAACCTCTCCACTTAAACTAATATAACTAAAAACTCGGTTATTTGCCTTTCTTTTTTTTGAGTTCAACTAATTTCACACTAATAAGCACATTGAACAGCTACAAATATGACCTATAAGAAAAGAGTTTTATTCATGAAAACAGCCTTTTAAAGTCACTGCATACCAACTCCAAAACTTTACCACAATGGTTCAGTTACATGGAACAGTGATGGAAATATACATTGCAATTCTTAGTATGGAAAATAGAGTTTACAGTGATTTTCAAATGCCTCCATGGGCAATATCTACTGCACAACACGGCTTCCTTACGCTCTTAGCCAGCAGCATCTCACATGACCTAGAAGGTATGAGGTACCAACTAAGAAAAGTCTGCTAGTATTCAAAAACTTTAAGATTGTTTCCTTTCTATAGCTAATTTAAAAGTGGTGTTATGTTATTCATTGCATATGCACCTTGTCTCTCTAAAGTCCTCACTCATAAGCATTTTTAAACAAGAAGCTTCTCATTTGATATATTATTGGAATCACTAGAATTTCTGTTTGTATTTAGGCAATGTCTGTAAAAACAAACTAAAGTAGAAGTTCTAATAATTATCTCCTGTTTTAAGTTCTACACTCAGTGGATCTGGTAATTATGATTCAATAGGAAGTTTGGATCATTTTATTCTCAGTAGCAATTATTTAGCCAAACATCTTTATGTATCTCAGAATTCCACTTTATTTTCCCTTTGCAGATATGGTAGAAAGCAATTTAAAAACAATTATTAAAGATAAAAGTCATACTATTTCATATCAGACAGACAATATAGTTGCCCTTCCTTGATTCCCCCTTCTAAAATTTAATCTTAACTAGTGCAAACTAAAATGAAATGAAAGTAAAATGAAATTCAAAATTAGATTAAGGGAAGTTATTCAAATTCATTTGATTTGCTTTTAATTTAAAAAATAACAGTTCCTCATCAGACCTAAAATTGAAGGTTAATAGCTATCAGGTGAACTTTGTATATATCAGCAGTTATTCATGGTAAATGATGCCACAAACAGGATCCTTTAGTTCAGCCCATCTGACCGTAATGACTAAATGAATGAGGACTGGAAACAATGCCAGACCTGATTTGGTTCCACTTGTGTATATAACAGAAAAGACAGAGACCTGAAGCCGTGTGCTCTGTACTCACACACAAAAATAATGCATGTATGATGAATTTCCTATCATACATAGCATAAAACATTCAGTTCAAAAGTACCTGTGTACACTGTTCACACAATCAGCATAGATATGTATAAATGTAAGGCCATAATAATCATAAGTTATACTCTATCTGTTTCTATCTATACTTCCCTTCCCCTAAGCAAAGTGCTTTTAACCCACTTTTTTGTGTAATGTAGCCTGTTTATATTTTTCTCTGCACTCAAATGAAACACAATGCAATTAATGCATTTTCTTCAACCATGGATAACTGCCTCAAGTAATGGAGTGATAATTTCAGTCACCTTTAAAAGAACAGAAGAAAAACCATAATTTGCTTCATAAATGGGTAACTAACCTGCAAACAGTTAAGCTGGCCATGGAATATAGAAGCCTTAAAGTTTTTCTAAAAGTACTTGAATAGAGAGTTAAAATTGAATACTATATTTGCTTATCTGAAGTTGTATCAAATTCCAACTGATTAATAAGAATGAGCAAAAATCAAAGCATGTTGACTTGGTACCATCTGACTCTTCTCCAAATGAGCTGCCAGTGGGAAGGAACACAGATTGCAAAGATGTTTTGAAAAGAAAAAGAGAAAAAAAGAAAATCTTTTAACAGAGACTTAACAATCAGTTTCGATTCACACAGTTTTATAAAGCTATATATCCTACCCTCATGTTTGGTGAAATAATCACTTCAGTTATTATTTCTTCTGAAAATAATGGAAAGAGAAATGTTTAACAAACTGTGGCTTCAGAAATACCATTGTAGCAAACAATTTTATTAGTACTTTCATAAAAATGGCATTTAATAAGTTTTCTCTAATACCTTGAATGTTATTAAAAGCAAACAAAATTCATTAGAACAATTCCTTTCTCTGATTTACAATACTTTTATAGCATTACTTGATTTTTGTCTTATAAACTAACCTAAAATAATCATAATCAAATCAGGTTAAAAACAATACAATGTGTTTACTTTATTTCAAAATAGTGATTATAAATACATTCTTAATATATTTTCTCCCCATCTTTGGATGTGACAATGATAACAACAAAAAATAACTCACTGTGCTCATTTCATACAATGTCAATGTACAAGTCATGCAAAAGATAGAAATCAACATTATCACCACACATTTCTAGGTGTGTTCTGTTATTTGGGAAATACCTGTTGATTGATGTTAGTCATGAGGCCATGCCCTGTACAATTTATGCATCATTATGGCTTAAAAACATTAAATGCTTTAAAAAAGCAACAAAGAAAAGATGGTCTTAAATTTTTTCTAGTTAATATATTTATTCAGTATATTATTTAGAATGGAAAACTAAATATAGAATATAAATTACCTGATAGACTCAATCACTGTATTTTAATAGCTGCTTTCTCATAAAATTACGCAAAGATTTACTTTTAAAGAATTGAATCATCTTTATTGATTTCATAAAAAAATAATTTAAAACTTGATTTATATTACATGGACACAATATATTATCTCAACCCCTTCACTGATTTCATAAGATCTAACTTTCTCAGTAATCATTCTAAAGCAGTTTGTATACATGATTGTAATACCAAGAAGTCTGTGATATCTGAGACCAACGTAGAAATGAAAACTTCTTGGATTTTCAAGATTTGCATTAAACTTCTACTAAAAATACAATACCGACCTACATACCAAACCTAAAGGGGTTAAGTTAACATCAAAATTATAGTTGAAACCAACAAAATGTAGATACAGTATTTTAACCACTGTTGTATTCAACTCAGAACTTATACCTAACTGCATTATAAAATGTACAAGTAGAACTAATGAGACACAGGTGCAACATAGTATACAGTGTATAATGTAGGCACAATGACTTCAGTTAAGGAAAATACATCAGCCTTAATCAAGGATTTGTTACTTTCCTTTACAATTAGAATCTCCAAATAACCACAGAGACTTAAATTATTTTTTTAAAAAAGTTAAACTTTTATACCTTTCATCAAATGAGTATGAGATAGTCGATATACTACAGCAAGCTTTGAGACAGCAGCAGGTACTCTTTCCATTGACAATTCTGCAGAAACTTTGAAATATCTTCAAAGCATCACCGCACTGAATAAAAGGCATCATTCCAATGACCTATCATCCCTAGATCATGGATGGAGCTTTCTGGTTCCTCCCATAAGTGTCTATTTAAGATTCCTCAATCCATACTTTATTGACAGGATAAACTAAAACACTTTCTTTGAAGCCTTTGCTTCTTTATCCTGTCAGTATGCATTAGGAGCCCTTTAATCCATGAATGCATGCATGCATGGTAATGGCACACTGAAAGTAAGTCCTTATGAAATTGTAGATGAAAACAAGCTATTGAGCACACATCTTGTCTTCTCTTTCAAGATCAGAAAGCAATTATTTGTTTGGATTGTTTACGTTTTTATAAAGTTTTCACAGACATTGTCATGAAAATTAAAATTACACATTAAGGTTTTAAGAGCACCAGCACATACATATGGAGACATATTTTACTATTAAAAAATCTCCAAATTATCTATATGTATGAATATATACCCAAACATACACACACACACACACACACCCCTCTGAGAATGCCAATTGTTTTTAACTTGGAACCAACACCTAAAGCCCTGAAATTAGTGCTTAATAAAGGGGCTGCTATTATAACTTTTACCACAATAACATTTTATAAGCTGCACCAAAATATCTGTCACTTGAAAATCATGAAGAATGTCTATGTTTACCTTCTTGGTTATCTTACTAATTAGTACAATAATTTATGATAGAAGGCAATGTGTTTCTGGATATCACTTTGCCAGTCAGGTTCTCCTAAAAGTCATCAGATTTCACACATTATCAAAGAATTCATTCCTTTGACCGATTTTAACTTAGAACTTAACAACACACACAAACACGGGGGCATATCATTTGTAATTGCAGACTGTGGACTCATCTGAGACCAATGCAAGCATTTTACAGTGTGGCTTTGATAGCCAAGATTACCATGATGTTTACGGTTCTACTAGATTATCTGATAGTAGTCAGAATGATGAAAGAACAGGATACTGATGCATACAAGATACTATTATATACTCATTATTTTTTTAAATACTTGTAGTGAAAACTATTTGAATTAAGCTCATAGAATCCTGAAAAGCAAGACAACTGATGGCAAATAACAACTGCCCCAGACACAATACTATAAAACTAAGTAACCTATTTTAAAATGCACAATTGGTAACAAATCTGAAGATAATATGCTAAATTCACAAGAATAGCACAGAACTAGTTGTTTTTATGTATTTTTTCTGTTTTTAAATTACACCTGATCACAAAGTCCAGAATATTTCTGTACACATCAGTTTCTGTTTCTTTTAGTATATTTTTCTGTCTAAATTTATACTTACTGATAAATTCACTGTGATCAGGAAAACAAGTCAGGCATATTAAATACATATTAAGGAGTACATATTTTCCTATTTAGTATACAAAGTACTTCATAAATATGAATTATGTTACAAAAATAGCTTTGGGTGCGCTCACACGGTAAGCACTTTGCTAATTTTGGACAACCTTTAAGGATTGTGGGTATTTCACATAACTGAGAACAAACTCTAGTGTTAATTTGAGCCATGTTTAATTCTGATAAATATCACGTATCTTTAGATCACCACAAATGCTACGTAACTCACGTTGATTGTTTTCTTTTAGGTTTTTATGTATAGACAGGTAATGCTTAAAGTGTTGAAATTTATTTTATAGTTATGTAATGCATGGTATATTTTAAACAAGTATTTGCACAATTGAACATTATAAATCCAGCGGTTTCAAGATGCAGGTCATAAAGGTTACCGATTTATAAATACTATCGAATGTTCTCTCTTTGCATGCTTTTTTTTTTTTTTTTACTTTTCAGATTATCTTTACACAGAGTTGTTACAATGCCACAAATCAAAAGGATTATTCCAGTTCCACCAACTTAATCTACGTGCAAGATGAAGGACCCAGTTGAGGTACAAACACTGGTACCAGTTTTCTTGAGTTTGCTTTACTAAGCACAAAGAGACGAAGGTTTTGCTTTGGGGTACAAAACAGACTTGCCTCTTGAGGTTAAATTCAGTGTATTATGTGTATAAAGCATCCCTTTGGCAATAGAGTTTGCAGTATCCCCACAGGACTCCACAGTATAGGTTTTATGTAGTAAAATCTATTAAGGAAATTCTTTTCTATTCGACACATCTCTGCATCTACAGTTAATGAGACACCCTTGGAAACACTTGCCTCTATGCCTATTGATAATATGGTATTTGGAAGTTAGAAGTCAACAAAAGGCACTTTCATCATTAAATAAATGTCCTCTGCATGAAGTAAGATTGCATGACCTATATCTTGTTCAAAGCTGTTTGCTCTTCAAGGACCTGTAGGTAGTCGGGGGAACTCTGAAGTTTTGCCTTCAGTTCAAAATACTCACTCTTCCTTTGCTCCACAACAATTTTACTGTGGTTGCCACCTATCAGTGACTTCTTGGATTTTTTGTCTTGTTGTTTTTCAGGATAGCGGATCTCAAAGCCACTGACACCTATGCTATTGTACTCCTTTTTGCTTTCCAGAAAATTCTGAATAAACACATTAGAATCCCTACTAGGAAACAACTCATCCAGCTCATCAATTGTGCTCAGTCTCTTCCTGCTATCCACGTGTAATAAATCTTTCTCCTTGTCGGCAACATTTCTCATAATGACTTTCTGTCCTGGTGGATCTGAAAACATGAACCCGGTTTCCGACTCTTTCAAGCCACAGGTGTGGCTCTTGCTCATCTGTTCTATGGTTTGTGGAATGAAAGCTTCTGTGCTCAGTCCGTCTTTTTTATTGATTTTGTGGTCATGCTTCCTTAGCTGCAGCTGCACAGAGCCACACTCAGGATTCCCCAAGCCTTCATGCTTCACGGTGGGTTTCTTGTTGCGTCGAAGCACAAAAACGAGAAGGCAAAAAGCAACAAATACAGTTAAAATGAGGACCACTAAGATACTTAAGATCAAAATAGACAGAGGCACTGGACCACCAGGAGGACTTCGAATGGGACCCAATGGGGTTGTGAAGGTAATGGCAGGTGCAGGGCTCGTGAATGGTGCGGATGGCTTGTTTAAAAGTTTGGGACATAAGATTTCATTTTTGAGGGACTTCAGTTCAATGTTGGCAAACTGAACAGGTGTCTCGCATTTCAGTTCTTTCACAACAATCCCTTCATTCAGCTTCTCCAGCCACAGCTTTAATGCCACCAAGTCACAAGTGCAGTCCCACGGGTTGCCCTCCAAATCGATCTGTGTGAGAGACTGCAGTTGATCAAGGACCCCACTGACAGGTAAGTACATGAATTTGTTGTTCCTCAGATTTAGTCTGGCAAGGGGTGCTCCAGAAAAAATGTAAACAGGCAAGCTCTTTAAGAGATTATTGTTCAAGTACAGTAACTGTAAATTCGGCATGGAGTCAAAGGTGCCTGCTAAAATTTCCTTGATCAAATTGTATTCCAAATACAGATACTGCAGGTTATGAAGACCTGAAAATATTTCAGGATAGAGTCTTTCTATCTGATTGCCATTGAGGTACAGCCTGCGTAAATTAGTAAGATTGTGGAATACATCCCCCTTGATCACTGTAATCTGATTGCTGCCTAAATGGAGCAAATCCAGCCCTTCAAACTCGGTGAAATCGGAAACATCCACATCTTTGATGCCATTGCCATTGACGTGCAACTTCTTGGCATTTAAAGGTTTTGGTGTCAGTTCAGACATGGACTGTATATTTTTCTCTTGACAGTTCACACTCAGTCCCAAATCTGAAGGGTGTGTTTTGCAAGAGCAAGGTGCTGGGCAAGGTGTAAGAGGAGGCACCCTTGTTTGATAAGACACAATCTGACTGAGATTGCGGTTGGACAGGGATTTGCCTGCCACAATTCCAGAGATCTTGGAAGGGTTCGTTGTTTTCGGTGGTTTGGTCACTAATCTATGTAAGGATGTTTGAGTAGTGTGACCATTGGGAGTGGTGTAGCCATTTTCCAGCTGAGATGGAGGCAGGATGCGGACATCAAAATCACTGCCTGTGCCCATGGGACATAATTCTTGTTTGTTGGTTTCTTTTAAAAGCCTTCCATATAAGTCACTGGGAGTTTCACAGATTGCTTCCCCTATGTAAATGTTATATGGCATATTCTCCAGCCAAGCTTTTAAAGGCAACAAATCACAGCTACAGTTCCAAGGGTTATCTTCCAGTTGCAATTCAACAACACGGCCAATGTGTTCCAGAACTCCGATATAGGGGAGCTTCTGGATTCTGTTCCCTCGTATGTCAAGATGGGTCAAAGATGCAAATCGAAAAATATTATCGGGAAGGAATGAAATCAGATTGTCATTAATAATGAGAACCTTCAGTTTGTGGAGCTTATTGAAGGCTCCTCGTTCAATATACTTGATTAAATTGTAGTCAGCCTGGAGATACTCCAAGTTCTCTATGCCAAGGAAAGTGTCAGCTCGGAGAATCTTTAATTCATTGTTGTTCAAGTGCAACTGCTTTAATGCACTGAGCCCAAGAAAGGCTCCTCCCTCAATGTTCTGCAGTTTATTATTTCCCAGATGCAGGGATACTGCATGTGAAAAATTCAAGAATGTATTTGGGTAGAGGATATTTAAAAAATTGTTTTGAAAATTGAGGTGGTAAAAATTAGACCAAGGTGGTTTCAGCTGGTTTGGTCTGTAGACTGAAACCTTCTCACAGTTGACATAGAGCACATTCTCAACTGAAACGCAGGAACACACATTGCAAATTTCCACTGATATGTCAGAATCTGCATTTGTCGAAGAAATCAGGGCTGACAAAATCAGAAAGAGCCAAAGAAACATCTTCTTGCACTCAGCAAACAACTTTATGCTTCTGAATAAAGAGAATTAATCTAAAAAATAAAAAGAAAACATTTTTTCAATGGTCATTACTTGAAAAATTATTCCTGTTTAAATCATACCATAGTGAACACATGACTGTAATTCCTAGCATTGCATTTTTAAGGCATCCAAAACTCCAAATGATCACACTCAGTCAAGCAAGAAAAACCATCAAAAATGAGATACATTTTATTTCCACACATATAGTTAACAAAAAATTTACATGTGCAGTACATACAATAAACACTAGGAAAAGAGATTATTAATAACCTTAAACCTTAACAATCTGACGATATTTTTCTACACGGACCAACCAACTCTGCTCTTGAACACAAGCATTTTCTTTTTTCAACTCAAGTAACCGTCCCCAGATCCTCAAGTGTTCACCACAAATGCATTTCAATTGGTGGATATCTATTCTCAAGGTTTCAACCAGATAAACAGGCCTAGTAGAGAAGACATTAGAGCTCAGCTTTCAACAGAGGGTGGCAATGAGAGAACTGAATTGCTATAGAAGGGATAGTTAAAACACATGGGTGGAAGGCGCCCTTGGAAGAGATTTGCCTTAACTTCAACCCATAGGTAAATGGATCAGTTATATCTTGAACACTGTTGCCTTCAAAGCACAGACAACCTTTTTGGGTTTTAGAAAAACAATGGAGAAGAGAATGTGCATGTTTTATTTTCAGATAAAATAAATGCTATTTAGTTTCCAGTCAGTTATCTCCCAAATGGTAGGAAAAAGAGCCTTTTGTCTTTGGGTTCCTGAAGGCAGGAGAGGAACCTGCTTACCTAGCTGATCTACAGGCAGCCTTTCCACCCCCAGAACCTGGTCCTCTCCCACTGCTGTATTTGCCATTTTGAATCTAGGTCCAGTTGATGCTGGGCTCAAATGTTTATCTCCTTCACTTTGACCACAGACTGCCACTACTGAGGAAGAGGAGACCACACACTACAATTTGAAGTAGCTTTATCTGCAGAACCAGATATATTAGTATAGCACATTTTTGTCCTAAAATCATCAGTGCCCCCTGTCCCCCCCCCCCATTGTCACTTCATGTTTCTGCTGTAAACAAAGAATCACTTCTTGGTAGTTCAATGCTTAGGAAACCAACCCACTGTTGTGGCCAACTACTCAAATACGGCATACACACTCCTTAAATCCTGCATACACACAGACACACATATACACACACACACAGAGTTTCTGCTTCATGGAGAAGATGAAAAGAAAAACAAACAGTGTGCATCTTATTGATGCAGTTTTATCCATGTGAGTCTTTTCCATTATGAATGAGAAGCTGGCTGCAATTTCAATATGGTTACCACAAAATTTTAATTAAATAAATAAAATACTGAGGAACACACAATGAGGGTAGAATGCAAAGAAAGAAGTGTCACATAGAAACTCCTTTGTTTATTTTGCCCACGAGGAATCAGCTAGTGATAAAACCCAACAGGTCTCAAGGTAGACAATCCATTAGCCACGACCCAGGAAGATTTGCATTTTAAGTAGTGTGGTTCATAATACAGCCTGCAGTGCTGAGATGCTATTTGGCTGCCATATAGACATGCATTCCCCCTATTCACCGTGACAGCATGATTGGCATTGCAAAAAGAAGTCATAATTCTTAAGTATGACATCACCCAAATCAACTTTAATTGTAAAATAAAATTTCAGTTAATCTTTTTTTTTCTTTGTTAAAGATGTGGTTTTGAACAGCTATTTTGGTTCATTTGAGTCATTTCGTTTTACTAACCACCCCCCCACACACACCCAATAATAAAGAAACCAAAAGGCAACTAAACTAAAACCCCAAACAAAAAGCAGCAACAACAATTTTAAAAATCTGAATTATGCGGATTCAGTACAAAAACAAGAACCAGGTGCATCAACAGCTCGGAAAATACATCAGAAGCTGCCCTCCTCCTCCTATTTCTACTTTAAGTAGCAAGAGGGTGAAAGGCACAAGGACGTGCTAGGAAGTTCCCAGAGGCAGCTCTGTGAAACGGAGAAAGCCAGGAGCGGCTGGAGAAGGCAAGGGAGAGGAAAAGCAGCTTCAAGAAGGAGAGGGCGTGAGCTACTGAAAGGGCAAGAGAGCATGCAGAAGTGGAGAATGGGAGAAAACCTCAGAGAAGGGAGTTCCAAAGTGAAAGGGATCACTGAATGTAAGCCAAAGGAACTGCACATTCACGTGGTACCACTAACACATGCACATTTAAAATTAGGAAAGACAAAAAAGGAAAAGAAAAAAAAACCGCTCAAAGTACTTGTTGGGTACCAAAAGCCACCTCTCAGGCTGCTGAGAGCAGTCGGTCTTCCTTTTCTCTCCATTTCCCTCAGATGCTTTGCTCCCACAGTCTGCCAAGACTGCACAAACCTAGCCCTACCACCGATCTGGCATCCACCAGCGTGCCGCGCCTGGAGCTCCGCGCCCCTGCCAAGGGAGAGGGCCTGCGGGGCAGGCGATTGACGAGGGTGGGGAGGCAGAGTTGGCTCCTCTAGAGCCGACCCGGGAAACCTCGGCTCGCACGCTCAGAGCTGAAGGAGTGTGTGTGTGTGTGTGTGTGTGTGTGAGAGAGAGAGAGAGAGAGAGAGAGAGAGACGGTGGGGAAGGGTTGGGGGTTCCGCGGAGGAACCCGACCGCCGCCGCCCCCTGTGCGCTACCTCGGGCCGGTGGTGGCGACGCGGCTGGAGGGGATGTTGGCGCGAGCGCGTACCGCAATGTTTTGCCGCATCCCGGTGCCTGGAGCCGCCACGCAGCCCCCTCCTAGGTCCCAGATCCGAGCAGCAGCCTCGGGTGCCGGGTGATGGAGGCGGGGTGCCACACAGGATGTCGCGGGGGCCTTCAGCCCTGCTGCGCACACATTCCTCGGCGAGCTCCTGTCCCACACGGGGTAGCAGCCGGAGTTGCCGTCAGCCTCTCTAGACCCGGGAGTACGGCGGGTGAGGAGGAAGAGATGGCCACCTCAGGCCCCGAGGGAGATGGCACTGGGGCGTCAAGGACCGGTTTAGCACAGGCGGAATGACCCCGTGGCTGCGCGGCAGCGAGTGGCGGCCCAGACTCCCCTTTGCTCGCCCCCTTCTCATGGCCTGGGAACATAATCCTCTTCACAACAAGCCAGAAATCAGCTCAACATTTAGGCACCTCGGAAAGTCGCTCTGGCTGCGCCCGCCTGGCTCTGCAGGGCTTTTAAGTTACCCACCGGCTCCTCCTTTCGTATTCCCCGGCTTGCCGGATGCCAGCAATCTCTGACCAGCCCGGGGGCCCCGCCGCCTGAAGCCCCAGATCCAGGTCCGTGCACGGTGCCCGCGAGTGGGCACAGAAAACAAAACCCAGCCCAGTGCAGCGGCCCCGACAGCGCCAACAGCCCGAGACCACGACACTTTCTCCGCCGGCCCGCTGCCCGGGGGAGCAACGATGTTAAGGACACCCGGATTCTCTGAGTCTTCAGAGCATGCGATCGCGCCGCCGTGGGCCAGCAAGTGGGAGGCGTGAGTGTGTCATGGCTAGTCACCATGGCCACTTCGGCCACTCAGCCGACCCCAAACCGACACAACCCAAACTAAAAATAATAAGCTACCTGCCCCCCGCGGCGCGCGCGCTCGCGCGAACAGACACATACACGCGCGCACATCGTTGTCGAGTGGAGCCGGGAACAAGCTGCGCTTCTGCCTGTGCAGCTCGCTTAGACCCCGCTGGAAATTCACCCACCTCTAAAGCCTCGCGTCTTGGGCTGCGACCGCCGCCCCGGGACCCGCGTTGCAGTTTCCGCGATGGTCTCTACGTGATCCGAAATCCAGCTCTGCCTGTGCCTGCTACCCGGTCAAACCCACCGAGCAGCCCCGGCAGGCGAGCCAGCGAGCGGGCAGCGGCGCGCGCGCGTACCCGGCCAGACACCGCGCGCGCACCCAGCCCCTCGCACACGGGCTGCACCTTTACATACACGCGCCGAATCCCCGCCCCCGCCCCCGCCCCCCGGCACAAGCAGCCCTCCCTCCCGACACCCAACCACTTCGACCCCCGCACAATCCAGAGCCCCCTACCCCCCATCCAGACACCCCCACTTGATTCCCCTTCAACCCACACAAGGAGCAAGACAGAGAGAGCGCTTTCCTCCTGGCATCCGCCCCCTCTTTTTGCCTAAAACACTCCCTAGGGAAGAGCGACCCCTTTCCTCACACAGTTTCCAAATGCGAGCGCGCTAGCCTCCATTCCCCCACCACATACATGCACACTCGAGTCCTTTCTTTCCCCCTAGTCCCCTGAGAAGGAAGGAACACACACACACACACACACACACACACACACACACACACACGGCGTTCCTTTGAGAAAGCAACGGAGAACCCAGGAAAAGCCAAAGAAACATTGAGAGCCTGGGGGTAGGGGCCCGAGAGAGAGAGATAGGGTCGTCGAGTCTACGCGGAATTGTATAATTCCAGCATGGAGAGGGGTGAGTCAACAACAATGACATTCAAATGGAACAATCGCACTTGGGTTGTGTATCGCGGTACCTTTGGCTAATTGTCACCCCGCAGAACGGAGTGCTCCGGGGATACTTCTTGGTAGCGGGCGATCCTGGATGGAGCCTTCTTGGGACCAATTTCCAGGCATCCAGTAGTATTCGCACTCCCCCTACCTGCCTGTGCATAAGGGTCCAGGGGCTTTAAGGCAAAAGTGTGAGGCTTTACCCAAAGTGAAGCTAATCAGCGAGCTTAGGAAAAGCATTATTTCTGGTCACCTCGAAATTCCTGGGACCTTGGGTACAAAAAGGGTTAAGCTAAATGATTAAGGAGCTGGGGGTGGGGACAAGAGATAGGGTAGTGGAAAGAGAGGTGTGGGATGAGCGATGCTGCACTTGCAACCAAAAGAAAAAAAAAAAAGACTGCTGTGGCTACTGAGCATGCCCAGTTTCCAGCTCAAGCCCTATAACGGAGGCATTGTGTGCACTCCACTTCTCCGGGCTTTGGTGGTGACCGGGAGAGGACTTTGGTTGGGAGTGGTGTGCTGGGTGGGAGACATTAGGGATGAGGGGGGTAGAAAAGGTTTGAAGCTTTGGGGCCCTGTGGGGGGACTGTTAAGAGGGAAGGGAGCTACTGGACAACTCAGGGAAGCGTAGAAGGGAGGAGAGGAAATGGACTAAGAAAAGTCACTTCAGCAGTCCCTCATTGTCTATACGAAAGAGGCTTTAGCAGCCGAATCTCAAAGATCTGGAGGCTGCAAATCCCTCTGGTGGGTCATCTAGGCCTCTTCTTGACCCGTTTGTTAGTACTTTCTACCTCAGGGTAAGACTGTCCCGAGGAAGGGCTAATGTTCAAACCGGTTTCCTGCAGATTGGTAATACAGTTAGTAAACTTGCTAAGAAAACAAATGAATCTGGGGGAGGGGATTGTGGGAGTTAAGGTGTCATATATGTATTTCAAATGCCTGCCTTTCCTAAACAAGGAAACACTGAAACGATCTTTGGCTCCCTGCTCCCCAGTCTTGCTCTTTTTGTAGATGCTCAGCTAAGAAAACAGCTATCTTTAGTTTGTGTCTGTGGTAATTCACTGGATTTAACTATATAGGGCTAAGTTATACGTGGGAAGTGTACTCCTAGGATTTCTAGAGTCCATTCTTTGTCACATTTCAGCTAACACTGCCTGGTCCATTCCTTTAGGACTCATGTTATGACCAGTTCACTTGTTCAAATGCCAAGCGTTCTAGGCACAATAGGGTGAAACCAGTATCCAGAAATGCTTTTGCTTAAAGCTGAAAAACTCTCTAAACTAAATCTAGCAATAGCTTTCAAGCCAGAATTTGGCTGTAAGCCTGAACTCCCACTGTTAAACATTTACCATAATTGGTTGATGTTTAAAGGCCCCAAATCTAGGCAAAAAATCCTATGGGCAAAAGATTTATTATATTATTTACGAATAATGTCCTATCTTCTATACTGTCTGTAGTATCTATTCATGTACATATATATTTACATACTTCATTTTTGTCATTTTGTGAGGCTGCCTTCAGGTTATATTCATGCAAATATTTCCTGGCTACAGCATGTATACGGAGATACACATGTAATATTTAAGTGAATATTTAAATAGTTATGCATATTTCTTTATGACCTTGGTAAATATTCCATCTTTTATGAAGATCTCTTCTTCCAACCACACTTCTCATTCCCTTGAAAAATATCATGTTCTTCTCCTTTAAAAACAACCTAGAGGCAGAAATTGAGTGGGTAGCAATGGTAAAATTTTCTGTATTCAATGTGAAATCCATTATGAAATAGCATTGCTTAAGGAAACACTAAAGACTCCGTCCCTAACAACATATGTACCCGTACAGCTTCTCTTAGTAAGGTGAAATGTGTTTCCTTCATAGGTAACAGCTGCAGTATGTTGAAAAATCCCTATACTGTTGTACATTTGAACAAAACAGATCTTGCTAATTAAGAACTTACATTTGCATTATATTGCATAATGCAATTTGAAAGTGGTAATGGATATCAAAACAAATTAGCATTTATTCTAAATGCAAAGGACTCAGGAAGCTACAATATATTTTATCAGGATAGGTGAATTGTTTGTCCTTTAGTATAAATGTTAACAAGATTCAATAGGATGAGCAAAAAAAATTTACCTGAAAAATAGTACACATTGCAAGTGCTGTGATAGCTGAAAAGGCCACATTTGGACAGTAAATACCAGATGATTTAAACGCCTATCATTATTCAACTTTAGAAAACTGTTCTGAGACTTGGCTATATTTAACTGCAATAACTATGGAATGTTCTTTTTCATACAAGTATGGAAACAGAAATCTGAGAGCAAATGTAGCAAGAACACTGATGAATTACAAATAATAATAGTGCTAAGTTACTCTATTAACTAAAAGGAATGCTTTAAAATAAACCATTTTGCTGTTTAAAAAAACATTAAATGGACACTTATGAAATAAAACACAAGTAACAGCTTCCATGCTTTATGCTTCTTAGGCTTTTGAAGTAATTTTGAAACCCAATCCTTGAGCCCTGCAATCTCTTTTCCACTGCATATAACTACACATGACATCCATAGAGAGCAATAGGAAGCTAAGGGAAATTGTTAACTTACAAGTGGAAACAAGTAAATAAATAAATTCTACAAAGTGTCAGGAAGACTTCAGCACTATTTATGAATTAAAAGAAAAACAGAGGTGGTATTCTTCCTAAAATATATTAATGTAAATATTGTCAATTTTACAACAGCCTTGCCATGTTTCTCTAAATGTTCTATTGAAATTATTCTTGGCTTTGCAAAGGTATACCTGGAATCTTAGAACTACTCTGATATACTGTGTCTCCCTCAGTCAGTACAATTAAACAACTGTACCTGGAATATCAACAATATCTCAAATATCCTTAATTCCAAAGGCAGTCTTAGTCCTTAAAACCTATCAACCGGGCCCATGTTGTGTCATAGTGGATAAAGCAACCGCCTGTGACACCTGCATCCATTATGCGCAGCAGTTCGAGTCCCAGCTACCCCACTTCCAATCCAGCTCCCTGCTAATGGCCTAGAAAAAAAGCAGTGGGAGACTAGCCAAGTGTTTGGAACCCTTCAACCATGTGAGAGACCAGGATGAAACTCCTGGCTCCTAGCTTTGGCCTGGCCCATCACTGGCCGTTTCGGCCATCTGCAGAGTGAACCAGCAGATGGAGGATTTCTCTTTCTCTCTGTCTCTCCCTCTCTGTAACTTTGACTTTCAGATAAATAGATAAAAATCTTTAAAAAACAAACAACAACAAATACTATCAACCAAAAATAATTATAGCAGAAGCAAGTATTGGCCCCAGTAAGTGCTCTTTTACCTTCCTTGTATTTTGCATTTATTCTGACTTATCTTAATGCTATTTAGTCTTAATTTTGGTACCCAGATAACACCACAAATAACTCAATTTATTTTAATATTGAAGATTCATTTCTGTTCTGGCATTTTCACAGTTACAAACTTGCCATTTCTTTAAGTTCAATACAAGAAAGTTCTTAGGATGCTAATATATCTTCTGGGAAGAGACATTCCCAAAATCAAATAAATTTAAAAGATTCTTGATTGCACAAAGCTAAACTATTTGTTAAATTTCAGACTTCTCAATAAACTGAATTATGTTAAAATGAATTTTTACTTACCAAGGGAAAAGAGATATGGCATATAGAATTTCATAAACTTATTTGACAATGGAACCTTTTGTTTTATCATTATAATTTGAGAAATTTATCATAATTACCCATTTTTACAAATTTTAGAAGTTTAAAGAGGGGTTTCAGATCATAATCTAACCTATGCAAAATTAGCTCCTGAATGTCTCTTCTTATCGACATTGCCTGCGTGTATTATTTTATTTAGTCCTATAAATGAAAGAGGGCTTATTATACTATAAAAAAATAAAGTTCACAGAGACTAAATAATTTGCTGTAGCTAACACAGTGAGAGACAGACAAGGTTTGACCTTCCGCTACTCCACACTTACTTTTCTGCAAGAGAATTGGGAATCTTTTTAACTTCAAAAACCCAATAGATTTTCCAAAGATAAATACATAGAACCCAAATGTTCACAAGTATTAATATGTCAATTTGCAGCACAAGAATAACTCAATAAAGAAATGAGAAACTGTTCACATCAGTTGTGCCAGGCCAGGTGTATTAAATCCCCTGATTTTACTTTTTGCTGGTAATGTTCTTGTTTGATCTATGCTGCTCTTCTAACTCTCAAACCTGAGCTGATTCTGAATCTGTTATGTCTTTTATTAGGGAAAATTGCTTTACTAATGCCAAGTGGAGCCATTTAAAGGAGTAGATTTCATGCCTACACTTATTCCAGAATTAAAACAAAAGAAGTGTTATCCAATAGGGTACCAAAATAATGGTAAAACGTGAGACTGGTTTATCATTCCACTCAGCATATCAACTAAACTGACTATATATTTTCCCCAGACTTCTTCACAACACAGTTTGTAACCTTTTGTCTTTTTCAAAAACTTAGATGTCAAGTGTCAGTGTCTGAAAATCTGTGTCCTCTAGACATTGACAGATTTGTCACAGATTTTCATAAATTATTATTTATTGAAGAGTAACAAAAAGTAACATGCTATATTGAAGGATCTCCGAGGTTTCTGTCTCCTGATAAGTATTTATTCATACAGCTTGCTAGTACCACCCATATTGTGTAGCTATTATTTTGCTAGGCCACATATGCTAACATAATAGTAGCTCTGTTTTCTTTATTCATTTTTTTTGTGTGTATTCACTAATCTGGAAAAATCTCATCTTTCTCATCCACTGTCAAAGGTTAGGGGCCAGAAAAAACTCAACTGCCCACAGACAGCTACCAGGTAATAAAGATTGTGAAATAAAATATAAGAAGTTAATAAACACTAATAAACACTATGCTGAGAGAATTACTCCCATGGGCTGTACAAGTTCCATAACACCAACCAGAGCTTTGTCATAGAGACAGAAAGTTGATGAGAATCTTTGTATTTTTACCATGCTCAACTGTATCCGGGGAATGATAGTGCTGTCCCCATTCAGTATACACACACACACACACACACACCATTGAGGACCTTTTTTTTTTTCCCAAATGCTTTTAAAAGACAATTATCTTTTTAAAAAAATATAGACCTTGAGGCTAAAGCTGTGGCACACTCGGTTAATCCTCTGCCTTGGCACCAGCTTCCCATATGGGCACCGGGTTGCTCCTCTTCCAGTCCAGCTCTCCACTGCAGCCTGGGAGTGCTGTGTAGGATGGCCCAAGTGCTTGGGTCCTGCACCCGCATGGGAGACCAGGAGGAAGCACCTGGCTCCTGGCTTCGGATTGGCGCAGCGCCAGCTGTGGTGGCCATTTGGGGGGTAACCAATGGAAGGAAGACCTTTCTTTCTGTGTCTGTCACTGTCTAAAACTCTACCTGTCAAAAAAAAGTCAGCTAACTTTTCTGAACTTTCACTGCCTCATCTGTAACATGACATTATGAACCCAATCTGCCTTAGTCTGATGAGAGTTAATTAATATAATGTTTGCCAACACATAGCACTGTGTCTTTCTTGCAGATTATTACTTCTTTCAGCTCCTAAACATAACAAACTTCCACATATTAAAAAAGTAAAGCATGTAGACTAAATGTTTCCTACCTAAGTCTAAGAATTATGGGTAGAAGAAGACATTTGGGTTAATTTTTTCTCTGCTTATTTTTAATTACTTTAAAAGATAGAACTATTGAAAAAATAAATCCATGAATTATTCCTCCTCTTGGTACACTTTACATATTTTTGTATTATCATTTCTTCTATTATGAGTTTTAAAAAATGTATAAACAATCTCTGTAAAGAGGATCATTATAAAATACATTTCTTTTTTTATAGAATCTGATTTGCCAGACTGTAGTTTAGAATCTCATCTTCTGTACTTTAGACCCCAAAGGAGTGGACATTATTATTTTTCAACAAAATTTCTACTTATCTAACATGAAGGTACCTCAGAAAGTTGTTGAAAAATAGTATTAAAATATAAACTTCCTTTGGGGCAATAGAATGTTGAAAGTAATACATAATTTTTCATGATACATGTTTTTTATAAAGTTTTTGAAGATTCCCCCGTTTAAGACATCAATATCATTATTTTATCTAAATAAAATTTGTGTTTTTAGAAACTTATTGACTTAAAAAACTAGTATTCATTTAAGATTATGTTGCCCTTAAAGTGACATATGCTGTTTTTAAAAGGAAAGTCAGATTTGACAAGTGTGATGCAATTATAACTAAGATCACATTAGTATGATAAATTATATGTAAATGAGTTCAATCTCAATCACTCAGTAACTATTCAGAAAGATATAGTGTCTACTAGATCTACCATTATTTGACTTTTCTTGGAATATTCACTGTTCAAAATATATAACTTTTGTTATTGGATCCTATTTGTACATCCTTATAGTAAAACTAAGGTAAAAAGTGTTCAAGGAATGACCTCTAGCTAACTTTCTCTCCCACGGTGTTAAAGTTGTTGTGCATTTTACTCCCATTTATAGCTAAAGCTATTCTATACAATTTCATTTTTATTATCTTTATGGATGAAGGATTATCCAGAATACCAAAACTATAGGATCCGAGTACTCAGTGCAGTGACAAAAAATTCCAAATGGGCCATGTAATGATGACTCCTTTCATATATCTGCCTGTATTTCAAGGGATGTGAGTTTTCTGAGCCTTGAAGGGAGAAGTGTCTTTTTGATAGCCACTTTGATTTTCTCCTTGAGACTGTCTTCTACGTGGCAGGGCATTCCTGTATGGGGGCCATTGTCCTATGAAGGAGTTTTCCATTCATACCCTTCCTTGCAGACATAAAGAGCAATTCTGGATAAAAGTACAGGAAATGTTATTCTCCAGTTTAAAATTTGGTGAATGAATAGATGTGTGCTGGCTGTCTAGATATGTCTACCCAAGTGAAAGACTTATATGAAAGGTTGAATATCTTTAAGTTAATCACTAACATTTAATGTTCATATTAAAGACAAGAACTTCTCATTAGTTAAAAAGTGTCAAAGGCAATCATATATTTTAAAAGATAATTTTTAATTAATTTATTTTTAAAGATTAATTTATTTATTTTAAAGTCAGAATTACACAGAGAGAGGAGAGGGAGAGAGAGAGAGAGGGAGAGAGAGGTCTTCCATCTGATGGTACATTTCCCAGTTGGCCGCAATGGCCAGAGCTGTGCCAATCCGAAACCAGGAGCCAGGAGCTTCTTCCAGGTCTCCCACGTGGGTGCAGGGGCCCAACAACTTGGGCCATCCTCTGCTGCTTTCCCAGGCCGTAACAGAGAGCTGGATCTGAAGTTGAGCAGCTGGGTCTCCAACCGGTGCCCATGTGGGATGCCGGCGCGGTGTTAACCCGATGTGGGATGCTGGTGCCATGTGGGATGCCGGCCACAGTGTTGACCCGCTGTGCCACAGCGCTGACCCCTATTTTTTTTCTTTCCTTTTTTAAAAAGATTTATTTATTTATTTATTTGAAAGGCCGAGTTACAGAGAGGCAGAGGCAGAGAGAGGTCTTCCATCCACTGGTTCACTCCCCAGTTGGCCACAATGTCTGGAGCTGTGCTGATTGGAAGCCAGGAGCCAGGAGGGTCCCAAGGACTTGTGCCATCTTCTACTGCTTTCCCAGGCCATAGCGAGAGCTGGATCGGAAGTGGAGCAGCCAGGACATGAACCAGCACCCACATGGGATGCAGGTGCTGCAGGTGCAGGCTGTGCCACTTTGCCACAGCGCTGGCCCCATAAAGTCTTCTTTAACTAGCTACTTCCTCTCCTTTTTTTTTTTTTTTTTTTTTTTTTTTTTTTTTTTGACAGGCAGAGTGGACAGTGAGAGAGAGAGAGAGAAAGGTCTTCCTTTATCGTTGGTTCACTCCCCAATGGCCGCTGCAGCTGATCCGAAGACAGGAGCCAGGTGCTTCTGGTCTCCCATGCGGGTGCAGGGCCCAAGCACTTGGCCACCCTCCACTGCACTCCCGGGCCACAGCAGAGAGCTGGCCTGGAAGAGGGGCAACCGGGACAGAATCCGGCGCCCCGACCGGGACTAGAACCGGGTGTGCTGGCGCCGCAGGCGGACGATTAGCCTAGTGAGCCGTGGCGCCAGCCTTTCCTCTCCTTCTGTAAGCCCTAAAATCCTAAAACCTCTCACACTACTACTCTGCATCACATCTAAATTCTCTCTCACATGAATACAAAATCTCTGCTCTAGCCATCTCCAGTGATATATTTGGCAGTGCTAGCAAAGAAATCTCAAGGACTGTGGCAAGTCCTGAGCAACTTCACTCCAAAGAATGCTCATGCCTAACCTAAAATAGAATTTTTTTTTTTAAAGATGGAGTGTCTTGCTGCAAAACAAGTTGAATTTGGTGAACACAGTGGGAATTGCATAAGGAGATAATTTTGTATATTATTTCCAGAGTAGCAAAGGAATGGCAAAAATTTGTGGTTAAATGGATTTTAGCTCAAAAGGTAAATGTGTTTGGGTCTCTTTACAGCTCATTATGAAGTATTATTACATAAGGCGTCTCCAATTCATTAGAGATTCTGCCTTTATCATTTATTAAGACTAGTGGCAAGAACAGACTAGCCTGGAGGGGAAGAACGGATAAAGGAGAAACAAATGACTTTCTATTATAGTCATGCATACAATTTGTAAATTACACATAACTCTCAAGTAGGTTTTTGTCCTCATTCAAATAATTACCTACTTTGGGTAACTACCTTTTTTCAATCAATCATTTTTCTTTCCTTACCAGTGACTGAAAACTCCACATTAAGCACATCTGTTCTTGGAGTATATCTGGAAAAAACGTAATTTTTATTTTTAGAGTTCCTAGGAAGCTGCATTACATCATGTACCACACAGACAAAAGCACTCCAAAATCACACACACACAAAAGCAATGCACTTATCCTTGTCATGCTTCCCATCCACATCCTAATGTTTGATGTCATAATTTTACTTTGGAAAAGTGAAATAATAGACCAGAAACAAATTAGTATATTTCACTCTATCCATTTTTTTTAAACTTTTATTTAATGAATATAAATTTCCAAAGTACGACTTATGGATTACAATGGCTTCCCCCCCATACCGTCCCTCCCACCCACAACCCTCCCCTTTCCCACTCCCTCTCCCCTTCCATTCACATCACGATTCATTTTCGTTTATCTTAATATACAGAAGATCAGCTTAGTATACATTAAGTAAGGATTTCAACAGTTTGCTCCCACACAGAAACATAAAGTGAAAAATAATAGATGATTTTTTTTTAAATGATGATGAAATCAGAGCAGACCTATTGTCATGTTTAATCCCAGTGAGAGTCAAGTTGGGAGTTGATAATTTCTTTTTTTTTTTTTTTTTTTTTACAGAGGATCAGTTTAGTATGCATTAAGTAAAGATTTCAACAGTTTGCACCCCCATCACTCTATCCATTTTTAGGAATAGAAAACTTTGTTTTTGGATTCCAAGAACTTCAAGGATTTCAAGAATATATGAAGTTAAATTAAGGTAAACTGACTGCAAATAATCTTTTCAACCATTATATTCAGTTTATTAAATTGTTATTGAATGCCTGTCACATATCAGGATTTGCGTACCAAGGTGAAAAGAACTGCCTCTGTCCGCCAAGATCTCTTGTTTTGGTGTAAACCAGAAGGGACTATGATATAATAAATATTATTCTAATTCACTCTGAATGGACGTGCCCTTGAACATCTTTAAAATTTACCAAAATTCTCACTTTTGTTAAATATTATGAAATACTATAGTTGAAGGCAGTAGTGGTAGGCTTCCATGGCACATTTTCAAGGAAATTAAGAAAATCAGAACATTGCCTTCCATCAAATGGTAAGGTCAACAACTTGTATGTCCTTTTGGAGATGACACAGTCCAAAACTTTGATATTACTCCAGCATACAAAGTCAAAGCTTAATGTGTGCCAGGCATATTTGGAAAGGACATTAACAGGAAATGTTCAATAAAATAAGAAATTAAATCATTTGGACGGGCCAGACATTTAAATAACTCACATAAGCAAAAGATAGAAAATGAAAGAAGACACCAAAATAATAAATATATTCTCAAATTTGATGTCCAAATTATGAAATATCTAAAAATGGTGAAATGACAAGGAAGAGAAGTTCGTGCTGTTTTTAGGAATGGGAACATTTTATAGGTGTTAAGGACTTGGCTTCCCAAGTAGAACTGAAAGTGAAATATGATAATTGTCTTTTGTGCTTGTATATATGTATCAAGTGATAGAGAAACAGCAACAACCAGAAAATCACAACTTATCTCAGGAAATACTAGCAGCTGGCAATAGTATAAGTAGTATAAGTAGGTCTAATTTTACACTATTACTTACTTTTAAGAGACACATCCAAAAGGTACCAGAACTTTTAAATAGGTTGGGAAAATTATTTCAAGAAAGAGAGGAATCTTACTGAAATTATTTTACCAAGATTGAAAAGTAGATTCCTTTATATTTTATCTGTTTTAATAAGTTAAAACGATCTTTAGCTGTACTTCATATAGCCATTTATCCTTGAGATTCCTTCCTCTATCTGACAGTGATGCCTTCTAATTGTTGCTTATGGATGTCAACAGATTTTACATCTTTTTGTTTGTTTGTTTGCCCTGATTCTTGTTTTATATAATGGCATTTCATTTGGACTTTTCCTCAGCCCACCACCAATACCAGTTCTTATAGAATTCCTACTTTCGTGTTTGAGCATATATTTCATTGGGACTCCGGTAGTCAAGATTTGCCAATACTCTTCTCCCTTTCATTACTTTATTGCATAAATAAACCCTTATATGGCTCCTTCTTGCACTCTTTTCCAATAAGGAAGAAAGTTAGAAGGAAAACCAAGAAAGTAGTGAAACATTCACTGTTCAGTATCATACACTAAAGTCCCCTGTTGCTATTCCATCTACTTGAAGTTTAATTTTTCCTTAAATAAATTATTTGGAAAGAAAAAGAACATATTTTACTGCTGCTGCTGCTGTACTATTATTTGACTGATTTTCAGTTTATTAGTCATTCATCTGGGATTGGTGCCTGTATATTTTCCAAAAGGTTGAATATGGAAAATTATTTCTTTTGCCATATTGAGTCTTAGCTCAGAATTATATCATTGTTACATATCTGAGAAGCTTTACAGATATTTTCTTATTAATGCTCACAACACTCTTGTAGATTGTAAGAAAGACATCAAATTAACACTACTTATTGTACAAGAAACAAACTAAAGCTAACTCTATTAATATACATTAGCTGATAAAATAGGAGCTAAGAAAAAAAGCAAAAAAAAAGCTGCACAGTTTAAAATTAAAAAAAAAAACCACTTTGATTTTTTTGGTTTTGACACACAAAAATTTTCTTCTACAACTTTCTAAGGCAGGTAGCTGTAATATATTCATGGAAGAACAGAAGAATGGTTTTGCAAAAGAAAAGAGACTGGAACTTACTGTTACTGCCAGGGTAAAGGGCAGTGACTGGGGCACTGCTGACAGGATCGGCAGGTAATCAGAGATGATCAGAACTCTTGTTTCCCTTCCACCATTACAGCCTCACTTTAGAATCCACGTTGACAAAAACTAACACTGAGAAAAATACCTTGTGCAGAGTCCCAGAGGCAGCCTGAGAGAACAGTGTATAAAAATGTTGATTAGGAGGTGAAAAACCACAGTTTAATAACCAGCACAGTACTCTTTGGCTACTTAGTATCCATAACTATCTTCCTACATGTTTAACTTTTATACAACAAACTCTGTGCTTTTGATCTCTCCTTGAAATGAAGATGATTTCCTCTTTTCCACAACACAAAGTCCCCAAAATCATGACATCCAGCTTTTGTACTCCTTTAGTTCCATTTAGACATTTTATGATTTAAAGTCTAAACTGTAAAGATAACTACCAACAAAAACCTTTACATAAAGTCACAAAATGGGGAAAAGGAGAGATGTGGATGTGTATGTGCATACACACATCCATATCTCATGCATTCACAGTACAATCATTTCACACACACATACAATGATATTTCACAACATTCATGAACAATGGAATTAAAATAAGCAGATTTTGGTGTAAACCTCTTTTGAAATCCATGCATACTTTTTATAATACATTTCCCGTGAATGTTTTGAAAGAATGCATGTATGTTGTATGTATACTTGTATATTTAGACATATATATTATATAAATTATATGTAAATGAATATAATTTAGACAAAATTTCTTAAATTGTATGTATTTATTTTATAGAAAACTGTTGCTATATGTGTCCATGTGTATATATGCACGTATGTGTCCAATAATCAAGGAAGCAAATAGCCATAGCAGCTATGGTCCTTTTCTTTCACAAAGGTTTAAATAATAATTTTAACTACCTGCTTCCACTACCTTTTCCATGTTTCCTTTGCCCTAAACCAGGACTCGCCTCGTAGGTGTTCTTTCTCTGACACACTGACCTTTATAAAAGACCTGAAGTTTTAGTCCTGCTTCCTCCCTTCCTTGAGTTGGTTTTCCATTCATCTTTTCTCTTGGTCATAGAAGTACTAAGAAGCAGCTAGAGAGTCCTAAATAAGCAATACCCAACATAATTGTTTCCACTTGTGTAGTAGCAACAAAAATTGTCCTTAGGGGCTGGCATTATGGAATAGTGGGATAACCCACTATTGTGATGGGGGCATCCCATATTAGAGTGTTTGTTCAAATCCTGGCTGCTACTTTTTAAAAAAATATTTATTTATTTATTTGAAAGTTAGAGTTACAAAGGGAGAGCAGGAGAGGCAGAGAGAGAGAGAGAGGTCTTCCATCTGCTGGTTCACTCCCCAGTTGGCAGCAATTGCCAGAGCTGGGCCGATCTGAAGGCAGGAGCCAGGAGCTTCTTCCGGGTCCCCCACATGGGTATAGGGGCCCAAGGACTTGCGCCATCTTCCACTGTTTTCCAAGGCTGTAGCAGAGAGCTGGATCTGAAGTGGAGCAGCCGGGACTCAAACTGGTGCTTATATGGGATGCCAACACTGCAGGTGACGGCCTTGCCTGCTACTCCACAGCGCCAGCCCTGGCTGCTACATTGCTGATCCAGGTCCCTGTTAATGCAGCTGGAAAAGCAGCAGAAGATGGCCCAAGTATTTGGGCCCCTCCAACCGTGTGGGAGGCTCAGGTGGAGTTCCTGGTTGCTGACTTCAGACTGACCCAACCCATCTCTCTCTCTCCACTCAATCAATTAAACAAATAAAAAAAACTTCCAAAATTGTCCTTGATAATAAAGATTAATCTTCTGAAATTGTAAACCAAGAGGTGACAAGTGACTTTCGTAGGCTCATTTTCTCGTAATGTTATAGTGTTTTAAATTATAACTCGTATTGATGCCAAGCTTCCAGATCTCTCTGAGTGTTGAGGCCACAGGATGTGTCATGGATAGGAGTACAGTGCATGTTGGACTACGAAGCCTGGTGGGAAAAGTGGAGAACTCATGGATCGATTTTGGTGACATTTTTAAATTAAAATTTAAAGTCATTATAGTAATTTGGAAGATTTCATTTGTAATGATAATAAACTAGATTTGTGTTTAGTTGATCATGTGAGAGTAGATGATTTTGAAAATTCAATAACCTGATAAATTTAAGGGAACTACACTAACCTTGCACAAATTCAATGCTTTTGGCCCAGAAAAGTTTTCTTATCCTTCCCCTTTTCTTTCTTTACACAAGCTTCATACATTATCCTGTATTTCTCTCATCCTTATCATTTCTGCCATACATCATAGCCCCTAAGGGGCTCCTTTACAATAAACATGATTGTAGAATGCCATTTATCAGCTTTTTTTTTATCTTCCCAAACATGTTACTGAAAGTGTTTTCCTCTCAATCACAAGGAAAAAATATTAAGGTGAACAGAAATGTCATTGCTTTATTTACTCAACAAATAACTTTTGTGCACGTAGTTTATTTCAGGAACTGTGTTATATACTAAGATTTCAACAGTGGGCCTAAAAAGTCCAACCTTCTTGGAGATTGCAGTTGGAGGAAATCCTGTGCTGTTGGTTATAAAGAATTCAAGCATTTTTTTAAAGATTTCTTTATTTTACTTGAAAGTCAGAGTTACACAGAGAGAGGAGAGGCAGAGAGAGACAGAGGTCTTCCATCCAATGGTTCACTCCCCAGTTGGCTGCAATGGCCCAAGCTGTGCAAATCCAAGCCAGGAGCCAGGAGCTTCTTCAGGGTCTCCCACGCAGGTGCAGGGGCCCAAGGGCTCAGGCCATCTTCTACTGCTTTTCCAGGACACAGGAGAGAGCTGGATTGGAAGTGGAGCAGCCAGGTCTCGAACCAGTGCCCATATGAGATGCCAGTGCTTCAGGCCAGGGCATTAACCCACTGCGCCACAGCGCCGGACCCCTCAAGCAACTTTTAAACCAGGGATGGTCCTTGGGCCATATAAGCCAGTGAAATCATTTGGTCTGGCTCTGCCAAAGCAACTACAGGCTGGACTCGAAAGTGCAGTAAATATATAGCAGGCTAATTTTTAACTTGATAATGTTGTATGAACCACGAATGATATTAATATCAAAATGGCCCTTGGCAGAAAAAAAGGTTCCCACCCCATTTTAAAGTTATTAGAGTCAATATTCCTTGTATACAGTTGTTACTGTCTTGCTAAACTAGAATAGGGTACTTGACTTCTAAGCAAAATACTGCCAATCCCAGCCTGATATTAAGGGAGCCAATTTTATAATAGAACTATTCTAAAAAAAAAAAAAAAAACGAAACTGAGAAGTGTGGTCATATGTTATTGGTTATTAAGCTTAACTGCTTCGATTCAGGTCCAAGGTAGAGTCAGGTTTGCACCATCATTATATTTGAGAAGTTCAGACAAAATTTGTTTATAGAAATTTCAATCTCTTTCAGTATTATCTCTCCGGTTATATCCCTCTTCCGTATCTGATTTATACTTTTGTGACCTTAGGGCAAGTGGCTACCTGTATGGTTTCCATTCGCAAAGTCTTCCCTGAAAAGTCTCCAAATTGGAGGTGTCTTAGCTTCTTCCCAGTTTCTGGCCTCTGTCTTCAATGATTTTCCTAAAATAATAAAAAATTTTACCAACCTTACTCCAAGACTGATTGTAAAAATTGCCATTCTTTCACTGATTGTTTCAGGTAACTGAAGCTTCATCCATGGACCTGATTTCTCCTCATCTCTGACTCTTTAGTAATCCTTGAACTTGCATCTAGTCAGGTACTGTATTACATGGTGTTTATATATGAATCTACCTAATTGTGACCAACAGCCTGATGAAAAATATAATTTTATTATCTTAATTTCTAGAACAATGAAGTAAGATCCAGAGAGCGTGAGGTTAGTAGTACAAAGTCATAAATAGGCTGTGTGATCCTAGTGGTTGGTATAGTGTTTCAAGGTCTTGCTTTTTTTTCTTTTTTTTATTTGACAGGCAGAGTGGACATGAGATAGAGAGACAGAGAGAAAGGTCTTCCTTCCGTTGGTTCACTCCCCAAATGGCTGCTACGGCCAGTGCACTGCGCCAATCCGAAACCAGGAGCCAGACGCCGCTTCCTGGTCTCCCATGCGGGTGCAGGGCCCAAGCACTTGGGCCATCCTCCACTGCCTTCCCGGGCCACAGCAGAGAGCTGGACTGGAAGAGGAGCAACTGGGACAGAATCTGGCGCCCCAACCAGGACTAGAACCCAGGGTGCTGGCACCGCAGGAGGAGGATTAGCCAAGTGAGCTGCAGTGCCAGCCTCAAGGTCTTGGTTTTAACATCTTATAGGAAAGCTCACAGGTATAACATATGGATTCCTTATAAAAATCAAATGAGTACAAGACTACTGTGAGCCAATAGTGGGCATGGTTGACACAAATGCAAATAGGTTTTATCAGTAGAAATTCAAAGTTTTTAATAAATAAAACGATAGTTTTTATTCTCTTTTCTGTTGGTCACAACGTATCAAGAGTAAAGTATGGAGTTCCAGGTGCCACATTTCACACAAAGTATCTAGGATGAACCTTTTAGGATCTAGAAACAGTGTATGACGAGAAAACATTAATGAGACTGAAGGTGTTTCACTTTCAAAATAGAAGATTAACCTTTCTGAGTAATTTAGAGTGATATTTTACAAAAAAAGACATTAAACTTTTATATATTTGCAGAAGGTAGCACAATGCACATTAGATGCATGGTAGTGATAGAGGAGGAAATATTTAAAATTGCATTAAGGTATAAACTTACAATTTCCAACAATGGATGGGAATTCCACTTTTGAAACATCACTTCTATAATGTGTTAAAGAAACAATTCAGTAGTAAGTTAGACACTTCTGGTGACATGCATTGATATATGACCGGCAGCTAGCTGATCGGCATTTAGCAAATGTCACTGCTCATGCACATTATTTCAAAAAAGTAGATTCTACACATTCCCAGTTTTCATTTAATTATTCAATGCTTGAATTTTGCATTACTGGGACACACATGACCACACTTTATGACTTCATTTTGCTGCACCTCTTGTTATGTACATCTGTTGCTCCTGCTGCCTGGAAGCCTTATCTATGCTTATCTATGTCTATGAAAGTTCTGGGGTTAATATTTCAAGCCGAAGCCAACATGCTGTTTTGTCAACAAAGCCTGTAATTGAACTATTCAGTCAATCATATTTCCTCAAAATAATATAAGTACTTCACCATCCTTTAGAGTCAATCATAACCACTACCTTTCTTTATCAAATTCTAGACTTCTAATGGGGCTCCTGTCTTTTCTGTTTGTTTTTACCTCCTCATTCCCTACTCAATGATATATAGATTATGTATATCCCCATACAAGGCAAAATCTAACTGCTTAGTATATGCCACTTGAATTAATTGAAATGGAGTAACAGATTTGGTAACAATGTTAAAGATAAGGTAATATGTGGTTCCTTCTTCATTAAAATATTTTACTAACACTAATTATAGATATTTATGGGGTACTTTCTCTTTTGTCTTTGTGATCCAAGTAGCAATTTTTAAATTTATTTTGATTTAACACTTTTTTATTTATTTGACAGGGTTAGACAGTGAGAGAGAGAGAGACAGAGAGAAAGGTCTTCCTTCCGTTGGTTCACCCCCCAAATGGCCACTATGGCCAGAGCTACGCTGATCCGAAGCCAGGAGCCAGATACTTCCTCCTGGTCTCCCATGCGGGTGCAGGGGCCCAAGCACTTGGGCCATCCTCCACTGCCTTCCCGGGCCACAGCAGAGAGCTGGACTGGAAGAGGAGCAACTAGGACTAGAACCCAGCACCCATATGGGATGCCAGTGCCACAGGCAGAAAATTAACCAAGTGAGCCACGGCACCGGAGAATTTAACACTTTTTAATATTTATATCATATTCATTTCATATGTAGATAAACTATACACATACACATATATACTATTTATCTTGAAAACAGAGATTAATATCATATTCATCACATTGATCATAAAGTGAGGAAAGAAAGGTATATTGTCATATACATCGTATATGTCACTGAATACAATATTTATAACTATCTATATACCAAATAATATGACATGTGCACAAACATGTTTATAGTTTCTTTCTGTATATTAACTTCCACATATGAAAGAAAACATGGGATATTTTGCTTTCTGTGTCTGACCTATTTTACTTAGCATAATGATATACTGTTCCACCCATTTTGTAGCAAATTTCAGGACTTCATTCTTATTTGTGGTTGAATAATATTCTATCATGTATACACCATATTTTATTTACCCAGTCATCATCTAATAAATGCCTGGCTTGATTGAATATCTTTTCTACTGTGAATTGTGCTCCAATAAACATGGGAGTGCAGACAACTCTTTCATATACTGACTTCATTTCATTTGACAAATAAGCCCATATTCTCCGAAGCAAAATAGCTGGGTCATATTATAGATCCATTTTTAGTTTTCTGAGGAATCTTCATATGTTTTTCCATTATGGCTCTACAAATTTGCGTTGCCACCAACAATGTATTAGAGTTCTCTTTTCTCCATAACCTCACCAGCATTTGTTATTTTTTTTTTTAATTTTTGGATAATAACTCTTGTAACTGGAGAGAGGGGCTACTTCATCGGGACTGACCTTATAAGTTCTTTCTCAACCAGAGCATTGTTGGTGTATAAGAATGCTATTGAATTTTTTGTGTATTGATTTTCTGAATTCTCTTCAGATAAGGTAATATGTGGTTTTGGCTAAGTGATCAGAGGCCTTGGATTCATATCCCCATTTGGGGTGAGAAGTTGATGGCTATTTGGGAAATTTTCTTTAGAAAACCCATTGAACATATATAATTAAAGGCCCAGTAGAAGATCTGGAAATAAAGGAAAAGAATTTGGGGCTGGTTTAGACTTTTGTACCAGAATGGCTCACTTCTATAAGCAGGGGCTTATTTGTCTTCACTTGAATTTGTTTTTCAGTGACCAGTGACCTTCCAGGAGTTTTTATCTTGTTTTTTATTTGCCAATCAGTGAGTGATTACAGCTTTCCATTCACAATATTAAATGAAGGTACCTCACAAAGCAAGTTACGCCTTGTTTCCTAGATAACTTAAAATAGTTATTAGTGAATAATGGTGATGATAGTAATGCACCAGTATTTTAAATGATTCATGTTTCTTCTCCAAACAAGTCCCATTGTAATTTTCTAGGAAAATTACTATAGAAGGTACCTTCTTGTAAATTCAATATACATTAATCATTTTTTCTTCAAATAATTTTTGATCAGCCAATATTATACAATCTTGTATAAAATTAAAAATAGGTAACAGTTTGGGAAATCTTTGTTTCTGCATTTCTTTCAAAGTATTTTTGGCTTACTCTTTTGGTTTCATCTCAGTGCTTTTGTTGTGTCATCTATTTCAAGCTTATGATAATCATCAAAGTGAGACCATCTGGAAAGATTATCAAATATTGTAGGTAGGGCAGGAAAGTTAAGGTCATGAATTAGTATCATCTATTCATTTGTGATTACATCTTTATTTAGATAAATCACAACAACTTTATTTAGCAAAATAATTTTACATTAGTTCTATCATGAAGATCAAAATATTCTTTTTGATATTTCAAAAAAATTATATTTCCATTTCTATTTCCTACTCACCATTGCCCTTAAACACTAAAGGCATTTGGCAATCCCAGTCCACTGTTAAAGTCCCACAATTTCTGCAGAGTTTTCTCAGAATGCTTAGAGAAGAGCCAACCTTTTACCCTTTCAAGCTTCATTTGGTCATAGAATTTCCTCACATATTTCACAATCTACCTAACCATGTACTTTCCAAAAAGGCTGTTAGATGTTGCTCTTTTTGTATTCCTTTCAAATGCTACATGTATTCATTTTATGCTTTGGTTACTTTTTTTAGCACTTTTAATTCTTTTTTGTTGTTGTTGTTTTCTGGCAGAGATTGCTAGGTTGCAAGAAGCAATCTATCTGATTCATTTTGTATAAAACCATACAAAATTAGACTCCCAATAATTTTAAATGATGTATACATCCTTTGAAAAGGAAAACAGTAACTATGCTTCTTTAAATTTAGTATCTATCCGTGGATACAAGAGGTATGCTTCATCATGTTATAATGGATTTTGTAAAAGCAGTTTCAGTTTCACAGCAGCAAAACTGATTGGAAAGTGCAAAGATTTCCAAAATACCCTCTTATTCCACATATGCATAGCCTCTCCATTATCAACATTCTTTCCCAGAGTGGTAAATTTGTTACAGTTGACGAACCTACACTGAGACATCATTATCACCCAGAGTCAATTGCTTACATAGAATTCACTATTGATGTTGTACATTCTGTGAGTTTGGATGAATGTGTATTGCCACATGTATCCACCATTATAGGATTATGCAGAGTAGTTTCACTGCTCTAAAAATGCTCTGAGTTCTTTCACTGTGTGTTTTCAAAACAAAAAGGGAAAATTCTTTGTTGATTTATTGCATTGTTTACTGTATGGCTGCTTTAATACTAAAAAGCCTGTGCTTTTAATAGTACAGATGTCTCAGCAGTACAATAATGTAATATAGTTATATGAAGTATAAAAAGATTCTGGCCCAAATATAGAGATAAATATAGGTATAGACACAGATATGAGTGCAGGTAAAGATATAGATACAGGTATACCTATAGATGCAAATATAGATTTATATGAAGTGTGTCAAACAGTTTTTGAAAATGGAATAAATGATTATGCAAATTTCCCATGAACATCCTGTGGCCGCTTCATGTGTGTATGTTACCTTTGAATAGTTATGCCCAGATGTACTGCAATATGTACACTGATGTTATGACTACTCATGCAAATAGTATCTGGCACAGGTGCACAGGTGCATGGAGATTTTTTAGTGAATATTACCAGAGAGTTGTGCACTTAAAATCACTGCACTGTAAAGCTTTAAATATACATAGATGGCTAAAATAAACCTAGCACCTCAATTTCAGTGTGTTGTGATAATCCATGCCAGCAAGGAAAACAAAGTTTTTAAAAAGTTCCCTTTCATGTGTTCCGATTGAAACCTACTGGCACCTTCAAATTTGACTAACTATTTAAGTACAGCTTTTTCCATCACAGCTGGTTGCCTGTGAATGGGAAATATTTAAATACACTGCTAAATTTTCTAAATGGAATTTTTAGAAATTCCACATTACGCATCTGCATATGCAATTTCTGCTAAATCATAATACAGAGCAGTAGTAATATATTTCTTACATTGCTAATTACTTTATTAGCTAATTAGTATTAAAACAGATTGCTGGAAAACCTGATATGGTTCCTTAACTGCTGCTTACTGTTTAAAGAGTAAAACTGTTACCATGGGTAATGCACTGAGAGATTTTAAAATCTACTTGTAATAGCAATAATAATTATATATAAGTTGAAGTTAAAATCATATATCCTTACAAAATGGTGGTGGTATGGGTCCCACAAGCTTTATAAGAATAGAATGAGTGACTATACCATATAAGTTTCCTGTGATGAGTTTGATGAGCCTAGAGCAACCAGAAACTTTTAAGACAGATCAATGGTCAGATAGAGGCCAGTTTTTTTTTCTTTTTTTTTTTTTTAAATTACATTCCTCTCATTGCACCTAGAATAGTTCATTTAATAAGTACTGAACACAAATTTGCAAAATGAGTGAATGGGTTTGTAGAGTCTGTGGTCTATCCAGAGTTGGGGTAGAGTTCACAGGCTATTGTTCTCTATCCCCTTGAGAAACATGAGTTTTCATGTGGCTTGCAAGATTTCTACACAAACCAGAAATGAGGGCCACCATGTATCAAATATAGACTTTGTCCTTACTCAGCTAAAGATAGTGATAAAATGCATATCATCTTTTAAATAATGTAGTAGAGTCACTTAGGTAACAGATCCATACTTATATATCCATGCTGCATATATGCATACATTTATAATAAAAATTCTCATATTGATAATAGTGTATGGTTTCAAGAAACAAATATTCAAAATGTTCAGTATCTTCTGATCAGCACATATTAAATTTCTCAGCTATCTGAGTTTCTAGTGCCTTTTTCCTTTAAAGCTATCACATAACGGTTAATATAATGGAATGTAATTTTGTCATTATCCATATCTGGGATTTAATTTTGGATATTCTTTTTACCAGTTATGTGACCTGAGGCACAAAGCCTGTTTGGATTTTAATGATTTCATATATGAAATAAGATAATAATATCATCTTTGCTACAGTATTATTGTAATAATTAAGTGAAATCATATATGCAAAGCATCTACTCCATTATAGCTTTCATTGCATCTGCTTACGTGTCTTCACGTGATGCTGGGCAAGTTTTATAATCAAACATATCAATCTTTCGTGAGCATTGTTTTTGTCAAAATCACTGTAATATCTACTTACTTTTTTAATTTTAAAATTTGAATTTTTAAAATTTTAAAATTTACTTTCTATTTATTTGAAAGGGCTCAGAGACAGACATAAAGAAATCTCCCATTTGCTGGGTCATTCTCCAAATGTCTGCAACAACGAGGGCTGGGCCAAGATGAAGCCAAGAGCCCAGAACTCAATTCAAGTCTTCCACATGGGTGTCAGGGACCCAAGCATTGAACGGTCACATGCTGCTTCCCAGGGGGTGCACCATCAGGAAGCTGGAATCAGAAGTAGATCGGGGACTCAAACTCGGGCGCTTCACAATGGGATATGGGCATCCTAAGCAGCATCTTAGCTATGTGTCAAATGCTTGTCTCTCTACTTGCATTCTCATGCAGCTGATTTGGTTCTGCCATTCAGAATCTCTATTGTTAATCAGTATCTTATTTTGTCAAATTAGGCATCAATTTTGTTACACTACTGAAATACAACCAAATAACCAATTAACAATCAGCTATGACATTTTTAGACAATATGAACTAAGATGGACTTTCCGCTATGATGAGTTGGTCTCATAAAACAAATTAGAATTTTTAAATGTCTTGATCACATCTGGAAGTCATTACATTGTCTCCTTTGCCGAGTGCATTCTATGTAGTTATCCTTAAGTCATTCACTATTGAATCCAACAGGAGATTAAGACACAGTCAGCCTTTAGATCCTGTTGCAGAAAGGTGCAGCACAGAACTTTTCTGGGTCCTGAGAAAAGGGCCAAGATTTTCTCAGTTCAACTGATGTTACACTTAAAAATCGCACTGCTTAGTACAGCGATTCGGGCATTGTGCTTGGTGGTGCCTACTTTGTGAGATTCTCAGGAAGGGAAAGCGGCCTTGTGGGGCTAGAGTCAGGATGATAAGGCATAATTCCCATGGGGGAAGAAGCTTCAGTAGATTAGTGGCTGATTATTAGTGAAACATTGGTGAATGGATGGTGGAACAGAAGATAATGTACAAGTCCAGTCCAGGAGGAATAAATAGCTAACTAGTCAGAATAAAAGGCACAAATACAAAATAAAATTATATAGTGTGAGTCTAGGGTATAAGTCACTTCAGGAGAATACCATGGCTAAAAACGGATCATTCAGTAAGTTGCTATCATAGGCCATAATAATATGAATGATGAAATGTTCACACATGCATAAAAGAAGTTGTATCAATGCATAAAGTAAAGAATTTCCTTTGCTGGGTTAAACCAGAGGTTAACACTTACTGCTCTACATCGAAAGCTAGATATTCATGTCAGATGGCTGTGAGCAAGCCCTTTGCAGAAACAGAAAAGAATCACTGAAATGTTCGCGGACTTCCAGGGTACTCCAAACTGCCACAAAATAAAATGAAAGATCATGAAGTTGAAGACCTCACACTTTCTAATTTCTGAACATTTTACAAAGTTACAGTGATCAAAACATCATGCCACTTGCATGAAGAGATTTATGTCAATAGAACAGAAAAGAGAGCTCAGATATAAGCTGTCATACATGTGCTAAGGCTACATAATTGGCAAAGGACAGTTGCTTTAAATAATGGTGCTGGAAAAGCTGGTTAAACACATGAAAAAGAATGAAGTTGCACGCTTATTTTACACCATATACAAAATTAAATCAAAATGGATTAAATTGCTAAATAATACCTAAACCTCTGACACTCTTAGAAGAAAAAAAATGGGGAAAAATTTTCATCATATCGTTTGACCAATTTTTTGCATGGGACACCAAAAGCACAAACAACAAAAGCAAAAATGTATGCATGTGCCTACATCAAACCTAAACATTTCTGCACTTAAAGGAAACAATAGAATGAAAAGACAACCTCTGGAAAGGAGAACAATAATTGCAAATCATATATCTGATAAAGGATTAATAAGAAGAGTATATAAAGAATTCCTACAACTCAACAATGGAAAAGTAACCTGGTTATAAAATAGGCCAATGACTTAGGTAGATATTTTGCAAATAATGCATTGATTTGGTGAACAGCCATATGAAAGGATGTTCAACATCACTCATCTTTATAGAAATGCAAATCAAAATAATAGTGAAATATTGCCTCACAACTATTGCTATTATGACTGAAAGAACTGACAGAAACATAAAATGGGAAGTGCTAGCAAGGATGTTGAAAAACTAGAACTGTTGTGCAGTATTTGTGGGCATTTAAAATGATGCAGCTACTATGGAACACTGTGTGAAATTTCCTCAACAAAACTAAAACTAGAATTGTCATATGATCCAGCAATACCACTTCTAGAGATTTTTCTAAAAGAAAAGCAAGGTATTGAGAAAGAATTTGAACATCTCGTATTCACAATAGTCAAGAGGTGGAAGAACTCCAAATGGCCATTACCAGCTGGATAAAGGAAACATTGTAGATACATAAAATAAAATATCATTCCACCTAAATAAAAAGGGAAATCCTGTCATATGTTAAAACAAAAATAAACCTGGAGGACTTTATGCTAAGTAAAATGAGTCATTCACAGAAATACAAATACTGTTATGATTCCACTTCCATGAAATACCTAGTGCAGTCAAACTCACAGAAACATAAAGACAAATGGTGATTATTCAGGGCTTTAGGGGAGAAGTAGCAGGGAGTTGTTCTTCAGTTTGTATGGAGTTTAGGTTTTATAGGATTAAATGTCTTAGAGATCTATTATACTATAATACTGCTGAAGAATACACTTAAAATGGTTAGGGTAATTTAAGGTTTTTTTTTTTTTTAGAATTATTTATGTATTTGAAAGGACAGAGAGGCAGAGGCAGAGAAAGAAAGAGGTCTTCAGTCCACTGGTGCATTCCTTTAATAGCTGCAACAGCTGGAGTTGAGCCTATCTGAAGCCAGGAGCAAGGAGCTTCTCTCGGTTCTCCTATGCAGGTGCAGGGGCCCAAGGATTTTGGCCATCTTTCTCAGGCCATAGCAGAGAGCTGGATTGGAAGTGGAGCAGCCGGACTCGAATCGGCGCCCATGTGGGATGCTGGTACAGCAGGTAGTGGCTTTACCCACTATGCCACAGGTGCCAGCTTTATGTGTGTTTAGTACGATTATTTTTTTGAAAAATGGAAACTTTACCAAAACATTGTTTGAGCTTCTGTGGTCACAATTAGTTGAAAGCAAAGAAAACATTTTCCCTCATTTTTCTGTTTCTGTCTAATATATATAGTGATTGTACCAATGGTTGTGAGGTGATAATTCACTATTATTTTGTTTGCATATAAATACTCTGAGTTGAACTCCTGCTTAGTAAAATCTATATGACAGAAAAACACTAAATATTTCAGAATACCGGAAAAATCTGGAAAGGATTTTAAAAATATCTTCGATGGAGTATTGCCATTAAATATATTCATTTGGCACAGCCTTTATTTGGTGTCGTTCTGAACACATAAGATATTCCACTGTCGTGTGTCTTTCCCCAAAACACATGTTTGCTACTAATTTAGAAATAGATCTGAAGTGAGTTTTTTGGAATCTGGTTTTTCACAAGGTATTTTTGAAATGTATTATGTTAAATATTTCTTTCAGCCACCAGGTGGCATGTGCTTTGCGACTAAAATAAACAATGAAACTGTATAACAAAGACATATCCTAAAGAGATATATTGTATCTTGTTTTTACATGTCTAACAGAAAGACAATTATAGCAGGCTTTGTCATTAATTCAATCAATGAAAAGTGATATGCTGATAGATTTGATAGTTCGGAATATGTAACCTAAAGTTAGGAGCTTTAGGGTAGACATTTGTTCTAGGAAAGAGATGATAAATAAAAATTATAATTGATTTAAAATAGGTGAGCATAATTATTTAAATTTACAATTTCTAAACCTAAGGCATTCATTTCATTAATTATGCAATCTTGCAAATGAAAGGAAAAATCTGTTTTTTCAATTCCATTGTAATTTATAACCATGGTTATCATTGGTAAATCTACAGACTACTACCTAAGTATTATACCAAATAAAGGTAACTATAGCTTTCACTTAAAGAAAATTCTCAAATATTAAGAAATATTAGAAGGTAATTATTCATTTTAGCAAACATAATCATCTTACTAAAGGATTCATACTAGTATCGCTTAAAAAATAAATTTCCTAGAGTATTTAAAATTTCATTCTGCTTTCCATGGAAAAGGGAAGAAAGAACAATCAGTTGCCTGTGATGTTGCAGCATTCCTCTGAGGATGGAGAAGTCTTTAGACAAGGGGCAAGACACTATTAATCATTTCCTTCTTCTCTTGCATAGTTTTCTTTTTTCTTACAATTTATTTATTTATTTGAAAGGCAGAGTTACAGAGAGGCAGAGACAGAGAGAGAGAGAGAGAGGTCTTCCATCCGCTGGTTCACTCCCTAGATGGGCACAACGGCTGGAGCCAGGCGCTTCTTCTGGGTCTCCCACGTGGTTACAGGGTCCCAAGGACTTGGGCCATCTTCTACTGCTTTCCCAGACCACAGCAGAGAGCTGGATCAGAAGTGGAGCAGCCATATGGGATGCTGTCATTGCAGGTGGAGGCTTTACCCACTACGCCATAGCTCCAGCCCCTTATTGTTCTTTCTATTTCCATTTCCAAATCCTAGTAGTTAAACTCTTTTGTATTTACCATTCTAGAGAGTAATATGGCAGAAAGCAGAGAAAATGGAATATTCTTAGTTTGAGTTTCTGAAAACTTAACATCTTTGGAGAATGGATATGACTACTTTTAAAATATTTGTTCTTAGGGCCAGTGTTGTGGAATACTAGGTAAAGATACCACCTGTGATGCTGCATCCCTTATAGGTTCTGGTTCCTGTCCTGGCTGCTACACTTCCCATGAAACTACTTGAAAACGGCCTGGGAAAAGCAACAAAGAATGGCTCAAGTGTCTGGGCTCTTGAATCCATGTGGGTGATCCAGTTGAAGCTCCTGACTTCTGGTTTCAGACCAGCCCAGCCCTGGCTATTATGGCCATTTGGGGAGTGAACCAGCAGATGGAAGTGCACACTCTCTCTCTCTCTGTCTCTCTCCTTCTCTCTGTAACTCTGACTTTCAAATAAATGAATCTTTCAAATAAAGTAAAATAAAATATTCATTCTGTTAATCAAACACCAAAACATATGCCTTTTACTTTTTTAAAAAATTGATACATAAAATGTATATATTTAAGGTAAGTAGCATGCTGTTTTGAAATATGTATAGAATGTGGACTAAATTGAGCTAGCTAACATATGCATTACGTTACCTCACATGCTTATTATCTTTTTGCAATGATAACACTTAAAAGCTACCCCCTTAGCAATTTTCAAGAATAAAATACATTGTTAGTAACTACAGTCACTGTGTTGTACAATGGATCTCTTGGACTCATTCATCCTAAAAGAAATTTTGTATTGGTTGATCAACATCTCCACAGTGCAACACATCCTGCCACTCATACCCTGATAATCATCCTACTCTCTGCCCCAATGAGTTTGACTTTATTACAGCCAACATGCAGTATTTGTCTTTCACTACCTGTCGTATTTCATTGAACAGACAGCTCTCCAGGTTCATCCATGTTGTTGTAAATAACAGAATTTTCAAATTTTCAAAAGTTTGAATAGTGTTCCAATGTGTATGTACACCTCATTTCACTCATCCATTCATCTGTTGATGGACAGTAAGGCTGATTTTATATGGCTTTTGTGAGTAATGCTGCAATGAGCATGGCAGTGCAGATATCTTTATCACACTGCGATTACATTTCCTTTGTATATATACCCAGGAGAGAGACTGATGCATCACACGGGAATACCTTCAACACTGTTTAGCTTAATGACTTGACCAACACTCCTGCGAACAGTGTGCAAGTGTTCCTGTATTTCCACATCCTCACCAGCACATATTATTTTTCTTCTTTTTTATAATAACTATTCTAACATCTGTGAAATGAGATTTAATTGTTTTTATTTGTGCTTATCTTATGATTAATTATGTTAACCATATTCTCATTCGTCCAGAGATAAGAGAGAAATATCTTCCATCTGTTAGTTCACTTTCAAAATGCTTCTCACAGCCAGGTGTGGGACAAATCAAAGTCAGGACCTTGGAACTCTGTTCAGATCTCTTCTGTGTGTGCCAGGTGCCCAAGCACTGGAGTCGTTATCTTCTGCCTCATAGGATGCATTAGCAGGAAGCTGGATTGGAAGTGGAGGAGCCAGGATTGAACCAGCATTCTAATATGGGATATTAGTTCCCAAGCAGCTGCCTCACCCACTGGACAACAAGTCCTGTCTCATTTGTTTTTAAATAAGGTTATTTGCTTCCAGCTCTAGAGTCGTTTGAATTCCTTATATATTTTAGACATTAACTTGTCATGCATACAGCTTACAAATACTTTATATTGATTGTATCTTTTCTCTGTTGATTGTTTCCTTTGCTATACAGAACTTTTTTGTTTGACCTAATCTCATTTAACTATTTTTGTTTTCATTACTCATGCTTTTGGGTTCATATCCAAAATATCATTGCCCAGATCAATGTCATGAAAGTTTTCTCCAATGTTTTTCTAGTATTTTTACAATTTAAAAATTTAAATTTAAGACTTTTTAGAAGATCATTTATTTATTTATTTGAAAGGTAGTGACTGAGAGAGACAGAAAGTGAGAGGGAGAGACAGAGAGAAAGAGATCTTCCATCTTTTGGTTCACTCCTCAAATAGTCATAATGGTCAGGGTTGTGCCAGGCCTACACAAGAGCCAGCAACTCCATCTGGGGCTCCTAAGTGGGTGGCAGGGGCCCAAGTACTTGGCTCATCTTCTGCTGCCTTCCCAGGTGTATTAGAAGGGAACTGGAACGGAAGCAAAGTAGCCAGGACAGGAACCAGTTCGGCTATATGGGATGCTGCCATCTCAGGCAATGGCATAACCTGTATCACAATGCCAGTCCCCTAAATATAGTCTTTAATCCATTGTAAGCTGCTTTTATAGTTGCTGTGATATGAAGGAGAGTGGTGCAATCACATTCTTCTACTTGTAGTTACCCAGTTTTCTCAATAACATTTAATGAAAAGACTGCCTTCAAAAAAGACAGATTTATTTATTTGAAAGGCAGAGCCACAGTGCAGAGGAGGGAGAGACAGAGAGCACCAGGACACAAACCAGAGTCCATATAGGATGCCAGCACCGCAGGTGGCAGCTTAATGCATAAGCCACAGTGCTGGGCCCCTGTTTTCAAACTTTCTACAATGAACATGCATTTCTCTCCTACCAGTAAAAATAGCATGTTTTTGAAAGCATTTGCATATTTCATGCTGACAGGGACACACATTTAGTTTCACATCTGCTCAACTAGAAGAAAAGTGTCAATTTTAGCTATCTAGATGGGTTTTCGTGTAGTCACTACCTGTATGTTCCATTTTATCCGCAGAAAGCAAAGACAGAACAGTCAATAGGAGGAAAAGCTGTCCCTTCCCTTTAGAAAATAATAAGGGGAAAAAAAACCACAACGATGTCAGACATGATCAATCTCACCAGAGGGGTAAGTACACAAACAGCCTCCTTCTGAAACCTACAAGAAAATTGTTGTTAGGAAGAATTTTTCTTGGAGGAAAGGAAAACAATAGTTCTCTGCAACTCCCAGCTGAAAATATAGGATGTCACTAAGATTTTTTTTTAGACCTTTGGTGATGTCAAGTGCAGTGAAAATAACACCCTATTCCATTCTCAAGCATAAAGCCTTTGAACTCAGAGTCTTTCTTACAACACAGTTAAGTTACATTTAAAATGTAGAAGGAAAACAGGCCACCAAAAAAGGCACCCAAATAACATGACAAAAATCACTTCAGTTCTAGTCACCTGTCAAGCAGTTATTGAGCACATAACATGTACAAGGGCCAGGAGAGGCTAGGCACTAAGAATATATAATAAATAAAACATAATTCTTGGCTCAGCAGGGTTTTTTTTTATTTGTTTTTGTTTTTGTTTTTGTTTTGCCTACTAGAGATACGTGAATGAAAATAGTTCATTTTAGTATAAAGGAATAAGTGTAAGAAATGCTTTCAAAGAGTTGCTGGTTTTGTGACATTCAGGAGAAATAAGATAAACATAGATCCTCGTGGGATTACAGTTGCTGCTAGGTATAATGATTTCCTTTATGCACCAGGTGTGTGCCTAATCTATAAACTCTGTGAAAGGCAAGGACCCTGTCTATTTTGTTCTCCATCTTATTACCAGAGCTTAGCCAACTGCCTGGCCATAGATGACAGGAAGAACAATTTTGCTTCCCTCCCCACCCCATCCCAAATGTTTTTAATAGAATAGGGTTTGGCAAATTATGGGTCAAATCTGGCCATATTTTCATATGGCTCACAAGCTCAGAATGATTTTTACATTTTAAATGGTTTAATAGATACTTCCATAATGTTTTACATGCCTTACCTGGAAAGACTTAAATATTTCTTTTCTGGATCATTACAAAAACTTCCTATGCTGAAGCTCAGAAAGCAGAGATGATGAACAAATTGTAGAAAGTAACTCTCCACATTGTCAGTTCTTGTCTCAGAAAAGAATTTGGATCTGTGGTATATTTAGGGACAATCTCTACTAACTGTAGAAGGAATTTAAAAAAAAAAAAGACCAACATTGTTGCAGATATCCAATGCCTCCCTTAGAGATCATTGGCTTAGAATCAAGGCTGATGGGACTCTGAGCTTTGTTAGTTCAAGGAAGAGCATGAATTATTTCTTCTTCATATCATCTACACTTATTATAGGGTCTGTCCCATCACAGAACTTACTAAAGTTGTTATGGCTGAATGAATATTTGAATTAATGAATCAAAGAGGAGAAAATGACTCTATATTACAGTTTAGTCTGCACTGAAATTAACCAACCAGCTTTATTAATTTTCAAAGGTAAAAATATGTTAGTTCTAGAAATTCATTCTGAATTGAAATCACTAGTTGTAACAAATCATAATATCCCCTTCCTTTTTTTAAATCGGTGTTCATGTCCGTTGCTTCCATGATTACACAGCTTTTATCTCCTGTCTGTCTTATGCACTTTCAGTAGAAACTACTTTAGTCTGTATGATTTTATTTCTGATTTTCTCAACCTATTTTTGAGGTCCAGAATAACTATTTTAGTACATGTTTTATATATATATATATATATATATGTATATACACACACACACACATATATGTGTGTATATGTTAAATGAATTAGACCATATCACTATTACCTGTATTTTTAGGCCCTATGGAGATATTCTGTGTTGTAGTAGTGTAGAATTGCATCGTGATTTGGGTAGATATTTTACTGGTTTGAATTTAAATTGAAAAGAATATTGCTTTATATTTAAGTTGACAAAAGGAAAATGTGCTCATTACTTCTAAAAAGTGAAGCAATTCACAAGTAAAAGTGGCAGCAAAATGCCCTTCGACTGCCTTGGATTGCCAGCTCTCCCAACTATGCTTTTGCATCCATCACCCCCTCACTTACTCATAGAGGAAATATTTCACTAAGAAGGCATACCTTGCACATTTTGATATGTAAATACATGCATTCATATATACACACAGGGTGTTTTGTCTTTCACTTTGAGTGAATGTTACATAAAGCTCATAGTCTATATAGATTTCCAACACACTTTATCCTCATCAACATTTTTCTATGTTAATGCCACATCTTATTGAACATTTCTATAGAAGTCAATAGTATGCATTCACTATAACAAATTTAATTATTTAATTGATTTTTACAAATAAATGATCATGTCTTATAGAGCACTATGGATATTCATGTGGATTTTTTTTCATTTCACTTCATTGACTAGAGAATTACTTAATCTTTTCCTATTCCCTCTTTTACCTCTTAAATCATGTAGGAATTCAAGTTAAAAGAATTCCTAACCTAGCATAAATTGTATTGAAACGCAGTTCTTCAGATATGTGTAAAGCTTATTTTTTTTTTCTTTTTTTTTTTTTTTTTTTTTTTTGACAGGCAGAGTGGACAGTGAGAGAGAGAGACAGAGAGAAAGGTCTTCCTTTGCCGTTGGTTCACCCTCCAATGGCCGCCGCGGCCGGCGCGCTGCGGCCGGCGCACCGCGCTGATCCGATGGCAGGAGCCAGGAGCCAGGTGCTTTTCCTGGTCTCCCATGGGGTGCAGGGCCCAAGCACCTGGGCCATCCTCCACTGCACTCCCTGGCCACAGCAGAGGGCTGGCCTGGAAGAGGGGCAACCGGGACAGAATCCGGCGCCCCGACCGGGACTAGAACCCGGTGTGCCGGCGCCGCTAGGCGGAGGATTAGCCTAGTGAGCCGCGGCGCCGGCCTAAAGCTTATTCTCTCACAAGAAAAAACTAGAAGGTATCTGACTGTGCAGATATTATTTCAATTATTTCTCAAAGTATTCCCTGGACTTCAGAACAATATTGCTGTGAACTGAAAATAATAGTTCTAATTTTTGATTTTTGGTCTTTGTTTTTTTCCCAAATTAGGTAAACAGTAAACAGACGTAGAAATAAATTCAAACATAAGGCACCTTTTAGAATGTCTCCATGATAAAAATAGCTAGATGGAAATGAAAAACCTTTCAGTTTCCAGCTGAGAGTAGTGGCTCCACAGTTTTATATTAAGTGCAGCAATAGAAGGCATAACTACATGCTGTGAGTGTACAGAGGAGGACATATTAATTCTGCTTGGGAGAATCATGGAAGGCTTCAGACAGGAGGTGAGATTATCTAAACCTTCAAGGAAGAGTTTTCCAAGTGAGACAGAAGGAAAGGGAATTCCAGGGAATAGAGAGGGTGTGAAAAAAGGGGACAGCAGAATGAAAGTCCAGGGTATATTCACAACAGTGTAAGCAGTTCTGGCTCTGTTAATGGAGAGTACATATGGAGGCCAATTTGATAAGGGCCAGGTGGTAGGTAGGATCAAATGATGGAGTGTAGGTTTTATCCCTAGAGTGAGGGGAATTGTGGAAAGATTTTAGGCAAGAGAACAGCAATCAGGACCCTTTCTTTCTGTAAGATCCAAAGAGCAAATATTGTAGGTTTTGCAGGACACATCTGGTCTCTACTACATATTCTTCTTTGCTTTTGTTCCTTATCCTAGTCACCTGTTTTTTTTTTTTTTTCCCTTGTCCTCTTTCTTCATCTCATCTTGCCTCTTCTTTTACATCATTTTAAAAAGGAAAATTTATTCTTATCTGAAGGCCCATATGCAAATAGACAAAGGGTTGCACTCAGCACTTGGGCTGTAGTTTGAATGCCTCCATTTTAGAAGATAGTGGTTTGAAAATTTGAAGTAATTGCAGTCCTAGCACCGTTGCTATGGGAATGAGGACCAGTGATGGTGTGGAGCTGCCTGGAGGTATTGCGTCCTTTTCATCCTGGACAGGCTGCAGGGTAGGGGTTCCCATTTTAGTTTGATGGCTGGAGTAGCTGAGAGGAAGCCTATCCCAAAGACTGCATCCTGGAGATTGGCAGGCCAACTCCAGAGTCAGTGACAAAGAGGTATAATGAGACCCTGTGAAGCACTTCAAAAAGAAGAAAGGGAAAACAGAGACCTATACTGAGGCCATGGATTTCACATGCAAAAATTCATGCCCTCAATATAGGTAAATTGGAAGGAGTTGAAGAGCAAATGTAGAGCAATTAGTCAGAAACTACTAAATATCCTAGTAATTTGAATCACATTCGAATCCAGGCTTAAGAAATACTTTCTAATTCTATCTTTAACTTAAATTTTTTCACTTTCTATATCATAATGTATGTTCAAACTCTGATGATAATAATGTATATGAAATACATGTCCACCATGCGCTAGGAAACATCTGAAGTGCACTACATGTTTTCCTTAATTCTGGTAACATCTCTGTGAAGCAGGAATTATTACCCTCTTCTCTATGTTACAGAAGAAGACACAAAATCAGAGAAGTGGGGACGTAATGGGGAACACTCTGCAGCAACGTTCCCCTTACCCTTCATTATACTGCTTAGATAGAGACCACTGAAGGTTTGATATCAGAGTTCCTATAATTTTCCTTCCACAAACAAGGTCACCACTGTGTGCTTCCATATCTTTCCTCAAGAAGCTATCTTCAAGTGCCAAATTCCCATCCATGCTAATGTACAAGCTAAGTTAAATCTAAAGCACATTTAGGAAGTTTGTCCACTGTCTTTCCCCTCAGGAAACACGTATCTTTTAAAGTTCAATTGCCAAAGTAAACATTCACCATTTGCCTTTCATCCTTTATCCTCTGAACTTAAATTTTCCTACCAGTCTTCTGCTATGAATTCTGAGTTTATATACACAATTTATTGCATTAACACTTTCTGGAATTTTTCAAGAGCTCAGAAATTATGACGAATTCTCTATGGGGAAATAACACAAGTTTATAAATTCATGGATTAAGCAGTTTAGACCCTATTATCACAAAGAGACCTTTGGTTTTCATGCATGATGTGATAGAAAAAAGATAACGAAGAATGTCATTCAATGTTAATTTGCACATTTCATTTTTACCCTAATTGTGTGCAAATGAAAAGGGTCTCTGAACATTCCAAAGGGCTTTTCACTACTCATTAACCACACATAAATGCATGGGCAGTGGTTTGCCCCAGAAAATTGCCTTGAAGGTGACTTGAATGTATAGCTGCTGGTTAAAGGGCAGACCTTTCCTCTGGCCTCATCAATTCTTTGGTGCTCTGTAGTTAGAATTGCTAATAATTGTGGAATTTATTACCAGCTCTGATAGGGTCAAAATAAAAAAGAACGCTGCCATGTGATTCAGTGTGCATGACCTCAAGCCACATTTACATGGTACAGCCCCAGCCCTTCCAACATCAGATTCTGGAGAGCTCAGATTGATTCCCACATATGTATCCTTTGCATCAACTATCTCAAAATACCTGAAGGCCCTCAAAGTCTCAGTATTTTTTATTTGTTTTGCTTCGATTCATTATACAACCTATCTTAATTCTGAAATGCTCCTTTCTGTGTAAAATGTATATAGATGCTTTTGGTGTATTTTATAGTATTTTCATCTATAATTATATTTAAAAATAAATTATTTATGATAGTGGAAAATGTATATTCTCTTTGTAGTACATTTAAGCAACAAAAATATACAGAGCCAAGCATGAAAAGACCTCTTTTATCCTGCTGTGGTGTTTCATGCATACATTCTTTGGAAGTGTTTTTTTTTCTTTTTTGTGGTGTATAGCACATTTGGAAAAATAAAATATATTTATATATATATTTCTGATTTTTTGTTCTTCTTTGTGGTTTAACCTTTATGTTTGCATTTCTAAATATATAGTTTAGTTTTGACAGCTTTTATACTTTATTTAAATGAAATAGTGCATAATGAGTTTTACTTTTTTCACCCTCCATTTGGTTTGTGAAATGATTCATTAACTTTGATGTGTTGCCTTAGTTTGTGTACTATTCCACTGTGTGCACACAGGAAATGAAAGAGAAAGGGAGAAGAGTGAAGGCAAGAGTACAATTAATTTTTTGATATTGATTTTTTCTACAATCCTGCAACATTCTTATTAATTTTAATAGTTTATTTGTAGACTCATTAGGATTCTTTAAACATAAAATAAGTCACAAATTTTTTCTTTGTCTTACATTCCTCATCTCTCATTTCCTTTTGATAGCTTTCTGCACTAGCTATAACATCTAATACATTGTTGAATATAGGTGATAATACCGGACATCCTTGTCTAAATCTACTTCTCATGGGGGAATAAGTTAAGCTTTCGGCAATAAGTAAATGTATGTTCAGTCTCATTGTCTTCGCATACATCCCTTTGTCAGACTAAGGATTTTTCTTATATTTCTCATTTGCTAAGGGTTTCATTTTAAAATCATGAGTGAATGTCGAGTTTTGTCAATTGCTTCTTCTTTGTCTATTGAAATGATCATGTTTGTTTTATCTGTTGATCTGTTGATTTATATTTGATTCTTTAATGACAGAAAATTTTGCATTCCTGTATTAGCTGTAACTATTTATTGTATTATTAATGTTTATTTTATTTATAATTTTATATTGTGTTTTGAATGAAATTGACACTCTTTTGTTTCATTCTCCTTCTCTCCTTGTTAGAATTTGCTAACTACATTATGCTAGCCATATGAAAAAAAAGTTGGGATGTTTTCCATTAATTCACTAGCCCCTTATAGGATAGATGACTAAGATTTTTCCCATTCTGTGAGAATATTTTTCATTCTCTGATGGTACTCTTTTAGAAAAAAGATCTATCTATTCATTTGAAAGGCGGGGCCACAGAGGAAAAGGAGAAACAGAGAGAGAAAGAGAGCTCCTCCATTCCCTGCTTCACTTCCCAAATGGCCCCACAGACCAAGGCTGGGCCAGGCTGAAGCCAGGAGTCAGGAGCTTCTTCCAGATCCTCCAAGTGGGAACAGGGGCCCAGGCAGCTGGGCCGTCCCCCACTACCCTCTTAGGCACATTAACTGGGAGCTGGATCAGAAGTGGAGCAGCCGGGACTTCAATCAGCCCCCTAAAGGATTCCAAGACCAGCACCACAGCCCACCACCCAATCTGCTATGCCATAGCACCATCCCCTGATGGTATTCTTTAAAGTAGGAAAGTTTTTAATTGTGATGAAGATACATTTACGTGCTTGTTTTTTGGATTACTTGTGCTTCAATTTTTCAATCTATGTAACCAATGCTTAACCTATGGGTGTTGGTGTTCACACCTGTGTTTTCATCTAAGTGTCATACTTTTGGTTATTATATTAAGGTTTTTGATCCATTTAAATTAATCTTGTATGTGGTGTCAAATTTATTCCACATTCATTCTTCGTTTGGTTAAATCCATTAGAATGATCTTCCTAGATTAAAGAGGGAACATAGCTCCAACATACAATGTCAGAATATCAACCTCAAATTGTAAGAGATCATTTAAGATACGATAAACAGCAGTGCTTTCACTTTTGTAAAATATACTTGCCCTACCTGAGGTTACTGAATAGTCTGGAAGCATGCAACTGGAGTCAAAATTGCATATACAGGGACCATGGTTGTGACATAGCAGGTAAAGCCACCACTTGTGATGCTGTCATCCCCTATGGGCAACGGTTTGTATCCCGGCTGCTCCACTTCCCATCCAGCTCTCTGCTAATGGCCTGGGGAAAGCAGCAGAAGATGGCCCAAGTGCTTGGGCCCCTGTTACTTTTGTGGGAGACCTGGAAGAAACTCCTGGCTCCTGGCTTCAGCCTGACCGAGCACTGGAGGTTGGGATCATCTGGGGAGTGGATCAACAGATGGAAGATTTCTCTGTGTGTCTCTCCCTCTCTTTCTGTAACTCTTTCAAATAAATAAAAAAATCTTTAAAAACTATATATGCAGTATATTTATTCTTCTGAGCAGAGAGTCTATAATCATAATCAGACTCATAATGAGATTGATGAGGTACATTTGTTAAAAATTTTAAAATTTATAGTTTGAATAGCTATGGTTGACAAAAATTTGACTATTTCAAAATAGCTAGTAGAGAGGGTTTTTAATGTTCTCAACATAAAGAAAAGATAAATGTTGAAGGTGATGGATATTCCAGTTACCCTGATGTGATCGCTACGGATTGCATACATGTATTGAAATGACATACTGTACCCCATAAATATGGACAATTGTATCAACTAAATTTAAAGTTTTATTTTAAAAAATTGAAATTTCAAAGCTTTAAAATACAAAGACTGATAATTCTATGTCATCATTGAAGGATGGGGATGATATAATATGATAATTTGCATGTTAATTTGTAAGAATAAAAGCCTTCAAGTGGATTGTCTGTATTCAGCTAATTAAGTGGAGATTGCTGGTGGCGCCCTTATTTTTTCCTCTGATACAACTTTAGGTAAGGTATTTCTTTAAAGATTTATTTATTTATTTGAAAGGCAGAGTTACAGAGAGGCAGAGGCAGAGAGAGAGGTCTTCTATCTGCTGATTCACTCACCAAACAGAGCCAGGAGCCAGGAGCTTCCACATGGGTGCAGGGGCCCAAGGACTTGGACCGTCTTTCACTGCTTTCTCAGGAGCATTAGCAGGGAGCTAGATCGGAAGTGGAGCAGCCGGGACTTGAACTGGTGCCCATATGGAATGCTGGCAATGCAGGCAGTGACTTTTCTAGCTAAGCCACAGCACTGGCCCCATGTAGGATATTAATATCAGTGCATGATATTCAATTTTCATAGCCCAACCTTTGGCTAATCTACACTTTACCACGTTTTACTCTTAAATACCTAAGGTGTCTATCATACTTCAAATTTTGAACTGATATAAAACAGCTAAGAAATTGTAACTGTACTATATAGTTTGCGCTATTGCATAGTGGTACTTCCAGCCAGACATCAGTTCAATTTCAGCTGTGTTGCAATTCTTAATAATCATCAGGGTTTATTGTGCAGTTATTTGAATATTTTGTATTTTATTTCCCCTTATTGGCTAATAAAATGAGAGGAAAATAGAAAATCGAACATGCTGATGCATAGATCATATAAACTTAATATAATTGAAAGAAAAAGAAAATGGTAATCTCTCAAAAGCTATAAATCTTTTTCTTCAATCAGACGTCAGCCCACTAACTGTGTATTCAAACATGAATGGAAAGAGCCAAATTACAGGTTAAAATAAAATGATAAGGGTGCTTTGCAATCAGTTTATTGTGGAGCCTGGGCTCAGTGGGATATAAACATGACATATTTTTAAAAAATTTTTTCTACAGTCATTTCCTTCAACCACATTTATTGAATCTCCCTTTTCTGTCCTTTAATGAAGACTTGAACAGGTTCAATAAACTCTCTGGGAAATTTTTGTTATTAAACTTCAATCTAGTTTATGGTTTCTATCTCAATCTTTATTTCACTTGCACTTCCCTTCCTTTTCCTCAGTGCAGGCTTACAACTGGATGTGAATAGTTTAGGGGCCACAGTGTCTGATACACAGATTTCTCTTCTCCTTTTCCAAGTCCTAACACTTCTAGTACATTGAGGTAGACAAAAGATGGAGGCAAGAGGCATAGGCACAAGTCTCTCTCTTCTTGTCTATGATTATAATGTGTTTGTTGTTGTTGATGATCACTGTTGTTGCTTCCCTGTTCTCTCTTCCTGGCCATATAGTTTCTTGGTAACAGTGGTATCGAATTGCTTGTTCCCTTGTGGGCCTCTATTTTAGAACTGCTGAAGCCCTGTGAATTTATTTTTTACATAGTTCCCGTGGAGGGGGGGTTGGGTGTGGAGGTGATGAAATAATTCTCAACTTACAAAGTACTGCTCTAATACCCAGGTAGCTTTTTAAAATGTATGAAGACATTATTGATTATCAGGTTGACTTAAATGACATTTAGTGGCCAAGGATCAGAGATAGTAAATGTTTTGCAGTTCATGGATAGCCCCTGGAGAATAGTGATATTCCAAGGCCAAGTTCCTACCACCACTGAGAATTACTGCTGAAACATTGAAATACTTCTGTATTCACTGGCAAACAGCCACTACCTTGACACTTTGCATCCCATCCTGGTATTCAATTCAGCCCCCTCACCTCCATGTGTTTCATGATTCTGTAAATATGAAGGTACTTCAAAAAATGCATGAAAATAGAATTAAAAGTCTATTTTGGTGCAGAAAATTTTGAAACCCATACATATGAGGGGTCTTGAAAATACACCTGAGAAAGCAGTAGAAGATGGCCCAAGTATTTGGGACCTTGAATCCTCATGGGAGACCCAGAAGAAGCTCCTGGCTCCTGGCTTCTGCCTGGCCCAGCCCTGGCTGTTGTGGCCATTTAGGGAGTGAATCAGCAAATGGAAGATTTCTCTCTTGCTCTCTCTCTCTCTCTCTATCTCTTTCTTTATAACTCTGCTTTCCAAATAAATAAATATTTAATAATACTAGACTAGAAGTAACCACCATGGTTCAATTTGTGCTTCTGTCACAAATGAATGATCTAGAGAATATGAATGATATGGGGATATTACGGATAAACCTTCAGTTTCTGACTTGTGGACGTTAGTGGTTGGTGGTGACATTTAGGGAAATGGTGCGGCTAGAGGTGCAGTTTAGGGGATGAAGATCCTGAGTTTAGCTTTGAATATATACTTCTGAGGCACCCATATAGGGATATTCAGGAGATGGATAACTTGTAGATTACAGGAGACACATCTAAGCTGGAGTTGCACATTTGAACTATGAAATTTAACTGTGAGTGGATGATAATCAAAGCCATAGGTGTAGATAAAATGGTCTATAAATTAATGTAAAGTAAAAGATAGGAGGATCTGGGATTAGGTAATGAGGAATTGCAACATTTCACGCCTAGCCAGAAAACAAATGATTCACAGCAACAAGGGATGTAAGAGGAGGGAAGGTTAGTTTATTGCTTATTTTTACACACTCTTTTTCCCATACCAGTTGATTCATTACATATCATCTTTATCTATCTTATTTCCCAGATTTAGTAATAGCAAGCTTGTTCCCTGCTTCAGATAGATATTAGTGCTCATGTTGCTGTCTTTTCCATCTGCATTTTTCTAACTTGAAAAACATGTATTCATTCTTCCAGAATATAAAAAAAAATATTTTCTAAGCATGTGGTTCAATTGGCTTGTTCAAAGAAAAAAGAATCCCTGAGAATTGTTGAAACTGTGCATCTTCCATCCTATACAATAAAGGACATTGCTATTGTGTTCTTTTTTAAAAAAATTTTGCTATTGTACATTTTCTCAACAACACAGTCCAACCTTGAGTGCAGTCTTGCATTCACTTTATGGGGTTGATAATTTTTACTCAGTGTAGCGAACAGTCATTTGTTTTAGATATGTGAGTACATGCATTCATCCTTGACCCATTTGCAGTTAGAATGTCATATTATTACCGATGAGAATAACACTGATTTCTTCCCCATCTTCTCCTCTCCCATCATACACACACACATACACATGCACACACATACACACACACACTTAGTAGTAGTTTTACTTCTTTTTTTAATGATGTTCATATTCTAATTTGATTTATTTGTAAGTTAAAATTCCCTTCACAAAGGCAAAACTGGCTAAGTGGGAATTCACTGGTCCTGTTTATGATAAACTCTCAATTCCATTCCTCATCACAAACTCCCACAGTACCAAACTGGACAACTCCTTAACTTTTATTTCTTTTGTCATTTTAAATTTGCTGAAGCTTCATTTAGCCCTGCAAAAGCACATACTGAACTCCCAGAGATTTGCTGTTTAAATACCACGGGGATTAGCATTTCAGACTCAGTCAAACCTTGAGCAATGATGTCCTTGAATTTAAGCCTGAATTTAGCATATCAGTCAGGGGGATGACCTAGGGTGAACAACTGAGGAAATCTGGTCTGGGCCTTCAGAGTTTGAAAAATTTTCCTGTTCAAAGTATTGGGCAAGAATCAGACATTCAAACTGTTAAATAAAAATATTGATGAATATTCTTGGCAATGCTTTTTTTGATATTTTATTTATTTACTTGAAAATCAGAGTTACACACAGAGAGAAGGAAAGTCAGAGGGAGATATATATATAGAGGTTTTCCATCCACTGGTTCACTCCCTAAATAGCTCTAATGGCTGGAGCTGCGCCAATCCAAAACCAGGAGCCAGAGCTTCATCCGGGTCTCCAATGTGGGTGCATGGGCCCAAGGACTTGGGCCATCTTCTACTGCTTTCCCAGGCCATAGCAGAGAGCTGGATCAGAAGTGGAGCAGCCAGGACTCAAACCGCGCCCATATGGGCACTGCAGGTGGCAGCCTTACCTCTTAGGCCAAGCGCAGGCCCCTATCCCATAATTTCTTTAACCAGTATTTGGTTGATGGACACTTAGGTTGATTCCATTTCTTAGCCATTGTGAACTGAGCTGCAATAAACATGGCGGTGAGGATAATTCTTCTACTTACTGATTTCATTTCCCTTGGGTAAATTCTCAGACGTGGGAAGGCTGAGTCATATGGTAGGTCTATATTCAGATTTCTGAGTTTTCTCCATGCTGTCTTCCATAGTGGCTTCACATTTTGCATTCTCACCAACAGAGGATTAGGGTACCATTTTCCACACTCTCTCACCAGCATTTGCTGTTTGCTGATTTCTGTTTGAAAGCCATTCTAAGTGGAGTGATGTGAAACCTCATTGTGGTTTTGATTTGCATTTCTCTGAATGTTAGTGATCCTGAACATTTTTTCATGTGTCTGTTGGCCATTTGGATTTTCTCTTTTGAAAAATGTTTAAGTCCTTTGCTCATCTCTTAACTAGATTGTTTGTTTTGTTGTTGTGGAGTTTCTTGATCTCTTTGTACATTCTGGTTATTAATCCTTTATCAGTTGCATCATTTGCAAATAATTTCTCCCATTCTGTCAGTTCCCTCTTCACTTTCCTGAGTGTATCTTTTCTAGTATAGAAACTTCTCAGTTTGACGTAATCCCATTTGTTAATTTTGGCTTTGACTGCCTGTACCTCTGGGGTCTTTTCCAAGAAGTCTATGCTTATGCTAAAGTCTTGAAGGGTTTCCCCAATGTTTCTAATAATTTGATGGTGTCATGTCATAGATTTAGATCTTTAATCCATTTTGAGTGGATTTTTGTGTAAGGTATAAAGTAGGGGTCTTGCTACATACTTCTGCATGTGGAAACCAAGTTTTCCCAGCACCATTTGTCAAACATTAAAGAAAGCAATAGAAGACACACAAAATTGAAAAATATTCCATGTTCATGGATTAGAAGCATCAACATCATCAAAATGTCCATTCTTTTGAAAGCAATTTACAGATTCAATGATATACCAATCAAAATACTGACGACATTCTCCTTAATATAGAAAAAACGATGCAATGCTGAAGTTCATATTGAAACATAGGAGACTCTTGGAAAGCCAAAGCAATCTTACACAACAAAAACAAAACCAGAGGCATCACAGTACCAGACCTCAAGACATACCACAGGACAGTTACAATCAAATCAGCTTGGTACTGATACAAAAACAGATGGACAGACCAATGGAACAGAATACAATTGTCAGAAATAAATCCAAGCATCTACAACCCACTCATATTTGACCAAGGAGCTAAAAACAATCCCTGGAGCAAATATAACAAGTTTTTAGACAAGAAAATAGCACAGTTGATTCTGTACCTTGATTCTGATTTCTTTGTAGAGCGTGAGAGTGTTTTTTTTTATTATAACTAAAGAATTCACCATTGTTATTGACACATATTATTTTGTACTCTGTTACTATTGCTCAAATTTGAGGAGCCCAGGTCTCTCTGCAGAAACTTATACACATCCAAAGTTTGAGGAGATTTTATTCAATGGCCTCCCCTTGGGTGTAGGAGTAGTCAGGAGCTACTGTCTGCTTAGGGGTATGAGGACTGTTTAGAAAATATTGCTCTTGCCAGCGCCACGGCTCACTAGGCTAATCCTCCGTCTTGTGGCGCTGGCACACCGGGTTCTAGTCCCGGTCGGGGCACCGGATTCTGTCCCGGTTGCCCCTCTTCCAGTCCAGCTCTCTGCTGTGGCCAGGAAGTGCAGTGGAGGATGGCCCAAGCACTTGGGCCCTGCACCCCATGGGAGACCAGGATAAGTACCTGGCTCCTGCCATCGGTTCAGCCGTGGTGGCCATTGGAGGGTGAACCAACGGCAAAGGAAGACCTTTCTCTCTGTCTCTCTCTCTCTCTCACTGTGCACTCTACCTGTCAAAATAAAAATAAATAAATAAATAAATAAATAAAAGAAAATATTGCTCTGTTACTCAACTCTGCTAATATTCTCATTTCTTCCTAACAAAGATGCTGGTGGATACTGCAGAAAATAATAGGGGCAAAATGCCCTTGGTTTCCCTTGAGGAACCTTTAACTGGTCCTTATTTTGTTAATGTGTTTTGCACACATGCAAACAGTCAGGATTTACAGATGGGCATAGTCTATGCTTATGCAACTCCATAGAGTATCTAAAAAGGGGGAAAATGTAGTTGTAGGCTCAAAATTATAACATTATTAAATTTTAGGAGTCAATAAAAAAGTAGGGGGTGAGTGGTTAAGAAATTAGGACACATGAATCTTATACAGATGTCGAAATTTCTAGTCTACCAACATAATTTCCATTTACTGAATGCTCACTTTCATATTTCCTCCCTATATTTTTGCCTCTATGTACAACTGAAAGATTTATTTCAATGTATTTCTTTTTTTAATTTTTTTTATATTTATATTTTATTTTATTTAATGAACATAAATTTCCAAAGTACAGCTTATGGATTACAATAGCTCCCCCCCATAACTTCCCTCCCACCCACAACACTCCCCTCTCCCACTCCCTTTCCCCTTCCATTCACATCAAGATTCATTTTCAATTCTCTTTATATACAGAAGATCAATTTAGCACATATTAAGTAAAGCTTTCAACAGTTTGCACCCACACAGAAACACAAAGTGTAAAATACTATTTGAGTACTAGCTATAGCATTAATTAAACACCTAAGAGTAATTGTGTATTAATTACAGAGTTCAACCAATAGCTTTAAGTAGAACATAAAAAATACTAAAAGGGTAAAGTATTAAGTTCTTTTTTCTTTTTCTTTTTTTTTGTTTGTTATATAGTTATTTTTTTATTTAATAAATGTGAATTTACAAAGTGCAACTTTTGTATTGTTATGGTTCCCCCCCCCGACCTCCCTCCCTCCGTGGCCCTCCGCTCTCCCACTCCCTCTCCCTCTCTTGGCAATGCTGTCTTTTACCAAAAATCTAGTCAGTTGTTTCTCCATATGTAAAATGTATATAATATTACAGCCATAAGCTGAGAGAACATGTTCTAATCCACTTGTACTGTATTTTGTGCTGCTGGTCTGAGAGTGTGGGAGTGGGAGTGGTTTTGAGGAAGAATATTCTAACTGCAAGAGGGCCAGTGGTGGCAGACTGTGAATTCTGCACTTGCAAACAAGCGAACAATAATAGCAACAAAACAAAACAAAATTTTATACAATTTCCACAAGAAAATTGTTGAAAAGTTAGTGACTCCCAGAATCAAAGGAATAAAATTTAAACCTGTTTCTTCCCAGTATTTTATACTTTTACCTCCTTTGTTTTGGTCTTTGATTCATTTTGAATTGACTTTTATATGGAATGTGTGATAAGGGGGTAATGTCATTCATTTGCATGTGGCCATCCAGTTGTCTCATGTTGGGAATATTACTTTCTCCACATTGACTTATGTTGGCATCCTTGTTGAAAATCCATAGGGACAGAATATATATTAGTGGTTGTGATATACTGGGTAGAAGAAATTTGGATAATGTGGAATGACTGCTCAGGAGAGCAGGGAATTCCTCTTGGGAATGATGAAAGTATTCTAAATTAGATTGTGATGATGGTTGCACAACTCTACGAATATGCTGAGAATCATTGACTCATATGCTTTTAATGTGTGAATTGTATCATATCAGAATTAGATCTCAATGAATTTGTTAAAAATTTTAAAAGTTCCAATGTACTTTTTAAAACCATAGAAACAGTTGACTAGTCTGGAAGTACAGAATGAGAGGAGTTACTGGGATTGCATAGCAAGAAATTTTGACAGTTTCTTAAAGACCTTGCTATCAGTGTGACTTGAGCATCAGTAGCCTATTTTAACCTTTTTTCATTCTGTGCAGAATTTAAATTCTCAGGAGAAAAATTCAAGTTGACCCAGGCTGAGGCACATACCTACTCACTGGTGGGTCAGTGATGCCCTGGTTGTCAAGAACACATGGAATAGCAGTAGGAAAGCCTGGCACAAAAGCTCATTAGTTCATTCCAGCCTCCATGCTAAGTACTTATGCAATCTTCTTTAATCTTCAAAATCATGCTATTGAGTCAGTATAAGAATTATGTTCCCTTTATACAAAAATGGGAAGTGATGTTCTACAATATTCTGATAATTCCTTAAGGTCCCAGCTGTTATTCAATCCAGTCCATCTCATTCTAGAACCCATGCCTTTGACCATTAAGCTACAGAATACCTCCATAAATATAAAACTTTCAAGTACTGATATATTTTCACATCCTCTATTCTCACTATCCCACAGTTAATGCAGTTACCAAAGGAGAAGTTATATTACTGAAATAAGGGAAAACAATGCTGAGCTGTCAGAAACAGATGACTCCTAGAGAAAAAATAGGCAAACATGATTAAGCCCGTGCTGTGTGTCAGATATATTCACATACATCAGCCATCTCATTATGCTTTCAATGTGCTCTATGGAGCCACGCTTCACCCTTTTTCAGGTGACACAACAGGAAGTAAACTTGTGACAACTTGATTCTCTTGCTCTCTGACTTTTGTTGGCTTCAGTGAATAGAAGCAAGAGATTGAGCAAAGAAGTAGGGAATGGTCAGGCAATTTATTCTCTTGGCTTCCTCCAATGTCACTGATATGGTGGTGCCCATCAGCTAAAGCTTCTAGCTCCTCTCAGGTCGCCTCAGCTTACCCACGGTGAAAGTATTTTCTTTAGCTTCCTATGCCTTCTCTTTGATCTTTCAGGCCTAGGGGTGATAATGGCTCCTCACTATTGCTAGATGTCTTGCTGGTTTTTGTGAATTCTGTCCATATCTTGTAAATAGTCTCTCCATTGAACAACCCCCATCACTTCTTTTGATGATGACTCATACCTGGACTCTGGATGACATACACAGCAGTCACACAGGCTCAACAAGATTATATTGACTTTGTTGTTGAAAAACCCAGGCCGAGCTAATTATCCTGACCACAATTCCAATCAATAAGTGACAGAGATAGAAATCAAATTTCTACTGGAAGGTGGTTCCGTAAGCTACAACCTGTTATCTATATCCACAGGAAAACTAGAAGCCTGACCAAAACAAGGACATATTTTAGAATATTGAAATTGTCATCATTCATTTGGAAATTTAATTAAATATCCTTTCAAAAGCGCTAGAGCTGCAGCAGAAGGTTTCAGTTGTGCTGTGATGGTGAGGCATGTGCAAGCTAAATTTCCTCCCTGGATCTCCATCTCTTATCACTGTTGACTTTTGGCAAGTTACTTAGATTCTCTTAACATCAGTTTCCTTAATTGTAAAGTTAGAAAGTAATGATGGTGCCAGCTTTATATAATCCTAGTTCATGGATTAAGCTAAAAGGTGTAAAGAACCTAAAATAGTGCATGGCTCATGGTAAGAAGTCAATAAATGGTAGTTACTGTGACACGTTTCACTGCAACCACTTCTCTTGCTTAAAAAGCTCCGGTGCAGATTCTCACAAAAGAACCTTACGTTCTAGAGATCAACTTGAGATAAGCAGTTTCTCTGGGGGACTCTTTAATTAACCTGCTAGAAGAAAGATAACCATTTTGAGCAGTTAGTTATACCCCACTTTTAGACTCCTTGGGTTCATGCCTAGAGGAACTTTTCAGTATAATTGTTAGGTGGGTAGAGAGATGGTTCCACAGATAAGGTAGCTTCTGTGACCTATACTCAGCAGGGAGTGAATACAGAACTTCTTTTTACACTATGGATTTCTTTTATTGTACTTTTTTACCTGGTCCTCCTGATACTCAAATGCTATTCAGTATTTTTTGGAAGGGAGCACGTTAATCAAATTTATTCCCTTGATCTGATAAACATTTTGTTGAGTGGTCATTGATTCCCAAAAACAGAAACTTGAAAGAGTACTAGATGGGGAGTTGTGAGATTTAGGTTATAGCTGAGAAAGTTCAATAAGTGGCCCTATGACCTTGGACAAGTCATTAATCTCCTCTGAGATTTGTGTACCTCATCTGTCAAAAGAATAGGTTGGACTAGGATATTTATAAAGCTTTTTCCTCCTGAAATACTTTAGTATTACTGAGAGAATTATTGATAAAAGTGTCAAGCCTTCTCTTAGCCTCATGGGAGAGCTCAATGGCAAGGTAGATTGATCGCAGGCTGAGGTGTCAGATACACATGGTACCAGCACTTACTTTCTCTTATGATCACATAAAATTATTTAATATTTTGTGGTCTCAATTTCCTCACTTGTTAAGGTAACATACTTCAAAACATTGTGAGATTGTCCTTGTCAGTTTCCTTGTACATTGTGTGGAAGCACTACTGAATATTTTTATGTGGTTGTTTATTTAGGAAAGAACTCAGAGACATGGGAATTCTGAGGACTGATGGAAATACTCTTTATTATGATTGTGGTCATTTCATGGCATTTATTAAAACTCATCAAACTATAATTTCATATACAGGGAAAATGCAGTATGTCATCCTTTGTGTTTGGCTTCTTTCATGTAGCATAGTTATTTTGAGGCTCATTCACATTGTTGTAGTTTATCACTTCTAATGTAGAATATTTTCCATTATAGTATTTTGCTTATCTTTTCCCTAATTGATAGATATCTTGGTTGTTTCCAATTTTTGGTTATTATGAATACAGCTATTCTAATCATTCATATATACATCCTTTTTGACTTGTGATAGGGTTACATCCCGATAAACCCTTTGTAAGATGAACATTTATAATTCAAAAATGCATTTAGGGGGCCGGCAATGTGGTACAGTGCATTAAGCTGTTGTATGCAATGCCACATCTGTATATATGCACCGGTTCGAGTCTTGGCTGCTCCACTTTATATCCAGCTCCATGTTAATGTGCACCGGAAATCAGCAGAAGACGGCCCAAGTACTTTGGTCCCTGCGACCCATGTCAGAGACCCAGAGAACGTTCTGGGCACGTGGTTTCATCCTGGAGCATTCCTGGATGTTGCAGCCATTGGAGAGTGAACCAGTGGATGGAAGATCTCTCTCTCTCTTGCTCTTGCTCTCTCTCTCTCTCCCATTCCCTCTCTTTTTTTTAACTCTGACTTTCAAATACATGAACAAATCTTTTAAAAATGTATTTAACCCACTTAAACTATCAAACATCCTGGTTTATCACCACAGCACACTAGAGAGTGTTAGTCGTTTCTTGTGCTTGCTGCCCCTGTCCAGTATCATGAGAAAGGATCACATTGCTTACAATAAATAGCCTAGAAAAAAATGGAAATTCCAAATTTGAAGTCCAGTTTCTATTGAATGTATATGGCTTCTCTACTACTTTATAGTAAAAACATAGTAAAAACAAGACAAACCTTCATATGTTAGAACATATCTGCAGAGATTTGTGTGTGAATAAGAGTTTTCATTTTTCTTACTTGCGAACAGAATTGTCACTGGGTCACATGATAAGCGTGTAGCCAACATTATTTAAAAATTCCAAAGTGGTTGTAGCATTCCACATCCCTACAGGAATCTGTGAAACATTTCTTCACATTGGATTTTCACCAGCATTTGGCACTGCCAGTTCTTTTATTTGAAGCCATTCTAGTAGGTATGCAGTTATTTCTAACTATGGTTTTAACTTGCTTTTCTTTAATGAGCTAATATTATTTATGCACATAAATGTGTATGCCATTTCATTTTTTCAGGCTTTTAGTGTATGATGTCAAGTCAATCTGATCAGTAATTGAGACAGACTAAGGTTTTGTTCCTTCTATAGTATACATAGGCATAAAGAAATTGATACATCCTTTTCACTGACATGAAAGGTATGCCACTTGGAGTACTGGAAATCTTTTCTCACTGTTCTTATTCCAACCCCATATTTTATTAGGCTATGTATACTTGTCTATATTTTTTTGTTCCCTCAACACTGGATTATTATTTCAAGTTACTTCTTGTCGTAGTCCATTTGCTTTCTTTTTTTAAAGATATATTTATTTATTTGAAAGGCAGAGTTACAGAGAGAGGGGAGACACATAGAGAGAGGGAGAGAGATCTTCCATCAGTTGGTTCACTGCTCAAATGGCCACAACAATTAGAGCTGGGCCAGACAGAAACCATGAGCCAGGAGCTTCTTCTCCCATTTGGGTGCAGGGGCCGAAGCACTTGAACCATATACCACTGCTTTCCCAGGCACATTAGCAGGGAGCTAGATCAGAAGTGGAGCAGCCAGGACTCTACATGGTGCTGGCATTGCACGCGGCAGCTTTACCCACTGAGCTACAACCCCACCCTCCAATTTCACTTTCTATAATAGAATACAAGATAGTTTAGTAATTTATAAAGGAAGAAACTTATTTTAGCTAGCAGTCCTGGAGACTGGGGAGTCCAGGAATGTATTACTAGCATCTGTGAAGCTTCTGGTGAAGGCCTCATGCTGTTTTAAGGCATGGTGGAAAGTAGGAGGTAAGCTGGACATGTGGGAGAGGGAAAAAAGGAGAAAAAACTCCCCATTCTTGCAAGAAAAGCAATAAATCCATTCATGAAGTTTCCACTGCCAAGACACAGGCACCTCCCAGTTGTCTCCAGCTGTCACATTGGAGAATTAAGTTTCCAACACATGATTTTTGAGGGACATGTTCAAACCATAGCACTCTATGAGAGGCTTTTGCTGTTTGCAAAGGAGGCACTCATTTCTCCAACTGCAAGCTCTGTTTTAGACACTGTGCACATGGACCACAGAAGAAGTAATTTCATAGTGTTCCTACTCCTTTTGATGACAGTAGCTCTCTTTTTTGTTATCTGTCAGCTATAATAGAGAGAGTTTCCTTTCCCCCTCCATGGCATTTGATCTCCTAGACTCTAAATATTCCTTTATCTCATCGCATAGGCAGATGACATTTATGTCTACCTTTCTTCCTTCAAAAGCACTGAGACTTTGCCTGGGTACTGTGAGCACCAGGGTTTTCTCCTCTTCTTCATATGGAAAATGGCTCATGTTTGGAATGAGAGCAAAATCTAGGGAAGTGGGCAACGTTTTCTGATTGCTTTCCAATGATAACAGATCACTATCTACATGTCTGCAGCATGAACAAAGCCCACTCTCTTAGGTCTTAGTGTCTGCAGTAATTCTTGGGAGCAATGGGTGGAGGCTGGGAAGAGCTTGTGAGTGAGTGCACACACCCCTTTATCTGACACTTTCAAGCATTCAAAATTAATTACTAATGTACAATATATCTTTAAGAATTGATTAACATTTCAGTTATTTTATTTTTGCCTGATGTTTATCATATTTTCCCACCACATTTTCCTAAAGGAAAACACTCTAGGTGTTCTGTCTCTTTCTTTTTTTAATTTACTCAAAAACAATTTTCTAATTTTCTTCCAATTTGGGCTATAATGACTGCTTCAGTACCTAGTTTTTTATTTGTATATATTTCATAAATACAACATTAGGAACATAGTAATTCTTCCCACCCCTTCCTCCTCCCTCTTCTGATTAGTCCGAGAAAGAAAAAGAAACAAAGAAATTACAGAATAAAACACCTAACAGAACTGTTCCTCAACAGTCTAGACAAGGGTTCTGCCTCTTTCATAAGGGACTTAGTTCATCTGATTGCTTTGTGACCTCAGCCATCTGAGCAAATCAGGAGTGGTTATGGTTTCGCAGATTCTCTTTTAATCTTATTGCTATGATGGAAACAACTTTCTCTTGAAGTTCTCTGCATCTTAAGTGGAAGTGCAAATTCTTTGGATTCATAGTTTTTTTTTTTTTTTCTTATTTGATCACTCAGCCCAACTATTTGCCTTGGGACAGATCGCCCTACCTTGAAGGTCATTGCTACGAATACCGTTCCCGTGATACTGGAGAAAAGGGCCTTTGTAACTAATTTAGGTTTCTGAAATACCCTTAATCTGTCTCCAAACTCAACATATCAAGTCTGGGAAGCGAATGAGAAACCTAGAGGATATAGAGGTTGATTTGGCCCTTGAAAGGAGCAGAGGCTTAGCAGGAAGAGTTGCAGTCCAAAGAATACTATGGAAGGAAGAAATGGTATGCTTTCTGTCTTATGTATGAGGAAAGTCAGCCCTGATCCAACCACGGCACAACCTCTATAAGGCACTTCCAGATGGTATAGAACACCTCTCTCTCTCTCTCTCTCTCTCTCTCTCTCTCTCTCTCTACAGGATTGTTTTCCATTGCATTGCTAGGTATTCATTCAAAATAACTGGTTATATAGCAATTCCCATGAGTTAACTTGCATGTGTCCAAAAGGAACAACTGCTAGAGAGTCCCCCTCTTGCAAAGCTTTGGTTAATACATATTATAGATTTGTAACCTGCCAAATGTTAGAGTGATTTAGCAGTGAATTTGGGAATATGGTGTTTTCCTAGAATCCCCACACAGTCTGTGTGGGGAGCAACTGGGATTAGACTGTTACTCGAATTAAGACTTATTTTATGCATCTGCTCTCCCACAATATGGCATTGGGAGAGGAGGAAACAGTTTCTACACAGCTGCCTCCAGTTCAACCAATAAACAGCAGGACCTGCTCCTGATTGGAGGAGAGCAGTGTACTCGGCCTGTGGGTAGCAGAGTTGGGATTGGTGGAAGAGGACTATAAAGGAGGAGAGAGACAACATGCACCAGGGAACATCTATCTGAAGGAACACCTGTGCAGCCCCCGAGAGAGCCGGCCGGCGGTGTGCCGCTCCCCCGCGGAAGTGGGGAAAGTGGCAGGGGGAACCGCCCTTCCACGGAGGTGGAAGGGACGGTAGCCAACCCAGGAAGAACCAGCAGCAAACCCGGGGAGGGCCGAGCAGACAAAAGAACAGTGCAGGGTTCTGTGTCGTTCCTCCATGAAGACGGGGAGCGACATAATGGTGCCGTGACTCGGATAGGAAACCTAGGAGGGAAGAAGCGGGAAGAAGTGGGAAAATACTGGAGAGAGAGACTAGCAAAGAGCCTAGGGAAAAGCCGGACGGAAAAGGTGCCGGAAGAAGCTATCGAAAGCCTAGGCATAGACTCGGATATGGACTGTGGGAAAGAAGTTAGGATTGGAGGTTAGGATTGAAAGCGAAAGTGAAAGCTAGAACAAACAGACTTGGATACGGACTGTGGGGAAAAGCCAGGAGAAATGAGAGGGGAATATTGTTGGAAGAAAAGTTAGGAAACATACCAGGTAGAGAAAAATGTTAGGGAAAATGAAGCCGCGGGTGCAGGCTGAAGCAGAGACGTAAGCTATCTTGGGATTCTTCAAGTCAGCCCGGGGAACAAGGGGCGAAAATCTGGAACCAGAGGCGGAGACGCGTAAGCCAGGTTGGAATCCGTCAGATTAGCCCGGGGAGCAAAAGACGGGAAGCCAAACCGAAAAGCACAGACGTGAGCTAGGTTGAATTCGCCAGGTTAGCCCGGGGAACTTAGACTGAATACCAGTGGCGGAAACGTGAGCTAGGCTGTGTGACTCGCGGAAGCCGCCGCGCGCAGAGAGAGCGTGCGGGGCACAAACGGGGAGAGTGCACGGGGCATGAGTAGGAAACGTGGGGCTAGCGCAAAGGCCGTGGTACGGGCGCAAAGGGCGCAGAGACCGCGCGTGGGAAGCCGCGCAGAGCCGGGAAGCCGCTGCGGGGCGAGGCGCCGAGAAGCAGCCTTGGGGCGGGCGCCAGGAAGCCGCGGGGATAAGAGAAACAGAAGTTTAGAAGTAAAATGAGAGAAATAGGAATGCTGGCAGATAGAAGTAAAATGAGAGAAATAGGAATGCTGGCAGATAGAAGTAAAATGGGAGAAATAGGAATGCCCAGAGATAGAGAAAAATAAGGCCTCCCCACAACACGGCAATGAGAGGGCTTGGATTCGGTCTGCCTGATTAGGCGATAAGCACCAGCAGGCAGTTCGACCAGAGTATGAGCTGCAGGTCACCGAAGATAGGCACGAATCAACATCAATAAGTCTCCCCACAATACAGCAATGAGAAGGCTCGGATTCGGTTTGCCTGATTGGTAGGGCTTGTAAGCACCTGCAGGCAGTTCTAGCAGAGCAGAGCATGCGCTGCAGGGCACCGAACACAGGCACGCATCAGCACCTAAAAACCTCCTCACAACATGGCGAAGAGAGGACCCGGATTCGGTTTGCCTGATTGGTAGGGCTTGTAAGTACCTGTGGACAACTCTAGCAAGCAGAGCAGTGTGTGTACCGTGGGGCACCGAAGACAGGCGCGTATCAACGTCAAAAATAAAAAGAAAGGGGGATCTGTGGGGAGCAACTGGGATTAGACTGTTACTCGAATTAAGACTTATTTTATGCATCTGCTCTCCCACAATATGGCACTGGGAGAGGAGGAAACAGTTTCTACACAGCTGCCTCCAGTTCAACCAATAAACAGCAGGACCTGCTCCTGATTGGAGGAGAGCAGCGTACTCAGCCTGTGGGTAGCAGAGTTGGGATTGGTGGAAGAGGACTATAAAGGAGGAGAGAGACAACATGCACTGGGAACATCTATCTGAAGGAATACCTGTGCAGCCCCCGAGAGAGCTGGCTGGCGGTGTGCCGCTCCCCCGCGGAAGTGGGGAAAGTGGCAGGGGGAACTTCCCTTCCACGGAGGTGGAAGGGACGGTAGCCAACCCAGGAAGAACCAGCAGCAAACCCGGGGAGGGCCGAGCAGACAGAAGAACAGCGCAGGGTTCTGTGTCGTTCCTCCGCGAAGAGGGGGAGCGACAGTCTGTGATCTCTACAACTTACTCTACTTTGAATAAAATTTTTCTCTCTCTCAATTGAATTCATATCTGCTGATTTCAACACTTTAAAATCTATTGCATCATCCTTAAGCAACACAGAAATATGTCTACAAAAACTGAATCCACAGGCCTTATGAAATGGTAATATTTCACCATAAATGAGTGTAACTTGACCTTTCTTGATATTCAAGTGAGTGAGGAGAGGCACAGAATAAAGCATGTTTACCGTGTTTTGCAACCATTCTAAATGGGTGCAGTATAGTCAGGAGATACAGGCACAGAGTAAACAAAGGAGAAAATTAAGTCATTAAAGATGAGCTCCTTGAATTTGACCTTGGGTCAAACCTAGCTTGCAGTGTCTTAATTTTAGGAAAGAATGCCATAAGTGAGCTAATATCTTGTTAACAATAGAAATAATGACCCAGTCATTACTTTGCTGAGAGTCAGAAATTTCCCGTTTATCCCATTGCTATAAAATAGCCAAAAACAAGAATCTGTGGTTGGATATTAAATGGATTTTTTCTGCTTTCCACACCTCAATTTATCCATTGGAGAAAAGGTAGCTTTTGCATTTCAGTACCTCTAAGGATTCATATATACATGCTGGTATAAGTTTCTAACTTGTGCTAAATTATTACCAAGGATAATTAAGATGGAACAGTCATTTTAGACTGTTTTCCTAGTTTTGTGTTTGCCAGTTAGAAAATCAAGTATCAGAAGCACAGGTTTGGCATCTCAGTGCCTTTCCTTTGCTGGTTGTTGATCATAGTCCAGGAAAAAATCATTTTAAAAAGCTGAAGCAGTGGTCTTGGAAATGAAATGACAGTGATTTGTAATCTTTTATGAAAAAAATGGATTTGGTTTCAAACCTTGTGTCTCATCGCCTGTTTTGGCACATGCTGCAAGGCTCTGTGAAGAAAAACTCATAGCCTGGGTAAAGGAACATCACAGATCCTTTCTGCATCCAACTTCCTTGCCAAGAGAAAGAACACATTAATGGGATGCAGATGGAGTTCTACACTTTGTATAATAATTTTAACTACATTACCTTGATAAGCAGGTAGATATCATCATCCAAATATGCTAAGTATATATTCTCCAGTATATGCATGTGTGTATGTATGTGTGAGTATATATAGAGATCTACCTAGACATCCATTTATCATCTCTATCATCTGTTTTGCTGAATTTCTTTGCTTTAAAGATTGATATTAAGAATTTATTAAAATCAAAATTTGCTATAAGGTGAATAATTAAGCTTCCAGTTTGCAAAGGCATATATTAAGAGCTTTGCTAAGAACATTAGAAACTTCATTCCACTTAGTCCTTGAAACATTCAGTTGAGTTAGTCACTATTGCACCCATATGTCAAAAATTCTTCCCAGGATTCTCATCTTCTGGTTATCTAAACACTCATCAAGCTGGTGCTGTCACATGATTTTGCACGTATAAATTTCCAAGTAAATTGACCTTAATACAAGAAGATTATCTTCATGAATCTGATCCAATCAGGGGAGACTTTAAAAGCAGTACATTTCCCTGGTTGGGAGCAGAAGTGGAAGACTGACGGATTTGAAGATTGAGGAGGTTCAATATGAGAAACCCTATTGCTCATTCTGATGTGGAGAGAGTATATGAGATGCCCTATAAGAAGGCACGTAGTAAAAACTCTGAGAAACTTCTAGGAGATGACAAGGGTCCTCCATGCTCCAAACGGGGCCTTCAATCTGACAACCATAACAAATTGATGGAATGTAAATGACTTCTTAGCAAAAGCTCTAAATGCAATCACAGGTTTCATTTTCAGTCCACTGTGTCCTGTTGTCATACAGATGGGAATGCCTTCTTCAGGAACTGGTCCTTCAGGCAAGGTCACAGAATCAATCAAGAAATAAGGAGAGCTTCCCTGCAACCACCAACACATAATGTAAGTTAAAAATGAGTGGTTTCATAAACCATTGAGGTTTTGAGAGTGATTATGCAGCAAAGATTCATGATAAGCACAATACATACACTTTTATCATGCTTTTCACATTTAATATTTTGATAGTACATTAATTGTCTTTTGTCACATAACATTATCATCCAAAACTTGGAGGCTTGAAACAGCACCCATTTACTATCACACACTCTGTGGATCCGGAGTTTGGTGCCAGCTTACCTGGATACCCTGTTTAAGTGTATAAAGTTACAGTCAACATGTTGACCAGTAGTGTGGTCTCATGTGAGACTCAACCAGGGAATAATTTACTTTCATGTTCCAGGAGTTGTTGGCAGCATTCAGTTCCTTGCAGGCTGTCAAGCTGAGGATCAAAATTTCTCACCCACCATCTGCTAGAGATCCTCCTCACTTCCTTGCCATGTGGCCTTCTCCATAGGGAGATCTCACAACATGCCAGCTTCCTTCATCAAATCCAGAAAGGGAAAGTGTGACCTGTAGCAATGTTGGTGCTACAAACTGCCTAACATTATCACTGAAATGATAGCCCATCACCTGTACTGTATTTTATTGGTAAGATGAAAGACATAGCTACTGCCTATACTCAAGGGGAAAGGATTAAACAAAGATGTGAACACCAGGGGAGAAAGGAACCATGAGGTCACCTTTTAATCTGCTCACCAGAGCTAGAATTTCTCAAGTTAATAAATATTCATCAAAGGGATGTTGTCTGCATCTTATTAAGATGCTCATGTAGTTTTTCTTTGTGGCTGGTAAATTGTGATAAAATATAACAAGTGTTTTTCTAAGGTTCAAAAAATTTATAATTTTAAATGTGTACAATATCTCATTTGAGAGGACAGTGACTTAATCATTCTATTTTTCAATAAAGGGATAATTTCTTGATTTTCACAACTAGGACCATCATTCTGATAAATACATTTTACACACTTATTCTTTGTATTCCTAGATAAATTTTAACCGAATCAAAGGATATTACTGCTTTCAATGTCCTTGATAAATGTTGTTACAATTCTTTCCAGAAAACATATACCAGACTACAGTTTATGTGCCTGGCAAATTGCAGTTTATGTGCCTATCAAAGATATACTGCCTTATCATGCCTCTGAATGTATGTGTGTGTGTTTGTATACATATGTATGTGTATATATGAGTGTGTGTTTGCATATATATATATGTTTAGATGTGGACTTCTTTTGTTACTACTTAAGTTGAAATTTTTTTGTAGAGCTATTGACTGTTTATATTTCATTTATTATTTAGCTGTGTGTTTTGCATTTTAAGCTACTCTATTAGCCTTATTTTGTTGGCTGTTAAATGCTGTATATGTCAGAAATATCAAACTGTCTTTAACTTTGTTAATAATTATGTATTTTTGATTTTGTCTTTACCCTTTTTATTCCTTCTTTATTTTTTTTTAAACTTTTATTTAATGCATATAAATTTCCAAAGTACGACTTATGGATCACAATGGCTTTCCCCCCGTACCGTCCCTCCCACCCACAACCCTCCCCTTTCCCACTCCTTCTCCCCCTCCATTCACATCAAGATTCATTTTCGATTATCTTAATATACAGAAGATCAGCTTAGCATACATTAAGTATGGATTTCAACAGTTTGCTCCCACACAGAAACATAAAGTGAAAAATAATAGATGATTTTTTTAAATGATGATGAAATCAGAGCAGACCTATTGTCATGTTTAATCCCAGTGAGAGTCAAGTTGGGAATTGATAATTTCTTTTTTTTTTTTTACAGAGGATCAGTTTAGTATGCATTAAGTAAAGCTTTCAACAGTTTGCACCCCCATAGAAACACAAAGTGAAATATATTGTTTGAGTACTCGTTATAGCATTAAATCTCAATGTACAGCACATTAAGGATAGAGATCCTACATGAGGAGTAAGTGCACAGTGACTCCTGTTGTTGACTTTACCAATTGACACTCCTGTCTATGGCATCAGTAATCTCCCTATGCTCCAGTCATGAGTTTCCAAGGCTATGGAAGCCCTCTGAGTTCTCTGATTCTTATCTTGTTTAGACAAGCTCATAGTCAAAGTGGAGGTTCTCTCCTCCCTTCAGAGAAAGGTACCTCCTTCTTTGATGGCCTGTTCTTTCCACTGGGATCTCACTCGCAGAGATCTTTTGCCAGAGTGTCTTGGCTTTCCATGCCTGAAATACTCTCATGAGCTTTTCAGCCAGCTCCGAATGCCTTTAGGGCTGATTCTGAGGCCAGAGTGCTATTTAGGACATCTGCCATTCTATGAGTCTGCTGAGTATCTCACTTCCCATGTTGGATCACTCTCCCCTTTATTTACTCCATCAGTTAGCGTTAGCAGGTACTAGACTTGTCTATGTTCTCCCTTTGACTCCCAGTCCCTTCACCATGACCAACTGTGAACTGAAACTGATCACCTGGAACAGTGAGATGGCATTGGTACATGCCACCTCGATGGGATTGAATTGGAATCCCCTGGTATGCTTCCAACTCCACCACTTGGGGCAAGTCAGCCTGAGCATGTCCCAAATTATACATCTCTTCCCTCTCCCATTCCCACCACCATGTTCAACAGGGATCACATTTCAGTTAATTTTCAACTCCCCCCGCCCCTCGTCTTGTCTCTCCATCCCGGGGCCCGTCATCCCTCTCTCCGTTGGAGGCCCAGCCGCCCCGGAGCCACCTGGGCGCGGAGGAGGGAGGAGGAGGTTGTCCCCTCCCACGCACGCCTCGGGGCCGTTGCCGTCCTCCCGCCTTTCCCTCTCCCCCTACCCCTTCTGCCGCACTCCTCTCACCCCCAACTTCGTGGCGTCCCGAGAGGGCCTCGAGGTCTGTGTGTGCTTGTCGTTGGCGATGGGGGTTGTTGGGGGTGGACGAGGGGGCGTGTGCCGTCGCTGCCGCGTGGCCGTGGCGGTCCGGGTTGGCCGGTGGGGTGCGTCTGGGTGGTGCGTGTGCGCCTCTTGCCCTCCTCTTCCGTCTCCGGCGTCCGTCTGAGCTCCCCGGTCCCCTGTGGCCGGGGGGCGGGCGTCGGGCAGTTTCTCTTCAGATCTGGTTTCTCTTCAGATCGTATAAATCTTTCGCCTTTTATTCCTTCTTTAAACTAATATAAAGATAACAGGTTTCATGTATTTCATAGAAACAATTTTTTATAACTTTTATTTAATGAATATAAACTTCCAAAGTACGGCTTATGGATTACAAGGGCTTCCCCCCCATAACGTCCCTCCCACCCACAACCCTCCCCTTTCCCATTCCCTCTCCCCTTCCATTCACATGAGGATTCATTTTCGATTCTCTTAATATACAGAAGATCAGTTTAGTATACATTAAGTAAAGATTTCAACAGTTTGCTCCCACACAGAAACATAAAGTGAAAAATAATAGATGATTTTTTAAATGATGATGAAATCAGATCAGACCTATTGTCATGTTTAATCCCAGTGAGAGTCAAGTTGGGAATTGATAATTTCTTCTTTTTTTTTTAACAGAAGATCAGTTTAGTATACATTAAGTAAAGATTTCAACAGTTTGCACCCCCATAGAAACACAAAGTGAAATATATTGTTTGAGTACTCGTTATAGCATTAAATCTCAATGTACAGCACATTAAGGACAGAGATCCTACATGAGGAGTAAGTGCACAGTGACTCCTGTTGTTGACTTTACCAATTGACACTCCTGTCTATGGCATCAGTAGTCTCCCTATGCTCAATTCATGAGTTTCCAAGGCTATGGAAGCCCCTTGAGTTCTCCGACTCTTATCTTGTTTAGACAAGGTCATAGTCAAAGTGGAGGTTCTCTCCTCCCTTCAGAGAAAGGTACCTCCTTCCTTGAAGACCTGTTCTTTCCACTGGGATCTCACTCACAGAGATCTTTCATTTAGGTGGATTTCCACGTGCAGAAGCATGAAGCAAGACCCCTACCTTACACCTTACACAAAAATCCACTCAACATGGATTAATACCTAAATCTACGACATGACACCATCAAGTTATTAGAGAACATTGGAGAAACCCTTCAAGATATTGGCACAGGCAAAGAATTTCTGGAAAAGACCCAGGAGGCACAGGCAGTCAAAGCCAAAATCAACTATTGGGATTGCATCAAATTGAGAAGTTTCATGTAATGCAAAAGGAACAGTCAGGAGAGTGAAGAGACAACCAACAGAATGGGAAAAAATATTTGCAAACTATGCAACAGATTAAGGGTTAATAACCAGAATCTACAAAGAGATCAAGAAACTCCACAAAAACAAAACCAACAACCCACTGAAGAGATGGGCCAAGGACCTCAATAGACATTTTTCAAAAGAGGAAATCCAAATGGCCAACAGGCACATGAAAAAATGTTCAAGGTCACTAGCAATGAGGGAAATGCAAATCAAAACCACAATGAGGTTCCACCTCACCCCAGTTAGAATGGCTCACATTCAGAAATCTACCAACAACAGATGCTGGCGAGGATGTGGGGAAAAAGGGACACTAACCCACTGTTGGTGGGAATGCAAACTGGTCAAGCCACTATGGAAGTCAGTCTGGAGAGTCCTCAGAAACCTGAATATAGCCCTACCGTTCGACCCAGCCATTCCACTCCTTGGAATTTAGCCAAAGGAATTTAAATTGGCAAACAAAAAAGCGGTCTGCACCCTAATGTTTATTGCAGCTCAATTCACAATAGCTAAGATCTGGATCCAACCTAAATGCCCATCAACGGTAGACTGGATAAAGAAATTATGGGATATGTACTCTTTAGAATACTATACCGCAGTAAGAAACAATGAAATCCAGTCATTTGCAACAAAATGGAGGAATCTGGAACACATCATGCTGAGTGAAGTAAGCCAGTCCCAAAGGGACAAATACCATATGTTCTCCCTGATCGGTGACAACTGACTGAACACCAAAAAGGAAACCTGTTGAAGTGAAATGGACACTATGAGAAATGGTGACTTGATCAGCATAGCCCTGACTGTTAATGAACAACTTAATACATTATCCCTCTTAGTAGTTTTTTTTGTCATAGAAACAATTTTAAGATGATAAACATACTTCCCTCTCACTCTCCCGATCCCCCTCCTTCACTCCTTTCTTTTTTTTTCATTAATATTTGCAAAGAGATATTTTTAATCCACTCTATAACCACAGGCTTAATTTACCACCATCCACAATATTCAACTAGTAAAAAATAGGAAGAGCACAGTTCCACAAGGAATACAAAAAGGGCTAAAAATGTCAATTATATCCTGAGATGTTCATTTCATTCCTATGCATTTTTTGTATTCTTTTACTGTCTTTTACTTTTTTTTTTTTTTTTTTTGGACAGGCAGAGTGGACAATGAGAGAGCGAGAGAGACAGAGAGAAAGGTCTTCCTTTTGCCGTTGGTTCACCCTCCAATGGCCGCCATGGCCAGCGCGCTGTGGCCGGTGCACCGCACGGATCCGATGGCAGGAGCCAGGTACTTCTCCTGGTCTCCCATGGGGTGCAGGGCCCAAGTACTCGGGCCATCCTCCACTGCACTCCCTGGCCACAGCAGAGAGCTCTTTACCGTCTTTTAAACAGAAAGATTAAAAATGTTACGTAACAAAATAGATGAAACATTTCATTTGTAATTTCTTTTGTAACTGAAAACTCATTTCCCCTCCTGAGACAATTGCCATTTTTATTTCTATTTTCTTTTACACATTGAGGCTTTATTTTTTTCAATTTTGTTATTAGAGTACTGGAGTTTATTTTTATGGATGACATATTTTTGTGCATTATATAATTCAGTATGAGGTTTAAACATGATCCTATCCTGAAAATAACCAAAATCCTCATCATAACTCAATGAAAGTTCCATTGAGTCCCCAAATTGGTTTCTACGACTTATTTTTAAATACTAAATTATTATATATACTATGATTTATTTTAGGAATGCTTATTTTGTTTATTAACCTGTTGGTTCTCAAGTTAGTGTCATAGTAATTGTCATTAGTATGTTTTCAAAATATGTATTTTTTAAAAAAATTATTTTATTTATCTAAAAGGCAGAATTGCAGAGAGAGAAAGAGAGAGAGAGAGAAGAGAGTCAGAGAGAGAGATCTTCCATCTGCTGGTTCACTCCCCAAATGGCTTCAATGGTCGGAGCCTATCAGAGGCTAGGAGTCAGGAGCTTCCTCCAGGTCTCCCATGTGGGGCCCAAGCATTTGGGCCATCCTCCACTGCTTTCCCAGGCACATCAGCAGAGAGCTGGATTGGAAGTGGAGCAGCCAGGACTAAAATTGGTGCTCACATGGGATGACGGTGCTGCTTAACCAGCTTCACAACAGAGCCGGCACTTCAAAATATGTTTTAAAACAAGTTAAAATTAGCTTTCAACATAATGAATAGCTAATATAGTTATATATTTTGTTTCTGCAGCAAATATATCCATGAAATAGCACAGCACATTGATCTTATTACATAGTGTAATCTAAAAAACAAGGCGTACTGGGTACAGTCACAGCTGAGACATTGACATCCCATGTGGGCACTGGTTCAAGTCCCAGATATTCTACTTCCAATCCAGCTCCCTGCTAATGTACCTGGGAAAGCTGTGGAGGATGGCTGGCTTAGGCCCCCGCACCCACGTGGGAGACCCGGAAGAATCTCCTGGCTCCTGACTTCAGTTTGGCCCAGCCCTGGCTGTTGCTGCCATTTGAGGAGTGAACCAGGAGGTGGCAGATCTCTCTCTTTTTTTCCTCTGTGTCTCTCCTTCTCTTTCTGTAACTGCCTTTCAAATAAATAAAATAAATATTTTAAAAATAATAATAATCCAAGAGAACTCCCTAAAATGATTCTATGTAAATTCATTTTATAAAGAAATCATCATCTCCAAGTATAGTTTGTGAAATTTAATTTTTAGGAAAAATATTGACATTTTTAATGGAATCACACGTGAGCTTTTTCTTTAAAGATATTTTACATAAATTTGAGGAGGAAGATACAGTTATCAGCAAAAGTTCCTTCAGTATTTTGTTCATTTATGAATATCTTTATACTATTTAGATATTCATGAAATAAGTGATACAGAGATAAACTTACACAGAAATGGTAAGTATAAGCAAGTCAAAAAGCACTTATTCAAAAAAAAGAACTAGTATGCAAATCATTTATGTTCATTTTAATTACATATTCGTAAGTATGCACACCTACATTTATTAGTAATGATATTATTTTGGTATCTTTAAAATGGATGAGATGAGATTTTTTGGAAATCTAGAATCAGGGAAAAGCAAAGAAATTTTTTGTCTATTTCTGGATTTTCACATTTGGGTTTCTTTATACCTTTTAGTTAAGGAGCAATATTTTTTTTTTTCCTGAGGCAAATGTAGCATATAACTCAATCGTTCCCTTATGCTAACATATTCACAAGCATATGAAATGTGTTTAATAATAGTACAAACAGCACAATTTTCAAAGAAAGTAATTTTCATTTCCCCCAGGAAGTTCATATAGATACATGAACACAATAAATAATAAAGTCCTTGACTAGCTCCTGCTAGCTCCTGCCACCTCAATCATTTCTCAGTTGTATATTCACAAACTGGAATGATAAATCTTTCGAAAGAATTTCTTCTTTCTTCGGCAACTTACATTTCATGATTATTTAGGGTAAAGTGAATGTCCATATATCTTTGCTTCATGCATTCCCATAGAACTCCCCCAAACTGTTCTCATAAACTTTGAAATCAAAGCATATTCTTTTTCACCTCTGTCCAAAAGCAACATTTGCATAATCATCCTTTACACATTGGAAATGCAGATGAAGTTCCTTCAAAAAGTTCATGGAAAACTGGAATTAAAAGATAATTTTTGATGCATTTTTGAAATTCAGACATAGTTTTTCATCATGTGACTTTCCTGTGAATTTATTTGAGGAACTCTTGTACGTGTGTATTTAAAACATATTTTGCAACAAAACAAATTTATGTTTTAATTCCATTTTCCATGAACTTTTTGAAAGAAACTCATGAGGAGAACATGAGTATTAGAGAGAATATTATGGACTTTCTCTGCATAGGTCAAACTGGAAAATGCTCCCCCCAGAGAAAGGGTGCACATTTATTTTCAAATACAGTATCTGGTAGGGGAAGAATCCTGATTTTTCAGTCAGTGGTGTGCCAGGCTCTATATTCTACACTACATTGTGTAACTTCTAATGATCACAACAACAGTATATGGTAGCCACCACCATTCATTAGAATGCCCATGCATTTTGTTTTGCATAGCAGAGCATTTTTGGGGTAAAATGGTAGCTCTTAGTAATTAAGCTTAGACAATAAGCATAACATGAGACTTCCATGGGTTAAAAAAAGAAATATAATCATCCTAATATCATCCCTTACAAACAAGGAAACTGTACCAGTACCATGCTGTTTTGATTACAACTGCCCTGTAGTATGTCCTGAAATCTGGTATTGTGATGCCTCCGGCTTTGTTTTTGTTGTACAAAATTGCTTTAGCTATTCGGGGTCTCCTGTGTCTCCATATGAATTTCAGCATCATTTTTTCCAGATCTGAGAAGAAGGTCTTCGGTATCTTGATTGGTATTGCATTGAATCTATAAATTGCTTTTGGAAGAATGGACATTTTGATGATATTGATTCTTCCAATCCATGAGCATGGAAGATTTTTCCATTTCTTGGTATCCTCTTCTATTTCTTTCTTTAAGGTTTTGTAATTTTCATCATAGAGATCTTGAACGTCCTTGGTTTAGTTGATTCCAAGGTATTTGATTGTTTTTGTAGCTATTGTGAATGGGATTGATCTTAGAAGTTCTTCCTCAGCCATGGCATTGTATGTGTATACAAAGGCTGTTGATTTTTGTGCATTGATTTTATACCCTGCTACTTTGCCAAAATATTCTAGGAGTTCCAATAGTCTCTTAGTAGAGTTCTTTGGGTCCCCTAAATAAAGAATCATATCATCTGCAAAGAGGGATAGTTTGAGTTCTTCCTTCCCAATTTGTATCCCTTTAATTTCTTTTCCTTGCCTAATAGCTCTGGCTAGAACTTCCAGGACTATATTGAATAGCAGTGGTGAGAGTAGGCATCCCTGTCTGGTACCAGATCTCAGTGGAAATGCTTCCAACTTTTCCCCATTCAATAGGATGTTGGCTGTGGGTTTTTCATAGATTGCTTTGATTGTATTGAGGAATGTTCCTTCCAAACCCAGTTTGCTTAGCGTTTTCATCATGAAAGGGTGTTGTATTTTATCAAATGCTTTCTCGGTGTCTTATAACAGATGGATAGACCAATGGAACAGAATTGAAACACCAGAAATCAATCCAAACATCTACAGCCAACTCATATATGACCAAGGATCCAAAACCAATCCCTGGAGTAAGGACAGCCTATTCAATAAATGGTGCTGGGAAAACTGGATTTCCATGTGCAGAATCATGAAGCAAGACCCCTACCTTACACCTTACACAAAAATCCACTCAACATGGATTAAAGACCTAAATCTATGACCTGACACCATCAAGTTACTAGAGAACGTTGGAGAAACCCTTCAAGATATTGGCACAGGCAAAGAATTTCTGGAAAAGACCCAGGAGGCACAGGCAGTCAAAGCCAAAATCAACTATTGGGATTGCATCAAATTGAGAAGTTTCTGTACTGCAAAAGAAACAGTCAGGAAAGTTAAGAGACAACCGACAGAATAGGAAAATATATTTGCAAACTATGCAACAGATAAAGGGTTGGTAACAAGAATCTAAAAGAAATCAAGAAACTCCACAAGATCAAAACAAACAACCCACTTAAGAGATGGGCCAAGGACCTCAATAGACATTTTTCAAAAGAGGAAATCCAAATGGCCAACAGGCACATGAAAAAATGCTCAAGATCACTAGCAATCAGGGAAATGCAAATCAAAACCTCAATGAGGTTCCACCTCACCCCAGTTAGAATGGCTCACATGCAGAAATCTACCAACAATAGATGCTGGAGAGGATGTGGGGAAAAAGGGACACTAACCCACTGTTGGTGGGAATGCAAACTGGTCAAGCCACTATGGAAGTCAGTCTGGAGAGTCCTCAGAAACCTGAATATAACCCTACCATTCAACCCAGCCATTCCACTCCTTGGAATTTACCCAAAGGAAATTAAATTAGCAAACAAACAAGCTGTCTGCACATTAATGTTTATTGCAGCTCAATTCACAATAGCTAAGACCTGGAACCAACCAAAATGCTCATCAACAGTAGACTGGATAAAGAAATTATGGGACATGTACTCTATAGAATACTATACAGCAGTCAAAAACAATGAAACCCAGTCATTTGCAACATGATGGAGGAATTTGGAAAACATCATGCTGAGTGAATTAAGCCAGTCCCAAAGGGACAAATACCATATGTTCTCCCTGATAGGTGACAACTAACTGAGCTCCAAAAAGGAATCCTGTTAAAGTGAAATGAACACTATGAGAAATGGTGACTTGATCAGCCCTCTCCCTGACTGTTGATGAACCACTTGATATGTTATCCCTCTTAGTATTTTTTTTGTTTGTTCTACTTAATACTTTTGGTTGAATACTGTAATCAATACACAGTTATTCTTAAGTGCTGAAACTTAACTGAAAAGTGATCACTGTTAAATATAAGAGTGGGAATGAAAGTGGGAAGAGATGTGCAATTCGGGACATGCTCAAGCTGCCTTACATCAAACGGTAGAGTTAGAAACATACCAGGGGATTCCAATTCAATCCCATCCAGGTGGCATGTACCAATGCCATCTCACTAGTCCCAGTGATCAATTTCTGTTCACAATTGATCATAATGATAGGACTAAGAACCAAAGGGATCACATAAACAAGAATAGTGTCTGCAAATACTAGCTGGTAGAATCAAAAAGGGAGAGAATGATCCAACATGGGAAGTGAGATACACAGCAGACCCATAGAATGGCAGATGTCCTAAACAGCACTCTGGCCTCAGAATCAGCCCTTAAGGCATGCGGATCCAGCTGAAAAGCCCATGAGACTATTTCAGGCATGGAAAGCCAAGACACTCTGGGAAAAACAAAAACAAAAACAAAAACAAACAAACAAACAAACAAAAAACCTAAATGAAAGATCTCCACGAGTGAGATCCCAGTGGAAAGAATGGGTCATCAAAGAAGGAGGTACCTTTCTCTGAAGGGAGGAGAGAACTTCCACTTTGACAATGGCCTTGTCTAAAAATGATCAGAGTCAGTGAACTCAGGGGGCTTCCATAGCCTTGGCAGCTCATGACAAGAGCCTAGAGTGATTACTGATGCCATACACAAGAGTGTCAATTTGTTAAGTCAACAACAGGAGTCACTGTGCACTTACTCCTCATGTAGGATCTTTGTCCTTAGTGTGCTGTACATTGAGATCTAATGCTATAACTAGTACTCAAACAGTATTTTTCACTTTATGTTTCTGTGTGGGAGCAAACTGTTGAAATCTTTACTTAATGTATGCTAAACTGATCTTCTGTATATAAAGAGAATCGAAAATGAGTCTTGATGTGAATGGATGGGGAGAGGGAGTGGGAAAAGGGAGGGTTGCGGGTGGGAGGGACGTTATGGTGGGGAAGCCATTGTAATCCATAAGCTGTACTTTGGAAATTTATATTCATTAAATAAAAGTTTTAAAAAAAAGAAACCAGAAAAAAAAAACAAATAAGGAAACCGATTTCAGGGTAAATATCGTCAGGCTCCATTAGCAGCATGCCACAGATCTAGAACTCCAAAATTCTGGAATTTACCACTTTGTGGTGTAAGCAATTTATTAAGTAGCAGGAATTCAGAAGATGTCTGATAGAAGATGGCAAACTAATTATATTTCCACTGTATTTCTTTTGGGAAGCCTTCAGAAAAATATTAAAAAGAATAAAAGCGGGAAAACCTCTGCCTTTGATTAAACTAAGTATTATAACTTCCAAGTACAGTGTATGTAGAATTTCTGTCAGGGCAATAGCTTTCAGTGGCCTCTTTTATAATCATGCTCTTAAGAAAGGAATCCAGTCAACCCAAACAACAAACTGAAAAATGCAAGGAAAAAACAAAATGGAGAAGCCAAGGTGTGAAAAAGTATGGGAGTATACATGCTATTGGATAAAGTTTGGGGATTTTAAAAGGAACACAGGGTGGTGTTGTGACACAGCAGGTCAAGCTGCCATCTGCCACACTAGCATCTTATATGAGCACTGATTCAGGTCCTGGCTGTTCCACTTTCCATCCAGCTCCATGCTAATTTGCTTGGGAAAGCAGGGGAAGATGGCCCAGGTATTTGGGCCCCTGCACCCACGTGGATGAAGCTCCTGGATTTTCATTTCAGCCTGGTCCACCTCTGGCTGTCGTGGCCATTTGGGGATTGAACTAGACAGTGGAACATTCTCTCTCTCTCTGTCTCCTCTTCTCTCTCTCTTTCTATAGCTCTACCTTTCAAATAAATAAATACATCTTAAAAACGAATGACATGAAACATAGTAGGAATTATAGAACAGAACAGACACATTACAAACACTTTTGATGTAAACATTTTAACAGAATTGAAAAAAATCTGAAGTTTTGAGGGAAAGGAGAGCAATAATAGAGATGAAACAATAAGGCAGGCATGGATAACCTTGTAGCCCCTATATTTATAGAGAACCACCAGGAGGATAGTCATGACGACAATGACACTGATCATGATGGCAGCATTCAGAATCGAGTGCAGTGCTCTCTGGCCCACTGTCTCGGTGTCGTCTGTGAACGAGATATAGATTAGCTGCCCGTCCTCCCGGGTGTAAAAGCTGACCAATTTGATAGTAGCCACGACCACCACCATGCAGAGGGTCACAGGGACAAATAGCATGATGACATGTTTGGCGCCATATTTCAGTGTCAGCTCCTCATCTTCCTCCTCATCTTGTTCCACCACCTGCCGTGAGTTACCCTGGGGTCGTCCACTGGACAAAGGCTCGGGCTGCCAACTCTCCTCCTGTCGCTGTGCTCCTGCCGCTCTCGGTTTTCCTTCTGGCTGTGTGCAGTATTGCTCAGGTGGTTGTCCGCAGACAGCTGCGCATTCTGGAAAAAGAGTTGGAGGAAGATCACATGCACCATGTTGGTATTGTGCACCATACAGGTTTTTCAGATTTTTCATAGGCTCTCAGTCCTGGAGAAGTATGCAGGGGTTGGGGTGAGGAACATACCAGGTATGAGAATGAACAGGTTTCTTGAAAGAAGGCAGGGGCAACAAGAAACCAAAAATGCCTGAGACTCATGTCCTCGTTCCATCAATGCTGACTCTAAGCACAGAAGAGGAGATGGGGCACCGGTTTCTTTCTGCCTACCTTCTGCTGATAGGGGGCATAGACATGGAGCATACACTGGATTGGATTGGATTGGTTGAAGAAGAAGCAGTCGTATGTTGCCACTGAACTGGATATAGCAGTCATTTGCTCCTGTAAGGGATTTTGAAATATGCTAATTACACATGGTAGGAATAGGAGCACTATGATTTTGAGGATAAAAGGAGATATCAGAGACATTGCCATAGTGGAAAAGATGGTCAAAATGAGGAGGACAAAGAAGGAAAGAGGAAAGCAAGAGTACAGGTCCCTGTTCAGTTAGTGAGAAGACAGCTGTATGCCTGGTTGCCACAGAGAAAGAACACTCCCGGAAATTATTTTCTTTTTTTTAATTTTTTTAACTTTTATTTAATGAATATAAATTTCCAATACGATTTATGGATTACAATGGCTTCCCCCCCCATACCGTCCCTCCCACCCACAACCCTCCCCTTTCCCACACCCTCTCCCCTTCCATTCACATCAAGATTCATTTTCGATTATCTTAATATACAGAAGATCAACTTAGTATACATTAAGTAAGGATTTCAACAGTTTGCTCCCACACAGAAACATAAAGTGAAAAATAATAGATGATTTTTTTAAATGATGATGAAATCAGATCAGACCTATTGTCATGTTTAATCCCAGTGAGAGTCAAGTTGGGAATTGATCATTTCTTTCTTTTTTTTTTTTTTTACAGAGGATCAGTTTAGTATGCATTAAGTAAAGATTTCAACAGTTTGCACCCCCATAGAAACACAAAGTGAAATATATTGTTTGAGTACTCGTTATAGCATTAAATCTCAATGCACAGCACCTTAAGGACAGAGATCCTACATGAGGAGTAAGTGCACAGTGACTCCTGTTGTTGACTTTACCAATTGACACTCCTGTCTATGGCATCAGTAATCTCCCTATGCTCCAGTCATGAGTTTCCAAGGCTATGGAAGCCCTCTGAGTTCTCCGACTCTTATCTTGTTTAGACAAGGTCATAGTCAAAGTGGAGGTTCTCTCCTCCCTTCAGAGAAAGGTCCCTCCTTCTTTGATGACCTGTTCTTTCCACTGGGATCTCACTCACAGAGATCTTTTGCCAGAGTGTCTTGGCTTTCCATGCCTGAAATACTCTCATGGGCTTTTCAGCCAGATCCAAATGCCTTTAGGGCTGATTCTGAGGCCACAGTTCTGTTTAGGACATCTGCCATTCTATGAGTCTGCTGTGTATCTCACTTCCCATGTTGGATCACTCTCCCCTTTATTTATTCTATCGGTTAGTGTTAGCAGGTACTGGACTTGTTTATGTTCTCCCTTTGACTCTTAGTCCTTTCATTATGATCAATTGTGAACAGAAATTGATCACTGGGACTAGTGAGATGGCATTGGTACATGCCACCTTGATGGGATTGAATTGGAATCCCCTGGTATGTTTCTAACTCTACCATTTGGGGCAAGTCAGCTTGAGCATGTCCCAAATTATACATCTCTTCCCTCTCTATTCCCACTCTGATGTTTAACAGGGATCACATTTCAGTTAATTTTCAACACTTAAGAATAACTGTGCATTTAATTACTGAATTAAACCAGTCATATTAAGTAGAACAGACAAAAAAAACTACTAAGAGGGATAATGTATTAAGTTGTTCATTCACAGTCAGGGCTATGCTGATCAAGTCACCATTTCTCATAGTGTCCATTTCACTTCAACAGGTTTCCTTTTTGGTGTTCAGTCAGTTGTCACCGATCAAGGAGAACATATGGTATTTGTCCCTTTGGGACTGGCTTACTTCACTCAGCATGATGTGTTCCAGATTCCTCCATTTTGTTGCAAATGACTGGATTTCGTTGTTTCTTACTGCGGTATAGTATTCTAAAGAGTACATATCCCATAATTTCTTTATCCAGTCTACCGTTGATGGGCATTTAGGTTGGTTCCAGGTCTTGGCTATTGTGAATTGAGCTGCAATAAACATTAGGGTGCAGACCGCTTTTTTGTTTGCCAATTTAAATTCCTTTGGGTAAATTCCAAGGAGTGGAATGGCTGGGTCGAACGGTAGGGTTATCTTCAGGTTTCTGAGGACTCTCCAGACTGACTTCCATAGTGGCTTGACCAATTTGCATTCCCACCAACAGTGGGTTAGTGTCCCTTTTTCCCCACATCCTTGCCAGCATCTGTTGTTGGTAGATTTCTGCATGTGAGTCATTCTAACTGGGGTGAGGTGGAACCTCATTGTGGTTTTGATTTGCATTTCCCTGATTGCTAATGACCTTGAACATTTTTTCATGTGCCTGTTGGCCATTTGGATTTCCTCTTTTGAAAAATGTCTATTGAGGTCCTTGGCCCATCTCTTAAGTGGGTTGTTGGTTTTGTTTTTGTGGAGTTTCTGGATCTCTTTGTAGATTCTGGTTATTAACCCTTTATCTGTTGCATAGTTTGCAAATATATTTTCCCATTCTGTCGGTTGTCTCTTCACTCTCCTGACTGTTTCTTTTGCAGTACAGAAACTTCTCAATTTGATGCAATCCCAATAGTTGATTTTGGCTTTGACTGCCTGTGCCTCCTGGGTCTTTTCCAGAAATTCTTTGCCTGTGCCAATATCTTGAAGGGTTTCTCCAACGTTCTCTAGTAACTTGATGGTGTCAGGTCATAGATTTAGGTCTTTAATCCATGTTGAGTGGATTTTTGTGTAAGGTGTAAGGTAGGGGTCTTGCTTCATGCTTCTACACGTGGAAATCCAATGCACAAAAATCAACAGCCTTTGTATACACAGACAATGCCATGGCTGAGGAAGAACTTCTAAGATCAATCCCATTCACAATAGCTACAAAAACAATCAAATAACTTGGAATCAACTTAACCAAGGACGTTCAAGATCTCTACGATGAAAATTACAAATCCTTAAAGAAAGAAATAGAAGAGGATACCAAGAAATGGAAAAATCTTCCATGCTCATGGATTGGAAGAATCAACATCATCAAAATGTCCATTCTCCCAAAAGCAATTTACAGATTCAATGCGATACCAATCAAGATACCGAAGACCTTCTTCTCAGATCTGGAAAAAATGGTACTGAAATTTATATGGAGGCACAAGAGACCTCGAATAGCTAAAGCAATCTTTTACAACAAAAACAAAGCTGGAGGCATCACAATACCAGATTTCAGGACATACTACAGGGCAGTTGTAATCAAAACAGCATGGTACTGGTATAGAAACAGATGGATAGACCAATGGAACAGAATTGAAATACCAGAAATCAACCCAAACATCTACAGCCAACTTATATTTGATCAAGGATCTAAAACTAATTCCCGGAAATTATTTTCTTTTAAGAAGAAAATTATACGGCCGGCGCTGCGGCTCACTAGGCTAATCCTCCGCCTAGCGGCGCCGGCACACCGGGTTCTAGTCCCGGTCGGGGCGCCGGATTCTGTCCCGGTTGCCCCTCTTCCAGGCCGGCCCTCTGCTGTGGCCAGGGAGTGCAGTGGAGGATGGCCCAGGTGCTTGGGCCCTGCACCCCATGGGAGACCAGGAAAAGCACCTGGCTCCTGGCTCCTGCCATCGGATCAGTGCGGTGCGCCGGCCGCAGCGCGCCGGCCGTGGCGGCCATTGGAGGGTGAACCAACGGCAAAGGAAGACCTTTCTCTCTGTCTCTCGCTCTCACTGTCCACTCTGCCTGTCAAAAAAAAAAAAAAAAAAAAAAAGAAGAAAATTATATGCATTTACATCTACAGTATAGAAAATATAACTGATTTAATTCTATCATTTAGTACTTACATCTGGTTTAATTAAAATACATGTATAATATTTTATTGTGATGAACTATACATACCATAGTATTTATAATTTCAACCACTTGTATGTATCAAGTTTGGTAACATTAAATACGATCATGTTATGCAACAATGAAAAAAAGATTTAATTCTATTGAGACCTACTAAAAAGTGTACGGGATATCTGCCAAAATTGCCCACCTGAACAGTCAGCAAAATACATATATTGGCCTTTGTCCCTCATTATGTAAGAATTACTCTTGGGGGGCACAATGGGTTAAAGCCCTGGCCTGAAGCACCAGCATCCCAGATGGGCACCGATTTGACTCCTCTTCCGATCCAGCTCTCTTCTATGGCCTGGGAAAGCAGTAGAAGATGGCCCAAGTCCTTGGGCTCCTGCATCCATGTTGGAGACGCGGAAGCTCCTGGCTCCAGGCTTCAGATGGGCCCAGCTCCGGCTGTTGTGGCCATCTGGGGAGTGAACCAGGGGATGGAAGACCTCTCTGTCTGTCTCTACCTCTCTCTGTAACTCTTTCAAAGAAATAAAATAAATCTTAAAAAAAAGAATTATTCTTGGAGATAATAATCTCACATCTCTCATATGTGTTAAGAATATTTTTGCTTCCACATTATTGGAGAAGGCCATAAGAAGAAAACAGAAATGTGTCTTGTCAGCATAAGCTGAGATGATACCATCCAATGAGGCTGTACATGAAATTAAATGTGAGCTGAGTAGACATGACATGGAGAATAAAAGTCACTTAGTACATGTAGCAGCTACTTCATACTTTTAGAAAACAAAAACAAACAAAAAATAGGAAATAAAATATCTTTTCTTCAAAGTTACTCCGGATAGACACTAAGGCATGAATTCATATAGTAGATAACTTGACTTTTATGATGGGGATCCAAGGGTGATTGAAGTTTTGAACTATGGGAGCTACTAGAAAGTAAAATTCAGAACTTACCATTTGCTCAAGCACAATAATCACTGTAAATCTTGATGTGAATGGAATGGGAGAGGGAGTGGGAGATGGGAGGGGTGTGAGTGGGAGGGAAATTATGGGGGGGGGAAGCCATTGTAATCCATTAACTGTACTTTGAACATTTATATTTACTAAATAAAAAATAAAAAAAATAATCACTGTAAATAACTCATTCAGGTGATACATGCCCAAATTCCTGGGCTTTTCTAGTAATCTCTATCCCCGAGTATTTTAGATAATTAGCTAAATTCTCCATTCCCCTCTACTTCTGTAGACATCGTTGAAATGTTCAGTTCACATTACTTTCTTTCTTTAACCAATAAAATTGACAGAAATGTGTGGTTGTATATTAGTTATTTAAAATGAAGGTAGGAAAATATTTGTAGGAATTTCCCCATATTCCTTTTTTCACAGGCACCCTACCATTTTCCTTCCACAATTTCATATTTGAAGTTGACAGACATAATTAATCATTCAATAAAGCAAAGCACAAAAATGCAGCAAACATAATGTGCGATTCTTTTTGTGGTTTGAATGAAAGCAGATACAGTGTACCTTTCAAAGTGCATATTCACTGTGCTGCTGGGATAGTGCAGCCATACTCTTTCTTACTTTTTTCATTGATTCCAGTTAGGAAATTCTGATTTGTTTATAGTTGATGCCTTCAAAAAAGCATGATTTATTAACTCCAATGAACCTGCTAAATATTTACAATATCCTTACTATACATATGCATGTGTGTGTGATTTCCCATTTATAATTCTACAAAATAGAAGTTACCTCTTTATTCTCTTAGCTATGTGTTTTCTTTTAAAAAAATTAGACACTACTATCTTTTTAAAAACTGATATTAACCAATTAGAAAAAGGTTTAAATGCTTTCCAACTTCTCTGTTCTAATATTGTATCTGCTTAACATCTATATGATTGTCATACTTTTATCACGTAAGGTTATAAATGGCAGCTCTGATTTTTCTCCTTTTATTAACTTGGAGCTGTCTAACTTAATAGTACTTACTAGGGTCTCAGAAAATGTTTCTTGATTTATTTCTACTTATTTGAAAGGCAGAGCAAGACAGACAGAGATCTTTCAACTGCTGGTTCACTCCGTAAATATTTATAACAGCCAGAGATGAGCCCAACTGAAGCCAGGAGCTTAGAATTCGATTTTGGTCTCCCACATGTGTGATGAGACTCAACTACTTTAACCATCACCTGCTGCCTCCCAGGGTGCACATTAGGCAGAAGTTGGAAGTTGAAGTAGATTCACGATTTGAAGCCAGGCACTCTGCTATGTGCTGCGAGTATCCAAGGAAGGACTTCAACCATTGTGCCAAACGCTCACTTCATTACTAAACACTTGGAAGAAATACTTATGTAAGGAACACTTGGATTGTGTAGATTTTCCTTATTTGGAATATTCTGCTTTCTTTGGAATGCTTTTAATGAATAAACAAATATTGGACCTCACTCAGAAATATTGCAGAAGTCTAAATAGATTGAACAAAGCATAGAGGTGATATTCACATTAGAAGAGATAAAATCCATCAGATTGTGCCTATGAACAGGATCTTACACATGCTCGTTTTAGAGGTAAGGGAACTAAATGAGCAGGCCGGGAAAGTGATTCCCAAAGGTCATCAATGTATTTAGTGGCAGAGCCAGGTTTTCAATCTCAATATACCATACAGCAGGAAATATAGGAGCTAAAAGGTCTATGATTTGAAAGCAAAACTATGTGTTTCAAAGATGAATGTCATTTAGCTAAAGATGATTTGGGTCTCAATCACATTGTCAGAGTCAGGGATGACTCCTACCAATTGACTCAATTCAAAGTACAATGAAAACAGTGAATGGAATCCATGAGCTTGGGAAAAGGAGAAGACAAGAGAATCAACCACTTTATGTTTGAGATTCACAGTTTAACATTTCCTGTAATAAGAAGATATCTTGTAATTAAACAGATCTATGTGGGTGTTTAAACTGGCCAGTTGCTTTTTGAATGACTGACTGTCCTGAATTTACTCCCACAAACCCATCAAAGAGGTGCTGGTCTATGAAGGGAAGCAAATATCACGCATGCTTGTGCTGAACTGAAGTCATTCTTCAGCACTGCTTAAGTGTTTGTTTTTTTGAAAGGACTCTACTTATTACATACTTCTCCATTCTATTTATTCTAGCTAGAGGAAATCTATTGTGAGTATTTAAATCTCAGAAATGAACTAAATTCTAAATCTGTACCTCATGTTTCTCAGCTGAGTTTCTTCCTCAAATTATATATGCATTTTCTATATCTATATTCCAATTCATTTTTCACACTTTTACAGGCTGCAATAAGAACTATACATTTGGTATTTCTTGACCTATTTTTAAGTTTTGTCAATTTCTTTTTAGCTTCTGTATTTGCCCAGGAGGAGCAGCCACTTTGCATTGAAACACTTCACAATTATTTTTGTTAACTGAATCAAAATTGGGTTACAGTCCTATTTTTGTCATTAATCAACTTAAAAGTGAGTTTTTTCAACTAATTTTGCTTTCATAAATCTCCTTTCTAGATACAATTGCTCTTATCCTAAGGACTTTGTCTACTGCAATTCTAGAATACAGCTAACACTGTAGTGACCTGATCAACAACTATTTCCAGGTTGTTCTCAAATAAAATATTTGAACATATTTGCTCTCATGTTTCTAGCCCTAGTTGCCTCAAATTATCATGCTGAAAAGACTTTAAACTGCTATGATGTAAGTGACTTCATTTTGTCAGTCAAAATCCCAAAAATTTAATAAAACTTTAAAACATTTAATTCAGTATCCTTATATCATAGGCAGGAAAACTAATACCCAGAGAGAGTAAATGATTCTTCCAACATTACACACTTTGATAGTAACTGAGTCTGAATTAGAATTCAAGACTTATCTTCTACAAAATGACTTTTTCCACTCTACCATAGAATATTTATTTATAAGACTGGTATTGAATTCATGTATTAAATTCCAAAATATTCAAAACATTCTTATCATTTCAACATTAAATTTGAATTTTTGTGAAATAAATATATTCTAATCTAACCATACCTTTATCACTCCATATCATCTCCACTGTCAATAAAGATGTATTCATTTCTACTTATTGCAGGCAATCATATTAACTGAACATTTTAATTTGGATTAATGGCACTACTTATGAAGGATCAAATACAATAACTGATCTTTATAATAATCCGATGTAAAGGCTAACAGCTATCTGGTTGTAGGCATGTTATATTATCAATGCTTTGAAAAAGTAATTAAATGTGTGGTTCTGGACAATATATTAGAACCAAGGCAATAAAGGCAATGATTGAGATTCAAACACACACACACACACACACACACACACACACATGGTAGTCCCTGTGTGAGGAGTCAGGTGGGTTAATAGGCAGTTAGGATGGTCCTAGTGGGATTGGGGATGTACAATGCTTGCTTCCCCCCAAAATGTTCTTTTTAGCAAGAATGTCCTCCTTCCTTCAGAATCTCCAAATTTACCATGAGAATAGCAAGGGAGTGTTGATCACAGCTTGTTGTGAAAATAAGTCCTTCTGGATATTTGTTGTTTTATCAAGAGCAAGCCAGATAGGACTGTAAATCAGGTCTTTTGATGGATATTGTCCCCCCATGGTAACTGAATGTCAATCTGATTGTCAAGTATCTTTTCCTTCGAAATTGTACTTAGAAAACCCAGTGCCCATGGGGTTTTTTGGGTTTTGCTTCTCTTGCACCCCCCCCCCCTCCACGCCACTCTGGCTGGAGCTCTTGGACTCTAATACATCTTGCTTTTAAACTTTAAATCTCACTTTCCTCTTCGCCTTGTCTGCTTGGAAATTCTTCTTTCGTGTAAGACAAAGAACCGAGATAATAATATGTTTTCCAGCACCATTTTCCTGTAACACCTGTATTTAAATGTTGTATCCATGTTTTTTAAGGCTTGAAATGTTTATTTTCAGAAGTAGAGTACTCCAAGTTTTTCCAAATGTTAAAATTCACTTTTTTTACAATATTTTATGAATTAAGAAGAAAATAATATGGTATTATAATGACATTTGGAAGCATTCAACAACAATGCACTGTAAGAAATATGTGGTTAGTAACTGTGGAAACCTCTGTCTTTCCTTTAAAAATAAAATACATAGCCAAATACAAAAGTAAGGATGCTTGTTTCCTCATGGTCATTAAAAGAAATACATCCTGTGTTTTGAAAACAAGTGTGTATGTGCTAAAAGAAAGACACGTTCATAAGAATAGCAGAGTATTACCCATTATCTCCTGTGCAGTTCATCTTCTGCATTCAAGGTTCTATGTGTAGTCCATAAGGTGAATGCAATTCCACATTCAACTGAGATAAAGTAAAACCCTGTTCAGAAAAAGCAAAAGTACAAGTGGAAATGAATATATCAGTTAACAAAACAGGATCATTTTTGTTTAAGTTCTTACACATAATTTTTGAAACACTAAATTGCCATTCTGCAAATATATTCTTATTTCTCCTGGCTTTTAAATCATTAAAGAGTCGTTTGGTCATATGGCAATAACCAAAGATTTTCATAGAGCAATAATGACTGAAAGCCAGTGTCTCTGATTTTGTTAATTCATTTGCAAAATAGCTATATACATTCAAAAAGAAGAACTGAAAAACTACTGGGTAAAGTTAATGGTCACAGCACTTACTCCTCAATTATGTGGACAGGGCATCAGAAAAATATTTCAAGCTGAAATAAATCTAAATCATTGAAATAATTTCTTGTGTTTCCCAACTAATTTCCCATGTGTATGCACAATATATTGCATCCTATATTGGAAACAATTTTTTAGCTATTTATTGATGTTGCTGATTAATTTTAGCTTCCCTTTATGGCTGTCACTCAGATATGACAGCATATATTTTAAAGTAAAAGGAAGGCAGATTTGCAAAGTAAAACAAAATGAGAGAAGATTTACAATATTGTATTCAATAAATATAGTAGAATCATCTTGGAACTTATTTAAAATATAAATTCCAAGGAATTTACAAAGTTCTTCATGTTCTGGAGTACAAGAATATGTATTTAAAACTATCTTTCTAGGTGATTCTGTTGCAACTAAGCTGAACATCACAGGTGATGTTTCAACTTCACTACATCAAGCAAATGTTTACCAGTCGAGTTTATCTAGTATATTTCTTGAATATTTGATAGTTTGCAAGCAGTCATTTTAACTCAATATGCTTCTGAGACTATTTACATGGGTGGCAGGGGCCCAAGCACCTGAGCCATCTTCTGATGACTTTACTAGGCCATTAAGAAGGAACTGAATTGGAAGTAAAGCAGCCGAGAAATTAACCGGTGCCCTTATGGGATGCCAGTGTCACAAGTGGAAGCTTTACCCACTAAACCACAACACTGGCTCTGGCATCCCATATTGAGGAGTGCCTAGGATTAAGTCCCACTTTTGGTTCTCATTTAGCTTCCTACTAGTGCACCTGGAAGGCAGCAAATCATGACTTAAGTACTTGAGTTCCTGCCACCCATATGGGAGGCCCGGATGGCATTCTTGGATTCTGACTTTGTATGGCCAAGGACTAGCTGTCACAGGCATTCAAGGAGTGAAACAGCAGATTGAAAATGTCTTATTCATTCATTCCTTCTCTCTCTCTGTCTCTCTCTCTCTTTTTCTCTCTCTCTCTCATGCTTGCTCTTGTTCATTCTCTTTGCATTTCAAATAAATAAATATTTTAAAAATGTTTGCCTGTACATAGACTGATTCTTTGTGGTACTAATGAATTTCCCTCAACAAAATGCACTCCAATACAACTAATCTGAAACAATTAAACAGTTATAAATATGACAAAAATAAAATTACCATAGTTGATGTACATAAAATCATCAATTACTCAAATTCTTAAGCAATTATTACTGAAGGTAACTGCATATCCTCCTCAAACTTTTCATTGAGGTGTGACCGGAAGAGTTTCATATTTTAATTAAGAATTATTTTTCTTTCAACACCTAATTATTTGTGCTATTTCATTTACCCTAATTAACAGAATATTTTCAGAATTTTCTCATACCAATATATACAAACGTTTTGCAGTAGTATGATTTTAAGTGGAAACAGTCATATTTCTAGGAAGGAAAAACCAAACAAAACATAATTTGTGTCATTTACTAATTTATGCTGCATTTTAGCCACCACTAGTGACATTAAGCCACCAAAGTGATGTCATTGTATTCAGAATTGGGAAGAGTTGTACACAATTAGTGTTCACAAGCTAGTGTGATCTGCTCAGAGCACACCATTGGCTGTGCTTTCAAGCTATAGCTACCAAATGGCACAATTCCACTCTTTCTCTCATGCTATCAACTCCAGAAGTGTTAACTGGGAAATCAGAGAAGGCACTAAAGTAATGGGAAGACTTCCCCTAGGAGGTGACTTCTAAGCTGAGTATCAGGATAAATGCATGGATCTCACTTTGATAAAACTCACATAAGGTGCCTCTTATCCCCATCAGTACCTAAATCTGAGGTAGCCAAGAACTAGGTACTGGAGGAACTTCAGTGTTGTGATTAAGAGCTTGGAAATCATATGCATACTAATGGAGGGTCACTGAAAGGTTGGAGATTACTGGATGCTGGGCTGGAGATAAGAAAAGGTAATAGGCAAAAACAAGGAGCTCATACATTCCTTTTGGAGAGAAACCTTTAAGCATAGGGTTCACTTTTAACAGAAGGCATAACATTTTTAACAAATGAATGAACTTGGCCTTGGATTGTTTTCTAGCTTCCTGTCACGTACACAAAACTAGGCTGTAAGCTTCATGAGTTGAATATGAAAGCTTAGGATGTTACCAATTATGCAGATGTCACTGAATAGTCATGTGGTGGCATTGAGAAGCAAAATGCACAAGAATTTTATTAAATGTTTCCATTGCCAACTGGGGTTTGATTTTATGTCACTATGTCCTTTCCTGATACTTAAATAGTAATAAGAAAGTGACTGGGGTTGGCACTGTGGCACAGTAGGCTAAAACCTCAGCCTATAAGTGCAAACATCCTATATGGGCACCAGTCAGTGTCCTGGCTGCCCCTCTTCCAATCCAGCTCTCTTCTAATGGCCTGGGAAAGCAGTGGAAGATGGCCCAAGTGCTTGGGCCATTTCACTCCCATGGGAGACATGGAAGAAACTCCTGACTCCTGGCTTTAGATTGGCCCAGCTCCAGCCATTGCGGCCATTTGGGGAATGAACCAGAGGATAGAAGACTTTCTCTTTGTCTCTTGCTCTCACTCTACCTCTCAAATAAATAAATAAAAATAAAATAAGATAAAATAAAAAAGAAATGCCTGTACTTGTCAGTGACAGTCACTCAAAAAGCAGTAACATCCTTAAAAAAATGATAGTAGTGTTTATAGCTTTTCAATTCTAAGCAAATGCAAAATCAAGGTGGATTGTAAACACAATAAATACCTTACTAAAGGGTGAATATTTGTTATAGTGGCTAAGACACAGCTTGGGACAGCTATGTCCCATATCAGAGTATCTGGGACCAAGTCTCAGCTTCACTCTAGATTCTTTATAATGTGGACCATAAGGGGAAACAGGTGTTGGCTCAAATAGTTGAGTCCATGACATCCACATAGGAGACATGAATTGAGATCCAGTTTCCTTGCTTGAACTTGGTGAGGTTCCCATTGTTCCAGGAATTTTGAGGAATGAAGCAGCAGATGGAAGATTGCTCTCTCTCTCTGTCTCTGTCTCTCTGTCTCGTTCTTTTCTTGCCTTTAAAATAAATTAAACAAATAAAAGTGTTAAAAACCTTATTACGTCACTTATTCTTATAGAGAAATAGTCAATATCTATATAAATTTTTTCAAGTTTTACAAATTATTTGGACATTTATATATCTTCATTTTCAAAAGGATGCCCAAACATTTTAATACTGATAAAGTTCTCTCATCATAAAGAAAAGTTTGTGTTATTTTAATAATACTGAGTATTGCATTATAATGGCTTATAAGAAAACATGTAACAATATGCTCTAGTTCTCACCATAAATTCCATCAAACTTTCTGCATCATATAACGTGTGCTGCCGTGATAGCTATGGAAACATAACTCAAGAGATGGAAAGCACCTTAGAGCATACAGTCGAGGAGGGTACTACTGAAGCACCATTGCCATGTTCTATGCACATGAAAGATGTTTTATTATATATTTCTCTGTGTGTGTAGCTGAACTTATGTCTATGAAGATAATTTGCTACAAATGTTATGAGTTTCCATTTTGAAGGCACCATGCTATGAATAAAAAACAACATTCCTTATATCAATTCTATGCAGTAGTTGATGTTCTCTTTATTTTATAGATAAAGAAATTAAGGCTTAGAGATGTTAAGTAATGGATTAATTACATAGTTGGTAGCTGAGTCCAGAAAGGATGGGCTCCAGATCCAGTGCTGTTAGCCACTACTCTTAGCTACTATGCTATGATGCAATTATGACAATATCCATTCACAATACTGAGTATTTAGCATTTTTTAAATTCTACTTTCCATGAATTTTTTTTATTTGAAACACAAGAGCAGAGAGAGAAAGAGATACAGATCTTCCATCCATTGGTTCGCTCCACAAATGCTTGCAATAGCTGAACTCAAGCCAGGTCTCCCCTTTGGGTTGAAGGAAACTAAATACTTTGCTATGACCTACTGCTTCCCATGGTGCACATTTTCAGGAAGCTGGAATCAGAAGCAGAATTGGGACCCCAAACCAGACACTCTGATATGGGATGCAGGTGTTCCAAGAAATGTCTTTTTTTTTCCAAAGGGAACCTTTTATTTAAGGAATACAAACTTCATGCATTTCATAAATACAACTTTAGGAATATTTAGGAACATAGTGATTCTTCCCACCATACCCACCCTCCCACCCCTCTTCCTCCTCCCTTTCCTATTCCCATGCTTATTTTTTACTAAGGTCTATTTTCAATTAACTTTCTATACATATGATTAACTCTATACTAAGTAAAGAGTTCAATGAATTGTTTGAAAAAGAAAACTGTTCTTCAACAGTCGAGACAAGGGCTGATCAAAGTCATTACATCTCGAAGTATTAATTTCACTACTACAGTTTAACTTTTAGGTGCTCTATTAGTTATCAGAGATCATGGAGAACATATGATGTTTATCCTTTGGGAATGACTTATTTCATTAAAGTATGATGTTTTCCAGTTTCATCCATTTTGTTGAAAACAACAAGATTTCATTTTTTTTTTTACCGCTGTGTAGTGTTCCATGATGTACATATCCCATAATTTCTTTATCCAGTTTTCAGTTGATGGACATTTGAGTTGGTTCCATATCTTAGCTATTGTTAATTGAGCTACAATAAACATGGGAGTACAGATAACTCTTTCATTTGCTGGTTTCATTTCCTTTGGGTCAATACCCAGGATTGGCATGGCTGGGTCATATTATAGGTCTATATTCAGATTTCTGAGATATCTGCATACCATGTTACACACCCACCAACAGTGAATTAGGGAACCTTTTTCCCCACACCCATGCCAGCATTTGTTTTTTGTTGATTTCTGTATGAAAGTCATTCTAACGGGAATGAGGTGAAACCACATTGTGGTTTTGATTTGCATTTCCCTAATGGCTAGTGATCCCGAGCATGTTTTCACGTCTGTTGGCCATATTTATTTCCTCTTTTGAAAAATGCCTGTTTAAGTAAGTACTTTGCCCATTTCTTATCTGGGTTGCTTATTTTGTTGTTGAATTTCTTGATCTGTTTATGTAGTCTTGTTATTAATCCTTTATCAGTTGCATAACTTGCAAATAATATCTCTCATACTGTTGGTTGCCTCTTCACTTTGCTGAGTGTTTCTTTTGCAGTACAGAAACTTCAGAAATTGATTTGATCTAATTTGTAAATTTCGGTTTGATTGCCTGTGTCTCTAGTGTCTTTTCTAAGAGCTATTTGCCTATGCGAATGTCTTGCAGATTTTCCACAATGTTCTCTAATAATTTGATGCTATCAGGTCACAGCTTTATGTCTTTAATTCACTTTTAGTGAATTTTTGTGCAAGTTGTAAGGTAGGGGTCTTGCTTCATACTTCTGCACGTGGAAATCCAGTTTTCCCAGCACCATTTGTTGAAGAGACTATCCTTGCTCCAGGGATTGATTATAGCTCCTTTGTCAAATATAAGTTGTCTGTGGATGCTTGGGTTGCTTTCTGGCATTCCTATTCTGTTCCTTTGGTCTATCCATTTGTTTTTGTACCAGTACCAGCCTGTTTTGATTATTACTGCCCTGTAGTATGTCTTGAAATCTGGTATTGTGATGCCTCCTGCTTTGTTTTTGTTGTATAAGATTGCTTTAGCTATTTGGGATTTCTTGTTTCCATATGAATTTCAGCATCATATTTTCTATATCTGAGAAGAATATCCTTGGTATTTTGATTAGTATTGCATTGAATCTATGAATTACTTTCATTAGTATGGACATTTTAATGATATTGATTCTTTCAATCCATGAACATGGAAGATTTTTACATTTTTGTGTCTTCTTTTTCTTTCTTTCTTTAGTAATTTTCAAAATAGAGATCTTTGACATAGTTGGTTAAATTTTTCTAACATTTTTTATTGTTTTTTAGCTATTGTGAATGGGATTGATGTTAGAAATTCTTTCTCAGCCATGGTATTTTCTGTATATACAAAGGCTCTTGTTTTTTCATGTTGATTTTATATCCTGACACTTTATCAAACTTTTCTGTGAGTTCCAAGACTCACTTAGCATAGTCTTTTGGATACCCTATATATAGACCCATGTCATCTGCAAATAGGGATAGCTTGACTTCTTCCTTCACAATTTGTATCCCTTTGATTTCTTTTTCTTCTCTAATGGCTCTGCCTAACACTCCCAGGATTATATTGAATAGCAATAGTGATGGTGGGCATCCTTGTCTATTTTCTGATCTGAGTAGGAATGCTTCCAACTTTTCTTTTTTTATTATTTTTAACTTTTATTTAATGAATATAAATTTCCAAAGTACAGCTTATGGATTACAATGGCTTCCCCCCCATAACGTCCCTCCCACCCACAACCCTCCCTTTTCCCACTCCCTCTCCCCATCCATTCACATCAAGACTCATTTTCGATTCTCTTTATATACAGAAGATCAGTTTAGCATACATTAAGTAAAGATTTCAACAGTTTGCTCCCACACAGAAACATAAAGTGAAAAATTCTGTTTGAGTACTAGTTATAGCATTAAATCTCAATGTACAGCACACTAAGGACAGAGATCCTACATGAGGAGTAAGTGCACAGTGACTCCTGTTGTTGACTTAACAAATTGACACTCTTGTGTATGGCATCAGTAATCACTCTAGGCTCTTGTCATGAGCTGCCAAGGCTATGGAAGCCCCCTGAGTTCACTGACTCTGATCATATTTAGACAAGGCCGTGGTCAAAGTGGAAGTTCTCTCCTCCCTTCAGAGAAAGGTACCTCCTTCTTTGATGACCCATTCTTTCCACTGGGATCTCACTCGTGGAGATCTTTCATTTAGGTTTTTTGTTTGTTTGTTTTTGTTTTTCCCAAAGTGTTTTGTCTTTCCATGCCTGAAATACTCTCATGGGCTTCTCAGCCGGATCCGCATGCCTTAAGGGCTGATTCTGAGGCCAGAGTGCTGTTTAGGACATCTGCCATTCTATGGGTCTGCTGTGTATCTCACTTCCCATGTTGGATCATTCTCTCCCTTTTTTATTCTATCAGCTAGTATTTGCAGACACTATTCTTGTTTATGTGATCCCTTTGGTTCTTAGTCCTATCATTATGATCAATTGTGAACAGAAATTGATCACTGGGACTAGTGAGATGGCATTGGTGCATGCCACCTTGATGGGATTGAATTGGAATCCCCTGGTATGTTTCTAACTCTACCGTTTGAGGTAAGTCAGCTTGAGTATGTCCCAAATTGCACGTCTCTTCCCTCTCTTATTCCCACTCTTATATTTAACAGTGATCACTTTTAGTTAAATTCAGCACTTAAGAAGAATTGTGTATTGATTACAGTATTCAACCAAAATTATAAGTAGTACAAAAAAAATACTAAGAGGGATAACATATTAAGTTGTTCATCAACAATCAGGGCAAGGGCTGATCAAATCACCGTTTCTCATAGTGTTCATTTCACTTTAACAGGTTTCCTTTTTGGTGTTCAGTTACTTGTCACCTATCAGGGAGAACATATGGTATTTGTCCCTTTGGGATTGGTTTATTTCACTCAGCATAATGTTTTCCAAATTCCTAACAGGGATCACTTTTCAGTTAATTTTTTTTTGACAGGCAGAGTGGACAGTGAGAGAGAGAGACAGAGAGAAAGGTCTTCCTTTTGCCGTAGGTTCACCCTCTAATGGCCGATACGGCTGGCGCGCTGTGGCCGGCGCACCGCGCTGATCCGAAGGCAGGAACCAGTTGCTTCTTCTGGTCTCCCATGGGGTGCAGGGCCCAAGCACTTGGGCCATCCTCCACTGCACTCCCTGGCCACGGCAGAGAGCTGGCCTGGAAGAGGGGCAACTGGGTCAGAATCTGGCGCCCTGACCGGGACTAGAACCCGGTGTGCAGGTGCCGCTAGGCGGAGGATTAGCCTAGTGAGCCGTGGCGCCGGCCAACTTTTCAGTTAAAATTTAAATACCTAAGAATAATTGTGTGTTAATTACAGAGTTCAACCAACGGTACTAGAACAAAAAAAAAATACTAAAATGGATAACGTATTACCTTGTACATCAACCGTCAGGACAAGAGCTGATCAAGTCAGCTTTTCCCCATTCAACAGGACACTGGATGTGGTTTTGCCATAAATTGCCTTGATTATGTTGAAGAATGTTCCTTCTATATCTAATTTGCTTAATATTTTCATCATGAAATGATGTAGTATTTTATCAAATGCTTTCTCTACATCTATTGAGATAATCATAAGAGTTTTGTTCTTCAGTGTGTTAATGTGATGTGTCACACTAATTGATTTGCGAATGTTGACCCATTCCTGCATACTTGTGATAAATCCCACTTGGTCAGGGTGAATGATCTTTCTGATGTGTTGTTGGATTCAATTGGCTAGAATTTTGTTGAGATTTTTTGCATCTTAGTTCATCAGGAAAATAGTTCTGTAGTTTTTATTTCTCTGTTGAGTCTTTTTCAGATTTAGGAATCAAGGTGATGCTGGTTTCATAGAGTTTGGGAGTATTTCCTCCCTTACAGTTGTTTTGAATAGCTTGCAAAGAATTGGACTTAATTCTTTAAATGTCTGATAGAATTCAGCAGTGAAGCCTTCTGGTCCTGGGCTTCTCTGTGTTGGTAAGGTCTTAATGACTGATCAAATTTCCATCTTGGTAATGGGTCTGTTTAGGTTTTCTATGTCTTCATTGCTCAATTTAGGTAGTTTGTATGTGTCCAAGTATATATTCATTTCTTCTAGATTTCCTGATTTGTTGACATACAGCTCTTTGTAGTATTTTCTGATGATTCTTTTTTTTAAGAAAGCATTTTTTTTTTAATTTTATTATTTGAGAGAGAGAGAGAGAGAGAAAGGTCTTCCTTCCATTGGTTCACCCACCAAATGGTCGCTATAGCCAGCGCACTGCACCTATCCGAAGCCAGGAGCCAGGTGCTTCCTCCTGGTCTCCCATGCGGGTACAGGGCCCAAGGATTTGGGCCATCCTCCACTGCAATCCTGGGCCACAGCAGGGAGCTGGACTGGACGAGGAGAAACCGGGACAGAACCGGCGCCTCAACTGGGACTAGAATCCAGGGTGCCGATGCCGCAGTATAGCCATCTTAATATCAGACAAAATAGACTTTAACACAAAAACTGTTAAAAGAGACAAAGAAAGTGCACTATGTAATGATTAAAATTCTGCATTCAGGCCGGCGCCGCGGCTCACTAGGCTAATCCTCCGCCTAGCGGCGCCGGCACACCGGGTTCTAGTCCCGGTTGGGGCACTGGATTCTGTCCCAGTTGCCCCTCTTCCAGGCCAGCTCTCTGCTGTGGCCAGGGAGTGCAGTGGAGGATGGCCCAGGTGCTTGGGCCCTGCACCCCATGGGAGACCAGGAAAAGCACCTGGCTCCTGGCTCCTGCCATCGGATCAGCGCGGTGCGCCAGCCGCAGTGCGCTGGCCACGGCGGCCATTGGAGGGTGAACCAACGGCAAAGGAAGACCTTTCTCTCTGTCTCTCTCTCTCACTGTCCACTCTGCCTGTCAAAAAAAAAAAAATAAATAAAATAAAAAATTCAAAAAAAAATAAAAAAATAAAAAAATTCTGCATTCAATATAGGAATAAAACAATGAAACTTTAATGAATTTAATTAAATGGAGATATGCATTTATGGACTGAAAGACTGAATGTATTAGAATATCTGTCAGAATATGCTAAACATAATGACAAGTAAGGGCAGGAACTATATAGTAGGTAGAGCAGGTAAACTATCTCTTTTTTATTTTTTTATTTGATGGTAGAGATATAGACAGTGAGAAAGAGAGACAGAGAGAAAGGTCTTCCTTCTGCTGGTTCACTCCCCAAATGGCCGCTACAGCTGGCGCTGTGCCGATCCGAAGCCAGGAGCCAGGTGCTTTTCCTGGTCTCCCATGCGGGTGCAGGAGCCCAAGCACTTGGGCCCTCCTCCACTGCATTCCCGGGCCACAACAGAGAGCTGTACTGGAAGAGGAGCAACCGGGACCAGAACTCGCTGCCCATATGGGATGCTGGTGCTGCAGGTGGAGGATTAACCAAGTGAGCCATGGCATTGGCCCCTCTGATGATTCTTTTTATTTCTGTGGTGTCAATACATTTCCTTTTACATCTCTAATTTTATTGATTTGGGTTTTCTCCCTCTTTTTTTGTTAGTTGGGCCTATGGAGTATCTATTTTGTTTATTTTTTTTTTCAAAAAAACAACTTTTTGTTTCACTGATTGTTTGTACAGTTTTTTGTTTCAATTTCATGTATTTCTTCTCTACTTTTAATTATTTATTTTCTACTAATAGTTTTAGGTGTAGTTTTCTGTTGTTTTTCTACATCCTTGAGATGCATTGATAACTCATTTATTTAGCACCTTTCCAATTTCTTGATGTAGGCACCAATTGCTATAAAACTTTCCTCTTAACACTGCTTTTGCTGTAACCCATAAGTGTTGATATGCTGTATTGTCATTTTGATTCATTTCCAGAACTTTTTTAATTCCTCTTTTGATTTCTTCAATGACACACTGTTCATCCAGGAGCATGATGTTCAGTCTCCACATGTATACTTATGTTCTAGAGATTCTTGAGTTCCTGATTTTCAGATTCATTCCATTGTGGTCAGAGAAGTTCCATGGTATGATTTTGATTTTGATTTTGGATTAGCTGATGCTTGTTAGATGGCCTAGTATGTGATCTGTCCTAGAGAAAGTTCCATCACTGGTGAGAAGAATGTGTATTCTGCAACTGCAGGATGAAAAGTTCTGTAGATATCCATTAGGTCCATTTAGTCCATAGTGTTGATTAACTATGTTGTTTCCTTGCTGGTTTTCTGTCTGGTTGATCAGTCCTTTGTTGAAAGTGGAGTACTGAAGTATCGTGTTACTATTGTATTGGAATCTGTGTATTCCTTTAGATCCATTAACATTTCTTTTAAATAGTCAGGTGCCCAGTAATTAGGTGCATATATGTTTATAATAGTCACATCTTCCTATGGAATTGTTCCTTTAATCATTACATAGTGCACTTTCTTTGTCTCTTTTAACAGTTTTTGTGTTAAAGTCTATTTTGTCTGACATTAAGATGGCTATCCTAGCTCGTTTTTGTTTTCTGTTATCATGGAATACCTCTTTTCATCCTTTCACTTTCAGTCTGCATGCATCCTTGTTGGTAAGATGCATTTCTTTTTACTCTGTTCAGCTAATCTGTATCTTTTCACTGGAGAGATGAGGCCATTTACAATCAAGCTGACTATTGATAAGTAACAATTTGGCCCTGCTGTTTTTCCATAAATATTCCTGTTTTTTACTTTGTATTTCCTTTGTATTTTTACTGGAAGATTTCCTGCTTTTACCTTCCTTCATAGTGATGTCCATGTTTCTGTTTTTCTGTGTGTAGCACATCCTTAGGCATCTTTTGTAAGACTGGAGGAGTAATGACAAATTCTTTCAGCTTCTGTTTGCTATGGAAAGTCTTTATTTGACCTTCATTCATAAACGAGAGCTTTCAGTATACAGTGTTGTAGGTTGACAGTTTTTTTTTTCTATTTGTTGTATAACAATTTATTTATTTATTTATTTTTGTAAATACAACTTTAAGAATATAGTGATTCTTCCCACCATACCCATCCACACTCCCACCGATCTTCCTTCTCCCTCTCCTATTCCCATTCTTATTGTTTACTAAGACTCATTCAATTAACTTTTTACACATACAATTAACTCTATATTAAGTAAAATCTTGGAATATATCTCTTCATTCTCTCTTTGCCTATAGAGTTTCTGATGAGAAGTCATCTGTGAGTCTAATTGGAGAACTGCTGAAAGTAATCTGATACATTTTATCTTTTCTTTATGTTTTACCATGGAGAGTTTGACTACAACGTTTTGTAGTGAAGATCTTTTCTGATCATGTCTATTAGGAGTTCTATGTGCTTCCTGTACTTATATGTCCCTTTCTTTCTCTAAATTAGGGAAGCTTTCTGTAATTATTTCACTAAAATTGCCTTCTAATCCATTCTCTTTCCACACCTTCAGGAACTCTTAAGATCCATATGTTGGGTCATTTGGTAGTATCCCATACATATCCAGCACTGTTTTTTAGTTTTCTAATTTCTTCTTCTTCTAGGTTTTTTGGGGGGTGTGATTGTAAGATTTCAAGAGATTTGTCTTCTAACTTGGATATTCTTTCTTCCGCCTCACAGTCTGTTCTTGAGGCTTTCCACTGTATTTTTTATTTGTTATATTGAATTCTTCATTTCCAATATTTCATTTTGATTTCTCTTTAAAATCTCAATTTTGTGGGAAAAATTTGCTTTCATGTCATGTACATATTTCTTTAGCTCATGAATTTGCTTCTGGTTACTTCTAAGTAATCCTATAATCATTTTTTGAATTCTGTTTTGGGCATTTTGTCAATCTCTTCATCTTCAAATTCTAGTATTGAAGTGTTCTGTTCTTTTGGAGATCTCATACTGCCTTCCTTATTCTTGTTTCTTGAACCGCTGCATTTATTATTAGGCATTTGTGGTGATACTTTTTTTTCACCCTGTGATGGTTTTTATCTTTGGACCATGCTTCTGTGGCTTAGTGCAGTGTTCTCTCTTTCAGGGAATACACAGAGGCATGTGCTACTTATGGTCAGAGAGCTCTGTTCAGTGCTCCAGGGTGAGGGGAGTGTCCAAGGTAACACCCAAGTTGGGCATGAAAAATCTCTGTTTTTTTAATCTGAGGGGAGGCTTGTTCTGCTCTTTTGGCATGTTCTCATGCTCACCTGCTCTCTGCGAAGGAGACCAGTGCCTAGGCGCTAGCCCTAATGGGTACAGTATTCGTCCATGCTGCCACAAGAACCACACAAAGGATCCTTGCAGTCCACAGAGTTCTCAGTGTGAACATGGATCCTTTAGCAATGACCCTCACCAGGGAATCAGGGAGCCCCAAGTATGTGGAGCTGCCCACAGTGACTGCCCAAAGTCCCAGCCACACCCTGCACCCTCCCACATCGCCACAGTGTTTTCACAGTCCTGGCACACAAGGCTCCCACAGTCATGAGCTCCCAGCCCCCTGTCAGTTCTCCAGCCAGACTCAAGCGTCTCTTCTCTGCTGGTTGCTGGGCATGAGGACACAAGGTGGCACAGCTGTTATGTATTTCCAAAATGGAGCTTGCACTCGCTAATTACAAGACACAGGTGAAAAATGGTCTGGGAATGAAAAATGTGCCTCCGTTTTTCCCCTCCAGGTTGTCCCCACCAGGGTTCCAAGCCTGACTCACGCCAGGCTCTTCGGGCAGCTTTATCACTAGTTACTTTGGCTGCTACACTCTGGCCTCACCTCACTCCAAAGCTGGTGCTGAGGCTCTTGGATGCTGGGGTGCTGAGTTGTGCACACCCTCCACATAGGTCCATAGTGTCGCTCTAATTTGCATGGGGTTTCCTCTGCCATTTTCTCCGTAACTCTTTCCCAAGATTGCTCTCTCTCCACTTTTTTTAAACTATCTTCCCCAAGACTAGAGTAATAAGCTTCCTCTCCATTCTGCCATATTAAAAAAAAAATCTGTTCAAGTAATGTCTTAACTGCTGCACTAAACACCAGTCAGGATATTTGGTATTATAAACATTCTACAGATGTTTTGAAGTATACAAGTAGATTGCATGATTTATTTGCAAATGCTAGGGTAATTTATGTAAGAGACTTTGGAGGTAGTGTCTTGGAACAATTACCCTGTGTATACTGAAGAATGGATGTATATATGTTAACCTTTAGTTAAGTCAAAGGATGGGAGTCATCTTCACTTTAAAAATGATTAACTTTCAAATCTCTTCTCTGATCCACTGTGTGCTGATACTAATGTCTCATGACCTCACCGTCTGAGAGTAGTCCTGTTTTCCCACGTAGAAGTTTCTCAAGGTGGAGGATAATTACCTCCTCAGACAAATTATTTCAAAATCACTTCTTTGTCTATTATTGCTGGAAACATGAGAAGGGTCAAAATATAGAGGTGTATCTAGACGATTTACATGAACTTTAATAACATATATTCTGTAAAAAGGATGAAAGATACACAAACGATGTTGCAATTAAACTTACCCCTTAAACCTGAACTCTTGGAACAGCAGGAAATGTTATCCTCTTAACCCTTGTTCCTGAAGCTGCCGCTCTTACTACAATTGCGCTCTCTGAAGGACATTGTTCTATTTACCAGTGATCATACTCTGCTACCCTGCAAATTTACACTGTATTTGAACAGTTACTTACATGTTTGCTTCAGTAACTTAATCTACCACTTATCTCCATGTTTGTGTGTTAGTGACCAGATTCATTTCCTACTGGCCTTATAGGATTTAGAGTTAGAGATTAGGCTTCTGATTTTTTCCCCACACAGTCTTTCATTTATTTTTTTTTTTTTTTTTTTTTTTTTTTTTTTATTTTTGACAGGCAGAGTGGACAGTGAGAGAGAGAGACAGAGAGAGAAAGGTCTTCCTTTGCCGTTGGTTCACCCTCCAATGGCCGCCGCTGCAGCCGGCGCACCGCGCTGATCCTGGCAGGAGCCAGGAGCCAGGTGCTTTTCCTGGTCTCCCATGGGGTGCAGGGCCCAAGCACCTGGGCCATCCTCCACTGCACTCCCTGGCCATAGCAGAGAGCTGGCCTGGAAGAGGGGCAACCGGGACAGAATCCGGCGCCCAAACCGGGACTAGAACCCGGTGTGCCGGCGCCGCAAGGTGGAGGATTAGCCTATTGAGCCACGGCGCCGGCCCCCACACAGTCTTTCTAAGAGTGTAGCTATTGGAACTTTACCCGATGACTCAACACAGGCTACCTAACATTAGAGATCTGTGGTGCTGATGGTCTGCATAGGCTAGATCTCTGCTTGTAGTTGATGGGCAGATTCTCTTGGTATATATGCATTCTTGACAGGGTGCCTTTCTGTTTTCTAATCATGGGACTCTGTGATTCTGCATAATTGTCTCCTAAACTTTCTTCTATTTCCTGCCTCAAATTCCGTAAATTTACTGCATTGACTCTGTTTTTTTTTTCTTTTTTTTAACGATAAACAGAATGAGGGCAGGGGTCTTTCCTTGCTCATAAAGCTGCTATATTTAGAACAGACTCTGGCTCATGGTGAGTTTTCAATAAATATTATTTGATGAAAATGAATGCTGTATTCTAGTCTCTTGGCATTAAGGATAAACACAGTGGTTTACATAGCACAAATGTTTGAGAGACATTAAGAATATCTGATGGGACAGATTGATGAAATTTGTCTCCTATTGAGATCAGTCAGTCTGAACTCTGTGAAATGTAGCAGTTTATCGAGTCCACAGAAAGCAACGAAGAAAGTCAAAGAAAATGAAGAAATAGGAAAATGACTTCTAAATAAAAGAAAAAGATGAAACTCCAAAGTGATTTCAATGAAATGGAGATATGAAACTTATCTAACAGATAATTCAAAGTTTTCAACTTTAGGATGCTCATAGAAGTCAGGAGAGTAATGAATGAGAATTTCAGTGAAGGGAGAAAATACAAGTACCAAACAAAAAGCATAGCACTTCGGAATACAACTGAAGAGCTGGATCCCATAAAGGAGTTCCAGAAGAACACTAGATTAAGCAATAAAAAAAGAAAACTTAAGGTAATTGGAAAACACTCTAACAGAAGATCAAAGGCAAAAAGTGAAAAATATGAACATAGTTTAAGGGACTCATGGGCACCATCGAGTGTAACAATTTAAAGATTATGGATGTTGCAGAAGAAGAGGGAAAGAAAGGAACATAAAGCTAATTCAAAGTAATGATTCCTGATAAAAAGTAGAAACCTTCTTAAACCTGGAGAAGAAAATAGACATTCATAACAAAGAACCACAAAGAGTGAAAATAAGAGGAATCAAAAAAGTTGCATGCAAAAATCCATTATAAACCTGTTGTCAAAGACAAGAGAATTTTGTAAGCAGCAATACAAGCATGATCTGTTGCATAAAATGCTGCCTGTGTAACACAGTTAATAGATTTTTCAGCAGAAACCGTGCTATTCAAAAACAAGTGTTATGATATTACCAAAATGCTAAAAGGGGGAAAAAAGGGGGGGGGGACTTTGCCAACTGAGGATATTGTACCCAGTGAATCTTTCCTCTAAGTGAGATAGGGAGATAAGGACTTTCTTGGACAAAAGCTGAGGGAATACATTACCATTAGAATTGCTTTACAAAAAATGTTAGATGGAGTATTTCAATCTGAAACAAATGACCACTAAACAACACAAAGGAAAAAGGCAGTATGAAACTTGATGGCAAAGCAAGCATATAGGTAAAATCAGAAGAATGTCTCAATATAATGCTAGTGGGCTAATTAACTTAATTTCAACTATAAAGATTAGAAGACAAAGTACTACAAATAACTATAATTTTAATATATATGGATATATACCATAAATATATTTAAGCTTTTTTATTACGGGGAGAATAAAAGGTAAAATGAAGTGTTTATATGCTAGTGGATTTTCATTATGAGCTTAAGTTGACTATAATAACCACAAGAAATTATTTGTTAGCTCCATAGTAGCCAAAAAGAAAGTACGTATAGAAGTTAACCAAAGAAAACACGAATCAAAAGTTATCAGAATAAACAAACACAATGGAACACAAATGGAGTAAGAGGGAAAGGAGGAAAGAAAGAACAAAACACAAATAGAAAATAGTTTATCAAAGGAGCAGTAGTGCATACTTGCCTATCAGTAACTACCTTAACTATAAATATACTAAATTCCAAAATAAGAAATATAGAAGAGTAAAAACAGATGAAAAGCTATGTTCACAAAACCCATTATCATTTCAAGGACACGCATATGCTAACAGTAAATGATAGCAATGATATTCCATGGTAAGCCAAAGAAAGCAGAGGTGGCTATCTCATGTAGGACAAAAATAATTAAGTAAAAAACTGTCTCTAGAAACAAGGTAATTATACAATGATAAAAGTGTCAGTGCAGCAGGAAGATATGCACCCAACATCAGAGCACCTAAATATATGTAACAAATATTGGCAGATCTAAATGGAGAAATTAAAAGCAATACAATAATAGTTGGAAATTTCACATTCAATAAAGGATAGCTCATTCAGAGAAGAAAACTAATCCAAAAAATAGCAGATATGAGCAATAAAATAAAGCAAATGAACCTAACAGACCAAACGGAATTTCCATCCAGAATTAGATGAACATGTTCTGAAGTACATAGGGGATATGCAACAGGATAGATTACAGATTATGTCATAAAAGAAGTCTTAATATATTTAAGAAGTTGTACATCATACCCAGTATCTTTCTTGCACATTTTTGGATGAAATTATAGGTCAATAATAATATAATATGGGGAAGTTCATAAATATATGAAAACTAGACAGCATACTTTTGACAAGTTGAAAGGAGAAGTTGAAGGAAAATTTTAAAATAGCTTGACAAGTGAAAATGCCCATAGCATACCAAGGCTTATTGTATGCAGCACAAGCAATACTAAGAGGAAAGTTTATAGTGCCAAATGCCTACATTAAAAAAGAAGAAATACCTCAAATAATTTCCTATTTTCAGACTTTAAAATAAAAGTAAAAATATTGAATATTTTATCTTTTAACATATATAAGTACATGAGAACATTTACAAATACATGAAAATCAAACAATATGCTACTGAATGACCAATGAATTGTTGAAGAACTTAAAAAAGAAATCAAGCACTTTCTTGCATAAAATGATAATACATCATATCAAAACCTGTGAAATGCACTAAAAGCAGTATTAAGATGGAATTTTATAGCATTGAGGGCTTATATTAACAAATAGAAGTAAAAGTTTTAAAATTAGCTTAAATAATTGGAGTGGGGAAACAAATATAACATTTTAAGTTTCTGTATTATATGTGAAATTATGTGATATTAATTGAAGATAAATTGTAAAAGCTACAGTAACATAAACACTTGATAAAAAATATTTTAAAAATGTGAATCAGTAAGGCAAAGTCTATATCTTTTAAAAACAACCTAGAAAGCTCATGATACCTCTTACACATATTGAAAAATAAGAAACCCATTTTGACATTTGAAATCCATTTGACAGACACCATTTGAAGTTTCATTATATAAATAGGCCTCCAGCATATCTGTCTTACATATATCAGAAAGAAATGCCAGATTTTATTTTTATCACTGAAGATCTATGATATAGAAGAAAATTTGGAATTCTCATTTAGTCAATAGCAATTGTAGGCAAATAATAAATCTATGAAAGCATTTCTTAAGTTTTTCCAATGGAGAACCAGCGCTACATGTAGCAAGTCATTGTGTGTTATGATAATAAAAGAAGTAGCACCTGAACATATGTTTTTCACATACTGGAAGTAACAATGATTTTCAAAAATTAATAGTGTTTTACAAAATGAAGTGTGCTGCTCTTAAAAATAAGAGTTTTTGAGGAAAAAAATGAAATAAATCTTTGTCTTCATACTAAAAGAGAAATATATCCAGTATCTTGGACAGCCTAAACCTATGATTTCATGAAGAAAACACAATGATTTATTATGCTGTAGACAAATCTCTCAAAATGTCTTAAGTACAAATGGTTTGCAAAAAGATTGCCAAGAACTTGGCTCTATACCAGAATCCAAAATCTTCCTCACTTTTCGGAGAAAGAAATTGATGGCATATCATTAGGCATAGTTAAAACCTGCATTTAAATGCTATAATAGAACATGTAGTATATTTTTCAGAGCCAAATGAAATCAGAGACTTGAATTGGAATCTATTCTCTGACATCCCCAAGTTGAAATACCCAGCCTTCCAGCTGTTGCAAGTAATGTGCTTGTCAACTTCACATCTGATAGTCCATTGATAATAGTTTTTACTGAGACATCTCTTAATTATTTCTAAATCTTTATTTCATCCTAATATCCCAATCCATTTGAAACAGTCATTAAACTTGACACCATTTTCAATACCCTATAATTTTGAGTTTGTAATTTCTAATTTTAAATAAAGAATAAAAAAGAAACTGACCGTCTGGCCTTCTATCAATAAGTCAAATCTGGATTTCTTGGTGGAGGAGCCACATTTATAGAGTATAGATATTAAATTAGTATTAATAATTAGGTAAACGTGGAAAATAAACAATTAGAATTGATCTGTTATGTTTCACCATGCATACCATGCATACAAAGGACAAGAAGGAGGCAAGAACCATTGTATGAAGATCAGGTTGAATATTACTTGCAGCATTTCAGGGGAAAAAGAACGTAATTTGGGTATGAGTGTTGCTTTAGAGACTATGCTTTTGGCTTTTATGAGAAGTTTTGCCTTTTTCTGTGTCTGGGAGCAGAAGAAAAATTGCAAGTTGCAGGTAACAGAACGACCTATTTTATCATGTTTAGTCTGAGGATTGTGACAACTCAAGAGGAGCATGCCCAGTAGGAAGTTGTTTATATGAGCCTGAGGTCCTGAGAGGGATTTAGTTTGGAGATTAAGATTTTGAAATCATCAGAGTATATATGATATTTAAAACCATATGTTTGATAACATCACTCAAAAAGCATGTAAGGAATGTTAGAATAAATATCTGAGGAGCAACACCACATCTAAGGATAACAGAAAGGATATTGAGAAAGTATGGTATCACTAAAGTCAAAAGAAAAGTGTTTTAGTGCTTGTCTATACTCCTGTGGAACTGTTGAATATTTTACTTGTTGAATATTATGGTTAATGGTGAATTAAACCTGTGATTATAGAGTGGATTAAGATTATGGCTTTCCAATAATTAAAGAAAGAAAAGGAAGGAAGAAAGTGGATTGAGGGAATGAGGGAGGGCAGAGGGAAGTATGGTTATCTTCTTACAACTGTACCTATGAAATACCTGACATCTGTTCTCTTTATATATTTTTTTTAAAAGAAAAGTGTCTCTCTAGGAGGAAGGTATTGAATCCACTATTTAAGGTCTTACTGAGCAATTAATGACACAAGAATTAAAAAGCTTTTTTACATAGAATTAGAATCGAGTTCATATATTCTTGTGTTGGGCAGTATTATAAGAATCAGTAGAAACTAGACTGAATTTCATTAAGGAATCAGTTGAAGGTATATTGAAACAGTGAATGTAGACAACTTTTTAGAGGGGAAGTTTGCATAAGGAGGAGGAAATTAAGGTAGATTAAGCAGTGAGATTGAAAGAAAATAAAAAGGATGAATACATAATTCACTTTTCAAAACATGTAGTTCTTGATGAGAGTAATTCAGTAGTGGAGGTAACGCTGAAATACAGAAATGCTATAATGGTGGGAGATGTGGAATGACATGTCTTATTTAGATTAAAGGAAGCATGCCTCTGATTCTGTCTGAAGGAATCGAAGAAAGGAAAATGGCTATGGATGTAGGTGGATTTTTAGTCATTGCTTTTGCATAAGGATAGAGGAACTAGAACTTACTGAAAATGAGCGTGAGGGAATTTTCGAAGGTGCTAACAAAGCTCTCTCTTGACATCGTTGGTGATTACATAAGCATATGCATATGTAAAGGTTCATCAAGCCATATAGTAAGATTTGTGCACTTAACTGCTTTTACATTTCCTTAATAAAAGGTTAAGAAAATAATCTCAAGACCTTGTATCCATGCATCATTAAAATTCCTGTAGAAGGTGAGAAGCATGAAGCTAGGTACCTTGTCACTCTTATTCACAAAATAAATGAATGTAAAAAGAATTTGTATGCTGAATCAAGGTACAAATATCTCAAGATATGAAGTTGAGAGGACTTGATAAGACATGTTCTTTAACTATCAATTGCCAACTTTAGAGTATATCAGAATTTTTCTTTGGGAAATGCTCGGACCATACACTCAAGTAATTTTTATTTCATATGTCTGAAGTAGATACAATAATATGAAATTTTAAAAAGGACCTAAATGTCTCTGATACTGATAGTGTTAGATTCACAAGTTGGGAATATAACTTGAAAATCTTTATTCATTTATTGAATTTATTCATTTGAAACGCAGAGAAAGTTTTATGATCCACTGGTTCACTTTGCAAATGCCCACAATAGCTGGGGCTAGGCCAGGCCATAGCCATGAGCTGGAAACTTAATCCAGGTATCTCACATGGGTGGCAGGAATCCATCTATCTGAGCCATTACCCACTGCCTCCCAAGGTTCACATTAGCCAGAAGCTGTTATCAGGAACAGAGTCGGGACTCAAACCCACGCACTTTGCTATGGGCTATAGGCATCCCAAGTGGCATCTTAACCACTGAACCAAGTGTTCTTCTCGCTTTCTAAATATTTATATTGAGAAGACTCTATAAAAATCACAAAGAAAGAATTTCATCCCAAAAGGGAATATCAAGCTTTGTGATAAATTTGAGCAGTCCTCTGTAAATTTTCTTCATTGAACTACACCATGATCCTCAGAGATGAACATGATGGTGAGAAGATCTGCTGGCTATAGTGAGTGCTAGCTGAGGTTGAAACGCAAGTGTCTGTGCTACAGAGAATATATGCCCACAAATGCAGGGCATATAGGAAGTTGTTCATAAAACAATGAGTGATTAGATTGAAATGTGTATTGTGGGAGGAAACTCTGACTGTTTTCACCAAATCATTGAGTGCCCAAACGTTGCATTCTTACTACTTCAGTTCTATTTAAATTTTTTTTATCACTTCTCACCTTTCAATTTTTGTTAGTTGTGTTTGCTTGTGTTTTACCTTGGCCTCTAAACTGTGAAATCTTTGATGGCAAAGACTATGTATTCTTTTTCTTAGTTGTGTATGTGCCTAGTATGGACTCTATCACATAGCAGTGCTCAACAGGCTTTAGTTTAATCAACAAATGTCTGAATTTATTTGTATTTATTTATTTGAAAATCAGAGTTACACAGAGGAGAGGCAGAGGCAGAGAGAGAGGAAGAGATCTTCCATCTGATGATTCACTCCCCAACTGGCCGCAATGGCTGGCGCTATGCCGATCCGAAGCCAGGAGCCTGGAACTTCTTCCAGGTCTCCCACGCACGTGCAGGGGCCCACGGACTTGGTCCATCTTCTACTGAAAGCCCAGGCCATAGCAGAGTGCTGGATTGGAAGAGGAGCAGCCGGGACTAAAATCAGCACCCATATGGGATGCCGGCGCTTCAGGCCAGGGTGTTAACCCGCTACGCCACAGCGCCGGCCCCCTGAATTTCATAGAGGCTAAAATGCATGGAAAAGTGGGATATTTAGTATACGTTTCAGGTCACAGTGTATATATACCAGGAGGCATGTGTACATAGGAATGATGAAGCAAAATTATCTTGGAAAGCAGAGAAACTGCTCTGAGAGGAAATTGCAATAGCAGTAATAACCGCTGTATTAATCAAGGTCTTCTTTGCATATGTTGATGTGATCTCCTACAAGTTGTGGAATTATGATAAAGGCCATGTTTTCTATTATCATATTGTAGCATTGACTATAATAACGAACTCTGGACAAAATGCTTCTTGCCTACAAGTGATTAATTAGGCATTACACAACTGTGTATTGTCAGCATCAAGTGTTTTCTGTCATCAGATTTCAAAGGATCTTTTTATCTTGTTTCTGCATGGGAATACGGAAATTCAATAACCATGAATGTTTCAATGTGCTTGTAATTAAAACTTCATGTGCTTGGCCCAAAAACATGTTTCAAAGATGAAACCAATTGTTTGCTGATTCTCTTGTCAGTCTGCACTCACACATGGTAACAGCTGGCTGGGAAACACTGCATGGTATTGCTTTTCAGCTATCATAGAAGTAATGAAATATTTTTTGTGCAGAATTAATAAAATTCAAGGCAAAGTGTCAAATCCCTTTGTGATATTTCCTATTATTTTATTTGTGACAAAATAAGCTCACTTGAAGATAGAGTAAGGAGAACTTTTATCAAGTCAGGCCAAGGAAATACAGTATAGCCTACTAATGTCATAGAGCAAACAATGTGGTTTGCTTCCTAGTGAAATAAGTGTATACCAAGCTATCCATTGTTGTTAACAATGAGATAATCACCCTTGTGTTAAGATGGGATAAGACGGTGGTGAGCAATAAGAATAATATATACAGCCAACAAAAATATAGTAGATTTTGTGTACTCCAACTCAATAAATCTCAAAGTCAAGGTAAATAGTCTGAAACTGTCTCCAATGTGAGTCCTGCCTCATCAGCAAATTGAAGCCTCTAACACAAACAGGGCAGAAAAACGAATCTGAACAGTAAGAAAAAAAGCAGATGGAAACAAAATATACATTGAGAAAAATGCAAGCTCCTATTGTGGCTCTTTGTGCCTTTTGAAATAGCAAGTCTTAAGTATTTAAAAGAGATGATAGAAACACAATCGGGATTACCTACCATCAGTCATGAAATGTTTAAAAAAGACTAAATTAAACAGCAACTATTAAAGTATAAAGTACCCTATGGAAGCATCCATCCCTATTTACAGAACTCCACTGATTATTAGGTCTTTTCACCCAAAATGTTGACTACACACAGTAGGAAATGTACTGAGCTTCGTTTATTTCATACCCGACTCATTAAAACTGTTTCAGAAACACAGAACTTAATTATCATTAGGTGGATAGGAAAACTAGTACTTGGGCTGAAGCAGAAGCAAGGAATTACGCCTCTCCTCTTTTCTTTTGGGCATGTGTGATTTTGGCTGGGCTTACTTTTTTTCTCTGAGTTTGCCTCTATGTTCTCATTCATTACACTCTTACTGTCAATTAACCCAATTTAAAAATATTTCTTTTCTATCCCTACTCTGTGTTTATTACAAAGTTCCTTTTCTGGAAAGTTAGTTCTATTAAATCATTCCTAATAACAATGAGCCAAGGTCCATTCAATTTACAGTGTTGTACACAGTTCTTTTACTGTTTCTTTTACAATTTACAATTATTTCCTTGGTGAATGAAGGTTAAGGGTAAAATGCAATCATCTATGCACTTCTAATTCTCACAATTCTCAGTATAGTAAGGTCTAGGTAGATTGACACTGATTTAGTACCAACTAGATTATGTTAAATACTCTTCTGCTTATGTGAAGCTAAAGTGTCAGACCTTGACTTCAGCAGTCTTACTCGGTCATAGGTACTATTCTATCCAGGTAATGTGTCAGTATTGCAATATTGGTCCAAATTAGCAGAATGTTAGGAACTCTATTCACATCAATAGATGAAATTTGGAACTGATCTTGCTGTTCAGAACATCCAAACATCTACTTCACTATAACCTGGGAATTAGCTACAGTTCATTTATGACTGTTTAGTGCCTCTTTAAAGCTCTGTCCCCAAATGCCTATCCATTTGGATTCAGCCCTATTTTTTAACCTAATCCTTATCAATCCCTCATTCAGCAGCGGGATCCCGTCTTCTCCCCAGGTGATGGCTTGGATAAACAGGACACACTACTCAGCACTCAGACATGGTTTTCTGTTTGAGTGCAGAGTATCTACTGGAGGATCCTACTCTTGTACACTACGCACCATATTCAAAGCACTGTTAATATCATCAGTAGCTCACCTTACCCACTGACTACCTGTCAGTGAACAATACATGCCTCAGAGCCCAGCACTGAAATGAGTTTAAGCCAAAATATCAAACCCAGATCCTCTATTGAAGCTTCTCCTTCTAAACTGGCATGGTAGGAAGTTGGGACGATCTTGTGAATGTTTTAGAATATTGAAAAATCAGTGATTTCAGAGAAGAAGAAAATCAGAGTTCCTCTCCTGTGTGCACGTGGAAGGCAAAGATACTCTCCTTACCAAGGTGAACAGCATAGACAATCTCGAAGAAGCTGAAGGTTTGTCATTCCCTGGCTTTGCCAGCCCCAGCTCCAGCTCCAGCCTCAGTGATACTTAGTTTCTCCCCTTATACTGAGTCTATAGTAAATGAGAATTGCAGGATATCAAGAATCCTGCCTTTACAATTGGTTGTAATCTAGAGTTAATGTTGCTGTCTTAAGTCTGGTATTTCAGTGCCTGGAAGTGTGTCCTGTTTACCTAAGTAACCATTGATTTAAAGCTCTTTCCTGTTCTCATTTAGGTCCAGCACATATCACAATGTTCTTTTTGTTTTCTTAGTTTGTACTCTGAATACCTTAGAAACCTGTGCATAACTCCAGTCTTCTTCTTCAAAGGCTGACGCTATAATAATGGCATGAGCTCATGCTACCTAACTTCCCCAGAGAGTTGAATTGCCTTCTCTTGATGTGTTCTCCTTATTCAGACAGACCCTCCCCCAAGCAGCATGCATGCAGCTGTCACTGATCTGACATTCAGTAACGATACATCTCAAAAGGTCTATAATCATGTCCCCCATCATACAGTGCATGTTGATACACTGAGTTAATATTTGGTTGCTTAAAATTGTATTAGTGGCTAGTCCTAGAGCCAAATTCATCCCAGTTCTGAACTTAACGTCAATCCATATCATTCCAATATAGATTTTTATCTTCCCCACTGGCCTGGTAATTGCACACGTATGGCTTTTAAAACTGAACCCCCTCTTCTCCAGATAGAATCTTGTATGGTTGTAAAAGGTACTATCCATGCCATAGAAATCACTATCTCATAGAGAATCTTTGAAGTATAGGCTTGAAACTGAGGAGTTTGCTGGTAAGTATGTTTGGATTTTGTTTTTAAACAGTGCTTTCATATTTTTGTTTGCTATTTTTGTTTTTAAAGGATTGTCTTTTAAAATAAGACTTATCTCCTCTTTCACAATAGGCTCCATTATGCCATATTATCTTATATTTGGCCTACTTCATCCAATCAGTCCACCTGCCTGGATGTTGAAGTCATTTATGTTTGTTGCAAAACCTAATTTAAAGTAATATTAAGGCAAAGATTAAAATAAGAGTCTTAAGAAAGACTAATTCTACAGGAAAAAGAATCAATCTTTATTATTTACGGAATTTTCAAATATGTATAATAGCTACTTAGCTTTTTGTAATACAACATGCAGGTAATAATATATCTGACATTAAATGAAATTATCAAACAATGCCTTTGAATGATAAGAATATATAACAGAGAATAAACTCCTATGATAGGATTCAAAAATAACAAAGAGAAGAATTTTTTTAAAGTGCCAAAGGATTGAGGCAGACAATTTCAGTTTCAAAAATATAATTAAAACTACTCACTTAATACAAACAAATTTCAATTCTGTGAGCAAAAATTGGAAGTCAAAATCAAAATGTTGGTTTGAGCACTTTCGCAGTCACCTGTAGTATTGTTTTTATCTTACGGGAAATTTAATCTTTGTGTTCCAACTATGGATAAAATGACTGATGCATACATAAATGTTATATGGGAGACACATCAAAACAAATTCATTAGCCTATATGCAATCATGTTCTTTTCTTATGCTCATTATGAACTCTTTCCTCTAATCCAATAAGAAGTCTTCCTTCATATCCATTCAATTCTTCCCTCATATTTTCCCATTGCTACCCTTTCTGTCCCTCATAAATCCTGAATTGACTTACTTCTCTCCATTTGCACTATAGCTGTCTGATTGAAGCCATCACTTTATTTTACTTGAATGGCTCTAGTAGCCCCTAATTGTTCCACTGTCTTCCATCTGGATTTCTTCTTTTCTTTGTATGCAACCAGAAAAGAGAGAGAGAGAGAGAAATAGAGAGAGAGAGAGAGAGAGTTATTTTCCAGGTGCTGGTTCATTCCCCAAATGACTGCAACAGCCCAAAGCCAGGAGCTTCTTCCAGGTTTCCCATGTGGATGTAGGGGTCCAAGAACTTGGGCCATACTTTGCTGCTTTTCCAGGCACGTTAGCTAGGAGTTAGATAAGAAGTGGAGCAGCCCATATGGGATTCAGGTTCACAGGTAGTGGCTTAATCCACTGTGCCACAACACTGGCCCCAATCTTCTTAAAACTGTCTTGTCAATCCAGACACTCTGGCAAAAGATCTCTATGAGTGAGATCCCAGTGGAAAGAACTGGTCATCAAAGAAGGAGGGACCTTTCTCTGAAGGGAGGAGAGAACCTCCACTTTGACTATGACCTTGTCTAAACAAGATAAGAGTCAGAGAACTCAGAGGGCTTCCATAGCCTTGGAAACTCCTGACTGGAGCATAGGGAGATTACTGATGCCATAGACAGGAGTGTCAATTGGTAAAGTCAACAACAGGAGTCACTGTGCACTTACTCCTCATGTAGGATCTCTGTCCTTAATGTGCTGTACATTGAGACTTAATGCTATAACGAGTACTCAAACAATATATTTCACTTTGTGTTTCTATGGGGGTGCAAACTGTTGAAATCTTTACTTAATGCATACTAAACTGATCTTCTGTAAAAAAAAAAAAAAAGAAATGCTCAATTCCCAACTTGACTCTCACTGGGATTAAACATGACAATAGGTCTGATCTGATTTCATCATCATTTAAAAAAAATCATCTATTATTTTTCACTTTATGTTTCTGTGTGGGAGCGAACTGTTGAAATCCTTACTTAATGTATACTAAGCTGATCTTCTGTATATTAAGATAATCGAAAATGAATCTTGATGTGAATGGAAGGGGAGAGGGAGTGGGAAAGGGGAGGGTTGTGGGTGGGAGGGACGGTATGGGGGGGAAGCCATTGTAATCCATAAGTCGTACTTTGGAAATTTATATTCATTAAATAAAAGTTAAAAAAAAAACTGTCTTGTCAATCTGTTCATATAATCTCTAGAACCCTTCCACATCTTCCATCAAATGTTTAATAATATCTTTACTACTTTCTTTTTTATTACTGTAGCTATGGTTTGCAACCTAGTTCCAATTATCCTTCCAGCTTGGTTTTGAACTTCTTTCCTTTGTTCTTCTTTTTTTTTAAAAAAAAATAATTTTATTATTTATTTGAAAGACAGAGTTAGAGAGAGAGGTAGACAGAGAGAGAGAGAAGTCTTCCATTCCGCTGGTTCACTCTCCAGGTGGCCACAACCGTCGGAGCTGTGCCAATCTGAAACCAGGAGCCAGGAGCTTCTTCCAGGTCTCCCATGTTGGGTGCAGGAGCCCAAGGACTTGGGCCATCTTGTACTGCTTTCCCAGGCCATAGCAGAGAGCTGGATCGTAAGTGGAGCAGCCGGGACACGAACCTGGCACCCATATGGGATGCTGGCACTGCAGACTGGGGCTTTAACCCACTGCGCCACAGTGCTGGCCCCTCCCTTGTTCTTCTTAACACACACACACATACACACACTCAACCTTATTTCATGTACCTGTGCACTATCCTTCAGAATTTGACATTTGTTTTGGGGCCTAGAAATTCTCTATTCCCTTTTTACTATTCTTCCTGTACTTATACACTCAGTAGATGTCTAGATAGAATGTCAATGTCTGGTAACACTATTAGTGAGACTTAGTAGCTTCCTTCCCTTTTATTTTCACTTACTTCTAGGCCTTCATTTATATAGTACCTAATATGTAACAGGAATGATATGAAAAGCTGATGATCTCAATAAAAGCCAAAGTGGACTACAGGAAAATAATTCATGGTCCAGTGGGGAAAACAGATGATATAAGCTACGACTGAAAATAATGATGCGATTATCCACTAAAGGAATGTTTGAAAATTATGGGGATATCAAAAAGAAACAAAAAATCAGCCTGGTACCAATAGGAAAGCTTTTTCGAAGTGTGGGTCTCCGATTGCATACATCACCTTGTATTATAAATGAGTTTGTGTGCACAGATCACCTCAATATATCAACATTGTACTAAAATTACCACATAAGCATAGAAATTGGGTTATCCAAGATGATTCTAAGGCACACGTAGCAGATTCAAGAGAAGGCATTTCTATTGACAGATGATGTGAATTCATATCTTGGTTTCATCATTTAATAGATGTGTGGTCTTTCGCAAAACACATAACCTCACCAAACCCCACTTTCAACATGCTTGAAGAAAGGACAAGTGATAATATATGTCACCTTTGGTTGCTGTTACAATGACATGGGCTAATATATGAAAACTTCTTAGCGCAATTCCGTGTACATAATGAATACTGAATACATCTTAAGTACACTGCTATTGTTTTGTCAATGAGATTTTTACAGAGTTTTTAAGGACCATCTTCAAAATTTGAATTATATTTCACCTAAAATGCACTCTGAGCTCAGCCAGGGCAAGTACTCTAGGTTTTATAGCTTTTATTTCATTGGACAGGAATATTGACAGAGTATCATAGTAACAGAAGTAATCATAATGGTATAGATTAATTCATCCATCTTATTATTTTATCTTTTTTTATTTTTGAGATAATAGATTTTAAATTTACATTATAGTCAAAGTCTTGATGTTCCAAGACAAAGAATTCAAAAAATAAAAAGTAAAAAGATCATATATTGTAAATTTTAAAATAATCACAGATCATTAAAACTCAAGCCTTAAGAGTCAGTAAAGTAAGATTATATGGAAGCAATGTTTGGCTTCTAATTTTGAATATTACTCAAAATGCAACATATCAGGCCTATTTCAGCACACCTAAGCTTTCTGCTTCAAACATAACCTATATAGAGTCAGAATAATATAGAAATAGAGAGTGAGGAATAAAAGGAAGGGGAGGAGAAAACATAGAAAGGAAAGACAGAGATGATGAGATGAAGCGATCCAGTGAGAGAAAGAGAGTGGTGGAGGAAGCACAGAAGGAAGAGGAGAAAGAAAACTCTAAGAATTAAAAACATTTGTTATGACAAAGTGTGACACAACACAGATGCCCTGAAAGCCATACTGTTAAGTTAGGTATGAAATATGAAGTGCTTAACAGCTAGTAAGGTACAAGAAAACTCCAGTCAGAATGTGCATACTGTGTACTCCGTCTGACTTTACCTGCTGACCTGGAGTTTGATCTCAGCCAAATGTCAGTGAAGGTACATGCCCCACTGTGGGAAAAGCCACAGGAAAGAACAATATTCATCTGTGTTCAAAGTTAATTTTACTGAGTATTTTAGGAGCTTGCTTTCTTCCCTTTGTATCTGTGTGATTGGCTATATCCAATATCTGATTGGAAAATTGCTATGAAGTTCAATTCTTGGGTCAGGTCAGACTTGAGAAAAGTGGCCAGGCAAGGCAATTGCCACATGAGGAGAGTTTGCTGGGGGAAAAGAGGACATAGTGATAATTACAGTAGTTTGGCTTCCCTGAAAAGCAGTTACTGAGACTGAGCTTTGGTTATAAAGTAAACTTAAAGTATGCCATTGTAAAATTAAAAGAAAAGAAAGGAGGGAGGGGGGAGTTGGGGGTGTGTGCAGAAGGAAGGATAGGGTGGGAAGTATCACATGCTCTTCAGTCTGTATATATGAAATACATGAAATTTGCTCACCTCAAATAAATAAAAAATAAAAAAAACAAAGAGGTTTTGCTACTGGTTGTTCAGTAAGGAGTGTCTTTGGGATCAACACCAGTGGAAGGGAAGGCAAGGAAGCAGAACCAAGTATAGGGAGAAGCTGTTGTGTGATAATCTCAACAAAGGCCTCCGCCAATATTGGACGCTCTAAAGGTGGCATGACCCTTAAGAATTGTTGGGGTTTGGTCCAGGGTATAGTTTTATACTACCACAGTGATTATTTACTGGGTATGAGCTGCCCTGGAAAGAGAATGTGACTTTGGGTGAAGCAGATCTCTTCATCTGGAGCAATTTCCATTGAGACCTGGCTATATAGGGCTACCATACCACCTATGCTTCCAGTAGTGGAAGGAATAAATCCTTTAGTAAGTAGAATATCACATCATTTGCTATAGCACAATTCTACTCATATTGAAGCACTGTCTAGCTGGAGCTTCAGCAATATTTTTCTCAAAAGTTAAATGAAGTAGACTTATATGCAGACTCATTGTTCTGGAAATCTCTGATGCCTCGCTGTGATGGTGTCTTGATTAAGAATTTAAACATCATGTTTCTTCCTCCAGGATTTCAAATTCTCATTTATCCTTGAAATATGTATTGATCATTTAAAATGTGTTATGCATTACTCTAACCACTTGGAATGCAGCACTAAGCAAGGCAGACATGGTCATTACCCTCCAGGAACCTAAAGATCTTATGGGAATAACTTTCTCCTTGAATAGCTAGCATTAGTAACTTGATAAACATTACCTATTATTTTCCAAGGCTAAACTTAAATGAAACAATAACTGCAGAAGTAGGTCACTTCTTAAGAATATTTTGAGGAACCGAAAAGTGACAATATAGTATGCCTCCGAAATCATCATCGCATAGCTGAATAGATAATGCAGGGAGTGTCATCGATTTGCATTTGTATATCTGTGTGTGTGTCTGTGTGTGTATATATGACAAAGAATGGTGGTGGCAGGAGGACTCATTGCTACCATTCAATGATTCATATGATTCATTTTTCAAATGCCTGCAATAACCAGAGCTAGTCAAGGACTAGAACCAGGAGCCTAGAACTGAATCCAGATACCCCATGTGGGTGACAGGAAAACAGTCACTTGAACCATTACTACTGTGTCTCAGGGTATGCATTAGTAAGAAGCTGGATTCTGGAGCCAGAGCTGGGCATTGCAACCAGGTACTCTGATGTGGGATGCTTGTATCTTAATTGGTATCTCAACTGTTAGGTTAAATGTTTGCCTCCATAGATATGTTAGTTATATGATTTCAGACAAATAGTTCAGACATTTTATGTCTCAGTTTCCACAAATATGTGTAGTGTAGAGTAGGCTTTCTTCCAGTATTAGTCTATATTCTGTTAGAATTCAAATTGGATACTTGAAAAATATTGTCACTATACAATTTTACTTTCAATCTCTTTGTAAATAGTATCCCCCTCTTTCTGCCTATGTCATAGCCATCTTGTGTTTTGACTTCTTGACTTAGACTTCAGGTGGCTTTTATCAGGACACTGAACATTTGCCTCAACTTAATCTCTGCATCACAGACACCTAGGATATAACAGTGAAATCTAGTAGAAGCCTCACCATGGTGGGGATGCCCAATCGCCTCAGTAACAGAGTTAAATTGAAGCTTAGGAGCCTCTGGGCAAAACTTCTAAATTGAGTAATTAAAATTTAATCAATTTCCTGTCAACATATTAAGAAAGGTAGTGCATAACTGAAAGAAATAATAATCAAGTTGTGTGTATACACAGGACTATTGGATCAACATTTTAGCTTTAATTAACCAGTCAATTCTTGTTTTTCTACACACATTGGCTGTTCTGAGTCACTGGGTTGGCCAAGCCAGTCAAAGATTGTCTGATGAAAATAAAGCAATGGCTATTTCCCCCCAAGTATTGAACTGGCTATTTCGGAGGCACACTATCAGAGACATTTAATACAACTGAAAAGGAAATGAGAAAGGATGGCAACTGTCATTTATTGAGATTTTATCATATGCCAGTGTCTCAACATGCATCTTTAGAATTCAGATCAATACTAGGAGGCAGGAATCTTTAGTATTTAATTTTAATCAATGAGGAAAGTGAAAATAGGGGAAAAATAAGTTCCTTGATATCATAACAACTCCGTCATGGACTTAGGAATGCAACAAACCCAGGTCTGCCTTATTCATAAGCTCATGCTATTCTGTGCCAAGTTGCCTTTCACTTGATGTCAGTTCTACATCAATTGCTAAATCCTTTTATATCCTAACATTTGTAATTAGTTTGTAAAATACTCACCGCAGTTGTGTGTTTTATCTTTGAAAATGTTTGTAAGTTGATAGATACATACTTGCAGTGCATATAAAACAACAACTTCAACACTAATATTTGCTGAGTACCTTTTGTATGTCCGGTTCTAACTTGTGTAACTAAATTATTTTAGTCCTCATTACATCTCTCCACAAAAAGTGCCACAATGTTTCCACTTTATAAAAGGAAGAATTCCTTCACAGTGAAGCTCAGGAGTAAGCTTCTCAGTGAAGCTAAATTGTTCTAACGCAGGGATTGGTTGCAAAAATGCCTTTGGCTTGTATTTGTATTTCTTGAGACAAATTTTGACATATTCAAAGAGCTGAAAAATAAGTGAAGAAAAGAATGTGAAAAAAAACCCTATGTGTCCCACAAAATTAAAATACTTACTATTTTCTCCTATAGAAGAGTCTTCTAATCCCTGATACAGGGTTTAAATCATACAGATAAGAAGTAGTAAATGCAAGTTTTCTTTGTTTTGCTTGACAACCATGGGTTGTCAATAATGACATTATGAACAACTATTGTTTGATGAGAATTTAACTTTGTGTAAGACACAAAATAACAGACTTTAAATAGTATTTGCTTTTCAGAATACCCAATGAGGTGCTTTCCATTCATTCTCTGTCCTGCCCATGACCTAATTTTTTTCATCCCTGCCAAATAGCCCCTATTTCTTCAGATTATCTACACCTGCCTTCATGTAACATGATAGAACATGGCTGAACTCATTGTTTGTTCAGGAGTAGGTCATAATGTCCTAAGGCTCTCAAGGTAGTCACAGTTCCCTTGCCACTAAATTTCAATACTAGAAGGACATGTTGTTCTGAGATGGAAGAAAACAAAACCAACATATGGAAGACGATGGAGAATTGTGAAGAAATTGCAGTCCTCGGCCTACCTCACTTGGAGGCTATCCTACCTCAGGATTTCTTGTGAGTAACCCTGCTTAAGCAGGGTTTTCTCCAAAGTCATCAAAGTGTAAACATTAAATATGTGTAGTTTCTGCATATCAATTTTACTTAAAGAAAGCTGTATTTTTAAGTCAAGGTTTTCTGACACAACTTTATAGTTAATGTTGCCCCTCATTTTAGAGTTGGTTAAACTGAGCACAACTTATTCTGGAAGAGCTGGGATTTGAAGCTAGATGTTGTCTATTCTAAAGCATGTGATTTTTTTTTCCCATTAGAGTCCACTAGATTGACAATAAAGTGAGAAAGGAGAAGTGTGGCACCCAAATGATACATTTTGTGCTGTTAATTAACATGAAACCTTGTAAGATCTATACCTACTCAGTCGTCTTTTAGATATTATAGTGCAATTCTCCATCAGGCAAGTATGATATTAGAAAATACCCATGACATATCATGTACAAGCATGTCACCAAGGAAGCTGTCTGATCACATGTATTCCATGAATACATATGAATAATTCAAAAAGATTTAAAGATCAATCTGTCATCAGATTGTGATAGAACTCTCATTAATGTGCAGTGGCTCACATGGCTGCGTTGGCTCAATATAGTTAGCCCTGTTCTGTAGCAACTCGGAGTTGCTTGTCTCATGTTCCGCAATTGAATGCCATTTAGCTCTATTTCACCCTTAGAATAATGTTGTTCTATACAAAAAGATACTGGCATCCAACAGATTAAAATGTGCTACTTAACAAAATCTCAAAGTGTTTGTAATACTCAAGATTTATTATTGTCATAAATGCAAACATAATTCATACAAATTTATCATTAAGTATATATAACTGGTTTTTTAACCAGATCAAGTCAAAATGCTTGAAATGAAAATCATAATTAAACATTTCTATTGTAGTTATTACATTTTACAAGTTATTTTGATACATGCATGTGTGTATACATATTTATTGACATATGTGTATACATACACACAGAAAGTTTATTCAAAAGTCTCACAGAATAAAGGACTTAAAAAATAACTTTAAGGAGCTGGCATTGTGGCAGAGTGTATTAAGCTGCTGCTTGGGACATAGGCATCCCATATCAGAGAGCCGGTTTGAGTCCCAGCTGCTCTGATTCCAATACAGCTCCTTGCTAATGCACTTGGGAAGGCAGCAGAAGATGGTCCAAGTACGTGGGCCCCTGGCACCCAACTGGGTGACCAGACAAGAGTTCCAGGCTCTTAACTTCAGCCTGTCTCAGCCCTGGCTACTGTAGCCATTTTTGGAATGAACCAGCAGATGGAAGGTCACTTTCTCTCTCTTTCTCTCCAGCACTCTATATCATTCTGTCTTTCAGGTTAAGAAAAAAATTCTTTAAGGAAAGATGCCTTCAAATTGCTGCAAATGTTTAAAATCCATGCATGCTTTTTACATAGTATGTATTTCTACAAACTTTTTGAAGACATCTGTGTATGTGTGTGTGTGTTTGCGTATGTGTCTAAACTTTTCATGTTTTTTTTTTCATAAACAGTACATATTTGAAAATCTAAAGGACAAATAACTGTCATCAAACACAGCACTCAAATATTTTTTATTATTCTGAACTACATAATGAGAATGTAGAGATTTTCTGGAGTTTAAAAGTATGTTTTAACAATGAGTTGTGTTTTCCAGAATGTTTTGCTTTGTGAATTTCCATTGTTTGGAGTTCACAATGTCTTTAAAATTAAACTTGTACCAAGTTATTTTTACAAATTCTAACATGGGGAGACTCACCCTATAATTACTTTCAAATTGTAAATTCATATAAATCATTTTCTACCAAACATTAGTCCAATATTTCTCTTCTTTTCATTGTAGTATTTAAGATTTTCTGTGGTTTGAAGTTTCAAACTTGAGTGCTGATGCTATGAACTGTTAACTAAAGGCGTGATTCTTGGCTCCTAGAAGCATAAAAAACAAACAAACAACTTCAGCACACTATAATGCAGATAAATGGAGAGAAGTGGGAGAAATCTGTGGATGTTTACCACGATTTAATGATCTCTTGAAAACCATCCCTTCTTTTCACCTCAACAACAGCCAATATATCCAGAAAGGAAGAAAGCATGGAAACACACAATGCCCTACAAAAGGCAATAAAAATATCCACGGTATTGTTTTTGGTTGACTTTTATTATTAAATTATTATTCCAGTTGACTACCAATCCAATAGTGCTTGACCCAACTCTTAAATAGGCATAGATTGATTAAAATTGTGTTTTGAAAAATAACCAGGGAATTTTAAATTTCATTAGAATGAAAGGCTTTCAGAGATGTATGAGAAATTTATTAACTGGATCACATATTATGATAATGATTCTAATTTCTGATTTCTTATGATGATCCACAAGTGTGTCAAAGTATAGTGAACTACATTCAGTTAGCTGAGCACACATCAGAATCTCACTTGAGTGCTCCTTCTATGAGTCCCTATTGCTCTTGTGCTTCTATGACAAAGCTTGCCTAGCTACATTGTATTCCATTATCTATTCCATTATCTCATTTAGTGCTGTCTGGCACAGAGGAAATATCCGATGAATTGACATCATAATGAAAGGTCTCCAGTCGACCTACAGTGTGTCATGAACCTTGTAAAAAATAAATTAGTAAGTAGGCCAGAGGGTGTTGAAATGGAATAAATAAAAAGCTGTCATACCAAGAGGGAAATTTTGGAAATCACTTTAGGAAATCAAGCCTTTCAGAATTGGGATTTCATTTTTTTCTCTTTAATTTCTGAGGATTTATTCATCCTTTTACTTCAAGTGACTTAACAGTCTGGCTAAGAAGACAGACATTGAAGAAGCATTTGTAATGCAGTAGAATGATGAATACAATGGCAGGGAAATTTGGGGCAACTGTAAATGTATTAAGCAGGGAGACTTTATGTAGGCTAGGAGATCAGGAAAGCTTCTTACTATGTTAAGGCTGCCATAACAAAATACTTCAGACTGGGTAATTTAAAACAACATAAACTTATTTTTCACATTTCTAGAGGCTCAGTGTCCAATATCAAAGTGTCGGTAGATTTGGGTTATTTTGATGTGTGTGTATGTGCATTCAGTCATGCATGCTTCTCATTTTTACTCATTTTCAGTGAGCACATGAACACATATTTTACATTTTCCAGACCCATTATTTTGAAAATAGGCTTTTAAATAGGAGCCACTTGCAATTATATTTAAGCCTCTTCCAATACAAGACTGGAATCCAGACCTATAGAAAGAAAAATAGCTAAAATCTTTGAATTGCTTAGGAAACTCAGAGATGACATTAAAAAATGTTCCAAGAGCACTAAAAACGTGGAGATTTTAAATCTATCACTAGTTCTTCTGTTTAAAAGATTTATTTATTTGAAAGGCAAAGTGGCAGAGAGAGAGAGAGAGACAGAGAGATCTCTGTCTGCTAATTCACTCCCCCAAATGACCACCAACAATCAGGTCTCCGTCTGTCTAAATCTAGGATCTTGGATCCCCAATCAGGTCTTGCATGTGAGTGTCAGTGGTCCAAGTACTTGAGCCATCTTCCGTTGCTTCCGTTCCCAGGCATTTTAGCATGAAGCAAGATCAAAAGAGGGGCATCTGGGACTCAAATTGGAACTCTGATATGGAACGATGCCAGTACTGCAAGCAGCAACTTAACCCAGTGTGCCACCATACCGACCCACCGACCCCTATCAGTAATTCCTGAGTAGCAATTTAGGAGAGGTCACTATTTTGTAGCACTCTTCTTTTTGAACTAAAAGAGACTAATGAATACTGTTCAAAGACACCTTATCTTATAGAAAATTAAGTCAATAACCAAGAACATATTGTCTAACTGGTTGAGCAAACAAAGGAATACAGAGGCTGATGACAAGAAACAGGAATAGGTGCATTGGGAAATGTGACACAGTTATGAATCAGATAAATTTGCATATTATTATTTTTTTAAAGATTTATTTATTTATTTGAAAGTGAGAGTTACAGAGAGAAGGAGAGGTGGGGGGAGAGAGAGAGAGGCCTTCCATTCGCTGGTTCACTCCCCAATTGCTTGCAACAGCTGTAGCTAAGCTGATCCAAAGCCAGAAGCTGGGAGTTTCTTCCAGGGTCTCCAATGCGGATTCAGGGGCCCAAGGACTTGGGCCATCTTCTACTGCTTTCCCAGGCCAGAGCAGAGAGCTGGATCGGAAGTGGAGCAGCCAGCACTCGAACTGGCACCCATATGGGATGCTGGCTTTACCTGCTATGCCACAGTGCTGGCCCCAAGGATATTATTTTTGCGATTACTATTATTTCACTTTATTTAATAAATGAAAATATTTGCAGCTTCATGGCCAACTTTTCATCTGGCCAGCGTGTAATTTTCATTTATACGTAAGCCTAAGTGCCTCCTATGTGAGGAAAACCTCCTCCTGAGTCCCAATTCTAAGCTAATCAATACTCATTCTGCATTTTATTTCTCCTAGAAATTATAATAATATTAATTTATATTTCTTTAAATTTTTAATGGTTTTTCATTCACTAAATTTTAAGGTCATCTAGTAGTATAGAGAAATTATGTACCTATAGCTCACTGTTATATACTCAACACTTAGCAGTCTTTGGCAAACAGCAAAGTACAATAAATCTTTGAAGAGTGAATAGATGTATTAATATATAAATGGAGCCAATGAGTGCATCAACAAACAAGAAGGGGGCCCAGGAGCAAATTTCTGGGACTGACAGTGCTGTACTATCATATTCTTGTTACCTAAGAGATCCTGTTGTATATAACAATCTATGAGTCAATATATACGGTTTCTTTTTGAGGTGATGGAAATGTTCTGATAATAACCAGAACTTGTACACTATTGCCAATATAGAACTATAAATATAATGAAAACCACCGAATCACACACTTAAGAATATAAAATTTTATAGTATGTGAACTGTATTTCATTATCTCTTTTTAAATCCATGAAAGGGACAATAGTGTGTTCATGCACTTTCGTGATGTGGGAGTGGTCTGACTTTATAGTTTCATAGTCACGTAGAAGAAAGTTACATCTTCTGAACATGTACACTACAAAGTAATGTGGAGTCAATTTTACTAAAAAAAAAAAAAACTAGGGAATTTGCTTTTAATGATATTATACTGTGGTTCTAGGGCTTCCATTGCCAAACCCAGGCCTTGCAAAATCCCTGAAGCTGTGTAATATTTCTCCGAACTTCAGTACCTCAAATTTTTAAGTTTCTATGATATATAGGGTATATGAAGCAAAGGATGTCACAAAATACTCAAGTTTTTAATGCAGCATAGGGGTTGGGTGAAGTATCTAATGACTTTCCTGGGATGACTCTCACAATCAAAGGGAAGAGAGGTGACCAAATTTGAAAGAAAGGGGAATTCCAGTATCTGAAAAGAGGTCAATTTCCTTCCCTTCAACAGTTAGGACAAGCCATGGCTGTCTGGGTGATAGGAGTCTGTAGGAGAAGCCCCAGGCCACTTCAGGCTTGTTTGGTCAATCAAGGAATGAGGTCTAATTCCAGAGGCCTTGGTCTCCAAGAGTAGTCAACATTTCAATGATCCCCATCACAAATAGGACAGGTCCATTGAGGTTTTCTCTGGAGACAGGAATGTGGACATTTGTTCTTGATGTGCCCTGGTAAACCATACCCATAGTGCTTTGGAGAACCATGGGGACCTTCAGGTTGATGTGACCATAAGGCTTCTATCAGACCTGCACATTTCTGTATCCCTTCTATCTTCTTGTGTCTCCTCCTGGTCCTGATTGTAAAACACCAAAATGGAGTCCTTCAGGAGGTTTTCTAATGTACTATCAGGTCAATTTCCTGTTTTTTGAGGATTTATTTTAACATATAAGGTTGATTGAGTAATAAAATTATTCTTTAAGATTGTCTGTCCTATTGAATTAGGAGATAGGGAAGTATGCTTGACTAATGCCTCCCCCAATCTCTCTAGTAAACCAGATGGGTTCTCCTTTGGACCTTGGTGTATCCTGGGCATGGTTTAGAGGCTTGGTCCTGGTCCTCCTCAATCCCTCCAGGACACAAGCAAAGACATGTTTTCATTTCCATTCATCTACAGTATTCTCTGGTGTCCATTTAGGGTGAGGCTTTTTATGAGAAAAAGCCTGTTTTCCTATAGGATATAACTGTTCTTGGCCTCTATGATGAGGAAGTGATGTAAATATCATATGGAGTTCATCCCCAAAAGTTTTTTTCAGCTTAGAGAGCTTGTTTTTCATTCCCTATTAATGTATGATTAAGGAGGAAAATTACAGTGTTCCAGGTGAGATTATAGCCCTGAAACAAATTCTGGAAGACTTCAATATATCTGTCAGGGTCTTTTAAAAGTCTTCCCAACTCTCCTTTTATCTATTTAAGATCCTGCAAGGAAAATGGGACCTGGAAACAATAAACTACACCAAACCCTGCAAGAACCTTCTGGAAGGGTAAAATAGAAACCAGTGATCAGGTGTGTCCTGTTTGCCATTAAGTAGTCTTGAATGGGGGGGCATGAAGGAACAAGAGTGGTAGGTGGTGGGATCAGTGTAACTTGTATGGTGGACTCTGTGGAGGGTGGGGAAGCTGCAGGCTTGAGGGTGACTGTTGCTAAAAGTGCTAGATCTACCTTACAGAATTTACAAAGATCTGCTCTACCTCACAAAGCAAACAAATGCTCGGACATAAGGTATCTCAGATCATTTTCCTGCTCTATGAAATCAGGGATCTAGTTGGAGGATGGTGTTATAATTAAGTCTTCCCTTCGGGGGCCAAGTCTCTCTGTCCTGCAGTTTGTATCCTGGCCACTCCACAGTAAAGTAAACCACCAGGCTTTATTTCTTCAAGGTTTGAGGATCAAAAGAATCCTATTACCTGATGATGCACTCCAAAAAGGGTACATGCCAAAGATGAGTTTGTTACCCATCTAAAATGAGAGGACAAGAAACAAAGGTGTCCCTAAGTTTCTACTTCTATTCTCTTACTGCATCCTTCAATTTCTTTTGTTGTGGAACGGTAGCATTATGGAGTCTACAGCATGGAGAGGTCAGAGAATATGAATAAACACTCTTACCTATGCCTCCACTCCTGCCCTTGAAGCCCTGGGATCCTGACCTCATATATTTGACCTCTAAGTTTTTCCCATGTCTGGTATGCCTATATCTGGGGCATAGACTCCCTAGTCACAGTCTATACTAACCTTTTGAAAACTATGGTCTGTAAGGGTGGGATGGATGTTGACACCCATGGCCTCATAGGGAGAATGTGGGGATGGGTCTACTCTGTAACTGTGTCTCATTGTTCCTAGAGTATAAAACATCAGAACTTTATGTAAGTATAACATAAATTTGGCATCATTTTTATAATGTGCAATGTATTTTTTAATCCATTTAACCTAAGCATTTTAACCACAGATGTGGATGAGGTCTAAACAGAGTTATAGTAATCACTCAAACATTTAAAAATAGGTAGATGAAGCAAACTACTTTAAGCCTTGGTTCTCCCAAGCAATTGAGACTCAATAAAGACAATAGAAAACATGTGAGACTTTTCCCCAAGATGCATAAAATTATCCTTACCTAGGCCAGTTACAACAATACAGAAAAACCTTGATTATAAGAACTAGCATGGGGCCAGCGCTGTGTTGCAGTGGAAGAACTCTCTCTCTCTCTCCCTGGCTCTACCTCTTCCTGTAACTGTCTTTCAAAAAAATAAAATAAATACTTTTTTAAAAAAGACTAGTGTATAAAAAAATTTTAAAAGTACTAGCACATGCCATAGCCATATGATCCCGTTATTTAATACAGCTAAATACATCATGAAACAAAGGTAGAGAATCATAATCCTGTTGTCAAGAGCTGAAAAACATGATGAATGAAGTGTGAATGGCAGACAGGGAAGAAAAACAACTATAAGGATGAAAAAAGTTAATGGTTTAAGGTCTCTCTCTTGCTGGCTTAGGTGGGGAAACCTGTCAGGCTACTTGTGGCAGGAGGCATGGACGTGTCCTAGTATTTCAGGCTGAGTGAGGAGGAGTAGTGAACAGGAAGGAGGGGGAGAGAGACAGAAAGAGAGTCTAGACCTGATCAGGGGCCTACAGGCAACACTCAGGAGCTGCCCTAGCCAGAATCTTTCAATTACTTCAAGACCTTCCTGCAGCCTCAAATGCATTGGATGAATTTCCCTGAAAGTAAACTGAGGCACCACAAGACCAACATTTCCAGCACCAAAATGCAGAAGGGAATGAATCAGGTCTGCCCTAGGAAGCCTGCACTCTGAGTCTTTTAAGACCAGCAACCATGTACTGAAAGCCACGTGGGCAATGGTAGAGTACAAGGATCTCTGAACAAAGAAGCAGAGACAGTCTGTTTTTGCTCACCCTTCCAATGATCCTGAGCAAGACCCCAAGAAATGCAGGAATCCATGTTTCTAATCACTTGGGTTCATGTCTTGTGACCATGAAGAATTATGATCAAGAACAAGGAAGAGTGTGTAAAGAAGTAGTCTGTTGAAAGAAGCAGAGAAAGCTCTCTTCAGCCAGGATGCAGGGAAGGAGTCATTAAGGTTTGATTGTGTAAGAATTTTATAGGCTGTAAAAGAGGAAGGTCCTGGAGAATGGTCCAGGAGCGGCATTGAAAAGGGACCGTATTCATCAGTTAATTGGTTGAAAGTTAAGTCTCCAGTCACAGAAGTCCGCCCCAGAAGTCAGTTGCATGATTTTTCTCAGGACCTCTGAAACTCATCTCCAGATTGTAGGGTGAGCCCCCTGCCCTGGTATCTATCTTTGTGATCAGGATTCTATCTACCACTGCCACCTACATGGGAGACCTATATGGAATTACTGGCTCTTGATTTCAGCCTGGCTCCAGCCTGGCTGTTGTGGATGTTTGGAGAGTGAACCAATGGGTGAAAGCTTTCTTTAAATTTTTTTCTAACATTTATTGAATTTTTTTATTTATATCATGTATTGTTTTCATAATTGCTTTAAGCTGTCTATAGTCTCTTGCATCTCATTGAGTTTCCAAGGATTATATTTTTAATTCTTTTTTATTAATTTCATAGATTTTCTTCAAATTGGGATTTATTTAGAGAATTATTGTGTTCATTTGGAGATGGCATATTTCTTTGCTTCTTCATATTTCCTACGTCCCAGGTTGATGTCTGTACCTATGGTAAAATAGTTCCTTATTCTTCATGGAATAGATTTTGTTGAAAAATAATTTTTGTTTACATGGAATGTAGTGTATCACTTTGGCTGTTACTTTGTGCTTTGGGCTTAGGTCAGTGCAGCAGTGCAACCTCTGGGTGATTACTTTAGCTATAATCAATGTCAGCAATGTCCATGAGTGTCACAGTCGCCTAGTCTGCAGTAGTTCTTGGAAGTAGTAGTATGACCTTGAAGCAGATCTAGTCTTCATGGGGTATGTATCTTCAGTCTGCAGAAAACTGGGTGTCAATCACAGTAAGATCTGTGATGGCTATAGCCATGGTCCTAGTGCTGTAGGACCCCCAAGGGGCTGTACTCTTGCCAGCTAGGTGAACTTTATTGATGCTGGGGCTTGAGGTACCAAGGTCTATGACTCTGAGTCTGTGTGATGTGGCTGGGAACATCCCCAGGTCCTGTTGGGTGGGTGTGAATGCTGCTGGGGCTCATAGCACTAAAGGCTCTAGTCTCAGCACTGGAGGGACTTGAAGGGAAGCTTGTCCCAGTCATATAGCATAAATACAGGTTTATGATGGAGATTTTCTATAAAAGGTGTGGGTGTGGATTGGTGGAACCCAGATAGACCCTTCTCTGGACAATAGAGGGTCGATGCCAGTGAATCTGAGGAATTTAGTACTGATAGATACAGTTCTAGAACTGCAGTATATAGAGGGATCTTTACCCAAGTCTTAAAGGGTGGGTGAGTACCAGAAATTCTGGGGATTGTGGACTAGCAGTCACCAGCCTAAAAGACAGGAATGCAGATAGGGCCCTCCAGACATCACAGGTGAAAGAGAATTACTCAATGGGTTATAGCACCAACAGTGAGAGTCCCAGAGCTGCAGGGCACAGAGAAAACTGCTCCCCAGTTCCCACAGGGTATGCAAGGGTGATAGTGGGGCTTGTGTTCTGGGCACCAACACCATGTGCTAAGAGATGTAGGGAGAAAATTCCTTAGGTCTAGTCTTCTCGGAGTTTGTATGGGCCGTTGCTAGTGGTGAGCTCTAAGATCCTAAGGGGTGCTTCCCTAGATCATGCAGAGCAACTGAGACAGGCTCTGGTGCTTGGTCCGGAGATACCACAGCTATGAAATGCAAGGACTTACTGTCTGCCCTGCAAAGGGACATGTCACCAGCTCTGGGGCCTTTGGAGGGTGAGGGAGCTGCTTGTCGTCTTCTACATCAGAATAGAGTTTAAAAGTGGCTGTGCTGTCCAGATCCAGTCTGGCACTTTATGGGTAAAAGGAGGCAATGTGGGTTCCTTTTTGCAGCAAAGCAGTCACTTGGACCTCCTTCAGCTTTCTAGAGTGAATGAAAAGTCAGTGAGGGCAGTGAAATTTTCCTCTACTTAGGGCTGTCATGCAGTGGTGGGGTCATGGCGCTTTCTGCTTACCTTTTGCTGCCAAGACAGCATCCCTTACCCCGACCCTAGAAGGGCACCTGCATAGGAACTATAGTGGCATACTTTGATCTTCTCTCTCTGATGACTTTCTTTTTTAAAGAAAATGTATGTATTTATTTGAAAGGTAGAGTGACAGAGGGAAGGGGAGAGGGGGGAAGAATGAGAAAGAGATCTTCCATCCACTGGTTCACTCCCCAGAGGGCCACAACAGCCAGTTCTGGGTCAGGAGCTATGTACTGTACTCTCACATGGGTGACAGGGGCCCAAACATTTGAGCCATCTTCTGGTGCCTTTCCTGGCACTTTAATAGGAGGCTGGATTTCAAGCAGAGCAGCTGGGACTCAACCCAGTCACTCTAATATCAGATGTTTGCACCACAAGTAGCGGCTTAACTGCTGGACCACAATGCTGGCTCCTCTGCTGATTTTCAGTTCTGTTTTCAGCTCTTCTCAATTCTTTATTGAAATTTTCCCCCAGTCACTATATTGGAAATGCTCTCCTTCCTTTGTTTTTTTCTGGCATTTTGCTGTTGCTGGAAGGGGTGCGGTTCCTCTCTGTTCAACCATCTTGATCTGATCCTACATGACTTCATTAAATGATATATGAAAGCTACTATTATCTTTATTATTATTATTGATATTATCCCAAGTAATGCCTGATTCTTTGCTTGTTATCTTTTAAGAACTTTGAGCTGTTATCACTGCTATATAAAAACTATAATTCACATTATCAGCAGTATTCAGTTAAATCACTTAGCCTCTGCACGCTTTGCAAATATACAAGACAGCACAGCAGTGGTTAAAGCATTGATTCTCTAGCATAATTGTTTGAAGCCTCTGTGCTTTCTCAAACTGTTTCCTCTCTCCCTGAAGACTCTTAAACGATTTGTAAGTTATTTCTCTCCTTTGTGGCATATGGTAATCCTAATTTGTAATGTCACTTTAGTCATATTCTTGGGGATTTAACATACTCATTTACAAGAAGTTTCTTCAAGAAATACAACACATGGAGTTCATTATCACAGTGTTGTTTTTATTGGCTTTAAAAAATCATAAGTAAGCAGAAAAAAAAAAAAGAACAACAATGCTGATTCTTTCCAGTAGTAGGTAGCTCCCCAAAAAAGTCTTCCCAAAATGCGAATCACAATGTGTCACAGCTCTTTTTAAAACAAATGCCTATCAACATGTTTCTGAATAAAGGCTGCAATGCATAGCATGGCAACAGAGCCCTCCTTATACTAGCCTGATCCTACTACAGCTTCTCTCGGTACCTCCATTTATTTCCTCATGCCACCTCTCAACTACACAAAGGAGCAATTACCTATGTTCTCTTATGCTTCTGCGTGTCTTCTTATTCTATTCCTTCTGTGAATAGTGAGCTTCTGCTCATTATAGAAGACCAAGTTCAAGTAAGACTTTCCCTGTGAATGCTTTCAGAACATTCCCATCCCATCCAGTCTCCTACCCTTTGGTTTTCAAATTATAAGCTTCAGGTAAGGTGAGTATTTGGAACAGAGAATGACCTGCTACAGTACTTATTACAGTACTACTTGAGACAGTACTTGTGAATGTTGATGGTACCCTCACGTTCCCAGTAGCGCAGGAGGAAAAGCCATGCTGTTTGCTCAAGGGCAAGAGTGATGTTGTTGCCGTGATTTCTATTCTTTTTGTTTTTCCCATAGTGATGGTAGAGCTTCTTCCAAAATAGCCATTTTATGTGTGTATGAAATAAATATTTATTTTGACAACTGCTGGCTATTTTCTTCATGGATAATCTCTCTGATGTTTTTGCAATAGTGTTTTTATTTGGTTATAAAAATAATCTTATTGTTGTATATTTATATAATCAGTGTAAGAAATTTAGAAATGTTAGAGAATATAAAAATTGAAATCACATGATTAATATAAAAATTTCACAGCTGGATATGTTTCCTTTCTCACATTATTGTCAGTACAGCTAAAGATTTATGAGTATTGTTGATTTCCTCAAAGAAACAGCTGTTGGTTTTGATGATTTTTCCTTATTTTTTTATTTTCTATCCAATTAATTTCTGATCTTCTTTGTCATGTTTCTCTTTTTAAAGATTTATTTTTATTTGAAAGGCACAGTGCAAAGAGAAAGAAAGAAAAATGAGAGAGAGAGAGAGGGAGAGAGAGAGAGAGAGAGAGAGAGAGAAAGAGAAAGACTTCCATCTGCTGGTTCACTTCCCAAATGACCTCAATGGTTTGAGCTGGGCCAGGCTGAAGCCAGGAGCCAGGAGTTTCTTCTGGGTCTCCCATGTAGGGGCAGGAGCCCAGTACTTGGGACATTCTTTGCTGCTTTCCCAGGCCATTAGCAGAGAACTAGATCAGAATTGGAGCAGCTGGGATTTGGACTGGAGCCCATATGGGTTGCTGACATCGCAGGTTGTGTCTTTAACTGCTATGCCACAATGCAAGTTCCTGCCCTATTTCTTAAGATATAACTCTGAGATTATTTTTGTTTAAGATCTGTTTTCTTTTTTTAATGTAGATGTTTATAGCTATACATGTTCCTCAAAGCACTCAAAGCACTCTTCCGACCAGATTTTTTTTATAAACCACTTTGTGATTTTTTTTATTGATAGGTGACTATCCAACAAGTTTTTTATGCTGTGCCTTGATTTATTTTCATCTATTTTCCTTTTTGATTTTTACTTGACTGTTGTTTAAGAGCACACCATTTAATGGACATGTATAATAATCAAACAAGTTTCTTTTTGTTACTAATTTCACTCCATTGATTAGAGAAAATATTTTGTATGACTTCAAATGTTTAAAATTTATTGAAACTTATGCTCTGTCTTGGATAGTGCTTCATTTGTGCTTCAGAAGAATGTGTATTTAGCTTTATTGATCTCTTCTTTAGTTGTTTTATTCACTGTTGAGAGTGGAGATTTGAAACTTTTATAACTGTTGATTCATCTATCTCATCTCTTCTGTCAGTTTTTACAATAGTTGATTTGAATATGTATACATTTATGTTTTTCTGAATATTTGACTCACAAAATGTCTTTACATTTAATAATTTTTTAAAAATTTATTTTTTCAGGCCGGCGCTACGTCTCAATAGGCTAATCCTCCACCTAGCGGCGCAAGTACACCAGGTTCTAGTCCCAGTAAGGGCGCCGGATTCTGTCCCGGTTGCCCCTCTTCCAGGCCAGCTCTCTGCTATGGCCCGGGAGTGCCGTGGAGGATGGCCCAAGTGCTTGGGCCCTGCACCCCATGGGAGACCAGGAGGAAGCACCTGGCTCCTGCCTTCGGATCAGCGCAGTGCGCTGGCCGCAGCACGCCAGCCACGGCAGCCATTGGAGGGTGAACCAACAGCAAAGGAAGACCTTTCTCTCTGCCTCTCTCTCTCACTGTCCACTCTGCCTGTCAAAAAAGAAATTTATTTTTTCATTAGCATAACCACCCCTGCTGTCTTAACATCTTAGTTATATATTTTCTCCAAGTTTTTTTGTTAAAATATTTGTATTTGTTTCTAAAATGCATCTCAAATATTCAGAAAATAGCTGCATATTGCTTTTAACCCATTCTTACGCTCTTTGAATTTTGATTTTGATGGTTAATCAATTCACTTTTAAAATTTTATACCTTTTAGTTTAACACTAGGCATGTTGATTTTTGTTTTCTATATGGCTAGTATATTTTCATTTGCATTATATGAATATTCTTAGGAGTGATGGTTAATTTAAGTGTCAACTCAACTGTGTTAGGTAATACTCAGAATCATGGAAAAACTATATTTTGGGAGTGTTTGTGAAGGTGTTTCCAGAGGAAGTTAGCATTAAGTCACAGTGACTAGGTGGGAAACATTCCACCTCAGTGTGGGCATCACTTGATCAACTAGTGTTCCAGAGAGAACAAATACAGAAGACAAGTTGACTTCTGTGCCTGGGAGTTGGGACTCCTGCCCGGAATATCAGAACTCCAGGATTGAGGCAGGCATTGGCATGGTGGTTAGGATACGATTTGGGACATCAGGAATGCCTGAGTTTGAGTCCCAAATCTGCCACTTCCTGCTAATGTATTCTGGGAGGCAGAAGTTTATAGATCGAGTGGTTAGGTCCCTGTCAGTCATGAAGATCCAGAAAGAGTCCCTAACCCCAATCTTCAAACTAGCTGTAGTAGATATTTGGGAAATGAATCAGTTAATGGATGGGTGTACTCTGTTTTTATCCTTCTCTCTGTCTTTCAAATAAATAAATAGACTATTTTTCTTAAAAAAAAAAAAGCTACCCAGCCTTTGGACTTTAAAATTTAAAACAGTGGCCTTCTTCCCCAGATCTCAGGGTTTCAGCCTCCAGCTGAGAGTTACGTCATCAACTCCCTGGTTCTGAAGCCTTCAGACACCAACTGAATCATGCTACTGGTTTCCCATGGTCTATAGCCTGTAGACAACCTGAGGTGAAACTTTGAAGTCTTCATAGTTCTCTGAGCCAATTCCCTAGTAAACCCCCTCTCATATATTTATGTGTGGGTGGGTGTGTGTGGGTGTGTATAAAACCTATTGGCTCTGTCTTTCTGGAGAACATTGAGTAATAAACTAGGATAACATTTTAACTTAATGATTTTTCACAATATCATTTTGAGTTTTCCTTAGCAAACTTTTTTAGGAATTACCAGTTATATCAGAATCTATCTCATACTTAGAGTAGTTGAATTCTGCTTCATTCTTCTTCCATTCTGTTTCATTCTTCCTCTGATTCATTACTGTTACATTGAAAATGCATGTATGTATGCATATGTCAAAACAACATAATAAATTCTTTTTTAAAAGATTTATTTATTTACTTGAAAGTCAGAGTTACACAGAGAGAGAGAAAGAGAGGCAGAGAGAGAGAGTTCTTCCATCTACTGGTTCACTCCCCAGAGGGCCTCAACAGCCGGAGCTCCGCCAATCCGAAGCCAGGAGCCAGGAGCTTCTTCCAGGTCTCCCATGCAGGTGCAAGGGCCCAAGCCCTTGGGCCATCTTCTAGTGCTTTCCCAGGCCATAGCAGAGAGCTGGATCGGAAGTGGAGCAGCCGGGACTTGAACTGGCGCCCATATGGGATGTTGGCACTGCATGTGGAGCTTTACTCGTTATGCCACAGTGCCGGCCCCTATAATAAATTCTTATAATTGTATGGTACATGATTTTGTCTTTAAAAGTAACAGAGTTGAAAGCATTTGTAGAGCAAACATTTGGTGTAGTGGTTAATTGCAACTCTCAGCATTGTGGCGCAGCAGGTAAAGTCACCACCTGCAACGGCGTCCTATAATATGGGTGGTGGTTCGAGTTTCAGATGCTCCATTTCTGATCCAGTCCCCTGCTAATGTGCTTGGGAAAGCAGCATAGGATGGCCCAAGTGCTCGGGCACCTGCACCCTTGTGGGAGACCCAGAAGAAGCTCCTCTCTCCTAGCTTCAGACCAGCCCAGCTCCAGCCATTGTGGCCATTTGGGGAGTGAACTAGCAGATGGAAGATCTCTCTCTCTCTCTCTCTCTCTCTCTCTCTCTCTCCCTCTGTAACTTTCTTTTCAAATAAATCTTAAAAAACAGAAAAGCTGCCACTTGGGATAGCTGTATCTCACATCAGAGTGCCCAGGTTGAGTTCCGGCTCTGCTCCTTGTTCCGTCTTCTTGCTAATACAAACCAAGGGAGGCACCCTCAGGAGGGCTCTAGACTGTGTTCCCAGCTCCTACTCCAGACCCGTGTCCAGCCTGGCCCAAGCCCGCATATGGGGTGTATTTGGGGGCAATGGAAGATGAACCAGTGCCTGGGAGTTCTCTCTATACATACTCTGTCTCTGCCTCTCCCCTTCAAAAAAATAATAAACACAAATTAAATTGAAAAGAAATAAAAGATTTTTGTTATATTTCCCCTCTTATTTATGTTTTTGGTTCTGTTCATTTCCAATGGTGGATTAAAGTTATGATCAGTTATCACTTGCCTATTATAAAGCAGATTTATTCTCACACACTGCCTTTATTCCATTATTGCCAAATATACCATATTTTTCCTGTGCTATAAACCTATCAATACTATTACATTTATAATGAGTTACTCCATTTATTTTTTTTTATCTTTTATTTAATGAATATAAATTTCCAAAGTACGACTCATGGATTACAATGGCTTCCCCCCCCCATACCGTCCCTCCCACCCACAACCCTCCCCTTTCCCACTCCCTCTCCCCTTCCATTCACATCAAGATTCATTTTCGATTATCTTAATATACAGAAGATCAGCTTAGTATACATTAAGTAAGGATTTCAACAGTTTGCTCCCACACAGAAACATAAAGTGAAAAATAATAGATGATTTTTTTAAATGATGATGAAATCAGATCAGACCTATTGTCATGTTTAATCCCAGTGAGAGTCAAGTTGGGAATTGATAATTTCTTTTTTTTTTTTACAGAAGATCAGTTTAGTGTACATTAAGTAAAGATTTCAACAGTTTGCACCCCCATAGAAACACAAAGTGAAATATACTGTTTGAGTGCTAGTTATAGCATTAAATCACAATGTACAGCACATTAAGGACAGAGATCCTACATGAGGAGTAAGTGCACAGTGACTCCTGTTGTTGACTTTACCAATTGACACTCCTGTCTATGGCATCAGTAATCTCCCTATGCTCCAGTCATGAGTTTCCAAGGCTATGGAAGCCCCTTGAGTTCTCCGACTCTTATCTTGTTTAGACACGGTCATAGTCGAAGTGGAGGTTCTCTCCTCCCTTCAGAGAAAGGTACCTCCTTCTTTGAAGACCTGTTCTTTCCACTGGGATCACACTCGCAGAGATCTTTTTGCCAGAGTGTCTTGGCTTTCCATGCCTGAAATACTCTCATGGGCTTTTCAGCCAGATCCGAGTGCCTTTAGGGCTGATTCTGAGGCCAGAGTGCTATTTAGGACATCCACCATTCTATGAGTCTGCTGAGTATCTCACTTCCCATGTTGGATCACTCTCCCCTTTATTTATTCTATCGGTTAGTGTTAGCAGGTACTAGACTTGTTTATGTTCTCCCTTTGACTCTTAGTCCTTTCATTATGATCAATTGTGAACTGAAATTGATCACTGGGACTAGTGAGATGGCATTGGCACATGCCACCTTGATGGGATTGAACTGGAATCCCCTGGTATGTTTCCAACTCTACCAATTGGGGCATGTCAGCCCGAGCATGCCCCAAATTATACATCTCTTCCCTCTCTTATTCCCACTCTTATGTTTAACAGGGATCACATTTCAGTTAATTTTCAACACTTAAGAATAACTGTGTGATAATTAGAGAATTAAACCAGTCATATTAAGTAGAACAGACAAAAAAAAAATTCTAAGAGGGATAATGTATTAAGTTGTCCATTAACAGGGCTATGCTGATCAAGTCACCATTTCTCATAGTGTCCATTTCACTTCTGGAGGTTTCCTTTTTGGTGTTCAGTCAGTTGTCACCAATCAGGGAGAACATATGGTATTTGTCCCTTTGGGACTGGCTTATTTCACTCAGCATGATGTGTTCCAGATTCCTCCATTTTGTTGCAAATGACTGGATTTCGTTGTTTCTTACTGCAGTATAGTATTCTAAAGAGTACATATCCCATAATTTCTTTATCCAGTCTACCGTTGATGGGCATTTAGGTTGGTTCCAGGTCTTGGCTATTGTGAATTGAGCTGCAATAAACATTAGGGTGCAGACCGCTTTTTTGTTTATCAATTTAAACTCCTTTGGGTAAATCCCAAGGAGTGGGATGGCTGGGTCAAACGGTAGGGTTATCTTCAGGTTTCTGAGGAATCTCCAGACTGATTTCCATAGTGGCTTGACCAGTTTGCATTCCCACCAACAGTGGGTTAGTGTCCCTTTTTCCCCACATCCTCTCCAGCATCTATTGTTGGTAGATTTCTGTATGTGAGCCATTCTAACAGGGGTGAGGTGAAACCTCATTGTGGTTTTGATTTGCATTTCCCTGATTGCTAGTGACCTTGAGCATTTTTTCATGTGCCTGTTGGCCATTTGGATTTCCTCTTTTGAAAAATGTTTATTGAAGTCCTTGGCCCATCTCTTAAGTGGGTTGTTGGTTTTGTTTTTGTGGAGTTTCTTGATCTCTTTGTAGATTCTGGTTATTAACCCTTTATCTGTTGCATAGTTTGCAAATATTTTTTCCCATTCTGTCGGTTGTCTCTTCACTCTCCTGACTGTTTCTTTGGCAGTACAGAAACTTCTCAATTTTATGCAATCCCAATAGTTGATTTTGGCTTTGACTGTCTGTGCCTCCCGAGTCTTTTCCAGAAATTCTTTGCCTGTGCCAATATCTTGAAGGGTTTCTCCAATGTTCTCTAATAACTTAATGGTGTCAGGACGTAGATTTAGGTCTTTAATCCATGTTGAGTGGATTTTTGTGTAAGGTGTAAGGTAGGGGTCTTGCTTCATGCTTCTGCACGTGGAAATCCAATTTTCCCAGCACCATTTATTGAATAGACTGTCCTTGCTCCAGGAATTAGTTTTAGATCCTTGATCAAATATAAGTTGGCTGTAGATGATTGGATTGATTTCTGGGGTTTCAATTCTGTTCCATTGGTCTATCCATCTGTTTCTGTACCAGTACCATGCTGTTTTGATTACAACTGCCCTGTAGTATGTCCTGAAATCTGGTATTGTGATGCCTCGGGCTTTGTTATTGTTGTACAAGATTGCTTTAGCTATTCGAGGTCTCTTGTGCCTCCATATGAATTTCAGCATCATTTTTTCTAGATCTGCGAAGAATGTCTTTGGTATCTTGATTGGGATTGCATTGAATCTATAAATTGCTTTTGGGAGAATGGACATTTTGATGATGTTGAATCTTCCAATCCATGAGCATGGAAGATTTTTCCATTTTTTGGTATCCTCTTCTATTTCTTTCTTTAAGGATTTATAATTCTCATCGTAGAGATCTTGAACGTCCTTGGTTAAGTTGATTCCAAGGTATTTGATTGTTTTTGTAGCTATTGTGAATGGGATTGATCTTAGCAGTTCTTCCTCAGCCATGGCATTGCTTGTATATACAAAGGCTGTTGATTTTTGTGCATTGATTTTATATCCTGCCACTTTGCCAAACTCCTCTATGAGTTCCAATAGTCTCTTAGTAGGGTTCTTTGGATCCTCTAAGTACAGAATCATATCGTCTGCAAAGAGGGATAGTTTGACTTCTTCCTTCTTGATTTGTATTCCTTTAATTTCTTTTTCTTGTCTGATGGCTCTGGCTAAAACTTCCAGAACTATGTTAAATAGCAGTGGTGAGAGTGGGCATCCCTGCCTGGTGCCAGATTTCAGTGGAAATGCTTCCAACTTTTCCCCATTCAATAGGATGCTGGCTGTGGGTTTTTTATAAATTGCTTTGATTATATTGAGGAATGTTCCTTCTATACCCAATTTGCTTAGAGTTTTCATCATGAAAGGGTGTTGAATTTTATCAAATGCTTTCTCTGCATCATTTGAGATAACCATATGGGTTTTCTTCTGCAGTCTGTTAATGTGGTGAATCACATTGATTGATTTGCGAATGTTGAACCATCCCTGCATACCAGGGATGAATCCCACTTGGTCTGGGTGGATGATTTTCCTGATGTGTTGTTGTATTCTATTGGCCAGAATTTTATTGAGGATTTTTGCGTCTATCTTCATCAGGGATATTGGTCTGTAATTTTCTTTCAGTGCTGCATCTTTCTCTGGCTTAGGGATTAAGGTGATGCTGGCTTCATAGAAAGAATTTGGGAGGATTCCCTCTTTTTCGATTGTTCTGAATAGTTTGAGAAGAAATGGGATTAGTTCTTCTTTAAATGTCTGGTAGAATTCAGCAGTGAATCCATCTGGTCCTGGACTTTTCTTTGTTGGGAGGGCCTTTATTACTGTTTCAATTTCTGTCTCAGTTATGGGTCTATTTAGGTTTTCGATGTCTTCATGGTTCAATTTTGGTAGATTGCATGTGTCCAGGAATCTATCCATTTCTGATAGGTTTTCCTGTTTGCTGGCATACAGGTCCTTGTAGTAATTTCTGATGATTCTTTTTATTTCTGTGGTGTCTGTTGTTACGTTTCCTTTTTCATCTCTGATTTTATTGATCTGGGTCTTTTCTCTTCTTTTTTTAGTTAGTTGGGCCAATGGGGTGTCAATTTTGTTTATTTTTTCAAAAAACCAGCTTCTCGCTTGGCTGATTTTTTGTAATGTTTTTTTGGATTCAATCCTGTTAATTTCTTCTCTGGTTTTAATTATTTCTCTTCTCCTACTAGATTTGGGTTTGGTTTGCTGCAGTTTTTCTAGGTCCTTGAGGTGCGCTGAAAGCTCATTTATTTGGTACCTTTCCAATTTCTTGATATAGGCACCTATTGCTATAAATTTGCCTCTCAATACTGCTTTTGCTGTATCCCATAAGTTTTGATATGTTGTGTTGTTGTCTTCATTTACTTCCAGAAAGTTTTTGATTTCTCTTTTGATTTCTTGAATGACCCATTGTTCATTCAGGAGCATGTTGTTCAGTCTCCATGTGTTTGCATACTTTCTGGGGTTTCCTGAGTTGCTAATTTCCAGCTTCATTCCGCTGTGGTCTGAGAAGCTGCATGGTATGATTCAAATTCTTTTAAATTTGCTGAGACTTGCTTTATGGCCTAGTATGTGATCAATCCTAGAGAAGGTTCCATGCACTGCTGAGAAGAATGTGAAGTCTGTAGATGTAGGGTTGAAAGTTCTGTAGATATCTGTTAGATCCATTTGGGCAATAGTGTCGATTAAATCTGCTGTTTCCTTGTTGATCTTCTGTCCGGATGATCTGTCTATTTCTGAGAGTGGAGTATTGAAGTCCCCCAGTACTATTGTATTGGAATCTAAATCTCCCTTTAAGTCCCTTAACATATCTTTTAAATAGACCGGTGCCCTGTAATTAGGTGCATATACATTTATAATAGTTACATCTTCCTGTTGAATTGAACCCTTAATCATTATATAGTGTCCCTCTTTGTCTCTCTTAACAGTTTTTGTATTAAAGTTTATTTTGTCCGATATTAATATGGCTACACCTGCTTTTTTTTTGGTTTCTGTTGGCATGGAATATCTTTTTCCAACCTTTCACTTTCAGTCTGCATGCCTCTTTGTTAGAGAGATGTGTTTCTTGTAGGCAACAAATAGTTGGGTTGTGTTCTTTGAGCCAGTCAGCCAAACGGTGTCTTTTAACTGAAGAATTCAGACCATTAATGTTCAATGTGACTATTGATACGTAGTGACTTTGCCCTGCCATTTTCCCGGAAATATTTTCTAGTATATGCTTTGAGCTTCCCATGCTCTTTTACTGGTAGGTGTTCTTCCTTTCCCTTCTTTCATATTGATGGCCGTGTTTCTGTGTTTCTGAGTGTAGCACATCTTTAAGTATCTTTTGCAGGGCCGGACGAGTGGCCACAAAGTCTTTCAATTTCTGTTTGCTATGAAAGGTCTTTATTTCACCTTCATTCACAAATGAGAGCTTGGCAGGATATAATATTCTGGGCTGGCAATTTTTCTCTCTTAGCACCTGTGCTATGTCTCGCCATTCCCTCCTAGCCTGTAGTGTTTCTGATGAGAAGTCTGCTGTGAGTCTGATTGGAGATCCTCTGAGAGTAATCTGACGTTTCTCTCTTGCACATTTTAGGATCTTTTCTTTATGTTTCACTGTGGTGAGTTTAATTACCACGTGTCGTGGTGAGGATCTCTTTTGGTCATGTTTATTGGGGGTTCTATGAGCTTCCTGTACTAGGATATCTCTGTCCTTCTCCAAACCTGGAAAGTTCTCTGCTAGTATCTCACTAAAAAGGCCTTCCAATCCTTTCTCTCTCTCCATGCCTTCAGGAACTCCTAGAACTCGAATGTTGGGTTTTTTAATAGTATCCTGTAGATTCCCAACAATATTTTTTAGATTTCTAATTTCCTCTTCTTTTCTTTGGTTTGACTGTATGTTTTCCTGTGCTCTATCTTCTAAGTCCGATATTCTCTCTTCTGCTTCACCCATTCTGTTTTTAAGGCTTTCTAATGTGTTTGTCATTTGATCTATTGAGCTCTTCATTTCATTTTGATTTCTCTTCACTATAACACTTTCCTGTTCTACTAGTTTCTGAGTTTCATTTTGACTCTTCCTTAAAATTTCATTTTCACGAGAGAGATTTTCAATCTTGTCCATTAAGGATTTCTGTAGTTCAAGGATTTGCTTTTGAAAACTTCTAAATGTTTTTATCATAAATTTTTTGAAATCCGTATCTTGCATTTCTTCTATCTCATCATCTTCATACTCTTGGCTTGGGGTGTTTTGCTTATTTGGAGGCATCATAGTGTCATCGTTGATCTTGTTCCCTCGATTTCTGTGTTTGTTACTCGGCATATTTAATTCTTCTTGAGTCACTGTGCGTTTTTTTTTTTTAAATACTGTGTCCGTGTTAAGTGGACTGCCTGCTGTTGGAGGAGCCTTGGAGGCTTGAGGTGGGTGTGGCCTGAGAGCTCTGCCTGGTTCTTCCTGGTTAAGGGTGTGCAAAGGTGACACCCTCAGGTTATGCATGGTAAATCTCTCTCTTTTTATTTTTTTATGTATTTTATTTATTCAGGGGGTAAGTAACACCACAAGGCTTGGCTGTGCAGAATTGATGGTATTTCGCTTCCAGTCTTTGGCTCCTCTGGACTCCCACTGGGTTGCCTAGGCTACTGAATTGTAGTGACTCAGTTCCTTAGCTCTCCCCCATTGATATGTAAATCCAGAGAGGGGGCCTGCTCTTTGTCTCTTGGGAATTCTTCAAGCCTTGCAGCCTTGTAACCTTTGCAAGGTTAGGGGGAAGAGAAACCCTGAAGCTTTTTTTTCCCTTCTTTCCAGTAGTGAGTTTGCTGCACTTTCCAGCCCCCCTCTAGATTCTGACCCCCGTTTCCCCACCAATGTCTCGGGTTATTGAGCTCACCTCCCCTTCCAGCGCCGATGTGTGGACTCGGAGCCCTGAGTGTCCCAAGTCTCCCCGCTGTTGTCTGTGTGGCATGCACTCCCCTTGGAGCACTGGCGCGCAGACCCTGGGGCTTCCGCGGCTCGGTCCCCCGACTTGGCTTCCGCGAGGTGGGCGACCTTGTTCTCCCAGTAGGTCCTCCGATTCACGGCCACTCCATCCAGGAGGGTTTCCCCTGCAATATTTTCCTGGTTCTTTTTTCTGCGGCTACCGTAACTCCCCTTTTATTAAACTAAATTTTCCCGGACTATCGGTGCGCGCCCTCACTATTCCACCATCTTGGCTCCTAGTTACTCCATTTATTTTTAAAACACTTAAGATAAAAGAGATATATGTATATATATATATATATATATACATGTTTTGTAATTAGTTGCATAATTACTTTTAGTAATGCCCTTTGTTTTTGGGGTGTGGATTTAAATTTCCATTCGGGTTCCCTTCCTTTAAACTCAAAGAAATTCTTGTAGTATTTTTTTTGTAAGAAGGTTATGTTACAAACAGGTGTTCATGGTTTTTATAAAAACAATGTATGGAAATATCTTAATTTACCTTCTTTCTTGAAAGTTGGCTTTTCTGGATAGAAGTTCCTTCATTGATTGCTTCTTTCTTCCTTTCAGCACTTTTAATATGCTGCCCCCATGCTTTTTGTCCTCCATTGGTTGTCCTAAGAAACAGATATCTTCTTATTGCAGTTACCTTATATATGGTGTGTCACATTTTTCATAAAGTTTTCAATCTTTTCTCCTTGTTTTTGGATTAATCATGTGTCATTCTCTGCTTTTATCATATTTAAAGTTTGTTGAGCTTTTTATGTTAACATTTTTCTTCAAATTTGGGGAATTCTTAGTTTTTCTTTTGCACATTTACTCACTCTCTCAGTTAGATGGGAATAATGCATGCAGGCCCAGGCCTATGTTCTCTCACATTTCCCCTATTCATGTACACAAGCTCACTGTCATCCAGGTTGCTAAAGTTAGTTGGTTTTCTTTGGTATTTCCTGTGTATTTGAATGAACTGCCCAGGCATACTTGCAGGGCTTAGTAATCCTTTCTATGCCTTGCTCATTCCGAGGACCACCTTGTAATTTTATGTCTGGTTCTACAATCTGCTGTCCAGACCAAATGGGATCGCAATCTCTGGCAGCAAAGATGAAGACCCCTTATTTGACACTGGGTATAGACTTTATACCCTCTGCTCCAAATCAAGTCTGTGTCCATTAGCAAAAATGCTTCTATTTCTCACCATCAACTTGTCCTAATACCATTGCTGTTCTGACTGAACTCACAAGGGATAAGGGCAGCCTGGGGTCACAACACCACAAACTCCAACATTGTTACTTGATTTTTGGGAGGATTCTGTGTATTAAATTTGTGATTTGCTTTGTTCAGTTTCCATAAACTTTAAATAGTTGATATCAAACACTTGTCCAGTTAATTATTTTTTGGGGTGGCTAGGAGGTTTCTAACTCATTCATTACCCCATTGCCACACTATGGTCATGAGTGTATGCATTTCCTACATAACTGAGGTCATATGACCAATATGATTTTATATCCAGATTTTTCTAGTGAACTTAAGATTTTCTTTTTTTTTAAAGTTTTTATTTTTTTAACTTTTATTTCAAATCTAAATTTAGAAAGTACAGTTAATGGATTACAATGGCTTCCCCCCCATAACTTCCCTCCCACTCACAACCCTCCCATCTCCCGCTCCCTCTCCCATTCCATTCACGTCAAGATTCATTTTCAATTATCTTTACATACAGAAGATCAATTCAGTATAGATTAAGTAAAGATTTCATCAGTTTGCACCCACACAGAACATAAAGTGTAGAATAATATTTGAGTACTAGTTAAAGCATTAATTCCCATTGGACAACACATTAAAGACAGAGATCCCACATGAAGAGTAAGTACACAGTGGCTCCTGTTGTTGACTTAACAATTTGACACTCTTGTTTATGGCATCAGCAATCTCCCTAGACTCTAGTCATGAGTTGCCAAGGCTATGGAAGCCTTTTGAGTTCGCCGAATTTGATCTTATTCAGACAAGGTCATGGTCAAAGTGGAAGTTCTCTCCTCCCTTCAGAGAAAGTTACCTCCTTCCTTGATGGCCCGGTTCTTTCTACTGGGATCTCACTAGCAGAGATCTTTCATTTAGGTATTCCTAAATGAAAATGAATCTTGACGTGAATGGAATGGGAGAGGGAGTGGGAGCTGGGAGGGGTGTGGGTGGGAGGGAGGTTATAGGGGGGGGAAGCCATTATAATCCATTAACTGTACTTTGAAAATTTATGTTTACTAAATAAAAAATTTAAAAAAAAAGAAATTATGGGATATGTACTCTATAGAATACTATACAGCAGTCAAAAACAATGAAATCCGGTCAATTGCAACAAAATGGAAGAATCTGGAAAACATCATGCTGAGTGAATTAAGCCCGTCCCAAAGGGACAAATATCATATGTTATCCTTGATCGGTGACAACTAACCAAGCACCAAAGGGAATCCTGTTGAAGTAAAATGGACACTATGAGATACAGTGACTTGATCAGCCCTTGTCCTGACTGTTGATGTACAATGTAATACTTTATCCCTTTTAGTATATTTTTTGTTCTAGGATTTTTCTTATAATTATAAAGGTATTGAAAAATGATTTTTCATAAGCACATGAAGGTTTTTTTATTAAGACATCATTAATTCAAGCATCTCCTATTGATAATTCAGTTTAAATTTCTTATATTTATGAATTGCTATGAATATGTTTGTATATGAATTGTACCTTCCTTAATCCTATTGACATAGTTAGAATTATTGCATCAAAATATCTTTTAATACTTGGAGATTCAAGTTTCCAAATATTTTCAAAAGGACTGTAACAATTTGCTTCTGTTTCAGAATAAGAGAGTGTTTCCCATCCTATCCCATTACCCATATTGAGAACTGGTATTAAAAGTATGTGCTCTTCGATAATCACATGATTGACATATCTGGCACTTTTTTAGTTGCTTTTCAAAAATCTTTATTTAGATCAATTCTGTGCTTTTTAATTTATGATTAATGGATACTTTCGTTTTCTTGGCTAATCCTTTCACCAGTTTTTCTTGCAGCAGAGCAGAATACCAATTCATATCATTACATAAAGTATCAACCACTGTTTTCTTTCTAATGGAATCATTTTTAAAATAAGCATTGTCGTTATCGGTTCTCTATGACTGTAAATTGACTCATACAGTTCCTAAACTTTAAATTATAATTAGACAACAGGAATATCTTTTGGCCATCAAGGCATGTATACTCAAAGTTTCTTTGCAAAGTAGTCATCGAACTTTTTCAAAATAAGAAGAGGAAAGATGGATGATAAGTCCTATTTTAAAACATTGTTTTAGTTAGGCTGCTTTCTGAACAAAGAATAAAACATATTTGATTTTTCTGACTATACATATGTTATATATTCATTGTGTGATCTTGATTATTACATTTTTGAAGCTATCTGAACAGTTTTTCTAAAGTCTTTTTCCAAAAGAGATTTATCTTCATTCATTCTTCTTCAGCTACAGTGAATTCAATTCAGAAAGATAATCAGTCTAAACTACACCATGGCACCACATTTAAAGTTGTAACAAAATCTATGACATTGTTCACTCATAAATGTCTAGCAATATGTATAAAACATCTCAAAGACAGTGATGTTTCCATTGGAATTCACTTTGTACTAGATGTTTCTGTTTCTTAGGTTCCCAAACAACCTATTTACCTCAAAATAGCCTGAGTAATCTTGATTTATAATTTTTTATTTATATTAGGTGAACAAATTCCATGTATTTCACATACACAGATTAATTCATATAATATGATTCCATTTCTTAAAACAATTTAGTGTGTGGTGAGTTGATGCCCCACCAGTTTCTACCATCCCAGTATGTATAAGCCTCTGCATGGCTTTGACATTCCTTCCATTAAAAGGTAAAATCTGTTTCCTTTCCACTTGAATCTGAGATAGCTTTTTGTCTTGCTTTGTGCTAAAGACTATAAAGGAAAATGCCATTATAAAAGTTCAGGAGTTTTTCCTTTAAAGTTACTTCGCAACTTCTCTTTTCAGCCTCTTGGAACGCTGCCTTGAGTTTGTCATGTGAGGAAGGTAGTCTGGTCCTTTGCAGGATGAGAGGCCATGTTGAGTGTGACAGAACCTTCACAGTCAATAACCATGAGACACTGCTAGACTTGTACGCAAAGCCATACTGGACGTCTCAGCCCATAAGCTCCTACAGAGGAATGCTTCCACTTTGAATTTGCTCTGGAAAAAACAGCAGGGGAAATGACCAGCTAACTCACAGAATCAAGAGAAACAATATGCCATTGGAATTTTTTTTTGCTGCAGCAATGGCTAATTGATACAAATGACTTCTCATCCTACTTGGTGTTTTTTCTATAGTTCCTTATTTTTGCCAAAAGTCCCTTCATTGTCTATCATATTTGCCCTCACAATATTTCTTCTTCAATATCATCATTCCTATCCTTATTACACTTTACCTGTCACCAAATAATCCCTCCTATCAGTGAAGCTCAAAGTATATTCCTCCTGATGCTTGATTAGCATGGGTAATCTGACGTTTTCCCAGATTTAAGATGACGAAAATATTTAGTTTTATATGGGTATGTGTAAATATGCATTTGTGCACCATATCTTGAAGGCAATGTGGAATATCTATTATCATGTGTATATGTCTCTGAAACAGTAAGAATACTTCAGGATAATCATACAAAGGAAATTAAATGAAGATCAAAGATGCATGCACAGCAGTATTTTTATATTAGTAGAGAATTTGGAATGAGATGAATATCTATTAATAAAGATTTATTATATGAATTATTAACATCAGTACAATGGAAAGAAACTATGAAAAATTACAACATGGAACAATGTTCATAGTTGCTCATTAAGAAAAAATGAAAGACGAGTATAAGGTATATTTTCTATCATTTTTACATATCCAGCAAACTTCCAATATTGGATGCAATTGAATGTCAGAAGCCTTTTTATAAGGAAAACAATACTAATAATGGAAAAAAAGGAGAATTTGTTTTGCTCATCATTGAGCTATAAAGAAGTTGGGGGAGTGCTATGGTCAGCCAGGGGAAATATGGTCAAAGGTATTTATATTCATTAGTAGGAGGTGAGCTGGCCCTTGTTTCATGTTAGTTGACTAGGACATTTTGAGATGTTCCTTGTGGTGTGCCATAAGCCATTGAGCATAGGTGCAGTAGTATCCTGTAGTTAGTGTTAATTCACATTGAAATTCCCTACTGCTTTTGCTTAATGTACAGCAAAGTTTTACAAATTTTTGCACTCTAGTAATAGCTGTGCTTAGGAAAAATGACCATCTCTGAAGAAGGACTTGGGGAAGGCAGTCAATGGGTGATAGGAGGCATAATGCAGGGTATGTTGCCAAGGTCTTAGCAAGGCTATTGATTGAGGTGATGTGCAGGACACGTATGCCATTTATATTCTATCCCTAAAGTATTGGTGACAAGAAGATAAATTCAATGGATTTTCTGAAATCAAGCAAGATGGGGTTCAAACTTTCCTAGGCTAATGAGAGCTATAACTCTTCAAGACTGAAATATTTGGATACAGCACGAAAACAATAAAGAGCAAAAGAAGAAAAAAATTGCTTCTCAAAATATGTTATCATAAAAACAAAACAACTTAAAAAAACCTTATTTAAGTAAGAGCAGGTAGATCTGATACATGTTGGAGAGAGGACTGACCATTCTGGCCATTGTCACTGGATATATACTCTAAAACATGAACTGTGGTTTGTATGAACTCCCTGAGAAAGACGTTAGTAGCCCAGACTTCTAAAAAGTGCTCTCCACCTGAAACATTATTTAACTATAGGTGTGGGCAAAGCAAAATCATTTAACATGAACTGTCTGGAAAGAGTGTGAGTGCTTTTCCATATTTATAGCATCAAGTAGTTGCAAAAATGCATAAATTAAAAAGAATATTGTTATTGCTAAGTAAGAGCCCTTACAGTTTGGTGGCTATGTATGAGTTTTTGTCTAATCCTCCTATCTTTCCTCAACACTGTTTATCATGAATTCTTTTAGGTGAAGCATTAGTAAAATGAACCACTCACTCGTGAATTGGAAGCATCATAGATTGGAGGAAAGCTTAGTACTTAAGTATAGAGAAGAGGACCAAGAGTACCTTCTGTGGAGTTTCTAAGTTTGGACTTTTGGCTTGATAAATAGCTATAGGCTGATAACCAAAGTGAATAAGAATCTGGGTCTGGAAAATTGTACAATGTTAAAATATTTACAGAATGATAGAAGACAATTCTAAAATGTATGCAAATACAATTTATTTATTTATAAGACACCCACATAGATGTAAATAAACAACATGGTCATAAGAATGAAATGTCATCTTAAATAGCACCTTCTATATTCCAAGCACTGTCCTTGGTAAGTGATGGATATTATTTTGTTTCAGTCTTTCAGGACACCAGATAGGCTAGATTCAGTTGTTCTGTTTTATACATAAAGAGATCAAAACTGAGAGAAATGAAAGATATTCCCCCAATGCTTCACCGATGACATTATTTTTCCAAAACAGATATATTTATATCTGTTTTTCTTTTCCATTCTCTTACATTATATTGCTTTGTTAGTCCAAGGCCAAAGAAATTTTAAAATAAGATTTAAAAGTACTTATAGTTAAGATCACTACATAAACATATAAAACTCCATGCCTTCCAAAAGCCCAAAGAAATATTAAAAAATGTATGTGGAACTAGATTAATTGAGTTCAAATCCTGTCTCCTAAAATTGCAAATTGTACAGCCTTTATTGAATTTTTCCCTTATGAAAATGAGATTATTGTGATAGCCAAATGAATTAACACTTAAAAGATCTCAGAATGGTTTTCAATATATAGTAAGTTTAAATAAATATTTGCAAAATAAAAATCGTAATAGACAATAATTTTATGCAAACTTCTAAGAAAGTAGTCAACTTTAGTACTAGAATCAAGTTCTTTCTTTTAAATTAAGAAAGTCTGAGATTTATTCAGCATTACATCTAAGGAACAAATGAGAATAAAGGAATAAATTCAAGTTCACATTTAATTTTTAAGGAGTCTCATGTTAATGAAAACACATACCTTGTAACCAATCTTTTTATCAAGATTTTATTATTTATTTGAGGTAGAGTTACAGACAGAAGTGAGAGAAACACAGAGAGTTCTTGCATCCTCTTTCACTCCCAAAATGGACAAATAGCTAGAGCTGGGCTGATCTGAAACCAGGAGCCAGGAGCCAAGAGCCAGGAGCTTCTTCCAGGTATCCCATGCAGGTGCAGGGGCCCAAGGACCTGGGCCATCATCTACTGCTTTCCCAGGCCACAGCAGAGAGCTGGATCAGAAAAGGAGCAGCTGGGACTTTAATTGGTGTCCATATGCAATGCTGGTGCTGCAGGTGAAGGCTTAACCTACTATGTCACAGTGCTGCCCCCTATGTTTACATTTACATACAATTAAGTGTTATATGTTTATAATACACAAAATAAAGTACAGGAAATTTCTATGAAAAGTACACAGTCTGAGTATCTTCCCACTATTTTCAGTCCAAAGACTCCAATTTTTCCCTAATTCCAACCTAGAATTCTGTGGGAAAAAAAAAAAATCCAGAAAGCTTTTTTGAGCAAAGGAGCCTCTGAGCGAGTGTGACATCAACCCTGAGAAACAAATAAACTGGTCTAGCGTTCAAGCAACATAACGGTAGCAAAAGCCTGAAAGTCTTGGTAGTTACATCTCGGACTAGATGGAGACAATTCCCTTTAAGTTACAACATCATGGTTACACAGAAAATCAATGTTCTAAAGAAAGTAAATTCATACTATACTACTAAATCTTTTCAAGTGAATTTTGCTTCTTGGTGAAGAAGGGGCCAAACTAATAATTAGAATTTTTGGAACAAAAATTGATGTGTATTCAAAGTTAATATTATAAAGACCCAACTATACATATCCTCAAAATAATGAGTTCATCTCAGTCTGCAGACAAATACAACAAATAAACAAATTAGAAGCTTATACACAAGAAGATTTTTTATAACTACACACATCAAAAAGGAAACAAAGCTTTCCACTGTGTTTTGCCTTTCCTTAGAAAAGCTTTCTATGAAATGTACAGTCATTATGTAAGTAAAGTAAGAATTGCAGGAAAAACAGTATAAAAATGGGTTTTCTATTCCATCAGCAGAATCCATTTAATATCTTTAATAATTTTGTAATTTCTAAAGCTTTTCACACAAGGGCATTGTGGTTCTTCAGGTTGTTGCAAATATATCTTCAAAAGCAAAAAAATCTGGGGGCTAGTGCTGTGGCATAGCAGGTTAATCATTCACCTACGTTGCAGGCATCAAATATTGGCTCCTCCACTTCTGATCCGGCTCCTGCTAATCATCTGGGAAAGCAGTGGAAGATGACCCAAGTGCGTGGGTCCCTGTATCCTTGTGGGAGACCCAGAAGAATCCCCTGGCTCCTGGCTTCAGATGGGCCTAATTCCGGCCATTGCAGCCATCTGAGGAGTGAACCAGTAGATGGAAGACCTCTCTCTCTCTGTCTATATCTCTGCCTCTCAAATAAATAAATGAATATTAAAACAAAACAAAACAAAAGTCAGTCCTAATATAGAAGCTGTAATACAATTTTTTAACTTTTATTTAGTAAATATAAATTTCTAAAGTACAGCTTATGGATTACAATGGCTTCCCCCCCCATAACTTCCCTCCCACCCGCAACCCTCCCAACTCCTGCTCCCTCTCCCATTCCATTCACATCAAGATTAATTTTCAATTATCTTTATATACAGAAGATCAATTTAGTATATATTAAGTAAAGATTTCAACAGTTTGCACCCACACAGAACATAAATAGAGACAAAGAGGGGCATTATATAATGATTAAGGGATCAATTCAACAGGAAGATATCAAGATTATAAATGTATATAAATGTATACAGGGCACTGGTTTATTTAAAAGATATGTTAAGGGACTTAAAGGGAGACTTAGACTCCAATACAATAGTACTGGGGGACTTCAATACACAAATCTCAGAAATAGACAGATCAACAGGACAGAAGATCAACAAGGAAACAGTAGATTTAAACGACACTATAGCCCAAATGGATCTAACAGATACCTACAGAACTTTTCATCCTGCACTTAAAGAATTTACATTCTTCTCAGCAGTACATGGAACCTACTCTAGGATTGACCACATACTAGGCCATTGTTGCTGTTGATTTCTTCTGAGAGGATTCATTGTGAGAGGAGGAGCGTGGTGGGGGCAAGAGGTGCGGTGTCACCACACAGACCCCAGGTGTCGGGTGAAAGTGGGCCTGAGGCAAGCAGCCCACAGACTCATTTATTTCAGTTGCTACAGCTGTTTATCTAGCCAAGGCCAGCCAATCCGGTCAAGGGGCGGTCTATGCCCTAACCAATCACAGCCGGTTGCCAGGCAGTTTCCAAAGCCATCCAGTCAGAGCCTGTTGCCAGGCAGTTTCTGTTGTCAGCGGCCATCTGGGCATGACCTTTTCACCTCAGTGGCCATCTTGGCATGACCTTTTAACCTTCTCATTCCACCATAGGCCATAAAGCAAGTCTCAGCAAATACAAATCTTTAATGTTCACTACTATACTGTAAAGCACAAAAAATAACATCTTATTGAAACAGAGGCTAACATTTCATTGGGCAAGAAGTCCAACAGATTTTTTTTCTCTTCCAATCTGCATCTAATGGTGATATTTTATAGATTAGTTTCTAAACAGACACATTAAAAAATGATGGAAGCTACATTTTGCTCAGGAATGCTGTTATTCCTATACTACGTAGGTTGTTTGACAGTAGATATTAGTTTGCCAAACTTTAGATTGCATAATACTAAGTTCAGTTCTGTCTAGCTGGCTGTTTCCTCTTGCCCTGGAGACTCTGACAGCACCTACTGTTTAGAGAGCACCCTGTCACCTGTCCTTCCTTGCTCAAATTTGAATCCACTGTGGTAGAATCTTCATGTCCTTAAGATGCAAGGACTAGCAAAAAGCAACCCACAAAAGTACTGGATATCACAATGTGCTGTGTGATAAATTTTGTTACTTCTTTGATTTATATTGTTGATTTCAGGTGCTACTTTATTTGCTCATTTCTTAATCTGCCTTTTAATTTGTTTGCATTCTTTTCAACTTCCAGTCAACCTTCACACAGCCACTGTGAGTGGCAATCTGAAGGATATGAAAACCACCACCTACTGAAAGTTTTCCAACTTTCTGGAGCAAAGCTCCTGTACACCAGTTAGTTACTCTACCCATCACAATCTGGGTAGCTTCTGATTATCTTTCTACCATAGGTCCTGAGTTGTGGCCAAACACTCCATTCTGCCACTGGTGTCTTCTTGCATATCTAGTTAAATCCAGCACTTCCTAAGAGTTGTCATCACTTTCATAGTCTTGGGGAGGAGGGGTTCCAGGTCTCCATGATACCTCCCCACCTGCTCTTCTCTCCCCTGCACTTTTAGAATCTAATTCTTGCTTCTCTGAGTTGCATCTGTCACTGGAGGAAAAGCTGTGGAAGCCATGAAGTTCTTGTCTTCACATAACAAAGTATTCAGGCTTGAGACAGAGCCAAGTGATAAGGTTTTATTGGGGATAGGGGATCCGTCAGCATGGAAGGGACAGAGAAAGTGTGACCAGTCCCTCGGATTGGGGGAGAGCAAGGTTACGTGGTTGAGTGGAGAGAATACACCTGGGCAAACCAGGCAGGCGGCTCAGCAAAAAGGCAGAGCTGAGCCTGCAGACCGTTTGGACTCCTTGAGTTTTTAAGGGAGTCTGTTTAACCACCTCCTCCTCTCCTCCAGGACAAAGGATGGAGAGTCCTGGTTGGAAGGGTTTGTTGGGTGAAAATTAGCAAATTCCTCCCAGATTTGCTGGCTCAAGGCAGTTGGGCAGAGCTGTGGGCCTTCCCTTAGGGCATCTGTGAAGGTTTTATTTTCCCGTGTTATTAGCTCAGGTAACCCATTTGATCCTGAGGAGAGAATCCTCCTGGGAGCTTTCCTTGGGGGAAAAGCTGGGACTGATGTCGGGGATGACCCCCTAAAATCTAGATAAAACTGTGGCCCCTTAAAGTTCCCCAGAAGTGCCATCTGAGATGCCACATATGTTACCGGAATTTGGGGTGCCATATGATATCACCATATGCTTATTAATAAATCACCAATATTAATAAGCCCAGAGGGTTCTTGCCTAATATTTAGAGAATTCTAAATACCAGTATAAAAAAACAAGTCAGCATGGTACATTTTAGGCTTTTATTCAGTGAGAGAAATCATAGGAAAGTGAAAACTTTATCTAAGAGAGAGAGATAAATCTGGGTCCATACCGAGCACCAGGAACCAGCCACATGGAGGAGCATCTAGGCCAGGAAGCCTAGGGCAGGTGGCCTGAAGGCCATGCACCCTGGAGGCACAGGGCTACAGCAAGCCCCCTCCTGGCAAGAGGCCAGGGCAAAGAAGAGAAAGTTGGACACACCATGTCCTAGGCTTTTAACCCACTTCCAAAGGGGAGTGTTTAATTAATCTGATTGGCTGGTGGGCACCCAGGTGTGGCCAGGTAGGGGCATGAGGTCACACAGTGGCGTGGCGAAGGCGTGGTCTTCTAGCTCACAAACCTAATCGATTTTAACCTGTATGCCTGCCTACTTCAGTTTCACACTTGATGTTCACTACTGTATAACAAACGTATGTTGTGTTTACCTTCCATTTCGTGGTAATATGAAAGTAGCTATAGAAACTAATACAAATATTAAAGGCATAGATGTGTGAAAGAAAATCTGAATTATTGCTAGATTAGTGAAGAGTAAATGTTAGTTTCCACTGTTTTTTAGTGCTGTTGTTATTTATTTAAATGAAGATAAGGGGTTGGTTTGATCTGCAACCAATAAAAATTAGCATATCTAGAAATGAAATTGACCTCTCTTATCTCATGTGGCTTACATCTTGAGATGAAAGCATTCTATAGGGCAGCAGGAATAAAACACTTGGGCTTCCCTCTAAAAACTGGACAAACCAACACCATCTACAGTTCAATAGTACTGCTAGGTGCTACCAGAAATCACTCCTGGTTATAGCTTCTATGTTTAACATTGATCTCTAAAAATAGTAACTTGCTTTTTGACCTAATATCCTCAACAAAAACAAACACTTGCACTTGTGAATATTTTCTTGATAACTCTCTCCTCCCTTCTGATTGTGAATTATACCTCTGAATTCAAAGGATAGATTTTTAGTAAATGCACAATTTTCTCATTTTTCTCTACTTGCTACTTTTGAATTTTGCAGAGATTAAGTCTACTTTTCAAGAGATACATCCCAAATCAAGATTCTTGATAATAAAAATATTCCTAGTTATTTTATGTATGGATGCAGATTTAAAGAAAAAACAATAGACCCAGTAAAGTGCATGATGAAAGAAAAATCAGTGAGTATGAAACACTGAAGGAAATTTCAAAATATTAATAATGACAAAATAATATGGTGGCTTAGAAGCCAAAGCTAAAGTATTTTTATGAGAGTCATATTAATGGCCATGACCTACTGGTTAACTTTTTTCTCTCATTCCTAAACACAGTTGCATGAAATATTAATATTTTTATAAAAATTACTGAGTGAATGCATAAGCATCATTTTAATAACATGAAGCATGTGCAGGGATTCATTTACTGATTCCTTGGTGCCTTTTGACCTAGTTTAAATGTTTCCATTGTATTTAACAGCAGATGATTAACATTCACATTTAGAAATAACATTGGATTAACAGTTCTTGACACAAAATAAATCAATAAAAATTAAAACAAGGAAAACTGACAATTTCACTGAAAAGTAATTTTTGGTGACAAGAGTGTGACAAATATGAGAGCCGTTTCCAGTTAGTATAAAGCTGATAGGGATCTATTGAAAAAAATGATTTTGAATCCACATTATCATCTACCTGTACTTTGCTGTATGAAATATAACCTGATTTTAAAATGGCTGAAAAGTTTGTTATTATTCCACACTATCTAACTGTCATTCATAAAGTATTCTATTCTGAAAACTGGATAGGTGTCACTTTATTCTACAAGGTCTTGTTTGTGAAGCCACAGAATTATTTCCTCAACCAGATTTCTACAAAGTTTTAGACAACTAGAGTCCTTTAAAATAAAAATGCTTTGAGGTTTGATGGAAGTTTATTGTACTCTGGGAATTATTTCCTCAAAATCAGAAGCACGTCCAGAGTGGTAGCATGAGAATTTCCACAGATCCTCTCCCCAATAAAAGAAGAATAAATTGAAGAAAAAAAATAGTGTCACTGAAAGGTTCTAGAAATATTTCTAAGAGTATACAATAAATTGAGAAATATTTACTTGAGAAAATCTACTCAGTCTTGGGAAATAAAAGCAGGAGACACTGTGGCATTTCAGATACATACACACTGTTAGCTCATGTAACAAAATCTTTACTGTTGCCAGGTGCAGGCAAGAATAAAGGGTTGCTTCTCCCCACTCCACTCTCCATCTAGGTGTGATATAAGTCTCTGCTGGGAGAAAATGTTAACATTTCTTATTCCCTCAAGTTCCATGTTAGAAAAGCCCAAATCCAGGTGGGATTCCCTGTAAAAAAAAACTATTAAATAGAATAAGTATTTGAAATAAAAAATCTAATCTTGGAAGCAGCGCTGTGGCACAGTGGAGTAAGATGCTGCCTGCAGTGCCTGTGCTCTATCCTGGTGTCAGATCAAGACCTGGCTGCTCCAATTCCAATCCAGCCCCCTACTAATGTGGCTGGAAAAGCAGCAGAAAATGATCCAAGTCCTTGAACTTCTGCACCCACATGGCAGACACAGAAAAAGCTCCCAAATTCAGGCTTTGGCCTGGCCCAGCCTTGGCTGTTGTGGCCATTTGGAGATTGAACCAGTGGCTAGGAAATCTTTCTTTCTCTCTCTATAACTCTGCCTTTCAAACAAAAAAAAATAAATAAATATTAAGAAAAAACTAATCTCTCACCTTAAGACATTGTAAAAGGAAGAGAATATTAATTTTAATGCAAAAATAAGTAATGAAATAATAAAGATTAGATTGGAACATAATTAAGTAGAGAATAGGAAACTATGAGAATATCAATAAAACTAAAAGTATTTTCCTTAAAAAGATCAATAAAAGTGAAAAACATTATCTAGCATGACCAAGAAAAAATAGAGGAGAACCAACCAAATTACTAAAATGAGAAGTAAAGGATAAACTATTACTAAAAGCCTTATAGAAAAAGAAAGAAAGAATACAATGCTATAAACACTGTTTGCCAACAAATCACACGACTTAGATATTTTTAAACAATGAAGTAAAGATTTAATTTTACATCTAATGCTATAAAACCAATAGAAGAAAAGCATGAGATAAATGCTTCTAGGCATTGATTTTGTGAGGATTCATCTTATTCTTTGTTTGTGGATATGACACCAACAATGCAGGGAAAAAAAAAAAAAAACAAAAATAGATAAGTGGAACTGCATCAACCTAAAGTCTCTGACGAGTGAAAGAAGTATCTAACAGAATGAAAAAGATTTCTTTCAAGATCAACCATTTCTTGACATTCACTCACATCTTATTTTGATATTCTTAGAGGATACTTTGGATTCTACTTATTTATTTTTATTTATTTGAAAGAGAGATGGAGAGAAGTAGAGACAAAGATCTTACACCTTCTGTTTCACTCCAAAATGCCCACAACTAGTGTGAACTGAGTTAGGCCAAAGACAAAAGCCAGGTACTCAACTCAAGTCTCCCACCTAAGAGGAACAAATAAGATGATGGGTAATGTCATTCAGATGTATAGAAGCAAAATTCCCAAAAACATAAGAAAGAAAAATAAAGAAACAAAATAAAAGTACTTCACTATGTCCAAATAGTTTGTTCTAAAAATTATATCTTAATGAGTTATTTCAGTACCAAAAGCCATATCAGTGGGTTAAAAGTTTAAGTTATTGTGAATAAATCAGTAGATGGCAAAGAGATATTTAATAAAAACCTATGCCACTTCTTAAAAAAAAAGTTCTCATAAACTAACTGATGATTTTGTTTAAACACAATCAAGGATCTCTTAAAACTATGATGAATAGCATTTGTATCAAAGGAACTATAGAAATTTTCTGTTGCATATAAGATGAAGATTTTGCTAATCACCTATATAAATTACACTGTCAGGGAAGTTCTGATCAATGTAATCAAATTATGAAGAAATAAACTGTTTGAAAGAAAAAGGCATTATATTTAGCTGCATACACTATATTGTTGCTCCTCCACTCGCGGAGGAATGACACTGGACCCTGCGCTGCTCTCTTTGCCTGGCCCTTCCCGGGTTTGCTGCCGCTCCCCCCTGCCTCCGCGGAGTGGCGGCACCCCCACCACTTTCCCCGCTTCTGCGGAGGAGCAGCACACCGCTGGCCAGCTCTCTAAGGGGTTGCTCAGATGTTCCTCAGATGTTCCTGGTGCATGTTGTCTCTCTCCTCCTTTATAGTCCTCTTCCACCCATCCCAACTCTGCTACCCACACGCCGAGCACGCTGCTCTCCTCCAATCAGGAACAGGATCAGCTCCTGCAGCTTATCAGTCAAATTGGTGAGGCAGCTGTGTGGAAGTTGCTTATTCTCTCTCAGCGCCATATGGTGGGAGATCAGATGCATAGAATTAGTCTTAGCAGTTCCAGTAATTTAGTCTAGTCTCGGTTGCTCCCCACAGGTCCCCCTTTCTTTTTATTCTTTAAGGCGTTGATACGCGCCTGTCTTCGGTGCCCCATGGCACTTACTCTGCTCAGCTAGAGTTGCCCACAGGTGCTTATTGCCCTACCAATCAGGCAAACCAAATCCGGGTACTCTTATCGCCATGTTGTGGGGAGGCCTTTATTGGCGTTGATATGTGCCTGTGTTTGGTGCCCTGCGGCGCATACTCTGCTCTGCTCAGCTAGAGTTGCCCGCAGGTGCTTATCGCCTTACTAATCAGGCAGATCGAATCCGAGCCCTCTCATCACCGTGTTGTGGGGAGGCCTTTTTTATTTTTCGCTATTTCTCTCTATCTCCATGCATTCTATTTCTCTTATTTTACTTCTATCTCCCAGCATTCTTATCCCTCTTATCTGCGTGGCTTCCCGGCTCTGGGTGTGCTCCGTGGTCTCCACGGCCTCCGCGCTAGCCCCGCGCTTTCTCTCCGCTCGTGCCCCGCGCTCTCCGCGCTCGGCAGCTTCTGCGAATCACAGCCTAGCTTACGTTTCTGCTACAGTTTAGCTTCCATCTTTGTTCCCCGGGCTAATCTGACGATTCCCAACCTAGCTTACATCTCCGCTTCGGCCTACCCCTGCGGCTTCACCTTCCCCTAGCTTATATTTTTCTCTCTCCGGTACTTTTCCTAGCTTTCTTCCAGCAATATTTCTCTCTCATTTCTCCTAGCTTCTCCCCACAGTTCGTATCTGAGTCTAAGTTTTTTCTAGCTTTCACTTTCGCTTTCAATCTTAGATTTCTCCTAGCTTCTCCCCGCAGTCCGCATCTGAGTCTATGCCTAGGCTTTCGCTAGCTTCTTCTGGCACTTTTTCCATCCGGCTTTTCCCTAGGCTCTCCCTAGTCTCTCTCCAATATTTTCCCGCTTCTTCCCTCCTAGGTTTCATATCCGAGTCACAGCACCATTATGTCGCTCCCCCACTCGTGGAGGAACGACACCGGACTCTGCACTGTTCTCTTTGCACAGCCCTTCCCGAGTTTTCTGCCGCTCTCCCCCTCACAGAGGAATGATGCCATCCCGGGTTTGCTGCCGCTCCCCCCCGCCTCCACGGAGGGGCAGCACCCCCGCTGCTTTCCCCACTTCTGCGGAGGAGCAGCACACCGCTGGCTGGCTCTCTGAGGGGTTGCTCAGATGTTCCTCAGATGTTCCTGGTGCATGTTGTCTATCTCCTCCTTTATAGTCCTCTTCCACCAATCCCAACTCTGCTGCCCACACGCCAAGCACACTGCTCTCCTCCAATCAGGAGCAGGATCAGCTCCTGCAGCTTATCAGTCAAATTGGTGAGGCAGCTGTGTGGAAGTTGCTTATTCTCTCTCAGCGCCATATGGTGGGAGATCAGATGCATAGAATTAGTCTTAGCAGTTCCAGTAATTTAGTCTAGTCTCGGTTGCTCCCCACATATATAATATTTTCTACCTAAATGTTTCAAGAAATTAAGAGGGGCCAATGCTGTAGCTTAGTAGGTTAAGCCTCCACCTGCCACACCAGTATCCCCTATTGGCACCGGTTCTAGTCCCGGCTGCTCTTATTCCAATCTAGCTCTCTGCTACGGTCTGAGAAAGCAGTAGAAGATGGCCTAGATGCTTGGGCCCCCAGATGCTTGGGCCACATGGGAGACCTGGAAGAAGTTCCTGGCTCCTGGCTTCAGATCAGGCCGTGGCAGCCATTTGGGGAGTGAACCAGCAGATGGAAGACCTCTCTCTCAGTCTCCACCTCTCAATGTCTGTAACTCTCTCTCTCTCAAATAAATGAATAAAATCTTAAAAAGTTTAATTAAGAAAAAATCTTAGAACTACTACTAAAATGTATATTCTGGTTGTATACATAAAAATCATTTAAAGCAGTGTAGAAGTGTCGCTCCCCCTCTTCGTGGAGGAGCAACACAGGACCCTGCGCTGTTCTTTCGTCTGCTCGGCCCTCCCCGGGTTTGCTGCTGGTTCTTCCCGGGTTGGCTACTATCCCTTCCACCTCCGTGGAAGGGCAGTTCCCCCTGGCCGCATTCCCCACTTCCGCAGGGGAGCGGCACACCGCCGGCCGGTTCTCTCGGGGGCTGCACGGGTTCCCTTAGATGTTCCCCATAGATGTTTCTGGTGCATGCCGTCTCTCTCCTCCTTTATAGTCCTCCTCCGCCAATCCCAACTCGGCTGAGTACGCTGCTCTCCAATCAGGAGCAAGTCCTACAGTTAATTGGTTGAACTGGAGGCAGCTGTGCGGAAGCTGTTTACTTCTCTCCCAGCGCCATATTGTGGGAGAGCAGATGCATAGAATAAGTCCTAATTCGAGCAACTCAGTCTAGTCCGGATTGCTCCCCACAGATCCCCCTTTCTTTTTATTTTTTGGCGTTGATACGCGCCTGTCTTCGGTGTCCCGCAGCACACACTCTGCTGTACTTGCTAGAGTTGCCACAGGCTCTTACAAGTCCTATCAATCAGGAAAACCGAATCCGGGTCCTCTCTTCGCCATTGTGAGGAGGTTTTTAGGCGCTGATGCGTGCCTGTGTTCGGTGCCCTGCAGCGCATGCTCTGCTCTGCTAGAACTGCCTGCAGGTGTTTACAAAACCTATCAGGCAAACCGAATCCAAGCCTTCTCATTGCCGTATTGTGGGGGAGACTTATTAGTGTTGGTTTGTGCCTATCTTCGGTGACCTGCAGCTCATACTCTGGTCGAGCTTTGCTGGCGCTTACCGCCTTAAATCAGGCAGACCGAATCCAAGCCTTCTAATTGGCATGTTGAGGGGAGGCCTTATTTTTCTCTATTTCTCTATCTCCGGGCATTTCTATTTCTCCCATTTTACTTCTGTCTGCCAACATTCCTATTTCTCTTTTACTTCTAAACTTCTGTTTCTCTTATCCCCGCAGCTTTCCGGCACCTCGCCCTGCCGGCGGGTTCCCGGCTCTGCGCCGCTTCAGCCCGTGCGCCTCTCTCATCTGCGCAGCTTCCCGGCTTTGCGCGGCTCTGGCTTCGCGCGCTCCGCGGTCTCCACGCTTAACCCTTTCGCGTCTGAACCACGGCCTACGCCAGCGTTCCCTATCTATTCACGCCCCGTGCTCTCTCTGCACTCGGCGGCTTCCGCGAGTAACACAGCGTAGCTTGCGTCTCCGCCACTAGGATTCAATCTAAGTTCCCCGGGCTAGCCTGGTGAATTCAACCCAGCGTACGTCTCCGCCCCACGATTTGGCTTCCCGTCCTTTGCTCCCCGGGCTAATCAGACGGATCCCAATCTGGCTTGCGTCTCAGCTTCTGGTTTTAACTTTTCGCCCCCTATTCCCGGGCTAACTTGAGAATCCCAAAGTGGCTTTCGTCTCCGCCTCGGCCTGCCCCCCGCGGCTTCAATTTCCCTAACATTTTTCTCTACCCGGTATGTTTCCCCAAGCTTTCCTCCAACAATATTCCTCCCTCATTTCTCCTGGCCTCTCCCCACAGTCCGCGTCCGAGTCTGTTTGTTCTAGCTTTCACTTTCGCTTTCGACCTTAGAGATTCCTCCCAGCTTCCCCCCGTAGTCCGTATCCGAGTCTATGCCTAGGCTTTCAATAGCTTCTTCCGGCACCCTTTTCGTCCGGCTTTTCCCTAGGCTGTTTGCTAGTCTCTCTCTCCGGTATTTTCCCTAGGCTGTTTGCTAGTCTCTCTCTCCGATATTTTCCCAATTCTTCCCGTTTCTTCCCTCCTAAGTTTGCTATCCGTCCTAGATTTCCTATCCGAGTCACGGCACCATTATGTCGCTCCCCCTCTTCGTGGAGGAGCAACACAGGACCCTGCGCTGTTCTTTCGTCTGCTCGGCCCTCCCCGGGTTTGCTGCTGGTTCTTCCCGGGTTGGCTACTATCCCTTCCACCTCCGTGGAAGGGCAGTTCCCCCTGGCCGCATTCCCCACTTCCGCAGGGGAGCGGCACACCGCCGGCCGGTTCTCTCGGGGGCTGCACGGGTTCCCTTAGATGTTCCCCATAGATGTTTCTGGTGCATGCCGTCTCTCTCCTCCTTTATAGTCCTCCTCCGCCAATCCCAACTCGGCTGAGTACGCTGCTCTCCAATCAGGAGCAAGTCCTACAGTTAATTGGTTGAACTGGAGGCAGCTGTGCGGAAGCTGTTTACTTCTCTCCCAGCGCCATATTGTGGGAGAGCAGATGCATAGAATAAGTCCTAATTCGAGCAACTCAGTCTAGTCCGGATTGCTCCCCACAAGAAGTAGTAACAAAAATGTAAAATGTTTAGTAATATGTTTAAAAAATTAATTATGGGGCTGGCATGTTGTGCCACAGTAGGTTCAGCATCAACTTGCAATGCCTGCATCCTGGAGTTGCCTAATTAGTTGGTGATCCAGTTTCCTTCTGGTGCACCTAGGCAACCATTTGGAAAATTCTCTGGAGTCAGTGGACACCTGCCACCCACATAGGAGACCAAAATGAAGTCCTGGGCTCCCAGGTTTGGCCTGGCCCATCTTTAACTGTTGCAGCAATTTGGGGAGTGAACCAGTGAATGGAAGACCTCTTTCTTTCTTTATCTTCATCTCTCCCTGTCATATGGCCTTTCAAATAATAAGTAATCTTTTTAAAGAGTGAATAATCTTTATGCATAACTTTGTTTGAATACTGACTTAAGGTGAGTTCCTGACATGGAGAAACAGAATACTTTAAAGCTTTCAATTCTTCTCTAAATAATTTATAAGTAAAGAAATCACAATAGAAACCTTAAAACCATTTCAGAAATAACAAAACTGTTCTAAGATTATCTGGAAAAATGATTAAATAATTCTTAGCCATAGTCAAGAATCAACAAAATAGAACTTGCCATTCAAGATATTAAAATAAGGAAATTTCAATATTAGAATACAGCTGTAATTTATCTAGTAGTAGAGAGGAACAACAAGAACATGCATTAAATGTACCATCATTCAATAGTAATAAAAGAATGACATTTAAAAACATAAGCTGTGCTTTTTCAGTGGGAAAATAGACAAAAACAGTGGTAAAGAATAAATAGGGTGTTGATGAAAGATGGAGGAAATAGGCTTTCATCAACACTGATCTAAGAAATTTAACAGCTCACAGAGTTCATGGAAAATGCATATTATGAAGAGACTATAGATGCATTTCAAAAATTTTGCAGCAAAATAAATTTGTCTTTTCATTCATTTTCCCATAAATTTTGAACCTCCATATCTAGTTGAAGTTTGAAATATTGCAGACCCTTTGGCAGAAATACCTCCTGTTACAGCCCTTGATGTGGTACATATATATTTAAAAAAAAAAACTGTATAAAGGGCCTGAGAGATACTGAATTCCCAAGAAAGAACATTTTGGAACCATTCAGCCTATGAGTAACAGTTTATTTCTCCAGCTGTTGAGAGGGTTATCAATCAAAAATAGAAACCTACAATATATCCATACATAATATCTCAGAAGGATTTCCACCTTGAGACTTACTTCATCTTGCCATAAATGTTTAAGCTTCTGATTTGTTATGCTAATTTAGAGGCAGAGAGAAGGAGACAGAGTCAGACAGACATGTAGAGAGATCTTCTATCTACTTTTTCACTCATTAAATTTCCACAACCACGGGGCTGAAACCGGAAGCTGGAAACTCAATCCAGGTGTCCCACGTGAGTTACAGTGAGCCAACTATTTGAACCATCACCTGCTGCCTCCCAGGCTGTGAGTTAGAAAAATACACCAATCAAGATTTGGGCCATGAATTCAGGCACTCTGATGCCAGACATGTGTGCCCTCAAGAGGTGTCTTAACCACAAAGTCAAATGCTTACCCCTGAACTTACAGTTTTAATAAAATAAAAAACCACAATTATGTAAGAAATCACTTTTGTTTCTAGTCCCTTCAAGTAATGCAGGTCAGCATTGAAAGTGTTAAGAAAACAACATTATTAGCATTTCTCTTCATTTTTAGATGCTTGTATAATGTCATCAATTTCTAGATGACAATTCTTGGAAAGCCTTGCTTTTGACATTTTATTCTCTGTTTGAAACAGATAAATAAATCCATCCCACTTCTGTCAAAAAATCGCATTCTTCTAAACTTTTAACTCCTGGAAGAAAGAAAATTAGAATGAAAAATTTGTAAGTTCATACTGACAGTAAATTTGCCATATTGAAATAAATGAGAATTAGATTTGCTTAATGACATTTCTATACAGATATGTGGTGGTTCTTCTATTTATTATCATTAATTACCCGCCATTTTTGAACAAAATATCAATTTCTTAGAAGAAGGGCTCGAAATGCATTTTGATGTGGTTAAATATCAAGCTTTATTTTGCATGGCTATAAACTTCCTAAGTAAGTTTAGACAAATCTAGAGCGGTGATATGCTAAAAATGTCTATCTATAACTATTGCTATTGTGCTTTTAATTCTGTAACTCTTGATATCAGTGATCCATAAATTTCTGGACATTGAAGCCATGTTTGGGTCACTATGGATTTAATTTAAACATTTTAGACTGAAACTAACCAGTTTGTTTCAGATAAGGTCCATTAGCCAAAGAACTTTCCTCTCAAAGTAATCAGGTACAATTCCAGCTTATGCTTGAGTTGCTTAAGTTCTCTTGGAATTATTCAAAAAAGCCAATCATAGTCTCCTGCTGAAACCAAACAGCACCCTACTGTCTCAATCCAACATAGTCTCCTTCCCACAGTCCCTGGTTGTTTACTCTGTTCTCAAGAGCAGCCCACTTGTATCACTATGTGTCATACAGTGTCCTCATCGGGGTATTTGTGACTAATACACTGCCACTGGCATTATTTGCTTATTGTCAAATACTGTGTGTTTAGTCATCCTCATAAACCTAGGGTAAGAGTTCCTTCTTCCCCAAAGGGGTAAATAAGAGCTTAACAATATAATGAGTAAAATTCATGAAAAGTGTTAAGGATATATTTTAAGACAGTGGTTTATTTCCAGGAATAACCCATATGCATAAATTAAGTATTGGTGATACTAAATGAGCAGTGAATAAGCAAAAAGTTTGTGAGATACTCAGAATTCATGTTTGCAAAAAATATTTGTAAATAAGTTACATACAATATGTGTTAAAGATCAAATGAATGGGGTATATGGAACAAAGAAGAAAGCTACTTATGGATAGAAAAGTATTGAAAGAGATTAAGTCATATTTTATAATTATGCCACTTTGGAGACAACAGCTATATCCTCTTTAAAATGACCTCCCATGATGACACTCATTTGATTACATCACAGTTCCATATATGACATTTATATGAAATACACAGCTGTTCAGCATGCTACATGGGAACTTACAGCAGCATTCAGGCATACATACTACTATCCCACTGTGTGGAACACGTTTGTGATGGTAACATGCTAACTTTTGCCAGCTGGTCTTCTGTAATAACACTAAATCTATTATATTCTTATTCATACCATCAGCAGGGACAGTTGCAAAGGTGATGTACAAAAATGGAGGTGGGGAGGGAGGAAAGGAGTGAAGAGAGAGGGAATTATGTGACCTCCAGTGTAAAGTAACATGGTACTTGCATCCTATGGCATCTTCTCCTGTGTGATAATCTTCTATCTTTTCCTTTTTATCCTCCTGTGTATGTTTTTTAACTTTTATTTAATGAATTTAATTTCCAAAGTACAGCTTATGGATTACAATGGCTTCCCCCCCATAACGTCCCTCCAACCCAAAACCCTCCCTTTTCCCGCTCCCTCTCCCCTTCCATTGACATCAAGATTCATTTTCAATTCTCTTTATATACAGAAGATCAGTTTAGCATATATTAAGTAAAGATTTCAACAGTTTGCACCCCCATAGAAACACAAAGTGAAAAATACTGTTTGAGTACTAGTTATAGCATTAAATCACAATGTACAGCACATTAAGGACAGAGATCCTACATGAGAAGTAATGCACTTACTCTGTCCTCCTGTGTATTTTAACTTGATGTAATAATCCACATGATTTGATGTATTTAATTTTATCAATGAAACTTTGTGTTCTGGTGACTTCCATTCTTTAACTTCTAAAATGACTTACCCAAATGAATTAACCAGTAGTGAACTAGGATACTACCATCAATACTTTTTACTATATAGCATTATTCAAGAGGTGGTAAAATCCACTGGAGTATCAAATAAAGAGTCCATTAGAAATATTGGTGACAGTGTTGAAAATTAAATGAAGACTAGATAATGTAGGTGGTTTTCATTTCTTTTCGTTTCCCTTGAAATGAGGAGAAACAGTTTTCAGCTGACAAATTATTTTTATATTACTCAAAAAAGTTCCAATAACTGGGTAAATAAGTTTTCTCGGGACATGTACCCATAAAAATAACAGATAAGTACCAAATGAATGGATTCTGGACCCCCATTCCATTATGGCTTTAAAAAAGGCCCAAAGTCAATCAATATGTTTCTTTATCTCACAAATAAATGAATCACTTAAAAAAAGGCTCTATTCATCTTGTTAACATGTATTTTCAATAAAATTTTCCTTTTCATGTTGGATTACACTTTAACAGGTTTGTATTTTTTTAAAGATTTATTTATTTACTTGAAAGGCAGAGTTACAGAGAGACAGAGGCAGAGAGACAGAAAGGTCTTCCATCCACTGGTTCACTCTCTGAATGGCCACAATGGCCAGAGCTGTGCTGATCCAAAGCCAGGAGGCAGGAGCCTCCTCCAGTCTTGCACGTGAGTGCAGGGCCTCAAGGACTTGGACCACCTTCCACTGCTTTCCTAGGCAATAGCAAAGAGCTGGATCAGAAGTGGTGCAGCTGGGACTTGAACAAGTGCCCATATGAGAGGCCAGCCCTGCAGGCGGTGGCTTTACCTGCTACGCCACAGAGCCAGCCCCACATGTGTAATTTTTCAACCTAACAGTTCAGAGTTATAGCATACTAAAAATGGGTTTGAGGAATGTGACTTTTAAACGTAAAATATAGGTGATTGGGATAAAACCCTGTGACAGAAGCTGAATGGTAATACACACTCATGGAAGAAAAGTAAAGATATACATATATTGTTTGTAAACCAAACTTTATTCATTTATGTTTAAATGGCTGATACTTGGCATCAAATCAATGTGGAGTCCACAATTTTTTGGCTGCATTTGAAGGAATAGTGGAACTTTGTTAATGATGGTTGAAAGGAGTTGTGCCTCCTGTCATCAAGGTAGTTCACAGTCTGAGAACAGATCATTGCTGCATGTTTTAGAAACGTCAAACTACTGCTTTGGAGGTCTTCTTATCTTCTACGATGTGAATGTTTCCCCAACAACATTTTCACTGGATTGGAAAGTGATGCTGTCACGTAGTTGTTGTCATATAGTTTTTGGCCATTTGCTTGTCTTCTTTTGTGAAGTGTTTATTCAGGTCGTTTGACCATTTCTTAACTGGATTGGTTAATTTTTGTTGTCGAATTCTTTGGGTTGCTAATATATTCTATATATCAATGCTTTTTTAGTTAAAGAACTTGAAAATATTTTCTCTCATGCTGCTGGATGTTTCTTCACTGTGTTGATCGTTCCTTTGCTGTGCACGTGTTTCTGAGTTTGATATAATCCCACTTGTTTAGTTTTGCTTTTGTTATCTGTGCTTTGGGGATCTTATCAGAGGAGTCATCACCTATACTAAAGCTGTTGAAGAGTTTCTCCTATGTTTTCTCCCAATAATTTCATAGTTTCGGGTCTAATATTTAGATCTTTAGTCCATCTTGAGTTGACTTTTTTAATGATTTATTTATTTATTTGAAAGGCAGAGTTACAGAAGGGAGACAGAGAGAGAGAGAGAGAGAGAGAGAGAGATCATCTTCTGGTTCACTCCCCAAATGATCATAACGGCAGGAATAGACTAGGCCAAAGCCAGGAGCCAGGAGCTTCATTCTTGTCTCCAATTCTCTTCTGCTTTCCCAGGTACCTTAGCAGGGAGCTAGATTGGAAGTGAAGCAGTCAGGACATGAACCAGCACCCATATGGGATGCTGACATTGCAGACAGTGGCTTAACTACTGCACCATAGCATCAGCTCCAAGTTGATTTTTGCACGTGGTGAAAGTTAAGGAGCTAATTTCATTCTTAAACATCTATATGTCCAGTTTTGGCAGCACCATTTATTGAAAATACCATCCTTTCTCCAATGTATCTTCTTGGCCCTTTTGTCAAAAAGGAGTTGTTTGTACGTATGTGGCCTACATTCTCAATTAATTTGTTTAGTGGTACAGTTCAAATCTGATACATCATTGTTGATTTTCTGTTTGGATGGTCTATCTATTGATGACAGTGGGGTGTTGAAGTCATCCACTATTATTTGCATTGGAGTGTCTCTCTCTCTTTAGGTATAATAATCTTTGTTGTATATATCTGAGTGGTCTTGTGTTGGGTGCATGTGTATTTGTGATTGTCATATCTTCTTGCTGAATCAATACTTTAATAATCACTATATGATATCCTTCCTTGTCTCTTTTTTTACGATTCTTGATTTGAAGTCTGCTTTATCTGATAAGTATTTCTACCTCTATTCCTTTTGTTTTGTTTTGTTTTCCAATTACACTGTATATTTTTTTCCAGCCCTTCATTTTCGGTTAATTTGTACCTTTGCCTATGAAGTGTGTTTCATGGAGGCAACATATAGTTGTGTCTTATTTTTTGTTGCTGTTGTTTTTTGCTTTGATTGAATATATTCAGCCACCTTTTGTCTTTTGGCTGGGAAGTGTAATCCACTTATATTCAAGGTTAATGCTGATAGCAAATCATTTTGCTGACTGGTTACTGATTCTGTCTGCTCTGATAGTGATTTTCATGCTTACTTCTAATGTAGGACTCTCTTCAGGATTTCTTCTAAGGCTGGTTAGTTGGTGACTAATTCTTTCAGTTTCTGCTTCGCTAGGAAATATTTTATTTCTCTTTCACTTCTAAGTGATAACTTTCTGGGATTTGCTATTCTTGGTTCAAAGTTCTTATTTTTCTTTCAAGACCTTGAATATATCATCCTACTCTCTTCTGGCCTTTAGGGGTCCTGCTGAGAAGTCTGTTGTTAGTCTCACAGGTTTTCTTTTATATTTAACTTCACGTTTTTCTCTTACTGTCTTTAGGATTCTCTCCTTGTCCTTAACTTTTGATAGCTTGCCTATAATATGCCTTGGATAAAATCTTTTTTGGTTGATCTTGATTGGGATCCTTTGATCCTCCTGTTTCTGATGCCAATGTCTCTTTCCACACTGGGAAGTTTTCAACTATTATTTCATTTAGCAGGTTCTTAATGCCTTTTTCCTCCTCTTATCCTTCATATAATATAAATATTATAACATAAGTATAATAATCTTATAATATAAATATCTGTTCACTTATCCCAAAATCTGTTCACAATATCCCAAATATTGTGTAGGCTTTCTTCATTCCTTTCAATTCTTTTCTCTTTATTATTTTTGATTGTGTTATTGCAAAAGTCTTCTCTTCCAGATCAAAAATACTTTCTCTAACTTGTTCTATTCTGTTTTTGAATCTCTCACTTGTACTTTTTTCATTGAATGAAGTTTTCAGCACCAAAATTTCTGTGCATTTCTTTTAATGATTCATATTTATAAGATTTCCAATTCATGTCATCTGTTATTTTCTTTATTTCTTTAAACTGTCTAGCTATATTCTCTTTCATCTCACTGAGTTTCCTTAGGATCAATATTTTTCTTACATTTCATAGATATACTATAGATCAAGATCTATTCCTGGAGAATTATTGTCTTTTTTTGGAACTGTCATATTTCATTTCTTCTTCATGTTTCCTATGCCTCTACAACGATGTCTGAGCATCTGGTATAACAGTTCCTATTTTTACGGAGTAAGTTTCATTGGAAAAGATTTATTTAGAAAGAATGTAGAATAACACTTGGCCTATTGCTTTGGCTTTGGTTCTAGGTGTGTGTGGAAATGTAATATCTGAATGATTTCCTCAGTGGTAATCAGTGTTATTGGTGTCTACGAAAGCCATGGTCATCTAGTCTGCAGTGGTTTGTTAAGATAGTAGTATGACTTAAAGTGGATGTGAGTGTCCAAAATGTGTGTCTTTTTTCCCAGAATGTTAGCTGTCAATCACAGTGATACCTGTTTGGGCTTCTGATGTCAAAGAAGCTGATTGCACCCCCCTACAACAGGGGGAGTTCAGCAGCTTCTGGGGAGTGGTTCGGCTCTGGCACTTTGGGGACAGAGAGAAGTAGCCTAGGTTCCTTTTGTGGAGCAAAATAATTATTTGGATTACAGTCAGCTTTCTAGATTTATTTAGTGTGAGCTAGGACTTTGGAATTTCTCCTGTAGTCAGAGATGCCTGTCTGCAGCAGTGGTGTGTGTCGTGGCACTTTCTGCTTACCTCTTCCAGACAAGATAGTATCCCCTGGCAGGGGAGCTGGGACAGGAGTTGGGTAGACTGTGCTTGATGCTGGACATTTCTATTTGCTTCATTTTTCCTCTTCATATTTCTCCTTGTAGAGCATATGTCGTTGAAAATTAATTCCCTGACTTTCTTCTGAAGAAGCATAGACAATGTGATCTTCTGAGTTCCACTTGACAGTGAAATTCCAGGTGTCTTTTTAGCCACTCATGTCCCAAAGTACTAGGAGTGCAGTGTTAGTGAACACTGGCTTTGGCTGCTTCAACAATAGGGAAAGGTGACTCCAGACTCTCTGAATTTTTCAGGGTCAGTAAAACATAACTGGCTTAAGATCTTTAGTTCCAAAGGACGGGATTTCAAGACTGATTAAGTAGCTTTTTTTAAAAAAAAGTCAATATTTAAAATGTGTCAGAACTTAAATATCTTTTAATTATTTAGAATCACAAAAAATCTTAGGTGTCAGTTATGGAAATACGCAAACACTTTTACAAGGTGTATGAGAAAAAAGAAGACAATTCTGCTAGATCACTGGTTGCTCATAGTCATAATTCTAATCCAGTTTATGGAAAGAAAAATCCCAGGGCAACCAAATTCCTTTCAAATAAGTGAGTAAGAAGTTACACTAATTGCTTTCACTTATCATTCTTGGGTGATAATTTAGTTACCTGGCTACATGTAAACAAGAGAGAGAGTGAGGAGTGCAGGCATTGTGGCACAGCGTGATCCAGTCTCCTGACTGTGATGGACATTTGGGGAGTGAACCAATTGTAGAAAGATTCTCTCTCTCTCTCTCACTCTCTCTTTCTCTCTCTCTTTCTCTATTCTGTCTTCTCTCTTTCTCCTCTCTCCCCCTTGTTTCCTCTTTCAAGTAGATGAAAATATATATTGTCTTTTTAAAAAAGAATGAGGATGAGGAATTTAATCTTGTGCTTAAATAAACTCACTGATACTAGGAAAAGAAAAAACATTGTTACATAGAACTCACTGTGAATATACGTTCAAAAGTTAATAGCAAATTCTTAAATTTATTTGTGGAATACTTAATGAAGTTTCCCTTCTCTGGCTGTTGTAGTCCTCCAAGCTTCCAGAATCAATTGCCTGTGAATCAGAAATTCCACTTCTAGGAATATGCATTAATTTAACAGATATGTATCATACTCCTACTATACACCAAGAAAACACATTTAAATAAGACAAACATGATCTTTGCCAAATGGAACTAATATTTCATTAGACAATGTGATTATAAATTTAAGGAAAGTCTACAAAATAGGTATAAATGTTAGTGAAAGTAGAGACAGCATCCATCCTCCCCATTTTCAGGTGCAAGGCATAATTCCAAACACAGGCTCTCTGCATGTTTATCTAGTTTTGTATCCCTTAAGAGTATCCATGGAAATTAACTCCTTCTAATTTAAAATATAGAGAAAACTCTCTTATTGAAACTAAAAAATAAATCTTATATACCAATTTGGAAAACCAATAACAAATTATGCTACTGTTAGGGAAAGCAGTCACTAAACAGAAATTTTATAATTTATAAATATCAATAGTCATAAAATCAGTAAAATCAGAACCAGTAAATTACAACTTCAGCAATGTTCAGAGAAAAATCAATAATTTTAAATATGGGAATCGCTAAAATAAAATTGACAGTAAAGGAGAAATAACTATCTGGTGAGATAGAGAACAATAAATTAAATAAACAAAAGGAAAGGAAAATTTACAAATTTACTTCCAAAGGTTGGTGGTAAGTGGAATTAAAAAATAAGATTATTTTGGTGCAATAAATTTTGAAATCTGTACATTGTAGGAGTCATGAAAAAGTTTGTGAAATTGTTAGATATATAAAGATTATGCAGCAGCCAACACTGTGGTGTAGTGGGTAAAGCCACTGCTTGCAGTGCTGGCATCCCAAATAGGCACTGATTAAGTACTGATTATTCCACTTCCAGTCCAGCTCTCTGCTATGGCCTGGCAAAGCAGTAGAAGATGGCTCAAGTCCATGGGCCCCTGCACCCATGTGGGAGACCCGAAAGAAACTCTTGGCTTTTGGCGTTGGCATGACTCAGCTCCAGCTACTGTGGCCATCTGGGGAGTGAACGAGCAGATGGAAGACCTCTCTCTTTCTTTCTCTGCCTCTCCGTAACTTTGTCTTTCAAATAAATAAACATATATTTAAAAAATAGATTATGCAGAGATTTAAAAAGATTTTTTGAACCAAAATAAACATCTTTTGATTTCATTTCCCACAAAATTAAAAAAAAAAAAGACTGTCAGGTTAATAGAGATCTATGAAGCAATGATTGAATTAGAAAAATGACAACAGAGCCAATAGTTCAGTTTAAATTAAGATTATTAGATTTAAAAAATAAAATAATCAAATCTTTCACAGTATAATCAGTGTGAAGCAAAGAGATAACAGCAAAATGATCATTGGAGCAGGTAAAAGTAAAACTATAGTAAGAAACTAATTTTGTTCAATTGCATGGTAATAAATGTGCAAATATGGATGAAATAACTAATTTTCTATGAAAAAGTATTTTACAAAAAAGAACATAAAATAGATAGTGTGTTTTACTAGCTAATTTTAACAGAAGAATTTGAGAAAATTATCAAAGAGATTGTCTCATCCTACAAAAAGAAAAACAATCCAAGCCAGCTGATTTCACTGGAAGCCACAAACTAACTTTTAATGAGCAATCTGTGGAGTGAAATGGACATTTTGAGATTTCATGATTGTTTACAGCCCTCTTCTCTACTGTTAAGGAACAGTGTTTTTTTTTTTTTTCTTCATACTATTTGTTGAACTCTTTACTTAGTATAGGGTAAACATTATACATATAAAGTACACTGAAAATAGATCTTTGTAAAAATTAAGAAAGAATAGAAGGAGGAAGAAGATGTTTGGGAGCATGGGAGGGAGGGAGGGAGTGGTGGGAAATAGCACTATGTTCCTAATTCTGTATATATGAAATACATGAAACTTGTATGTCTTAAATAAAATTTTATAAAAGGAAAAAAAATTACCAATTTATACAAATCACTTCAGAGGGTGTAAAATGAACAGAGACAAATGTTGCTTGTTTTCCATGAAGCTATTTTAACAAAACACCAAACAATGGCACAAAAACAGAAAACTATAAACCATTATCATTTAAGAAATTGATGCAAACGGTCAACATGCATATCACAGATGCAACAGGACATTAAAGGAGCAAATCCACAGTGAATGACTGAGCTTCATTTTATGAATGCAAGAATCATACAATAATAGGACATCTGCTTAATTCATCATCATTGTACATTATAGAAGAAAATGCTTGTTGACTTCATAAATTCTGAAAAGCATGTCAGAAAATATAACCATCTCTTGATTTTACAAAAATTGAGTACATTTGATTTGAGTTGATGCATTCCCACTAAGACAAGGAACTTGAAAAGAATATTCACCTTTACTGATATTATTTAATGTTTTATTGGAATACTATCTTATGCAATTAAACAAGTAAAATAAATTAAATATAAATAGGAAAGGGAGAAAAAAGTAAGATATCCCTATTTGCAAGTATTATTTTATTTATAGAATAGACAAGAAAAGCAATAGGAATAAGTAACAAAAATAATGTAAATTGGTGGCATGCAAAAAAAATACATAGAAACGAATAAGTTCCACACGTACAAACAGCCCCTAGTGAAGTTGTTATAATGGAATAAATAACACAATGGAAGAAATCACACACAATAGTAGCAAAAAAGATTTTGCATATATATATATTATATAAAACATGTATACATATAAAATAAATGATTAAACTAATAGATAAGTTCTGTATAAACAAATTTTGATGAAAACAACAGTAGATAGTCAATATATAGACCTCTCAATTGATCCATACATTTTATACATGCTCATTAAAAACATCAACTTTTTTCATATGAAACTAGAAATACTTATAATGTTCATAGAGGAAGATGAAAAATAAACATAGAACATTCTGGAAGAGTACAGAAAGGATATTAATTAAGTTAGGATATGGAAATACAATATAAACTATAATAATTAAGGACTGTTAGAAAAACAGAATGGCAGTTCCTTAAAAAACTAAATATAAGATCACAATATGATCCAATGAGCTAATTTCTGGGTATGTGTACAAAGGAATTACAATCAATATGGGAAAGAGGTCTCTGTACTACCACATTTATTTTAGCTTTATTCACAAATTTTTAGTATATGGATACAACTAAAATGTCTGTCAATGGATGAATAAAACTGATGTGGTATTTATATGGACAATAATGCTCAACCTTAAAAAACGACCTTCTGGGCCGATGCTGTTGCACAGCAGGTTGAAGCCCCAGCCTGTGGTGCTGGCATCCTATGTCTATACCGGTTCAAGTCCTGGCTGCTCCACTTCTGATCCAGTTCTCTGCTGTGACCTGGGAAAGCAGTGGGGGATGGCTCAAGTCCTTGGGCCCCTTATTTGAATGGGAGACTCAGAGGAGGCTCCTGGCTTCCGATCGGCGCAGCTTTGGCCATTGCAGCCAGTTGAGGAGTGAACCAGTGGGTGGAAGACTTCTCTCTGTGCCTCTCCTTCTTTATGTAATTCTGACTTTCAAATAAAAAAATAAATCTTTTAAAAGAAATGACCTTCCATCATTTGTGACAATCTGAATGAAAGTGGTAGAAGTTATTATTCTCAGGGACATAAGCAAATAAGCCAGGAACAGAAATATAAGTACTATATGATTATATTTATATGTGGAACATATAAAATGTTGAACTTACATAAGCAGAGTAGGATGATGGGTAAGTGGGAGTTGGAGGGTGACATATTTGGGTTAAGGAAAAGAGTTAATCAAAGAGCACAGAGTTATTTGTAAGAGAAATAGGTTTTAGTGATTTACTTCACAGAATGGTTAATATAATAAAAATGATGTGTATTTCAAAATTGCTGAGTAATTTTAATATTTTCACCACAAAAAATAGTAAGTATGTATGATGATGAACTTGTTAAAAAGCTCAATTTCATCATTCTACGATGTGAACATTTTTCAAAGAACACATTGTATTCCATAAATATATGATATATACGATTAATATATTCTAATTAAAATGGACTAACAAATAAAATGTTTGCTGCTAGTACATGGATATCTAAAAGATGAATAAATCTGACATTGAGGAATAGACCCAAATACATATAACACCTTATTTTATGTACAATAAAGGTGGCATCATTTCACATCAGTGTAAGAAAACAGATGCGTTTTATAAATGGTATTATAAAAACTCAAATAACTATTTGCTTAAAAAAAACCCTGAAGTTGGATCTATATCTTAAATTATACATCAGCATGCATCTGAAATGAAGCAGCAGCAATTTTTTTATTATTTAATATGAATGCATATTTATTTTCACATAATGCCATGAAATTCAAGCAAACTTAGAAACATAATGATTCTTTTCACTTTATCTCCCTCCTGCTATACCCCTATCCTTCTTCCTCATCACTCTCCCATTTTCATTCTTATTTTTTCAAAGATCTAGTTTCAGTTAACTTTATAGTCATAAGATTAACCCTACACTGAGTACAGAGTTCAACAAAATGTATGAAGAGAAAACAAACAACACCCCTGCCAAACAAGCAAACATAAACACTGTTCCTCAATAGTCAAGTCAAGGGCTGTTCATTGGCATTACATCACAAAGTGTCAATTTCACTTATGTGGATTACTTTTTTATGTTCTGTATAAGGTACCACAGATCAGAGAGAACATATGGTATTTTTCTTTTTGGAAATGGCTTATCTCACTAAGCATAATGATTTCCAATTGCATCCATTTTGTTGCAAATAACAGGATTTCATTTTTTTTAATTATTTAAGACCTTTATTAGCAGGTACTTGCAGTTTGTTGACTTTTTTGAAAAAATCAAGCTGTAAACTTTTATTACAAATTAAAAATGAAGTTCTTAAAAATCTCAACTTGACCAGATATGAAAAAATTGAAAAACCTTTAAAGGTGTGTTGAGAAAAACCAGGCTTTAAAAAAAAAAAAAACAACACGTTTGTCGTTACCAAAAAGAGACATCTTTAGGTAAAAATAATAAAAACCCCATGCTGCATAGATAATGCAGATAGTTCTAGTAATCTGGTCAACAGGCAAAAAGCAAGCACTTAAGGTCTTCAGCTCCAATCTTTTGTTCATTTCTTATTGCTGGAATTTCATATTCATTTCTTCTTGTTGGATGACTGGATGATGGTAGAGATGTTAAGCCGCCATTTACTCAGCCCGCCCTGCTCAGCCTCGGGAGCAGACGAATTCTCAGCTGGTGGATCGGTTGCTTTTGTCTGTTTGCCGTCTTGTGGTTTAGGGTTATCTGGGCGTCTGCGTTGGTAGTTGAAGTTGCGGCGGTACCGACGCTGAGGTGGCTGCTGACCCTGGGTCTCATCTCCTTGGTTTTCCTTATCTTCTTCATTGCCATCCTCTCTAGGCTGTCTTTGGCGAGGAGGACCTCTGCGGAATCGTGGTCTATAACCCCGATACATATTCTGTCTCACTGGTCTACCTTGTTCCCCTGCACCCTGGTTTGTCAGCACCTTCCATCACTTCTCCCTGCAGAGGAGAGTTGGAATACTGTGGTTGACGCCCATAGGGTCTCCGCATGTAGTAAGGTGGGATCCTTCGCCTGCGGTAGGGCCGGCGTTGTTGGGCCTGGCCTTCGGGAGCGCTCTACGATCCCTCATTCTTTTCCCCACTCTCACTATTCTGATAATTCTGCTGGTAATTGCGTGGAGGACCCCTACGACATGGGTAGCATCTATAATGGTTACGGTCTGCTGCATATTTACTGCCTTGCACTGGAACTCCACCAGGACCTGTAACATTTGCTGCTTCCACACCCTTTTCTCCTTCAACAACATCAAACTCCACAGTCTCTCCATCTGCTACACTGCGAAGGGACTTCCTGGGGTTATTCTTCTTTATGGCAGTCTGATGTACAAATACGTCTTCCTTGGTGTCATTCCTGTTGATGAAATCCTATCTGTTCCTTACATTGAAACATTTTACTGTTCCCAAAACCTTCATTGCGATGACCTTCTTGTCCCCACAGGCGGGCGCAACTGATGTGAGGCTGCCCGGGCCACCGCTCCCTGTGCCGCTGCCCTTGGTGCCGGGCTTGGTTTCGACCGCGCTGAGGGCGGGGGCAGCGAGGGGGGCGGCGGGCGGCTGCTGGGCCTCAGCCTCGCTGCTCATGGTTGCGGTGATGGTGACTGGGGCCGGCTGCGGCAGCTGCGGCTCCTCCCCGGGTGTGATGGCTGCAGTGGGGCTGCTCAGGGCTCTCTGGGGTCGGCTCTCCACTCCCGCTACCGATCGAACTCAGGATTTTGTTTTTTACTGCTGTGTAGTATTCCATAGTGCATATATACCATAATTTCTTTATCCAGTCTTCCGTAGATGGAAATCTGTGTTGATTCTATAGCTTAGCTATTGTGAATCGAGCTGGGATAAACATTGGAGTACAAATAGCTCTTTTATGTGCTAATTTAATTTCCTTTGGGTAAATTCCCAGGAGTGGAATGGCTGGGTCATATGGCAGGTCTATATTTAGAAGTCGGAGGTATCTCCATACTATCTTCTACTGTGGCCAGATTGCATTCCAACCAACAGTGGATTAGGGTACCCTTTTCCCCACATCCCTGCCAGCATTTGTTCTTTGTTGATTTCTGCATGAAAGTCATTCTCACTTGGGTGAGTTGAAACCTCATGTGGTTCTGATTTGCATTTCCTTGATGGCTAGAAATCCTGGCCATTTGAATTTCCTCTTGAAAAATGCCTGTTCATGTCCTTTGCCCATTTCTTAACTTGGTTGTATGTTGTGTTGTTGTTGAGTTTCTTTAGCTCTTTTAGCTTCTTGATATTAATCCTTTATCAGTTTCATAGTTTGCAAATATTTCCTCCCATCCTGTTGGTTGCCTCTATAGTTTGCTGAGTGTTTTTTTTTTTTTTTTTTTTGAAGTGCAGAAGCTTCTCCATTTGATGTAATCCCATTTGTCAATTTTGGCTTTGTTTGCCTGTGCTTCTGAGTTTTCCAATAAGTCTTTCCCTATGCTGATCTCCTGTCGGTTTTTCCCAATGCTGCCTAGTAATCTGATAGCATCAGGTCCTAGATTTAGGTCTTTGAATCATTTGGAGTGAATTTTTGTGTAAGGTATGAGATAGGGATCTTGTTTCATATTTCTGCATATGGAGATCCAGTTTTCCTAGCATCATTTGTTGAAGAGACTGTCCTTGTTCCAATTATTGATGTAAGCTCCTTTAACAAAGATATGTTGGTTGTAGATGCGTAGATTGATTTCTCAAGTTTTCTTTTCTGTTCTACTGGTCTACACATATTTTTTTTTTGCAAGTGCCAGGTTGTTTTGATTATAATTGCCCTGCAGTATGTCTTGAAATCTTACATTGTGATGCCTCCATCTTTTTTGTTAAAGATTGCCTTAACTATTGGGAGGGTCTGGTGTTTCCGTATAAATTTTAGCATCATTTTTTTCTAGATCTGAGAAGAATGTTGTAGGTATTTTTGTTGAGATCACTTTGCATCTGTAAACTGCTTCCAGTATATGGATATTTTGATGATATTGATTTTTCCAATCCATGAACTTGGAAGATTTTTTTCCAATTTTTATGTCTTCTTCTGTTTCTTATTTATTCTAAGACATTTAATTCTTTTTTGTAGCTATTGTGAATGTGACTGGTCTTAGAAGTGATTTCTCAGCTATGACATATACAAAGGCTAATGATTTTTGTGTGTTGATTTTATATCCTGCAGCTTTACCAAATGCATTTGTGAGTTCTAATAGTCCCTTCTGTAAGATTTATTTATTTGTTTGAAAGGCAAAGTTACAGAGAAGCAAAGGCAGAAGAAGAGAGAAAGAGAGAGAGAAAGAGAGAGAGTCTTCCAAATACTGGTTCACTCCCCAAATGGCCACAATGGCCAGAACTGGCCTAATCCAAAGCCAGGAGCCAGGAACTTCTGGGTCTCCCACATGGGTGCAGAGTATCTCCCATATGGGTACAGGGGCCTAAGGACTTGGGCCATCTTTTACTGATTTCTCAGGGCATAGTAGAGAGATGGATCAGAAGTAGAGCAGCCGGGTGCCCATATGGGATTCCAGCACTGCAGGTAGTTACCTGCTATGCCACAAGCACCCCAATAGTCTCTTAGTAAGTTACGGTCTTTTGTATCCCCTATATATAGAATCATGTCATCTCGAAATAGGGATAGTTTGAATTCCTAGTTCCCAATCTGTATCCCTTTGATTTCCTTTTCTTGTTTAATAGCTCTGGTTAGAACCCCCAGGATAATATTGAATAACAATGGTGATAGTAAACATCCTTGTCTGGTTATGGATCTTAGTGGGAATGCCTCCAATTTTTCCCCATTCAATAAATTGCTGACTCTGGTTTTGTGATATATTGCTTTGATATGGTTAGAGAATGTTCCTTCTGTACCCAAATCACTTAATGTTTTCATCATGAAAAGATGTTGGATTTTATCAAATGTTTTCTCTGATTCTATTGAGATAATCATATGGCTTTTGTTCTCCAATTTGTAACTATGATGAATTACGCATATTGATTTATGAATGTTGAACCCTCCCTGTACATGAGGGATAAATCTTACTTGGTCTGGATAGATTGTCTTTCTGATGTGTTGTTGGGTTTGATTGGTTACTATTTTGTTGAGGGTTTTTGCATTTATCTGCATCAGGGAAATTAACAGCAGCAATTTAAATGTGAAAATGAATTCACTAACTTGAAGTAAACAATAGATACTTCACATAAATCTGGATTTGAGGAGGTCTTTAAATCTGTAGTTCAAAATCAGGAAACTTTAAAAGAAATGAGTTTTAGTAAAAGTGCTAGAATATATTTTGTCTGCTTATTGCACTGCATGATGATCAGAGTTAATAATAACATTACATATTTCAAAGTTGCTATATATTTTTAATGTTTTTAGGTCAATACACATACATTGGTAAATGTTGATATGTTAAATAGCTTGTTGTAATCTTTGAACAATTTTATACATAGGTTAAAATGTCACTTTGTACTCTCTATAGAGAAGTAATTATTATTTTGTCATGAAAAGGATTTATTTTAAAAGAAAATTATTAATAAATGATTTAATTGGTATTTTGATTGGTGTCACATTGAATCTGTAAATTGCTTTTGGTAGTATGGACATTCATTTTGATGATGTTGATTCTTCCAATCCATGAACATGAAATATTTTTCCATTTATTAATGTTTTCTTATATTTCTTTATTATTTTGTTATTTTCATGGTAGAGATATTTGATGTCCATGGTTAAATTTATTCCAAGATATTTATTTATTTTTGGAGCTATTGTGAATGGAACTGATCTTAAAATTCTTTCTCAGACACGGCATTGTGTATTTATACAAAGTCTATTGATTTTTCTGTATTTATTTTATATCCTCCCATTTTACCAATTTTTTTTGAATTCTAATAACTTGTCAGTGGAGTCTTCTGGATCCCTTGAAAATAGAATCATGTAATGTACCAATATGGTTAGTTAAATTTCCTTCTTTCCAGTTTGTATCCCTTTGATTTCTTTTTCTTGCTTAATGGCTCTAAAACATCCAGCACTATATTAAATAACAATGGTGAGAGGGGGCATCCTTTTCTTGTTCTGGATTTTAGGGGGAATGTATCCAGCTTTTCCCCATTCAATAAGATGCTGGCAGATGGTCTGTCATAAATTGCCAAGATTATGTTGATGAATGCTTTCTCTGCATCTATGTAGATAACCATATAGTTTTTGCTCCTCAGTTTGTTAATGTGATGTATCACATTGATGGATTTGTGAATGTTGAACCATTCCTGCATACCAGGGATAAATCCTATTTGGTCCAGGTGAATGATCTTTCTGATGTGTTGTTGGATTAGATTAGCTAATATTTTGTTGAGGACTTTTGCATCTATGTTCATCATGGATATTGGTCTATAGTTCTCTTTCTCTGTTGTATCTTTTTCTGGTTTAGGAATTAAGGTGATGCAGGCTGTTCTGAATAGCTTAAGAGGAATTGGAATTAATTCTTCTTTAAATGTCTGGTAGAAATCAGCAGTGAAGCCATCCTGTCCTGTGTTTTCCTTTATTACAGATTAAATTTCTGCCTTGTTTATTGGTATGTTTAAGCTTTCTATTTCTTCATGACTCAACTTTGGTAGGTTGCATGTGTTTAGGAATCTATCCATTTCTTTTAGGTTTCCTAATTTTTTCCATACAGCTCTTTATAGTAATTCTTGATGATCATTTTTATGTTGCAAATTTTGTTACATTTCCTTTTTCATCTCTGATTTTAAAGATTTGAATCTTCTCTCTCTCTCATTTTGGTTAGTTGGACCAATGTTGTATGATAATGGTCTAGAGGGCCTATTTAGTGAAATAATTACAGAAACTTCTCAATATGGAGAAAGAGATGTCCAAGTACAGGAAGCCCATAGAATTCTTAACAGACATGGCCATAAAAGATCTTCACCATGACACATTGTAGTCAAACTTTCCACAGTAAAATATACAGAAAATTTCTAAAATGTTCATGAGAAAAACTCCAGATTACTTTCAGAGGGTCTCCAATTAGATTCACAGCTGACTTCTCATCAGAAATTCTACAGGCTGGAAGCAAAAGTCTAGATATAGTCCAAGTCTTAAGGGAAAAAAAAAACTGTCAACCCAGTAAACTGTACCTTGCAAAGCTCTCATTTATGAATAAAGGTCAAATAAAGATCGTCCATAACAAACAGAAATTGAAAGAATTTATCACCCCTTGTCCAACCTCACAAAAGATGCTTAAAGACATGCAAAACACAGAAAAATGGTCATCACTATGAAAGAACGTGAAAGCAGAAAATCTCCCATTAAAAGCACATAGGAAATCCAAAGTAAACAGCAGGAATATTTTTGGAAAAATGTCAGGGCCAACTCGTTACTTATCAATAGTCATTTTCAATGTAAATGGTCTCAACTCTCTAGTTAAAAGACACAGACTGGCCAAATGGATTAAAATCAAGATCCATCTACTTGCTTCCTATAAGAAACATATGTCACTCAAATATGTAAGTAAACTGAAACTAAAATGATGGACAAAGTTATTCCATGCTAATGGAAAGCAAAAAGAGCTGATGTTGTCATCCTAATATCAGACAAAATAGGCTTTAACATGGAAACTGTTAAAACATATGAAGAAGGGCATTATTTAATGATTAAAAGATCAATTCAACAGGAAGATATGACTTTAATAAATGTATACATACCCAATTACAGGACATGTGGCTATTTAAAAGAAATATTAATGGATCTAAAGGGAGATATCCAATACAGTAGTAACAGGGGACTTCAACACTACTTTCATCAATGGACAGATCAACTAGGCAGAAAAATCAACAAAGAAACAACAGAGTTAATCAACACTATGGATCAAATAGACCCAACTGATATCTCCAGAACTTTTCACCCCACAGTGGCAGAATACACATTCTTCTCAGCAGTGCATGGAACGTTCTCTAGGATAGCCCACGGCCTAGGCCATAAAGCAAGACTCAACAAAAATTCAAAAATATTGAAATCATACCATGCATCCTCTCTGACTACAATATAATGAAGCCAGAAATCAACAACTCAAGAATCTCCAGATCATATACAAACACATGGATACTGAACAATATGTTCCTTAATGAACAGTGGGTCATAGAAGAAATCAAAAGAGAAATCAAAAAAATTCTGAAAACCAATTAAGATGATAATACATCATATCAAATCTTGTGGTATAAAGCAAAAGCAGTGTTAAGAGGGAAGTTTATAGCAATAGCCTCCTACATGAAGAAATTGGAATGGTACCAAATAAATGAGCTGTCAATGCATATCAAGAATGGAGAAAAAACAAGAAAGCAAACCCCAAATTAATAGGAGGAAAGAAATAATTAAAATTAGAGAAGAAATAGACAAATCTGAAACAAAAATTTACAAAATATCAATGAAATGAATGTTCTTTTTGAAAAAATTGTTATCTTCTTTACAAATAAATGAACTCAAATTTATATAAAAGATCAAAAAATTCAGAGATAATTTCTAAGAAATTTGAATACATTACCAATCTCTACAGAAGAAAAGTAATTAAATTTAGAGGTAGTGTGGGAATTTGGCAGATGAGGAAAATAAGTGGAAAAGGTATTTTCACAGAATAGTTCAGTTTTGAATCATATGAATGAAACATTGTTATGAGTTGGATTTTGGCCTTTCAAAAATATGTTAACACTCCCACCCCCAGTACCTGGGCATGTGAAATTATTTGTAACCAGAGGTGTTGAGGATATAATTAGTTTAGATGAGGTCATGCTGAAGCAGAGTAGATATATAATCCAATATGACTGGTGACTTTATAAGATGTAGACATGTAGACAAACATGGGGAATGTCATGTAACCATAGAAATAGAAGCAGAGATTGGAGTTTTGCTTCCCAAAACCAATGAAAGCCTGGGACTACCAGAATTTGGAGGAGGCAAAGGAAGCTTTCCCTGGAACCTTGAGATGGAATATGAGCCTATCAACACCCATTGTTTGGATTTCAAGCCTCTAGTACTACAAATTGTGAGACAATAAATTTCTACCTTTTACCCCACCCAATTTGTGATAATTTGCTATACTATTCATAGAAAATGGATAAACCTTTTACTGACAAATAAATGCATGTGTGTGTATGTGTGTGTATACATATATATGATAAATTATCTTGAAAGTTATATAATGGCAAGAGTTATGCATGCTAGTAATAAATTTAGACAGTATTTGCTGCTTCAAATGAGTTTTAATACAATTGAGTTAAACTATTTTAGGCCATCAATAAAGGTATTTTTGCTTGTAAAATTTATAGAATTAACAAAAGCTACTAAACCTGCTCTCTTACAGATTACACCTTGCTCAATTCCCTCCTGTATGTATAATTTTGTATCATTTATAGTAAGACTTCCCATGAAGTCTTTGGGGGGAGTTACAGGTTTCACATATTTGTAATATGAGATTCTGTGGCCTTCTGTGGTAAGAGAGAATTCATTAAGATTTATTATTTTCCATTAATAGCAGAAGGCATGCTCAAGGGAACTGTTGTTAAAAACTGACTTGACTTAAGGGGGAAAGAGGTCACATAAACAATTGAGTCACTAGGTGATGGTTAATCAGCTTTGTGTGACTCATTATAAGGATACTTTTTTTTTCTTTTTTTTTTAAACTTTTATTTAATGCATATAAATTTCCAAAGTACGACTTATGGATTACAATGGCTTCCCCCCCCATACCGTCCCTCCCACCCACAACCCTCCCCTTTCCCACTCCCTCTCCCCTTCCATTCACATCAAGATTCATTTTTGATTATCTTAATATACAGAAGATCAGCTTAGTATACATCAAGTATGGATTTCAACAGTTTCCTCCCACACAGAAACATAAAGTGAAAAATAATAGATGATTTTTTTAAATGATGATGAAATCAGAGCAGACCTATTGTCATGTTTAATCCCAGTGAGAGTCAAGTTGGGAATTGATAATTTCTTTTTTTTTTTTTTTTTTTTACAGAGGATCAGTTTAGTATGCATTAAGTAAGGATTTCAACAGTTTGCACCCCCATAGAAACACAAAGTGAAATATATTGTTTGAGTACTCGTTATAGCATTAAATCTCAATGTACAGCACATTAAGGATAGAGATCCTACATGAGGAGTAAGTGCACAGTGACTCCTTAGTAGTTTTTTTATCTGTTCTGCTTAATATGACTGGTTTAGATCTGTAATTGATGCACAGTTATTCTTAAGTGTTGAAAATTAACTGAAATGTGATCCCTGTTGAACATGGTGGTGGGAATGGGAGGGGGAAGAGATGTATAATTTGGGACATGCTCAGGCTGACTTGCCCCAAGTGGTGGAGTTGGAAGCATACCAGGGGATTCCAATTCAATCCCATCGAGGTGGCATGTACCAATGCCATCTCACTGTTCCAGGTGATCAGTTTCAGTTCACAGTTGGTCATGGTGGAGGGACTGGGAGTCAAAGGGAGCACATAGACAAGTCTAGTACCTGCTAACGCTAACCGATGGAGTAAATAAAGGGGAGAGTGATCCAACATGGGAAGTGAGATACTCAGCAGACTCATAGAATGGCAGATGTCCTAAATAGCACTCTGGCCTCAGAATCAGCCCTAAAGGCATTCGGAGCTGGCTGAAAAGCTCATGAGAGTATTTCAGGCATGGAAAGCCAAGACACTCTGGCAAAAGATCTCTGCGAGTGAGATCCCAGTGGAAAGAACAGGTCATCAAAGAAGGAGGTACCTTTCTCTGAAGGGAGGAGAGAACCTCCACTTTGACTATGACCTTGTCTAAACAAGATAAGTGTCGGAGAACTCAGAGGGCTTCCATAGCCTTGGAAACTCATGACTGGAGCATAGGGAGATTACTGATGTCATAGACAGGAGTGTCAATTGGTAAAGTCATTATAAGGATACTTTAGTAACTACTAATAGCATGCACTTCATATCATATTTGTAAGGACTAATATTGAATAGAATAAAAGCAGGATAGGCTGCTTTAAATTATCACTTTAAATGTTTGTCTCAACTAATAAGAGAAATCTTAACCAAATAACTTCCTGTGTTTTAAACCTGCCTTACATATAGTCACATAAATGAATATTATATGTCTGGTGCTCAGCTATCTTTATAAGGTATTGAGGAATACCTAAATTCCAAGAAGTAGGGAAGCTGAGACATTGAGGAATGAACACAATCTTTATTTTGATACGATACTGGCTATTAACTCTAGCTGTAATATTAACATATTATTGTAGTATAGGAGAGGAGCTATCAAACAAGGAAACCAAAAGCCTGGGGCCATCACCCCACTTCACCTCTTATTAGTGTGATAAATCTCAGCAAAGTACTACATCTTTCAGAACACCTAGATAGGTTAACAGTGTAAAGATACTTTGTGCTGTACATTTTCTACCAACACAAGGGTATGTCATAAAGTTATGGAAAGTGAAATCAAAAGATAAATTTATTTTGCTGCAATGATTTTGAAATCCATTCATGTTAGGAGTCTTCAAAGAGTTTATGAAAATGTGTATTATGAAAAAAAGTATGAATTTCAAATTTTCTTGCCCAGAAATTTTATATTTGAAGTCAATTTTCCCATGGTCTTTTTGAGATACCCTCCTATACAATGTTATTTGAAGGATCATTGTGATATATATGAAAGGGCTTTGAATTTTATAATATTACATATATGGAATAGTATCATTCAATTTTATGAAGGCACAATTTTTTCTCTAATAACTGAACTTATTTTCAGAAGAAACAGGCAACATGAAAACTATTCAACCATGCTGCATTATGAATTCATTCAAATTAAACCAATAAAAGTGTATTTTTAGGTAATATTATAATATTGCATTTATTTTCCCATGAAACTTTGCACAATTCTATTTAACATAATCATATACATTTTAAAGATTAATTTTATTTGTTTGAAAGGCAGAGTTACAGAAAGAAAGGGAGACATATATATATATATAGAGAGAGAGAGAGAGAGATAGAGAGAGAGATCTTTCATGTATCGGTTCATTCCAAAATAGCCACAATAGCCAGGACTGGCCCAGACTAAATCCAGAAGCTAGGACCTTTTCCTTGGTTTCCCACATGGGTGTAAGGGCCCAAAGAACTGGATCATCCTCCACTGCTTTCCCAGGTGCATTAATCAGGAGCTGAATGGAAAGTGGAGTGTGGGGGGAGGGGCTTGAACTAGCGCCAATATGGTATGCCTACATGGCAGGAGGCAGCTTATCTTAGGCTACAATGTTGGCTACAATATAATTACATTTTTAAATATATCTGTTGATAATAACCAAAGCATTTTGAAAGAATCACAAGCATTTAACACAGCAATAGTTAAGTAGAAATAAAATATAGATCATCTAAGGAAATTTGCACTTTAAATTGTAAATAAATCATTTTTGTAAATGAGTCTAAATAACAATACAACTATCAGCATAACATTTCATACATTTTCAAAATGTTTCTACTTAATTTGCTCTATTTGAGTTCTTACCCACCTTGAATAGTTATTTACTAAAGGGAAAGTGGAGATTTTGAAATGTTTTCTTGAGTTTCATTGCTAGTAAATGAGAGAACTGGACTAAAAATAAGGGTTTTTTTTTAGACCCTAAACCATGTACTTATTATCATAACTGATTTATTCAAGAAATATGTGTTGGGTCAAAATGTACACTCAATATTCTGTTTTAGGTCAAATTCTTCTTTCAGTTAACTGACTTTTTAGCATTCTTGAATTTAGTGTTGTTAGAGGAATAAAATGGCAATAGTTGTACATATCTGGTTGTATCACTATAACGGTGGTCTTGCCTGCCATCTCTCTTGCCACCTTTTAAATGATACAACTTGTAAAAGCAATTTTATGTATTGAGTAGATATAAGGGTCAGTAGCTTTAAGTAGGCAGCTTTCCTGCATAATCTGAGAATGAAGCACACACAGTGGATCCACTGACTGGAGAAGAAAACCCCCTTCTGTGTGTTCCCGAGTGTTTCCAATGCTCTGCGTTGTTAAACAAACTGTTTATAAGATTATAGGACTGTTCGTACAATTTGTATTAGAAGTACAAGAATCCATGCAACTAAAAAAGGGGTGACTGTTCCATAGGTTCTAAATGTCTTGACATTTTCTTTTAGCACAAATGGAGATAGTGAACTGATATGAACACTTAATTGCTTCACATTGTGAAGTAGAGCAGGTCAAGTCTCCTTTCCAGTCTGCAGATACATCATCTGCAATACAAGGATATATCAGTATCTCTAGGGGATTTCTAAGGCTCTTCCTTAGTTTTTGTGGTTAGACATCCTTTTACAATCTGATCCCTCTAAGTTGACTTCCTTCCTTCTTTTTCTAATTTGTCTCATGTGGCAAGTTCTTATATGTCTGTATAACACAGCTCAAATAAATACCCCCAATGGAATTTTCCTGACTCCTCAAAAAACAATGAGTTTCAATGAGATTCTGCATTCCTGTGTACCTACCATATTCATTTGTGGGAAGAGTTGTCTCTCCTCTCTCACAAATTTCTGATGGCAGCAATCTAACCACATATGTCTCTGTATGCCCACTGCATGTTTAAGTATCTGGTTTAGAGTTAACACTAAATAAATGCCTGTTGAAACGGTTGTGTTGGGCCATCTTCAGTGTATCACTGTCCCTGGGAGTAAAATCAATCTTTTCCCAGGGCTCTGCTTTGTGTTGGACAGAGAGGTCAACAAAAGAGATGATATTGCATATTCTCTTCTAATATGCTTACTGAAGGAAGGAGCAGGAAAACAGTAGTGAGAGGTGCTAGGTTAATGTTGAAAGTAAGCTTACATGGTAATTGTAATGTGGACTGCTTCGTTGCCAAAACAGTTCCTTCATAGCATTAGGATATCCCTCAGCCCAAAAGAAATGAAGAATTCACGCACAGAGTTCCCGTTTGATGCACTGGACATTGTGTACAAACATTCCTATGCTTTATGTAACAAGATGCAACCTCAAAGTATATTGGCTAAAACTGACTACTACATTTTTTAAATTCACTCTTTGAGCATTATCTTTACTGATTTTAGAAATGTTTTAGGGCAGGTGCCGCGGCTCACGTGGCTAATCCTCTGCCTGCAGCGCAGGCACCCCGGGGATCTAGTCCCGGTTGGGGCACTGGATTCTGTTCTGGTTGCTCCTCTTCCAGTCCAGCTCTCTGCTATGGTCCGGGAAGGCAGTGGAAGATGGCCCAAGTGCTTAGGCCCTGCAACTGCATGGGAGACCACCTGGCTCCTGGCTTCGGATCAGCACAGTGTGCTGGCCGTAGTGGCCATTTCGGGGGTGAACCAACGGAAAAGGAAGACCTTTCTCTCTGTTTCTCTCTCTCTGTCTATAACTCTCTCTCTCTGTGTCTAACTCTGCCTATCAAAAAAAGAGAAATGTTTTAATAGGTGAGTCATATTCATTATTATTTCAAACTGAATCCTCTTTCATAATTTCTACCATGTGGCCCTATAGAAATCCCAATGATCTCACTATTTCAAATGTCCCTTAAGAGTCACTAAAATTATTTTATCTATAAATATAAAATAATAGATGCAAGTTTCTCCTGTACATATGATGGAAAATTTGACTTCATAAATCTAGAATATAAATGTTAGATAATCCATTGAGAAGGTGCCTACTTCCTAGATTTTTCATAGAACACCTTTTTTTTTCTCCTTTTGTTTATAAATCTAGAACCATTTGTGTCTTAATTGGTTGATGTTATAATTCAGAGGTGGACACATAATAGCAGGTTTTATGACAAGTAAGTGAACATATTGAAATGGAGAAAAGGGAAGAAAGAACATTGAAAGAGTGAATTTAAACACCGATGAATCTCAACTGTCTTGAAACCACACCTACCACACCTAAACATTCATGCACATTTCTCTCCTGTATTTCTCACTTAAACTCTCCAAGGAACTGGAGTTTTGCACCAGTTGTGTCCACAAAGTGTTATTTGTTCAAGGAAATAAAGGTGTGATTTGTTACTTCACTACCTTGATGTGGGTAGGGATTTATCTTAATTTGATAAGGAACCTGATACATGAGTCTGATTTAAGTTTCCAAATCAATGCCAGGATTAAATCATTCAGTTCTTGGGACACATCATCTATCTCTTCTTGGTCATAATTTATGTAGTTACTTGGTTCAAATGTTCCTTTTCCATTTGTGGGTGCTTATAAATTGGGAACAGCCAATAGGTGGGGACTGAAGAGAGCAAGGGGGTCAGGCTGAGAAGGCTGGCTTAGACCAATTAACTCTGTTCACTGTGCTCATCACAGTTGCTTTAGAAGTCAGCAGATGGCCTCAAATGATCTAAGCCGTGTGAATGGCAGGATTTGTGGTTTTAGTTTCCTCAGAACCTAAAATTAACTCTGAACGGATAAATTTCAGAAAAAAAAAGAAAAGATCAAAATTAGAGCCAAATTCTGAGGTTTATACTCTGTAACCCTAATCATGTATCCAGGAGTCTTACAAGTAAAGGCCATTCCATAGCTTACAAATCAGCATTCACACTATTCATTTGGAATCTCAAAATAATTCATAGGTTGTGGTTTCTTAAAGTGATTTCAATAACCTTATATTATGGAGAATGGTTTAAAATATACTGACAAGAAGCGTTTATTATTATGGAAGGAAATTGAGTGTATATATCCAGGGTTTGAAGAAATAGAACAATTACAAAAGGATATCTCTATGTATTTTCATGCAATTAAAAACTTTCCAAACATAGGAAAGTAATCAAGATAATTGTGATATTTAAAAAGAACAAAAGGACACTACAGGAAAATCAGATTGTTTATTTTAATTTATAAGCTAGACATAGCTTAAACTGCATGAAACTGTTAGACATGGAGGTGAGATGAAAACCAAAGCATTGAGAAAAAGTTTTTGTTGTGAATGATGAGCTTTGGCTGGGAATTTTTTTTCCCTAGCATTTTTTTTAAGTATTTCTCTGATGATTAACTGGAGATGATACTGTTACTACTCATGCCTCTCTTGTATCCTCTGTTTGAAAGTAGCACTGTGGAACATTTGAAGGGATATGGGATTAGGAATCACAAACCAGGAACGTTAATTCCAGCTCTACAAACTGCAGGCATTGTGACCTTGGATAGCTCTATTTATTTGTATCTATATGCTCTTATTTATAAAGTGGAAATAATGTTAATACTCTTTGCTTCCATCTGTTTGGGCTGCTGTAACAAATGTACCATAGACCGTGTGGTTTATAAATGTATTTCTCAAAGTTTTGGAGGATGAAATATCCAAGATCAAAATCCTCACAGATTAAGTGTCTGCTGATGTCTGGCTTCTCAGTTTATATCTGGTTGTTTCCTGGCTATATGCTTACATGGAAGAAACCAAACAATTTGCTTCCAAAATTCAGTGGTAGAATAACCATTCCTATTCTAAAAGCGTAAGATAGGTAAGGAAAGACGAAATAACAGTTTCAAAATCTAATAGAGTGGCCAGCTTTGTGGTGTTGCAGGTAAGGTTGCCATCTGCAATGCTGGCGTCTTATATTTGTGCCAGTTCATATCTCGGCTTCTCTACTTCTAACCCAGCCCCTTGTTAGTGGCCTGGGCAAAGCAGTGGAGATGGCCCAAGTGCTTGGGCCCTTGTCACCCATGTTGGAGACCCAGATGAAGCTCCTGGCTCCTGGCTTCAGCCTGACCCTGCCCTGGCCATTGTGTCCTTTTGATAATCAATGATCTGCATTAGCAGATAGAAGATTGATTGATCTCTCATTCTCTCTCTCTCTCTCTCTCTCTCCCTCTCTCCCTCCCCCTAACTCTGCCTTTCAAACAAATAAATAAACAATAAAATTTTAAAAGATAAACTAATAGAGTACATACTATTAGATCTTAAATCACAATACTAGTTCGCCTTGACTTCATGCTTTGCTTTTTAGATCCACTACGGTGAAAACATCAACCAAAGCTTCAAGGTGGCTCTCAATGGCTCTATGACCATGACCTGCCTCCATGGTTCTCCAGAGCTAGGAATTTTGAAACCTAGTTAGAAATAGCTGTTTCCTCTGGGACACATGGATGTTGCCACAATTTGCTGCTTGCATTCTGTGGAAGAATGAGCCCCTTGGCCTGCATTTTACAAACATATGAAATGTTGTATCTTTGGCACCCAAAAAAACAATGCTGGAACGTAGTGGATCACAGCCCATGATGTGAGCTGGCACCTGGTGTACACAATGAATCCCCCAGACACCCCAGTAGCTTCATATTTGAAGCTGTCCTGTTTCTGGGCACTTGGATTCTGGGCTTGTGATGAGAGTGGCGATTCTGATGATCTCTGAATTTCCTTCAGGGCCACCCTTCCATCATCTTGGAAAATGCCTAGTAGCTTTATTTCAAATGGTGAATTTATATTAATTTTTTAACCAAAGGGTCACTTTTCCACAGCCTTAAGGTTGGAATCTTTTGAAACATAGACAGTCAGAATTTTTCAAACCTCTAATTCTGCTTTCTTTTGGCTTAGCAACTCATTTTTTAAAGAGTTATTTGAAAGGCAGAGTTGAAAGGCAGAGAGAGAGAGAGATAAAGGTCTTCTATCCACTGGTCCACTCCCCAGATGGCCAGAATGCTGGAGCTGGGCTCATCCAAAGCCAGAAGTCAGGAGCCTAAAGCTTCCTGCAGGTCTTCCACGTGAGTGCAATGGCCCAAGGACTTGCACCATCTTTCAGTGCTTTCCTAGGCCATAAGCAGAGAGCTGGACTGGAAGTGAAGCAGGCGAGACTCAAACTGCTATGCCACAGTGCATGCCTCCTTGGTTTAACAATTTTATCTTTTAGCAATTTGTTTTTTGTTATATTTTACTCATAGTCCAGAGGAGTCAAACCATTAGTATTAATCTGTTTTGTGTTACTGTAATGAAATATCTGGTTTGGTAAACTTTATAGAGAAGTGGAGTTTATTTTTGCTCATGATTTTGGCAATGCAATGATGAGGGACTTCATCTAGTGATGACATTGCTGGAAGAGTCCTGAACTGCATCACATAAAAAGACAAGGAACGTGTATGTGTATCTGTGTATGTATGGCCTGTGCTTCCTTTCTTAAAAATCTCAGAGGATTCAATCATGGGGATCCATCTAAATGACTTTGTATAATCCCAATTATTTCTCAAAGGCTCTTCCTGTAAACATTATAATCATGATAATTTTCTACTCTTGTAATAGCTCATAATAGAGATTAAATATCAACATATGAAGCTCCGGGGAACACTCAATCCATATCCTAACCACAACATGGCATCGTTGATATTTTGCCTAGAAATAACTTCAGCTAAGTATAGCATTTCATAACAGGTAATTGTTCCCTTCCATGAAACACAAACCCACTGTGTTAGTCAACTTTTCATGACTACTATGAAATATCTGAGAGAAGCTAACTTTATACAGAGAAAAATCTTATTTAAATCACAGTTTTGGAGGTACTAGGCCTAGATTGTGCTGTCCATTGATTTAGTGTCAAATGGGGTGGCAGATGACAATGACAATGAGTGTGTGGGTGGGGAATTACATGGTGCGCCAGGAAGCAGAGAGGATGGCTAGGCCTGACTCAGGCTTTTATAGCCAACCCTCTTGTGAGAACTATTTCAGAGGGCATGGCTCCAAATCACCTAAGGACTTCCCACCACCAAACACCATAATTGGATTGTTTCCAACCTTGTAGAATCATCTTATAACTTTTGGGTTTAAAGTCCTGCATGAGCTTTGCAGACAAATCATGTTCTAACAGTAGGAAATCAGCATGATTCAGCCACGTTCTTCATCATTTCCTAAGAAGAACGGCCTTTCCTCAGTCTCCAATAACTTTTTCTTCATTTCCATCTGAAACTTCATTCCAGCATACTTACCTTTTGTATTTCTACTACCATCCTGCATAAGGTTACTTATGTATTCCTTAAAAACATAGAAGCTCTCTATACAGCCGTTCTCTTTTTTTCCTGTGCTCTAAGCGTGATTGCATTTAAACATCCATTTCCTGCAATTTTGGAGTTCTTTAGTATTTCTCTTTTATAAAAGCACTAAGTCCATTCCTCAGGCTGCCATCTCCAAACCTAATCACCTCTCAAAGTTTAAATCTCCAAATTTAATCACACTAGAGATTTGATTTTAGCATATGAATATTGAGGAAGAAGCAAATATTTAAGCTACAACAATGTTAAATCTTTATTTTTACTGAAACATAATACTGTCCACCAAAGTATACATTGTAACTATTATTATTGAAATAATACATACTTATTACTTGATATGGGTAAAAATGGAACTCTACGAACATAAAATTAAAAATCATCTGTATGCATCACATTTTGAGTTATTTGCTGTTAATATTAATGCATTTCCTTGTTTAATGTATTTTTTTACATATTTGAAGCCATTCAAATAACAACTATACAACTACATTTCTTCACTTTGACATACTGTTTTATGATAAAAATTTCCTTAGGATTTAGTAAATGTTTTGTAATATTCACATTTATTGGTTCTTTTTAAGATTTTATTTATTTATTTGAGAGACAGAGTTACAGTCAGTGAGAGGGAGAGACAGAGAGAAAGGTCTTCCATCTGCTGGTTCACTCCCCAGATGGCCACTACTGCTAGAGCTGTGCCGATCTGAAGCCAGGAGCCAGGAGCTTCTTCCGGGTCTCCCATGCATGTGCAGGGGTCCAAGGACTTGGGCCATCTTGTACTACTTTCCCAGGCCATAGCAGAGAGCTGGATTGGAAGAGGAGCAGCCAGGACTAGAACTGGCACCCATATGGGATGCCGGCACTGCAGGCGGAGGATCAACCTACTTTGCCATGGCGCCGACCCACACATTTATGATATTAATATGTTTAAGCAATATTTGGTAATTTATATTCTGTCTATATTTTTGCTATTATATGTGATTTTTCAGTGAAAATATTTGTGCATGAATGTGTCATTACATTTCAGTGTATTTCTCTAGTTCAATTTCCAGAGGCAGAATTATTGGGAAAAAGATTTTTTTAAGATTTTTTTATACATTTATTCAAAAGACATAGTGATAGAGAGAGGGAAATATAAAGAGAAACAGGAACAAAGAGAGAGAAAGGGAGAGAGAGAGAGAGAGAGAGAGGTTTTTCTGTCCAGTGGTTCAGTCCATGGATGCCCACAGCAGCTAGAGCTGGGCCAGAATGATGCCAGGAGCCTAGAACTCCTTCCAGGTTTCTAACATGGTGTGGAGAATCCCACAGGAATCTAAAAATAGTCGCAGATCACCACTTACCTGAAAAGGAGATGAACTGTGGAAACTCCACAGTGAAACATTGAGTTAAGAAGTTACCACTAGCCACAAAATCAAAGTAACGTGGAGTTGTAAGTCAGGAGCTGAGGCAATGCCTAACGGCTGTTAGGGAGACGCTCCTAATCATACCAAGCAGACATCTCTGGTCAGTCAGGTAACAGTGTGCTGTGGACAATACCCTCCTGCCCACGCTGACTGGACTGCTCAAACATAAATAAGGCGGGAACAGTATTGACTGAACCGTTCAAACATAAGTAAGAACCAATAAAATTGCACAAGTTGGATGATGGCAAATTGGAGGACTGCCAAAAAATGAGAATAAAAGGGGAGCCCTGGCGTTGCTCTTCATCCTTTCCAGGATCATGGCCTGGTGCACGTAAACCACTGGGAGCGGAAGAAAGAAGAGTGGAGCCGAGCCAAGCTGTCACTGAAGAGATCCTGACCCGTTCCTGACCTGTTCCAGCCACAGCTCTCAGAGCTGCACCTGTTCCTGAGTGTCCTTCGCCGCTGTTCCGTAGCGGCTTTAGCTGCATGAGCTGTCCTGTTGCGCTCTTGTTCCTGTCTAATAAAAGGTGCTGTAACACTTTCGGCCTTGCAGCCGAGTAAGGGGCCTGGTGTGTGTGAACCTCTGGATCTCCACACATCTGGAGCTGAAGAGGCAGCCCACTACTCTGTATGGAGCAGGTAGTGGCACAAGCCGACCTGCAGAGCTGTCCCTGAGCTGTAACCCCATTGTCTGTGTGAGTGTGTGTGTATATGTGCGTGTGGTCCAGTGCATGCGAACCTCTGGATCTCCTCACATTTGGAGGCGAAGAGCCAGCCCGCTAGCTTTTGCTACGCGCACAAGGCGATGACGGGATCAAGAGGCCCTCTGGAGCTGCTGTGTTGCTGTCCTGCCGCCGTATCTGCCCAGCGGAGCTGCCACCTCGCCGCTTCACCTGGAGTCCTTATCAGCCTGCTGCCAGAGTTGACCGCAGAGCCGGACCAGGCCTCTCAGCAGGGGACCTCTCCAACTTCTTGCCTGCGGTCCGCCTGGGAACCTTGAGCCTACTGCCCAGAGTGACAGCCTTCCCACCACTTCCTGCCTGTAAGTGACTGGTCCATGTTTCGTCCCTGCTGGGACACTGAACTCTGGCCACTGGACACTCCCCGCAGGAGAAACACATTCGTGACAGTGATGCGAGCCTAGAAATGTAGCAAACCAGTGTTATGTATTGAATCTTTTGCTGTGCTTATATTGTTCATTGTGATAGTACTTAAGATTATTTTAATAGTGTTTGTTGTGACTTGTGGTATAATAATATTGATTGCCTGGCAGATAAGCTATAGGTAGATGTATTAAGTTAAGTTAAATAGTTAAGTGGTTAAGTTAAGTAGTTTAGTTAAATAGTTAAGTCACATTAAATAGTAGTGTTCAGTTTAGCGATAAGTGTATTAAATAGTATAGATTGATAAGTATATTAATACTGATAAGTGTATTGACCCCAATGAGCATGCTAATGAGTAATGTGATATAAAACCCCTGGTGTGTCGCCGGTGTGTGAACAATAAAATTGGAAAAGACAGTCTTGTGTGTTCCTTTCTTCCTCGTGACTGACAAGTCGTACGTCGCACTTGCTACTGTTGAGCCACGTGACAGTAGGCGCTCGTGACACATGGGTAGCAAGAAACCAAGCACTTGAGTCATCCTTCATTGCTTTCCCAGGATGCATCAGCAGGGAGCTGCATCAGAAAGGGAGCAGACAAGACTCGATTTGACACTGATATGGGATGCCAGTGTCACAAGAGCAACTTAACCCACTGTGCCACAATACCAATCCCTGGGACAAAGATTTTGAACATTTTAATGTTGATGCACACTGCCAAATTATCCCAAGAAAGTTTAGACCACTTGCTTCATCCACCAAGTCAATAACAGGGTATTTGTCTCAGCAAATTTATTAACATTTTGTCCTTAAATTTTTTAAATTTCATTAAAATTAACATTTTTGGTAAATGCTTGCTTGTTCATATAAAGTAATGAGTTCTGGAACAGCAATGTGCTACATAACCATTCCATATTATAATCTGAAGACATTGATTATCATATGTTTGCTGCCATCTGAACTCAAGAGTTACTTTCTCTTGCCCTAGGCCATCTCGGTAGATCAGCCATAAACCTGCTGCACAAGGTATCTGTCGAAAACTTGCTGATTCCTCAAGCTTTGTAATAGGCATAGGTTTTACTTGTCTTGAATTTTATACTTAATTATTGATTTATCAGAACTTATTGGCTCATTTTTCTGGAGTTCTCCAAGATCCACATTCACTTCTTGACTTCTCTAGGGATACTCACAGCCCTGATGGGGCATCCTATAAATATCATGAATTTTTTAGTATTGGGTAAGTTAAATTCTGTGAAGATGTTAGAGATGTCACAAGTTCAGTTGTGTAGTAGCTAAGGGCAAAATAAAATTAGTATAAGGGAGCTCATTTCATATTCTTATTTCCCATGGCAACAATATGTTTAATTTTGCTTGCATGAATTATTTGAATGCTTATATTGAAAGCATAATTTGGAGAAAATCAAGACAGGCAGGACATTGAGAGTTACACAATGTGGACTATACTATTAACATACTAAATTTAAACAAATACTACATTCAATCAAAATTATCACCTTATGGAAAATATCAATACAACCAATGGGCTGACTAAAGCAATGTGTAAGTGTACAAAGGTGATTGAACTGAGCGAATCTGCTTTGTATAGATTCAATGTGTGTGTGTGTGTGTGTGCAGTGTGTAGGCGGGGGGGGGGGGCATGAAGGAAAGAATATGTCCTATGTTCAAGTCCTGATCTTTGTTGGAGTCTTACTTATTTACCCTTAATGGATATTTTTGGCTTTCACCCTAAGCCATCTTATCTCTTCTAAATGTGGACTGTGTTTGAGAGATACTCACTGATAAGGACTAACTAATTTTGGTTTGACAATTTTTTCTATTTAAGCAAGATTTTTTACTGTTCTGCCTTATTTCCTGAGTATGAAAATGTAAACATACTTTTATAATATTTGTATGGTAAGCCACCACAGTTCCTCCCAGCAAATACTATAAAACAAATTAATTACTCAAACAATAATAAATTCTAATTAATATAGCAATTTTCATTTTTATGAGACTTTTGGTTACCTATATAACACTAAGAAAAGCAATGAACTGACAGTGAAGCCATCCAAAATAGTTTTGCGATTAAACTTTGGTGATTTTAAACAATGCTACTCTACGCACGTTCGTGAGATGAGCATAGCTTGATTAAGTGTCTGGTTTTTTCCCATAATCTCCTCTCTCTTCTGACTATCAAATACTCCCCTTTAGATAATGTCCTGTTAACTTCCTTTGGGAATGAGATATAAGAAATGATGGGGCTGAATGTGGGGTTCCTCCATAAAATGAATTTTTTTTTTCTAAAAGGTTAATTATTTATTTTTAATTTGAAAGGCAAAGAGAGAGAGAAAATCTTCCATCTACCTGTTCACTCCTCAAATGGCCACAACTGCACAATAGGCAGGCCAAAGCCGGGAACCAGGAATTCCATCCAGGTTTCCACATGGGTGGCAGGGGCCCAAGTATTTGAGCTACCATTTTAATGCCTCCAAGAATGTGCATTAGCTGGGAGCTAGATCAGAAGTGGGAGTGGTACTCTACCCAAGCACTCAGATATGGATGTGAGTATCCCAAGCAATAGCATAACCCACCGTACCATTATGCCTGCACTGATAACTGAGCTATTGACACTTACAGATACCCTTGCTTAGTTCAAAGTAATGCGTGTCTGGCTCCATGATGGCAGAAATTTGGCACTTATGCCACCAGTCTTTGCTGATGGATCACAGAGTCCATTTCTTCTGAGGCTGTAAATACCTATCTCAGGAACTTGATTAACACAGTGCCTCAGGAAATGATTGCTATCTAATCAGAAACACTGCTTAAAATGAGATGTACTTGCTACCTGTGGTTTTAATGGCTCATTATTAGGAATGGGAAATATTAATAATCTAGGTGTTTGGAAGTATAGTCATAGCCTCTGAAGTCATACCACAAAGACAATGTTTTCAGATTGTATATGTGCAAAACACATATGTCTTAGAAGGTCTTTCAATTGTCAGAAAAAAATAAGATCTCATTTTAGATAGACAAGGGTTTACATTTCAGCATTATGAAAATGCATGATGCTGGGAACATTATTAAACTATTGTGAATCTCATGTTACTCGTAGGTAAAATGAGAATATAAATGCCTACTGAGTAGATTTTCATAAAGATTAAATCCAATATTGCAGATAATAAGCTTTAACATTATCTGGCCTTAGGAGCTACTAAATTTATGTGTCCTCTATTCTTATCCCTCCTCAAATTAAGATTAAACTTTGGTGCACTAAACCCTAATGTGAAAGGAAAAATAAATGGAATTCAAACTTGGAAGAAAACCTTATAGTTCTTTAAAAAACTGAATCAGAGTCCAAGAACTATAATAAATTAATTAGTGGCTGAGACTGGAGTAACCAAAATATCACTTCTGCTTGCTGTATGTACCGATGTTGTTTGATCACTTTCTTTGACCTACTTTTCTTTTTACTTCACTTCTTAAGTGATTCCACATTACAGGGAAAACCTTCCTTGCTGACTCTTTCAAAATAAAGTAGAATTATCCTATATTTAAAATTTGCCCAGTTTTTTGATCTACCTAGATTTGTAGTCTATATGAAACAATTTCCATACCCAGCTTTGTATATTGTACATAAATTATAAAATTGCCAAAAAATGGCATGTTCTTCAAATAAGTAATATTTGGAGGACGCCAAACATCTTCAATATCCTCTGATTTTTTATTGTCTCTTGCGTCGCTGACAAGATGATTTATAAGGACCATGACAAAAGTCACATGCAGTTATCCAGTATTTTCTGTTCAGTAATACGTCTTTACATCTCCCTAATATTTTTATTCCAATGCAACTGTTTTTCACTCTCCCATAAATTCTGTGAGATACTGAGAGTATCATTATCTTTTGGCATATGAAAGAAACTAAGCTTAAGAGCCATTAAATACTGTGCTTGAGATCAAAATGGTAAAAAGGAGTACAGCCCTGAGTAGAGGATAGTTCTCTGTGAAGATTCAAACTGCAAGCACATCACAATACATAAAACACCCCCAGAGTACAATTCCAGTCAAGAGAACCAATAAATATTAGTCCATTTCTAGGTCACAGAAACACCAAAATATCCTAAAACTCAATTTATTTTTGATCCTGAGCAGTCTGTCCTCTTCTCTACTTTTACCTCAAGTTAAATGTGATCTCTCCTAGATCTCAGCAAAGACTTTAATTGCAGTAGGATCAAGTACATCCTCCATTACATTTAGAAAGCCCTGAAACTTTTCAAATTCCTGTCAGTAGACAATCTCTAGGGCTGCCAGAAACCCTGCTACATTGTACTCTGCTGAAATAAAGTGCTTAACCACCAACTATTTTTTTAGTTAACGACATGGTCCTTTCTTGGTGAAAAGGCTATGGATTAGGATCCTGAACAGACAGCAAATTCCTACAAACAACTATGAGATTTTATTTGACTTCTTAGTCTCATGAATAATGATCCACTAAGAAGGTGTGTGAGTTCAGAAAACAAGATGGCTTGAAAATTCATGCCCTCAAAACTTGGAACTAAATGCATACAGATCTCTAGACAACAGTATTATGAAAACTGTGAGTAGAATGGGGCTAAGATGTGTGACTGAATTTAAAGATTTCTATGATCTGTGATTTTGGGGAGTAAGACAGAGATAATAACTAAATCACTTTATATTTTCATGATATAAAAACTCAGTTTAAAAACTAAGGATAAACTGAAAATAAAACATCAAAAACCCAGGACAACAACCACAACAGAGAAACTAAAAGTAACTGTTAGAGTAGGTCATTAGCAGGCATGAGCTGGGCCCATCAGACTAGGACACTTGGACTCCATCAGTTAAGGAAAGGCAAAACAACAACTTGTGGGGTTGCTTGGAGAGCTTGGTGGTGGGAAAGTCTCTAGCTAACAGCAGTGGAATCTTCTCAGCTTTGCCCAGAAAGGCAAATTTCCTGACTGGTGGGACAACCCATTAGATCACAAGAAAATAAAAATCAAGCAATCTATGAGGAATCTCCTCACTTTATATAAGCTCTTCAAATTTCAGTATCTATGAAGCAGCCCCTCACTGTCCTATTTGCTGCTCTCTTGCAGTGTATTCAGTAAATATATCTTTAGTCGCTCAGGCCTTAATCAGTCACTTCCTGTGACTTATCAGAAACCAGAGAGAGACAAGGTGGGGTCAACTCTTGTCCCCAAGAGAACTCCACTTTCAAAATCTCCTTAACAAACTGAATCTAACCATTCAGGGACTCAAATGGGTTCCTCTACTCTTTGTAGGTAACTGCTCTGCATTCTACAGAAATCTCACCCCATAGGAGGAATATCTTACTTCACAATTAAGATGCCAACAATAAAAGACAATCTCCCTAACTGATCACGGCAGCTACTATTTCAGCAGTTTGCTGGCTTGGGTCTTTTTGAGTGTACCTTGCTTTGCTTAATGAATATCCTTTCTCAGTTGACTTGAACTGGTTCTTAATTCTTTCTCTGGCACGTTCAAGAACTGAGGTGTCAGTTTTCTTCAAAAATCCACTAACATAGGCCGGCGCCGCGGCTCACTAGGCTAATCCTCTGCCTAGCGGCGCCGGCACACCGGGTTCTAGTCCCGGTCAGGGCGCCGGATTCTGTCCCGGTTGCCCCTCTTCCAGGCCAGCCCTCTGCTGTGGCCAGGGAGTGCAGTGGAGGATGGCCCAGGTGCTTGGGCCCTGCACCCCATGGGAGACCAGGAAAAGCACCTGGCTCCTGGCTCCTGCCATCGGATCAGCGCGGTGCACCGGCCGCAGCGCGCCAGCTGCGGCGGCCATTGGAGGGTGAACCAACGGCAAAGGAAGACCTTTCTCTCTCTCTCTCTCTCTCACTGTCCACTCTGCCTGTCAAAAAACAAAACAAAACAAAACAAAAAAAAAAAATCCACTAACATAGCTACTGTATATAAACAAATATGACTGACATCAAAATCCTTACTGAGGGACATTCAGAGGTAATGAAAGTCTGATAAACTTAGTATTAAGTTTATTATTATTTATTAACAATGTCCTCATAGTAAAGTTAAAGAAAAATTTTCTTCTTTTTTACTGCCAGAGTGAGGGGAAAAACAAAAACTTTGAAGTAAGTCTAGAATGTTCTATATAAGAGCTACTTTATAAGACACAGTCTTAATCAGAGCCTTATACAACCCATAAACAAGAATCAACCAACTCCATACAGTCTGTCTCACATAATTGAAAAACATAAAAGGCTAAGACACACTTCCCAAAGCCAGAGCCCTGGAACTGTGGCCTACTATAAGTTTAAAATTTAGTGGTAACAGCATATAATGTTTACCATCTCCAGCAAGGTATTTACCACCATGTCCATAGTGCTCAGTATAATAACAATAGATTACATGCTAAAGAGCAATAAAGCTAACACTATTCATGAAGGAGTTATTTGGAAAAGCTGAAAAACAAGGTAACACAAAAAACACATCAGAAGTACCTTTTATCCTGTATCCTCTTTTCTTACCCTTCCCAAATTTTTTTTTTTTTTTTGGACAGGCAGAGTGGACAGTGAGAGGGAGAGAGACAGAGAGAAAGGTCTTCCTTTGCCGTTGGTTCACCCTCCAATGGCTGCCGAGGCCCGTGCGCCGCGCTGATCCGATGGCAGGAGCCAGGTACTTCTCCTGGTCTCCCATGGGGTGCAGGGCCCAAGCACCTGGGCCATCCTCCACTGCACTCCTGGGCCACAGCAGAGGGCTGGCCTGGAAGAGGGGCAACCGGGACAGAATCTGGCGCCCCGACCAGGACTAGAACCCGGTGTGCCGGCGCCACAAGGTGGAGGATTAGCCTAGTGAGCCGCGGCGCCGGCCTACCCTTCCCAATTTCTAGTAATTTCTATTTTAAGTTCAGCTCAATTCCTTTATAACATCCATATATGATGGGAATACATAATATTTTTCTTTCTGCATCTGGCTTATTTCACTCAACATTATGACCTCCAGTTCTACCCATTTTACTGCCAATGTCAGGATTTCATTTTTATGGCTGAATAATATTCCACTGTGTGAATACATCACATTTTCATTATCCATTCATCTAGTTACATAGAAGTAATAATTTCCAATGTTCCACAACAGAGTGGGATGACCATAGTTCACAATAATGTATCATATACTATGTAAAGAACTCAGGAAAGAAGTTGGTAGACATTGAGCATGGAAAAGGGTGGGGATGGGGAGACATTAATTGCCTTGCTTTCTCAGATTATGGTGCATTCACATGTTGAATGTTATACTCTGGCCTATAATGTATAAAAGTACTACATGCTAATCAAAATTTTAAAAATGTATATTAAACAAACAGAAGAGAGGTCAAGTTCTTCACAGGTACTTACAATTTCTAGTATTTGGGGCCATAACAAACATTAACTATAGCTCAGCTTCTAGCCATGTTGACATAAAACCCCACAGTAAAGTCTTATTCATCTCAATTTATATTATTTGATATATGTATGACTTTCAACAGCAAAAATTACAAAGTCAAGTTAAATGCCATTCAAACAGTCCTTGGAAGAGGCTAAATTATGTATTCATTTATTTTTCTATATTTGAAAATTTGAAAGGGAGAGAGGGAAAGAGAAGAAGAAGGAGGAGGAGGAGCAGGAGGAGGAGAAGGAGAGAGAGAGAAACAGGGAGAGATCTTTCATCTGCCACTTCACTCAGCAAATTCTTTCAATATCCAGGTCTATACTACGAAGAAGCTAAGAGTCTAGAATTCAGTCTGGGTCTCCCACATTGGGAGTAGGAAACCAGATATGTGAGTCATCACCTGCTGCCTCCCAGGGTGCACGTTAGTAGGCAATGAATTGGAAACAGAGCCTGGAATATAACCCAGGCACGAGAAAATGGGATGTGAGCAGGCCAAGTGGCATCTTAACTGCAAAACCAAACATGGATCCAATAAACACACCTCAGATATAACACACATGTTTGGATTTCAGACAAGAGACTTAAAATAACTGATTTTTTTAACCTTTAAGTCTTTTTTGACTGACACAGAGTAATTACACATATTTAGGTGATATGGTGTGACATTTCAATACATGTATAAAATGTACAATGTTCACATTAGTTTCATTTTCATATCTATTACTTCAGACATATAATTTCTGCTGGGAATATTAAAAATCCTTTCTACTCACAATTTGAAGCAATTAATTATTTAAATGTGTTAATTATATTAAAGAAACAAGCATATAATACAAAATATAGAAGTGTAAATATAAGCAGAGAGATGGAAAGTATAAAAATAAAATTGAAAATTGAAAAGAAATTCTAAAAATCCAAATCACTTTTCCAGAAACAAAAAATATCTTTCATAGCTTGGACACACGTAAGGAATTAGTAAGCTTGAAGATATGTTAAATCAATGTCTCTATACCGAAATACAAATAAAAGAGGGAGAACAACAAAATCCATAAGATCTCCAGGACAATTTTGAAAAATGTTTTAATAGTCATCCAACTGTTAAAGCAAAGACTCAGATTTAGATTTATATATAATAGCACTCCACTACAAATTACCAATTTATGTATTGATGTTATGTTGTGCAATATTAACAAACAAGCTTAACATACTTGATAACACAAATATATACATATATTTAATTGGAATACTACAAGAAAAACAAAAGGGGAAAATAGAAGAAATATTTAGAATAATAATGGTCAAATACTTTCCAAAATTAATGACAGAAATAAACCACAGTTTTATAAAATTCAGAGACTATTGAGCAGAATTAATTTTAAATAATCTATACCTAGGCATATCTTATTCAAATTGCAATACAAAGATACAAATACAAATACAAATCAAATACAAAGATAAGTTCTTAAAAGAAGTTTGAGAGAGATGGTAAATCACCTTATCTTTGTAAGAAAAAGCTTAAGAGCTGCAGAGATTCCTTGTTAGAAAGTGTTCAAGGAAGAGGAAAGTGGAGGTAAAATATTTAAAGTGTTGGAGGGCAACTATGGTAGGAATAATAACTATATGCCTAAAGTTGTACTTATGAAATTTGTATTCCTTAAAAAATAAATTTAAAAGAATAACAAAATAAAGTATTGGAAAGGGAGAGAGGTAAATGTGACCTAAAATTCCATAAAGAACTAAAATTCTCTTTCAGTGAGAATTAAACATTTCTTCAGAAAACAACACCAAAAATGCAGTCATAAAGAAATTGTTCTTTAGAAGAGTTGCCCTGGATCAAATTTAAAAATAAATTCTTCAGAGTGAAATAAAGTACTGTAGCTCTGCAACTTGAAAATCAAAGTTAAAATTAAATAAATTAACACATATGTGCTCTTTCTCTTTTTCATCTTTTTCTTCTAGGGCTTCTGGCTCAGTACGTGAAGAATATATTTCCCATGTTGCTAAAGGTAATGATTTATTGTTAGATATATACTTTATACCCTATATTCTCAGTTTTCCAAGCTCTGTCATCTAGTACATTGCTGTTGGTCATTAAACTGCTAAAATAAAGACTCATATTTTAGGTTTTGTATATAACAACACTCCACTACAAATTATCAATTAATGTATTGATAAATTATGTTGTGCAATATTAACAAATAAGCTTAACATACCAACGTACCAAGCATGGGAAGACGTACTGCCATCTGATCTCACTTACATGTGAAACTTTAAAAAGTGAAATTCACAGAAGAATGACATGGTCTGGAGAGGTGAGAGAAATGGGGAGGTGTTGGTCAAAGGGTATAAAATTTCAGTTATGCAAAACAAGTAATTTCCGAACATCTAATATACAGCTTGGTGACTTATAGTTAATTATAATGTAGGAAAATTTATGATTCAAAAATAATTATTGGCAGGATCTATTTAGTAACAAAATTCTTTTAGAAATTATGAAAAGGAAAAATGCTGTATTAAAATACTATATACTTGAATTATCTAGAAATGTATCTAATAAAGTACATACATGGTTTTCACAGAGGTAATAACAAAATATTGAACAGCATAAAGTGCTGTTTTATTTTTTTAAGTTTTATTTATTTATATGAAAGGCAGAGGAATAAAGATGAAGAGACAGATCTTACGTCTGCTGGCGCACTCCCAAAATGCTCCCAGCAGCCAAGGTTGGGCTAGTCTGAACCAAGAGCCAATAACTCTGTCTTGGTCTCTCTAGTGGGTGACAGGGATTCAAGTATTTGAATTATCATCTACTGCTTCCCACGCACATTAGCACAGAGATGGATCATAAGCGGAATAGCCAGAGCTCGAACCTAACTCCAGTATGACATGCAGGCATCAAAATCTGCAGCTGAACCTACTGCACTACAATTCCCAACCCATAAAGGGCAACATTGGTATGTATAAATAACGTACCATTTTGTGGGTGGGAAACTCAACATCATAAAGACAGGTCACTCTAAATTTACTAATAAACAACGTAATTTGAATCAAGGCCTCATCATGGAACAATATATGTGAAAGTATAAATGCCTACAATAGTCATCAGAAATAATTGTTTCATTTTAATTCCTATACTTAATATAGCATTGATGAATTTACAACTGAATATATGAAAGTACTTACTTGATAGATCAATGAGAGAAAGCTGAAATTTCAAGAAATTTTACTGGAAAATGTTTTTTCTACTTTAAAAATATGTATATTCAAATTTTTTGTCAAAATCATGCTGGAAAACTGATTTTAGATATGTTAAAAATGTTTAAAGCCTTCAAAATTACTATAAAACATCATTCAACATGTTTTAGTGTCTGATATCAATTTAGTAAGCCTAGAAGTAAAAAGCAAATGTTATTGGAGCAGCTGTTTGGCTTAGTCATGATGACATCAGGGCGAAGATGCTTGTGCTCCACATCAAAGTACCTGGATTTGATCCCAGGTCCCAGCTCTGGCTCCTGCTTCCAACTTCCTGCTAATGGGGATACTGAGAGGCAGCAGTGTTGGTCCACCTGCTTAGATTCCTACCGCTCTTGTAGAAGATTTGGATTGAGTCCATGCAGGCATTCAGGAAGTGAAGCAGTAGATGGGAGCTCTCTATCCATGTTTGTGTAGATTACCTCTCTGCCTCTCAAATACTTATTAGAAAGCTATTAAACTTGACAACTTGAAATATAGAACGTTATTTGTGAAAGAGAAATAAATTTAAATAATATTATACTTTCAATGCACGTTGATGCCAATGTGATAATTAAAAGTATATTGAAAACCATCCTACAGATCCCTAAGAAAAAGGAAAAAAATTAAAATTCGGTAAATGATATAAAATTAAATTCAGAGAAAAGAGACCTGAATGCACAATAAATGAAATTGCCTTAGTCACTATACATATGGGAAAACTTAAATAATAAACTTAATTTTATCAAGGAATGGTGAGCATGTGGCAAAACAGTGAGTCTCATATGCTCCTCGTGGAAATACAAAATTAGAACCGTCACTTTGGAAAGCTATTTGGAAAAAAATTTAGTATGAAAATCGTATATGCCTTAAAACCTGGGATTTTATTTTTAGGTACATAACCTAGAGAGCTTCTTGCAAATGCATCATAAGTATGTATAAGAGTATTCACTGCAGTGTTACCATAGCACAAAGTGGTATATGTGCCCAACAACAGATACTGACAAATACGTTGTGGTACCTTCTTACTGTGAAAGATACATATGTTGTTAACAATGGGTGAAGGCTGGCGCCGCGGCTCACTAGGCTAACCCTCCGCCTTGCAGCCTCAGCACACCGGGTTCTAGTCCCAGTCAGGGCGCCGGATTCTGTCCGGGTTGCCCCTCTTCCAGGCCAGCTCTCTGCTGTGGCCCAGGAGTGCAGTGGAGGATGGCCTAAGTACTTGGGCCCTGCACCCCATGGGAGACCAGGAGAAGTACCTGGCTCCTGCCATCGGATCAGCGCGGAAAGGAAGACCTTTCTCTCTGTCTCTCTCTCTCTCACTGTCCACTCTGCCTGTCAAAAAAAAAAAGAAAAAATTAAATTAAATTTAATTTAAAAATGGTGAAGTAGGGACTAATATTTAGCACAGCTGTTATAATGCGTTTGGTAGTTCCTAGGTTTGAGTACCCACTATACTTCCGATCAAGTTTTCTGCTAAACCACACCCTGGGAAGCACCAGGTGATGACTCAAATACTTGGGTACTTACCATCCATTTAGAAGACCTGAATTGAGTTTTAGGCTCCTGGCGTTAGCCTGACCCAGCTCCAGGTGTTATGTGCAATTAGGGTGTGAACCAGCAGATGGATGGTGGATGGAAGATCACATTCTCTTGCTTTCACTGTCTCTCAATCTCTCTCTCTCTTCCTCCCCCTTTCAAATAAAGCAAAAATAAACAACAATTCTGAAAAGGAATGATATCTATAAAAACAATTCAAAATATAGTATATATATATATATATATACAGAAAATCAGATTACGTAACATGAAAAAATGTACTCATGAACACTTGTTCAACTTTATGATATGTAGTAAAAACTATGACTGGTATGATACACATAGAATAAATAGTGGAGACTGGAGTAAATTTAGGGACCTTTTTATGAAATTCTATTTTTTTTTCACTTTTTTAAACTTTTATTTAGTAAATATAAATTTCCAAAGTACAGTTTATGGATTACATTGACCCCCCCCATAATTTCCCTCCCACTCACAGCCCTCCCAGCTCCCACTCCCTCTCCCATTCCATTCACATCAAGATTCATTTTCATTTTTTTTTTTTTTTTTTTTGACAGGCAGAGTGGACAGTGAGAGAGAGAGACAGAGAGAGAAAGGTCTTCCTTTTTGCCGTTGGTTCACCCTCCAATGGCCGCCGCTGCAGCCGGCGCACCGCGCTGATCCTGGCAGGAGCCAGGAGCCAGGTGCTTTTCCTGGTCTCCCATGGGGTGCAGGGCCCAAGCACCTGGGCCATCCTCCACTGCACTCCCTGGCCATAGCAGAGAGCTGGCCTGGAAGAGGGGCAACCGGGACAGAATCCGGCGCCCCAACCGGGACTCGAACCCGGTGTGCCGGCGCCGCAAGGTGGAGGATTAGCCTCTTGAGCCACGGCGCCGGCAAGATTCATTTTCAATTCTCTTTATATACAGAAGATCGATTTAGTATATATTAAGTAAAGATTTCATCAGTTTGTACCCACACAGAAACACAAAGTGTAAAATATTGTTTCAGTACTAGTTATAGTATTACTTCACATTGGACAACACATTAAGGACAGATCCCACATGAGAAGTAAGTACAAAGTGACTCCTGTTGTTGACTTAACAATTTGACACTCTTGTTTATGGCGTCGTAATCTCCCTAGGCTCTAGTCATGAGTTGCCAAGGCTATGGAAGCCTTTTGAGTTCGCCGACTTCGATCTTATTTACACAAGATCATAGTCAAAGTGGAAGTTCTCTCCTCCCTTCAGAGAAAGGTACCTCCTTCTTTGATGGCCCCGTTCATCTCCACTGGGATCTCACTCGCAGAGATCTTTTATTTAGTTTTTTTTTTTTCCAGAGTGTCTTGGCTTTCCATGCCTAAAATACTCTCATGGGCTCTTCAGCCAGATCTGAATGCCTTAAGGTCTGATTCTGAGGCCAGAGTGCTATTTAGGACATCTGCCATTCTATGAGTCTGCTGTGTATCCCACTTCCCATGTTGGATCATTCTCTCCCTTTTTGATTCTATCAGTTAGTATTAGCAGACACTAGTCTTATTTGTGTGATCCCTTTGACTCTTATACCTATCAATGTGATCAATTGTGAACTGAAATTGATCACTTGGACTAGTGAGATGGCATTGGTACATGCAACCTTGATGGGATTGTATTGGAATCCCCTGGCACATCTCTAACTCCACCATTTGGGGCAAGTCTGATTGAGCATGCTCCAAATTGTACATCTCCTCCCTCTCTTATTCCCACTCTTATATTTAACAGGGATCACTTTTCAGTTAAATTTAAATACCTAAGAATAATTGTGTTTAATTACAGAGTTCAACCAATAGTACTAGAACAACAACAACAACAACAACAAAAAAAACACTAAAAGGGATAAAGTATTACATTGTACATTAACAGTCAGGACAAGGGCTGATCAAGTCACTGTTTCTCATAGTGTCCATTTCACTTCAACAGGTAAAAATTATTTAAGATATACAAATTTCATGCTGCTCCTATATACAGATTCAGGAACATAGTGATACTTTCCACCCTACCCTCCCTCCCGCCCATTTTCCCACCCTACTTCTTCTTCCCTTCCTATTTGGATTCTTATTTTTTAGAAAGATCTATTTTAGCTAACTTTATACACATAAGATTAATCCTACACTAAGTTCTACAAGTTTTATAAATATGAAAATCTGAAATAAAAATTCAAAATAAATATGCAAGCTGTGTTTTCAATAATATTTCAGAAGACATTGAATCTATGTACTAAGAATAGCAAACCATGTGAAATTAGAACAAGTTTCAGAAACAAAAATTCACAATAGTCAAATAAAATATAACATGAGAGAATCATAGACTACATTGAACGATGCAAAACCAAGTCACTGAAGTAGAACATAAATTTGTTATATTTTGTGAGAACTTTGAAATCAAGACTGAAGCAGCTAAAATAATGAAATAACCTCCAAAAGACACATAGAACATGTTTCAGTGATGTAAATTAAGCATAATATGAAACTGCAAAGGCAGAGCAAATCTTGAAATTACAGATGAAATTAATGAAATTACTAATCAAAAAAGTATTGAAGAAAATCTTCCTGAAGTGAAAAGGAGTCGATTATAATTAATGAAAGAGTGCATAATGCACTACACAAATGATGAAAAGAAAACTAAATTTAGATTTATTTGGGAAAACTCCTTGAATTTGAAAGCTTATATTTTTTCTACAAGTAGTTCAGTGAAAAAACAAACAGGTTGACAGCAAATGATCATTTTATTCATATTATTTTAATCTCAACACTGAAGAAACTGATTCTACAGAAGGCTGACAGGGAAGTTTTTGTGAATGAGAGGTTATATACATAGACAGATCAACACTTATGGGAACTCTGCCACAGCAGCAGCAAAAATTTTTGAGAAAACAGTGTCACCTACGTAATTCTAAGAACCACACTGCTGCTTCCAAGCTGTCAGAACTAAAGGATTTGCCCTGTTTTCTTCAGGAAATAAACAAAGCAAATAACTCAAAATGAGTTGTTTATATAATAAAAGACCTGCTGTGAGCACTAAAACCAGTTAAAATATTACTTAAGCCTAAATAACTTCAATGTGGTAATAAAATCTAAAGCTTTACTAAAAATACTTCTTAAAGGAGAAGATAGATTATATGAAATACATCTACAACAATAAATCATAACCTGAATATAAAATCTCATAGTGAATAAATAGAAGTTGTCAAGAAATGATAGAATGATTTTAAAAACAAGTTAAATCTCTCCACAGGTAGGATATAACAGATATGTTGTCAGTGTGAAAATTACTGAATAACATTCAGTAAATTCAAAAATGTATTTCAGTTTTACAGGCACCCTCAAATGGAAACGTGGTGTATACCTGAAAGTAAACTGAGAAACATGTTTAAGACATTTTATTTAAAAAAACAAAAGAAGAAAGAATGTCATTGACAAGCAATCCATAAAAGAACACAATGCATCTAACAGGATGACAACATAGTATTAAATGGATTTATTACTTCTAATGGAAAAAAGTTTCATTTTAGAGAGCAAGGCAATTCAAGGGGCCTACATTCATGCATCAGTACTAGGATCACCACTCAATCAGGAACACCTATGGGATTTTGTGTTAGCAAGTATGTTAAGCTTATTTGTTATCATTGTACAACCCACAACTTACCAATACAAAAATTGGTACTTTGTAGTGGAGTGAGTGCTGTTGTATACAAAACCTAATATATGAGTCTTTGTTTTTACAATCAGATGACTGACAGCAAAGCAATAAACAACAGATCTTGGGAAAATGAGAAACAGGATATAATGTGTAAAGTATAATATTAAATATTCATCTTCAGCAACCTGGGAAGTGTGGGGAGCAATTGAGACTAGACTAAGTTACTGGAATTAAGACTTATTCTATGCATCTGCTCTCCCACAATATGACGCTGGGGAGGAGTAAACTTCTACACAGCTGCCTCTCGCCAATTTGACTGATAAGCTGCAGGAGTTGATCCTGCTCCTGATTGGAGGAGAGCAGTGTGCTCGGTGTGTGGGAACACCTGAGCAGCCCCTGAGAGAGCTAGCCGGCAGTGGGCCGCTCCGCGGAAGCGGGGAATGTGGCAGGGGGTACCGCCCCTCCACGGAGGTGGAAGGGTCGGCAGCCAACCCGGGAAGGACCAGCAGCAAACCCAGGAAGGGCCGAGCAGACAAAAGAACAGCGCAGGGTCCTGTGTCGTTCCTCCGCGAATGGGGGAGTGACAGGGAAGCATATTCTTTCCATACTTAGCCAGTAGTCCTAGAAGAAAAGGTTGAAAATTACTACTGTATGCTGGTAGTTATTGCTAGAACATTTGGCAAGATATCACAAGAGATGGACTCAGTAGATAGTTTACAAACAGAAATGAGAGGATATGTGAAGCATTTAGGAACTGGGAGCTTTCAGGTTTAGAAAATACCAACTGTTTCCAGTCACAGTAGTATAAGAGATGTGAATGAAAAAGATATTTAGAGGATAAGATTTTCGAAGTATGTCTCAGTTGAATGGTGATCCCTCAAGTTAAAGATATAATATTTCCTCACATCTAAAAAGATATTCTCAAATAATCATCACTATAAAATTGTGTGTACATTTTGTATGTGAGTAAGAAAAATAACAAAACTTGAGAATTGTATCTAGGAAATGTCTTTTGGTGCGTTACTGGCACATGCAACAGACTTTAAGGTGAAATTCCTCAAACTAAGAATATTCCAATTTCTCTGCTTTCTGTTTTGTTGTATTACTGTTTAGAATGGTGAATACAAAAGGGTTTAACTATTTGGATTTGGAAATGGAAATAGAAAAATAAGAGGCTGATGCTGTGTCTTAGTGGGTAAAGCCAATGCCTGCACTGCCAGCATCCTATATGGCATTGGTTCAACTCCTGGCTGCTCCAATTCTGAGTCAGCTCTCTGCTATGGCCTGGGAAAGCAACAGAAGATGGCCCAAGGCCTTGGGCCCCTGCACGCATATGGGAGACCTGGAAGAAGAGTGCAGCTCCTGGCTTCGGATCAGCCCAGCTCTGGCTGTTGCAGCCATTTGGAGAGTGAACCAGTGCATGGTAGACTTCTCTCTGTCTCTCTCTACCTCTGCCTCTCTGTAACTCTCTGCATTTCAAATAAATATTTAAATCTTAAAAAAAGAAGAAGAGATGAATTAACAATTCGGATATATGTAATTCTGAAAGTGAATCCAAGGAGAAAAGGTAACATCAAGCTTTCAGAATAGGTCCTAGGCTATACTAACCAAAATGTAACTAACCCAATCAAAGTCACAGTGTCCATTTAAATCATTAACTTGAATTGATTTAATTATGAAATAAAGCAAAAAGATGATCTAAAAAATCTAAGCATTAAACAGAAAGAAATGAAATTATAAGAAACAAAGACTGCAGGGAGAATTTATTAATAAAGTTAAAACCAAATTATTTGGAAATTATAAATTAATTCAATTGATTATTTAATGAAGAGTAATCGTATGTGAAAATATCAATAAACAGTCTCTCACAAATCCATTCAAAGAGAAGAAAGAGAAAAGAATGTATATAAAAACTTACATTATTGTTTATTATATCATCATGTTATCATTGCCATAGATAATAAAACTGTGTCACATTAAGGTTTATTAACATGCCTTAGATTTCCCAGATAATAAATGGTAGTTCAGGGATCCAAATCCTGATTTTACTGACTTCAGATCTTATATACACTGTATTACAAATCAACAGTGATTACGTTACTAAGATTATAACTGAATCTAATTCTTCCTGTGCCTTTTCACCGTGTAAAACAACTTCATTACATGATAATTCTTGCCTTAGAGTCTTTATAATTAATCTATTTACATAGTCATCCATTTTAATGCTTCATATTCCCAAAGCCCTGCCTTAAATAGGGCCCCTACACTTCACGTCAATTTACTATAACCATCAATCTAATTGATCCAATAATTATTTTTTGACTTGCTAGTATATACAAGATACCTTTCTATGTACTAGAACAATGAACAAAATGTACATAAAGATTCCTTCCCTTATGAATTTTTATATCCTAGTAGAAATGGAATAGATAATAAATATACATGTAAGAAAATTAATTTTATAATATGTTGAAAGGTGAACAAGATATGGAGAAAGATCAAGTAAAGAGAATTCAGAGAGATGAAATGGTTGTGCGTGTGCTATCTTAAGTAGATTAAGATATACGTTGTTAATATGGAAAACGCGCAAATGTTTTGAGGAAGCTAACCATGAGGACATCTGGAAGGACAGCATTTCAGGTAGTGGGATCAGCCATTTCTTGACGTGGGAACATTGGTGTTATGATATAGACAGAACAACAAGTATCATGTTGGAAGACACACAGGTTGTAATATCCATTTCTTTTTATACCATTGTCTTTCATCACATACAAAAGAGACTGTTTTTGAAAGAAAATTGATGATCTTGTTTTGAAACTTTTTCAAACACTAGAAAACATATTTCAGCACTCTGGAAACATACTATAATTAGAAGTACTTCAGTATATTTAAGAGTCTGTATTACACATATATACGGTTTAAGGTCCAGGACAAAACATACAGTATGCAAAGAGAGCAGAAAAGCATTTATTTTAAATGTATTGTAAAATATACAGCTTTTGTTCTAGAGTCAAAGAATTCTGTACTTACCCTTGAACAAATTATATGAAAAAGTGTCAGCTCCTTTTATTGTCGCTTGGCCTCACTACCAAGGAAATCAGAGGAAGTAGTGTAAATACTATCATGTATATAATAAAACATAGCAGTCAGCATAGAAACTGAATGATATACATGGACGGACACAATGAGAGTTCAAAGGGGATTTCCTAGTACTGGGCTCAAGGGAAGCTTCTTAGAGAACATAGGGTTTGATCCAAGAATTAAAAGAAGGAAAAGCTTAGAAAAATAGAAATAGTGTTGAGAGGGTCTTCCAAATGCAACCCATTTAATTAATGGATATGGATTGGTGGGGATACAAACAAGAAAGTTCATATTTTATCACCATATTTTTCAGACACCCTGGTAGAGCTTTCTTTGCTGCCCTGCAGTATCATCGAGGAGTGTTCTATAGTTCTTCCAGCCATGTTGGTTTGTTTAGAATGGTTTCATTTGGGAGATGTTTAAATTATTTATAACTGAATCAGAACCTCCATCAATACTCAATCATTAATCCCTATATTTCAACACAAATTTACTCTGATAAAAGTCAACCTTCCTATTCTGGGAGCTGTCAATGTTTCTTGTGTTGTTTTGTTTTGTTTTGTTTTGTTTTCCTACTGTTTGGTGAAAGCAAACATGACAGCTTTCAGTAGAGCTCTTTTGCTCAAAGTCTTGTGAGCAGATTTTTAAACTTTTCCAGGTAAGAACCAAAACCAGTCTCTGTGTTTTTCCAAATTATAGAAGACATAGCTCAAATTATCACAGTCATTCAAATGCCACTTAAGTTTTATAACATCAGTCAGAATCTGTTGAGCCCTCTCATTTGCTCGGGGCAAGGTACTCACTGTCAGGGGTTCTGATAAGCTTAAGTACTCCTTACCATAGATATAGCCACCTTCAAAGAAATCATTGTTTCCTTCTATGACCAATGTACTCTAAACAGCTCAACTTCTCTTATGAGATTGGAAGATGGTATAAGAGGTAGGACCAGTTTTAGTCAGCTTTCAAATGCTCTTTAATGGTGTGTACAGTAAGTGTCCTTGTAATATTTGGTACACAGCAACCTTATCCTCAGTGTAGGCAATTATGAGATAGCAGGTAATGTCCCATATAACATCCTCTAAAATAAGGAAAGAGAATGGTATAAATCAGCTTTGAGGTTGTACACTGAATTTTCTCAAAGAAAAATGAATACAAAAATGTGATTGAAGTGAAGACTATCAGCATCAGAAAAAAATAAAGTTATAGGGGTACTTACATAAAGTTTGAGGAAGTACTTCAAGAAATCCAGGACATCTATTTTATCCTATATGTTATGGGTTATCACTAAAGGCTGTGAATCAAAAGAGAGACATACGTAATTTTTGTTCAAACATTAATCTGAAAGCTGTTTACTATTCTTAGCAGCATCCCTAATTATATACAAAGGATCTTCAAAAAGTTCATGGAAATGCATATTATGAAAATCTTTGCATGGATTTCAAAAAAGTGCACCAATATAAGCATTCATCCGTGAACTCACTGAAATATCCTTATGTATTTCTTTAACCATCTTTATATTATTGCGATATAACTATATGTACAAATATCAGCATATTATTTCCTACAGTTTCAGAACACTTCTCTATCCACAAAAGGAAATGGGGATATATTTGATTTTCTCCACATTTCAAAGTCATCCTGCCAATTAAAGAATCATGGGTTGATCAGGTTGCTTAAGTCTTAGAATTCATCAAGGCTAATTTCCATATTATTGAGATGAGAAACCTGACATTCAAAGATCTGTCCACTTATTATTGTGCAAATAATTGGAGACAGAAACTGGATAACTGGATTAAATGTTAGATCTGCTTGCCTTCCACCTAAAGGTTCTATGATCAAAATAATTGATACTGGACATCACAACATAATATGGGTTTTTTTGTTTTAGTTTTAGTCTGAGTGCCAAAACGTCTGAGAAAATTATTTATTTCACCCTATTGACTTCATAGAAGTGTGTAATACATAAATGGAGGAGGCCTGAACTAAGAGTAGCAAACAAGTAATCTCTTTGAACAGTGGGCTTTGATATGCAAACCGTGATGTAGCTTCTATGATAGTTCAGGCTATATAAAAATTATCATCATGTGTATTTAAATTTTACAATACAGTGCATAAAATATAGTGGACACTCAGCAATTATCATTTATCATTATCATTATCATTTTCTAAGTTTAAAGCAGGCTGAAGCAGTATCTTCTTTGGTGCTTAAGAACATGAGGAAATGAAGCAGAATGAACCCTTGGCAAGAAATGGCTGCTTTATGGTTTTTGGTTATGAACCTATTTCAAGTTCTCAGTGGATTTTGTTCCTAATATGCGAAAAAGCTGCTTTGTTAATTCTCCCTGCAACTCCTTTGCCAGTCATTCTTTCTTTACTAGAACATTTAAGGCATGTCTACTCTGTGTCAGACTCCTATGTCATTTACTTGGGTTACACATCTAATAAGAAAGGCAAAAAATAGTTCAGTCTCTGTCCGAGTGAAGAATGAAATGAAAGAATTGTTAAGGTATTGTAGAAAGAACAATTAAACCCCTTCATGATATTGCTCCTCCGAAGTTTGTGATCTTTCTCTTGATGTAAATAAATGCCATCTTTCATAGGAAAAGTTCTGTTCACCATTTTCTCTTTTCGGTTTCTTTTAATTTCTCACATGAACTTGGTTTTCAATAATTCTTTTAGAAATTTTAATCTATTTGCTCCATTTATGGTCTCCATTTTCAATCTGAATTCAGTTAAATGTCTTAGCCTATAGTGTAGTTAATCATGTTGAGAATTTGTAACATAAATGGTAAGAAAGAAAGTGCAAGGCAAGGAATGTCTTAGGTAACTGACTGAATTTAAGTTGTCAGCAGGAAGAGATCCCTGCTTCATGCATAAGAGATGAGACAGTGTACAGAATGTCATAGATAGTGAAAAGAAAAGTGTAATCTTTTGCTACTAAACTATGAATTCAAGTTTGAGCTTGTAAAGTTACATTAAGGTACATGATAAAAAGATAAAAGAATTTTATAACAAGAAATATTTTCAGCAGCTAAATGTAGAACAGTCAGTAGTACTATAAAGTGAATTGTAAATGAATTCCAAATAAATTTTCCACAAATTATGACTGTGTTTCTAACCTAATGATGAATTAATATGTGCTTGATAAGAGTAGGTCAATCTCTGCTCCTTTGATTTGTCACAGGGCCCAGGCACTTTTATATTCACCACCTAAGGATAAGAGGACCTTTCCTTTCACCTCCTTACAACTCAAACTCTCCCTAGTGCCTACACCTGCCAAGAGTACCATACACTATTGGTGAGGTCTCTGGCTTATCCCCAACCAGTGATGGTGAATATGAAACAGAAAATGTGGAAAGTACAGTGACTTTTAGAGAGGAATGTTCAAATATATTATTTAAAAGCCCAATGTCCTCTGCTTTTCAGAATATATTGCAAATGTAAGATGCTACTATGATAATGAATTGAACTGGCTGTAATGGTGATCTGTGGTGCTGTTGCTAGTTACACCAATCTTGTACATCTTTGGAATGGATGGAAGTTCTGATGTGGAAGCAGTTTATTTTTATATGCATTCATGGCCAGAATAGTAGAGAGTCTTGGCGATTCACACAGTTGACAGCAGCTGCTAACAATTACTGACAATTATTGTTGTGTGCCAGGCACTGTGCTGGATGCTTCATATAGATCTTCTCATTTGAACTCTAAAGAAAGAAAGAAGTTCAGAATGTGTTGAATATTCTCTGCTTGCCCCTTCAGACAAAGCCTCCACCCTCTCTCCATCCCCTGCACCCTCTCTCCACTGACTGCCAAAGCTTGTTGCTGGGGACTACATCGTTTAGGTCTCTTTCTCTAAGCTTCATGTTGGTGATAGCTAATAAGAGTGACCAGAAGGAGATTCAAGACAGGAAGGAGAAACAGGTGGGTATTTTTGTCCCTGATTTCATCCATAATGAGGGCACCTTGAGGCTCATTGCCTTCCTCTATCAAGTGACACACCTCTCGAGTGGCTCGCTCCTTCCATCTATAGCTCCTATAGGGCTCTGGTAACTTCCCCCTCATCTTGCCTCTTCAGGCCTAGAAATTATAGGTAATTTCTAGTGTTAACTCAGGAGGTTTCATCACAATTTGGTGTTGGACAAATATTTTAACTTTCATCACACATTTGTGAATGATTTTCATTGCAAATTCTTTTTAAATACTTATTTTGAATGACATCTGTATAAGTTGGATAATTATCACACAACAGAAAATTACTTAGCTGCTTTATTTAGGTTCTTTCCTCTTATTGTGGTGAAAAACACATGCCATAAAATTTGCCAACTTATTCAATTATAGATATATGATTTAGTAGTATTTAGGATATTCACTCTTTTGTGAAACAGACTTCCAGAAATCTGTTGTCTTGCAAATCTGAAACTATTTACCCATTAAACAACTCCACTTCCCATCAATCTCTGGACCGTAAAAATCACACCTCTGTTTTCTGTTTCTATGAATTTATCTAATTTAAGTATCTCATATAAGTGGAAACTATAGTATTTGTGTTTTGTGATTATATTATCCTACATGGCATAATGTTCTCAAGATCCATCTAGGTTAGAGCATGTCACAGCCTTGCTACCTTTTTAAAGTTGAATAATGTTCTACTTCTTGTATATAACACATAATGTTTATTCATTCTTGGATAACCTGACATTTGTGTTGTTTCCATCTCTTGGCTAAGTGCTGTTGGGAACATGGGAATGCGAATATTTCTTGGTGACTCTAATTTAAACTCTTTGGTTTATGTATCTAGAAGTGAAGTTGTGGGATCATATAATTCTATTTTAATTTTTTAAAAGAACTGCATTATATTTTTCATTAACAAATCACAGTAAAGTCACATGTATTCTAGCTATCACTCAGAAGGGAGCTGACCACTTGTCAGCCTTCCTAGTCTGGCTCTTAAGCCATAAAGTTTAAATTTTATCACATGTCTAGATTTTATGATAAATGGAACAACCCAGCAGGATGCATAAGGGATCATTCCTAAAGAATACTAAAAGAGGGCCAGACATTGTGGCATAGCAGGTAAAGTTGCCGCCTGTGACACTAGCATCCCATATGGGCATCAGTTTGAGTCTTCGATGTTCCATTTTCGATCCAGTTCCCTGCTGGTGGACTCAGATAAACAGCAGAAGATGGTACAAGTGTTTGGGCCACTGCTACCCATGTGGGAGACTTAGATGAAGTTCCTGGCTCCTGGCTTTGGCATGGTCTTGCCTCAACTGCAGCGGCTATCTGGGGAGTGAATATGCAGATGGAAGATTCTCTCTCTTTCTCTCTCTCTCTCCCTCCCTCCCTCTAGTTCTGTAACTCTGACTTTCAATATAAATATTTAGAAAAAAAGAATACTAAAAGGATGCTGTAACACAAGTTCCAACCTCCAGTTTACTTATGGTTTGTAAATATAAAACTTGGCCTATTCCACTCTTCTATACAGAACAAGCCTTGCTGCAGCTATAACCAGACCATCTGCCATCTTGGTCAGGAATTCACTATGAAAGTTGCCCTAAAAACATTTTTATTCTTATATGGAACTTCCTATTTCATTGTTTTTCCTGAAGATTTCTGCTCAGTTAAGGGAACATTACATGCTCTGCCTTGCCAACAAAGCACTTAGACACTATTTTCCACAATACTTGCAGCATCTCACCAATGATGCACAAGAATTGGAATTTACTTGTATTTTCATCAAACAGTTGCTATTTTCTTTTTTTTTTTGTTTCCTTTTTATACTAGTCATCCTGGTGGATATGAGATAATATGTCACTGTGGTGTTCATATTCATTTCCTTCATGATTAGTTATGTTAAAGCATTTTTCATATGCTTGTTGGCCATTTATGTATAACTTTTAGAGAAATGTTCATTCCTGCCTTTTGCCCACTTCTTGATCCAGTTAATTATTTTTTGTCATTTGTAGGAGTCTTTTATATGTTGTGAATATTGACTTTTTACAAGATTTATGACTTGTAAATTTTTCTCACATTTGGACATTTTTCTATTTACTGTGTTGTTTGTGCCCTTTGATTCATGAAAGTTTCAAATGTTGATATTTTCCCATTTGTTTAGTTTAGCTTTCATTGCTGGTGTTTTTTGCCCATGTACAAGAAGTCACTGCCAATTGAAAGCATGAAGTTTTTTTCTGTGTGTTTTATTCTGGGGTGTTAGACATTATGTTTATGTTTTAGGTTTCTAAATCGATTTTGAGTTTTATACATAGTGTATTGGTAAGAACCCTACTTTATTCTTTCACAAATGTTATCTACTTTTCCAAACACTATTTGTTGCAAAATTCCCAACTGAATGGTCCTGACACCCTTGTTGAAGATCAACTGAGCTTAAATGTGTGGAATTATCTCTGGGCTCTGTATTCTTTTATTTTGTCTACTTCAAGCTTTTTAAAAATTGTTTAATTTTAATTTCCAATCCATTTTTAACTGACTCAATGTGATATGTAGGTATAATTCTAAGAACATCATGATAATTCCTTCTTCCCTTCCTCTATTCCTCCCCCTCTGTCACTCCCACCCTCCCTTATTTTCCCTTTTTATTGTTTTCAAGATAATATATTTCAACTTTACATTACGTAAAAAGGCTTAATACTTCAGCAAATCTATTCTATTAGGTTTTTCATCTGCCTGTATGCCAGTACCACACTGTTTTGATTACAGATATAATGCTGGTATGTTATCAGATAAGGATGTGTGAGTCACTAACTTTCTATTTTTCCAAATAGTCTTGATTGTTAGGGATCTCTTGTCTTTCCACATACATTTTAAGATAATTTGCCTAATTTATGCAAAATAAGCTAAAGTTTTTGTCATGATTGTACTGAATCTGTATACCATTTTGGGTAGCAAAATACTTAAAAGCATTAAATATTCCAATAAATGGTTATTTGATATCTTTCTATTTCTTTGTGTCATCTTTATTTCTTTCAGGAATTTTTTATTAAATTTGCAGCAAACAAAATCAGCACAAAAGTCAGTTGCTTCTAGTAACTAGCAATTAAAAACCTGCAGAGGAAATTAAAAAATCAATTTGATTTGTCATAGCATCAAAGATAATAAAGTACTTAGCATAAAGAAGTATGGAACAAAACCTCTATATGTCTTATATAAAAATTGATTCAAAATGGATTAAGAATCTAAATCTACTATCTGATGCCATCAAATTACTATAAGAGAACATTGTGGAAACTCTACAAGACGTTGACATAAACAAAGACTTCTTGGGAAAGACTCCAGAAGCACAAGCAACAAAAGCAGAAATTATATCAAGACAAGAAGCTTCTACAATGCAAAGGGAACACTCAGCAAAGTTAAGAGGTAAGCAACAGAATGGGAGAAAATATTTGCAAAGTTTTAAAATGATAACGGATCTGCAATTTATAAGGTGCTCACAAAATGCAACAACCAAACAGTCCAAATAAGAAATGGGCAAAAGATTTGGACTGGCATTTTTTCAAATGATGAGATTTTTTTCAAATGATGAGATTCAAATGGCCAGCAGACACATGAAGTATGCTCAGGATCACTATCCATCAGGGAAATGCAAGTATTCTACAATGATATTTCACCACACTCCAGTCAGAATGGCTCTCATACAGAAAGCAAAAAACAATAAATGCTGGTGAGAGTGTGGGGAAATGTATGCTCTTATCATACAATGCTGCTGGGAATGTAAACTAGTACCACCATTACAGAAGACACTATGGAGATTCCTCAGAAATCTCAATATGGACCTACCATATGACCCAGCCATCACACTCCTGGGAATTTACCCAAGGGAAATGAAATCAGCATACGAAAGACTTATCTGTACCCCCATGTTTACTGTAGCTCAATTCACAATAGTTAAGATATGGAATCAACCCAGATGTGCATACACAAACAAACACACATACACACAAATGCACACACTGCTCAGTCATATGGTAAATCTATATGGTAAATCCATTTTCAGCTTCCTGAGGAATCCCCAACTGTCTTCTGTAATGGTGGCACTAGTTTGCATTATCAATAACAATGTATTAGGGTACGTTTTTCCTCACATCCTCGCCAAAATTTATTGTTTGTTGATTTCTGAAACCACATTGTGGTATTTATTTGCATTTTGCTGATATAATATGAAATACTACTCAGCTGTGAAAAAAAAATGATATCTTGTCTTTTACAACAAAATGGAGGCAACTGGAAACCATCTTCCTTAACGAAATAAGCCAGTTCCAAAAAGACAAATATCGCATGTTTTTCTTGATCTGTGGTAACTAAATCAATACAAAAAATGTAATGTGTATGAGCAAAATTTACATTTTAAGATTTGATTATTGTTTAAAGCCCTTGTCTCTACTGTTGAAGAAATTGTTTTGTTCTTCTTCATACGTTTTGTTGAATTTTTTAAATAGTGGAAGGTTAAGCTTATGATTATAAAATAAACTGAATGTATGTGTTTGCAAATTTAAAAGAATGAATAAAAGAAGAATAAAGTTGAAAGGTGGGAGTGTGAGAGGGAGGGTAGGATGAGAAGTTCACTATGCTCCTAAATCTGTATATATGAAATATTTGAAATTTGTTCAGCTTATATAAATAAAATGTAAAAAATAAAGTACTTTGAAAATAAACCCATTTAGAAGATTAAAGACTTTTACACCATCATATCCTAAAACAATCATAAACTGGGGACTGTCCGTACAAAAGTTTTCTTAAAGTTATAACATCTTATCTTTAACATCCTATCTTAAACTGATGACACTTTGATTTCAACTCCCCCAAAAATTATATTCCTTTAAAGTTCCACCATTATGTTATTAATGCAACAAATTGTATCTTTACATATTAAATACCAGTTAACATAAATTTACACATTATATGTTTTTGTCATTTACAAAGAAAGCAACGGAATTATAATAGTTTAAGTTACTATGTTTGCCCATTTACTTATCTTTGCCATAGAATTTTTTATTTTAATATAGCTTTATATTGCTATTTACTATCATTCCATTTAAACTTGATGAAATCTACTTAGCATTTGCTATAGAGCAAGTCTAGTGGAAATGAATTCCATTGGATATTTTAAAAGATTTATTTATTTATTTATTTATTTAAAAGGCAGAGTGATAGAGGGGGGGAGAGAGAGAGAGAGAGAGAGAGAGAGATCTTCTATCTGCTGATTCACTCCCCCAAGTGCCCATAACAGCTAAGTCGGAGAGGCCAGGCCAATGACAGGATCCAAGAATACCATGCCGGTCTCTCACATGGATAGCAGGGTTGCAAATACTTGGCCAATCTGTTGCTGCCTTTCTAGGTTCACTAACAGAAAGATGGATGGAAATCAGTGCTCCCAGGAATCCAACTGTTGTTCCAATATGGAATGCTAGAGTGGAAGCAGCACCTTAACACCCTATGGCATAGCTTTCTCCTAGATTTTTTATTTATCTGGGATAATGGTAAATTTCCCTCATTTTTGAAGCACAATTTTATCAAATATAGTGTTCCTTTTTTTTTGTTTGTTTGTTTTTTTTTGCAGTATTATTTCATTGTGATCCTACTGTTTTCAGGTTTGTAAAGTCTATAATGAGAAATCCATTGATCATCTTATGGAAGCTCCCTCATTTGTGATGAATCACTTTTGTGTTGCTGTTATTAAATATCCTCTTTGTCTTTAAATTCAGATAGTTTGATGACAATATATCTTAGTGTGATTCTATTTGAGTTTATCAAAATTGGAGTGGAATTTTTTCAGCTTCTTGGTTCTGTGTGTCCATCATTTCCTCAGCTTTGAATAGTATTCAATCATTATTTCCTCAAATAAGCTCTCTGTTGCTTTCCCTTTCTCCTCCCTTTTTGTAATTTCTATATTGTCTAGAACTGTTTGCTTGCTATTGGAGGTCATTATGATATATGAAAATAAGTAAGATATATAATGACAAATAATGCATGTACTCACTTGTACAGATAACATAATAAAATTTAATCTCAAAGAATTCAATAATAGAGTAGTGATTAATAGAGGCTGAGGAGAATAACTAGAGAGTGGTAATTGGAAAGAGATTTGTCAACAGGCACAAAGTTACAGTTCATTAGGAGAAATAAGTCTGTTATTTTATTGCACAATAGAATGACAATAGCTAAACAACAATACATTTTACATTTCAAATTTCTAGAAAAGAGAATTTTGAATGTTCTTACACCCAGAAATGATAAAAAGTTCAAGATGGTGAATGTGTTGATAACCATGATTTTATAGTCTCATGTCTACATAAACTGAAATATCATATTTACCTCATAATTACATACAATTATTATCAAGAAAGTTTTAAAATTTGAGTGCACTGTCACAAAATTTACCACAGGAGAGTCTCATTTATAAGTATAACTTCTAGTTAATTATACAAGATTTCTATATTCTAGTGTGTTATACACTTTATTTGACAATATTATTTGATATTTACTATGACATAGTTGTTGTTTAAGGAAGAGAATATATGGATGCCAACCTGGAGTGACTTGCAAGTTTATTGATTGTGCCATGATACCTACAAGTTACTATAGCAAAGGAATTGGAAACTGTTGAAACTATCCAGCAGAGAAAGTAATTGCATGGACCTTGTATATTGAGTTCTTTACTGATGATATGACAGTTGAGCTGGTTTCTAATGGATAAATAGAAGTTGACTAAGTGATTTAAAGTTATGAATATTTATTTTGTGAGTATAATGGTTAAAGGTATGAAAAATAATGAGATGTTTGTTGTAAGCAGGATTTAAAGAATGGAAAAGGGAAAAGAGTAGATTGATTAGAGGATAGGTTTTACACTGCCAAGATAAAATTGTACCTGAAACTCTATACCTAATTTGAGGATAATTTTTCCATGAGGCAGAAGCCTATGTTTTTCTGTCCTTGGAATGTGAATCAGTGCAATCTATGTGAGAGTTTACATAAGCTTCATACTTCATACAGGGTTTGATCTGACACAACAGAACCTTATCCAAAAGGATCCCCTGTTATGTAGATCTTTCTTTTTTTTATAAAATTCATGCTGATGTAACCTTTAAGGTTGCCATAGACCTAGGGAATATGGGTCCACGGATATAGCCAAACAAATGCATTCCAAATAGAGGAGATCATGAAAGTGGGGATTTTCCCGGGGAGCCAAACTCATTTTTCATCCTGATAGCCCTTGCTTATAGGCTTTGGTCAGTTACACCTGAAGTCTCCAGTTACTAGTTATAGGGACTTAATGAAGTTCTGCTCAAGCTCTTCAATTCTAAAATGGAGATAATAACAAAATAATTCCACGAAGACTTGTGACAATGAAATGGCACAGTGCATGTAATGATGTTTGTATAATGTAGATTATACCATATAAAATAAATGTTATACTTCTCCCAGAACATCCCTCCCTACCCTGAGTTCTTTCATCTTGCTAATCTGTATTTAATTAACTTTGAATTTTATTTCTCTCCTTATTGTCCATATAACCAGCCTTGAAGGTATCTGAAATAATGCTAATCTGCCTTTCATATTCCTAAAGATATAACAAAAATTCCAGCATGAATCCTGAAAATGACAGATTCCAAGTTTACTTCGTTGTCCAGAATTCCTGATCCAGTTGCCTGCCATCCCCCACAGACTAGAGATAGCTGAGCATTTGTCACCTTCGAATCTCAGCCTCAATGAATTCCTGTCTTTCAGGTTCTCACTTGAGTGAGAAGAACAGTGAGGGTATTCACTTTAGTTTTAGATCTTTGAATAAACCTTTCTTTTATGTAATGGTTTGATTGCTTCTTTCTTTAGAAAAAAAAAGTCAATTGCCATATGTCCCAAAGGATGCTTCAATGCCTGATTCATTGTCTTCTCTAATTTCTCTCCTTTTCTTCATGAGTGAGGCTCCATTAAATTATCTTTGAAATTCTACTTGTCAGGAAAAAAGCCAAAATATTGAAACAAATGTCAAAAACTATTTTCTCAACTTGGAATCATTAAAGGGATCTCTATTCATAGACAATATTAAATATAATTACAATATGTCACTGAATTAAAATCTAATGTTTTTTGAAAAACATGTAACACAATGTTATAATAAAAAGACTTCATTTCCCCAGTCTATCTCTTACCAATGAATTACTTTTCTTTTGTCTTCTATTAAAAAGTTTAAAGAAGGTTTTAACAATAGAAGCTCTGAGTGCCAGCATCGTGCTGCTGCCTTCAACACTGGCATCCCATATGGGCGTCGGTTCATGTCCCAGCTGCTCCACATCTGATCCAGCTCCTTCATAATGGCCTGAGAAAAGTAACAGAAGATGGCCCAAGTGTTTGGACACCTGCCACCCACATAAGAGACCTGGAAGAAACTCCTGTCTTTAGACTGGCCCAGCCTTGGCCACTGGGTCCATTTGAGGAGTGAACCAGTGGATGGAAGATTTCTGTCTCTTTTTCTCTCTTTGTAACTCTGCTTTCAAATAAATAAATGAATCTTAAGAACAGGAAGTTCTGTAAACACATTGATATTGTAGTCTTTCCAAATGCCTCCAAGATAGAACTGCCACTATTACTTCTAATTTCCAGATCAGGACACACTTTATCTCCACTGTTCTATGTTAATCTTAGTCAGGATTGAAATTAGATCCATGGGAATGACTACAGCTCTTTAGAAATCTAGAATTTGTCATGTTACTCAAGTCTTTGCATATGTTGGTTAGCATTGTAGCTATGAAAGCATGTGTCACTTAACAATGGAGACATGTTCAGAGCAATGTGTCATTAAGCAATTTTGTCATTGTATGAACATCATAGAGTGTATTTACATAATCCTTGATCGTATAATCTATTGCACACCTATGCCATATAGAATGGTGTATTATTCTGAGATTACCAATTTCCACAGCATAGTAATGCACTGAATACTGTGGGTAATTGTAACACAGTGGTAAGTATTTGTGTACCTAAAATATAGAAATTTGGAAAAGGTATAGCAAAATGCTATTTGAAAGGAATATGTCAACTCCACTAAAATCATATTGGACCACCATACTCTGGGTTGTTCATCATTGAACAAAATGTCATAATGCAGCCTATATCTGTGTGCCTTTTGAGCCACAAGATTTTCCTTATGTCACTGCACTGCTCAACATATCTAACAATAATATTGGCCTTCAGTTTGTCCTTTTTTCCTCTTCTTTCACAAGATATTTACTTTCCTTTGTGATAAAACCAAAACATCTTGATTCAAAACCTGGTATCTTTTTCATTATTTCAAATCAGCTGTCTCAAGAGATCGAATCATAAATATGTATATGAAATTCTACTGAAAATTCATAGTGTAGCTTGCAAACTTAAAACTTGGGCTAAGAAATCATAGGCCTTTGTATGAGTTTAGCTGCCTATCTTTGCCCAAGTATTCTCTTGGCACCGCAATTTTCTCAAATGTAAATTGGAAATACTACTATCTATATCATGCAATGTTTATGAGGAATGAGTGCTTTCATGAAGATAAGGCATGTAGAAGATTACCTAGCATTTAGTAACTCCTGACTAATGTGAACTACTACAATGCCCTGACTGCCAAACCATTATATTTTTATCCTCTTATGTTTAAGGATTGCTGAATACCTAGAAATTCCAACTGTTGTGAACCTTTCATATCCTCTAGATTATATATCCCCTACACCCAGAAAATGTACAAGAATCCTTTTGACTTCTTGACACAAGAGTCCAACTCTTCCAATATTGATGTCAGCTGGCATCTGTTCTACACACATTGTTTTCCCATTCCCCAGCATGATAGGCCATGCTTCTCACAAAAGCCTAAGTCATAACAGTTGTGAAACTGGCAATCATGATTCTCACCCTGACAAAATAGAGAACTACAGGAACTACTCACAAAGTATATCCTTCAACGTATGCCTAGGTGAGAAGTTAGCATACTTACTTTTGAGGGGTCTAAGATCTTTTGCACTTTTAGAGCAGAATAAACATGCCGAATTTGCTAAATACAATTTTAAACTTTGATAAATGAGCAAGATAAAGAATATATTATCCATTCTATGCTTCCTTACTAGCAAAAATTGTGAAGTATAAAGAGTTCCAATATACTTCACACCCTACTTCTCTGTAACGTTTGCAAATGATTTTAACTTATATTTTCAGAAATACAGTTGTTATAATTTTAAAATATAAATGTAAGTGTATGAAATTAAAGATAAAAGTTCTCTCAATCTGCTCATGAATTTGAATACACTCTGACAAATATTCTTCCAAAATGTTAATGTAATATTAAATATTAAATATTAAATATTAAATATTAAATATGTGATGCTGTATGGTATACGTCATATGATAGATACAGCATGTGTCATGCATGATTTTCAATGTACTATCTATTTTATGTATTTTAAGAAATTTCAGAAGATATGTAACATGTACTACACATCCATTTTCTTTTCTACAAAAATGATATAATAGCTATGTATGACTCTTTGATTAGATTCTTATTTTCATTTGATATAATTAGACCTATTGTTTACATCACTACCTGTATACACAGCATTTTTTTCAAGGGATGCATAGTGTTCTTTTTTAAAAATAAAGAGTATTTGTATGATTTTTTTATATTTCTTGGATAAATTCAGCTTTTGAAGTGTTTTTATGTTTTATGTTATGTTCCTTTCATTTCATCTTTCAGTCTTTATGGACAGCCGTTATTTTGGCAAACTGAATATGCATATGTACACATGCATTTCTAGGCCTGTCATTTGCTTATGATTTGTATAAATACAGTATTAAATAGCACAGAGGGGGCTGGAAACTGCGGCAGCTGATGATTTCAAATTGTAAATATTACTTTAGAACACTTTTCACCAAATATAATGAGCTTTCTTCCCTGGCATACTGTTATTCTTTTGCCTTTTGTCATTATCTGTGTTAAAGAAAATATGACCACCAATGCTAATTTGCCTTATGGCATGATTCCTTTTCTGGGGTCAATCTACTGATTGACTATAAAGAATCAAGCCTTCCCCATTGGGTGTTAGTACATAGCCAGGCATACTTAAAGTACATCCTGAGTTTGGGGTTCCTTCTGCTATTATTATGTATAATTTGTTGCTGAATGTGTAAATTGACTCCTGTCTGGTCCATCTGTGATAACACCATCTAGAACTATGTGGATGTTAACTCCTCAAAGTATGAACATCGACTAATAGGAAATAGAAGAAAGCAGAGTCAGGGAGATAGGCGTGTTTTGCCTCCCATGGACTGATCTAAGATCTTCTTGGAGGCTTTCTACGTAACCAAGAGGATGTACCTGCCCAACATCCTAATGTATTGGCCAACAGAGTATGATATCACCATGAGCTGTTTCCCACAATTTTCTACCCAGCTCCCCTTTTCCTCCACTGTTACTTTCCTTGGATTTAAATTATCAAATAAAGCACCAACAGTTAAACCTGACTTCAGGCTCTATTTTCTAAGGAACTCAGCTTAAGAAAAACGTTAAGGAATATTTCCAGTTAACTGATGTCTTTATTCTCTCTCTTTTTTTTTTTTTTGCTTTCAAACTTTTATTTAATGAATATAAATTTCCAAAGTACAGCTTATGGATTACAATGGCTTCCCCTCCATAACGTCCCTCCCACCCGCAACCCTCCCCTTTCCCACTCCCTCTCCCCTTCCATTCACATCAAGATTCATTTTCAATTTATCATACAGCCACTTGCTCATTTCAGTGTGCATTAAGACTGAATCACATAATAAATAATTGTTACTTCTGTCGCACATCTTTGTCATTCTGTTGTATTACTCGAAATGGCTCTAATCCTTATTGATCCAAGTTTATTTAGCTGAATCCTTCAGTATTCACTCAAAACACTCTCAAAAAATACTATTTTACCTGATAAAGATTTGGAGAATAAAGTATACATATTCTTAGTTTTCTCCCTCAATTTGATCTTAATTGCATTATTTTTAGAAAATATTATTTTATAGCGGTTACTCTCTAGTTTTATCATACCTGTTGTCTGGTTCCCCATTTTTCTTTTATCTCCTTTTTTGGAATAATGATGGTGGTGCTTCTGGATTGTGTTACATACAACACAGAGTAAAGAAGCATTAATTAAATGAGCCTTCACTCTCCAACTTTCACCAGAGTTATGTTTGCAAGCATTGGCTACTTCCATCCTTCTGAAACATGTCATTTCCTTTTTGCAGGACACTCCCATCCACTCTTTTGCTGCTTTTTTTTTCTATGTCACTGGATAGTTTGTCCAGTTTTCTTTGGTTGACTTTATCTACTTCATAGCTGCTTAAATGTTGGAGATCTGTTATGGCCTGAATGTTTTCCCTCAAAATTTATATGCTGAATTCCTTACAACCAGCTGATGGGATTTATAGTTTGGGCTTTTGGGGAGTGATTAAGTCATGAGGGTGGTCGTGGATGCAATTAGTGCCTTTGCACAAGTGGTCTGGTGAAGCGTATGACCCCTTCTGCAATGTGAAGACAAAGCCATGAGATGCCACGAGGGAAGCAGAGAATGAGTTCTCACCAGACACTGAGTCTGCTGGCAATTTGATGATGATCTTCCTAAGCTCTAGACTGTGAGAAATAAGTTTCAATGGTTTATGAATTACCAGGTTTAAGAGTCTTCATTGTACCAACCCAAAGAGATTAAAGCAAACTGCTAAGACTCTCTCCTCCCTCCATTATATTTTCTTTTTTTTTTTTAATTTTTTTTTAACAGGCAGAGTGGACAGTGAGAGAGAGAGAGACAGAGAGAAAGGTCTTCCTTTGCCGTTGGTTCACCTTCCAATGGCCGCCGCGGCCGGCGCACCGCGCTGATCTGATGGCAGGAGCCAGGTACTTATCCTGATCTCGCATGGGGGCAGGGCCCAAGCACTTGGGCCATCCTCCACTGCACTCCCTGGCCACAGCAGAGAGCTGGCCTGGAAGAGGGGCAACCGGGACAGAATCCGGCGCCCCGACTGGGACTAGAACCTGGTGTGCCGTCGCCGCAAGGCGGAGGATTAGCCTAGTGAGCCACAGTGCCGGCCTCCATTATATTTTCATTCTACACAGTCAGCATGGATGATCTTATCCACAGCAATAACCTCAAATAGCAGTTTTTGAATCTCAAAACCTTTATCTTTAGCCCAGGCCTCTCTCTTGAAATTTATATTAATATCTAAGTGTGTATGTCTGTTTCTACTGTAATATTCAATATATGTCTCAAATATGTCTGTAAAGAAGACTTGATATTTTCCCCAAACATGTTCATCTGTCATTAACATGTAAGTTCACAACACAAGCATCTGCCTGTTTTTCAGACCAAAACCTCAGGAGCCACTCTTGATTTTTTCTTTTCATAATGGATTACATCCAATCTATTAGCAATGATGGCAATGTCTATCCAAAATAATGCCCTGTTCTTCCATTCCTCACTCTTTCCACTCCGTTCTCTACACAGCATACAAGGTGGTCTTTTGGAAACATCACATTTTATCATTCTCTTCTTTCACCTCCTACAATAGCTTTCTGCCTGATTACCCCTGGATTATAATTCGGCTTTCTTAAAATGTCTTAAAAGTACCATCATAATTGATTTTATGATTACCTATACAGTTGTATTTCTTACCTTTGTTTTCTTTAATATTTTATGTTTAAAGATACTCAGGAAAAAATTCCTTAACCTCTTATATTTGCAATTTTCTTACTTCCATTAACCTTAACCATGTTTTTTTTTCTTCATTGAACATTTCTCTCTCATATCCCATTCTATATGGCTGACTCCTAAATATCCCTCAGATATCAGTATTATCATTTATGTCAGGCAATCATTCCTGTCTACTAACTTCTAGGTCCCATTAAGTGTTACTAGGTCCCATTAAGTGTCACTTAGTGTGCTGTAATTAGCACACTTAGCATAGGACTAAAATAGTTTGTTTACATGTGAGCTCGGTTAAGGAAACAATTATGGCATCTTTTTTAGCTGTGTCCAGCACAGAAACACTTTCCCAAATATTCTTTGAATCAGTGTGTGGACTAGAAGAGGGTTGTCAAGCCAGATTTTTCAGACCTTTACTGGTAACTTGAAGGCTATAGTAGGGAAATTGGAGGTATTAAAAAAAAAAAGAGATGAGGAAATAGGAGAGGCTATTTCATATACACTAGTAGTGTATATGAAATTTCCATTTCCAAATTTGTTTGAGCAGAATTTACTGACAAAAAAGTTTGAGAAAGGACTGGATCCCACAATATTGACAATATCCTACAGCTCTGAATTCTGATTTTGTGAAATTGCATTGAGTTAAGTGGGTAGCATAATAAAAGATGAAAGCATTAGACTCTATTCTATATACAAAGGGTCTTCAAAGAGTTCTACAACAGACTTAGAACCTTTTCAAGCAATTCACCAGATCATTAATATTAGTGTTTGAAACAATCATTCAGTAAGCGATTTCTAGGAAGACACAATCTTCTTTTCAGGAGTGCATATCCTACTGCCTAGAAACAAATTAGAATGTCTTGCCTGCAGAGCTAGAATTCTATTTTATTTCAACTGCTATTCAAACCCATGATGGTTTCTTTCATTTTAGTTAGTAACTCAAATGAACCTATAAAATCCATAAGCCTTTCTCTTGCCTGTGGGGGCCTCTTGATTCAGGAAATGTGATTGAATATAAAAAGAAATAGAGAAAAAAGACACAATTGCACAACTAATTAAATCACTTGCCACTTGCCTTGGAGGTTAATGAGAATCCCAAGCAGGGATCACAAAACTGAAATTAGACATTTCAGAAGTTACATATATAGTCATTGTAACCTTGTTATTAAAATTATTAAAGAACTTAGACTATTCTCTCTCTCTCTCTCTCTCTCTCTCTCTCTCTCTCTCTCCCTTTCTCATTCTTGCTCTTTTTCTCTGTCTCTTGTAACACTTTCACTCTAGGAACTAATTATGAAGCATAGCACACAGCAAGCATCAGGGGACTTGGGACAATATGCCACAATTTTTCTGTACATCAGATGTGGAAAAGAAGCTCAACGAAGGGAAGCAATCATTTAAGTAATAAAAGCAGAGCTGGGATTCAGATCTCCTGACTCTTAATTTAATGATGTTTCTTCTGTATTAAATTTCTATCTAACTCATATTTTTGTGAAAAATCAATGCAAGAAGAATAATATTCCTGATATGGCAATGTGGCACAGTAGAAAGAACAGAGGTTTCTGAGGAAGATTAATTTGGATTTGAGTTAATGTTATGCCTTTTAGTGGTCACTTAAACACATTTAACCCTAGTTTCCTTCCATGAAAAATTATCGTGGAAATATCAACTGTGGCAGATTGCATTTTTCAAATATAAAAATATTTCCCAGCCCACAAGCTCTTCTATAATATAACCTCAGCAATTACCATCAACAAGTGGTTCTCCATCTTTTCCACTTGGGGTGAACTTTAGACTACTCTGTTCATTAACAGACAACAGAAGTGATGATGTAGGTGTTCCAAATATAGACTAGAATAGTGTTCAGACATTTCTTGGAACACTTTTTCAGAGGATAGTTTAAGGCATTTCTGAAGTCCAATTGCCCTGACTACCCTGGTGATATGTTGGATAATCCCAGTTTGTGTCTTATCCTAAAGTCTACATTTACAACCAGCCAGGTGGGTGAATCATTTTGAATGTCCAGCCTAGGTGAATCTTCATCCTGAAGCCCCAGGTAATATTTGGCTGCATTGGCATCAGAAAACTCAGGGACTGGGCAACTTTCTAAATTCCTGATCATGAAATTATAAGCATAGTAAACTATTTTTTCTTTGGCGCTACTAAGTTTGTGGTTATTTGTTATGCAGAAATAACAACCAGAACACATAATTCCAAGTACTGAAAGGTATAATAGACAAAAAGTACACAGTACATTGCTCAACAAAACAAAGCAAAGCAAACAAAAAAGCATTATTATAGAATTACAGTAAAAAAAAAGTGCTCAGCTTTTACACAGAACAAAGAAAATTCCTCATATGCAATTTATATTCAACTTCAGGAATGCATATGATAGGTTTGAGTTAATTGGGGGTATTTTCATTTTTTAAATTCTTTTATTCTAACATATTCTCTAAACTCTTTTCTTTTTCTAGATTTTGATCCTGGTCATTCTGGTTTGGCATTTGCCTAAATAAATAATTTGTATGCATTAGATTTGGGTAGATACCAAAATATATTTATTTTTTCACTTTCATTTATAAATGATAGCTTTGCTGGATACTGTATTCTGGATTGACAGTCCCCTCCCCCCTTTAGGACTTGGACTATGTCTCTCCATTCTCTTCCAACTTGAAAGGTTTCTGATGAGAAATCTTCTGTTAGTCTAATTTGAGATCGTTTGAAGGTAATCTGGTGTTTCTCTTGTGTACATTTTATAATCTTTTCTGTATATTTTACTATTGAAAAATTTACTATAATGTGTCATGATGAAGCTATTTTCTGATCATGTCTATTAGGATTTCTATGAGTTTCCTGTGCTTGGATAGCCCTATCTATCTCCAAATAATGGAAGTTTTCTGTTATTATTTAAATTAATTGGTCTTCTAATCCCTTCTCTCTTTCTACACATTCTTGAATTATTAAGACTTATACATGTAGCCTGTGCTGTGGTGCAGCGGGTTAACACCCTGGCCTGAAGCGCCAGCATCCCATATGGGCGCTGGTTCGAGTCCCAGCTGCTCCTCTTCCAATCCAGCTCTCTGCTGTGGCCTGGGGAAGCAGTAGAAGATGGATCAAGTCCCTGGGCCCCTGCACCCTTGTAGAAGACCTCGAAGAAGCTCCTGGCTCCTGGCTTCATATTGGTGCAGCTCCGACCATTGCAGGTATCTGGGGAGTGAACCAGCAGATGGAAGACCTCTTTTCTCTCTGCCTCTTTCCTCTCTCTGTGTAACTCTGACTTTCAAATAAACCAATAAATCTTTAAAAAATTAAAAGACATATATGTTTGGTCATTTGATAGTATTCCATAAATCTTAACACTGTTTCCAGTTTTTCTCATTTTTCTTCATTTTTTTTTTTTTTGGTCTGACTGAGATATTTCCAAGGATTTGTCTTATAGCTTGGTATTCTTTCTTCTGCCTCATTGAAAGCCTTACAGGCTTTCCACTGTATTTTTTGACATGCTGAATTCTTAATTTCTAATATTCCAGTTTGGTTTCTCTTCAATATCTCTATCTCCCAGCAGAATCTTTCATCATGTCATATATGGATTGTTTTAATCCATGTATTTGCTTCTCTTTGTTTTTGAGTAATCTTATGATCATTCTTATGAATTCCTTTTTAAGCATTACATAAATCTCTTCATTTTCACTTTCTAATATTCAAGTGTTGTTGTGTCCCTTTTGGGGAATCATATTGTTTTCCTTGTTCATGTTTCTTATACTTCTACATTTATTTTTAGACTTTTGTGTAAACACTTGTTGGTTTTCTCCTGTGAGGGCTTTTATCTTTGAAATATGCCCCATGGCCTAGTAAGGTGCCTGCTACTTCCATGGATGTCCACAGGTGTTTCCTAGATGGGTCCAGAGTGCTTTGGCCAATGTCTAAGGGTGGGGCAAGAGTTCAGAATAACACCCAAGTTGGGGGTGGTGGTTCTGTTCTATCATCATCAGTAGGGGGCAGTGTATGATCATGTTGGCTGTCATGAACACAGACTCATCCCCTCTCTGCCAAGGTGAACCAGCTGGTGAGGGTAGTCCACAGTGACTACATACCCCACCTTCACAGGCTCAGGAATCACAAAAGGATCTTCATGCTCCTCAGTGTGAGATCCAAACCCTCTTCAATGACCTACACCAGATACTTCAGGAAATCTGAACTTCTGCAGCCAGGCAAAGTAATTGCCCAAAGACCCAGCCACACCCTGTGCCCTATCACACAGTCACAGAATTCCCCCAATCATATTGCACAGGCTCCTACAGTCACAGAGAGCATGGGATCCACTTTCAACACCATGAGCCTCTCCCGTCCATGGAGAGAGCCACAGCTTACCCAGAGCCAGCCGTGTGTCCAATAGAAGTTGGTTGGTGCTCTGCCTTGATAGAGTGAGGGGGGAGAGCACATCTCAGGCCTAAGTGGGTGCCCCACCCTCTGCCAACCCTCAGGGCCAGACTCAAAGTCAGTGGGACCCGTGAATTTATCTCTTCCATAAAATCCCCAGCCGCACACTGGCTGCAGTAACCTTAACGAGCCTTATTAAGATGACATGTTCTGGGAGACCAGGAAAAGCACCTGGCTCCTGGCTCCTGGCTCCTGCCATCGGATCAGCGCGGTGCGCCAGCCGCAGCGCGCCGGCAGCAGCGGCCATTGGAGGGTGAACCAACGGCAAAGGAAGACCTTTCTCTCTGTCTCTCTCTCTCACTGTCCACTCTGCCTGTCAGAAAAAAAAAATGACATGTTCTTCCTGCTAGTGACAGGGTACCCTGTGCGGATATGGGAGGAAAGCAATGTGCTCTCCCTTAACAGGGTTAGATGGGCACCCTACCGTGCTAGCACTCCAGGCCAGACTCAAATGCAGTGGGGTCTGCAATGTTCTCCCTTATACAACATTACCAGTGACATGGGCTTCCACTGGCTCCTCTCACCTCGCTCTAAGAAGATGGCATCTCCTCCAGCCACCAGCTGTGAGAGTCGTCAGTGGTGTCCTGTTTACTGATGTATGATTGTGCCATTCTTACTGTTCCATGGTGTGCCTCTTTGTTTTTTTCGTTTTTGGTTCAATAGCTCAATGGTGTACCAATTTTGTTTATTTTTTTGAATGAATGTTGCTGCCTTCCCCTCCTTTACTTTATAATTCTCTTAAAGAATTATGAAATAATTTAATTCTCTTTCTTAACAAATGAAAATGTTGGAACAATCTGCCAGTTGATAGAAAATGATTTGACTGAAGGCACACTACAAGGCAGCGTGAGAGGTAGGTTTAGAACCCTTGTTAATTCCTCTAGGACACAGCTTACTTTTCTTCCACATGTCAGTATTTTCAGAAATGCTAGATTTGAGTACTGATCAGACCATGATTATATAAGCAGAACTCATTTTATCTAGTATGAAAATTCTGTGAGTGCAAGGGCCCCAATGGCCTTCACATATTAGATAACATCTCATTTGCAAGATAAAGCCCAGAACACTGGTTCTGGAGTCATCATCTATAATTCCAGGCAAATGAGAGAAATGTCATGCATATTGATTACTCGCTCTACAAAATTGAAGTTGATGGCGAATTTAGATGGTCATAACTACCATAAGAATTAAAACTATAACATGAATTACTACATGAACATGAATCAAAATATTCTATCACTTGCAGAAATCAATCATTTAATGGGTGTCAACTCCCACAGAAATATATTCCTTTTGCTCATTTTGTTGATTGAGTTTTAGCATGAATATAGATGTGGAACGAAGATACACTTGATTGTTAGTGCTTATTTATATTTGCTATTAATTCATTATAGCGCAACATTCAGTATATCTTAATAAGGCTGCAGTGGAAAATAAGCCCTGCCAGTGGTTTGTTTCCCTTCTATAATCATGGTTATTAAATTAAATCAATAGGCACTGAAGCCATTTGATTTTTCTATAGCAAAGGTAAATGCTTCAGTTTGGTGGTCATCACGAATCTTGACATTCAAATTCAGGATACTTTCAGCTTTTTCTAAGACAAAGAAAATTCACAGAAATTCACTTTTGAATCAAATTACCTATACCATCACAACCTAATTGGGATTTTCATTCAAATCAATTCAAAAGAATTATTAAGCACATTCATCCAAGTTCCCCCAGCTTGTAAGTCAAACTATTGGAAACTCACTAAAAATGAGTGTACTCAGGGTCTGGAGATGTTTGGTTTCCCAATGACTTTTCTGCAACTATTGGATTTTATGTCTCTATCCATATAACTTAGCAAACCCTAACTGTGATCTCCACTCATTGCAGTATACTATACCTTCTGAGCATTAGCTCCCACCCTCTTCTCTCATACTATCTGTCTCATCCAGGTTGACATTGCATATCTTCTCCAACAAATGGTAGCTCTTTCTGCTTATTCAAATTAAGATTTCTTGGACTGTGACATTTTCCATTTCTCACCTTCATCACCACTGTACAGAAAAAACTACATTGTTTGCTCAGAAGCCAAGCAGTTTTTCTGATCATTTACCTATTGATCATAACTTACAAGTGTGTAAAGGTAATATTGTTTCAGAAGTCTGCAGCTATTACAATTCATTTTCTCCACCAGGTTCGTATCTCGTGTCCAAGAAGAATGAGGATCATGGACAAAGAAAAGTGTGAGAAGTCAAAGTTGTTTATTGAAACAAGGCAGAGAAAGTAAAAGTGAAAGAAAAATCTCCTGGTAGTGCTGACAGGGTTCGCGAAGAGCTGTTGAGGGCTGATTGTCTAGGCGTTTTTATTGGCTATAAAAATGGAAGTTCTTGTGATTCATCTGGGGGAGGGATGGTAATCATGACTCAACAGAGGCAACAGAAAGCACATGAAACTGTTCCCAAAGATACACAGAATTCTTGTTATCTCAATCAGTTATAACAGCACAAAAAACCTGGTGTACAAGGACTAGCACATGACATCAACATCCTTCGCAGAAACCTGCTGCTTGACTTTCCTGAGGTCCTCTGAGAATCACCTCCAGATGGTTGGGGAGGGGCCTCCCGGTCCCTCCCTCCCTAGCCTGGAGTCTATATCACTCTATCATTATCTTCAACTGAAAATTAGAACCAGAGATTGCATTGTCTTCATTCTATTTCAACGAATCCTAATTTGTAAGCCAGAAAATAGCACAAGGATTAGACAGTAAGGCCCATAACAGACTGGAATCACGTGCCTCAGAGTGTGTGTGGAGAAACATCCTTTCTTTCCTTTTAAATCAATTACAATAAAACAAGCATATGCTCCACTTTCCTTCTGTAAATGTGGTCTGATTAAAAAGTTTTAAACAACTTTCTTGTTTATCATCTATAAGGGCAAACAGTTTGTCTAGGGCACTAACAGTGAGCGCAGGGAGACATGCATGTTTTCCAGCAAGATGGATTTACAAAGTGCTAAAAATAGATGCTGTGAAGGACATTGTTATTTCCTTAAGGAAAGAATAAGGTAAGAGATGGGAAATATGCTACAAGTACCTGTATTCTTAAATGAAAATATTTATTCCACTGAAAAGTTTAATTGTGATTTCAAAAAGCATAGTAAAGCAGTGAATTTCGGTAAATTCTTTAAAACTGATTCAGATTCCAAGTTTTTTGATGTCAAAATGTACTTGCCAGCTCATGAATGGTGTGTATCATGGTTTTAGAAGAATTCTATTAGTAAGTCTAACCATAAAAAATAAATCAAATAGCAGATAAATAATCAACATCTAATGTAGTATACCACCAGTTATTTATTATGGCACCCAAAGCTGATTTTACATGTGGCATTATCATTGTTTATGTCAACGTGTATGTGAACTTACAACATGATTTTTATTTAAAAGTAAACGTCCTGGGCGTAGTGGGCTAAGCCTCCACCTGCAGCACCACAATTCCATATGGGCACCAGTAAAGTCCCTACTGCTCCAGTTCCTATCCAGCTCTCTGCTATGGCCTGGGAAAGCAGTGGAAGATGGCCTGGGTCCTTGGGCTCCTGTGCCCATATGAGATACCTGGAAGAATTTTCTGTCTCCTGGCTTCAGATTGGCTCAGCTCCAGCAATTGTGGCCATCTGGGTACTGAACCAACAAATGGAAGACCTTTCTCTCTCTCTCTCTCTCTCTCTCTCTCTCTCTCTGTATGTGTGCCTCTCAAATAAATAAAATAAAACATAGTAAAAGAAAAGAAAGTAAAGATCCTGCATACAGAAATATCTCATACTTTCACAGGACTCACAACATGTGTCAAACATTGCACAGCCTAAATTCCATGAGCACATGCTAAATGCTGACATCTTCTCCATTCAAAATTAACCTGAGTAACATTTTTATATTTACTAACTAAACCAAAATACCATGGGGCACTCCATTCTTATTTTTCTTCCCACATTTTATAGTACTGAATGCAAGGTGACAGAATGTTTGACTTAAAACTTGTGGATATCTTTATTTGTTCACAGAGTAGATGTGCCACTGTTAGTACAGACGCCCTTAATGAAACACTAGTATCTTTTTCATGCCCCGCCTCTGCCATCCTCTCATAGCTGGATAAATCGATGTTCTCCACCAGAACACTTAGTCACACATGGCCCCCGAGCCAATCCTGTTGAAGGCAAGCACACACACATACACACACACACACAAAGACACAGCAAACCACCAAACTAATCTTTACTCTTAATTGAGTATGCATGTATCTGTGTATCTTCATGAACACCATAGCAGAACCTATGATGACTGAGACTTTCCTCCATTGCTTATCAGCCAAGTCATATAAGTCTTAGGGGTGTATAGACAACTCGAAACCCAAATTTACCTAGTTGGAGCTTGAAATTGACCTTAGTACTCATTATCTTTCTTCTAGAGTACTGCATCTTGCATACTCTGCCATTGTTCCTCATCTTTTCTCCTATACCCTTGACTCAAGCTAGGCTCTTGTTGGGAAGGAACTGAAATTACAATGCTTGTTAAAGAAACCTCAGATTTATCTCCTCATTTGGAAACAATATAACTTGGCCATGCTTCTCAGAGTTCAGTATCATTCCTTGGGGCCAATTTCTTAACCCCTTTAAACTCGTCCTGGCTGTCTTTCCTTCTCCTCACCAGCAAACCGTACCATTAAAGCATATCCTTTGTTTGACAGAGCTGACCAAGACATAATTTACCACAGAAATTAACATTGTAACAATATCCCTCTGGTCTCATTCTCTGCCATTCTCATCAGTTTCAATTAAACAAATAAAATTCAGAGAAAAAAATAGTACTGTGCTATTCTTAATGAATTTGTCATGATATAAGCACTCCAATAACCAGGGTTGCTTTTGGTCTGCAATGCATTAGTACTGGTCACAACAAAACTTAGTGAGAATGCAATAAGAATATATTGATATCTATGTTCAATCCTCTGAACATGTCTTCCTGTTTCTTCTTCACAGTTATACTAATGCATTTTTATTCTGAGATACAATGCGTTGAAATAAACACTATGTTTAAAATGTCTGCTTTGTAATTAGGTAGTCACATACATGTAGTTGAAAACAAGATCATAATACTCCACTTGGAAACATATAATTTAAACAAGTAAGAGGTTATGTATTCTAAGCAACCTTTTGTTTGTTGAACAACTATTTTTAGTATGCAAATATACAGATGTGCATACTTGTTGCTCTCTAATGAATAACTTGTGTCAGCTCTAACAAAAGCAACAAATCTTGATGTTATAATTGTAAAAGGAATCTTTAATATATTTTTGTGTTTTATTTATATGAAGTTTCCATTTTTGCTACAGAATCTACACATATCAACATGAATAGTGTGATACAGCAAGAAGAGCGAGACACTTAAGCTGATGTTGCAGCAAATGCTAAGTAATACTTGATGTTTTAAAATGGAATATCCACTGATTAGGCCCATTATTCATCTTAGTTAAACCAAAACAAAATCTTGCAGTTGATTATAAAAATTACTGCCAAATGTTCATGTCTTATCCAAACTGAAAATGGTGCAAGAATCTAGTGTTCCTTGCTAGGTTACACTTCTTAGCAATGTTATATCAGTATCAAGTAAGTGTTAAGATGTTAAGTCACTTGTACAGGGTACTGAAGATATCATGATCTTGATATATATTTGCCTGTGCAATAAAAGGATAAATTAGTAACATTTCAACAGAATAAAACAAATTATGTCTCTATGGGAATTCTCTATGCATAAGCTTGGAATTCAGTGACAGTGAGATCTATGATAAATTTATAATTTTGTTTATTTTCTAATTCTATGGCATGCATATTGATAATACATATCTTCAGATGATTATGTATAGGTTTATATTAGATATAAAGCATACTAGGCCAAAAATGACCTAAATGAAAGATCCCTGTGAGTGAGACCTTGGTGGAAAGAATGGGCCATCAAAGAAGAAGGTACCTTTCTCTAAAGGGAGGAGAGAACTTCCACTTTGATTATGGTCTTGTCTAAATAAGGTCGGAGTTTGTGAACTCAGAAGACTTCCATAGCCTTGGCAGCTCATGACAAGAGCCTTGGGTGATTACTGATGTCATAAATAAGAGTGTCAATTGTTAAATCAACAACAGGAGTCACTGTGCACTTGCTCCTTGTGTTGGACCTCTGTCCTTAATGTGTTGTACTATGAGAATTAAAGGTAAAATCAATCTTCAGACAGTAATTGATACTTTGTGAGTCTGTGTGGGTGCAAACTGCTGAAATCTTTACTCATTATAAAGTCGATCTTCTGTATATAAAGATAATTAAAATGATTCTTAATAAAGAATGGGATGGGAGAGGGAGTAGGAGATGGGATGGTCTGTGGGTGGGAGAGAGGTTATGGGGGGAAGAACTGCTATAATCCAAAAGTTGTACTTATGAAATTTATATTTATTAAATAAAATTTTTCTATTATAGAAAGACATAAAGCATGCTAGATGTTCATACATATATATATTTATGTATATATTTATATATATTTTATATATGATGTGTATATATTTATATGTATGAATATATATTATATATATTTTATGAAAAGATATAAAGCATGGTAGCTGTTCATACATATATATGTATATATATGTGAAAGATCATCAAAAAGCTTACAGAAATTGCATATCGTGAAAAAACTGTTAATGTATTTCAAGGTTTTTGCCCTAAAGCAGTTTTTTTAATTTATTCAAAAATCTTTTTAATTGCCCTATTTATACTCACATAATTTTGAGGCATAAATTAGTTGATTATTAGTCAGAATTAAGTGGGTATATCACATATTTAGCTTATATAATTCTCATAAAATATTATACACTCAAGAATATCATTCTTTTTTACAAATAGGAAAACTAAGACCCCAAAATCTAGGATCTTTCCACTGCCTTATTGAGCGATCATGAAACATTCTATTAGTGATTTTATATTTTAAAATCAACTTATGGAACCTTTACAAGTTGTTTTTTCATCATCATAGCAAATTTATGGTTCTGTCAATGGACAATATCAACCCAATTGGTTTATTTTCATATGGGTACTCTATAGTATATGATTTATCATGTGTTAGATGAAGAGAGGTGATAAATAAATGATAGATGATAAATGGTATAGGATAATGCATGCCAATCACAAGAAATAAAAAGGCATACACTCAATCTGAGAGGAAAATATCAGAAGTCGAGAAATATTCTACTGGAAGAGCAATGGAGATGAATACTCTTGCTTCTCATACTTCGTATCAAACACAGCAATTAACCAGCAGCCTACTCCTAAGCCTTTCTGTATCATTGCAAAAATACTCATGAAGACTTTAAAAACATGCAAATTTACTTTAAAAAGAGCCTGCATTCTATCATCATAATTCAGGATTCATTTATATTAATAAATATAATATATATAACATATATATATTATATATATTAAGTTGATTAACTTAACACTGAAGAGTTTTATATATATATTATATATGTTAAGTTGATTAACTTAACACTGAAGAGTTTTGCTGCTGTTTGGTAATAGGCTGAATAATAGATAATATGCTATATATTACAAAAAGATTTTAATACCTTTATCACAAAAATTTTAAATGATGATATAAATATACTCACACCGATAAGAACAATGTACAGTATATTCATTATGAAACCATGAATAATTTTTGCATAATTCATATTCCATGAACTTTTTGAAGACCTTATGTATAACAAACACACATACAATTTTAAATGAAATATACACTATGCTTCTATAACACTTAATACTGAACTAGAGGGGCTAGCACTGTAGTGTAGCAGGTAATGCCATCACCTGCAGTGTCAGCATCCCATATGGGCGCCAGTTCAAGTCCCGGCTGCTCCACTTCTGATCCAGCTCTCTGTTGTGGCCTGGGAAAGCAGTGGAAGATGGCCCAAGTCCTTGGACCCCTGCACCTACCTGGGAGACCTGGAAGAAGCTCCTGGCTTCTGGCTTCACATCCATCCAGCTAGCTCTGGCTGTTGCAGCCGGCCGGGGAGTGAACCAGCAGATGAAAGATCTCTGACTCTGTTACTCTGCCTTTGTAACTCTGCCTTTCAAATAAACAAATAAATCTTAAAAAATACTGAACTAGAAGTAAAACAATTTCAGAACTTACTGATATCCTTAATATGAAACAAGGAAAAATGATACCCATGAAACTAGAGCCCAAAGCCATAACACAATGACAAGATGGCAGATACAAAAGTTAATGATTCATGGATACACACACATACACAAGAAAGACAGAAAAATAATCCTATAATTAAAAAATCTGTATTCAATACCAGGGAAAATAGAATGGGTGCTGAAGGTATTTGAAAGTGATGGAAGAAAGCAACTAAATATATTCCAGGTTGCAAAAGAAAGGAAAAAGGAAAACAAATCATTAAATTCCCCCACTTTTGAAACTCTAAATGTTAAATATTGTAGTCATTTCTGTGAGCTATGTGAGCTGACGGTTCACTGTTTGTTCTTGATGCTAGTTGGTGTATTATATCATTGGCACATTGGAGGGCTAGTTTTAGTATCTGAGTTTGTTTATGACTGTCCTAGAAATTCTAAACAGTTTATTTTTTCTCCTCTCTGCCTATGGGTACTTCTGTTATTTCAGTACTAGATAACACCTTATGTCACTGTTTTCTCCAGTTCTACTATTGATATACTTCTACGGATTCAGCCTTCCACACTCCATTATCTCAAATTTGTCTCAAATATGCAGTTTATGTGTTGGTTACTATGAACTGGGCAAATGCCAGAAAGGGATAGTGTGTCCCTACAAGCCTCTTCCTGGGCCTGTGGTAGGCTCAGCCTCCTTGTCCTTTGTCCACAAATGCCACAGCCCACCATGACAAGTGAAGCCTGGTGTTAGGACCGAGTTTACCCTTCTATACTCTGTCTGCTGCTGAGGTGGACTCACTGCCCAATGATGCATCTAGCAGCCACTTGCAATGCTGGCTGGGAAATAAGACTGCTCAACTCCAACCACAAACTCTGCTGGGAACTGAAACATGTCCAGTGGCTCTCTCTGCAGGCACTGGCTTGGGCACAAGAACTACTAGGATCTGCTCAATGCTTGGGTCTTTCAAACGGCACTGAGTCCCAAAACAGTCTTGTGATTCCTTGCTGTCTACTTGACATTATAAGAAGGCTGATGTAGACACACCCTCAGCAACAAAGGCAGACCCAAGTTGGATCACATCTGAGCCTTGCAGTCACCAAGATCAGTGTAATCTCAGGATTGCACAGCCTCTCAAGAGGCTGGTGGTGATACATGGTATAACAAGTCTGTCTCATTAGGCTGAGGATCTCCCCATGATGTCGGGTGAAGTCCAAGGAATCTGTCCACAGGCAGTTGCCTAGGGAAGGAAACCATTAGGATCTGGCCATCATTAGGCTTTATCAGTCCATCACTGGTTTCCAAGATAAAGTTCTTTGGCCCCTTGATGTTTGTCTCCGTTTGGAAGAAGGTGTTAACTATAGCCCTTAGTCACATAGGGAATTTATAGGTTACTCCCACTCAGGGCCTGTAGTAGTGAGTCCTCACAAAGTCTTAGAGGTATCTGCCAGATCTATCCAGTGTTCCCAGTGATTCATACCAAAATGAGGCCAGTCTACCAGACTGCAAGTCTCTGATGCTAGGAAAATCTAGATGCTCAGTATTTGAGCACTGGCTAGAGAAGTACAGGCTTTTAGGCTTCTTCAGGTTCCAAGTCTAGGTATGGTAGGCCCATCTCTGAGCTCTGAGGTATGACCCTATGACCCTAATCTGCTGCTCCTGGACCCTCTGCATGTTGGGAATTTCATTTTCTTCCAGAAGATGAGGGATGGATGATGGAGGTCACCTATCTGTGGAAGCACCAAATATTCACTGCACAGTCATGGGCTTGGGTGGCTCAGACCAACTGAATGTTTTTCAAAGTCAGCCAGGGGCTGAGATTCTGTTCACACTCTCTCCCAAGTGGAACACATGTCTCTACATGTTCCATGGGGCTTTTATGGAGTGATAGGGGCAATTCTTCCCTTCTTGCATTTTTGAATGAGACTTTTCTTATGATTTTAACAATACAAGGCACTATGGTTCTCATTTGTCTTCCACAGCTATTGTGAAGGTGACTTGGTGTGTGTATAACTATTCAACACGGTGTCTCAACAGGAGATTGCTGTCAAAGCCTGTTACTCAGCCACCATCTTGGATCTTGGTTATTTATTAGTTCTAATGGCTTTTTTTAATAAATATTTACTTGTTTTACTTGAAAGTCACAGTTACACAGAGAGAGGAGAGGCAGAGAGAGAGAGAGAGAGAGAGAGAGAGAAGTCTTCCATTCTGCTGGTTCACTCTTCAGATGGCTGCAACAGCCAGAGCTGGGCCAATTCAAAGCCAGGAGCCGGAAGATTCTTCCAGGTCTCCCATGTGGGTGCAGGGACCCAAGGACTTTGGCCATCTTCTACTGCTTTCCCAGGCAAAAGCAGAGAGCTAGATTGGAAGTAGAATAGCCAGGTCTTGAACTGGCGACCAAATGGGATGCCAGCACTGCAAGCGGCAGCTTTACCCACTATGCTACACCCACTATGACCCCTCTAATGGCTTTTTGATGCAATCATCAGGATATTTTAATATATAGGATCACATTATTTTTTTTTAACTTTTATTTAATGAAAATAAATTTCCAAAGTACAGCATATGGATTACAATGGCTTCCCCCCCATAATGTCCCTCCCACCTGCAACTCTCCCCTTTCCTTCTCCCTCCCCCCTTCCATTCACATCAAGATTCAATTATCTTTATATACAGAAGATCAGTTTAGCATATATTAAGTAAATATTTCAACAGTTTGCACCCACATAGAAACACAAAGTGAAAAATACCATTTGAGTACTAGTTATAGCATTAAATCACAATGTACAGCACATTAAGGACAGAGATCCTACATGAGGAGTAAGTGCACAGTGACTCCTGTTGTTGACTTAACAAATTGAGACTCTTGTTTATGGCATCCATAATCACCCTAGGCACTTGTCATGAGCTGCCAAGGCTATGGAAGCCTTTTGAGTTCACCAACTCTGATCATATTTAGACAAGGTCATAGTCAAAGTGGAAGTTCTCTCCTCACTTCAGAGAAAGGTACCTCCTTCTTTGATGGCCTGTTCTTTCCACTGGGATCTCACTCGCAGAGATCTTTCATGTAGGTTGTTGTTGTTGTTGTTGTTTTTCCAGAGTGTTTTGGCTTTCCATGCCTAAAATACTCTCATGGGCTTTTCAGCCAGATCCAAATGCCTTAAGGGCTGATTCTGAGGCCAGAGTGCTGTTTAGGACATCTACCATTCTACGGGTCTGCTGTGTATCTCGCTTGCCATGTTGTATCATTCTCTCCCTTTTTTATTCTATCAGCTAGTATTTGCAGACACTATTCTTGTTTATGTGCTCCCTTTGGCTCTTAGTCCTATCATTATGATCAATTGTGAACAGAAATTGATCACTGGGACTAGAGAGATGGCATTGGTACATGCCACCTTGATGGGATTGAATTGGAATCCCCTGGTATGTTTCTAATTCTACCGTTTGAGGTAAGTCAGCTTGAGCATGTCCCGAATTGCACATCTCTTCCCTCTCTTATTCCCACTCTTACATTTAACAGCGATCACTTTTCAGTTAAGTTTCAACACTTGAGAATAACTGTGTATTGATTACAGTATTCAACCAAAAGTATTAAGTAGAACAAACAAACGGAAAAATACTAAGAGGGATAACATATTAAGTTGCTCATCAACAGTCAGGGCAAGGGCTGAACGAGTCACCGTTTCTCACAGTGTTCATTTTACTTTAACAGGTTTCCTTTTTGGTGCTCAGTTAGTTGGCACCGATCAGGGAGAACATATGGTATTTGTCCCTTTGGGACTGGCTTATTTCACTCAGCATAATGCTTTCCAAATTCCTAACAGGGATCACATTTCAGTTAAAATTTAAACACCTAAGAATAATTGCGTGTTAATTGCAGAGTTCAACCAATAGTACTAGAAAAAAAAATACTAAAATGGATAAAGTATTACATTGTACATCAACAGTCAGGACAAGAGCTGATCAAGTCACTGTTGCTCATAGTGTCAATTTCACTTCAACAAGTTTCCCCTTTGGTGCTCAGTTAGTTGTCGCCAATCAGGGAGAACATATGATATTTGTCCCTTTGGGAATGGCTTAATTCACTCAGCATGATGTTTTCCAAATTCCTCCATCTTGTTGCAAATGGCTGGGTTTCGTTGTTTTTGACTGCTGTATAGTATTCTATAGAGTACATGTCCCATAATTTCTTTATCCAGTCTACTGTTGATGGGCATTTGGGTTGGTTCCAGGTCTTAGCTATTGTGAATTGAGCTGCAATAAACATTAAGGTGCAGACAGCTTTTTTGTTTGCCAATTTCATTTCCTTTGGGTAAATTCCAAGGAGTGGGATGGCTGGGTTGAATGGTAGGGTTATATTCAGGTTTCTGAGGAATCTCCAGACTGACTTCCATAGTGGCTTAAACAGTTTGCATTCCCACCAACAGTGGGTTAGTGTCCCTTTTTCCCCATATCCTCTCCAGCATCTGTTGTTGGTAGATTTCTGTATGTGAGCCATTCTAACCGGGGTGAGGTGAAACCTCATTGTGGTTTTGATTTGCATTTCCCTGATTGCTAGTGATCTTGAACATTTTTTCATGTGTCTGTTGGCCATTTGGATTTCCTCTTTTGAAAAATGTCTATTGAGTTCCTTGGCCCATCTCTTAAGTGGGTTGTTGGTTTTGTTTTTGTGGAGTTTCTTGATCTCTTTGTAGATTCTGGTTATTAACCCTTTATCTGTTGCATAGTTTGCAAATATATTTTCCCATTCTGTTGGTTGTCTCTTCACTTTCCTGACTGTTTCTTTTGCAGTACAGAAACTTCTCAATTTGATGCAATCCCAAATGATAATTTTGGTTTTGACTTCCTGTGCTTCTGGGGTATTTTCCTAGAAGACTTTGCCAGTACCTATATCTTGCAGGGTTTTTCAACTGCTCTCTAGTAATTTGATGGTGTCGGGTAGTAGATTTAAGTCTTTAATCCACGTTGAGTGAATTTTTGTGTAAGGTGTTGGTAGGGGTCTTGCTTCATGCTTCTGCATATGGAAATCCAATTTTCCCAGCACCATTTATTGAATAGACTGTCCTTACTCCAGGGATGGGTTTTGGATCCTTGATCAAATATGAGTTGGCTGTAGATGTTAGGATTGATTTCTAGTGTTTCTATTCTGTTTCTATTCTGTTCCATCTGTTTCTGTACCAGTACCATGCTGTTTTGATTACAGCTGCCCTGTAGTGTGTCCTGAAATCTGGTATTGTGATGCCTCCTGCTTTGTTTTTGTTGTACAAGATTGCTTTAGCTATTCGAGGTCTCCTGTGTCTCCATATAAATTTCAGCATCATTTTTTCCAGATCTGAGAAGAAGGTCTTCGGTATCTTGATTGGTATCACATTGAATCTGTAAATTGCTTTTGGGAGAATGGACATTTTGATGATATTGATTCTTCCAATCCATGAGCATGGAAGATTTTTCCATTTCTTGGTATCCTCTTCTATTTCTTTCTTTAAGGTTTTGTAATTTTCATCGTAGAGATCTTGAATGTCCTTGGTTAAGTTTATTCCAAGGTATTTGATTGTTTTTGTAGCTATTGTGAATGGGATTGATTTTAGCAGTTCTTTCTTGGCTGTAGTATTGCCTGTGTATACAAAGGCTGTTGATTTTTGTGCATTGATTTTTATATCCTGCTACTTTGCCAAACTCTTCTATGAGTTCCAATAGTCTCTTAGTACAGTTCTTTGGGTCCCCTAAGTAAAGAATCATATCATCTGCAAAGAGGGATAGTTTGAGTTCTTCCTTCCCAATTTGTATCCCTTTAATTTCTTTTTCTTGCCTAATAGCTCTGGCTAGAACTTCCAGAACTATATTGAATAGCAGTGGTGAGAGTGGGCATCCCTGTCTGGTACTAGATCTCAGTGGAAATGCTTCCAACTTCCCCATTCAATATGATGTTGGCCGTGGGTTTTTCATAAATTGCTTTGATTGTATTGAGGAATGTTCCTTCCATACCCAGTTTGGTTAGAGTTTACATCATGAAAGTGTGTTGTATTTTATCAAATGCTTTCTCGGCATCTATTGAGATAATCATATGGTTTTTCTTCTGCAGTCTGTTAATGTGGTGTATCACATTGATTGATTTGAGAATGTTGAACCATCCCTGCATACCAGGTATAAACCCCACTTGGTCTGGGTGGATGATCTTTCTGATGTGTTGTTGCATTCTATTGGCCAGAATTTTATTGAGGATTTTTGCATCTATATTCATCAGGGATATTGGTCTATAATTCCCTTTCAACGCTGCATCATTTTCCGGCTTAGGAATTAAGGTGATGCTGGCTTCATAGAAAGAATTTGGGAGGATTCTCTCTTTCTCGATTGTTCTGAATAGTTTGAGAAGAATTGGAGTTAGTTCTTCTTTAAATGTCTGGTAGAATTCAGCAGTGAATACATCGGGAATCTTCGGGATACTATTAAAGAAACCAACATTCAGGTTCTAGGATTTCCTGAAGGCATGGAGAGGGAGAAAGGATTAGAAGGCCTTTTTAGGGAGATACTAGCAGAAAATTTCCAAGGTTTGGAGAAGGACAAAGACATCCTAGTACAGGAAGCTCATAAAACCCCTAAGAAACATGACCAAAGGAGATCCTCACCACGACACATTGTAATTAAACTCACCACAGTGAAACATAAAGAAAAGATCCTAAAATGTGCAAGAGAGAAACGTCAAATTACTCTCAGAGGATCTCCAATCAGACTCACAGCTGACTTCTCATCAGAAACTCTACAAGCTAGGAGGGAATGGCTTGATATAGCCCAGGTACTAAGAGAGAAAAACTGCCAGCCCAGAATATTATATCCTGCTAAGCTCTCATTTGTGAATGAAGGTGAAATAAAGACCTTTCACAACAAACAGAAATTGAAAGAATTTGTCGCCACTCGTCCAGCCCTGCAAAAGTTGCTTAAAGATGTGTTACGCACAGAAACACAGAAACAAGGTCATCAATATGAAAGAAGTAAATGAAGGAAAACTCACAGCAAAAGATCACAGGAAGTTCAACATATATCAGAAAATATCTCTGGCAAATGGCAGGGCAAAGCTGCTACTTTTCAACAGTCACAGTGAACGTTAATGGCCTGAACTGTCCAGTTAAAAGATACTGATTGGCTGATCGGGTAAAGGAACAAAACCCATCTATTTGCTGCTTACAAGAAACACATCTTTCCAATAAAGATGCATACAGACTGAAAGTGAAAGGCTGGAAAAATATATACCATGCCAACAGAAATAGAAAAAGAGCAGGCGTAGCCATCTTAATATCAGAAAATATAAACTTTACCACAAAAACTATTAGGAGAGACAAAGAGGGGCACTATATAATGATTAAGGGATCAATTCAACAGGAACATATAACGATTATCAATGTATATGCACCTAATTACAGGGCACCGGTTTATTTAAAAGATTTGTTAAGGGACTTAAAGGGAGACTTAGACCCCAAAACAATAGTACTGGAGGACTTAAATACTCCACTCTCAGAAATAGACAGATCAACAGGACAGAAGATCAACAAGGAGACAGTAGAATTAAACAACACTATAGCCCAAATGGATCTAACAGATATCTACAGAACTTTTCATCCTACACAGAAAGCATTTACATTCTTCTCAGCAGTACATGGACCCTTCTCTAGAACTGACCACATACTAGGCCATAAAGCAAGTCTCAGCAAATTCAAAAGAATTAGAATTAGAATCATACCATGGAGCTTCTCAGACCACAGTGGAATGAAGTTGGAAATTAGCAACACAGGAATCCCTAAAGCATATGCAAATGCATGGAGATTGAACAACATGCTCCTGAATGAACAATGGGTCATAGAAGAAATTAAAAGAGAAATCAAAAATTTTCTGGAAGTAAATGAGGATAACAGCACAACATACCAAAACTTATGGGATACAGCAAAAGCGGTGTTAACAGGAAAGTTTATAGCAATAGGTGCCTACATCAAGAAATTGGAAAGACACCAAATAAATAAACTTTCACTGCATCTCAAGGATCTAGAAAACCTATAGCAAACCAGACCCAAATCTAGTAGGAGAGGAGAAATAATTAAAATCAGAGAAGAAATCAACAGGATTGAATCCAAAAAAGAAAACATTACAAAAAATCAGCCAAATGAGTAGCTGTTTTTTTTTTTAAAAATAAGCAAAATTGACACCCCATTGGCCCAACTAACTAAAAAAAAAGAGAAAAGACCCAAATCAATAAAATCAAAGATGAAAAAGGAAATGTAACAACAGACACCACAGAAATAAAAAGAATCATCAGAAATTACTACAAGGACTTTTATGCCAGCAAACAGGGAAATCTATCAGAAATGGATAGATTCCTGGACACATGCAACCTACCTAAATTGAACCAGGAAGACATAGAAAACCTAAACAGACCCATAACTGAGACAGAAATTGATACAGTAGTAAAGATCACGCTATTTGTAAACAGTGATAATTTGACTTCTTTCTTTCAATTTTGATGACATGTATTTCTTTCTCAGGAAGACTTCCAGTACAATTTTGAATAACAATAGTCAACCTGAGCATCCGCATTTTGTTCCAGATCTTAGAAAGAAAAAACTCATTTATTCTTAGGTGTTGAAATTTAAGTGAAAAGTGATCCCTGTTAAATATAAGAGTGGGAATAAGAGAGGGAGGAGATGTACACTTTGGGACATGCTCAATCGGACTTGCCCCAAATGGTGGAGTTAGAAACGTGCCAGGGGATTCCAATACAATCCCATCAAGATTGCATGTACCAATGCCATCTCACTAGTCCAAGTAATCAATTTCAATTCACAATTGATCACACTGATAGGTCTAAGAGTCAAAGGGATCATACAAACAAGACTAGTGTCTGCTAATACTAACTGATAGAATCAAAGAGGGAGAGAACAATCCAACATGGGGGGTGGGATACACAGCAGACTCATAGAATGGCAGATGTCCTAAACAGCACTCTGGCCTCAGAATCAGCCCTTAAGGCACTGGGATCTGGCTGAAGAGCCCATGAGAGTATTTTAGGCATGGAAAGCCAAGACACTCTAGGGAAAAAAAAAAAAGAGGACCTAAATGAAAGGTCTCTGCGAGTGAGATCCCAGTGGAAAGAACAGGCCATCAAAGAAAGAGGTACCTTTCTCTGAAGGGAGGAGAGAACTTCCACTTTGACTATGACCTTGTCTAAATAAGATGGAAGTCAGCGAACTCAAAAGGCTTCCATAGCCTTGACAGCTCATGACTAGAGCATAGGGAGATTTCTGACACCATAAACAAGAGTGTCAAATTGTTAAGTCAACAACAGGAGTCATTGTGTACTTACTCCTTATGTGGGATCTCTGTCCTTAATGTGCTGTCCAATGTGAATTAATGCTATAACTAGTATTTTACACGTTATGTTCTGTGTGGGTGCAAACTGATGAAATCTTTACTTAATATATACTAAATTGATCTTCTGTATATAAAGATAATTGAAAATGAATCTTGATGTGAATGGGATGGGAGAGGTAGTGGGAGGTGGGAGGGGTGCGGAAGGGAGGGAAGTTATGGGGGGGGAAGCCATTGTAATCCATAAACTACTTTGGAAAATTATGTTTACTAAATTAGAGTTTAAAAATACTAAATAAATAAATTGAAAAAATAAAAAAAAAAAAGAAAGCTTTCAATTTCTTCCATTAAATAGGGTATCTGTTGTGAAATTGTTATCTATGGACTTTATTATGTTGAAGTTTATAAATTCCATGACTGATTTGTTCAGATTTTGTAATGAAGAGATACTGAATTCTGTCAAATGCTTTACCTGCACCTATTGAAATGTTCATGGTTATCCTTTTTTTAATCAGATGTGTCATGTCTACTGATTTGAAAATGTTGAGACATGCTTGCATTTCTGACTTAGTTGGCTGGTATTTTGTTGGGGATATTTGAATCTTTCTCCATTAGTAGTATTGGTGTACATGTTTCTATTTTGTAGTGTACTTGTCTGATATTCATATCAAAATAATTCTGACTTCACAGAATGAATTTGAAAAAATAATTTTCTTCTTTCACATTTTGGAAAAATTTAAGAATTGATAGTACATATACTTTAAATTCTGACAGAATTCAGCAGTGAAACCATTCGGTTTTGGTCTTTTGCTTTGGAGACATTTTTGTTACTGATTCAATTTCATTAATTGTTATTAGTCTTTTCAAGTTATTCACTTCTTTATGATTTAATTTGATAATGTGTATTTGTTCAGGAATTTGTTTATTTCCTTTAAGTCATCAAATTTGTCAACCTATAGCTATTTATAAAAATACCTCGTGATTCTTCATCTATCTGTGGTATCATTTGTAATGTCTCATTTTTTATCTCTAATTTTATTCTTTTAATATTCTAATTTTTTTCAGTTAGCATAACTGTCTTTTTCCCAATTTTATCAGTTAAAAAATCAACTCTTCATTAATTGAATTTTCATATTTTCTTCAGTCTGTAATTCATTTATTCTCTGATTTTCATTATTCCCATATACCAATTTAGGGTTTAGATTTTTCTTTTTATCTAGTTCCTTCAGATTCAGCAATAGGTTTTCTGTTTGAACTCTTACTAATTATTAGGCAGTGATTGCTATAAACTTCACTTTTAGTACTGCTTTTGTTGAACTTTGGTATGTTGCAATTCCATTATCATTTATATCAATACTTTTTAAAAATTTTCTCCTCAAAATCTTTGTTGATCCATTGGTTGTTCAGGAGGAAGTTATTTGATTTCTATATGTTTGTATAGTTCCCAAAGTTTTTCTTGTTAGTGACTTGGTTTACTGCACTGTGGTCAGAAACTAAATGTGGCATGATTTTAATTTTTTTTAAACTTTTGAGACTTGTTTTGTATCCTACCATATTTTTATCATGTGATGTTAAGAATGTGTTTTCTATAGCTGTTGTATGGTATGCTCTGTAGATATCTGTTAGAAGCAATTGATATAAGGTGCCATTTAATTCAGCTATTTCTTGTTGATTTTTTTGTCTGGATGATCATTTCATTTCTGAAAATGGGATGTTACTGTCTTAGAGGATTATTCATTGAAGTCTATTTTGTCTCTATGGCTCTATTTATGTTGACTTTATATATTTCAGTACTGTGATATTAGGTGCATATATATTTACAATGGTCATTTCTTCTTGCTGAATTGACCTCAACATCATTATATAATGATGTTCTTTTTCACTTTTGGAAGCTGTTATTGATTTAAATTCAATTGTATCTGATTAAGTATGGTTACTCCTATGTTCTTTTGAATCCCATTTTCAGAGTGTCTTTTTTCTAACCTTTTACTTTTAGTCTGTTTGTCTTAGAAATAAAGTGAATTTTTTATAAGTTGCATCTTGTTTTTTTATCCACTAAATCAAGCTATATCTTTAATCTTAGAATTTAATCTATTTGTATTTAAGATAATTATTGGTGGGCTGAAATTGTGACGCAATGAGTTAAACCTCTTCCTGTGATGTCAGATTCCCATACTGAAGTGCCTGGTAGAGTCCCATTGACTCTGCTTCTAATCCAGCCTCCTGCTAACACAGATGAGAAAGGCACAGAGGATGTCATAGATACTGTGTCCTTGTCATTTGTGTGAGAGACCAAGAGGGTGTTCTTGGCTCCTGGCTCCTGGCTTTAGCCTGGCCCAGACCTGGCTGTTTCAGTCACTTGGGGAATGAAGCAGTGGATGGAAGAACTCTGACAATCTCTCTCTCTCTCTCTCACTCTCTCACTCTCTGTTTCTTTCTGTTACTCCATATTTCATTTCAAACAAATTAAAGTTAATAATAGTAATTATTGTTATATAACTTCTGAGTATCAACATTTTGTTATTATTTTCTTTTTTATATTTATAGATCCTTTCTTTTTCACTCTCTTATGACCTTTTTGATTTGTGATTAATTATTTTATCTAGTAGTCTGCTTTGATTCCTTGATTATTAATTTTGATGTGTCTACTGTATGTTTCTGTTTCATGGTTACCATAAAGCTTCCAAAATATCTTTTGAACATAAAATCTATTTTGATGTGTGAATAACTTAATATTGATCATAAAGTTAGAAAAAAAAAACAAAACAGAAAGGCAGAAATATACAATTATAAGTTGCTATATGTACACTCCATTCCTCTCCTTATTTGAGCTTTAAATGCCCCCATGTTAAATTTTTAGTATTACCTATCACATATCAATGTAGTTGTTATAACTTTTACTTATTTTTTCTTAGGCTTCATAACAAAAAATAGATGATATATGCCCCATGTTATTAATATTAAGTAGCCTGTATTTGTGTGGTTACTCTTACCAGTGAGTTTTTCATCTTCTGATACTTTCATTTTAGTCATTAATATATTTTCTGATTGAAAAACTCATTTTAGCATTTCTTATAGGACAGATCTGCAGATGATAAATTTCTCTTACCTTTTGATCATCCATTGATGTTCTAGCTCTCATTCTCTTATAAAACATAGCTTTGCGGGTACAGTATTTTTGGGTGGATACACTTTTTTCCTTCAGTACTCTGAATATCTCATCCTACTCCCCTGTGTCTATAATATTTTAGTTGAGAAGTTTACTATCAAATGAGTGGGGACACTCTTGTACATTATTTCTTATATATTCTAATGCATTATTCATTTCTTTTGTCCTTCTGTTTTGATAATCCTCTCTTTGTCTTTAAACTTTAAAGAGCTTGCTTATGATATGCCTTAAGTTAGACAGGGTTCAGTTGACTCTGACTAGTGACCTTTGATCTTCCTATATTCTGTCTGGGTTAAGAGTTTTTGATAGTATCACTTTGCATAGCCTGTACTTCCTGTCTCCCTCATCTGGCTTTATTAGTCCCTATCCTAGAAATTCTAAGCAGGCTGCTAATTTTCTGGTCTGTGATCACTGTTACTATTTTCAGCACTAGATGGTGACCTAAGTCCAAGTTTTATGTCAGTCTGCCTTTAGGGTTTTGTCATTGTTTTAACAGTAGAGGGCATACCAAGCAAAGATTGTTGCAAATTCGCAAATTGCTTGCTGTTTAGTATAAACTGGGGGAGTGCTGGAAAAAGTAGTCCATCCGCAAAAGCCTCTGTCTGGGGCTGTTATTGGCCCAGAAGTCTCATCTGCAATCACCAGCCTAAAGACGATTCTGCCACACACTGAATTTCACAATATAAGGGCAAGTCCTGTGCTCATAGGCAATGAATTTCATCTCCACCTTTTTGCCCCTAAAAGACAAGAGCTCTCTCCATACTGTGCTGGCTGGGGTTGGTGGAGGGGTGGGGTGACCACAATGCTGAGTTATACCAGGAGCCCACAAGCATGTATGACCTGTAAAGTACAGAGGTAAGAGATACACCCATGATGCTAATGCTTGTATCTTAACTATAAGTACTTGAAATCAACTGGAAATGAGGCTACTAGGAATATGGTTCTGCCCTACTGGGTCATAAGTCTCTATCTGGCACAAAGATGGGTCCACAGGTTCCATCCATGATGATGGTTTGAGGAAAGATCCATGGAGAACTTCTCATATTGAGTTTCACTGGATTGACAGAATTTCGTGGCAATATTCTACATTTATTTCCCTGTTCTATTTCCTAATGTGTGCAATCTTTCACCATACTGTGTTGTTCAGAGTTGAAGAAGGAGTGATAGACACAGTTGCTTGGCCACCAGGCTAACATGGGTACAGAGTTGCAGGCAACTCTTTCCTTCCTACTTTTTTCAATACATCATTGTTTATATGCTATAATAGGTACCTAGATGTGTTATCTAGCTTATATAATCCTTAAGAAGGTACTTTTGTGAATTGATATTGCCTCAAATTGGTATTTTCATGGATGGACAATCACTGGAGGGCTTTAATCTAAAGTTACATGGATCTGGCACCTCCAAATCCTATAAACACCTTTTATTCCCAACCATTTTGGCCTTTTATAAATAACTGTAAAACATTTCTTTTGTGGCCAGCACCGTGGTGAATTGGGTTAATCCTCCGCCTGCGGCACCGGCATCCCATATGGGCACCGGTTCTAGTCCTGGTTACTCCTCTTCCAGTCCAGTTCTCTGCTGTGACCTGGGAAAGTAGCAGAAGATGGCCCAAGTACTTGGGCCCCTGCACCCACGTGGGAGAACAGGAAGAAGCACCTGGCTCCTGGTTTCAGATCGGCACACCTCAGCTGTTGAGGCCATTTGGGAATGAACCAAGGGAAAGAAGACCTTTCTCTCTGTTTGTCTCTCTCACTGTCTGCAACTCTACCTGTCAAATAAATAAAGAAAATCTTTTAAAAAAATCACACATGCTCAATGGGACTTACCCCTAATGGGAGAGTTAAAACGTGCCAGGGATTCCAATTCAGTCCCATCAAGATGGCATGTACCAATGCCATCTCGCTAGTTAAAGTGATCAGTTTCAGTTCAGAATTGATCATAATGGTAGGATTAGAGTCAAAGGGATCACATAAACAAATCTAGTGTCTGCTAATACTAACTGATAGAATTAAAAAGGAGAGAGCACTCTAACATGGGAAGCGGGATACACAGCAGACTCATAGAATGGCAGATGTCTTAAACAACACTCTGGCCTCACAATCAGCCCTTAAGGCATGCGGATCTGCCTAAAAAGCCCATAAAAATATTTTAGGCATGGAAAGCCAAGACACTGTGGCAAAAAAAAAAAAAAAATGAGCTAAATGAAAGATCTCTGTGAGATGCCAGCGGAAAGAATGGGCCATCAAAGAAGGAGGTACCTTTCTCTAAAGGGAGGAGAGAACTTCCACTTTGACTATGGCCTTGTCTAAATAAGATCGGAGTGGGCAAACTTAAGAGGCTTCCATAGCCTTGGCAGCTCATGACAAGAGCCTCATGTGATTACTGACGTCATAAATAAGAGTGTCAATTGTTAAATCAACAACAGGAGTCACTGTGCACTTACTCCTCATTTAGGATCTCTGTCCTTAATGTGTTTTACTATGTGAATTAATGGCATAGCTAGTACTCAAACAGTACTTTACACTTTATGTTTCTGTGTGGGTGCAAACTGTTGAAATCTTTACCTAATATATACTAAATTGATCTTCTGTATGTAAAGATAATTGGAAATGAATCTTGATGCGAATAAAATGGGAGAGGCAGTGGGAGATGGGAGGGTTGCAGGTGGGCAGGACGTTATGGGGGAAAAAGCCATTATAATTCAAAAGTTGTACTTTGGAAATTTAAATTTATTAAATAAAAGTTAAAAAAAATCTCTTTCCATTAGAGTCCTGTGCTTCCACAGGTGATGTATCCATCTTCAGCTCATTGTACTATTTTGTATTTCTACCAACTGGGAAGTGTTTTTATTAAATCTTTTCCAATAGGTTGTATTATGACGGCTTTAAAAACTTATTGCAAATGCATCATCATATTATCATTGAACGTGCTTTTTCAAACTATATATCTGTTTGAGTACTCTATCTTGTTCATCTACGGTGTCTACTGCAACCATTCCATTGCTCAAAAGCTACTGCTACAAGGAAAATCAGTTATGTATTTTCCTACTCCATTATTTTAAAAGTTTATAAGCATGGAAAACAAACGTAACAGGCAAAAAGTAATTGTATGTAAATAATTCTGCCTCTCTCTCAATCCCTACCCTCCTACTCCCCAAGTGTGTGTGTATATGTGTTTATATTTCTCTCATTTTTATTCTTTTTCCACATTTCTACATGAAAATTTATGAATATCATTAATATAGAGAAAATTCTTAGAAGCAAATGGTTACAAAATAAGGAAACTATGTAAAGTTGAATTTCCAATGTATAATCATTTTAATTATCCATGGGCCACTTTTAAGCATGGTTTCATCAAAATTTTGTTTCCAGTCTAACAGGTAAGCATATTTGAAATGTTCACAAATTCCTACTAAAAGGTAAAAATTGTCCATTCATTTTTAATAAAAGTGAAAAGCTGAACAAACTTAAGTATCACTAACTATTATTTTGATCAGATAATTGAGGTCTCTTTTTTCTTTCAATTTTTGTAAGAACATACTTTCAATGTACTTTATAATCACAGGGTTAGTGCTTCACTAAGGAAAGAGTTAAACAAGTAAAAAGTAGAAAGACCACTGTTCCACAGGAATATAGCAAAGTTTAAAAAAAATGCTCAAATCACAAGATTTCAGTTTTACTCATATGCTTTAAGTTTGTTTGTTGTTTTGGTAAAGAAACAAAGAAAGAGGAAGAGAGGGAAGGAAGTATCATTATATTCTTAGAATGGAATCTATGAAGGGGCCATCATTGTGGCACAATGGGTTAAACTGCCCCTGCAATGCTGGCGTCCCATAAGGGTTCCAGTTCAAGTCCTGGCTGTTCTACTCTATTCTAGCTCCCTGCTAATGTGCCAGGGAAAGCAGCAGAAGATGGCTCAAGTCCTTGGGCCCTTGCATCCATGTGGGAGACCCGGAAGAAGTTCCTGGCTCCTGGCATGGACCTAGCCCAGCCATGGCAGTTGGAGCCATTTGGAGAGTGAACTAGTGGATGGAAGCTTTCTCTCTCACTATCCACCTCTTTCCCTTTGCAACTTTACCTTCCAAATAAATAAAATAAATATTTAAAAAGGTACTATCTATGAAATACATGAGATCAGTTATCTTTGTATTAATAAAGGTATTTAAAAATAATTGAGGTCCCTAAACAAATTGCTGCCTTCAAATTGGAGGTAAAAACAAATGCTTATAAAAGTTTTATGAAGATTAACTAAAACATGAAAAAATAAAGATCTCTTTAGTTGGTGAATTAATAACTGTGATATAGACAGGCGATGTAATATTATTTAGCTCTAAAATGAAATGAACTATAAAGCCATGACAAAATATGGCATAATCTAAAATGCCTATTTCTGACTGAGAGAAGTCAACATGAAAAGGCTACTCACTGTGCAATTCCAAGCATATGACATCTTGGAGAAGGAAACGATTCTGGATGTAACAAAACAATCAGTTTTGGTTCAGGGGCCAGAGGGAAGGAAAGAGGCACACAAATGATATTTATGATATTGTTATGGGAAAATGGCAGCAGAGAAGTTATTATTACCTCAGTTCTTTGTCTCACATGGAAGAAGAATTCCCAAGTGGACAAGCAGAGAGATTTAAAAAAAAAATTTATTAGAGTCAAAGACCTCCAGCCAGAGTAGCATGGGAGGAAAAAAATACTTGAAAATCAGATTGGCATTCAGTTACCAGACAGGGACAAAAAACAACAAAAGACCTGATTTACAATTCTTTATCCTTTCTGGCTTGCTCATGATAAAACAGAAAACCATCCAGAAGGGTGGGATAAGTGACTTGCTTTTACAATAAATGGTGATCACCACTCCCTTGTTATTCTCATGGTAAATTTGGAGATTCTGATGGAAGGAGCTTGGCCTGTTTGTTCTTGCTAAAGATAACCTTTTTGAGGAGAAGCAAATATTCTACACCCGACCTTCCATTGTGATCACCCTGACTACCTATTAACCCATCTGATGCCTTACAATATGGTAATAGTGGATGAATGTCAGTATACATTTGTCAAAACCTATAGAATATAAAACACCAAGAGTGAACCCTGATGTAAACCACAGAGTTGTGAAATGATGATGTCTCAATAGATTTATTGATTGTAACAAATGTATTATGCTGGTTCAGAGTTTGATAGTGGAGTGGGGGCCTGACTATTCTTTGTCCTGTCTTGGTCTACAATCATATGTTTTTATTTGGGGATACATGTAGAATTTGAATTGCTTGGAACTACAATGTCCAAATGTTCATCCTTTCAAGATAATGCTAAGCAGTTTCCTGAAGAGTCTTTATGGATTCAAAATGACACCAGTAGTGGGAGCAATCTTGTAGATCCACATTCTTCTAAAACAGCCATTATCAGTCTATTACTAAGTAATCATTTTTTAATAAATATGCTTTTCATAAAAAAACCACAATATAATATTTGCTTATAAACAATTGTAAGTTTGTATTTTTGGTGAACCAAGTTCTATATCTGTCTCCTTCTCTCCCCTGCCCATCATACGTGTGTATATGTATTTGTGTGTGTTTTTATGAGATTAGATTTTTCAGATAATCAATTTTCTATATAATTAAGTTTTTATGATATATTTTGAGTGATGGTTCCTTTATTGCTAAGTAAATTTCCTTCTTTGTTTGCTAAGAGTTTCTTTTTAAAAAATCATTGCTAGCTGAATGATATCAAGTGCTTTTACGTTGGTCACCCGTACAGATGATCAAATACATTTATTCCTATAGTTAAAATGATATAATTAAATTTATATCAATGAAAAATCCTTGCATTATTAAGTGATTTTACACCATTATGATGTAATTTGATTGCAGAATCATTGCATTGCAGAATTCAATTTGTTATGTTCTATTTTGTATTTGTCCTTTCAAACCAATGAGTTTGGACTTTAGCTATCTTTTCATGTTCCTGCTTTTTTATTTCTAACATTAGAATTACGTAAGACTCAAAAATGGGTTGGATATCTTATATACTGTTCTTATGCCCTGGAACAGTTTGCAGATAATGAGATTATTTCTCTTGAACTATTGGTAGAAATCTTTAAATATATCTAAGCTTACATTTTTAAACAATTGGGAGGGAAGGTCTTTTGACTGTCTTTTTAACTTTATATTTGTATATCAATACAGGCACGATAATTCTGAGCTTACCTTGTTAAATTTTATTCTCATGGAATTTTTACTTATGGAACTCAGATTTAAAAGGTTTTTCATAGAGTTTTCCAGTCATTAAATACACATACATGGTCCGGCACTGTGGTATAGTAGGTTAAGCTGCCACTTGCCATATCAGCATACCATATGGGTACCTGCTGGATTCCTTACTGCTCCTCTTCTAATCCAGCTCCATGCTAATGTGCCAGGGACAATAGTGGAAGATGGCCCAAGTGCTTGGACCCCTACACGCATGTGGGAGACCTGGAGGAGGCTCCTGGCTTCTGCCTTCTGTCTGGCCCAGCCTTGGTTATTATAGATATTTAGGGAGTGAACCAGTGGATGGAAGATCTCTCTGTCTCTCCCTCTCTTTGTAATTCTGCCTTTCAAATAAAATAAGTAAATCTGTTAAAAAAAAAAAAAGATACATACAGATCCTTTATCTCTAGTTAGAGATAAATGTGTTTGCAAGCATGTATTTGTTTTTCTGAAAGTTTAGTCATCTCTAGGCATCAGGGCTAAAAATAGAAGCTTTTAGAATATGATAAATCCGCAAAGAGGGATAGTTTGAGTTCTTCCTTCCCAATTTGTATCCCTTTAATTTCTTTTTCTTGCCTAATAGCTCTGGCTAGAACCTCCAGAACTATATTGAATAGCAGTGGTGAGAGTGGACATCCCTGTCTGGTACCAGATCTCAGTGGAAATGCTTCCAACTTTTCCCCATTCAATAGGATGTTGGCTGTGGGTTTTTCATAGATTGCTTTGATTGTATTGAGGAATGTTCCTTCCAAACCCAGTTTGCTTAGAGTTTTCATCATTAAAGGGTGTTGTATTTTATCAAATGCTTTCTCGGCGTCTATTGAGATAATCATATGGTTTTTCTTCTGCAGTCTGTTAATGTGGTGTATCACATTGATTGTCTTGCGCACATTGAACCATCCCTGCATACCAGGGATAAATCCCACTTGGTCTGGGTGGATGATCTTTCTGATGTGCTGTTGCATTCTATTGGCGAGAATTTTATTGGGGATTTTTGCATCTATGTTCATCAGGGATATTGGTCTGTAATTCTCTTTCAGTGCTGCATCTTTTTCCGGCTTAGGAATTAAGGTGATGCTGGCTTCATAGAAAGAATTTGGGAGGATTCCCTCTTCTTCGATTGTTCTGAATAGTTTGAGAAGAATTGGAGTTAGTTCTTCTTTAAATGTCTGGTAGAATTCAGCAGTGAATCCATCTGGTCCTGGGCTTTTCTTTGTTGGGATGGCCTTTATTACTGTTTCAATTTCTGTCTCAGTTATGCAAATCAAAAGCACAATGAGGTTTCACCTCACCCTGGTTAGAATGGCTCACATGCAGAAATCTACCAACAACAGATGCTGGCCAGGATGTGGGGAAAAAGGGACACTAACCCACTGTTGGTGGGAATGCAAACTGGTCAAGCCACTATGGAAGTCAGTCTGGAGATTCCTCAGAAACCTGAAGATAACCCTACCATTCGACCCAGCCATCCCACTCCTTGGAATTTACCCAAAGGAATTTAAATTGGCAAACAAAAAAGTGGTCTGCACCCTAATGTTTATTGCAGCTCAATTCACAATAGCTAAGACCTGGAACCAACCTAAATGCCCATCAATGGTAGACTGGATAAAGAAATTATGGGATATGTACTCTCTAGAATACTATACCGCAGTAAGAAACAACGAAATCCAGTCATTTGCAACAAATTGGAGGAATCTGGAACACATCATGCTGAGTGAAATAAGCCAGGGAGATTACTGATGCCATAGACAGGAGTGTCAATTGGTAAAGTCAACAACAGGAGTCACTGTGCACTTACTCCTCATGTAGGATCTCTGTCCTTAATGTGCTGTGCATTGAGATTTAATGCTATAACGAGTACTCAAACAATATATTTCACTTTGTGTTTCTATGGGGGTGCAAACTGTTGAAATCTTTACTTAATGTATACTAAACTGATCTTCTGTAAAAAAAAAAAAAAGAAGAAGAAGAAATTATCAATTCCCAACTTGACTCTCACTGGGATAAACATGACAATAGGTCTGATCTGATTTCATCATCATTTAAAAAAAATCATCTATTATTTTCCACTTTATGTTTCTGTGTGGGAGCAAACTGTTGAAATCCTTACTTAATGTATACTAAGCTTATCTTCTGTATATTAAGATAATCGGAAATGAATCTTGATGTGAATGGAAGGGGAGAGGGAGTGGGAAAGGGGAGGGTTGTGGGTGGGAGGGATGGTATTGGGGGGAAGCCATTGTAATCCATAAGTCGTACTTTGGAAATTTATATTCATTAAATAAAAGTTAAAAAAAAAAGAATATGATAAATCCTCTATCTCAAATATGCACACTTTCCTGGATTCTTACAACAAAAACAACAACAGATTCATAAAGGCTGAGATTTTATATAAATTATCTAATGCTCTGCAAAATAGATATAACATTCCATTTTATTGATGAAGAAATTAAGGCTTAAAAGAATTAAGTGTTGGTAGAAAATCACAACCTAAATAAGTGGCATTCCAAAACCCATGTCCTTAATAGTTCTTCTCCCTGATTCAAGCTCAACCTTGGTAGATCTGCTCAGAAGGACTGTTTCTAGACTGTTTAATATAATTGTTTACTCATGATATCATTTCTTTAACCATATAACCACTGGGATATTATTCTGATTGGAATGAAAGTTTTAAATAACTGATTTGAAAAGCAGAGAGAGGGAAAGATGGAGTGGGAAAGTCATATTCTATCCAGTGGTTCATTCCCCAAATGTCCACAAAAGACATGGCTAGGCCAAGCCAAAGTCAGGAGCCAGAAACTGCGTCTTGATTTCCCACATTGGGAGTGAGTATGGGGATTCAAGTACTTGAGCCACAATCTACTGCTTTCTAGAACCACTAACATATAGCTGAATGAGAAGCTGGGACTTGAACCAGAGAGTTGAGGACTATGCCCACTCAACCACTAAGATTTTAACTAGCAAAATGAAGCTTCATTGAATGGATCTTCATGCATGTTCTGTTGTGAGATAAATGTTTACAAAGGTAAAAATCCTAAGAATAAAATCACTAGAAGTGAATGTGAATAATTGTGATTGCTAAGCCTCCTACAGAAAAAGGGATATGGGAGGATATCTTTAAAATTGTCAACCATGATGCCAATCATAACTTTTTCACAATCAAATTGCACATACATTTATCCTTTAGAAGATGAACTACTTCAAACCATGTGCATGAAAAAGTAAAATATATTTTAATTATTAAGGACTAATGCAGTTACATGGAAAATAAAATCTATAATTTAAAGAATCTTCAGCTTAATTTTTATAAACAGTGAAATACAAATGTCAGAAGCATAATTTAACTTTTTCTGATCTAATTCATACTAAAATCAGTGGTGACATTTGTGGCTTTTGGACAACTAAGGTCATCTTATCTATAGCATTTATTCAATATAAATACACCATGAAAATCAGGTTCATTATAGGCACATTAGAATTTGTAGTCTTAATATAACATCAATCTTTATAAACTGCATCCAATCATAGACAGAAGAGAAAGATATGGAAGATCACTTTGAGTTAGAGGATGCAAATTAAACCCCAGTTTACCAATTATAATCTGACCACAGAGAAATGCCTTTCTAAGCTTTCAAAATAACTGCGGACAACAAAAAAAATTCACATTCAAGAAAATTATTCTAAGCCTGATATAATCAGCACTCAGTGTAACTTAAATGGGAAGTAGATGATTCAAAAAGTGCCATTTAATCTCACAATTCTGAATATTAAAATGAAGTCAGGTTTTGAATTCAGTCACACAGTAAAAGGTAAGTTTTAAACACATATCAGAATAGAAACAGACCTCAATTAGGAATACCTGGACTCTGGCACTGGCTGTGACACTAATAAGACGTGTGACCTTGGAATTGCACTTTCACTTTCCAGGACTTATTCTCTTCCTTGGACAGTTGAAATTATCTCAAGATCCCTCTCAAATATTAAAAAAAGACTGCAAATTAAATAACATTGTTGTTATGAAACATACTAACTTACTAACTTTGGCACAATGTCTTTAAAATAGTTTGTTTAAAATATTTCTTTCTCAGAGTGTAGTTGTGGAGATGCTGCTTAAAGAGAAGTTGCTCAAAGAGGGAACAATTTTTCCACTTTCTCATAAGTGTGAGAAAGTTCGGAACATGCTAATTGGGCAAGCTTGAAATTCCAAGGATCTGCAAATGGAACAGGTGCAAATGTAACTGGTGATAATTGATGGCTAATTATGCAAACAACAACACACTCCAGGGTATGAGCTTGTCTGCCAATGTATATACACCTTGGGTGTGAGTTTATTAGCAGGCAAATGCACTCTGAAAGTTGTATTGTACAGACAAAACGCATTTGAAAATACAAAATAGTTTTAAGTTGAATATACAATTCTGAATACATAGCATACTACATAAAATACAATGGAATCAAATAATAGGGCCTACAGACAAGAATTCAAAAAATAATTTACTTTAACCCCTCACTAAGCACATTATTCTGATTCTTTATGTCTTGCTATCTAGTCCAAAAATCCATTTGGAAAAATAATAAATGCCCTTATTTGCCCTTCAAAAGACTGTAATGAAGTGAAATAGTATTTGGTAATAATTCATAGGGTGATACTAGAAAAATGCACCCTCACAAAGGATCAATTATATTTGATGACCATGTAGTAAATTGTTTCCTAGTCTCTTTATACTGAAGATAAAGTACATATTCGATTATCAGAGTCGGCGAACTCAAAAGGCCTCCATAGCCTTGGCAACTCCTGACAAGAGCCTAGGGTGATTACTGAGGCCATAAACAAGAGTGTCGATTTGTTAAGTCAACAACAGGAGTCACTGTGCACTTACTCCTCATGTAGGATCTCTGTCCTTAATGTGCTATACATTGTGATTTAATGCTATAACTAGTACTGAAACAGTATTTTTCACTTTGTGTTTCTATGGGGGTGCAAACTGTTGCAATCTTTACTTAATATATGCTAAATTGATCTTCTGTATGAAAAGATAATTGAAAATGAATCTTGATGTGAATGGAAGGGGAGAGGGAGCGGGAAAGGGGAGGGTTGCGGGTGGGAGGGAAGTTATGGGGGGTAAAAAGCAATTGTAATCCATAAGCTGTACTTTGGAAATTAATATCCATTAAATAAAAGTTAAAAAAATAAAAAGTACATATTAGAGGAACTGATATTTAACAATAATAACCAGAACAACAATGTTCTCACCTGGGAATAAAATTGTGGGGAAATTATTAAACAGTAATATTATTATTACTTTGTGTGTGTGTGTGTGAGTGTGTGTGTATGTAGCAAACATGTCACCTGGACATGTTTTCACAGATGGAACAGTTTCTTTTTTAAGTTTTTATTTAATGAATGCATTTTTTCATAGGTACAACTTTAGGAATATAGTGGTCCTTTCCTCCATACCCACCCTCCACCCCCCAACTCTCATCCCATCTACCTCTCCCTCTCCCATCCCTTCTTCATTATGGTTTATTTTTAGTTTGATTTTATATACCGAGGACCAATTCCATGTTAAGCATAGATTTCAACAGTTTGCACCCACGCACACACACACAACATAGAGAGCACAGTTTGAGATCAAAATTTGCAGTTGATTCTCATAGTACAACTCATTATGAATGGAGGTCCTACATGGGGAGTAAGTGCACAGTGACTTCTATTGCTCCTTTAACAACTGACACTCTTATTTATGACATCAGTGATCACCTGAGGCTCTTGCCATGGGCTGCCAAGGCTGTGGAAGCCTTATGTGACCATAGACTCCATCGGTATTTGCACACGGCCATAAGCAAAACGGATGTTCTCTCCTTCCTTCAGAGATGAGTATGTTCTTCTTTGATGACCCTTTCTTTCCTCTGAGGTCTCACAGAGATCCTCCGTGTAGAATATTTTTTGCCCCAGAGTCTTGGCTTTCCATGCCTGAAATGCTCTCACAGGCCTTTCAGCCAGACCAGGAAGACTTAAGGGTTGACTCTGAGGTCAGAGTGGAACAGTTTCTTTGAAGCAACAATGCTAAAATTTTTTTCAGGGCGCAGGAGATGAAGTTTTTCAAGAAGTGGAACTAATTAAAGCCTGTGTCAGGGCCGGTATTGTGGCATAATGGGTTAAGCATATAGGTGCTGGTTCAAGTTCCCAGATGTTTGTTCCCAATTCTCCTCCCTGCTAATAGCCTGGGAAAAGCAGCGGAGAATAGCTTAAGTGGTTGGGCTGCTGCACTGATGTAGGAGACCTGGAAGAAGCTCCAGGCCTTGCTTCGGCCTGCCCTGACCCTGGCCTTGCGACCATCTGGGGATCAGACAACTCAGTCTCTCTGTCTCTTCCTCTGTAACTCTGCTTTCAAATAAATAAATACATAAATAAATAAATAAGTCGTTCATTAAAAAAAGATCTGTACAAACAACAAAGTGAGAATCTTAGGTGGAAAATTGTAGGCAGGGAACCCTTGGACTATCCTAGATAGTCTCCTCCCAGGATGGGAATTAGACTTGCTTACTGGTTTTACTTTCACAAGTAGTTGAACTCTACCCAGACGGTATATTCATAAACTTTGCTATAGATTAAAGTCATTTGGGAAGTTTAGAAGAGTCCCAAAGTCCAGGAACGGAACAGCTGAATTGAACCAATGGTCACTTGTGAGACTCAGGCATCTGGGTTGATAAAGCACCCTCTGGTACATAATGTGCACTTAACCTTGAAAGCCATTGCCTTATTAAAATTAATTTCTGAAGGCAGGTCCAAGACTTTAGTATTATTGAAAATTTCCACAAGTAAATTTGACGTAAATCAGAGGTGGGAACAAAATACTTAGGGGTGTTAGGTCATGAACATGAGTTAAAAATAAATCCTGGCACTTTGGTCATTTTTCAAAATACAGGTTCTTGTTGTTAGTTTTTGAAACTTAGAGAGACCACAACAGCCCTTATGCAACTCAAAAAAAGAACTATTATTTGATACTACTATACAGAAAACAACCTACAGATTGGTAACCTAGGAAACAAATGAGTAAAACATGATATGAATATATGAAATATTAGGCAGTTTTTAGTAGTAATGAGCAGTAGTAATGAGCAACATTTACACATACTAATTACAAATAAATATGAACATAATATTGAATTGAAAAAATAAACTCTTAGAACAAAATGATATTTTATGTCTCAATCACATGACTTTTGCAAGAATATTTCAGTTCCTGTCTGGATACTGGTAGGAATCTTCACTTTCTCACTGTGCTGACTGCACCATTGTTTCCTTAAGGGAAACTGCTTTTTAAAATTTAAGATTAGAGGGCCGGCCCCATGGCTCACATGGCTAATCCTCCGCCTGTGGCACCGGTATCCCACATGGGCACCGGGTTCTAGTCCTGGTTGCTCCTCTTCCAGTCCAGCTCTCTGCTGTGGCCCAGGAAGGCAGTGGAGGATGGCCCAGGTGATTGGGCACCTGCGTGTGGGAGACCAGGAGGACAGGAGGAAGCACCTGGCTCCTGGCTTGGGGAGTGAACCAATGGAAGGAAGACCTTTCTCTCTGTCTCTCTCTCACACTGTCTAACTCTACCTGTCAAATAAGTAAAAAATAAATAAATAAATAAGATTAGAAGTGACTATGCAATGTGGGGGCGGGGGTAATTCACAACAGCATGAGTACCTTTTAGAAATCCAGTCTATACCTGTATTCCTGCTAAAGTAAAAATTGCATTACCTCCTTATTTAAAATATTTTAATAAACCCTCATCTCAATAAAGGCTCATATCAGTATAGTGTACTCAAAACCCCATTCGGTCACACCCCAATGCCTTCTCTGACGACTTTCCCATTCATCTCACTCTCATTCATTCTACTTCAGTGACGTATGTCAGAAAAGTTTCTGCATTTTGGCCTTTTCATGTATTCTATCCTTTACCTAGATCATTTCTTCCAGATACACACTAACGCCTTTCAAGTCTTTGAACAAACATCATTTTAAAAAGTATTTAACCCCAATAACCTTCAATTTGCAAGCTCCCATACTTTCTCGTCACAACTTACAGGAGTTTTTGTTTTGTTTTGTTTCTTCCTTTGCCTTTTTAAATTGTTGCATACTATGAAATATAATTCATTATATCTGCTTATTATCCTTTCCCTACCACAACTCTCAAAGTGCAGAGGATTTAGTCTGTTTTCTTCTTTTTCTCAATGGCCTATGCCAGAACCTGAATCATAGTAGATACTCAGCAAATAACTGTGAACGAGTGCATGACAGAGGTGAGCTCTGCCTCTTAATATGAGGGTTCCCCAAACACAGTGAGGATTATTAGATTTAAAGTAGCCAGCGGGGGCTGGTGCTGTAGCATAGCAGGTAAAGCCGCCACCTGCACTGCCAGCATCTCATATAGGAGCCAGTTTGAGTCCCCACTGCTCCTCCAATCCAGCTCTCTTCTGTGGCCTGGGAAAGCAGAGGAAGATGGCCCAAGTAACTGGGCCCCTGCACTCCTGTGGGAGACCCGAAGAAGCTCCTGGCTCCTGGCTTCTGATCAGCCCAGCTCCAGTCATTGTGACCACCTGGGGAGTGAACCAGCAGATGGAAGACCTCTCTCTCTCTCTTTCTCTCTCTCTGTCTCTCTCCCCCCCAGCCCCGCCTCTGCCTCTTTGTAACTCTGCCTTTCAGATAAATAAAATAAATATTTAAAAAAAATAGCCAGCAAGTATGACAAGTGTAACATATAATAATAGTAATAAAAGTAGCAGCAGTAATGTTGTTATGACTCCTAAAATGGAGTCATAATCATAGTTTTGTCCGTGTATTATTGCCCTAAAGGTTTCTATACCCAGTCTCTTACATAGCTTGCAAATATTGTCACTGAAACATGTTCAGAAATTCAGTCTGATTCAAATTTTCTTAATGTCATATTGAGAAAGAAATTTTCTTTCCTCCATATTATTTGTCAAAATTTTTATGCCACAGAAGAACTTTTTGGTTCATATAAAATACAAATATTGTTTAACCTTGCAATGAATCATTCAAGGATAATTATTCCTACTAGAAGGTGGCACAGGTGGAAGCTTTCCTCTACAAGAATGTACCATTTCAGTTCAACAAGCTATTGGCAACTGCCTCTGCCAGGTTCTAATCCATGTTGAATGATGATCAGAAATGCAAAAGCATTTGGCATCAGATTTCATATTCCACAATGGAATAATAAACTTTTTATTTAAATTCAACATAAGACTAAATTCTTTCCATGTTCTTTTTGGGGGATGTATTTTTAAGTCATTACTTATTGTCAATAAATTCTTCATAATAGGAAACAGCCAATTGGGTGCTAGTGTAGTGCCACAGATAACAACAATGAAAAATGTGGTATCTTTCACCATATAAGATAATGTTCTTAATGTTCTAATTCCATCTGGTGACACAAAACAATAGCTACAATATCTACTGTGACTGATTCAACACTTTATGTAACTGAAAAGTACACTCTATCTTCCAGAGAGGTGCACTGTGATTTTTTTTTTTGACCAGATTATGTCATTGAAAATTCAACTAGCTTTAGTAATGGACAAAAAATCAATTCTATTTATAAAAGATAATTTTCATTTTTTGTGGCAATAAAGCAGTCCAATAAATCCTGTATCTAACACGCTGTAAAGATGTCTTCTTGGGACAGTTCATTACCTCATTTCTCACACATACAGACTCTTTATCTTGTTACATAGCTGACCATAAGGCTTTAAAAGGAATTCACCATTATGTTTATTTATAGAGAATTAAGGATAGTTTAGTCCAAGGAAGGAAAATATGATCAAATAAAAGTTGAACTGAAATTTGATAGACATGCTAAATGTACAATCAACTTAAAAGGGCCAGATAGAAAGAAAGAGTGGCAGAAAACTAGATAATGAACAACCCCCTAGAGAGCAAATCTTGAAGGTGATGGATACAGACAAAGCAAGGGGAAATACTTGTGTTTGTAGTTACTGCATTTACCATTTACTTTTAATTGGGTTTCTGGGGCTTCACACACTGGAGAGAGAAAAACCACTAGAGGCAGTATTCTGGTAATCTTTCTAAAAACTTACAGAATAAGGCCTGGCACTGTGGCCTCGTGGTCTAAGCCTCTGCCTCCAGCTCTGGCATCCCATGTGTGTGCCTGTTCAAGTCCCAGCTGCTCCATTTCTGATCAGCTCTCTGCTATGGCCTGGGAAAGCAGTAGAAGATGGCCCAAGTGCTTGGGCCCCTTCACCCGTGGAGGAGACACGGAGGAACCTCCTGACTCCTGGCTTCAGATCAGTCCAAGCCACTGCGGCCATTTGGGGAGTGAACGAGTGAATGGAAGACCTCTCTCTCCTTCTGTCTCCACCTTTCTCTGTTCGTAACTCTGCCCTTCAAATAAAATAAATAAATCTTTAAAAAATACAAAATAAACTGGGAATTAGATGTCTCTCAACAGAAATTATTGTAAAGCACAAATGAAAAATATTTCAAGAATGAAGAAAACTGATTGGCTCATTGACTGAAAGCTCTGATGGTTGGAGATGCTTTAGTCAGAGTTTGAGTAACAGGTTCCCAGTGTTATTCCTGGCTCTGTTTCTCTGTGATTGTTTTTGCTCTGGCACATGGGCAAGATTCTTCCCCAGACTGGCATCCTCATGGTAACAGGATGGCTCCAATATTTCCAAGCCTCATACGCGGTACATGAAATGCTCAACTGCAAATCTCAAGCTGGAATTGTCTTCTCCAGAACAAATGAAGAATGGATATTAGGGCCTCAACAGCGAATACTCATTATGTAATCTTTCAATCTGTGTAAACAATTATACTTATGAATGTAGATTGCAGGATGCATCACTAGTGCCTATTGTGTTATTGTTTTCCAGATATGCTTTTAGCCATTTAGTTCTATAATATTTGTGTGACTTGTATTTTAATAAAATATTCAAAACTAGCCATAGAATAAATTATCTGTGAGTTCAAACAGCAAAGTTGATTGCTTTGCATAAATCTAGCCTGGGAGAACTCAAGGATTTTTGTCAAACACAATCTACCAGGGAGATTGATCAAAGCCAGTTATTTCTAGCCATGTGTCTGGTCTTATTAAAGGAAGAGATTAGAATTTATGCACAACTTAACATCATATATGAGCCATCCTTTCATATTTTTGTCCTTAAGGCTGTATGTGATTCAATTCCTATTTAGGTCCAATAGAAAGCCTAAAAGTAGCTACAATACCAATAAAAGCTTTCACTTCCCTACTTAGTGACCTATATGTACCCAGCATTGTAGTCACATCCAAAAATAATTGGAATGTTTACCATAATATGATGAATGCAATAATCCAGACATAACCAAATTTCATCAATTAATACAATAGCATTAGTTTTCTAAAAGACACAGAGATCAATAGTACAGAATAGAGGGCCCAGAAATAAGCACAAGCATATTCAGTTAACTGATCTTAGACAAGAGCATCAGGAAGACACAATGGGGGAAGGATAGTCTCCTTAAAAAATGGTGCTAGGAAAATTGAATATTTGCATGCAAAAAGATGAATCTGTACCTCTATCTTATACTATACATGAAAATCAACTCAAAATGAATGGAAGACTCACAAAAAAAGTCTGAAATAAGAGTGTCAATTGTTAAATCAACAACGGGAGTCACTGTGCACTTACTCCCCATGTAGGATCTCTGTCCTTAATGTGTTGTACTATGAGAATTAACAGTAAAACTAGTATTCAAACAGTACTTTATACTTTGTGTGTCTGTGTGGGTGCAAACTGTTGAAATCTTTACTTAGGATATACTAAGTTGATCTTTTGTATTTAAAGATAATTGAAAATGAATCTTAATGAAGAATGGGATGGGAGAGGAAGTGGGAGATGGGATGGCTTGCAGGTGGGAGGGTGGTTATGAGAGGAAAACCGCTATAATTCAAAAGTTGTACTTTGGAAATTTATATTTATTAAATAAAAGTTTAAAAATAAAGCCTGGAACTACAAAACTCCTAGGAGAAAACATGGGGGGTGGTTCAGGACATTGGTCTTAGCAATGACTTTATGGATATGATACTCCAAGTACTGCCAACAAAATTGAAAACATACAAGTGGGAACATATCAAACTAAAAAGCTTCTGTACAGCAAAGGAAACAATTGACAAAGTAAAAATGCAACTTGCAGAATAGGAGAAAATATTTGCAAACAATGTATTTGATAAAGGGGTTAATATATAAATTCTACAGTTCAATATCAGAAAACAAAATAAAAATAAATTGATTCAAATGGGCAAAGGACTTGGATAGATATTTCTCCAAAGACAAATAAATGTCTAACAGATATATTAAAAGATGTTTAACATCACTAATTATCAAGGAAATGAAAATCAAAACCACAATGACATGTGACCTCATACCTGTTAGGGTAGTCTTTATTTAAAAAGGCAAATGTTGATTTGATTGTTAAGAAACTAGAACCCTTGAATATTACTGATAAGAATGTAATTTAGTCTAGTCATTACAGAAAACAGTGTGGAGGAATGGAGGATCCTCAAAAAATTAAAAATGCAGCTACCTTATGATCCAGCACTTATGTATATATAGGAAATGAGATCGTTGTTTAGAAGAGATATCTATATCACTAGGTTCCTCACAGTGTTCACAATAGCCAAGATGTAGAAACAACCACCCAATTGTTCAGTGACAGACTGGTAGATAAAGAAAAAATGACATACACATAAAATGTGATACTATTTACTTTAAAAAAGGAAGAAACCCCATCATGTGTGATAGCATAAATGAATGTGTGAGGCACTATACTATGTGAAATAAATCAGTCAGAGATAAATAATAAATAATTCCAAGTTTACAAAAATTTTTAAATAGTCAAATATATAGGATTACGAAATAGAACTACGATTTCAGGAGAGGGGAAAATAGGGAGTTCCTACTCATGTGTATAAAATCACTATTCTACAAGATGAATGAATTCAAGAGACCTGCTATACAACAGAATACCTATAGTTAATAATGCATTAATAATATAGTTAATGTTTTGTACTTAAAATCCAGTTAAATATGCTCCCTTTTTCATAATAAACAATGGAACAAAGAAAAATTTTGATGATTATTATCTTGACTCTGGTGACGGTACCATGAGCATATGCATAAGTCTAAACTCAGAAAGTTATATACATTAAACATGTGACAGGAATTTTTTTGTAGATTAACTATATTTCAATATTTTTAACAAGAGGCAATTTTATTTGTTGGAGCAAGTACACATTGAGCTCAATAATCGGTTTAAGAAGTTCGGAATAGGGACCAGTGTTTTGGTGTAACAGGTAAAGCTACTGCCTGCGATGCCAGCATCCCATATGAGTGTTGTTTCAAGTCCCAGCTGCTCCACTTATGATCCAACTCTATGCTAACAGCCAGAAAAAAGCAGTGGAAGATGGCCCAAGTGTTTGTGTCCCTGCCTCCATATGGGAGACTTGAAAGAAGCTCCTGGCTCCTATCTTCGCCTGGCCCAGCCAGAAGATGGTCTCTCTCTCTCTCTTGCTCTCTCTCGCTCTCTCTCTTTCTCTCTGTTGCAGTGATGTGGAGAGTGAACCAGAAGATGGACTCTCTCTCTCTCTCTCTTATGCTGCTTTCAAATCAATATTTTTTTTTCAAAAGAGAAGTTTGGAATAGGCCAATAGCATAAAGGACAAGATCCTAAGATAACTACATATATGCTACAAATAAGAATTTTGAGCACTTGAAATGTCTTCTTTTCCATTAGGTGACCTATATGAAATTCTATAAGTTATTAAGAGTATATTTTAATGAAAAATTATGCAATTAAAAAAGAGATTGCTTTACTTCTTTTTTTTTAAGAATTATTTTTATTTATTTGAAAGACAGAGTTACAGAGAGGTAGAGCCAGATAGAGAGAGGGCTGGTTCAACCCTCAAATGACGGCAACAGCCAGAGCAAGTCAAAGCCAGGAGCAAGGAGCTTCCTCTAGGTCTCCCATATGGGTACAGGGGCCCAAAGACTTGGGCCATCCTCCACTGCTTTCCCAGGCCATAGCAGAGAGCTGGATTGGAAGAGGAGCAGCTGGAACTAGAACCAGTGCCCATATGGGATGCCAGTACTGCAGGCTGGGGTTTTAAACCACTGTGCCACAGCGCCGGCCCCAGATTGCTTTACTTCTTTTTTTTTTTTTATTTTTTTGACAGGCAGAGTGGACGGTGAGTGAGAGAGAGAGAGAGAGACAGAGAGAAAGATCCTCCTTTGCCATTGGTTCACCCTCCAATGGCCACCGTGACCGGTGCACTGCGGCTGGCACACCGCGCTGATCCGATGGCGGGAGCCAGGTATTTTATCCTGGTCTCCCATGGGGTGCAGGGCGCAAGCACTTGGGCCATCCTCCACTGCACTCCCGGGCCACAGCAGAGAGCTGGCCTGGAAGAGGGGCAACCGGGACAGAATCCGGCACCCCACCCGGGACTAGAACCCGGTGTGCCGGTGCCGCAAGGCGGAGGATTAGTCTAGTGAGCCGCGACACTGGCCTGCTTTACTTCTAATCCTTGATATTCATGCTTTGAGGTTAAAGATTCTGAATTGGATTTGAATTTCTGAGTAAAAGAGTGTTTGTCTCCTGTGATTGTTGCACTGTGATTAAACCAGAACCATGCAAGAGTGTGGGTTTTGGTAGATTCCATAGATTCTAAGGATATATCGGTTTATAAATTTTGAAGTTATTTAATCCACCTTCTCTGTTAATTTATGGGGCAGTTTGTGAATAAATGGTCACAACCACATTCTTTTATTTTAACTTTTATTTAGTAAATATAAATTTCCAAAGTACAGCTTATGGATTACAATTGCTTCCCCCCCCATAACTTCCCTCCCACCTGCAACCCTCCCATCTCCTGCTCCCTCTCCCATTCTATTCACATCAAGATTCATTTACAATTATCTTTATATACAGAAGATCAATTTAGTATATATCAAGTAAAGATTGCATCAGTTTGCACCCACACAGAACACAAAGTGTAAAATACTGTTTCAGTACTAGTTATAGCATTAAATCACAATGTACAGCACACTAAGGACAGAGATCCTACATGAAAAGTAAGTGCACAGTGACTCCTGTTGTTGACTTAACAAATTGACACTCTTGTTTATGGTGTCACCACATTCTTAACAGTGGACACAGATCAGGAAAAGCAAGACAATGGGGATTGGAAATCAAGCATAGCATATTCTGTTCACCCATGGCTATGACTTGAAACAAAGTAAGGATTATTTTTTGAAATTTGATTATTTATTTGAGAAGGAGGGAGGAAGAGAGAGAGAGGAAAAGGGAGAGGGAGAGGGAGACGGAGAGGGAGAGAGAGATCCTATCTATTGATTCTATCCTCAATTGTTCCCAACAGCTGGGGCTGGGCCAGGCCAAAGCCTAGAGCCAGGACTTCAATTTGAGTCTCCCATGTGGGTGAAAGATATGTACATACTTGAGCCAAAGCCTGTTACCTCTCAATGTGCATATAAGCAGCAAAGCAGAATTAGGATCAGAGCTGGGACTTGAACCCAGGCACTCCAATATAGGATGCCAACATCCCAAACAGCAACTTAACTGCCAGACCAAATACAGTGTTTTTTGATTTATAATTAATAGGAAAGCACAAAATACAATTCTTTATTATTTCACTTTCCTTAAAGAGAAGAAAATTAGATTTATTTCTATTTCATCATTTTATAAGTGGAGAAACTGAAGTCTAGTTTCCTATCTTGTCTTCAAGTCAATAGTCTTTGTAAGGTAATTACCCTAACTCAATACTTCTCGCCATGTATTTATTAGGCATTCTGTATATTTACAGTGCTGCATTAAAATCAGAACTTTCAGGCAGCTTACAATTGAATGCCTTTTTTTCCGTGTCTATTCTCAGCACTTAGGGAGTTCAATATATTATACCTGGTGATAAATGTTATTCAAAATGATGAAGTAAAATGTGAGATATTTGCACAGCTAACTATTTGAGAAGAGAAATTATCAAATGCACCAACACATTTTTCCTTTGCTTATTGAACGCTAATACTACTGTGTCTCAAATCCTCTCATTATGTCAACAAATTTACTGTAGTTAGAGCTAGTTACCAAAAAAGAAACTGGAGCAAACTTAAGAACTCACTGCAAAGAGAAGGGATTCATGTCAAGATGCAATTTGTCATCCTGAGCTAGTACTGCAAAAGATACATTACAACAGGCTTAAAAGCTTTGAAAAACATATGGATTCTATAAAAACAAGAAGCGAGGGCAATGTTCTATAACACACCTCTTAGATTATAAGTACACATTTCATGGCATTAATGCTTTATTTTGTTGGCCTGCTTGTTTAGATCTTTAAAACTGTGACCTGTATACTGCAGAGACCAAGACAGAAAATAAGATTAGAAGTATGAAGACAGGAAAGATCTGCTAGTTCAGTGCATTCATGAGGATGCTCTCCAAAATGTTGTTATAATCTCAGTAGATATCAATGAGGTTTTCATTAGCATCAGCAAGAGTAGTCATAATGGATACTTCAAATCCATTATTATCTGTAATGTCAAAGAGTCCTTAATCTGTACATCTTCACATAAGAGGCATCTTACAAGGAAAGTTTTGCTCTTGTTTTTTGACTATGGTTTTGGTAATGTGTCAAGTTGCAGAAGTACAATACTAGCAGCTTTTCAGTGTCAACAAGCAATCATCTTGGCCCTCTCTCACATTATCTAGCCACTATCTTCTGCTATACTATTTGACACCTTCATGAGAAATGCAAGTGCCTGTGTGCCTGTGTGTGTATTTGGGAGTGGGGAGGTGGGTGTGGGTATCTGCATGTATGGGGACTTGTATGATGTATTTAATTTTCAATGAATTTTTCAAAATTATCTTTACAAACTAACAGTATATGATGGCTCCAATTTTTAAAAAATTCATGCACTATAGATATTTTGGTTATAATCCAATCAACAGGAATTTCCAATGTTGTCTGATCAAGGGCAACAGTTTTTACTTTTTTAAACCATTGCTTTTTTTTCTTCAAATAGAATATTGAACCCCAATAAAATGATTGTACAGAAGTGGATCCTTATAGCCTTAGCCATTTACTTTACAGATAACAAAACTCATTGCAAAATAGAGGGTGAGATTTATTGAGTTTCACACAGCTATTAAGTGGTGAACCCATTCAGATTAAAGCCAGTTCATTCCATTCAGCATGTAGATTTTAATCACACTTCTACCACCAACCAGATGTATGATATGAGCAATTCTTTTATTCTCTGAGTCTCAGTTTTTATCATTTGAAAATTAGGATGGAGGCCAACATTGAAGTGTAGCAGATTGGGCTTCCACCTGCGATGCCAGCATTCTGTGTGGGCACTGGTTCAAAGCCTGGCTACTCCACTTCTGATCCAACTCTCTTCTGGGAAAGCAGCAGATAATGGCTGGCAAGCTTGGGCCCCGGCAGCCATGTGGGAGACCCAGAGGGGCTCCCAGCTCCTGGCTTCAGCCTGGCCCAGCCCCAGCCTTTGTAACCATTTGGGGAGTGAACCAGAAGATGATGTATAGTTTTCTCTCTCTCTCTCTCTCCTTTTAAGTCTTTCATATTTGTAAAAAATGAAACTTTAAAAAATGTAATAAAATTTAGATATTATTGTACCTACTATATTATGCTCTTCTGCAAGGATTTCATGAAGTACTCTGTGAAAAATTCTAGTAAACTATAAATACCATGAAAATATTACTTCAAACTTCCCTCACATCAAGATTTATTTTCAATTATCTTTATATACAGAAGATCAATTTAGTATATATTAAGTAAAGATTTCATCAGTTTGCACCCACACAGACCATAAAGTGTAAAATGCTGTTTCAGTACTAGGTGTAACATGAATTCACACAGGACAACACATTAAGGACAGAGATCCCACATAAGGAGTAAGTACACAGTGGCTCCTGTTGTTGACTTAACAAACTGACACTCTTGTTTATGGCGTCAGTAATCTCCCTAGGCTCTAGTCATGAGTTGCCAAGGCTATGGAAGCCTTTTCAGTTCGCCAACTTCGATCTTACTTAGACAAGGTCACAGTCAAAGTGGAAGTTCTCTCCTCCCTTCAGAGAAAGGTACCTCTTTCTTTGATGGCCCGTTCTTTCTTTCTACTGGGATCTCACTCGCAGAGATCTTTCATTTAGGTTTTTGGCTTTCCATGCCTAAAATACTCTCATGGGCTCTTCAGCCAGATCTGAATGCCTTAAGGGCTGAATCTGAGGACAGAGTGCTGTTTAGGACATCTGCCATTCTATGAGTCTGCTGTGTATCCTGCTTCCCATGTTAAACCGTTCTCTGCCTTTTTTAATCAGTTAGTATTAGCAGTTACTAGTCTTGTTTGTGTGATCCCTTTGATTATTATCCTATCAGTGTGATCAATTGTGAACTGAAATTGATCACTTGGACTGGTGAGATGGCATTGGTACATGCCACCTTGATGGGATTGTATTGGAATCCTCTGGCACATTTCTAACTCCACCATTTGGGTCAAGTCCGATTGAGCATGTCCCAAATTGTACATCTCCCCCCTCTCTTATTCCCACTCTTATATTTAACAGGGATCACTTTTCAGTTAAATTTAAACACCTAAGAATAATTGTGTGTTAATTAAAGAGTTCAACCTATAGTATTAAGTAGAACAAAAAAAAATACTAAAAGGAATAAAGTAGTAAGTTGTTCCTCGACAGTCAGGGCAAGGGCTGATCAAGTCACTGTTTCTCATAGTGTCCATTTCACTTCAACAGGTTTCCTTTTTGGTGCTCGTTTAGTTGTCACCGATCAGGGAGAACATATGGTATTTGTCCCTTTGGGACTGGCTTAATTCACTCAGCATGATGTTTTCCAGTTTCCTCCATTTTGTTGCAAATGACCGGATTTCATTGTTTTTCGCTGCTGTATAGTATTCCATAGAGTACATGTCCCATAATTTCTTTATCCACTCTACTGTTGATGAGCATTTAGGTTGATTCCAGGTCTTAGCTAGTGAATTGAGCTGCAATAAACATTAAGGTGCAGACCGCTTTTTTGTTTGCCAATTTAATTTCCTTTGGGTAAATTCCAAGGAGTTGGATGGCTGGGTTGTATGGCAGGGTTATATTCAGGTCTCTGAGGAATCTCCCGACTGACTTCCATAGTGGGAAGTTATGGGGGTCAAAAAACCATTGTAATCCATGTACTTTGGAAATTTATATTTAGTAAATGAATGTTTAAAAAAAAAGAAGATAAAGTAAAGCTAATTCTATAAACTCCTGTCCTAGTAATAAAAACTAGAGATAAAATATATTGACTACTAACTGTGGGCCAAAAAGATGAAAATATTACCTGTAATCACCACATAGATTGTCTATAGTTATTGAAATATCCTACTATACTCCATAAAATTGTACAATTGTACAATTAATGAGTATTTATCAAAAATGATCATGATCATCATCTCTTGGCAATCAACACAGTGCTTTTGCCACTACAATTGTAGCTTTTGATTTTATTTTAGCAGTAGAATCCTTTATTCAAACATAATCTTTTATTGAAGCACTGCCCCCAAGTAAAACAGATAAAAATACAGCTACTCTGGTTAAAGTGAGGACAGGAGTGGTGTCTCCTGCTAGCCTTCCCCTTAGTTTCACTGCAGGAGACATTTGAGAGACTTAGCAGTTCTTAGAGTTCATAGAGCACAGACTTAGACAATGCTGAGTGACTCTCTACCTTCTTTTTTGCAGATGAATAATGTGTTCATTTCCTTTGTATTTTATCTCAGATCCTCAGAAATATAAATAGGTAGAGGTTGTTTTCTACTTCTGCAAATCCATAGAAGTGGCTGAGACAGTGTCATGTGGTAATAGCCATACTGCACAGAGCAATGTTAACAGCATAGTTAGATATATTCAACCTGGTCCTCAAATATTGAAAGATTTTTCCTCCAGAGCCTTGACAGTCAGTTTACACATAGTGACTAGGCCTCATGAGATCTGTCATATACTGTTCAAATGTACATACATAAGGGGCTGCAAAAAGCTTTGTATCGATTGATCAATGGGGATGAAATACCACAAATCAGGTAATATTATTATAACTATTAAAGTTCTTCTGACATTCCTGATCTCATTTAATGCACAAACTGACTTTATGAGAAGCCACAATTTCCATTTGGAGATGATACATCAGAGATTCAAGAAGTTAAATGACTACTCAAAGAAGAGAAAATAGATTCACAACCATCTCTGACAGATTCACAAACTCATGACTTGTTACATCACAAAGCCTTGAGGGCAATTTTTAATTCATTCATCCAACAGAGATTATTCACTGCCACTGTGTTCAAGGCATTGTAGAAAAGTTAAATAAACAAGTGAAGTTGTACTCAATGACAGTTCCTGAATAATGAAAACAATGCACAGCAGTTCGATATATGATCTGAAGTTTCTGGGTTGATTTATCAAAATATATTTAGACCTACAACCACAATAATTCATTTGAGTAACACTACTGTTTTGGTCTTCGTTTGCAGAAGTCAAATATTTTTATTCATACTTGGGAAGTCAAATATTGTCATGGCTATTAAATACAGAGCTTACAGGTTTAGATAATCTTGCTAAAACCTCATGGATTTAAGCATTTTCTAGCTAGCAATTTTTTTCTAGAAATTAATTTAGTCATATGCATGTGTTCATATGTACACATACACAGATAATCAACCTTGACATGTCTCACAATAAGCTGATTTAATTTATATAAATGTTTTTGATAAAAATATCTATTAGCTCAACACTTAGGGTTATAATATGAGTTAGTCTAAAAAGAATATGAACATTACACAAGACAATCAAACATCAGGGTCTAAATCTGCCTTTTATTAACTTGTGCATTTGGGGTTTATACTTCTCTTGCTCTAGAGATTAGTTTTAGGCCTAGCAGACCACATTCCCCCAAAGAAAGAAGTCTTTCCTTTTATTACTCTACTCCCCTGTGTAATAAAATAAGGAAAAAAATAATCAAGCAGGAAAACTACAGCATAGATTACACCATTCAAAGATAATCACCCTTTAAAATAATGAATCCTAGGCACCCTAATATTTCAAATATTTTTCATATAAATACATTCCAAAAACAGTCATCTGTACAATTATCCATGCCCTCAGCCACATTGTTAGAGTTTTAAATGTTTTTATTTTAAATTTTTTATTAAGGATTATGTTGTGGTGAGCATGTTTGTATATTTTATGAATATTCTATCAAGTAATTAGTAACAATTCCAATAAATTAAATTAATAGGTCAAAAGCTATCTATTTTAAGAATACATTGGCAGAAGACAAGGAACTTCCTGTAACAATGCATATTATAAAATTTGGAATGACTTTTCAATAAAAAGAACAATGCATAATCAATGAACTTGGCCACAGGGTAGAACTTTGGAGATGCTCACATCAACCAACTGCTGTCACTCTTACCATCTCACCTTTTAAATGCTGAGTCAAGCAATAGTAATATAAATAAATACAGCCAAATAAAAATGCTTTTGATATGTTACTTCCAATGGCCCTCCAGAAAGGTTGTAATTTGATATTCCAATCAGTGAAGAATGAAAGCATACATTCCTGACATTCTACAAAGCATTTGGTGCCATTACTCTTTCACTATTTGCCATTATAATGGTTAAGATAATTATTTAACAAGATTCTTGTGACATTGTGAGTTCAATAGATCTAAAAAGATGAATCTTCTATTAATTAGAAATGTATTCCTTAATTGGTTTTAAAAGTTTTTGATTTTCTGTTTTCCTAACCAGAGATAACAATTATGAATACATCAGATCACCTTTGTTTACTTTCCATATCAACAATTAGCTAGATATTAGTGGATGTATAATTTCACCATTAGAATGTGGTTCTTAGGAATTGTTCACCCTTGAAAAGAGTGCTGCCTACCATAAGATGATAATGGCCAACTGGCTCAACACAATACGAGCATTAGCAATATGTGTTATTTCTTGGCATCCTTCTTCATCTTAGTCTAAATGTTGCTGTGCTTGATGGTCCTTATTTTTATATTTTGAGGTATGGAACTATTCTTATACAGAAGTTCCCTTATTTTACCAGAAATAAAGACTTCTCCTTAGTTTGAGGTTTCTTTAAAGATGAGAAAAAACCTAAGTACACTAAAGGTAGAACTACTGCCACAATTATTAATTGTCTATAAAATCCATGTTGATTATAAAGTTCAAATAATAGACCCCTACTTTTTCTCGGGAGTTTTTTATTTTATCATTTCAACTAAATATAAAATTAAAGGGTCTATGTTTTACTAGAATTTGAAAACAAAAATTTATAAAACACAAAAATGAAACAAAACTCACCTTCTTATGTGAAAAAGGCGTATTGCTGTTTTCTTTGAATTACAGGAACTTGATATCCTTGCCAGACTTGTCCTTGTCTGCTTATTGTGTACATACTGTTCATTTTGAGTTCTTTTGAGTTCTGTAACATTACCACTTCTGAGCTTTAAAAAATAGGCCCTTCTTGACATTTTGCTATTTCACCATGAGGTAAGATCTCAAACAAATTAGCAATTTGTTCATATAAGAACTTTTTCCTTATAATAAAAATAGAACATGTACATTATGAAAAAGTAGAAAGCTAGAATAAGGAAATCATCATTTACATTACCTCAAGTATAATTTCTTGCTGATTTTTTAAAATATTTTTTTTCATTCTTTACTCAGATTTCCTGAGTTTTTATTTATTTATTTTTTTTCTGTTATTATTTTTTTTTAAACTTTTATTTAATGCATATAATTTTCCAAAGTACGACTTATGGATTACAATGGCTTCCCCCCCATACCGTCCCTCCCACCCACAACCCTCCCCTTTCCCACTCCCTCTCCCCTTCCATTCACATCATGATTCATTTTCGATTATCTTAATATACAGAAGATCAGCTTAGTATACATTAAGTATGGATTTCAACAGTTTGCTCCCACACAGAAACATAAAGTGAAAAATAATAGATGATTTTTTTAAATGATGATGAAATCAGAGCAGACCTATTGTCATGTTTAATCCCAGTGAGAGTCAAGTTGGGAATTGATAATTTCTTTTTTTTTTTTTTTTTTTTTTTTTTTTTACAGAGGATCAGTTTAGTATGCATTAAGTAAGGATTTCAACAGTTTGCACCCCCATAGAAACACAAAGTGAAATATATTGTTTGAGTACTCGTTATATTTTTGAGCAACTATTTCTCCATATTCTCTGTCACAACAGCTGCCCATTATTCTCAGCTTTCATGAAGTCAAGTATTACTTGTATGAGACAATTTGTGATTTAAAAAGGAAGTATAACCCAATCACAAAAGAATAGTTATCTGCCAAATTATCCATTCAAAGATACCTTGTCACTTTCTATATATGCTGGATTCCTCAAAATTCCACGACTATTATCACTTTCCACTAACATTTGCATTTAAAACTTTTTCATCTCCAACATGGAAGCAAAATTGAGATCTATAAGCAAAGAATATTAGAAAACAAAGAGCATATCTAAATCCAAGACTAATCAAGTTAGCTTGACAACGTTGAACATTCAAATATATGTTAAATATTTGCCACATAGTTAATGTTGAAAAATGTTCATTTTTTATAGAAAGAGATCATGAAAAAGGATATATTGGTTCTGCAACTGTCATCACCTGGTTTTCTATATTTGAGCTCAACAGATTACTAGAAAATTTAGAGTATGTTATTGTTTCTCTTGACTCTGCTGCTTTGCTTCTGTACCTCATTCTGCAATAATTTTCATCCCACATATTTCTTCTTACTGAATATTTCATCTTACAAACCCTTACTGATTCTTTAAAAGTCAGCTCAGGTGCCATCTCCTGCAAAAAGCAAATCCTTAGTTCCTTCACAAAAGTTGCATCATGTGTACCTGGAGTTCCTCAATTCCTTGAGAATTCTATATATCTAGCACTTCAATTGAAGTGTGACTTAATGGAGAAGATCAGCAAATATTTGATAAATGAAAAAATGGGGAGTAGCTTTGGAAGAACCCTGTGCCTACGTAACTTTATAAGTTGCCTTTAGTTGCTTTATTTCATATTGACAATAAGTCTGTAGGGTAAGTAGGACAAGTGTTATTATTATTATTTTACAAGATAAGAAAACTGGTCCTAAGAGATCAAGTTAGTTGGCCAATGTCACTTATTTTACTTATTTGGTAAGTAGAAAAGACCATAAATATTCTATTTTCTTCATTTCTTCCTTCCTTCCTTCTATCTTTAATCAATCCTATTCTTCCATTACTACTTCACATCCCAAGCAATCTAGATATTGGAATTGTTGATAAATATAATTATATTTTTTCTTAAAAAAGCATTGATTTATAGAGAAGTAGTAGAGAAAGTGCAAATGTGTGCAAAAGGTACTAGGCTATTTATAAGTTCAAAAACACTGTCAGTTAAGGTCCTCTGAGATGCAGAGGCCAAAATGTGATTAGATACACAAGTCATTTACTGAGGGAATACCTATGAGGGAAAATGTGGAGGGCAAAGTAGATTTGGAGGGATCCACCAGACTCTTAAGCAGGTCTTAACTGTTTGAAGAAGACAAGGAATGAAGAAAGGTTGGATAGGCCGAGTTTCAGACTATAGGATAATTATAAGAATATTTTGGTGAGGCCAATGAAGAGTTGTGAAGCAACTTCTTATGAGAGGAGTTACATAATGTTCAAGAATGAGCCAAGTTTAGTATTCCAGCCATACTAAATTATGGATTGAGAGCAACCCAAGGGATGCAGTCTTCGGTGTAATATTATTCAGGACTTAGAATGCAGTCTGTAGACTCTTGTGTCAAATATGCAAATTAGAGAAAGAAATCTGATTAATATATTTTCATCATCACCACAGACACATTCTCTATCTGAAAGATTAATAGGAAGAGATGACAAGCAAGGGATAGGGTAGACTCATTATAGCTCAGTTAGCAAGAACAGAAAGACCAAAAAGGAGTGTGTGGGCAGATGGGGAGGTGCACAGTGTGTGTGTGTTGAGGACATGAGGTAAGTAAAACAGGTTTATGTCCAGAAAAAATATCAAACACTTCTAGATATTTTATGAAGTATCAGTGTAATCTTTGTGAGTTTGTTCAAGTTACAATTGTATCACTGCAACAATTAAAATAATTAAATCAACACTTGGAAATATTGATTCATGGAATACTACTTTTTTTGGATTATAAAATAACTATGGCTAGAGAAGCAGTCTTTGATGGTCAAATAAGCTTTGGAAATACTGAGGTAAGATAATTCTGCCTGATTAATCATTGTGTGTGTGTGTGTGTGTGTTCTCTGCAAAAATGTTTCAGAGCCTGAGATAGGCAGGCACCTAGAGTTTCACTGGACAAAATTTTCAATAAGCATGTTTACATAGTGAGAGTTTTAGTGTTTAGTGTGTCATGGATGAATTTGACTGAGGAACTTTATTTTCTCAGAGCAGCTCTTAGAACTAGTGTTTTGTTAATGTTTTGAGAAATGATGAGTTAGTGGAAAAGCTGCACATCACTGAAAATAGTGTTAATACTTCTTGATGAAGTTAGGGATTAGTCAGAGCCCCGGAGTGTCATTTTCATAATCTAGGAATTACATCTATAATCTCACAGATGTACTATAGACAGTGCTTTAGAGCGTGTATATTATAGTCATGCAGTTGATGCATACAACTGAGATTCACTAGTTGTGTGACACTAAGATGTGTCACCATAATACTCAATGCCCTGGGTTTCTCATTGCAAACTGAGAATATTAACAGTAAATGCCTTGGAGGATTGTTTACAGTGTTAAATGAAAGCTGTGAAAATCACCTGGGACCTTGTAAGCATTTCATAAATGTATGCTGCTGCTATTATTAACAAATATCTCAAAAGAATCTATTATCTTCAATGCCTATAAAGCTTTGCAGAGAAAATTCATTCCTATAGAGGTAGATTGCTTGGGAATTTCTCTCTCTCTCTCTCTCTCCTTCCTTCCTTCATGACTTCTTTCCTTCCTTCCTTTCTCCCTCCCTTCCTTCCTCCTTTGCTCTGAAGCTTATCTTCATGTATACTGGTGATAAGGCCAACAAGAAAAAAGATGTCTCTACCTCTCTCTGTAACTCTGTCTTTCAAATAAATAAAATAAATAAAGGAAAAAGAAACAGAAATCTATCTGCAAGTTCACTCCCTAAATGCCAGCAGTGGGAGTTAGACAAAGTCAAAGCCAAGATCCCAGAAATCAGTGCAGATCTCGCACACAGATGGAAGGGATTCAACTATTTAAACTGCTTACTTGGTGTCCCCATGGCTGTCCATTAGCAAGAAGCTGGAATCAGCAATAGGGCTAGGATGTCCCAAGCAGCCGCTTAATCACTGCATCAAGTATCTGCTCTTGAGGTTTGTCATTTTGAAGGCACTTATCCTTTTAAGAAAAAAAGGCTTTTCTGCTTTTCTAGGATGTGGCAACTAAAGTCAATCATTCCTAGAGAGAAGAGCTGAAGGAGTAAACAGCAAAGTTGTAAAGCAGCATATTGGTAGTAGTGGCAGATTAAGAAGTGCTGAGAATTTAATTGAACACAGTTTTCAGTGAACAAATAAAACCTACCTAACTGGGATTTTTCGAGATTAAATGAGAAATATGTAAGAGATATAGTGCCACAGTGAGTGCATTGAACTTGTTACCATCAAATGACTAGAGTACAGCGGGGAAACTCTATAAGATATTGGCATAGGAAAAGACTTCTTGGAAAAGACCCCAGAAGCACAGACTAACAAAGCCAAAATGACAAATAGGATTGTATCAAGCTGAGAAGCTTCTGTACTGAAAAAGATACACTTTATAAAGTGAAGAGGCAACTGACAGAATGGAAAAAATTATTTGCAAACTATGAAACTGATAAAGGATTAATATCCAAAATCTGTAAAGATTTAGAGACTTATCAACAACCAAACAGTACAGTTAAAAATTAATGAAAGGACTTGAACAGGCAGTTTTCTAAAGAAATTCAAGTGGCCAACACACACTTGAAAAAATGTTAAGGATCACTACCCATCAAGGAAATGCAAATCAAAATCATAATGAGGTTTCACCCCATCCAGTTAGAATGACTTTCATACAGAAATCAACAAGCAAAAAATGCTGGTGAGGATATGGAAAAAATGGTACCCTAATCCACTGTTGGTGGGAATGTAAACTGATGCAGCCACTGTGGAAGACAGTATAGAGATACCTCAGAAATCTGAATATAGATCTACATATGACCCAGTCATCCCACTCCTGAGAATTTACCCAAAGGAAAAGAAATCATCAAATGAAAAAGTGATCTGTATCCATATGTTCATTGCAGCTCAATTCACAATAGCTAAGATGTGGAATCAACCCAGATGTCCATCAACTGATGACTAGATAAAGAAATTATGGTGTATATATACACTATGGAGTACTACTCAACCGTAACAAAAAAAAAATGAAATCTTGTCTTTTGCAGCAAAACAGATGCAACTGTAAACCAGTGTACTTAGTGAATTGGGCTAGTCCCCAAAACAAAAATACTCTATGTTCTCACTTATCTGTGGTAACTAGTAGGGTACTCAAGAGGTAATCTATAGAAATGAAATTGATACTTTGAGATACGATGATATTTAAAGCCTTTGTCTCAACTCTTGAGGAACAATGTTTTCTTACTGTTTCCTTCTTAGCATTTGTTGAACTCTTTACTTAGTGTTGGGTGGATTTCATGTGTATAAAGTTAGCTGAAAACAGATCTTTGAAAAATAAGAATGAGAATAGGAGAGGCAGGAAGAAGAAGAGTGAGAGCATGGGCAGGAGGGAGGGTAGGGTGGAAAGTGTCACTGTGTTCCTGAATCTGTATATATGAAATACATGAAATCTGTATACCTTAAATAAAATTTAAAAAATGAAAGTGCTCAGCAAAAGATTTTGCTTTATATTTTCTGATGCGAGGGACTTTTATTACGATTTATAATTTACAGAGAATTTCTGCATACACCAAAGTGTTATTTCATTCGAAATGGAAACTCAAAGAAAGTGTTCCTTGTGGCATTTTGCATGGAATGGGAATCAAAATGAGAGTCAGCCAAAACGCCACTGGAATAGCTCTACAGATATATCTATAAATGTAGATATAGATGATATAGATATAGATAGATGCAGATAATATAGAGATATAAGGATACAGATAGAAATAGTAAAATTATGACATCTTACATCAGGGTTTTCATTTTGTTTTTAAAACTCAGATATTCCTCAGTGTCTGTCAGGAACAATAGCACTGTAACAAGTGGGAAATTATATCTTGGGTTTGGACTCCATTTCAATTGCTTCCTAAAAACAAGTTAAGAATTGGTAGTTTAAAATAGTAATATACAGGCCCATCCCCAGAAACACTGAATTAATGGATCTGAGGAAGAACTTGAGCATCAGTATTTTTAACAGGCTCTCCAGGACATTCTAATGTGCAGCCAGAAGAGAGAACCAGTGCTCTAGTTCACCTAGATACCTGTTAGGCGCAGTGGATATGGTATCAAATCTATACATCCTTTGGGTGTCACCTGTTTCTAGAAAGGCTTAGTAGCTTCCTCTCCTTCCATATTAATGGGTGCAGAAATTCCCAGCCAGTGACCAGCAGTGCTCCACTGGGCATGATGGAATTTACCACTGACATAACAAGCATGTAATTTCCTGTCGATGCATAATCAGACAATTATATTTGTAAAGCTATTTATGTCTGTGTTGGAAAGTTAATGTTTATCCAGCTGGGGCCTATCACTGCATGCTGCAACTCTTTAGGACTTCAGGTTTCCAGCCTGGAAGCAGTTATAAGTTGTTACGAGCACCAAGGAACGGATTCACAGAACTGCCTACTAGGCACCTGGGGAATTAGTAATGACAGTATGAAAAGACTGGTATAGAGAGGAAAGCACGCTTAGTTCACTATTGGTGTGAGAAATATCTGTGAACAGGAATATGTTAAAATTTAAGAGTCTGATTTAAAGCCCTTGGGAAGGTGAAGTACTTGAGAGTACATTCAGGAATGAAGTAACGGCAATAGTACTAGAAATCACGGAGGATGTAAATTATTCTGTATCACCAGCGAGTAAGAAGAAAGTCGGTGCCTGGAAAGTGACCTTTTAATCCACTTAGCTTGGACACTCATTTTTTATAATCTGATTTTGAAAATTATAAGCCACTAAAATCATGGTTCTGAACTAACATGGGGAAGGTTGCTGAAAATTACAAATACAACTTGCACGTTGAATTAATTTTAATGATAGTATATATATATATATATATATATACACACATACATATACACATATATAAAGACTAGCCAAAAAAAATCTCAATTTCAATATTCCAAAGGCAAAGGTTAGGGACTACTGAGGAAGGTCAGAAAATGGTAAGTGGGCAGAAGATTTCAGCCATTTTAAGTTCTCAAAATGATAGGTTTGTAAGATTCCAACCAAGTACTTCAAAATAGTTCACAAAGGTATTTATTTTGAAATTTTTCTAACACCTAAAGTGAGGAATAAAAAAATAGGAAAGTAGAAGTTAGAAGTAGTGTTTTTGCTTCCATGCCTGAGGTATGTGTGTACTGAATTGAGAATGAGTAACATAAAACAAAGGTATAGTTTCAGTCTGCTACAAGCTAGTCCACAAATATTCACCTGGCTGAGATTTGCACCAGATCCTAAAGAACTTATATTTAGTAGATCCTCTTAATTTCAGATTTCCATATTCCAAATGTTTCTCCAATAAAGGCAGTATGGAAAAAATCAAACAAAATTCAAACTTGTGTCAGGAATATAGTAAAGTACTTGATATTAATGTGTTTGATGGATGAATTGGGTAATAATTATTATATTATGAATAGATATACCAATTGGCAATACTTTGGGCCCCATACTAAAAATTCCTTAAAGTAGTTTCTCATTTTGATTTGATCACCTTCAACCCCAGTGGGAGACGGGGTGTTTGGATACAGCTCACTCATAGTTAATTCTAATAGATCTACCTGACTTCATTCTCTTATTAGAATTGCTCTAGTCTTCGTACTAGAGAGCCCTGGTTTTCATTGCTAAATCTGATGAATCTATATTATTAAATCCTCTTGGATGAAGATGAAAAGATAAAGAATTAGCGTCTATCTCCAGAATTCTACTAATTTAAAAAGTATATCCCAAGGGGACTTATAAGATACTATTACATTTTTCAAAAAATGGTTGGTTGAAAAAGTTATCAGTAAAATGAATTCTTTGGCAATTATGTTTATTTAGGATAAGATAACTATGTATAATATGGAACTTAAGGCAAAGAGCCAAGGTTGATAAATAGCAAAAATCAAACCCAGCTAGGCCCTATATCTGGATGCAAAGCATATGTGACGAATTTGTCATACAAATCTTACATGCCTTACATACATCAGAGGCTACAAAATGGGGTCATGAGTTGGAGATTGAGAGGCTTTAAGAAAAAGATGGTGGGACCAGCACTGTGGCTTTGTAGGTTAAGCCTCCACCTGTGGCACATGCATCCCATATGGGAGCTGGTTCAAGTCCCGGCTGCTGCACTTCTGATCCAGTTCTCTGCTCTCTGCTATGGCCTGGGAAAGCAGTAGAAGATGGCCCAAGTCCTTGGGCCCCTACACCCACGTGGGAGACCCATTGGGGAGTGATAGAAGACCTCTCTCAGACCTCTCTCAGACTCTCCATCTCTCCATCTGTAACTCTGCCTCTCAAATAAATAAAAAAGCAATAGAGCAAAGAGCCAAGGTTGATAAATAGCAAAAATCAAACCCAGCTAGGCCCTATATCTGGATGCAAAGCATATGTGACGAATTTGTCATACAAATCTTACATGCCTTACATACATCAGAGGCTACAAAATGGGGCATGAGTTGGAGATTGAGAGGCTTTAAGAAAAAGATGGTGGGACCAGCACTGTGGCTTTGTAGGTTAAGCCTCCACCTGTGGCACATGCATCCCATATGGGAGCTGGTTCAAGTCCCGGCTGCTGCACTTCTGATCCAGTTCTCTGCTCTCTGCTATGGCCTGGGAAAGCAGTAGAAGATGGCCCAAGTCCTTGGGCCCCTACACCCACGTGGGAGACCCAGAAGAAGCTCCTGGCTCCTGGCTTCAGATCGGCCCAGCTCCAGTCGTTGCGGCCATTTGGGGAGTGATAGAAGACCTCTCTCAGACCTCTCTCAGACTCTCCATCTCTCCATCTGTAACTCTGCCTCTCAAATAAATAAAAAAGCAATAGAGTAAGATATGAACACGTTATAGTCTCAGTAACCAGGGGGTGAGAATGAGGTGCTTGTCCCTCCCTGAAAGCCTAATGAGAAAGATTTCAATGAAATGACTGAGCATTTAAGGCATGGTTGTAAAAAAAAAAAAAAAAGCATAAAACATACAAAGTCTGTAAGAAGCATCTCTTTATCATCTATCGTTTGCCTGTTACTCTCCCCCCGGGAAGCTACACTGTGACAATTTCTCATCATTCCCAGGCTATGATGAGGAAGCAGTTTCTGCACTGTCCCCCTCAGAATAAGGTTTCATAACGTAAACTGCTTAGCTGTAGTCTCTAATTGGTCCCTATACAATAAAATATTCCACAACACATACTTCAGTCATCACCTCCCTTTGTTTCAATGTCATCCATTTTAGTATGTGCAATGCAGATCACGAGGAGCTGTCACCTTTCATTATTCCTCCTTTTTTTGGACTATGAATGGCATAAACTCTCTGAATCTAAAAGTATGTCATTTTATCATTATTAGTTGCATCATTCATTCCTTGGTTTTGGCCTGGCTTTATCTTTATTCATCTGTGACATAGAATTAAAAAAAAAGATTCAGCTCTAAATACTTTCCAGGCCCAGAGCATACATCACTAGTTGTCCATTGTGGTACAAGTAAGAATGTGCCTATACCACTTATCTCGAAAGTCACTTCTCGATCTCAGGCCCTAGTTACCAAACAGAGGAAAAGATATGGAAATGCAAAGTATATAAACAAACAGACAACAAGGCAAACTTAAATATGTCCTGTTTCCTCACTAGAGTCCTAAGGTTGAAGGGAGGAGAAAAATCTCAAAAAAAAAATCACTTGATGGAATGAAAATGGAGACACATGCAGTACCAGGAAAAAAAATCTTAAATTTGGGGGACAAACAAGTATCAAGTCAGGGCCATAGTAGAACCAGCATAACAAACAACTTTACATGGAAAGTAGGAGACAAAATAAAGTTCTTCTTTATTTAGTTATCTTAAATTCTGGTAATTCAATGTACTGCTTACCTCCGTCAATGCCCTAGAAGATTAATAATAATGGTTCAAGGTAGTGAATTACCTGAGAAAAGAGGAGTTGGTAGGCAAATAAAGAAACACACAAGATGACCTCAGATAGTAAAAATTGTTATGAATAAGATAAAATTAAATGATGGGCTACAGAAACACCAGGGCAGGACATAATTTGTATTAGATGATTGACAAAAGCTCTCTGATGAAGAAGATTTATAGTCATGCATGAACAGTGAGGGTGAGCCAATCACACACAAAGCCTGGGCATAAGGAACATAAAGAGCAAAGGTGCTGAGGATCCGGAGTGTACTAAGATGTATACCCTTAGGAAAACAGTAATAAAAAATGGGAGTTGAACTAATTATTTCCAATAAGTATTTGTTATTTTACTTATTGTATTCCAGTGTGTGGAGCAAGCAGCAATCAGGCAATAAATCAACAAATCTTGTATTGATCAGATGCTGAAAGTTGTTGTGTAAAATGATTTTTAATTAAATACTGGTCTGTTTACTTGAAAGGCGGAGTTACAGAGAGAGAGAGAGAGAGAGAGAGATCTTCCATTCACTGGTTCACACCTCAACTGCCCACAATAGCTAGAGCCGGGCCAGGTGGAAGCCAGAAGCCAGGAACTCTCTCCAAATCTCTCACATGAGTGGCAAAGACTTAGGTACTGGAGCCATCACTTGCCACTTTCCAGGTATATTAGCAAGGACCTGGATTGGAAACAGTGTATCTGGGACTTGAAGCAGACATTTCAACATGTGCTTAAGGCATCCCAAGACACAGCCTAATCTGTTGTACCACAACACCCATACCTAAAATATTCTTTTAGAGAGGTAAGACATAGAGGGTGATTTGTGTGTGCTATTTTTAGAGGATGACTGTAGAAATACTCTTATGTATGGTGACATATAAGAAGACCTGAATGAAATGAGACAGCATGCCATATAAAATATTGCACTGAGAGCTTTCTAGGTAGAAAGAACAGTAATGAAAGGCCCTGAACATAATGGAATTCATCACTTAGAGAAGAAGTTTCCAGACATAACCTAGAGACACTGTTATGATTAGTTGTCAAGAGGATAAAGAAAACCAACAAAGGAGACTCATAAATAGAGACCAGAGAGGTATGAGTAGAACAAAGAGAGTGGTAGCCTGGAAAACTGTGGAAGAAAGTATATCAAAGAAATGGTGATCAACTGCACCATATGGGGTTCAGACATTCCATAACAGGAGGACTGAACTTTGTTTTGAATCTTCATTGGGAAAATTCTTATGAATTGTTTACTACTGCAGTTTTGATGATCTGTGACTATCTTGAACTTTACTGTAAATTAGTGAAGTTGACATCTTTCTGTTTGAATTTTGCTAATGGCTCTTGCTTTTGTTCCTGATGAACTATAGAGTTTTTGTTTTTTTGTTTGTTGATCTCTTTATTTAGTGGAGCATTAGTAAGCCTTTGACTACAAATATAAATTGAAAATATGTTTCAAAAAGCAAAAGATCTGTCACAAATAGAGAAAAAGAGGACTGAAAGTTTATCAGAGTATTCGTGTGTGAAAAGGAAAAAGAAATAGACAATAGCTTAAGGTATGTGAAATGGAGAGTTGTTTATATTTGTTTATTTTATTTATTTGAAAGGCAGCATGAGACAGAGAGAGGGAAATAGAGAAGGGGAGACAGAAATTTTTCATCCACTGGTTCATCCACCCTCAAATGTCCTCGATAGCCAGGGCTGGTCAAACTAAAGTCAGAAAACAAGAACTCCATTAGGGCCTCACACATGAGTGGTAGCAGCCCAAATACTTGGACTATCTTCTGTTGTTTTCTCAAGTGCATTAGCAGGGAGCTGGATTGAAAGTGTAGCACCCAGGACTGGAACAGACACTCTGATATGGAATGCTAGCATTACAAGTGGCAGTTTAACCCACTGCACCACAATGCCAGCCCCATGCACTATATTTTGTTTAAAGAGGGTATCCATTCTGCCATGCTTGTATGATGATAGGAATGGTGTTATAGAAACCTTAGTAATTGTTGTTACAGGAGAAAGAATTGTTGCAGTGACATCCTCGAGCAGGCACGATGGTTGTAATTGGTTGTACCACTGAAAAGTTTTCTTTAGACCCCAACATGAAAAGTGAGTTGACTGTGAAAGGAGGGAAGACAAAGGATGTGGATGCTGATGTTGGTAGCTGGATAAGCTTGACGGTGAGAATATGTGGGATTTCTCTTCTGATTGCTCATATTTTCTCAGTGAATTAGGAATGAAGGTCATCAGATGAGATTAAGAATGTGGTCTTTCCACATTTTACTTTTTAAATATTATGGTTAGTGGTGCATTAAGCTTGTGATTATAGACTGGATTGAAATTATGTTTTTCCAGACTTAAAGAAAGAAAAGAACGAAGGAGGATGATTGAGGGAAGGCGATATGGAGTGAGAGAAATATAATTACCTTCTTAGAGCTGGACCTATGAAATACATGAAATCTGTTGTTTTTATGTAAATAAATTTAAAAGTATTTAAAAATAATGCTAAAAAAGAATGGGGAAGATAAAATATAATAATTAGAGAAGTAGTGTGTAAACATAAAACGACAAGAGCAATTTCAGTGGGATTTCTGGACAGAAAGAAGGCCTTCTTAGTGGTCCAGGACATGAATTTGGAAGTGAGCCCAATCTGCATGGTTGTGTTTTTCTCTCGTTACATGTAACTACTTGCTTGCAGATGACAAAAAGTTGAAAAACTGAATGTAATGATGGTTGAATTTTGCTAGGAGTAATCATAAACCCTTACATGAATTCTACTACTGAAATGTAACCATTTATCAATTACTAATAATGGAAAGCTCTTAGGAATTTGTTAACATTAGAGGATATTTTCCAAAGTACTAATACATCATGCACACAAAAAGAACTTTTTAATGACCTGACCCAGAGTTAGCCAATCAGAAATGATAAGGATAGAGTAGTCTAATGACCATTTAAAAAGCTGACCCACCTCACTCTTGGAGTTTAGTGGATGGGAAATCTGTGAAGGTATTGCACTAATTATTGCTGATTTTGACAATTCTTTTATTTTCAACTGTCATACTGTTTTTAGGGATTAGAAACCTTCCTGTATGAAATTACAGGAAAGAAGATACTTAAAGATTTTGGCAGCTGAAGGCTGTCTAATTGGGTTGAATTCACACGGGTAGATGTTCTGGGTGTCTTTCCAGGTGTGGTGTGGACTGAAGACTTTCCTTTTCTCCATGAACTGACCAGTACAAAGCTTTAAAGTAGTAGGCAGAACCTCTAGTAGACTTCACTTTAAAATTCACTCCAGACATGAACTTAGCAATGAGACAGCAATAAAGGAGGCTGTCTCTCAATTCTGACACAGTCTCAGCCACAGCCACAGCCATAGCCACTGCCACAGGCAATTGGAACCATCCTCAATGAGAAAATTAGTAACATCTAGAACTCCCAAGATAAAAAGTAGTAGCCTGTCGCTGGCCAGGCAGAGAACTTAGGGCTACCTCCAGAGATGGGTCTGTAGTGGATGACAATTACACGGCTTTTGGGAAATTGTTATTAAAAGTAGAGGAGAGTTTCAATACTCTAATACACAACCCTGAATTTAGGAGTAATTCAAAACACAAAGCAAAGGCTCTTGGATTGTGAGGATCAAAGCTGTCACACAGTAGAATTTTTTAACAGTTCTGAAATGCTTAGTCTCAAATCATTGGGGACAGCTAGATTTGCTCTACAGAACATGTTCCTTGGCTTTGAATAAATTTTAAGAGAAGTAGGCAATTTGGCACACTTAAGAATCTCAGAATTGATATGGATCCTGATAATGCTTGAAGGTTTCAAATCCATCTATACAACATGTTGCCACTTCAGAAAACAAACTATCTTGCTGAAATCCAAATCAACCAAAACAAAACAAAAAACAGCTTTCCTGTAAACAAGAGTAGACTGTGAGTTTAATATGCATAAATTCTATGGACAATTTAAAGTCAGAATACTTTGAAATTGCTGATATGCAAAAGCATAATTCATCATGAATCAGAGGACATATATAGCTGCACAGGTTTCTTTGGAGAGATGCCTTTCAGTTATGAACTTCCAGTGTATATTTATCCAAATTGAGAAGAAGATTTTGAGTAATGATTACTGTATGAAGTAGTCCAGTTAGCTGAGATACAAAAGCCTACATCTGAGCCCTGTTAGTTATAAATAAACCCGTGAGCTGACAGAATAAACTAAACTTCATCAAGTATGTTGTAGATATTGTTGCCTAAGTGATGTTGAAATTATTGTGTATTTTTTATTAAAAGATTTATTTATTTATTTAAAAGGCATAGTTACAGAGAGGCAAGAGGTAGAAAGAAGGAGAGAGGTCTTCCATCTAATGGTTCACTCCCCAAATGGCCACAAAGGCTGAAGCTGGGCTGATTGGAAGCTAGGAGCTAGGAGCTTCCTCTGGGTCTCCCACATGGGTGCAGAGGAACAAGGATTTAGGCCATAGCAGAGGGCTGGATCAGAAGTGTAGCAGCCAGGACTCGAACCAACACCCAAATGGGGTACCAGCACTGCAGGCATTGGTTTTATCCACTGTGGGGAGCAACCCGGACTGGACTGAGTTACTGGAATTAAGACTTATTCTATGCATCTGCTCTCCCACAATATGGCGCTGAGAAGGGAGAGACGGCTTCTGCACAGCTGCCTCCAGTTCAACCAATAGGCATCAGGACCTGCTCCTGATTGGAGGAGAGCAGCGTACTCGGCGTGTGGGCAGCCGAGTTAGGATTGGCGGAGGAGGACTATAAAGGAGGAGAGAGACGGCATGCACGAGGAACATCTAAGGGGAACACCTGTGCAGCCCCCGAGAGAGCCGGCCAGTGGTATGCCGCTCCCCCGCGGAAGTGGGGAAAGTGGCTAGGGGGAACCGCCCTTCCACGGAGGTGGAAGGGTCGGTAGCCAACCCGGGAAGGACCAGCAGCCAACCCGGGAAGGACCAGCAGCAAACGCGGGGAGGGCCGAGCAGACAAAAGAACAGCGCAGGGTCCTGTGTCGTTCCTCCATGAAGAAGGGGAGCGACATAATGGTGCCGTGACTCGGATGTGAAGCCTAGGCAAGGTTTAGTGTCGTTCCTCCACGAAGAGGGGGAGCGACAATCCACTATGCCACAGAGCCGGCCCCAAAATCACTGTATATTTTTCTTGCATGCTAATAAGGCATGGTAGGTGATGAAACTAGATTCAAACTGGCTGTTTTTGTTTTCTTTAATTGTTATTGGACTTTGTAAATTAATCTCTTTGAAACAAATGATAAAAAGTGGTTTGAGGATTTCTTAAAATTCAGAATGAAGTAATATTTGCAAAAAAAAAAAAAGATTCAAAGGGAGAGACATGTATGAAACCCACTCAATTGTTTATTCTTCAAGTGGCAATGTGATTGGTGATTACTGTTCACCAGCCACAATCTCGCAGCTGATGAATAAGTCATGATACTTGCCTTCAACAAGCAAAGGTGAGAAGGCTGAACTCCACGGTTGTTAATCACCCCGCAATTTCTTACCTTTTGTTTTCTTCTTCATTACTAGTAAATCCTAAACCAACAAACTAGTTTTAGCACTATGTGACACCAGGGTTAATAATGAAATAGACAACTCTTGTCTGCCTAAAAATGTGACTCGTTTCGAATCATAATAGCAATCAGATCCAGGGAAGCAAAGCAACTGTTAATGGTAGCTCAATAATGCTCTTAGTATTCCAACAGAGACAGGGCTGCAAAAAATGTCAAATCACTGGAATTTCGTGTGCCTTGGATTTACACTTTTTAATAGCACCATTTTAAAATTAAGGTTTGGATAAGGCAGTCTTAGCACTAAAATGTGGAAGAACAGACCAATAAAATACAAAGACAAGTTCTCACATTTAATAGAAACAAGAGAACAACTGTATAACAGAAAGCATTTCTCCTCAAGAAATAGAACTGTTGATTGTATTCTTAGCTGTGAACATCCAGTTGTTTAAATTTTATGTCAGACTACAAACTGTCATTGACACTTATCATCCACATAGAGATTTTCAACCAAATAGCCACTTTGCCTGGTGTGAATTCATCTTCTGCTTCTCAGAGAAATTTCAAATATGTTTTCAAATGTGCAATATTCAATGCCTCTCAGAAACACTGAGGAAACCCCAAAAGAATTTCATTTCTAAGTGTAGCTAATGTGAGGATGAATCAGATTTCCAAGTGAGATTCTGAAACAGTCTTGTGAAAACTCAGACCAGACTAGAGAATGACACTGTGGACCTGCACATAATGAAAAGCCCAGTCCTGCACTTGCAAAATGTGGCAGGTGCTAAAGCTATCAGTTCTGTCAGTGAATAGATCTAAGTGTCATTTTCTTATCCTGTGTTGTAAATGTATAGAAAAAAGTAGATGAGTGAAAATTTACAAAATCCGTAACTGTACCCTGTGTTCCACACTAAGCACTTCCATAAATGGGTGCCTAAATGGGCTAGAGGGTAATGCTTTGGACTGAAAATTCCATTTGTGTTATAGTCTCTGTTTCGTGTATTTGGAAAATCACACTATATCTCTTTCTGTGCAGATTGTTATTTCAACCCAGTCCCAATCCAAATTTTATTCAGTCATTTGTCACAAACTAATAGAAGTTATCCATGGTGTATGGAAGAACAGCCCCTCCTTGCCCCGTCCTTCTCCGATTTTAATCCTGACCCACTTAGGTCTTGAAATCAAGTACAATTTTTGCTTTAGTAATTCTGTATCTACATCTCTAAACATGTTGTGTACAATTAAGTCACTTTGCCTATTCTGAGTTTTTCTCGAGGCCTTTTCTCAAACTATATTTACTGTTTGATTCTGAATTAGACAAACTTAGACCTCCCACTACAATGAATCCTTAAAGGCCATATAGGTAGCTGTAGCTAGTGGCCATCTAATCCCATAAGTTATTTGGAAGAAGCCCTGGGATTCAATTTTTTCTGTGTCAAATGACTGGATGGTCTCAATGAGCAACATGGTGACTCCCTGCCTCCTTCCTGCAAAGCAATCATTCTTCAGTTATATAACTGTAAAAAAAAAATAACAATGTCATGGAAAAGTACAATATTTCTAAATTGCTCACATTGAAATTTTGCTTATGCATTAACACAGTATGTATTAACAGTGGGCTAAAAACATGATTTGGCAATTATGCACCAGAAGACAAATCCTGTATTTAATTATTTCAGATAGATTAAATTTAATCTGTTAGCCTGTACTCATATTTGTCATGGATTTTTTTCGTTTCTTAATACTTAGAAAGACATATTTAGAGAAAAGAAATTTGCTCTTTCTTGTCAAGCAAAGAAACTTGTTTGGGGAAAGAATGACCATACACTTCCATCTGTTTTGTAGCATCTGCCATGGTGGGTAATAGTGTGATTTTAATTAGACAGAGTCTGATTCATCCATTATTACATTTTTACTACTGCAAACATTTACTAGGACTTTAAGGTTTGGTTCAATATGATTTTCATCTTTCACTTTCTAATCAATTTTATATGAAAATATTTTCAATTTCAATAAGGAATGACCATTGGGGATTTAAGACCTAAGTAACTTTGCTAGTTTCTAAGAAGTTGATTAGGCCCCTCATGGAAAAGTGTAAAATTATGTAAGCATAGATGTGCTACTGGGTAAATTAATAAGATCCTAATGTTGAAAACATTACACTTGTGATTATGTTGGATATATTCTTTTCCCCTAGCAAATATCTCTATTTCTCTAGAAGTTCTCATAACAATTCTTTGCCTGCTTTCCTTCTACAAGGAAAGAAAACTCTGCTTCCCATGATTCCAACATTGATAGACCAATCCAAATTCATATAGTACTGTGTTAAAGGGTCTCCCACACTATCAAGATGTGTTGGCTCCTACGGATAAATGTTCATAGCACAAAGTGGTCCAATTCATCAGCATCACTTCACAACATCTAATTCTCTTTCTTCAAATTCTCCATTCAACCCATACTGAGTGAGTTCAGGAGGAAAAGTGGCTTCACTCACCTAAGCACAGGGCCTACTTTGAATTTCCAGTACATGCTGCTTGTGGCAGTATTTATATCAACTTTGTTGATTGCTTTTTTTACATACCTGGGTAAAAAAAGATGCAACACTAAAATGAAGAGTGAGAATCCACTGAGGAAAGTGGTGCTCAGGAGACTCCATTTTCACTTACACAGTAACAAATTGCTTCTCTGCCTTACATGCTAAATTTTCATGTCAAGGACAGGTAGTGCCACTGCTTTGACAATACCCCGTTAGATTCATGTAGTACTTTAAACTACGGAGATATTTCATATCTATTTTTTATTTAATCTCTTAGGTACATGGATAAGTTCAGTCCCCCAGGTAATTTATTCTGACCCACTTTAGACTTTAACAAATACATATTTCAATATAACACTCATTATGACTAATGTCCTAAATCTGGGTAATGTCACTTGGTGTAGCCCCAGAGGATTGGCTCAAGATCAATTTCAATTAAATTTAATCAGTATTTATTCTCCCAGTTCTCCACCAATGGGTAGAAATTACAGGGAAGGAAAGCCCATTTCAATATAAGGACACACTTTTTGAGCAATTAGCATTGTTTAAAAGTGGTACAGTTTGTCTCAGAAAGCAGAAGTATATGATCAACAGTAACCACGCCCCTTCTAGGGAAATTGTCAAAAAATTCACTTGTGTTAGATGTAGACATGTCTGGGGCTTGCATTCTGGCGTAAAGGGTAAAGCTACTGCCTGCGACCCTGGCATCCTACATAGGTACTGGTTTGAGTCCAGGCTACTCTACTTCCAGTCTAGCCCCCTGCTAATGTGCCCTGAAAGGCAGAAAAAGATGACCCAAGTCTTTGGGATCCTGCACCCACTTGGGAGACCCAGAAGAAGCTCCTGGCTCCTGGCTCAGGCCTGGCCCAGCCCTAGCCATTGTGGCTATTTGGGGAGTTAACCAGCAGATGGAAGATCTCTCTCTCTCTCTCTCTCTCTGTCTCTCTCTCTCTGTCTCTCTCTCTGTAACTGTGCCTTTCAAATAAATTTATTTTTTAAAATGATATAGACATGTTTTAGACGTCTTCTTTAGTCCTTTGTATCTCATGAAACTAATGTGCCTATTTAACGTGTGACTTATTATTAATTTCCTGTACAAAAAGTAGCTAATCCAATGGCTGATCATTTTAGAGACTTCTTATTTATCTAGTATTTGAATATAATATAAATTATTAGTTTCTTGATACCATGAATTTATAACTTATCAGGAATTACTTATTGCATTTCAACTTTAAGTATAAACTGACAAATGTCACACATGTATATGACATGTTTATGAGTTCAGAATCACATCATATTATGTTTCTCTTACTGCAAATGAAAGGAAAATAAAAATAATTTGAGTTGATGCTATATACTGCAAAAATCAAAAAGAAAGAGAAAAATTTACTCTAGTCAAAGCAATACAAGTTTTAATAAAGATAGGAATATGGTAAGAATCCAATACATATCTACATTGTTTCAAATTCATATGGTGATATCATAAGGAAAAAGTGTTTTTCTATATATACAAATAATAGTAACAGTCTGTTATCTGTCAAAATCTCTCCATTTTTCAGTCCCTTTAGCCCACCAGTATCCACAGTGAGGACCACCTTAAATTCACCTATTAAATCAGCAATGCAGAAAGCCCTGGGATTAAGTTAACCCATATTTTCGGAGAGAAGATATTTTAAGAACTGCTATATCAAGTACTTTAAATTGAGATTTAAGCCAAAATTTGAAAAAAAATCCCTCTATTCAGACCTTTTCAACACCCATTTATCCTTTACACTCAGGAGTATCCTCAATAGCATGTTGCTGCTCAAGTTTCCCTCACACAATAGCCACCCCTTTCGGCTAAAGGAACAGCAGCGTAGCTTAAAGTCTTCTGTAGTGCCTACTTGACCCATGAAAAAATAATGTATCTTTGTTATGCCTAGCATGGGAATTGCCTGCATTATCATTTCTGCTACCTCTCTGTTCGGGCATTTGTCTTCAATTCTTTCACCTATTGAAATCGGCACAAGGGGCAAATCTCCAAGATGACTCATGTAACCATGATCTGCACATCTGAGTGTTCATCAGAATCACTAAGAGGATTTGTTCAGACACAGATAGGAGTTTCTGATTCAATAGGCTGGGGCAGGTGGCACCCCATAATTTGTATGCCTAACAACTTCTCAGGTGATGATGATGGTGCTGATCAATGGATCACACTTAGAAGAACTTACATCAAAATTGATCAATTATATTATTAGACACCTGTCTTGCTCTTTGAAGGAATGAATTTCTTGGTGTCCTTCCATTTATATTCTGAGTGAAGAAATACCCTTTCTCTTCTCCAACAGAGTAAGCCACCAAAAGGGCATGGATACCTGCTTCCCATGATTCTTACCTTTTTCTGCAGTATTCCGTGTATACACACTGTTTCAAAAATTATCCAACTCCTTAACGAGCACTGCAAGGGGTGTGGACCAGTCTGCTGGAGATACTGTAGCAGTGCACTACAAACTGGGAGACTTTTACAACAAGAATATAGCACTTGACACATACAAGAACAAGGTGTTGCCTGTGTTGGTTCCTTTGCAGAATTGTGTGGAAGAATCTGTTTTTCAACTCTCCTAGCTTCTGGTGGTTTGCTGGCAATCTTTGTCATTACGTGTCCTATAGATTAATCACCAAGATCACTGCCTTCATGTTCCCATGCTGTTCTTCCTGTGTGAATGTCTGTGTACAAAGTCCCCCTTTTATAAGGACATTAATCATACTGGATTAGTGCCATCCTAAATAATCTTAACTAATTATATCTGCAAAAACCCAATTTCCCAATAAGGCACATTTAGAGGTACTGTTTTTTTTTAACTGTGAGGGAATGGATATATTAATTAGCTTGTGATTCATTTACAATGTAATATAGATACGACAAAACATTAAGTTGTATACCTTAAATATATATGATTCTTTTTTTAATTGTTAAATTTTTTAACTTTTATTTAATGAATATAAATTTCCAAAGTACAGCTTATGGATTACAATGGCTTCCCCCCCATAACTTCCCTCCCACCCGCAACACCCCCCTTTCCTGCTCCCTCTCCCCTTCCATTCACATCAAGATTCATTTTCGATTCTCTTTATATACAGAAGATCAGTTTAGTATATATTAAGTAAAGATTTCAACAGTTTGCACCCACATAGTACTGGTTTTAAGGACTTAAATATATGAGATATGGAAGGATGCAACTCAATTCATAATAGAGTATCAGATCCTGACAAAAACCTGACTTATTTAAATTCTGGTTTTTTGATCACTCTATGTCTTCTGCTTTGATTACTGGTCAACAGCCTGGGGATATAGGAGAAATCTTGCTTCCAAACCTTTTATGAATAAATGGATAACATAATGCATGTTCTTATTGACAACTGTCTTGATGCCCTCTCTAAGGAATTAGTCAGAAAAACAGAATAATGTCTCTTAGAGTAAGAATTCCTGAGCATGCAGTCAGAAACCGAAAATGTAGACATCCTATTGGCTTCCCAGATACAGTTTCCAGGCATTAGTGTATGGACCCAGGCTTCAGGCTCACTCTCCAGGACAAACTGGCAGGCCCACTTGAGTGAATCCAGGCTCTCAGACCAATGCAATGGACTCAAACACCAAGCTCACAAAGCTGTTGATATAGGCACCACACCAACCTATTGAGGCCTCGAGCAGCAAGTCTGCCTGCAGTCAGTAACAGAGTCCTGCCAAACATCTCTCTGGGGACAGACTTGTGAAGGGCTTTCTTGGATAAAACTAGTCTACAAAGATTAGAGTAAGTCACTACTCCATCAAATGCATAGGAAAAAAAAGCCTAAAATATTGCTAATATTTCATTGAGGGCATTTGCATGTATGTCCTTCAGGGATTATGACAGGTAATTTTATTAGTTTATTATTGGTGAATTATGCCTATGACTGTAGCGAGGACTGAAATCTTGTCTTTGCAATTTTTTTTTAAATAAGGGAAGGCTAGAGGTTGATTGAGGCAGGGAAAATGGAAGGAAGTATGGTTATCACCTTAGATCAGCACCTAGGAAATATGTCAATATTTTTTTAAAAAGGGATCTTATCTTGAACTTTTTGAGTGCTTTGAGAAAGATTGCTATTATTTACTCCTGAAATGTCTGGTAGAGTTTAGACACGAAGCCATCAGATCCTGGGACTTTTCCTTGATGTGAGACTTTGGCTATTGATTCAGTTATGTTACTCATTAAGCTTGGTTCAGATTTTCTATTTCTATTTCTTCATAATTTGGTTCAAAATAGATTGTATGTTTTGGATTTGACTTGTTATCTTTCTAGTTACTTGAGTTGTCCTGATAAGTTGTTTACTTGAGAACTTTCAGGATTTGTTTTGGTTTTCTTTGTTTGTTTGTTTGTTTGTTTTTTTGTGAAATCTTTGAATGCTATGGACTTCTCAGCTAATAATGCTTTTTCTATATCCGGTAGTTTTTGGCATGCTATATTTCCATTTAATTTGTTTTGGTGTATTTTTAAATTTCCATTTTGATTTCTTACTGATTCACCCCTAAAATATTTCACAAACTAAGATTTGTTCAAAATATGCAGTTGATGTGTTGTCCATTATGAGCTGGGGATATGCCAATAAATGTGTATTCCACCCCTACAGGCCTCTCTCTGGGCCTGTGGTAGGTTCGCACTCCTTATCCTATGTCCATGAACACCATGATGCCAGATCACAGCTGGAGCCTACATCCCACTAAAACCTGTAAAATCTGTGAGTAGGACTGAAGCAAACCCTGATATGGTCTGTTTTCTGATGAGGAGACTCGATGCCTAATACTGTTCTTTCCAGCTACTGGTAGGATATTAGACTGTTCATTAGACTGGGGATCATTACGATTTGCTCAATGCTGAGTTTTATCAAATGGGTACCCAGTCCCAACACTATTCTGGGATTTGTTGCTGTCTGACCAGAGTTATAAGAAGAGCAATAGAGGCAGCCCACCAGCAACTCAAGTATGCTCTTGGTGGATCATACTTGGTCTCATAGTCAGAACACCCTGTGTAATCCTGCAAGTATACACCAGGCTTGCAAGAAACATGCTAAAATAAGTCTCCCTCACCACTGTATAAGTTTCTACCTAATACAAGCACAAATCCAGAGACTCCATCCACAGGCACTGACCTAAGGATAGAAACTTTTAAGATCTTCCTAATGTTGGGCTTTACCAGATCAGCACTGATTTCCAAGACACAGTCCCATGGCCCCACATTGTCTTCCCAAGGTTGGAGGAGGGTGGGAAATGTAGCCCCTGGCCATCCAGATTGGCCCTCTAGCCTGGTCACATCTATGTCTCATGTTTCATGTGTCTCATGAAATCCCAGGGGTGGTTGATTAATCTGATCCATCTGGATGCAGGTCTCTGTCTGATGTTGGGCAAGTCTACAAGTTTAGTCTGTGTTCAGCAGCTGGGTGATAGAGTCATTCGGGTTTTATCTGGAGTCAGGTCTTGGCATCATAGGCCCAGATCTGAGCGCTGAAGCATGGTCCTCCTGGCTGCTCTGAAATAACTAGAGTTTTGTTTTTCACTAAGTGTTGCAAGAGAGGTGATGGAGCCCACATGTCTGTGAAAGCTTCAAATACTCACTCCATACTGGACCTGTGGGCAGAGTAGAGGGACTCTTTCCAAAAGAAATTTTCCCCAGTAGGCCTGACACTTGGATTCAGTTTTCTCTCTTCCTCTACAAAGAGAAAGATAGATATCTCTCCACCCTGTGCTCCTTGGAGCTGGGGGAGGTGTCAAACAGGCAATTCTTCCCTCCTTTATTTCATCAAAAAGACTTGTTTATTATTATCACAAGATGAGGCACTGCCCAGTTTCTCACTTGGATTCTACAGAAAGAAGGAGAGGAAGAGATAGATAAGGAGATCTTCCATCTACTGGTTCACTCCCAAAATGGCCACTATAGCCAGGACTGACTGGGCCAGATCAAAACCAGGAGCCAGGATCTTCATTCAGGTCTCTCACATAGGTGCAGGGGCTCAAGGATTTGGACCACCTTCTACTGCTTTCCCAGGTGCATTAACAGGTGATTGGATCAGACACAGAGCAGCCAGATTCAAACTGGCGCTGCCCATATGGGATAGTGCCATTGCAGGCGGTGGCTTAACTTGTTACACCACAATGATGACCCCTTTTTCAATCGATTTTGATAACTTGTTAGTATGTGTCTTGGTGAAAATTTTTATGTTCAATCTAGTTAAAATTATGCTGAAAAATTCTTATTTTTAAAAAAGTTTATTTATTTATTTGAAAGAGTTACACACAGAGAGAAGGAGAGGCAGAGAGAGGGAGGTCTTCCATCCACTGGTTCACTTCCCAGTTGGCCACAATGGCTGGAGCTGCAGCAGTCTGAAGCCAGGAGCCAGGAGCTTCCTCTAGGTCTCCCATATGGGTGCAAGGGCCCAAGCACTTGGGCCATCTTCTACTGCTTTCCAAGGCCATAGCAGAGAGCTGGATTGGAAGTGGAGCAGTCGGGACTCGAACCGGCATTCATATGGGATGCCAGCACTGCAGGGTGTGGCTTTACCTGCTATGCCACAGTGTGAGCTCCTGAAAAAAAAAAAATTCCTATTTGGAATGTTTTCTGTCAATATTTTTTCATCCAATAGGGTACATATTGAAAACCAGAGTCGAGAGAGAGAGAGAGAGAGAGAGAGAGAGAGAGATGGACATTTCTACTTTCTGTAGAGCAGTGTGCTAAAATGTACAATGTTGTACATCTCTTCCCAATCCAGTACAGCCGAGCATGTAGCTTATATCTGTGTGCTGTCTATGAAGGCTGTCACAGACCTTCTGCAGGAGAGAACATTTAACCTCTTATGAGGGAGCATAGATGCCACCTGAGGGAAAGTGAGGGACACAAGCACTAGCAAAGGGGATTTTAAAAGATTGCTAAGGCTTGTGCCAGGTAGTTGACGAGGACTGTTCATATGAAACCCTCCACATGACTCATTGTTAGGGTTCCTGGTGAAACTCATTTATTGGCTGCTAAGATGAGGCCCCACACCTTTTCCATGCTTCTACCTGCTTCCAACTAATTCAGTTGTGGTGATCCACTCGGTGTTCTGAGTGGAGTAAGATAGACATGAGTGTCTTAGGAAGTGTCCTGCAAGACTTGGGAAGTCAGACATTCGTGTGTATTTCACTTTCACCCTAGCAGACGTCATGGGCTAACGGCTGTCTGTTGGCAGTGAGCTATGCTACTTTGAGGGAGGCATTATATCAATAAAGTGAAACTACTGTTCTGACTCCTTTCAATACAGCTATTCTTGGATTTTTGCTCCATTGTGGTGCTAGAACCTTCCTGCTATTCTATCAGGTCCCCATAAAGATATTATTATTAGCCTCCAGTGATGATTAAAATCAGTGTTTCTAGGGAGTTTAAAGGCATAAACTGTTTTAATTATATTATTATCTTTCTGTCACTCTTCAAGGTTTATATAACTCCAAATCCAGCGAAAAATATAGGAAGTGAAAAATGGATAAAATAATTAATAAACACAAAAGACACATGTAGAAGTTCCAAGATACATGAAAGAGGAGTTCTCAAATTAGAGAATTGAGAAAATGAGAGGGATGAAAAAATAAACTTACCCACAGACAAAAATTGAACTGAAAAGATGACCAAGTGCTGAGTGTCTTAACTTATACAAAATTTGCAAATAATATCCAGGAATTTTGTGTAAAATTTAGTACAAAAGGTGAAAGAAGATAAAAAACAAGTTACCTAGTAAAGAACTTTTAAGAAGATACTTCAAAAATATTGTGGAAAATGGAATTGAAAGATAAGCTTATTTTGGCACAATAAATTTTAATCGGTGCATAGGGGTTTTTTTAGTAACACATTTTCCTTGAACTCTTTAAACACTGTTTATATCTATTCCTTTAACACTCTTTCCAACTCCTATAAGTTTTTGTATTTACTGTTCCTTCCCCCTTGAAATGGTATAACAGTATCTCCTCATGTGGTTGATTCAGTCTCATCCTTCTGTTATCAGTGTAAATGCCATTTATTCAGAGAGATCCTCTTTTTTTAAAAAAAAAAAAAGGTTTACTTATTTATTTGAAAGAGTTACATAAACAGAGGGAGATACAGAGATAAAGAGAGATCTTCCATCTACTGGTTAACTCCCCAAGTGGCCACAGTGCCCAGGGCTGAGCCAGGCTGAAGCCGATTGCTAGGAGTTTGACTTGGTCTCCTACCTGGATGGCAGGGGCCCAAGTACATGAGACAACTTCCACTGCTTTTCTCAGGCCATTAGAAGAGAGCTGGATTGGAAGTGGAGGAGCTCGGACTCCAACCAGAGCCCATATGAGATGTTGGAGTTGCAGGTGGTGGCTTTACCCACTCTGCCACACCACCCAAAGAGGTCCCTTCTCGTACCCTCTCTAAATAGCTTGACCGTTACTACCTGGTAATGGACACCTATTTATTTGCTTCTAACACCTACCGAAAATTATAATTATGTTATTTTGTCTATTTCTCTCTCTCTTGCTTTAGAAGATACGCTCCATGAGGAGAGGATATAGTGCTCCTTCGCCTATTATATTTCCTGGTTCAGAGCAGTACATTTTTGCAATAAACAAGATAAAAAGAATCCATAGGAACTCAGATTTCTCTTGGTTACACTTCATTCAAACAATGCTTTCTTCTCATTTATTGAACAAGTATTTCTGAGGCCCTATATATACCAAGTATTGTTCTTGGCACTGGTAATATAGTATATGCTTTATCTTCTGCCCTGAAAATCAATGAAATTGCAATTTACTGCCAGAAATTCTCTATGTTCTTGAACTTAAGTAGCATCTACTCTGATTGAATATCTTGGTCAGTGTTTATTTTCATTGTAGCTCAAGTTTTTTGTGGTTAAAATGTATATATTCCAATTTACTTAATTCTTTTTCCAATTTACACTTGATGTAAAGACATTTAAATACAAGTGTTTAAAGAAGCATGAGATTCTACAGAAATTTGAATTCACACCATTTGGATAATTTTAAATTCATGTATGCTTAGTTAAACTTCCTTGGTTAGTATGTTCATGCGAGCAACAGTCCATCTGGAGAACATGTCTTATATTGTACAGTTCTGCATGCTTTATAATGTGTTAAATCTAAGTGACTTCATGACATAGAAATCACAATATAACAATGATCATACAAATCAATTGTATTCCTTCTTTAAAAAGATTTATTTTATTTATTTGAAAGGCAGAGTTACAGAGATAGAAATGGAGAGATAGAGAGAGAGATAGAGAGAGGGAGGGATCTTCCTTCCACTGGTTCACATGCCAAATGGCTGCAATGACCATAGCCGGGCCAGGACAAAACCAGGAGCCAGGAACTTCATCTATGTCTCCCACATGGTTGCATAGGCCCAAAGACTTGGGCCATCTTCCACGGCTTTCCCAGGCTCATTAGCACGGAGCTGGATCAGAAGTGGAGCAGCTGGGACTTGAATTGGTGCCCATATAGGATGCTGTCATGGCAAGTGGTGGCTTAGCCTGTTGCGCCACAGCACTAGCCCCAGCACTTGCATTCTTAACACAGTCTTGAGCTTGAACTACTTGTGATCTCATGATTTTTCTCCTGTATACATATTAATTTGACCTTCTCTTAGGTATTCCGTATCATTTTCTGATCTTATTCTTCCATTACTTAGTTGCAATTTCCTGTTTCTCTGAATTTGTGATCTTTGATTTCTCTGGGAAGCATGGTGTCTGATCTCTGTACTGTCTACAGGCTTATTTGTGAGTCTGGATTGACAGGGTTTGTTCTAGCCACCTGGGTATAAAACAAGCACATCCAAAAGTTTATTGGATTACTGAAGTCCTTTAAATATCAGAAACATTTTGGTGAGGGGAAGCTTGGAAGTGAAGGACAATTGATAGCATCCTTCTTGACCCATTCTGTGGATTGCGGTGTTGTAAAACCTGGTATACTCTGTCAGTTGCTTTTGGTTATGAAAACCTGCTGTAGCCAGTTGACCCAAGGGGTGTGCCCTAGTGTAACACTTAGATACAATCTTTCTGTCCTCAGAAAAGGTCATTGTTTTTGATTTTGGATTTGAAACAGTAAGTTGCCAAAACATCACAGCTGACCTTGACAGGTCAAAATATAGGAAGCAAAAACTGCAATCACATGAATTATGGTTCTTAGCCAACTGAACAACTGGAAAAGCAAACCTAACTTCCATTATCACTCTTCATTGAATATGCCTCCTCTCCACTTTGCCATTCTTCTTTTTTAAGAACCATTTTATTTATTTTGAAAGACAGAGAAGTTACAGAGAAAAGTAGAGCCAGAGAGAAGTCTTCCATTCTGCTGGTTCACTCCCCAAATGGCCACAATGGTCAGACTGTGCCAAGCTGAAGCTAAGAACCAGCAGCTTCTTCCGGGTCTCCCACATGGGTTCAGGGGCCCAAGGACTTGGGCCATCTTCCACTGCTTTCCCAGGCCACAGCGGAGAGCTGGATTGGAAGTGGAGCATCCGGATCTTGAACTGGCTCCCATATGGGATGCCGGTGCTGCAGGCTGGGGCTTTAACTCACTGTGCCACAGCGCCGGCCCCAAGTTTGCTTTTCTTTTTTGAGTATTGACCTTTTTGAGTTATGTTTGTCTTTTGCTCAACTTTCCCCCTTTCAAAGTCCATTAATCACCAGGCCCAGACAGTTATTTTTAGTCTGTTCATTAGATTATGTACTATCCCGCATGAGGCTATTACCACCTCCCTAGCTGCAGTCCCTCTGCACACTAGCTCTCCCTGGTGTATGGCTCTGTTCATTTTGTCTTGTATTTTCTTTTCAAACTAATTTTAATATTCCCATTGAAGCGTCCACTACCTTACATAAACATTGGCAAGAGCCCTTCTATTTTTCTTTTCAAATGTTCATCCATCCTGAACTTCAAGTATTTCTCCCAACTAGATCCATCCTACCTGTGTTTTATCTACACATAGTGATACATTATTGAATTAAGGAATCAAATGATCTAGGTTAAAGTGATTACTGTGTGAAATTGAGAAATTTATTGAACTACAAATTCCTTGGTTTCCTCATTTGAAAATTCAGTATGAATACACCTTGATAGCATTGTGAAGATTAAAGTAGGTGATATATAAAAATGAAGCAGCAGTTTATAGTACATGGTAAATTTCCAATTGATGATGATGATCATGATGATACTACCACCACTCGTCTTCAAATAAGCTTTGCTTTTACATTCATTATTTTTATTGAGTTGTTTTTATTTTTACTTTAAAAATGGTCTGCTTCTTCGGTGTCACTTTCTCAGGAAAAGAAACTAACCCAGTTTCAACTATATCTTTAAGATGACTCAGAATCCTTTGACACTACTGGAGGGTCGTTTTAGACAACAATTAGTCACAGGTATATATATGGTTTGTCACTCTAACAGTTCCAGTTAAGTAAATTGCTATATCAGATCATTGTTTGATGGCATTTCTAATATATTATTTCATAGGCAAGGCTATTTACTGCCTGTGGAATTCCCTTAATAACTGATACTAATTGGATGATCAAATCAATTAAACAAATGAGATGTAGAAATTATTTTGAAATATAAGAATGTCCCTATAAGATCATGGTTGGAATACTCACTGAACAGGATTTGCTAATTTGTAACCCTTAAAATACAGCCTGTGAGCCGGCGCCGTGGCTCAATAGGCTAATCCTCCACCTTGCGGCGCCGGCACACCGGGTTCTAGTCCCGGTTGGGGCGCCGGATTCTGTCCCGGTTGCCCCTCTTCCAGGCCAGCTCTCTGCTATGGCCAGGGAGTGCAGTGGAGGATGGCCCAGGTGCTTGGGCCCTGCACCCCATGGGAGACCAGGAAAAGCACCTGGCTCCTGGCTCCTGCCAGGATCAGCGCGGTGCGCCGGCTGCAGCGGCGGCCATTGGAGGGTGAACCAGCGGCAAAGGAAGACCTTTCTCTCTCTGTCTCTCTCTCTCACTGTCCACTCTGCCTGTCAAAAAAAAAAAAAAAATACAGCCTGTGAAGAAAATCAGTCATAATACATTAAACATGCTGAGTTCAATGAATATTGGAAAATTGAACATGATGTTCTTGAATGAGGACTGGACTTGAATAAGATGGTTGTAACCCTGGCTTTGCCATTAAGATGTCAGAATTTATGCTTGCATTGTGGTATAGTGGGTAAAGCCACTGCCTGCAATGCTTGCATCCCATATGGGTTCTAGTTCAAGACCTGACTACTTCACTTCCAATCCAGCTCCCTGCTAATGTGCCTGGGAAAGAAGCAGAAGATGGTTCAAGGGATTGGGCCCCTGCCACCTATGTGGGAGACCCAGAAGAAGCCTCTGGATCCGGGCTTCAGCTTGGCACAGTCTGGCCATTGTGGCCATTTGGGGATTGAACCAGCATATAGATTCACTCTCTCTCTCTCTTCCTTCTCCCCCTTCCCCTTCATCCCCCTCCCCCTCTCTCCCCCTCCTCCTCTCCCTCCTTCCCTCTTCCTCCTTTCCTCCCCCTCCCCCTCCTTCTCCTCCTACTTCTCCTCTCTGTGTAACTCTTTAAAATAAATAAATAAATCTTTGGGGAAAAAAGAAGTCAGAATTGTTAGTTCTTTCCCTCTGTGATTTTTAGTTTCATAAGTTATAAAAAGTTGGAATTGTCTTAGAATATACCAAAATATTTTTCTGCCCTAATATTTACTGATATAAACTTTGAACACTCAAGTTTTGGCTGTATATTTTATTTTTAATAAGAAATGTTTGAAATATAGAAGTAGTCACACTAATTGAGGTCAAGATCTTGAGATTGATTTCTAAATAAGATTATGCCTTTTTTATTTTATTTTATTTTATTTGAAATTCAGAGTTACACAGAAAGAGGAGAGGCAGAGAGAGAGAAAGAGAGAGAGAGAGGTCTTCCATCAGCTGATTCACTCCCAAATTGGCTGCAATGGCCATAGCTGCACCGATCAGAAGCCAGGAGACATGAAATTCTTCTGGGTCTCCCACGTGAGTGCAGGGGCTCAAGCACTTGGCCCATCTTCTACTGCTTTCCCAGGCCATAGCAGAGAGCTGGATTGGAAGTGGAGCAGCCAGGGGTTAAACCGGCACCCATATAGGATGCCAGCACTGCAGGCAGCAGCTTTACCCACTAGGCCACAGCATCGGCCCCAAAGCTTAGGCTTTATAAATGATTTTATGATCAAAAATAAAAAAGTCAAACATAATACAATATTAGTGCCAACCAAATTATATTTATAGAGAGATTTAAGGACCATACCTTCTTTTATTTATTTTTTTCGTTCAAGAATACTTATTAAGCACATATATCATTTTACACATAGTGCTGCATACTGAGATAAAATTATGAACAAGAGAAACACATTTAATCACAGAATTTATAATCCACTAAGAGATATTAAAATAAAAATAGATATATAATTACAAATTCAATAAGTGAAAAAGGCAGCATCTGGTATGCCAAATCCTTTCACATATGTTCTTTCATTGCATCATCCTCAAATCTTTGTAAGTTATGAATTATTATTCATGTTGCCTCATGAAGGGGCATGATTGGGACTGGTTTTACCGCACACATGAAATGACTTTTGATTGGTACAAGAGAGTTAATGATGCTTCAAAGACATAAAATATTGAAGAAAATTTAAAAAATTATTTATTTATTTGAAAGAGAGAGAGACATCTTTCATCTGCTGGTTCACTCCCCAGATGGCCACAATAGCCAGGTCTGGACCAAGCTGAAGTCAGGAGGCAGAAACTCCATCATGGTCTGCTATATATGGCAGAGACCAAAACACTCGGGGCATCTTTAAATGCCTTCGCAGGAGCATTAGCAGGAATATGTATCAGAAGTGGAGCACCAGGAACTCGATCTAGCACTCCAATTTGGGATGCCAGCATCACAAGCAGAGGCTTAATCTGCTGTGCTACAATGCTGATTCCAGGAGATTTTCAAATTGAGTATTTAGATGCACAATCCTTCATCAGATAGTTTGGATTTTATATATATATATATATATATATATATGTATTATATATATATAAAATGTTATATATATATTATATGTATATTTTAAATACTTGTACTTTTCCATTCCTAGTGTGGCAGCACTTAACCTGGTTAACTACTGATAATTGAACCTTACATGCTGTTGTTTGAATGGTAGTGTCTCCTCCAAAATTCATGTTGAAATATAATTCTTAGTGTGACATTATTGAGTAACGTGGCTTTTGTGGGGTGAATAGATCATGAGTGCCCTTCCCTCACAAATGGATTAGTGCTCTTATAAAGCAGAGAGAGAAAACTAACCTGGTCTCTTTTGCAATTCTGCCTTCTATCATGTGGGGATGCATCAAAAAGTGCCATCTTGCAAGTGTAACATAACCCTTACCAGACATTGAATATGCTAATGCCTTGATCTTGGACTTCTAAATTCCAGAACAGTGATACATAAATGTATCTTCTTTGTAAATATCAGATATTTTGTTAATAGCCACTGTCCATATTTGTGACCTCAAGTAAAATATCACAGCTTAGAAAATATCTAAATAATCAGAAGAAATTTTGTCCTCACTACCATTCTACAGAATATTATCTGGATGAATAATACTCATAGTATTTGGAGTTATGTTAAACTTGTTCTTGTCCCATGGATGCCTAGACTCTAATTACTTGCAAAGGAGGAATATGCTTCATGCTTCTCTCTGTATTTCACATTGCATTTTTTAAGGTTTATTTATTTAGTTGAAAGTCAGAGTTACCCAGAGAGAAGGAGAGGCAGATAGAGAGGTCTTCCACCTTCTGGTTCACTCCCCAAGTGAACGCAACAGCCAGAGCTGGGCCAATCCGAAGCCTGGAGCCAGGAGCCAGGAGCTTCCTCTGGGTCTCTCATGGAGGTGCAGTGGCCCAAAGACTTGAGCCATCTTCTACTGCTCTCCCAGGTGAAAGCAGAGAGCTGGATTGGAAGTGGAGCAGCCAGGACTCGAACCAGCACACATATAGGATGCTGGCCCTGCAGGGGGCGGCTTTACGCACTACACCAAAGAGCCAGCCCACCACACATTTCATTTTAAAAAGAGTAGCTTTTCACTTCCAGGCCTGCACTACACCCTGCACTTTTCACTTCCAGGCCTGCACTACACCCCTCAGGAAGCAGCTATAGAAGATATGATGACTCTATACCTTTCAACATCCCTTAAGATTAAGGGACTGGGTCTCTGAGTAGGGAATGATGTAGGCAGGCAGATGGGATAACATGGATTAGATTTGTGAGCTGGGAGACCAGGTCTTCACCACGTCCCTGTGTGATTTCACACCCCTACCCGATCCCACCTGTATACCCACCTGCCAATCAGGCTACATGACCACTCCCATTTGGAGTGGATAAAAGGCCTGGAGCTCTGTGGACCCTTCCCTTTTGTTGCCCCTGTTACCCTTGCGGCCTGTGCCTTCAGGGCACATGGTCTTCAGGCTGCTTGCTCCCTGCTTTCCTGCCTGCATGCTTGCTGCACGTGGCTTGCTCTTGGCCTGCTCTCCGCTTGATATTGACCCAGCTTCATTTCTAGACTTCCTTTCTCCCCTAAATAAAGCCCTCACTCTCCTATGCATTTCTCTAACTGAATAAAACCCTTGAAAACTTTTTTTAAAAAGTAGTTTCTCAGTAAAGTATATGTTCACTTAATTGTAAACAAATTCTCTAATATGATAGAGATACTCTTGGGCATTTTCATGTTTTGTAGAATATTGATTTTCATTCTTACCTTCTGTACTTTTAGCATCTGTTCTTCAGTAAAAGAAAAAAGTGTAAGGACAAAGTATGGCTGGATAAACAACCACTACAAATGCGACCGAAATTCCAAATCTACATTACTAGGCAAAAGCAAAGATGCAGTCCTCGGCAGTCCTGGAGGTGCTGGGGCCCTGCTAGAACAGAAAGACAACAGGGAGCTTATTTAACCTGTATGTCTGATCTGAGGATGGAAGACCCTATAGATAATATAGAAATAAAACATTGAAAATTACAACTCAGGTACTCTAATACTCAGCCACTTTGCTAACATTCGTTAAAAATGAAATAAAACTGGAGCACAGAGGACTCTGCTTGCTTTAATTACACAAAAAAAGATATTATGTTTCTTTGTAAAGGCAATGATACTACATTTAGGCATGTGATTCAATACAGGAAAAAGAGGTCACTTTTATTTAATTTTTGTTAACTTATCAGAGATATACTTTTTGAAGTTAGGGGGTTGAGTGGCAGGTGGTAAGGGGGAGCAGAGCAATATGACAGAGAAACAAAGCAGATAAAAGCCAAACACCCTCGATTTCAGAGCCAGAAAGATGACCATTCCCACATAACTGGAGAAAACATCCCAACATCAACCAAATTTAAGCAAACAATAATTAATATTAACCTTATTGATATGAGTCTACATGTGCATACACTGAGGGCTGTACTATCATATCGCCTAAGAGACATTGTGTATACAGTGGGTACCTGTCCTAAAGGCTAATTAGGAGATCCACTAATAAGAGAAAATATTAATACTATGATTTGATTAGAATAGGATATCTAAGTTTCTCACTGGATGCTTTGGTATCCAATTTACTGTTTTTTAGTTAGTTCAGAGGGGTAGTCAAAAGTGATTTTTATTATAGCCAGTCTTGTGGTACAGCAGGTTATGCCACCACCTGTGATGCCAGTATCCTATGTGAGTGCTGTTTAGAGTCCCAGCTGCTCCATTCCTGAGCCAGCTCCCTGCTAATGCACCTAGCAAGTCAGAAGAAGATGGCCCAACTACACAGACCATTGTCTTCCATGGGAGATACCAGGACAGATTTCCTGCCTCCTGGCTCCGGATTGGTCTATCCCAGCCCAATTTTTGCACCCATTTTGGGATTGAACTAGCAGATATTAGATCTATTTCTCTCTGTTCTTCTCTCCCTATAACTTTGCCTATCAAATATTTTAAAAAGTGAGTTTTACTTATGTGTACTACTATTATACCTAAGAAAGCTTTAAAAATGTGTTTATTTATTTATTTGAAAGGTAGAGTAAGAAAGAATTATGGACAGATGAGGTGGCTAGGAGAATAGACAGAGAGAATTATCTTCCATCATGGCTTGCTTCTTTTTTATAGAAAGCTTTTATTTAATAAATATAAATTTCATAAGTACAACTTTTGGGTTATATCAGTTCTTCCCCCCCATCGCACCATCCCACCCCCAAACTGTCACACCTCCTATTCCCTCACCCATCCTGTTCTTCATTTAAATTCATTTTTAATTATCTTCATATACAGAAGATCAACTCTATACTAAGTAAAGATTTCAATCATTTGTATCCACACAGACACACAAAGTATAAAGTATTGTCTGAAGATTGATTTTACCATTAATTCTTATAGTACAAGACATTAAGGACAGAGGTCCTCCATGGAGAGCAAGTGCACAGTGACTTCTGTTGTTGATTTAACAATTGACACTCATTTATGACATCAGTGATCACTGGAGGTTCTTGACAGGAGCTGCCAAGGCTACGGAAGCCTTTTGAGTTCACAAACTTCAATCTTAATTTAGACAGGGCCATAGTCAAAGTGGAAGTTCTTTCCTCTCTTCAGGTACCTCCTTCTTTGATGGCCCCTTCTTTCCACTGGGATCTCACTCATAGAAATCTTTCATTTAGGTCATTGTTTGCCACAGTGTCTTGGCTTTCCATATGGCTCACTTCTTTAATGGCTTCATCAGTCAGCACTGCACCAGGAACTCCATCCAGATACCTTTCCCACATGGGTAGCATGGGTACAAGTACTTGTGCTATCATCCATTGTTTTCCAAGGTGTATTAGCAAGGAACTGAATCAGAAACAGAGCAGCCACAACGCATATCAGCTCTGTGATATGGGATGCTGGGGTAGCCAGCAGATTGTAAGCACCACAACACCAGCCCCACACATGCTTTTAGCACCTCCTCAGCTCCTTCATTTGTTAAAAAAAACAATACTAGTAGGGAATTTCACAAATTACAGCAAGCCTCCCATCTCTATTCAGCATGGGAAAAAGCACTTAGACTGGCACTATTGCTTTCTGAGTGTTAGCTTTAGAGCTATTGCAATGGCCTTCAGTATCATTTTTGCCCCCATTTTTGCTGTCTTAATCACTCTTATGAGTTGAATCATGTGCCTCCCAAAGATGCTGTGGTCCTAGTCTCCTGCACCTATCAATGTAAGTTTATTTGAAAATAGCATTTTTATAGATATTTCCAAGTTAACATATGGTCCTCAGGTTGGGTTCTGATCCAATATGATTGTGTTCTTACACAAAGGGGAGATACTTGGACAAAGATAGGCATGTGCATTGAAAAGACTATGTGAAGACCCTAAGGATAAGATGGCCACCTGTTAGCCAAGGAGAGTCTTGGAATAGATTCTTCCTTCCCAACCCTCAGGAGGAATGAACCGTGGCAGCGTCTCAATGTTTTGACTTCCAGGCTCCAGAACTGTGAGATTATAATTTTCTGTTGTATAAGCCACCAATTTTGTGATGCTTTGTTAAAGCAGCCCCAGGAAACCACTAAAATTGGTATTCTCTATTTTCTTTATAACAAATATGGACAAAAAATTGAAAATAAGATTTCTAGCCAAAGTTATAGTAAATGAAATATCTTGGATAGGCCACCAGGCCACTTGACTCATTAGAGTCTATTCTGGAATAAACTCATACACATATCCCTTAATATACACACATATATAATGCATTTAAAATTTATATATGTATATTTCTTTCTTAAACAATGGCATATGCTTACACATGCATTATTCATTTTCTTTTGATTTTGAGGCATATACTACATTATTGCAGTTTTAAAAATTGTAATTATTTTTAGCATTTCATGTATTTGGCTAACATACAATAATTGTACATCTTTATAGTGTGATATTTCAAGACATATCTAAATGTGTTGACAAAATCATGGTAATTAGCATTTCCATCTCCTTATCATTTCTTTAGGGTTGGAGGCTCTAAATTGTTCTATTTATTCATTAAACAGATAATAGGTTGTTTTGAACTGTAGTTATATCATTTTGTTGTGGAACATTAGAACAGATTTATTTTTAATTTTATTTAAGTTATACAAGTTACATGTATTTAATACATACAGATAAAGGAACATAATGATACTTTCCACCCTACTCTTCCTCCTGCCCATGATCCAACCCCTTCTTCCTCCTCCCTCTCTCATTCTCACTCTTAATTTTTGCAAAGGTCTACTTTCAGTTTACTTAGTGATCATATAGTTAACCCTATACTAAGTAAAAGAGTTCAACATATACTATGAAGGAAAAAAAAACAAACTGTTTCTTAACAGAAGAGACAAGAGCTGTAAACAATCATCGAATCCCAAAATGCCCATTTAACTCCAATACATTACACTTTAGGTGCTCTATTAGTTACCTTGGATCAAGGAAAACATGGTAGCTGTCTTTTTGAGACTGGCTTATTTCACCAAATATAATGGTTTCCAGATGTGTCTCTAGTTTTGTTGAAAAAGACATGCTTTCATTTTTTTTTTACAGCTGAGTAGTACTCCATAGTGTATATATATCATAATTTCTTTATCCAGCCAACAGTTGATGGGCATTTGGGTTGATTCTATATCTTAGCTCTTAGTTATTGTGAATTGTGTTGCAATGAATATGGGGATACAGATAACTCTTTCATATGCTGATTTCTTCTGGTTTGGGTAAATTCTGAGGAATAGGATGGCTGGATTATATGGTAGGTTTATATTCAGATTTCTAAAGTATCTCCATATTGTCTTCCATTGTGTCTGCACCAGTTTACATTACTCCCAATATAGGTTAGGATAACTTTGTCCCCCACATCCTCGCCTGCATTTGCTGTTTGTTGATTTCTGTATGATAGTCATTCTACTTGGAGTGAGGTGAAATCTCACTGTGGTTTTGATTTGCATTTGTCTGATGGCTAGTGATCCTGAGCATTTTTTCATGTGTCTGTTGGCCATTTGAATTTCTGCTCTTGAAAAATGCCTGTTCAAGTACTTTAATGTTGTTAAAACAATAGCAATTCAGATTGATTTTTTTGTTAACTTCATACATATGAGGAGAAACATGCTGTATTTAACAGACAAAGGAATTGATGATCAGAAAAAATTTAGCAGTATGTCTAAGATCATGTCAAAAATTGGTTAGAGTGTCATGACTTTGACATGGTCTGACTCCATAGTTTGGGACCCTAATCACTGAGTTGCATTATCTTGAAGATGAGGAAAAAAGCTATGTATGATTTTACTTGAGAAGTGTAAATAGATGATCTAATTAATGTCTTGTCCATGGCAATGTTTCAAGGAAGAATACATTTAATTCAGTTTGGCCAGAGCATTGATATAAATAGGGTATAATATGTGATGGGAATGGGAGAGTACACTGGGTATATATTGTAAATGTGCTTCAAAGTGAAACTAAGGACTTCTTAAAAAATTCATAGATGTATAAACCAATTTTGTTTTTATTTCTCTTACTTTACTCACTCTTTTTTTTTTTACAGGCAGAGTTTGACAGTGAGAGAGAGAGAAACAGAGAGAAAAGACTTCCTTTCCCTTGGTTCATCCCCCAAACGGCCACTACGGCTGGTGCTGCACTGATCCAGAGGCAGGAGCCAGGTTTTTCCTCCTGGTCTCCCATGTGAGTGCAGGGCCCAAGCACTTGGGCCATCCCCCACTACCTTCCTGGGCCACTGCAGAGAGCTGGACTGAAAGAGGAGCAACTGGGACAGAATCCGGCACCCCAACCGGGACTAGAACCCGGGGTGCCGGCACCACAGGTGGAGGATTAGCCAAGTGAGCCGTGGCGCCGGCCTACTTTACTCACTCTTAATGAAGCATCAGTCAAATCCCTATTGACTTTTGAAAGATTTTTTTTTATCTATTTGAAAGGCAGAATGACAGAGAAAGAAGAAGAGGTAGAGTGAGAAAGAGATCTTATATCCACTGGTTCACTCCTCAAATGCCCACAATAGCAGAGGCTGAACCAGAACAGAGCCAGGAGCCAGGAACTCCATTCTGGTCTCCCACATCAGTATAGAGGCTCAAGTCCTTGGACCATCATCTGTTGCTTTCCCAGGCACACTAACAGGGAGCTGGATTGGAATTGGAGCAGCCTGGACTCAAATCACTGCTCTGATATTGGATGCCAATGTCATAAATAGTGACCTAACCTGCTGTGCCATACTGCCAGCCTAAAAACTCCCTTTATTTGACACTTGAAATAAAATATCATTATCCATCAAACTCTGACTCACTTCAACACCAAATACCCAGCTGTCTTATGTATTGTGTCTGTAAATAACATGAAGCTGGAGAACCCAGAAGAACTAAAAATGTATGTACAGATAGGGGTTGAACACAAAACAGTTTCTAGAATCTTTTTCCATGCATTTCAAACAGAATTCCAATTAATCCCAGAATGCTATATAGCTAAATTTCATGTCAGGAAGTCTAAAGAAATACTGGCTGGTTTGCATGGAAATTACTGTATATTTTTATTTTAAATGCTAGCTTCTTTTGTAATTACCCACATTTTTGTTAAATGCATTGCAAGAAGTCTGATGAATCTTATTATACGGTGCAAACAACGTTAGAAAACAATTAGAAATACTCTCAATAGGAGTATGTCTGCCATCATCAAGGTTATGGATCTATGCTCCAAAGTATGCCTTAATTTTTGCGAATGAATGAACTCTCAGTAGGGATATAGTGATGCTTTTACCAAAATACTTCTCTCTCTTATGTATTTATAACATAGTTTCACATATTATATATCCATAAAATTGTATCAATATCTCATTGACTTATTTGTCACCACAAAGATGTATTTGTTATGTAGAATACTTATCCAATTCTAAAATGTTTCTCTGGATTCCTTTTTTTAATATTTTATGTATTTATTTGAGAAGTAGAGTTACAGGCAGGAAGAGGGAGAGGAGAAAGGTCTTCCTTCCAATAGTTCGCTCCCTAAATAGCCACAATGGCCGGAGCTCCGCCAATCCAAAGCCAGGGTCCAGGAACCTTTTCTAGTTCTCCCACACAGGCGTAGGGGCCCAAGGACTTGGGCCATCTTCCACTGTTTTCCCAGGCCATAGCAGAGAGCTGGATTGGAAGAGGAGCAGACGGGACTAGAACTGGTGCCCATATGGGATGTTGGTGCCACAGGCAGAGGATTAACTTATTGTGCCACAGCACCAACTTCCTGGATTCATTTTATATTCTAAAAATTCTACACCCACCCACTAGTCATGAAGATCTGAAAAGATTTCTGAACTTCTATATAAGCTAAACTATAACATGTAAACAGTTGATGACATTAGCAGACCTAAAACAGAGCACTGGACTAGGAAGAAGAGCAGTAGGAAATCCTGGGTGAACCATGATTTACTACCTAGTTGACTTTGGACAAATGTTGCAGAACCTCTCAACCTTATTTTCTCTACTTGAAAATAAAAATAACCAGCTTAAATCTCTGCAAATTCGGTGACTTTTATTAAAGGTGATAATGATAAAACTTCAAACTTTCAAGGTATTAAATAATTGCAAGTTATTATTATCATATTCAGATGTTAATAAAATTTAACATAGTATGTTTAGAAAACTTAGATAGAAGTCAAAACATTCTTCCAAAAATTCTTTTAAAAATCAAGAGATGGTCAAGTGACTGTTTCTCAATGTGGTTATACATAAATTAATTTCATTAAATATTTACTGAGCATATACTGTCCATTAATGCATTCAATATCTATTTTCTGCCAGACATTGATCTTGATGTTGACGATAAGGCAGTGAAAAAAATCAAAGGTCTGTGTTCTCATATGGTATCTGGGGAGATGTGCCAAAAGAAAACAGACAATAAACAACATAAATAATAAAGAAGTTAGCCATATTTCACTGTCTCTAAGATGGCACTGATTCTATGGCATTCTATTGTTTTATGTACTAGTAAGATCGAAACAAACAAACAAGCAAAAAGTCATTGGCAAGTAACTATGACACATTATTGGTTGCAAAATATGTTCCAACATCTGAGACAGAAAATGTGAAAAACATTATATCTTGGTACCAGTGAATTATAGGAGAAAATTAGTAGGTCATCAATAATAGGAAAAGAAAGAAGTATGTAAAAATGTAGTCAGGAGGAGGTTGTTATGTTGCAGCAATGAATAGGTTTGTCAGTATATTAAATTCTTAGGGTTGTTATAACAAATTGCCATGAACAGATGGCTTAAAACTATGTCACCTTATTCTCTCACTTATCTGGAGGCTAGAAGTCCAAAATCAAGATATCGACATGGATATGCAACCTGAAACTTCTAAAGGCTCTAAGAAAGAATCCATCCTTGCCCGTTTCTAGCTTCTGACAACTCCCAGAAATCTTTGCTGTTATTTGTTTTGCAGTGGCATTATTCCAATGTTAGACTCTATATAACCTTCTCTGTATGTCTCCTCTTTTTTTAAGATAATCATTCATTGGATTTAGGACACTATCTCATCCAGCATGGGCTCATGTGAACTTACTACACCAGCAAAGACCCTATTTCTAAAGAAGATCATAAACTGAGGTTTCTGCTGAACATAAATTTTGGGGAGAGACTTCAGATTTTTTGTGTTGTTAGAAAATAAATCTGATAAATAGACACTAGCCATGTTAAGAAAGATGAAAAAGATATTCAATGCCAATGTTTCACAGGTCTAGCTGAATTCCTATAATCTCTGAGGATTGTATGTCTGATCTCTTCTTAAATTTTTGATCTAACTAATACTTATATTTACTGAAGCCATGGTGAATTAAAAACATATTAATATTAAGGACTTTACAGTAGTTCCTTGTGGTTGGGATATCAAGTATGAGACAGGAAATGGAAATGACCCTGGAGAGGCAGGCATGGGCCAATTTGTGAAGAGTCTGTGTGCCATGTCAAGAAGCTTAGTTTTTTTTTTTTTTTTTTTTTTTTTTTTTAAACAGGCAGAGTTAGACAGTGAGAGAGAGAGAGAGAGACAGAGAGAAAGGTCTTCTTTCCGTTGGTTCACCCCCCCAAATGGCCACTACGGCCAGCACACTGCACTGATCCGAAGCCAGGAGCCAGGAGCTTCCTCTGGATTTCCCATGCAGGTGCAGGGCCCAAGGACTTGAGCCATCCTCCACTACCTTCCCGGGCCACAGCAGAGAGCTGGACTGGAAGAGGAGCAACTGGGACAAAATCCGGTGCCCGGACCGGGACTAGAACCCGGGGTGCCGGCGCCGCAGGTGGAGGATTAGCCTAGTGAGCCAAGGTGCCGGCCTAAGCTTCGTTTTGATATTTTGGATAATATGAAGCCATTAAAAAGTTTTAATCGTGAATTCAGTGGTGATGAGACAAGAATTATACTTGAAAAATGGCATTGTGTTTCTTGAATAAAGAACAAATAGAAAATGGAAGATGCTATATATTATCCATCCTTCTGAAGGGAATATAGTCCTACCCAGAATCTTCTCTCAATTTTTTTGCTGCTTATCACTATCCATTTCAGGAAAACTATACATGTTAAAGTATTGACCTCTTTCTGGCTTATAATGAACATAAAATTTTATCCATGACAATTGTCTTTTTACTTGTTGTTTTACATTGGTCTTTCTTTCAGCAATGTATTTGAAATCTGCTGCTCAAAATATTTTTCTGTCTCAAAATACATTTTCTCTTCCCAAATGTCGATGTCCACTGCTTATATGCACCAAACAAAATTACATCTCATAGATTAATTGAAAAATGTTCAGATCTTTTCCTCTCTATGTTTTCTCATCTGGATACTTTATTTTTGTCACTGTCAAGAGTTCAGCAGTTTTGTGAACATAAGGTAAGTATTATCTCCTAAATATTACTCATTTAATATTTTATTTTTGTTGGAAACTTTAAACTTCCTATGTGATCATTTAGCTTTCATTTAATAGCTGCAAATATTCTCAAAATTTTAAAAGTTGGAAACATCTACTATATCAAGAAAATTTTAATTCATAATATTTGCACAATTAACTAATAAGGCTACATTTTTGTAAATACAAAATAATAACCAACGGGGCAATCAAAGAAGGAGGTATCTTTCTCTGAAGGGAGGAGAGAACTTCCACTTTGACTATGACCCTGTCAGAATAAGATCGAAGTCAGCGAACTCAAAAGGCTTCCATAGCCTTGGCAACCCATGACTGGAGCCTAGGGAGATTACTGACACCATAAACAAGAGTGTCAAATTGTTAAGTCAACAACAGGAGTCACTGTGTACTTACTTCTCATGTGGGATCTGTCCTTAGTGTGTTGTCCAATGTGAAATAATGCTATAACTAGTACTGAAACAGTATTTTACACTTTGTGTTTCTGTGTGGGTGCAAACTGATGAAATCTTTACTTAATATATACTAAATCAATCTTCTGTATATAAAGAGAATTGAAAATGAATCTTGATGTGAATGGAAAGGGAGAGGGAGCGGGAAAGGGGAGGGCTGCGGGTGGGAGGGACATTATTGGGGGGGGAGCCATTGTAATCCATAAACTGTACTTTGGAAATTTATATTTACTAAATAAAAGTTAAAAAATAATAACCAAAATAATAATACAATTAAACATGTCTTTATGGAGAAAAAGCACACTTAAGTTATTATGTTAAGCCACAAGAACACAGACATTAACATGACAAAGACTCTGCTCTTCTCATGTTCATATATAATGTGGAACAACAATGCTTAAGCATAATAAATTTGGAAAGTACTGAGCTATACTGGACACACACATATAGTTATATTTACTGCATTATGAAAAAGAAACACGATAAGACTATGGAAATTGATTAATTCTGCTTGGAAATTTAATGTGTAACCAATTGATCTGAACTTTGAAATATAAGAAGATATCTAGGTAGCTGGGGATTTTATCATAAGCTACACTAAGTAGCTGAAATTAATAGTCAATTTCAATGAATAAAATTCAAAGTCCATAGACCCTGTATAATAAGAGATTAAGTAGTTTGTATTTTATTAGAGTTTATTTTGACATCAAGATGTTAGAATGTCACATATATTGGAATTTCAACTAGGTTATCTTTGAGGATTCATTTTCAGGGCAGTACAAAACTGTGTAGGAAATTCTGTAGCAATGCAGCTTTGTATTGTTTCCCTTGGTCATCAGTCATGGAAAAGGATAGCTGTTGTTCTATTGCATTTGTCAAGTCCAGTGACTCTGCCGCTTTCATACCATGATTGAGGTAAAGGGATCAATGATTAATATCAAAGCATACAACCAATTCTCTTCAAAATCTTATTCTTTCCCTAAGGCACAGCTAAGAAACAGAGCACGGCTCACTAGGCTAATCCTCCGCCTTGCGGCACCGGCACACCGGGTTCTAGTCCCGGTTGGGGCGCCGGATTCTGTCCCGGTTGCCCCTCTTCCAGGCCAGCTCTCTGCTGTGGCCAGGGAGTGCAGTGGAGGATGGCCCAAGTACTTGGGCCCTGCACCCCATGGGAGACCAGGATAAGTACCTGGCTCCTGCCATCGGATTGGCGCGGTGTGCTGGTTGCAGCGCACCGGCCGCGGCGGCCATTGGAGGGTGAACCAACGGCAAAAGGAAGACCTTTCTCTCTGTCTCTCTCTCTCACTGTCCACTCCCGCCTGTCGAAAACAAACAAACAAACAAACAAAAAAAAAAAAGAGCACCAGATCCTATCATCCATGAAATTCAAAGAACTTAACTTCCCCAAATTAACTTTTTTCTTTTATCTTGTTATAAGAATTGAGAAATAGTTTCCTTAATAGACTTAATCATTTATGAAATTAAAAAATGAAATTTTCTGGACAGTAACTTCTATTTTATGCTCAACCTCATTCCTCTCTTAAGGCAAGAAATAAGAATTTGATATGTGTTTGAATAAAAACAAAGGCAAGGAAGAAAATGTATAGCACATTGATGAGAGAAATCAACACAAATAAATGAAAAGATACCTGCATTCATGGATTAGAAGAATTAATATTGCAAAAATGTCCATGCTGCCCAAAATAATCTATGGATTCAACGCAATGTCTAGCAAAATTCCAATGTTATTTTTCACATATATAGGAAAACCACACATAGCCAAAGAAACATTGAACAAAAAGAAAAAGGTGGAGAGATTATATTCCTTGCTTCCAAAATATATTATAGAGCTATTGTGCTCAAAACTGCAAAGAACTGATATAAAAACAGATATATTCACCAGTGGAAAATTATAGAAATCCAAGAAATAGGCATACAGATGTATGGCCAACTGATCTTCACCAAAAGCACCAAGAACACACAATGGGAAAAAAGATTATCTTTTTAATAAATTGTGCTTGGAAAACTGTATATGCACATGCAGAAGAATAAAATTTAACTTTTATATCATATAAATATCAACTCAAATGAATAAAAGACTTGAATTTGTAAAACTACTACAAAAACCTAAGAGAAAATATTGATGACATTAGTCTAGACACTGATTTCTTGGATAGAATTCCAAAAGTATAGGTAAAAAAAAAAAAAAAAAAAAAAAAAAAACTAAGTAGATGGAATTGTGTCAAATTAAAAATTTTCTGTATAGCAGAGAAAACAATCAACCAAGTGAAGAGACAAGAGACAAATTATAAATTTGCAGAAAATATTTGCAAACCAGACCTCTGGCAAGGAACAAATATCAAAAATCTAAAGAACTCAAATATCAAAAATCTATAAAGAGTTCAAACTACTCAATAGAAAGAAAACAATGCTATTTAAAAATGAGCAAAGTTCCTGGACAGACATTTCTCAAAGCCATGCAAATAGCCAACAGATATACTTAAAAGGATGTTTAATATCTCTAGTCATCAGAGAAATGAAGTTAAAACTATAAAAAGGTCACTCCACACCTATCAACAGTGTGTATTATCAGAAAGATAAAAGATAAGATGTTTGTGACTATGTAGAGGAAAGGGAACATTTGCACATTGTTAGAGGGAATGTAAATTAGTACAACCATTATGGAAAACAACATGGAGTTTTTTCAAAAACTTAAAGACATATTACTATCAATAGCATCTGTGAGTATATATAAAAAGGAATCAAAATCAGTATTGAAGATTGAAGAGTACTGATATCTACTCCAAGAAAGTATCTGTAAAGCGTGTTCTTTGCAGCATTATTCATAATAATCAATCAACTTGGTGTCTATTTCTAGAGGAGTGGATAAAGAAATATTGTATATACTCAAAAAGGAATACTACTTAGAGTTACAAATCCAAAGGAATTCTGTCACTTGTGACACAATATGGATGACCCTGGGGGGTGTTATGTTAAGTGAAATAAGCCAGACACAGACAGACAAATAACATGATCTTACTCATATGTGGAATCTACAAGCATTGAGCTCATAGAGTAGAATAATGGCTCCAAAGGCTGAGGGGGATTAGGAAAAGGGAAATATTGGTCAAAGGATACAAAGATTCAATTAGGCAGGAGGAATTAGTTTTAGTGATGAATCATAAACCTGCAGACCTTAGTTGATAATAATATATTACAGATATCAAAATTGATAATACATTCTATTTTAAATGTTCTAACTATAGAAAAGTGAGCTGATGAATATATTATTTTATTTACTCTTTCTGCATTGTCTAGTGTATCAAAAGACCACATTACATCCCGTAAATATATACACTTATTACCAATTAAAACCTAAATGAATAGGAGAGAGAGGGAAACAAGGGGAAAAACATAATTTCTAAAATTCCCACTAAATTAAAATGTTTATTATTTACTTCATAGGAACATAGAAATGAGACAGCCATTACAACATTTTAACAAATGAGAGACATTATAACACATTTCCTCAGCAAAGGTGATCTGACAATTGCACAAAATGGGTGAGGAACTGAGAAAGTGGAAGCAAAGGATCAGATAAGAAGACACGAATATAGCAATCCATTCACAGGAGGCCACAGGAGAGAATAAAGGGATTGCAGAATAGTGGTCCTGAAACTGGAAGATGAAGATGTAAAGCATAGAGACCGGCACTGTGGTGTAGTGGATAAAGCCATCGTCTGCGGTGCTGGCATCCTATTGGGCTCCAGTTCAAATCCCAGCTAGTCCACTTCTGATCTAGCTCTCTGCTATGGCCTGGGAAAGCAGTGGAAGATGACCCAAGTTCTTGGGCCTGTGCAGGCCTGTAGGAGACCCAGAGGAGGCTCTTGCTCCTGGCTTCGGATAGGCCCAGCTCCAGCTTTTGCAACCATTTGGGGAGTGAACCAGTGGATGGAAGACCCCCCTGCCCCACCGCCACCACCTCTCTGTAACGCTGCCTCTTAAATAAATAATTATAAAAAAAAGTGTAAAGCACAAATTGTTGCTTGATGGGAAGTGTATCTTGATTCCAAAGAAAGATGGTAACTTGAACAGAGGATTTAACTCACCTCTTATATTCTCTTCATTTTCATTTTTCTGTTTAAACCTCACATAGGTTAATATTTGTTAAGTTCATAGTTGGAGTTAGGATTGAACATGAGAAAGATTTTCAATTTCCTTGAAATGCCATTGTTACTGTTGGTCTTCAAAATTTTTAAGAAATGGAGTCTGCACTTGGCACAGCAGGTTAAGCTGCTGCCTGCAGCACTCGCATCCCATATGGGCACCGGCTGGAGTACTCTTTCCCACTGTGTGTGTGTGTGCATGTGTGTGAGTGTGTGTCTCCTTCTCTCTCTTTATCTCTCTGTTATTCTGCATTTCAAATGAACACAAATGAATAATTTTTTTTTTTTATTTCAGATTTCCCAGCTTCCCAAACTGTGAGAAAGATGTTTCTGTTGTTGAGGCCACACAGTGTATCATATGTTATTATAGCATAGTTAAATGACAAGTTAGATTTTTACACCCAGATACAGTTAATATTAAAAGAGAAGGACATGACAAGAGTCTCGGGTGATTACTGACTTCATAAATAAGGGTGTCAATTGTTAAATCAACAACAGGAGTCACTGTGCACCTACTCTCCATGTAGGATCTCTGTCCTTAATGTGTTGTACTGTGTGGATTAACGGTATAACTAGTACTCAAACAGTACTTATACTTTGTGTTTCTGTGTGGGCACAAACTGTTGAAACCTTTACTTAGTATATACTAAATTGATCTTCTGTATATAAAGATAATCGAAAATGAATCCTGATGAAGAATGGGATGGGAGAGGGAGTGCAAGATTGGATGGTTGCGGGTGGGAGGGAGGTTATGGGGGGAAAAGCTGCTATAATCCAAAAGTTGTACTTTGGAAATTTATATTTATTAAATAAAAGTTAAAAAAATAAAACTTCAAAAAAAAGACAAGGACAAAAATAAAATCTTGAAATAAGCAAGAAAAAAATCATCATATACAAGGAAACCCAAATGAGCATAATAGCTGATTTCTCTTCAAAAATATTGGAGGACAGAGCAAAGAGACAGAAAAGAGCAATAATTTTCAGTTACATTCAGAAAAACCATCATTGAAATTAAGAAGAGAAAATACCTCCAGATAGATACAGCCTGAGACAATGTGTCGCTAGCAGACTCACCATATAAGAAATATCAATGAAGGCGCTTCTGGCAGAAAACAAGTGAGTGAGACAGTAATTTGAATCTATTGTAAGAAGGAAAAAAAGAAAGAACATCAGAAAATGTAATTGAGAAGAGAATTATAAAAGATGCTACAACTGCACATTTCCTTTTCTTTCTCCTCTTAAGTGATAGAAAATGCAATAATATGAAATAACAATGTTTATAATTTTACAGTTTGGACTACAACCAAAAGAAATATATATTTGACAATACCAACCTAAAGGAGGTTTTGGGGAGGAAAGCAATATAGGAGTAAGGAAATTATAACAGATGGTAGCTGGATTCTAGAAGAGGAAATGAGGAAAATTACAAATGATTCTATAGATAAGTTTAATACAATACACTCTATGAATATATAATTCTCTCCTTTATTCTCAGTTCTTTGAAGTAACATTATAGCAAGAAGCCTTCTGTTAAAACTCTAGGTAATACTAACTAGAAGATCCAGTTAAGACAATTAGGCAAGAAATAAAAAAGATATCCAGATTGAAAACAAAGAAGTAAACGTATGTTTGAATATGATATTATGGTATTATGATATCACGAAGACGTTAAAGGCAGGGCTTCCAGTTTTACCCAGGCCCAGAATACACAGGCCAGGGCCTGGCAGATGGGGAAGCAGAGCTGACTCCTCCTGCATTTCCGAGTGAGGAGCCATCATGCAGACCTCTGGTGACAAAACCTCCATTTTAATTGAAAGCCAGAGGTGTGGGGCCACCACAGAGAATCACAGTGTGAGTAGCACCTGACTGAACTGTGAGGTGGCTTTACTACTCCGGAGCATCTATAAGGCAAACCATCAAACAAAGGGCATTGTTTCCAAGCATTCAGATACGTTGATTACACCCTATTACATCTTAGATTTACTTGGAACACATCACTCTGTTCTCCTTTCCTATTTCTCCTTTTTAGAATGTGAATGTTCAGCTCAGGTCCATCCCATCACTGCATGTTGAAGAGACACAACTTGTTCACAATTGGAGAAGCAGTAATAGGTTCTAAGTACAGTATATTGGGGAATTAATTACATTAGGCAGGTGATCAGAGAAATTCTCATTGCCAAAGCACTGATTAATGGAGACTATAAGATTGAGTAAATTAGGGTGATATTGTGTATGTTAGCAAAGGGTGTTCCAGTGTCCTAGGCAGAAATATGTGGACATGTGAGGTTTATGAAATGTGGAAAATGGTACATTAAAGGAAATGAAAAGCTTATACAGCAGGTATTGCATATATGATCTTGTCATTCTGTTTCAATTTAACTTTATCCTTATATATAGTATATATACCCTATGGAATACTACACAGTGGTAAAAAAAAATGAAATCCTGTTATTTGCAACAAAATGGATGCAACTGGAAACCATTATACTTAGTGAAATAAGTTAGTACCCAAAAGACAAATAACATTTGTTCTCCTGATCTGTAGTATCTAATAGAGTACCTAAAAGGTAATCTATAGGAGTTAAATTCACACTTAGAGATGCTATGCTTTTTAACAGCCTTTGTCTCAACTGTTGAAGAACAGTTTTTTTTCTTCATACTACTTATTGAACTCTTTACTTAGTGTAGGGTTACTCTAAAGAGTATAAAGTAAACTGAAAATAAATCTGTAAAAAAATAAGAATAGGAATAGGAGAGGAAGGAGGAAAGGTGGAAGCGCGGGTGGTAGGGAGGGTGGAAGGTAGGTAGGGTGGGAAGTATCACTGTTTCTGAATCTGTATATATGAAATACATGAAATTTGTATATCTTCATTAAAATTTTAAAAATGAAAAATAAAATCATACTTAAAAAATTAAAGTCATTTAAAAGTTTTAAGCAAGGAAGTGATGTGAGTAAATATTTATTATTTTTGAAGAAAATAACTTGTCAGCAAGGTGAAGTAGGGTATCCTCAGTTATTCAGGCACTTTGTGACTCAAAACTTCAAAAGATGTTTGACTTCAGTTAAGGAGGTCTTTAAAATTCTTTTCTTTATGTAGTATGTACTTTATTCTTCGGTACTGGAAAAACATTGATTACATGAGTTTGATCCATTGTTCTAACATTTTTCTTCCAAAGTCAAGGCTTTAATAACTTTTTAAAAAATATTCATTTATTTATTTGAAAGGCAGAGATACAGAAAGAGGAGAGAGGGAGAGAGAGAGAGAGAAAGATAGAGAAAGAGAGAGAAAGAGATGGGATGGGCCAGGCCAAAGCCAGGAGCTAGGAGCTTCTTCCACGTTTCCCACATGGATGCAGCAGCCCAAGCACTTGAGCCATCCTCTGCTGCTTTCCCATGCACATTAACAGGGAACTAGATCAAAAGTGGAGCAGCTGGAACTCAAACTGATGCCCGTATGGGATGCTGACACTGCAGGCATAGGCTTAACCGTCTATGCAACAGCATCTGTCCCAATTAATTACCTTTTATAAACACCAGAGAATCGAGTTGAAGTTGAAGCTTTTTTCAGAGCCGTGATCCTGGTACCTGCAAACATGCTTCTGGAGACAGTTTATATGCTAAGGAGTACTAGTCAGACTGCCTCCCCACCTTCTTTGCTCAAGGGATCTTCAGGATGGATCAAAAGCAAGGCAGCTGCACATTTTCAGGCAATGGATCAAAACAAATACCCGGCTACTGGAAGATGGTTAATGACAAATTGGCATAATACACAACTTAGAAAGTAAAACATTATAAAGGAACACGAGTATTAGCTAGTCAGCTATATTTTTGCATGCTGTGAATTATAAAAGGTGACAGCACTTAGGCATGAGAGGCTCTGAGTAATATGAACAGTTCTTGTAATTTTATAAGATGAATAACACTGGAATCTATCCTTACTGCCCCCATATCCACCCATATGTAATTTTAGATGTTGAAATATTCAGTCATTGCTCTGGAAAGAACTTACTCCTGAAATTAAGTATTTAACCTCTTATTGTTATTAAGAATCTGCATTATGCATCAATATTAAGTTTTAAGGACTTTGTGCCCATGTGGCAGAATGAATCTTATATTCTCTCTTACTTGCTGCTCCTATGAGCAGGAGATGGGGTAAGAGTATGAAGAATAGAACTATATGATGTTCCAACTTCTGATTTCAATATTTGGAATATTTGGCCCTGCTTTGGGGTGCTTCATCTTTCAGTAAATGAAATACTTAAGCTTCCATCAGAACTGCCATCTATAGGATCTAATGAAGGCCCATTTGGCAACTTAGAGGAAAGTGACACCACCTGATGACTCATCATTCAGTAGGACTCTTCGGCATATATAGGGCTTGTGTCCAAGTGGGAGTGGTCTTGAAAAGAGCATATGATATTCAGGATTATAAGGATCAAAAAGATATCACATGGTTGATATCCTCCTGAGCCCAACAGAAAAGATTGATTGAGTAGTTCAAGGTTGTCACAAAATAGAAGGAAAGCAGAGTTCTTTTTTTTCAAATTGTCATTTACCTTTATTTGTTCACTTTGTCAAACACACATTGAAATGAATAAAGATTTATTTACTCTTTGGTATTTTTAATTATCTTTTTAGAAATTTTATTTAAGGTATATAAGTTTTATGTGTTTCATATACAGAGATTAAAGAACAAAATGATACTTCCTACCATATCCTCCTACCCATGCACCACCCGTTTTTCCTCCTCCATTTCCAATTCACACTCAAATTTTTACAAATATCTATTTTCAGTATACCTTTTTTAAGATTTATTTATTTGAAAGGCAGAGTCACAGAGAGACAGAGGCAGAGAGAGAGAGAAGTCTTCCATCTGCTGGTTCACTCCTCAGATATCAGTTAGGTTCATTTGGTCCATGGTGTGGATTAGCTCTGTTGTTTCTTTATTGATTTTCTATAGAATTGATCTGTCTTTTGAAGAAAGTGTGATGTCGAAGCCCTCTGTTACTATTGTATTCTAGTCTATACCTCCATTTAGATTAACATTTATTTTAAATAGCCAGGTGCCCTGTAATTGGGTGCATATACATTTATTACAGTCACATCTTCCTATTGAATTGATCCCTTAATCATTACATAGTACCCTTCTTTGTGTCTGTAATGTTTTGCTTTCCATTGGCATATATCTTTTTGCATCCTTTCACTTCCAGTCTGCATGTGTCTTTGTTGATGAGATGTGTTTCTTGTAGGCAGAAAATAAATGGGTCTGGTGTTTTAATCCACTTAGCCAATCTGTATATTTTAACTGGAGAATTGCATTCAAGGTGACTATTGAAAAGTAACAACTTGGGTCTGCCATTTTTCCATAAATACTCCTATTGTTTACTTTGGATTTCCTTTGTACTTTTCGGGGGGATTTTTGTCCTTCACATTATTTCATAATTATGATTCTCTTTCTGTGTTTCTCAGTGCAACACATCCTTAAACATCTTTTGTAATGCTGGGTGAGTGGTGACAAATTCTTTCAATTTCAATTTGTTGTGAAAGGTCTTCATTTCACATTCATTCATAAATGAGAGCTTTGTAGGGTACCATATTCTGGGTTGACAGTTTTGTGGTTTTTTTTTTTTTCCTCCTAAGTCTTGGACGATATCTCACCATTCCCATTTATCCTGTAGAGTTTTTGATAAGTCAGCTGTAAGTCTAATTGTAGATCCTCTGAAACTAATAAGGTGCTTTTCTCATGCACATTTTAGAATCCTTCCTTTATGTTTTACTGTGGACAGTTTGACCTCAATGTGTTATGGTGAAGATCTTTTCTGGTCGTGTCTACTAGGAGTTCTATGTGATTCCTTTACTTGAATGTCCCTTGCTTTTTCCAAATTGGGGACATTTTCTGTAATTATTGCACTGGATAGGCCTTCTAATACATTGTCTTTTCCCACGCCTTCAGGAAATCCTAAGACCTGTATATTGGGTTGTTTGATAATATCCTGTAAATCTCTAACACTGGTTTTAATTTTTCTAATTTCTTCATTTTTTACCTGACGGAAAAATTTCCAAAGATTTGTCTTCTAGCTGAAATATTCTTTTTTCTGACTCATCAAGTCTGTTGTCTTTCTATTTTTTAATCTATTGAAATCTTCATTTCTAATATTTCATTTAGATTTCTATTCAAAATCTCAATCTCATGGGAAAATTCTCATTCATGTCATTATAGATTTTGTTAACTAATGGATTTGCTTCTGATAGCTTTGGAGTAATGATATGATTAATCTTAAATTAATTCTATTTCAGGCATTTCATCAGTCTCTTCATCTTCATTCTAATATTGAAGTGCTATTGTGTTCATTTGGTGGGGGGGGGGTCATGTTGTCTTCTTTATTTTTGTTCCTTGAATTTCTGCATTTATTTTTAAGCATTTGTGGAGATAATTGTTGGCTTTATCCCCTTATGGCTTTTACTAAGGACTAGGCCTCTGTGGCTTAGTGGAATGTCTGCACTTTCAGCAAATACCCAGAGGTGTGTGCTGGGTATGGCCAAAGATCTCTGGTCCATGCTGAGTGTGGGGCAAGTATTCAGATGACTCTCAAGCTGGGCATGGTAGATCTCCTCTAGTTAACAGAAAGAGGGCTATGGTCACCTCTATTGGTGTGATCACACCCTCACCTCCTCGCTTCCAAGGTGATCAATGCTCAGGTGTTAGCCCTCAAGGAGTACAATACTCATCTGTGCTGTCATATAAAGTGCACAAAGGATCTGTGCAGTCCTCCCCGTGAGCATGGACCCCACTGCAGTGACCCACCTCAGGTAATCAAGGAGTTCTGAGCGTGTCGAGCTCCACACAGTGATTACCCAGAAACCCAGCTACAACCCTGTACCCTCTTGTGCACTCACAGAGTCCCCACAGTCTCAGCACAAAAGGATCCCACAATCTCAAGATGCCAAGGATCTGCTTTGCCCGTTAGCCTGTCTGGTCCACAGAGAGGCAGATGTTCCGAGAACCAGCTGCCTGTGAGTGCTCCACCTAGGTGGTTTGAGTGCCGGAGCCTGTGGCATGTTAGGAGGCCCGGGTGCCTCACAGTCCTACATATGGGTGCCCAGCCACTGTCAAGCCTCCCAGCCAGAATCAACGTCAGTAGAGACCTCACATTTTTCCTGCTGCTAGGAATCTCAGGATGACATGTGTATACAAGAGCTTCTGGCAAAATGTTGCCTTCTCCCCGCAGGTTGGGAAGCTGCTGCCACCAGTGCTGCTGAGAAGACGGAGTCTTGTCTCAGCCAGTTGCTGTGTGTGTGCACAAGGGCTTCCATGGCTGCTGTTTATGCCCAAAATGGCACCCACACTCTCTCAGCTGGTTGCCACGTGCTATTGTTGTGTATTGGGGGGAATGAGGTGAGAGAAATGTGCTCCCCTGTTTTTACTAGGTCCATGGTTACCCTCTCCTATGGGCTCCAGGATGGACTTAACCCACACTCACCCTCCTACTTTATCAGCAGTGGCAGGGGTTGCTGTAGTCTGATCTCACCCCAGTCTCCAAAGCTGGCACTTTCTCAGGGTCTCAGCTGCTGGAGACATGCTGTGTTATGTCTGTGCTCACGCTGCACATCTGCACCTTCCACAGCATTCCTATTCCTTCCATAGAATTTCCACTGAGTTTTTCTAACTCTCCCCCTGAGGATGTACTTCCTACACTTTTCTTTTTAATACTTATCATTAGCCTAGCATAGTATGCTGTTCCCTATTCTGCCATCTTGAAATTCGAAATAGACTTCTTTCATAACCACCTTTTAATGTTTGTCAAAAGTGTTCCATAGACATCAATAAATTACAAAATTGAAGAGGCATAATAAGAACAAAACTATTCAAAGAACACATTAGCTTCATTGCAAACAAGCTAGGTGGAAACAAGCATTAAAGACTATCCTTCCATGGACAGCCTCCCTACACAAATGATGCTGTTATAGGAATGTGTTTTTCTATATGTCCCACAGCACTCTCATTCTTCTGTAAAAAGTGCCTTGTATCATACACAGATCAACCAAATATATCAGAGGCAATTTCTGTTTAGCATTTCATGTAAAAATCATGTATGTTTGTATGTGTGTATGTGTGAGTGTGTGTGTGTGTGTGTGTGAGACAGAGAGAGAGAGAGCAAGAGAGAGACAGAGACTGTGTGTGTTGTGTTCATGTTAGGAGTCAAGGGAAGAAAAATAATCTGTTTAGATATACTTTTGGATTGAATGATTGCTTTTTATGTTTCCTTTCTAGCACTCCTGCTCCTGTATTATTCTGATACAGGCCAAGTTCATTAATATATGATGGATTTTTTGAAAAGAAAATAAAGCAAAAGGCAAACTTAATTTTAGTTGATAGCTAAATTGATCATTTACTTGTAAAGCAGTACTTTTGATTTACAGACATTAGAATAGTCTTGAAATCCACTATTCTTCTCTACTTAAATCTATTTTTCTTTTGATAGGAGGATTTCACAACTGAGTATAACACAGTTTTAATATTGTCTATTGATGCATTTTTATGTGGTAGTTAAATAGAAGGGTCTACTTTTATTCCTTAATGAATAATTTCAGCTTCCTTACTGAATAGCTTCTGCTAACTAAATATGTCATCTGTTTTTTCCTTTTGCTTTTTGAGAAAATTGCCTAGATTTGGTTTCCTAGGAAATAGTTCTTTGTCATGGAGGAATGAATTTCGACTGATTAGCTGCTTTACTTATTTGTCCTATCATTTTGTCACAGGCCCAAAGAGTGTGCTGTGAAAAGAGATGTGGTAGTGTGAAGGAACTGTATTCCTTTATGTAGTAAATATCAGTAGGACATGGCAGTCAAAATATAGAAATAAGAACTAGACAGAAATGGGTTCTAGAAGATATGTGTCCACTTACTGAGTGTGTAAACTTAAGCGAGTTACTTAAATTGCATTGAACATCAATCTCACCTGTAAAATGCAAGCATAGACTCCGGATGAGTCTGTTTCAGAGAGTCATTGGTGAGATAATTGATATGGTAGTGCTAGTCACAAGAAAATTATTTGTATTTATATTGGCTCACTTTATGGCTTGTTAGACCCTGAGAATACAAAAAGAAGTACTCTCCATTTCTAATATCATGCACCTAGTCTAGTAAAGCAGCCAGTATTGTCCACAGAGACATTAGCAACACTATAGAAGATGACATAGACGTATGAGGAGGCACAGGATAGGACACAAAGTAGGGAGTGGGGAAAGTCAAGAAGGCCCTATGGAGGCAACAACCATTGACCTATGTTATAATATTCAAGTTAATGTAGGTGTTTCCCAGGCCGATAGGAAAGGGTAGAATATTCTAAGCAAAAGAGATAAAATAAGGAAAAATAAGAAGCATCATACTGTTGGAGGGACAATAGCAAACTGATGTTGCTGGAGCACAAAGTGTGAGATGAGGCTGTAGAGTCAGAAAGGGGCCAGACCAGGAGCAGTTTCTCAGGTGTTCCGTAGGAATATTCTACAGGAAACGTGGAGCCCTATCTTAAGGTCCCCTTTCAAATGTTCACATAGCATCTTTTATTGTCTTATGGTAGAATACTTAGAGTTCAAAGCAATTGACTGAATATTTCTTTGCCGACTAGACTGTGAATACTTCAGCACCTTATTAGAGTCCAGTGTGGAGTATGTACTCAGCAAATGCTGACTTAGTGCAAAATTAACTAAAGATTTTAATTGGGGAAGTGACATGGTATAGATCGTCATGGTATGTTTACCACATGGCAATACTGGGCCAGGGTTATTAGTGGTTGTGCAAGAAGTGATAGTTTCGTGATCTTGTATCTTCTCACTAGAATTTGGTGGCTGATTGTTAAGTTTTATTGGTTTACTCTAACCATAAAAGTTACAAGCCATACAGAATATGCCAATGTATTCACCAAATATGCCAATAGAATAATCAATATCATGGAAAAACAAAGTGATAGTAAATTGGATAAAGCAACAGCATGTTTATTTAGTAAAACTTATTTATTTTATCTAACATCCCTGAAGTTCTTTAATAAAGTTCTTAGACTTCATGGAAGTTTTGTTATAAATCAATGCCATACCAAAAGATACAAGTTATGGGATGTGCTTGTTAGAACTATGGGAATAGTATCACTTAAAGGTGTTACAGGACTTCATTTAGTTTATTACTGTGAAAAAAGTTCTTTTCATGACATAGGATACAATGTAATCCTCTTTTGTCATCCATGATTATTTTGAAAATATATCAATATTCTCCATATATAAAAAAATCAGCTAACATAAGGCTAGCATTTTGAAGTAAAAGGTAAAGCCATGGCCTGAGACTCTAGCATCCCATGTGGGTGCTGATTCGAATCCCAGTAGCTCTGCTTCCTAACCAGCTCCCTGAAAATGGCCTGGGGAAAGCAGCAGCAGATGATCCAAGTGATTGGGCCCTGCCACACATGTGGGAGATTTGGCTGAAGCTCCTGGCTCCTGGCTTTGCACAACTCAGCCCTGGCTATTGCAGCCATCTGGGGAGTGAACCAGCAGATGGAAGAGCTCTCTAATCTCTCTCTCTCCCCCTCTCTTTCTATCTATCATCTATCTATCTATCTATCTATCTATCTAACTAATCTATCTTTTCCTATGTGTAACTCTGACTTTAAAACAAATAAATCTTAGAAAAAAAAAAAAACAGTGAACAAAGCATCTTACCTATACCTTTTCTTTTTTTTTTTTTTAAATTTATTTGACAGCTAGAGTTAGACAGTGAGAGACAGAGAGAAAGGTCTTTCTTCCATTGGTTCACTCCCCAAATGGCCACCATAGCTGGCGCTGTGCCAATCTGAAGCCAGAAGCCAGGTGCTTCTTCCTGGTCTCCTCTGTGGGCGCAGACGCCCAAGCACTTGGGCCATCCTCCACTGCCTTCCCAGGCCACAGCCGAGAGCTGGACTGGAAGAGGAGAAACTGGGACTAGAACCCAGTGCCCATATGGGATGCCAGCGCCTCAGGTGGAGGATTAACCAAGTGAGCCATGGCGCCAGCCCCACCTACATTTTCTAGATTGAGCCATATGTTACAGAGATACAAATTTTGGGTTTAGGGAATCATCAGTTTTATGGAAGTAAGCCCAATTCATTTTTGCATTACAACTACCTCAGCAATGAAGTTGTCTTAATTACAAAATCCTTGGGGCTGCCTCTGTGGTGTAATGGGCTAAGCCTCTGCCTGTGCAGCAGGAAATCCATATGTATGCAAGTTTGAGTCTCAGTTGTCCCTCTTCTAATCCAGCAATCTGCTAATGGCCTGAGAAAGAAGTGGAAGATGGCCCAAGTGCTTGGGCCCCTGCACCCCGGAAGAAGCTCCTGGCTCTTGGCTTTGGATCAGCTCAGCTCCAGCCATTGTGGCCATTTCGGGAGTGAATCAGAAGATGGAAGACCTTTCTCTCTGTCTCTCCCTCTCTCTGTAACTCTACCTCTCAAATAAATAAATAAAATCTTTAAAAAAATTACAAAATCCTTAACATAATCATCCTAAACATCATACTACAGTTTTTATTAAAGGATCAGGAAAATTGGGTATTTTACTTTTGCTTCAGTCTTCTACTCTTTTTACTAGAAATTGTGTATTTTTTTGAGATTACCAGATTGTGAAATCCATGCTCAGAGAATGATTTGGAAAAGAAGAATGTAGTTCAGAATTTGGTCTGTAGGCAAACGCAGATTACATTTGAGGATAAAGGAGAAACATTTTGAAATGAATTTATTAAACTATTTGTTTCTTAAGTGGATTCTATTTCTAAGTCATAACAGCTTCCAAAATTGCTTTTTGTCTTAAATTTATAACATTTCATCTGAAGAAATCTAAATGTAGTCAAGGGGCAAAAGGGAAAGAACTGTGCTATTAATATAAGGAGCTGGTAAAAACTCGTGACAATTCAGTGCATGGAGTGTAGCCAGAGGAAGTTGCTGAAACTGAAAAGCACACATAATCTTAATTACATCAGAATCACTGGCACATATATTACAGGACAGCCCAGTCATTTGTTACTAAGTCATTGAAGCTCCCTCTCATCATTCTGCTGACATACTAAAAAACACATGTATATTCAACTTTCTCTCTATAGTCTTGACCCAGTTTTTCATGGTGAAAACAGCTGACCAATCTTCAGCTTGGAGGCTCCTGGATCTGATATCATTTATAGAAACTTGACATCATGGACATGTTTATTCACATGTCCTGTAATGTATTTTCTTGCTAATATTAAAACTTATGAAAGCAGTGCATATTTGTTTCTCTCCCTCTTGCAGATATTCTGTATTTATTTATTTTATTTTTTCCCAAAGAAACCATTCATTTAAGGAATACAAGCTTCATGCATTTCATAAGTACAACTTTAGAAATATAGTGAATCTCCCCACCATACCCACCCTCCCACACATACACCTACACCTCCTCCTCCTCCCTCTCCCATTCCCAGTCCCATTCTCCACTAAGATCCATTTTCAACTAACTTTATACACAGAAGACCAACTCCATACTAAGTAGAGTTCAACAATTTGCATGAAAATAGAAACAAAATAAACTGTCCCTCAACAGTCAAGACAAAGGCTGTTCAAAGTCATTGCGTCTAGAAGTTAATTTCATTTCTTTTTTTTTTGTTAGAAACTTAATTAACTGTAAAGAAGCACCCAAGAATGATACATCTTTTGTGAGCACTTAGATATAACTACATTTTATGAGAAATGAGAATATCCTCCACTTAATACAATAAAAGAAAGTCCTTGAGAATGAGTTTTATCATTCGTTAAGGAAGCACCTAAGAAAACAAGCAATGGAGTTGGACACTTAGGCATAACTAAAACGTATGAGACATAGGAATATCCTCCGCTTAATACACTAAAACAAAATAAATCTTTGAGAAAAAGTTTTACTATTAACTCTCATAATGCAACTCTTTGAAGGCAAAGGTCCTGCATACACAGTGACTCCTGTCGCTAATTTAACAATTAACATTCTTATGTATGATGTCAGTGATCACCTGAAGCTCTTGACATGAGCTGCCTAGGCTGTGGAAGCCTTTTGTGACCACAGACTCCTGCAGTATTTAGACAAGGACATAAGCAAAGTGAAAGTTCTCTCCTCCCTTCAGAGAAAAGGACCTACTTCTTTGATGGCCTCTTCTTTCCACTGGGGTCTCACCCACTGAGGTCCTTTCATGTAGGACATTTTTTGCCACAGTGTCTTGGCTTTCCATGCCTGAGATACTCTCATGGACTCTTCAGCCAGACCAGAATGCCTTAAGGGCTCATTCTGAAGTCAGAGTGCTACTTGAAGCAATTGTCATTCTACGAGTCTGCTGTGTGGCCTTCTTCCTATGTTAGAACATTCATCCTTTTTAATTCTATTATTATAACCAGACACTTAATCCTATGTATATGAACAATTTAACACTTATTCCTATCTATATGATCACTTTAACATTTAATCCTATCCATATTATCACTTCAGCACTTAACATGGAATGATTACCACCTAGCTTAATAGGATTTGGGGTCCCATGGTAAGTTTTTAAACTGTACCCTTAGAAGTAAGGGCATAGGGATGTAAGCAGAACTATACAGCTTTACAGTTATAAACTTCATACACTTTATAATCACAATTTGAGGAACGTGGTGATTCTTCCCACCATGATTGCCCTCCACCCACACTCCCACCTTTGTTTCTCCTCACCCTTATTCCCATTAATCTTATTCCCATTAATCTCATTTTTACAGATTACCTTTTAGATGCTCTATTAGTTATCACAGGTCAGGGAGAACATAGGGTGTTTGTCCCTTTGGGACAAGCTTATTCCGTTATGTATAATATTTTCTAGATTCATCCATTTAGTTGCAAATAACTGTATTTTTTTATTTCTGTGTGGTATTCCTTGGTGTACATATCCCATAGATTTTTCATCCAGTCTTCAGTTGATGGGCATTTGGATTGATTCCATATCTTAGCTATTTTCAACTGAGCTGTGATAAACATGGGGGGTGCAGATAACTCTTTCATATACTGGTTTCATTTCCCTTAGGTAATTCCCAGGAGTGGGATGGCTGGATCATATGGTAGGTCTATATTCAGATTTCTGAGGTATCTCCATACTGTCTTTCATAGTAACTTATTTGGCATAGCAGTTAAGACACTGGTTAAGATATCAATGTCTCCCACCAGAGTTCAATTTCCTGGGTACAATTCCCTGCTTCAGCTCTTGATTCCTGCTTTCCACCAAAGCAGACCCGGGGAAGCAAGAGTAATCATATTCCTGTCACCCATGTGGGAGACTTGGATTGAGTTTCCAGGTCTCAGCTTCATCTCCAGCTCACCCCGACTGTTGGAGGCATTTGGAGAGAGTGAATTAGTGGGTGAGTACTCCCCCTCTCTCTCAAATAAATTTATTAGAAAGTGATGACAATCTGAAATATCCATTAATTACTGAAATCTTTTTATATTCAAGTCTCCTTATATTCACTATAATAATGTTCTTAAAATTGCTACTGTTTTCATATGGTTTCACAAATCTATGACTTTGTATTGATCTTAAAATTTCAGTGAATATTGGCCAGGATTGTTGTGAAGCAGGTCAAGCCACTGCCTAGGACACCAGCATTTGCTATGGATGATGATTCAAGTCCCAGATGCTCCACATACTATCTAGCCCCCTTCTAATGAGCCTGGGATAGCAGTGGAGGAATTCTCAAGTCCTTGGCCCCATGCTCCCATGAGGGAAATGACATTCCTGGCTCCTGGCTTTGGTCGGTTCCAGCCCAGCAATTGAGGTCATTTGGGGAGTGAACCAGCAAATGGAAAATCTCTCTCGTCTCTTATTCTCTTCTCTCTTATTCTCTCCTCTCCTCTCCTCTTCTCTCTGTGTAACTCTGCCTTTCAAATAAATACATTTTCAAAGAATTCTGTGAATAGATTTTATTTCTTTCTCCATCCTACAAGACAGAGATACTTGAATGACAGTTACTTGAATAAAGAGAGATGGTTCACTTCCCAAAACTTTTTTTTAACTTTTATTTAATGAATATAAATTTCCAAAGTACAGCTTATGGATTACATTGGCTTCCCCCCCATAACTTCCCTCCCACACGCAAGCCTCCCCTTTCCATATCCCTCTCCCTTTCCATTCACATCAAGATTCATTTTCAATTCTCTTTATATACAGAAGATCAGTTTAGCATATATTAAGTAAAGATTTCAACAGTTTGCACCCACATAGAAACACAAAGCGAAAAATACTGTTTGAGTTCTAGTTATAGCATTAAATCACAATGTACAGCACATTAAGGGCCGAGATCCTACATGAGGAGTAAGTGTACAGTGACTCCTGTTGTTGACTTAACAAATTGACACTCTTGTTTATGGCATCAGTAATCTCCCTAGGCTCCAGTCATGAGTTGCCAAGGCTATGGAAGCCTTTTGAGTTTACCGACTCTTATCATATTTAGACAAGGTCATAGTCAGAGTGGAAGTTCTCTCCTCCTTTCAGAGAAAGGTACCTCCTTCTTTGATGACCTGTTCTTTCCACTGGGATCTCACTCACAGAGATCTTTTTTTTTTTTTTTTTGACAGGCAGAGTGAACAGTGAGAGAGAGAGACAGAGAGGAAGGTCTTCCTTTGCTGTTGGTTCACCCTCCAATGGCTGCCGCAGCCGGCTCACTGTGGCCGGCGCACCGCGCTGATTCGATGGCAGGAGCCAGGTCCTTATCCTGGTTTCCCATGGGGTGAAGGGCCCAAGTACTTGGGGCCATCCTCCACTGCACTCCCTGGCCACAGCAGAGAGCTGGCCTGGAAGAGGGGCAACGGGGACAGAATCCGGCGCCCTGACCGGGACTAGAACCTGGTGTGCAGGACCCACAGGGAAGAGGATTAGCCTAGTGATCCACAACGCTGGCACGGAGATCTTTCATTTAGGACATTTTTTTTCCATAGTGTCTTGGCTTCCATGCCTGAAATACTCTCATGGGCTTTTCAGCCGGATCTGCATGCCTTAAGGGCTGATTCTGAGGCCAGAGTGCTGCTTAGGACATCTGCCATTCTATGTCACTCCCCAAATCTTTGCAACATACAACAGTGAAGGCTAAGTCAGGCCAAACCAAAAACATGGAAGTCAATTCAAATCTCCTATGTGGGTATATATCAACAGGAAACTGAAATTGAAAGCAGAGCCAGGACCCAAATCCCAGAACTCTAGAACTCTAGTATGGGATATAAGTATCCAAAGTATCCAAAATTACTGCATCAAACATCTGCTCCTAAATTCTTTAAGCATTCATGGAAAAATTGACTGAATCAAATACAGTTAACACCCCTATTTTTAGGTATTAACCTATCATTCTTCCTTAAATATGTCCTTGAAATATCATGCATATCATGATGATATTCTGGTTACCCTAATACAAATAAAACATGAAATACTATCTCTTCTATGAGCTCATTCATTTTACTAATTGCCACTATAGTAATGATCTTCATAATTTGAGAAGTGTTTGCCTCAAAGTGAAAAGTCTTAGTATTAGAAAACTCAACCACAAACCTTGAATGACTTCAGTGCTGCCTAACACCATATCATATATTTGAAGAACCAGCTTACATAAAAAAACCCAAGTTAAGAAAGGAGAGAATTGGAGTCAATCCAGCTACATAACCATTATGACTTGCCCAAGAAGAGACATATTAATAAAAATATTACATAACTTTGTACCAGGTAATTTATAGTTTTAAATACTTTATATCTTTAGGGCATATCAATTTCAATTGAGATTCTAAGATATTGCATTGCTCATAGAAGATCTGCATTTTCATGGTTATTTCCTAATAATTATGTTATTAATCAGCTTTTTAAAGTCTTTATATTATTTCAATAATACTGACAATTGCATTGATCCACACAAGTACTATAGATATTTAAGAAGTAGAAACAATGTAATCTATTTTGCCCATTAGGATTTTCATATTTATTGCTTGCTATCTACACACTCTCTATATAAAAGACAAAATTAACAAGCCATCCCTAACTGTTAACGACTGAAAGACACTGATAATATTGAAGTTATGAATATACAGATTATGAAGATGTAAGCTTTGACTATTACATAATCCCCAAAGAGACATGAAGACAGAACTATGGTTGCACAAAATAGATAATCTAGTAGTTTTACCTATAGAAGTTCCAGTTCACATGTTAATCATAGCCAAAGTTGTATTACAGAGACAACACAAGAACATTTGAACAGCCAGTCAACAGAGTCAATGTTATGATTAATGATCTGGAAATCTGTGTATCTAATCATAGCCTCATAAGTCCTGTGGTTTAATTACTGCCATTAAAACATTTTGAAAACTGACCAACATCTATGTTGTGATGTCATCATGAGGGTAAACAGCATTGAAAGACTGAGAGTGCTAGCCTCTCCACATGAAATTACATAATTAGATATAAAACATGATTTATTACCATGATCTCAATAATTCTAGCACTATTTAGCTTATTTTCTAATGTAAATATTTCCATAATTTTGTCTTGAAATATTCTTATGTTGTGGAATATCCCAACTGTAAACCAAAATGCTACCATTCATTCAGAGAAGAAACTGGTTTTATCCAATTGGTATTTCACCATATGACAAGATCCTAGTGAAACACCGTGCTTGAAGTAGAAGTAGCCACATGTTGCAATGGTTAAAAAATAAGGTTTCTGAAGCCAGAGTGAGTATATTTTTCATCCCTAAGGCAAGAAAATTGACTTCTATGAGTCTTAGTGTACTTTTTTTGTGAACAAGGAAAATGATTATCTCCCACAGAGGCTGTAAGAACCAATTTTATATTAACCTAACACACTTAGTTACCACAAAGTAAGGGCTTGATATGCAAATAGCTGCTACCATTAGTATGACAGTTTTCATACCAATACCACCTGCTTTACACATTGACAACCATAATTTGTCTGCCATTCTAAGGAAAAGGAGCTTTTTTAGGCTACCTTTGTTGATAGCACTTTGTATTTTATATTCTGGTACTATTTACCAGTTACTATTATACAGATTATTTTCTGTCCTAAAGATACAGAAGAAGGAATTTAGTGTTATTCTTTACAGTATTCAGAAAGCAATTCAGTGTTGACTTTCCTGATATTTTAAATTCATTATCATGTATTTTTCTGTTTGCACATAGTTCTTAGAAGCCAAATTAAAGGAAAGCCTTTCTACCTAAAATTAATTCTATTTCTACTTTTATATGAAGTATCTAAAAATATTTGCCACTTCTGATATTTCAGGGCTAGTCAATAAGAGATTATAGAACCCAAACATTCTCCTACTGTAGTTGAGTTTAATGCCATTACATTAAAATGGCTACCATTCCTATGGCATTCTAATTAGCCATGAAAGTTTTAGTGCTGATAATCAGTCTACCATGAAGTAAATTTTGCTACCAATCCTAGCAACTGCAGCTGTCTGAATTCAGACCATTAGAAAAACATCACCAAATAATTGTTTTTCCACTCCTTACATTTCATATATATGTGTGTATGAATATCTATATCTATATCTACTTATCTAATTATCTGAAAGATAAAATTATTGAATAGGGTAACACTTCCCTTGGTAGATTAATTATATGATATATTATTTGAAAATAAAGAAAAAATCACTCCATTAAAATAAATTCCCACTATTCATTTAGCAGAATGCCTTGAACAGAGTAGACTTACAGTGGAAAATTGGGGTAATTATATTATATACCAATTTGCATTTGTATATTTTTATGGATAACAGAAATTTTGTTTCACTACTATGGAAGTTTTTTAGAATGAAGGAAAAACAAAGACAAGCAGCAAAGTGAGGTAAAGCAGGATTTTCCATAATAAAACTTTGGTAGAGAACAATTAAATCTAGAATGTAAAACAACATTTAGGCATCTATTATTAATGAGATACAAAAAAAGTATTTCTACAGACAATATATTATAAGAAAGGCAGAAATTAGAAAGTTATAACATAAAAATACACTGAATATTTGAATGGAAGATCAATTGTTCTCTATGGAAATGAAAGAAATATCTGAAAGGTTTGTTACTAATAGCGGATGGTAAACTATTATTAATTTTAAGGTTCCTCTTATTATTCATTTAAAATATTAAAACTTCCATTGTTTTGTTTGCATTTGTCCTGCAAGTATCATTGTTTTATCTGGATGAATCCGACTTCCAAATGTTGTTCAATCATTATAATACTGATTAAATTTTAGAGTCCCAAGAATTATTTATAAATACATATAAGACCTTTACTATTTTTTACATAATGGGAACTTCTTCCTACAAAATCTATTCACAATCAAAATAAAATCCCCAAGTGAAGATCCTCTATTTTTTCACAGCCATCAAATGACAATGTCCAGCACAGGCCATCCCTTTCACTGCTCTATCCTCCAATGTTCCTCAAATAATGTTCCCCCAACATGATGCAATTCTGTGCTTTACAACCCAAAATGCATGCATTCCCTGTACAAGAGACAACTCATTCTTCTGTATAGTTTCTTAAATCTGCAAGTCAGGATCGCTGGGTATTTTTTTCTTCCAAACCTAATACTCTTGTGAGTCTTTCACAATGTTTGCAAACCTGCAGACTAACATACAGATAATTACCACTAGTGAACTCACCTCAGTGGTAAAAGGAAATGAAAAACAAATTAATACATAAATATATTGTTCAACTTGGTAACATTATGTTACTATAAATATTTTAAAAATGGAACTATATTTCCAAGAGCTTCCCCTTTGCATGGGTCCCAATTACTATTGGCTTGAGAGAAATAAGGCATGTGGTTTGTGAGGCAAAAATGCAACAAAAACCATAATGGTTTTATGCTTTGGAGACTGAAGCTGAGCTGAAGGCACTGCTAGTGTTCAGGCATGAAGTGTGTCCATCAGATTACTTTTGTTTATAGGCAGCTCTAGCTAGTCCTCCAGGTGCTCTCAAGTCTGGCAAATCTATTCTTCAGCTTTTCCATCTCATGTTGCAGGTGTATATTTGGATCCATGATTCAGGGTAACATCTTACCTGCAAGACATCTCCATCGGGCTGGCGCCGTGGCTCACTTGGTTAATCCTCTGCCAGCAGTGCCAGCATCCCATATGGCGCCTGGTTCCAGTCCCGGTTGCTCCTCTTCCAGGCCAGCTCTCTGCTGTGGCCTGGGAGTGCAGTGGAGGATGGCCCAAGTGCTTGGGCGCCTGCACCCGCATGGGAGACCAGGAAGAAGCACCTGGCTCCTGGCTTCAGATCGGTGCAGCGCTGGCCGTGGTGGCCATTTGGGGAGTGAACCAACAGAGGGAAGGCCTTTCTCTCTGTTTCTCTCTCTCTCTCACTGTCTAAAACTCTACCTGTCAAATAAAAAAGGAAAAAAAAATAAAGACATCTCCATCATGTCAGTTGAAGACTTGGAATGAGTGAGCAAGCAACATGGGTTCCAATTCATCCTTATGAGTTCTAGCTCATCCCTGCAGGTTCCAGCTTTCTCTTGTTCTCCTCCCCTTCAGTCCTATATTTTTTTCATGACCACCTACCAGTTGACTTGCAGCTAAGAACAAATATTAGAAGAACTAATCACTTAAGCACTCTTTAGCCTAACAAATTATTTATTACATGCATATGCATATATACATGCATACACATATATATGTTTACAAATGTATTTATAATGCATTATGTAAAGTACAACTCATTGTTGACAAATGAAGGCATTTATTCCAAAAATATGATTGGATATATAGAAAACCCAAGATAAACTAAATGTACAAAAAGACAGGTATAAAACTTACAGAATTATTCATGATAGGAAAAAGAAATTAGAAAAAAATTGCATTGCATTTTAAAAGAAAATGGATAGCTATAAATACAATAAATTTATGCATTGTAATATTATACAAAACAGAAAATTAAACAAGGATTTTTTCTAATTATGAGTAAAAATATAAGCAAATTAGTAAATGGAACAAGCTAAGTTGCAGAAGAATTTAGATAATTTCTCATTTACATAAACTAAAAAAATGAGTAAACAATATCATATAGTGATAGTTCATGTGCTGATATGAGACAAACTTACAGAATCATGGATGGAAGTATAAACAAACAAATTCAGGACAGTGGTTTCTTTCGGAGGGAGCATAGAGAATAAAAGCGATGAGATCATGGAAAATTGCCGAGACCCTAAGTAGAACTGATAACATTTTTAGCTCTGAATTCGAGTATGAACATTTTTGTTATATTTTATGATTTTAAAAATAATTATTGTATATATTAAATAGTCCATAAAAATTAGAAACATTTTATGGGTGTGACTTTTCTGTGACATTCACATGGGCTGCAAATATTTTCACTCTGGGGGTATTCTGAGGCGAATTTCCACACATTTCTTCCCCAAATCTCCTTGTCATGTATCCCCTTATTTTGTTCTTCCCAATTCCCCATCCATTTGATCAGAAGGGCTGTTTAGTCACAGTCTGAGCCATGATGGAGCTTCATACAAAGGTTCATATCTGAATCTTATCTATTTCTATATATATAGATATGAAGCTATATCATCCAACTTCATGATTCCCAGGACACATGCATTCTGGCATGGAAGCAACAACATAATAAATCCGTTTCAGATTCACAATTTATACAAGATTTTGAAAGACAACTTTCCCAGCTCTGAAAGTAATTTCTTTGTTGCTTCCTTAAGTGGGTCTTGAATTGACCAATTTAACATTTTATAAGGACAATGACTTCCGTGACATAGGCCAATAAATTCCATAGGCAACAATTCAACTTTCTTGTTTTTAGGAAGAGAGACTTTGTTTTGAAGAGCATCATAGAACATTTAAGCAGTTTGTAAATTTACTTAGAGGCAGGATAAATACGTAAATACAGAGTAAATTCCATTCAACATGGGTATTAAAGACCTACAGTGAAGGAAAGAATCCAAAAAAAAAAAAAAACAGTCTAGTTCCAGGCAGCTGGCTTATTTGCAGTACCAGAAAAGATACCACAAATTTGGCCTCTTCTATTGGCAGCTTAAACACTAAGGAGCTAAGGAGTTGTAGTCATCAAATCATCTCTGTGAGGGGAAGAACATGTGATTTAGTCCACGAATTACCTTCATCCTACACATGAGTTTCCTTTTGTTCATAAGCCCATTGAGCAAGTAAGAGATGGCTAGCCATGATTTCAACATATGTGGAATGTGCTATGCCATGCTGTCATTTGATTATTGAGACTCTTCTACAATGGATGACTTTTGGTGAACATTTACAGGGGACTGAGATTTCGCTACCAACCTAGATGATTAGTCTGAGATTCCCAATTAATTGCATCTTTTGAAGAACTCTTTGATATTGATTGTCCAATGTTATTCTTTCCAAATTATTGGTCATCCAGAAATGCACGTGAGTTTTTATTTTCAACATTTTCTGCTTCTAGGTAAACTTGACAAGTGGATATACTGTTTGAGGTTATGTCTACTAGAAAGACTTCATTAACCTGTGTCACTCCTTAATGGGTTGTAGAATCACCATTGTCTACATTCTACAAGCAGCAGTATAGAGTATGGTTCCATCTATAGCAGGCACAAATATTTCTTCTTCTGTATTCAACTAGGCATGAAGGGCTAAATAGGAGGACATTAAGTGTAGGTTGAGGGAATACAGCCATCTAACAGGTGTAGTCACCCTGGACAGTAAGTTACCTGCTCCTACAGCCTATTTAACTTGCGGGATCTGCTCAAAATATAAATCTCATTTTCACCTGATGACGGGTTATTTATTGCTGAGTCTAGTTTTTATCATCTGGAGTTTGAATAATTAAAGAGAGAAAACTGGATCACATACTCGTATAATGCTCTGTGATCAAAATTTCAATCTTCAGAAAATCCCTGTAATACACCAGGACCTTTTTACAAAAGAATAGTTAACTTGGTGAAGGAGCCATGTCATAACAGATGACTCATCAATTCTCCACTCCAATTTTATTGGAGCTTGTCTCAATTTCCATTCAGTATCCACATCTGTCACATATATTTCTGGCTATTATATCTGAGGGATTAACCCTGTTTTATTTATTTAAGTTAGTGATATTTTTCTACTGGTTAATTGAAAATAAAATTTTAATTTCATTTGGTATTTTGGACATAGAGTCTAAATTATTTTCAAAAACATGTAGATATGACTGTGGGGCAGTTGTGAGAACAGAGCATAATCTTGTAATATAAATTAGCAGTGTTGTATAATGCCAAAACATTGTTTCATGAAGCTATTTCAGCGCAAACAAAAGTTAAACATAGCCTCCTTGTGGATAACATGTGAATAGCTGGTTCTGGCTTTTATTGAACATGAGGCAGAGAGGGAATTGGGGGTGGGAAAACAAGTGAAGTAGGCAGGTGGTAAACTATTTTTTTAATGTACAAATTTCCATGGCATCTACTCTTATTTGTTTTCACTGACTGTAAATGAAAAATCTGAATTGTCTTCTTCTTGTCAGAAGTCTCATGGAGAATGCACATGATCAGTCCTTCATTAAGAAAGAAAATAAAGATACTAAAAAGTTGCCTCATGCAATGAAGCAGAGAAAAGTTAAATTACAACAGTAATGAAGCCAGGTGATTAACAGAAATGAACACATTTTCATAACAAATAAAAGAAGCTGAGAAGTGAAAACTCTTGGTGTGTATTCCTACTGTGGTATATTTAGTTGATTCCAGGCTGTTCCTTGTTGTGGATGCAGCAATTTTCAATAGTGAATTTACAAATGAATTTCTCCAGTATAAAGCCGAACAGCTCATTAACTTTAATTCTTTTTCTTTTAACTTGAATGCAAGACCTTGTGTTTTATTCCCGTAAAACTGTGACAAAGCAATGCCAAATCCTAAAAAACAACTGCCAACAGATATAGCACCAAGCTAGATAGATATTTCTAACTGCTTCCATTCTTTTTTTGTTTGTTTGTTTTTTGACAGACAGAGTTAGACAGTGAGAGAGAGAGAGACAGAGAGAAAGGTCTTCCTTTCCGTTGGTTCGCCCCCCACCCCCAAATGGCCGCTATGGCCTGTGCGATGCGGCTGGAGTGCCGATCTGAAGCCAGGAACCAGATGTTTCTCCTGCTCTCCGATGCGTGTGCAGGGCCCAAACACTTGAGCCATCCTCCACTGCCTCCCCAGGGCCACAGCAGAGAGCTGGACTAGAAGAGGAGCAACTGGGACAGAACCGACGCCCCAAATGAGACTAGAACCCAGGGTGCCAGCGCCGCAGGTGGAGGATTAACCAATTGAGCTGCGGCGCCGGCCTTGATTCCATTCTTGAGTCATCAAGCATATAGGTGTATGAAATGGCAGCTAGCCACCATGCCAAAATGGACTTATTTCCAAATGGAGGGTCTCTAGCTTCCTCTGTTGTCTCTATTGATAAGATGATGATGTGTGCACTCTATTTTGTTGGTCTTTTTTCCTGTGACAAAAAAAAAAAAAAAAAAAGAAATGTACTAATGAAGACAAGGAATGGCCTAGTGTTGTCATGATTGGCTCCATTAATGCTAAGGGAGATGTTCTTCTGATTTTATAAAAGATTATTCCCCCAGTATATATTAAAAAAAAAAACAAGAAAATTATAACAGAACCTTTTGTATATGGCATATACCTGTGTTGAAAAAAAAATTGTGAATGAAAAGGTCAGGATTCCCGTCGGACTCTGCATTACATACCCACAAAGTTTGCAATGATTGGAATGAACTGTGTGCTCACTAGGCAGAGACAGTGCAAAGTAGAGAAGGCTGCATTTGGACACATGCAAGCTCTCACAATGGCAGCATTCGAGAGGTTTTAATAACTATTAACTGTATGACTGGTTTAATTCTGTAATTAATACACAGTTATTCTTAAGTGTTGAAAATTAACTGAAATGTGATCCCTGTTAAACATAAGAGTGGGAATAAGAGGGGGAAGAGATGTATAATTTAGGACATGCTCAAGCTGACTTGCCCCAAATGGTAGAGTTAGAAACATACCAGGGGATTCCAATTCAATCCCATCAAGCTGGCATGTACCAATGCCATCTCACTATTCCAAGTGATCAATTTCAGTTCACAGTTGATCATAATGAAAGGACTAAGAGTCAAAGGGAGCACATAAACAAGTCTAGTACCTGCTAACACTAACCGATAGAATAAATAAAGGGGAGAGTGATCCAACATGGGAAGTGAGATACTCAGCAGACTCATAGAATGGCAGATGTCCTAAATAGCACTCTGGCCTCAGAATCAGCCCTAAAGGCATTCGGATCTGGCTGAAAAGCCCGTGAGAGTATTCCAGGCATGGAAAGCCAAGACACTCTGGCAAAAGATCTCTGTGAGTGAGATCCCAGAGGAAAGAACAGGCGTTCAAAGAAGGAGGTACCTTTCTCTGAAGGGAGGAGAGAACCTCCACTTTGACTATGACCTTGTCTAAACAAGATAAGAGTCGGAGAACTCAGAGGGCTTCCATAGCCTTGGCAACTCATGACTGGAGCATAGGGAGATTACTGATGCCATAGACAGGAGTGTCAATTGGTAAAGTCAACAACAGGAGTCACTGTGCACTTACTCCTCATGTAGGATCTTTGTCCTTAATGTGCTGTGCATTGAGATTTAATGCTATAACGAGTACTCAAACAATATATTTCACTTTGTGTTTCTATGGGGGTGCAAACTGTTGAAATCTTTACTTAATGCATACTAAACTGATCCTCTGAAAAAAAAAAAAAAAGAAATTATCAACTCCCAACTTGACTCTCACTGGGATTAAACATGACAATAGGTCTGATCTGATTTCATCATCATTTAAAAAAAATCATCTATTATTTTTCACTTTATGTTTCTGTGTGGGAGCAAACTGTTGAAATCCTTACTTAATATATACTAAGCTGATCTTCTGTATATTAAGATAATCCAAAATGAATCTTGATGTGAATGGAAGGGGAGAGGGAGTGGGAAAGGGGAGGGCTGTGGGTGGGAGGGACAGTATGGGGGGGAAGCCATTGTAATCCATAAATCGTATTTTGGAAATTTATATTCATTAAATAAAAGTTAAAAAAAAAAAACCATTAACTTCGCCGGCGCCGCGGCTCACTAGGCCAATCCTCTGCCTTTTGGCGCCGGCATACCGGGTTCTAGTCCCGGTCAGGGCGCAGGATTCTGTCCCGGTTGCCCCTCTTCCAGGCCAGCTCTCTGCTATGGCCAGGGAATGCAGTGGAGGATGGCCCAAGTGCTTGGGCCCTGCACCCTATGGGAGACCAGGAGAAGTACCTGGCTCCTGCCTTCGGATCTGCGTGGTGCGCTGGCCGCGACGGCCATTGTAGGGTGAACCAAAGGCAAAAGGAAGACCTTTCTCTTTCTCTCTCACTCTCTCACTGTCCACTCTGCCTGTCAAAAAAATAAATAACTATTAACTTCATACTTGGGATTCTCATTTCTTGTCCTTCTTTCTTTTTTATCAGTGGCCCTTTTTCTTTTTTTTCTTTTAGTTACATTTCTTTCAAATGTCTGATGACTGCATTTACAGACAATTTAATTCCTCTTCCAAAACGCATTGAGTCCCAAGTCTCTGAGCATAAATGTTAAATACTGATAAGGAGCTGCTTATGCTGATGTATTTGCAGATATACTGGCCTCGGTTTTATTTCTCATTATACCACTCACTAGTGAGATGAGCCTGACAGGGGTTTCATGAGGTGTTCTTTAATTTAAATATATATGACTTATTTACTTGAAAAGCAGAGTTACAAAGACAGAGAAGGGGGAGAGAGAGAGAGAGAGAGAAACTCTTCCATCCACTGGTTCACTCCCCAAATTACAACAGGTGGGGCTGCTCCAGGTTGTAGCCTGGAACCTAGAGCACTATCTGGGTCTCCTATGTGCACTGCAGGGGTCCAAGGAGTAGGAGTTGAGTAATTTTTTGTTTGTTTCCAGAGGAACATTAGCAGAGAGCTGGCTCTGAAGTGGAGCATCCAGGACTCAAACTGGCATCCATATAGGATGTTAGTGCTGCAGGAGGCAGCTTATCTTGTTGTACATAGCACTAGTCTCCTTAACAATACATATTTTGAACTGACACATACAATTTGTACCATATGGAAAAAGGGGAACTTGTATACATTGGTAATGGGAAAGTAAATTAGTGCAGCCCCTGTGGAAAACAGTATGGAGATTTCTTTAAAAAGTAGAAATAGACTTGTCATATGATCCAACAATCCCACATCTGGGTATATATCAAAAAGTCATGAACAAATTTTATCAAAATAGTCTATATTCTCACTAAACTAGGGTCTTTTTGTTTTTACTTGTTAAACATCTTATTAAATGAAATATTAACTCTTTTTATTATACTGTAAATTTAAAATGTTATCTCAAAACTAAAGAAAAAAGAAGGAAGGAGGATGGGAGGAGAGGGAGGGACGAAGGAAATTCCATTATGTTCTTTTAATTATATTTACAAACTAATTAAAAATTAAAATATTGAACAGGGTGGGACTCTACAAAATTCTGTTTCTGAGGCCAGTATCACTCTGATACCAACACTGAACAAAGACACAACACAAAAAGAAAACTACAGATCTATATCCTTGATGAACAAAGATAAAGAGTTAATAAAATAATAGCAAATCAAATCCTGGACCACATCAGAAAGATCAGACATCAGCCACTATGGAAAACAGTGTGGAGACTTCTCAAAAAACCAGAAATAAACTTGTTATATGATCCAGCAATCCCACTACTGGGTATATACCCGAAAGTCTTGAACACAATGAATCAAAGAGATACCTGCACCACCATGTTTATAGCAGCACTGTTCTCAAAAGCCAAAATTTGGAATCAACCAAGGTGTTTATCATCAGATGAATGGATAAAGAAAATGTAGTATATCAAAAAAAAAAAAGAATATTATTCAGCTATAAAAATGAAATTCTACCACTTGAGCAAAATGGATGCAACTGGAAGACATCTTGTTGAGTGAAATATGCCAGACCCAGAAAGATGAATTCTGCATGTACTCCTTTATATGTGGGAGCTAAAATTAAAAAAAAAGAAATGTTTGTATGTATCAGTATTGCTACAAAAACAGTTTTGTGGCTGATGCCACAGCTCACTAGGCTAATCCTCCACCTGAGGCACCAGCACCCTGGGTTCTAGTTCCGGTTGCTCCTCTTCCAGTCCAGCTCTCTGCTGTGGCTCGGGAAGGCAGTGGAGGATGGCCCAGGTGCTTGGGCCCTTCACCTGCATGGGAGACCAGGAGGAAGCACCTGGCTCCTGGCTTCGGATCAGCGCAGCGTGCCGGCCATTGCAGCCATTTGGGGGGATGATCCAACGGAAGGAAGACCTTTCTCTCTGTGTCTCTCTCTCTCTCACTGTCTAACTCTGCCTGTCAAAAAAAAAACAGTTTTTATAGCTTTGACAAACTGATGATTAAAATGTTATACTACTACATTTTTAATGATCTACAATTACTTTAAAAATTACTGTGTGTGTGAAATGTTCAATTTTACTTTCAATAATTGTTTATAGCTGTGTCTATATTCTCATGAAACTAGGATCTTTTTGCTTTTTACTTGTTAAACTTCTTATTCAGTGAAGTATTAATCCTTTTACTATAATGTAAATTTAAAATGTGTTGTCTCAAAAACTAAAAAAAAAGAGAGAGAAAGAAAGGGAGAAGGAAGGAGAGTGTGAGGGTGTCGGGGAGAAGAGGAGGGAGGGAGGGAAGAATGGAGTATCATTATGTTCTTAGAATGGTATCTGTAAATCACACTATGTAAAAGCTTACTAAAATTTTTTTTAAAAAAATTAAAAATTTCAAAGCAGTAAAATATAGCAATACATTTCCCTAAACTATATAAATCATCTATTGCAGGTTTCTACCTTGGTGTGAACTAATAGTCACACCTAGGACTTTCATCCTTAGCATAATTGGCAGGGAAAGTTTCAGCTCACTACAGCTTAGGCATGTGTGTTGTGGTAGATGAAACTCATCCTGACAAGGAGCCTTAACCTGAAGATTCATCATGCAGGTAACATAATGAATACATTATAATACATTATAATACAATACATTACAATATAATACAATATAATATAATACATTATAATGAATACATTATAATGAATATAATGATTAAATGTTGCAAATTAGAGCAGAAAGGAATGAAATCATTGATGACTTTGGATTTCCAATACCCCTTCCATTTCACAAGAAATTCCTTGGACAGAGCTATCCAGGTGATTTGGAGAGATACTCTGCATTCAGAATTCATTCTTTTTCTCCAGACATCTGTGTCTATTACTGGTAGCAATTAAGATAAATGAGACCTCCTGGAGATTTTCCAGGGTTGAATGAGTGCCCAAATACATCCTCTGCAGAGGAGATTCAGTTAAAGCTAATAGGAAGGCAGGAAATGTGTAATCATTCTCATTTCCACTTTTACAGCAGAACACTGGCCTTACTGGGATAGTGGGACCCGCTCACATGTCTTTTGTTCAATATGACAACATGGGGAATTTCCAAGATATTGATTGCAATTGCACAGCTCATGGAATTTCATGTGGTGATAGATGACTACTAAAATACTTAGTCACATAAACTAATTGAAATCCAGATAAACACAAATAGTTCAAGTGGTGAAACAGTGAAGAATTGACATTGAAGAGTAAAGTAAGGATCGAGAAAGAGAATGAAGAGGCAGATGTTTGGTTCAATAGGTGATGGCTCAGGTGTTTGGGTCCTAGGCAACCATGTGAGAAACGGGTTGAGGTAGAGTTCCTGGCTAGTCTGGCCCAGGCCCAGTTATTGCAGGCATTTGGGAAATGAACCAGCAAAGATCTCTGTTTGTTTATCTCCACCTTTTTTTTTTAACTTTTATTTAATGAATATAAATTTCCAAAGTACGACTTATGGATTACAATGGCTTCCCCCCCCCCATAACGTCCCTCCCACCCGCAACCCTCCCCTTTCCCACTCCCTCTCCCCTTCCATTCACATCAAGATTCATTTTCGATTATCTTTATATACAGAAGATCAGCTTAGTATACGTTAAGTAAGGATTTCAACAGTTTGCTCCCACACAGAAACATAAAGTGAAAAATAATAGATGACTTTTTTTTAAATGATGATGAAATCAGATCAGACCTATTGTCATGTTTAATCCCAGTGAGAGTCAAGTTGGGAGTTGATAATTTCTTCTTTTTTTTTTTTTTCAGAGGATCAGTTTAGTATGCATTAAGTAAAGATTTCAACAGTTTGCACCCCCATAGAAACACAAAGTGAAATATATTGTTTGAGTACTCGTTATAGCATTAAATCTCAATGCACAGCACATTAAGGACAAAGATCCTACATGAGGAGTAAGTGCACAGTGACTCCTGTTGTTGACTTTACCAATTGACACTCCTGTCTATGGCATCAGTAATCTCCCTATGCTCCAGTCATGAGTTGCCAAGGCTATGGAAGCCCTCTGAGTTCTCCGATTCTTATCTTGTTTAGACAAGGTCATAGTCAAAGTGGAGGTTCTCTCCTCCCTTCAGAGAAAGGTACCTCCTTCTTTGAACGCCTGTTCTTTCCTCTGGGATCTCACTCACAGAGATCTTTTGCCAGAGTGTCTTGGCTTTCCATGCCTGGAATACTCCCACGGGCTTTTCAGCCAGATCCGAATGCCTTTAGGGCTGATTATCTCCACCTTTTATAAAAATGAAAATCAAAATTTTCATTAAAAAAAGAGTGAACATAAGACGAGAGTAGATGGATGAAAAAAAATAATGGTCACTTTGATAACAATAATGAGACACAGGAATAGAAACCAACAGTGAGAATGACAGGCAAAGAGAGATTGAGTAAAGAATTGAAACACTTGAATATAATTTTTTAAGGAAAAAAGGCACCAGATAATTATCTAGAGGAGATTGTGAGTACGGGTGTGCAGGTCTGAGATACTGTGAAAGTAATATCAGGAAATGAAAAGAATTTAAGTATTTTAGATCACAAAGTTGAAAGCTCCTGTGGGTTCTGATAAAATCTGTGATGTAGTTGAGACATTTTGCAGCAGAAAATTTTGGCTAAGGTCAAAATTCCACAATGAATACAAGCAACATCCAGGAGGTTTGTGGGTGCTGGAAACAAAGACAAGTAGGAATTGTGCAACTATATTAACTTCAAAGGGGCAGGAGGCTTTGCCAGCTTAGGAGAGTAATGGTGCAAAGAACAAGACTGGCATTGCCATGACTTGAATATTTGTGCCCTTCCCTTCAAATTCATGTTAAAACCGTAACTTTAAAGTGATGGGATTGCAAAGCAGGGCCTTTAAGATATGATAAGGTCGTAAAGGCAAAGCCATCATGATTAGAATTAATGCCCCTATGAAACAGACTCAGCGAGCTAGCTCAACCCTTCCACCACGTAAGAACACAGCTATCAACCAGGAAGTGTGCATTAAACAGACACTAAATATGCCAAAATATTGATGGCATTCCTAGTCTCCAAAACCGTGAGAAATAACTTGTTGCTTATAGGCCAGTACATACTATGAATGCACTTAGGTGAAAATGGCACTCAAAAGTGGGAGTGTTGGCCAGCGCCGCTGCTCAATAGGCTAATCCTCCGCCTACAGCACTGGCACACAGGGTTCTAGTCCCGGTCAGGGCGCGGATTCTGTCCCGGTGGCTCCTCTTCCAGTCCAGCTCTCTGCTGTGGCCCGGGAGTGCAGTGAAGGATGGCCCAAGTCCTTGGGCCCTGCACCCGCATGGGAGACCAGGAAAAGCACCTGGCTCCTGGCTTCAGTCGCGGCGGCCATTGCGGGGGTGAACCAACGGTAAAGGAAGACCTTTCTCTCTGTCTCTCTCTCTCACTGTCCGCTCTGCCTGTCAAAGAAAAAAAAAAGTGAGAGTGTTGATAAAACAAATACCTAAAGATATGGGAGCAGCCTTGGAAATGAGTAATGGATAGAAGTTGCAAGAGTTTTAAGGTGCATGCTAAGTAAGGCCTCCATGGCCTTGAACATCTAAGCGTGACTCTGGTGAGGGCTCAGAAGGAAAGGAAGAAAGCTTTAGAGAAAGCCTCAGGCTTAGAGAATACTTAAGTGGTTGTGATCAGGAATTCTAGATAAAACATGTGTGGCAAGGACATGCTGATGAGATCCCAGGTGGAAATTAGAAACATGTTATTAGACAATGATGGAAAGATCATTCCTGTTACAATGTGGCAAAATCTTAGCTGAATTGTATACATGTGCTATTGTTATGTGGAAGGTTGCACTTGTAAGTGATGAAATTGAGTACTTTGCTGAGAAAATTTATTTTTTTTTATTTTTAGTTTTAGTTATTTGAAACATGAGGGAGAAAGGAGATAGAGGAGAAAGGAAGAGAGAGAGGGAGGGAGGGGGGAGAGAGAGAGAGAGACTCTTCTAATCGAGGTTTTCTCCCCAAATATCCACAACAGCCAGGGTTAGACCAGGCTGAAGCCAGGATCCCAGAACTCAGTCAGGGTCACACACTTGAGTGGCAGAAACTCAAGTGCTTGGGCCATCACCTGCTGCCTCCCAGGGTATGCATCGACGGTAGCTGAAATCAGAAATGGAGGAACGCTCAACAGACCTGTGGAATTATGGCCACTCAGAATTGAGGCTGCTCCTGTCACCTCAGATGGGTAGACTCTCCAGCATGCAATTTCAGGGTTGGAAAGCCTCAGATACCTATCATCCATGAGGGCTGTAACATGGGCTGTGCCAGCAAAGCTATGGGAGCAGGGCTTCCCAGAGCCTTGAAGGCCCAGTCCCTGAAGTAGCCACACTGGGAGACTTTCAGTGAAATATTAATCTGGAGCCTTAGGAGTTAACATCATTTGCTCTGTTGGGATTTGGACTAGCTTAAGGCTTGTCACTCCTTTTTCTTTTGATTTTTTTCTTTTTAGAATGGAAATGTCCGTCATGTGCTTGTTGACCCTCCATCATATTTTACAATTATATATCCTATTTAAAATTACAGAATCACAGCTGGAAAATAATTTGCCCTAATAACGAATAACAACTTTGAGTATCACCTGTGTCTGATTTAGATTATACTTGAATGAGACTTTGTATACAATATTTAAGTTGTTGTTGAAACAAGTATTTTGGAGCTATTGGAATGAAATGAAGGTGTATTGCATGTGAGAAGGACACGAATTTTTGGAGACATGAAACAGAATGTCATGTTATGAATATATGTGTCCTTCCAAAATCCCTTTGTTGAAATCAAGCTCACAAGCTGATGCTATTACAAGGAGGGGGTCTTTGAGAGGTAATCCAGTCAGTATGGCACCGTCGTCTTATTCTTATAAAAGAGCTCCTAGAGAGCTAACTCATCCATTCTGCTATGTGAAGACATATCTAGAAAATGCTATCTATGAACGAGAAAGTATGTATTCATCAGATACAGAGTGTGCTAGTACTTTGATCTTGGTGTTCTCAGCCTCAAGGATTATGACAAATAAATTTCCGTTGTTTCGCAGCCTGAACAGAGTAAGACGGCCATCACTTCCACCTCCTAAACCTGAGGTAACTGAGAAGTGAGAATATGAACAAAGTCTACTAGATGTAGCTGCTGGAAAGGCATCACCCTTAGAGAACTGCCAGGTTTCAATTAAAGCAGAAAAGTCTACGAAAATATCTTGGCAAGTTTTGACAGTGAAGAAAATACAGAAAGGTTTGGAGAAGCGAAAGGAAGCACAATATGAGCTAAATGAGTTGAGGAACATTATGTATGTTTTGGGAAATAACCAATGGTGAAAAGAAAACAAAACAGTACAAAATAGTGGACAGCAACTATTCTAAGTTGATTATTCCCAGAAATTCTGGGGAGATGGCCGATTTCAGGTACCAAGTCAGGAGCAATATGGTTTGAGGATTATTCTGAATGAGTCCTGAGCCAAATGTACATGACAGTCTTTGTATGTTGGAAATAGGTGCAGCACTCTGAAAGTAAAAGTTAAGAAAATTGACAAACACTTAAAATTAGAAACATGATCACTCTGGTTTCTCCAAGAATAATTTCACTAGTTTTAAGAGCAGATGGAGAATCTCAGAAAAATTTTGGCATAAAATTTACTTTCCCTGATTTAGGACAAAAATGTTAAATTTAGAAGGAAAATGAAAGGAAATGGCATACTCTTTCCCTGGTAGATAAAAATACATGAGGCTTAACCATATTTGTGATTTCTGGGAAGGTTGTGGAAATAATGAAAAACCCAACAAACTCCTCCCCCATAGTGTCTTCTAAATGACTGTATCAGTTTTATATTGCCATCTAACAAATTACCCCAAATTTTGTTATTTTAAAGTAGCAAATATTTATTAGGTCACAATTTCCATGGGTCTAGGCTCCGGGAATGCTCTAACTGGGCATGCTGCTCAGGTCTCACAAAAGCTGAGGGCTGCTGTCCCACCTGAAGCTTGTCATATATCATAACATACTAAGGAAAGTTATAGCCATAGCTACCAATTATATCCACATATCAGGTTAAGGATTAAATTACAGGAGGTAGGTATGTAGGAGGACATTCTAGAAGTGTGCATACCAAAATATGCAAACAATGAAACTCCCTCCAGGTTCTACTTGACTCTGACAGAGTTGTCTGTAACTACTCACTTGTGATGACAGGAAGAAACTTCCTCGTATTTCATTCTCTTTGAACTATATATTTGTTATTCATGCTCAATATTTGGGCAAGGTAGACAGGTCTGCTTTGACCTAGAGAATACTCCATAAGGGTATTTCTGAATCTTTTTGTATGTTAACTCATTAGCATCCACTTAGTGAGACTCTTCAGCTATTTCTTCTCTTATGACCTATCCATGAAATTTTAAAATCAAAGATACACTGAGTATCTGCTAATATGCTTTACATACTGCTGCTTTATAAAAAATTGTAAAGTTATCCTTCCCCTCCACCCCATCAAAGAGCTAATTTTTGTTGTATTTAGACAGATATAGCACCTGTTGAGAAATTATATTCTAAAAGATCAATGGTTCATTAATACATACATAATTGCTGTGACCTTCTTTACCTTTAACCTTTGCTTTCCATCCCTGCTACAAGTTCCTCTGTTCTGTTCTCTACAATCCTGTTATGTAAAGATGAGTGTGGTTTGTTGTGGAGTAGGATCTTGATAACTTGTTCTCCAGTCCTAACTCTAAAACTAATTTTCATTGTGACCTTTGGCAAGAAAAGAAAGATTTTGATTTGCCATTTCCTTAGTATCTCAAAAGGGCACAATGTTGTCAGATAAAACTCTAATAGAGAAAATTAATTGTGAAATTTTGAGATGCCTAAGTCCTGCTTAAAAGTAAAAAAAGGAAAATTTTCATAATTTTAAAAGACTAGATGGTAGAAAAGAAATTTCCAATCCCAGAGTAAGAATATAATGATATAAAGGCATTTAAATTATGTCAAATGCTTTTTAATGTTGTTGGCAGTTCTCATTTGAATTTCGTGGAGGTTCATTATGTTGGAATAGGTGCCAAGGACAGCACCTGTGATCATAAAACAATAACTGAACTTGTAATCAACCAAGTTCAGAGAATCTTGGGCTGGACTTAATATATCATCACCTCCTGGCCATCGGGATAGATTTACCATCTTAAACGTTCTTTCTGTAGCTAGGACATATTAGCATTTATGTTAGAAAACAAGGGGGGAGCCGTGGTGCTATTATCAACCATTCTCCTAAACATAGAGTATGCTAAGTGTTTGGTGTACACTGAAGGCCTTGGCATTTATGAAATTGTTGCAAAACTTCAAGTCAAACAAATTTTGCCTCCTCATCATAGTCTCTGTTCCACTGTTATGACCTGAGCTATCTACACACTTGGACCACATTCCAATATGTGAGATTTAACTTTCATTTGCCATTCAATGTAACACTGAATTTTCCACAAGGAAAAACCACATGAATAATGGCATTTGACACAGTATCATACCAATATTTACTAGATGAGAGAAAAAGTGGTGCCCAAAGTACATCTGAAGAATTAGGTTGCAGTTCAATAATGTAATACTTTTGGGATTGAGCATCCTGTTTTATATATCTGTGTTGGAAAAACTGCTTCCTTTCATTTTGTCACAGATCTCTCTTCATCATACAAATTCCTCTGCACTATGTCTGAACAACCATTTCCTTTTTCTTTTTTTTTTTAAAGATTTATTTATTTATTTTAAAGAGTTACACAGAGAGAGGAGAGGCACAGAGAGAGAGAGAGAGAGGGAAAGAGAGAGGTTTTCCATCTGGTGGTTCACCCCCGCCCCCAACTGGCCTCAATGGCCAGAGCTGTTCCAATTTGAAGCCAGGAGCCAGGAGCTTCTTCCAGGTCTCCCACGTGGGTGCAGGGGCACAAGGACTTGGGCCATCTTCTACTGCTTTCCCAGGCCATAGCAGAGAGCTGACCTGGAAGAAGGGCAACTGGGACAGAATCCAGCGCCCTGACCGGGACTAGAACCCGGTGTGCCAGCACCGCAGGTGGAGGATTAGCCTATTGAGCCGCTGTGTCAGCCTGAATAAAATATTTTTAAAAATCAGGTATCATTGTATCAGGACAGTTGTAAGTTGGCAAAATGTCAAGGCTTTATTCTATTTCATCTCACATTTCTACACTTGATGAAGATGGCCACAAATGAAAGAGAGGAAGTATCTATGGGTCTGAATCCACAACTCTGCAGAGAGATAGAGAGATTCAATCTGCTGGGTCACTCCCCAAATGCTGCAATGGCTGGAGCTGGGCAGATCTGAAGCCAGGAGCCAGGAGCTTCTTCCGGGTCTCACATGTGGGTGCAGGGGCCCAAGCACTGGGGCCATCCTCCACTGTTTTCTTAGGCCATAGCAGAGAGCTGAATAGGAAGTGGAGCAGCTAGGACTCTAACCAGCACCCATATGGGATGCCGGCACTGCAGACGGTGGCTTCACCCGCTACACCAAAGTGCCGGTCCCACCAACAAGCTAATTTGACTTTAGCTTTCCACAAATAGAAATGGAGATAAATCAAGTGTCTAAGAGTGAAATGCTTTGAAAATGGTGGTGTTTTGTAAATAATACTTTGGTTTAAAAACTGTTGACGAAGGGTTCTGCTCTTTAAATACTTAGAAATATTTGTCTAACATTTTTTGAAGCTTATCCTGCTGAACCATGATAAGGATAATCCTGTTCTATGTCCCTCAACTCAAATATAAGTCACTTAAGTGACACAGCCCAACAATGACACAATTTTTTGCATTTGGTATTTGACAAAAAATAGCTTTGTCTCTGTACTAAAAATGTATAATGATTTTAGAACCATTTACTCACAATGGGTTCTAGTGCATTGATTTCATCAGGGCACATAATCTCACAACTATAAAAATGGTTGTGGAGTTGTGGGCTATATCCTGTATCAGTATGCCTGATTTTGAGTCCCACCTGTGCTTTCAATCCGTTTTCTTGCTAATGTACCTGAGAGGCAGCAGATAATGGCTCAAGAGTTTGAGTCCATGCATCCATATTGGAACCTTGGAAGGAGTTCCTGGCTCCTGGTTCAGCTGGACCCATATCAAGCCACTGTGGGCATTTTGGCAGTCAATCAACAAATGGAAAAGTTCTGAAACTCGATTTTTGTCTTTCTGTCGCACTATCACTTTGCATTTCAAATAAATAAAAATGAATGAATATTGAAAAAGGAAATGGCAGAGCCGGTGCTGTGGCACAGCAGGTTAACGCCCTGGCCTGAAGCGCCAGCATCCCATATGGGCGCCAGTTGGAGACCTGGCTGCTCCTCTTCCCATCCGGTGCGCCGGAGAGGCCATTGGAGGGTGAACCAATGGTAAAGGAAGACCTTTCTCTCTGTCTCTCTCTCTCTCTCACTGTCTACTCTACCTGTCAAAAAAAATATTTTATTCTTTTTTTTATTATTTGACAGGTAGAGTTATAGACTGTGAGAGAGAGAGACAGAGAGAAAGGTCTTCTTTCCATTGGTTCACCCTCCAAATGGCCACTATGGCCGGCGCTTCGCAGATCCGAAGCCAGGAGCCAGGTGCTTCCTCCTGGTCTCCCATGCAGGTGCAGGGCCCAAGCACTTGGGCCATCCTCCACTGCCTTCCCGGGCCACAACAGAGAGCTAGACTGGAAGAGGAGCAACCGGAACTAGAACCTGGCGCCCATATGGGATGCCGGTGCCGCAGGTAGAGGATTAACCAAGTGAGCCAAGGCACTGGCCCCTAAAATAATATATTCTGAAATTTATTCCTTCAGTTAACCACAGTGCTCTCCCTGCCTTCACTTATTCTTATCCTCCTTATCCATGAGAATCCAGCTCATTGGTACCAAGGAACTCTGATGGTTCTACCCCAGTATCACCTCAATCTTTACCTTTATACATAGCAATTAAAGCACATAATGCAATTATGGTTTTACTTCCTGCTCAATATGCAAGCTGAGGATTGCTCTAAGGTAGAATTAATATTCATATTTATTTCTCTAATGTATTCTAGCATTTAATGTGTGATCAACTGAATGAAATAATAGATAAATTAGTGAATGACACATTGTTCATAGAGACATTAAGGCTGGAGACTTGATGCTATCAAGGCCACCTTTTTTATTGGAATAGATAGTTCTTGGTATACAGAATCGTGTTTAATATTTAATGATTGGATTGTAAGATATGAACAAAGACATATTTGTAAAGAAGCCACAATTTTGAGAGATAGTCATTGTTTATGATAACTTATCTTCAAAAGTAAACAGAGGGTATTTTTACCCCACATATTAATTCTACTCATTCCAGAATTATCTAATAGCCATCTGCTATGTGCCCAAGACTTTTTTCTGCTCTGAGTTACAGCAATGAAAAAAAAGAGACAAAAGGCCTTCCCAACATAGAATTTATATTTAGCAGATGCTGATTTGTTTGTGTTCTTTTCTCTGCACTAAATACTATAGTAAGTATTGGATTTATATTATCCAAGTCAGCCTTCAAAACCAACCTATGAAGTAGTTAAACTTATTCTTATTTTATAGGGGGCAAATGAAGTTACAGAGAGGTTTACAGAATATCCCATAATGTTTCCAACTTTTTTCCATGGCTTAAACTTGAGAGCTTTGAAAAATCATACTGGCTGTCATTTTAGCTATGCTGTGTTTGCAAAATTTCAAAAGTTCACAGCAAGGAGGATTCTAGATTAATATTATTCTTAGCATCCACATTAAAGATATGTTCCCACAATGTAAAGAAGAACTCTCAGATAAGACAAATTCTTACGTATATCTATCTTCTTAATAATAAACCTATTACCATAAAATAGCCAAGACCCATAACATGTTATAAATGAGTAATATAAATCATAATATATTGCTGAAAACATATCACCCATTTTGTTTATTAATGTACATCATGTTTCAAATATGTAATAATCTGATTTTTAGATTAATATTGATGGAATCTGTACTTTTTTTCAGCATATGCTATTCAAATCTATTTGTCAATTGTTCTCATAGCATGCAGTCATTTTTCTGGAGTAATATCTGTCTGTATGCTGTGACCATATGATTTTTAAATTATCAGCAGAATCCAGGCTTGCCAATTTAAGAGAACAAAAGAATAAAAAATGTTCATATGGGGTGACATAGAAAAATAATCTAGAGCTGGAGTTGTGGCATAGTGGGTAAAGCCACCACCAGCAATGCCAGCATCCAACATGGGTGGAGGTTAGTGTCCTGGATGCTCCACTTTTAATCCAACCCCTTGCTAATGGCCTGGGTAAAACAACAGAAGATGGCCAGGGTGCTTGGATCCCTGCTATCCACATGGGAGACCTGGTTGAAGGTCCTAGCTCCTGGCCTAACCCTAGCTATTGAAGTCATCTGGGAAGTGAACCAGCATGTGGAATCTCTCTCTCTTTTTCTCCCTTTCTCTCCCTCTCCTTTCTAACTCTGACTTTCAAATAAATAAATAAATATTTTTGTTAAAAAGAAAAGTAATCTAGATTCAAAACATGATGTCAATGTGAGAGACGTTTGACCGCAGCGACTCCATTTTGTGACCCAGGATCCCTTTGGTGCTGTGGTGACTGCTGTATGAACTGGTTGACATGCCGAAAGAGTCATTTGATGAGAAGGAACCTAGAACAATTATATGGTCCAAGTTGGCCTGTGCTGGACCAATGAGCTATAGAAGTGATTTTATCCTCCTATCATAATTCTTGACAAATACCCTACGTAACCCATTTAAACTTCCTCTTTTCTACTCCTAAAAGAATCCTCTAAACTCCTCCCTAAGAAGGTACATTCTGATTTTACTAGAATCTCCCAAACTTGCAATTCTTTTTTTTTAAATGATCTTCCTTCCTTCCTTCCTTCCTTCCTTCCTTCCTTCCTTCCTCTCTCTCTATCTCTCTCTCTCTTCTTTCTTTTGAAAGTCAGCATTATAGAGAGAAAAGGAGAGAGAGAGAGAGAATCTTCCATTTTGTTGTTTCATTCCCAGATGGCTGTAATGGCCAGGGTTGTGCCAGGATGAAGCCAGGATCAAGGAGATTCACCAAAGTCTCCAATGTGGGTGAAAGGGGTCCAAACACCTGGGTCATCTTCTGTTTCTTTTTCCAGGCCATTAGCAGGAAGCTGTATCAGAAGGAGAGCATCTGGGACACAAACTAGTGTCCATATTCTATACTACAGTTGTAGGCAACAACTTTACCCACTATGCCCCAACACACATACACCAAAATTGGAATTCTTAGATCATAAATTAACATCCACGACAATCATATGTTGCTTCTAGACCAATATTGTTATATGATTACTGACTTTTTGTAAATCTCAATTACTAATTTCTCCATGAAAAATAAGTATAAAGATGCATGCACTTTTTTGTTTTATTTATTTATTTGCTTACTTACTCATTTACTTGCTATGTGGTTCTATTTGCCTTACATCCCTACCTTCCCTTCTGTATCTCATATTTTATCTTTATCTCTCACAGGAAATCTATCATCTTCTATATTCCTATTGTACTCTTCTTACCCTTTTGTCAATTTCACATAGCTTGCTATTTGAAAAGTTGGTTATTTCCATATTTGCCTTTATGGTTAAATTGTAAATATCCTGAAAGGAAATACTATGATTTATTTATCTCCCTAACCTCCCGTAGCCTTTAACACAATGATTCACACCAAATAGATGCTAATAAAATGTTTGAAAATGAGTGTTATTCTTTTTTAAAAATCCACGGAATTAAGTGGCACTAATAATTTATTGCTCTAGTATTTTGCCTCAAAGCATTATAAAACCCACTTAAATGTAATATGTCAACTCTATTTACTTTTACAAATTTTAGGTACGGGAATTGACTCAGAAAAGATGTAAATAGTCTTAATAGAAACCCTCAAGGATCTACTGACTTTAAGATCATATTATTTCTTTTTTTAATATTTCCTTTTTATTTATTTATTTATTTATTTATTTTTTGACAGGCAGAGTGGACAGTGAGAGAGAGAGACAGAGAGAAAGGTCTTCCTTTTGCCGTTGGTTCACCCTCCAATGGCCGCCGCGGCTGGCGCGCTGCGGCCGGCGCACCGCGCTGATCCGATGGCAGGAGCCAGGAGCCAGGTGCTTTTCCTGGTCTCCCATGGGGTGCAGGGCCCAAGCACCTGGGCCATCCTCCACTGCACTCCCTGGCCACAGCAGAGAGCTGGCCTGGAAGAGGGGCAACCGGGACAGAATCCAGCGCCCCGACCGGGACTAGAACCCGGTGTGCCGGCGCCGCTAGGCGGAGGATTAGCCTAGTGAGCCGCGGCGCCGGCCTATTTCCTTTTTATTTATTTAAAAAGCACAATTACAGAGGCAGAGAGAGAAAGAGAGGTCTCCCATCTGCTGGTTCACTCTCCAAAAGGCCTCAACGGCCAGAGCTGGGCCCATCTGAAGCCAGGAGCCAGGAGCTTCTGGGTATCCCATGTAAATGCAGGGTCCAAGCACTTGGGCCATCTTCTACTGCTTTCCCAGGCCATAGCAGAGAGCTGGATCAGAGGTGGAGCAGCCAGGATTTGAATCATTGCCTATATGAGATCCTGGCCCTGTAGGCTGCGACTATATCTGCTGTGCCACAGGTCTGGCCCTGATTATATTATTTCTTTAAAAGAGGTAAAAACTGGAACTTTAGAATTGTCCAGCGTCTTTATAAGGCCAAGCTTTTCATAACCTTAAACCAAAGTAGAAGGAGCCAAATGACCTAGGTTCCAAATCCTTTTCCATTACCCCTAAACTCTGCAAACTTTACGGACTCAACTGTCTAAATTTCTGTTCATGTTAAATGGCTGAGAATATTTTTATAAAGATTAAGTGAAACAATTCATATGATGTAATCAGCTCAGTGCTTGGCACATAGTGAACACACTATTATCATCATCCCCTTAAGTGTTGTTTTTAGACTTTAGATCTCTGAACTCAATCTCCTTTGATCCCAGCTCTTCAGTACTTCATTTTTCTCAGATTTGCACAATAGAATGTTGGTGCTTGTGAGTAAGTTTTCAAATAAAATACAGGATGCCTAGTGAAATTTGAATTGCAGAAAACCCAAAAAAAAACATTTTAGCTTAAGTTTGCCTTATGAAATATTTTGAACACACTTATAGTCAAAAAAAATCATTCATTGTTTATCTGCAATTCAAATTAAATGGAAACTGTTACCCATCAACAGCAGGCCCTTGCCTCAAATCTTCACAGTTCAACACCATTTTGTAGAATTTGATTTTTAATTGCTTCCTCATTCAATCAATTTCAGGTATTAGCACTTAAGCAAGCAAGCAAGATAAAGATTCCAGCTTGCAAAGAAAAGCTAGCTGGATTTATTCCAACTTAATGTGATTTTGTTTTTCACTTTTGGAAGACTTGGTATATTTGATAAGAACATGTTCTTTGTCAAACATTAGATCTCTAGTTTTGTTAGTTTTCTGTCCTTAAATTATTTTGGAGAAGCTATATAAAGATGTTCTAAATTCACTGTTTTCAGATTAAAAAATCTTTTTCTGAGAAAACTAGTCTGTATCACCATCATAACAAAAAATACAGCCACAATCAGTACAAAGCATTGTCTAGGGATGACGTTTTTGGTTACATTTTGAACAATAGTACATAAAATTTTTCTTTTTCTGCATAGTGGTTTTTGGTATTCCCAGAGCAGAATCTGTCCCCAACTTCATACTTATTTTTGACATTCAGAGATTTTACATAAGGGATTATTTTCAGAGTATGCTGTGAGGTGCTATAGGTAAAAAATCAATGTCTTTGGTGTGTCTATGAAATATGGATACATATTGATGTTGAAGACTGAACATGTGATTATATTTTCAAAGGTTTTCTTTGAAAATTTTTAAATATAGAGTACTTACACACATGTATATATGTATACACAAACACACATACATTCAAGACCAGAAAGGCTATTTTGCAAAGATGATCTTAATTCAGAGTAGCATGAATTTTTCAGTAGTGGTTACTCTAAGAGTAGTTTAGATTTGGAGTTTGGTGGCTACTCCACTTGTAAATATTCCACATGGACCACACAATTACATCCTGCTCCCTTAATTGAGTTGTCAGCTCACAACTTGCCATCTCAGAGTGTTTATTCCCAATAATTCTATTTCAAATAGTCAACTCCATCTCTATCTCCTATCCTACTACATTTTGTTTCTTATTACTTCTTTTCTTTGTGTCATATCATACCATGTGTCTGCCTCCCTTTCTTTCCCTCTTTGCTTTTGAATAAATAAATAATCGCACTTGGAGGAGGAGTCTACAAAACACAAATCCAGGAGCTGGAGTTAAATAAAAGATGCTTGGGATAGCAGAGCTAGTGGCTTTCTCTAAGACAGACTAAAAAGGGTTGCCCGTACACATCAGCCTCAGACAAAATCTGACAATTGGGAGTCACTCTGCATTACACTTAGAAAGGAATTAACTTCATCTGACTCTTGAAAAACAACTTCTGTGTGAGTATGTTCCTAGATGCCAGATACGTTTAACTAGGGGAAATCCATCAGAGGTGGTTTTTATTATTTTTTTTAGAAAACTATTTTTTCCTTCCCATTAAGATTTTTGTAACTGATATGAAGCTAGCTTTTCTATAAGTCAGTTAATAGTATTTCAGTAATAGTTATATAAAATGCAACTAACGCACTTGAAACATGGGTCCTCTCTGGGACCTTTAGAAAAACAGATCCTCAATACTGCTTCACACATGGAACATTTCATCAGCTCAATGAGAAGAACTATGGGACCAGAATTGGGGCACAAAATATTTAACTGCCGCTTGCAATGCTAGCATTCCATATTAGAGTGCTGGTTCTAATCCTAGCTGTCCTGCTTCCAATCCAGCTCCCTGCTAATGCACTTGGGAAATCAGGTTCTTGGGCCCCAGCCACCTGTGTGGGAGACCGGGTGGACCTCTTGGCTTCTGGCTTTGGCTTGGCCCAGACCATGTTGTTTCAGCCATTTGAGCATTTGAGGAGTGAATCAGTGGATGGATAATATTCTCTCTCTTCCTCTCTCTTTTTCTCTCTCTCTCCCTCCCTCCCTCACTCCTTGGATTTCAAATAAATAAAATAAGTCTTTAAAAATAGAAAAGAGCCATATGTCTAGCAATACAAGCTATTAACAAGTGTTGAATAAATTAAAGAATAAACTATCATGCAATTGCCCCCTCTAGTCTCCTCTTGTAATATCACCACCCCTCTTCGTATGGGTTATTTCAGTGTGGTTTACAATACATAAAAATATAAACACAATCTCATATTATCAGAGAAAACTCTGTTTACTGGTGCCAAGTTAGAGAGCACAAAGGCTTTGTTTAAAAGCATACTGGTGGATAAACAACAGCGTATAAAACAGATATTATGATTATGACACTTTGTCCATTTAATGTCAACTTGAAATGTCTGATGGGATATGGCACATAGACCAAAATATCAGGCAAAGAAAATTAGTTCCTTGACACACTTTAGTAGATGGAAAAGAATAAAGATATTCAATAATGAAACCGACCTTTCTCAGTTTCCTGGATAAACCCCAAAGAACATAAGTTGCATTTTTCTCTCCAGCATTTGTTTTAAGCACCACTCTATTTCTTGAAATATATTAACATTTGGACTTAACAACTACATATGCTCACAGGACTAAATCTATGTTCAATCACATGTTAAAGGGCTCATTCCCTCCTTTTTCACACATGGAGCTGCAATTTAAAGTTTTAATCATAATGATATGTGAGAACAAGGAAGGTGAGGAAGGCAAGTTCCCTAAGAATAAGATGAATAACGATGCATTTCTTGGGTACTAACTCACATCAGACACAAAGAACATAACTTCATAGCATTGTCAAAATACTGTTTGTTGTTAAGTCAGAAAACCAACACGCTCAAAAGGGATTTGGCTCATTTAGTAGTTGGCAGTGATTGTATAAATTCATGAACAGTTAACTACCATTTATCATTTTGAGCAGATGACCCTGTGAAGTCCTTTCGAGAAATAACTTAGCACACTGCAGAATTCACTTGAGTACAATAAGGAGTAGTTTCCCAAAGGGTTTTATAGACAAAGGAGAGAAAGAACCCATGAGGCTTGGCAGCTCCTTTTAGAGTTAAGGGCGTCTTGTAAGAAAGAGGACATAGCATCCACATTTGCCATTAAAGAGATAGTGTCTTCATCTTTTTACATGCAGAGGTGGGAGTCATTTATCTAAATGGCTAGATGTTATATAGTCTAAATATTGTTGTGATTCTCTGAATTTGGCTTTTTGATCCAAATAGAAGTTGGTTTCTGCAGTTGGATGTGGGCATGGCAACCACCCAGTGGCATCAACACAACTGATTAGCAGAAGAACCCAGGAATCAATGCATGTGGTTGCTAAATGTGGGGATGGGGACCTGGTCATATGTTAAATTCATTTTTTAAAAAATTATTTTATTTATTTGAGGGGTCAGTGCTGTGGCACAGTAAGTTAATCCTCCGCCTGCGGTGCCGGCATCCCATATGGACGACAGTTCTAGTCCTGGCTGCTCCTCTTCCAATCCAGCTCTCTGCTGTGGCCTAGGAAAGCAGTACAAGATGGCCCAAGGTCTTGGGCCCCTGCACCCGCATAGGAAACCAGGAAACAGCTCCTAGTTCCTGGCTTCGGATCAGCATAGTTCCAGCCGCTGCGGCCATTTGGGGAGTGAACCAGCGGATGGAAGACCTCTCTCTTTGTATCTACCTCTCACTTTCTGTAACTCTACCTGTCAAATAATCTTATTAATCTTTTTTTTTAAAAAAAGAGGCATACGTTTTTTTTTGTTCTAGTACTATTGGTTGAACTCTGTAATTAACATACAATTATTCTTAGGTGTTTAAATTTTAACTGAAAAGTGATCCCTGTTAAATATAAGAGTGGGAATAAGAGAGGGAGGAGATGTACAATTTGGGACATGCTCAATCGGACTTGACCCAAATGGTGGAGTTAGAAATGTGCCAGGGGATTCCAATACAATCCCATCAAGGTGGCATGTACCAATGACAACTCACTAGTCAAGTGATCAATTCAGTTCACAATTGTTCACACTGATAGGTCTAAGAGTCAAAGGGATCACACAAATGAGACTAGTGTCATCTAATACTAAGTGATAGGATCAAAAAGGGAGAGAATGATCTATCATGGGAAGCAGGATACACAGCAGACTCATAGAATGGCAGATGTCCTAAACAGCACTCTGGCCTCAGAATCAACCCTTAAGGCATTCGGATCTGGCTGAAGAGCCCATGAGAGTATTTTAGGCATGGAAAGCCAAGACACCCTGGGAAAAAAAAAAAGGAAGACCTAAATTGAATATCTCTGCGAGTGAGATCCCAGTGGAAAGAACGGGTCATCAAAGAAGGAGGTACCTTTCTCTGAAGGGAGGAGAGAACTTCCACTTTGACTATGACCCTGTCGGAATAAGATCGAAGTCAGCGAACTCAAAAGGCTTCCATAGCCTTGGCAACTCATGACTGGAGCCTAGGGAGATTACTGATGCCATAAACAAGAGTGTCAAATTGTTAAGTCAACAACAGGAGTCACTGTGTACTTACTTCTCATGTGGGATCTCTCCTTAATGGTTGTCCAATGTGAAGTAATGCGATAACTAGTACTGAAACAGTATTTTACACTTTGTGTTTCTGTGTGAGTGCAAACTGTTGAAATCTTTACTTAATATATACTAAATCGATCTTCTGTATATAAAGATAATTGAAAATGAATCTTGATGTGAATGGAATGGGAGAGGGAGAGGGAGATGAGAGGGGTGCAAGTGGGAGGGAGGGAAATTATGGGGGGGAAGCCATTGTAATCCATAAACTGTACTATGGAAATTTATATTTACCAAATAAAAGTTAAAAAAAAAAAGAGGGAACTGATTCACAGCAAGGTTAAGTGCCCTTTACCAATCTAATTTTTACTATATCTCATTTTTACTGTATCTAATTTTTACTATAACTCCTGGGTTGTTTCTGCATTTTGTGTTTCTTTTAATTGATTTTGGATCTCAAAGAGTTGATTTAGTCTCATATAGATTAACCACCAGCTCACAGAGAAACTTATGTGTTACAGCTCTAATTCCCAAGCACAATGAGAAGCATGGGAACTCAACAGAAGTTTAGAAAAAAGGAAGGAGGAAACAACAACAACAACAACAACAACAACAAAAAGAGGCATAGGTCTTTTGAAAAAAAAAATACTCATTTATTTGAAAGATAGAGTTACAGAGAGAGGTAGAGCCAGAGAGAGAAAATTCTTCCATCAGCTGGTTCACTCCCCAAATGACCTCAATGGCCGGCACTTCGCTGATCTGAAGCCAGGAGCCAGGAGCTTCCTCCGGGTCTTCCCATGTGGGTGCAGGGACCCAAGGACTTGGGCCATCTTCTACTGCTTTCACAGACCATAGCAGAGAGCTGGATTAGAAATGGAGCAGCCGGGACTCGAACAGGAACCCACATGGGATGCCGGCACTGCAGTCCCGGACTTTAACCCACTCGCCCAGTTCTACCCCCCTTGTTAAACTCATTTTTGAGCACTCCAAGTTGGAAGAAGCAGGTAAAGATGTATAAACGTGTATTTCGAACCACAGGACTTTGGCAGAAGACACCGTGAAGAATGAAAAGAATGAAAGGACACAGAAGGAATACACAGGGCAAACGGCTCTACAGTTGACCTTGTTTTCTTTCCCACTTTTTATATGAAGTGTAGTAAATAACTTCAAGTTTCCTAATTTTCTCTCTCTGCTCACACTAATTCTGGACTATCTGTCATATTCTAACCAGAGAATTATTTGTAGACCACAAAAATATCTTTATTAAAAGTCTGCAATCCGCCACCATTGTCTATAGAAGAAAGACCAAGCATGGTGGTATGGCAGGTGAAGCCCCTTACAAATGGTCAAATTGCTCTTGGTAGCATTTCTGTCTACTCTACCCCTTGCAAACTCCCATCAACAATATCTATATGCTGCTTTTTGGCTACACAAAACTTTTTGTATTTGCCAGATTTTGGAGTTCTCTCATAATTCCAAGACTTGAGAAATCAAGTGTTCTATGTTTAAAATAATCTTTCTGATCTCCACGAGTGAGATCCCAGTGGAAAGAATGGGCCATCAAAGAAGGAGGTACCTTTCTCTGAAGGGAGGAGAGAACTTCCACTTTGACCATGGCCTTGTCTAAATATGATCAGAGTCAGTGAACTCAGGGGGCTTCCATAGCCTTGGCAGCTCATGACAAGAGCCTAGGGTGATTACGGATGCCATAAACAAGAGTGTCAATTTGTTAAGTCAACAACAGGAGTCACTGTGCACTTACTCCTCATGTAGGATCTTTGTCCTTAGTGTGCTGTACATTGAGATTTAATGCTATAACTAGTACTCAAACAGTATTTTTCACTTTGTGTTTCTATGTGGGTGCAAACTGTTGAAATCTTTACTTAATATATACTAAACTGATCTTCTGTATATAAGAGAAATGAAAATGAATCTTGATGTGAATGGAAGGGGAGAAGGAGTGAGAAAGGGGAGGGTTGCAGGAGGGAGGGAAGTTATGGGGGGGAAGCCATTGTAATCCATAAGCTGTAATTTGGAAATTTATATTCATTAAATAAAAGTGTAAAAAAAATTAAATAAAATAATCTTTCTTGGCAGGCGCTGCGGCTCACTAGGCTAATCCTACACCTAGCGGCGCTGGCACACCAGGTTCTAGTACCAGTCGGGGCGCCGGATTCTGTCCTGGTTGCCCCTCTTCCAGGCCAGCTCTCTGCTGTGGCCCAGGAATGCAGTGGAGGATGGCCCAAGTGCTTGGGCCCTGCACCCCATGGGAGACCAGGAGAAGCACCTGGCTTCTGCCTTCTGATCAGGCTGGTGCAACGGCCACAACGCACCGGCCGTGGCGGCCATTGGAGGGTGAACCAACGGCAAAGGAAGACCTTTCTCTCGGTCTCTCTCTCTCTCTCTCTCTCACTGTCTACTCTGCCTGTAAAAAAAAAAATCTTTCTTTTCTTTTGCACCTAATGAAGACTACTCATCCAGGAGTGATGTCGCCTGCTTGAGATTATCTTGAACTTTCATGGTTGTGTTACTTGAGCTTGCTCTCTGTTAGAATTCTTACCACTTTGTCTTGCAAATACTTATGTTTGAATCTAACTTTTCCTGCCACAGGTTGGACAAATTAAATGAAAATAAAGGGTTGTTTTCAAGTTTCTTCTTTACTTTTTGGGAGTACTGGTAAGGGGTCTGTTATAATTATGTACACTTAATTCAAGAAATTTATTCCAGTCAGAATGTTTGCAACATATTTTGCATGGAGATGGTATAAACTGAACTTGCAAAAAAATAATGCAAATTTCGAACAAGAAGTAGCTCAACTGTGTTTCAGTTAAGCTCAGCAGCTCTGGAGTCCACTCTTTGGAATGTCCATGAATAAGGAAGCTCTACCTCAAGGTACTCACATACATAAGGAGGAAGTGTCTGATCTCCCTTCACTTCTGTTTCTTAAGAACAGCATTCACTTGCTGGGCAGGTACAAAAAGGAGACACTTTTCCTAAGAATGGAAATATGTTCAATGCAACTGGGAGCATATTGAGTTTGAAGAAGCAGGTAAAGATGCTCAAAGATGTGGTTGGGGACATTGAACTTGAATGCATGCTAACCTTTAAAGCTTGCCACAAAAGAAGGTCACGTAGGGCTTAATTTAGAAAGTAATAGAATTCATGCAAAACTACTTTAGACTAGTTGGCTCTTATGTAGTTTAATTTGCTACCTAACTCATTCTAAAGCAAAGATTCACACACACACGCACACACAGTTTTCAAAAAGTTCATAGAAAATGCATATTATTTTTTAATTTCTTTTTTTGCAAACTTAATGTAAATATATACATACTAAGTCATGAATTAAATTAATTACTTCACATAATTCAATAAGCCAATTTTTTGAATATTTTCATATTACTGTAGTAAAAACAAAAATCAGCTCCTCTCCTTGAAAACTATTCTTAATTATTAAATTTCCAGCAAAGGCACTTACAACCTGTCTAAGCCAAGTTGACATTCCCAGTTCCACCTTTCTGATTTTGAAAAAAAAAAAGTTATCCTTATTGTTATTTTGTATTTGCAAGGTATATTAAGACTATGTTTGGAATGATCATATGAAGAAAATATTATCAAAACACTCTTAGAATAATGGCAATGTCACTTTTAGAACTAGGAAAAGAGTGAACAAATGAATTCATTTTGGACATCTTGTTGACATCAAGGCTGGTCCATAGAAAAACAGAATACTTAGAGGGTGGTGAGGAGGACTGACTCTATTGTATAGTCAATTGAGAATATTTTAAAACATAAAAACATCAAAAAGAATACCATCTGTCAGGAAGAAACAAATATGATTAGATTTAAAACGCTCATGGAGGGAACCAGAGTTGTGCCGTAGCAAATAACGCTGTTGCCTGTGATTCCAGCATGCCATAAGGGTGCTGGTTCGTGTCCTGCTGCTTCACTTCTAATCCAGCTCCCTGATGATGGCTTGGGAAAGCAACAGAAGATGGCCCGAGTACTCAGGACCCTGCCCCCCAAATTGGAGATCCAGATGAAACGCCTGCATCCTGGGTGACTTTAGTCTTGCTCAGTCCTGGCCTTTGCAGCCATTCGGGGAGTGAACTAGCAAGTGGAAGATCTCTCTCTGTCTCTCCTTCTCTCTCTCTTTCTGTAACTCTGACTTTCAAATAAATTAGCAAATCTTTTCTTAAAAGGCTCATGAAGGAAGGTTTTATTTTCTTATACACCAAAAAAAAAAAAGGAAAAAATACAGAACATGAATCTCTTAAAAGCTTAAACTACTAATTCTTTTAAAGAACATACCAGAAGACTTTTATGACTACACTTGCCACAGCTGCTTTGCAGGCAACTGTATTGATGTTAATAAGCTTTTCAATCCTCTGCTACCATTTGCAAATATGGAAAGAAAAAACGGAGATAATGTTAATTGGTACCCATTCAATCAACTCCCTTGATTTGGTTTGGAGGACATTTGTTGGTTTAAAAAATGATTTATCCAGCAATCACAGAAGTCATTAGAGGATATGGTGGTATTCTATGATGTGACATAAGATATACAGATTGGGAAGAGTTTTTAGATAAATGCATGATTTGTGGGTATAAGTGGGAATTTTCTAAAGATTTGGTTAGCACCAAAGAACAAGTGTGAAACTCATGAAGAGAAATGTCTGACGTGATAATAATACAAACATATGGTTAAGTAGCTATAACTTAAATAGAGTGGAGCTCATACGCGAGTGTGAAGAAACCATTTATTCATAAGCATCTGGGTTCAATTCACAGTGTATGCTTAGTATATCCATATCCTCCTTGTTGGATTAGTGATATCACAGTAGGTTTCTAAAACTCACTCCTGAAGAAATGACATTATAAGAGCTCCAGGGAAAAAGTTGCACTTACGCCTCCTAAAATCAGATTTCCAGACACTTTAGATCAAATGATCTTAGGGTTCCAAGAGAATGTATTCACTTGACAACAGGGTAGTTATCCCTCAATTGTATTCCCTCAGTCCTCGTATGAATTCTTCTATGCGTCTTTCTTCCTTCCAATTATGTTATTTTGATCTTATCATTAAATTCATTAACTATATCATTCCCTCATTCTACTATTTACTCAAAAGTTAACACATGTCATATAATATAGTTTGCACTGGGAATCCAGTGATAAACACTATAATGCCCATGCTTATGTGTGGAGGGATAAGAAAAATCAATTACTTTGGTTTCCACAAACATGACTCTTGGGCCTCAGAAGAGGTGGTTGGCATAAAAAACACCAGAGAACATGCTTAAAAATATAGACCACTAGATGACACATATAGAGATTCCATGTCAGTAGATTTGGATGGGATCTGACAGTTTATATTTGGAAACAAAGCGAAACAAGGCTAAAATAATCAACCTTTTGAAGGGTACTTTTTGGTACACAACCAGCCAGTAGGCAATGAAAATTAATATCACATGAAAAATCAAGAGGAAGCTAGGTTTTATTTGGCTGTATCTGAGGGGCTGATAGCCACATTTTGGTTACTTCTTGTGGGGAGAATGGCAGGGGAATGAGTGACCACAGCATATTTGACTGGAAGTGGGGACTTCTTCAAGTCAGAGTGTCAGAGCTTGATACACACATAGAACAGGTCAAAATCAGTAAACCCAAGAAGAATACAATAAACATACAAAAGAAAGCCAGAAGGATCTGAGACAATTATGAGAACTTAATGGGTTCATATCTGAGAAGCAGAAAATACAAAAGAGGCAAAAGTTTGGAACAATCAAGTTGATAGAAAAGTGGGAGAAATTTCTAGGGAATGGGAACTTGAGATTTCCTGTACCTGGCAAGGAATTGCTTAGTTAACTATCTTGGATTAAAGTGCAATGAAATGCAAATCTCTACCAGAATATGTTTTATACTTTTCAAAGCTTTCTCATGTGTTGTTATTCAGAACAATCAATCCAGGCTAACAACACACAACGATAAGTATTTTTTAAGACATGCTGCGACTAGACTGCAGGCTTACTCACTTTCAGGGTGGTATTGGTCTCAATGGCAAGGGTTTGTATCCTTATTCATTGTTGACTTTGTTCAGCACTGTACAACTGGGTGAAATTTATAGAGCAATCACTAGGTCCAGACATCTGCAATAAGTGCTTCACATGCAATAATTCATATAATCCTCATGACATCTTTATGTGGTGAGTAGTTATTATCCCTATTTCACAGATGAGGGAACAGGTCATGCACAAGCAGTAAGTTGCAAAACTCAGATTTGTCCTTACATTGTCTGGCCGCAGAGGATGAACTCTGGAGTTAATTCAAATCTATTACACTTTTCAGTATATGGAAAACAAAACTAATCTCCTTATCCTAATTCTAAGCGTCACAACCTCACATTCTTGCCTGGAGATAATGTCTCCAGGGCTTCAAGGAAATACTGAAGCTGTACAATAACATCCTTCATTAGGCATTGTCTTGAAAAAAAAAAAAAGCACAAGACTGTTATTTTACCTTAAAATTATACAACGAAGCATTCATATAAATAAAAGGAATCAGATTTTCAATTCTTAAATTTCACTTAGGCAAGACATAGGACAGTGGAAATGTGTCCTTTCCTATAAGTTATTCTTTCCCTGCATATGTATAATTTACAAATATCTACTTTTCCACAGTTTTCCCAGGTTGAAAATGGTAATATTCAAAGGCTTTTCCTATAAGGTATCTGATGTAATCGTGCAAAATATCTCATCTTCATATTATAGATCTGGGAAAGCGGAAACTCAGACAAGTAAGGAGAAGTAAAGGAAAAATGTCCAAGTAAAGGTCATGTTACATTAGGGGCAGAACTGGAGTTAAAGTCTGGTGTTCTGGCTCTGTGTTCTAAACTTCATCTGAGGAGAAAGAAGGAGTGATAGAGATAGTGCTAACAATACTGATGGTGATTAAGGACAATTTAAATGATTACATGCCAGAAATTAGCTGACCATTTCTGAAATCACATACAATAATGGTTTACATTGTACTTTACAAAATAAATAATTAAAGTTAAGACACATTGATTATACACTTTTTGTCAATATCTTAATATTTACCTGTTTATTGGGTATGTGAAAATTAACCAATAAACCAGAATTGGTCCTTTTCTTCTTTAATATTATTATTTGGATGGTGATGCTGATTCATCTTAAGTGATCCTACACTATCGCAGATGAGAGCTTTTAGTTGTCACTATCTGAGCACAGAAAACACATAGTTGTGTGTGCATGTTTTAGCATACGTAGAAATTAAATATTTAGACTCTTTAGTGAGGGAATTTGGAGCTATATATATAGGAATATTATATTTTATAGCTGTTTAGATGGGATCAATACTAACACCATGTGGTGCTGGTTTGCTCTTGGAAAATAAAACTAGCTTGATATTGAAGCCAATAAGCTAATATGCCTTTTCTAGTTTGAATTTAGTTTTTATTGAAATACAATAAGATGTAAGTGGATCCATTCATGTGAAAATACAAAAATAGATACTTTAAAATAAAAATATCTCATGGCATATAACACTTTATTTTAGAATTTCGTAATATAGATATGTATATTTCTAACGAGAAATCAACTTCTTGAATTTGAAAATTTTATCATATAACATTTTAATAGAAATGTTCAACCATTCAACTCTCAAATATATTTAGTGTAAAGTGCACACATCTCTTAACCAAACACAGGCTTTAATCCACTTAAGCATAAAATTTGACAAAGTGTCTTCCCCACAAACAAATGTATCAGAAGCCAAAACTACAGGTTAAGGAGTACAAAAATACTTGAAATCAAGAATATATTAAGGGTTGGCCAGCGCCGCAGTTCACTAGGCTAATCCTCCGCCTTGCTGAGCCAGCACACCGGGTTCTAGTTCCGGTCGGGGCGCCGGATTCTGGCCCGGTTGCCCCTCTTCCAGGCCAGCTCTCTGCTGTGGCCCGGGAAGGCAGTGGAGGATGGCCCAAGTGCTTGAGCCCCGCATCCCATGGGAGCCCAGGAGGAAGCACCTGGCTCCTGGCTTCAGATCAGCGTGGTGCACCCGCCGCAGAGTGCCGGCCGCGGCGGCCATTGGAGGGTGAACCAACGGCAAAGGAAGACCTTTCTCTCTGTCTCTCTCTCTCACTGTCCACTCTGCCTGTCAAAAAAATTTTAAAAAAAAGACTATATTAAGGGGCCTGCGCTGTGGCGCAGTGGGTTAATGCCCTGGCCTGAAGAGCTGGCATCCTATATGGGCACCTGCTCGAGTCCCAGCTACGCCTCTTCCGATCCTGCTCTCTGATATGGCCTGGAAAACCAGTAGAAGACGGCCCAAGTCCTTGGGCCCCTGAACCCATGTGGGAGACCCTGAAGAAGCTCCTGGCTCGTGGCTTCGGATCAGCGCAGCTCTGGCCATTTCAGCCAATTGGGGAGTGAACCATCTGATGGAAGACCTTTCTCTCTTTCTGCCTCTCTTCTCTCTGTGTAACTCTCTGACTTTCAAATAAATAAAGAAAATCTTTTAAAAAAGAATATATTCATACTTAACATAGTACATAATTGTTGTCTTATACTCAGGGAATTGATAAATATCCACTCTGTCTTGACATAATATATAATTAACCAACTGAGAACTTCAAGTTCAAAATGACATTTTATTTATTCAGTCTCCCAAGAAATTAATAATGATGAATTTTTATTAATAAAAGTGCACAACTCTCTTGCCTGAGAGTTTCCTACTTATCAGACCACGGTAATATTTTGGATTTGCCAGAACCTTCTGTTTCCCTGGATCACCCATACTTATAAATGGGCTATCCAAAGAATAGAAAAGAGTTAGAAAAAATGTTTGAAGAAATAATAGGCAAAGTATTCCCAAATGTGGCAAAAAATTAGTAACCCGCATATCACCAAAGCCAAACTTTAAAAACAAAAGAACAAAATTTTTAAACCAGCAAGAGAAAATTTTCTAATTCAGTACAAGATAGCAAAATGTAACTAATAGCTTATTTCTCCTCAGAACAGTGGGGAACCAAAGATAGAACACAGAATAGCTCTTAGTTCAGGCTGGTGTGACAAACTGCATTGACTGGGTGGCTTAACCCACAGAAATTTGCAATCACAATTTAGGAGGCTAGAAATTCAAGATCATGTTGGACCACCTAATATGTGAATGATTGCTTTATTGCTCTGTTTTCAAATGGGGAGGGTGGAGAGAGAAAGAGAGAGAGGTCATCAAGAGGAGTACACCATCATGACCTCATGTGAGTCTAAGTTTATGAAAGATTTTATCTTCAAATATAATCACATTGGTTATGAGTTCAAAGTATGAATTTAGAGAGAAACAGTTTAGTTTAGCCCATAACGATATCCTTCGGTTTGAATTTCTCCACTCTTGCAAACGAAATCAGTTCCTTCAGCAGAAGTGAGTAGCTTTCTGTTTTTTAACCTGCTGCTTTTCCTTCCAAGCAAAATCTCTGAGCCATGTCTTTGGCACTGAGAGTGGAAACAATGTCACATTGAGTGACACCCTGGGTTTAAGAATGGGATGCTTCATGGAGGGAGGGAAGTAGTCTCAGATTTCTGCTTGCCTCTCCAAGTATGAATACTCTATTCTTTTTTTTTTTTTTTTTTGACAGGCAGAGTGGACAGTGAGAGAGAGAGACAGAGAGAAAGGTCTTCCTTTGCCGTTGGTTCACCCTCCAATGGCCACCGCAGCCGGCGCACTGCGCTGATCCAATGGCAGGAGCCAGGTGCTTCTCCTGGTCTCCCATGGGGTGAAGGGCCCAAGGACTTGGGCCATCCTCCACTGCACTCCCTGGCCACAGCAGAGAGCTGGACTGGAAGAGGGGCAACTGGGATGGAATCCGGCACCCTGACCGGGACTAGAACCCGGTGTGCTGGCGCCACAAGGCAGAGGATTAGCGTAGTGAGCCGCAGCGCCGGCCTGAATACTCTATTCTAAAAGACTGAAAGAAGAGATTAACAGTGGAGTATTTTTTGCAGTGTTTCACTCAAGGTGCAGTCATTCTCAAAGTACGGCCTGAGAAAAAGAGACCTAGACCTCCAAGTTGCATGCACCAGAATTTAGCAACAGGTAGCTGGGGACAGGATGAGAAGGGTGCCACCCTGCTCTTTCAGGAAGATAGCCCTGTTGGGAACCTGAGAAGGTAGGAGCACTGTGTGTGTTTTTGGCTGCATGAGTCTGAAATGAAGTTTCTGATTCACAGGGCTCTGATTAGAGAAGGAGGAATAGTTCTTGGTTGAAAAACCACAGACTCGGGGCCGGCACTGTGGAATAGCCGGTTAACGGTGCCAACATCCCATATAGACACTAGTTCCAGTCCCGGTTGCTCCACCTCCAATCCACCTCCCTGCTAAGGCATCTAGGAAATAATCAGAAGATGGCCTTTGTGCTTGGGCCCCTGCACCCACGTGGGAGACCCAGAAGAGGTTCCTGGCTTCTGTCATCAGATTGGCCCAGCTCGGGCCATTGCAGCTATTTGGGGAGCAAAATAGCAGATGAAAAATCTGTCTGTCTATCCCTCTCTCTTTCTCTGTAACTCTGCCTTTCAAATAAAACAAAATAAATCTTTAAAGAAAAAACACCAAAAACCACATTCTCACTGTTCTTATGTACCACTGGATTTTTTTGAGAAAATATTTCTTCTTTTGTTCCATGTCCTTAGAACCATTTTCAGAGACTTAATAATAAATATGCACCTTTATTTAATTATAAATTTAATATAGTTGATATGTATATATATAATTTTCAACAATTTCACTGAGGAGCAGGTCTGTGGAGCTGCTCACCCTATAATAACAGAAGTGGAACAAGTCCAGCAGTAAGATATTTAACCGGTTGGAAAAAAATAAGGTTCCCTGGGGCTGGTGCTATGGCCTAGAAATCTCAACCCATGTATGCAACAGTTTCTAGTAGATTTTCATTGCTTCATTCTTAAATATGACCCAAGGTGTTATCACCACATACTAGGGAAAAATACATAAAATAAAAAGTATTAAAAACCAGAAGAATAGGCAAATTTAAAAGAATAAAAAAAACTTCAAAAAGTTCTATAAAGCATATTGGGAGGAAGAAGATAAATGCTCAATGTTTAAAAGCAAGAAAATGGGGCCGGCGCCATGGCTCACATGGCTAATCCTCCACCTGCGGCGCCAGCATCCGATATGGGCACCGGGTTCTGGTCACGGTTGCTCCTCTTCCAGTCCAGCTCTCTGCTGTGGCCCGGGAAGGCAGTGGAGGATGGTCCAAGTGCTTGGGCCCCTGCACCCGCGTGGGAGACCAGGAAGAGGCACCTGGCTCCTGGCTTCGGATCGGTACAGTGCTGGCCGTAGTGGCCATTTGGGGAGTGAACCAACGGAAGGAAGACCTTTCTCTCTCTCTCACTGTCTGTAACTCTACCTGTCTAATAATAAAAAAAAGCAGGAAAATGACAACAGCATCACTAACACTAATAACAACAATAAAGACTATATCAGCCACTGTTTTAAGAATTTGACACATATTAAATCAATTAATTCTTAAGTCAAACCTGTAGGAAAGGTGATACTTCTATGTTTGCTTGAAAGATTAGAAACTGAGGCATGGAGTAACCCTTTTTCAAATCCACACGAACTGAGTTCAAAGTCCTTCTTCTTAACCTGTATGCAAATTTCCCCTTACAAAAATTTTAGATAACGATTAAAGTATTAAAGTTGGTAAATAAAAGAAAGTACTATTAATTTTCATTCATTTATACTTTAACATTATTTAATCCTACTGATGAATTACTTTAAAAATTAAAATAATAAGTAAAGTTTTTTCAGGGTAATTCATTAATTCATAAAAGAAAAATAAAGTTTAACTTTAATATATAATATTAGATACATCACAAGACAATAACTCAATCACCTAAGAAGAAATATACTAATAGATGGGTAACTACAGCAATTAAGCATTGATGGAGAGGTGCACATATTATAAGAAATTAAATTAAACAACCCTTATGACCATTTTTTGGTTCCTCTTTCAAGACATTTCTTGCCTTTCTTTCCTGCTTGAAACATTCCAGATCATCCATCAAGACTAAGCTTAAGCATCCCTCTTTCCTTCTAAGCCATTTTCCCCTATTAATAATGACTATGGTGGAAACAAATATTATTTATTTGGTTTTTTAAAAGATTTATTTTATTTATTCAAAAGGCAGAGTTATAGAGAGTGAGGGAGAGACAGAGAAAGAGAGAGGTCTTCTGTCTGTTGGTTCACTCCTCAAATGGCTACAACAGCCAGGACTGGGCCAGGTGAAACCAGGAGCCAGAAGCTTCCTCCAGGTCTCCCACATAAATGCAGGGGCCCACACACCTGGGTTGTCCTCAGCTGCTTTCCCAGCACATTAACAGGGAGCTGGATGAGAAGTGGAGCATCTGGGACACTACCTGGCTCCCATATGGGATGCCTGAGCTGCAGCTGGCGGTTTAACCTGCTATGCCACAACACTGGCCCCTGGAATCATGCTTTATACAATGGTTAGGTTCCCAAAAGCAGTGAATGAGGCTAACCTTGTCAGTAGTCAAAGTTAAACAAACTTGACATTCCCATAGGGAAATGTTAAAAACTGCTTCTCATTAGATCAACATAGTCATTTTTTTTTTCCTTCAAGTTTGGAACAGATGGCTTTTTCTTTAGGTGAGTGGCACATAAAATAGTTTCTTGTGTTTTAAGGTCATATTTTATTAATAATATTTGTTCTTAAACTTTATAATGTCAGTAGAAATGACTTTGGGATTAGCAAGTACCTCAAATTCCATTTATGGACTGCATTCATTAAATGGAGTGACAAACACTAAAGTTGTTACATTTCTCTTCATCCGCTTTTTAATCTTTGTATCTACTGAATTCAGATAATTGACTTCATCTAAAATAAATGGAAGAAAGTGGAACCTCTCTATCATCCTACCTGTCAATGAAATTTGTACAGACCTTTCATTACATATTGAAATGACACCTAATATAATTGAGATAGAGAGAATGATAGATTCATGAGTGACAGAGATGAGAGAGACGTAGAGGCAAAGATGAGCTAATGAAAATGTATTTTCTTATTAAAATACTAGATAGATGCATATACACACACATATATATATATGGAGATTTAGGGAAAAAGATGGATGGAATAATAGTCAACATGATGAGTAGAGAGTCTGACATCCTGTTTGAGTGATAACAGAAAAAGGAAAGATTATGATGAGATAGAATCTGATAGCGTGACGGTGGAAATGAAGTAGAAGTGAATGAGGTTACAAATACATAGTGAATATTAATGCATTAATGAGTATGCACTGATTGATATTAAGTACCAGCCACTCACTGTACTACACAATGGAGACACAATTTTGACCAAAAACAGACTTGTTCTCTTCTCTCACAGAGTGCAAAGTTATACATATCATTTGAGGGTGTTTTAAGTACTATGAAGAATTTTCTAAATAAGGAGTCAGAAAGGAAAGAGGATGCAAATTTGGGAAGGGTTGTCATAGTCCTGTATAAGGAGATAGTTGAATGAAGAGGAAAACATGATATAACTCCAGGTGGATAACTATAGTTAAAAAGCTGATGGATGGTGACAGTACAGCTAAATCAATAAATAAATGAAATGGCAACAAGATGAATAGTGGATAGATAAAAAAATTATATCAAAGATAGGCAATTAATGTTAAGTTCATGCAAAAAAGAATGAGTAGATAAACAGATCCACGTTGAAATGGTAAGATGTAGCTATAAAATATGAACAGCACATATTTCATTCAGAAAAAAATGTTTGAAATCCTCATTGCATATTTGTATGATTCAGGGAAGTAAGTACACACAACAGACTATCTACCCAGATCAAATACAATTTATACTTTTAAAAAGAAAATAAATCAATGCAAACAAAGTCTTTAATTTGTGGGACAACTTTGTACAAATGATGGTAGATTCATACACAATATATTTTTAATCCATTTCAAAAGCAAAATCCAATAGTAATTATCTACCAGAGCTATTGGCTTCTGAACACCCTTTAAGCTTTCAGAGTCCCATAAATATGATGGCTGCTCCCTATTTCTAGCTGTCAGTAATGGTTGCTTAGCAGCCCTGGAAACTCCTTTGTCTGAAACCAGCATCATATTGTGGATAGCACTGGAAAAAATGTGCACCCTGCAAATTCTCACCCAGCATGGAAGCCACTCAGCTAGGGCCACCAAGGGAGAACTTTAACGAGACACCCAAAGAAAGTGATCTGCTCTGACAAGGAAGAAGATAAGTGAAACCTGACACAGGGAGATTTGAAAGCATTTTATTTCAGCTCAGATACTGTCTAACTGCACAGTGATTTTAGAAAAAGAGTTGAAATTAAGGAGTAATTAGGGGAATATTGACAAATTTCCAAATACGCTGAAAAATGCCTTGTGTCTGTAGGGTACCTGGTTTTATATACTCCATCTAACTGCCCATTCATTCATTCAACGCTTCCTAAGAATAAACTACAGCAGCAACTTTATTATCTGATGCAACTGGGATCAGGATCAGTATTTGGTCTATTAATCAAAAACATCGGCAAAAGCTGGAAATCATTTACAAACGACATATACTTAACTTAGACAATTCATCTAATGTTAAATAAATGGATATTCATTGTTCTCTTGCAGCTCTGGTTTTCTATTGCAAGGCCTCCTAATTGAGTCTGTGTCCTCTGATTTAAGTTTATTATGCCCATTAGTACATAACTCATATGACGGAGCATAATCTTTATGTCAAGTTTCACTCTTTTTGAAATATAGCAGAAATTCAGACACTAAGAAATTCAGTTGCAGAATATTTCTAATGTTTTTGTTTTATTTTCTCCAATCTTTCCCCTACACATAACTTCAAAACAGTTTTTAACAAATGTCTTCTATCAAGCATTTTCCAATCATTTCAGTTTCACAGAAAGATAAGTTCTCTTTTTAAATTCACATTTAGTTTCTATAATATTCAATTAAAGAAAATTACTACAATAATGAGTATATTTGGTATAAACAGAGTTTTAAATAAACATAATGGCTCTTGTTGAGCATACAACTCAGCAGGCAGAAAAACATGAATACAAGGTGTAATTGAATAGGTGTGAGTTTTCATTATGCTTTACACCATCTATCAGTATGTTTTACAGAAGGAATAGAGGACATCATTAATCTAGCAAGAGGTTAGGTAAGGGAGTTTTGGCATTCAGTGCCAGCCATTGTATGAACCCTCGATTATATGAACTTGTAATCTTCTGTCCTCAGGAAAAGAAGTACATTAATACCACATGTCAAAAACTGATTTCTTCGTATAGTTGAGATTATTCTGAGTTCTTGATCCTTCTTTAACTCTTGCTGTAACGTTTGCCAGTAATTTTCCATCTCAGGGACCAATTTTCTACATCTATACAGTGAAACTGTAGCACAGATATTGCTAAAGTTCAATGCTTCTTTCTGCTTCTAGTAATTGACTTTTATTTCTTTTTTTATTTTAGAATATGTTATTTTAAAATTTTATTTAAAGTATACAAATTTCATATATTTCATGTATACAGATTTATGAACATAGTGATACTTTCCTCCCCACCCTCCCTCCCGCCCACACTGCCACCCTTCCTGCTCCTTCCTCTCCTTTTCTCTTTCTTAATTTGTGCAATGATATACTTTCATGCTTATTTTATGCCAATAAGATTAATCTTACACTAAGTGAAGAGTTCAACAAATAGTAAGAAGAAAAAACAATAATTGACTTCTCTAATTTTGGAGTTCGTACACTGTTTTTCTTAAACTATGCAAAATCAAAGATTAAACTACCGATTTCCACATTTTGGTATTTCTGATTAAGATTTAATACCACTTTGGGAATTATATTCAAGACCCAGAAATATATGGAACATTAATTACACATAACTTATGTTAGGAAAAGAGGTGCAGAATAGAGAGGAGGCAGTGTACGAATTTACAGCCAGACCGAATTTATGCAGAGAAAATAAATCCATAGAGGTGGGTGACCAACTGCCCGCGTGCACACTGATGGAACAAGTGGCAGAAGGCCCCAACCCCAGGGGCCTGGACTTTTTATATTTCAGGAGGGCTGGGGATGGGGGTAGGGTAGGGGGCAGCAGGCAGAGGGGAACTCCTGGAACTGGTCTTTCAGGTGTTCAGAGTAACTTGTTTTTCCGGTGACTGGAGGGGTGGGGTATGAAGACAATAGTGTATGAGACCGAATTGAGATTCAAGGGCAAGGAATACATTCCAGTGTTTATCTCCTTTGGGCAATGAGGGAGAATGGCTGAGGTTTATGTCCTTGTTCCATCAACTAGTAGCAGTCTGGTATAATGACAAGACAACTGAACTAGGAGTCAGAAACATAGAGAATTAATTATATCTCCAATAATTTAGAGTTTCTTCTTCATGGGACACATCAATTTAGCTTTTGAGATTTCTGCTTTCTGTATTTCCTTTGAAATACAAGATAATCATATGTGGATCAGTTATTTCTTGTTGTGTAGCAAATTATCTGCATCTTAGGATCTTGAATAACAAACATTTATTATTTCACAATTTCTGTGGGCCAAGAATTGAAGAGCTAGATTGCCAGGTAGCTCTGGCTCAGTGTTGCGCATGAGCCTGCAAGTCAACCTGCTAGATGGGACTGCAGTCACCTGAAACCCTCACAGGAAACTAAGGACCCATACTGATGCCCACTTATGTGGTCTCAATTTCACTGGGTACTAGACAAAAGAGAAATGAAGGAAGAGAGGCAGGGAGAGAGAGCAAAGAGAGAGAGAACCAAGAAAGAAGCCACAGTCCTTCAGTACTCCTGTAATCATTAGAAGTGTTGTCCTACCACTTCTGCCATTCTACTATATTCTCTTCAGTGGATCATCTCTTCATAGGAAATCAATCACTAAGTGTGGCCCATGCACAAAATTAATTCATCTACAGATCTTGAATAAAGGAGTATCAAAAAATTTGTGAATATAATTAAATTGTGACACTGATATTTAACCCTTCTGCATCTTCACAACAGCGACAGTGACAATAAGAAGTATAACCAAAAAGTATATCAATGATTGATTCATTTTTATGTGACAGTTGCTTCTTTGCACCTTCCCTGTCTCCACTCTCTGGACCTCTGGACCACTTTCTTCTAACTGACAGACATAATAGAGACCTATCACACAGAATGCAAACCCTTCTAATGGCCTATCATAGTGTTTACAGTACAACACAGCCATGCAGTCTGTTCAGCTGCATTGCATGTTAATGGATAGTTGGAGAGAAAGAAAATCTCCTACTTCAGTATCACAGATCTAGCATTGGATATTAGACACATATCTTCTTTTTTTAAAAAAGGATTTATTTATTTATTTATTTATTTATTTATTTGAGAGAATTAGTTACAGACAAGAGGGAAAGACAGAACGGTCTTCCATATGCTGGTTCATTCACCAAATGACTGCAACTGCCGGAGCTGAGCCTATCTGAAGCCAGGAGCCAGGAACTCCTTCCATATCTCCCAAAAGGGATGCAGGGGCCAAGCCACCTGGGCCATCCTCCACTGCCCTCCCATACCATTAGCAGAGAGCCGGATTGCAAGAGGAGCAGCCAGGATATGAACCAGTGCCTATATGGGATGCCAGCACCACAGGAGGAAGCCTAGCCCACTACGTCACAGCACCAGCCCCTATATGTATTCTTTTTTTTTTTTTTTTTTTTTTTTTTGGACAGGCAGAGTGGACAGTGAGAGAGAGAGACTGAGAGAAAGGTTTTCCTTTGCCATTGGTTCACCCTCCAATGGCCACCGCGGCTGGCGCACCGTGCTAATCTGATGGCAGGAGCCAGGTACTTCTCCTGGTCTCCCATGGGGTGCAGGGCCCAAGGACTTGGGCCATCCTCCACTGCGCTCCCTGGCCACAGCAGAGAGCTGGCCTGGAAGAGGGGCAACTGGGACAGAATCCGGCGCCCCGACAGGGACTAGAACCCGGTGTGCCGGTGCCGCAAGGTGGAGGATTACCCTAGTGAGCCGCGGCGCCAGCCTCCTGTATGCATTCTTAAAAATTGCATTGAGCTCTTTTCACTAAACAACTTTCTCTGAAATTTTCCACCTTTCTTTCATATTGGCTAATCTCTCTCCCTCTCTGAATTATCTCTTCTTTGCTTTCTCCAGCTTCAAATACTGGATTATTATTCACCACTTAGGAAGAGGATTATGCACATGCATCCTTCTAATTTATACTCCCAAGATGCCACTTTGCACCCTTTACATTTTCTTAAACATGATTCTCTCCCAGCAGTACTTGCTATTTAGATAGTATTTTCTTATAAATATTACCTGCCCACTAATGTATATCATAGTGAAATCGGACATGACCCCCTAAAATTTATATAAAAATGTGGCCTTTTAAAGTTCCCCAGAAGTGCTATCTGGGGTGCCGCATATGCTACCGGAATTTGAAGTGTCATACGATTTCACCATGTGCTTACTAATAAATCCCCAATATTAATAAGCCCAAGAGTGTTCTTGTCTAATATTTAGAGAAGAATTCTAACTACCAGCACAGATAAACGAGGCAGCATGGTGTATTTTAGGCTTTTATTTAGTGAGAAAGATGCATAGGAGAGTGAGAGCTTTATTAAGGGAGAGAGGTAAATCTGGGTTCTTACCGAGCACCAGGAACCAGCTACGTGGAGGAGCATGTAGACCAGGAAGCCTAGGGCAGGTGGCCCGAAGGCCCTGTGCCTTGGGAGCACAGGGCTACAGCCAGACCCCTCCTGGCAAGAGGCCAGGGAAGAAGAGAGAGCGGACATACCGTGTCCCAGGCTTTTAACCCACTTCCAAAGGGGAGTGGTTAATTAACCTGATTGGCTGGTGGGCACCCAGGTGTGGCCAGGTAGGGGGATGAGGTGAAGGTATCAGGTAGGGGCGTGAGGTCACACAGGGGCGTGGTGAAGGTGTGGTCTTCCAGCTCACAAACCTAATTGATTTTAACATATATGCCTGCCTACTTCAATAGCAAGATGAACTAATATAGTGAATATTAAGATAATGATCATTTTCAATAAAAATGCAATATCAGTAATGATAGGTGATACTTTTAAATGCTATGGGAAACACATGAGTCAGTGACCTTTATATGAATTATAGCATTTAATTCTCATAGCAACTCTATGGTAAATGTTTAATACTTGGCCTCATGTTTTAAGTGAAGGGATTGGAAAACCTAGTCATTTGCTTAAGTTTCTACAGCAAAGAAAACATGGATTCAGAATCCAAATAAAGATAGTCTAGCTCTAAAAGCTGTGTTCTTAATCTCATGTTTTGAGGTAAAAGGAGACATTAATGCTCATGGACAAGTTTATATTTCATGCATCCAGGTAACTATAATAAAGTATAAGCTATCCTCTAACTCCCAATTTGTGTAGTGACCTGGCCTATTGCTCTGAGGACACCTCTTGCATCCTGGCTCTCTCTCTCTCTCATTTACAATAAAAATGTCTAAGTATGAAAGCCCAACTAAAGAAGGACTTGGCCTCCTATCTCTACTTCCAATTCCCAGGGTCATAACTCTAATAATCACTCAATGTAAACTAAATGTAATGTGTATGGATATTTGAATTATTAAATGGAAAAAGTTCAATGCAGTATGCATTCTGTCACATTTACAGACATGTTCTGTTTAGAGACAGTGCCCTCCATGATCTGGACCTTGTCTACAACACTGAACTCAGCTCTAAACACTCAGCTCACTTACCCTGTGGCACTCACACTGGCCTTCTTGCTGCTCCTAAAATGTACCACACATACTCTCCCCACAGGGCCATTGTATTTCCTCTCCTCTCTCCAGAAATCCATGGTTCATCTACTTACATACTTCAAACTACTGAGCAGATATCTCATCAAACAATAATTATCAACCCTACTCATCATTCTCACATCCATCACTTTATTCTGTTACATTCATACTACTTATCACTATATAAAGTTTCCATGTACATTTGTTCACGAAGTATTCATCTTTTTATTGTCCATTTATTGTGTGATTATCCTTGGGTAAAAGATATTAGAGAACAAAAACTTTGTTTGCCTTGTTCCCTCTTTGTCAGTTTCTAGAAGAGTAATTGTCATATTCTAGTTCTTCCATTAATATTTATTGAATAAATAAACACATAAAGCAATTGATCACTTAATTTCATGGCACTTTCAACTTGATTGCAAATTCCACTGTTTTGTTTATTGCTGTAGGTTCATCACATAGAACATCATGTGAAATATAATAAAAATACTGAATTTACTATATTTATTTGAAAGGCAGAGTGAGAAGAGAGAGGGGCAGATGGAGAGTGGAAGAGAGAGACAGATCTTCCATCTGCTGATTGACTCCCCAAATGGCCACAACAGCTGGGTCTGGCCAGGCATGTGTCAGGATCCCGGAACTTCATCCTAGTCTCCCACATAGGTGGCAGAAGCCTAAGCATTTAGGCCATCTTCTAACTTGCAGGGCAAATTAGCAGAAAGCAGGGCAGGAATCAGAGCATCTAGGAATTGAACTGTAACTACAATATCGGATGTTAGCATCACAAGCAGTGGCTTAACTCATTGCACCACATTGCTGACCCTAGCACTGCATAAATATCTGATGAATAGATGCACTTCCTTTTATTAAACCATATTATAAAGAGCAAGCATGAGACTCGCTTCCAGGGCAACTACTCAATTAAATCATCACAAGTGTCTGATGAAAGTTAAAACCATTTAAGGCCTGGTCAAATGCCCCTCAGATGAGGATCATCTTCAAATACATTAAGACAAGAGTAATGCCTACTTCTGTATGTGTTAGACTCTTAGATTGTCAACTCCATGAAAAAAGGAATGCATTTTTGCTTTTGCTCACAATTGTAACCCCAATACTCAAAGAATATTTGTCAGTCTTACAAAGGAAAGAAGAATATTTACTTAACATTGGTCTCTCATTGACAATATGCAGGGAAGTATTTTGTATATTTAGATAATATACTTTGGTTACCACTTAGCTTCCCATATCTAGAAATATTTTGCTTTATTTTAGTCAGTAACTTTATTCTGCTTTGTTTTTGCTTTTAGAAAACCATTAAGATACAGTTAAATTTCCAGTGTGGTTCTGCATAAATCTACCGCCTTCATCTCCTTTACAGGTAACCATTTTCCTGAATTGAGTAAAAGATATATCTATATAAGAGTATTATTATTATCTCATATATAGGTATCTCAATAGTAAATAGAAACCATAATCTGCAAAGATCACATACATTATATAGTTTGATAAATTATATCCAACTGTATGCAAGTTATTGCTATACTGATTTTACTGGTTTGAATGAACTATTATTTAAATATTAACTAGATATTCTCATTTTATGAACTTAAAAGATGATCAAAGTTATCAATTAAATCTAGCCTCGGGCAGAAATGGAGAGGTGTATTTTAATGGTCTTTTTGGATAGCGAGGGATATTCTTCTTTGATACTCCACCAAAACTTAATAGGTGTTAGTGTCTTAAGGATTAGTTTCAGTTCAGAATCTTAAATAAAATCATTGGAAATTTCTATGCATTTACATTACTCCATTGGTTTTTCTTGAGCTTTGGATACTAACTGATGGCTAATTTGTCATATCATGCACTGGTCATTTGAACAAAAGCAGTTTGTATAGGTATGCAGACTTCCAAATACTGACACTTTTCATTCATATAAAACAATGTCATTTTTATTAATATCACTACCAATGTCATTAGAAACTGTCAAGCTGGCATGATAGGTACAAATTTTCCAAAATTCTAATTTTCACTTGAATTTTTAAAAAAATATAATTGCCAACAACCACTGACATTTGTTTTTCTTGAAGAGACTCTATTCATTTCTCAGAAATTATCAGCCAAAAGCCCAAGTCTGACTAATTGTAAGTTTGTCTGTGAATCATCTTGCAAGTAAAAGTGACAGTGCATGAATAAAAGCAGCCACTTCAATTATTAACTCAAGTAATCACAGAATTTCTTCTCCTCATGACAACATCATTTCTTTGATATGCAGCTGAAGTACTTAAGGTGTACTTCTCATTTTGTAATCAATTATAATTTTTAAGGATGTATTTATTTGAAAGTCAGAGTTAAAGAGAGGGGTACACACAGACACACACACACACACACACACACACAATCTTTCATCTGCTGGTTTACTCCCCAAGTGACTGCAATGGCCAGAGCTGAAGTAGACCAAAGCCAGGAGCCAGGAGCTTCTTCTGCATCCCCCACATGGGTGCAGGGGCCCAAGCACTTGGGCCATCTTCCACTGCTTTCCCCAAGCCATTACCTGGGAGCTGGATCAGAAGTGGAGCAGCCAAGATGCAAAAAGGCACCCTTATGTAATGCTGCATATGGCAGCTTTACCAGCTATAACACAAGCTTGGCTCTAATTAACAATATTTTTTTTAAGAAATGTACATTCAAAATTTAAGGTTTAGTGGAACACTAAATTTTACACTTGCATTAAGGGTGTTTTAAAATACAACATATTTGTTTTTTCTTGTCTTCTTTTTCATACTGAGAATGTGTTACCATGAAAAATACCATGTGTGCTATGGTATTTGATACTACTATCTTGATGCACACTAATGTGTCTACAGTTTTACATCACCATGATTTGACTCTACCAGTGCAAAAGTAAATACCATGCAAAAGGTAAATAATATCTTAATATTATTTAAAGAAAATCTCACCCTGTAAATGAACTTAAAATATTCCCCAAGGTCCCATAGCCTGCTAGGGGAATCACTGTTCTGGGTAGACACCTCAGAGTGAAAATATTGGATCAAACAGTATGCACATATTCAGCCTAACTTGAAACTCTGAATTGGATCCCAGACTGGTTATATAAATCTATATTCCCACTGTCAGTGTATGAAATATCCCATTTCTAGAGCCTGGAATTGTCTGACTTTTTAATGTTTTCTCAATTCAGTTCCCAAGGGGCAAAATGTATTTTCTTTCTTGCTGCATCTTTCTTTCAGTAGTCTATGAATACACAAGATACATGTGCTTTTCAAATATGTATGTCCAAAGGCTAGAATACTATATATGCTACTGTAAGTCTCCCTTATTTCCATTATTTGCATTTCTTAGGTATAGTTTTTTATCAGAACATATAGAACTGCTTCATTATTTAGCAGTTATAAATTTTCCCACTGTGCAGATGTATATAATGTAATAATTATATTTTCAAAAAGGTGTTTGTTGAGAAGCAGAAGTGAGTGTAGAGGCAGAAAGAGAGACAGAAAGAGAGATCCCTCATATGCTGGCTCACTCCCCAAATGCCTACAATTTTGTGCTCAGGGCTGAGCCAGGTGGAAGTGGTGATCTGGGAATCCAATCAGGGTCTCTCATGTGGGTACCACAGTGATAGGAACTTAACCACTTGAGCCATCACCTGCTGCATCACAGGGTACATATTGCCTGTAAACTGAAATTGGGAATGGAGCCAACACTGAAACTCAGGCACTTGGAAATGGCATGCAATGGCTGTAAGAATTAATCATATTAATGAAAATTTATTGAGTATTTACTATGTGTCTAGCAATAACAACTTCCTTTTTTATAGAAAGCTTTTATTTAATACATATAAATTTCATAGATACAACTTTTGAATCATAGCAGTTCTTCCCTCTATATCTGCCCTCCCACCCCCAAACGATCCCACCTCCTACTCCCTCTCCCATCCCATTCTTCATTAAGATTCATTTTCAATTATCTTTATATACAGAAGATCAACCCTATACTAAGTAAAGGTTTCAACTGTTTGCACCCACACACAAACACAAAGTATAAAGTACTGTTTGAAGACTAGTTTTATCGTTAATTCTCATAGTGCAACACATTAAGGACAGAGATCCTACATGGGGGGTAAGTGCACAGTGACTCCCACTGTTGATTTAATAATTGACACTCTTATTTAAGATGTCAGTAATCACCCGAGGCTCTTGTCATGAGCTGCCAAGGCTATGGAAGCCTCTTGAGTTCACAGACTCTGCCATTATTTATACAGGGCCAAAATCAAAGTGGAAGTTCTCTCCTCCCTTCAGAGAAAGGTACCTTCTTCTTTTTTTCCACTGAGATCTCATTCAGAGATCTTTTGTGTAGACCATTTTTTGCCACAGTGTCTTGGCTTTCCATGCCTGAAATGCTTTCATGGGCTTTTTAGCCAGATTCAAATGGGCTTTTTAGCCAAATGCCTTAAGGGCTGATTATGAGGACAGAGTGCTGTTTAGGGCATTTGTCATTCTATGAGTCTGCTTTGTGGCCTTGTAAGCTGCATCTTAACCACTAAGCCAAATACCTATTTTGCATTTTTAAGGATGTATTTATTTACTTATTTATGAATTTATCTGAAAGGCAGGGTGACAGAGAGCAAAAGAAGGAGACTAAGAAAGAGAAATTCCAGTCCACTGGGACACTCATAAATGCCTGTAACAACTAGGGCTAGACCAGGACAGAAGCTGGGAGCCAGGAACTCAGCTCAATTCTCCCATTGTTGATTTAACAATTGACACTCTTGTTTATGACGTCAGTAATCACCCGAGGCTCACTGTGCACCTAATCCCCATGTAGGACCTCTGTCCTTAATGTGTTGTACTTACGCAAATTAACGGTAAAACTACTACTCAAACAGTACTTTATATTTTGTGTATCTGTGTGGGTGCAAACTGTTGAAATCTTTACTTAGTATATACTAAGTTGATCTTCTGTATATAAAGATAATTGAAAATGAATCTTGATGAAGAATGGGATGGGAGAGAGAGTGGGAGATGGGATGGTTGTGGGTGGGAAGGAGGTTATGGGGGGGAAAGCTGCTATAATTCAAAATTGTACTTTGTAAAGTTATATTTATTAAATAAAAGTTGAAAAAAATTAGTAAAATATTTTATTTTCTCCATCCTTCTTAATATTTACTTTAATTCAGCATTAATTCTTGCCAGTATTATTTCAGTAACATCTTCATTCTACATTATTCTTTATGTGCGATCTCTTCTCTTAAAATCTCCATAGAAATGATCAGAATTGTTTGCACTTCACATCTATCCATACCAACTTAATTTCTTAAAACCATTTAGTTTTTCCCATTGTCTGTTGAATAAATTACACTCTTTAATAAGGAGCACAGTTGGTCTGATTCTTATTGCTTAAAATATCTCGACAAATATTTTGTACAATTGCAATATTGTGGGGGATGAAGCCAAGATATACAGTTTTCAGTTTTGTATGACCATATTTTCTGGTCTGTCAACATTTTGTAGATATCAGCATCTTGTCTGACACAAGTATTTCATGCTTTTCTTCCTATGCATGGAATACCCTCTTTGTCTCTTTTTACCTAAGGATACAAGGAAGATAAAGGCAGATTTTGTTTGTTTTATTTTTTAGAAGGCTTTTACTTAATAAATCAAATTTCATAGGTACAGCTTTAGGAATATAGTGATTCTTACCCCCATACCCGCCCTCCCACTCCCATTCTCATCCCACCTCCTACTCCCTGTCCCATCCCATTCTTCATTAAGGTTCATTTTTAATTATTTTTATATACAGAAGATAAACTCTATACTAAGTAAAGATTTCAACAATTTGCACCCACACAGATACACAAAGTATAAAGTACTGTTTGAGTACTAGTTTTACAGTTAATTCACATGGTACAACACATTAAGGACAGAGGTCCTACATAGGGAGCAAGTGCACAGTGACTCCCGTTGTTGATTTAACAATTGACACTTTTATTGATGATGTCAGTAATTACCTGAGGCTCTAGTCATGAGCTGCCAAGGCTATGGAACCTGATAAAGGCAGATATTAAGAGATATCTAGGTCCTACCGTGATTTATTCAAGTCTACCAACACCACATTCACCACCACCTGCATGAGATACAGCTTTTCTGACACAAATATTTGTCTAAAAACAATGCACTCACATGCTGAAATGATACAGGATAAATTGTGTTTATCAGTTCTTTTGCAATGGGATTATTAGCTCTGGGTATAAAAGAACAGTAGGAAAAGGAATATTGCAGCTTCACAAATCAGGCAAGATACAAATGTGTTCAGAATGTTTAACAGGCAACTGTATGGAGCCAAGAACAGCTAGATGAAAATATACTACATCTGTGTTTACCTTGTTTAGCCAATTTACTCCAAATAAAAAGTATGCTTTGCACATCGAAAATTTAATCTAATCTTACATTTGGGATCTGTGTGCTGAATTCTTTGGCTTTTAACTATATTTTTAATGAGATGTAAGCTACTAAGTATAAGATCTGTAAAGATTAGCAAGGTGTTAGAAGTAAAATTGCTCAACATTTGTAGCGACTGTTAAAAATACATATCGGCCAGAGTGGTGGCTCACTAGGCTAATCCTTTGCCTGCAGTGCCAGCACCCCAGGGTTCTAGTCCCGGTTGGGGCATCGGGTTCTAGTCCCGGTTGCTCCTCTTCCAGTCCAGCTCTCTGCTGTGGCCCAGGAAGGCAGTGGAGGATGGCCAAGGTGCTTGGGCCCTGCACTCAACATGGGAGACCAGGAAGAAGCACCTGGCTCCTGGCTTCAGATTGGCGCAGCGCTGGCCTTAGCAGTCATCTGGGGGGTGAACCAACGGAAGGAAGACCTTTCTCTCTGTCTCTGTCTCTCTCTAACTCTGCCTGTCCAAAGAAAAAAAATACATAGCAACATTTTATTTAAAATTTCTAAATTTACTTATTTATTTCAAAAGCAGAGGAAGAGAGAGAGAAAGAGAGATCTCACATCTCCTGATTCACTCCTCAAAAGCTTTTAATAAAAGCCAGGGCTGGGCCTGGCCAAAACCAGGAGCCAGGAAATCAATCAGATCTCCCACATGGGTGAAAGAGACACAAGTACTTGAGCCATCACCTACTGCCTACCAAGGTGCATATTACAGGAAACTGGAATCGGGAGTAGAGCTGGGACTCAAAACCAGGCACTCAGGTATCTCAAGAAGTGTCCTAAGTGCTAGACAAAATGAATATCCTTTTATCAAGACGTTAAAGTATTTGTTGGTTTAAAGTACTCTTTGGTTTAATAATTTTAGGTCTACAAATGTATTATAATGAAATAATTTGAAAATTGCATAAGAGGATATAGTAATGCAAACATGTGATTTATTTTAATATTTATTTATTTATTTACTTATTTTTAAAGTTTTAAGAGTGGCATGGAGGGGGTTACAAGATAAGCAAAACCCTATGGGGCCAGTGGTACTGGGGTTTTTAAGCACTATTCAAGGGAAGAAAAATAACCTGATATTCAGTTAAGGCAGGACAAAACCTGTCAAAAGACCTGATTTGCATTTTTTTTATCCTATCTTGCTTGCTCAGGATAAAACAACTAGTCATTAGAAGGGTAGGATAGGTAATGTGTTCACTGTAAACTGTGAGCTCAAGGGGATGGAATCACTACTCCCTTGCTATTCTTATGGTAAAATTGGAAACTTTCAAGGAATGAGTAGGCAGACACTTTTGACCCTGCTAAAGACAACCTTTAATAATTATTTAAATAATGGGAAATCAAAAACAGATGGTTTTTGTACTGTATTACAATAAATCCATAAAGTGGTGCATTATGTAACAATTGAATATAATGAAGACTTACTTATGGTAATTGACATAAAAAGTCAATACAGCATTTTATGGAGTAATGAAAGCAGAATCCATGTAGTATAGAATGCAGTACAAACACAGATATCATATAGACAGAGAGAGCGAGCGAGCGAGCAAGATAGATAGATAGATAGATAAAGATGACTAAGGGTCCATTAAACTTTTCTGTTCTTTTTGAATTCAATGTGTATCAATTTTTGCAATCTGATGAAAAGCTACTAAGTTTTAATTTAAATGTTAAACCATTACATTAAAATAGGAACATATTAGTAAATAGTTTTATAATCTTGGGTGAATGGGAAATGTTTTCTGAAGTCTAATATATTTTCTAAGCCAAATTTCATAGAGAAAAAGATAAATAGCTGTCACGGCATAAGAGTCAAGTATTTCAGCAAGACAATCTGAAAAACAAATACATGAAAACTAACATAAACAAGCATTACATGGCATCTATATGCTTTTCTTATTGTACAAGTGAGAGAAAAGGTGTGGAATTGGTCCTCCTGTGTTTGACTCATTTCACTTAGCATAATGATGTCCATTTCCATTAAATATATTTATAAGTATCATCTTTCCTGAATTATAACTCTTACACAACAATATACTCTTCTTTCCTCATTTTATGATCTTCATTTTGACTTCCATATTTTCTGATATTAATGTGTACACCCCTGCTTTCTTTATGTTTGTTTTTCCCTGGTGTGTATCTAATTTGCTAACTTCCCAAAGCTTATTGCTTGAATATATCTCTGAAGTTCTCTCTGTGACCAATTTTGAAAACTATTTTATCTTAATGACTTACTTTTCTTTAAAAATGAAAGTAATACAGTTACATACAGTAATACAGTAGAACTAGGGAAAGTATTTACAACATAATTCAAGAATAGTAGATTAATATCCCTAAACTATATGGAGCACTTATAAACAAATAAGTGTATATGATATGACTAATTCATATTAAATGACATTACCTAACTATTTAAAAACTGAGTATAAGGTGAACTTACCTTAGTAATTATGTATGTATACCTAATAGAAAATTTCAGGATATTATTTTTCTTTATATCATACTGAGGCAGACAAGCCTTTCCAGAGGGGCCATATGGAAAATTAATGAAAATTCTCAGGGGCTGATTATAGGAGCTTTTCTGAAAATGACCCTTTTAAACTATAGGTAATTCTCTATTTTCTTTCCAGAAATTGACTTGTGTTTTCATAAAAAAAAAAAGTCAGGATACTTCAAACCACAACTCCTGACACTTCAGGTAGTGCAAAACAAGCAAAGGATGTCTGGAGATGTTTTTAAACTATCACTGAATGGTTTTAAAAATAAAAATGTAAATGCATGTCTAAATTGCTCTATGCCTCTTTCCATTTTTTCTAGGAAGCTACACATGACAGGTACATCTTCTGGATCTTTGCTACTTTATTTCAATGGAGCAGCTACAATGTAGTGACACAAACATGAGCTCTAGATAAGGAAAATGTGATTTGAATATCATTTCTCGTATTTACTGGCTGGGTGATTCTGGAAGGCAAAACTGTAACTTTCAGTGTTGTATTTAAATTTAATTAAATCAACAACAATGGAGTTAAAGGGCAGGTGTTGCGTCACAACAGCTTAAGCTGTTGCTTGCAATGCTGCCATCCTATGACAGTGCAAGTTCTAACTACTCCACTTCTTATCCAGCTTCTTGTCAATGCATCTGGGAAGGCAGCAGGTAATGGCCCAAGTCCCAGGACCCCTGTCACCTGTGTGGGAGACCAAGATGGAGTTTCTGACTTCTGGCTTCAGTCTTGCCCAGCCCTGGCTGTTGAAGGCGTTTAGGTTAGTAAACCAGAGGATGGAGAGTTCTCTCTGTCTCTGTGTTTCCCTCTCTCTGTGCCTTCCAAATAAATAAATGAATGTTTAAATATATGAAATTAATATTATCTTTCACAAGGCCACTAGGAGGGTGTATATAGATTGCTTCACATAATTATTGTCACAATATGGATTAAATAAACATAAGCATAAACTAAACATGATAATTAATCATTAACAATAATAATATCATGATGTAGGGTATATGCTTTCTTTCTCTGAGAAAAACTTATAAATGTCTCAACGTTTTGTTTCTTTTGCATGGATTCAATTCAAAGACAATCACATAAGAATTCAGTTTCACAATATATGTTGTGTGAAGTGTTGAAAACTTTGTCCTTCTAAGATGGGTACTGACATAATTCTTGTATCCAGGCAGGTCATTCCACTCATGCATGAAGGACTAGTTTTGTTGAATCCTGTTCCGAGCTAATTATATTCTTTAATTGCCCTCATTTGAAATTTGCGAATTTCAATAAAAATTATCTAAAGACAATCAGAAACGAAATGAAATACCAAAGTTACGTGATCAATTTGTTAGCCTTCCAGACTGGAAATTGCTAACCATTGTTTTAATTACAGCTGTTTCTTTCTGGTGGAAGGGGGGAGTGACTGAGGAAAATTTTGCTTTAAGAATTCAGACGATAAATAGAGAAATTTAAATTCTATTTGTTTCAAAGGGATATAGGAAACTGTGTTTGAGCTGACATTAACTTGCAAAAATAAAACTGAATAGAACAAGCCCTGAAAGTGTACTTCAGTTTTCAAGATAGTGATAAAATTGCAGGATCAGAACAGAGAAAGCAATGGGGCTGGCGTTTTGGTACAGCAGTTTAAAAACTGAATTGTGCAAACAGCAGTCCTTCCTACCTGGCTTTGATTCAGTTCCCTGCTAATGCACACACTGCAAAGGCAACGGAAGATGATTCAAGTGCTTGAGAACCTGAGACTTATGAGGGAGACCCAAATGGAGATCCTGACTCCTGGCTTTGGCCTGGCCTACCCTTGGCCTTTGCAGGCATTTGGCGGATGAACTAGTACATGGGAGATCTCTCTCTCTCTCTCTCTCTCTCTCTCTCTCCCATTTTTCTGTCTCCAACTCTTTCTGCTGCCCTGCCTTTCAAATAAACAAGTAAAACTTGTTTACAAAAATAAAGAAAGAAAATAGAGGGCAAGAACAGGACAGGTCATTGAGGTGCTAACCAATTCCTGGGCATTGCATTCTGACAAGAGTTTGAATGTTTTCTCTAGAACCTGTGAGAAGTTACTGAAATTCTCTGCTTCCATTGCCCAGTTAATAAATTAGGGTAATAGTTACTTTTTAAGATTATTGTAAGACTTAAATGAGATAGGATATAATAATAGCATATTTCCTGACCTATACAAGCTGCTCCAAATGCCTCGCTCCTTCAGTGTCTTTTCTATTTATGACATTTATTTATAAGCTGCTGGAGTAAACGTTTTTTCTGTCAATTTAGGCTATACAACTAAACACTACCAAAAAAAAAAAAAAAACAGTAGAAGCAAGTCACTTAAACAATCAATTCCGAAATGAAATAAAAAAATTAAAAAAAAATCTCCAGTGCTTCCTGCAATTTCTCATGATAACATGGATTAAATTCAGGTAAAGAGGTCAGGCATTTTATCTATGTGGTACTTAGACCATAGACATCAAAATCAATGGAGGGCCGGCGCCGCAGCTCAATAGGCTAATCCTCCACCTAGCGGCGCGGGCACACTGGGTTCTAGTCCCGGTCGGGGAGCCGGATTCTTTCCCGGTTGCCCCTCTTCCAGGCCAGCTCTCTGCTATGGCCCGGGAAGGCAGTGGAGGATGGCTCAAGTGCTTGGACCCTGCACCCCATGGGAGACCAGGAGAAGCACCTGGCTCCTGCCTTCGGATCAGCATGGTGCACCGGCCGCAGCATGCCAGCCGTGGTGGCCATTGGAGGGTGAACCAACGGCAAAAGGAAGACCTTTCTCTCTGTCTCTCTCTCTCACTATCCACTCTGCCTGTCAAAAAAAAAAAATCAATGGAGGATTCTCAGAGTTAAGATAAATATATACCATTAGGTAATTGTTCAACAATACATGAATTAATTCCATGATTGCTTATAGTGCTTACCTATATTCCTGTTAAACTACAATCTTTGTGCTTTTTACTTTTAAAATTTTTTATTTGGTGGAAAAGTAATCCCTTGGCGGCATTGTGAATTAAAAATATGTTATCTTAAAAATTAAGGAAAGAGAAAAAAAGGAAGAAGAATGGAGGGTAGCAGGGAGGAAGAGAGAGAGGGACAGGGAGGGGGAAAATATTATCATATTCTTAGAATTGTATCTTCTAAATATAATGAATCTGTTAAAAACTAAAAATAGATGAACAAGAATAGGTTAAATTACTAGAAGTATTGCATAGTGACTTAGGGAAGTCAGAGTAGTCAGCTGTAAATCTGACTATCTTATCCACTAAGGCATTTATTACTGACATTATATTGCTTTTGTGAGGGATATGTTCTCAGAAAACTACAGGTAACTTAAAAATAAATGTCAAAAGACATTTTCTCATAAGAAAGAAATGATAAAGGACATGCAAAAATCATTTCTGGATATCTAACTGCTGCAGCTACAGTCAGCTATAGGACTGACGAAAGGAAGCACTGTTATTTGTGAAAGCCTCATCCAACACTGCTACCAGTGCAAGAGGGACCATCCCAGAAGGTAAAGTGCAGACCAAAAACTCCAATTGAGAATCTGTGGGAATGCAAAGGACCCCTAATTCATCTACTCCATCTCTAAATGTCTCCTTTAAGGTATAACAAATGTACATCAAATATTGTTGTGACAAAATAGCTGAGATAGTACTTCATGCAAAAAAAAAAATAGGTTTGGGGAAGCATTTGTTGTAGTGATTAAGACGTTGCATGTAATGCCCACATCCCATAACAGAGTGCGTATTTCAAGCCCTGGGTTTTCCACTTCTGACCCAATTGCCTGTTAATTGCAAACCCTGGAAGGCAGCAGGTGATGGCTCAAGTTCTTGGGCCTCTGCCACACACATGGGAGATCTAGATTGAGTTTCTAGCTCTTGGTTTTGTCCTAATCCAGACCTGCCTGTCGTGGGCATTTGGAAAATGAACCAGTAGATGGAAGATAACTCTTTCTCTTTCTCTCTCTTTCTCTGTGTGTGTGTGTGTGTGCGTGTGCGTGTGCGTGTGTATTTCTAACTTTCAAATGGAATAAAAGTAAATGAATTAAAAAAAAACAGGTTTGTTTACCTCACACTTTAGAGGTTAAAAAGCATGGCACCAAGATCTTGTCTTGGGTGAGGGCCTCATGCCTGATGGCTTTACAAAGGAGAGAGTATGTGCAAAACAGAGTGATCACATAGTGATACGTGAAGCCAGAGGGATTCAGGGGCCAATTTTACTCTTTCCATAACAACTTATTCTCACAAGAACTAACAAGAGTCTTGAGAGACTACATTTAATGCCTTCTGATGGAGGCATCCCAACAATCTAACCACCTTCCACTAGGTTTCACCTGTCAATAGATCCGCCACCTCAATACCACCATAGCTTGGGAACTAAGCTTCCAGCATCTGAAACTTGAAACACAGACTCAAACTATATTTAGACCATAGCAGGTATGATCTGGAAGTAGCTTCAGGGAAGATCTTTCTTGTCTATTTCAGACCTGACTTTCCTGATGAATTTAATAGAAATAAATTATGTTTCTCTCATATGATGCAAGGACAAATCACACACAGCTAACAGAAAAGGGGAAAAAAAAAACTTTGTGATGCAGATGAATGGAAATATAGCATAGGCTCAAAGCTTGCATTGTTGGAAAGCAAGTGCTGTAGAACTTTGATTAGTTGCTGTCATTAGCTAATAAGCTCTCTGTCTGTATTGATTGTTAGTGTTCTGACCACACGTTGAGGATGAAGTTATCCGAAACAGAAAGGCAAGTAAAATGACTGAAGTTCTAAATAGGGAGTGTTCTCAATTCTCTTCTAAACACCATAGTCCCATGCCCTGCACAGGAGATGCTTTGAAAGAGTTATCTGGGTAAAAATCTTAGTAATCCTCTAGAGAAGAGTCTATAGAATAATCTCAATATGCCCTTAGGATGGTGCCCCATGAAGACAAGTTTGAGGAGTTGATCACCTGACCGCACGTTCTCTTTTCCTATGACCTGTACTGTCAATAAAGTGCTTTTACATATATTTCACTTCACACTCACAGAAAGCACACAAGGAAACTGGGGATTTAGAGACTTCCCCAAATTGGTATAGCTATAAGGTGCTAGAGGGATTCCACTCCAGTTGGTTCTGACTCCAAAATCTGCTTTTTCTAAAGCACCCTGCAATGAACATTTGTTCTCTGAACAATGGATTGAGAATTCTGCATCAAAAACATGGTGTTTTAAGATATATAACTATTATAGTATAAAAAATGATAGGAGGTTGGTAAAAAGCATTTCCAATAGATTTTAGACTTTGGCTTTCAATTTTTTTTTTTCAAATAATCAGTTCAAAAATTACAAATGCATTCAATTGTGCTTGAAATGCTGCTATGGGTGAAGTCTCACAATGCCTTTCATGAAAGAGAAAGCAATGCTCTAAAATGATTATCAGGGTCTCTAATTTCTTTTTTGTCTCCTTGTGAATGGTCTCAAATTTTCAAAGAAATTTTAACTTTAAGAAAACACAATGTTTTTCGTTCTCTGCTACCCCACCCCCACCTCCAGTGATTCATGAATAATATTCTTAAACTTTTGGAGAAAAAGAGTTGGCAGTAAGATTGTGCAGTGAGGTTGTAACAGAATCTATGAGAAAGAATCAAAACAGCTTGTCAGGTCTACCTGGGACTACACATCAGCCCAGAGAGTGCAATTCGTGTATTATGTTGAAGTTTATGAAAGTGAAATTTCCTTTTTCTACTTATAATCACCAAATGTTAAAATTAACAACTTCCTACATTATTTTGCTTAGAATTTGTGATCTTCAGCAAAATCCTATTATATTTCAGTCAATAAAGCTAGAAGTAGAAGATATAATATTAAAAAGGCAGGAATAGAGTTGTATATATGTTTTGAGGGTAAGCACAAGGAGAACCAAAGGCATACATAGTTCATCCTAGTCAGCATTCCAACAGATGTATTAGGATCAGATCCAATTCCACCCCACCCCTCCCAGTTGTACCCTGTGATCTTATTTTCATGCCCACCTGCACCTTTTGCACTCACTGACTCTCAGAGTTGAAGCACTATTTTGAGAGCACCTCTTAGGAGGCCTTTTCAGTGAGTACACAGATGTCCAGACTGGGGAAAGAGACTTTTGCAAGGTTACGGAGTTGGTTCATAGCAAAGCCAGAATTGCAACCTGGTCTTCCAATTTCCAGCCTCTTTTCACTGTCAAACATTTACAATATTAATAAAATAGCAAAACTGATTGTATATGGAAGCTTTTTGAAAAGTTATAAATGAGAGTCAACTACCACAGAAGGATTTGAACCAGAACTGAAAAGAGGAAAGGTTTTCCCATGCATCTAATTGTTGCCTACAACTGCAAATCTAAAGTTTCTCTAAAATTCTGAGTTTGAATATAATCTTTTTAATACCTTTTCTTAACATTTATAATCCACTTATCAGGTAGATATATAAATGTTCAATGATGAGAGTAACTTTCTGCTAATGAACTTCATGATATCTTAGAAACTATAACATAAAATGATATTTTCCTTGGTTGTAAAGGAATTGAGGCAGGTAGCTGATCTGCTATTTGCAGCATCTTGGCGGTCAAGTTGTTCCTGTCTCATCTTGCCGTGTCTAGAAACATGGAATTACAATTAAAGCACCAAAGGACTGTCAGAAAATGTTTTAAGGCCTCTATTTCATGTGTCTCGCAATGACGTCCCAGAAATTCCTGATCCTTTTGACTTTATATCCCTTGTCATTGTGCTTCATTTCAAAGCAGAAATCTAGTTTGTGTGAGTATATACTATCAACACGGTGGCAACGTCACACTGTAGAATGATGTCCCTGGTAAATAGTCCTAGTTCTTGGCTCACTTCATGTGCATGAGAACATAAACTTGAGTTCATCACAGATGACCTTGCAGAAAAGAAAGCACAAATTTGAATATATGCATTCTAACACATGAGTTATGGAAAGATCAAATTGTTGTGTATAAAGAGAACTTTGTTCGATTTCCTGCCTTTTTTGCTTCAATATTCCTGCCTCTACTAGATATTCTTCACTTGAGAAATGAAGAACTTGGCTGGTTCAAGGGTTCTCAGCTATGGCTATCTGTTAAAATCCAGAGATAATTTTTAACATACAGATTCCTGGCCACACAATTCAATATCTGGTAATTGACTCAAGAAAATGATAGTTTTTAAAAGGGTTTACTAGGGACTGGGATGCACATTTATCCTAGGGTTTCACTACACTAGGCATCCTATGTTACTCTATCTAGGTTTATGTTCTGCCCACATACTCTAAGTGAAGTAATAGGCACTGATAAATAGCCATAATATCAATTGGGTTTTATTATGTTGATCACTTCAAAATCAGCTGACAGTTAATTAGCATACCTATCTTGCCTCTTAACTCCTTTGTTCAATCCCATTAGGGAATGGTTCACTAATAAATTGTCAAAATTCTCAGGGTTTGACATGATTACTCCAATCCATGACTATAATAAGAAAATGGAAAAATATAAAATGTTTTATATATCACACATAATCCAACAAGAAAGAAACTCTCCCTCCATATTATCCTAACACAAAATTCTGGATTCAAAAAAGTTGTCATTAAGTGAAATATCACTCAGTAAAGAAAGAATTAAAATTCGTATTTAAGGCTTCTAGATCTCTTGTGATTTCATCATAACATGTTGTATCACATGTGTGTAAACACTACTATTGTCAACAAAGCAAAGAATATGCCCTCTGGGACACCCTTTTTTAGACTTGGGGCTTAAGCAACAGATCACACATTAGTGAGTAGAACTGCATTCAGAAAACTTGTGCTCTGCAATAACGTAGGTCATAATCTAAGAGACTGGCAGGAGTGGGAGGGATAGAACATATTTAGATTTAAAAATATATGGAAAGGGGGATCAATACTGTAGTGCAGCAGGCTAAGTCACTGCTATTGATGTCAGTATTCCATATCAGAGTGTCAGCTGGAGTCCTGACTGATCTACTTCTGGCCAGCCCCCTTATAATGCACCTGGAAAGACAGCGGATGATGGTTCACCTACTTAGATCCCTGCCACCCATGTGGAAGACCCAGATGGAGTTCCTGGCATCTGAATTCTGCCTGGTCCAGCCCTGGCTGTCGCAGCACTTTGGGAAGTGAACCAGCAGATGGAAGATGTCTTTCTCTCTCAAAATTATGTATACCAACTCCCTCTCAAACACTCTGGCTTTCAAATATTTTTTCAATAAGGGAAGTTAGGCGTGGTTAATTAATTGTAACAAATACAGTAATATGAGATGCTAATAATAGGGCAAGCAGGGTTTGAGGTATATGGGAACTCTAACTATTAATTCAAAATTGTTTTGTAAACTTAAAACTATTCTAAAATAGAATGGTAAAAGAACTGGACACTCTAAATCAGATTCTAGAAATTGATGCTCCTGCAGCAGCATTCAGAGTTCACCTAATCCAGTATCTTCATAGGGACTGAGAAAGAGAGGAATAGGGAAGAAGCATTACTATTTGGGCCATATAGGTATTTGCTAGCACAGATGAGACTCAAATTTAAGTCTTCTAAATTACTATGCACAGTTTTCTTTTTTCCCCTCCAATAATAGATGTTGTAAAGCAATTTTTGGAAATAATAGCCAATGGAATAGTTCCAAATGATTGCAGACAAAAGGGATGTTTGTCAAGAGGGCAAAAAAAATATTTTTCCCTGCATTAGAGCTCCTTTAAGAGGCACATACCATCAAAAATTCTTCAAGACACATTTTAAGTTCAAAAACAGAAGCAACATTATCAATTTTCATATGCATAATTAATATCTAGTAAACAAAGCACATTTTATGGTCATGGAATATTGTTTGCCCTGAGATACTGTTGATCATATATATTATGTAGCTGATGTCAAATTACTGGTTAATGGTACAAACTTCAATAAGAGCATTGTTCCTTTGGGAAAATATAATTCACTTTTCAATGATCTGCTTTGCCCTGAGTTTATAGGAATGCATTTTGGCAAAAATATCTGTTCAGTAAGTACATGATGCAGCATGATTATGGAAGTGAGGTGATCATTTAAAGTTATGTCCTTGGGGCAAGTTCTTACATTCCTCAATTTTACATTTTTCAAAAATTGTGCAGACTACATGAACATATATATATGTAAATTACCCTTAATATTTACTGTAATACTTGAACTATATAATACATGCTTGGTAATTGTGAGACATAATTATTATTCCAGTGCTTATGATACATCAATGTGTGTCCCTTTTCACATTATTTCTCCATTATATCCATTACAAATACAATATAGAATGCAGCTTTGCACTTTTCCACTAGAAAATAACTTATATATATACATGTATATATTATTTTTCTGAGGCATAATTTTTTTAGGTTATTCTCCTGCTGAAGGGATCTGGGTTGTGTATAATTTGTAGAAGGTTGCTAGCTCTGATGCTGAGACTCCACCTCATGCTGGTGATTTGGCTACTGCCACTACTGAGTTTCTGATTTAGTCAGCTATGGTCTTCCTGAGGAGCACTCACGTAATCAGATGTACCCATACAGCAATTCTGCAACAAGTGACAATGGAAAGGAGGCACATGCATGAACTCACATGATGTATAAGAAAGGTCCTTAAAAGGTTTCCAGGAAATGCATGCATTGAAGGAACTACATATTAATTTCAAAACGTTTTTTCATAAAATAAACTTGTCTTCTAATTCTTTTTTCCCATGAATTTTTTTTTATCTTTTATTTAATGAATATAAATTTCCAAAGTACGACTCATGTGTTACAATGGCTTCCCCCACATACCGTCCCTCCCACCCACTACCCTCCCCTTTCCCACTCCCTCTCCCCTTCCATTCACATCAAGATTCATTTTCGATTATCTTAATATACAGAAGATCAGCTTAGTATACCTTAAGTAAGGATTTCAACAGTTTGCTCCCACACAGAAACATAAAGTGAAAAATAATAGATGATTTTTTAAATGATGATGAAATCAGATCAGACCTATTGTCATGTTTAATCCCAGTGAGACTCAAATTGGGAATTGATAATTTCTTTTTTTTTTTTATTTACAGAAGATCAGTTTAGTGTACATTAAGTAAAGATTTCAACAGTTTGCACCCCCATAGAAACACAAAGTGAAATATACTGTTTGAGTACTCGTTATAGCATTAAGCCTCAGTGTACAGCACGTTAAGGACAGAGATCCTACATGAGGAGTAAGTGCACAGTGACTCCTGTTGTTGACTTTACAAATTGACACTCCTGTTTATGGCATCAGTAATCTCCCTATGCACCAGTTATGAGTTTCCAAGGCTATGGAAGCCCCTTGAGTTCTCCGACTCTTATCTTGTTTAGACACAGTCATAGTCAAAGTGGAGGTTCTCTCCTCCCTTCAGAGAAAGGCACCTCCCTCTTTGAAGACCTGTTCTTTCCACTGGGATCTCACTCACAGAGATCTTTTTGCCAGAGTGTCTTGGCTTTCCATGCCTGAAATACTCTCATTTTCCCATGAATTTTTAAAAGACCCTTAGATTATTGTTAGCCCCATTTAACAGACGAAGAAACTGACAGAGTGATTAAGCAATACAACCTCATAAAGCATGTGAATGATAAATCCTAGAGTTTAGAGCCAGTAATATGAACTGCTCTTCTATACTGTATATTTATGATGATTTTTTATGATATCTTTCAAACATTTTATTTGAAGCCAGCGCCGCGGCTCACTAGGCTAATCCTCCGCCTTGCGGCACCGGCACACCGGGTTCTAGTCCCGGTTGGGGCACCGGATTCTGTCCTGGTTGCCCCTCTTCCAGGCCAGCTCTCTGCTGTGGCCAGGGAGTGCAGTGGAGGATGGCCCAAGTGCTTGGGCCCTGTACCCCATGGGAGACCAGGAGAAGTACCTGGCTCCTGCCATCGGATCAGCGCGGTGCGTTGGCTGCAGCGCGCCGGCCGAGGCAGCCATTGGAGGGTGAACCAATGGCAAAGGAAGACCTTTCTCTCTGTCTCTCTCTCTCACTGTCCACTCTGCCTGTCAAAAAAAAAATTTTATTTGAGAGCCAGAGAGAGAGAGACAGAAAGAGATTCCTCCATCAGCTTATTTATTCCCAGCCAAGGGCCAGGAACTCAATCTGGGTCTCCCTCATGGGTGGCAAAGACCAAGTACTTGAGCCATTAACTGTTGCCTCCAAGAGTGTGCATTACCAGGAAGTTGGAATGCCACTGGAACTCAAATCCAAGCCTTCCTGGTATGGATGCTGACATCTCAAGAGACTTCTTAACAGCTGTTCCAAATGTCCATCCCTCATTTTGGTATTTCTGCATAGTAACTTAATAACTATGTGATATTCATACCCCTGAACAGGGAATGTAGATGCCACCATCCTTGTCAGCATGAATGCAGGGTCTTGTATGTGCTATTACTTTTTGTTTGTTTTTTGTTCTTCCTTTTCTTTACTACTTTAAAAATGATCTTCCCAATTCAGTGCACTGATATAAACTATGAAATAAGATGTTTTTATATTTAAGTAATTATTATGTTAATTTCTATTGTTTGTTCTCTTGACACCTAAAAGTGTCAATATGTAAGAAATAAGTATGCTGCTGTTGGGCAGCATAGGAGATGGACATTTTTGAAACTGCTAGTATTATGGTTGTCCAGAAGTTTGGAGACACTTTTCTCTATTTGGGGACAATTCAGCATCTATGGGTCTCCCTGGAAAGCCGATTCAAGCGTTCATAATATCCAGTGCCCATGCTATGAAAATTGGGGTGTAATGTGCACTGTGTGGTACCGGCAGAGGCAATCACGTTGTTTTCATCAGAATAAGCATATGCTGCAATTTTAGATATTGTCCTGTCTGTGTAGCACCCTAGCTTGAGACCCGACGTGGGGGACTTTTTAAACTAATACACTTTGATGTATTGGCACTTTGAATGCTTGAGTTAGTAGTTTTACTTTCGTTATTTGCAGGAGAGGACTCTGAATTATAAAGAGTTGTTACGTGACATACATTAAACATGTATGTTTAGTATCCATGTAAAGCATTCTGTACTGTTCTTGATGTATAATACCAGAACAACTTATGCAAAAAAGGTGACTTTTAAATGGGTTGTGGAATGATCTGAAAGAATGTAAAGAAATGGATTCTTCTGCATAGTGAGGTTACTTGAGATTATTCTTTTTCTTTATATGTTTTTATGAGAAGTCCTGAGATATAGAATGAAAGTAAAAATTGCAAAGGTAAATAAGAAGGAACTACAAATGTTCTTGGGAAAAAATTCAAAGTTTGATTTAAAAAAAAAATTGAAACCATGCAATTTTTCATAGTACTAATTTTCCATGAAATTTCTGAAGACAACAAGTAACGAGTAAAACACCATCAGAAATGCTATTGAAAACTAATGACTCTTTTATGTGATTTCTTTTTTTTTTAGGATTTTATTTATTTGTTTGAGAGGTAGAGTTAGAAACAGAGACAGGGAGAGACAGAGAGAAAGGTCTTCCATCCGTTGGTTTACTCCCCAAATGGCTACAACTGCTCAAGCTGAGTTGATCTGATGCCAGAAGCCTGGAGCTTCCTCCAGGTCTCCCACATGAGTGCAGGGGCTCAAGCACTTGGGCCATCTTCTACTGCTTTACCAGGCCATATACAGAGAACTGAATCTGAAGAGAAGCAGCCAGCTGGGAAAGGAACCGATGCCCACATGGGATGTTGGTGCTGCAGGGGAAGGCTTAGCCTACTAAGCTACAGTGCTAGCCCCTTCAATTGTATGATTCAAAATTAAGAGTTCCTGTGGGGGCCGGCGCCATGGCTCACTTGGTTAATCTTCCGCCTGCAGCGCCGGCATCCCACATGGGCGCTGATTCTAGTCCTGCTTGCTCCTCTTCCAGTCCAGCTCTCTGCTGTGGCCCGGGGAAGGCAGTGGAGGATGGCCCAAGTGCTGCACCAGCATGGGAGACCAGGAGGAAGCACCTGGCTCCTGGCTTTGGATTGGCGTAGCTCCAGCAGTAGCGGCCATTTTGGGGGTGAACCAATGGAGGGAAGACCTTTCTCTCTGTCTCTCTCTCTCACTGTCTAACTCTATCTGTCAAATAAATTAAAAAAAAAAAAAGAGAGTTCCTGTGATTACTGATACAGTTAAAAGAAGTTCATTCTTCCAGTTCTATGTGGAAAGCAGAAAAAAAACATAAGAAACTTTTCACAAAATTTTCCAAGTAGAAATTTAATATGATTATGGTTTGGTGAATTAAGGTTTCTTAAGAATAGAAAGTTAATATTGAATAGTACATGACTTGTAGTAAGGTTAATAAAGATTGCACTTATGAAATTGTAGACATCTGATCCTTAACATGAGAGTCACCAACTCTTGATTTCCATGCCACATTGACAGAAATAAATGTTCCTCTTGAAATTGTATGCATACTTCTCTTAGTAAATGGCAAATACATCTGTCCATTTCCTAAGGACAAAACCCTTCAGGTTATTCTGGATATATTTTGTGTGTGTCAAGTCCAACAATGAGTGCTATGGGATCTTTGTCATTATCTCTGCAGGTATCATACTGACCCAAGTCATCATAATGTCTTGCTATATAGCTTCTTCACTATTCCTTCTTTTTCACTCCTTGTCTCCCTTTGTTATATCCTGGGTGAAGCACTTGGATCACCACATTAAAAAGTTAAAACCTTGTCAGATCCTATAAATTTTCTATACCAAACTCTCCAATGACTAGCACTTTCATTCAGTAAGAATTTACATGATGGCCTATATCATCTAGTCTATAGCTGACTGTCTGATTTTTCCGTCCCAGTCTCTTCATAATTTATTAACCCCATCCGGCCAGACTGGCCTTCTTGCCTCACCACCATATCCCAAACACACTCTTACTTTAATAATTGCTCTTCTCTCCACCTGGAACATTATTACGTCAGATATTTGCAAGGGTCGATTCCTCAGTTCCACCAAGTTTCTGCTCAAATATTCTATCTGAGAAGCCTCCTTTGCCTCCCTATTTAAAATAGGATCACCTCATTTCACTGGCTCTCTATATCTTTCATTTTGCTTTAATTGTGCACATAGCATTTATCTTCATTTGGCATTTCAAATACTTTGTTCATCTCTGTGGTCTATCACCTCCTATTAATAAATAACCGCCATTAAGACAAGATAGTTGGTGTTTTCTTTGTTTTGTTCCTGTCCTGTATTTTAAGCACCTAAAGTACATGCGTTCAGAAATATCTGTAGAAAAAATGAAAGGATTTGGTGAAAAATTCCATCTTGCAATTTAAACCCAAGATAGCAAATGATTAAGTATCAACTGGATAAATTTTATCAGACATTTACAAGAATGAAGTTGATTAAATAAGTAGGAAAACAAGGAAAACAGCTTTAAATAATTTACAAATAGTAAAAGCTTTTCTTGATGATATGTTATAAATTATTAATCCACTCTATTATTGGCATGATTCAGCAATGAAATGAGACAGATTTTAGATACGAGGTTCTGTGAGTACACATTATCTCTTTGGCGTAGTGTAAAAGACTCAAGAGGGAACATTACTTAAATTCAATCCTCTCCTGGGCTTCTATGAACATCTCTGTAGTTTACCCTTAACTCCCTCCCTTCCTTCTGTCCTTTCTTTTTTTCCATTCTTCCTTGTATGTTATTAATTACTAAGATATTCTGGTGTTGTGATTAGTGCTAAATGAACCCCTAAATGTCTTCTTTCTCCAATTTTACTGAATAGAAGCATCATGTGGGCCCATTTTGCGTTCCATATTTGTATCTATAATAAACTATGCATATTTGATTCATAGTATACTTTGAAAAAATAAATTTTAATATTCCCACCACAGAAAATAAGTTAGTGAGTGGATGGCTATGCTACTTATCTGTGTTAAATTCTTCTGCAACATACACATAGATTACTACATCACATTTTACCATGTAAATACACACAAGCATTATTTGCCAAATAAAAATAAATTTAACAGCCATTTCTTAGGAAAAAAAAAAAACATGTGAAGTGTCCAAATTTGCGTAGCTACACAGAGTGTTAAAATTCCCTTGAGCTGGGGTGGGTGCAGCAGTGAAGATGGCAGCTGGGACATCTGCATCCCATATCCAAGTATCTGGGTGCCAGTCTCAGCTCTGCTACTGATTGCAGGTTTCCATTAATATTCACCCAGGGAGGCAGCAGATGACAGTTCATCTGCCACTCACATGGGATCCCTAAATGAGTTCCTGGGTCCTGGCTTCAGCAGGTGCCCAGCCCTGGCTGAGTCAGTGTTGTAGGCATTTGGGGAATGAACCAGAAGACGAGTGATGTCTCTGTCTCTTAAATAAAGTGAGCAAAATTAATGAATAAAGCAAATAAAATAAAAAATGTGCTTGCATTTTAATAGTGTGGATTATTTTGCAGAAATCATTTTATTTAAATAATTTTGACAACCATTAATATATTGAAATATATTTTACACATAAACAGATTACATTGTCTCAATGACAAACAGTTGGAACATGACATACTTTTATATTAAATTTTATTTTGAGCAAAATAATTTGTTATAGATTTTATATTTCCTCTACAATTTTTGTAATAGATCCATATAACTATATCTCTCCTAGAAATAAAGAAGCCTCAAATAAAGGTTTTATTTCCATTTTTTTTCTTAACATCTTGTTCTGGAATTTTGGTTTAATCATGACCTCTTAGTCCTTCTAGCCTGTGAAATGATACTAATCTGTAAAACATTCCCATAAAATGAAGAGTGTATCTAGGTCTTGTGGGAACAAAACTTTTTATACTTGAGAAGTCTTTTTATTAAAAAATGCAATATCCATGAAATTCAATAGCTATTAATTAACTTCAAAATAAACCCACCTCTATCAATACTAATATCATCTAAAGGTTAGGTACCGAGTTATATATGCAGAAGGGGCATTGACAAAGCAAGTGTATTACCCTCTCACACTCCTTGTAGAATTGATATTCATATGGGGAGCTATATTGGGAGCTATATCATGCAATTCATTTTGCACTCACTCATTCTATACATATATAATATATATGTGTATTATATATATATATTTTTTTAAAAATGTTGGGCTTCTCTTAAAAGTAAGAGATTGAGAAAACATTTTTATTCCAACACTTTGCATTGTTCATCTCAGATGGAAAAGAAGTATAATATGGATTGTAAAGGTTGATATTTTTGATTAGCTATGGGCAGTCCATTCAAAGAGCACTTACTGAGAGTCAGATTTATGCAAAGGCTCATAGCTACATAAGAAAATAAGATACAATATATAAATAAATGTTACTCATGAATGATATAGTGTTGGTATTGGAGACAGACTGATATCTACAAGTCAGATAGTAGCACTTCTGTATTTTATGGCAAAATAAAATCAGACAAGTTTTAGAAAGAAAGTATAACAAAGAGAAAACACTTAGTATCTTTGAGATGAGAAGCAATAGTGGACATATGTTCAAGAAAAACAGAGAATGAACTTGATAGAGATTTTTCTTTAGGATCAGATATATGGGCCTATGTGATCCAGATTCATAGTACTTAGCAAAATTACACTAATTGCATCAAGCACCATTAGATTAATGTTTAGTAATCCAAGGGGTCCTGATGAAATTCCAATGCATCTTTAACGTGAAGCTGTTTTCAAACTCATAAACTCAAAATGTTCAGAAGTCAACTAAAATGTGTTCAGATTCATAGTTTTCTTCATTAGCAGCAAATATTAAAACACTGAAATGAAGCATTTAACAAATTCCCATAACTCTAGCAGTTCAACACACTAATTCAACTTGTTGCTGTCAAGTACCCTTGTTAGAGCTAAAAATAAAGAACATTCTTCAAATGATTCATTAAGTTATTTCCCAATCAATGGTAAATAATCTTGACAAAATTGTATTGACTTTGAAAGTTTAATAAGTTCTGTAATGACAATTTTATTGTTTGCAATGAAATTATAGTTTTGATTTCAATTTAATTTATTTAGGGTCATGACAGTTTCTTAATAACAGAAAATAATGAATGTTAACAAAAATGAAACTGATCCATCTATTTGTGATACCAGAAAATAAATAGTCACCCCAGTTTAAGTGAACATTATACTGAATAAATTCCCACCATTACTTTGATTTTTGCCAATGGATTTAATGTGAGAAAACTTTAATTTTACAGGAGCTCTTCACTAGTCCAAAGGTAACATAGCTTCTGAAAAGAAAGAAAAACAACCAAGATCTAGCCTTAATTTAATCAGAGGTTGGAATCCTCAGTTTGGAGTTGGAGCACGTGGATCTCCTTTTAACCAGTTACACCTAGTATTGGAATACAACAGTTTCTGTGCTCCTAAATCTCTATATATGAAATACATAAAATTTTTCACCCTAAAAAAAGTTTCTGTAGAGGAAATTCTCAAGGCTCTAAATTTGATTGGAAATCAGGTAGGAAAATGTAGGTACCTCTCTTGAAGTGCTATTTACTGTTTGACTTAGTTCATGTGTGTGTTGGTGGGCAAGACCCAAACATGGCTCCCCACATGAACCTTTCACATAGCCACTGACTCTCAGCTGTTCCCAGGAAGCTAACTTTCCTGTCAAAAGCTGGACAGAACATGTTCATGTTTGAGAAAGACCGAAAGACCATTGACATAGGTTGTTCATCATCCTTTCCAATAAGATCCAGGTAGGCTTTACTAGCTTGGGTCTCTACAGGATTTTAATCCCATTCATGCAGCTTTCACTTCTCCAAGGAACCAGTCATAAAAAGTACAGCTTAGAAGTTCTCCAGAAACACTACTTAAAACATCACACATTTTGTTATACAGCTGCCTTTACATAGAAATCATCATCTAATATACGGCAAATATTCTACTAATGACTTTCAGAGGCAATGTGTGTCTCCTCATAACAACATTGGGATTTTGCTTATTTTCATTCTACAGATAAGGAAACTGAGATTTGAAGAAGTTAACATACACAGAAAAGGTCATGGAAATGAGTAGGTGTTGCAATGACAGTATTAAGTGCTCATCAAACTGTCTCCATGTTTCCTTCCAGGAGGCCAAATACATTTTGTAATATCTTCCAGAGTAAGATGGGGTCAAGAAGCTGATTCCCAGCTAATGAAAATTAGCGAGACACGGCGAAGTGGTGTGTGCCACTTCCAATACTGATGTCTAAAGTCTCCCCCACAATCCTCCAAGCTCTCACTAGGACTTCAACTCTTGGACAATGTAGAGATTTAAGTGAAAACTTTTGAAGCCCTGGGAGATGGCAATGCATCTGGATAGAAGAATGTGGATCTCTGAATATGTCCCTACAGAAATCTTCATGGACATTAATCCCAACAATACACCTAGACTTGAAAATCATTGAGAAAGACCGTTTTATTAAGAAATCCAATGGGGCTTTTTTTTTAGTTGATAAAGCAGGTAGACCATTCCTACTTATACAACAGAGCTGTATTATCTAAACTAGTATGCACCAACACAGTAGATTTGTCACCATCATCCTACCCCATCTTTCTGTCTTTTCACTCTATTGCATTTTACATTCTAGAGATATTAACTAAATTATTGTGCAAACATATAATGGCATCTCATTCATCAACCATTGGGTATGCTACTTCTTCTGCCCCAGTCATGCCTCCAGGGCAAATTGTCATATCCTTCAAGTGTCATTATAAATGTTGTGTTTTCTTTATACCCAACACCTAGCAACTATATTAACACTTCAAGTATGTGAAATTGAGCCAGTTGCTCATCCACCCTGGGCTTCCATTTCCATAATAACTTTTGGTTAGCATTTGGGATGTGCCAAGTCCTGTGCTAAGCATCACCAGTGACTCATTTGGTCTCCACAACAATCATCTGGAGCAAGTACTCTTCATATCTCCAGTTTAAAAAGGAAAAATACATGCCTAGACACTTAGCCAAAGTCACACAAGTATTTAGTGGCAGAATCTCAACTTGTGTACTTATGGCTGTATTACAACATTTTGTCCCAATGGGTGTTACTGTGTTATAATGGAGGGTAAGGGCTCTAAATAACTTCAATAGCCCTTGCACTTAATATCTTGCTGATCTAGACTATAAAGCACCAACTATATTTGGAATAGATGGATGAATGAGAACTAGAATAATGTTTCTCTGTTTCCAAGACTTTCCATATTGTTCTGTCTCATACTAACATGGGCATATATATAGCAGAAAAAATACTTACATAAAAGTTGCTATGTAGTAAGTATTAAATGAATATTTGTTGAATGAATAAAGCATCTCAGAACAATCAATTTAAACAAGTAAAAGATGAAAAGAAAAACAATTATTTTTAACAAGAAATTGCCCCTCAGGACAATGAATCCTGTTTATTTCAATTTAGAAATCCATTTTTCACTCTGAGTATCTTTGTGTGGTTTTTAAATGTAGGTTTGAGGATTAAGGTTGAAGCTTTAGAAATAAATCTCCATCGCATAAAGAGAAGATATTTGAGTTTTCTGTGTAATCATGGATAGAGGGCTTTAGGGGAAAGCAGCCAGTATGGCATAATGGTGTGAAGTTAGACCACTACATGGGTTGAAAGTATCTATAAGAATATTCCAGGTATGAGTTGTTAGTGAGCAGTTTCCAAATAGTGAAATTCACAGTTGAAATCGAAATTGTTAGTGCACTGAAAATGCGAATTCTTTAGCTGTATCTCTGTGATTCCCAATCCTTGAATAAAGCCTACTACATTTAAAATTCTATTTAAAAATTGAGGCAGTCGAGGGCAGGAGTGGGGGGAGAGAGATAGAGAGAGAGAGGAAAGAGAAAATGAGGACACGCTCTTAACAGTGTGGACTGGACTGGACCAAAGCCAGTATGTAGGAACCCAATTCATGTCTTCTATGTGGATGCACATAACCCAATCTCTTGAGCCATCACCATTGCCTCCCAGGGTCTTCGTTAGTGGGAACCTAGAGTTGAGAGTTGGAGACAAGGTTTGAGCCCAAGCACTTCAATACTGGAAATGAGTTTCCTAATAGACATTCTGACTATTTGGACAACCATTTACCCTAGTCTGTATCTCTCTCTCTGTCTTTCTGTCTTCCTTTTTTCTCTACTATTTTCTAAAAGGGCTTGATAGAAATCAAGGAAGCAACTCCATTTCACATGTGAATTGGCATGGGGTTGAAATGAAGACAGGGCTCATAAAGGCAGGATTCCAATGTCAGTGGTGACCATTAGAATGTAAGTTCTCCATAACTGACAAAAATATTGGAGAGAGTGTTAAACTACCACAATGTGTGTTATAAGGGTTCAAGTCCATTTATTGTGTGCTCAAGGTTTCAGTTATGACCACTAACATCTAAATTTCTCATTATATTAGAAAATTCTAACTTTTATAATATCTGTGCACCAGAGATCTAAACGGATGTTTGTACTTGATCAACTGTGGTTTTGTAAGAAAAAAATTAATCATGTACATGGCAATGTATTACAGAGAACTAAATATACTTTTCTGGAAAGACAACAGGGGAAAGAGGTTAGATACTTTATTTTTTTTCTTTCTTTTTTTTTTTTTTTTTTTTGACAGGCAGAGTGGATAGTGAGAGAGAGAGAGACAGAGAGAAAGGTCTTCCTTTTGCTGTTGGTTCACCCTCCAATGGCCGCCACGGCTGGTGCGCTGCAGCCGGCACACCGAGCTGATCTGAAGGCAGGAGCCAGGTGCTTCTCCTGGTCTCCCATGGGGTGCAGGGCCCAAGTACTTGGGCCACCCTCCACTGCCTTCCTGGGCCACAGCAGAGAGCTGGCCTGGAAGAGGGGCAACTGGGAAAGAATCCGGCTCCCCGACCAGGACTAGAACCCGGTGTGCCGGCGCCGCAAGGCGGAGGATTAGCCTATTGAGCCGTGGTGCCGGCCGAGGTTAGATACTTTAAAAAAATATTATCTTGAGAGGAAATGAAACTAAAAAAAGGTTGTGTAACTCACATTTAAATGGCAATTTTTCCCTTCACCCAGGAAGAGGAGGCACAGGAAGCCAGCACCCATAAAGTAATGGCCTTTTGAGTCCTGGAGAGAGAGACTTCCAGGCAGCATTCAAAATGAAATGTGTCCTTCCAGGGAATCACATAAAACTGCCTTTAGGACAGCTGCATTAGGCTTTAATTTGAATGTATAGGCACATTCAAAGACATTTGCAGAACTGAAACAGTCACATCTCTATCATCTATATAGATTGTGTAATTAGCAATTAAGAGTATAAACAGGCACTGGTAATATTTATACTTTAATGGGTTAGTTTCCAACAGTTCCTGACAGGGAAACTGAAAACTTTGAAATTCTTAAATTGTCTTTGATCAAGGCAATCAACATTCTTATGTCGACATAACTTAACATTTGCTGCAAAAGTCCTGAGACTCAGTAGGTAAGCAACACTCCCCATGAGACAAGACCTGATAAGGCTCCATTCCAACTTCTTGGAACCTGTATTACAAGAATTTCCTATGCATTTGGCATCAGATTTATGTTCTACTCATTAGGATTTTTTGTTTTGTTTTACTTTACCAGAAGGAGAAAGCAAAACCAATTATAAGCATAACAACAGGGAGAAGTTCTTTGTGTTGATATGTTGTGAAGGTTCAACTCAGCACTTGAAATTACTAGTTTTGGAAAGCTCTCAAAGTACCTTCAGCTCTTCTCTAGAAATGAGAACTCTGAGTGAGCAAGTACTATGGGAGCAGCACTGTCCTCACACCCTCATTTAATTCTCATCACACTCCTAAAGGGTATGTTGAAGGATGAAACTTTCCCCCTCCTCTCTCCTTACACACTTGGTAGTCAGTTGTAAAATGCCTTCTGTAGGAAGATGTTGTTGCTCTCATTCGCCTCTCATAAGCACACCCCAATGTGAGCAAAAGTGATTCATCTACTTGATTAGATAGCAAGAATCTGGCTGTTACCCCAATCAGTGCAAACTGTTCTAGTGCTAGGGCAGATGAATGAAATGTTGATGCTCAGTTGTGCTCTCTACCTGGGGCTCTCATTATACCATGAGACAAGCTGGCATTCCCAAAGCACCAGGATCCAGGCCGAACTATTCCTAGATGTAGGGACTGAAGTCTAGAGTTGAAGAGAATTGGGAAGAAGATTGCTTTACCTGGGGCCCAAGTTGCATTGTCTAATCCAGGTAGTTGAATAATAAGAGCTGCTATTTTGGTTGCCTGACATCAGAACATATTTCATACCATGCATTGTTCAGACCGTGGAGAAAAAAACAGTATTAAACTATTCAACTTAATTGTAACAATAGCTAATTTTAACCCATACTACTGTATACTGTATACATATTAATATCTTTGGTGTAATGTATTAAATTTATGTTACCTGAAGCCAGGAACTGTATCAATAGTTTTAAAAATATATACAATGAGATAGTTCAGTAACATGTTCAGGGTATTTAGGTGTACTAATGTATGGATTAAAATAATTGGATGAAACTTCTTATGAAGAAGGTAGTGTAAAGGGCATCTTCATTATACAGCATTTTTAATTTCACCAGTTAGATATGTATTAGCATCCTCATTGCTAAAAGCAAGAGCAAGAAAACACATATAGAGAGACAAAGTAAACTGCTGAACAACAAACAACTAGAACTATGCCAAGGTAGAATTTGAACACAAATTTTTCTAAGGTAATTTTTTGCTTTCACACCCTCATTTGACTTCAACAGGTGGAAATATTTCCTAACTCTCTTTCTAATCAGGAAGAAAGCCAAATTCTCCCATTCTTGAAATGTAGCACTGTATGAGAAATCATAATAGCAAAGACTCTTCCAATCCTGCAGGGCACACAATGCCTAACCTGGAGGGGATATTTAACAAAATCTTCTGGGTTGAATAATAATAACAAATTTCACAAAAGAATAAATACCATGCCTCAGTAACATTTGTAAATACTTGGATACATTTCAGTGGACAGTATCTACTGTTGTTAAGGCCAAAAGGAAGTCGTTTGTGAAGATCAAAGAATTATCAAATTTCTGTGTTTGTCCCTCGCTATATTTGCACTGTAACTGCTGTGATCTACAGAGTCTTTATTGATAAAATGTAAATATTAATAACATCTGACATCATGGATTATAAGGAGAATGAAAGAGATGAAGTTATTGCAGGGCGTGTATCTAAAATAGAACTTATCGCAGTGTGGTGTCATTATCTTTTTGTGATTGCTTTCCACATTAGACCATGAAATCCTTAACAGAAAAGGCAATTTTATTCTACTTTGTTTTCTAATTGTCTCTAAACATAAAAATCATTAAAAGAATGATTATGATTAACTTTTTTAGTTTTAATTTATTTTTATATTTTAATTTTATTGAAGGTATACAAATTATATGTATTTCATATATACAGATTTAGGAACATAGTGATACTTCCTATCCTACCCTCCCTCCCACCCATGCTCCCACTCTTCCTCCTCCTTCCTCTACTAATCCCTTTCTTTTTTTTTCACAATGATCTACTTTCAGTTTACTTTATACTCATAAGATTAACCCTACACTAAGTAAAGAGTTCAGCAAATAGTAAGAAGAAGTTAAAAAAAAAAGAAACACTGTTCAAGGATGTAAAAAATCATCTAAGTTCAAAATGTCAATTTCACTCTTATACATTACATTTTTGGCATTCTGTTAGTTACCACAGATCTTAAAATAATGAATAAATAGTAAATGAATGCTATTCTTGCAAAACACCATCATGACATTTACACAGTATATATAATTGTCATGCCTATGAACATGCTTCAAAAAGATCATGGACCATCAAAGTAAAAGTGAAAATTTTTTTTTGGTCCATAAAAATCTTAAAATCCATGTACAATTTTTCATTAATCACACTTTCCCCACAAATTTTTTGAAGTCCCAGCATAAACATGGATTTCAAAAAATCTTTTGCACCATAATAAATTTATCTTTTAATTCCACTTTCCATAACAATGTTGAAGTGCTTTCATATATAATGTGTGGCCATATGCATAACTATACAGACTTAGCTAAAAATATAATGATTAAAATGCTTCAGAACTGAAATATATCTAATTTCTATCTTTTCTTTCCCCATACCATTCCTCATCAGTGGAAATACCCAGTTCTATAAATTTACTAAAATTAAATAAATTGTATCCTTAAAATAAGTACATTAGATAGCATATAAATTGTACTTAAACCATGTGGTTCATTGCCTCAAAGTAACTCCATTTTATTAAAGTTGAAAGTCGTTTTTGTCTTGTTTAATTTTTATCTGGGTGTTTGTTTCAGGTAGACCTGGAACTTTGGACTTAATCCAACATTAAAATTTATTATGAGGATGCTTTCTGCGGGCTCTCAGAATTCCTGACACATTATTTCAAAGTTTTTGTCTTAGGGAAGCTTCCTCTGAACAGCACTGCTACCTCTGAATCTTTGCTGATCTCCAGTTAAGTGCTTTTCCTCTGCTTATGTCCTGTGATAGTGCACATTAAACTGTGACTCTACTTCCCCACAATATTTTGTCCTCTACACAGGAATTCGCTGCTGAAGTCCATGATCCTACCAAGGCCTGAAACTCTGAGGTCTATTTTCGATGGCTTCTTTCCAACAGTCCCAGGCAAATGATGGTTCTCCAAGCGCTTGGTGGCCTGGGAAATCTTGATTGTTATCTCTACACTACTGCAGTGTGCTCTGAGTTGAATTTGTCCTTAACTCAAGATTAAATATATGTTCTTCAGCCATTTCTCATCTAACGCCCAAGGGACATATTGCTTATACACATTCAGGCTAATTTGAGGGCATCTTTATCATGCTTTCAATTTCCCCATGCTGTTTTCTGACTGCCTTGGACTGAGGTTCTGCCAAACTTTTCTTTGCAGTGTGTCCATGTAGAGGAAGAAGTCAACATAGCTACAACTGACCACTGTGCCCTATTTGGGAACCAGAATCTGGGATATGACTCTTTACTTTATTGCAATAATAGTAATTTACACATCCCCTAGTTTCCAGGAAATGAAAGCGTGGAATCAGACTAAAAACAAAAAAGAACAAAAAGAAAAAATCATGTCAATACACTTGAAAACTGAATTGCATATCATTATTTTTGACATATCTACCTCTTCCTATAGGCCATAAATGATATAAATCATGAAGGAAATATTAAATTAGAATGCAAATGACTTTGAGTTCAAGACTAAATTGAGTATCAAATATACACCTGTTTGAAAACTGGTATTAAATCAACATATTATCATCAAAAATCTATATAAGTCTGCATTTCACCTTCAACTGAAAGAATGCCAAGGCAGTTATCACTATAGGTTTGTATTATTTATTTATAATTGTAAGAGTTAAGAAGATAAATCTAACTAAAGCTAATTTCAATTAAAGTAACATATAACCATCCACAGAAAGAAAATTATAGCATTAGAACAGACTATATGCTAGTGGAAAATCTACAGATGTCTCAAAGACAAACTCATGGAAAAGAGAGTGTGATACCTATATCAAACTAATTGAATTTAAATATCTTGTTTTATGTAATCCATGGTTTGGGAAAATAAATTTTTGATGATATTATGAATTTTGTTCCAGTTATTCAAGAAAGCTTGACAGCTAATAAAACACACAGCAAGCACAGAATAAATAAAATTGTATTTGATGTCAGATTCTGCCCATGCCAATGTTATCCCTACCTTTTAACAGAGTTTGCAACTACCTTGGTAAGAACTCCCTAAATGGGTTCTGAGCTACCGTATCTTATGAACATTTTAGATGGTCTTGCGAATCCATGATCTCTAGTCATAGGCAGCCTTATGTGTTCATGATGTGGTATACATATTTCGTTAGTTGCATGTGTTATGAAATGAAAAATGTTTGGAAGCACTGACATAAATTCACAGAAGAGATTTCATTTCATGAAGTAAATCATCTCCATCTGGAGTAGGTGGCTGGAGCACGATGGACGTTGACACGATGGCCAATATCAGTGAAAAGGAATGCTGTGCTCAGTACTTACTGAATATCTGAGAGTGAAAACTCACAGCATATTTTATAAGTATTTGCTGATCTTCGCACATGTATTATGGTTCTGAGGGTTCAAAAATATTAGGAAGCTGATTGTGTTGGCTTGGGAGACAAGATGATAGTTATTTGTAAAATGGGGACAGGTGTATGGATATGAGTAAGTAATTATTAGTCAAATTTAGTGTAAGAAGGCATTTAGCTACAAATCTTTCTCATAGATCTGTAATATATTTGTAATGTATGCTATGAAGCCAATCTTGGAGAAAAGCAACAGGAACTATAAAGTACCTTTTAAAAAAATTAGCTATGAATTCTGTATGTGCCTTTTTAATCTTCACATAGGTGAATGTAGCTTGCATCTGTTACCCTAACCTAAGGTGTTCAGGACTTTCAGTAATTCTCCAAAGCATGAATTAGCAGCAAATCATTAAGACCATATTTGGTATCTGGAAATAACCATCTTTATTATACTGTTTTACATAGAAAAAAGGCAAATGATTAATGTTAATATAAGATTTAAAGTTCAAATGAAATTTCTCTTCAATAGCTTCTAAAATTTAATTATCTCAATTGATTTTGAAAGCATTTTTATTAATTTTTTTGGTTCTCTTGGCTTCTCATCACCAGATATCTTATAATTAAATGTTTGATTCTATTAATATCCATATGCAACAACTCACCCTATATAATAATAATTCTCACTGACGATCTCTACTACTATTTTCTACAATTCTAAAAGTAAGGATTAAAAAGCAAAGTAGCTAAAATGTTGAAAAGCATGTCAACTCCCATAGTAAATAAAAGACACGAAAATTTTATTATCTTATAATTTTTTAAAGATTTTATTTATTCATTTGACAGGTAGAGTTACAGACAGTGAGAGAGAGACAGAGAGAAAGGTCTTCCTTCTGCTGGTTCACTCCCCAAATGGCTGCAACAGCTGGAGCTACGCCCATCCGAAGCCAGGAGCCAGGTGCCCCCTCCTGGTCTCCCACGTGGGTGCAGGGGCCCAAACACCCAGGCCATCCTCTACTGCTATCCCAGGCCACAGCATAGAGCCAGACCGGAAGAAGACCAACGGGGACCAGAACCGGCACCCATATGGGATGCCGGCACCACAGGTGCAGGATAAACCTAGTGCGCCATGGTGCCAGCCCAAATCTTGTAGTTTTAAGTCTTACATAATTGTTATACTTATTTCAGTGTAAAGGATTAATGAAAACTAAAAATATTTCAAATGATAAAAAGTAATTATTCCTCTTTCATATTTAAAACTATCCCTTACAAAGGTGTAGCATTGAGTATAATAATATTTTAATAAGAACAATTTTCATAATTATACCTCAACTTCATTTCCTCTTAATTAGAATGTTCTGTCCTTCTGAAATATTTCTACAAAGTCATAGCTGCAAATGCATTACCAATATTTGTATCAATGTAAATAACCTTCAGGAAAATTCAATCTTCAAGAAATCCCAGAATACAAAAATGTTTAAAGTCACATTTTTCCCTTCACTGACAGATTAAATGCTATTACTTCAAGATGAAACTTAATCTAGTTCAATTAATATCAATATGCATATTTATTCCAGTTCTAAGATTCCAAAATTCATCAAAATTCCCACTCAGAGACACTTTAGTGCCATTTATCTTATTAAATGTAGATGGCCACCAGAGAAATAATTATAGATTAAAGCCAAATAATGGGAAAGAATAGAAAACCATGACTAAGAAAACAGATTTTGGAAATCCTGTTATTCAAAAGGATTCTCTTCAAATGTTTAGAATGTAACCCATATAAGCCTCTTGTGGTCCTCAAGGTTCCTTGACTACTCTCATAAAAATCATCCAGTAAGTCAGGGGTTTAATTCGTCAGTTTTATCTTCATTAACTTAGCTGTTTTGATGGTTTCCTTAGATGATTATTTTGTTCACCAGTGACACAGCATATTTTAATCCCCAATCATTTTAATTCTCTGTTGAAAACCACAATTCCTCTTCAAGGAGAATCAGTGCCAATGCCTTATAGCTTTGCTCACTACCTAATATATGCCAGGCACTGAGTTTAGCAATTAGATACAAGTTTGAGCAAAAATAGATTCAACTCTTGACATTATGACAACGTCAAGCAGGGAGAGATAGATATTAATAAAATAATCACAAAGAAATGAACCTGATGTTATGAGTGGATTTGATCTAGCCTTGAAACTCAGAGAAGGTGAATTTCCAGCACTATGACAATTGGGTTGATATCTAAAAACTGAATGTGAAGACAGAGGGGAAGAATATTCCTTCCATACTCATTAATATTAGTGAAGAAACTTTGCAAGTACTGAAGCATATGAAAAGACCAGCATGTACTCGGTAGAAATCCTGGAATAATGTAGTTAAAATTAAGTTAGGGTGGAAACTGTAAGCCATGGGTACCAGGAGATCATGAAGTAGAGATTTTATTTTTTTTTCTTTTGGTCAAAAGGTTATGAACAATGATGGGGCATGATCTGATTTTCAACTTGAAAAGCCAGACCTGCTGTTGCATGGTTTATATATTAGACCAAAGCAGTTAAGGGAATGCTGTGGTATAAGATGTGAGTTGATGATGATGACATGGATTTGGAGTTTAAGCATGAGAAGATGTGTACACTCGCAAGTGGAGATTTTGAATTAGTTGTTAAAATGTGGTCCCATAGTTCAAAGGGGATATCTAGGCTAGAGATATTCTCCAATTCATTAGATAATTTGCATTTTAAATTTATGTTAATTTGAAATACCACAGAAATAAATATATTTGTGCGAAAGTATCCTGTGAGTTGAACTTTGAACTCCCTTACATCTCAATGCCATGCATAACATTTTAAAAATAATTCTCTAATTATAAAAAATCATCAAATAGAGCCGGCGCCGCGGCTCACTAGGCTAATCCTCCGCCTTGTGGCGCCGGCACACCGGGTTCTAGTCCCGGTTGGGGCGCCGGATTCTGTCCCGGTTGCCCCTCTTCCAGGCCAGCTCTCTGCTGTGGCCAGGGAGTGCAGTGGAGGATGGCCCAAGTCCTTGGGCCCTGCACCCCATGGAAGACCAGGAGAAGTACCTGGCTCCTGCGGCGGCCATTGGAGGGTGAACCAACGGCAAATGGAAGACCTTTCTCTCTGTCTCTCTCTCTCTCTCACTGTCCACTCTGCCTGTAAAAAAAATAAAATAAAAAAAAAAAAAACAAGAAAAGAATCAGTATCCAATCACTTACTTTCTTGCAAGGACCTGTAGGACCTGTATGCACGTAAGTGTTGACTAGTGTTGCATGGAAAGTTCTGCAAGCAACCCACCATGTGCCATTTCTGGGTTGAACAAGTTTGAACAGTAGTATATACTTGGATTTTGCCAGAAATCTCTTCTTTTTTTAAAAAAAAAAAAAGCTTTTATTTAATGAATGCAATTTTCATAGGTACAGCTTTATGAATATAGAGGGTCTTTCCCTCATACCCACCCTCCCACCCTCACTCCCATCCCACCTCCTACTCCCTCTCCCATTTCATTCTTCTTTAAGATTCATTTTTAAGTAACTTTATATACAGAAGACCAACTCTATACTAAGTAGAGATTTCAACAGTTTGCACCCCCACACACAAACAATGTATGAAGTACTATTTGATATTTGAGAACACGTTTTACAGTTAATTCTCATAGTACAACTCATTAAGGACAGAGGTCCTGCATGGGGAGTAAGTGCACAGTGACTCCTGTTGTTGATTTAACAATTGACACTCTTGTTTATGGCGTCAGTAATCACCTGGGGCTCTTGTCATGAGTTGCCAAGGCTATGGAGGCCTTTTGAGTTCGCCAACTCCGATCTTATTTAGACAAGGTCATAGTCAAAGTGGAAGTTCTCTCTTCCCTTCAGAGAAAGGTACCTCCTTCGTTGATGGCCCCTTCTTAGGAACCTCTTCTTTGTAAAATGAAGGGTCTTCCAATTATGTTAACATACTTTTCTGTTATCCAATTTACAACCATCTTTCTGTTCAAACAAAACTAAATTGCATGCTGCCTTGATGGTAAAGAGATGGGTTTTTCTTAGGGTAGAATCAGTCTAAGCATTAGCCTTCTGTTCCATTATGTATCTAGGGCTGTATAATCAAGTTTGCTCATACTTCAAAACATGCATTAGTGTTCCTGGAACAGATTGGCCATTGTGGGGAATATAAATATGTGGTCTTAAACTTTTAGAGTACCTGGATACTGAGAGGGTTCACACATTTGTTTATCAAATAGCACCTCAAAATCTACCACAGGATGGTGTTTCTTATCAAAAGATTTGCTATCCAAGGTGACTTATTCAGTGGAATAGTTTGTTTTTCATCAATTTTTAAAGAAACAGAAACCACTCCATAGCAACTGCTAACTTTACCTACAAAAACATTTAGTAAGGGGAAACAATTGAATTGATTTTTTGACATCAGAGAATCAGAGCAATATTATTAATTTTTCCATTGTTCAACTACTTGCAAAAAGGTATTTGTGTACAATGAACTCCTTACTCCTGAATAAAGTCTGCATGATTGTTAAAACAACATGAAGAGGCCGGTGCCGCGGCTCAATAGGCTAATCCTCCACCTAGCGGCACCGGCACACCAGGTTCTAGTCCTGGTCGGGGCGCCAGATTCTGTTCCAGTTGCTCCCCTTCCAGGCCAGCTCTCTGCTCTGGCCCGGGAGTGCAGTAGAGGATGGCCCAAGTGCTTGGGCCCTGCACCCCATGGGAGACCAGGAGAAGCACCTGGCTCCTGCCTTCGGATCTGCGTGGTGCACTGGCTGCAGCGCGCCAGCCGCGGCGACCATTGGAGGGTGAACCAACGGCAAAAAAGGAAGACCTTTCTCTCTGTCTCTCTCTTTCACTGTCCACTCTGCCTGTCAAAAAAAAAAAAAATGAAGAGATTTCAGTCACTAGAATCTATATCTTGTTAATCTCTTTATCCCTGCAGGTTATAGCACAGTGTCTAGAATTTAATAGGTACTTATAAATGATGAATGCATTTATACAAATATAATAATACAGTATGTACATGATACTGCTGGATTCTAATTTTTGATAATTTTATGGACTCTAATCTACAGTTGAAGTATCACAAAAAAGATACCAGCACAAACATTAGATAAAGAAAAAGGTGTTCACTACAACCACATCTGAGAAATCCATTTGAAAATGTGAATAATAAATTTATCCTGAAATTAAAATTTTTAATATGTTAACAAAAGCTAATATACTACACGTGGTATGAATTTAGTTTAAGACATTTAAAAATCATGCATTTTCTCAGGAAACTAAGAGAGCATTACTTTAATGTTGTTGCATACTAAACTACCAAACATTTAGCAACTTAAAACAACATCCAGTTATTATCTCAAGTTTCTAAATGAAAAGTATGATCTACAGTTGTCTGGAGTTAGCTGGGTGCTCTGATTAGGATCTCAGAAGTTTGAAGTCAAGGTTGCTCAAGACTATCTATTTTTTGAGAGCTCTGAGGGAGAATCTGCTTCCAATATCATTGAGAAATCATTATCTCAAGATTGTAAATATGATATGCTTTCTTCCTTCTAGTTGTGATCCAGATGCTATTCCTAGAGGCTGCCCACGTTCCTTGGCATGTGGTCTTTGCCATCTTCATTGATTTCAATCATTCCTATGCATCAAATCTCTCACTTTTCCATCTATGACCAGCTATAGAAAACTCTGATTTTTAAAGGACTAGTGTGATGAAGTATGACCTACCCAGATAACTCCCATATCTTAAGGTCAACTCATGAGGAAACTTAAATTACATCTTCCAAATTCCTTCACAACAGAACCCAGGTTAGCATTTGATTGAATAACTAGAACATGATGAAAAGCAGGAATAAGGGGTCAGAAATCTTGGGGACGTTGATAATACTCAATCACAGGTCTTGTCCAAGATCAAAAGAACCACAGTTTGTGAAAAGAAATACTTGTAAGAAAAAAAAGAAATATATCAGTTAATTCACATGTTTAAATGTCTGAAAAATAATATTGGAAGGTCTTTCACATATCTGTTATATTTAACTATTTTTAAATTACATGGAATTAAGTTAAAACCAGTGGAAAGTCAGCATTGTAATGTAACAAGTTATACAAAAAGCAAATGTAATTTTAGCAACCACTGCAGCTCCATTGTGGGATGATAGTACATAATCCTGACAAATACAACCATTCATTTAACCAAAATTGAATTTATATTGATAAGCCCAGAAGAGAGATAAAGCAAGGTAAGATAAATTCTCATCTATTATAAAAAGTCAGTAGACAATTTATGCTAGTGAATTATACATGGTGATCAAAATGTTCAAAAATCTGTAAGGAAATACAAGGATCAAGGGATGAAAGAAGAAAGTTATTGCTTTTTACTGGTGGTGCATAGGGCTGCTCTTTTGCACTATAGGTGGTTCAGTGCCTTTCACTACTTATATCATTGATAAATACTAAACCAATTCAAAACACATCTTATACAAGTACACTTTGATTATTAGGTAGCCATGAAACTGTATTCCAAAGTCCAGGAGACTTGACATCCTCAAATTCTATGTTCTAGCATCAGTAAATTAGAATAGCTGTGCACTTATTCTCAGGGGGTAAATTGCAAGTCTCCAAGTGCAGGACTGAAACTGCAGATTATTCCGAACCCTACATATACTACATTTTTCCTATATAGACATACTTAAAGCTCAATTTAATTTTTTGTGAGCAGCACTTCTTTTATTGGCCAGCATTCCAGAGTGATTGACCTGAAACCCAATGCCAAATTATTGGATCAGGAGGCAATCTGCTGGACCTGGTGCTGCTGGGCAAACCTCTGCATGAGATCCTGGAGCTCTGGCCATAAATTGCTGATGAAGCCATGCATGGGCCATGTGGCCTGGTGACTCAGAGCACAAATGGTTTGGCCTCTTATTTTCTTGCTAATACACCCCAGGGAGTTTATCTCAGCTGGCCAGGCAACATCACTCACAAAACAAGCTATCATCTGTTCATCCAATCCATGCCCTCTGTGTGAAGGGTCCACTGGTCACAGATCTTTTGCTGTTAGAACTCATTGAGGCCAGCCATGAGTGGGAGGGGTAAGAGGGTTAAGTGAAGGTTGAAAAAATATAGGGGAAGCTGGATGTGGGTCATATGGGAAATCTTTTACAGCTCTCTAAATTTTGTGTTGTATATTTAAAATTATTATCAAGTATGAAGTTTAAAGAGTATAATTTATAAATTAAACACAAAAAAGAATAACAATAACATAGTAAAATATAACAATTACAAAAATATATTTTAACAAAAGTTGTTCGAATGAGGAGAGGTGAACAATGTAGGCATTGTGACATAGAGATTGGGATACAATTGACCTTCAGATGACACAACAGGAGTATCATCTGCTTCAGGTGGTCCTGGATTATTCAGCCAAGAAGATTTCACATTAGTAACTGGCATGATGTATAACTGTGCTCACTTGCCTGAAAGAAGGTTTAACTACCAAACCCATGTCTAACTTCCTACCAATATTGTTGAAGCTTATGAATTCTCAATACTTTCCTAGTGTCAGCATCATGATAATCTCTTGGCAAGATTCAAGACATGAATTGTTTTCTAATATAGCCTAATGGTGATATCACTGAAAGCCAGTGAACTGGTCTATATTAGGAGAAAAGCAGTCAGCACAGGTTACGTGCATTAAGCCAGGCAACTACTAGTCTTTGTAGAAGTTTCCTTAAACTTCCCTTGCAAGGAAGGAGTACTTCAGTACTTCACTTTAATATTTCAATTGCCTGCCTTTCAAGCCAATTGTAAAAATTCATGGATGGTTTCAGGACACGTTTCAAAACAGGTTAATAAGAATCTACAAAGAGATCAAGAAACTCCACAGTAACAAAACAAACAACCCAGTTAAGTGATGGGCCAAGGACTTTAACAGGTATTTTTCAAATGAGGAAACCCAAAGACACATGAAAAAATGTTCAGGATCTTTAGCCATCAGGGAAATGCGAATAAAAACCACAGTGAGGTTTCACCTCACCCCAGTTAGAGCAGCCCTCATGCAACAACAACAAATGCTGGAGAGGATGTGGGGAAAAGGGCACCCTTACCCACTGTTGGTGGGAATGTAAACTGGTAAAGCCACTATGAAAAACAGTATGAAGATACCTCAGAAATCTGAGTATAGACCTCCTATATGGCCCAGCCATCCCACTCCTGGGAATTTACCCAGTGGAAATGAAATCAGTAAACAAAAGAGCTATCAGCACCTCCATGTTTATGGCAGCTCAATTCACAATAGCTAAGACATGGAAGCAACCTAAATGCCCATCAACCAAAGACTGGATAAAGAAGTTGTGGGATATGCACACTATGGAATACTACATGGCAGCTAAAAAAAAGGATGAAATTCGGTCATTTGTAACAAAATGGAGCAAGCTGGAAAACCTCATACTTAGTGAAATAACCCAGTCCCAAAGAGACAAATACCATATGTTCTCCCTGAAAGCTATAGAAGCAAAATTGACACTTTTAGAATCAATGAGTTGAATAGTCCTTGTCTTGACTGTCGAGGGACAGTTTTTTATTGTTCCATTTTATTTTGTATTTTCTTCTTTTTCTTTTCTTTTCTTCATACTATATGATGAACTCTTTATGTAACAGAGTTAATCATATGTATTTTAAGTCAATTGGAAAAAGATCCCAGTTAAAAATAAGAGGGGGAATAAAAGATGGAAGAGGTAGTCTCTAACTGTAAAGCAATATAGTTCTACATACAGTCCTACAGACTTACTTCTAAGGGTACAGCCTAACAACTTGTCATGGGACTCCAAACTCATAAAAATCAGTGGTATAAATGCCATCTTAGCTGTTAAAATGATCACATTGAATGTTAAATTCAACATATAGATGAGTTTAAGTATAAAAATGATCATATAAATAACATCAAGTTTCTGGTAATAATAATAGAATTAAAAAGGAAGGGAAGTCCAATATGGGAAGCAGTCCACACAGCAGACTCCTAGAATGACATTCGCTGTAAATAACACCCTGACCTCAGAATCAACCCTTAAGGCTTCCTGGTCTGGCTGAAAGGCCTGCAAGAGCATTTCAGGCATGGAAAGCCAAGACCCTGTGGCAAAAAATATCCTACTTGAAGGATCTCTGTGAGACCTCAGAGGAAAGAAAGGGTCAACAAAGAAGAATATACTCATCTCTGAAGGAAGGAGAGAACATGCACTTTGCTTATGGCCATGTCCAAATAACTGACGGGGTCTATGTTCAAACCATAGCCTTGGCAGCCCATGGCAAGAGCCTCAGGTGATCACTGACTTCATAAATAAGAGTGTCAATTGTTAAATCAACAACAGGAGTCACTGTGCACTTACTCCCCATGTAGGACCTCCGTTCCTAATGAGTTGTACTGCGAGAATCAACTGCAAATTTTGTTCCCAAACTGTGCTCTATATGTTGTGTGTGTGTGCGCGTGGGAGCAGACTGTTGAAATCTATGCTTATGGAGTCGGTCCTCGGTATATAAAATCAAACTAAAAATGAACCATAATGAAGAAGGGATGGGAGAGGGAGTGGGAGGTGGGATGGGAGTTGGTGGGGGAAGGGTGGGTATGGGGGAAAGAACCACTATATTCCTGAAGTTGTATCTATAAAAAAAGAATTCATTAAATAAGAACTTAAAAAATAAAAAATAAAAAACAGGTTAATGACTTCAAGTGGTATGAGGAGTATGTCAAAATTATCTGTGTTATAATTGTAACATGATTAGCTGATCTAAAACTAAGGAGCAGCTGTGTGTCATTGCTAGTGCTGAGATTGCTAGTTGCTCAGGATATTGGGACACCATTTACTATAATATCCTCATGACACATTTAATTTAATGTGATTTAATGCTATAACTAGTACTCAACAGTATTGTTCACTTTGTGTTTCTATGTGGGTGTAAGCTGTTGAAATCTTTACTTAATATATGCTAAACTGATCTTCTGTATATATAGAGAATTGAAAATGATCCTTGATGTGAATGGAAGGGGAGAGGGAGCGGGAAAGGGGAGGGTTGCGGGGGGGAGGGAAGTTATGGGGGGGAGCCATTGTAATCCATGAGCTGTACTTTGGAAATTTATATTCATTAAATAAAAGTTAAAAAAAAGAAAAAAAAAAACACAATGTACAGCACATTAAGGACAGAGATCCTACATGAGGAGTAAGTGCACAGTGACTCCTGTTGTTGACTTAACAAATTGACACTCTTGTTTATGGCATCAGTAATCACCTTAGGCTCTTGTCATGAGTTGCCAAGGCTATGGAAGCCTTTTGAGTTCACCAACTCTGATCATATTTAGACAAGGTCATAGTCAAAGTGGAAGTTCTCTCCTCCCTTCAGAGAAAGGTACCTCCTTCTTTGATGACCTGTTCTCTCCTCAGTCCAGGTCTTCCTCTTGGGTGGAAAGATAGCAATTACTCAGCTACATTTAGCAGTAAATTGAAGTCAGAAGCCCAAGTTAACAAGTTATCGAATCTAGGCATTCTGATATGAGACGTACTCTGAACCTACAAGTTAACAATTAGACTAAAAACCTGATCTCAGAAACTGAGATTTATATTTTTATTCTTTTTTTTTAAAGATTGATTTATTCAGATCAGCATAGCCAGCCCTGACTGTTAATGAACAACTTAATACATTATCCCTCTTACTAGTTTTTTTGTCTGTTCTACTTAATATGACCGGTTTTATTCTGTAATTAATACACAGTTATTCTTAAGTGTTAAAAATTAACTGAAATGTGATCCCTGTTAAACATAAGAGTGGGAATAAGAGAGGGAAGAGATGTATAATTTGGGACATGCTCAAGCTGACTTGCCCCAAATGGTAGAGTTAGAAACATACCAGGGGATTCCAATTCAATCCCATCAAGGTGGCATGTACCAATGCCATCTCACTATTCCAAGTGATCAATTTCAGTTCACAATTGATCATAATGAAAGGACTAAGAGTCAAAGGGAGCACATAAACAAGTCTAGTACCTGCTAACACTAACCGATAGAATAAATAAAGGGGAGAGTGATCCAACATGGGAAGTGAGATACTCAGCAGACTCATAGAATGGCAGATGTCCTAAATAGCACTCTGGCCTCAGAATCAGCCCTAAAGGCATTCGGATCTGGCTGAAAAGCACATGAGAGTATTTCAGGCATGGAAAGCCAAGACACTCTGGCAAAAGATCTCTGCAAGTGAGATCCCAGTGGAAAGAACAGGTCTTCAAAGAAGGAGGTACCTTTCTCTGAAGGGAGGAGAGAACCTCCACTTTGACTATGACCTTGTCTAAACAAGATAAGAATCGGAGAACTCAGAGGGCTTCCATAGCCTTGGAAACTCATGACTGGAGCATAGGGAGACTACTGATGCCATAGACAGGAGTGTCAATTGGTAAAGTCAACAACAGGAGTCACTGTGCACTTACTCCTCATGTAGGATCTCTGTCCTTAATGTGCTGTGTATTGAGATTTAATGCTATAACAAGTACTCAAACAATATATTTCACTTTGTGTTTCTATGGGGGTGCAAACTGTTGAAATCTTTACTTAATGCATACTAAACTGATCCTCTGTAAAAAAAAAAAAAGAAATTATCAACTCCCAACTTGACTCTCACTGGGATTAAACATGACAATAGGTCTGCTCTGATTTCATCATCATTTAAAAAAAATCATCTATTATTTTTCACTTTATGTTTCTGTGTGAGAGCAAACTGTTGAAATCCTTACTTAATGTATACTAAGCTGATCTTCTGTATATTAAGATAATCGAAAATGAATCTTGATGTGAATGGAAGGGGAGAGGGAGTGGGAAAGGGGAGGGTAGTGGGTGGGAGGGACGGTATGTGGGGGAAGCCATTGTAATCCATAAGTCGTACTTTGGAAATTTATATTCATTAAATAAAAGTTAAAAAAAAAGGAAAAAAAAGGAAAAAAAAACATTGATTTATTCATTTGAAAGTCAGAGTTACACACAGAGAGAAGGAGAGACAGAGAAAGAGAGGTCTTCCATCCACTGGTTCACTCCCCAGTTTATGTTTTTAAAGCTATATTTATGTGTTTGAAAGGCAGAATGACAAAGAGAGAGCTTCCATCCACTGTTTACTCAAATGACCTCAACTGACAGGGCTGAGCCAAGTCAAAGCCAGAAGCTGGGAACTCCATCCAGGTCTCCAACATGGGTAGCAGGGGCCCAAACACTTGAGTCATCATCCACTGCTTTCCCAGATGCATTAACAGGAAGCTGGATTGCAAGCAGAGAAGCAAGGAGTTCAACCACCTCTCTGATGTGGGATACAGGTGTCCCAAGCAGTGGCTTAACCCGCTAGACCATGATACTGCCCAGAATTTTTATTTAAAGTAATTCAATTCACACACACATCAGTTAAGTTTATACACAGTTTAAAAAGTCATTTGAATTTTTTGGCATCTTCCATTCTAAGCTACTTTAAAAAACAATCTGGCTTTATTTTCAAATTATACATATTGTGACAGAATGACATAAAAGTGATTTGCTCACTGACCACAAAATATGTTTATTTTTATCAAGTATTGCTACCTCTAATCTATCTGAAGCACATATCTTCTTTGTTAACCCTCACAGTCTGTATAAGGAAGATGAATAACACAGAATTTTGTTGTTTCTTTGAAGTTAGGGAAACTGAGGCATAGAAAACAGAACATTTTGTTTTAACCTTATAAACTGTTCCCTAAGCAGAATTGTGATTCAAATTCAAATCATCTGATTTATTTATTTCAAATAATTAAGATTAGTTTGTTCTTTGACGTAAGTAAAAGGGCATAGTTTTTGGTACACAGCTGTTCTAGCATGAGAAATATTCCCAAATCATCATTCCTATGAATTAGGTATTTGTCTGATAAAGAAAAATTTGCGGTGAATTCTGACTGGAAAATGAATAAGTGAAGTTGGTTTTAATGACATCTGTGAATGCTTATTTCACTCTCTTATTAAGGTTGAAAGTAAAACTCCGCATCGGGCTTTCTTCACTTCCTTGACCTCAAATCCTAACAATAACTGGTCAAGTCCCACTAGAACTTATGCATACCATGTCACCAAAGAACCTTTGTTGCTTTAAGTATTATTAATTTTCTTTATTAGTGTGGACCCCAAATGTCATTGTCTAACAAAGCAAATTGAATTTTTTTCTGGTTTTAGATTCCAACACACTTAAAATATTTTTTATGCTGTCCTCCTACTTTTAACTACGTAAACAAAAATTGCCATAAGACATGATCTGGTACTCTTACCAAACATTTTTTCATATGTATTGAATTGTCAATAGTCAAAGTTCACTATAATATGAATGAAAATCATTAGAGTTACTGAAAGTTTGTATTACAGTTCAGTCATTTACATTTTACACAGATCTGAATTTATTTATAAGACAGTTACATCTTATGTTTTTTAAAATACTTTAAAGGAAAAGTTGAGTTTTCCGGGATTCACTCCATTTTTGATAACTTCCTCATTTTGCCCACAATTTTTGAGTTAATGCTTTTTCTTTAATATTTCCCTTTTTTTAAACTTTTATTTAATGAATATAAATTTCCAAAGTACAGCTTATGGATTACAATGGCTTCCCCCCCATAACGTCCCTCCCACCCGCAACCCTCCCCTTTCACACTTCCATTTTACAAACAAACCTTTCTTACCAAAATATTCTCCTAATTCTATTTATAATTCTTTTTTTACAGTGTTTTCAGTTTTATTATAAAAATGCACACACAACAAAGATTGTCATTAAGTCATTTCTTGGCTCTACTTGCATTCAGCACTTGATCCTGAGCAGCTTTCTTCGCTTTTACCATCTCGACAAGTTCCTTGTATCGCTTCATGCAGTCCTTCTTTGTCCTGCCAGGGACCGCTTCTGCTATTTTCTCCCATCGCTCAGGTGTATTTACTGGGTATGTCTTCAAAGCCTGTTCCAAAAGCTTCTGTTCTTCCGTTGTCCATGGGGTGAAATCTGTGCATGGACCTTCAAATCGTTCGGAAGGTGTTGCATTGTCGGCTTGAGGCACCACTCCATGTTCTTTTTTGAACTTATCAAACGCCTTTTTGTTTATGTCATCTTTATGATGAGGGTCAAGTTTTTGGAGACTTTTTGCCTTGCCAATAACATCTTTGGCAGTTCTTTTGACTCCAGAAGAAGAATGTATGTTCATGTAATTAGCAATAACTTCCCATCTTGAATTTGTTCCAGCAGGGAAGAGATTCACAGCTTTAATCTGTAACTGCAGATCGTCTTCAGACCAATTTTTACTGCCCCTTCCACCTCCACCAATTGACTTCTCTGCATTCTTAGATGCTTGCCGCATACGAGCCTCAGCTTCCTCCTTCTCTTTTCTAATTTGCTCATTTATTTCTTCTATCTGTTTTTTGAGAGCTGCCTTTCCTACTTCCTTTGTAGAAGATGTGAGTGCTTCATTCAAGCACTGTAAGCTTGCCAATTCCAGCCGATCACAAAGTTTCTCCATTTCTTCCATCATCTTAACCCGTTCCGCCTCATTGTCAGAAAAGTGATTCCATGTCTTGCATGAGTTTCGAAGTTTTTGCCTTTCCTTTTTAATTGCTTTTTTTCTGGATATCTTTCTCCTTCTTTGCCAATAACGCCTGCTGTCTAACTTCTTATTCTTCTTCCTTCTCCTTAGCTAAGCGAGCAGCTTCTAATTCAGTTTGTCTTTGTTTTTCTTTAGCTTCTTGCTCCTTCCGTTTTGCTTCTGCTTTTGCTTTCTTTTCTGCTTCTTTCTTGGCTTTTTCTTCTTCCTTAATTTTTTTTATCCTTGGATCACAGCTATATGCATTGTCAACTAATATTCTTATTCTGTTCATTTCTTCTTTTTTTCTTTGAGCCCTGGTTGCTCTGTTCTGCTTTTCAATCCATCTCCTCTCATCGCGACATTCTGCTTTTTCCTTTTCTTCTTCATATAAGTAAGAAAATTCTCTCCAAGAATCAAAATTATACAAGAAAGAATAAAATGCATCTACATCTTCAAATGAGGAATTCATATCACCAAGTTTAGGGACATTTTTCTTATTTGACCATCTGAAATTCCTTTCAAACACTGGGGAAAATACTTCAAAGAAATTGTCTTTTGCTTCACTTTTAGAAGGAACAGAGTTATCAAAAGTAGGATCTACACTGTTAAACGCCCGTCTCTTCACTGGATCAGATACCATTTCATAAGCTTTAGTTATACAGGTGAAGTAGTCATTATCACTTTCTTTTATTGGTTCACCAGCTGCTTTCCGTTTGTCTGGGTGATGTTTTAAAACCATTGCTTTGTGTACTGCTTTGATCTGTCTCTGTGTAGCTTTGTATCTTACATGGCCAAGACCAAAAACTGCATAATGATCTCGGTTCTTCCAGTCTTTGGGATCAAGTGTTTTCAGCATGGGAAATTCTTCTAACTGCAATTCTTCATCTTCTGTCTCTTCTGATAACTCTTTCTTATCCTCCAGTTCCAGAGGTCAGAGCGTGGGTGATGGCGGTGCCCTGGCCCTTGGCGGCGCTCAGCAGCAGCAGCAGCATGACAGCGCAGCGATTCACCCCGCGGGCGCAGCGGCTCACATCCCAGACGGAGGGCACTTGGCGTCCCCTTCAGTTCTACCTCCGCGTCCCAGCCTCGCACCTTGGCTCCACGATGCCCACGAACCGGCGCATGGAGACGACCAGTAAGCACTTCCGGGATGGAGCTTTCGTGGTGCAAACGCCAGTCCCACCTAAATCTATTTATAATTCTAAGAAAGACTTGGATTCTTCCTCAAAATGCTACCTTTATCCAAAATAATTTAATGGATATTTCTAAATTTGAGATTAGTTTGCTTTTAAACTAATTTGGTGCATATCTATTATGAATACATTCTTGTATATGGTATGCATTGTAATAGACATTGTTACTCAATACTTGCTGATGTAAAAATAAAGGTCATACTGCATTAAATTTTTCATTCAATTAATCTTAAATGATAATAAAAATCTATTTTCAGCTCTAGAGGCAATAGAGCAAGTTTAGCTAATACAGATAACTCATGGTTTTCCTAGATGAATTCCTAATAAAGAGTTTCAATGGAATTAAAACAAAGACTGCTTTCTAATGAGAGGCATTGATTTAGTCACTGATTATAATGACTATACAATGGAAAATCCATGTAGTACCTAACAAAATCATTGCATTCTAACTCAAGATTATGACGCCTTTGAAAAGCAGAAATGCACTTCATTAAACTTCTTGTCTTTATGAAAATAAGGAGATGTTCTTGATTATTTTATCTCTAGTTCAGTAAAATTCTAATTTCAATAAGACTTTTCACTGAAATGAAGCAAGAAAAAAACCTTAGAAAACACAAAAATATTTTCTCCAACCTGCAGTCCAAGTTAAGAAAACTAAAACTGGTACTGATAATAGAGTGGATCTGGAAGTGAATGTTCTAACTTGAATAGCTATTTTCAATTTTCTGAAGAGGAACCTTAGAAAAGCTGAAACTGGCATACTTCTTAAATATTCAAAACTTAATGATATACAAAGATTCATGGCCAACACTTAAAGAATACACATACTGCAAGTACTTATAATTTTCTTCCTTTTAACATCTTATATTCATTTAAGGTAATTTATCTAAGGTCTTCAGTGTATCTGAATTTCTGTAAGCAGAAACTACGAAGTTAGTATCCAGACACATCTTGGCTATATGATTTCCAAGATATGTAAACTTAGAGTCATGCTTAAACACTATGTTCAATACCTTTGCATTTGAAAAATGGCTAAAATAGTAATACCTGTCTTTTTTGATGCTTGAGTACATTAAATGAATTATTCCAATGTTTGCTGGAAATGACTCACACAAGCTCATGAATGGCAGATGTATACATTTCATCTCAACTCCATGTTCACATTGGAAGTATGTTCATTTTAAAACACAACAAATATTATAAATTGGGACAATTTTTCCCCAGAAAGCTACACACCATAGTTAATACATTTAAAATCATACAAAATAGGATACATGAGTTAAAAAACTCATGTATAATATTATGAACTCTCATAATTAGCACTGGGGTGGATAAGATTCACAATTCAATGACAATGTAAGTGTCTACAAAACATTAGGCACTTATCTAAGTGCACTGACCATAGTCTTGGAGCTTATATCATATTAATAAGGTAGATAGAAAATAAATACATACAAAATGCAATTACTACTTGATGTCTCCAGAGGATTGGCTTCAGGATCTCTGTGTGAATACTAAGTTGTATATTTAAATGGTACAGGGTGTGCATAAAACAGACACACAACTTTCTGTATACTTCAAACCATCTCTAGATGTGTTTGTAATACTAAGTACAGTCTAAATTCAATGTAAATAGTTGTTATGTTGTATTTTAGGTAATATTATCAATATTATCATGTTTAGTTCAGTTTTTAACAACTATGTTCAAACATCAGTTGGTTGACTCTTTTGGTGAGGAAACTGTGGATACAGAAGACAAACTGTATAGTGTGTCAGATGAGATAAGTGATCTAAAAATAATAAAGTATAAGAAGTCATGCATGAAGGCAGGTTTATTTAGTAGCGTGACAAGGGAACACCTGAAGGAAAAAGTGACATTTGAGTAAAGAAGAAATTGTGGTATGAAAGCAAACCATGAGGCTGAGTGTTCCAGACAAATGGAATAGCAAGTGCAAAGACTCTGAGGTAGAAGCATTCCCAGAATATTAGGGGAAATATTAAGAAAGAAACTAGTGTTAGTGTGATTAATGCAGAGGAAATATAGTAAGAAATTAATTCAAAGAGATTACAAATTGTGAAATTTGTTTCCTTGTGATTGTGGGTTTTGTGTATTTTACTTTATTTTTAAGAAAGTGAGAAAACATGGGAAGTTTTCAAGAGAAAACAGCCATATTCTGACCTATATTTTTAGTAAAACATTTAGGTTGCAGTGTTGATAGTAATTTAGGAGGTTTATTGAAATAATTTAGGAGATGAAGATTCCCTGGGCAGGGATGAGGAAAGTAGAGGTGGTAACAAATTAAAGGATGTAGATAAATATGTTGTTTAACTTTTATCAGCTTTGCTTATAATGAGTTTTATCTTCATTTTATTACTTTTAGGTCATGAATTTCTATTAAGTCTTTGAAAAGCATGGTGAATAAATACTTGATTTACTTGGTTTTGTTGTATATGGGAGGAAATTAATATTTGCTTACTACTGACATTAATGACTATGTTATTGCCTGGAATCGAAACAATGTAATGGGATCAGGAATAAATTTTAGCTTCTTTTAATATTTCTAAACTCAAATGGCACTTCTTTGACAACTATTTTTCTTTGTAATCTGTCCACAAGGACATGTGTACTATCATAATTTTGTAGAGCACAATGACTTAAGTCCATTTTTATCAAATATCAGAACAATCTCCCCAGCAGTGTTCATTTCAAACCATCAGAGTAGGGCGTCAGTTTTTGTTTTTGGATTTCAAAATCTTTCACACATACTTGGTTTCTCAGCTGATTCAAAATGATTTTCCCATAGATCATCAACTGGTAAATTTCTATTATTTCAGGAATACAAAAAATTAATAATCATCAGACAGCAGTGAGTTAAAATAAATCATACATGGGAAAGGGAAAATGACTGAATAGGCAATGTTACCTCCTTTTGTTTTCCAAGTATACCAATACCTGTAATTCAATTTTTTCTTACAGTATGTGAAGAAATTAGTGGTAAATATGAACTTTTTGTGAAAGAGTTACTTTCTTTTACTAATTTATTTTCTGCCTCCAGCACATTGCCATTGCTCCTTACGTTTCTTGGAGACTATTTACTAAAAGGGAGAGGAAGGGAAGTCAGATAACTTTCCAAGCAATTAGTTGTTACTTATTTTTAGGGCAGAGTAATACACTCAGTTAAAAATGAGACAAAAATTATGAATCATTTCACCTTAAAAATAGGCATACACAAAAATGCATATGCATTTTCATAGATTTTTTTAAACATTGAGTAATTTACTCACTAATTCTTTTTAATATATTTATAATAAAATGCTTCCAGACACTGAACTATACATTTTGGATGAAATAAGGCATAGTCAAATGTTACAATAAATCAGACTATCTCTATTTTCATATGACATGATTCTATATATAGGGGATCCAAAAGACTCCACTGAGACACTATCGGAACTCAAAAAAGAGCTTGGTAAAGAAGCAGGATATAAAATCAACACTCAAAAATGAATAGCGTTTGTATACACAGACAATGTCATGGATGAGAAAGAACTTTTAAGGTCAGTCCCATTCACAATAGCTCAAAAACAATCAAACACCTTGGAATAAATTTGACCAAGGATGTCAAGGACTACTATGATGAAAATTACAAAACACTAAAGAAAGAAATAGTAGAAGACATTAAAAAATTGAAAGATTTTCCATGTTCATGGTTTAGAAGTATCAACATCATCAAAATGTCCATACAACTAAAAGGCATTTACAGATTCAATGCAATACCAATCAAAATACCAAGGACATTCTTCTCAGAGAAAAATGATGTTGACACTCATATGGCAAAACAAGAGACCTCGAATAGCTAAAACAATCTTATACAACAGAAACAATTCCAGATTTCTGTGGAAACATGCTTTCATGATGAAAATCTTAAGAAAATTGGGTAGAAAAAGAACATCGCACACACAATCAAGGCAATTTATGACAAACCCTTGGCCAGCATCCTATTGAATGGGGGAAAGCTGGAAGCATTCCCCCTAAGATCCTGAACCAGACAAGGATGCCCACACTTTTTTAAAGAAAGCTTTTATTTAATAAGTATAAATTATATGTTTATATATAATATAAATATAACAGTGCAGTTATAATCAAAACAACCTGGCACTGGTACAAAAACAGATGAATAGACAAATGGAACAGTAAAGAAACTCCAGAATCAACACACACATCTAAAACCAACTTATTTTTGACAAAGGAGCTAAAATCAATCCCTGGAGCAAGGAATAAGCAATAAGCAGCTCAAATCACAATAGCTAAGATATGGAATCAACCCAAATACCCATCAACTGAAGACTGGATAAAGAAATTATTGGATATGTATACCATGAAATACTACACAGCAGCAAAAAGAAAAAGAAAAAGAAAAAGAAAAAGAAATCCTGTCATTTGCAAGAAAATGGATAAAATGGAAAACTACCACACTTAGTGAAAGAAGCCAGTCTCAAAAGGATAAATACAATATGTTCTCCCTGATGTGGGATAACTAATAGAGAACCTAAAAGGTAACCTATAGAAATGAAATTAACACTTCCAGATGCAATGACTTGAACAACACTTGTCTTCACTGTTCAGGAACAGTTTTTGTTAAACAATTTGTTGTACTCTTAGTATAGAGTTAATCATATGTGTATAGTTAATTGAAAATAGATCTTTATAAAAATTAGAATGGGGATAGGAGAGGGAGGAGGAAGAAGGGTGGGAGGGCAGGTATGGTGGAATCACTATATTCCTAAAGTTGCATTTATGAAATGCATGAAGTTTGTATTCCTTAAATAAATGGTTTCTAGTTGGGGTAGAAGCATTTGAATGAGGGACAGACTCAAAAAAATGCCAGTGACATTCTTTGCAGATCTAGAAAAAAAATGGTGCTAAAATTCATATGAAAACACATTATCCCAAAATAACTAAAGCAATCTTATACCAAAAAAAAAAAAAAAAAAAGCAAAGCCAGAGGCATCACAATACCTGATTTTAAGACATACTACAGGGTGGTTATAATCAAAACAGTTTGATATTGGCACAAAAACAGACTTGTGGACCAATAGAACAGAATAGAAAGTCCAGAAATCAATCTATGCATCTACAACCAACTTATCTTTGGCAAAGTAGCTAAAATCAATCCCTGTAGCAAGGACAGTGTCTTCAACAAATGGTCCTGAGAAAGCTGGATGTCCACATGCAGAAATATGAAGCAAGACCCCTACCTCACACCTTACACAAAAATCCATTCAAAATGGACCAAAGACCTACATCTATGACCTGATACCATCCAATTACTAGAGAACATTGGGGAAACTCTGCAAGACATTGGCATAGGAAAAGACCTGTTGGAAAACACTCCAGAACCACAGGCAATCAAAGCCAAAATTGACAAATGGGATTATATCATGCTAAGAAGCTTCTACACTGTAAAACAAACACTCAGCAAAGTGAAGAGGGAGCCGACAGAATGGGAGAAAATATTTCCAACCACACAACTGATAAAGAGTTAACTTCCAGAATTCATAAAGAGTTCAATAAGTTCAACAACAAAATAAACAATCCAGTAAAGAAATTGTTAAAAAAAGAGAGAGAAGAAAAGGACTTGAACAGGCATTTTTCAAGAGAGGAAATTCCAACAACTAGATGTCCATCAACTATTGACTGGATAAAAAAAATTACACACACACACACATACACCATGGAGTGCTACCCAGTCATTAAAAAAATGAAATTCTGTCTTTTGCAACAAGATGGATACAACTGGAAACCATTATATTTAGTGAAATAATTCAGTCCCCAAAAAGATTGTTTTCTCTGATCTGAGGTAACTAATAGTGTACCTGAAATGTCATGTATTGGATTGGATTGAAATAGACATTTTGAGATTCATTGATTGTTTATAGCCCTGTCTCTTCCATTGAGGAACAGCTTTTTTTTTTTTTTTTCTCTTAATACTTTTTTGTTGAACTCTTTTGCTTAGAGTAGGGTTAACTATATGATCATTAGGTATACCAAAAATTGATCTTTGTAAAAATTATGAGTTGGAATGTGAGAGCGAGGAAAAGGTTGGAATGTGGGTGGGAGGGAGCTTAGGAGAGGAATTGTCACTATGTTCCTAAATCTGTATATAAGAAATATATTAAACTTATATAACTGAAATAAAATTGAAAAAGAGAGAGAAACATGCTGAGATCGGGACTGGAGGGGTGTTGTCAAAGAAGATTTGATTACATGAAATTTATTTTTTAAAGGAAGAATAAGTAATAGTTAGTTGGGGGAAATTTGAAGAGTATGATGGGGAAAGCAGATGTTTGCCAGAGGCAAAAGCATTAGGGCAAGACTGGAAGCAGGGAACTGTGTGACACAACAGCCTAAACCTGACTGTAGCAACCAATGTGCTTTTGTCCACCAAAGGATAGCTTTAGTTTCTCACTTAATACAATGGTAATCATTAGTGGATGTTCTATTGTATCTGTCTTCTTTCACTCAGCAAAACATTCTTGAGATTTATTCATGTTTCTGTGTGTGCCAGTTGGTATGTTTCTGTTTAATACTGAATATATTTCATTGCAGTAGGACTACCACAATCCTCTTAAACATTTTCTTGTTATAAAAATGTGGGGATAATTTCCATGTGAGGGTCAATATAATAAAGTTACCATAATCATTCACATAGCAATGTTTGAGTGAACACATGTTTTCTGGGTAAATATCTGGGAAGAAGAGTCCTAGATCACAAGGGTAAACGAAGGTTTAGCTTTATAAGAAATTGCCAAATCATTTCTCCAAAATGGTAATTGTATTTTACAATAGCACCAGCAAGATGTTGGAGTATCAATTACTCTCTCTCTCTCTGTGGAATCTTAGAATTCATAAGTTTTATATTTCTGTCATTTTCCCGGTATGTAGTGATACCTCATTATGGTTTGGATCTTCATGTCTTTGGCACCTAACAATGCAGAATGTATTTTTATGTGCTCTTTGTCCATTTTATTTTCTTATTTTTTTATATTTTTATTTGGAAGGCAGAGAGAAAGAGACATACACACAGATACAGTTCTTCCATTTGCTCATTAACTCCCCAAATACCAGCTAAGTCCGGGGCTGGGTCAGATTGTAGCCATGAGCCTGGAACTCCATTTAGGTTTCCCACTTGAATGGCACTTGAATCACTACCTACTGTCTCCCAGGGTATACACTAGCAGGAAGCTGGATCAGAAGTGGACTAGTGGAGAGTTGAACTAGCCACTCTAATATGGGATGCAGACATCTCAGGTTTGCAACAAACATGCATCCCTTATTTTTCTGAAATGTTTAAATATTTTTTCCATTTTAACCATGTTGTTTTTTTTATTTCACTATTGAATTGTGTGTGATTTTTCATAGTCTGTTTTGCAGTTCTTTATCACATATATGTATTAAAAACATAGACTCTCACACTGTGATTGCCTATTTACTTTTTTTTAGCAGTCTTAATATGTTGGGATTTGCTCTGCTTGTAACCTAGTCCTGAAAGTGTGTCCAAGTTAAAATTTTGGCTGATCATGACTTACTTCAATGATTTCTCATTTCTCAGTGACTACTGTACATAACTGCCTGCTTTCAAATGTCTGAAAACGTTTTCAATATGTTTTTCTAGTTTTTAAAAGAAGGAAAAATTCTGGAACCAAGCTATGCCGTGGCTCAATAAATTATTTTAATGAATATTAGATTAGGTAGAGTGAAGATATAACATATCTTCATATATTTACATAACATCTCAATGGAAAGGAAGGGATACCATTAATCATTATGAGGTGATAGATAAGAATTAGACTGGTGAAAGTAAGATGCAATCTTAGTATTGTTTGTAAAAGTAGATTATGCAGCATTTAGGTAGGCTATAAATTAGAATAAGAGGAGTAATAGCAGAAACAGGGAAACTGATTAGGAAACCATTGCAAAGTTTGTTGTGTCTCAGACTTTGTTGAGAGTTGTAGAAATGATAGAGAAGTGAATGATATTTAAGAAATATTTCGAGCTAGAATTGTGTTACTGATGTATTGAAAAGTGACAGGCAGATGTAGAAAATAAGGTAGCCAAAGATGATCTTCAAAGTTTCTAAATTATGTATTTTTGAAGAATGTGTCCTCAAATGCTGATATGAAGTGTAAGGACAGAAGGGAAGAGTGAAAGGAAAATCATGTTAATATCGGACATATTGAATTAGATGTGTTTTTCATGTGTATGAACATACACAAATGTTCCAAGAATGTAAAGTTTGGATGTATTATGGTGAAATGGTTGCAGCCACAGAAAGAAACAAGAACAAGGTCTGGAAGGAAGAAGTTTATTATACTTACACTTTCTAGAAGGGGGGGGGGTCACCGCATGCTACCCAGGTGGCAGGGTTTAGACAGGTGACAGAATACAAGAATAATGGAAAATCCAGTGCCAAAGTTTTAACTGAGGTTTCTGAGGGAAAAGTAGCACAGGCTATACAGCTTTGACATATGTTGCTTGCAACAATTCTGAAGGGTTTGGGGTTAAATTCACGGTCTCTAGTTTTCTAGTAGTGGGCCCTAGCTGTTTAAACCAGAGGTAATACTGATTTGATGTATGAAAGTAGATAAAGGGGTAATTGGAGATTTCGACTTTATTTTGAATGGTTTATATATGAAAGGTATACTCCCAGCCTGGTACTCTAATTGAGTAATTCTGGGACAAGCAGTTTCTCCAAGGACAAGTTTGTAAGATATCAAAACATCGTACAATGTAGAAATATTTTTTTTAAAAAATGCATTTATACAATAAATATATTCAGATGTGGATATATGAGGAAAAACTGGGGATTCAGATATATGTTTTTAGTCTTTGACTTCTAGCTTGTAATTGGAAGCATGGAAGAATATGACATTAAAAATGAAGTGTATTTAGATGAAAAGATGAAAGCTCATCATATCTCAAAGGAACTGTATTTAAGAGTGAGTAAGAGGAAGTGAAGGACACAGAAAAGAAAGAAAAAAATCAGAGAGGCAGGAAGAAAATCAGAACGTGGTGCCATGAAAGCCTAATGAAGAGAATGTTTCACAAAGAAGGGAGTGATCAATTTCATTAAATGTTGTTGAAAGATCAAACAAGATGAATACATAATAGATGGCTGTGACTTTGAATTATGGAGTTCATTGGCAACCTAAGTAAATCAACTTTTGGTAAGAGTGGTGAGGCAGCATCCAGATTTGAGTGGGTTGAAGAGAAAATGGGAAGTGAGATACTAAATAGAGAGGCTATAAACAACAATTTTGGGAATTGAGAGAGTACTAAGTAGAGAAAATTAGTTGTCATATTTTAATTAAAACATGTACTATACATTGATATGCTCATGGGGAATCTCTTTGATATGCTGATGGGAAGCAGAGCCCAGGAAAAAGTTAAATATGTAGGAGAGAGGATGTAAAATAGTCTTAAAAGTTGTTAGGATATGTTATCAAGATCCCATAGAGAGCTGGCGCCGTGGCTCAATAGGCTAATCCTCCACCTTGCGGCGCCAGCACACTGGGTTCTAGTCCCGGTCGGGGCGCCGGATTCTGTCCCGGTTGCCCCTCTTCCAGGCCAGCCCTCTGCTGTGGCCCGGGAGTGCAGTGGAGGATGGCCCAGGTGCTTGGGCCCTGCACCCCATGGGAGACCAGGAAAAGCACCTGGATCCTGGCTCCTGCCATCGGATCAGCGCGGTGCGCCGGCTGCAGCGGCGGCCATTGGAGGGTGAACCAACGGCAAAGGAAGACCTTTCTCTCTCTGTCTCTCTCTCTCACTGTCCACTCTGCCTGTCAAAAAAAAAAAAAAAATCCCATAGAGAAGAATTATTTTTCCATGAGATGGAACACATTTTCCCTTATAAAGACAACAACACATCATGATAGTTTAGACTAGGGCTTATGCTCTGAAGGCGAGTTTGTTGCTTTCAAATCAACTCTCAGAAGGCTTTATATATAACTTTGGGCAAGTTAAGTTATCTGCTCATACCCAGGCTTCCACGTCCTTACTGCCGAAGATAGACAGTATTTACAATTTTGAGCATGCAAGGCTGTTGCTGTAAATAGCCAATGAAAAATATTTCAGATTACGCCTGTATGTATACACACAGTGTTTAATACAGTGCCTTACAGTAGGAATCATTAAGTAAGTTTTAGACATTATTATTTAATAGAAGGGAAGAAGTGTCCTAGCTTTGCGAGACTAGCCTGATTTTAAATCTGTGGATATTTACCTACTATCCAAATGGTCTTCACTTGGTAACTTTAGCTCCTCTAACAGTCAGGTTTTTGTTTTTTTTTCTTTGAAAAAGGCTGGAATATAAGTACTTTCCAGAGCTGTGATGGAGATTTAATAGTTAAAGCAGTGAAACTCAAATTGAGGTCTGGGTACCAATGCTGGCCCAGGAACTGTTTGATTATGGTTTGTGATGAGTACAGATATTTAGAGGAAGTGTTAAGGTTTTATGGTACATTTTACCTCTTGCATCTAATAACTTAAAATTTAAGTCTAAATCATTTCTTTGTTTTTTGGTATAATTTTACATTAATGCAATTTGTATTAAAATACAAAATGTGTTAGCCCATGGAAGATTGGGAGAAAAAGCATTATGTTAAATTATATTAAATTAATAAATTGCATATCTAAAGCACAAAACATAGCACCCTACTTTAACTGGATGTCAGGAATTCCTCATTCATGAATTTGTGTGTGTGTGTGTGTGTGTGTCCTCAGAAGATTGTTTGAGAATATAAAATAATAATATGAAATGCATCCTTATGAACACTTAAAATTGAGTATTTCTAGTGTAATTAAAGAGCTTCAAAACAGCCAATTAATTGTAAAACAGCAAATCAACCTAGTCAAATGTATACTAATTAAAATAGACTGAATGATGAAGCAATTAATGCTTCTCTTCTGTAGCTTCAGATTTGACTAGAATTTTCAAATGCCTTAAGCCTGAGTTTGTACACTTGGGATAATTCATCAAGTTATTCATTCATCTAATTTTTATCAATAATTCACTGTGAGTGGAGCACTGTTCTACTACTGAAAATATAGCAATAAACATGACAGTTATGGCTTCTGTCATACAATTTATAGTCCACAGTGAATGAAGAGTACAAATAAAACACATTGACTTTAAACATTTGAGGTGGTGATAAGTCTCATGTGGAATAAATAAGAAAAGTAGTTTAGGATGTTATTTTACATGGTATAATCAGGAATAGACCACCTGAGAAGCAATACTTTTCACAAAGATTAGAAGAAAAGAGCCATCTGACCACACTGAGATGTTGGAAAAGAATGTTCTATGAAGATGGAATAGCATTGGCCAAACTCAAAATGAGACATTTTTATTTTACTTTATTTTATTTTACTTTTTTTATTTTTAAAGATTTATCTGTTTATTTCAAGGGCAGAATTACAGAGAGGCAAAGATAGATGAGAGAGAGAGAGAGAGAGAGAGAGAGTCTTCCATCTGTTGGCTCACCCCCGAGATGGCTGCAACATCTGGAACTTTGCTGATCCAAGGCCAGGAGCCAGAAACTTCTTCTGGGTCTCTCACATGGGTGCAGGGGCCCAAGGACTTGGGCCATCTTCTACTGCTTTCCTAGGACACAGCAGAGAGCTGGATGGGAAGTGGGGCAGCCGGGACTCGAACTGGTGCCCTTGAACTGGAGCTACCTTGGCTGGATAGCTTATATCTTTTTATTACTGAAATATATAATTGCATCGGTATACCATAGATTTTTTATTTATTCACTTGTTGAAGAACACTTAAATTGCTTCCAAATCTTGGCAATTATGAATAATGTTTCTCTAGGAATTCATGTGCAAGTTTTTCCCCAAATTTATCGATGGATAATCATAACATACAAATTGTATATATTCAAAGTGTGAATGTGATGATAGCACGTACATATATGTTTTGTACTGAATACCACAGCCAAAGTAATCAACAATTCCATCATTACACATAATGAGTCTGTCATTGTGGGAGATAAGGACACTTAAGATAATATTACTAACTATAATCACAAAAGCTGTACATTAGGTTCTCAGAACTTCATCATGTTACAACTGAACGTTCAAACCTCTTTCACTAACATACACCACAAGTGTGCAGGTTTTTGTGTGATGGACTTTTCAACTCATTTCTGCATCTATCTGTCATATTTTTACACATCCTTGATAACAACACTTATAATGCTTGATTAACATTGCATTGCATGGCTGTACTACGTTTTACATAATCATTTCTGCGTGGCTTGCAATTTTAGTGGTTTTAATTTATCTCATTATTAAAGCATATGGTGGATTTGAGTGTGTAAGAAACGCATTTGCTTCTTCAGAGTACTAGGAGTTGATTCTCAGCTCCAGCTCCAAATTCTAGCTTCCTGCTAATGTAGATCTTGAGAGACAGTAGGCAATAATTCAATTCGTTCAGTCCATGTGACTCCTGTGAGAGACAAGAACTGAGTTTTTGGCTCCCAGCTTTGGCCTGGCCCATCCCAGGTCATTGAAGACATATGGGGAGTGAACCAACAGAGGGGAGTGTCCTCTTGCTCTCTCCTCCTCCTCCGTTTCTCTGTCTCTTACATGACAAAAAAAAAAAAGTCACATTTCAGAAAGGTTTAAGTGCTATCCACTTTACTTTTGGAGAGCAGAAAATAAATGTTTTATATATATATATATATATATATACACATATATATACACAATTATGGCTTTTAGTCTGACATATACACTATCACTATATATATATATGTATATGTGTGTATATATTGTACCTAGTATGAACCAAACTCTATCCTAAACATATCACTAACTAGATTAATGCATCAACATTCTGAGGAAGTTTGGAGCATTTTTAGTCCATTTTACAGCTAAGAAAACTGAATTAAGTAACTTGCTCAAGGCTTCACATCTAGCAAGTAGTGGAATTCATCATTCAAATCCATAAGGCTATGCCTAAGCAATGCCTTTAATTGTTTCACTTCACTGTTGAGAGAGCAATTGATTTTATGATTTAAGGTAGTTCACAGTCATGACAGGGCTACATATATCCAACTATGACTTTTAGTCTTGCATATAGACTATCAGTTTTTTTAGATTACTTGATCTATCTGTGCAGGCATGTGTATTCTCAGCACCTTGGAAAAACAATGAAATGCTTACTAGGTTATGAAGTAACTAGTATGAGAAAGAAATATAAATATGTGGAGAGGGTTCAGTATTGTGACATAGTGGGCAGAGCTACCACTTGCAATATTGACATTCCATATATGCATCTGTCTTCTTCCAATCCTGCTCCCTGCTCATGCTCCTTGGAAAGCATTAGAGGGTGGTCCAGGTGCTTGGGCTCTTGTACCAATATGAGAGACCCAGAGGAAGCTCCTGTCATCTGGCTTCTGTCTGGCCCAACCCTGGACATTGTGGCCATTTGGAGAGTAAACCAGTGGATGGAAGAGTGAAGATGTCTATCTCTGTCTCTCTCTGTATAACTCTGCCTTTCAAGTAAATAAATATTTTAAAAATTAATACATATATTGAAGATTGATTGATTCTCTAATATCTCTTCCCTGCAACTATGTTTTGATGGATGATTGATACTAAAAATACAGCTCTGTAGACCTATGATTTTGAAAATTCATGGTCCCCAACATAATACCAGTTTTTTCTTGAGGCAAATATATATTTCACTTTCATTTATTTTAGCAGCTATTCCAAACTCATGCCACCTTTATTAATTTCCACACCTATTTTTCTTTGCTCATCAGGAGACATCTATACCACTTACAAAAAATACTCAAATTGTGGATTATAAACTACTGTCCCCTTTTGCTTGGCATTCCACAGTCCCTGTTGGAAGACCATAGGATTATAGCTCAGGCAACAAATACTAGGTTTAGAAAGAACTAAGGGGATGATACATGAGCTAACTGAACAATGAATGCATTTGAGACCAAAGAGAAGAATACAACTTTAGATATATTTAATATGTGCTTTTAGAGCTTTAATACCCTATGAAAATGTGAATTCTAATGTAAAAGAATTGATAATTTCTCCTTATAGTGTAGGTTAGCAAATTATACAAATTTTAGATTCTGAAAAATTAAGACAAATTAAATCCATTTTGAAATACATTATAGCTCACAAAATATTGAAATACTTAAGATTTAATATTGTTATTAAAATTCTAACACACCTACACACACACTACACCATAATATCACCTTCACTGTAATTCTTCATGTTGTCTAGCTCTTGTTCTACTTTTTTCTTTTACTTTCACATCAAAATGATATCAAGAATAGGAAGTTTCTATCTCATTTTCTAATTGTCCATGCCTTTATCAATCTGTTATGAAATGATATTCATGTTAAGAAATGGCAGGACTGATTTCATTGAGATCACCATGACTGTATGTGTGTGTGTCTGAGAGAGAGAAAGAGAGAGAGAGAATGTGTGTATATTATATATAATTTCAAATATTTTTGAAATTCTTTTACTTTTTTCATAATGCACCCTTGGTCCATTAATGCAAATCCAGCTGATGATACAACCATCTACTGATTGTTAGCTCACCTCTTAGTGTTACTCCTCTTTCCAGAATCGTGACCCATCTTCTCCTTGTTCCTTCAGTAGTTTCTTAATTTTTTTAAATAGAAGTTACTTGTGTTGTATGCCAGTTGTCAATTGTAGTTTTTTTTCCTGTGTGGGAATTGGTTCAAGATATTTTATTCTTTTGTACTGAGTTACTTTTAAAGCGACATAATCAATTTTGTTTATAGGTATAACTTGTAAAATGCTGCTGGTAATATACACTGTATTAGTAAGAGAAATTTGCTATTTTCCAACTCTAATTAACAACAAATTTCTTCTACAAAATAAAAGGTACGGAAATTGTCAAATTTGAGTATGTAGAAATAAGGTGATTGCTATTTTTTTAAATTAACATATAACAATTGTACCTATTGGTGCTGCTTTTTGGTGTAGCACATTAAGCTACCACTTGTGACACTGGCATCCCATATTGGTGTGATGGTTTGAGTCCCTGCTGCTCCATTTTCAATCTAGGTTCCTGCTAATGCTAATGCACCTGAGAAGGCACCAGCCCAAGTGCCTTGGCTCCTGCCACCCACATGGGAGACCTAGATGAAGATCTTGACTCTTGGCTTTGACTTGACCCAGACTTGGCTATTGTGATCATTTGCAGAGTGAACCAGAGGTTGAAAGACCTCTCTCTCTCTTTCTCTCTCTCTCTCTCTCTCTCTGTTACTCTGCCTTTCAAGTGAAAAAATATTTTTAAATTGTGGATATTGATGAGATATGGGTGATGTTTTAATACATATATAAAATAAGGATAATTGGCATACCCATGACCTCATACATTTGTTGTTCATTTCCATGTTTAATCTAAAATTACATATTCCAAATGGAATTGGATAGGCTAAAGGAAAATTATTTGATTACACAAGATTTGAATCCATTTAAAATGTTTCTGATTTAGGGATGGTGCCATGGTGTAGTGGGTAAAGCCTCTATATGAAAAGACATGGAGCAACTCTAAATACATATTGGTAAGTGAGAGAAACTAATCTGAAAAGGCTATGGTGGCATATAATTCCATCAACATATCACTCTGGGAAAGGCAAAACTATGAAGGCAGTAAAATTAACAGTGGTTGTCAAGAGTTCAGGGTGAGGGATGGAAAGAGGAGCGAGATAAGTTGGAGCTCAGAAGATTTTTAGAGCAATGTAACTATTCTGTATAATATTGTATTAGTGCATACATGTCATTATATATTTTCCCAAACCCATAAAACTCTACAACATAGAGAGTGAACCCTAATGTAAAGCATGGATTTTGCATTAGTCATTTGTGGGATATTGGTCCGTCAGTGAAACACATGCATCACACTACTGCTAGGTGTTAATAATAGGAGGAACTTGTACAGATAAGGAGATATCTGAAAATTCTTGTAATTTCTCCCCAAATTTTCTATAACTATTAAATTGCTCAAAGTATATTACTAAAATATTAAAATAGAAGACTTATGGCAAAACCAAAAAAAAAATCCTGGAAGATAAGTTATTGAATCAATTCCTAATTTTAGTCTTGTTTTAAATTTTATGATATCTCTTTCATTCCAAGCCCATTTAATTTGATTATTGCTTAAAATTGCTAGTCATTTTAGTTAAGGTGAAGCAGCCACCATGTATCACCCAGAGAAAATCTTAATTTAACAAAGAAAAGAAATTACTGATACATTTTTAGAATTCTTAGAATTCAGTACTGGGGTGCTGGCATGTGGTGCAATGAATTAAAGCCCTGGCCCGCAGGGCCAGCATCCCACATGGGTGCCCAGTTCAGGTCCCGGCTGCTCCTTTTCTGATCCAGCTCTCTGCTATGGTCAGTGAAAGTAGCAAAGGATGGCCCAAGTCCTTGGGCCCCTGCACCCACATGGGAGACCCAGAAGAAGTTCCTGGTTCTTGGCTTCCGATAGGCACAGGTTCATTCGTTGTGGCCATTTGAGGAGTGAACCAGCAGATAGAAGACATCGCTGTGTCTCTACCTCTCTCTGTAACTCTTACTTTCAAATAAATAAAAAAAAAATTTTAAAAAAGTCAGTACTAAAGTGAGATGTTCTGCTAGCAGAATATATATTTATAAGGAAAATGTGAAATGATAAAATTAAAAGCTTAAATCTTAATGAGATTACAGAGTATTTTAAAATTAAACATGTTTTTACTAACCGGGTAAGTTATTTTTTGTTGCTGTTAAAAAAACTTACAAAGTGTTTTGCCTTAGACAAGGAAAAAGCACCCCAAAATTTGTATCAAGACAGTCAATGCCAGCAAGCAAAACAAAAGTGTATGACTGTATATTATCCCTAGCACAAAGGGACATCAGAGTTAGTGTAAAAATGCAATTAGAAATAAGCTTAGGGACCAACAGCCTGGCCTAGTCTGTAGTCCTGACCACTGTACAATTTGTTGAATGAACCAATGGATGGATGATCTTTCTTCTCTCTATAACTCTGCCTTTAAAATGAACAAATAAATATTTTTAGAAAAAAAGATCAGTTTAATTCTATATAAAACATTTTTGAAATCCATGTATATTTTTTTCATAATATACATTTCCATGAACTTTCTGAAGATCCCTAATACAGTAAGTGGCCTTTGTAGGATGTCTGTTTGGTAGAAGGAAATCTCAAAGCAGCTAAACTGCCTACTACAAAGGGAGCAGAAAATTAACAATACTTGATTAAGGGCATCAGTGAGTAACAAATAGGTGAGAAGCAACATTTCTATCATTTAAAAATACCTTTGGGCTGGCATTGTAGTATAGCAAGTATGGTCACTTCCCAAAATGCCACTATCCCATGTGGGTGTCAGTTCAGGTCCTGCCCACTCCACTCCAATCCAGCTACCTTGTGGTCACCTGGAAAAGTTAGTATAGGATAGCCCATGTGGTTGGGTCCCTGCTACATCTGGGAGAGCTGGAGTGAGCTCCTGGCTTGGCTTCAGCCTGGCCTAGCCCCAGCTGTATCTGGGGCATGAACCAGTGGATGGAGGATCTCTGTATCTCTCTATCTTTCTCTCTATCTCTCTCTGTCTTTCCCCTTCTCTGTAGTTCTGATTTTCAAATAGATAAATGAATCTTGAAAAAAAAATGAAGTGGAAGAGGAAAGCAGACAGTTAATAATGTCTATCTCGGATGATGAAAAAGTTCTGGAAATAGAGTGATGGTTGCACAACAATGGAAATGTATTTAATGCCAATGAAGTATGCACTTAACTGTAGTTAAAATGGTAATTTTTTGTTATATATAGTTTACCTCAATATTTTCAAAAAAATATATTAAACAAGCAAATAAACAACTCATGTACTATCTTAATCCATTTTGCATTGGTCTAACAGAATATCTAAGGGTGGGTAATGCATAATGAAAAGATTTATTTGCCTCACTCTTCCAGTAGCTGGAAAGTCTAGACAGCATGGCACTGGCATGTGACCAGGGCTCGCCGACTGCACCATGGCATGGTGAAGAGGTGGAAGGGCAATCAGGTGTGAATGTATACAAACAGCAGCCAGTGGCATGTGCAGAAAAGCACCTGTGAGAGAGAGACCAAGGGGAGGTTCCAGGCTCACTTTATAACAATCAATTCTCCCAGTAAACAATCCAGTCCCATAGCCACAACAAAGTAATAATTCCTCTTAAAGGCTTAAATAACACCTCTTAGAGACATCACTTCTCACAATCACATTGGGAATCAATTGTCAACATGAGTTTTTGTATGGATAAATCACATTCAAACTACAGCAGATAATCATGAAATCAAAAGAAATAGTTCCTGGAATTTGGGTCAATATGGTAAACTAAACACGTGCATGTATTGTCCCTCCTTAGAAAATGCTGCTAAAATTATAGTAAAGATATACACACAGAATAAGCACATAGCACTGTGGAAAATGAGTGGCAATGTGAGGTTGTCCTTAGAAGATAATAATTATCCATGAAATTATGTAAGATAAAAAATGGATGCCAGCACACTAACACATAAAACAGAAAGGAAGAAGTTGCAACACAGTATAAAAACAAGGAATGGGTACAGATAAGGTAGGAGTCGATATTGCTTGGACAGCTGTGGAATAGCACATAGAGTTTGAAGGAAGGCAACCAGAGAACCAGAAAAGAAGGTGAGTCTAAAAGAACATAAAAGGAATGGCTGCATCAAACAGCACTGAGCCCTATACGTTCCCATTCATATAGAAGCCGTTCAGGGCTTTCCAGCAAAAGACAGTTTGCTAAAGAAATTGCATGTTTGGTCAGGAAGAGTTAGACAACTCAAAATTATTTTGGCACACCAAATTCCATCCCAATTAAGTGTGAAATGACAAAGTATAGGGTGGGTGGGTTGGTTGTTAACTGATTCTCCAATGCAAAATCTAGTAGGCCAAATAAAAAATAGTGGATTCTACATTTTTTCTTTATTTTGTTTTTGTGCATTTTTAAATTATTTATTGAAAACCATTGTACAAATTTATGGGCCATGGTTTGACTTTTCAATACATTTATACAATGTGCACTATTCAAATCAGGGTGAACCACATTTCCCCTTTGACACTACTTTATGTTTGGAGATTTGGAGCTATTTTCTTCTATTTGTTCACAGGATATATACTAGGTTATTGTGGTGTATAGTCACCTAACTAGGTTGTGTAGCAGTAGGAATTATTCCTTCCATCTCACTCTGATTTGGTATCCAATAGAGGAAGTTTGGGTAATGAATACATAATCAGGCTGCAATATTTATTCAATCATACAGAACTCTTTCCTTTCAGAAAAGAATGAGCTTATCAGGGAATCATCTACTGTTATGAATAGATAATCTAGGCCTTCACTTTTTAAAAAAATTGATTGACCATTAAATATAAACGTTTATAGTCATGCATCCCTTAATGATAAGGCTGTGTTCTGAGAAATGCATCTTTAGGCAATTTCATCCTTGTATAAACATCATAGACTAAACTTATTGCAAATATAGCTTGTGTGGGCTGCTCACTCAAAGTGACCTCTTGGTACAGTTAAGAGACACAGTAAATAGGAGGTATATGAGGCTGCTGTCTGTGCAATATGGGACACTGTTTTACAGTTAACTTTATCGATAGAAGGAGTGCACTCTAAAATAGTGACAAGTTGCATAATGATAAATTGCATAATATAGTAAAATAAGTAAAACAGCAGCAGTCATTTATCAATGCATGCCTTTCTTTTATACAATTGGCAAGGCAGTAAGTTTGTTTACAGCAGCATCACCATAGGCTTATGAGTAACACATTGTGCTATGTCACTAGGTGATAGGAATTTTTCACTCCTTTATAATTTTATAGGATTACTGTAGCATACTGTGGTCTGTCATTCACCAAAACACCATCATATGTCATATAAAAGCATTTTAAAATAGATTGTACAAAACATAAAAATTAAGAGAATTCAATGAATATTTTAACTGAGAGAAATAGTGTCAAGGTAGGTAAGTAGATATTAGCCTATGTGTAGAGGAGGGGTTGGCTGAGGAAAGTGGGAATAAAATATGAATTTTTAAAGAAAATGAATTTTTGGCCGGCACCGCGGCTCAATAGGCTAATCCTCCACCTTGCGGCACCGGCACACCGGGTTCTAGTCCCGGTTGGGGCGCCGGATTCTGTCCCGGTTGCCCCTCTTCCAGGCCAGCTCTCTGCTGTGGCCAGGGAGTGCAGTGGAGGATGGCCCAAGTCCTTGGGCCCTACACCCCATGGGAGACCAGGAGAAGCACCTGGCTCCTGCCTTCGGATTGGCGTGGTGCGCCGGCCGCAGCGCGCCGGCCGCGGTGGCCATTGGAGGGTGAACCAACGGCAAAGGAAGACCTTTCTCTCTGTCTCTCTCACTGTCCACTCTGCCTGTAAAAAAAAAAAAAAGAAAGAAAATGAATTTTTGTGCAATGGAATACAAAACAACCTTGTAAGCAGATCAACAATTACACTTAAAGTGATTGCTCTTGTTCTATAACCCTGTTAGATGTGTTTCAGCCTTCTCCCTGGGGCAGCTCAGGTAATTCTCCTTGACCTGCACCAACGGGGCTATTAAGTCCAATAACACTATACTGATAAGGGCCTGGGAGAATTTTTGGGAATTCCACATCCAGAAATCCCGTACCCATCATTTCCCAGAAAAGGAAAGAAGAAAGGAAAAAGAGGGAATCCATACCCATGTCCATGAAAACTGCAGTCTGAATGCAGACTGGGCTCTCAGACTCTGTTGAGACATCCACCTGGTCTATCAGGGGCAGGAGTTTCTGTCTCCTTACTTTTTCAATAAAACTATGCTGAAATTGCCTCTGATCTGCTCATTCATAGGCATCATACTTTGTTGTCAACAGAACACCTTTCTGGGGGTCAAATAAGCTGAACTGACAACAGACAATTTAGAGAAGACAAAAGAAATAAAGACCGTGATTTGTCTCCAGATGTATTTCAGATCACACCAATTGTACCACTATAATAAGAACAAGATATTTTTATAAATAAGGATGTTAACAGATAAGGATTTGTAGATATTAAAAAAACACCAATTTAAAAAGGGGAGTCCTTAAAAAGGATAAAACATATAGTCAAGGCTATAGAGGAAAAAGACAGAAAGTTCATATTGTAGAAATTTGATTAGATGTTGCAGATAGAAATAGGGAGGATGTTACCAAAGGAAATACATTACTGATAAATAAAGATGGCTAGGAATTTTTTTATCTTTAGATTGAAAAATTACAAGATGCACCCAACTGGATGTATTCATTAATTCAACCAATATTTACTGAATGATTGCTAAGGACAGGCTTATTTCTAGGGGTGGGACTACAGCAGTGAATAAAACATACACACACACACATACACACGCATAACTCTTCCCTTTCTCATGGAACTTACATTGTAGGTGAAGTGAAGTATAGTAAATGAAGACAAAAATGAGAGAAATACACAGTATGTCAGATGGTAAAGACTGTTAAGAAAAAAAGTTAATCATAAAGGATAGTAAGTGCTGGGGAAGTTGCTATGCCCAAGGCTGAGCTAGATCAAAGTCACGAGCCAAGAGTTTCATCTGGGTCTCCCACATAGGTGGTAAGGGGCCCAAGGACTTGGATCATCTTCCACCATCAGGGGCATTAGCAGGGAGAGCTGGATTGGAGGTGAAGCAGCTGGGACTTGAACCAGTGTCCAAATGGGATTCTGGCATTGCAGGCACTGCAGGTGGTGGATCAACCCTCTGCACCACAACGTTTGTGGGGAAATTAGGCACACGTGGCAATTCAAAGATGGTGCCCAAAGGAAGTAAGGTGGGCAGTACCCAAAGTCATTTACCACCAAAGCTGATTGGCCACGCAGCATCAAGGGAAGTGACGAGTGTACAGACATATGGCTGGTCCTGTAAAACGTCGCCCTGTAAAATGACTTTTTAAGTAATTGGTTGGTCCTTAAGCCCTGCCCCAGTAATCATGTGGTCTTGTGTTTTAAAAGGCTTTGCCATGTGCCAATAAACGGAGTTCTTGCTTGCTTGACTTGAAAAAAAAAATTAAAAAAAAAAAAAAAGGATAGTAAGTGCTGGGGAAGTTGCTATTTTAAATACAACAATCACAGGAAAACTTCTAATAAAGTAGCATGCAATTAGAGACTTGAATAAATTAAGAGACTGAGTTATGCAAACATCTGGAGAAGAACATTGCAAGTAGTGGAAATTGCAAATATTAAGACCTTGAAATAGGAGCGTGTTTAGTGTAGAAAAATAGTGGCATAAAGGCTAATGTGTCTAGAATGCAATGAACAAAAGGAAGATGAATTTAGGGAGAAAAGGCTTTGCAAGCCATTGTAAGCCTCTTGAAACTGCTTCTTTAAGAAATGGGAAATCTGGGAGGCCCTGAGGGCAGTCATAGTGAAGTGATCTGCTCTACATTTGAAGGAATCCCTGTGGGCTCTCTAATGAAAATACACTGGAGCAATTCAAAAGCAAAAGCAGGGGATTCAATGAATTCCAGTTAAACCCTGGGTCCTTCTACTTCAGTAAGAGCATCTACCAAGTCACTCACAGAACCATGCTCACAAGTGCCATGGAAGTATGTCCGTGATACAGAAAATTAGATTAAAAATATTCTTTCAGAGGTAAGCATTCAGCACAGTAATTAAGATGGTATTTGGAATGCCAGCATTCCATATTGGAGTGCCTGATTTGAGTCCTGTTTCTACTTCCTGTTTCAAATTCCTGCTAATATGCATCCTGGGAAGCACCAGGTGATGGCTCAAGTACTTGGATCCTTTCAATCCATGGGAGACCCAGATGCATTCCCAGCTCCCTGCTTTAGCTTGGCCCACTACGAGCTGTTTTGGAAATTTGAAGATATCTCTGTCTTTCTGTCACTGCCTGTCTTTCAAATAAATTTTTAAAGTTACTCTTTCATAATCCCACTTCTTAGTGTCTCCTTTGTATTGCAAATGGAAACCAATTTTATGGACTGTTTTTTACTACAATTTTATGTGTTCTCACACTTTTGATAGTTTTATGCAATAGTATATTTATTTAAGATATGGAATCAATAATTCAAATTTCATGGTTAATAAATTATGACACTTATTATGCCAGTTGTATATGTAATTAATTTTCGGTTTGGGCCAGCGCTGCAGCTCAATAGGCTAATCCTCTGCCTGTGGCACCGGCACACCGGGTTCTAGTCCCAGTCGGGGTGCCGGATTCTGTCCTGGTTGCCCCCCTTCCAGGCCAGCTCTCTGCTGTGGCCTGGGAGTACAGTGAAGGATGGCCCAAGTGCTTGGGCCTTGCACCTGCATGGGAGACCTGGCTCCTGGCTTTGGATCAGTGCAGTGCGCCAGCCATGGCGGCCATTGGAGAGTGAACCAACGGCAAAAGGAAGACCTTTCTCTCTGTCTCTCTCTCTCTCACTGTCCACTCTGCATGTCAAAAAAAAAAAAAAAATTGGGGTTTCGATAAAGAAGCTATATGGTTTTCGGAGGCAGAAAAGTCATTTTTTAATTAAAATAAGCACCCTGACACAGAAACCATAAACTAATATTTCTTTTCTAAACAAAAGCTAGTCTGGAAAGAAAGATCTATGCATCTATTTTCCTCCTTTGGGAATTTTATATTCAATTAACTCTTATCAGATTAACTAAAATATTATTTTATAAAATGAAAAAGAAAAAGAGAAACAACATTAATTTACACTATATAAGTTCAATTTTCATTATCTTCAAATTCATTGATATTCCTCTTAAAACCACATCTATTTTTTTTATTCATTTGAAAGGTAGAATTACAGAGAGAGAGAGAGAGAGAGGTCTTCCATCTGCTGGCTCACTCCCCAAATGGCCACAATAGCAGAGGTGAGCCATCAGAAGCCAGGAGTCAGGAGCTTCTTCCAGCTCTCCCATGCAGGTTTGGGGCCCAAGGACTTGGGCCATCTTCTACTGCTTTCCCAGACCACAGTAGAGAGCTGGATCAGAAGTAGAGCAGCCAGGACCTGAACTGGTACCCACATGGGATACTAGTGCTACAGGTAGAGGTTTCACCTGCTATACCACAGTGCAGGCCTTCATTTTTTTTTAATCATAATAGAGGGGCTGTAGCTGTGGTATGGTGGGTAAAGGTGTCACCTGCAGCACCAGCATCCCATATGGGTGCCCATTTGAATCCGAGCTGTTGAACTTCCAATCCAGCTCCCTGCTAATATACCTGGAGAAGCATCAGTAGATGGCAAGTGCTTGGGCTCCTGCACCCATGTGAGAGACCCAAAGCTCTATGACTGCCACTTCTATCTAGTTCTATAAGCTTTGTATCACTCCAAAATAGACTCTGTATCAACAAGCAGACATTACCCCCAGACCTTGGCAATCATCAATTGTCTTTCTGTCAAATATATAATTTTTCTATTCTGGACATTTCATATGAATCAAGTCAGACAATATGTGATCTATCATGCCTGGCTTCTTTCATTTAGTACAATATTGTAAAGTTGTATTCATTTTGTAGCATATATCAGTCCTTGATTCATGCTCATGGCTATGAAACAATCCTTGGACTGTATACACCAAATATTGTTTATCAGTTGCTGGTTATATGGATTGTTATCATCAATGAATGCTGATATAAATATTACTTGTGCAGATCTTTGTTTTCATTTCACTTAGGTGTTTATCTAGAAGAATGGCTGTGTCTTCTGGTAATTCCTTGTTTAACTTTTTGAGGAACTTGTTTACAAATCAACCAAATGTGAAGCTTCATTGTTCAATTTTTTCAATCCTTTAAATGAAAATTCAGAGCTCAATTTGATGTTATTTGTATTGTAATGACATGACAGAGACACATTAGTACCAGAATGACTAAATGAGCTGTGGTTCTTTTACTTCACAGTGAACCCATTCATCATCTACCAAAAGGAATACATTTCTTGGAGGTGATAGTGGTACAAATAACAAGTCTGATCATGTTATTAGCCAAATTGTTTAGGTATCTTATATTAATTCATTCATATATTTATTCAACCATTTATTCAGTGAATAGATAACATTTAAGACAACGTGTCAGGAATATCGAAGCAAAAATGAACAAAATATTTGACTTCAAAGAATCTACCATCACAAAAACAAGTTCACTCAACAAAGTTTTATCCTGCCTGGTATGGTTGAAGACTGAAAGGACAGCATGGTCAATTTCCTTGGTAGTTAAAAGGAATTATCAAGAAGGTCTTCACAGGTGTCTTATTTTTTTTTTTATCTTTTATTTAATGAATATAAATTTCCAAAGTACGACTTATGGATTACAATGGCTCCCCCCCCCCATACCGTCCCTCCCACCCACAACCCTCCCCTTTCCCACTCCCTCTCCCCTTCCATTCACATCAAGATTCATTTTCGATTATCTTAATATACAGAAGATCAGCTTAGTATATCAGGTGTCTTATTTTAAAGTCAGACTTCAGGGCTGGGTTTTTGGGCAGCAGTTCAATCACCATTTGGTGTGACCACCTTTCATATCAGAGTGCCTAATTAGAGTCCTGACTACTCTGCTTCTGATACAGCTTCCTGCTAATGTGCATCCAGGAAGAAGCAAAATAATGGCTCAGGTACTTGGGTCCCTGCTACTCATGTGAGAGACTCAGATTGAGTTCTGGGCTCCTGGCTTCAGTCTGGCCCCATGCTGGCTGTTGCAGCCCTTTGGTGGGAATTCTTTCTTTCTCTCTTTCTCTCTCTCTCTCTCTCTCTCTCTTTCACCTTCTTTTTCTCTCTGCTTTCCAAATAAAATTAAAAAGATGAATATTTAACGTCTCACTTGAAAGATCAGAAATTATTCCAAGGCTGTTTTGAGTGACATGGCATTCCCGATGCAAGGAAAATCATACCCAAAGGCATGGAGGTTCCATGTGGATTAAACTGAATATATTATATGGGGCATAAATAAAGATAATTTATTATTAATCCATTATTAATATTTAAAGGTGATCTCATTTGCTTCAGATTATATAGTCTTAAGGGGAAAGCTGTTTTTCTGCTTAGATTATAAAATCAACATTTTTCACATTCACTATCACTGGTGGGAGTAATTATCTCAGCCCTTCTGGAAAATAACTTTCCAGTATATATCAAGAGATTTAAAAAAGACCATATTTTTTACAGTAATTCTACTTCTAGGAATATCTTTAGAGATGTGAACACAAATTTATGCATATGATGCTAATTGGTTTTATCAGAGTAAAAATTGTAAAACAATTAAAATATTCAACAATAAGAGACTGGCATAATTTCTCACATAGAAATTATGCAGACATTAATTTTTTCAGAACATTGGAGCAGATCAAAATCCTTTTAATAAAGTGATCTATATGAAAGCATGGCCAAATCATCATAGAATTTTTCTCTTTAATTCTCTATATAGGTTGATAATATAAAATTTGAATTTTGCATATCATATTTAGAATTTTCAGATTATAGATGTTAAACCAGTGTGTAAGTCTATGTAAATATTCCAGAATCTGAAAAACTGTAAATCTAAAATACTTCTGGTCCCAAGCCTTTTGGATAAGTTACACTAAACCTGTATTTGAATATGTAAGCACACATGTACGCATGAAGTCTTATATGAAGGCTTGCATGCCTTACTACTGATCTTGACATTCCTTTGAAGATAATTCACCAATAATATCAGTGATGGTTTTCTCTGAGTGAAGGGTAATATTTTTTATTTCTTCTTGAATTTCTTAATTATGCAAATAATTATATTACTTAACAAAAACAAGCAAATATTTAAAAAGTGAAATTCAGTTAACTTTGAAGTAGAAAGAAAATTCAAGGCTGATTTGAAAATGTATTCCAAATAATTGTAGTGGAGTTGTAAATAAAAGCTTTTCTATATATCAGTATAGGTTTTAAAGTTTCAGTTATGTGAACAAAATACTTCTATATAACTACTTAATTCTTTACTTTGCTTGCTCTATATGGTACCAGAATAGTTAGATTATTTTGGTTGGATTATTACGATTGCCTGCCAGAGTGGAGAACATCTGGCCAGTGGACTATATAAGGCCTGTGAAATTTGAACTGACCCTGCCAATGCAATTGCAGGCAGGACTTGAAGTTCAATAAATCTATAGTAGGCTAGTAATTTTGTGTGGCCCACTAATAATGTTATAAACATCCAAATATAGATATTTTTCTGTAGATTTCTCCTTTAATTTCTGTGTCAGATTTTGGTATTAGAACAATGGTATAGTCTTCTCCTAAGAGCTGGGAGTTGTTATCTCTCATATGTATCCTAAAACATTAGAAGACTAGTATTATTTTCTTTAATTTGAATTAATTATATTTAAGTTTTAGCTTTCTTAGACAAAATAGTCTATTTACAATTATAATGTGGGACATTTAGCATTTAATTATTATTTTTTGAAATATTTGGTCATCAGGACTATTATTGTTTGTGCTCTTGGTAAGTTTTCAATATGGTGTAGGAGAACCAAATTTTATTTATTTTTCTCCATTGTTATTAAGACATAATTGACAAATAAAAATTTACACATTTATGATATATGATATGATGTTCACATATATCATATGATATATGATATCATATGATATATGATATGATGTTCACATATATCATAAATGTGTATATATGTATACATATACATAAAATGTATATATATGTAGGTATATATATATATATATATATACACACACACACCAACACACAATAAGAGAGAATATGGAACAGCAGAGACAGGACACAGTAGGATTTCCCTCAAGCACAAAGAACAAAAGAGAGCTTCGAACTCTATGAGTGCTCTCAACCTGCAAGATCAACACCATTTCCAGCATCACCCTAGAAAGAGTTGGACTGTGTATATTCGAATTGCTTCTCACGGTTCTGATATCTAGCAAAACATTATCTGAGAGCTCTTTTTTTTTAATAGTGAGAGAGAGAGAGAGAGAGAGAGAGAGAAAAGGTCTTCCTTCCGTTGATTCACCCCGCAAATGGCACCTACGGCCGGAGCTATGCTGATCCGAAGCCAGGAGCCAAGTGCTTCTTCCTGGTCTCCCATGCGGGTGCAGGAGACCAAGCTCTTGGGCCATCCTCCACTGCACTCCTGGGCCACAGCAGAGAGCTGGCCTGGAAGAGAAGCAACAGGGACTAGAACCCGGCGCCCATAAGGGATGCCAACTGAGCCACAGCGCTGGCCCCTATCTTGAGCGCTCTTACTGCACAGAGTAAACTTCCTGTAAATTAAATAGGAGAAGTGGCAATCCCTATACCATCTTCCCTGGCTTGCTTCAGTTAAAAATCCATGCAATTGCTTATTGTAAGAATGATGTAGGACATTTCTGTTTTTGCACCTTCTTCTCTGGCTTGCTTCTGCAATAAATGAAGATCAAAAGCCTCCCCCTGTTTGGAAGATGCCAGACTTCTATTTGCTCAAACCTGAGAGTGGGCACTGTCTGTACCTTTATCCCTGGCTTGCTCCAGTGATAATTCCTACCTTGTAACCTCTCTCTAGAAAGAGATAATGTCCTCTGTAAGCAAGAATTGGAGGTTGGCTCTACCATACCTTCTTCTCCAGATTTCTTCAGAAGGCTACTGGGAACCTGTATGTGCATGACAGGGAAAGTTGTCATTCCTTGCTATTTCTTCTCTCCTGTTCCAATGATAACTCCAAATCAGAAGTTTCCTTGTGCTAGGTGTGTGTGGTACTTATGCTTAATGGAAGAGCAGAGTGCATTTCCCTGTACCTTCTTCCTCAGCTTTCGCCAGTGACAATTCCAACTTTTCATTCTCTCCCTGGGTAGAGTTTGCAGGCCTCTACCAACCCAATAAGAGGGGTTGTGCTTTCTCTGACATCTTTGGCTTACTTCAGAAATACATGCAGAACTGAAAATTCTTCCTGGGTAAAGTTTCTGCATATATTAAGTATGCAGAATTTATCATTCTCACCCATGGGACTGGCTTGAAAATAATCTAGCTCAGGAAGTTGATGGGGCTCTGCATTTGTGAGCCTCTTAGACCATAAACAACAAAAAACATTTTGGGAGATTTGCAAACATTCAACTGATTTCCCCCAAGGTTCAAAATGAGCAGTTGCAATGACAATATAAGCATCTTCTACAGACACTCTGCATGGTGTAGGGCAGAATGAATGGGAAATAAACTGTAGCTCTGATTCCTGCAAGAAAAATATGAACTGGATCACCGATGTAACACCCTAACATATCTAGCTATATCCTAAAGGACTGACATCTATCCTACCTATCTGAAGATAACAGTATGACTTTTCAATCTCTAACCTTCTGGGGGCCTGTAAGAATAAATAGAGCAGGTTGAACAAGTACAGGTTGTTTAAGGCACTCAGAGTTACCGGCTTCTCTGGCTGTACTAATTGGGAAGGCATGTCTGAAAAAGCCTGGGAGAGATTGTTTCATTTAACATACAGAAATCAACATAAAGAATGAAGGAAAATGAGGTGTTCTGGAAATGTATTTGAAATAACAACATGAGAACAAGAAAAATATCATAAATACCCCAAATTCAGCCCTCATGAAATGGAGATGTATGATTTAACTGATAGAGAATTCAAAACAGTCAGAAAGACACTCACTGCGGTAAGGAAAGGAATGTATGAAAAAAACTGAAAATGATGTCAATAAAGAGAAGATTTTTAAAAGTACCAAACAGAATTAACTGGGCTGAAGAATATAGTAATTGATTCAAAAAACTTCAGTACAGGAATTCATCGAGAGACTGACTCAACTGAAACAATTAGTGAACTTTATGATAGGTTTTTGGAAATTGTCCAATCACAGCAGCAAAAAGACAAAAAAATGGAAAAGATTAAAGATAGCTTAAGGAACATAGTGGAAACTGTGGAGTTCTATAATCTATGCATTATCATAACATCCGAAAGAAAGGAGAGAAAGGGTCAGAAAATACATTTTAAAAAATGAAAAAATTTCCAAGTCTGAAGAAGAAAATAAAAGCCCAGATCTTATGAATGTAATGGTCACTTAATATGGCAAATCTAAAGAGACCCACATCAAGATATATTACAGCCATACCACTCTGAATGCACCTGATCTTATGTGATATATTAAAACCAACTAGTGAAGAGTTACAATAAAGCGAGAACACTGTATGAAGAAAAAGTAATTTGTTACATATAGGGAACTTTCATGACTATCAGTCTTTCATAAAACTTTAATTTTTCAGAAAAAAAAACACATTTCATGCTAGAATGTAATCCGATGATACACTCAAAAAGCTAAAAGGAAAAAAAAAGTGTCAGAGATGGAAATCAAGATGTGACTGAGAAACATGTTCCAGTGACCACCTCCCATCACCCCCAACAGAGACACCAATTTGAGCATGCAACAAATTAGCTTCATAAGAGCTAGAGAAGACTGGTGAGAGACCAAAGTACCTTGTTATAGTATAATGATCAGAAAAGACATTAAATAAAGCAGCAAGGAAAGAGATGCCCATGTCACCATCTCCACCGCTCCAAAGAGCATGGCTTATAGATAGGTGCCCCCTGCTTGGGGGGAGGGAGAAAGAACTGAATCCTGGTGCCATATCCACTATAGAAAAGTGGAAAGTCAGAATAAGCCCCATGACACATGCTCCCAGGCCCATACTACAGACTGAATATTTGGAGACCCATAACCAAGCAACTTCCTCCACCCCTCTACCAGCCATGCGGAGTGAAACTTCTGCCATGTGGAGATACCAGAAGTAGGAGTTTAGGGCTTTGCTTTGGAGATCAAAATCTAGCCTACTGCACTGAGATCCAGCACCTAATGAAGTAGAAGGTCTTAAACCCCAGCTGATGGTCACAGATTGAGGCTCTAGACCTGCCAGGCATCAGGTGGAGATCTGTGCTCTGGTGAGAAGCACTTGTTTTGTCATGTGTCACCAGTGGCCTCATGTGGGCCTCTAGGCATCCTCAGGACATTGAGGGCCCAGTGATTATGGTATCTAGGTTTGACCCAACCTGATGCCAGTCTGGGTAGTCACGAGGCTGTGCTTATCATCTTTCTCCAATATTGGGCAGGCAGCAAGGAGCCACTTGCAGAACTGTCTTGGGACCCAGTACTGAACTAAAAGCTCTAGTGCTGGGCATAGCCTAATGATTTCCAACACTAGGAATTACCTGTGGACAGAGCCTCTGGACTTGCCCGCATAGTAGATGGAGACGTGTGCCCTGGTGGAGTATGCTTGTTTTGGTATATCACCACAGGCCTCATTTGGGCCTGGTGTGCACCCCCATGATTGTATACACCTGCAACCAGCATTGCGGCACACAGAGCAGGTTAAGCTGCCACTTGGAACATAAGCATCCCGTATCAGAGTTCTAGTTTCAATACAGATTTCTCTGCTTCTAATCCAGGTTCCAGCTAATGTATCTGGGAATACAGCAGATGATGGTCCAAGTGCTTGGGATTCCTGCCAACTCTGTAGGAGACCAAAATGCAAGCCAAGTGTTTCTCCTGGTCTCCCATGCGGGTGCAGGGCCCAAGCACTTGGGCCATCCTCCACTGCCTTCCCGAGCCACAGCAGAGAGCTGGACTGGAAGAGGGGCAACCGGGAGAGAATCCGGCACCCCAACCAGGACTAGAACCCGGGGTGCCAGTGCCGCAGGCGGAGGATTAGCCTAGTGAGCTGCGGCACCGGCCTCTTACACATTTTGTAAGGAACTTATTTTCAAAAATACATAAGGAAATCAAACAACTCAATAGCAAGAAAACTATTAACCTGATTTTTTATGAGTAAAATATCTGAACACATTTTTAAAGAGATTACATGGGAATATAGAACAGATATATGACAACTTCCTCAATGTCACTTGATCATCATGAGACTGAAAATTTCACAATGAGATCACTCCTCACACCTGTTGAAATGGATGTTATCAAAAAAGATAAGATAATAAGTGTTGACAAAGATGGGGAGAAAAGGAACTCTGATGCACTGTTGGTGGGCACAGAATTTCAAACATGTGCTGTGATAAATAATATGGAGGTTCCTCAAAAACAAAAATAGAATTACTATATGATCAAGCAATATCATATCTTGGTAGATATATAAAATTGAATCTGTATGTCAATAAGATCAAGACTCTCATATTCATTGCAGCATATTCTCCTTCGTTCTTTTTGCTTAAGGTAATTTTGTCTATCTGGAGTATTTTGAAATTCTATTTGAGGGCCAGCACTGTGGCATAGTGAGTAAGGCTGCTGCCTGTAGTGCTAGCATACCATATGGGCTCCAGTTTGAGTCCCTGCTGCTCCACTTCTAATTCAGCTCTCTGCTATGGCTTAGGAAAGCAGTAGAAATTGGCCCAAGTCTTTGGTCCCCTGCACCTGCGTGGGAGATCTGGAAGAAGCTCCAGGCTCCTGGCTTTGAATAGGCTCAACTCCAGCCAATTCGGCCATTTGGGGAGTGACTCAGGGGATGGAAGACTTCTCTCTCTGCCTCTGCCTCTCTATAACGCCGCCTTTCCAACAAATAAATAAATCCTTTAAAAAAAGAAATTTCATTTGATTCTTAGGCTTATTTTTTCTATTTCTGTGAAAAATGCCATTGGAGTTTGATAGAGATTGTGTTTAATCTTTAAATACCTTTGAATACTATGGATTAATTCAATGTTAATACTTTCAACACATGAACTTTGGAGAACTTTTCAATTGTTTGTGTCTTCCTCAATTTCTTTCATTAGTTTTTTACATCTTTCAATGTACATATTTGCATCTTATTGATTTAATCTATTTTTTATTTTTTGGCAGGCAGAGTGGACAGTGAGAGAGAGAGACAGAGAGAAAGGTCTTCCTTTGCCGTTGGTTCACCCTCCAATGGCCACCGCAGCTGGTGCGCTGCGGCCGGCGCATCGTGCTGATCCGAAGGCAGGAGCCAGGTGCTTCTCCTGGTCTCCCATGGGGTGCAGGGCCCAAGCACCTGGGCCATCCTCCACTGTACTCCCTGGCCACAGCAGAGAACTGGCCTGGAAGAGGGGCAGCTGGGACAGAATCCGGTGCCCCGACTGGGACTAGAACCCAGTGTGCTGGCGCCGCAAGGCGGAGGATTAGCCTAATGGATTTAATTTATTTTCAAAAAAATTTTTTCAAATTTTCATTCAAGAGGCTCAGAGATTGGGGAGCTAGAGAGAGACACATTTTATGATTACATACATAATATCATGTAGTACTTGTATTTCTGTTCTTTATTTATTCACATAGCATAATATCCTCTAGTTTCTTATTTTTTAGCCTGAGTAGTGTCCCACAGCTCTTTATCTTTTGATCCATTGATGAACATTTAAGTTGATGCTATGTATTGTCTATCATAAAAAAAAAATACAGAGATCTCCCATTCACCAGAACACTCCCACAGTAGCCAGCATGCGACCAGGTAAAGCCAAGACAGGGAAAAACAATAAAGGTTTCCAACATGTGTGGCAGGAACCCAACTACTTGTGCTATCAGCTGATGCCTCCCAGGGTATTAGCAGGAAGACTGAATCAGAGTCAGAGCCAGGAGTGAAACCCAGACACTCTGATATATAGCATGGCATCTAACCGGCTTCTTAACTTCTAGACCTAATGCACCTCCCCATTTTATTTTTGATGTTATTATAAATGTGATTATTTTATGATTTATTTTTCAGATAGCTTGTTTTTAATGCATAGAGAAGCTACTGAAGTTTAATATGGACTTTGTACCCTACAAATTTACAAATTTACTGATTTGTTTATTGATTCTAATTGTTTTTGATGGAGTCTAAGATTTTCTTTATATAACATCATGTTATCTACAAATAAAGATAATTTTGTTCCTTCCTCTCTGATTTGGCTACCTTTTATATCCTTGCATAATTTCTCTATTTAGGACTTCCCAGTAGGATATTAAAGAGAATTAGTGAGAATTAGAGTGAACAACCTTGTTTTGTTCCTGAACTTTAAGGAAAATATTTCAATTTTACACAGTAGAGTACCTTACCTCCCCAATAGAGTATGTTGGCTATATAGGCTTATCATATGTAGTTACTATTACATTGATACACATTCTTTCTAAACTTTATTTTTGAGTTTTTATTATGAAGAGATATTGAATTTTGTAAAATACATTTTCTGCATCATGTGGGATAATCATGTAGATTTTGTCCTTAATTTGTTAATATAATGTGTCACATTTACTCATTTGCATATGTTAAAACTCCCTTGCTTCCCAGGTATAAATCTCACTTGATCATTGTGCAAAGTATAATTTTAATGTCCTATTTAATTCAATTTGCTGATACTTTGTTAAACATTTTTGCATCAATGTTCATCATGGATATTGGCCTAGAATTTATTTTTTTCTTTTTTTAAAAAATTTATTATTTTCATTTTATTTGAAAGTCAGAAAGAAAGAGAAACAAATGGATAGAGAACTTCCAGCTGATGATTTACTTCCCAAATGCCAGCAACAACCAGGGGTGGGCCAGGCCAAAGTCAAGATTCTAGAACCCGATTTGTGTCTCCTGTATGTGTGGCAGGGACCCACATACTTAAGCCATCACTGCTTCCTCTAAGGTTGTGTATTAGCAGGAAGCTGTATCAAAAGTGGTGTGACTGGGACTGATATATTCCCAGAATGCAGGCATCCTAAGAGATTTGTTAACTGGTATTACTGCCCTCATAGAGTTTGGAACTTTTCTTTCTTCAGTTTTTTATAGGAGTTTGAGAGGGATTGGCATTGATTTCTCCTTACATAATTGGTAGCAGTGGCACCATCCAGTTGTGGGCTTTCTGATAAGTTTTCCTTTGGGAAGTTTTTGATTACTAACTCAATCACCTTATTCATTATTGGTTTGTGGAAATTTTCTACTTATTCATATGTTTTCTCTGATCTGTAGTAACTAATAGAATACAAAAATGTAATGTATATGAGCAAAATTGACATTTGTGAGCTGGAAGACCACGCCTTCGCCATGCCCCTGTGTGACCTCACATCCTACCTGATACCTTCACCACCCTGTATGACCTCATGCCCTTACCTGGCCACACCTGGGTGCCCACCAGCCAATCAGGTTAATTAACCACTCCCCTTTGAAAGTGGATTAAAAACCTGGGACAGGGTGTGTCCAGCCCTTTTTTTTCTCCCTCCCTCACCCTGGCTTCTTGCCAGAAGGGGGCTGGCTGTAGCCCTGGGTCTCCAGGGCAGGTGGCCTGGACTTTGCTTGCTGGACTACCCGCCCCATGATTTCTGGCCTAGATGCTCCTCCACGTGGCTGGTTCCTGGTACGTAGTATGAACCCAGATCTACCTCTCTCTCTTAGATAAAGCTCTCACTCTCCTATGCATCTTTCACACTAAATAGAAGCTTCATTCATTTATGCTAGTATTTAGAATTCTTCTCTAAATATTAGGCAAGAACTCACTCAGACTTATTAATATTGGGGATTTATTAATAGGTATATGGTGATATTGTATGACACCCCAAATTCCGGTAACATATGAGGCACCCCAGGTGGGACTTTTGGGGAACTTTAAGAGGACACATTCTGATGTAATTTTAAGGGGACAAATTCTGATACCAGTAGGGGCTAGAGCCTAGGATGGTGTCAAGGTGTAGATCATGCCATAGGTAAGACTGTGCCATTTTACTAACAGGGACTGTGGGTGGGAAGTATCACTATGCTCTTAAATATGTGTATATGAAATACATGTAATTTGTTCACGTAATATAAATTTTTTAAAAATTGAAAAACAAAAGACCTTGGTAGTGTTACAGGTGAAATGGCAGCAGAGAAAATATTTTTATCTTGGTGAAGAAAATATTTTTATCTTGTTTCTTTGTCTCACATGCAAGAATTTTCAAGCAGACAAGAAAAGAGATTTAAAAGCAAGATTTATTAGAGTCAAAGACCTCCAGCCACAGTGGTTTGGAGGGAGAGCCCCAAGAGAGACAAAATCTAAAAGAGCTGGTGGTACTGGGGTTTATAAGCACAATTTTGTGGAAGAAAAAAACGACATTTAGTTACAAGGCAGGGACAGAACCCATCAAAAGACCTGATTTGCAATCTTTGATCCTGTCTGTCTTGCTCTGATAAAGCAAAGAGCCAGCAGATGTGTGGGATGCCTAATTAATTTACAATGAACTGGGAGCACAGAAGGAATTACCACTCCCTTGCTAGTCTCAGGATAAGATTGGAAGCTTTCAAGGAGTGGGCATCCAGGCACTTTTGACCTTGTTAATGATAACTTTCGTAGGGAAGAAAGCATTTTTCACTCTAAATCCCCACCAGGACTACCTTGACTGCCCACTAACCCATCTGACTCCCCACAGTAGATTTATATTTCAAAGAATTTTTTTTATTTCATCCAGAATATCCAATCTGTTTGTATATAATTCTTCATTGTAGTCTTGTGGCCCTTTATGTCCCTGTGATATTAGTTGCAATGACTTCTCTTTAATTTGTTATTCATTATTTAAATCTTCTCCTTTTTATCTTACTAAGTAAAGATAGGAATTGCAAGCTTCATTTAAAAAAAAAATTCAACACTTGGGGTCTGCAACGTATACGCGTAGAATCTTAAGTCTTGCGCTGGCGCGGTGGCTCACTTGGTTAATCCTCTGCCTGCAGCACCAGCATCCCATATGGACACGGGGTTCTAGTCTCGGCTGCTCCTCTTTCAGTCCAGCTCTCTGCTGTGGCCTGGGAGGGCAGTGGAAGATGGCCCAAGAGCTTGGGGAGACCAGGAGGAAGCACCTGGCTCCTGGCTTCAGATCGGTGCAGCGCCAGCTGTAGCTGCCATTTGGGGAGTGAACCAATGGAAGGAAGACCTTTCTCTTTCTGTCTCTCTCCTCTCTCTCTGTTAAGTCTGTTAAGTCTCTGCCTGCAGTGCAGGCATCCCATATGGGTGCTTGTTCAAGTCCCAGCTGCTCTACTTCCAATCCGGCTCCCTGCTAATGAGCCTAGGAAAGCAACAAAAGATGGCCCAGGTACTTGGGCCCCCGCACCCACATGGGAGAAAAGAAGCCCCTGGCTCCTGGTTTGTTCTGGCCCACCCCCAGCTGTACTGGTCATTTGGGAAGTGAACGAGTGGATGGAAGATCTCTCTCTCTCATGACCTGTCTCTCTATTTCTCTCCTTCTGTCTCTGTATCTCTTTTTAAAAATAAATAAAATAAATCTTTTTAAAAAATCAAACTTTAGTACCATGCATATTTTCTGTTGATTTCTGAGTCTTTATTTCACAAATACCACATTCTGGTATTTGTTATTTCCTTGTTTCTGCTGACTTTGGGTTTTATTTTTCTCCTTTTTCTCTTTACTTGATATGTAAAGTTAGGTTACTTGGTATTATCTATTTCTTAAATTTGTCATGGTATTTAGAAATGAAAGTAAATTTGTGGGCCTGGAATTTTCTTCATGGGAAATGGTTTCTTATGAATTAAACTTCCTTTAGTCAGATTTCCTTTGTGGCATGCATATTGGAGTTTACATTTCTCACAAATGATTTTTATGGTTTTATTATTTGGCTGATGGCAAAGCTAATTAAGTGTTCTAGCTATATTGTGGGATTCAATTCCTGAATGAAAGAGGGAGGAGGAAGGGTTGGAGTGTGTGTAGGAGGGAGGGTAGGGTGGGAAGCATCACTATGTTTCTAAATGTATATATATGAAATACATGAAACTTGTTTAACTTAAATAAGAATTTAAAAAAGAAAAATCACTATGTCACAAAGTGTAGGATCTTACATATTTTTCTCTAAAGATGTTAAGATAAATTCTTTTACTTACATTTGAAATCAACTCCTCCACTCACCCTGGGGACCATCTGCAGTGTCAGTTTGTACACTTAGGTCTCTGGATTTTGGTCATCTCTTTATTTATCACACTTTGTGCTTTCACTATTTTTTTTTCAAGCTTAGTTCTGAGATATTTTCTTATATTTTATCCAACATGCTTTTTAAACCGAAGAGTCCCCAAGCACTTTATATAAACTCAACATGATATTGCAACTGGGAGTCCCAGGTTGAATAACACGAATGGCTTTTCAGAATCTATGAGAGAATTCTATGTTTTCTTTTTTTAAATCTGATAATGTAGTATCTTACCTCTAAAATGTGCTAATGTTGAGATATCTTTTACCTACTGCTAGAAATTCTATCTTATCACAATTTATGTGCTTTTCAGTACATTGGTAGATTCTTTTTTTTTACAAATATGTTATTAATAATTGGTTCATATACCTACAAAAGCGTACACTCCATTTTTCATTTTTTAAACTATTATTTAGTAAATATAAATTTCCAAAGTATAGTTTGTGGACTACAATGGCTCCCCCCCCATAACTTCCCACCCACTCGCACCCCTCCCATCTCCCACTCCCTCTCCCATTCCATTCACATCAAGATTCATTTTCAATTATCTTTATATACAGAAGATTGATTTAGTATATATTAAGGAAAGATTTCATCTGTTTGCACCCACACAGAACATAAAGTGTAAAATACTGTTTCAGTACTAGTTATAGCATTACTTCACATTGGACAACACATTAAGGACAGAGATCCCACACGAGGAGTAAGTACACAGTGACTCCTGTTGTTGACTTAACAATTTGACACTCTTGTTTATGGCGTCAGTAATCTCCTCAGGCTCCAGTCATGAGTTGCCAAGAATATGGGAGCCTTTTGAGTTCACCGACTTTGATCTTATTCAGACAAGCTTGTAGTCAAAGTGGAAGTTCTTTCCTCCCTTCAGAGAAAAGTACCCCCTTCTTTCATGGCCCCGTTCTTTCTACAGGGATCTCACTCGTAGAGATTCTTTCATTTATTTTTATTTATTTATTTATTTATTTGCCAGAGTGTCTTGGCTTCCCATGCCTAAAATACTCTCATGGGCTCCTCAGCCAGATCAAAATGCCCTAAGGGCTGATTTTGAGGCCAGAGTGCTTTTTAGGACATCTGCCATTCTATGAGTCTGCTGTGTATCCCGCTTCCCATGTTGCATCATTCTCTCCCTTTTTTATTCTATCAGTTCGTATTCGAAGACACTAGTCTTGTTTGTGTGATCCCTTTGACTCTTAGACCTATCAGTGTGATCAATTGTGAAGAAATTGATCACTTCGACTAGTGAGATGTCATTTGTACAATTTTTCACCTCACCCCAGTTAGAATGGCTCACATTCAGAAATCTACCAACAACAGATGCTGGAGAGGATGTGGGGAAAAAGGGACACTAACCCACTGTAGGTGGGAATGCAAACTGGTAAAGCCACTATGGAAGTCAGTCTGGAGATTCCTCAGAAACCTGAATATAACCCTACCATACAACTCAGCCATCCCACTCCTTGGAATTTACCCAAAGGAAATTAAATTGGCAAACAAAAAAGCTGTCTGCACCTTAATGTTTATTGCAGCGCAATTCACATTAGCTAAGACCTGGAATCAACCCAAATGCCCATCAACAGTATACTGGATAAAGACATTATGGGACATGTACTCTATAGAATACTATACAGCAGTCAAAAGCAATGAAATCTGGTCATTTGCAACAAAATGGAGGAATCTGGAAAACATCATGCTGAGTGAACTAAGCCAGTCCCAAAGGGACAAATATCATATGTTCTCCCTGATGGATGACAATTAACCAAGCACCAAAAAGGAAACCTGTTGAAGTGAAATGGACACTATGAGAACAATGACTTGATCAGCCCTTGTCCTGACTGTTGATGTACAGTTTAATACTTTATCCCTTTTAGTATTTTTTTTTGTTCTAGTTAATACTATTGGTTGAACTCTGTAATTAACACACAATTATTCTTAGGTGTTTAAATTTCATTGAAAAATGATCCCTGTTAAACATAAGAGTGGGAATAAGAGAGGGAGTAGATGTACAATTTGGGACACGCTCAATCGGACTTGCCCAAATGGTGGTGTTAGAAATGTGCCAGGGGATTCCAATGCAATCTATTTTTCATTTTTAAGTGCTACTTTTACATTCTCTCTGCATGGCTACAGAGAATGCACAATGATTACTTAGAATATTAAATTAACAGCTTAATTTAGATTAGACTTACATACTATGGTATTCACTTATTAAAAATTACTCATCAGGCCGGCGTCGTGGCTCACTTGGTTAATCTTCTGCCTGTGGCGCCTGTACCTCATATGGATGCTGGGTTCTAGTCCTGGTTGCTCCTCTTCCAATCCAGTTCTCTGCTGTGGCCCGGGAGGGCAGTGGAGGATGGCCCAAGTGCTTGGGCTCCTGCACCCACATAGGAGACCAGCACCTGGCTCCTGGCTTCAGATTGGTGTAGCTCCGACCGTAGTGGCCATTTGGGGAGTGAACCAACAGAAGGAAGACCTTTCTCTCTGTCTCTCACTGTCTATAACTCTACCTGTCAAATAAAACAAAAATTAAAAAAAAAATACTCCTCAATGGTTTTTAGTGTATTCAGTAAATTATGCAGAAATCATCACAAATAGTTTTAGAACATTTTCATCACTCCAATGAGAAACCCCATCCCACTAGTAGTCAGTCCTAATTCCTCCAATTTTACCTTGCCTCCCTCAGGCCCTGAGAGCTACCAGTCTACTTTGTATTTTTAAATATTACATCTGAATGGAATTATATAGCATATGATCTTTTACACCTGGCTGAATTCACTTAGTGTAATGTTTTCAAGAAGAATCCACGTTTAGCAGTACCAATACTTCATTCTATTGCAGTACCAAAAACATTGCAGTGGATGGATATACTTTATTCAGTTTATGCATTGCTCCATTGACAAATCCTGTGTTTGATTATTATGAACAGTGTTACTATGCACATTTATATACACATATCATTTCATTACTTTAAATATTTATTTTATTTTATTTGAAAGTTAAGAGACAGATTGATAGATCTTGCAAATGCTATTTCTCTATCTAAATGCCTACAATAGCCTGGCCAAAGCCAGGATAATGGAATTCAATTCTGGTCTCCTACATAGGTGACAGGGACCCATGTTACTTGTTTTTATTTTAGTCTTTTATAATAATGAATTTAGGGAATTTTGAATTTTATTAATTTACTTTTTTTGCTTTTCTGTTTCTATTTTTATTTTCCTTAATCTGTGAAACCTTCTCTATATTGTATTTAGCTGACATGTAACTTATATAAAATAAGCAGAAACATCTTATCACAGAGCAATTGCAGCCAAAAGCAGTCTGATATTGGTATACAAATAGAAACATAGGGGCTGGTATTGTGGTGCCATGGATTAAGCCATGGCCTGAGACACCAGCATCCTATACAGGATGACGGTTAGAGTCCTGGCTGCTCCAATTTTGTTCTAGTTCCTTGCTAAAGTTCCTGGGAATGCAGTGGAAGATAGCCTGACATTGGGACCCTGCACCGACAAGAGAGATCTAATTTGAGTTCTAGCTTCCTGGTTTTAGCCTGACCTAGCCATTGCTGCCATTTAGAGAGTGAATCAGGGGAAAAAACATCTTTCTCCCCTCCTCTGTCTCTTTGTAACACTTTGAAATAAATAAATGCATCTTCAAAAAGAGAAACAAAGAACAAACGTAAACTACACATCTACACCAACAAAACAAAATGAAAAAAAAAAAAACAAATAAATGCACACATCTACAATTAACTTACCTTTCTTAAAGCTGCTTAAACAGACCCTGGAGGATGGACAGTCTCTTCAATAAATGGTGATGGGAAAACTAGATTTCTACATGCAGAACTTTGAAATAAAACCCATACTTTGTATACAAGAATTAACTCAAAAATGGATCAAATAGCTAAATGTGAGCCCTATAACTATACAGCTTCTACAGGAATACATAGAGGAAACACTCGGAGACATTGGCATAGGCAACAATTTTTTTGTGTGTAAAACCCTGAAAGCACAAGAAATAGAAGCAAAAAGATACAAAGAAGATAACAAATGAAGAAGCTTCTATAAAGCAAAGGACATGATCAACAGAATGAAAATACAAGTGTGTGCTAAAGTATTCATGTTGTAGTATGTATTATACATATGTGCTAAAGAATATATGATATAAATGTTTTCCTGATGTATTTAAATAAATATTTTATTTAAAATATATAAATGAGAAGATGTGAGAAAATTTTTGTTAGATTATTTATTTATGTATTTATTTGAGAGGTAGAGTTATAGACAGAGGGAGAGACAGAAAGAAAGGTCTTCCGTCTGCTGGTTCACTCCCCAAGTGGCTGCAAAGGCTGGGGCTTGGCCAATTCAAAGCTAGGACCCAGGAGCTTTCTCCAGGTTGGCCACGCCGGTGCACGGTGGGGTAGGGGGGCAAGACCTTGGACCATCTTCTGCTGTTTTCCCAGGCCATAGCTGGATCAGAAGAGGAGCTGCTGGAACCTGAACCAGCACCCATATGGGATGCCAGCACCCCTGAGAGAGGCTTAGCCCACTACACCACAGCACTGGCCCCACAAGAAAATATTTTAAAATTATGCATCTTATGAAGAATTAATGTCCAGAATATTAAAGGAGCTCAAGAGATTCAACAACAAAACAAACAAGCAAGTTGAAAATGGCAAAGGATCTGAATAGGCATTCTTCAAAAGAAGAAATAAAACTGACCTAAAAACACATGAGAAAGTGCTCAATAATACTATATCCATTATGGAAATAAAAACAAAAACCTCGCGCCAGCCCCTCCACCTCAATAAGTTCTCATCCCATCCCAATTAGAATGGCTATTATCCAAAAGTCTAAAAATAACAAATACTGGAAAGGATGTGGAGAAAAAGGAATCATAATACACTGTTGGTAGGAAAGCAAATTAGTACCACCATTAAGGAAAACCATATGGAGATTTCAACAAACTAAAAATAGATCTATCGTGTGATACAGCTATCCTACTTCTGGGAATATATCCAAAGGAAATGAAATCAGCATATGAAAAATATATCTACCCCCCACGTTTATTGTAGCTCTGTTCACAAAAATAAAGATGCCAAACCATCTTAATGGTTTATCAGTGGATGAATGCATAAAGACAATGTTACGTGTGTGTGTGTGTGTGTGTGTACTATTTACATATAAACTAGCAAAATGTTAAAAATTTTAAGTCTATGTTACCTCATTGACCACTTCTTTTTATTTTTCTGTAACAGTTTAAAATAAAATCACAAAATAAAAAAAAACTATTAAAAAGACCAGGAAAAGATTTAGTGACAAGGTAACAAATAAACTAAATAGGCAATCATTATTATAATGATAGATATTTCTGGCACCCAAGAGTGTTCTCTGCTTATGTTCCTATCCAGCTTCACCAATAACCACCACTTTGCTGTCAACATATATTTTATTTCCCTTTTTCATTGAATGGAACCCTACAGTAGGTATTATTTTGCATTTGGTTTCTTTACCTTGATTTAATGACTGTGGAATTCCTTCTTATTGTTGCATGTAGCAGTGGATTTCTATTCTTGTTACTATGTAATGATGTATTATGTGGATATACCACAATTTATTTATTTTTGATAGAGGAACAATTGGGTCTATTTCATTTTAGGAATAATGAATAAACTTGCCTTAAATATTTTAATGTTATAGTGAACATCAAGGAATGAAATTTCTGGCTCACTAGATCTATAAGAGGTCCACAAAGAGTTCATGGAATGTTTACATTATCTTTTAATTCCATTTTTCTACAAACATTTTGAAGTACCTTCATATGTATTCCTAGAAATAATATGTACTGCCAAACAGATTTTTACAAATCACCAGCTATTTATTCTTCTGCCAGAAAAGTATGAATCTTCTAGTTCTTTCACATCCATGCCAGTATTTGGTATATCTGTTTTTTTTTTCTATGTTAACATGTAGGGGTATTTCATTGTGACTTTTACATTCATTTAGTTGATGACTATGTTGGATGTCATCCCTTGTGATCATTGATTTTATTCGTATCTTATTTTCTGAAAGTCTTGTTCAATTTTTGTCCATTTAATATTTAGCTTGACGTTGTTATTGACTTCCAATGTTTCTTTATATATTCTGCATAGAGCCATTTGTTAAATGCGTATTTCTTTTTTTGTGTGTGTTTGTGTATGTGGATTTCCTTTTCAAGATAGAAACATTCTTAAATTTTCAAAATACTTATGAGGGAGCCTGAGACTAGAAGGAGGTCAGACTGGCTCCATCCTACAGCTCCTTCCCAGCAGGTACACACTAAACAAATCAGGATGGAGGCCCCTTGTAACAAATACTTATCAATGACAAGATCTAGGTTTCAAGGACAAGATCTAAGTCTCAATTAAAACAAAGCAGATAGGGCTCTATTAAGACTGCCCCTAGGGATTGGCACTATGGTATAGTGGGTGAAGTTGCCACCTGTGGTGCCAGCATCCCATGTGGACACTGATTCGAGTCCTGGCTACTCCACTTCAGATCCAGCACTTTTTTGTGGCTTGGGAAAGCAGTGGAGGATGGCCCAACTCCTTGAGCTCCTGCACCCACATGGGAATCCTGAAGGAGGCTCCTGGTTCCTGACTTAGGATTGGCACAGCTCTGGCCATTGGGGAGTGAATCAGCAGATGGAAGACCTCTCTCTCTTTTTGTCTGTAACTTCCTTGAAATTATAAGTAAATATTTAAAAAAGACTGTGCCCAGCATTCACAGTAACTAATGTATAACCACTACCTTTGTTCCTTGGAGATAATGTGATAAAGACAAATGCCCCTAGACTGGGAGACCTCAGCAGCTTGGTCTTTCTCTTTCTACCAGCCTCTGATTTGCGTTTAGAGCATTTCTTTTTCTTTTTCTTTTTTTTCTTTTCAAATTTATTTTACAGATAGAGTTAGACAGTGAGAGAGAGAGTCAGAGAGAATGGTTTTCCTTTCATTGGTTCACCCCCCAAATGGCCTCTACAGCCAGAGCTACACTGATCTGAAGCCAGGAGCCAGGTGCTTCCTACTGGTCTTCCACGTGGGTGCAGGGCCCAAGCACTTGGGCCATCCTCCACTGCCTTCCAGGGCCACAGCAGAGAGCTGGACTGGAAGAGGAGCAACCGGGACTAGAACCAGGCGCCCATATGGGATGCTGGAGCTGCAAGCAGAGGACTAACCAAGTGAGCTACAGTGCCAGCCCCAGAAATTTTCTTTTTCTTACTTCTTCTACAATAAAATTTCACTAGAATTTTCATTGTGATGTCTGATCTCGGTATCGTAAATCGTCATTGAAACCAGAACATGAACTCTGACTCATCTTACCAGGTTTCCCACAATACTTATTTATATTTACCCACACTGTCTTTCTATAGATTAGAGATTACATGATACATCTTTCCATAATTTTTCTTTCAAAACTTCTGTATTATAATTAATATTTTTAAAAGATTTATTTATTTATTTGAAAGAGTTACACAGAGAGAGAAGGAGAGGTAGAGAGATAGAGAGAGAGAGGTCAGTCTTCCATCAGCTGGTTCACTCCCCAATGGGGCCACAACATGGTGTTGCACTGATCCGAATCCAGGAGCCAGGAGTTTTTTCTAGGTTTCCCACAGGGTACAGGGACCCAAGGACTTGGGCCATCTTACCACAGCAGAGAGTTGGATCAGAAGTGGAGCAGCCGGGACTTGATCCAGTGACCATATGGGATGCCGGCACTGCAGGCAGCAGCTTTACCCACTACACCAGAGCTCCAGCCCCTGTAACTAATACGTATCCTTTTAAGAAGCACCTAGTTGTATTTTTTAATCTCTAACACTAGTTGATTTTTGAAAGATATTTATTTAATTTATATGAAAGTCAAAGACACAGATAGAAATGGAGGGAAAGAGACAGAGAGAGAGAGAGAGAGAGAGAGAGAGAGAGAATTTCCCATCTTCTGGTTCACTCCCCAAATATCAAAGACAGAGCTGAATCTAGCCAAAGCCAAGAATTTGGAACATACCTTGTCTCCCAAGTGGATGGCAGGGACCCAACTACTTGGGACATTATCTGCTGCATGGAGCTGAAACTTGAAAGCAGGTATTCTGATACATGGTTAGAGCATTTCACATGAAGTCTTCACTGCTATGCCAAGTGTCCACCTTGAATAGATGCCTTTTAATTTAGGTGTTTAGTACATTTGCATTTAAATAATTATTGACAGAAGTCATTCAAATCCACCATTTTGCTACTTATTTTCTTATTTCTTCATTTTGATAAATTTATTTTTCAATAAATCATACATTCTTTAATCTACTGAAAGAACTTCCAGGAATATAATTCAAGGAACTCAGCAATGATGGGAAAAACATTTCAGTGCATGTAGCTTCACTGTAGCACTGCAAAGAAAAGTAAAATACATAAAGCAATCAAATGGTTCAATAAATTAATCAATAATTACATTATAATCTATTCTCACAGTGTTATTATGTGGCCATCAAAATTACATTTTCATTGATTACTGAAGGACCTAACAAAGCATGTGATAACACATTTTGTGTATAACTGTGCATGTGTTTATCTAAGATCAAATATTCGTTGGGTCACTCTGTCTTTTTAGTATAAATATAAGTTGATTTTCAACTCCTTTCATTTGTTATGTGACAAACGCAAAGACATTTTGAAAATTGCCAGAAATTACTAGTAACTAGTGTTCTTCCCAAATATTTATGATTTTAACATTTTTGTCATACTGAATTCTCAGTTTCATTTGCATCCCATTTCCCTTACATATTTTCTTCAATCTACTACACACACACATACACATACAAAAACAGAATAAAATATATTAACAGTTATACCTGAATGTATTTGAATTCTAAGATACCCAATAATATTTCATTGTACTTGTCAATATTTTTTACAGTAATACTATTACATATTAATCAAAAAGTTAAAAAGTAACAAAACACTGAAGTGATCTATGAATAAAAGTCTCCAATTAAAAATATTTAAATTTTTTTCATATTAACTGGAGAATGTAATTTATGATTTATATGACTAGGCAATTCAATTGGAAACAAAATGTAGCATGAAAACTGATACAAATATTCCCCACATCAGTTAGCCAATATAGGTTCTGAAAACAGACATATAAGCAAAGCCTTCAAATTTAAAAAGCACAGAATACATAGATAAGTAGATATGGACATATATATATACACTCATAATTTATGTTTCATCAATTAATCAGGCATGAACAGTATAGTATGTTCACAGTTCATATATTTGTCATGATCAATATTGAAACCATACATGAAGACACAGATTTTCCATCTGTTGGTTCACTCTCTAAATGCCCACAAAAAGTCATTGAGTAGACCTAAGCCAGGTGTAGGTATCTCAGTCTGGGACCCAAATACTCAAGCCATCATCTGCTGCTTCCCAGGATGTGCATTACCAATATCAGGCAACTTTAAATGTGCCTTATGTGACTTGTTTCGTGTAATTTCACAATAATTCTATAATTGTTATACTTTATTATCCAAATTTGAATGTAAGAAAATGGAGGATTCTGAAAGTTCAATTCTTTTCCCAAGAACACAAAAGTAAAATGACAAAATCAGAATTTGAATCCAAGTATATCGAATTGAGAAAATTTTTATGTTGTGGAAATCTGCACCTGCCACAGAAAAATATATCTTAGAATTATCCTTGTTAGTATATTTTTGCTAACCATAAAGGGGTAAATGACTATAAACACACCTAGATTACAAAAAATACTCTAAAACACACACACACACAAACACATGCACACCATTCTTCTTCATGCTTTAGCCTTTTCTCTCAATCTTGTCCTTTTGAAAATTAGATGATGGACAAATTCAATGGATGATAAAAAGATATATGAAGGACCAGCACCACGGCTCAATAGGCTAATCCTCCACCTGCGGCACCGGAACACTGGGTTCTAGTCCCAGTCTGAACACCAGATTCTGTCCCGGTTGCTCCTCTTCCAGTCCAGCTCTCTGCTGTGGCCCAGGAGTGCAGTGGAGGATGGCCCAAGTCCTTGGGCCCTGCACCTGCATGGGAGACAGGGAGGAAGCACCAGGCTCCTGGCTTCGGATCAGCGCAGTGCACTGGCTGTAGTGCGCCGGCTGTAGTGCGCCAGCCACAGCGGCCATTGGGGGGTGAACCAATGTAAAAGGGAAGACTTTTCTTTATGTCTCTCTCTCTCACTGTCCACTCTGCTTGTAAAAAAAAAAGATATATGAAGAAGAAAAGCATATGAAGATTGGCATAATATTAGGAGGAGCCTAGATTAGGTTAGATTGAACTTATTCTTTTCCTCCAGGTGTCTTCTCCTTGGTACCTTTGATGCACTGGTATCCACCATGGGAAAGAACAACTCCTATGACTTCATCCAGAAGCAACCTGCTCCAAACTGTGCATTATTGGAGAATTATTCCTTATATTGAATAACATTTTTTCTATTCAATAACTTTCACCCCTTAATGCTAGTTATGCCCTCTGGGTCTACAGTAAAAAGTCTGTTCCCTCTTCCTCATGACAGCTCTTCAAATATTTCAAGACAACTAGCATGTCTCCCCTTAGTCTTCTCATCCCCAGGCTAAACACCCACGGAAAATTACACTGTAGCATTAATATCTCCACCTTGCATTTTCTACACTCCCACATGTCTTCTCCTTTTGTTGCTTGTATCTAAAACATTGGGAACAATGAGAAATTATGACATGTATGAACCAAATTACATAATCTCACTTACCTCCTACTTCACTCCCCCACATAGCTTCTCTGCAGACTCTCCAGATAGTCAAGTGCCATTAATTTATTAGGAAAGAAATCATTTAGAAATCATTCTTAAACCAAGAGGGTTTCTGTTCAAATTTAAATGCCACACAGATAAAAAAGATAAGCATGTTCTATGATTCATCATCATTCCCACTGAAGTTACCCACCATAGCAAAAAAATGCATGAAAAATATTTGATTTTAAAATACTATACTTTTTCTTTTATTTATTTATTTATTTTTTGACAGGCAGAGTGGACAGTAAGAGAGAGAGACAGACACAAAGGTCTTCCTTTTCTGTTGGTTCACCCTCCAATGGCCGCTGTAGCCAGCGCGGCAGCCAGTGCACCATGCTGATCTGAAGCCAGGAGCCAGGTGCTTCTTCTGGTCTCCCATGTGGGTGCAGGGCCCACACACTTGGGCTATCCTCCTCTGCACTCCTGGGCCACAGCAGAGAGCTGGACTGGAAGAGGAGCAACCAGGACAGAATCCAGTGCTCTGACCAGGAATAGAACCTGGTATGCCAGCACCACAGGTGGAGGATTAGCCTATTGAGCTGCGGTGCCATACTTTTTATTTTTAAATAACATTTTTATTAATATAAAGAGATAAAATGTAATACAGTTCATAGAGACAAATATAAGTTGATGATGATACACCCCCTCCCCCCCGCCACTCTCCCCCTTCCTTATAGGAACAGGTCCAATAATAGAAATGAACAACATTGGTGTGAGTGCTGTGGCATAATAGGATAAGCCTCTGTCCGTGGACCTGGCATCTCATATGAGTGCCAGTTTGAGTCCCAGTTGCTTCTTTTCCAATCCAGCTTTCTGCTTATGGCTTGGGGAAGCAGCGAAGAATGGCCCAAGTGCCTGCATCTGTGTTGGAGACCCAGAAGAAGCTCCTGGTTCCTGACTTTGGATCAGCTTGACTCTGGCCGTTGTGGCCACTTTGGGAGTGAAACAGCAAATGGAAGACTTCTCTCTCTATCACTTGCTCTCTCTATCTTTAACTCTGCCTATCAAATAAATAAATAAATCTTAAAAGAAAAAAATGAGCAACATAGCTACTAGTGTATTTTAGAATCAGATTTCTGTTTGAACTCCAGCTCAGTCATTTACTAGCAGTGTGTTCCTATATAACTCACAAATACTCTGTGAAGCAAAATTTGCATGTCATGTGAAGATGAGAAAGAACCTACATATGATAGATTGGAATGGGTTCACTTTACCTAGAAGCACGTAAGTGAAAGTGTTGGAAATAAGTGAATGAATAACATACTCAATCTCAAAGTATAGGTCAAATATTCAACATAGATGTTAGTCAGCTAAGTGTGGAAATTCATCATGAGAGAAAGAGGAATTTCCAAGATCTGTGACAGTCAACAGAGGTTAATTAGTTCATTACACTTGGCAAATGTAATCCACACATTAACATCTATTTCCAATCAAAATCCCAATAAAAAGAAAATGTTTATTTTTAAATGATTTATTTATTTGAAAGGCTGAGTGACAGAGAGAGAAAGAGAGAGAGAGAAAGAGAGAATCTTCCATCTACTGGTTTACTCCCCAAATGTCTGCAATGGCCTTGGATAGGCCACGCCAAAGCCAAAAGCCAGGAACTCTATCTGGGTCTCTCCAGAGGGTGACAGGGGCCCAAGGTGTTGGACCATCTTCCCTAGCCATCCCAGGAGCACTATCAGGGAGCTAGACAAGAAGTAGAGCTGCTGAGACTCAAACCAGTGCTCCTAAAAGGGATACCAGTGATGCAAGTGGTGCCTTAACTGTCTGGGCCATAATGCCAGCCCAAAAGCAAAATGTTTAAAAGCGTCTATATATGGTTAAATAATAGAAGAAATGACAAGGTACAGGAAATAGATTATACTTTTGGAAGCCAGAGAACAGACAGACAAGCAGAAATCGACTTAGCAGTTCAGAAAAAGTTAAATATCTGCAGGAGGAAAGGCCAAGAAGAAAATCAATGTGTGCTATTGTACCCCAGAAAGAGTCAAGAACTGCAGATATAAGTTGCTTCTAAAAACAACTTGGGAACTGGGATTGGGGATGGCAATAACTTTTTTTTTTATCTTTCTGTATTTCTTTGCAGAACTTTGATGTATAATTCTGCCACAAATATCTTTGAAATTATCTGTACTTTTTCTATCACGTATGTTAGGTAGGAAGTCAGAAATGAGCTTACGTGTGTGTGACAAAGGCCTAAGGAATTGACATCTACAGCCGTCCAGCATCCACATCTCAAAGTCATCCTGATAACCTTTAAAGTACAGCCCAGTCGTGATGACCTTCCAGGGGGTCCTGCCACTTCTACCTGGCCTGAAAAACATCCTTCCTCTAAGGCAGGGCATTGCCAGCCAGGCTTCCCCAGTCTGATAGCTTCAATGGGAAAAACTCAGAAAGGGATTTTCCTTATTTACATCCAAAAAATCCTTTGTTCCTTGGAGAAGGAGTGGGGGAGGGAAGGCAAGACCCATCCCCTTAAAAACCCATCTAAATGTGAACCATGTACTCTCTCTCAGGTCCTGTCTGGAGAGGTGCCTGACCATCCATTCTTACGGATGTCCCTACCCTAACAAACCTTGTTATTTTGCTTTCTACTACTCTCTGTCTCACACCTGAATTCTTTCTTGAGCAAAGACAAGGACCCTTTGCTTCTCCGGTAACAATGTACATCAATTTTTTTCTGGATTCTATGTATTATCCTATTCTAAAACCACTACTACATTTTTAGGTATATGCTGTTACCAAAACCATATAAAAACACAACAAAAATAAAACCTAAAAACCCATTTCACTAATGAATATAGATGAAAATTTCCCCAAAATAAAATACTATCAGACAATGTAATAGTATATTAAAGTAGTACATACTGTGACCCTTTGATTGTAAGAATCTGGGAATTCAAAGATTATTTAACATACAAAAATAAACCAATGTATACCACATTAATAGAACAAATGGAATAGAATTATGAGGAGTCAGATTGGCCAATAGATAGATTGGTCTCAGTGGAAAATGAGGAATGGAGAGTCCCCATAAGAATGTGCAAAAGTTATCTTTAGTGAGACCAAAGGGCTGAATCCCCGCTGAATGTTTCTCCCCAAGAGATGCCTTTAGCAAAACAAAAGTATCTGTCCCACTCCTTAAGCTTCCAATTTTATCGTGAGAATAGCAAGGGAGTGGTGATTCCACCTTTCTTAGCTCCCAGCTTACTGTGAAAACAAGTTACCTATTCCACCCTTCCAATAGCGCTTTTGTTTTATCCTGAGCAAGACAGAAAGGGCAAACAAGATTACAAATCCGGTCTTTTGATGGCTTTTGTCTCAGCTAACTGATTCTTAGCTGATTGTCAGTTTTTTCCCCTAAAAACTGTGCTTAAAAACCCAACTGTTAGGAAAAGAGGCACAGAATAGAGAGGAGGCGGTGTACTAATTTACAACCAGACTGAATTTATTCAGAGAAAATAAATTCATAGAAGTGGGTGACCAACTGCCCCTGTGCACATGATGCAGTTTGTGGCAGAAGGCCCTAACCTCTAGGGGTCGGGCCTTTTTAAATTTTAGGAGGGCCAAGGATGGGGGTGGGGTAGGAAGCAGCAGGCAGAGGGGAATTCCTGGAACTGGTCTTTCAAGCATTCCAGCAACTGGTCTTTCAGGTGGCTGTGGGAGATAAGGTATTGTGAGAGGCCAGAGCCACACCATGACAGGCTTCTCACAAGACAAAAAAACAAAAAAAAAAAAAAAACAAACAAACAAAAAAAACAAAACTGGCTAGGCCCAAGATGAAACCTGACACTGAGCAGTCCTTGGTCTGGCAAGACCAGGTAGGTGCAACCAATAAGGTGGGCCGTCCTTGGTCCTGCAGGGCCAGGGGAAGGAAGGAGTGCAGACATAATACTTGTTTGCCTGGGAACTATAAAAACCCCAAGAACAAAGAGAAGGGGGTCTTGGTCTCTGAGCACTGTGTTGCACAGGAGGCCGGGGCCCCAGCATGCTGGACCTAAAAATAAAGTCCCTTTGTTCTTTGCATTTCGGTGAGTCTCTCTGGTTCTTTCTATCTGGGCAATCCGGAACACAACAGTATGAAGGCAATAGGGTGTGAGACACAATTGAGATTCAAGGGCAAGGAATACATTCCAGTGTTTATCTATCTTTTGGGCAATGAACAAGAGTGGCTGAGGCTTATGTCATTGTTCTATCACCCACTACCACCTGCCCATAGGGAGACCCCCACAAGGCTGCTTCAGACGGAGGTCTCTGACTTAAATAAATCTTGTTTTTCTCCTTACATTGTCCTCCTGGAAATTCTTCAACGTGAAACAAAGAACTGAGGTAATCTTTCCCAACCCATAACAAAATGACACTTGATCATATATATCAACTGTTGTGGAAAAAGCATTTGACAATGAGAAGACACCTGCACAACCAGCTTTTACTATGCCCTTATTATCCATTATAATAGTGCTAGAAAATATTATCATTATTTTAATGTAACCTAAAGTGTAATCACATTAGCTTATTAGGCAACTAGTAGTAATAATAAGCAATGCTAAGTGTCTTTGAGCTAACATTAAGTTGATTATCATGTAGTACACTCCCCCTTCCCTCCACCTGGCCAGATGTGACCCTACCCTGACCCAGGTCCAGGAATGTAAAAGGTAGGTTTAAAGCTTGAGATACCAACCAGCCCCTACCCTGGAGTTGGTGGCAGGTGTCTCGGGACTTATCAGAAGTGTGAACTTGATCTATAGCATTCCCCTAAAGCCTGCTTGTACATGATAATAAAAGCTCTGTAAGAATTGGGCTCAGGGCTTCTAGGGGGCTTCCTCTCCTGGAGGCACAGAGAGGCCCAGGTTCAAACTCATAATAAAAATGACCCTGCTAATTGGCTTCAATTTTGGTCTCTGGTGGTGTAATTTTCGGGGGACCACATACTGTGGGCATAACAACAACACCAAACCCCTTCTAATAAAATATTCACAAATTAGAAGTAGAAGGAAACTTCTTCCACATGAGATTTATTGTGTCCCTGTCGCTATGATAAGAGGCCTTTTATTGAGTAATTTAAAAAGAACAGAAATTTGTTTCTCATGTTTCTGTATACTGAGAATTCTGAGGTTTAGGTGCTGGAATATTCAATAGCTGTTGAGGATCATGCCTAGCTTCTAAGGGAGTGCTTTCTCTCTGCGTCCTCTCGTAGTTATGAATGTTATATACTCCCATGTTTGAAGGGATGGGAAGGAAATAAACTACCTCCTGGAGCTCTTTTACAATGGCCCTGACAGCAGCCATGAGGGCTCTACAATCAGAACTTAATCACCTCCTAAAGGTCTTACCACAAAATATTATCATGTTAAGGTTACCCATGAATTTTGAGGGCATGAAATCAGACATGACCCCCTAAATTTATACAAAAACCTGGCCCTTTAATGTTCCCCAGAATTGCTATCTGGGATCTCACATGTGCTATTGGAATTTGGGGTACCATATGATTTCACCATATGCTAACTAATAAATCCCCAATATTAGTATGCCCAAGAGGGTTCTTGCCTAATATTTAGAGAAGAATTCTAAATACCGGCACAGATAAACGAGGCAGATGGTACATTTTAAGCTTTTATTTAGTGCAAGAGGTAGCTAGGAAATTGAGGGTTTAGTTCAGGTTGGAGAGAGGGGAAAGCCTTGAAACTAGCATAGCATCCATACCACTCAGAGAGCAGGCCAAAGCCATGTGCAGCAAGCACCTTGAGCTGCTATCCACCATTTATCACCAGCAGCAATGCAGAGGCTGAGCATGAGGTAAATCTGGACTCATACTGAGCACCAGGAACCAGTCACATGGAAGAGTGTCTAGGCCAGGAAGCCTAGGTCACATGGCCTTTGGCACAGGAGGTGCAGGGCTGCAACAAGCTCCTCCTAGCAAGAGGCAAGAGAAAAGAGAAAGGCCTGGCCACACTGTGTCTGGCTTTTAACCCACTTCCAAAGGGGAGTGGTTAATTAACCTGATTGGCTGGTGGGCACCCAGGTATGGCCAGTTAGGGAGATGAGGTCACACAGGGGTATGGTGAAGGTATCCGATAGGGCGTGAAGTCACACAAGAGCATGGTGAAGGTGTGGTCTTCCGTTCACAAATATAAGCAATTTTAGCCTGTATGCCTGCCTAATTCAGGCCCATAAATATTCAAATCATAACAAAATTTCAAAATGTATAGATGAAAAATCTGTAACTAGCTTCATGGAATGGTGAAAGAAGGAACTATTTCCTTCTAAGTTCTAGAACAAGACAATTACTATAAGGCCACCACAAAACACACCAAACACCAGAGTGATAGAAAATCTCTCTCAGGAAAATGAAATATTAAGGAGGAATCAAAATGAAATGAAACAACTAGTACAACAAGAAACTGTGATAGTGATGAGAAATCATAATGAAATGAAGAATTCAATAGATCAAATGACAAACACATTACAGAGCCTTAAAAACAGAATGGGTGAAGCAGAACAGAGAATATCAGACTTAGAAGACAGAACACAGGAAAATATACAATAAAACCAAAGAAAAGAAGAGGAAATTAGAAATCTAAAACATATTGTCGGGAATCTTCAGGATACTATTAAAAAAAACAACATTCGGGTTCTAGGAGTTCCTGAGGGTATAGAGAGAGAGAAAGGATTAGAAGGCCTTTTTAGTGAGATACTAGCAGAAAATTTCCCAGGTTTGGAGAAGGACAGAGAAATCCTAGTACAGGAAGCTCACAGAACCCCTAATAAACACAACCAAAAGAGATCATCACCACGACACGTTGTAATTAAACTCTCCACAGTGAAACATAAAGAAAAGATCCTAAAATGTGCAAGAGAGAAACGTCAGATTACTCTCAGAGGATCTCCAATCAGACTCACAGCTGACTTCTCATCAGAAACTCTAAAAGCTAGGAGGGAATGGCGAGATATAGCCCAGGTACTAAGAGAGAAAAAATGCCAGCCCAGAATATTATATCCTGCAAAGTTCTCATTTGTGAATGAAGGTGAAATAAAGACCTTTCACAGCAAACAGAAATTGAAAGAATTTGTCGCCACTCGTCCAGCCCTGCAAAAGATGCTTAAAGATGTGTTACACACAGAAACACAGTCATAAATATGAAAGAAAGTAAATGAAAGAAACCTCACACCAAAAGATCACAGGAAGTTCAAAACATATATTAGAAAATATCTTTGACAAATGGCAAGGCAAAGTTACTACTTATCAATAGTCACATTGAACATTAATGGCCTGAACTGTCCAGTTAAAAGACACCGATTGGCTGATTGGCTTAAGGAACAAAACCCATCTATTTGCTGCTTAAAAGAAACACATCTTTCCAACAAAGATGCATTAAGACTGAAAGTGAAAGGCTGGAAAAAGATATACCATGCCAACAGAAATAGAAAAAGAGCAGGCATAGCCATCTTAATATCGGACAACATAAACTTTACCACAAAAACTATTAGGAGAGACAAAGAGGGGCACTTTTTAATGATTAAGGGATCAATTCAACAGGAAGATATAACGAGTATCAACGTATATGCACCTAATTACAGGGCACCAGTTTATTTAAAAGATTTGTTAAGGGACTTAAAGGGAGACTTAGACCCCAATACAATAGTACTGGGGGAATTCAATACTCCACTCTCAGAAATAGACAGATCAACAGGACAGAAGATCAACAAGGATATAGTAGATTTAAAGGACACTTTAGCCCAAATGGATCTAACAGATATCTACAGAACTTTTCATCCCACACAGAAAGCATTTACATTCTTCTCAGCAGTACATGGAACCTTCTCTAGGATTGACCATATACTAGGCCATAAAACAAGTCTCAGCAAATTCAAAAGAATTAGAATCATGCCATGCAGCTTCTCAGACCATAAAGGAATGAAGTTGGAAATTAGCAACTCAGGAATCCCTAGAGCATACGCAAACACATGGAGATTGAACAACATGCTCCTGAATGAACAATGGGTCATAGAAGAAATTAAAAGAGAAATCAAAAACTTTCTGGAAGTAAATGAGGATAACAGCACAACATACCAAAACTTATGGGATACAGTAAAAGCAGTGTTAACAGGAAAGTTTATATCAATAGATGCCTACGTAAAGAAATTAGAAAGGCACCAAATAGATGGGCTTTCACTGCATCTCAAGGATGTAGAAAATTTGCAGCAAACCAGACCCAAATGTAGTAGGAGAAGAGAAATAATTAAAATCAGAGAAGAAATCAACAGGATTGAATCAAAAAAAAATTACAAAAAATCAGCCAAACGATGAGCTGGTTTTTTGAAAAAACAAACAAAATTGACACCCCATTGGCCCAACTAACTAAAAAAAGAAGAGAAAGACCCAAATCAATAAAATCAGAGATGGAAAAGGAAACGTAACAACAGATACCACAGAAATAAAAAGAATCATCAGAAATTACTAAAAGGACCTGTATGTCAGCAAACAGGGAAACCTATCAGAAATGGACAGATTCCTGGACACATGCAACCTAACTAAATTGAATCAGGAAGACATAGAAAACCTAAACAGACCCATAACTGAGACAGAAATTGAAACAGTAATAAAGGCCCTCCCAACAGAGAAAAGCCCAGGACCAGATGGATTCACTGCTGAATTCTACCAAACATTTGAAGAAGAACTAACTCCAATTTTTCTCAAACTATTCAGAACAATCAAAGAAGAGGGAATCCTCCAAAATTCTTTCTATGAAGCCAGCATCACATTAACAGACTGCAGAAGAAAAACCATATGATTATCTCAATAGATGCCGAGAAAGCATTTGATAAAATACAACACCCTTTCATGATGAAAACTCTAAACAAACTGGGTATGGAAGGAACACACCTCAATACAATCAAAGCAATTTATGAAAAACCCATGGCCAGCATCCTATTCAATGGGGAAAAGTTGGAAGCATTTCCACTGAGATCTGGTACCAGACAGTGATGCCCACTCTCACCACTGCTGTTCATTAAAGTTCTGGAAGTTTTAGCCAGAGCTATTAGGCAAGAAAAAGAAATTAAAGGGATACAAATTGGGAAGGAAGAAGTCAAACTATCCCTCTTTGCAGATATGATTCTTTACTTAGGGGACCCAAAGAACTCTACTAAGAGACTATTGGAACTCATAGAAGAGTTTGGCAAATTAGCAGGATATAAAATCAATGCACAAAAATCAACAGCCTTTTTATACACAGGCAATGCCATGGCTGAGGAAGTATTTCTAAGATCAATCCCATTCACAATAGCTACAAAAACAATCAAACACCTTGGAATAAACTTAACCAAGGATGTTAAAGATCTCTACGATGAAAATTTCAAAACCTTAAAGAAAGAAATAGAAGAGGATACCAAGAAATGGAAAAATCTTCCATGCTCATTGATTGGAAGAATCAATATCATCAAAATGTCCATTCTCCCAAAAGCAATTTATAGATTCTATGCAATACCAATCAAGATACCGAAGACCTTCTTCTCAGATCTAGAAAAAATGATGCTGAAATTCATATGGAGACACAGGAGACCTCGAATAGCTAAAGCAATCTTGTACAACAAAAACATACTACAGGGCAGTTATAATCAAAACATCATGGTACTGGTACAGAAACAGATGGATAGACCAATGGAACAGCATAGAAACACCAGAAATCAATCCAAACATCTACAGCAAACTCATATTTGATCAAGGATCCAAAACCAATTCCTGGAGCAAGGCTAGTCTATTCAATAAATGGTGCTGGGAAAACTGGATTTCCACATGCAGAATCATGAAGCAAGACCCCTACCTTTCACCTTACACAAAAAGTCACTCAACATGAATTAAAGACTTAAATCTATGACCCGACACCATCAAATTATTAGAGAGCATTGGAGAAACTCTGGAAGAGATAGGTACTGGCAAAGACTTCTTGGAAAATACCCCAGAAGCACAGGCAGTCAAAGCCAAAATTAACATTTGGGATTGCATCAAATTGAGAAGTTTCTGTACTGCAAAAGAAACGGTCAGGAAATTGAAGAGGCAACCAACAGAATGAGAAAAAATATTTGCAAACTATGCAACAGATAAAGGGTTGATAACCAGAATCTACAAAGAAATCAAGAAACTCCACAACATCAAAACAAACAACCCACTTAAGAGATGAACCAAGGACCTCAATAGACATTTTTTAAAAGAGGAAATCCAATGGCCAACAGACACATGAAAAAATGTTCAAGATCACTAGCAATCAGGGGAATGCAAATCAAAACCACAATGAGGTTTCACCTCACCCCAGTTAGAATGGCTCACATTCAGAAATCTACCAACAATATATGCTGGCAAGGATGTGGGGAAAAAGGCAATAACCCACTGTTGGTGGGAATGCAAACTGGTAAAGTCACTATGGAATTCAGTCTGGAGATTCCTCAGAAACCTGCATATAGCCCTACCATTCAACCCAGCCATCCCACTCTTTGGAATTTACCCAAAGGAAATTAAACTGGAAAACAAAAAAAAAGCTGTCTGCACGTTAATGTTTATTGCGGCTCAATTTACAATAGCTAAGACCTGGAACCAACCCAAATGCCCATCAACAGTATACTGAATAAAGAAATTATGGGACACGTACTCTATAGAATACTATACAGCAGTCAAAAACAATGAAACCTGGTCATTTGCAACAAGATGGAGGAATTTGGAAAACATCATGCTGAGTGAATTAAGCCAGTCCCAAAGGGACAAATATCATATGTTCTCCCTGATTGGCGACAACTAACTGAGCACCAAAGGGGGAACCTGTTGAAGTGAAATGGACTCTATGAGAAACAGTGACTTGATCAGCTCTTTTCCTGACTCTTGATGTACAATGTAATGCTTTCTCCATGTTAGTATTTTTTTGTTGTTGTTCTAGTACTGTTGGTTGAACTCTGTAATTAACACACAATTATTCTTAGGTGTTTAGATTTTAACTGAAAAGTGATCCCTGTTAGGAGTTTGGAAAACATGCTGAGTGAAATAAGCCAGTCTCAAAGGGACAAATATCATATGTTCTCCCTGATCGGTGACAACTAACTGAGCACCAAAAAGGAAACCTGTTAAAGTGAAATGGACACTATGAGAAATGGTGACTTGATTAGCCCTTGCCCTAACTGTTGATGAACAACCTAATATGTTATTTATCTTAGTATTTTCTTTGTTAGTTCTACTTATTACTGTAATCAATGCACAGTTATTCTCAAGTGTTGAAACTTAACTGAAAAGTGATCGCTGTTAAATATAAGAGTGGGAATAAGAGAGGGGAGAGATGTGCAATTTGGGACATGCTCAAGCTGACTTGCCCCAAACGGTAGAATTACAAACATACTAGGGGATTCCAATACAATCCCATCAAGGTGGCATGTACCAATGCCATCTCACTAGTCCCAGTGATCAATTTCTGTTCACAATTGATCATAATGATAGGACTAAAAGCCAAAGGGATCACATAAACAAGAATAGTGTCTGCAAATACTAACTGATAGAATAAAAAAGGGAGAGAATGATCCAACATGGGAAGTGAGATACACAGCAGACCCATAGAATGGCAGATGTCCTAAACAGCACTCAGGCCTCAGAATCAGCCCTTAAGGCATTCGGATCCAGCTAAAAATCCCATGAGAGTTTTACAGGCATGAAAAGCCAAGACACTCTGGCAAAAAAAAAACAAAAAAAAAAACAAACAAACAAAAAAAAAAAAACAAAACACCAAACCTACATGAAAGATCTCCACAAGTGAGATCCCAGTGAAAAGAACAGGTCATCAAAGAAGGAGGTACCTTTCTCTGAAGGGAGGAGAGAATTTCCACTTTGACTACGACCTTGTCTAAATATGATAAGTGTCGGTGAACTCAAAAGGCTTCCATAGTCTTGGCAACTCATGAGAAGAGCCTAAGGTGATTACTGACGCCATAAACAAGAGTGTCAATTTGTTAAGTCAACAACAGGAGTCACTGTGCACTTATTCCTCATGTAGGATCTCTGTCCTTAATGTGCTCTATGTTGTGATTTAATGCTATAACTAGTACTCAAACAGTATTTTTCACTTTATGTTTCTATATGGGTGCAAATTGTTGAAATCTTTACTTAATATATGCTAAACTGATCTTCTGTATATAAAGAGAATTGAAAATGAATCTTGATGTGAATGGAAGGGGAGAGGGAGCGGGAAAGGGTAGAGTTTCGGGTGGGAGGGAAGTCACGGGGTGGGGAAGCCATTGTAATCCATAAGCCGTACTTTGGAAATTTATATTCATTAAATAAAAGTTAAAAATAAGATAAAGAGTTCATTGGGGGAAACCCGACAGATGGGAGGGAAGTTGTGAAGAAGGAAAAAGGGACAGGAGAGCGCAAGAAAGAGACTGGGACACCAACTGGTACCCAAATGGGATGCCAGTAGCTCTACCTGCTATGCCACAATGCTAGCTTCTAAAATGCAATTCAACCTAAAAAAAGGAAGATATATTTAGGATTAGGTTTAACTTGAGGGACCGGCACTATGGTACATTGGGTTAAAGCCCTGGCCTGAAGTGCTGGCATCCCATATGGGTGCCAGTTCTAGTCCCAGCTGCTCCTCTTCTGATCCAGCTCTTTGCTAAGGCATGGGATAGCAGTAGAGGATGGTCCAGGTCCTTGGGCCTCTGCACCCATGTGGGAGACCTGAAAGAAGCCCTGTCTCCTGGCTTCAGATTGGCACATCTCTGGCCACTGCGGCCATCTAGGGAGTGAACCAATGGATGGAAGTTCTCTCTTCTCTTCTCTCTCTCTGCCTCTCCTCTCTCTCTGTAACTCTGACTTTCAAATAAATAAAATAAAATTTTTTAAAAAAGGATTAACTTGAAGCAAAGATACAAAAGATTTGTTCTCCTGAAAGTACAAAACACTGTTAAAGTACACTATATTCATGTACAGTTCATGTGGTTAATATAGGGGTGGGCATATTGGCACAGCAAGTTAAGCTGCCACTTGGGATGTTCACATGCCATATTGCAGTGCTCTTTCAAATAGTGGCTACTCCATGTTTCCAATCTATCTTCTCTTCTAACTTACCTGGTAAGCAGTAGATGATGGCTAAAGTGCTTGCGGTGGATGATGTTTAGTTTTTGCTTTTGTTGCCTGTGCTTTGAGAGTCTTCTCCAAGAAGTCATCCTCTACATCAATGTCTTGGAGTGTTTCCTCTGTTTTTTTTTTTTTTTAAATTCATAGTCTATGTTCTTAAATTTAGGTCTCTGATCCATCTTGAGTTGTTTTTTGTATATGGTAAAAGGTATGGATCTAATTTCATTCTTCTACATATATACTTCCAGTTTTCCCAACACCATTAGATGAAGAGATTATCCTTACTCCACTGTATGGTCTTAGTACTTTTGTCAAAAATTGGTTGGCTGTATGTGTGTGGATTAATTTCTGGTCTCTCTATTCAGTTCCATTGATCCACATATCTGTTATCATGCCAATACAATGATGTTTTAATAACTATAGCTTTTTAGTTTGCTTTGAAATCAGGTATTATGATGTCTCCAGCTTGATTTTTCTTGTTCAACATTGCTTTGTCTAGTCTGGGTCTTTTGTGATTCATATTAATTTTAGGATTGCTTTTTCTAGTTCTGTGAAGAATGTCATTGGTATTTTGATAGGGATTTCATTGAATCTGTAGATTGCTTTATGTACTATAACCATTTTAATGTTATTGATTCTTTCAATCCATGGGCAAGGAATATTGTTCCATTTTTTTGTGTGTGCCCTGGATAATTTCTTTCATCAATGTTTTAAAAGTTTCATTCTTGAAATCTTTCATTTCTTTTATTAAATTTAATCCTAAGTATTTTTTGTGGCTACTGTGTGATTCTTAGTTTTGATATCAAAAGCAGTTAAAAATAGATAAATAGATTTCATCAAAATTCAAAAGTTTTTAACATCAAAGGACACCATGATGGAAGTGGGAATACGATACAGTAAACAAATTAAAATTGTTACAAATTATATAACTAATAAAGGACATGTATGCAGAATAATCATTGCAACTCAATAACAAAAATACAAATAATCCGATTTTTAAAGGGGAAAAAAATCTAATAGACAATTATTCAGAGAAATGGCAGACAAACACATGAAAAGATGCTAAGCATCATTGATTATTATAGAAGTAAAAGTTTAAATGATAATGAGATATCATTTTACATTCACCTGAATGACTATGATCTAAAAAGAAGGGAAGTATTGCAGATGATACATAGAAAGGAGCACCCTCATGTATTGCTAGTGGAAATGTGAATTTGTACAGCTGCTTTGCAAAATTGTTCACAGTTCCTCACAAGGTTATACACTGAGTTAACATATGAACCAAAAATTTCATTCTTAAGTTTGTACCCAAAATAAGTAATATATTAGCCAAGACTTTCTAGATGTGCAGTTTATGTGTGTGCATATGTGTGTGTGTGAGCATTTATGTGGAGAGGAGTGAAGAGAGAGAGATTTTAAAGAATTGGGCTATACAATTGTGGAGGCTGGTTAAGTTCAAAATCTACAGCACAGGCCAATGGCCTGGAGCCCCTGGGAAGATTTGATTTTGCAGCTCAAATCTAAAGGATGTCTGTTGGCATAAAATCCTACTGTTCAGGAGAGGTTTATCATTTCTTTTTTTTTTTTTTTTTTTTTTTTTTGACAGGCAGAGTGGACAGTGAGAGAGAGAGACAGAGAGAGAGAGAAAAGTCTTCCTTTGCTGTTGGTTCACCCTCCAACTGCCGCCGCTGCTGGCGTGCTGCGGCCAGCGCACTGCGCTGATCCAATTACAAGAGCCAGATGCTTCTCCTGGTCTCCCATGGGGTGCAGGGCCCAAGCACTTGGGCCATCCTCCACTGCACTCCCTGGCCACAGCAGAGAGCTGGACTGGAAGAGGGGCAACCGGGACAGAATCCGGCGCCCCGACCGGGACTAGAACCCGGTGTGCCGGCGCCGCTAGGTGGAGGATTAGCCTAGTGAGCCGCGGCGCCAGCCGGTTTATCATTCCTTAATCACTTCAATTGATGGAATGAGGACCAGTTACATTATAAAGGACAATTTGTTTCACTCAAAGTAATTAAATGTTGACCTCATCGTAAAACATCTTCACAGCAACATCCAGATGTGCTTGATCAAATGTCTGAGTATTACAACCTTGCCAAATTGACACATAAAATTAACCATCAGAATTTAAAACTTCTAAATGAATACAACAGTGGTATTCATAACAGGCAAACATCATAAACATCCTAAATGTTCATCAGCCTATGAATAAACAAAATATGCAATGGAATATTATCCAGCTATAAAACAAGAGGAAGATAATGATAGACGTGACAATATGGATGAATCTTTATTTATTTACTTTTTAACTTTTATTTAATGAATATAAATTTCCAAAGTACAGCTTATGGATTACAATGGCTTCCCCACCCCATAACGTCCCTCCCACCCGCAACCCTCCCCTTTCCCACTCCCTCTCCCCTTCCATTCACATCAAGATTCATTTTCAATTCTCTTTATATACAGAAGATCAGTTTAGTATGCATTAAGTAAAGATTTCAACAGTTTGCACCCCCATAGAAACACAAAGTGAAATATATTGTTTGAGTACTCGTTATAGCATTAAATCTCAATGCACAGCACATTAAGGACAGAGATCCTACATGAGGAGTAAGTGCACAGTGACTCCTGTTGTTGACTTAACAAATTGACACTCTTGTTTATGGCATCCGTAATCACCCTAGGCTCTTGTCATGAGTTGCCAAGGCTATGCAAGCCCCCTGAGTTCACCGACACTTATCATATTTAGACAAGGTCGTAGTCAAAGTGGAAATTCTCTCCTCTCTTCAGAGAAAGGTACCTCCTTCTTTGATGGCCCATTCTTTCCACCGGGATCTCACTCACAGAGATCTTTCATTTAGGGTAATTTGGGTCTTTTCTTTTTTTAGTTAGTTGAGTCAATGGTGTGTCAATTTTATTCATTTTTCCAAAAAAACAGCTCTTCACTTGGCTGATTTTTTGTGATTTTTTTTTTAGATTCAATCCTGCTGATTTCTTCTCTGATTTTAATTATTTCTCTTCTCCTACTAGGTTTGGGTCTGGTTTGCTGCAGTTTTTCTCGATCCTTGAGATGCATTGAAAGCTCATTTATTTGGTGCCTTTCCAATTTCTTGATGTATGCACCTATAGCTATAAACTTTCCTCTCAACACTGCTTTTGCCGTTGGATGAATCTTTAAAACATTATTTTCAGTGAATCTAGACAAAAAAGGCCAAGTAATATTTTTATGGCTCACATACAGTTCCAATTGAATCAAAAAATTAACTTGTGTGTTTATGTCAAATGCATAAGTAACTGATTCACCTGACTTATCATCGCAGCTTGTATTACATTTATATATATATCTTGGGGGAAAATGTGATATTTAATAAGAAAGAATAGCATATTATGTGTTATTTAAAGTATTTATAAGAAATTTCTAATTACCATGTGTAAGTGTTTTCATCATGGAAATAATATATATTCTTATAGGAAATTCAGAACATATAATTAATTAGGATATGCTATCTATATATTAACACTTTTGTATTAGTTTAGAATCATATTCTTCACTTAAAAAGCTAAACAGATTTACTTAAGCATGTTTAGAAAATACTATGTTATATGAGGCAGGAGATAAAAATCACAAATTTAACTGTTTTTAATATGCTGTTAAGAACAACCACATTCATTTTACAAATAATTATAATAGCAAGGTCCTTTCTATAATACAGTCTATCATTACAATTGTGTGAATTTCAATATAACAATTACAGTCTTCTTCTGTTAAAATAAGATTTAAAGTATTTTGGCTTACATGTCCATTTGTAAGTGGCAAAAGTTTCAAAAATATTAATTCAAATGAACAAGTCTACATATCAATTTTTAAAGATTTGTTTTATTTATTTTTGTGTATACATTTTTATTTTTATTTATCTTTTTACATAAGATACTTTATTTGTTCATATTATGGGCTTTAGTATAAAAACAGATTCACTGTATTTCATAGATACAATTCTGAGTATAATAATATTTTCTTCCTTCTTCCCTCTCTCCACCTCTTTCCTAACCTTTCTCCCTGCTTCCGTATCTCCCTTCATTTCTTCCTCTCTTTGAATGTCAGAGTGACAGAGAGGGAGAGACAGAGTGAGAAAAAGATCTTTCATCTACTCTTTCACTCTCCAAATGGCTGCAACAGCAGAGGCTGAGTCAGGCTAAAGCCAGGAGTCAGGAACTCCATCTGAGTCACCCACACGAATGGCAGATACCCAAATACTTTGGCCATCTTCCACTGCTTTCCCAAGTGCATTAACAGGAAGGTGGATCAGAAGCAGAGCAGCTGGACCTCAAATTGGCACTGCAATATGGGATGCCAGTGTCACAAGAGATAGCTTAACCATCTTTGCCACACTTTCCCCTACATATCACTTTTATAAGAAGACAAAAGTCACCTTCTAGCACTAATTCAGGACTACGGCCTGCAGGACTATTAATGGTCTGCCTGGTTCATTACCCTCTTTTCAATCTAAATTGCTAGTCCTAACATATCTCCTACACTCTTTACAAATTTGGAAATTTTTTAATCATTTCTAAACATGCTTTTGGAAATCATCTAACAACAGAGCTCTTAGATTCTTTGGTCATGTTAATGTTTCTTATCCCTTGAATACGCCTCATAGCCTTATCCTATATTGCCTAGCCATATGGTTTAGATAATAATTTGGGTGACCCCAAAGCCTCATGTGTTAAGGACTTGATCCCCAGAAGCTTATATTAACCCGTAAAGTGTGAATTTAACCAGATTATGGTGTCTGAAGGTGATATCTTGGAAAGTAATTAGAATGGATGAGTTATTAGGGTGGAGCCCCTGTGATCGAATCAAGGTAACTTTATAAGGAAATAGCACACAGAGAGCTAGAAAATGAGCATGCATCTTTCAACATTCTCTGGCTTCTTCAGATGCCTGAATCAATGGAGCTGCTGAATCTTGGATTATGAACCTCCAAAACTGTAAACCAAAATAAACTTCCTTCTCAACTAGTGCCTCTCAGGTATTTTTGCTATACTGCTGAAGAGTTGAGTAAAATAACATCCCTTATGGCTCCTCTTAATTTTTTGATCCCAACTGCTGTTCCTCATGTATGAAGTCCTCTATCACATTCAGCTACAGCTGAAAAATTCTTTCCTTTGTATGGTGCTATTGCTCTGTATACCCTTATTTAAAAAGATGATAGAGTACAGGCATTCATTTATTCAATTATCAATATTTTCTGCTGGACACTGAAGTCCATAAAGGTAGGATATTCTGTTTAAAGAATTTTAAATAGTAAATTTGAGAGTGTTTGAGTTATAATGGATATTGAAAAACTATTAAATAGATTGTTCCAGGCAATTTTATCACATTATTTAAAAATATAGTGTTTTAGGCCTTTACTATCAATTGCTCAAACACTAAGCAATGGTATTTATCTATCCCTGACAGAATGGAGTTTCTTCTGTACTAGTCTTTGGCGTGGTTTTGCTATACTCACATGAATTTTGCCTACCTAGCCAATGTGTTTTTGAAACTGCAAAGTTTTACTTTCCATAGTACAGGGGTGGAATTGATGGGCATTATCTTTTCTCTAAATGATGCCTAAGTGAGCTTGCTGCAGCATGTATATCCAGTGCCCTGGATGTGAAAAATCATATATAATTATGCGGTGACTCTTCCTTTTCACCGCCAGAGAATTAGGCAGGCTGCCTGCAGCCTGTCTTGGCTGAGGAGGGGAAGCGCACCTCCCGCCACTCAGCCTCCCTGAATCCAGGGGACAATTAGACTCAGTGGGGAGTTGAGTCAAAGCAGGATCTCACTTTATTGTAAAAGGGGAAGTGTTTATAAGGCAGCAGTACAGAACAGACAGGGGCAAGGGGTGGGGTGATGTGATGCAAAAGGGTCTTAGCCAATCCTATTATACCACCTCAGTGATCCTTAGGCAAAAAGTGCCCTGGGGCTGGGTTGTTTTACTGCCAGGGATTCAAAACTTAAAGACAGGTCTTCAAACTCGAGGCAGGCTTAGGAAATTCCTCTAGGCCTCTCCGGATTCAGCCTCCCCCACATGATTATTCCTGTAAGTGAATGGTTAATTGTCACTTCTGTATGATTAATTTGATCAACAACAATAACGACATAATCATACTTTCAGGTCCTCCTGGAGTGCTTTGATTTTGTTTTGGACAATCCCAGACTTATTTGCATAGAAGCAACACTTCTCCTGCAGGAACAAACAGAGCCCTCCCTTCTCCACTGTGAACAGGTCCAGCCCCCTTCTGTTTTGGAGGACAACTTCTGCCAGTGAGTCCAATTGTTGCTGGAGATCAAGAATAGTGCTGGAAAGAAGCTGTATATCATTGATTAACTGAGTGGACAATTTATGAAAAAGATGAGTGGACACTCCCAACCCAGCAGCCCTGGTTGCCATTCCCATATCATCTGAATAGCTCTCTTATGCCTTCCTCCTATGTAGTCAAAGGAGAGTATGGGAACCGCCTCCACCACAGGGATTATATCTACATCAGGGCGGAGGAGGGCAGGGGCACAAGTACCTGTCCAATTTGTAGGCAAGAAAGTATGTGCCATGCCCCTGCTGCACACATATACTGTTCCTGGTTTTGCACACATTTGGTTAGAGGAGACAGTGCCATTAGCTGTGCACACAATGGAGGTTACCTCCCCTAAGTCAATGCTATCATTGTTGGGGAGGGCGGTTATACAGGAATTGGTAGCAATGACAGAGAGAAGTTGAACAGCTGTAGGCTCGCCAAGAGTGCAGTTATAACCCTCATAGGAGGTATTCTGAAGGGGGAGGGCTAAAGGCCTAGGCACTCCCGTGTGTATGCAGAGCCAACAGTCACTTGTGAGGTCAGGATTGGTGGTGTTGAGTATTGAGAGTGCGTACTCAAGGAGAGATTGTGCTTGGGGGTCTAGTGATAAGTCATCACGTTTATCAGGAAGGGTGAGGGGGTGGTAACTGAGCTCAGGGTACATAGTCTGGACAACGTTGTGTATTTGTTTTTTGACCTCCAGGTCTCAAACTTGATCCTCGACCCCTCCATCATCTGAAAATCCAATGGGGACCTTCAGAGTGAAGCATACTGGCTTCCCAGGCTGCCCCTGGCAGGGGAGCACCCCCCTCTGGGTGCCTTCAAGGGGAGAACCAAACCTTCCCCTGTCATGACCCTGACTTCTAATTGCAGTCCAATAGGTTGTCTTGTTATGTGTGCATGGCTGCAGGTCATGGTAGCAGGCATAGTGCATTACCTGGTAGAAAACTTGACACGGCCACGGGGGTAGTTGCCCATCCGGAGAATGGGGAGGGAGGACAGGCCTCTGTGTACTCACACACACCCATTGATTGCTCGGGATTTTGTATGCCATTTTGCTGGTGCAGGATATGGTTGAGATGTTGCGTGGCAGAGATGTTCTGTACCCACTGCTACAGTTGCAAAGCTTCATCATGCTTTTTTGTACCAGTTTTTTTTTAATCGCGTTTGGCTCATTGAATCCCCCATCACTGGGCAGGACACTTATTGTCAGGATCACAGTGAAGAGTAGCATCCACATCATCACCTGCCTCTGGATCTCCATTCGTTTCTGGAAGAGGGAAGACAAGGGGATCTCCCTCGGGGGTGCACCGTTCCCTGGGTGGGTTGTTACTTGTATCAGACATAGGCCTGATATTTCTGGCCGGTATCCAAATCGGAGTCAACTCCCCTATGGGGAATATACAGCCACATCCTCTTCCCAGCTGAATCAGCGGGTCAGACCCTCTCCAGAGTCGGGTGAGAGGGTCTCTCCATCTAACGAGTATCTGTGGTTTAGGGGTTAAATGTCCCCAGTGTTTTTGGAACTTTAACTCCATTGATCCTTTCAAAAAACTTAAAATACTAATGGTAAACAAGGCCTTATGTAACTGTAGATGGGGGGTAGCCACTCCCCCTTTTTGTTTTAATAACTGTTCCTTGAGGCATTGATGGTATCTTTCCACAATAGCCTGTCCCTGTGGGTTGTAAGCCTGTCATATGTTGAACATTCCAGGGTTTGAGAAAGTCTGAAAATGCTTTGCTGGCAAAGCAAGGTCCATTATCAGTTTTAAGTTGTGCGGGCAGACCAAGAAAAGCGAAGCACTGTAAAAGATGGGACTGGGCATGTTTAGTTTTTTCCCCTGTGTGGGCCATAGCCCAGCACGCTCCAGAGTAGGGGTCTATGGATACAAAGACGTACTTTAACCTTCTGAATGGGGAGAAGTGAGTAACATCTAGTTGTCAGATATCATTTGGTTTTAGTCCCCTGGGGTTTACTCCCTCTGGCTGCAGGAGAGGAACCGGCAGGTAGGGCTGACATGATTTGCAGGTGTGAACTATTTTCTTTAAATCTTTAGCAGAGACTTGAGGGAACCTGTACTGAAGGCCTCTCCAGTTTATATGGGTTAGATCATGTAGCTGGGATGCCTCCTGGAGTGTTGCTACCAAAGTATTGGACGCGGGCCGGTGCTGCGGCTCACTAGGCTAATCCTCCGCCTTGCGGCGCTGGCACACCGGGTTCTAGTCCCGGTGGGGGCGCCGGATTCTGTCCCGGTTGCCCCTCTTCCAGGCCAGCTCTCTGCTGTGGCCCAGGAGTGCAGTGGAGGATGGCCCAAGTGCTTGGGCCCTTCACCCCATGGGAGACCAGGAGAAGCACCTGGCTCCTGCCATCAGATCAGTGCAGTGTGCCGGCCGCAGCGCGCCGGCCGCAGCGGCCATTGGAGGGTGAACCAACGGCAAAAAGGAAGATCTTTCTCTCTGTCTCTCTCTCTCACTGTCCACTCTGCCTGTCAAAAAAAAAAAAAAAAAAAGTCAAAGTATTGGACGCTAGTTGATCCACGCAGTGATTCACTTCTGTTAAGAGCCCCGGCAGGCCAGTATGGCTTCTGGTATGTTGAATGTAGAGGGGGTATTTTCTTCCCTTCAAAAGCCCTTTAAGCTTTACCATCAGTGGAGAAATAGGGTTGTCATCAAGTCTGATGTGCAAATTTGGCAACTGATGGGGGAGGTTGATCATGTATAGACTATCTGAATAAATATTTAAGGCCTCCTGGCTGTCCTTGAGGACCATAAGGATGGCCACATTTCCTTAAACTGGGCTGAACCTTAGCATGGTATGAACCTCTGACGAATGGGTGTGTCCCATTGCTCAGCAGAAAAGACGGCATAGGCTGCTCCTGCGCGACCCCCATCTGTAACAGCTGGGGGGGGGCACCTTCAATGGGTCCTTGGTGAAATATGGAGGGAAAAACCAGGGGCAATCTCCATTCCAGTGTGGGCCACTTAGTGGGGCTGTAATGGCAGTCCAGGTTTCCAAGAAACCCCTCCAACGCCAGTGCAAGGTGTTGAGTGGGCGCAGGTGAGCCATTCCACATCAGACATCTGAAAAGGAAAGATGATGGTCTGAGGCTCTGGGCCATAATGATGGATGGTGCACTCTCTCCCTTTTATGATAGCATCCGCCAGTTGATCAAGTTGTGGGTAAACCCTTGGCCTTCCGCCCAGAGAAGTTTGAATCCATTCTACCGGCTCCCCCTCCTGGGTGATTGCCGCAAGGACTGCATCCTTCTGCAGTAGGAGCCACAAAATAAGGGGTAGCGAGGAGCTAAAGCATTTAAGTGGTCTCTCTTGAAGGGCTCGCTGCACAGCCTTAGGGATGGTAAAGTGCTCCGCAGAGAAGGTGATTTCATCATTGGGTCCCCTGTTTTGAAGCAAATCATATAGGGGCAAAAGTGTTCCCTTTGAGATTGGGATCCAGGGGAGTATCCAGTTGACTTCCCCTAAGAGCTTTTGGAGTTGATTAATAGTTGCTTTAGTGGGGATTTTTATACTGGGCTGCATGGGACTGGCTTGGGTGAGGGTCAAGCTAGACCCCAGGATCTTAAAAGGAAGGACCTCTGGACTTTGTCTTGGGCCACCATTAAGCCACCATCCCTGAGAAGGCAAAGAACCTGCTTTAGAAGGCATTGAAGGCCCTCCTCCTCTAAGTGTCCTATAATGATGTCATCCACATATGTATAAAGCAAATTTTGTTCCTTCTATGTGCTCAGTAGGGGAGCTAGCAGTATAGAAAGATACGATTGACAAAAGGCAGGGCTGTTGGCCACGCCTTGGGGGAGGACCACCCATTCAAAGTGCTGGTCTGGTTGGGTATGGTTGAGGGACAGTACAGAAAAGGCAAATTTTTCACAATCATCTGGGTGCGAAGGTATAGAGAAAAAAAAGTCCTTGAATCAAGCATCACTAAAGGAGTACTCCGAGAAGAGAGCTGGTATCCAAGGCATACCCCTCAGGGGGGTTCCTATCAGCTCCATTCTCTCATTGACCCTGCACAGGTCTTGTAGCATGCGCCAGGCTCCCGAGGATTTTTGGATCACAAATATTGGGGTTTCCACAGGCTCATAGTCGGCCTAATATGGCCAAGCCTAAGCTGTTCTTGTATTAAAAGGTTTAGGGCTGTAAGTTTGATCTTTGGGATTGGCCACTGCTCCGCCCAAATGGGGTCTCCCAGCTTCCATCTTATGAGTGGAACCTGGGGGGCAGTGACCTCTAGGTTAGGGGTATATCTGGGGTGGTTTAGTAAGAGCATTCTCCCATGTATCAAGGAAGAGTCTCTATCTCCCATCTGAATATCGCTGAAAAAGTTCATGTGGTCCATGGTGATCACGACATCCATCTGCCCTAAGATATCCTGTCCCCGTAGATTGGTGGTGATTCCCTTCATGATCAGGGGCGGATCCGACCGTGCTGTCCATCCGGACCAGTCCGCTTCAGCACGGTGGAGGTCTCATGGGTGGTGGTGTTGCCCCCCACCCCAAGCACTCGGGGGCTGGGTACCAAGTCCCATTCCTTTGGTATTTCCTCTTGGCAGAGCACAGTTCGATCCGCCCCCATTTCACTGAAGCAATGGAACCCCCCTCCCCCACTACAATACTAACCTTGGAGCAGAAACCATCCATGATGGGTATGGTCGAATGAGCCTGAGTACCATCCCATCAGGGGCTTGGCATTGTGGTCCCTCCCCTCTCTCCTCCTTGATGTGATGGGGCTGGAGGCTGCCCCTCTCTTAGTTTAAAGGCCTGCCTGTTATATCAAACTTAGACCAACAATCCTTCAACCAATGATACCCCTTTTTACACTTAGGGCAGGGTGTAGAGGGAGGCTTGGAGTCCCCGGGGCTTCAGCTGGGCCTTTTGTTGCGGACAATCCTTCTTAAAGTGACCTTGCTGTCCTCACTGGAAGCAGGCCCCAGGGGATTTCACAGATCCCCTTCCCTTATGGCAAGGGCCTGGGTGAGCGCCTCAGGTAAGGTGGTGGTTTGCATCTGAAGGGCCATGGCCAAGTTTTTGGTCTGGTCTTGTTGTGTGCCCACATCCTGCAATGCCACCACCCACCGGCCAAGTGAGGCATCCCTCAGCCCTGCACAGGCTTGAGGTGATTTGGGTTCATCCCTTCCCAGACCATCAGTTTTATAAACTTTCCCCTGAGGTCTCCTGCAGGGAGCTTACATTGAACACTCTGTTCCACCCTATTGATGAAGTGTCCGAGGGGTTCGCCAAGCTTTTGTCTAGCTCCTGCCAGGGGTGACTCTGTCGGCCCCTCATCCAACTTTTGCCAGGCCATCATTCTCGCTTGCCTAACCTGGTCCCAGAACGGGGCGGGCACTGCAGCCTGCTGAATGCCAGTAGTGAAACCTTCCTTGGTTCCCGCAAGCATGGGGTAGGTAAAAGGGATTGGCAGTTGTGCCTGCTTATTAGCTTTGGCCCGAATCCTGCATTCCTCCTTGTAATATGCTACCCATTTAATGAATTGTGGGCCATTGAGGGTAGCCCTTGCGCAGTCAAGCCAATCCTTAGGCAGGCAGGGGTGATATGCTATGTCCTGAAGGAGAGTAAGCGCTCATGGTGAGTTGGGGCCGTCCTCAGCAGCCGCCTTGTGGAGTTCCTTGATGTCCTTAGCCTCCCAGGGGTACCATGCTTGTGGCCTGGCTCCCCCAGGCTCTAAGTTGACCAGAAAGGCCTGGATTTCAGTTGGTGGTGTTTGTGAGTCGGCCCCTCCCACCAGAGGTGAAGGAGGGGGGGCGATCCAATGCACATGCCCAATCCCCTCCAGGATCGCGCCATGACTTGAGGTCCTGCTTTGCATCTGCGTAAGGGGAACTGGCATCCATCCTCGCCTCAGCCGCCACATGCGGAATGTAGGGAGGAGGAAATTCTGCGCATTCCTGAGCTCTTTCAGGGGGAGCCGGGGGCACATTTAGGCCCCCCTCCCCTGCCCCCACCTTTGTCAGGCTCAGAGAGGCTCGCTGTTCACCAAAGTCAGCCCAGGCTTTCTCCTCCCTGCACTCTGCATCTGTGGCAGACACCTGATCCAGCCCACCCTTCTGGAGGCTAAGGGGTGGGTCTTTCTCTGTCCCTTGGGATGGCAGAACAGGACCCACAATGTAAGGCCCTTATCATCTCCCTGTTGTTGGGTGAATGCCTTATCAGTGTTGCTGCAGGCTAGGGAGGAGGCTTTACTGCCTTGTTCCCTTGCAGGGAGGCAGGCCCTCTGGGTGAACTGAGACTTTGAGAGCTAAGATGGTAGGGAAAAACTCCAGCAGAGGGGCGATCCCCAGATGTTTCTCTCTATGGCTATTTTCTCAACCCTTGCCCATGTGGTCCAGGAAAAGAGGTTAGCATTAGGCACCCAAGGGGTAATGGAGACGATGGTTTCCCAAGTTTGAAGTGCTGAGCTATCCGAGAATTCCAAGCCTCTGGACCTGAGCACAAGCTGTAGGTTTTTTTTTCTTCTTTTTAACTTTTATTTAATGAATATAAATTTCCAAAGTACGGGTTATGGATTACAATGGCTTGCCCCCATAATGTCCCTCCCACCCGCAACCCTCCCCTTTCCCACTCCCTCTCCCCTTCCATTCACATCAAGATTCATTTTCAATTCTCTTTATATACAGAAGATCAGTTTAGCATACACTAAGTAAAGATTTCAACAGTTTGCTCCCACACAGAAACATTAAGTGAAAAATAGGGTTTGAGTACTAGTTATAGCATTAAATCTCAATGTACAGCACACTAAGGACAAAGATCCTACATGAGGAGTAAGTGCACAGTGACTCCTATTGTTGACTTAACAAATTGACACTCTTGTTTATGGCATCAGTAATCAACCTAGGCTCTAGTCATGAGCTGCCAGGGTTATGGAAGCCCCCTGAGTTCACTGACTCTGATCATATTTAGACAAGGCCATGGTCAAAGTGGAAGTTCTCTCCTCCCTTCAGAGAAAGGTACCTCCTTCTTTGATGACCCATTCTTTCCACTGGGATCTCACTCGTGGAGATCTTTCATTTAGTTTTTTTTTTTTTTTTTTTTTTTCCCCAGAGTGTCTTGGCTTTCCATGTTTGAAATACTCTCATGGGCTTTTCAGCCAGATCCACATGCCTTAAGGGCTGATTCTGAGGCCTGAGTGCTGTTTAGGACATCTGCCATTCTATGGGTCTGCTGTGTATCTCACTTCCCATGTTGGATCATTCTCTCCCTTCTTTATTCTATCAGCTAGTATTTGCAGACACTATTCTTGTTTCTGTGATCCCTTTGGTTCTTAGTCCTATCATTATGATCAATAGTGAATAGAAATTGATCACTGGGACTAGTGATATGGCATTGGTACATGCCACCTTGATGGGATTGAATTGGAATCCCCTGGTATGTTTCTAACTCTACCGTTTGAGGTAAGTCAGCTTGAGCATGTCCCGAATTGCACATCTCTTCCCTCTCTTATTCCCACTCTTATATTTAACAGTGATCACTTTTCAGTTAAGTTTCAGCACCTAAGAAGAATTGTGTATTGATTACAGTATTCAACCAAAAGTATTAAGTAGAACAAACAAAAAAATACTAAGAGGGATAACATATCAAGTTGCTCATCAATAGTCAGGGTGAGGGCTGATCAAGTCATCGTTTCTCATAGTGTTCATTTCACTTTCACAGGTTTGCTTTTTGGTGCTCAGTTAGTTGTCACCTATCAGGGAGAACAAGAGGTATTTGTCCCTTTGGGATTGGCTTATTTCACTCAGCATAATGTTTTTCAAATTCCTAACAGGGATCACTTTTCAGTAAAAATTTAAACACCTAAGAATAATTGTGTGTTAATTACAGAGTTCAACCAATGGTACTAGAACAAAAAAAATACTAAAATGGATAAAGTATTACATTGTACATCAACAGTCAGGACAAGAGCTGATCAAGTCACTGTTTCTCATAGTGTCCATTTCACTTCACTTCAACAAGTTTCCCTTTTGGTTCTCAGTTGTCGCCGATCAGGGAGAACATATGATATTTGTCCCTTTGGGACTGGCTTAATTCACTCAGTTTAATGTTTTCCAAATTCCTCCATCTTGTTGCAAATGGCAGGGTTTCGTTGTTTTTGACTGCTTTATAGTATTCTATAAAGTACATTTCCCATAATTTCTTTATGCAGTCTACTGGTGATGGGCATTTGGGTTTGTTCCAGGTCTTAGCTATTGTGAATTGAGCTGCAATAAATATTAATGTGCAGACAGCTTGTTTGTTTGCCAATTTCGTTTCCTTTGGGTAAATTCCAAGGAGTGGGATGGCTGGGTTGAATGGTAGGGTTATATTCAGGTTTCTGAGGAATCTCCAGACTGACTTCCATAGTGGCTTAACTAGTTTGCATTCCCACCAACAGTGGGTTAGTGTCCCTTTTTCCCCACATCCTCTCCAGCATCTATTGTTGGTAGATTTCTGAATGTGAGCCATTCTAACTGGGGTGAGGTGGAACCTCATTGTGGTTTTGATTTGCATTTCCCTGACTGCTAGTGATCTTGAACATTTTTTCATGTGTCTGTTGGCCATTGGATTTCCTCTTTTGAAAAATGTCTATTGAGGTACTTGGCCCATCTGTTAAGTGGGTTGTTTGTTTTGATGTTGTGGAGGTTCTTGATTTCTTTGTAGATTCTTGTTATCAACCCTTTATCAGTTGCATAGTTTGCAAACATATTTTCCCATTCTGTTGGTTTTCTCTTCACTTACCTGTTTCTTTTGCAGTACAGAAACTTCTCAATTTGATGCAATCCCAAATGTTAATTTTGGCTTTGACTGCCTGTACTTCTGGGGTGTTTTCCAAGAAGTCATTGCCGGTACCTATATCTTGCAGGGTTTTTCCAATGCTCTCTAATAATTTGATGGTGTCGGGTTGTAAATTTAAGTCTTTAATCCATTTTGAGTGAATTTTTCTGTAAGGTGAAAGGTAGGGGTCTTGCTTCATGCTTCTGCACATGGAAATCCAGTTTTCCCAGCACCATTTATTGAATAGACTGTCCTTACTCCAGGGATTGGTTTTGGATCCTTGATCAAATATGAGTTGGCTGTAGATGTTTGGATTGATTTCTGGTGTTTCAATTCTGTTCCATTGGTCTATCCATCTGTTTCTGTACCAGTACCATGCTGTTTTGATTACAGCTGCCCTGTAGTATGTCCTGAAATCTGGTATTCTGATGCCACCAGCTTTGTTTTTGTTGTACAAGATTGCTTTAGCTATTAAAGGTCTCTTGTGTCTCCATATGAATTTCAGCATCGTTTTTCCCAGGTCTGAGAAGAATGTCTTTGGTATCTTGATTGGTATTGCATTGAATCTATAAATTGCTTTTGGGAGAATGGACATTTTGATGATATTGATTCTTCCAATCCATAAGCATGGAAGATTTTTCCATTTCTTGGTATCCTCTTCTATTTCTTTCTTTAAAGTTTTGTAATTTTCATCGTAGAGATCTTTAACATCCTTGGTTAAGTTTATTCCAAGGTATTTGATTGTTTTTGTAGCTATTGTGAATGGGATTGATCTTAGAAGTTCTTCCTCAGCCGTGGCATTGCCTGTGTATACAAAGGCTGTTGATTTTTGTGCATTGATTTGATACCCTGCTACTTTGCCAAACTCTTCTATGAGTTCCAATAGTCTCTTAGTAGAGTTCTTTGGGTCCCCTAAATAAAGAATGATGTCATCTGCAAATGGGGATAGTTTGAGTTCTTCCTTCCCAATTTGTATCCCTTTAATTTCTTTTTCTTGGTTTTAAGGCTGGGTCATTCTTTGTTGACGTTGCATTATCCGTACTTAAGGTTTCACTTACCCCGACAGACCACTTGGCCTCAGCCAAACGTCCTATTCGTGCCCCATACTGGGTGCCAGCTGCGGTGACTCTTCCTTTTCACTGCCGGAGAATTAGGCAGGCTGCCTGCAGCCTGTCTTGGCTGAGGAGGGGAAGTGCACCTCCCGCCACTCAGCCTCCCTGAATCCAGGGGACAATTAGACATGGTGGGTAGTCGAGTCGAAGCAGGATCTCACTTTATTGTAAAAGGGGAAGTGTTTTGTTTATAAGGCAGTGGTACAGAACTGACACGGGCAAGGGGTCGGGTGATGTGATGCAAAAGGGTCTTAGCCAATCCTATTATACTACCTTAGTGATCCTTAGGCAAAAAGTGCCCTGGGGCTGGGTTGTTTTACCGCCAGGGATTCAAAACTTAAAGACAGGTCTTCAAACTCGAGGCAGGCTTAGGAAATTCCTCTAGGCCTCTCCGGATTCAGCCTCCCCCACATGATTATTCCTGTAAGTGAATGGTTAATTGTCACTTCTGCATGATTAATTATATCAACAACAATAATGACATAAACATACTTTCTAAAACTCTAAGAAGCTACACTTGATTTGAAGAAATTCACCTTTATGAACCAGTTAAAGATTTTTGTTCAATATTTAAAAGTGGCCCAACTTTACTATTCTGGTTTCTACTTATAAATTGTGCACTGAAAGGAAAGAGTTTTCAAATAAGCTTTCAGTAGGCAATTAAATGCTGTGACTAGTTCCTCTAGGTCCAAATCATGGCCTGTTACTAGCTTTACAGCCTTCAGCATTGCATCAAACTTTTCCATGTCTTGCTTTCCTCAACTCTAAATGTTATTCATGGCTAGCAACATTCTAGCATATCCCTCTATATTTCTGTGTTCTATTGTACAGAGCATTGTAAAATTATCTCCTCCTGGATTGGTTGAACCTGCTAATATCATAGGATAGGCATTATAGTAATCACATTAGGTTATGTAAGAGTTGATTTTATCAAAGTCAAGATATGTGAATTGGATTACTCTTGCTGTTTTTGGAGAAGTTAACAACCATTTTGTGAGGTGACTTTAAAAAGTATGCGTCAAGAATCTATGAGTGAAAAAAAGAAATAAAAGAGCCTGTGAGTGGCCTCTAGGCAGTAAGCATGGTCTCCAGTGGGCAGCTACCAAGAGAACTGGAATTATCCTGTATAACTCCCAGAAAAGGAATATGCCCACATACTTTAGGAGTTTGGACATGGATCTAGTCATGCCTCCAGGTGACATAGCTGGCTGAGCAACTCAGAGTATAGTACTCAGCTAAGTAAGGTCTGAACTTGTTGACTGATGGAAACTATGTGACAGCAAATCTGAGTTGTTATAAGCCTCTGAGGTGATAGTAATGAATATCATAGCAATGGAAAACTACCTATATCAAAGCATTATTATGAAGACTAAATGAGTGAAATATTTACATTGACATTAAGTGGTCATTAAATGAAAAATTATAAATCATTCAGGAAACTAAAAATTAGCAGTTTCTACATATGTAAACATATACAGATTAGGGAGCAAAATTAGGAAAATCTTTCTGAAACTCAGTCTTTGCCGCTCCCTTGCCCGCAAAGGAACGACACTGTTCACAGCTTATCGGTCTTCAGCAGACTTTTAATGAGAAAATAACAGGGACAGAGAAAGAATGAAGGGAGGAGAGTGGACAGGAAAGCCCCCTCCTTCCTCAGCACACAGCTTATATACAAAATCTGGCCAATTGCAAGCGGGCTCAAGTCCATGCACGGAACACTCCAATCCGCTGTCTGTTCACGCAGTGTGCACGCGTCCTCGGGCTAATCAGATGAGGTGTCACGCAGCAGGCAGGCTCACCGTGCGGTCCTCGGCGCCATCTTGTTGTTTACAACATTCTCAACTCCTCTGGAAAGTCCCGACCGTGGGAAAGCATTGCCCTAACCGAAACTAGCAACATCCGCCTTGTGATAAAGACACAGCAACAGCTATCAGACCGACCTTGACGTGGGGGCTCCATGGCTGCGCATCCCATGGAGCCCCACAGTCTTTACTTCCAGGCCTTAGAAATTGGATTTGGAATTACACTCTGTTCTTTCAAATTAGAGTCCATTTTGGCTGCCTTCACAGAATGCATTATAATTTTATAATACATTCTGCATTTATCTAACATATATAATCTCTCCAGAAACTGCTTCAAACATATTTCTTCTCCATCTGATACTGACCTACTAACAGTCCACTTCTCTGAAGATCTCTTCAAGCATAAGACTTCTATACAACTGAAAAGATTAAAGATATTTAAATGAATCAGATGTAGGCAACCAAGATGCAAGACGCAATAATTTTTACAAATTATTCTCAGTTTCTGTAGGATAATGCAAATGATGCTTCAGCTCTTTTAAAATTCGTGTAGGCTCTTTTATGCTTTTCCATTATGCTTAGAATAAAACATCTGTAGTGGTTTAGAAAGCTTAGACTATTAAAACAAAATAATCGACATTTTAGCACTGATCTCAAGCTGTTACATGAACAATGAATCACCAAAGTTGCCAATTTTACATTATGAAACAAAAATGTTTCATAGAATAAAAGTTTATGTTCCTGGTGTCAGCCAATTTATTATTTTATTTAGAAAGATTCATTTAACATCCAGCTGTTATATGCAAGATATATTTTGAAATAAGTTTGTCACTTAGATTTTGATTTACATGCATTAAAAACATTAAAGCAAGTTGATTTTTTCATGATTGAAGTGTGTACAGATTGAGATTGAATTCTTTTGCACTCATTTTTATTTCTCTGATTAAGTTGAAATTTTGCCAACTGATGAATTAGTTCAGTAAGACTCATGTATCTACTAAAGCCAAGCTGAATTAGAAAATAATTACATAGTTTTATTCCATATAATAATTTTATTCTCACTCAATTTCATAAGTTTGGAACATATCTTCCTTCATATCATGCACTGTGTAATATAACCATTTAGCTTTTACATTTAAACATAATTTTATTTCTATATTCTTAGTAATCTTTCCACAATATATTTTTGATTTCCATTCCTTCCATGAGTGAAAACCAGTTCATGAACAGCATGGATTGTAGTTAGAACAAGAAAATGGGGGGCAGAATTTAGGGCCAAGATTAGCAGTACCTCATACAACTGAGAGGATTTTGAAACTTAAAAATTTGTATGAATATGTATTTGATATTAGTGGTATAATATGATAGTGGCATAGATGATAAGGCTAAAAAAAGCATATGTGTATTCTGAAGCTAGTGATAAATGTCAACATTCAAATGAATCTGGCTGTGATAGATTTAAAATTGCTTAAATTCCTCTCTATGTTACAAATTTTCTATCCAGGATTGTTTGAAGGATATCAACTGTCATCCACATCTTGATGATCTCTTTCTATGTAGACATTTGCACAGCAGTGACATTCACACTGTGATGGTTAAAAGTACAAGTAGGACTCCACTTGAGGAGTTTAAATTCTGCACCCCAACTTCTTGTTCTAACTGGAATCCATGATGATTTTTGGGATTATATAATTGGAGACTTTAAATAATTTGTCCATGTATACCTACATGGTCATGGTCATGATTTTCAGTTTAACATAGCAATATAGATCAGTTTATCAGAAAACAAGAATTCAGTAGTAAACTTGAAAAATAAGAAGAGGACTATTTTTTTCAGAGTCAGTCTTCTGAGGGCCCATTGAATTAATATATCTCAAATATTAAAACTGGTGAGGAATCTAAATCCTATAACTCATGGAATGTACACCCTGCAAAGTATTCATACTCAATTTATTTCTCTCACAGTAAAGTCAGCTTCCACCAGAAGTGACTATTTTATAGTCTGTCATATGGTTAGTAATTGGCCATTTTATTTTCTCTTACTCTTTTGTGGTTTTAAATTTTTTCTTTGAATTTATCACTTTTCTTTTCTAAGTATATTTCCACTGTCAGGAAATAAAACAGGTATTGAAAGGAGCATTCCTTGAAACAATTTCTTCATTAAAGGATCAAATATTTTCATAAATGTTAATGCATTTTGCCCATCTTTGCTGGGTTGGAAACAACAAGTATAATAATATATCACATTCAGTTAAAACCAACAAAAATGAGTTGTTTTTAATTGTATATGAAGCATGTACTTCATCTCTTTTCTCTTACTCAAACTCTTTTTTTTTTTTTTTTGCCAAATGTATCTCATAAAGAACAAAAGTAGAAATGTTGTATGGCTCCCATGCATTCCTTAGGCATTTTATAGTTGCATATATTCAGTTTAGGATACTGCCTTTGAACATTTTCATAAGTTATAGAACTGCTTCTTTAGTAATTTGTGGCTTTTCAGAGTAAAATACGTTTACTTTCAGAATCATTGAGTAATTATGTGACGTAATATTATGTCATGTTCTGAATGTTAATGCAGGGTATTACCAGTTATCAACATTTTAAAATAGAGGAAATAATCTCTAAGATTATAAGCCAAAACTAGGATTTAATTAGCCATGTGGTTTCTTGTGATTATGCTTTTATTAACATGCTCAACTCTCTTTACTTCTTGCTTGCTTGTCCTTATGTACATATTTTTAAAGTATATTTGTTTATGGTACTTACATTTTTATTTTTTAATTTTCAATGTCTAATGCTTAGTAATTTTCTTTGTAAATCAAAAATTACATGTACATACTTTGTTTATTTTTTGAGTCTAAATTTTGCTCATATGAACCAAATCATAATTTTTAGAATTTAATATGAAATCAACCATTCTACTTCCATTATTTATAAAAAATGTCAGGCTCAGAGAGGTTATGAAAATATTTGGCATAGTTCCTTAGTTGAGGAGTTAGGATTTTAGTTTTCTGATTATGAGTATTCATAATTCATATTCTTTTGTACATGAATTAATATTCTTTTTTCCTTTTTTTATTTAGTAAATATAAATTTCCAAAGTACAGTTTATGGATTACAATGGCTTACCTCCCCCCCCATAATTTCCCTCCCACTCTCACCCCTCCCATCTCCCGCCCTCTCTCCCATTCCATTCAAACTCTTTAAATAGGACAAGTGTCATCTTCATTATGTAGCCTTTCTGTACAGAGCAAGAAGTTTTTGCTTTTGATGTCTGCTCTTCACAGACATTCCTCCAATTACATTTCTGTATCTAGGTTTCCCTCCCACAACTTTCAGATAATGATCTAAACCACTAGGTTGTCCATTCATGTAATATTCAATATTTCTATTATGTGCTATTTATTTGCATGTACTATTTCTATATCTATTAAATCTTAAGAGAAAATTTCAAATATTATGTCTAGAGAAATAAAGAGGTGTAACAAAGCTCATACAGCAAATAAAAGACAGAACTGTCCACTATTTTTTACTATTACCCTTTTTCAAATCTATTTATTTTTACATTTGAAAGGCAGAGAGAGAGAGAGAGAAACACATCTTCCATTTTCTGGTTCACCCTGCAAATGCCTGCAACCTCTGGGACTGGGGGTAGGCAGAGCCAGGAGACAGGAATTCCATCCTGGTCTCCCTTATGTGTGACAGGGACCCAAACAATTGGGTCATAGTCCACTGGTTTCCTGGGCACATTAGCAGGAAGCTGGATTGGTGTTGGAATAGCTGGGACTTTTAGCTTTTAGTCCTTGAGAATAAAAATTTTAGTATAATTGTTAGCATAATTCTATGCACAATTGCTCCTTTAAGAAGTGCTATGTTGGGGCTGGCGTTGTGGTGCAGCAGGTTAAAGCCCTGGCCTAAAGTGCTAGCATCCCATATGGTTGCTGGTTCCAGTCCCGGCTGCTCCTCTTCTGATCCAACTCTCTGCTATGGCCTGGGAAAGCAGCAGAAGATGGCTCAAGTCCTTGGGCCCCTGCACCCATGTGGGAGACCCAAGAAGCTCCTGTCTCCTGGCTTCGGATTGGCACAGCTCTGGCGGTACAGCCATCTGAGGAGTGAACCAGTAGATGGAAGACCTCTTTCTCTGACTCTACCTCTCTCTGCATCTCTGTCTTTCAAATAAATAAAATAAATCTTTAAAAAAAAAGAAGTGCTATGTTTGATCAAGTGACGAATGAATTTTTTTGTCATTTTCTCTATTTCATTCCTATTCAAAATTGCTTGTACTATGTATCTACTCTGTCACATGGTCTTTCTGAAATCAAACTTCATTATACAAGTGAACTGAGAATGATGAGGTGGTGAATATAGGAGAAAAAAGGATGACAGTGGTACTACAATCCATATCCTTTATACCGTTTCCAGTACATGCTTGATTAATTGAAAGTTCACTGAAATAGAATAGTAATTTTTAAAGATATGTATATATGTTGAACATTTTATAAAAAGTGCAACATAAACTCACATTAATCTGCCAAAATTTTGGTGTATGCATAGATCTTCTTTTAGGTACGCTATTAAGCCCCATGCCCTTATTGCAAGAATCTTAGTCCTAAAGCAAACACTATTGCTTTCACATTCTGTTATTGTTAATAGAACTTACAGATTTATATACAAAGTTAGATATAGAAGATTTACAGGTTTTGTTTTTAATTTTTCTCTTTTTTTGAAAAACATTTACTTATTTTTAAAGGTTTATTTAATTATTCGAAGGACAGAGTTACAGAGGCAGAGGCAGAAATAAAGAGAGAGATCTTCTACCTACTCATTCACTCTCCAAATGGCTGCAATGACCAGAGCTGGGCCGATCTGAATCCAGGAGCCAGAAGCTTCTTCCAGGTCTCCCACATAGGTGCAGGGGCCCATGCACTTGAGCCATCCTCCACTGCCTCCCCAGGCCACAGCAGACAACTGGATTGGAAGTAGGGCAACTGAGTCTGGAACAGGTGTCCATATGGGATGCTGGCACAACAGGCAGCAGCTTCATCTGCTCTGCACGGCACCAGCCCCTCGCAATATTTTATACATCCACACCTAATTTAATAGCGTCTTGTTCTTCAAAATTCACTTCTACAGAGTATTCTCAAAGTGCTTATCTTATTTTTAATAGAAACAACCCTTTTAAAAACTCATATATTTGAATTTAGACAACCACTAACTAATTATAATAAACATAATAATAATATAAGTAGTACATTAGTGCATGCAGGTTACTAAGCAAAAATACCATTGACTGGGTAGTTGATAAACAGCAAAAATTTATTTGTCACTCTTCTGTAGCCTGAGTAGTTCAGATCAAGTCGGCAAATTTTGTTTGCTGATGGCTTACTCCCTGACTCATAGAAAGAACCTTCACATTTTTTCCTCACATGCTGGAAGGGCTGAGGGAGCTCTGGGGTCTCATTTATAGAACCGCTAACCTCATTCCCAATGGCGATGTTTCATAACTTAACTGTCTCACAAAGATTCCCAGCCTAACACCATTACGCTTGGGGATAGAATTTCAACTTACAAACCTCAGGCAACATTCAGGCAGTAGCAGCTTCTCCAGAAGAGTTAACTCTTGGAAAGTACAGGGGACAATTCAGCTGCTGGGGGAGATGGGCATCTTTTCTTTTCTTTTTTTTTTTTTTTTTTTTTTGACAGGCAGAGTGGACAGTGAGAGAGAGAGAGAGACAGAGAGAAAGGTCTTCCTTTGCCATTGGTTCACCCTCCAATGGCCGCCGCGGCCCTAGTGCTGCTGCCGGCGCATCACGCTGATCCAAAGCCAGGAGCCAGGTGCTTATCCTGGTCTCCCATGTGGGTGCAGGGCCCAAGCACTTGGGCCATCCTCCACTGCACTCCCTGGCCACAGCAGAGAGCCAGCCTGGGAGAGGGGCAACCGGGACAGAATCCGGTGCCCCGACCAGGACTAGAACCCGGTGTGCCTATGCCGCTAGGCGGAGGATTAGCCTATTGAGCAGTGGTGCCTTCTGAGATGTGCATCCTTACATGAGGGGCATTAGCAGATGTCAGTGTGTCTTCGGTAATGTCCCATGTCTTAGAAGGAAGGATAAGCAGATACTGGTAAGAAAGTTCAATGAGAAAATGTAAGGATGAGCTAGATGGGAAAACGAAGCTTCTTTGATAACCGAGAAAGGTAACATTTTATATAAATATATGCAGAAACATTTGTTACCTCATCTTTATGAGGATATCCAATCAAGTGCAATCCCAAAAATATCTACTCTCTGACACGCTGTGCTCCGAAGGAACTCTTTCATAAGATATAATGTCCCTGATGGGTTCATTTTCTAATTTGATCTTGAATTAATTACTTTAAGCAATTTCACAAATGCACCTAAAATATCTTTTTGCAAAGATGTTATTGAATTTGTACTATGTAATGGGAGTTAAAAATAGGAAATTGACAGCTTAACTTCCCCTGCTTTTTCTTTAATGTGTCTTCCAAACTCCAGAAATAGAAATAATGAAACCAACAACACTTGGTTCAACAAAAGGTAAGATATGTTGAATGAAATGTTTCAAAAGCTTCTTTTTGGAGTGAGAGCTATACTTTCATTTTCCCCACCTAATAGCATAATGCCTTGGGAATTCTTATCAGAATTTAAGACTCTTTTGAAAATTTCCCATCATTAAAATACACAGTTAAAAGTCCCCATTAGTCAACTTATCATACAGTGTACTAAAAATACACCGATAGAAATTATATTCAATGAGACGCTCTCTTGCTAGGAGTCTATTTTTAGCAAGCAGGTGACTGTTTTGAAATTAAAGATTGCTTCTATTACATAAATTGTTCGTGCTTTAAAATATTCAGTTCTTTTAAAATGTCATCACTCTTTCTAGAGCACAAAACCCCAGAGAGATCCTTACAGTTTCCAGGGATCATGAAAGGTCAACTTTTTTTGAGAGCTCATGGTGAAAAAACATACACATCAAGAACTAAAAATCATTTTCACCTAGGTTATATACCAGCATGCTACTGGTTTTAAGTGACCATAGTAGCAGTGCCTAGTTTTGCTCTTGTTAAAACTAGCTGTCTGTCTATAGGTGTAGAATGGTGTCATTCTTCTCCGGTCTTCTTCCATGGCCATGAGAAATCTTTAAAAATTATTTATTTATTTATTTATTTTTATGAAGGTATATTTTGCTTTTGCAACATCTGGGATTTTTTAAAGGATGTAGTGTTGATTTTGTGAACTAAGAAGACCAGGTCCACCAAGGATTTAATGGCTTCTCATTCTCATTTACCATCAATTCTCTGTGAGCCTCAGAAGAGTTTTGGCAGATGCAGATATCAACTTATTCCTAAATCACTGATTTTTTAAGCCTGTATTTTGGACAGTACATTCATCCTCATTAAAACACCTTTCTGTAAAATTTGCAACTCAAATGCCACTTTTTTCCAGCAAAATGCAATTTCTGTTCTATTGTTGTGTTATCACCAGAGCTGCACAATCTTGAAATAGTAATTTGGCCTAAATCCCTAGTAGTTTGCCAATAAGACCATTAAGGTTGCTTTTCTATAGACCAAGAAATCTCATGTCTATTTTCAGATGTATGCGTATGTGTGTGCATATACTGTGTCTACACACATATCTTTCCTTTATTATAGGTATATGAGGTTTCACTTTAAATTCATATTCAAAGCCCTTTAAATACTTCCTGAAACATTTTTCAAAGCCATTCTCCTAAAAGCAAAGTTTCCTTAAGACACACACACATATATTATTATAGAAATGACATTTATAGGACAGTCTTATTACCTGTACCTCCGCAGTATTACTGGTAATTTCAGCTACTGCCTTATTTTTTTTTGTTGCCTTGCTTTTCAAACAATTTGCAGTTATTTAACTGTGGGAAGTAATTGGTAGTTTTGATTATTGCAACAGTCACGACTGACTGAGAAACACAAAACTGTACTTGCTTTTCGAATGTTAACTTGACTTTTACTTGACCTTTCATCTATCTTGCTGGGAGAACAATCCTTACACACAACTTGGTATCAAATATGAAATTGATATCTCATAATATTCAACGGCTTAACAAAGTCTAATTGCTATGCACTAAAATATGATATTTTAAATGTGAAACATGACCATGAACAGAAAATATATACGTACAGACATAATAATTAAAATGAAGACATGTGTTAGTAAGTCAAGAAATAAAATTCTAACAGCCTAGGTACCCAATAGATGTCTCTTCCATATTTCAAACTGTCTGCACTGGGACCAGTGTTGTGGTGCAGCAGGTTAACCGACTGCCTGAGATGCTGGCATCCCATATGAGCACATATTCAAATCCTGGCTGCTTAATTTACAATCCAACTCCCTGCTAACGTAGCAGGAAAAGCTGCAGAAAATGTTGCCAGCATTTGGCCCCTGCCATCCATGTGGGAGACCTGGAGTTTTCCTAGCTTCAGCCTGGCCCAGCCCTGGCCATTTTGGCAATTTGAAGACAGAACCAGTGGTTGGAAGATCTCTCTCTATATCTCTGACCTTCAAATAAATTTAAAAAAAATTTAAAAAATGTGCATCTCTAAAACATTAATATTTTACACTAGCTTGTTTTGGAACTTTGAATAAATGGTGTTACTGAAATTATGCTTTGAATAAATGACATTACTGAACGTAGTCTTGCTAGTTTTTTTTTTTTTTTTCATTCAGCCTGATTTTAAGAGACATCATGTGGCTGAAGCCCAATTATTTTCATTGTTGTAGTATTTATTGTATACATATACCCAATTCATTCTACTGTTTGAGGACATTTGTATTGTTTTTCAGCTTACAACTATTAAAAACAACACAGATAAAAAAATCTTGCATACATTTCCCTATATATCTAATACTTATATGTTTCCCTTCATTTGTTAATTGTTGAATCATACTGATCTATTTTGTAAATGTTAGCAGAATTTATATTCTTATATAAACCAAATGTGATCATAATAGATTAATCTTTTTAGGTTTTAATGATTGTGATTAATACTTATTATTATTTTTAAATTTCCAAGCCCATGTGTTGTTATTGTTTACATTGCTATCAATGCTGTGTTAGCATCATAGAAGGACTTTGAAAGTATTGCACTTACTTATTTATTTATTTTTTGACAGGCAGAGTGGACAGTGAAAGAGAGAGAGACAGAAAGAAAGGTCTTCCTTTACCGTTGGTTCACCCTCCAATGGCCGCTGCGGCCGGTGCACTGCGCTGATCCGAAGGCAGGAGCCAGGTGCTTCTCCTGGTCTCCCATGTGGGTGCAGGGCCCAAGCACTTGGGCCATCCTCCACTGCACTCCTGGACAAGAGCAGAGAGCTGGCCTGGAAGAGGGGAACCGGGACAGAATCTCGCACCCCGACCGGGACTAGAACCCGGTGTGCTGGCACTGCAGACAGAGGACTAGCCTATTGAGCCATGGCACTGGCCATTGCACTTATATTTTTATCTGCAATTATCTGTACAATTTCATGTTTTTTTTTTTTTTTTTCAATTTGACAGATAGAGTTAGACAGTGAGAGAGAGAGAGAGAAAGGTCTTCCTTCCGTTGGCTCACTCCACAAATGGCCACTATGGCCGGCACTGTGCCGATCCAAAGCCAGGAGCCAGGTGCTTCCTGCTGGTCTCCCTTGCGGGTGCAGGGGCCCAAGCACTTGGGCCATCCTCCACTGCACTCCAAGGCCACAGCAGAGAGCTGGACTGGAAGAGGAGCAACAGGGACAAGAGCCGGTGCCCATATGAGATGCCACGGTGCCGGCCCCTTAATTTCATGTTTTTTAAATGCTAAGTTTCTTTTATTCTAAATGTTGTTTCTTTCCCCATCTCATTATCCTGCAGAAAGTGATCATAGTGCCATCTTATTTTTTGTTTATTGTCTGCAATATATCTAGTGATGTTACATTTCTGAAGTTATGGATATGATGAAAATATTTTCTTTTCCTTTTTTAAAGTTAGTTCCACCAATTTTTATAATTCCTTTTTTAGAGATATCATTCAAACTTACTGAGACACTCTGTGTTATAAATTTCTTTATACGTTATGTTTATGTTTAATGGATCTGAATTTTACTGTTCATGCTCTTTTTTATATTTTCCTAAATCATTTCAGTAAAATTTTGTTTTGAAGCTTTTATTAACCTAATATACAAATTGAGGGCTTAAGTCCATGTTTGGCTCAATGCCAAATAGTTTAATGTGCATAGTTTTCCCTATAGGTCAGCCCAATTATTTTTCTAATTACTTATTTTTGCATTATTTTTGGTTTATGTTACTGGTTACAAATAGTTAATAAATAGTTAATATTTTCCAAATATTATAAGTAGTTAATATTTTTCAAATATTAACTTCAAAAGCTCATGGAAAAACAAATTTAAAATATGAATTTCTGTTGGTGTAAAAGATTTTGAACTCCATGAATACCTTTTTCACCATGCATATTTTCCTGTACTTTTCTTTTTAAATTTATCTGACAGGTAGAGTTAGTGAGAGAGAGACAGAGAGAAAGGTCTTACTTCAATTGGCTCACTCCACAAGTGGCCACTATGGCCAGCACCGCAAATGGCAGCTACGGCCAGAGCTACGCTGATCCGAAGCCAGGAGCCAGGTGCTTCCTCCTGGTCTCCCATGCGGGTGCAGGGCCCAAGCACTTGGGCCATCCTCCACTGCCTTCCCAGGCCACAGCAGAGAGCTGGACTGGAAGAGGAGCAACCAGGACAGAATCCAGTGCCCTGACTGGGACTAGAACCCGGGGTGCCAGCGCTGCAGGTGGAGGATTAGCCTATTGAGCCATGGCGCCAGCCATCAAAATTTTTGCATAAAATAGCTTTTAATTCAATATTCCAAGAATTTTTATATGCTCTTGTATATTGTTATTTTCTAGTTAATTGTCCTCTTTCCAGCAAAGAGATTGTTCTATGTTTAATTTCCCCACTATGACTTTAGGTATGCCCATTTATTCAATTATTCACTATAATTCTATAAGTTTTTTTCTGTAAATTTTTGTGACCAATTAGTTTTATATATATATATATATATATACACACACAAATATATATATATATATACACACACACAAACACACACACATTTACAATTTTATTCTCTTTGGAATTGAACATCTTATTCTTATGAAAAAATAATCGTTTAAATTCTGTTTTATTTGAAATTTATATAGTTATAACAATTATCACTTCTTTTATTTTTATATTATATGTTCTTCTATCCTCTGACTTTCAAACTGCTCAAGATATATGGTTTATATATTTTCTTAAAATTTTTTAACTTATATTTAATAAATATAAATTTCCAAAGTACAACTTTTGGATTATAGCAGCTTTCCTCCCATAACCTCCCTCCCACCCACAACCATTACATCTCCCACTCCCTCTCCCATCCCATTCTTCAGCAAGATTCATTTTCAATTATATTTATATACAGAAGATAAATTTAGTATATACTAAGTAAAGATTTCAACAGTTTGTACCCACACAGAAACACAAAGTATAAAGTACTGTTTGACTACTAGTTATAACGTTAATTCACATAGTACAGCACATTAAGGACAGAGATCCTACATGGGGAGTAAGTGCACAGTGACTCCTGTTGTGGATTTAACAACTGACACTCTTGTTTATGGCGTCAGTAATCACTTGAAGCTCTTGTCATGAGATGCCAAGGCTATGGAGGCCTTTTGAGTTCGCCAACTCCGATCTTATTTAGACAAGGCCATAGCCAAAGTGGAAGTTTTCTCCCTTCAGAGAAAGGTACCTCCTTCTTTGATGGCCCATTCTTTCAGCTGGGATCTAATTCACAGAGAACTTTCATTTAGGTATTTTTTGTTTGTTTTTTGCCAGAGTGTCTTGGCTTTCCATGCCGAAAATACTCTCATGGGCTTTTTAGCCAGATACAAATGCCTTAAGGGTTGATTCTGAGGCTAAAGTGCTATTATGACATCTGCCATTCTATGAGTCTGCTGTGTATCCTGCTTCCCATGTTGGATCGTTCTCTCCCTTTTTGATTCTATCAGCTAGTATTAGCAGACACTAGTCTTGCTTCTGTGATCCCTTTGACTCTTAGACCTATCGGTGTGATCCATTGTGAACTGAAATTGATCACTTGGACTAGTGAGATGGCATTGGTACATGCCACCTTGATGAGATTCAATTGGAATCACTGGCACATTTCTAACTCCACCATTAGGGGTAAGTCTGAGTGAGCATGTGCTGAACTGTACATCTCCTCCCTCTCTTATTCTCACTCTTATATTTAACAGGGATCACTTTTCAGTTAAAATTTAAACACCTAAGAATAATTGTGTTAATTTAAGAGTTCAACCAATGGTATTGAGTAGAACAAAAAAAATACTAAAAGGAATAAAGTATTAAGTTTTTCATCAACATTCAGGAGAACGGCTGATCAAGTCATTGCTTCTCATAGTGTCCATTTCACTTCAACAGGTTTCCTTTTAGGTGCTTGGTTATTTGTCACCGATTAGGGAGAACATATGATATTTGTCCCTTTGGGACTGGCTTATTTCATTCAGCATGATGTTTTCCAGATTCCTCCATTTTGTTGCAAATGACCGGATTTCACTATTTTTTTCCACTGTATAGTATTCTATAGAGTACATATGCAATAATTTCTTTATCCAGTCTTCTGTTGATGGGCATTTATGTTGATTCCATGTCTTAGCTATTGTGAATTGAACTGCAATAAACATCAAGGTGCAGACAACTCTTTTATTTGCCAATTTAATTTCCTTTGGGTAAATTCCAAGGAGTGGGATGGCTGCGTTGAATGGTAGGGTTATATTCAGATTTCTGAGGAATCTCCAAACTGACTTAAATAGTGGCTTAACCAGTTTGAATTCCCACCAACAGTGGGTTAGTGTCCCATTTTCCCCACATCCTCGCAAGCACCTGTTGTTGGTAGATTTCTGTGTGTAAGCCATTCTATTCGGGGTGAGATGAATCCTCACTGTGGTTTTGATTTGTATTTCCCTGATGGCTAGAGATCCTGAACATTTTTTCATATGTCTATTGGCTGTTTGTATTTCCTCTTTTGAAAAATATCGATTTAGGTACTTGGCCCATCTCTTAAGTGTGTTGTTTGTTTTGTTGTTGTGGAGTTTCTTGATCTCTTTGTAGATTCTGGTTATTAATCCTTTCTTGGTTGCATAGTTTGCAAATATTTTTTCCCATTCTGTTGGTTGCCTCTTCACTTTCTTGACTGTTTCTTTTGCAGTACAGAAACTTCTCAATTTGATGTAATCCCAATTTTGGCTTTGACTGCCTGTGCTTCTGGGGTCTTTTCCAAGAAGTCTTTGCCTGTGCCTATATCTTGCAGAGTTTCTCTGATGTTCTCTAATAAATTGATGCTGGTGTTGCAGGCAGAGGATTAGCATAGTAAGCTGCAGTACCAGCCAAGTCTGTGTATTTTAACTGGAGAGTTGAGGCCATTTACATTCAGTATGACTATTGATAAGCAGTGATTTTGCCCTGCCATTTTTCCAAAGATATTTCTAGTATATACTTTGAACTTCCTGCGATCTTTTACTGGGATATTTTCTTCCTTTACCTTCTTCCCTATTGATGGCCATGTTTCTCTGTCTCTGTAACACATCTGTAAGCATCTTTTGCAGGGCTAGATGAGTGGTGAAAAATTCTTTCAATTTCTGTTTGCTGTGAAAGGTCTTTATTTCACCTTCATTCACAAATGAGAGCTTTGCAGGTTATGATATTCTGGGCTGGTGGTTTTTTTCTCTTAGTACTTGAGCTATATCTTGCCATTCCCTCCTAGCCTGTAGGGTTTCTAAAGAGAAGTCTGCTGGGAGTCTGATTGGAGATCCTCTGAGAGTAATCTGATGTTTCTCTCTTGCACATTTTAGAATCTTTTCTTTATGTTTCACTGTGGTGCATTTGATTACAACGTGTCGTGGTGAGGATCTTTTCTGGTCATATGTATTGGGAGTTCTATGTGCCTCCCGTACTTGGATGTCTCTTTCCTCCTCCAAACTCACGAAGTTTTCTGGTAGTATCTCACTTAAAAGGCCTTCTAATCCTTTCTCTCTCTCCATGGCTTCAGAAACTCCTAGAACCCAAATGTTGTTTTTTTTTAATAGTATCCTGTAGATTCCCAATAATATTTTTTTTAGATTTCTAATTTCCTCTTCTTTTCTTTGGTTTGATTGTATACTTTCCTGTGCTCTGTCTTCTTAGTCCTATATTCTCTATTCTGTCTTACTAATTCTGTTTTTACGGTTCTCAAATGTGTTTTTTATTTGTTCTATTGAATTATTCATTTCATTTTGGTTTCTCTTCAATATCAATTTCATTTTCTACTAAATTCCTCATTTCATTTTGATTCCTCCTTAAGATTTCATTTTCATCAGAGATATTTTCTATCCTGTCCTGTATGGATTTCTCCAGTTCATGCATTTGTTTTTGATAACTTCTAAATGTTCTTATAAATTTGTTGAGATCCGCTTCTTGCATTTCTTCTATCTTATCATCTTCATAATCTTGTGCTGGAGTGTCATGTTCATTTGGGAGCATCATGATGTCTTCCTTGTTCTTATTTCCTCGGTTGTTGCATTTGTTGTTTGGCATTGTGGAGATATTCTTTGGTTTCTTCTTCTTCTTCTTCCTTTTTTTTTTTCTGCTGTGGTGGCTTTTCTCATTATACTATGACTCTAGATTAAGTGGACTGTCTGCTTTTGGTGAATCTCTAGAGGCTTGTGGTGGGTGTGGTCAGAAAGCTCTATTCAGTTCTTCAGGGCTAAGGGTGTGCCAAAGGTGACACACCCAGGTTTGGCATGGTAAATCTTCTCTCCCTCTTTTTTTTATTCAGAAGGGAAGTAATTCCACTCAGATGAGCTCTTCTCCTTGATGGCAATCAGTGCCTGAGTGCTAGCCTCAGTGAGTATAGTATTCGTCTACTCTGTCCCAAGGACCACACAAGGGATCTGTGCAGTTCTCAGTGTAAGCTCAGATTCCCCTGCAATGTCTCTCACCATATAGCCAAGGCTACCAAGTTTGTGGCATCTCCCACTGAGACTATTTACATCTCAACCACACTGTTAGTTCTCCCACACACCCTCAATTTTTTTTTCGCAGTCCTGGTTCATAAGCTCCACACATTCACTATGTCTTAGTCTCTTGTTATTACTCCTAGTCAGATTCAAGTTTTTTCTGTTTGGCTGAGGGTGGGTGCAGACCCGAGCTGATGCAACTGTTATGCATGTCCAAAATGGTGCCTGCTCTATTGTCTTGCTAGCCTTTGTAAGGTGAGTGGTGAGAGAATCATGTCCATACTGTCCCTTTTTTTTTTCTTCTCTAGTTAGGCTGGTGTACTTTCACCCATAGGGCTTCAAGCCTTGTTCCCTCTAGGCTCTTCTTGCCACTTTTCTGCCAGTGTCTTGGGCTACTGCAGTTTCGCCTCACCTCTGTTTCCAGCGCTGTTGTGGGGGAGAAGATTCTCAGCAGCTGTGCTCCCTAGCTGTGGGTGCCCGTGTCCTCCATGTAGATCCACAGTGTCCCGCAAATTCCAAAAGAGTTCCCTCTGCAGCTTTTTCCCCAACTCTTCCCTGAGACTTCACTATCTCCACTTTTATTAAGCTATCTTTTCCTGGACTATCAGTGAGCTCCCTCCCTATTCCGCCATCTTGGAGCCACTGGCATTTAATTTATCCCTTAAAATTTTAATGTTTATCATTGGTTCTTTCTATGCCCTATTTAGGAAATCACTGACTCTCCCAAGGTCACAAGGTGTTCTCACAGGTTTTTTTTTCCTAGCACCTTTATTTTATTACATATTAAATGTAGATCAGAAATTCATCTGTCATTTCATTTTATGTGCAGTATTATTTAAGGTATATTTTTCCTTAAGTATATGCAATTAGCCCAGCATCATTTCTTAAAATGACTACCATTGCAGATCACACCCTGCCAGCATCCTGCGACTATGGATATTTCAGACATAAGTCCTGTAGCTGTGCTCACTCACCATGTGATCCATGAGAGTTCCTCTCAGATTCTTGGGAATAGCACCAGCTGTAGCCCATAGAAAATCCAGACCCAACCTGAGGAAGTTCCAGTCACATATCATAGCTTGCAGTGCTGGGATCCCTAGGCATAAATCCCAGCAATACCCTTGCATTCCTTGTGAGAACAAGGGGGAAATTCATCTGTGCCTTATAGAACCAGAACTGTTGATGTTGGTATTGTAATCTCTGGGGTAGGGGCCAGCGCTTTGGCACAGCAGGTTAATGCCTTGGCCTGAAGTGCCAGCATCCCATATGGGTGCTGGTTGTAGTCCTGGCTGTTCCTCTTCTGATCCAGCTCTCTGCTATGGCCTGGGATAGTGGTGGAGGATGACCCAAGTCCTTGGTCCCCTGCACCCACGTGGGAGGCCCAGAAGAAACTCCTGGCTCCTGGCTTCAGATCGGTGCAACTCCAGCCATTGTGGCCATCTTGGGGAGTGAACCAGTGGATGGAAGACCTCTCTCTGTCTCTACCTCTCTCTGTAACTCTGTCTTTCAAATAAATAAAAGTAAGTCTTTAAAAAAATAATCTCTGGGGTAATTCCCACTCACTCATGGTATCTAGAGTGCTCTGTCTGTATTGCTCTGCTTTAGAAGAGTGGATATCACTATCACAAATATCCAGCTCCCACCTTGGAAATCTTGGTAATGACCACACTGTACCCTACAATACCAGGATTGTAACAATTACTACTAATTTCCTCAGACCCACTGGAATCTACCTAGTGGGACCAGGGAAGAACTTGCCTGAATTCCACCTATCCAGATTCATCCATAGCAATCAAAAATCTCCTGTGTATTTTGTAGTCACATTCCCAGTCAGGGGACTAGGGCTGTTGATGTTATTAGCTCCAGAAACAGAGGCATTCATCCAGAAGGAGCTGAGGAAGGGCCCATCCACACTACATAGTATTAGAACTATGACTATTGATGCCACAAACCCCAGAATCACCCAGGCTTGATTGTGAGACAAGAGGACAGCCCCTTTATGTCTCTCAGCATTAAGAACAAAGCACTGGCTATCACAATCCCTAGTGCAACTAACTCCAAACTCTCGGTCACTGAATATACATACCCTAAGAAATCCACATTAGCCTAAAATCATACTTCTACCCCTACAAATTTCTGCAGAGCAGACCAACATGTCACTTATGCACACAGCTGACACTGACAAATACTCAGAAATTACACTTCTGGGCTCACTTAGAACCAAAGTCAAAACAAAAAACCATGTGATAGCCTTCATTCCATGAAAACCAAAAACTGTTTTCCAATAAAACCCACTCCATAAAGAAGAAGGGACTATTATACCAGTTGCACAGATGTCAATGTAGGGAAACAGGAAACATGAAGAAGCAAGGTAGCATGACACCTCCAAAAGAACACAATAGTTCTCCAGAACTAGATTCTTATCTGAAGAAAATCTACGAAATTCCAGAAATAGAAATCAAAATATTGACTGTAAGGAAATCCAATGCGTTACAAAAGAACACAGATGAATAACTTAAAAAATGAGAAAATCAATAGGTGATCTGATGAAAAACTAAGGAGATAGAAATTATTAAGAACCAAACAGAAATATTGGAGATGAAAACTTTAACCAATGGAATAAAAAATGACAATCGAGAACTTCAATAGCAGAGTAGAACAAGTGGAGGAAAGCATTTCGGATCTGAAGGGCAAGATTCCTGGAATTACCTAATCAGACAAATAAAGATAAAAGAAATAAAAAGAACATTTACGTGAAATAGGGGATATTAGTAAGTGATCAAATATTCATATGGTTGGGATTCCTGAAGAGAAGAAAAAAGGTATTGAGAATCTGCTAAATGAAATAACAGCTGAAAAGTTCCCAGGAAATTTAAAGAGAAATAGACATCCAGATACAGGAAGCTCAAAGGACCCCAAGCAGCCTCAACCAAAAGAGATCTTCTGCTCAAGGCATAATATATTCAAATTGTCAAAAGTGAAGGACGGGGGAGAATCCTAAAGACATAAGAGAAAAGCAGTAAGTTACATATACAGGAAATCTAATTAGTCTAACAGAAGTCTCAGAAAAACCCCTACAGAGCAGAAGAGAGTGTGATTATATAGTTGAGGTCATCAAAGAAAAAAAAAACTCTCAATGAAGAATAATATATCCAACAAAGCTATCCATTAGAAGTGGAAGAGAAATAAGGTATTTCCCATATAAGCAAAAAATGAGAGTTTACCACAACCAGATCAGCTTTACAAGAAATTCTGAAGGTTGTCCCACAGTAGAATTACACATCATGAAAACACATAACACTACCAAATTCAACACCATAGCAGATATAATCAGTAACCAATCAACAAAATTATAGGTGCTAGTTTTTATCAATACTAACGTTTAATGTAAATTGATTCAATTCTCCAGCCCAAAGATTTAAGCTGGCTAACTGAACTGGATTAAAAAAAACAGAAGCACTATATGCTGCCTATAAGAAATTCATTTCACAAATGAAGACACACAGACTGAAAGTGGAGAGTTGGAAAAAATATACCAGCAAATGGAAACCAAAACTCAGCAGGAGTATCTATACTCATATCAGATAAAACTGCCTTTAAATCAAGAACAGTAAAAATATAAGGAAGGGCATTATATATTGATTAAAGTATTGGTTCAGTGAGGAGTCGGCGCTGTGGCACAACGGTGAAGCCGCCGCCTGCAGTGCCGGCATCCCATATGGGTGCCGGTTAGAAACCCAGCTGCTCCACTTCCAATCCAGTTCTCTGCTATGGCCTGGGAAAGAAATAGAAGAGTGTCCAAGTTCCCGGGCCCATGCACCTGTGTGGGAGACCCAGAGGAAGCTCCTGGCTCCTAGCTTCGGATTGGCTCAGCCTCGACCATTGCAGCCATCTGGGGAGTGAACCAGTGGATGGAAGACCTCTCTGTCTCTCTCTCTCTATCTCTCTCTCTCTCTCTCTGCCTCTGTAACTCTGCCTTCAAATAAATAAATAAAATCTTATAAAAGAGTATTGGTTCAGTGACAAGATATGACAGTAATAAATGTATGTTCACCCAACACAGACCTCAAAGAAATATACACCAAATATTACTAGACATAAAGGGGAGATAGACTCCAAGACAGTAGTACTTGGTGACTTCAAAAGCCAACTCTTATTAATGGACAGATCATCCAGAGAGCCAACCAACAAAGTTATATCAGAGTGGAACCATACTACTGAGTAAATGAACTTAACAGACATGTACAGGGCATTTTACCTAAAAGCTACACAAGAAACATTCTTCTTATCAGCACATGAAACATTCTCTAGGATAGACCATATATTAGGCCATAAACAAGTTGTCAGTAAATTTAAAATTATTAAGACCGTGTATGTTTCAGAATAAAATTAGAAATCAATAACAAGGAGAACAGCAGAACATTTTTAAATACATGGAAATTAAACAACATGCTACTCAAGGACTAATAAGTCATTGAAGAAGTTAAAAAGTAAATAAAATAAATATTGGAACAAATGAAAATGAAAACACAACAAAAGAATTATGGAGAGAAATTTATAGCATCAAGTGCTTTCATTAAAAATAGAAATGTTTCAAATGAATGATCTAATGATACATTGTGATAACTTAGAAAAATAAAAACTAAAACAAACCCCAAAATAGCAGGAAGCAATAAATTGTAAGGATCAGAGCAGAAATAAGAAGGAGGAATCTGGAAAACATTATGCTGAGTGAATTAAGCCAGTCCCAAAGGGACAAATATCATATGTTCTCCCTGGTCAGCGACAAATAACAGAGCAGTGAAGGGGAAACCTGTTGAAGTGAAATGGACACTATGAGAAACAGTGACTTGACCAGCTCTTGTCCTGACTGTTGATGTACAATGTAATATTTATCCATTTTAGTATTTTTTTTTGTTCTAGTACTATTGGTTGAACTCTGTGATTAACAAACAATTATTCTTAGGTGTTTAAATTTTAACTGAAAAGTGATCCCTGTTAGGAATTTGGAAAACATTATGCTGAGTGAAATAAGCCAGTCCCAAAGGGACAAATATCATATGTTCTCCCTGATCGGTGACAACTAACTGAGCACCAAAGGGGAAACCTGTTGAAGTGAAATGGACACTATGAGAAACAGTGACTTGATCAGCCCTTGTGCTGACTGTTGATGTACAATTTAATACTTTATCCATTTTAGTATTTTCTCTTTGTTTTGTTCTAGTACTATTGGTTGAACTCTGTGATTAACACACAATTATTCTTAGGTGTTTAAATTTTAACTGAAAAGTGATCCCTGTTAAATATAAGAGTGGGAATAAGAGAGGGAGGAGATGTACAATTTGGGACATGCTCAAGCTGACTTGCCCCAAATGGTGGATTTAGAAATGTGCCAGGGGATTCCAATACAATCCCATCAAGGTGGCATGTCCCAATGACATCTCACTAGTCCAAGTGATCAACTTCAGTTCACAATTGATCACACCGATAGGTCTAAGAGTCAAAGGGATCACACAAGCAAGATTAGTGTCTGCTAATACTAGCTGATAGAATCAAAAAGGGAGAGAATGATCCAACATGGGAAGCAGGATACACAGCAGACTCATAGAATGGCAGATGTCCTAAGTAGCACTCTGGCCTCAGAATCAGCCCTTAAGGCATTCGGATCTGGCTGAAGAGCCCATGGGAGTATTTTAGGCATGGAAAGCCAAGACATTCTGGGAAAAAAAGGAAGAAGACCTAAATGAAAGGTCTCTGCGAGTGACATCCCAGTGTAAAGAACATGGCCATCAAAGAAGGAGGTACCTTTCTCTGAAGGGAGGAGAGAACTTCCAATTTGACTATGACCCTGTCGGAATAAGATCAAAGTCGGTGAACTCAAAAGGCTTCCATAGCCTTGGCAACTCATGACTAGAGCCTAGGGAGATTACTGACACCATAAACAAGAGTGTCAAATTGTTAAGTCAACAACAGGAGTCACTGTGTACTTACTTCTCATGTAGGATCTGTCTTTAATGTGTTGTCCAATGTGAAGTAATGCTATAACTAGTACTGAAACAGTATTTTTACACTTTGTGTTTCTGTGTGGGTGCAAACTGATGAAATCTTTACTCAATATATACTAAATCGATCATCTGTATATAAAGAGAATTGAAAATGAATCTTGATGTGAATGGAATGGGAGAGGGAGCGGGAGATGGGAGGGGTGCGAGTGGGAGGGAAATTATGGGGGGGGGGAAGCCATTGTAATCCATAAAGTGTTCTTGGAAATTTATATTTACTAAGTAAAAAAAGAAAAAAATAATTGTATATCCATGGGAAAACACCCACTCATCTCCTTGAAAAATAGACTTTTAAAAGTTTCATTATATTAAAATAATATACCAAAATATATAATAAGTTTGTAATTTTAAAGTATTATTTACTGATAATTATTGTAACAATAAGCCAATCTGGATGAAATTTATAACATAGTTTAATGATCAATGGGAAATAAAATTATTAAACATTAAGAAATGACTACCTTTTTCCTACTTAAATGATTGTGAATGTTTATTATAAATAAGGTAACCATTTTAGTAAAGTTCTATTTCTGGACTTTTTCTGATATGTTCACCTATATTCTATGGTTTTTTTTTCATACTAAAATTTACATACAATAAAATTCATACTTGATGAATGCAGTGAAATATACACATCCATGTATGTAACATTCCAGACAACAAACACATAATTTCATAGCCCTTCCTCTGAGCTGTATCTCACAGATGAGTTTAACCTGCTCTTGAACTTCAGAAATGGTGAACTTGCAGTAAGTTCTGTTTTATTTCTAATTACTTTTGTTTAATAACATTTTAGAATGTGTTCAGTCATTTTATTGACAAGTAGCAGTCTATTTTGACTATTCAATAATTTAATTATCTGTTAATTAGCCTGTGGATGGACATTTGCATCATTTCAATTTTCACCTATATACTTTCTTCAAAATATTTTCATGCAACTTTGTAAAAGATTTATTTATTTATTTGGATGTCAGAGTTACAGAAAGAGAGGGAGAAACAGAGAGATCTTCCATCCACTGGTTCACTTTCCTGATGGCTGCAAATGCCAGGACTGGGTCAAGCCAAATTCAAGAGCCAGAAGTTTCATCCAGGTCTCCTACGTGGGTGACAGGCGCTGAAGCACTTGGGCCATCCTCTGCTGCTTTTCCCAGGCCATTAGCAAGTAGCTGGATCAGAAGTGGAGCTGTCAGGATACAGACTGGCTCCCATATGGGATTCTGGTGTCACAGGCAGTGGCCTTACTTGCTAAGCCACAGCGCCATTGCCTTTTTATGTCTTGTCATGTTTAACATTGGTTAGATCTTGATGAAAAGATATCTTATAAAGTGAAAGACCTGGAACATTAAAAGCTGTCAAGCTATTGAAAAACTATGCAGTGATGAAAAACTATTCCAGACTATAGAAGAGCAAAGGGTTGTGACAACTGAAGGTATTGCAGGAAATCAAACCATATTCTAAATAAAATAAAATAAAATAAAATAGACATTGTTGGTCAGTTGGTAATGACCGAATGATATCTGCATATTTTTTGAGAGTGTGGTTCATTTTTAATGCCATAATTTGGTCCACTATAGTAAGGTCTGTTAGAGTTCTTTGTTTTGCAAAATTTCACACTGAAATTTCTAGACTGCGTCAATTACTTTCACATAATTCAGAAAATAGTTATGTGTGTATATGTAAACACATTATACAAGCATTGTGAGATAAAGATGAAAGATTAGAAGCAGGGGGAAGACAGAAAATGCAAAAATTTGGAAAAATAATGAAAATTAACAGAATTGTAGGCATTTGAATGAAGTGTACGTAAAAGTTTTTGGATATTTTTATTTTTTTTTGTTTCTAAATATTTATTTATTTATTTATTTGAAAGGTAGAGTTACATAAAGGCAGAGAGAGAGAGAGAGAGAGAGAGAGAGAGAGAGGTCTTCCATCTGCTGGTTCACTCCACAGATGGCCACAATGTCCAGAGCTGAGCCAATCAAAAGCCAGGAGCCAGGAGCTTCATTTGGGTCTCCCACGCGGGTGCAGGGGCTCAAGGACTTGGGCCATCTTCTAGTGCTTTCCCAGGCCATAGCAAAGAGCTGGATAGGAAGTGGAGCAGCCAGGTCTCAAACTGGTGCCCATATGGGATGATGGCACTGGAGGCTGTAGTTTTACCTGCCATGCCACAGCAACAGCCGTGGGTATTTTTACAACTTTTTTTTCCATTTTAAAACTGTTTAAAACTTAAATATAAAGAAAAAAAGTGTTTTGTAGAGAGCATGGAATTGAGAATTATAGGGGACTGAGGGATTTAGGCTCATCAAGGACAAAAGATATGACTACGAGAGATAACACATATTATTTTATTGGACGACATGCCAACAGGAATGGATGTGAGGTGGAGTCTCCACAGTGTGGGATCAGTCATCTTGAGACTAAGGCATGGAAGCCATTATCTAAAAGGGAAAGACGGGCAAGGGAATACCCAGTGGAAGAAGGATCAGAGAGGAGCCTGGAGTATCTAGGTGATGTCCAGCAGCACCCTGCAGACTCTGTGGGTTAGAAAACACTAAAGGGTTATAGCAGGCTGGAGTTTCATGATTATGAGGCTCTAATTAATCAGGTAGGCAAGATTCCTCAGGGTATGTAAAGTAAGTAGGCCTCACATGGCTAAACATTTACTTGCTTGTGTTAGTTTTTAGATAATTGGGTTTCTAAAAATTTCAATTTTACACCAGTCATCTTCTGAGTTATAGATCGTACCCTGCTGTGAAGAAATAAAACCTAGAGGCCAACATACGGTGTTCTAACAGGTGTTTCTTTTATTATAATCTCTGCCTTTCATTGGTTTTCTTATTTGTTTTGTATTTAATGTAATTAATGGTCTGCATGGTTTTAAGTATATCAACTTGCTACTTTTTCTAATTATAGTTTTCCCTTTAATACTCATTTCCTGCCCTCTTTTGGGTTAATCAAGTATTTTAATGGTTCCTTTAAATTACCCTACTGCATTATTAATTATAACTCTTGTGTTGTTTGAAAATATTTTCTCTCTAGGCATACTTGGTATATCATAGTCTACTTGGAGCTCATTGTTCAAATTCACACAAAGTCTATCACAGTAGAAAAATCCATTTTGGTGCTATTTTCATACATTTTACATTTGCACATGTAGTAAATGCCATAACATAAGATCATTACTTTTGTTTCAAAGAATCAACTGTCTATCAAAAAGATCAAGAAGAATTTTTTAGGAGTGAATTTTCTGGTGACTTACCTATTTACCTTTCCTGGTGATCCTCATTCCTTCCCGTATATCATAGTTATCATCTGATGTCATCTCAAAGACACACCAGGAATCATCTCACAGACTTCTGAAGGTCTTCCTATGAGGATGAACTATTCCTCTTTCATATTTGCTCTTAGAACAATGAACTGTTAGGAAACTGGCGCAGTTTGGCTGCCTGGCCCAGCTACCTGAGCCAGGCTTCACCCCCATCCTAATGGGATTCACTGCTCCTGCTTACCTGCCCGCCCTCGGGCTAAGTTTTAAAAGGGCTTGTTCCTGAACACGTGCTCTCTTGGCTCTCCTCTCCTGCTCTCTGCTTTCCTCTCCTCCTCTCTTCTCTGCTCTATCTTCTCTCCTCACTAGCTCCTCTCCTCTGGATCTCTCTCTCATACTTTTTCTCTTTTTTCTTTTGCTGCCCCTTCACTCCAGTCTGTTGGGTGTTCCCCAATAAACCCATTCCCTTACTCCAGTGTTTGTTGTGTTTTCTGACGGCTAACATTAATATATAACATTGGTGCTGTGGCTCGGATACCCTCATATTGGTAATCCAGCATCTCCCAGTGCTCTGGGGTCCTGGGTTTCTGCCAGTAGCAAAGCACACCCCTGGAACTCCTTCCACGCCACCGAACGCTCTGCAATCTCTATCCACACATCAGCCTTCCAATATCTGAAGTAAGATGTGGAATGAAAATTCCTCATGGCGACTGCTATTTGAGTGGTGGTCTACTGTCGGATACTCGCCTGTCTCTCGTAAAGGTTGTAGTGCTATACACTAACTACCACTCCTACTTCTCCTACTTAAGGCCTTTAGCCTCTACGGACACTGTGTCCAGGCAACAGTGGGTGCAAGTGACAACTCCATCTCTGTTCCCCTTTTCACAGGCTAGGCCCTGGGCTCCAGTGGGTGCTTGGGTGATGACCCCACCTTCTGCTCCCATATTCTCTCGCTAGTCAGACTGCTGGGATGCAAGGATGCTTGCAGTCCACGGATCTGACTCTACAGATCGCAATGGGAACTTTTCTCTAACTGCATTCCGTCTGATGGTCCCTCTCAAATTGGCTAAAGTGGCCCCTCCATGGTGGCGCATTTGGCCCTTGAGGGATTGGAAGTCAGAGTAGTTTGACCCTGATAACATTCAAGATCTTTATCACTTCTGTGAGCATTTGGGAAAATGGAAGGAGATTCCATATGTTCAAGCCTTTTCCTATCTTTGAACTAAACCTTCCCTGTGTACTTCTTGCTCTCCCGCTCAAGTCCTTCTGGTCTCCAAAACTCGCACTAGGGGTCAGAGGCCTGAGCAGAAAATCTCGTTTTCTACCTCTAACCTTGGTACCGCCAATACCACAACCTCCTTTGATCCTACAGATGAACCTCCCCCTTATTGCTCCAATCTACAGGCACTGGCTCAGCAGCCTCCTGGGGCCTCAGCAGCTGAAGTTCCAGTGCCATTATCTCCCACGCAGCAGCTGCGGAATCTACCTGGCTGCATCGTCACCTCCCCATCCTACCGAATTCCAGGGGGTGGTGTCAATCTCTTCTGTCCTATCTCAAGCCCCTTGCTCATCTATTCCTCAAAGTCATTCTCTGCCCTCGCGTACTTCCTCCCTAGCTCCTACCCCACTCTCACTGTATCTCCCCCTCCCACCTAGGAATTCGGACTTTATCTTAGAACCAGTCCTGGCCCAAAGTCTACTATCTCTGTCTTATTGGTTTGGGAATGGCTGTCTCCATGGTTTTCAACTGGTCTTTTGTCCCTCTCTTTTCCCAGTCTTACCATAAGAATGGCAAGGGAATGGTAGTCTCATCCTTTTGGGTTCCCTGCTTATTGAGAAACAAATTAAGTATCTCACCCTTCTGATGGCTCTTGTTTTATCATAAGCAAGGCAGACAGGAAAATCAGGTTTGAACTTTTGCTTCAGAAGCAGCCCCACTTGGCTGATAGACTATGATGTAATGGGTCTAAGGTGTTCAAGTCAACTGTAACTAATTTTTCTTTGAATCTAGGAAGATCACTACATTTAAAAATATTGCTTTGTAACTTGCTGAACTTATTTTTGCAATTTATTTTAACAGGTTTCCAGGTAATCAGTACTCAATGAAACAGCAATGGGTAATTAGTACTTGTTTTAGATGAGTGCAATTTTAATTTCAATTAAATTCAGTTAAAAATATATCAGCATCCTAAGTCATTTAGGTGTAACTGCTAATTTAAATTTGGTAAAGGCGAATGAAATGAGTATCTAAATGTAAACTTTTGTATACTCAGCATGTTATATTCTATAAAAAAACTATTTAGGTTAGTTCATAAACTGTCTATGAAAATAGTTCAACACTGTTTAAAGTAATTCAGGCTAAAATTTGATGCATTACCTTAATCTTAATTTCAAGATTTTTAACAATTTATCTCAAAATGTAAATCAAGGACATTGGCAGATGGAAAACATCACAAGTATACTAATCTATTCCTCTTTGACATAGAATTAAAATCTGATTATCTGTTAAAGCAATGAGTTAAAGTAATATATTATGTTCTCTTGATGTCTCTGTTAAATTCTAATTGTTTTAAAACAGCTTAATTTTTATTAAGATCTATGGGTTATTTAAATATGTGCTTATTTTCAAATATTTAATTAATCACCTTGTAACAATGATCAAATTTGGTCCATATTATGTCATGATGTTAAGGAATCCTATTTCAACCAGATATTTTGGATTTTGAGCCTTCTTGGCATTCTTGACAGGCATTCAAAAATCAAAGTTTCAAACAATCTGGACTCTAAATTTCCAGTAAATTTCGGACTTTGGTTTTTCCAGTTCGGGCCCAACTGAAAAAACCGAAGGACCTATGTCTCTCATCTTGTAGAGACACCAACTAATCAGGCTATTCGGATCATACTAGAAGTACTGTCAAGAAGTGAAGTGGTGCTAAATTTTAAGTTTCTATAATATAAAATGCTATTGATACAAATATCTGAGAATTAAAAAGTCTAACAATCTTGTGTTACTAGACATAATGGTTATCTTAACGAGAAAGCCCCAGAGGCATAAAGAGTTACGTGCTTTGTAAAATCCTACAGGTGCTTTCAGAAATGCTGTGTGCAGTAAGCAAATGCCTCTTGTTGGTTAATAAGTTTATAATTTTAAATGTGGCAACTTTTTAAAGTCTTGTCATCTATAGTTTCATATATTAGATTTGTTGCTCATAAAACTAAAGCATTGTTGGTTCTGTGTTTAGCTGTTCCATAGGTTCTGATGAACTTTTTCCAGCCACTTCTATTGTATTCAGTATTTTGGGATGGCTCTGTAAACAGATGAAGCCAATAATGTATTAAAGGTACCAACTGAGAAAAAGTATGGTTAACTGGGGTTACTAAAAACAAAAAGTAATTGAAATCAATTGGTAATTTACAAACAGAAGTTAGATTAAAAAAAACTATTAAAACTGCTTTATTGTTCTATTATGTTATATGTGTATACATATTGTATGTCTACATGGCAAAATTTATTAAAAATTTTAATTTAACTTATAGATAAGATTGCCCATAAATTTAAGATGCTAAAATTAATCAAAGATACATTTTAATTCATGTGACCTGAATCTCTGTATCATATATTTTAAACTTGTTGGTAGGAAGAAACTAAAAACTTTTATATGTTTGTGCTTGAATTTGCTGGTTAAACAAGCTTTAACACCATGTTAAATATTTAAGAGATGTTTCCAAATATATGTATTCTTAAAATTTATAGAAGACATTGGACCTTCTGGTAAATGTTTTCTTAAGTTATCGAATGGTTGAAACTGTTTGCTAAGTTTTCATGTGATATTGCTATTGTCAGTAAGCGATCTGGGACTGGCACCCCATTTCTCTATTCTAAACCCGACTTGTTCTTTCATTTCTCTGTTCTCTTCAAGGTAGGAAACTAATTCTATTATGAAGGAATCTCCAAGATGCAAAATTTGATTTTAGATGGCTAACATTTTTCTGTAATAACATAGCCAAAATAAGAGCTTAAATTATAATTTCATAGCTAGATTTACTTCGCCATCAGCGAAGTAAACAGGAAAAACCTCCCTTTCAGACCAAATAAAGGGAAAGAAAGTTTCAAAGTAAGAACATAGTTTTCCTCATGGGCATTATCTACCTCAGAAAAACTACTACAGAACATGCCTGTGACTGTAGGCTTCTAGTTTAGGCCACCAAAGATTAGAGATGGGACTTGAGCACCCCCTTGACTTGCATCCTCTGGTCTGCTTTAACAAAACCCAGGAGGAAAAGAAAGCTAGGCATCAGAAGCAATGGGTGGCAGGCCTGTTAATGGCTGTTCTGTACAGTGATCTGCCCTCAAGGAGACCCAACAGGCCCTTCACTGCAGTGGCTTTCAATGTGGTAAGCCTGGGCTTCAGCAGAAGTCAGCTTGTGGAGAGCCCTGGAAGCTCTGCCAAGAGTTGGATCACTGGAAATGGACCTGCCCTGGAGTCGAAGGATGACCATGTCAGAGCCACAGATCTTATTGGCACTAAGCTGAAAAGCCCTTCACTCAACCCAGCTTCCAAAGTGACCACTGCAACTGAGGAAATGGGCAAGTAGGGTCAGTAACATTGCAGGCAGAACTGTATATTTCCTGTTGGAGCTACCACCTGCCTTTACCTGGCCAGCTCTCCTCCCAGGCCAGCTAGGTAATGGAAGTCAACAGGGTACCTTCCGCAAGGAGGTTCACACCTCCCTTAGGATGTAGGCTATATGAAGAGATAGATGAGTCTGAGCCTCATAATTTACAAGGCTTTAAAGCCCACCTGATTATTATCAAGCCCCTTCTGTCAGTTTCTTTTGGCCTCTCAATCAGAAAACTTAATTGTAGCTCAGATAGCACCTTTCTTAGGTTCTCTAATAACTACTCTGTCCTTTGTATCTAGCCCACTTGGGTCTCATTCCTTTGTAATCATAACCTCTACTCTACCACCAATGGCTCTACTCCCAACCTGTGTGTATTGATGGTCCTCTTCCCCACTTACTGTTGTATTATTGTTCAGAATTTCTCTACAGACAAACCCGTCTACCTGCAAAAGTTGAGTGGCCTTTCTCCTGGTCTTGGCTAGAATTAGCTTTAAGCCACATCCATCAAACTGTCCCCACAAGGGTCCAGAGGACCCCCCCCCCCATTTCCTCACTATGAAATCCTCTCATTACCTGGTTAATGCTACTCTTAGGATCATTGGTTACTATTCTCACCTTGTCTTTTATACTTCATTGTCTAAGTGTTTACAGCAGGTTATAATGGAACAAACGAAGGCCTTCAACAACCAGGCGGTCAACCAAATGCTGCTACAAGAATTTACTCGGCTCCCACCCAGGAGACAGTGGCTTGAGACATCGTCCCATGCCAGCAAAGAGTACCTCATCGCCCCATGTCAGCAGGAAGTAGCTCTAAAGACAGATCATCCATCGTCCCTCTTCCCCTCTTGGACTTTTGGGACTAATGTAACCCCATACAAATCCTGCTTTATAAAAAACAAAAGGGGGGAATGTTAGGAAACTGGTGCAGTTGTAGCCAGGTGGCCACATGGCCCAGCTACCTGAGCCAGGCTTCACCCACATCCTAATGGGATTCGCTGCTCCTGCTTACCTGCCCGCCCTCAGGCAAAGTTTTAAAGGGGCCTGTTCCTGAACACATGCTCTCTTGGCTCTTCTCTCCTGCGCTCTCTTGGTTCCTCTCTCTAGCCTCCTACTCTGGTCTCTTGGCTCTCTCTCTCGGCTCCTCTCATCTCTCTTCTCTCCTGGCCAGCTCCTCTCCTCTCTGTTTCTTTCTTATATTCTCTTTCTCTCTTTTTTCCTTCGCCGCCCTTTCACTCCGGTCTGTTGGGTGTTACCAATAAACCTTTTCCCTTACTCCAGTGTTCTGTGTGTTTTGCAACAGCTAACATTAATATATAACAGGAACATCTTCCAAGGATTTTGAAAATTCTTTATTGAGCATATGTCAGATTAGAGAGAACTATGTTTGAAAACAAGTTCTGACTTTTTTTTTAACTTTTATTTAATGAATATAAATTTCCAAAGTACAGCTTATGGATTACAATGGCTTCCCCCCATAACGTCCCTCCCACCCGCAACCCTCCCCTTTCCCACTCCCTCTCCCCTTCCATTCACATCAAGATTCATTTTCGATTCTCTTTATATACAGAAGATCAGTTTAGCATACATTAAGTAAAGATTTCAACAGTTTGCTCCCACACAGAAACATAAAGTGAAAAATACTGTTTGAGTACTAGTTATAGCATTAAATCTCAATGTACAGCACACTAAGGACAGAGATCCAACATGAGGAGTAAGTGCACAGTGACTCCTGTTGTTGACTTAACAAATTGACACTCTTGTTTATGGCATCAGTAATCACCCTAGGCTCTTGTCATGAGCTGCCAAGGCTATGCAAGCCCCCTGAGTTAGTTCTGACTTTTTATTACTATGTGACTTTGGGCAATTTACTTAATTCCACAGAATCTCAATTTCCTCTTCTAAAAAATTAGAGTGATATATCATCTCATAGAATTCTATTGGCAGTTCTGAAATGTATCAATATGCTTAGGGTAGTGCTTAATAGAGAATAGTTCTCAATAAATAGTAGTGCTCACAACTATATTGGCAGCAACAGACTAATAACGTAGTCAAATGATTTTAACTGTGATCCTTAACAACAAATTCTAGAAATATAAATTCTAATGTTGCTTTTTGACATAAAAATTAAATATAATAATTTCAAAATTCTTGTCTCAATGTGGCTTCTCTTTCAAAAACAAAAATTTTCGACAACATCTTTATGCACCTTAAGCAGCATTCATAGAAAATCATTCCTAAGTTTGAATTTGTGGTACTGGTGGTGGTTTTAATTTTAAAATAACTTTGATATTTAGGCTTATGTTATACTTTAGGTACATCCAAAAAGTATCAGATACAAATATGAGAAGCATAAAGTGAATACATGTATCTTTGATTCTCATCATACCATCTACACAGAAACCAATTAGCAATCATGGCAAAAACTGAACAGAGAGCTGTTAATGACAAGTTAATAATACTATGAGGTATCTGATATAATTAGGGTGGATTATTCCTGTGCTAGGTAATGACCTTCTACAAACACCAGATCTTTTATAAAACTGAAAAATGATCTTAAATATAGGTGGCTGTGGCTTTAACTTCTTGAGTTATTGAGTTGCCTTATCAGAACAGGAAGTTTATAATTAATATAACATCTAGCTGAAAATAATATAACATTGTATTTCCTTTCTAGAATTTTCTCATGGAAATGATCTAAATAATAGCAGAAATAGCAATCTAAAATCTCTTATAACTATAATATCTTTCTTGTGATACATTATGTACAATTTACATATTTTTCATATTTTATAAAACAATTTATGAAATTTAAGCTAAAATTGCTTAACTCTTTGATTAGAATATATTTAATTAGATTAGAATATATGTAATCTAAGTCTGTCAGTCTATCACTTTGAACCATCTCACAATTTCATACATGTGATCTAACATATCTTTTAATTAACACTGTGAATTTCATATGACATCCTGTGAAAGCCACACTAAATTTTTATGAAGGACAGAGAGCCAGACATTATGAAAAACAATATGTCCACATAAATCTTGAATGCAGCCTGGTGGGGGGCAATGAAACAATGAGCTGGAGCAGAATTTTATAAATTACTTCTATACTATAATGCTAACTTATAGCTGTGTATTTTATTGATGTGAAACCTAAAATTATTATCGCATTATTGGTCTCTAGTTAGTAAAAATGACAAGAAGAATTATATCTTAAAAAAATAGTATGGCCGAAAATTCTTTGTTTTCTTGCTGGTTAGAATATATGTTTATTGTGCAAATTTAAACCAAAGAACAATACAAAGTGAAGTTCCTTTATAACAACTTTATTTTATTTTATTGAAAGTCAGAGTTACAGAGAGAAAGGAAGAGATAGAGAAATCTTCCATCTGCTGGTTCACTCCCTAAATGGTTGAAATGTCCAGGAGCTTCTTCCAGGCCTCCCATGTGGGTGCCCAAGGAGTACTTTCCCAGGCACATTGGCAGGGAGCTGGAGTGGAAGTGGAGCAGCTGGAACTTGAACCAGTGCCAGTATGGGATGATGGCATTGCAAGCAATGGCTTAATTCTTTATGGCACAATGATGACCCCATAACAATTTTCAAAAAATAATCATTATTCATAGTTTGTTTTGCCTTTTTCCTTAGCAAATACATGCAACTATGTTTTTAAGTTTTCTTTACCTATAAGAAGTTTTTAATTAAAGTCAGATTATACTATAAAAATAGTATGGCCAAAAACTTCTTAGTTAATTGTAGAAAATTAGTTTAAGGTGATATATATTTAATTTGTACATGTGTTTTAATTATATCATTTGAGTTGTTTCTTCCATGATTACTTTGAGTTTTTTGGAACTTGCAAGAGTAATGTAGATGACAGTAATTTCTTCATTCTTCAAATTTTTATAACCTTCAACTAAATGTTTAAAAGGCTTTAGAGAACATAGACTATGTCACATTCATTTAATCTCTTGGTGCCTAATCATATAACTGTTTTATTTCAATTTTAAATTAGTTTTTTTAACAGATTCAATGTGACTTGTGATTTGTTGATACAATTCTGAGAACATAATGTTATTCCCTTACTCTTCACTCCCATCATCTTTTCTTCTTCCTTTTTTGTTTTTTAGATAACATATTTTAAAGTTACATTACAGTAAAAAGGCTTAGTACTTCACCAAATAAGAAGTTTAACAAGTAAAAAGCAAAAAGACACTAGTTTAGTGGGAATATAAGCAATGGCTATCAATGATAATTGAATGGAAAAATGACCATTTCACCCATATACAGTAAATTTTAAAGTAATCACAGATAATTAAAACTAAAGTAGTATAACATTCTTAACCATTGGTTTCATAAGGGTATAAAACAATGTTTTACAAAACTATATTTGTAGCAATATTAACATACCCAGACATTTCTTTCATTTTTCTTTCTTTCTTTTTTTAATTTTAGCTCCCCCATATAAGGGAGAACACGTAGTATTTGCCTTTCTGGCTCTGCCTTATTTCACTCAACATGATGTCTTCCAGTTGCATCCATTTTGCTGCAAATGGTATGTCTTAAGTGTAACAAATACAAAATAACTGTTCCTTGAATTAAACAGAGTCAAGCTGCCTCCATCATGGGATGGTTTTTAAATTCTAATCACAGACACAGGGCTGACATCCACATGTACTGAAAACAACTACTAGAACTAGTATTAAATTAGTCAGGTTTAGAAAACTCAGTCATTTTGGGTCAGCATTGTGACGCAGCTGGTTAAGCCTCTGCCTGCGATGCTGGCAGCCCATATGAGCACCAGTATCGCTCCAATTCCCTTACAGCTTCCTGCCAAAGCATCTGGGAAAGTGGTGGAAGACGGCTAAAGTACTTGGGACCTTGCCACCCTCATGGGAGACCCAGATCAAGTTCCAGGCTCTGGCTTCAGCCTGACCCATCCATGGTTGTTGCAGCCATTTGGAGAGTGAAACTGCAGATGAAAGATCTCTCTTTTTGTGTCTTTCCCCTTCTCTTTGTAACTCTACATTTTCAAATACATAAGTAAATATTTCTAAAAAGGAAAAAGAAAACAATAACCCTTCAAAGGCATCCACACATTAGACTGAAGTTGTGTTCATCTTATGTAACACAGCACTTTTGTATACATTATACTCATTAACCATTATAATGTAATGCTGGAAAATAAAGGTGGTATCTTAGTAAGCCCTGTCAATGATTGAGTACTAAGTAAGGCATTTCATCCTGTCATTTGTGACAACATGCATAGTACTACAAGACATTAGCTAAGTGAAATAAATAAGTTACAGAAAGATAAATCCTGCATGATTTCTCTTATATGAAGCATCTGAAACAGTAGAATATAAAAAAAAGTTGTCAAGATGTTGATCATTGTGAATAACACAGAAATGAAAATGGGGGTGCACATACCTCTTTAACACATTGATTTCAGGATCTTTGGATATATGTCCAGAGGTGAGATTGCTGGATTTCTTGGTAATTCTATTTGTAGTTTTTTGAGCACCCTCCATTGTGGTTACAAAAAATGGCTAGATTGATTTACATTCCTTTTAACATCATACAAAGCCTCCCTATTCTCCATATCCTCCCCAACATTTGTTTTCATTTTTTTTTTAAGAAAAGCCATTCTTTTTTTTTGACAGGCAGAGTTAGACAGTGAGAGAGAGGCAGAGAGAAAGGTCTTCCTTCCGTTGGTTCACCCCACAAATGACCACTACAGCCGGCACGCTGCACTGATCCGATGGCAGGAGCCAGGTGCTTCTTTCTGGTCTCCCATGTGCGTGCAGGGCCCAAGCACCTGGGCCAGACTCCACTGCACTCCCAGGCCACAGCAGAGAGCTGGACTGGAAGAGGGGCAGCCGGGACAGAATCTGGCGCCCCACCGGGACTAGAACCCGGGGTGCTGGCACCACAGGCGGAGGATTAGCCTAGTGAGCCATGGTGCTGGCCAAGAAAAGCCATTCTAGCAAGTGTGAGTGGATCTTAATGGATGAATGGATAAAGAAGATGTATATACACACAAGAGAATGTTACATAGCCTTTAAAAATAAGTAAGTTCTATAACTTTCCACAACATGGGTGAAACTAGAGGACATTACATTAAGTGAATAAACCAGGAATAGTATTATCTCACTTGTATGTGGAAATTTAAAAGGCCAATCTCATCAAAAGCAGAAAGTAGAAAGGAGATTAAGAGCCGAGGGCAGTAGAGAAGGAAGAGAAGGGAAGATGTTGAGCAAAGGATGCAAAGTTTCAGTTAGACTGGTGGAATAGTTTAGTGATCTATTGCATTGCATGGAGACCATTGTTAGTGATAATGTACTGTATACTTCAAAATTGCTAAAAAGATAAATTTTGTAATGTTTTTACCTCAAAATACAATGATAAATTAGTGAAATGATTAATATATTATTGGGTTTATTGAACCTTTCTTTTTTTTTTCAGGTATGAAAAAAATTCTTTAATGTAGATTCTAAAATATACAGAAATGTGGTTGCCTTGATAGAATGCTAGAACATGTAAGGCTTACATTTCAAATTTGATTTCTTTGTAAAAATATTTTTTTTAACTTTTATTTAATGAATATAAATTTCCAAAGTACGACTTATGGATTACAATGGCTTCCCCCCCATACCGTCCCTCCCACCCACAACCCTCCCCTTTCCCACTCCCTCCCCCCTTCCATTCACATCAAGATTCATTTTCGATTATCTTAATATACAGAAGATCAGGTTAGTATACATTAAGTATGGATTTCAACAGTTTGCTCCCACACAGAAACATAAAGTGAAAAATAATAGATGATTTTTTTAAAATGATGATGAAATCAGATCAGACCTATTGTCATGTTTAATCCCAGTGAGAGTCAAGTTGGGAATTGATAATTTCTTTTTTTTTTTTACAGAGGATCAGTTTAGTATGCATTAAGTAAGGATTTCAACAGTTTGCACCCCCATAGAAACACAAAGTGAAATATATTGTTTGAGTACTCGTTATAGCATTAAATCTCCATGTACAGCACATTAAGGATAGAGATCCTACATGAGGAGTAAGTGCACAGTGACTCCTGTTGTTGACTTTACCAATTGACACTCCTGTCTATGGCATCAGTAATCTCCCTATGCTCCAGTCATGAGTTTCCAAGGCTATGGAAGCCCTCTGAGTTCTCCGACTCTTATCTTGTTTAGACAAGGTCATAGTCAAAGTGGAGGTTCTCTCCTCCCTTCAGAGAAAGGTACCTCCTTCTTTGATGACCTGTTCTTTCCACTGGGATCTCACTCACAGAGATCTTTTGCCAGAGTGTCTTGGCTTTCCATGCCTGAAATACTCTCATGGGCTTTTCAGCCAGATCCGAATGCCTTTAGGGCTGATTCTGAGGCCAGAGTGCTATTTAGGACATCTGCCATTCTATGAGTCTGCTGAGTATCTCACTTCCCATGTTGGATCACTCTCCCCTTTATTTACTCCATCGGTTAGCGTTAGCAGGTACTAGACTTGTCTGTGTGCTCCCTTTGACTCCCAGTCCCTCCACCATGACCAACTGTGAACTGAAATTGATCACCTGGAACAGTGAGATGGCATTGGTACATGCCACCTCGATGGGATTGAATTGGAATCCCCTGGTATGCTTCCAACTCCACCACTTGGGGCAAGTCAGCCTGAGCATGTCCCAAATTATACATCTCTTCCCTCTCCCATTCCCACTCCCATGTTCAACAGGGATCACATTTCAGTTAATTTTCAACACTTAAGAATAACTGTTCATCAATTACAGAACTAAACCAGTCATATTAAGTAGAACAGATAAAAAAAACTACTAAGAGGGATAATGTATTAAGTTGTTCATTAACAGTCAGGGCTATGCTGATCAAGCCACCGTTTCCCATAGTGTCCACCTCACTCCAACAGGTTTCCCTCTTGGTGTTCAGTCAGTCATCACCGATCAGGGAGAACATATGGTATTTGTCCCTTTGGGACTGGCTTATTTCACTCAGCATGATGTGTTCCAGATTCCTCCATTTTGTTGCAAATGACTGGATTTCGTTGTTTCTTACTGTGGTATAGTATTCTAAAGAGTACATATCCCATAATTTCTTTATCCAGTCTATCGTTGATGGGCATTTAGGTTGGTTCCAGGTCTTAGCTATTGTGAATTGAGCTGCAATAAACATTAGGGTGCAGACCTCTTTTTTGTTTGCCAATTTAAATTCCTTTGGGTAAATTCCAAGGAGTGGGATGGCTGGGTCGAACGGTAGGGTTATCTTCAGGTTTCTGAGGAATCTCCAGACTGACTTCCATAGTGGCTTGACCAGTTTGCATTCCCACCAACAGTGGGTTAGTGTCCCTTTTTCCCCACATCCTCGCCAGCATCTGTTGTTGGTAGATTTCTGCATGTGAGCCATTCTAACCGGGGTGAGGTGAAACCTCATTGTGGTTTTGATTTGCATTTCCCTGATTGCTAATGACCTTGAACATTTTTTCATGTGCCTGTTGGCCATTTGGAGTTCCTCTTTTGAAAAATGTCTATTGAGGTCCTTGGCCCATCTCTTAAGTGGGTTGTTGGTTTTGTTTTTGTGGAGTTTCTTGATCTCTTTGTAGATTCTGGTTATCAACCCTTTATCTGTTGCATAGTTTGCAAATATTTTTTCCCATTCTGTTGGTTGTCTCTTCACTCTCCTGACTGTTTCTTTTGCAGTACAGAAACTTCTCAATCTGATGCAATCCCAATAGTTGATTTTGGCTTTGACTGCCTGTGCCTCCTGGGTCTTTTCCAGAAACTCTTTGCCTGTGCCAATATCTTGAAGGGTTTCTCCAATGTTCTCTAGTAACTTGATCGTGTCAGGTCGTAGATTTAGGTCTTTAATCCATGTTGAGTGGATTTTTGTGTAAGGTGTAAGGTAGGGGTCTTGCTTCATGATTCTGCACGTGGAAATCCAATTTTCCCAGCACCATTTATTGAATAGACTGTCCTTGCTCCAGGAATTAGTTTTAGATCCTTGATCAAATATAAGTTGGCTGTAGATGTTTGGGTTGATTTCTGGTGTTTCAATTCTGTTCCATTGGTCTCTCCATCTGTTTCTGTACCAGTATCATGCTCTTTTGATTACAACTGCCCTGTAGTATGTCCTGAAATCTTGTATTGTGATGCCTCCGGCTTTGTTTTTGTTGTACAAGATTGCTTTAGCTATTCGAGGTCTCTTGTGCCTCCATATGAATTTCAGCCCCATTTTTTCCAGATCTGAGAAGAAGGTCTTTGGTATCTTGATTGGTATTGCATTGAATTTATAAATTGCTTTTGGGAGAATGAACATTTTGATGATATTGATTCTTCCAATCCATGGGCATGGAAGATTTTTCCATTTCTTGGTATCCTCTTCTATTTCTTTCTTTAAGGTTTTGTAATTTTCATTGTAGAGATCTTGAACGTCCTTGGTTAAGTTTATTCCAAGGTATTTGATTGTTTTTGTAGCTATTGTGAATGGGATTGATCTTAGAAGTTCTTCCTCAGCCATGGCATTGTCTGTGTATACAAAGGCTGTTGATTTTTGTGCATTGATTTGATACCCTGCTACTTTGCCAAACTCTTCTATGAGTTCCAATAGTCTCTTAGTAGAGTTCTTTGGGTCCCCTAAATACAGAATCATGTCATCTGCAAAGAGGGATAGTTTGAGTTCTTCCTTCCCAATTTGTATCCCTTTAATTTCTTTTTCTTGCCTAATAGCTCTGGCTAGAACCTCCAGAACTATATTGAATAGAAGTGGTGAGAGTGGGCATCCCTGTCTGGTACCAGATCTCAGTGGAAATGCTTCCAACTTTTCCCCATTCAATAGGATGTTGGCTGTGGGTTTTTCATAGATTGCTTTGATTGTATTGAGGAATGTTCCTTCCAAACCCAGTTTGCTTAGAGTTTTCATCATGAACGGGTGTTGTATTTTATCAAATGCTTTCTCGGCATCTATTGAGATAATCATATGGTTTTTCTTCTGCAGTCTGTTAATGTGGTGTATCACATTGATTGTCTTGCGCACATTAAACCATCCCTGCATACCAAGGATAAATCCCACTTGGTCTGGGTGGATGATCTTTCTGATGTGTTGTTGCATTCTATTGGCCAGAATTTTATTGAGGATTTTTGCATCTATGTTCATCAGGGATATTGGTCTGTAATTCTCTTTCAGTGCTGCATCTTTCTCTGGCTTAGAAATTAAGGTGATGCTGGCTTCATAGAAAGAATTTGGGAGGATTCCCTCTTCTTCGATTGTTCTGAATAGTTTGAGAAGAATTGGAGTTAGTTCTTCTTTAAACGTCTGGTAGAATTCAGCAGTGAGTCCATCTGGTCCTGGGCTTTTCTTTATTGGGAGGGCCTTTATTACTGTTTCGATTTCTGTCTCAGTTATGGGTCTGTTTAGATTTTCGATGTCTTCCTGGTTCAGTTTAGGTAGGTTGCATGTGTCCAGGAATCTATCCATTTCTGATAGGTTTCCCTGTTTGCTGGCATAGAACTCCTTGTAGTATTTTCTGATGATTCCTTTTATTTCTGTGGTGTCTGTTGTTACATTTCCTTTTTCATCTCTGATTTTATTGATTTGGGTCTTTTCTCTTCTTTTTTTAGTTAGTTGGGCCAATGGGGTGTCAATTTTGTTTATTTTTTCAAAAAACCAGCTCCTCGTTTGGCTGATTTTTTGGAATGTTTTTCTTGATTCAATCCTGTTGATTTCTTCTCTGATTTTAATTATTTCTCTTCTCCTACTAGATTTGGGTCTGATTTGCTGTAGGTTTTCTAGATCCTTGAGGTGAATTGAAAGCTCATCTATTTGGTGTCTTTCCAATTTCTTGATGTAGGCACCTACTGATATAAACTTTCCTCTTAACACTGCTTTTGCTGCGTCCCATAAGTTTTGGTATGATGTGCTGTTATCCTCATTTACTTCCAGAAAGTTTTTGATTTCTCTTTTGATTTCTTCTATGACCCATTGTTCATTCAGGAGCATGTTGTTCAATCTCCATGTGTTTGCGTATGCTCTAGGGATTCCTGAGTTGCTAATTTCCAACTTCATTCCTTTATGGTCTGAGAAGCTGCATGGTATGATTCTAATTCTTTTGAATTTGCTGAGACTTGCTTTATGGCCTAGTATGTGGTCAATCCTAGAGAAGGTTCCATGTACTGCTGAGAAGAATGTAAAATCTTTTGCTGTAGGATTGAAAGTTCTGTATATATCTGTTAGATCCATTTGGGCTATAGTGTCGTTTAAATCTACTGTATCCTTGTTGATCTTCTGACCGGATGATCTGTCTATTTCTGAGAGTGGAGTATTGAAGTCCCCCAGTACTACTGTATTGGGGTCTCAGTCTCCCTTTAAGTCCGTTAATAAATCTTTTAGATAAACTGGTGCCCTGTAGTTAGGAGCATATACATTGATAATTGCTATATCTTCCTGTTGAATTGATCCCTTAATCATGATATAGTGTCCCTCTTTGTCTCTCTTAACAGTTTTTGTGGTAAAGTTTATGTTGTCCGATATTAAGATGGCTACGCCTGCTCTTTTTTCATTTCTGTTGGCATGGTATATCTTTTTCCAGCCTTTCACTTTCAGTCTGTATGGATCTTTGTTGGAAAGATGTGTTTCTTGTAAGCAGCAAATAGATGGGTTTTGTTCCTTAATCCAATCAGCCAATCTGTGTCTTTTAACTGGACAGTTCAGGCCATTCACGTTCAATGTGACTAATGATAAGTGGTAACTTTGCCCTGCCATTTGCCAAAGATAAGTTCTAATATATGCTTTGAATTCCCTGTGATCTTTTGCTGTGAGGTTTCCTTCCTTGGTTTCCTTCCTTTACCTTCTTTCATATTGATGACCGTGTTTCTGTGTTTCTGTGTGTAACACATCTTTCAGCATCTTTTGCAGGGCTGGACGAGTGGCAACAAATTCTTTCAATTTCTGTTTGCAATGAAAAGTCTTTATTTCACCTTCATTCACAAATGATAGCTTTGCAGGATATAATATTCTGGGCTGGCATTTTTTCTCTCTTAGTACCTGGGCTATATCTTGCCATTCCCTCCTAGCTTTTAGAGTTTCTGATGAGAAGTCAGCTGTGAGTCTGATTGGAGATCCTCTGAGAGTAATCTGACGTTTCTCTCTTGCACATTTTAGAATCTTTTCTTTATGTTTCACTGTGGAGAGTTTAATTACAACGTGTCGTGGTGAGGATCTCTTTTGGTCATGTTTATTAGGGGTTCTGTGAGCTTCCTGTACTAGGATTTCTCTGTCCTCCTCCAAACCTGGGAAATTTTCTGCTAATATCTCACTAAAAAGGCCTTCTAATCCTTTCTCCCTCTCCATGCCTTCAGGAACTCCTAGAACCCGAATGTTGGGTTTTTTAATAGTATCCTGAAGATTCCCGACAATATGTTTTAGATTTCTAATTTCCTCTTCTTTTCTTTGGTCTGACTGTATCCTTTCCTGTTCTCTGTCTTCTAAGTCCGATATTCTCTCTTCTGCTTCACCCATTCTGTTTGTAAGGCTCTCTATTGTGTTTTTTCATTTGATCTATTGAATTCTTCACTTCAGTCACTATCACAGTTTCCTGTTGTACTAGTTGTTTTGTTTCATTTTGATTCCTCCTTAATATTTCATTTTCACGAGAGAGATTTTCTATCTTGTCCATTAAGGATTTGTGTAGTTCAAGAATTTGTTTTTGAGAACTTCTTAATGTTCTTATCAATTTTTTGAGATCTGCTTCTTGCATTTCTTCTATGTCATCATCTTCATAATCTTGAATTGGGGTGTCTTTTTCATTTGAGGGCGTCATGGTGACTTCCTTGTTTTTATTACCTTGGTTTTTGCATTTGTTATTTGTCATATTGGAGATATTTGGTTTCTTCACTGTGGTGCTTTTTCTTGTTATACTATGACTCTAGATTAAGTGGACTATCTGTTTTTGACGGAGCCTTAGGGCTTGAGATGGGTGTGGCCTGAGAGCTCTGTTTGGTGTGCCAAAGGTGACACTCCCAGGTTAGGCGTGGTAAATCTCTCTCTCTCTCTCTCTCTTTTTTTTTTTTATTCAAAAGGGAAGTAATTCCGCACAGCTGAACGAAGTTGGAGGTAGTTGGCAGGCAAATGATATACCCACAGGAGCCAGAGATCAGAAGCTCTTTCCCAAGAACCCCACAGGGAATCTGTTCGGCCCTCAGAGTGGGCTCAAATTCTCCTTCAGTCTCCCACTGGGTTGCCAAAGTTACGGAATTGTAGCATCTCTGGAGAGTGCTCACGTGAATTCCGTGAGTTCTCTCCCCCACCGTCTCTTTTTTCACAGTCTCAGTTCAGTAGCACCATAAATTTACTAGGTCCTAATCTCCTGTTAATTCGCCCCGCCCAGAGTCAGGTTTTTGCCTGCTCTTTGTCTTGCTCGCCTTTGAGAGGTGAGCGGAGAGAGAGAAACCCGTGTCCGTACTAGTCACCCCTTTTTTTCTCTCTCTCTCTCTCTTCCAGTTAGCCTTGTGAACTCCCCCCCCCCCAGGGGTCGTTCCCTCTAGTCTCCTCTCTCCGCTTGCCTGCCGGTGTCTTGGGCTATTGAGGTTCGGCTCACCTCGCGTTCCAGCGCTGGTGTGTTGAGTCTGCCGCTGGTGTCCCGAACTGTGGGCTCCCACGCTCTCCACGCAGGTCCGCTGTGAGTCACGCGTTCCGGAAGAGTTTCTTCTGCTGTTTCCTCCCCTACTCTTCCTTGAACCTGCAGTATCTCCACTTTTATTAAACTATCTCTCCCCAGACTATCAGTGTGCTCCCTTCCTATTCCGCCATCTTGCCGGAATCCTTATTGAACCTTTCTATTATGTAATAGAAACTATTATATCTATTGTGTAATAGGTCATACCATCACATTTTACTCTACAAGTATACACATTATTTGTAAAGTAACATTTTTTGAAAATAAAGGTAAAAAAAAGAAAAGAAAAGTAGATAATAGAATGATGATGACCAGAAACTGGGAGTAGGTGGCCATGGGAAGTTATGGTTCAGTAGGCACAAAGTCACCATTTCAAAAGACGACTAACTTCCAGAGATTTGTTATGCAGCACAATGTCTACAGTTAAGGTGTTAGGTTCTTAAAAATTTATCAAGAGGCTAGGCCTTATGTTAAGTGTTCATGCCACAACAGTGTAAACAAAAAGCAAAAGCCATAAGCACATAAAGGAACTTTTGGAAGTGATAGATATGTTTACTAACCAGACTGTGGTAACATGAGTGTACCCATATATACAAACTCAATAAAGTATGTACATTGAATATATATAAGTTTTTGTCTACCAATTCTATACCTAACACAGCTGAGAAGACATAAAGTGGGCAATTCAGTAATTGATCTACTGAATTTCAAGGATTATATTAAAATAATTAACATACTTTATTTAAATATCTATAGGTGATGTTTCACAGAATCAAAATCATAAAAGGAAAAAATTGAGGGATCATAAAAAATAAAAAACAAATATTCCTTCCTCTGGACTAAAATTTGATCTTGCCTTCATCTTTGCTACTTCTGAGATTAAACATGTATTGATTAAATCATTTAATTAGTATTATAATTAGAAAAGAAAACATTACTGTATATAAATCAAATGTCTTCCTAATGGTTATTTGAGAATGAAAACAAATAGCTATTTTGCAAAAAATAATTATACCTTTAGATATACCCAGATGTGTCTTAATATTTAACCTTAAATAAACACTATTGTCTGAACTATTTCATCGTTATTGAGTTACTTCCTTTTTATAAAAAGCTATAATTTATTACTTAGGTCATATTATTATCTATTACCTCTACTACCCATTGACTTATCATTAAGACTTTTAATAAATAATTAATAATCCTTAAAGAAATACCCATTCCTAAAATTAACAATTAGTTACAAAATCACCAAAATTAGTAACAATCGGATCTAAACTTTGGGGCCAACTAGTTTCAAGAGTATATTACAGCGGCACTTAAGCATGTAGTGTAAAATCACCCTCCGAGGTATCAGACACATCTGATGAATGAATATGTGAGGCCACCTTTTCTAAAATCTTTGACTCAAGGAGACATATTAGTAACACATCATTTCCTTTCTCATTCCAGAGTTATTTGAGAGATTAAATAATAGGCCAAAAATATGGAATTTCAATGTGAGAAAATTCTACAAACACACACAACTAAAATATAATTGAAACTGGGTTACACTTAAAAAGACTCATTGGTACAACAAGTCAGACACTTTATTACTTTCTGTGATAGTCCATTCTTTTAGAAAAAAAAGTCTGGTATAATAAAAACAGTGTAAAATTTGAAATCAAGTATATATGAATTCCACCATCATCAGATCTACTACTTACTATGAATCATCAGACATTTTAATGTCTGTGAAATTAAGTTTTGTAATCTGTTAAATGGGGAGATCTTATTAACAAGTGAATTATATGAGATAAAGCATGGAATTATCACGATATCCCTCATACGTGGTGGTAAAAAGGAAAGGTAATCTCACAGAAGTAAAAAATATATTCCCTCCCAGAGGCTGGGGAGGGAATGTAGGATAGAGTAATGGGGGAAAAGCTAATTAATCGGTACTAGGTTAAAACTAGATAGGAGTAAGAAATTCTGGGGTTCTGTTGCACAGCAGTGTGACTGTAGATAATGCTAATATTCTGTATATTTCTTTCTATAAAAATAGCCAGAAGATAGGGTTTTTGACGTTTTCACCATAGAAATATGTAAAATGTTGGAGAAGATAGACACATTTACCCCGATTGGAAATTGTACAATGTATATATGTATTGAAGTATTACATAGTACCCCATAAATATATAAAATTTTTAAATATCTGATAAAATTTTAATTAAAATTTTAAGAGATAAAATAAAACTAGCATGCTTTCTAGCACATAGTAGGAATATAAATGATAAGAATTCTTGGACAGGTATTGTGGTAAAAAGGTTAAGCTATTGTTTGGGATGCTCACATCCCTATTGGACTGCCTGGATCCAATTCTTGGCAACTTCACTTCTGCTCCAGCTTCCTGCTAGTGTGCATCTTGGCATGCAGCAGACAATGCTTAAGTACTTGGGTTTCTGCCACCCACATCATCTATATAGAAGACCTGATTTGTTCCTGACTCCTGGCTTCGGCCTACACAGCCCTGGCTGATAAAGACATTTTAGTAGCCAACTAGCAGATAGAAGCAGTTAGAAAATTCATTTCTCGCTCTCTTGTCTCTCTCTCTCTCCTTTTCAAAATAAATAAAAATAAACTCAAAAATATGAATTCATTCTTCCATTTCCCTTTTATGTGTTTGTTCGAATCTTATATGTTCATGTAACAGATCTTGAGATAATGACTTAAATACTGTCAGAATTTAAATAGTTTCTTCAGTATACAAACTCTTCCTGGAACACATAATTGATTCATCCTATATATTTTCACGGTCTTTTAGGCATCTTATTTATGCAGTCTATCCTAATTTTTCTGCCAGCTGTATTACTGTAGACACAATTTTCATGATAGAATAACCATGGCTGCCCTTGGAATGTCATATTTGTTCATACAAAATATGATACTGCAAACTTCAAAGAACTCAACTGCATCAGAAGCATTAGATAGTGGTAACAGCAGGTCACTGGAAATTTACTGCTCCTATATATGAATTTGATTTAAAAATTAAAACACCATGATGATAAATCATTGCTTGTTCATGATTTTTTTTAAAGATTTAATTTATTTATTTAAGAGGTGGGACCACAGAAAGAGAGAGGGGGAGACAGAGAGAAAGGTCTTCCATCTGCTGGTTCACTCCCCAAATGGCCACAATGGCTGGAGCTGAGCTGATCCAAAGCAAGGAGCCAGGAGATTCTTCCAGGTCTCCCACATGGGTGCAGGGGCCCAAGAACTTGGGCCATCTTCTACTGCTTTCCCAGGCCATAGCAGAGAGCTGGACCAGGAGAGGAGATATGATCCAACAATCCCATTCCTGGGTATATAACCTAAATAGAGAAACATGTTGTATCAAAGAAATACCTGTACCACCATGTTTATAACAGCATTGTTCAAAAAATATTGAATAAGCCAAGGTGTACATCATCAGATGAATGGATAAAGAAAATATGGCATATATACATAATATCATATTATTTGGCTATTAAAAAGAATGAAATTTTACCAGTTGCAGTAAAATGGATGCAATTGAAGGACATCACATTGAAATAAGCCAGACACAGAAAGAAAAATGCCACATGTTTTTCTTTATATGTGGGAGCTAAAATTAAAAAAAAAAAAGAAAAGCAAAACTGAAAAAATAAAGAAATGTGGGGCTGGTACTGTGGCATATCAGGTTAAGCTGATGTCTGCAGTGTTGGCATCTCATATGGGCCTCAGTTTGAGTTCCAGCTGCTCCACTTCTGATCCAGCTCTCTGCTATGGCCTGGGAAAGCAGAAGAAGATGGCTCAAGTACTTGGGTCCCTTTACCCACATGGGAGACCCAGAAGAAGCTCCAGGCTCCTGGCTTCAGCCTGACTAGCCCTGGATGTTGCAGCCATTTGGGGAATAAACCAGCAGATGGAAGACCTCTCTCTCTCTCTCTCTCTCTCTCTCCCTTTCTCTGTAACTCTGCCTTTCAAATAAATGAATTAAATCTTAAAAAAAGAAAACAAGCAAGAAAGAAAGCAAAAAAGACCTGTGTGTATCAGTATTATAAAAAATTTTTTGTTAAACTTTTATACCTTTGTCAAACTAATGGTTAAGAGTGTTATACTGGCCAGTGCCGCGGCTCAATAGGCTAATCCTCCGCCTTGCGGCGCCAGCACACCGGGTTCTAGTCCCGGTCGGGGCGCCGGATTCTGTCCCAGTTGCTCCTCTTCCAGGCCAGCTCTCTGCTGTGGCCCGGGAGTGCAGTGGAGGATGGCCCAAGTGCTTGGGCCCTGCACCCCATGGGAGACCAGGAGAAGTACCTGGCTCCTGCCTTCGGATCAGTGTGGTGTGCCGGCCGCAGCGCGCCGGCTGCCGCAGCCATTGGAGGGTGAACCAACAGCAAAGGAAGACCTTTCTCTCTGTCTCTCTCTCACTGTCCACTCTGCCTGTCACAAAAAAGAGTGTTATACTATTATAGCTTTAATGATCTGTGATTATTTTAAATTTATTGTGTATGAATGAAAGTCATTTTTCCATTTGATTATCATTTATAGCCCTTGCTTATGTTTCTGCAACTGTGGGGTATTTTACTTTTTATTTGTTGAACTCTTATTTTTTTTTAAGATTTATTTTATTTATTTATTTGAAAGAGAGAGAGAGAAAGAGACAGAGGTCTTCAAGCCACTGGCTCACTCCCCAAATGGCCTCAACTGCCAGAGCTGAGCTGATCCAAAGCCAAGATCCAGGAGCTTCTTCCAGGTCTCCCACATGGGTGCAGGGCCCACGTTCTTGAGGTATTTTCCACTGCTTTCTCACCTGCTTTAGTGGACACTGGATCAGAAGTGGTGCATAATGGACTCGAACCTGAACCCATATGGGATGCTGGCACTGCAGACTGGGGTTTAACCCCAGGCACCTTGTTGGACTCCTTATTCCTGGAGCATTCAGCCCTTGACTGCAATGTAAATTAAAGAAGATATGTTATCTCAAAAGTGAAGGAGGGAAGTCCTAAAGGGAGAGGGAAGGAAGGTGGGAGGAACAGATGGTGATGAAATGGAGGGAAAGAAGGGGAGGGAGGGAGGGAGAAATGGAATATCATTATATTCTTAGATTTGTATCAATGAACTCTATTAAACCTGTTAAAATTTTTTTTTAAATTTGAAAAAAATGGTTGGAATTATCACAAAAATAAGTTGGCTTATTAATTCAATAAGACTCAATTTTTGTTCTCTAGTAATTAAAAATCTTTGAGAATGCCCAAAGCCCTTTGAAATTTTATTTTGAGCAAATCACTTTTATGCATTATCCTCTTTTTATGCTTTAAGATTAAAGTAAACTCATTCAAACTAAAAACTTGACAACCTCTGTTTCCCACCACAAAGTGCTCTTCAAACTGTAATGGACAATAACATCAGTAAGGTAATATGTATAAGAGAGTATCTAAATATACTTTACTGAGACTCATTGGTAATTAAATGTATTATCTATTCTTTTTTACAAAAGATTTATTTATTTATTTTGAAATTTGGAGTTACAGGCAGAAAGGGAGAGGGCAAAAGTGAGAACAAGAGTGAGCGAGTTTCCATCCTGGGGTTCACTCCCCAGATGGCTACAGTGGCCACAACTGAGTCAGACCAAAGCCATGAGACAAGAGCTTCTTGCAGGTCTCCCATGTGGGTGGCATGGGCCCAAGCACTTAAGCCATCATCTATTGCTTTTCTCAGGGCATTAGCAGGGAGCTGGATCATAAGTGGAGCAGCAAGGACACAAAATGGTCCCCATATGGCATGCCAGTGTTGCAGGTGGCAGCTTTACCTGCTATATCACAATGCCAGTCCCTTATCTATTCTTTTATTTATTTATTTATTTGACAGGTAGAGTGAGACAGTGAGAGAGAGAGAGACAGAAAGAAAGGTCTTCCTTCCGTTGGTTCACTTCTCAAATTACTGCTACGGCTGGCTCTGTGCCAATCTGAAGCCAGGAGCCAGGTGCTTCCTCCTGGTCTCCCATGCAGGTGCAGGGCCCAGGCACTTGGGCCATCCTCCATTGCCTTCCCGGGCCACAGCAGAGAGCTGGACTGGAAGAGGAGCAACTGGGACAGAACCGGTGCCCCAGTCAGGACTAGAACCCGGGGTGCCAGCGCCGCAGGAGGAAGATTAGCCTAGTGAGCCACGGCGCCAGCCAAAAATCTATTTTTAAGAAGAGCCACACTATGCCGGCGCCGCAGCTCACTAGGCTAATCCTCCGCCTAACGGCGCCGGCACACCGGGTTCTAGTCCCGGTCGGGGCGCCGGATTCTGTCCCGGTTGCCCCTCTTCCAGGCCAGCCCTCTGCTGTGGCCAGGGAGTGCAGTGGAGGATGGCCCAGGTGCTTGGGCCCTGCACCCCATGGGAGACCAGGAAAAGCACCTGGCTCCTGGCTCCTGCCATCGGATCAGCGCGGTGCGCCGGCCGCAGCGCGCCAGCCGCGGTGGCCATTGGAGGGTGAACCAACGGCAAAGGAAGACCTTTCTCTCTGTCTCTCTCTCTTACTGTCCACTCTGCCTGTCAAAAAAAAAAAAAAAAAAAAAAAAAAAAAGCCACACTAGCCAAAAGTTTGTATTGACTCATTATTATTACAACTAATAAATATAAGTGATAATAACAGAAACATCTTATATTTAAATAGCACTTAGTAGAACACAAGATTTTGCAAATACCTACTTCCATTTTATTTTTTTATTATATGTAAGTAATATGAAATAAAATACCCATTAAATTAGGCGAGCACATAAACATAATATATCTCTATGGCTTTTGAAATAAAATCCCAATACCTGGCCATTCTACACCAAATCTTTCACAATCTACCTTTGTAAGCTTCTCTTCCTTTACAATTCACCGTGTAAGTATTGTTCCAGCCTCAATAGACAATTCATCATACCACACAGAAACCACACACTTCCTGGTATTTATACCATTTTCTATGCTCTATCCTCTACTTTTTACAAGGCTGTCTCCTCCTGTTTAAATGAGCTCAGATAACACAAAATGTCTGTTCCTATGGAGAGTTATCACTTGCCCATTCCCAATTCCTGAAAAGTATCTGCTACTTGTAAGCTTTTGATTTTTGAGAAAACCATTGTAACAGTTCTTACAGCATTTCCCATGATAGAGAGTATGTGTCTCTTGCCAGTATTGTTGGAATACACTGTTGTCTCTGTACTCCTTATGTTATCCCTTGTCCTATAGCAGCCAAAGAAATCTGCTTAAAAAAATCCTAGACATGAGCATGTTTTCATTTCTCTTTTAAAAACATGAAACATGAATAACCTCAAGTCCTTTTATTCTCCTTCACCCTTTGTAATTCAGCCACATTTGCCCTAATTCAGTTCTTCATATTTCTTGTGCCTAGAAGAATATCATTCACATATGGCTTAAAGCAACACAAAATTCAAATCTCAGTTTAAAAGTTATTTCAGACACTCTCCTTGACATAAAATTATATAAAGCAGTTTTACCTTTTGTTAATTGATCTTATAGTAAGCTATTCTCAAACAATAGTTAACAGAAAACATATAATTGTAGAATTATTTGCTTCATGCTGTTTTCCTAACTAGGCTGGAACTTCTATGGGAAACAAGATCATGTCTGGTTTGTTAAATGGTATAGCACCTGTGCTAAGCACAATGTCAAGATCAAATTTGGAATAAATAAACTCCAGACTCCCTCTGTCATTTTTTAGAATGTTTATTCCTCAGATTTTTTATTCGGTATTATGTCTTAATACAGATACACAATGTCAAGTGGTTATAACATCAAGCTAATATGCATATCATCAACTCACATAGTTACTCTGTGTGTGTGTGTGTGGGTGGGTGTGCACACACAGCGAGAATATATAAGATCTATTCTCTTAGTAAATTTCATGAATATAACTCATTATCAACTAATTAATTCATCAACTAATTGACTATAGTCACAATTCTGTACATTAGGTCTCTAGAAGTTATTACTCTTATAGTTGAAAGATTGCTCCCTTTGTCAAGCATTACATTTAATGATTCAAAATGGAAAATGTGTGTTCTCTGTGTATTAGCTGAATGACACTGAAAATATTCTAGAATGAGGTTCATCTTTAGATATCATAGATGTGAAATTCCTCCTAGAAGTTATGTTTTGCAAGTATATATAAAGTAGCTGTGTCATTGACAACTCAATCATCTTTTCTTTGTTACTAAAAGATCACTGCTCTTATTCCAGGAACAAGATAATAACAGAGTGACTACATTATCTTCAAGTAGACAAGTAGAATAGTGGTCAGTAGAGTCTAGAAAAGGTGATGAGAGGATATAGAGAGAACTCAGATAATAGGATCCAAAACAAAGTTCGATAAGAGAAATGGGTTCTACTGCTCCCTAGCACAACAGGGTGATTGTGGATTACAACAACGTATATTTCCCAAAGAATTAAATGAAAGTAGTTTGAAGTGTTCAAACATACAGAAATGACAAATGTTTAAGAAGATGGAGATGCTAATTACCCTGATTTGATCATCACAGATGGCATACATGTACCAAATTACACTGCATCCTATAAATATGTAAAAATTTTTAAAATTAAGTAAATAGCTTCATTCAGTACAGTTCTGGAAGCTAGGGGCTTTCAAGGAACAATGAGTGCGTGACTTTTTGGGATTTCAGAGAAACCTTAAGAAGGGCTGACACTAGTGAGTGGTGCACTTTTGCCATTCCTTATCATATGTCTTCCTGACTGGACAGCAGATGTGATGTCTGCAGCTCCAATAATTATCTGTGATGGTGAGATAATTTTGGAGACAGAAACTACCTGCTAATAATTAAACATATAAAGAAAAAAAGCTAAAATTAACATGAAGCACTCTGAGATTCTAATGATTGTAGAAACATTAAATTACTATTGGGCTTCTTGTTTAAGCATTTCTTTCTCTTATATGCATGTGTTAGTTCATGTTGCTCTAACAAATTATCTTAGACTGGGTGACTTAAACAGAAAACAGTCATTTTTCACAGTTCTGGAGGTTGGGGTGCTCACTGGATCAAGTTTTCAACAGTTCCAGAGTCTGGTGAAGCATCACTTCTTGGATGCTGGATGCTGTCTTGTCAATCACATAGCAGAAAGAAAGCAAGAGAGTTCTCTGTGTTCCATTTCATAAGAGCATTCATGTGAACTTGACCTTTATGTCTTAATCATGTCACAACAGTATGCTAATACCATCATAAGGGGCTTAAAATTTCAAAATATGAACTTGGGGGAGATGCAGATATTCAGTCCATAGCAACATGCCTAAATTAAACTAAACTGATGCAGAGAAAAACCTAGATAAAGTACCTATCTTAAAATGAACAGAATCTATTTTCAAGGAACATAATTTTCAGTCAAATCCAAACTGTCACAACTACACTTAATTAGAGGGGCAGGGCTCTAAATAGGACGGGATTTGGGAGTAAATAACAGCAATAACAATCACAACAACAACAACAAAAGCAGAATTACATGTATCTGGGTTATTGACATATTACTCATAAGGTATTCAGGATCTCAAAGACAAGGGAGTAAAGTAGCAATCTAGTGCTTTGAATTGAGAGGATGAAGAAAAATATTGGGAAGAAATTGTCAATATGTTGTATATTTTTGGCTTTGACTTCTCCTTCAGCGCCTAAACAAAGTTGTCTCTCATAGATATTGTGTGAGTTAAATTCAGGCATAGACTTAGAGGTCTTCTCAAGACGTCCACACTTCAAATTGATCATAATTGTCCAGATGAAACTTATTGTCATCCTTGTAGGATATGTAGGAAATAAATCAACTAATGGGAGATCAAGTAAATGAAGTTTGAGAAAAGTAGAACTTAAATGCAGAATCCAAGATTGAGTCAAGAACTAGTAACTTCTCCCCATTTTCCTTCATTTGACCTAATGCTGCCGACTTTAATGTCCCCACTAATCTCTCTAATCATGGCATCTGTTTCCACTCTCTTTTATGTTGGCTGACCCACTGAGGTCTCCTTCTTTGAGACTATATTATAAGGACCAGACTTAAATTCTATCAAATAATCAAGGTACTGGCCATTGTTAATACTCAGGCCAACTTGCTGTCTTGTTTGAACATATTTGAATAAACATATGTTTTTTTTTCAATTTGAATGAGTCTTCAACATTCAGTTTTGACAATGGCACAATATGTTGGGTCTGATGTTTTGCCCTAGAATAAAATTGTCAGACATATATGAATTCTTTGAAAATAGCTATCTTTAGAATATAAAATAATTTCATTCTAAATTAGTAAAACATCTCAGTAAAATGAAAAACAATACATGCTTTTGGTAGGAAAAACACTAAAATAGCCTCCAGTTTCTCCTCACTCTGGAATTATCCCCGTGATTAGTTTACAGGATGTGGAGAGGAACACAAGTTTTCAGATACAGTTAAGGTCTCTGATAAGTTTTATTAAAGAGCCTCGGGTGATTACTGACGTCATAAATAAGAGTGCTAATTGTTAAATCAACAACAGGAGTTACTGGGTACATGCTACCCACGTAGGATCTCTGCCCTTAATGTGTTTTACTATGAAACTTAAAGACAACACTACTAGTTGAACAATACCCTATACCTTGTGCGGTTGTGTGAGTGCAGTCTGTTGAAATACTTGCTTAGTATATACTAGGTTGATCTTCTGTATATGAAGGTAATTGAAAATGAAACTCGATGAAGGGTGGGATGGGAGAGGGAGTGGGAGAGGGGAGGGCCGTGGGAGAGAGGGAGGTGGGGGGGGCGGAAAGCCACAACAGTACAAAAGTTGCACTTTGTAAATTCATATTAATTAAATAATAAAAAAGAGTAATTTTACTTATTTGAAAAGCAGAGTGACAGAGAAAGAGGGATGGTGGGATGGTGGGATGGAGGGATGGAGGGAGAGAGAGAGATATTCCATCCTCTGCTTCACTCTCCAAATGAGTGGTTGTTAACATTCAGAACTGGGCTATGAAGAAGCCAAGAGCCAGGAACTCTATCTGGGTATTCCACATGGGTGCCAGAGGCCTAAGCGTTTAGGCCATTATCTGCTGCTTTCCCAGGCACATTTGGAGGGATCTGGATTGAAAGTGGAATAGCCAGGACTCAAACCAGCACTCAGATATTGGGTGGTGGTTTGACCCACTGTTGGCCTCAGGCCTCAATCAATCAACATTATGCTATTTAAAAAGGAGATATTCTTGGAAAGTCCTCAATTTAAGATTTTGAAGCACTTTAATTCCTGACCCACAGGAACTGTGAAATAATAAATGAGTATTGTATTAAATGATTTGATTTGTGCTAATTTATAAAGCTGAGTGTTAGGAAACTGGTGCAGTTTTAGCCAAGTGGCCACATGGCCCAACCTCTGTGGTCAAGCTCCAGCCCCATCCTAATGGGATTCGCTGCTCCTGCTTCCCTGCCTGCCCTAGGGCAAAGTTTTAAAAGGGCCTGTTCCTGAACACGTGCTCTCTTGGCTTCTTTCTTCTCTCTTGGTTCTTCTCTCTTGGCTTCTCTCCTGCTCTCTTGGCTCCTCTTTCTTGGCTCTCCTCTCCTGCTCCCTGTTCTCCTCTCCTCCTCTCTTCTCTGCTCTATCGTCTCTCCTCACTAGCTCCTTTCCTCTGGCTCTCTCTCTTATACTTTCTCTTTTTCCTTCGCCACCCCACCCCTCCAGTCTGTTGGTTGTTCCCCAATAAACCTTTTCCCTTACTCTGGTGTTCGGTGTGTTTTGTGACGGCTAACACTGAGCATAATCTTTATCAAGGAAAATTGGCAATATCTATTTTCAAAATTACATACACACATTTGTATACAAATTAATAATCACATTTTGATAAATAGAGAGCTTTCTATGTGTGGTAGCTTGAGTATTGGTCCCCAAAAAGGTATGCTTGTATCTTAACTTCCTGGAACCACAAATATTAATTTCTTTAGAAGAATTACCTTTGTAGATATAATTACAGAAAGGATCTTGAGATGAGATTATCTTAGATTTAAAGGGAGTCTTAAATCCATGCCTTAAAAGAGAAAGGAGAGGGAAATTTGAAACAAAGAAAGATACAGAGAGGAGAAGGCCACATAGGAACAGAGATTGGAATGATACAGCCACAAGGTAAGGAACACTCGGAACCACCAGAAGTTGAAAAGGTGGGAAGCGTTTTGCCCTGGAACCTCCAGAGGTTGTAAGGCATTACTGACACATTAATTTTCGCATATAGGCTAAATACATAAAGATCGAACTATGTTTGTTAATTTTTAAACACTCCATGATATTTAAGTGGCTGTTCAGGAAGGAGTCCACACAGCAGACTCATAGAATGACAAACACCCTAAACAACACTTTGACCTGAGGATCAGCCCCTAAGACATTCGGATCTGGCTGAAAAGCCCATGAGAGAATTTCAGGCACGGAAAGCCAGGATATAGTGACAAAAAATGTTCTGCATGAAGGATATCTATGAGTGAGACCCTGGTGGAAAAAAGGAGCCATCAAAGAAAGAGGTACTTTTCTTTGAAAGGGGGAGAGAACTTCCATTTTGCATATGGCTCTCTTTAAATATTGACAGAGTTTGTGGACTCAAAAGTCTTCCATAGCCTTGGCAGCTCATGTCAAGAGCCTTTGGTGGTCACTGACGTTAAAAATAAGAATGCTAATTGTTGAATCAACAAGAAGAGTCACTGTGCACTTATTCCCCATGTAGGACCTCTGTCCTTAATGAGTTGTTCTATGAGAAATAACCGTAAAACTTGCTCTCAGTCTGTACTTTATAGCTGGTGCATGTGTGTGTGTGTGTGTGTGTGTGTGAAAACTGTTGAAATCTTTACTTAGTACAGAGTTGGTCTTCTGTATATAAAGTTAATTTAAAAAACCTTAATGAAGAATGGGATGGGAGAGGAAGTAGAAGGTGGAACTGGATTGGGGGTGGGATGGGGGTGGGATGGCAGGAATTGGGGGAAGAACTACTATATTCCTAAAAGCTGTACCTATGAAATTTGTATTAATTAAAGCCTCCTAAAATTAAAAAAAAAATTAAAAAAGAAATACAGAGGAGAAACAACAATAAAAAGAAACACAGCAATGTCAACATATTTCCATCCTGAATATTTTACAGGAACAGTAAACAAGTAGGAAGTTAATAGACTGACAAATCACACATATCACAATATTTTCCTCCTTGAACATCACTTGAAATCCACAATCACAAATCTCTGTGCAGGAAGATGGTTAAGTCAATGAGAACACACAAGGGTCAAGGGCAGAACCCAAACAAAACTGGGCATTTTCATCCGCACTGCATGGTCTGTTGCAACTTGGTGACACGTGGAAATGAAACTCCAACTGGACTTCAAATACCCCTTAAGATCATTGTTCAATTTTGTAGATGAGTTCTTGAAGATAGAAATAAGTGAATTAACATTGATAAAAAGTCTAACATCCTATGTTTTTTCACCCTAACCTTGTTCTAAATTCCCTACTAAATGGTGTGACTAATCTGACCTTTATTTTTTTCTCCCTTCAGAATACTCTTGTCTATGTGGCTGTCACATGTTTGTCCTTCCCTTCGCTGATTCACACTTTATCGTCTTGCTTCTTGGATCATCTATTTTTCCTCAGACTGTGTCTTCATGCATATTTTATTGGGAACATTTTAATCTCTTTCTGTTGAAATTTTTAATTTTGTGCCTCAAAAAATTACACTGCTCAGAACAACAATGGATAATGACGAAACATTAACTTTCCTTCTCAAAAGCTGAGGAACTATGTAAAATACCACTACTGTGGCATATATACATATACATATACATATACATATACATGCTACATTAGCAGGAAACTGGATTGGAAGCAGAGGCAAATGTTGGAATCTATCCCACATACTTCATCATGGGATGAAGATGTCCCAAGTGGTGGCTTAACCCACTAGGCCACAGCACCTGCAGCAATATCTGGTTCTTATCTAAAATGTACATTGTTGCATTTACAAAAAAAAAAAAAAAAAAAAAAAACACTTCAGACTGGTGGTGTTTGTTTCAGAGGTTAAAACACTGCTTAGGACATGTGCATCCCTTATCAGACAGCTTGGTTGCACCCTGGGAGTCAGCAGTGTTTGGAGTGGAAATTGGCAAAAAAAAAAAAAAAAAAAAAAAAAAAAAAAAGAACGAACGAACTGAAAGGCAGTATTTTAGTATCTCTTAAAGAATGGAGATGTGAGCGTTTCATAAGTTGACATTTCAAATTCTAGGAATCTATCCTACAGAAAAAAAAATTGAGCATGTAAAAACATTGTTGCAGGGGCCAGCACCATGGCGCACTAGGTTAATCCTCCACCTAAGGCACCGGCATCCCATATGGGCGCTGGTTTTAGTGCCGGTTGCTACTCTTCCAGGCCAGCTCTGTACTGTGGCCTGGGAGTACAGTGGAGGATGGCCGAAGTGCTGGAGCCCCTGCACCTTCGTGGGAGACTAGGAGGAAGCACCTGGCTCCTGGCTTCGGATTGGTGCAGCGCTGGCCGTAGCGGACATTTGGGGAGTGAACCAACAGAAGGAAGACCTTTCTTTCTGTCTCTCTCTCTCTCTCACTGTCTAAAACTCTACCTGTCAAATAAAATAAAATAAAAAACAATATTGAGTCTTCAATAAACATGACATATCAATTTTTCTTAATCTTATAAAACCATCACAGGTAGGGCATTTGATCTAGTGGTTAAGCCACTGCTTGGGTTGCCCACATCCCATATCAGAGTCCCAGCTCCACTTCTGATTCCAGCTTCTTGCTAATGTGCACTTTGAAAGGCAGCTCCGGCCGTTGCAGCCATTTGGGGAGTGAACCAACGGCAAAGGAAGACCTTTCTCTCTGTCTCTCTCTCTCTCACTGTCTAACTCTGCCTGTCAAATAAATAAATAAATAAATAAACATTACTGCATTGATGTTCTCGACTGCCACAGGGCCGGCCCAGCCTATAATGATTTATTAAAGCAAAATAATGAATTACAAATAGTACATCCCGTTTTCATGTGCATGTGTGTATGTACACATACAAGTATGTCCTTTATGAATAGGTATGATAACATCCAGAACAAACTATTAAATAAATGGATGAAGAGGGTGAAGATTTTCACAAAAAAAAATATAGTTAATAAAAACATAAGAACTGAAGAAGTAGTCTAAGGGTATTAACTTATGAAAAATTAGCCTAGCAAATTTCAAAAAGTCTTTGCTTATATTAATTGGTATGTACAGAAATTATTATAGTGCCATAAAATAACATTATTCTTAGTTTAATCTTTTCAAAGATTTGTGGTACGGTAGTCCATAGCAAGCACACACACACAATCAATAAGTGAGTGCAGTTTGCTGTTGGCTTTTTAACTCATCAGTAATTTATTCCTAGTGCAGTCCTGTTGTTTAACTTGCTGTCAACCTAGGGGTAGTTATTTCTGGTACCAAATATTTTAAAACTCATTTTGGGGGGCTGGCACTGTAGCACAGCAGGTAAAACTGCAGCCTGCAGTGCTGGCATCCATATGGCTGCCAGTTCGAGACCCGGCTGCTTCACTTCCAATCCAGCTCTCTGCTATGGCTTCGAAAGCAGTAGAAGATGGCCCAAGTCCTTGGGCCCTTGCACCCATATGGGAGACCAGGAAGAAGCTCCTGGCTCCTGGCTTCAGATCAGCGCAGCTTCCGGCTATTGTGGCCAGTTGGGGAGTGAACCAGTGGATGGAAGACCTCTCTGTCTCTCTCTCTCTCTCTGTCTCTCCTTCTCTTTGTGTGTAACTCTGACTTTCAAATAAATAATAAATCTTTAAAAAAATCAGAAAAATATATTGAAAATTGTAGTTTTGATTTTGTTAAGCTTATTTCCAAAACACAAAAATAAGCATAACACAACAAATAAATGTCACAGGTCTGACCTAGTTAAAAATATGGAAGTATGTGGGACATGGATTTAAATCTTGGTTACATCACTTGTAGTATGGGATTTAGCAAAGTGGGATATCACTGAGTTCCAGTTTCTTCATCTGTAGAATGGAAATGCTGTCTTTTGGCAGTGCTACTTTCAATTTCAAATCTGTTCAGTTACATAAGAGTATTACATTTTTTTCAGTGAGCTATTTGAATTTGAAGAAGAAGTGATTTTTTTATCATAAAAATTTTCAAGTAATAAAAATATGGTGGGCAAATTTGGGGTATCTGAGTCAATTTATTTCTCTTGAAATGTCTCCATAATTGCAAATTCATTTGAGTGTCTGGTCAACTTCAAACTGAATTAAAAAAATAAATTTTCAAGATTGATTACATGGATTACATTGTCAAATGACTATTTTAGTTTCTATAGGCAGGCAGAGTTTGAGAAATGGGTGTGTCAGAGAAAAACATGGAACAATACGGTACTCTATTCAAGAAACACCTATTGAAAAAGTACTATGTGTCATGCATTTCTTGAATTCCAAGACACATAGGAATGGACAAGACAGGTAAGATATGTTTCCTCTTTGAGCTCACATTGCAGTGCAAGAAACAAAAAATGAACCAGAAAAAATTTTTAAAGTACAAATTGTGTATAAATAAACTAAATAAGAAACTTTTGGCTACAGTCAAGAAACTGTGGTCCATTGAATGGTATAGTGAAAGGAGTCCTCTTTGAGAAGGAGATATTTGATCAAACTTGAAAGAGATAGGGAATGAGTTATGAGGACATTTGGAAGAAGAATATCCGAGCAGAGTAAGAAGTAATTGCAAAAGCTCTCTTGTGGGCATTTGTCTGGTTTGTTTTATAAATAGCAAGATGCTTGGTGAAATAAGTTAAGGGGAGTAGCAAGGGAACAGTGATATGCAATATGAGGCATACAAATAGGTACAGATTCAGAGTGCCTTATGGAGTTTTAATTTTACTCAGATCTATTTTCTCTTTATCAAGATCTCTTGGGCTGTTTGGTTGAAGATACATTATGGGCATGCCACATTGAAAATATATAGTGATGATGGAGCCAGCAGGCTTTCCTAAAGGTGAAGTATAAAAGATATTTTGACATCATCTCAACACATAATGGTACATGAACAAAAATGGAAAAACGGGGTGAAAGTGAAACTGGACGGTGGATGTAGTTCTTCTATGGAGATGTCAAAAACAAGCAGCTTCATAGAATTCTGAGTGGAAACACTGTGTACACAGTTAGATGTGTGACTAGATACCTGAAGACATTGAAATATAAATTGTATATGAAACCATGGTATGGGATGAGACTTTCAAATAAAGTTGCATATATATGGAATAGAAGAGTATAAAGGGTGTTTCAAAGAATATATTTCAATATTTAGAGTTTAGAAACAGGAGTACAAAACAACCAGAGACAGTGAGGTGAAACAATACATGAGTTGAACAGCATATCAGGTGATTGTGAGGTTTTCTAAGTGAAGGTAAGAAATTTTATTAATGAGGGAGTGGTCAATGGTGTCAACTCCTCCTGAAAAAATAATGAGTAATATAAGCAGAGACAAAGGTGGAGAAAGATGGAGGTCATTGGTGACCTCGAGAAATATAGCTTCAGTGGTGTGCAGAAGAATACCTGAAAGTTATGACAGAATGGAAAATTTGATTAGGAAGGAGAATAGAGAAATTTGGAGTCTAAAAATCTAGGGAAAAAGAGGAAAGAAGATGTGGCTTATAACAGAGGGGTTTGTCTTCTCCTTTTTTTAAAATAGAAACCATTATAAAAGTTATTTGTGCATCTCAATTCATGATAGCTAAGATATGGAATCAACCCAGATGTCCACTACTTGATTACTGGATAAAGAAAATTTTGCACACATACACAGACACACACTCACTCCCCCTACACATGCTATGGAATATTACTCAGCCACAAAAATAATGAAATATTGTATTTTGTAACAAAATGGAGGCAACTGGAAACCATGATGCATAGTGAAATAAGCCAATACAAAAAAGAAAAGTATCACACATTTTCTCTGATATGTGGTAGTTAATACAGAATACCAAAACATGCGTAAGGTAAGAATTAAAGGGATATCTTATGATTTGATTGTTGTTTTTAGCCCTGTCTCTAGTCCTGTGTAAGAGTGAACTTTCTACTTTTGCTTGTTGAATATTGTGGTTAGTGGTGCATTAAGCCAACAATTATAAAGTAAATTGAAGTTAGGTTTTTATTAAAAATAAAGAAAAAAGGAAAAGAAAGATTGATGGGACATGAGGAAGGAACAGAGAAGAAGGAAGTATGGTTATGTTCTTATAATTGTATGTATGAAATACATAAAATATGTTATCTTTATATTAATAAAATTTTTTTAAAACTTTTATTTAGTAAATATAAATTTTCAAAGAACAGTTTATGGATTACAATTGCTTTTTCCCCCCATAAGTTCCCTCCCACCCGCAACCCCTCACATCTCCTGCTCCCTCTCCCATTCCATTCACATCAAGATTCATTTTCAATGATCTTTATACACAGACGATCAATTTAGTAAATATTAAGTAAAGATTTCATCAGTTTGCACCCACATAGAACATAAAGTGGAAAATACTGTTTGAATACTAGTTATAGCATGAATTCACATTGGACAACACATTAAGGCCAGAGATCCCACATAAGGAATGAGTACACAGTGACTCCTGTTGTTGACTTAACAATTTGAAAATCTTGTTTATGGCGTCAGAAATCTCCCTAGGCTCCAGTCATGAGTTTCCAAGGCTATGGAAGCCTCTTGAGTTCGATGAATTCGATCTTATTTAGACAAAGTAATAGTCAAAGTGGAAGTTCTCTCCTCCCTTCAGAGAAAGGTACCTCCTTCTTTGATGGCCCGTTCTTTCCACTGGGATTTCACTCGCACTCGCAGAGATCTTTCATTTATTTTATTTATTTATTTTTTTTGCATAGTGTCTTGGCTTTCCATGCCGAAAATACTCTCATGGGCTTTTCAGCCAGATCCTTCTATGAGTCTGCTGTATATCCCACTTCCCATGTTGGATCATTCTCTCCCTTTTTTATTCTATCAGTTAGTATTCGCAGACACTAGTCTTGTTTGTGTGATCCCTTTGACTCTTAGACCTATCAGTATGATCAATTGTGAATTGAAATTGATCACTTGGGCTAGTGAGATGGCATTGGTACATGCCACCTTGATGGGATTGTATTGGAATCCCCTGGCACATTTCTAACTCCACCATTTGGGGCAAGTCAGCTTGAGCATGTCCCAAATTGTACATCTCCTCCCTCTCTTATTCCCACTCTTATATTTAACAGGGATCACTTTTCAGTTAAATTTCAACACCTAAGAATAAATGTGTGTTGATTACAGAGTTCAACCAATAGTATTAAATACAATAAAAAATACTAAAAGGGATAAAGTATTAAATTGTACAACAACAGTCAGCACAAGAGCTGATCACGTCACTGTTTCTCATAGTGTCCCTTTCACTTCAATAGGTTTCTTTTGGTGCTTGGTTAGTTGTCACCCATAAGTGAGAACATATGATATTTGTCCCATTGGGACTGGCTTAATTCCCTCAGCATAATGTTTTCCAGATTCATCCATTTTGTTGCAAATGACCGGGTTCCATTGTTTTTCACTGCTGTATAGTATTCTATCGAGTACATATGCCATAATTTCTTTATCCATTCTACTTTTGATGAGCATTTGGGTTGACTGCAGGTCTTAGCTATTGTGAATTGAGCTGCAATAAACATTAACATGCAGACAGCTCTTTTCTTTGCCAATTTAATTTCCTTTAGGTAAATTCCAAGGAGTGGGATGGCTGGGATGTATGGTAGGGTTATATTCAAGTTTGTGAGGAATCTCCAGACTGACTTCCATAGTGGCTTAACCAGTTTGCATTCGCACCAACAGTGGGTTAGTGTCCCTTTTTCCCCACATCCTCGCCAGCATCTGTTGTTGGTAGATTTCTGTATGTGAGCCATTCTAACCGGGGTGAGGTGAAACCTCATTGTGGTTTTGATTTGCATTTCCCCGATTGCTAGTGATCTTGAATATTTTTTCATGTGTCTGCTGGACATTAGGATTTCCTCTTTTGAAAAATATCTGCTGAGGTCCTTGGCCCATCTCTTAAGTGGGTTGTTTGTTTTGTTGTTTTGGAGTTTCTTGATGTCATTATAGATTCTGGTTGTTAATCCTTTATCTGTTGCATAGTTTGCAAATATTTTTTCCCATTCTGTCAGTTGCCTTTTCAGTTTCCTGACTGTTTCTTGTGCAGTAGAGAAACTTCTCAATTTGATGCAATCAAAATAGGTAATTTTGGCTTTGACCGCCTGTGCCTCTGAGGTCTTTTCCAGGAAGTCTTTGCCGGTGCCAATATCTTGCAGTGTTTCTCCAATGTTCTCTAATAATTTGATGGTATCAAGTTGTAGATTTAGGTCTTTAATCCATGTTGAGTGGATTTTTGTGTAAGGTGCAAGGTAGGGGTCTTGCTTCATGATTCTGCACGTCGAAATTCAGTTTTCTCAGCACCATTTAATGAATAGACTGTCCTTGCTCCAGGAATTGGTTTTAGATCCTTGATCAAATATAAATTGGCTGTAGATGTTTGGGTTGATTTCTGGTGTTTCTATGCTGTTCCATTGGTCTCTCCATCTGTTTCTGTACCAGTACCATGCTGTTTTGATAACAACTGCCCTGTAGTATGTCCTGGAATCTGGTATTGTGATGCCTCCGGCTTTGTTTTTGTTGTACAAGATTGCTTTAGCTATTCAAGGTCTCCTGCATCTCCATATGAATTTCAGCATCATTCTTTCTAGATCTGTGAAGAATGTCTTTGGTATCTTGATTGGTATCACATTGAATTTATAAATACATTAGAGAGAATGGACATTTTGATGATATTGATTCTTCCAATCCATGAGCATGGAAGATTTTTCCATTTTTTTGGTATCCTCTTCTATTTCATTCTTTAAGATTTGCAATTCTCATTGTAGAGATCTATAACATCCTTAGTTAAGTTTATTCCAAGGTATTTGATTGCTTTGTAGCTATTGTGCATGGGATTGATCTTAGAAGTTCTTTCTCAGCTGTGGCATTGCCTGTGTATACAAAGGCTGTTGATTTTTGTGCATTGGTTTTATATCCTGCTACTTTGCAAACACTTCCATGCATTCCAATAGTCTCTATTTTTTTTTGTATTTTTTTTTGACAGGAAGAGGGGACAGTGAGAGAGAAAGACAGAGAGAAAGGTCTTCCTTTGCCGTTGGTTCACCCTCCAATAGCCGCCGCGGCCGCGGCGCTGTAGCTGGCGCACGGCACTGATCTGATGGCAGGAGCCAGGTACTTCTCCTGGTCTCCCATGGGGTGCAGGGCCCAAGCACTTGGGCCATCCTCCACTGCACTCCCTGGCCACAGCAGAGAGCTGGCCTGGAAGAGGGGCAACCGGGACAGAATCCGGCGCCCCGACCGGGACTAGAACCTGGTGTGCCGGCACCGCAAGGCGAAAGATTAGCCTAGGGAGCCATGGCGCCGGCTCCAATAGTCTCTTAGTAGATTCTTTGGATCCCCTAAATAAAGAATCATATCGTCTGCAAAGAGGGATAGTTTGACTTCTTCCTTCCCAATTTGTATCCCTTTAATTTATTTTTGTTGCCTAATAGTGCTGGCTAAAACTTCCAGAACTACATTCAATAGTAGTGGTGAGAGTGGGCATCCCTGTCTGGTACCAGATCTCAGTGGAAATGCTTCCAACTTTTCCCCATTCAGTAGGATGTTGGCCTTAGGTTTTTCATAAATTGCTTTGATTGTATTGAGGAATGTTCTTTCTATACCCAATTTGCTTAAAGTTTTCATCATGAATGGGTGTTGAATTTTATCAAATGCTTTCTCTGCATCTATTGAGATAATCATATGGTTTTTCTTCTGCAGTCTGTTAATGTGGTGTATCACATTGATTGTCTTGCACACATTAAACCATCCCTGCATACCAGGGATAAATCCTACTTGGTCTGGGTGGATGATCTTTCTGATGTGTTGTTGCATTCTATTGGCGAGAATTTTATTGAGGATTTTTGCATCTATGTTCATCAGGGATATTGGTCTGTAATTCTCTTTCAATGCTGCATCTTTTTCCGGCTTAGGAATTAAGGTGATGCTGGCTTCATAGAAAGAATTTGGGAGGATTCCCTCTTCTTCAATTGTTCTGAATAGTTTGAGAAGAATTGGAGTTAGTTCTTCTTTAAATGTCTGGTAGAATTCAGCAGTGAATCCATCTGGTCCTGGGCTTTTTTTTGTTGGGAGGACCTTTAATACTGATTCAATTTCTGTCTCAGTTATGGGTCTGTTTAGGTTTTCTATGTCTTCCTGGTTCAGTTTAGGTAGGTTGCATGTGTCCAGGAATCTATCCATTTCTGATAGATTTCGCTGTTTGCTGGCATAGAACTCCTTGTAGTATTTTCTGATGATTCCTTTTATTTCTGTGGTGTCTGTTGTTACGTTTCCTTTTTCATCTCTGATTTTATTGATTTGGGTCTTTTCTCTTCTTTTTTTTAGTTAGTTGGGCCAATGGGGTGTCAATTTTGTTTATTTTTTCAAAAAACCAGCTCCTCGTTTGGCTGATTTTTTGTAATGTTTTTGGATTCAATCCTGTTGATTTCTTCTCTGATTTTAATTATTTCTCTTCTCCTACTAGATTTGGGTCTGGTTTGCTGCAGGTTTTCTAGATCCTTGAGATGCATTGATCACTCATTTATTTGGTGCCTTTCCAACTTCTTTATGTAGGCACCTATTGCTTTAAACTTTCCTCTTAACATTGCTTTTCCTGTATCCCATAAGTTTTGGTATGTTGTGCTGTTAACCTCATTTACTTCCAGAAATTTTTTTATTTCTCTTTTGATTTCTTCTATGACCCATTGTTCATTCAGGAGCATGTTGTTCAGTCTCCATGTGTTTGCGTATGCTCTAGGGATTCCTGAGTTGCTAATTTCCAACTTCATTCCTTTATGGTCTGAGAAGCTGCATGGTATGATTCTAATTCTTTTAAATTTGTTGAGAGTTGCTTTATGGCCTAGTATGTGGTCAATCCTAGAGAAGGTTCCATGTACTGCTGAGAAGAATGTAAATTCTTTATGTATAGGATGAAAAGTTCTGTAGATATCGGTTAGATCCATTTGGGCTATAGTGTTGTTTAAATCTACTGTATCCTTGTTCATCTTCTGTCCAGTTGATCTGTCTGTTTCTGAGAGAGGAGTATTGAAGTCCCCCAGTACTATTGTATTAGAGTCTTAAGTCTCCCTTTAAGTCCCTTAACAAATCTTTTGAATAAACCGGTGCTCTGTAACTAGGTGCATATACATTTATAATAGTTACATCTTCCTGTTGAATTGATCCCTTAATCATTATATAGTGCCACTCTTTGTCTCTCTTAACAGTTTTTGTGGTAAAGTTTATTTTGTCTGATATTAAGATGGCTACACCTGCTCTTTTTTCATTTCTCTTAGCTTGGAATATCTCTTTCCAGCCTTTCACTTTCAGTTTGCATGCATCTTTGTTGCAAATATGTGTTTCTTGTAAGTAGCAAATAGATGGTTTATGTTCCTTAAACCAATCAGCCAATCTGTGTCTTTTAACTGGACAGTTGAGGCCATTAACGTTCAATGTGACTATTGATAAGCAGTAACTTTGCCCTGTCATTTGCCAAAGATATTTTCTGATATATGCTTTGAACTTCCTGTGATCTTTTGGTGTGAGGTTTCCTTCCTTTACCTTCTTTCATATTGATGACCGTGTTTCTGTGTTTCTGTGTGTAACACATCTTTCAGCATCTTTTGCAGGGCTGGACGAGTGGTGACAAATTCTTTCAATTTCTCTTTGCTATAAAAGGTCTTTATTTCACCTTCAGTCACAAATGAGAGCTTAGCAGGATATAATATTCTGGGCTGGCATTTTTTCTCTCTTAGTACCTGGGCTATGCCTCGCCATTCCCTCCTAGCCTGTAGGGTTTCTGATGAGAAGTCAGCTGTGAGTCTAATTAGAGATCCTTAAGAGTAATCTGACTTTTCTCTCTTGCACATTTTACAATCTTTTCTTTGTGTTTCACTGTGGTGAGTGTGATTACAACCTGTTGTTGCAAGGATCTCTTTTGGTCATGTTTATTAGGGCTTCTATGAGCTTCCTGTACTTGGATGTCTCTGTCCTTCTCCAAACCCGGGAAGTTCTTTGCTAGTATCTCACTAAAAAGGCCTTCTAATCCTTTCTCTCTCTCCATGCCCTCAGGAACTCCTAGATCCTGAATGTTTGTTTTTTTAATAGTATCCTGTAGATTCCCAACCATATTTTTTAGATTTCTAATTTCCTCTTCTTTTCTTTGGTTTGACTGTATCCTTTCCTGTGCTCTGTCTTCTAAGTCTGATATTCTCTCTTCTGCTTCACTGACCCCTTTTTTAAGGCTCTCTAATGTGTTTTTTGTTTCATCTATTGAGTTCTTCATTTCATTTTGATTTTTCTTCACTATCACACTTTCCTGTAAAAATTTTTAAAAAGCGTTTAAAAATGTGCTATTGTTGAAAATGATTAAATAAAAATGGCGTCATTGAACATGAAGGATAAAATGTAGCGAGAAAGGTATGAAGAATGTTCTGGTGTGTACAAGAGAGATATCAAGCCAGATCACAGGTAGAGATGCTTGAATGGGGACATTTCATCAGATATAACCATTTGAAATGCAGCATATTATTAAGTCCATAATGTTGGTAGTGAGAAAATGCAAACTAATTTTCATCTCATTGCTACTAGTCTCTTGGTGAAATAAAAGGCAATGCCTTCATTTCAAAGTTAGAAGGGGTAACACTGAGCGATTTGATGAAAAAAAAAACAAGTTTTAATAGTCTTCAAGAATGAGGCAATAATTATATAGGTAAGTGTAGCAAGGCAATGCTGAGTGCTCATTCTTGTGCTTTCCTTTACTAATACTCAGTTGCTCAGAGGAAGATTCGTAGTACATGGGAGGCAGGCATAAAAGCCAGAGATGAGAGACGGAAGAGCATTGAGGCATGCACTGGGGTGATTTTAATAATAGTGCTATATGAACTGGGTGAACAAAATGAGAGTATGACATTGAGAATGAGCAATTAATACAAAACATGACATAGTCAATTAGAAGTCACAGTAGGGTAAAAGGTGCTGTGTTGGAAGTAGCACAAGGGAACTGGAAAGACAGGTAACATTGTTCAGAAAGTGAGTGTGGGTATTTGAAATGGATATTTGAGTTATGAAGTGACCATCTTAATGATAAGATCTGGTGTGTGTCTAAGGTAGTATATATACCAATGTATATATGAGAAACCTGTTTTCTAAACTTAAAATATTAGCACGAGAATTGGTGAACAACAATCAAACAGAAATTCTAGTGGTTTATTTCTAGGCATAACAAAATATCATAGGCTAAGTGGCTTAAATAACATACATTTATCTGTAATAGTTTTGAAAACTGAGTCTAAGATCAAGATGCCAACTAATCTGGTTTCCTGGTTAGAGTCCTCTGCCAGGTTTGGTGACAACCACCACCTTGATTTGTGTTCATATGGCAAAGACAAAGTGACCTCTGGGTTCCCCTCTTATTCTAAGATCACTAATTCATCATGAGAGACTACTCCCATGATGCCATCTAAGACTAATTAATTCCAAATGCACTACCTCCAAATATCATCACCTTGAGGTTAAAATTTCCCCACAAGAACTTTGACAAAAGAAATTTCTTGTCTATAACACCAGATTACAAAATCTCCAAGTATGAGAGAAAGTGTCAGAGAGAAAGCAAGAACTACCATTTTTAAAGGGCTGCAGGGGAGTCTGGACTATTAATGGAAATCCAGTTTTTCTTTACATAAGAAAACAAAGTAAATTTTGAAAAAGATCAATAATGATGTTTTGATGAGGACTGTGAATTTCAAATGGCACAATAAAACATTTTGGAAGTTAACCTTTGGTTCAGGGTAGGCTGTACAAAGCTATGTGGAATTAAATGTTTGGGAGCAGGTATTTGACATGGTAGCTAGCATGTCAGTTGAGAGGCCCATGTTTTACATGGGAGTACCCAGATTTGATGCCTAATTCCAGTTTCTGATTCCAGTTGCCTGCTAATGCAGACACTGGGAAACAGAAGTGATGGCTGAAGTAATTGAGTCTTTGTTGCTCACATGGGAGACCTGAATTACGTTCCCGGCTCTCAGCTCAACCACAGCAATGTGGGTATATGAGGAGTGAACCAGGAGATGGAAGATTCCACTCCACCCCTCCCTCCCCTCCACCTCCTTTCAAATCAATAGAACATTTTAAAAGAAATAAATGTGTGAGAAATTTGGGAATTCAGGCATCTAAGATGAATGAGGTGAACAGGGATTAGGGAAATATTGAGATTAAATAGCCACTCAGAACAAGTTTCTTCTCAGTTCAGTGGAAAAAGAAAATTCTAATTACTCTCAGTGTATACACTTAAGGAAGGTCAGGAAGCATGCTTTGGTCCTGTTCAAACTGGCTACACTTTGAAATGTTGGCTCAATTAGAGATCATGTAATACAGAAAAAAAAAACTCCAGGTCCTCCTCTCCATCTACTATTTCTTTATTTATTCACATGCATCTCATAAATATAAGTTTAGGAACATAGTAATTCTTACCACCCTATCTGCCCTTCCACCCACTCTCCCATCCCTCTTCCTGTTCCCTCTCCTGTTCCCTGTCCTGTTTTTCACTAAGATCTATTTTCATTTAACTTTATGTACAGAGGACTAACTGTATTCTAGGTAAAGAGTTCAATGCTTAGAAAAGAAAAGAGAAAAAAAAACTATTCCTCAACAGTCTAGACAAGGGCTGTTCAAAATTATTGCATTTTTTTCTTTTTTTTTTTTTGTTTCCTCATATCCCTTCCTTCCTACTCCTTCTTTCCTTTTAGGAACCTAATTATCTTCAAAGAAGAACCCAAGAATGATACATCTTTTGTGAGCTCTTAGACATAACTATAACTTATGAGACATAAGAATATCTTCCACTTAATACATTAAAATGAAATGATTCTTTAGAACAAATTTTGCTGTTAAGTCTCATGATATGACTCTTTGGGGACAGAGGTCCTGCATGGGAAGTTAGTGCACAGTGACTCTTGTAGTTTATGTAAAAATTAACACTTATGTATGACATCAGTGATCACCCAAGGCTCTTGACATGAGCTGCGTAGGCTACAGAAGCCTTTTGGATCCACTAACTTACAAGGCCATAAGCAAAGTGGAAGCTCTCTCCTCCCTTCAAAGAGAACTACATACTTCTTTGGTGGCCGCTTCTTTCTACTGGTTCCTCACCCACGGAGGTCCTTTATGTAGAGCTTTTTTTTACCACAGTGTCTTGGCTTTCCATGCCTGAAATGTTCCCCTGGGGTTTTCATCTAATCAGAATGCCTTAAGTGCTGATTCTGAGGTCAAAGTGTTACTCACAGTGATTGTCATTCTATGAGTCTGCTGTATGGACTGTTTCCCCTGTTGGAGCATTCACTCCTTCTTGATTCTGTCTATTATTTTCAAACACTTAGTCCTATTTATATGATCACTTTAACACTTGATCCTATCCATTTGATCTCGATAACACTTAAGATGCTAATTTTACAAGCCACTTTATGGGAATTTGCAGTCCCATGGCATGTTTTTAAACTGTATCCTTAAAAGTAAGTCCATAGGAATGTATGCAGAACTATACTTCTTTGCAGTTATAAACTACATACATTTAACAATTACAACTTAAGAATCTTGGTAATTCTTCCTACCATGCCTTCCTTCTCACCCATATGCCCATCCTTCTTCCCTTTATTATTCTCATTCTTATTTTTATTAAGATATATTTTCAATTAACTTTATACACATATGTTTAACTGTTAAGCAAAGAGTTTAATGATTAGTATTAAAGAACAAAGATAAGCAAGATATGATAAAGGAAAAGAAAACAGAAATAAAAAAAAAACCAAAAGGCTGTTCCTCAACAGTCAAGAGAAAGGCTGTTCAAAGTCATTGCTTCTCAAAGTGTCAATTTCATTTATACAAATTGCCTTTTAGGTGCTCCATTAGTTATCACAGGTAGGGGAGAGCATATAGAATCTGTCCCTTTGGGACTAACTTATTTCACCTAGTATGATGGTTCCAGTTTCATTGATTTTGTTGCAAATGACCGGGCTTCTTTTTTTTTTTTTTTTTTTTTTTTCTTACTGCCATGTAGTATTCTGTGGGGAGCAACCCGGACTGGACTGAGTTACTGGAATTAAGACTTATTCTATGCATCTGCTCTCCCACAATATGGCGCTGAGAAGGGAGTAGCAGCTTCTACGCAGCTGCCTCTCGCCAAGTTGATTGACTGACCTGCAGGAGCTGATCCCGCTCCTGATTGGAGGAGAGCAGCATACTCGGCGTGTGGGTAGCAGAGTTGGGATTGGTGGAAGAGGACTATAAAGGAGGAGAGAGACAACATGCACCAGAAACATCTATCTGAAGGAACACCTGTGCAGCCCCCGAGAGAGAGCCGGCCGGCGGTGTGCCGCTCCCCCGCGGAAGTGGGGAATGTGGCAGGGGGAACCGCCCTTCCACGGAGGTGGAAGGGTCGGTAGCCAACCCGGGAAGAACCAGCAGCAAACCTGGGGAGGGCCGAGCAGACAAAAGAACAGCGCAGGGTTCTGTGTCGTTCCTCCATGAAGAGGGGGAGCGACAGTATTCCATGTTGTAAATAGCTCGTAATTTCTTTATCCAGTCTTCAGTTGATGGGCATTTGGGTTGATTCCATGTCTTTGCTATTGTTAATTGAGCTGCGATAAAAATGGAGGTACAGATAGTTTTTTCATATGCTGTTTTTATTTCTCTTGGGTAGTTTCCCAGGAGTGGGGTGGCTGGGTCATTTGGTACATCTATATTCAGATTTCTGTGATATCCCTATATTGTCTTCCATAGTGGCTCTACCAATTTATATTCCACCAACAGTTAATTAGAGTCCCTTTTTTTTTTTTGCACATCCTTGCCAGCATTTGTTGTTTATTGGTTTCTGTATGGAAGCCATTGTAATGAGGGTGAGGTGAAACCTCACTGTGGTTTTGATTTGCATTTCTCTGACAGCTAGTGATCCTGAGCATTTTTTCATGTGTCTGTTGGCCATTTGGATTTCCTCTTTTGAAAAATGTCTGTTTAAGTCCTTTGCCCATTTATTTTTTTTGAAGATTTATTTATTTAATTGAAAGAGTTAGAGAGAGAGAGAGGTCTTCCATCTGCAGGTTCACTACCGAAGTGGCTGCAACAGCTGGAGCTGTGCCGATCTGTAGACAGGAGCCAGAAGCTTCTTCCATGTCTTCCTACATGCGTGCAGGGGCCCAAGGACTTGGGCCCTCTTCTACTGCTTTTTCAGGCCACAGCAGAGAGCTGGATCAGAAGCGGAGCAGCCGGGATATGAACTGGCACCCATATGGGATTCCAGGACTGCAGGCAGTGGCTTTACCTGCTATGCCACAGTGCCGGCACCCCTTTGCCCATTTCTTAACTAAATTGTTTGCTTTGTTGTTGTTGAGTTTCTTGATCTCTTATATATTCTGGTTACTGATCTTTTATTGATTGTATAGTTTGCAAACAATTTCTCCCATTCTGTGGGTTGTCTTTTCACTTTTCTGATAGTTTATTTTGCAGTGCAGAAGCTTCTCAGTTTGATATAATCTCATTTGTCAATTTTGGCTTAGATTGCATGTGCCTATGGGGTCTTTTCCAAGAACTCTTTGTGCTCATGTCTTGTAGGGTTTCCCCAATGTTCTCTAATAATTTGATGGTTTTGGGTCATAGATTTAGGTCTTTTGTCCATTTGGAGTGGATTTTAGTGAAAGGTGTAAGGTAGAGGTCTTGCTTCATACTTCTGCATGTGGAAATCCAGTTCTCCCAGAACCTTTTGTTGAAGAGACTGTCCTTGCTCCAGGGATTGGTTTTAGATCCTTTGTCAAATGTAAGTTGTCTGTAGATGCTTGGACTAATTTCTGGTGTTTCTACTCTGTTCCATTGGGCTATCCATCTGTTTTTGTATCAGTACCAGGCTGTTTTGATTATAACTGCTGTGGTATGTCTGGAAATCTGGTACTGTGATGCCTCCAGCTTAGTTATTGTATAAGATTGTTTAGCTATTTGGAGTCTCCTGTTTCCATATGAATTTCAGTATCATTTTTTCTATATCTGCTAAGAATGTCTTTGATATTTTGATTGGTATCACATTGGATCTGTAAATTGCTTTCAGAAGTATGGACATTTTGATGATATCGATTCTTCCAATCCATGAACATGGAAGATTTTTCCATTTTTTTTTGTGTCTTCTATTTCTTTCTTTAATGTTTTGTAGTTCTCACCATAGAGATCTTTGACAACCTTGGTTCAAGTTTATTTCAAGGTATTGATTTTTTTTGGTAGCTATTGTGAAAGAGATTGATCTTAGAAGTTCTTTTTCATTCGTGACATTGTGTATGTATACAAAGGCTGCTGATTTTTGTGATTGACTTTATATCCTGCTACTTTACCAAACTCTTCTATGAGTTCCAATGGTATCTTAGTCAAGTTTTTCGGATCTCGTATGTATAGGAGACTAAAAGATTCTATCTTTCTAAAATCTAGTTTTGAAAACTATGGGGCCAAACTATGCCATAATATGACAGATTGAAAAGCATAGCTTGGTCAACAAGAAATAATGTATTTAACCTCTAATAGCTCTGGTCAAGTGATTTTTATATGAATAGGGATGATTTCAATCTTTTAGAATTTTGCCTAAACCATTTGTGTAACAAAATATTGTGTTTTATAGTACTTCATGAGTATTTTACTTATTTTTTCAAAGATTTGTTTTATTTATTTGAAAGACAGAGTTACAGAGAGAGGTAGAGACACAGAGAGAGAGAGAGGTCTTCCATCTGCTGGTTCACTCCCCAGATGGCCACAATGGCCAGACTGTGCTGATTTGAAGCCAGGAGCCAGGAGTCTCCTCTGGGTCTCCCACAAGGGTGCAGGGGCCCAAGGACTTGGGGACATCTTCTACTGCTTTCCCAGGCCATAGCAGAGAGCTGCATCAGAAGTGGAGTACCTGGGTCTCGAACCAGTGCCCATATGAGATGCTGGTGTTTCAGGCCAGGGCTTTAACTAGCTGTGCCACAGCGCTGGTCCCAAATATTTTACTTATTAATTGTAGCAGAATTGAACTATTTGATTCTGTTTTCTCCAAATTATTTGACATTTATACGCCTGGAAATGTATAAATCACTATAGTAGATCCATGCCCCCATCACCCGCACTCATTCTTGTAGTATTTCAAACAGGTAAAAAATATGTAATTGTCAGTAAAACAGGGACTTTGAAGTTATTGAACACAATGGAAGCCCTGAAATTGAGAAAACACAGATATTCTCAGAGCTTAATGCATGTTTTAAACCATTTCCATGGGAACCAACTTTTGGCACTAAGGCCACTGTTATGACAAACAGTTAGAAATCATCTTCTACCAAGCAGATGGTTAATTTGTAACAGGGGAATATAACAAGGAGGAACTGGGTTATATAACCCTTAAAAACCCTTGATAATGGATTCAAGTGGGCTAAATCAATGGGATTTCTTCCAATTCTGTGTCAGTGCTAGTATGTGTGGCAATAAGATCATCAACCACAGGAGGAAGCACCACTAATTGCAAAGTGTCTAGAAAGGTAAATTTTACTAAAAATTAGAAAATAGCAGTATATATTTCTAGACCAATCAGGACAGTGTGGGTCAAGAACCACGAGGTAAGCTAAATAAATTTATATGAGGGAAAACAGTAAAAAAAGAAGATGAAAGTGTATTGGCTTAAGTTCCCAGAGTACTTAGACTAAAACTAATTATCCAGATTAACTGTCAGTATACCTTCAAGCCAGCCTTCTGGAATGTCATTGTGTATTGCATAGAATCTATGCATTCTCTGATTTTAGTGCTAAGTGAAATCCTAGAGGTTTGGTGAGCTACTCAAAGTCACATAAGAAGTTATTGATACAGCTGGGACTTGAGCCCTGGATCTAAGACTTAAGACAATCTATCCAGTAATATTTATTTGGAAATATTTCTCCCTTGAGGAAATTCTTGCTCCTTTCCTTAAGGATATTTTTGAAACAACTATTTCAAAACTGCTCTCAAGATGTTCTGCCAACTTCATTTGGACTACTGTGGGACTCCATGGGATGCGCAGCCATGGAGCCCCCACGTCAAGGTCGGTCTGATAGCTGTTGCTGTGTCTTTATCACAAGGCGAATGTTGCTAGTTTCGGTTAGGGCAATGCTTTCCCACAGTCGGGACTTTCCAGAGGAGTTGAGAATGTTGTAAACAACAAGATGGCGCTGGGGACCGCGCGGTGAGCCTGCCTGCTACATGACACCTCATCTGATTGGCCCGAGGACGCATGCACACTGCGTGAACAGACAGTGGATTGGAGTGTTCCGTGCATGGACTTGAGACCGCTTGCAATTGGCCAGATTTTGTATATAAGCTGTGTGCTGAGGAAGGAGGGGGCTTTTCTGTCCACTCTCCTCCTTTCATTCTTTCTCTGTCACTGTTATTTTCCCATTAAAAGTCTACTGAAGACCGATAAGCTGCGAACAGTGTCGTTCCTTTGCGGGCAAGGGAGCGGCAAGTGGTGCCGTGACTCGGATCCGGACCACTTTCTACACGCAGGAATAGGTAAGGAACAAAAGGTAAGCGTGCGAGTGCACGGAAATCCAGCTGGGGAAAGAATAGAAACCGCGGTTCCATCGAGGAAAGACGGGGAAATTAAGCGCCAGAAAAAAGGGTAAAGGAATCCCTTAAAAGGCGGGAGTACAAAGTGTTCAGAAACGCCAGGAAATAGGCAGAGACTTCCTTTTTACCTCCAAATGGACAATACTCAGAAACTTCCTTTTTACCTCCAAATGGACAATACTCCGTCCACCACTAGGTTGCACATGCTGTTGAGCTGCTTGTTAAAAGCTGTGGGGACGCCCGTTAAGGCGGCCACAGTATGTGCATTCACTAGGGCCGTTGCCAAGACGTCACCACGGTTTGTGGAAGGTGGCCAATTAGATGAGCAACAGTGGCGGAGAGTAGGGAGACAGTTGAGAGCAGCCAGAGAGCCGGCAGAAATACTTAGATTATGGCAACTCATTGAAAAGACACTTAAGAACCCCACTGAGAGCATAGGGCTTTTACTTGATGAAGCATGCGAGCTCCTAGAGAAGGTTCAGGAGGAGTCTCGGCATGATAGTCAGTCTAGTGACTGTGGTAGTCAGTGGGACAGAAAACAGACAGACAAAGGTCCCTGTAGGGACCACCACCGGATGAGACAGAGGAAAATTCAGTGAAGGACCATCCCCCATCGAGTGCGCCCCTGCGCTCGAGGGGGCCGTCTCATTTATATCCCAGTTTGACTAGGCTAGCAAATTTGTCCTTAGAGGACGAACCGCCGCTGCGGTATCGTCCATTGACTCTCCCTAAATCGGCCCCTAGAAAAAAAAGAAAAAGCTATAAAGACTCCATTACAGACGCAGGGAATAGGGTTAAAAAAGGCGAGCCATAGAACAGTTCATTAATGCTATAAAAATAGTCAGTCCTTGGTTCGCAAAAGGAGTCGTGAATAAGCAACATTGGGATTTCCTCAGAGAAAACTTAAATGTGCATTTAAAGAAACAAAGCAAGCCGTGACAAAGGCTGTGAAAACTTTGTTGCAGATGTAGAGAGTAGGGTTAAAGAAACAAACTGTAGAGCAGTTTATCAGTGCTGTTGAAACAATTAGTCCTTGGTTTGCTGAAGAGGGTGTTGTGGATAAGAAACACTGGGAGTAAAAAATATAGATCAGTGTACACTGGACAGCCGTCACCTTGTATTTAAATATTTCATTTGAAGTAAATGTTACCTGTTATAAAGTTAATCTTACTATGTGAAATGAGAAATTGTGGTGACAAAGTATCCGGAGTACCCATTTTGTTTTTGTTTTATGTACTAACTCTACCCCTATTATTGATAGGAATGCTTGAGCAGATTATGCTTGGTTTGCTTTAAAAAAAAAAATGTAAGTCAAAATATGCCGCAAGTAGTTAAGATTCCACACACCTGCAGAAATGTAATAATTACTGATAATAAGAGGCTAGTTCCCTCAGATATGTTTCAATTTATCCTTAAAACATATTGAATATTATTGTGTTTGATTGCTGGATGTATATTTGTATAGAAAATTTGTATTATATTCGTATGATGTATTAATTATGCCTATACCTTGGTGCAACTCTAAGGCCAAATGTAAGGACAGATTTTTGGGATGGAGAGGCTTGTGTCTTTGTTTGGCTCTGATAAACAAGTAACTTGTCTGCCGGATGACCTTCTCCTGCTCCTTGGGAGCCTGGCCAGCTCCCGGGGAGGGGGATAAAGGAATGTTTTCTGATAAACAGGTGGGCATGCTTCGTGTCTCGGCTCTCTGGCCAAGATCCGGGACGGGACGCACTGCTTGCCTAACATCTTGGCAATGAGCCACCCTTGTCCTTGGGGGCTTTAAGGGGGAGCCAGAGCAAGCCTCTGCTGCTGCTGCTCCATCCCGGGGGAACATGCAGTCAAGCTGAACATTAAACGTGCCCATGATGATTACTAATGATGCTTAATTCTCAGTATGGATCCTTTTCTGGTGCTGTGTAAAGATTGCCTAGTACTGCCCATAGTACTGCAAATTCTACAAAACATAAGTACAACGCAGATATGAATCAATTGGCTATTGTGGCTGAGGTGTTCTGTAACAGTCCCTTTAATAAAAAATTAACAAAATAAATTAATTTAAAAAACAGAACATTCAGGACCTGCCACTCTGCTTGGTATGTCATTACAAAAATCAACAAGAAGGACTATGCCTGATAAATGAGGGTGCTATCAATGTGGGCAGCAGGGACATGTACAAATATTGTCCAAAAGTCAAACATCAAAAAAGCCCCTCCTCCTGGGATTTGCCCCTGGTGCTAAAGGGAAAGGCATTGGGCCAATAAATGTCACTCCAAAACTGATAAAAAAAATTTCATTAAATAAATACAGTTCAAATAACTAGAAGCGGGGCTGGCCCCAGGCCCCACCCCAACAAATTTTGGGGATGATGACATTTGTTCCTCAACAGAACACCCTAAATCTGTCAATTTTCTCCACGGAGCCATAGAGGGTAGTACAGGACTAGACCTCAGTGCCACCTCCTATACAGTATTGACCCCTGAGATGGGCCCACAAGGCCTCCCTACTGGGATTTTTGGTCCTTTGCCAACTAGGATTTTTGGTCTCCTACTGGGTAGAAGTAGTATAACTATGAAAGGGTTACAGGTTTTTCCTGGAGTTATAAACACTGACTTTACTGGTGAGATAAAAATTATGACTCAAGCCAATAATGTAACTTTAACTCCAGAACAATGCATTGCTCACTTGATTCTGTTCCCCTTCTCTTCAATTGGTAGGTCTTTTTTAAATAAAAGAGAAAATAATGGTTTTGGATCTTCTAATGCTTATTAAATACAACCCATAACTAAGGACCGACCCAAATTTTTCTTAAAATTAAATAAAAAGTTATTCAGTGGTCTTTTAGATACTGGAGCTGGTGTCTCTGTTATTTCAGCAGCAAGCTGGCCCACAAATTGGAAAAAGAAAATTACCATAACTCAATTGCAAGGTATTGGTCGGAGTCAAAGATTAACACAAAGTTCCAAATTGCTACAATGGGAGGATAAAACAGGTAATACTGGAGCCTGTCGCCCCTATATTTTGGCTGCGTTACTTGTTAATTTCTGGAGACGTGATATTCTAACTCAAATGGGGGCTTTAATACACAGTCCAAATAAGATTATTGCCATTAACATACTTCAACAAGGTCATTTGCCAGGTAAGGGTTTAGACAAACAACAACAAAGCATCGCATCTCCAGTTACTTTAACTGTTAATCATGACCAGAGAGGCTTGGGTTTCCCTTGATGGCTACTGGTCAGTCTGTGCCCCATGCAAAAAATAAAATAAAATAAAAATCAGATAATCCCATGTGGGTGAATCAGTGTCCTTTACTACAGGAAAAGATAAATGCTGCACAGATATTAGTGGAAGAACAATTAACAGCAGGACATATCGTTCCTTCTAATTCTCCTTGAAATACTCCTATTTTTGTTATCAGACAGAAATCTGGGAGATAGCGATTGCTTCAAGGCCTTAGGGCTGTTAATGCTACTGTAAAAATTATGGGGGCTTTACAACCAGGTTTACCATTGCCTACTGCAATTCCAAAGGACTCTTATATTGCAATAATAGATTTAAAAATTATTTTTATACTATACCTTTACATCCAGAATATTGTCCCTGATTTGCTTTCAGTGTTCCATCAGTAAATTTTAAAAAACCTATACAAAGATGCCAATGGAGGATCTTACCTCAAAAAATGGCTAATAGCCTTACTTTGTGCCAACAATTCATTGATGCTGCTCTTCAAAAAATTTGCAAAAAATATAGCAATTTATATATTATACACTATATAAATGATATTTTAATAGCTGGACCCGAGGAATTTTTGGTGATACAATGTCTGACAGTAATAAGAGAGCAATTATCTGCTTTTGGTCTTATCATAGCCCCTGAGAAAATGCAACTTCAATATCCTTGTCAATATCTAGGCTTCCAATTGTACCCATGAAAAATACTTCCACAAAAAGTCACCTTACAATTGGATTCTTTACAGACTTCAAATAAGTTTCAAAAACTTCTAGGGAATATTAATTGGCTTTCTGCACATCTCCACCTCACAACAGGAGACGTTAAACCTTTATTCAATACCCTAAAAGGAGGTCAAGCTTCTGTAATTTGTGATGGTCACCGTACGGTTATTAACACCTCTTTTTCATCTCTACAGCTAGTTAAATTAGCTGCTGTTGCACTTGCATTGCAGTCTACTTTGGATGTGGCGGTTAACATATACACCAATAGCAAATATGTGTTCCTATTGGTGCCTCAATTGGAAACGTGTTCATTCCTTCCTGGATCCTCAGCTGCTTCTCCTTTGTTTTCTCGCATTTGCACTGTCATTCGACAGCATACTTGTCCTTTCTTTATAGGTCATATTCGAGCACATTCCAATCTTCCTGAACCATTGGTAGAGGGTAATCATTTGGCAGAGTCTGCTCTATGCATATATTCTATTAATACAGCAACAAAAGATGCCGTTTTACATCATTTAAATGCTCATACATTACGCTTAAAACATAATATTGAATGGAAGGGGAGAGGGAGTGGGAAAGGGGAGGGTTGTGGGTGGGAGGGACGGTATGGGGGGGGAAGCCATTGTAATCCATAAGTCGTACTTTGGAAAATTATATGCATTAAATAAAAGTTTTTTAAAAAAAAAGACTGTCCACAGCAATGTGGTTTAAACAATTAGTAAATACAACCTAAATCAAATGTCCATTGTGATAAAAATAAACAAATTATGGTATTTTTAGAAAAAAAAATCAATGCAAAGAAAAAAAAAACATAATATTACTCAAGAACAAGCTTGACAAATTGTAAAATTCTGTTCTACTTGCTCCATCCAATTACCAAAACCTCACTTTCAAATTAATCCTCGTAATTTATTCCCCCAATCAACTATGGCAAATGGATATCACCCACTTCATGGAATTTGGTAAACAAACATATATACATGTGTCTATTGATGCTTGTTTTAAATTTATTTTTGTTTCCTTACATACAGGTAAAGCTACAAGACATGTTATTGCCTGTTGCTTACAAGCTTTTGCTTCCCTAGGAACTCCAAAGCAGATTAAAACGGATAATGGACCTACTTATATTTCTGCCTCTTTTAGAAATTTTTGTGTAACTTTTTTCTATCTCATGTTACTGACATTCCTTATAATCCTCAGGGTCAAAACATTATTATACGTACACATAACACTTTAAAACAATATTTTAATAATATAAACCAAAGGGGGAGTTTAGGGTTCTTGCCCATTCTCATAACAAATGGCTCTCATGTGCTTTATTCATTTTAAATTTTTTCACATTGGATAAAGATGGTCGTTTTGCAGCTGATCAACAGTGGCATCCACAAACAGCTGGGGTAAGAACAATGGTAAAATGGAAGGATCCTATCACCAATCAATGGAATGGACCTGATCCAGTACTGGTATGGGACATGGGCTCTTAAGGGATGTGTATTTTTATGCAACCAATTTGCTTTTACATTGTTAGCCCCTAATGATTTTCGCAACTGCTCATTGGGCCGTGTGGCCCCGATGCTAACATCTGTATTACCAAAGGCACGACAGCGATGCTCATTACCTGAGAACTGTGATGATGATGTCATCTTAATTGGAGACCTGCTTTCACCATGGCTATACAGCTAGTGGGAGTTCCTGGATTGGCTTATGGAAATAATTGTGGACTACGAAGGCTTACATGTTTGGTGACCAAAACAATCAATTGTACTGCTACTGCGCTATCCAATATAGCTGAAGAATTGGATCAAGTTCGTTCAGGAGTACTCCTAAACCGAGCAGCTATCGATTATTTGCTGTTAAAAGATCATATAAGCTGTAAATCTGTTCCAGGGAAATGTTGTTTTAACATTACTAACAATGCCATATATCGAGTCTGTTATTGATAAACTTAAGAGTAAAATGCAACATATGTTTGTTACTAACCCACTAACATTTGAAGGGTTTCAATGGATTCATTGGTTATTAATGTGGGCTGGATTGTTACTGTTTTTCATACTTTGTATGGGATGTTTTCCGTGTGTTCTACAATGTGTGCTATCTTCACTACAGTCTGTATGGACTGACATTCATCACTTAAAACTTCATACCAAACCTCCTTTGTAATCAAAAATAATTGATATTTGGCTGTATGATTCATCTCTCATTTTAATGGTACTCAAAAACGGGTAAGACACTCCACATCCTGTACCTACCTAAGACAGGGCTCAAGTTAAAGAATGGGTCACTATCGGTTGCTTGTTTGTCATGGTACTACTGGGCCTTGCCTTCATCGCCAGATGGATCAGAGCCTTAGCACTCCGTCAGCAGAATACCAACTTGATAATCCAACAGGCTATGCTGACCACCTTGCGATCTCACCCCAATAAAAAAGTATGGCTTAGCATGATGGAGCGGTAGTCAAAGACGGGTAAACACTGATGGGCGCTCCTAGCAACCTAAGACAGAGGGTAGGACAGGCTTCCTATTACCTCCATGATGGGTAAGCAGGTAGCGCACCATTGGGTACCCAAGACAAGCATGTTTCCATGCCACTTAAATAATAAAGAAGGGGGAGATGTGGGACTCCATGGGATGCGCAGCCATGGAGCCCCCACGTCAAGGTCGGTCTGATAGCTGTTGCTGTGTCTTTATCACAAGGCGAATGTTGCTAGTTTCGGTTAGGGCAATGCTTTCCCATGGTCGGGACGTTCCAGAGGAGTTGAGAATGTTGTAAACAACAAGATGGCGCCGGGGACCGCACGGTGAGCCTGCCTGCTGCGTGACACCTCATCTGATTGGCCCAAGGACGCGTGCACACTGCGTGAACAGACAGCGGATTGGAGTGTTCCGTGCATGGACTTGAGACCGCTTGCAATTGGCCAGATTTTGTATATAAGCTGTGTGCTGAGGAAGGAGGGGGCTTTCCTGTCCACTCTCCTCCCTTCATTCTTTCTCTGTCCCTGTTATTTTCCCATTAAAAGTCTGCTGAAGACCGATAAGCTGCGAACAGTGTCGTTCCTTTGCAGGCAAGGGAGCAGCAGACTACCTAAACTTACCATACCTAAAGCCACATACTGAGTCCTAGAAATTACACTGAGAGCATTATCTTTCTCTTTCTTGGAGGGTAACCTTAAAATTATAATATAATGAAATAACCTCACAAAACACAAACACACAATAATACCAATATATACCATTGTGATTTGTTATGCGGTAACACTAGATTCTTCAGAGCTCAACTCTATTAGGTATAAAATGGTAAAATATAAGGATGACTAACCTAAAAAGGTATTATGAATCTAATTAATTCTTTAATTATGAGAGAGCATATTACAAGAAAGCCAGTTTCACAAGAAGAGGCATATTGCCTGTAAGCTTTCACTAACCAGTATATTTGTCTTTTCTGAGTTATAATAATCTATGAAGTTATTAAACTAGTGTAGTAATAATTATATTTTTATTTATCCAAAAATTATTTATTTCACTCTTACACAAAAATATAGCTTATCTGAGCATAGAATTTTTATTTTTTATCAATATAAAGAGAATAGATTTTATGCATTCCATAGATACAGTTTGAAGAGGACAACCATACTTTCCTCAAAGAAAATGATGATGTTTAATGTGGACATGAAATATTTGTTTTCCTGTTGGACAGTAAAAGAATATTTCACTGAAAATTCTCTATTATTCAATAACATTTTTAGAAATGTAAAAAATACTGGGCACTGATTGAGATGCCTGAATTCCATATATGAAGGTCTGGGAATGAGTCCTGGCCAATTTGCTTTTGACTCCAGCTTTCTGCTACCCAAGAGGCAGCAGATAATGGCTCAAATAGTTGGGAGACCTGGATGGAGTTCCATGCTCCTGGCTTCACCTTGGCACAATCTTAGCTATTATGGGCATTAGGGGAGAGAACCAGTGGCATGGAAAGTTTCTGTCTCTGTCTCTGTCTCTGTCTTTCAAATACAATGAAAACAAGTATAATTAAAAAAAATATATGAAAGCATGAGCACACTAACATTTGTGACAAATTTATTTACTTCCACCACATTTTGAAAGGTATATTTTTCTTCTTCAAGTTGCTGATAGAATTATCTGTAGTTTTCAACATCATCCTGGTTATCTTACCCCAGATCATTAATTCATAATACAAAGGAAATGGCCTATTTTTCATTGGTTTGGCTATTATGGAAGATGATTAAATTAATAATCCATCTTGTGAATGCCGATTGTAAAAATATTTTGAATCATTCCCTACACTCATTCAAAATACCAACAAGACAACTTCATCTCTGTGATTGTCTGCAAACTGCAACAAAACTGGCACAAGTACCATTCCTTGTTCATTACTAGTGCTCTCAGTGGGCTATGCTGGAACATTCCAACACAGCAGGCATTATCGTCTGCCTCCAGCCATAATTTAATGGAGAAAGCTGTCATGATAGACTCCACTTGGGAAAAGGCATCAGTGTAGTATCCAAAGGAGGCTCCTAACTCCTGTGAAAACATATTCTTTGTTCTATAGAGTTGTTAAGACCTAAAGAACACAATTTGATCTCAAAATTCTCATAGTGTCAAATATTGTCACAAAGAGTGATGTATTACTAATTCTGATAGTAGTCTAAATAAAGGAAGTAAATTATCCCAAATGCTTTGAGACCCTTCCCTGCTGTCTTGTTGCCTACTGAAATGTTAAAAATATGTCAAAATTTCAGACAGGTCTCTGAGTGTGATCTAGGCAGCCAGCTGCAAAATGCATCCAATTTCAAAGGAAGTCCTTCACAGCTGACTTAGAACTTTGTTCTCGCCTTATACTAGCATTTGGTCACAAAAATTGCCCCCAACCCTGGAATCCTGATAATGTGAGAATATTTTTTTTATTTCTGGCTCACCTTATTTATGAATTATCACAAATGCCAACACAGAGCTCACACTTCATTCAACAAAGGACTTCTCTGGTGGTGGATAGGAGAACAACCTATCCAGATGCATACATGTTCCCTGTCCCTAAATATGGCACCTTTCATTTATGATCCATTTCTATCACTTCTTGGGGTTTTCACTCATCCATCTCGTGCCTTCAGTTAGAATTTCCTGATATCAGAGGCTAATGTTTATATCTTTGGTATTGATTTATTCAAGTAACAAAAATTACAGTTTTGGAAAGCCTTATCCTTAGTAAAAAAAAAAAATGAAAATTCCAACCTAGTGTTCCCTAAACATGTTTCCTACTCAAATACAATCATATATACAGTGACTAATTAGCCCTAGCATACAGACTGAGTGTAAGCTAAGAAGTGATATCCCTCCCCCGTCTCTAATTTCTATGTGGCCTTATCTACTGGAACAATGGTTCTACAATTTGTTGAGATGGAAAAGATAATGAGAATGGCAGGTTTAGGGAGGAAACCAAATTTTTTTTCTGAAATATAGTGAATTCAAGCTGCCTATAAGATATCTGATTTCTCCATGAGAATAGATGAGATAACCAAAGCAATTGAGTATCAAAAATCGAAGACTGAATCCTGCAGCACTGTTTTATTAAAAACCACAAGACAACTAGAAATCCTAACATTAAAAAAAAAAAAAACAAGAAAGAGAATTTAGTAATGTAAGAATAAAATACTGTGTGGTATCCTGGATCCCAAGTGAAGAGTGTATAAAAAAAAAAAAGGTAGGAAGTGATCTGCTTAGTTAAATGCTATTGATAGGCTGGTGAAGTTGAGAAATTATTAGAGATTTTAGAAATGCTGAGGGCACTGGTAACAGCAGTTTTGATGGAGTGGTTGAGCAACAGTCTGATTGCAACAAGAATCATTTATAACCTGTAGAACCTGCAATATGCCTCTGGGTGAGACTATGTACAGGGCAACAGTATTATGTAGGCACCAAAACAAGGTTGTTGGTGAAACAGACTGTGGAAATGTGCAGGCAGAGGATGTTTATAAACAGTTGGTAAAAACATGGAAAATGTTAATGCTTTAAAAATGTGACAAAGGAGGCCAAAAATACTCTATGTTGAGTGTTAAAGGAGAACATGAAATTACATGAACTTAAATATGGGTAGAATAGAAAAATAGTTTTCAAGGGCATGTGTCCCAATGGAATCAGGGGCTATTTTGAAAGATAGGATTATAGACATTTTCCTTATACCTTTCTGTATTGAAATTATTTTCCTGTATAATAAACTAAATTTACTAAAGAGAAAACACCAAAATACTCCCAGAGAATTGTAACAACTAATCGGAGATGCTAAAGTGATACCAAAACAGAAAATATTTTAGTCTAAACTGAGCGGTCAGTGTTTCTCAAAGGGTAGTCATTGAACCACTTGCGTTTGAAACACTCTTGGCACTTCCAGGTTTACAACCAGGAAGTACTGAATCAAACTCTATAGATATGATGCTGAGTTCTCTCTATTTAAAATATATAAGAACGTTTTTGTCCTTTCCTGTGATCTGAATCTAATCCTCCTTCTCAGGGAGCTGCCACTGTCAAATTTAGCCTCTCTCATACCAAACATTTCTCCTTCTTGAATAGACATTTCTCAGGAGGACTTAAATATAATCAAGAACTGAAAAAAACAGAAATCTTTAGACTTGTGTTCCCTCTGCAGTTATAGACTAGTCTTATTCTTTACTTGAAATAATTATCTAAACACATCATTGTCTCTATTTCTTTACCCATATTTCCAGCTGAACCTATTACAATTTCTTTCTGCCTCCATTACTCTACTAAGAGACAAATGACATCCATGTTGCCTGTCAATGACTACTTTTCTATACTTATTTTACTTGAAATCTTTGTGATATTTCACTACATTTTTCATTTATATTTTCATATAAATAAAGCCTATTTCATGTATTTCAGGATACTATTCTAAAAAGATAATCATAATTCCCTCCCTCCCTCCCTATATGCCCCTCCTTCCTTTCTTTTTATTTTCCTTTAATTTTTACAAAAATATACTTTCAATTTACTTTGTAATCACAGGCATAAAGTACAACTAACCATAATGTTCAACAAGTAAAAATTAGAAAGACATAGGAATATAGACAAGGCTATAAACAATAATGAAATCATAAGATGTCAGTACCATTGTTATACCTTTTTGTATTCTGTATTAACTAGCACATACCAGATAAAACATACATTTGTCTTTTGGGGGCTAGTTTACTGCATTAAGCATAATGGTTTTCAGTTGCATCCATTTTGTTGCAAAAGACAGGATTTCATTCTTTTTATGGCTGAGTAGTATTTCATCACGTATATATATTATATTTCCTTTATCTAGTCATCAGTTTATGGACATTTGGGTTGATTCCATAGCTTTTTTTTGTAATATTTATTTTATTTATTTAAAAGTGAGAGTTAGTAAGAGGGAGGGAGAGACACAAAGAGATCTTCCATCTGCTGGTTCACTCCCCAGATGGTTGCACTGGCCAAGCCTGTGTCAGACAGAAGCCAGGAGCTTACTCCAAGTCTCCCACTTGGGTGCATAGGTTAAGCACTTAGGCCATTTTTTGCTGCTTTCTCAGGCTATTAGCAGGGAGTTGGATCAGAAGTGGAATAGCAGGGACACAAATCAATGCCCATATGGGATGCTGGTATCTCAGGTGACAGCTGCTTTACATGCTACACCTCAAAGCTGACCCCAGTTTTGTCTTATTTATCTGATGTTTGCATCTCTAGCTATTTTGCAGTCCCACTCTTTTCTGTTTTGTCATTCAAAGTTGAAAAGCTCAAGACTAGAGCTTTCCCTTACCCTCTATTTTCTACCCTGAGCATCAGATACACACTCTGCATTTCAGTTAGCTACTATATATAAATTACTCTCAAATACACATATCTGTATACACTAATATACACATAGATTGGATGTGACATCTTGGATTTGCTTCAGAATGATCCAGGAGAAGGTTGTAATGTGTGGGGATTTAGACAAAACAAGATTGATGTGCTTGAAGCTGCAGCATAAATACTTGTTTTATTATTATGTACTGTTGAATTTGGTACATGTTATCCAATTACCATAATGCAAAATAGAAATATATATCTAGATGAGGGCAGCACTTTGGCATAGTAGGCTAAGCCTCTCCCTGTGGCTCCAGCTTCCTATTTGGGTGCCAGTTCATGTTTTGGCTCCTCTTCCAGTCCAGCTCTCTATTAATGGGCTGGGAAAGCAGTGGAAGATGGCCCAAGTCCTTGGGCCCCTGCATCCACGTGGGAGACCTGGAAGAAGCTCCTGGCTTCAGATCACCCTAGCTCCAGCTGTTGTGGCCATTTGAATAGTGAACCAGCGGATGGAAGACCTTTCTCTCTGTCTCTCCCTTCCTCTTTGTGTAATTCTCTCAAATAAATAAAAATATGCATGTACATATATGTGTATATATATATATATACACACACACACACATATATATAGCTTATGGGGGATTTTGCATCTCATTATCCCTATGTCCACTGCTTACTGTATATTTATTCTTACTTGTAAGTGTAAACAAAAATGGTTAATGTTTGTTGAGTACTTAACACCTACCATCTCTCTTCTAAGTAGTTTGTATTTATTCCTTATACATACTACATGGGATAGTTGCTATTTTTTTATTTTTTATTTTATTTTATTTTATTTTTTGACAGGCAGAGTGGACAGTGAGAGAGAGAGAGACAGAGAGAAAGGTCTTCCGTTGCTGTTGGTTCACCCTCCAATGGCCGCCATGGTCAGCGCGCTGCGGCTGGCGCACCGCGCTGATCCGAAGGCAGGAGCCAGGTACTTATCCTGGTCTCCCATGAGGTGCAGGGCCCAAGCACTTGGGCCATCCTCCACTGCACTCCCTGGCCACAGCAGAGAGCTGGCCTGGAAGAGGGGCAACCGGGACAGAATCCGGCGCCCCGACCGGGACTAGAACCCGGTGTGCAGGCGCTGCTTGGTGGAGGATTAGCCTATTGAGCTGCGGCGCTGGCCCGGGATAGTTACTATTATTTTTCACATTTTACAGATGAAGAACCTGTCATGATGATGCTGAATAAGCTTCTCTGTGTCATATTAAGTGGCTGTTCTAGGACTCAAATTCCAGCAGTCTGTTGCAGAGTCCTATTGAAGCATCTCTTTAAAATCAACATGTCTGATATCAAATGAGATCCTCTTCTTACCACCTATCCTTTTCCAGCACTCTTTAATTCTGGGAATATAGCTTGCATTTATCCTGCTGTGAAACCCAGAAACATAAATACAAATATAAACCTTGTGATTTTTCATATTCACCTTAGATAATTTATCTAATATCAAATCCTTTTACTTTCACTTGCCAAAAACCTGCAGAAATCATTCTGTTATCTGACTCTTATCTATCATCTTTTTTTCATCTTCCACCACTACAATCCAAGATTAAGCTACTATCACTACTATCCTCCACTTCTAAAGACAGTCCTTTTTAGCATGAAAATCTGATCATGTGACCACCCTAGGTTAAAACATTATGGGGTTTCTAAGTGAGCTACAATTTAGACTGAATTTCCCAATATGGAATTCAGTGACCTAATCCCTCCCTACCATTCCTTCAGTCCCTTCCCCTCGCTCTGTAGTTAGACACACTAGTTTTCTTTCTGTGCCTTTAAGGAACAATGGTCTTTTGAAAAAAAAAAAAAGTCCATGCTTTTAATCTCATCTTGAAGGCTCACGCCACACCAGTCTTTTTCTGTAATATCTCCTCATGCTTAAGTTCTCACTTGTAGTCAAGTCTCTCAAATTCCACTATAAATCGTTCTTTTTCTTATATGCTCTTTTTAGAAGCACATTCCTAAAGCACTTAACATCAATTTTTGTGATTATTTTATTGTCTCTCTACTCATCAAGGCTCTCAGTTCATGGCATCAGGATTATAAGTTCAATATAATAGGTACTCAACAAATATTTTTGATTGCATGTATGGATGAATCATTATAATGATGCTGTCATTTAATATACATTAAAGTCAGATTCTACTGAAGAAATTTTGCTTTTCTTTCTACACCTTTGCTTCTACATTTCTTAAGACTAATTATAATACTCGTGTCTCTCAGAAATTCAGGACTCTCCTTGTTGATGAACTTCATTTTTACAGAAGAAAAATCTAGATTAATAAATGTCAATTTTATTGAATGCCAAGCCACAAAAACTTACATTTTGCTGAATGAGTGTTTACTAAATTGTAAATTTGTGTTGTTACACATTTCTGAATGTGTGTCATATTACATAATTAAATAAATAAATAAAAATAATTTGACTAAAAACATTTATTCATAGCCTTGTGATCTGCCCAAATTCATTATAATTAAGTCAGAGTCCCAGAACATAAATCTAGTGACCTTATACAGCTTTTTGGTTTCTTTTGAAGATTCTTAAGCCACTTTTCTTTTGTTTATACATTCATCTGATCTCTCATTTATTTATCCACAAACTATTACAAGTTTCAGAGCCCTTGAAGACCATTCAGCACAATCTCCTCAGCTGTTGGACAGAGAATTCTGGTCCAAAAATAGCATTGTCTTGCCCAAAGTCAAAGAGCTACTTAGTGAAAAGCCAGTACTCTAATTGTAAAGACTTACAAATAATTGTTATTCCAAAGAGCTGTTAGTTTCCCCTGGTATCTGTTCTCTTTTTTCCTATGGTAGTCAATTTTTCCCCCAGAACACAGCCACTCATACAGTAAAAAATCTTCCAACTAGCCTTACGGTTAGCATGTGGCCATGTTATAAAATTCTAGACAAAAAAAAAAAAAATGTGTGGAAGTGTTCTATCTGTGGTTGCTCCCGCAAACTTCCCATATGAGGCACCTGGAGTGCAGGCTTTGCCTTTGCACCTTCCTAATTCTTCTTCCATTCTGTTGCCTGGAATGCAGATATAGTCATCTTGACCTATCAAGATTAAGAAGACAGCCTTCAGCTGGAAGAAGTCTGATTCCCTGAGGATTTCATGGGACAGAGTTGCCAGATGATGTTAGCACTGCCTGCCACATAAACTTTTAGATGACAAAGAAATAAAAGTTGCATTATTGTTTACCACTGATATTTTGAGTATTATTGTTATTTGCAGTCAATTTAATCCTTATTGATTCAGATACTAAACAAATACTTATTAATTTGGCCAAACTTTTGACACATGGGACCATTTTATTTCTACCATATTATAATCCTCCTTTTGTATACTCTGTTATAAAATTAAAAAAAAATATAAAGACCCAATGTTATATCATCTCTGGGTTTTGAGCATATTTTCTGGTTTTCTTATCAACAATGAGTATGGAAATGACTGGATTGTTTAATTTAAAGATATAGTCTACAAGGCCAGCATTGTGGTGTGGTGGGTTAAGCTGCCCCTTACAATGGCCAGCACTGCATATGGGTGCCAGTTCAGGTCCTGGCTGCTCCACTTCTGGTCCAGCTCCCTGTTAATGTGCCTGGGAAAGCAGCAAAGCAGCAGAGGATGGCCCAACTCCTTGGACCCGTGCATCCATCTGAGAGAATTGGAAGAAATTCCTGGTTCCTGGCCATTGTAGCCATTTGAGGAGTAAACCAGTGAATGGAAGACCTCTCCCTCTTTGTCTCTGGAAGTTTGCCTTTCAAATAAATAAATTCATATATGTAGTCTAACCAGCTCTAAACTCATAAGTAGCTTCATTTTGGGCATGGAAGCTATGCTGATTATGTAGATAGGCTAAATTATTATAATTAAACCCAGAAAATTGAACCAAAATTTCTTCAGATATTGTTTTCAATAAACGTTGTTCTAATTAAAAATATATTTCTGAGGTTGCAGCCGTTACGTATCATAGGTCTATCTTTGGAGATGTGATGGAGATCTTAAATAAGTTTGTGTTAAATGCATAAAGCTTTTAGGGGGAAAATGTTTTATAAATGTAAAGTGTTGTTAGGATAACTACAAAGAAAAACATGAAAAATGAATACATACAAACATCTATCATGGGTGTTATTTAGCAGGATTGCAGTTGGCCAATGTCAAGATATCCATAAAATGCTGGGGCAATGAACTGTATTACCTGCACTGGTTCCATTCCAGCCCAAATGCACCTGGTGTCTCCTACATAATCTTAAATCTGACCAACCTCACCGGGCCTCTCATCTTCGCCAACTTATACTATGCTGAAAATGCAGGTCCTTATTCTTTCATTTATCCCCTTGTCTGCAATTCAAGTTTGGGTCCTCCCTTCCTGCTGTACCTTTCTGACTGACCTTGTTTACCACTCCCTGAAATTCTTTATTCTTTAGACAAATTGCTTTTGATTTTAATTTCTTACTTATCCATTTCCCTTATCTTTTGTATCAACTGACATCTAGCCATTCATTAGGTCCACCTGCATGTCTTGCAGTACCACATGCCACCAGGATCATATGTGAGATCGGCTATGCCACAACTAACCAATGAAAATCTCATGTCACCTACATACATATATTCTATGCTTCTGTGTTTTTTTTTTATCTTTGGATGCCATAGTCACTCTTGTACATTGACTAAAGACTTGTGTGCCTGTCAAGCTCCCTATACTAAATCCTGTCACTATACTGTGTGACTTCACATCTAGTCTGAAATGTATACAACACATTGGTCTTTAAGTTTCCTACTTATCTCAGATGCAGTGACTTTCACTTCCTCTATACTCTCATTGTTGTAGAACCTTGTCCTCAAGCAGAACTCTTTGACATTTTAGCCTTCATGCTACAAATATATTCTGCATACAAGAATCCCAACCGCTCATTCTGTTAATTCCTTTTACATCACTGTTATCCTTACACTTGCTCTGATTCCACTGAAACTTTCTTTCTTTCATTCCCATTTTCTCCCAATGTATAGGCAGAACCTGAAGGTACTCCTTTCTCTATCCAAATAAGACTCCATGATAGTAACTCAAGCAAACCTTACTAACATTTTAGACTCCTAGAAATACTCAGTTCTCTGAAGATTCCAGACTTCCTTTACTTGATTGCTTTTGTGTTTCCTATTTTCACTGTTGGTGCATCCCAAATTCTTTTTTTGAAAGACAGAGTTACAGAGAGGTCAAGACAGAGAGAGGTCTTCCATCCACTGATTCACTTCCCAGATGGACGCAACAGCTGGAGCTGTGCTGATCCAAAGCCAGGAACCAGGAGCTTCTTCCAGGTCTCCCATGTGGGTGCAGGGGCCCAAGGACTTGGGCCATCTTCTACTGCTTTCCCAGGCCATAGCAGAGAGCTGGATTGGAAGAGGAGCAGCTGGGACTAGAACCTGCACTCATATGGGATGCCTGCACCTCAGGCGAGGCCTTTAACCCACTGCACCACAGTGCTGGCCCCACCAAATTCTTTGTTTAACTCAAACTCTTACCCTTAAGACTCAATTGCATAATAAAGGATAGCCTTTTTTTCTCCCTTTGTAGTTCTGAGGTAAATTTCATCCTTTGTGTTCATTTGGCACTCTGTTGTACCCCCTTCAATGTTTATATCATATTCTACTGAATTTCTGTGGGGAATCTCACAGGAGTCCCAAAGTCTAGTCATTGATCACTGCTTACGCAACAACTAATGGGCAGTGGGCCATGGAGAAATTCATGGTAGTCCTAAACGAGTTATAGAGCACTACTAACCACAAACCAGCTAAAATAAGAATGGAGTTACTTATGCTAAGCTAGGAGCTGATGACATCACTTATGCTAAGTTTAGTGCTTGCCAAGAAAAACATCTCCTCATCAGACTGAAGAGACACCTCCAGACAGTCTGATAACGTGTGTGCTAAGGATGATAACCTCAAGTCCTCCCAATAATAGCATGGTGATTGATAGCACTGGGCACAGCACTGGACACAGTTGATATGCCCTATCTTAGACAGCATATTGGTGGCACCCCAAGAAATTCCATAATGTGACTAATTGACACCCAGACCCCCCCCCAGGGACCTTTTTCCCCTGGAGTAGCAAGGATAAAAGGAGTGTTCTTTCCATTGCTCTCCATCCCCTCGGGGATTATGGCCCACTACGTGTGAACCTTTGGATCTCCACTAATCTTGGAGCTGAAAAGCCAGCCCATTCCTCTGTATCGGCACAAGGCGACCACGGGGGCAATCTCCATCAGAACCGACGCCTGGACACCTCTCATCAACCTGTTGCCAGATCCTCATCAAATAGAATGGACTGTACCCCAGAAGGCAGCCTTGAAACTGCTGATTTAAATGTATAATTACATTATAATAGTTATTTCTGCAAAGCCATTTCTTAAATCCAATAACAAATCTTTTACCGCAATCAGATCTTCTCAATCACCTTTCTTTCTTCAGAGTCTGGGTAAACTACAGGAGAACGGGTTTCTTCCTAAGTAAGAATCACATAGTGTTCTCAATCTTGAGCATGTCATTGTTTCCTGGTGCCTAGTATTTATTTTGCAGGCATTTTTCCCATTCTTGAATATTTGACTGAATGGTTAAATCCTCACATTTCTCTGACTTTTCAGTTCTTATTGATGTTAACATTTCTGATTGCCTAAATTTTTGACTTCTCACTGGAATTTCTCCTCTCAACCATACATCTGCTTTCTCATATATTATCTCTTCAGATCTTAACTCTTAACATAAAAGCCCTAGGCTCCTTTTTTAGAAGAAAAGAACTTACTGAGGCAATAGTGATCATAACGATTGGAAAAGGAAAAAAAGAAAACGCTCCATCTCGACTTAAGAAATGGCTTCTAAAGGCACACCACATAGCTCATTTTCCAACCATGATGCTGTTAAGAAATGATTCACTGTGTATTAATACTTAGAACTGGAAGCAACCTGATCATGACCCTAGTAGCACTTTGTCAAATTTCCTGCTTCTGATTGGTCTTTTGACTTCTGCCACCAGAGATTGTGTTCATCTCTTTTATGGAACTCCAGTCACACCCAGGATTCAAGTAGCAAGAAAATCTGCTTACCTATTGTTATTGCCAGACATGATCACAAACTTACTGGTTTAAAAAAGAGAAATGTTTCCTGTCACTATTTGAATGATACAAATCCAAAATCACTCACTGGGCAGAAGCTGGAATCTAGTGAGTTCTCTGCTCCATTCAGTAGCCCTAAGCCCTTTAACTTGAAGATAGTTTGCAGTTGAACATACTTTTACTCAAACATCTGTAACATTGACATTTATTTTAACAGACAATCTTACATAGAGACTAATGACATAAATATAATTTTATTTTAAAGAATGCATCCTACAATCTTACCTCTCCATGAAGATCCTCATGTCAAGTCTCACTGGAAAAACACGTTATCAAAGTCTCTGGTGCCAAGACTCCTGTGTTTCCTTTAATGAGGAAGAGCCTCAAACCCTGCCAAATTCACCAGTGTTCCAAAAAATGCCATCTGGGACCCAGATGGAGGACCTGAGCCTACAATCACAATCCCCAGGGGCTTTAGACATAATATGCATCATCTTCCTGTGCTAGAGATCAGCCTCAGCACTATCAAGGCCTTTAGACTGAGCCAACTAGAACATTGCAGAGCAATCAGCAAATCAGACACCTTTTAAAGATGTACATTCTCTAAAAATTTGGCTAGATAAGGTTAAAAATCTTTTCAAAGTTTTTCAGTCATTCTGTTCTGAGTCCTGTTTACATGATAAAGGCTACAGTCTCCCTCAGAGACCTGTCTTATACTGGACAGACTATGAATTCCTTTGAATGCAAATCCCAGACTATTACTCCTGGAGGTTCCTCACACGTAGTTCTTGGCTGTAATGTGCCAATCCATAAGAGAAGAAAGCAAGCTAACAAGGCAATCAAGAGGCTGTTCCACAACCAGCACCAAAACAAATATTTTGGTGAGCTACATGGAGAAAGGAAATGTAAGGGGAAATGTAGATTTGCAATGCCAGTAACTCTAATAAAAAATTCAGAAAGTGCTAGGAGGTAGAGAAAGAAAAAAAAATCCTAGCATTTTTTCTTCTATTATATTATTTTTCAATGGTAACTACTTCCATTTTTACAACCCTAATTTTAATTGTACCCAAATTATTTGTGAGTTTTTTGTTTGTTTGTTTGTTTTGATTCTTTGACAGGCAGAGTTAGACAGTGAGAGAGAGAGACAGAGAGAAAGGTCTTCCTTCCATTGGTTCACCCCCCAAATGGCTGCTACGGCTGGTGTGCTGCGGCTGGCGTGCTGCACTGATCTGAAGCCAGGAGCCAGGTGCTTCTTCCTGGGGGCCCAAGTACTTGGGCCATCCTCCACTGCCTTCCTGGGCCACAGAAGAGAGCTGGACTGGAAGAAGAGCAACTGGGACAGAATCGGCGCCCCAACCAGGACTAGAACCCGGGGTGCCAGTGCCACAGGTGGAGGATTAGCCTAGTGAGCCACGGCACTGGTCATTTGTGAGATTTTTAAGCATACAGGTAGATGATCATATTCAGCTCTTAGAGAATCTCATTCAGTAGGTCAGAGGTAGAGCCTCAGAATTAAGTGGTAAAGCGGTACACTCTGATATAGCATATAAATTACAGGTTTTGGAATAAGACATACATGCCATTGAACAACAGTTGATGATCAGCTAACTACATATGATCTTGAACATGTCACTTCATCTCAACTGATCTTAGCTACCAACTCTGTAAAATTAAGATGGTTGTCTATTTCATAGTACAGAAAAGAGCCAAATTACTGTGCCTTATATTAAATAGAAGTCTATTTCTCTTATCTTTAAAGTCCATTGATGCTAATGGGCTCTATGTGAGTTGTCAAAAGCCCATACTCACCCAAACATTTTCACACAATATCTACCAGAACAGTGCTTCACAATCTTAAACATATTCTGCACAGGGTGATTTTTTGTTATGTGGCATAGGGGGGCTGTTCTGTGCATTTTAAGATGTTGAGTTCCCAAAATGACAGGTCCTATTTCTTGTCTATCAATACTAACCTTGAATATAAATAGACTAAATTCTCCAACCAAAAGACTTAGGTTGTCTGAATGGATAAGAAACAAAGGCCCCACTATGTGCTGCCAACAAGAAACTCACTTCACACATAAAGTTACACACAACCTGAAAGTGATGGGCTGGAGGAAGATATACCAGGCAAACAAAAACCAAAAGCAAGTAGGCTGATATCAGATAAAATAGACTTTAAATCAAAAACTGTAAAAAGAGATAAAGAAAAACATTATATTTTGATAAACCCAACACAAGATTACCTAGATATACACAGAAAATACTTTTAGACCTAAAGGGAGAAGTAGACTGTAATACAATAATAGTTGTTGAATTCAACACCCTATTCTCATCAATGGACAGATCATTCAAACAAAAAACAAATCAACAAAGATACATTGGAGTTGAAACATACTATTGAGCAAGTGGACATAACAGACATTTACAGGACATAACACACAGCATCTACAGAATACACATTCTCCACACTAGCACATGGAAAATTTTCTAGGATAGACCATATATTAGGACATAATTGAAGTGTCAGTAAACTTAAAAAAAGATTGATATCATGTTATGTATCTTCTCAGACCATAAAGGAATAAAACTAGAAATCAACAACAAGAAGAATGATAGAACACTCATAAGACTTGGACATTTTTTTTTACCTTTTATTTAATGAATATAAATTTCCAAATTACAGCTTATGGATTACAACGGCTTCCCCCCCATATCTTCCCTCCCACCCGAAACCCTCCCCTTTCCCACTCCCTCTCCCCTTCCATTCACATCAAGATTCATTTTCAATTCTCCTTATATACAGAAGATCAGTTTAGCATACATTAAGTAAAGATTTCAACAGTTTGCACCCACATAGAAACACAAAGTGAAAAATACTGTTTGAGTACTAGTTATAGCATTAAATCACAATGTACAGCACATTAAGGACAGGGATCCTACATGAGGAGTAAGTGCACAGTGACTCCTGTTGTTGACTTGACACTCTTGTTTATGGCATCAGTAATCACCCTAGGCTCTTGTCATGAGCTGCCAAGGCTATGGAAGCCTTTTGAGTTCACCGACTCTGATCATATTTAGACAAGGCCATGGTCAAAGTGGAAGTTCTCTCCTCCCTTCAGAGAAAGGTACCTCCTTCTTTGATGACCTGTTCTTTCCACTGGGATCTCACTTGCGGAGATCTTTCATTTAGGTCATTTTTTTTTTTTTTGCCAGAGTGTCTTGGCTTTCCATGCCTGAAATACTCTCATGGGCTTTTCAGCCAGATCTGAATGCCTTAAGGGCTGATTCTGAGGCCAGAGTGCTGTTTAGGACATCTGCCATTCCATGAAGACTTGGAAATTTTAAACATGCTACTGAATGATTAATAAGTCATTGAATAAATTCAAAAGGAAACCAAAAACTTCTTTGAAATTATTGAAAATGGGGGTCAGTGCCATGGCGCAGTAGGTTAATCCTCCACCTGTGGTGCCAGCATCCCATTTGGGCACCGGTTCTAGTCCTGGCTGCTCTTCTTCCAGTCCAGCTCTCTGCTGTGGCCTGGCAAGGCAGTAAAGGATCGCCCAAGTCCTTGGGCCCCTGCACCTTCATGGGGGACTGGGAATAAGCCTCTGGCTCCTGGCTTTGGATCGGCTCAGCTTCAGCCATTGTGGCCATTGGGGAATGAACCAGCAGAAAGACCTTTCTCTTTGTTTCTCCCTCTCACTGTCTGTAACTCTATTTCTCAAATGAATAAGTCAAAAAAATTTTAAAAAAGAAATTATTGATAACAAAAATGTAAAATATCAAAGCCTGTGAGATACAGAAAAATCAGTGTTTTTTTTTAAAGAAAGCTTTTATTTAATAAATATAAATTCCATAGGTATAACTTTTGGAATAAAGCAGTTCTTCCCCCCAATACCCACCTTCCCACCCCAAAACATCCCACCTCCTGGTCACTCTCACATCCCATTCTTCATTAAGATTCATTTTTAGTTATCCTTATATATAGAAGATCAACTCTATACTAAGTAAAGATTTCAAGAGTTTGTACTCACACAGACACATAAAATATAAAGTACTGTTTGAAGACAACGTTTACCATTAATTCTCATAGTATAACTCATTATGGACAGAGGTCCTACATGTGGAGCAAGTGCACAGTGACTCCTGTTGTTGATTTAACAGTTGACACACTTATTTATGATGTCAGTGATCACCCGAGGCTCTTGTCATGAGCTACCAAGGCTATGGAAGTCTTTCGAGTCCACGAACTCTGTCAGTATTTAGACAGGGCCATAAGCAAAGTGGAAGCTGAAGTTCTCCCCTTCCTTCAGAGAAAGGTACCTCCTTCTTTGATGGCCCCTTCTTTCCATTGGGATCTCACTCGCAGAGATCTTTCATGTAGATCATTTTTTGACACAGTGTCTTGGCTTTCCATGCCTGAAATGTTCTCATGGGCTTTTGAGCCAGATCCGAATGCCTTAAGGGCTGATTCTGGAAAAAGCAGTATCAAGAGGAAAGTTTATAGCATCAAGTGTTTACATTAAAAAAAAAGAGAAACATTTCAAATTAAAGATCTGATTATGCATATTGAAGGTTTAGAAAAACAAGAACAAATCAAACTCAAAATCAGCAGAAGGCAAGAAATGCTAGCATCAGAACAGAAATAAATCAAATTGAAACTAAAAAATTGCAAAATATCAACAAAACAAAAATCTCCTTTTTTGAGAAGATAAACAAAAGAAATAAACCTCTAGCAAGACTAACAAAGAAAAAAAGAAAAAAACTCAAGCAACTAAAATTAGAGATGAAGAAAGGAGACATTACAACTGACACCACTGAAATTCAAAGGATCATCAGAAACTACTATGAAGAACTGTATGCTAAAAAACTGGAAAACCTCAAAGAAATGGATAAATTCCTGTATTCATGTAACTACCAACCTTAAGTCAAGAAGATATGGACAATATAAACGGACTCATAACAGAAAATAAGATTGAAGCAGTAGTCAAATATCTTCCATCAAAACAAAGTCCAGGACCTGATGACATTACTACTGAATTTTACAAAACATTCAAAGAGGAAGTGATTCCAATACTCTTCAAAATGAAATATGAAGTGAAAAATTATGCACAGGTTTGAGAGATATTGGGAAGTTAGTAAATCACATCCAAGTGCCACAAAAATTTCTCCTAAGTTTTAAATAACAAAATGGTATTCGATAAAATAAGGTTGAGGATTTTCTTATTACTTTAAGCTTTAAGAAAACCTCTGGCCAGCTGCCTTCTTTCAACATTTATTCCAGGTAAAGACATTGAATTTCAGCAAATTAACATAATTCTTTATATTAGAAATAATTCAAAAAATCTATTTATGAGTTTAAAATACCTCTGCGTAATTGGTATGCAGAGTCCAATCAAGGAAGGGCTTCAAAACCATATAATAAAGAGTTGGAAATTCATCCTGGAGATCAGAATTTCTCAAAGTGTAATTTTTCAACCACTAGCATCAAAATTGTTCAGGGTATAGATTAAGATACAGATTAGTAGGTGTTTTGTTTTGTTTTGTTTTGTTTTGTTTTCCTGGACTCCAGAGTCAGTCTTTGGGAAATCCATCTGTTTCTCCTAAAGGTTCAAAGTGATTCTCAAGTGCAATAAATCTTTTTTTTTACATTTTTAAGCTTTTATTTAGTGAAAGAAATGAATAGGAGAGTGAGAGACCTAACTAAAGAAGAGAGGTTAATTTGAGTTCATACTGAGTACCAGGAACCAGCCACATAGAGGAGCATCTAGGCCAGGAAGCCTAGAGTGGGTGCCCTGGAGGACCAAAGAAAGGAAGAGCCAGGCACACCATGTCCCAGGTTTCTAATCCACTTTCAAAGGGGAGTGGTTAATGAACCTGATTGGAGGATAGATGCACAGGTATGGCAATAAATCTTCAAAAAAACAGTGAGGGGAGGCACTATGTTTTCTAAGCAAGAATGAGCTATTGAAATGTTTTAGAGAAGTAACTATGGTGATGAGGAGTAGGGAAAGCACAGGTTGAGAGGTGAGCATAATGATGAAGAATTAAGAGGCAAGGAGCGATGGTAATTCCAGGGTATCACTTAACTGAAGATACAGATTTTCATAGTCACACTGGGATTTATAACTATGCTTTATAGCAATTATGATTCTGACGCTAGAACTTAACTCACAAAAATTCACTGTAGAAAATGGAGAGGCTTCCACAACCTTTTCATTAGAACATCTAGGAATGAAAGGATGAGGCTGTAGACATATTCTAAGAAGGTTTGATGTGTTTTGTGAATATGAATAATCATTCACTTCAGAAGAGAGAATGAACACATTAGGAGCTTCGTCTGTGTTATGCAATAGGCATTCTAGACCAAAATAGACTAACCACAACAAAATACTTAACTCTATCTCTTTCATGCTAATTGCTCTTGGAATTAGAGAGAGATGCTAAGGTTCAGAAATATTTTCACCCCCTTTAAAAAACTAAAGCAATTGTCCATAGGGCCAAGAGGAGCCATCAGAATGCTCTAGAGCAAGGGAAAGGGAAAATTGGTGCAGCTTGTAACCCTCAGGCAAATGGGTTCCCAGGCATATTGGTGTATCCAACTGAGTATTACAGAGTTGTTAAGAGTTTTTGGAGTTGTAGATATCTGATCCTGGCTCCATGTTGTTACCTCAGGCAAGTTACTCAAATCTAGGAGCCTCAGTTACCCAGTTGTATATTATGAATAGTTTTATAACAGTAACAATTTAAACACTAAAAATGAAATGGCGATAACACCTGCCTGATGCGCTTTAAATGATATAATTGGCACAAAAACGTAAGTGATTAAAAAGACCATTTATTAGAATGTGAGATTATTTCACTTTTGAAATGGACACTATGAGAAACAGTGACTTGATCAGCTCTTGTCCTGACGGTTGATGTACAATGTAATACTTTATCCATTTTAGTATTTTTTTTTGTTCTAGTATCATTGGTTGAACTCTGTAATTAACACACAATTATTCTTAGGTGTTTAAATTTTAACTGAAAAGTGATCCCTGTTAGGAATTTGGAAAACATTATGCTGAGTGAAATAAGCCAATCCCAAAGGAACAAATACCACTTGTTCTCCCTGATAGGTGACAACTAACTGAGCACCAAAAAGGAAACCTGTTAAAGTGAAATGAACACTATGAGAAATGGTGACTTGATTAGCCCTTGCCATGACTGTTGAACAACTTAATATGTTATCCCTCTTAGTATTTTTTTGTTTGTTTTACTTAATACTTTTGGTTGAATACTGTAATCAATACACAATTCTTCTTAAGTGCTGAAACTTAACTGAAAAGTGATCAGTGTTAAATATAAGAGTGGGAATAAGAGAGGGAAGAGATGTGCAATTTGGGACATGCTCAAGCTGACTTACCTCAAACGGTAGAGTTAGAAACATACCAGGGGATTCCAATTCAATCCCATCAAGGTGGCATGTACCAATGCCATCTCATTAGTCCCAGTGATCAATTTCTGTTCACAATTGATCATAATGGTAGGACTAAGAACCAAAGGGATCACATAAACAAGAATAGTGTCTGCAAATACTAGCTGATAGAATCAAAAAGGGAGAGAACGATCCAACATGGGAAGTGAGATACACAGCAGACCCATAGAATGGCAGATGTCCTAACAGCACTCTGACCTCAGAATCAGCCCTTAAGGCATGCGGATCCGGCTGAAAAGCCCATGAGAGTATTTCAGGTGTGGAAAGTCAAGACACTCTGGGGAAAAAAAAAAACCTAAATGAAAGATCTCCGCAAGTGAGATCCCAGTGGAAAGAACGGGTCATCAAAGAAGGAGGTACCTTTCTCTGAAGGGAGGAGAGAACTTCCACTTTGACCATGACCTTGTCTAAATATGATCAGAGTCGGTGAACTCAGGGGGCTTCCATAGCCTTGGCAGCTCATGACAAGAGCCTAGGGTGATTACTGATGCCATAAACAAGAGTGTCAATTTGTTAAGTCAACAACAGGAGTCACTGTGCACTTACTCCTCATGTAGGATCTTTGTCCTTAGTGTGCTGTACATTGAGATTTAATGCTATAACTAGTACTCAAACAGTATTTTTCACTTTATGTTTCTGTGTGCGAGCAAACTGTTGAAATCTTTACTTAATGTATGCTAAACTGATCTTCTGTATATAAAGAGAATTGAAAATGAATCTTGATGTGAATGGAAGGGGAGAGGGAGCAGGAAAGGGGAGTGTTGTGGTTGTGAGGGATGTTATGGGGGAAAGCCGTTGTAATCCATAAGCTGTAATTTGGAAATTTATATTCATTAAATAAAAGTTAAAAAAATAAAAAAAAAGAATATGAGATTATTACAATCTCTATCTGTATAGCACCTAATAGATGCATGGCATGAAATAAACGTTTTATTCAGTCATTATTATTACTAATCTGTCGCTCCCCCTCTTCGTGGAGGAACGACACAGGACCCTGCGCTGTTCTTTTGTCTGCTCGGCCCTCCCCGGGTTTGTTGCTGGTTCTTCCCGGGTTGGCTACCGACCCTTCCACCTCCGTGGAAGGGCGGTTCCCCCTGCCACTTTCCCCACTTCCGCGGGGGAGCGGCACACCGCCGGCCGGCTCTCTCTCTCGGGGGCTGCACAGGTGTTCCTTCAGATATATGTTTCTGGTGCATGTTGTCTCTCTCCTCCTTTATAGTCCTCTTCTACCAATCCCAACTCTGCTACCCACACGCCGAGTACGCTGCTCTCCTCCAATCAGGAGCGGGATCAGCTCCTGCAGGTCAGTCAATCAAATTGGGGAGAGGCAGCTGTGTAGAAGCTGTTTCCTCCTCTCCCAGCGCCATATTGTGGGAGAGCAGATGCATAGAATAAGTCTTAATTCCAGTCACTTAGTCTAGTCTGAGTTGCTCCCCACACTAATCCCAATACAACTAATAACTATACTACTACTAATGACAATATTAGGCACCATATGAGAGCTTAATTGCTTGAGGAGCATTGGATTTCTGCAGCCTTATCTTCCTGGCTTGATGAATTCTAGTAAGCCTGCACCATTTGGCAATACCCTCTCCTAGAATAGCTAACTGCATTAACAGCCCCCCTGAGCTATGAGATTGACAGGGGAGAAGTGAATATGCTGCAGTTACATTTGTAACACAGTAAAGGCCTACTGTGTACCAGGCTCTGTACTAGAACAGAAGATATGCATGGATAAGTCACATTTCCTTTCCTGTAGGGGCTCATTTACAAGTAGAGCCATATTTGGGATCCATTGATAAGCATAATGGTCTATCTATAACACTCTAAATTTGTATGCAAGACTTTGTGTTCATTTTCTTAATTATTCACTTATTTTTGCAAGGAACTATGCCATGATCTAAGTGTTTAATATATATTTATTCACTTCATATTCACAAAATCTCTAGTAAGTATATATTATAATATTCATGCCCATGCTGCAGATGACATAATTGAGGCACAGACACAATAAGCAAATTTCCTTAGGTTACACTGTCCTGGCACAGCTGAGATTCAAACACAGGCTGTGTATCTCTAAAGTGTATGTGCTTAAACTATTGTTGTGTGCCACTGCACTCCCTGTAGCTTAAATCTAGGGCTTATAGCTATATTTTTAAAGGTTTGCATGACACAAAATAAGGTTAAGAACTCAGTCTTGGGGGAAGGAGACATATAAACTAATAAGTAGTCTACCGTGACACATGTCATAATAAAGATTTATGGCAAATGCTGTGTGAGAAAGCACAAGGAGGGAAATGCCCAAGTGTCACTGAAAGAGTAGAAAAAGGAGAAAATAGAAACAGAGTATTATTCGATCAACATTGAACGCAAGTGTTCCACTTTAGCAAGTTTCCAAGGATTCTATCTTCCTGGGTTAGATAGCAGGACAGCACAAACATAATTTTGTGATTTTATTCTTATTTTCTAAATATAGTTGTCATTCATAGACTGCTGCATTTTATCTTTAGAAACATTGGAGTCAGAAGGTCTGTGGTATTAGGGCCTGACTAAATGGGGATAGCAGGCCATATGGCCACTTTTGGTATGAGGTTTAACCTTGGCAGCAGGCCCAGATGTCTTCCATAACCCAGGGTCTCAATACATGCCACTCTTGTACCTATTAAGGGTTGTCACTACACCAGACATTTTGTCTCATTATGCATTTTTGTTGTACTTTGGTTATACACTGTTGTTTCAATTTTCCATGTTTAATGTGTAAATGATTTTCAAATACAAGAATAAGAAAAATGCACTTTGAAAGGATTTGTTACTTTCTTGTGCATTTTACCCAAGAAACAGGATATGGTTTAGATTCAAGTTTAGCTTTTGCTATTTCTAAAGCTGTTGCTTTATATAGCAAGAGTTATTCACTTAATGAACATAAATAGTCCATATATTGCTTTTTTAAAAATTTATTTGACAGGTAGAGTTATAGACAGTGAGAGAGAGAGACAGAAAGGTCTTCCTTCCGTTGGTTCACTCCCCAAATGATCTCTACGTCCAGAGCTGTGCTGATGAGAAGCCAGGAGTCAGGTACTTCCTCCTGGTCTCCCATGCGGGTACAGGGGCCCAAGCACTTGGGTCATCCTCCACTGCCTTCCCGGGCCACAGCAGAGAGCTGGATTGGAAGAGGAGCAACCGGGACTAGAACTCAGCACCCATATGGGATGCCGGCACCGCAGGCGGAGGATTAACCTACTGAGCCATGGTGCCAACCCCCCATATATTCTTGAATATGGTAACATATTAACATAAATGTGCATTTAGTCACACATGGCATATGTTTATATATATATACCCATATGGGGGTATTGCAAACATTTTAAGTTAATGAAATTAAAATATTATTTTGATGCAATCTTTAAACTTTATGCCTAGTATTTTCATAATATTTATTTTCCAGGGATTTTAATGAAAAATAACAATATTTGTACATATTTATAGACTTCACAGTAATTTTTCAATAATACCTATATAGTATTCTAATCAAAACAGAATAATTATGTTTGATTTTATTTCTCTGTCATTGATGCTTTATAATTTCCATTGTAGAATTGTTTCACTTCTCTGGTTACAATTTTTTCCTCAATACTAATTTTTTTTTGCTGTTGGAATGGAACTACTTTCTGAATTTTCCTTTCAGCAAGATCACTATTGATGTATAAAATTGCTACAATTTTATATATGTTGATTTGTGTCCTGCACCTTTATTGAACTAGTTTATCTGTTCTAAGAGCTTTTTTGGGAGACTGTTTAGGGTTTTCCATGTACAACATCATGTTGTCTGCAAATATGGCTATTTACTACCTCCTGGGTTCAGCCTGACTCAGTCTTGACAGTTGCTACCATTTGGGGTGTGAACTAGTCAATGAAAGATTCTCTCTCTCTCTTTCTCTTTCCCTCTCTTCTCTCTCTCTCTCCCTCATTTTCCTGTTCAAATACATAGGCACTTTATAAACAGAGCTAACCCCTGTCATTGTTTGATTGTTAATATACTGTTTAGCATATTCTCTGCTTATTTCTCTGCTGTTGTCTTTGTATTTTGGTAGCATTCTATAACAAGAAGTTTGGGTTCTTTTGTTTTGTATGTGCACATCTGCTCTGCTAGTGAGTTTTTATTATTGTGTATTTTTATTATATTTGTTAGTATGCTTCTAATTGTTATGTAGGATTTCCTTCAGGATTTCTTTTTTTTTAATATTTATTTCAGAGAGGGAGAAAGAGAGACTGTCTTCCATCCACTCCCCAAATGGCCGCAATGTGCAGAGCTGGGCATCTGAAGCCAGGAGCCAGGAGCTTCTTCCAGGTCTCCCAAGCAAGTGCAGAGGCCCAAGGACTTGAGCCCTCTTCTGCTACATTTCCAGGCCATACCAGAGAGCTGGTTGGGAAGAGGAGTAGCCAAGACTAGAACTTGCATCCATATGAGATGCTGGCACTGTAGGCAGGAGATTTACCTGCTATGCTGCAGCACCAGCCCCCTTCAGGATTTCTTATAGGGCTGGTCTGGAGGTAATGAATTCTTTCGATGCTTGTTTGTCTGGGAAATACTGTATTTTTCCTTCACTTCTAATAGATGGTTTCAATGGATGTAGTATTGCTGGCTATAAGTTTTTTTTTTTCTTTCAAGACTTTGAATATATTATCTCACTCTTCTGGCCTATGGGGATTCTGCTGAGAAGTCTACTGTTAGTATTGTTAATCTACTGGGTTTTTTCTTTATATGTAACTTGACATTTTGCTCTCACTGTCTTTAGGATTCTCTCCTAGTCTTTATGTTTTTTTCTTTCTTTCTTTTTATATTTATTTGACAAATAGAGTTAGACAGTCAGAGACAGAGAGAGAAAGGGCTTCCTTCAATTGGTTCACTCCCTAAAATGGCCACTACGGCCATAATTATGCTGATCCGAAGCCAGAAGCCAGGTGCTTCCTCCTGGTCTCCCATGCGGGTACAGGGGCCCAAGCACTTGGGTCATCCTCCACTGCCTTCCCGGGCCACAGCAGAGAGCTGGACTAGAAGAAGAGCAACCGGGACTAGAACTAGGCACCCATATGAGTTGCCAGTACCACAAGGCGGAGGATTAACCAAGTGAGCCACGGCGCTGGCCCCATCTTTATGTTTTGACAATTTGACTATAATATACTTTGATTGCACATGATTGGAGCCTTTAGTTTCCTGTATCTTAGATGCCAATATCTCTTTGAAGACTTGGGAAGTTTTCAACTATTATTTTATTAAAAAGCTTCTCAATGCCTTTTTCCTTCTCATCTCCAACAGGTATTCTTATAATATAAATATTAGTTCACTTAATTGTATCCCACAAGTATCATAAGTTTTCTTCATTCTTTTCTCTTTATTTTTGTGTGACTACATTATTTCAAATGTCTTGTCTTCAAGAACAAAAATTCTTTATTCTACTTTGTCTAGTCTATTATTGAACTAATTGAATGTATTTTTGTTTCATTGATTGAAGTTTTCTTTTTTATTAAATTCCCAGTTCTTATTTATTTAGTTAGTTCATTTAAGGTAAGCAAATTTAATGTATTTCATATAAACAGATTTAGGAACATAGCGATACTTCCCACCCTACCCTTCCTCACACCCACACTCCTACCGTTCCTCCTCCTTTCTCTTTTATTCCCTCTCTTAATTTTTACAATGATCTACTTTCAGTTTATCCTATATTCATAAGATTAACCCTACACTAACTAAGGAATTCAATAAACAGTAAGAAGAAAAAATTTTTTGCAAAATGCAGGATTTCATTCTTTTTTTATGAATGAGTAGTATTCCATACTATCTATCTATCTACCAAGTTTACAATCTCAAAATTCTTATTTGATTACTTTTAGTGTTTTTATCTCTTTGTTGAATTTCTCCATCACACCATGCATTTTTTCCTCATTTATTCAACTTGTTTAGCTGATTCCCATGTGTGTCCTTAAGATCATTTTTAATTCTTCTTCAGTCATTGTTTAAGTTTCCTTAAAGTTAGAGTCAGGTTCTGGAGAACAATTGAATTCTTCTAGATTTGCCATGCTTCCTATTTCCCTCCACTTATGTCTGTAACAGTTCCTTTTTTTGTATGGGATAATATTTTTGCAACAGATTTTTTTTAATGGATTGTAAGTTGCCAATAGTGTAGGTGCTTTGGCTTTGGTTCCAAAAGTGTTACTTCTGAGTAATTTATTCAGATGTAATCAATGTCAGCAGTGTGTATATATGCCAGAGTGTGGTGACTCTTCTTCAGGGGGGTTCCTACCAGCTCCATCTTCTCATTGACCCTGCACAGGTCTTGTCGCATACACCAGGCTCCCAAGGATTTTTGGATCACAAATATTGGGGTGTTCCATGGGCTCATAGTTGGCCTAATATGGCCAAGCCTAAGCTGTTCTTGTATCAAAAGGTTTAGGGCTGTAAGTTTGATCTTTGGGATTGGCCACTGCTCCACCCAAATGGGGTCTCCCAGCTTCCATCTTATGAGTGGAACCTGGGGGGCAGTGGCCTCTAGGTTAGGGGTATATCTGGGGTGGTTTAGTAAGAGCATTCTCCCATGTATCAAGGAAGAGTCTCTATCTCCCATCTGAATATAGCCGAAAAAGTTCATGTGGTCCATGGTGATCACGACATCCATCTGCCCTAAGATATCCTGTCCCCGTAGATTGGTGGTGATTCCCTTCATGATCAGGGGCGGATCCGACCGTGCTGTCCATCCGGACCAGTCCGCTTCAGCACGGTGGAGGTCTCATGGGTGGTGGTGTTGCCCCCCACCCCAAGCACTCGGGGGCTGGGTACCAAGTCCCATTCCTTTGGTATTTCCTCTTGGCAGAGCACAGTTCGATCCGCCCCCATTTCACTGAAGCAATGGAACCTGCCCCCCCCCCCCACTACAATACTAACCTTGGATCGGAAACCGTCCATGATTGGCATGGTCCAATGAGCCTGAGTGCTATCCCATTGGGGGCTTGGCATTGTGGTCCCTCCCCTCTCTCCTCCTTGATGTGATGGGGCTGGAGGCTGCCCCTCTCTTAGTTTAAAGGCCTACCTGTTATATCAAACTTAGACCGACAATCCTTCAACCAATGATACCCCTTTTTACACTTAGGGCAGGGTGTAGAGGGAGGCTTGGAGTCCCCGGGGCTTCAGCTGGGCCTTTTGTTGTGGACAATCCTTCTTAAAGTGACCTTGCTGTCCTCACTGGAAGCAGGCCCCAGGGGATTTCACAGATCCCCCTTCTCTTACGGCAAGGGCCTGGGTGAGCGCCTCAGGTAAGGTGGTGGTTTGCATCTGAAGGGCCATGGCCAATTTTTTGGTCTGGTCTTGTTGTGTGCCCACATCCTGCATTTCTACCATCCACCGGCTAAGCAAGGCATCCCTCAGCCCTGCACAGGCACTGAGGTGATCTGCGTTCATCCCTTCCCAGACCATCAGCTTTACAAACTGGTCCCTGAGGTCCTCTGTGGGGAGCTTACATTTGACACTCTGCTCTACCCTATTGATGAAGTCCATGAGGGGTTCACCAAGTTTTTGTCTAACCCCTCCCAAGGGTGACTCTGTTGGTCTTTCATCCAACTTCTGCCTGGCCGCCAATCCCACCTGTCACACCTGGTTCTGATATGGGGCGGCTACCACAGCTTGTTGAATGCCTGTAGTGTAGCCCTCCCCGGTCCCTGTGAGCATGGAGTAAGTAATAGGGATTGGCAGTTGTGCCTGCCTATTAGCTTCAGCCTGAGTCCTGCATTCCTCTTTGTAATATGCCACCCATTTAATGAATTGTGGGCCACTGAGGGTAGCCCTTGCACAGTAAAGCCAATCCTTAGGCATGCAGGGGTGATATGCTATGTCCTGAAGGAGAGTAAGTGCCCATGGTGAGTTGGGGCCATCCTCAGCAACTGCCTTGTGGAGTTCCTTGAGGTCTTTAGCCTCCCAGGGGTACCATGCTTGTGGCCTGGCTCCCCCAGGCTCTAAGTTGACCAGGAAGGCCTGGGTTTTAGCTAGTGCAGGTCATGAATTGCCCCTTCCCACCCGAGGAGAAGGAGGGGGATGATCCAATGCACACGCCCAATCCCCTCCAGGATCATGCCACGACTTGAGGTCCTCCCTTGCAGCTGCGTAAGTAAAATTGGCGCCCATCCTTGCCTCGGCCGCCACATGTGGAACATAGGAGAGAGGAAGTTCCGTTTGTCCCTGAGCCCTTGCGGGGGGAGGGGGAGCTGTGGCTGTAGGCACATCTACACCCACCTCCCCTGCCCCTGCCTTCGTCAGGCTCAGAGCAGCTCGCTGTTTGCTAAAGTCAGCCCAGGCTTCCTCTTCCCTGTGTTCTTCATTTGTGGTAGACACCCAATCCAGTCCACCCTCCCCGGGAGCTAAGGGGTGAGCCCTTCTCCAACCCCCAGGATGGCCACGCAGGACCTATGGCACAAGGCCCTTATCATCTCCCTGTTTTGGGGAGAATGCCTTATCAGCATCGCTGCAGGCTAAGGAGGAGGCTTCACCGCCTTATTCCCTTACAGGGGGGAGCAGGCCTTCCGGGTGAAATGAGGCTTTGAGAGCCGAGATGGTAGGGCAGAACCCCAGTGGAGGGGCGATCCCCAGATGTTTCTCTTTGGCTATTTTCTCAACCCTTGCCCATGTGGTCCAGGAAAAGAGGTTAGTGCTAGGCACCCAAGGGGCAATGGAGACGATGGTTTCCCAAGTCTGAAATGCTGAGCTATCCGAGAGTTCCAACCCTCTGGACCTGAGCATAAGCCTTAGGGCTTTCAGGGCTGGGTCATTCTTGGTTGAAGTTGCATTACCCATGCCTGAAGGTTTCACTTACCCCGACAAACCCCTTGGCCTCAGCCGAATGTCCTGTTCCTGCCCCGTGTGCCCTACGATGGGCGCCAGCTGCAGTGACTCTTCCTCATCACCCAGGCTGCCCGCAGCTTGCCTTGGCCAAGGAGAGGAAGTGCGCCACCTGCCACTCAGCCTCCCTGAACCTTGGGGGACAATCAGAAGCGGTGGTGAGTCCAGTAGAAGCAGGATTTCACTTTATTGCAAAAGGGAGGTGTTATATAGCTGTTGTACAGAGTGGATGTGGGCAAGGGGTGGGGTGATGTGATGCAAAAGGGTGTTAGCCACTCCTATTATACCACCTTAATGATCCTTAGGCAAAAGCGCCCTGGGGCTGGGTCGTTTACCGCTAGGGATTTGAAACTTAAAGACAGGTTTTCAAATTCGAGGCAGGTTGAGGAATTCCTCTAGGCCTCTAAGGATTCAGCCTCACCCACACCACAGTTGTCAAGTCTGAAGCAATTAATGGTAGTAGTAGTATGACCTCCAGGTGGTTGTGGCTTCTGAAGTGTGTGTCTCAGGCCCCACAGAACTGGGTGTCAATCACTCAAGGGATAGTGTTGGAAGCAGCCAGAAACCTTCCTGAATAGTAGGACACAGAGTGTCCTGTCATCTTGACCCACCAGGCAAGCTTGGATGATCCCCAGGCTTGAGACACTAATATCTATAGTCCTGAAATTGTGTGATATGGATGAGGCCCTCCTCATGTCTTGTGTATGGGCCTGGATGATGCTGGGGCTTATAGTACCAAAATTCCTAGTCAGTACTGTGGCATGTGAAGGAGTCTTTGCCCAGATAACATGAGGTGAATGTAGGTTATTCGAAGTATTATGCACTGGAGTAGTAGGATACAGGTATGGTCACCTCTGGGTCCTGCAAATGAGTTCTGGTGACTCTTAGAAATATAGTACTAATATTCACAATCCTGAAGCTACAGGGCATGGAGGGTAAACTTTTTGAGGTCACCCAGGAAAAATATAGATTATCTTGGAGATTGGGCACCTGGAAATTGTGAGACTACATTCATGGAATGAATATAAAATCTTCACCAGATCCCACAGGGAAAGTACAGATATTCCTGGGACTTATTGTGGCAACAATCACATTCTTAGAACTGCAGGATACAGTGGAGAACTTACCAGGTCTCATGTTTCACTCACTGGAATAAGCTAGAGATTGTACACTGGCTCCCACAGGGAGAACTCAGATGAGTCTGTGGAACAGTCCAATGTCAGCACTGCCAGACTTGGAGAGCAACTTACCTACATTCCTCAGGTTAAGCACAGGTTATGTTGGGGATTGTACACGAGCCAGTGTAATCCTGCATCAGCGATATGCAGATATGGGCTTCTTTAGGCTTCAGGGGAGGCATAAGTGTCCTTTGGACTTAAAGAACAGTCACAGATTGAGAGTTTCAGGATGCAGTGGAGTCACTATCCAGGTACCTTGGGAAAAACTTGGGTGACTCTGTGTAATATGGTATCCACAGTCCCAGTCCCAGTCCCAGAGCTGCAGAACTTGATGGGTAATCTATCCAACCTCCACGGATTTATCCGAGATTATACTGGGGATTGGGCATTAGCTGTTGAGACACAGATAGGGCCTTCCCCAGGCCCCACAAACCATGGCATATTCCCCTGGGACTGCAATTCCAGAGCTGTATAATGTAAATGGAATCTTAACTCAGGTCTCGAAGGTTGACACCCTGGGGATTGTGGACTGGCAGCTATGGACCTGAAGAAGAGCAAGACAGAGCCCTTCATGTATCACAGGTTAGTGTGAGTTACTTCAGGAATTGTAGCATCAATAACCACAGTAGCAGATGTGCAAGACCTAGAAGCAATCGATGGTTACCAGTACCCCCAGGGCATGCAAGGACGACTCAGAGATTTTTGCTCTGAACACCCAGCACCCTGTGCTAAGAGAAGCATATCAGTAGTGTGCATCTGCTGCCACTGGCACAGAGTCCCAGGAAGCAGAGGGGAACTTCCTTTGATTGTGCCCCAGTAAATGAACACAGCTCCAGGACTTGCGACCAGCAATGCCCCAAGCTTCAGGATGCATTGAGATCTATTATTTGCCCTGTGAAGTGCCCTGGCTCTGGCTTTGGGAGCTCCTGGTAGCAACGTGGCTGCTTACTGTCCCATAAGACAGAATGGAGTTTAGCAGTGTCTATAGAACAGTAGCTCAAGACCAGGGCTTTAGGGGCAGAGGGAGGCAATGTGGGCTCTATCTTGGGAGATGAGTAGTGTGTTAGAGCCAAGTCAGCTTTATAGGTTAGGTGTAAGGTCAGGGTAAGACTCTCCTGCAGTTAGGGCAGCTAATTTGCCATGATGGCAGGGGTTGTGGCGATTGCTGTTTACTTTTCCCCAGCAAAATGGAATCCCCTGGGGTAGGAGTTGCAGCATGCTTTGTCACTCTGTGACACTCTGTCCTGGCAGTCCCAGTCACTGTGCTGTGTTGTTTCTGTCACTTCATTTTTGAAGTTTTCCCTTGATCACTCACCTGAAAATGTAGTCTTTTCTTTGTTGTTCTGGTTCTTCTCTGTGGTTGAAGTGAGGCCAGGGCTTGCCCATTCAGCCATTTTGGAAACATTTTATTTATTTACTTGACAGACCCAAACACAGACAATCACAAATAAAAGATAGAAGATATAGACAGAGACAGAGACAGAGACAGAGAGATAGAGACAGAGATAGGATTCCCACTCACTGGTTCACTCTTCAAGTGACTGCAAGGGCTGGGATTCAGCTCAACCAAACCTAGAAGCCCAGATATCAACTGAGGTCACCCACATAGATGGCAGGGGCCCAATCATTTGCACCATTGCCATTCACAGGGACTGTAGTAGCAGGAAACTAGAGTCCTGAGCTAGAGCTGGATATCAAACCCAAGTGCTTTGATGTGCCATAAAGGCATCCTAATAGCAAGGCTAAGCTTCTATTTCCCCATATATTTATGTATATATAATTTTATACATTCAAATTTACCATGCTTCTAATTATTTAGGGTATTTTTAGTCTTTGTAGGGACACAATTATATAAGTTGATGATGTGCAATGTGAGGTTTCAATATGTTTATATACTCATAAAATTTTTTGAATGTCCCAATGACCTTATGATATTATGAGTTATATATAACATACACTTTAGTATGAGAAGCTAACACTGAAAAAGATGTTTACTTATTGCTTGAAACAATAAAATTATATATATTGAGAATGTGTCAGTGGTTGTCAAGGGTTATAGTGAAGGAAGAGAAATAAGTGTGGCTATGAAAGAGAAAAGAGTCTTGGGGCTGGCGCCATGGCATAGCAGGCCACCTGCAGTGCCAGCAATCCATATGGGCACCAGTTCAAGTCCCAGATGCTCCTCTACCAATCCAGCTCTCTGCTATGGCATGGGAAAGCAGTAGAAGATGGCCCAAGTCCTTGGGCCCTGCACCCATGTGGGAGACCTGGAAGAAGCTCCTGGCTCCTGGCTTTGGATTGGCACAGCTCCAGCTGTTGCAGCCAATTGGGGAGTGAACCAGAAAATGGAACACCTCTCTCTCTTTCTCTCTCTCTCTCTGCATCTCCTTTTCCCTGTGTAACTCTTTCAAATAAAAAAATAAATCTTTAAAAAGTAGAAAGAGAGAAAGATTCTTGTGGTGATGGCACTGTCCCCCATATGCTATATATTGATTGAATCAGTCTAAGTATTATGACTGTGATAATGGCATTATATTTTTAAGAACACTTTTATTTAATAAATTTTGAAAGTACAACTTTTGGATTATAGAAGTTTTTCCCCCCATAGCCACCCTTCCACTCACAAACCATCCCATCTCCTACTCCCTCTCACTCACAAAGATCTTTCATTTAGGTCATTTTTGCCACAGCGTCTTGGCTTTCCATGCCTGAGAAACTCTCATGGGTTTTTTATCCAGATCCGAATTTGGCATTATATTTTTGCAGTGTTAGCATTTGAGTAAACTACTTCAAACATATACATGTTATTTTTGTACTATTTCTTATAACTTCCTTCATGTGAACCTACAATAAATTTTCTAAAAGTAAGGTGTTTAATCAAAAACAGCAGTAATAAGACCATTACATAAATACATAAATGGATTTCTTTGAAAAATTGTATTTTACAAAAATAAACTGTTGAGATGAGTGACATGGCTTAACATGGCTGCAAATCTCTTAAACACCTGGCTGACTAGAAGGTTAGACTCTCATATCTGCTTCTGCATTGAACTTGCTGCAATATCACATTTCATGTTGCTTTTAAACTACTTCACTTTGACTTATTTAAAAAAAAAAGAGAAAGCAAGTGGCCAGCGCTTTGGCATAGTGGTTAAAGCCTCTGCCTACAACGCTGGCATCCCATAAGGACACTGGTTCAGGTCCCAGCTGCTCCACTTCTGATCCAGCTCCCTTTGAATGCACTTGGGAAAGCAGTGGAAGATGGCCCAAGTCCTTGGTCCCCTGCACCCATGTGGAAGACCTGGAAGAAGCTCCTGGTTCCTGGATTCTGATCAGCCAAGCGCCATCTGTTGCAGCCATTTGGGGAGTGAACTAGTATATGGAAGACTTCTCTCTCTCTGCCTCTGATTCTCTGTAACTCTGCCTTTCAAGCAAATAAATTTTTTAAAAAAGAGAGAAAGCAAAAGCTAAAAGCTATTTTGCATTTCTGATAAAGTTTTGACTTTGTGGATCCCCCCAAAATAGATCACAGAGACTGGATGCTATCCATTATTCTGCATCTTGAATGGCTGATATAAAATTAATTTTTCTTATATTTTTGGCTTCAGCTCCAAAATAATTATTAGTGAGTTACTCCTCAAGTCAGTATAGTGTTTAAATGAATAACTTCTTTTGCAGCATGAGAGATCCAACAGCTCCCAAATGAGCACACAGTAAGCAAAACAAACTGTTCAAACTGATGCAATTTGCTCGCTCCCTCCCTCCTGAAGATTTCTGGCTGCCTTACTTCAAAGGGAACACTCTGTAAGGAGAGCATCTGTAGGGAGAAGATAGCAGGCGAATATGGCAACTAAAGGTACTTCAACTGAAAACGTTTACGCAAAATGCCAAGATACTTATGCATTGGGACATAGTGTCATTGGAAATGTAAAAGGAATTTGGAGCACTACAGATAGTAGTGATGTCAGTAGGAACTCCTTTAACCCTTCTGGGTTTCCCTACACCAGCTTTAGCCTAAATTGTTATTGCACTCTATTATTGGACAAAGTTGAAGAGAAAAAATCTGGCATTTAAAACTAGTATATAGGTCTGAACCAATGACCGCAATGGCTGAAATGGGAGGAGCAGAGCTAATCTGAAACCAGGAGCGATGAGCTTCTTCCTGGTGTCCCACATGGGTGCAGGGACCCAAATACTTGGGCCATCCTCCACGGCTTTCTCAGGTGTACTAGTAGGATGCTGGAATTGGAAGTGGAACAGCCGAGACTTGAACCAGCACCCACATGGGATGCCAGCACTGCAGGCCAGGGCTTTAACAAACTGCACCACAGGACCAGCCCCAAAGGAATGTTTTCTTTCACTTGGCTAATTCCAAAGCTAGGGAATCGAATGTCCTTAATGTGTTGTTCAATGTGAATTAATGCTATAACTAGTACTGAAACAGTGTTTTACACTTTATGTTCTGTGTGGGTGCAAACTGATGAAATCTTTACTTAATATATACTAAATCGATCTTCTGTATATAAAGATAATTGAAAATGAGTCTTGATGTGAATGGAATGGGAGAGGGAGCGGTAGATAGGAGGGTTGCGGGTGGGAGGGGGTTATGGAGGGGAAAAGCCATTGTAATCCATAAACTGTATTTTGGAAATTTATATTTACTAAATAAAAGTTTTTAAAAAATATGCAATAAAATACTATAAGAAGCTTAATGAACGTACAAGATTTATTGTTTAATTTTTATTTATTTATTTGAAATGGAGAGAGGGAAAGAGAGAGAGAGAGAGAGAGATCTTCCATCTGTTGGTTCACTTCCCAAATGTCCACAACAGCCAGGGCTGAGGCATGCTGAAGTCAAGAGACAAGAACTCAATCCAGACTTCCCATATGGGTAGCAGGGGTTCAACTACTTGAGCCATCACCCGTTGTCTCCGAGTGCACATTAGCATGATGCTGGATTGGTAGTGATGTAGGTGGGAGATGAACCAGGCATTCCAATAAAGGGTATGGGAATTTCACGTGGTGACTTAACTAGTGCAGCAAATGCCTGTGCTGTACACTAGATTTAAAACAACGCTAGAGGAGGTGAACTTAAAACTATGTGTTTTAAACATTCAACAGAGGCTGGCGCCGTGGCTCAAAAGGCTAATCCTCCGCCTTGCGGCACTGGCACACCGGGTTCTAGTCCCAGTCGGGGCGCCGGATTCTGTCCCGGTTGCCCCTCTTCCAGGCCAGCTCTCTGCTGTGGCCAGGGAGTGCAGTGGAGGATGGCCCAAGTCCTTGGGCCCTGCACCCCATGGGAGACCAGGAGAAGCACCTGGCTCCTGGCTTCGGATCAGTGCGGTGCATGGGCCGCAGCACGCCGGCCGCGGCGGCCATTGGAGGGTGAACCAACGGCAAAGGAAGACCTTTCTCTCTCTCTCTCTCTCTCTCTCACTGTGCACTCTGCCTGTCAAAAAAAAAACCAAACAAACAAACAAACAAAAAACCACATTCAACAGAGCCACTGGAAGAAATTCAATCAATTACAAATATAAGAAGTTTAAAGACCAGAGGGAAAAATTCTTCAAAAGTTTAATTTTTTGGATATAATTCAATGAACATTGATTGTAATTAGTTTCTTTTTTATATTTAGTTTCATTTTAGTTGACATATAATTGTACCTAGTTATAAAGTACAGGAATATATATATATATATATATATATATATGCAATTCCTTCACAGCACAAATAATTTCTGAAATCTATTTTACTTCTCTGAAAAATTTATACACTTCCAAATTTTTATTTTGAAATCTTGTTTAATAATAGCCACTGTTTATTGAGGGCATGGTATTTACTAAGAACTGTACAATATATTTTGCTTCATTTTTCATTTTTTTTTTTATTTGACAGATAGTGTTAAACAGTGAGAGAGAGAGACAGAGAGAAAGGTCTTCCTTCCATTGGCTCCCTCCCCAAATGGCTGCTATGGCTGGAGCTACACCAATCTGAAGCCAGGAGCCAGGTGCTTCCTCCTGGTCTCCCATGCATGTGCAGTGGCCCAAGCACTTGGGCCATCCTCTACTGCCTTCCCGGGGCCACATCAGAGAGCTGGACTGGAAGAGGAGCAACCGGGACTAGAACCTGGCACCCATATGGGATGCCGGCACCACAGGAGGAGGATTAACCTAGTGAGCCAAGGCGCCAGGCCCCTTTGTTTCATTTTTCTACTGATCATAAAATTCCTGAAGCACCACTGCCATTAGTTCTGTCATATTTGAGAAATTTGAGGCTCAGAATTATGATGTGCCATGAGAAATATCCTGTGAGAAAGAATCTAGATGTATTAGGATTCAAGCTAGTTTTCATGGATCCCCAAATCAAATTATGTTTCTCCTTCCTTTTTTCCTACTACCTTTTTTTGATTTATATGTGGTGAGCAAATTTCATGTATTTCATATACACAGATTTAGAATCATAGTGATACTTCTCACCCTACTCTCCCTCCTGCCCAACTCCCAACCTCCCTTCTCCTTTCATTCTTATTCTTTCTTTTAGTTTTTACAATGACATAGTTTCCATTTATTTTATAATCAAAGGATTATCTGTTCATTGAGAATGATTGGAAGTGCCTTTAGTGCTACTGTGTTTATTTATTCTAAAATCTCTAGCCACTCTCAATTAACTGATTACATCTGTAAAGATTTTTTTTTTTCAAATGAATTCCCATTCTGAGGCTTCTCAGTGAATAAATCATTGAAGGATACAATTCAGCACACCATTGGTAGTTAGCTCAGATGCCTAGAGTCAAGGACCTGCACTTAAAGATTCGCATAGAATTTTTTGGAATGTCAAATTATGGGTTCTAAGACCATTGCTATTATTGTTTGCAAAAAAGACTAGTCGTTGTGTAGTGCTGATGTCACATTTTGTTACTCTCATTATGATAATAATCATACTATATTTCCTTCTTGAGTACATGTCTTTAACTGAAATCATTTTGTGTGATTATTGGTCCAGACATTTGTCTCTCACTAAGAAAGGAAATTCTTTGCATCCAGGGATCTTATCATTCCTTTGCCACTATAGACCCAGTATGAAAAATAGGTCTCTCTCTCTTTTTTTTTTTTTTTCTTATTTGACAGGTAGAGTTAGACAGTGAGAGAGAGAGAGACAGAGAGAAAGTTTTTCCTCCTGCTGGTTCACTCCCCAAATGGCCACCACGGCTGGTGCTGAGCTGATCTGAAGCCAGGAGCCAGGTGCTTCCTCCTGGTCTCCCATGGGGTGCAGGGCCCAAGCACTTGGGCCATCCTCCACTGCACTCCCTGGGCCACAGCAGAGAGCTGGACTGGAAGTAAGAGCAGCCGGGACTAGAACCCGGTGCCCATATGGTATGCCAGCACTGCAGGCGGAGGATTAGCAAAGTGAGCCACGGCGCCGGCCCCAAAGAACAGGTCTTGACATATAGGTATCCAATAAATTGTTGGTGCATGATTGGCTGGTTATGAAGATGAATTCTGACTCTCAGTAGCTGAAGTTGAGTAGGACATTCATTCACTGTTCAATCTACATACATTCATTGGTCAAACATTTACTGACTGCATATTATTTGCCAGATATTGTTTTTCACACTGAGGATATACTTAGAAGAAAAATCACATTATTATTCCCAGTTGTTCTAGAACTTGCAGGTTAATATGGATTGGCCATTGCACTCTCTAGGCATTCTTTTTTTAAAAAAATATTTATTTATTTGAAAGGCAGAGTTACACAGAGAAAGAAGGAGACAAAAAAGAGAGAGGTCTTCCATCTGCTGGTTCACTCCCCAGATGGCTGCAAAGTCTGGAACTGTGCCGATCTGAAGCCAGGAGCCAGGAACCTCTGGGTTTCCAACGCAGGTACAGGGGCCCAAGGATATGGGCCATCTTCTACTGCTTTCCCAGGCCATAGCAGAGAGCTGGATTGGAAGTGGAACAGCCAGGACTCAATCTGGCACCCAAATGGGATGCCGGCACTGCAGGAGGCAGCTTTACCCACTATACCACAGTTCCGGCCCCTCTAGGCATTATTAATAAACAAAATATATCAACGTATAATATAATCCCAAACTATGATTTCCACTTTATGTATATAGACAATAAGATTTAGTTATTGCCCATCTACTGCTTAGAGAGTACATTTGAATATAAGAGTAAGGTTAGAAAGGAAAGAGTAAATAGTATGGAATCATGCCTTCATTCACAATGCATAAAGAAAAATAAGAGTAATCTTTATTAGTTGGTGAAAATAGGACTGGAAAGTAAATGCTGTTATTAGTAAGAGAGAAAAAGTGTGATATCCCAGCACAACAACTATGACTTAATCAATGGAATCAAATATACTGAGAAATAAAGCAAAATAAGTCAAATACAATGAGTTCACATATATTGAGTGGAAAAGTGATATTTAAAAAAAACACTTGTTATTCTTCAGACAATCTAATGATCTATAGAAAAAAGTGATGACAAAGTCAAGATCCTCAGTTATCCACAAGCCTTGGGCTGCTAGACTGAATAAAATCAGTAAGGTATATCCTAACAAAGATAAATGAAAATTTTTCCTTTCTGTTGTTTACATTAAATGTTTGACCCATTATAATTAGGCAGAATGTAGAAAACTACTTCTCTTTGGATTTCTTTGATAAACGCAAAGAGTTTACTTGATTGTAAAGTCAATCACATAGTTCAGAGGATTTCTATGTAACATCCAATGCAATTGTTCACTACAATATTAAAAAAATGTCTTAAATCATTCATATAGTAATCTCATAGTTCTTGGGACTAGTCAGACCACAACTAGAAAAATTTGTGTACCTCTGAACTCAGCATTTTCCCCCAAAGGAACCTTTTATTTAAGGAATATAAACTTCATGCATTTCATAAGTACAACTTTAGGGATATAGTGATTCTTCCACCATACCTGCCCTCCCACCCACACTCCCATCCCACCTCTTCTTCCCTCTCCAATTCCCAGTCCCATTCTCCACTAAGATCCATTTTCAATTAACTTTATACAGAGAAGACCAACTCTATATTAAGTAAAGAGCTCAACAATTTGCACACACACACAAAAATGTTCAACAGTCAAGACAAGCGTTGTTCAAAGTCATTGTATCTCAAAGTTAATTTCACTTTTTTATTAGAAACTCAATTAACTTTCAAGAAGCACCCATGAATGATACATCTTTTGTGAACACTTAGACATAACTATGAGACATAAGAATATCCTCCACTTTATACATTAAAAGAAAGTAAGTCCTTGAGAACAAGTTTTATCATTATTTAAGGAAGCACCTAAGAAAACAAGCAATGGAGTTGGATACTTAGGCATAACGAAAACTTATGAGGCATAAGAATAAAGAAACATACATATTGGAGTGCATCTGAATTTGAACAACTAAGATATGATGTGGTTGGGAAATTACAAGAGAAAAAGATAAAATGGACAAGTAAACTATGAACAAATACAGATTAGAATGCTAGGCATAATCCTAAGACTCCAACACTGTTGAGATTTCATATAATTTTACCTCATTTATTATTTTTATAAGTCATGGAATCCTGGAACAAATGTAGATAACATCTAAATTTAGCTTAGTATTTTAAGATTTCTTCTTATGGGTTGAATTGTGTCCCCCCAAAATTTGTAAGTTGAAATCCTAATCAGAGTATCTTAGACTGTTACTTTATTAGGACATAGCTTCTTTACATGGGTAACTGGGTGAAAAATAGGTCATTAGGTGGACTGTAATGCAACAGAACTGGTGGTTTATAAGATACAGGAAGGATGGGACTGGTGTTGTGGCCTACCAGGTAAATCCACAGCCTGTGATGCTAACATTCCATATAGGCACCATTTTATGTCCTGGCTGCTCCACTCATCTGGTTCTGTGCTAATGACCTGGGAAAAGCAACAGAAGATGGCCCAAGTATTTGGGCCCCTGTTACCCAGCTGATAAAGTTTCTGGTTGTTGTGGCCATTTGGGGAGTGATGAGTGGATGGAAGTGCTCTCTCTCTCTCTCTCTTTCTCTCTTTCTCTATCTCTGTAACTCTGACTTTCAAATAAATAAATAAATCTTAAAAAATAAAAAATAGAGGGAAAATAATGTGAAGAGACACTGGGAGGAAACACTCATCTATAAATGAAGGAGAGGGGCCTGGTAGAGATATTTCCTCACAGCCTAAAAAGAAATGCCATGCTGACTCCTTGATTTTAAACTTCTTGGCTCCAGGTCTGTGAAAGAATAAAATATTATTGCTTAAGTCACAAATTTATGGCACTTTTTAATAGCAATCCTAGCAAACTAATGCAATGAAAAATGTTTAGTTTAGGAATAAATAAAATTAACAACCATAATATTTTATAAAATAAACAGCTCTAATGTCAGTTAAGAAAATAATGATGGATATAGACCAAGACAACCACTAAAAGTCTTTTAAATGTCTCTATACCTTTTCCAGCAAAGACTGCTAATGTATAAAATGTTAAGTGTTTGAAGAGCTAAATATGTTTATCCTGATTTCGCATTATAGCAATGTATACATATAATGAAATATCACATAGTAGTCCATAATTGTATGCAATTTCATATGTTGGTTATTTGTCTAACATAATAAAAATTAATCATTTGTAAGAAACACACTCCCAAAAGTAAGCAAACATTCTTTTAAAACGAATGAGATATGGGGAAAAAAATTAACATGAAGACCTCCAAATTCCTATTCAGCATGCTCTTTAGCAAGAAGCAGTACAGTCAGCTCTCCATATCCGTAAGTTCAAACCATCCATGGACTAGATCAAATATAGATCAAAAAAATTCTTTAAGAAACCTAGTCAGTACTGAACGTGTGCAAACCTGTTTTTGGTCTTTATTCTCTAAATAACACAGTATAAAACCCGTTTATGTAATTTACAGTGCATTCAGTATTATAAATAATTTAGGTATTATTTAAAATATGAGAAGGAAGAGTAGATTACATACAAATACTCTGCTATCTAATGTAAGGAACTTGACCATCCACAGATTTTGGTATCCATAGGAAGTACTAGAACAAATCCCCAGTAGAAACTGAGGGATAACTTGGTTGGACTCTGTGAGCAATATCTAATATACAATTTTAAGACTTTTATGCATAATAATTTATTTGTACTATACTCAAGTCTGTAGCAGCCCTTATTAAATATTATATTCAGATCAAAGGTGAAGCAATGAGAAATTAGGCAAGAGTTTGTGCCCTACATGTGTCAGTGCAGTACAGTGTACAACGGTAGATACCAGAAGGCAGACATTAGATGGCTTAGAAGTGGTGTGCAAATAAAATCAGGTAACTTTCAATAAGTAGAAGCCTAGGTCCAGAAGGTTTTATGGGTGAATTCTACCAAATATTTAAAGAATTAGCAACCATCCTTCACAAACTCCCCCAAAAATTTAATGAGTATGGAACACTTCCTCTAATTCTGAGACCAGCATTACCATGATACAAAAACAAAGCACAAACACATCACAAGAAAACTTCAGACTAATAAGCTTTTCGAATCCATATAAAAACTCCTAAACTATGTCATAGCAAATCAAATCTAGCAACAAATAAAAAGACTTTCACACTGTAATAAACAAGATTTAACCAATATAAAGTTGTCAACACTAATAAGTCAAATAGTGCAAAACAATATATCAAAAAAATAAAGAACAAGAATCAGGTCAGTAGAGGCAGAAAAATTAATTAGCAAAATGCAGTAATTTTTCATAATGAAACACTAGGAATACAAGAAATAAAAGGAGAATTCCTTATTCTGACAAAAGACATCTGCACATAAGTTAAATATAACATCTTATTTAATGCTCAAAGGATGAAAATTGTCTCTGTAAAAATAAAGAACAAGATAGGGACATTGATGCTAACTATTTTTCAAGATTGTACTAGGAATTATAGCCAGAAAAAATGAAAAAAAAGTTTAAGGAATCCATCTTGGAAAGGAATTAATAAAAAATGTATGTTTATAAATGATATGAGCTTATATGCAAAAAATCGTTTAGCATCCCTCCTTTTTTGCATGAAAAAACATTAATACAGAAAAATCAATTGTATTTATATGTAATAGTAAAGAATAATTAAAAATGAAATTAGTAACTCCACTGATAATATTATAAACTACAATACATTTAAGAAGCATGAGACTTGTACAATGTAAATTATCATTGGAATTTATTGCATAAAACAAATATATATGTGTGTATATATATATTTATATGTGTTTTATGCAATCAATATATATAATATATAATATGTATAATATGTGTAATATATATTATATATGTATATGTATAAGTAATATATAATATATATGTATATACACACAAAAAAACACACATAATGTTCACGTATCAGAAGCAGTTCCGGCATCCCATATAGGCAATGGTTCATGTCCCAGATTGCTCCATTTCTGATCCAGATTTCTGCTAATGTGCCTGGGAAAGCAAAGGAAGATGACCCAAGTGCTTGGGCCCTTGCACCTGCTTGGGAGACCAGGAGGAATAAGCTCCTGGCTCCTGGCTTCAGAATAGCCCAGTTCTGGCCATTGCAGTCATTTGGGTAGTGAACCAAAGGATGGAAGACTCCTCTCTCTCTCTCTCTCTCTCTCTCTCTGCCTCTGCCTCTCTGTAACTCTGCCTCTGAAATAAATAAATAAATAAACAAACAAATGTTTTTTTAAAAAGTGAATATAAGCCTACCATACAACCCAGTCATAGCACTCCTTGGAATTTACCCAAAGGAAATTAAATTGGCAAATAAAAGAGTTGTCTGCGCCTCAGTGTTTATTGTAGCTCAATTCACAATAGCTAAGACCTGGAACCAACCCAAATGCCCATCAACAGTAGACTGGATAAAGAAATTATGGGATATGTACTCTATAGAATACTAGACAGCAGTCAAAAACAACGAAACCTGATCATTTGCAACAAAATGGAGGAATCTGGAAAACATCATGCTGAGTTAATTAAGCCAGTCCCAAAGGGATAAATATCATATGTTTTCCCTGATTGGTGACAACTAACTGAGCACCAAAAAGGAAGCCTGTTGAAGTGAAATGGACACTATGAGAAACAATGACTTGATCAGCCCTTGTCCTTACTGTCAAGGAACACCTTAATACTTTATCTCTTCTAGTATTTTTTTGTTCTACTTAATACCATTGGTTGAACTCTTTAATTAACACACAATTATTCTTAGGTGTTTAAATATAACTGAAGAGTGATCCCTGTTAAATATAAGAGTGGGAATAAGAGAGGGAGGAGATACACAGTTTGGCACATGCTGGATAGGATTTGCCCCAAATGGTAGAGTAAGAAACATGCCAGGGGATTCCAATTCAATCCCATCAAGGTGGCATGTACCAATGCCATCTCACTAGTCCAAGTGATCAATTTCAGTTCATAATGGATCATAACAATAGGATTAAGAGTCAAAGGGATCACATAAACAAGACTAGTGTCTGCTAATACTAACTGATAGAATTAAAAAGGAGAGAACAATGCAACATGGGAAGTGGGATACACAGCAGACTCGTAGAATGGCAGATGTCCTAAACAGCACTCTGGCCTCAGAATCAGCCTTTAAGGCACTCGGATCTGGCTGAAAAGCCCATGAGAGTATTTCAGGCATGGAAAGCCAAGACACTCTGGCAAAAAAAAACAAAACAAAAAAACAAAACAAAACAAAACAAAAAAAAAAAACAAAAACCTATATGAAAGATCTCTGTGAGTGAGATCCCAGGGGAAAGAATAGGCCGTCAAAGAAGGAGGCACCTTTCTCTGAAAGGAGGAGAAACTTCCACTTTGACTATGGCCTTGTCTAAATAAGATCGGAGTTGGCTAACTCAAAAGGCCGCCATAGCCTTGGCAACTCATGACAAGAGCCTCGGGTGATTACTGACGCCATAAATAAGAGTGTCAACTGTTAAATCAACAACAGGAGTCACTGTGCACTTACTCCTCATGTAGGATCTCTGTCCTTAATGTGTTGTACTATGTGAATTAATGGTATAACGAGTACTCAAACAGTGCTTTACACTTTGTGTTTCTGTGTGGGTGCAAACTGTTGAAATCTTTACTTAATATATACTGAATTGATCTTCTGTATATAAAGATTATTGAAAATGAATCTTGATGTGAATATAATGGGAGAGGGAGCGGGAGATGGGATGCTTGCAGGTTGGAGGAGGGTGGTGGGGAGAAAAAGCCATTGCAATCCAAAAGCTGTACTTTGGAAATTTATATTTATTAAATAAAAGTTAAAAAGTAAATATATCAATAAATGAAACACCCAGATTTGTGCCTAATTAATAGGGCAATTGTACTCCCATTAGTGAAAACTGGAGAATACATTCATTTGAATGAAAAGAACAAAAGTTGTGTGAAGGATACCTTCTTAAGAGAAACCTTTGATGAAAATACTAATTCTTTGCCTACTCTTTGAGAGCATAAGCCATCTTGTATTCAAGAATTAGATGAACATTAAATGTTTTGCCATCACTTTATATCTACAACAAATGATAAGCTATTTGAGAAAGGAAAACTCTCTCTTCTCATAGAAATATGTCAGTGAAAAAGCAGTTATCATCACTGCAATCAGCAGTGAAGTCATTACGTTTTGAATCGGAGGAAATATGAGGCTGTATTGAAGATTACTTTATGAATTAAAATTAAATCCAATAACAACAAAAGAAAATCTAATCATTTTGTTCACCAAAAGACAAGTAAACCATATGCTTTGCTGTCCCACAGGTGGTATCACAAGAACTTGTTGAATACAAGAATCAGGTTATAACAACAGAAGGTCAATATACTTTCTTTGACTCTGTTCCCAGATGTGTTCTTTTATGGAAGTGTCATTTTTAGGGATCAATGTGTCATATCATCAGCATAATAGAGAATAGCTTAGGTGGCACACAAACAAGTGAAACTGTTTAATGTATTGAATGAAATTGAAACTGTACTTCAAACCATTTCCTTTTAGAATTCCAAGCCCATGACAATGTATACTGGTTGCTTTATTACCTAATCTTAAATTAGATATGAGTTTCCATCAATACCATAGATAGTTATGCTTGAATTTTTCAAGTGTTTACCTATATAGTGGACAAAGGGAATTGTGGGAAGAAGAATCATTGCTGACTTAGGAAATTGTGTTTTTAGTTTCTTTGTATATTTCAACTAGATCAAAATAAATTTTAGAGTTTGCTCCTGGGATATCCAAAACAATAGATAATGAGGAGTCTTATGTTCTCTTCACATTGGAGGAAGATTGTAAAATGAAGGGTAGCACAACTCTTCATAAAAGATACTCCAACTGGTGGGAGTCTGCATCATCCCTCTCATCTTCATGGAAGTTTTATGATGATGTAGGAGGCACAATTTTAAAATCCATTAAATCTTTTTTTTTTCAATACCAATAAGTCTTGATTTATTCACTGTACTTCCTCAGGGAAAGGAGAAGGGATGGGGAGAGTCAGCATATGTGTTACAAAGCAATTAGAAAATGGGAAAGGAGGAACCCAGTACAGCAAAAATGAGCCTTCAAATATACACTCCCCAGTGATGGGGTCACCAAACCCAAGGGGGCTTATTCTCCTGCAGTTCAGGAATGAGGGAGTCAGCCAAAGAACAGACACAAGCTTTCATACCCTCCCTCCCTCCCTCCCGCCAATAAATTCAAGTTTTCACACAAAGCTTTGGTTTCTAGCAGTAAACATGGAGTTACATTCGTCCGTCTCCTATCAAACAATCTTATGGCCACTTTGACATAAGTTTCTTGCACCTGCATCAAAGTTCCTGAGTGACTTGGATGTACATTCATAGTCCCCTTCTTGATCTCCAAACCCCTTTTCTACACAGAAGGTGTCCAACAGCTTCTCTTCTTTCGGATAAATTGAGGTCTGACCCATCCAAATACATCAGTGTCTTAAGTCTTTGGCATGAGTCCCATCAGGAAATGGTCTTGACTCAGGAGGTTGGGAACAAGGGGCGGAGCTTCCTATTTCGTTCAGGATTTTTGCATGAATCCTTTAGATGTGTGGAGACACCCAGGATTCAATGTTTACGTGTGGGTGGGGGAATGGAGAAGAGGGTAGGTTAGGAGTCAAACTTTAAAGACAGAGATCCAGAATAGGATAGGGGAAGGGGAACACCAAAGACAGCTTAAGATCCCCACTTCAAGAAGAGAGCCTCCTGTGTTTCAGATCCTTCTGCCTGGTGCAGAACCTTCTGTCAAAGATGCTTTGGCTATTTTTCTCTCATTACAAAAAGAAGTTTGTAAACAATAAAACCCCAAAAGAACATGGAGAAAGACCAACACATTATATTTACACAAACTAGGCCACCTAGCAATCACCAACTCAGAGATGCAGTGAAGTCCTACAAAGCCCAGACAATACGATAACTGAAGGGGGGCAGCATTTGGGGGAGACAGGAACCTAGGACCAGACACACGTCACCCAATGCGTTCTATTGCATTTTTCCCGTTTCAACACAATGAGGTAGGTTGCGGTGATCTCTCAGCATGTACATGAAACCCCCTTCTCCTTTAGTTACCATGACACAGTCATCACTACAGTCACAGGGCAGGACACTGGCTCCAGACACCACCACCGAGGCTCTCACTTATGGGTCTCCCTGGAAGCCAAGAATTTGGGAAGGTTAAGGATTTTTTAGTCCTTGCTTCATGTTCACCCCTGGACAGCACAGGATGGGTACAGGGGTAGCGGTCTTCAACTCATCCTTACCAGCTCCCATTTTTCACACACGCGTGTGTGCACAAACACACACACCCTGTTGTGCATAGAGGGCCTCGCCTAAATCTGGTTGGTGAAGGATGGTTCTGTTAAGTGAAGCAAAAGACCTGTGTCCTAGGATCAGGCAACCCTGACCATGGCTTCCTCTCTGGGCCTTTCACCTGGCGTGGCCTGTCTGACTTCTCTGCACCATGTTTTCCTGTCCAGACTAATTTTCAATCTTCTGGGAGGAGGAGCTCAATCATGGGGCAACCCCATTAACACTTCATCTCCCTGAAACATTTTCAAGGTGGAGGGGGTTTCAAGAGGACACTGTGGCAAAAAAGCCAGCTCCAGTTGGCAAAATGAGGTAGTTCAATAGGCTGTGCACTCCAAATAGTTGCTCTGCATGGTGATAAAAACAACAAAAACCTTCCTGCTGTGCAGACCTGGAGCTCCTGCGGACTTATCCCTGAGATTGCTCATGGACCTGAGAACACAGTGCAGGAATGAGGGCCTTTGATTAAAATATACAAAAATACAAACCCAGACTATTTATATTAAAAAAAAAAAAAAACAAGTTCAAATGCACAATATACTTCGTTCGCACATAGTGCAGTTGGTATCCTGAAGAAAGTGGGACCCTAGGTGCAGTTATCCAAGGGAGCAAATAAATAAATCGCATCGGCCCAAAATGGGGTCAGGAGTGGGCTCAGGAGCAGTGAGTCTGTGACTGTTCCCCTAGCCACCCTTTGTGCCGATCGTCACAACCCACTGCTTGGGACAGTTCCCTGCACCCTGTCCCAAGATGTGGAAAACCCTGCCTTACTCCGGAGAGTCCCTCCCACAGGACATAGTGGTTTGGTGATTGGGTCCAGGAATCTGGTCGCACAACCAATCTTCTCACCCTGGCTAGGGAAGTATTATTCCATATCCTTCCTTCAAAGGAAAACTTCCCCCATCCAGGAGACTTTCCAAAGCTAAAGATTTGGCACGCGAGGCCTCAGATAAAGCATGCAGGCTACAGGGTGATATCCCCCAAAATCCCTTAGTTGCATTTGGATACAGCATGGTTGGAATTCCCAGTCTCACTCCTTCCTCCCGACACGAGGGAAAAAGGGGTGATGCTGTGAACCCCAGCCTGGGTTACATGGCAATGCCAGCTGCCCCCAACCAACCCTGTCCCCACTTTCTCCACTCTGCAGTTGATGTCTGCTCCTTGAAACTTCCTGATAGCCAAAAAACCAGCCCCCACCCCCTGTGGCTCAATTCTGGGCCTCGGGGAGCATGGCAGGGCTGTGGATCTCCTCCTCATCCTCCTGGAAGTAGGCTGGCTTTCCCTGGGAGCTGGGGGCCTGCTAGGCCTTTAGGGGGCACGAGGCCACCATATGGTGATGCTCTGGCAGAAGTGGCACTTCTTGGGTTGGGGTGGCAGCTTGCACTCCTTGGCATGATGGTCTAGACCTCCACAGTTGTAGCACCCGTCTCGTTTAGATCTGTGCTTTTGCATGGTCTTCCCCTTTGGCTGCCATTCGCTGCCAATACAGAACACCCCACCAGGCCCGGTGACACGGATGGATTCCAGGCCCTTGGAGGACTTCTTGAAGGTGAATTCCACTGCTTCACCCTCCTTCAGGCTCCGGAAGCCCTCCATGTGCAGCTTACTCTGGTGCACAAAGACGTCCACCGGGGGGTCGAGCGCGACCCTGGCGCGGGCGGTCATGGACAGGAAGCCGAACCCCATGCGCACATTGAACCACTAACAGATGCCGGCCGCCGTGCAGCAGCTGCGGCTAGTCCGCTGCCCAGGCCGTGTCCTCTGGCGCCTCCTCGGGCGCCTTCTCCACCGCCTTGGTGCAGCCACCTGCAAACTGCTGGTTGGACATGGTGGTCGGCAGAGCCCGCAGCCCCGGGCCCCTAGTCGGGCGGCTGCTGGCCCCAGAGAATTCAGGAGGCCTCCATTAAATCTTACACAGCCTGTATTTATTTGGAAGGAATATATTTCAGTTACTGTTTTATATGTTGGGAATACTGGGTGAAAAAATATAAATATTCCCTTGTGGAGATAATAGAACAGCAGCAATAGAAAATGAATGAAATGAAGAATATAATCTTTTTGAGAACTGAAAATGAATCTTGATGTGAATGGTAGGGGAGAGGGAACGGGAGAGGGGAGGGGTGTAGGTGGGAGGGAAGTTATGGGGGGGAGCCATTGTAATCCATAAGCTGTACTTTGGAAATTTATATTCATTAAATAAAAGTAAAAAAATGAATATAATCTTTTTAATAAGTGCTACAAAGAAAAATGAGCCTGGTTATAGATATTGAAAATAATGGAATAGCTACAGATAGTTCAAACTTTATTTTCATGATTTATTTTAATTTATGATTTTTCATAGACTTATATAGGGGTTCAAAGTTACCAAAATTTATTATTATTTCATTAAGTAATTTGCTATATGAGAATACCTTACATATCAGTTATTTTTATCATTGTATAGACACAATCAGCAGGAATTTTGGACTGTATTATTCTTCTATGGTACTTTCAACATTAATAGATCTTTTTATCAAACCTGATTAAACATTTCTAGCAGAAGTGGCTAGCTCCAGAAATAGAATCAAGCCCATTTACTTTGAATTATTCAATGGATTTATGATTATATTTCACATCACATCCTTTGTCTATTAAGTAATCTTCTGTCTTTGGCAGTGTTTGTACAATTTGTAAGAAAGAAAAAAAACTAGTCAGACTAATCAAATAGCTACCCCACAAAAAGAAGCCCTCATAGTGGCAGGCATTGTGGCACAGGATGTTAAGCTGCTGCTTGGGTTGCCTCCAATTCATATCAGAATGCTGATTCAAGTCCACTTCCTGCAAATGAAACTGGGAAGCAGCAGATGGTGGCTCACATACTTGAGTTTCTGCCACCCACTTGGGAGACTTGGACAGAGTTCCTGGCTCCTGGCTTCAGTCTGGCCCAGCCCTGGCTAGTATTTCCATTTGGAGAGTGAACCAACAGGTAAAAGATTCTCTCACTCTCTCTCTCCCTCTCCCTCCACCTCTCCCTCTCCCTCTCTCTCTCCCTCTCCCTCCACCTCTCCCTCTCCCTCTCCCTCTCCCTCTCCCTCTCCCTCCCTCTCTCTCTCTCCCTCACTCCCTCCTTCCCCCTCTTCCATTATGCTTTCTTTCAAATTAATGATTTTTTTTTAAAAAAGAAATTCTCATAAACTCTGGTCCCTTCTTTCAAACTTTTGTTTGCAGTGTCATCTAACAGGTCTCCCTTAATTTTTTTCTACCTCATTGTCTAATACTGCCACCATGAATAACTGAATAACTTCCTAAATTGTTTATATATCTCTTTATCTCCCTCTCCCTATTTATACATCTTCCCCAAAGTGGCTAAATTAATATTCCCAAAATATATGGCTCTGATAATATTTCTGTCTTCTCACAGTCTAATGTTCCTCAGTGCTTAATATATTCCAGGCCGGTGCCATGGCTCACTAGGCTAACCCTCTGCCTTGTGGCGCCGGCACACGGGGTTCTAGTCCTGGTCGTGGCACTGGATTCTGTCCCGGTTGCCCCTCTTCCAGGCCAGCTCTCTGCTGTGGCCCGAGAGTGCAGTGGAGGATGGCCCAAGTGCATTTTTTTTTCTGAAGCAAACAATGAGGTTATTTATTGATTTAGAGTCTTACCCAGAAGTCACAGTGACACAGGTGGCCTCGGTGCTCAGTCCCGGGGTCGAGTTACGTTGCTACAGGTAGGCTTACTTCTCAGCTTAGATGGCTAGCCCATACCTTACATCAAGCTGGAGAGAGCTGTGCCAGCTTCCAGGTTGCAAGGATTAGAGACTCTCTCATGGTCTCTTGGTCCCTGCACCCCATGGGAGACCAGGAGAAGCACCTGGCTCCTGCCTACGGATCAGCGCGGTGTGCTGGTCACAGCAAGCAGGCCGCAGCGGCCATTGGAGGGTGAACCAAGGGTAAAGGAAGACCTTTCTCTGTCTCTCCCTCTCACTGTCCACTCTGCCTGTCAAAAAATATATATATTCCAGGTATTTCTCCACCAGCAGTAGTGCATTATGTAACTAGACATCCAGTACCACAGAAGGAGTTCTCAGCAAATGAGGTTCACACTTTTTAACTTAATTTAAAAGGCATCTTCCTAGAAAACCACAACAATCCAAAAAAATGATGCCATGTGAATGTGACTTCACAGTTGAATTTTCTAAACATTTGTAGAGGTAATAACACAAATATTAAGCTAGTTATTTCACAGAACAGAAAAGAGAAAATTTTTGAATACATTATAGGAAATCAATATTACTCTTATACACGTTTGATACATATGACAAAAAAGAAATAGCAGAGCACTCACTCTCATGAACATAGAAGCAAAACTCCTAAACAAAATTCTAGTACATGCAATGTTGCAGACAAAGGATACAACGAATGTTGGCAAAAGTAAGTTATTTTTAAAATGCAAATTAATTCAGTATTTGAAAATTAATGCAAATCATATCAACATTGTAAAGCAGTGAAATTATATGAAAAGCTCAACTTATGCAGAAAAATATTAATTAGAATTAAAGTCATGAACAGATACCTTAAGCAAATTGAGAATTAAAGGGAAATATTTTAAGTGATAAAAGGTCCATACAAAAATCTCACAGCAAACATCATCCATAACAGTGAAATACTGAAACTGCTCTCTCTTAAATTAAACAATAATAAAAGGATACCCTTGGGGCTGGCACTGTGGTGTAGCAGGTTAAGCCACCGCCTGCAGTGCAGGCATCCCATATGGGCACTGGTTTGAGACCCGGCTGCTCCACTTCTGATCCAGCTCTCTGCGGTGGCCTGGGAAAGCAGTGAAAGGTGGCCCAAGTCATTGGGCCCCTGCGTCCATGTGGGAGACCTGGAAGAGGTTCCTGGCTCCTGTTTCTGATGGGCCCAGCTCTGGCCATTGCGGCCAATGGGGGAGCAAACCAGCAGATAGAAGACCTCTCTCTCTCTCTCTCTCTCTCTGTGCCTCTCCTTCTCTCTCTGTGTAACTCTGACTTTTAAATACATAAATAAATCTTTAAAATAAAAAGGCTACCCACCCACAATTTCCACTTCCACTCAGGACTCTATTAGAAATGTTAGGCTGTAAAATATGAAAAAGAAAAAATGGAAGAGAAGGAATAAAGAGGTCATTATTGCCAAAGAACATATCCATGTACATTTAAAAATTAAATGAGTCAGCAGACAATTAGAATTAGTAAGTTAATTTTGTTAAGTTGCTGGATACAAACATAATATAAAATTAATTTTATTTTTATTTGCTAGAAACAAGAAATGGGGTGACACTTTTATTCCTTTTTATTTTTTTAAAGTCTGTGTGTTTCAGAGTGAGGACTTTCAATTTTTAACTTTATTAATTTGTGTGTATTTGAAAGACAGAATGTAAGAGAGAGGCAGGCAGAACGATCTTCCATCTGCTGGTTCATTACTCAAATGCCTGCCAATCACCAAGGCTAGGCCAGGCCAAAGACAGAAGCCCAGAACTCTGAGTATCTCACATTAGTGGCAGGGACACAACTATTTGAGCCACCACCTGCTGCCTTTCAAAGTGCACATTAGCAAGAAGCTGGAGTCAGAAGTGGAGCCGGGACTCTGATATGGGATGTGGGCAACCCAAGCAGTGGCTTAACCACTAGATCAAATGCCCTCCCTGTGATTGCTTTATAAGATTAAGAAAAATTGATATATCATGGTTATAGAAGACTCAATATTGTTTTTTATTTTATTTTATTTGACAGGTAGAGTTATAGACAGAGAGAGAGAGAAAGACAGAGAGAAAGGTCTTCCTTCTGTTGGTTCACTCTCCAAATGGCCGCTACGGCCAGTGTTGCACCGATCTGAATCCAGGAGCCAGGTGCTTCCTCCTAGTCTCCCACGAAGGTGCAGGGGCTCAAGCACTTGGGCCATCCTCCACTGCCTTCCTGGGCCACAGCAGAGAGCTGGACTGGAAGAGGAGCAACCGAGACTAGAACCTGGTGCCCATATGGGATGCTGGCTCCACAAGAGGAGGATTAACCAAGTGAGCCACGGCGCCGGCCCCGAGACTCAATATTGTAATATTGTCATTTCCTCCCAAATATATGTACTTTTACACCATGTAAGTATGTATATATGTAATTTATTTATAATTTAAACCTAAATAAAAGTTGAAAAAATGTAAAATTGACCAAGTTAATAATACATTTATATGAAAATGCAGTGATAGGGATAATGCAAGACAATATTAAAGAAGAATATTGGTAGATTTGTGCTACTCGATATAAAAATACATAAAAGAGTAGCTAAGAGAGTGTGTTTTTGACTCAGACTTAAAAAAAAAACTGGCAAATTATTAGAAAGGAAAAACTAGAGCACACACCATATTCACATACACAGAAACACAAACATATACAGTCAATTTACGTATGACATTTATATTACTGTAAAGTAGTGAGAACAGTATTGTTTTTTCAGTGAATAGCTCTGGCTCAATTTGATATGTAAAGGGAAAATATTAAACTTTATCCTAATATTAGACCATGCAAAAACATTAACCCCATATGATTTATAGTGTGAAAAGTAAAATTATAAGTTTATTACGAAAATAAACATTAAAAATTGTCTTTGTGACCTTGGGTACTCAAGGTTTATTTATCAGCTTAAAATACTATTCATAACTTGAGCTTTACTAAAATTATCAATAACATAGAAATCAAGTTACAGCATTGGAAGATACATTTGCTACAACTTATTCATGTACAGAGTGTATAAACAATTCTAAAAAAGGAATTTAAGAATTCAACTCAATATAAAAATGAGCAAATGAAATAAAGATACAAGATATGAGTTGAAAATAAACAATAGAAATTCAGTCAACATCATTTGTTAACTAAAATGTTGGTAGCATACACAGCTTACATATAAATGATAACACTTAAAGGAATGACATTGAATTACCCCCTGATATTGGTGAAACACAGAATTCAGATATCCTCTTATGTGATAGCCATCATATTAAATGATCCCACGCTATTTCAAAAACCAGGACATGGGATACTTTTTTAAAGTTCTAAAGGATTAACGTTGTGCAGTGGGTTAAGCCACCACTTGGGATGCTGGCATCCCATGTCTGTCGTCCTTCTGATGTGCTTGTGAAGGCAACATATGGTGGTCCAAATGTTTGGAGTTCCTTCCACCCACATGGGAGATACAGATGGAGTTACTGGCTCCTGACTTTAGCCTGGCCCAGTACTGATTTTTGCAATCATTTGGGGAAAGAACCAGAGGATGGAAGATGTCTCTGACTCTCCTTCTCTCTCTTTCACCTTGCTTTCCAGATAAAAAATAAGTAAATCTTTTAAAAATTCCAAAGAAATGCCCATATATTAAAATACTGACCAATTATAACCACTTCATTGTGTATACTATGCTTTTCACCTTCACTCTCTTCAGGATACTGGCCTAATCCAACCATCTTCATCTTTCATACCTGAAATGAACATGAGTAAAAACCCCCAATTCCACTAGCAGTTGCCACTTTAAAATTATGATCACTGTGGGCTCAAGCTGCAATTCATATCAGAATACCTTTGATTGAGTCCTGGCTCTCCTCCTGATTCCATTTTCCTGGTGATGCACACCCTAAGAGACAGGAGGTGATGGCTCAAAAGTTGGGTCCCTGCCACCCATATGAGAGGCTTGGATTGAGTTCCAGGGTCCCAGTTTTGACCTGGCCCAGTCTCCTCTGTTATGAGTGTTCAGGAAAAGAGCACCAGATGAGAAATTTGTCTGTCTGTTTTTCTGTCTGTCTGCTTTGCAAATTAAATGAAAATAAATATAAATTTAAAACTGTATGATTACAATTTTCAGATAGAGCTTTAATTCTTTTTAGTAATCTTAATTTTTTTGTACTCTGGTTTTTTGCCCAGTCTTTTACTTCAAGCATTTTTCCATCTCTTCAAAGTTTCAACATTTCCTTACCAATCCTCACCCTCAGCTGCTCATTGTGCACACTATTTCACCAGGGATGATGAAGGATTAGAAAGAATTGTAGATGCTCCCACCATTCCCATGTACTCACATACCCACATCTGTGCCTAGAAATGTGTGCCATATTAGAGACGTATTTTCAGCAATTGTCTCCTTTCTCCTCTATATCAACAAGTTTAGCCTTTCTAACTGGTCATTCTAACCAGCATTAAAAAGTATATTCTTCAAAATAAAACTAAATTCGATTTTAGTTTTATTTTCTCTATAACTGAATTTAGCTTTATTTTCTTTATAATAATATAGAATCTCCCTCTGTTTATAGCTCCTTTCCTTTTTATTTACAGTATACCACTTGACAGTGTTGTCATAATGTGTGCCTAATCTCTTTCCTCCCATTGTCTCTCAAACCCACTCAACTCAAGCATTTTTATAAACTGACTTTTTAGATAATCTAATCCAATGTCTTATTTTTATATACCATTCAAATGTTTACGATGCAAAAGTATAAACCTCCAGAATTCAGCTTATTTCTGAACTTTAGACTCATGTAATCAAACTGCATCATCAATATTATTACTTTGATATTTAATAAATCATATAGCTATTTTTTTACTAAAATGGAAATGACAGGTGTCGGCACTGTGGCGCAGAGGGTTAATGCACCAGCCTGCAGCGACAGCATCTCATATGGGTGCTGATTCGGGTCCCAGCTGCTACACTTCTGATCCAGCTCTCTGCTATGGCCTGGGAAAGCAGTGGAGGATGGCCCAAGTCCTTGGGCCCTTGTACCCATATGGGAGACCTGGAGGAGGCTCCTGGCTCCTGACTTCAGATTGGCGCAGCTTGGGCCGTTGCGGCCATCTGGTGAGTGAACCAGCGGATAGAAGACCTCTCTCTCTCTCTCTCTCTCTCTCTCTCTCTCTCTGTAACTTTGTTTTTCAAAAAAATGAAATTATTTTTTAAAAAGAAAGAAACAGAGAGAGATCATCCATCCACTAGTTCACACTCCAAATGCACACAATAGCCAGGACTAGGCCCAGGTTAAAGCCAGGAAACAGGAACTTAATCTGTGTTGTCCATATGGGCATTAAGGATGCAAATACTTGAGCCATTCCATGCTATCTCCCAGGGTGTACATTACCTGGGAGCTTCAATCAGAAGTGAAGCTAGGACTAGAACCCAGGCACTGCAATTTGGGATTAGGTCATTCTAAGTAGCATTTTAACTGCTGCACCAAAGTATTAGTACTGGCCATTTAACCTTAATATACCTAAAAACAAATGCCATGGTATCCACCTTGAATTGAGTCCATTTGCAGATTTTCTTCTTTCATATGATATCAGCTTCATCATTGTACATCTCAAGTTGCTCAGGTAAAAAATTCAATCATCTCTGACTTTCACTTGCTATTTCATATATTGCACATAATACTACAGGGAATTTTCTCAATTTTAACTTCAATGTTCATCTAGGATCTGATCATTTGTCACTCACTGTCTCTAATGGCACCATATTAGTTTAAACCAGAAAGCATCACTTATTGCTTGGATTATTATAATGGTCTCCAAATTTATTTCCTTGCCCCTTGCCCTTGAAGGATTTCACTCTATTCCCAACACAATCAATGGAGTAATCCTTTTATAATGTAAGGCAAATTGCTGTTTCTCATTACAAAACCCTTCAGAAGTATCTGATTGCTCATAGAGTAAGATAGTAAGAGCTAAGTGCTTACTAAATCCTACAAGATTCGATTATCTTCTCCAAACTCACTTCTTGCTAACCCTCACTTTTCTCCAGCACCATTGATTTTCTTACTATCCTTTGACAACTCTGAGTAGGGTCTCAGCTAAATGTTTTTGCCCCTTTATCTTTCATGTAATTTTATTTCTCCAGGTATCTGTACACAATTTCTTTCAGTTTGTTGAGATCTATATTCTAAAGTCAACTTTTCAGGTCATCTGCTACTAGACAAGAGGTAGCAATTTATAAAAGAGCTACTTTCAACCTAACCAATAAAAATGCAAGAGAAATTATGCAACCATAGTTAAAAGGAACAAACAAAAGCAAGCAAGCAAGCAAAGCATTAGGAAGATAAGGATGCAAAGACGTCTAAAGGAAATACATCTCAGAAAAGGAAAAGTCCTTCGTGGAAGAAAAGAAATCTGTACATGCTTTTGTCCATAGTGAAGTTGTACAGGAAAAATGTTTGCCATAGACCGGGATAAAAATAAGCTAGGCAGGCCGGCGCCGCGGCTCACTAGGCTAATCCTCCGCCTTGTGGCGCCGGCACACCAGGTTCTAGTCCCAGTCAGGGCGCCGGATTCTGTCCCGGTTGCCCCTCTTCCAGGCCAGCTCTCTGCTGTGACCAGGGAGTACAGTGGAGGATGGCCCAAGTACTTGGGCCCTGCACCCCATGGGAGGCCAGGAGAAGTACCTGGCTCCTGCCATCGGATCAGCACAGTGCACCGGCCGCGGCGGCCATTGGAGGGTGAACCAACGGCAAAGGAAGACCTTTCTCTCTGTCTCTCTCTCTCTCACTGTCCACTCTGCCTGTAAAAAAAAAAATAAGCTAGGCAAAAGTTTAATAAGTTTTAATGCCTATGTTGACAGATTAGAATTTCAAGGAAATTTCAGTCAGAATGAATTTGCATCCATTTGCTGTATCATCCCTCAACTCTTCATTGAATACACAAGGATATTATTATAAAAATTTAGTCAAGACAGAAGAGCTGAGGCAAATCACTACCAGATATTCTAGCTTTTCCAAAAACTGCTGGCCAGGGAGCAGGATAGAGAAATGTTTCCTTCATTGTATAATGCCTGGGCAAGACTGAAGAGTAAGGAAAACTCTGCAGTTACACCAAAACTGAGATCCATATTGAATAACAGAAGAAAATCTCCCACAGTCCAGAAAACACAAAGAGCAACATACCATATTAAATGACTATATGAAAACTCTAACATTACTGAAATAAATTATTTAATTTATCCATAGACTCTAAACAATCACTGTCAAAATTCTAGCAAAATTATTTTTAAGAAGTTTACAAGGGGATTGAAAACTTACTTGGAAATGCATAGGACCTACACTAGCTAAAATAATTTTGAAAAATAACAAAAAGAATGGAGAAATTACATATCTGAACTCAAGACTTAGTGTAAAGCTGTATTGGGCAATACAGTGCAATATTGTGTGAGAATAGAAAAATAAGTAAGTAGAAAAAAATAGAGGGTACAGAAAGAGATCCACATTGTCAGTGAATTTTCAACCAATGCACCAACTCATTTTAATGGGAAGAGAAAAGTCTTTGAACAAATAGTTCTGGAAAAACTGGATTTCCATATAGAAAATAATGAACCTTGACTTTATATCAGAGACTTCAACATAAATACCAGAACTGTAAGTCCTCTAGAAGCACAAAAACCCTTCATGACTTTTGTGTAGGTATGATTTCTTGACATATTAAAAAAACACTAAATATAAGAAAATCTTTAGATAAAATGGATTTATCACACTTAAATTTAAATTTTCTATTCAACCAAAACATTATTAATAAAATAAATAGGTAAAGCATGCACTGAGAAAGATAGTGTACACACACACACACACATACAAACAAGAAAACTTCAGATTCAAACTATTTGAACTTCTAGCGATGGGCATTTAGGACAGGCATTAAGGCATTGTCTATGATACCCATGTCCCATACCTGAATGCTTGCATTCAGGTCTTGGTTCTGTTTGCAGTTCCAGCTTCCTGCTAATACACACTCTAGAAAGCAACAGGTGATGGCTCAAATACTTGGATCCTCATCACTCAGTGGAAAACCTAGATTGAATTCCTGGCTCCTGTCTTCTCCCTGGCTCAGCCCTGAATGTTGCAGGAATTTGGGGTGTGAACCAGTGGATAAGAGAGCCCTTCCCCTCCCCCCTCCGCCTGCTTTTAAACACATAAAATATACGTAAGTAAGTAAACATTTAAAAAGAACTTCCAGAAATCAACCATGGAAAGCTAAACAGTGTGATAAAAAATATGTTAACAATTAAGAGACATTTTTAAACAAGTGGGCAATAAATAGGAGAGGTTTTAAAGTTCATTAGTCATAAGGGAAATACAAATTAAAAACAGAATAATATGACACTACACACAGATTAGTAGGTGTTTAATAAAAATACGCACAATATCAAATATAAGAGTACTTCAAATAATTCATGAAAAAATAAAATTTAAGGGGCCGGCACTGTAGCATAGCGGGTAAAGCTGCTGCCTGCAGTGCCGACATCCCATATGGGCGCTGGTTCAAATCCCGGATGGCCCACTTCAGATCCAACTCTCTGCTATGGCCTGAGAAAGCAGTAGAAGATGGCCCAAGTGCTTGGGCCCCTGCACCCACGTGGGAGACCCAGAGAAAGCTCACGGCTCCTGACTTCAGATCTAGCTATTGCGGCGAACTGAAGAGTGAACCAGCACATGGAAGAACTCTCTCTCTCTTTGCCTCTCCTTCTCTCTATGTAACTCTGACTTTCAAATAAATAGATAAATCTTTTAGAAAAAAACAGAATTTAAATGATAAGTACACTCTCATGCAAGCAAATTTTGAAATTCATGCATAGTTTTATAATAATATGTATTTCCATGGACTAAACAAATTTTTGCACCTATATAATCTCATAGCTTTAATTCCATTTTTTCATGATTTTTAAAAGATCCTTTTATTTGTGATGGTACAAAAGAACTGATACTCTTACATATTGCTGGTGAGGATAAAATCATAAGTTTGAGTGATGATATTGTGGCATAACGTGTAAGGCCATAGCCTGTAATGCCAGCATCCCATATAGGCACCTGTTTGCGTCCTAACTGCTCCACTTCCAATCCAGCCTCCTGCCAGTTGCCTGAGAAGAGCAACATAAGATGGCCTGCGTGTTTGGGACCTGACCACCCAAGTGGGAAACCCAGAAGAAGCTCCTGGCTGCTGTCTTCGGCTAGGCTCATCACTGGCCATGGCAGCCATCTGCAGAGTGAATCAGTGGATGGAAGATATCACTCTCTCTCTTCACCCTCCATCTGTAATTCTGACTTTCAAAATAAATAAATCTTTTGAAAAATGATTACTTTGAAAAATTATTTGGTAGTTATTTTTAAAATTAAATACAAATATACCTTGTGATGCAGCAATTTTAGTCATAGATACTTACCCAAGAGAAATAAAAATATATATCTACAAAAAATTATTTACTGTGACCAAGGCCTTCCATATATAAAAGCTTCAAACTGAAGCAATCCAAATGTTCATCAAAAAGAGAATGAGTTAAAAATTGTGAAGAAACGCTTAATGAATGCTATTCAGCCATATGAATGACAAGCCATTGGTAACTTGCATAATATGAATGAATGTCACTGGCATTCTTTTAAGAAATAGCAGCTAGGATATCCATGCATGTACACACATACACACTGACACACAAATTCACATTTCATGATTTCACTAATGTGAAGTTAAAGAATAGGCCAAACTAAGCCATGGTGATAGCTTAGTGATGACTCATGGAGGGTGGGCTTGAGAACTGGTGCTACACAAGAGAAATTTAATGTGGAGGTGAAAGTGTTTCATATTTGGTTCAGATAATTATGGAATATGAGGGAACTTCAAAAATTTGTGGAAAAGGTAACTAAATGATGCATTTATTTGGTGCAAAAAAATCCAATCCATGTATGAATGGGGTATTCAAAAAGTTCATGAAAAATTAATTGTATGTTTTCTGATTGTTTTGCAAAAAAAAAAAGAAAAATTAATTGTATGAAAAAAAAACTATGCATGGATTCAACATTCTTAAACTGAAATAAACATATTTTTAATTAATGCATTTATTTGAGTGGCAGACAGGACAAGTGATAAAGACAGAGTCAGAAACAAAGATCTCCCATCTGCTGGTTCACTCTACAAATGTTCACAGTGTTCAAAGCAGTGAGGCAGGAACTGAAGCCAAGACTCCCAAAAGGTGACAGGAGCCTAATTATATGATCCATCACTGTTGCCACTCATGATCCTCATGACCAGGAAGCTGGAGCCATGAGTTAACCCCAAGCACACTGATGTGGGACAGAGATATCCCAACTAGCATCTTAACCACTAGGCCAAACAGCTACTCCTAAACTTGTATTTGCTTTCACATTTCCGCAAACATTTTGAAATATCATTGTATTTGATGTATAAACAACTACTGAATTGAAAATCATGAAACATGTAGGAACTATATGTTTTATTGTGGGGAGTCAAACTTCAAGGAAAAGTCAACCTCTGTTGATTTTTTCTTTGAACAATTTATTTTAAAAACCAACACCAAATTTTCACAACCCGTATCTCTGCTCTTATCTTTAGCACTTATCCTATCTAGATGTGGAATGGAGTGTGTATGACTACTTTTTTTTTTATGTTCCATCTTTCCCCTAGATTGTTCACTTCATGAGATTAGGTAGCTTCATCTGTTTTGTTCATCAATATATTCATAGGACCGACACATTACCTAACACCTGGGAGGTGTTCCATACATTTTTACTGAATAAGTGGATGGATGTTAAATAAATTGAAATGCATCAGAATACATTCATCATAGTGGTTCTGCGATGTTATCCCTGTGTTGCCTAGGTAAAGTGTAAGGTAAGTTAAAAATTAGCCCCTGAGAGTGTGAGAAGGGAGAAATCCCCAGAAGCCCAGCATTTTGCACTTCGAAGTCCTGCCCAGCCCCTGATAACCTTCAAGGTGGTCCCAGACCTTCCCCAAAGAAAGTTTTCAGGAGAATTCTCTCCTCAGAACTAAATGGATTACCTGACCTGATAATATGGAGCAATAAAACCTTCTCAGAGGCCCTAAGGGAAGCCCCTGTGCCTGGCTCCAGCAAACGGGGGGAGGAATCTAATTAACTCTCCACAAAACCCTTTAACCTAAAGGAGAAGGGGGAGGGGGTAAAGAGACTCCCTTAAAAACTGAGAGTCTAATTTTGAGATAAGAAGATCATTCACAGCCCTTGTCTCTACTGTTGAGGCATAGTGTTTTGTTTTGTTTTGCTTTTCCTCTTCATACTATTTGTTGAACTCTTTATTTGGTGTAGGATTAATCTTATGAGTATAAAGTAAAGTGAAAATAGATCTTTGTAAAAATTACAAGTGGGAATAGAAGAGGAGGAAGAAGGGTGGGAGCATGAGTGGGAGTGAGTGTAGGGTGGGAAGTACCAATATGTTCTAAAATCTGTATATATGAAGCACATGAGATTTGTATACCTTACATGAACGCTAAAAAATGGGAATATTGAAATGTATTTATTTTACTATTATGGAGATTAGCTTGTGAAAAGGTTAGCCTGTTTAAATTGTAAATGACTATATATTTTTCAATTTGAACTATATAACCATATTCATATATGAAATAATGTAGACACATAAAAAAAAAACTGGGAGTCTAAATAAAGACTGCACGTTCAGCTCTCTGATCTCTGCTGAGCCGCCCACCTGGCCTGCCCAGGTGTATTCTCTCCATTCAACCATGTATCCTCACTTTACCCAAGTCTGAGTGACTGGGCACTGACTCTTTATCTGTCCCTTCTGTTCTGACAGATGCCCTAGCCCCAATAAAACCTTATTACTTTACTCTGTCTCATGCCTGAATTCTTTGTGTGAAGACAAGAACCCACATCTTCTTTATGGTGACAAAAGGACTTGGTGTTTCACTTTTCACTGGCATTTATAGGACTAGGGGAGACCATATTTTCCTTTCCTGATATAAATGGTTGCAATTTTTTAAAGTGTCAGGTGTCTGAATGATATAACTACTACACATTTATCTCACAGTGAACTTTGGTTTAAGTACATATATCTAAATTATGGAGTGAATTAAGCAAAATAAGTCAGATTACAGCATGTTGAACTGAATAAACTAACAATTATAATTAACATTTAATTGTTCAAATAATGACTTTGTAAATGCTAATGTGAGATTTGCCTACGGCCCAGAGAAAATCAGTGATTAGCATTCACACCAACTGAAAAGTTTGAATGAGAGCTCAGGCAGGCAGGGGAATCAGGGATTGTTTTCTTCTAAAAGTCTTCCTTTTTTATATGTGGGTATAATATTTCAAGTCTAGAGAGAGAGAATAATTGCACATTTTTATATAGACACCACTATGGAAACAATTCAAGATATCTTTCATAGATTCCCTGGAAACAAATGATAAACTTTTCTTACAAGAATCATATGGCATTTTGCAATCCAAGGTTTATAATTGTTAACATATTGATATACTTGCTATCCATCTTTTATTTGTTTTTAATAAAAGTAAATGTAACTTGCATCTGTTTGTGTAATAATGACCTTAATTTTTTTTTCTTTTTAGATTTATTTATTTAATTTGAAAGTCAGAGTTACACAGAGAGAGGAGAGGCAGAGAGAGAGAGGACTTCCACCTGCTGGTGAAGCCAAAAACCAGGAGCTTCTTCTGGGTCTCCCACGTGGGTGCAGGTGTCCAAGGACTTGGGCTATCTTCCACTACTTTCCCAGGCCACAGCAGAGAGCTGGATTGGAAGTGGAGCAGCCGGGAGTAGAACTGGAGCCCATATGGGATGCTGACACTGCAAGGGGCAACTTTACCCAGCACACCATAGCGCTGGCCCCCGAACTTAGTTTTGCAGCCCATTTCTTTTTCATTTAACATAACTTTCTTGTTTCTAAAATTTTGCATTTGTATTCATTTATTCATAGTATAAGATCACTATGATTGGAGGTAAAACTTACATATATAGCACATTATGTTCTGCTTAAGATTCAAAACAGACTTCAAGATCATTCTTTTATACTTTTTCCCCTCATGGAGAAGACTGAGAAGGATTTGTGAGACAACAGTAGGTGAAATTATTGTGGAATATGCTGATTCCTCAAAGGGAATCACCATGTGCTTCCTCTGAAGTGAAATTTTATCAATGATACAGATTTAATTAATCAACATTACCAATGATACAGCATTAATACAAGGAAGAGCAATCAGGGGACACTGCTGTGGTACAGTAGGTTAAGATGCTGCTTGTAATACCAGCAACCTATGTTGAGTAACTGTTTGAGTCCTGGCTGCTCTGCTTCTGATCTAGTTCCCTCCTCTGCACCTGGAAAGGCATCAGATGAGACCAGAAGTGTTAGGGTTCCTGCCACCCATATGAGAGACTAAGATGGAGCTCTTAGCTTCAGGCTGCAGCCTGGTACAGCCATGGATGTTGCAGCCTTTTGGGGAGTGAATGGAAATGGAAGATCTTTCTGTCTATCTCCCTCTCTCTTGCTCTTTCTGTCACTCTGCCATCAAATAAATAAATAAACAAGTAAATAAATAAGCAATCCCATGGGTGGTCACTGCTGAGAATACAAATAAAACCTCACCCTATATGTACATTGTAAAAAAAACTCTTCATAGGAGCAGAATTGAAAGAAAGTGCCCACAGGCATTACTTTGGGAGTTCCTTCTTTCACATGGTTAGTGTTCACTTCTATTGCACATTTCTGTATCTCAGTGCCTCTAGAAGAAACAATTTGGCTAAAAATGCCCTGTACACTATTTCTATCTTAAAATCAGCAATTAGTATATACAATTAGATGGTTCTTCCAACATCTTCGCATCTCTTAGTTCTTCAAACTCCACTTACTTGCTCTGGTACCTCCATTCCAACAAGTTTGAATATCCTCAGGACCTCTAATCCATCCTTTCGCTTTATTTTCAAGTTTGTTTTTATTTAGTTGGGCGAGCACATGACATAGAGAAACAGAGAGTTTTATTCCATTGTCTCATTCACTCCCTACATGCCTACAACAAGCAGGTCTGGACCAGGCAGAAATTAGGAGCCAGGAACCCCACACTGGGGGCAGGGAACCAAACTACTTGAGAATGCACATTAGTGAGAAGCTGGATCAGAAACAAAAATGTGACTGGATACCAGGCACTCTGATATGAGATGCCGGAATTCCCAAGTGACAGCTTTATCTGCTATATCACAAAACTCACCTCATCCATTTACTTTATTTGACTTTCTTGATATCATTTCTGTTTTCATTACCTAGCCTATTTTATTCAATGTCCTGATAAATAATAAAAATCACTCACTCACAATACTCTAATTCCCTTACCTCTCTCTGCTTATAGTACCCTCGCAGTAAATCTGAACACTAAAAAAATCCAAACCTCTCCCTCCAAAAGTTCAGCAGCACGTAAATGGAAAAAGAACTAGACTAACTTGTCTTACTTTAAATTTATGCTCATTAACCTCATGAGTCGTTAATGCTTCCAAGCAATTCTAGCACAGTTCTTGCTCTATTCTCTTCTGGCTCTCAGACTATTACATAATACTTTTTTGCCTTTCTTCAAAACTCTTAGCATCCCCTTCCTCATCCTCATTCTCAATTCTAATGTTTTTGCTTGAAAAGATTGGAAGAGAAATTCCACATACTACCAGAACCAAAACTACTTATCAAGGTCAAAATGCTATCTCATAAAAAAATAACTTTCCCTCCAGCCTTGTGCTCTATTTCTGACCCTCCCATGACCAAATGCAGGTTGAGTATTCCTTTATTCTAAGTGATTGTGATGAGAAATGTTGCAATTTTTTTTTTTTTTTTTTTTTTCAGATTTTGAAATGTTTGGCACGCACTATACTGATTGGGTGTTCTTAATCTGAAAATCCAAAAACTGTAATAGTACAAAATCTCAAATTTTTAAGGTTTAGTACCCCAGAAGAATATCCTTAATTGAGGATGTGCATAACATCATTGGCATCTTCACTTCAGTATATAACAAATGTCTTAACATGTACAAAAATGACCTTCTGATTTTCCTAGCAAATCTGCTCCAGACATAGTTTCTCTTGCCTCAGTTTATAGCAACTTTCTCCTTTCTAGTTTCTTAAGCTAAAAACTTGTAGTCATTTTTAAGTTTCCTGTTTTTCTCCCACTCCATGCCAGTGTGTCAGAGAATATTATTGGCATTATGGAATTATATCCGTTCAGAAAAATACATGTCAAAATCCTAACTATTAGTGCCACAAAATTATCTTATTTAGAATTAAGTTCACCGAATGTACTTAGTTTATATGAAGTCAAACTGAAGTAGCGCTGGCCCTAATACAAATTGATTGATGTCCTTATAAAAACATGGCCATGTGAAAACAGAGACACACAACACCATGTATTGGTGAAGGCTAAAATGGGAGTGATTTAGCTGTAAGCCAAGCGATGCCAAATATTTCCAGCAAACCCCTAGATCCTAAGACAAGGAAAAAGAAATCAGTATCCTACAAGTTTAAGTGCAGTGTGGTCTTGTTGGCACCTTGGTTTTGGATGCTTAGCCTCCATAATTGTAAGACAACAAGTTATTTTAAGTCTCCCAGTTTGTAGCACTCTGGTACAGCATTACAAACAAAAATCCATTATTCAATTCAATGCTATCTCACTATTCTGATATGTTATATATGAGTTTCTTTAATGATTTTAATACATTTCAGAAAATGTCATCTCTATTTGAGAAGACAATTTGTTAAAATAATAAATTTCAGTAATAAAATAATGCTGCATTCCATACCAGTCAACAACATAAAAACATGTATCATAGAAAAAATAGAAGTTGAGTAATGAAAAGGAAGTATGTAGAATTAATACAAAAATTTTCAATTTAAATGAAGGCTTTTAAATACATAATATATACTGCATTTAGGCTTATTATACTCAAGAAGAGAATAGAAGACTTGGAAGTTGGTTGTGGTTGATTTAGGTGGAGAAAGAGACAAGGATTCTTTGGAACATGGAGAAAAGCCACATGATTTACTTTTTTTTTAATTTTTAAGCTTTTTATTCAGAGATTTATTCAGGAAAGTGAGGGCTTTATTTAGGGCAGAAGAAGTCTAGAAGCTAAGTTGGGTTTATACCAAGCAGAGAACAGGCAAGGTGCCATGTGAAGCAAGCACGCAGGCAGGAAAGCAAAGAGTGGGCAGCCCATAGGCTACACACCTATGGTGCAACAAGGGTTACAGCAAAAAAAAAAAAAAAAAAAAAAAAAAAAAAAAAAAAAAAAAACATGATATACTTTCTTGTGGCAGTTAACATGTTATATCCAGAAAGGTGAGCTAAAACTCAAGAGGAGCTAATATCTTTCATTTCCACATTTCTTTTTCACACACATTTTTTGCTTAATTCCTAAAGGTTTTTTCACGGTTTTTCTTTTTTCTATGCTATTTTTTCACATTGTTTTCAGCCATTTTGGAATACATAGTATTCTCACATTAAAACTGCATTAAATATAAAGTTATAATGTAGAAAGCAAGCATTTTATTGAAAAATAATAGTTAAATGTAGGAACACTTTGAATTTCATGGAAATAGTTCATGTGCATGGCAGACTATAGAACAGCAAAAGATGCTATTTCTCCATCCCATTCACATGGTCTGCCTACAATAAGTAAAATGACTAAATTTCATGTAAATATGACATGCAGCTCAAATGTGTTCTACATGACCTACTCTTTTTTTTTAAGGTAAAGAGTTTATTTGAGGGAAACCCGACAGACTGGAGGGAAGGGGCGAAGAAGGAAAAGAGGGAGAAGGAAAGCTTAAGAGAGAGAGAGAGAGAGATCAGGAGATGGAGAAAAAGGGAGAGAAAGAGAGTAAGAGAGAGATGTATTTAGGAACAGGTCTTTTTAAAACTTTGCTGGGGGGCAGGCAGGGAAGTAGGAACAGCGAATCCTATTAGGATTGGGGTGGGGCTGACACCAGTGATTGGGCCATGTGGCTACCAGGCTTCCAGCAATGGTGGCAGGGGCTAGAGCCTAGGATGGTGTCAGGGTGTAGTTCATGCCTTAGATAAGACTGCGCCCACATGATATACTCTGAGTAGAAACTGTTGTGGTGAGTAAAACTGTTTACCACTGATCTAAAATATATTGTCAACATACCATTTATTATGATATATTTATTTAGTATATTTTAGGTGAGAATTTTTATGTCTTTGCTTCGTATGTATCTCCCCAAAATTATCTGGAAAGTGGTACACATTTTGACACAAAATCTTTAAGTGACTAGTCATTATGTGAGTTGATTATATTTAATGTCACTTATGTCATGTGAATTGAAATAGTACTCCTTTGGAAAAGGTATTATACAATGTAGGTACCCTCTAAAGGTTTTCAGTTGGATTTCCTTACTCTAATCAATAGTTGTTGTTGTTCTTGTTTTTCAACAAGAAGAAATGCAATTCTTTTTAGAGAAATACTGGCTCAGATATTTCAAGAATTTTTCTCATCTTCTTACCACTTTAAGGATAGTTCAGTCATACTAATGTAGCAAAAATATAGATACTAAGATTTTGAATTAAATGAGATCAACTTACAGAAGAAAATACATTGATTCACTTGATTGAGAATCCTTTCTTGGATCTTGTGGTCTGTTGGGCAATCAACTCTTACTAGCACAAATATCAGCTTTAGAAAATAAAAATCCAGGTTGCCCACATAAATTTTAACTTCAGATAAACAACAATTAATGAGACATGACTTATTTGGATGCAGTATTTGGAACTTACACTATGTGGTATATATTTCTACTCAAAAATTAATATTTGTTATTTACCTTAAATTCAAATTTCACTAAGCATACTTTATTTTAGCTGGCAACTCTAGTATATCCTAGCTCATGAGTGGCTATCAAACTATCTGAAGTATTCCTTACATCACTCTCATGAGGCATAAAATCAGCATCTATAATGGGCTCTACAACAGATAATTCATTCAACACACTTTAATAATAATCTTTGTAGATCACCCACTAAGTACTGGACACTGGAGACACAGGATAAGTAAAGCACACAAATACCCATTCACATTGGTGGAGCTCACCCTCCAAAGAAGCAGGTAGATAAGTAAAAAAGTTCTTCAAAATGTTATGTGTAGCTTCATAATATTGGAATGGGCAAAGATTTGGGGTATTAGATCCCAAAAGCACAAGAGAAAAAAAAAGCATAGATAGAAAAATGAGATTTCATCAAACCAAAGAGCTTCTGTCTGACAAAGCAAATAGTCAACAGAAAAAAAAGACAACCTACAGAATGGGAGAATATTTTTAAGCTATAAATCTGACATAGGGCTAATATCCAGAACATATAAGTAATCCAAAAAACTCAGTGGGAAAATAAGTAATAATCCAATTGAGAAGTGGGCAGCAGATCTAAACAGACATTTATCAAAGGAAGACATACAAATGACAAACATTTACAAGAAAAATGATTGACATTAATAACCATTTAGGAATTGCAAGTCAAAACCACAATGATGGTTTGCATTGTGGTATATTGGGTTAAGTCACTGCTTGTAGTACCAGCATCCCATATCAAAGTGCCAGTTTGAGTCCCAGTTGCTCTGCTTCTGATCCAGATTCCTGATAATGTGACTTGGAAGGCAATGGAAGATAGTGCAAGTGTTTTGATCCCTGAAACACACATAGGAGATAAGGATGGGGTTCCTCCTAGTGACTTCAGCCTGACCCATACCTGGTTCTTGTGGACAACTGAGGAATGAAATCAGTGAATTAAAGATTCATTCTCATTCTTTCTCTCTCTCTCTCCCCCCAACCCCTCCTCTGATGATATGCCTTCCAAATAAATAAATATTTACAAAATATTGAGATATCACCTCAGTACAGTTAGATTGGTTATCATCAAAATGCTAAGGGACTAAGTATAACAAATGTTGGCATTGATGTGGGAAAGGGAATCTCTGAACGCAGACAATGTGAATGCAAATTAGTACAGCTATTGTGGAAAACAGTATGGTGAGCCCTCACAAAACTAAAAATAGGTCTTGCATGTGATCCAGCAATCCCACCATTGGGTATATATCCCTGGGAAGTGAAATCAGTCTATTGAAGAAACAACTCCACTCATGATTATTGCAACACTATTCACAAGAGCCAATAAATGGAAACAACCTAAGAGTCCATCAACTGAAGAATGAATAAATAAAATTTGATACACATAAATAATGAAGTACCACTCAGCCCTAAAAATTATAAATACTGTCATTTGCAACAATGTGAATGGGCCTAGAGGCAATTATGTGAAATAAGCCATGCACAGAAAGACAAGTTCCATATTAACTCATTCATATATGGAATCTAAAAAAATAAAAATTGGTCTCATAGAATTTGAGAGCATTATGGTAGTTACCAAAGTATGGGAAGAGTACGAGGGGTGAGAAAGATGAAGAAAAGTTGACCAAAGCATACTAAATAATAATTAGATAAGAGTGAGAAGTTTTGGTGCTCTAGGAAACAGTTGGCTGGCAATATATAATACACTGTACTATAAATTTCTCTATTAAAAGCTAGAAGAAAGAATTTTGAATGTTGTCATCATAAAGAAAGAAATGTTTGAGGAGATATATATCTTATCCTGACTGACCATTAAACAATGTATACATTTAATGACCCATTACATGGTACCCAGTAAATGTGTACAATTTTTATCTGTCAGTTAAAACTTAGAACATAAAAGTATGTTTAGTACAGCAACATTAAGAGATTCTGAGTAAGCACAGAAGAAAAATAAGTCTATAGAAAATCATTTTCGAAACTGCAACTAAATTTTCTGAGTTTACAAAAGCTGTAATAATAAGAGAAGCAGACGTAAATGACTTTTCTGTGAATGATATACACATTTCATTGTTAAAGAACCTCTTTGTATCTTTAAACACTGAGTTATTGGAAAACCCAGACCCTTCACTGAAGAAAATGACATTATCCTATGTTAAAGACAGATGGCTTGGGCCTCTTTAATCCATGCAATCTATCTAAATATATCTTTATTCTTGGTGCCTATGCACACTGCTGGTTTATGGTCTTGGTTGGAATGTTAGCCAAGTCATTTTGTGCAAAAAAGGAACTGCGTAGGCTAAAGCTTGGATGAGCTCACTAGAAATTACTTTCTATTTTTGGTCTCTAAACGACTGTGGTTTGGGGATCATAAAATAAGATGGCTTTGTCTTTGGTCACAGTCTGTATAAGTTTTACATACAGAGAAAATATAGAAGATTGTGTTGACAATAGCTGGAGAGGAATAAAAAAGAGAGAGAGAAGGACTGTGAAAGAAGTCTGTTGAAATTGCTTTTATTTCTTTTCTGGCCAGTAAGGTGGTAAGATGTTGAATTTTTTAAGCCCTACCTAAAAAGGAAAATATATTATCATTTATCTTAACATTTTCATTTACTTTTTTTTTTGTTTTTGGTATTAGCTGAATATAAACTAAGACAATCTATAGAATACTGCTGTTTCAACGATCTCACAGCAAAGGATATGAAAACTATAGCAACATATATATTTACATTCAGTTGCTTTAGTTTTTAATTGCACTTAGGACACACTGAATAATGATATTTATAAACTTTCTATTATGAGTCGAGGACCATGATTGCATAATTTTTATGAATCTTAATAGGATCAACATAAGTTTCATCATGATTTATTCTACAATATGAAAGCAATGCTATATTAATCACTCTCCCCACCCATATAATTCTCTAGCAGAGACATGAATGTCATACGAAGCTTATGATAATATTTTGTAGAAGTCACAAAAATCAACGTGGTATTCGTTCCCACTCACAGTAAAGGAAATATTATTTTCTAGATACTCAGGTGTTTGTAGGCATTCTTAGCTCTAGCTGCCAAGAAATGTTCAATATGTGGGAGCAAGCAGTAGTATCCATTGATGACATGGCAATTCAATGAACCACATCTGAAATCTACTTAGCATGTATGTCAAGGTCCCCAAAGTCAATATACCTCTTTTTCCTTACTGTGATTCAGAAATCAAACTCCAGTCTTGATGTGGTACTCTCCATCAGTCTTGTACTTGGGATCTGTGTGATTGTTAAGATTCAGTGTATCACCTGAATCTGAAATAAAAATGTTTCTCTGTGTTCTGTTTATTTGAAAAAACAGCTCTTTGAGATACTGTAAAACTGACATGTATCTTTGTGGTCCTACAGTGATATATTCTGTCCAATATTTTTCTTCTCTATAGATCATGTCTATTGTTCTTTTATGGACATAAGAGTGAGGATGCATGGTCAAGTATACCAATACCAATAAAACAATTTCAAATGTTTAAGTTCACATAGACCAGAACAAATGCATTTTTAAAATAGTTACTACCACTCAGATTTCTGAGGAATCTCCAAACTGACTTCCATTGGCCCTACCATACAACCCAGCTATTCCACTCCTTGGAATTTACCCAAAGGAAATTAAATTGACAAATAAAAGAGCAGTTTGCACCTCAATGTTTATTGCAGCTCAATTCACAATAGCTAAGACCTGGAATCAAACTAAATGCTCATCAACAGTAGACTGGATAAAGAAATTATGGGATATATTCTCTATAGAATACTATGCTGCAGGAAAAAAGGAAACCCTGTAATTTGCAACAAAATGGAGGAATCTGGAAAACATCATGCTGAGTGAAATAAGCCCGTCCCAAAGGAACAAATATCATATGTTCTCCCTGATTGGTGACAACTAACTGAGCACCAAAAAGGAAACCTGTTGAAGTGAAATGGACACTATGAGAAACAATGACTTGATCAGCCCTTGTCCTGACTGTTGAGGAACAACTTAATATTTTATCTCTTTTAGTATTTTTTGTTCTACTTTATACCATTGGTTGAACTCTATAATTAACACACAATTATTCTTAGGTGTTTAAATATAACTGAAAAGTGATCTCTGTTAAATATAAGAGTGGGAATAAAAGAGGGAGGAGATGTACAGTTTGGCACATGCTCAATAGGATTTGCCCCAAATGGTAGAGTTAGAAACGTGCCAAGGGATTCCAATTCAACCCCATCAAGGTGGCATGTACCAATGCCATCTCACTAGTCCCAGTGATCAGTTTCAGTTCATAATGGATCATAACAATAGGATTAAGAGTCAAAGGGATCACATAAACAAGAATAATGTCTGCTAATACTGATAGAATTAAAAAGGAGAGAATGATCAAACATGGGAAGCGGGATACACAGCAGACTCATAGAATTTCAGATGTCCTAAACAGCACTCTGGCTTCAGAATCAGCCCTTAAGGCATTCGGATCATGCTGAAGAGCCCATGAGAGTATTTCAGGCGTGAAAAGCCAAGACACTCTGCAAAAAAAAAAAAAAATCTAAATGAAAGATCTCTGTGAGTGAGATCCCAGCGGATAGAACAGGCCATCGAAGAAGGAGATGCCTTTCTCTGAATGGAGGAGAGAACTTCCACTTTGACTATGACCTTGTCTAAATAAGATTGGAGTTGGCAAACTCAAAAGGCCTCCATAGCCTTGGCAACTCATGACAAGAGCCTCGGGTGATTACTGACACCATAAACAAGAGTGTCAATTGTGAAATCATTAACAGGAGTCACTGTACACTTACTCAGAACCTTTCTTTTTAATCTGAGCTTTCTTAACAATAGTCTATTGCTTGAAACAACAAAACAGTGTACATGTTATTATGTAGGTCCCTAAATGCTACCTATAACTGAATAGTTTGATAAGCAGACATGAACAATCCAACCACTGTTTCAAGAGTAGCTTCTAGGGTGAAGATTTGATGACATTTGTCATGGTGTCCTCAACATATAAGTCTTGCATTGTTTCTTTCCTCTGTATTTGAATGTACATCCTCTCCTGCTTCTTATCTTTCACTTAGCTTTTTGCTTATTATACACTTACCACTTATACTTGCATGTGTTCTTTATTGACTGGGCTTAATCTGTAGAGTTATTCAGGACCATATACATTTTTGACATCTGTTATAGAATGGCCTTTATGAGAACAGAAAAGTGTGAGAGACAATTGTTCAATGAAGACTAACCCATTATGTCTCAGGTTTCCAATTTTGAGAATATTTCACATATCAGTGAACACAAGATCCAAAGCACCTAGATGCATTTATTTTCCCTGTTGTTAATTTATTCTGTCATCCGTAGTATAACAACTATGTAGGCTACTTGCTGAACAGAGGGGGAAAAATTAGATAATGCATTTCCTGGGTAAATTATCAAGTTAGAATAATAGAAAAATTTCTAAGTAAACAACATCAGATGAGTGAAGAGCATTACTAGAGAGGAAATACAGGGTACTATAGGAGCATATAACAGATACAGTACTCTTCCAGACAGGTGACATCATGAAAGGCTTCCCAGGGAAAGTATCATCTAAGTTGGACCTGGGAGGTGAATTGAACTTACACAGGCAAGGAGGATGGGACACTTAGCTCCTAAAAAGCAGAATGGTGTATAGGTGTGAGGATAAGGGAACAAGGGGAGGGACAAACCAGATCATAAAGGGCCATGTGTGCCTTGATATTGTTTTGAATGCTATTGAACATGAAGAAGTAGCCCACTAATGAATTCTAACCAGTAAGGTGAATCTTATTATTTTTGAAAAAAATTGACTCTTATGAAGAAATACTTCATTGAAAAAGAGGGTAAATATAAAATGAGAGAGATTGCCTAGATGAGATTAATTCACAAAGTTCTTAAAAAGATTTATCTCAGCAGCAAAGTACCATGGAGAACTATTGTTCAAATGGCGTCAAATTAGAGTGGGAAATAAACAAAATGACTTTGTGGATGGAAACCCTTAGGTGTCTTCATAAACAGAATTTTCTGTCCTCAGGAACAAGTATTCAATAGGTTGGGTTGTGGACACTCGCCTGGACCCAGTGGACCAAATTCCTAAGTGTTTGGATAAAACTTTCTGTCACTCTGCCTTGAACCATGCGTTCCTAATGATCTCTAGGTATCTCTTGTCTGCAATCATGTCATGATGCATTTATTGTCTGAATTTAATAATAGCCCATATTCCAAGCTACTTTAGCCAAGCCCTGATTTCAACATAAATTGTAGTTTTAAAAACACAAGCCTCTTGAATATAAAATCTCTAAGTTGACTTGAGTTACATAATCACCAACCAGGAGAATAGAAGCAGAGGTTTAAGAATGTTAACATACAAAATAGCACCTGTTTGGAAGACAGAGAGGGGGAATCTCCTTAAGACTTAGTGTTACTTATTTACAAGAGAACACAGGAAGTTAGTGTTCCATTTGCCCCACAACAAAGAACAGATGTTTTCCACACAAGGTCTCTAACAAATCAATTCTGCCATTCTTATTGGCTCAAGAGGAAAAATTTTGAAGGCATTCTGGGACTTCATAGAACAACTTATTTTTATCATTGACTCAAAAACCATAAACCTTAATGAGATAAAAAGCAACACACATGCTTAACAGTACTCCATAAGGTAAATTTCATTTTTTTAAACTCAGCAACACAATTCTATCCTTGTTCAGAGCAATTTTATTAAAATGAAGAACTAATGTTTAACAAACCACAGTATGGCAGGCACTGATTTTATATATTTCATGAATAAGATCTTAAATTATATTTTGAATGGAATGTTCCTGAACTAAATAGCAAGTCCAGGTGTGCTTTCTCTGAAAAATACTTCTATTCAGTGCATAGTAACTTAAGAAAGCTGTTTTTAAGTGGTGGAAAGAACCTATGACTACAATTTAAACTCCCCTGTTGGACTGCTTCCTGATTGAATTCCCACTGACATGGTTGCAATTGAAAACTGAAAATGATGCAAATGACTAACTGCAGTACAACCAAAAAACTTCTTGTATTGTTCTCAGCAAGTTTCAGTCTTTAAATCCCATTTTCTCACATTATTGTCTAAGTATTATAATTTGAAGACTATCAGTTTTGTATAACACACACCCATTAAATGAACTCCCATACCATTCAATTACCTACATGTAAAACGTTCACAATTAAATTCACAGTTCTTGTTTCTCATAGACAGGATTTTCAGGTAAGTAATACCTCTGTGGTGTTACATGGTTCATCTCATGAAGCCAAAAACAAAAACATGCCACTGTTTGGGAAAGTGGGGGAAAAAGGCTTTAAGATGAGGAATGGTTACAGTCGTATTTGTCTTACTTAAGTGAAAACAAAGTAGAATATTGGAAGTCAGATAATTCAGTAGAAAAGACGTTCCTAAGGCTAACATTTATTGATAGCTTATAAATATAGTATTTTTAGATCATGCCCTGTGCTCTGTAGTTAATCTAATGTTCATGAAGAGTTAAGTTGATCAAGAATGTTGTGAAATGTTCTTCAGAGTACACCCTAGGTGTTAGGGACACAGTAGTAAATGAGGCACACGTAGCCCTTGCCTTCAATGACCAAAAAGAATAGCAGGGGAATATGGAGAAGTGAATAATTAGGTAATCACAGTACAGTCTGAGAAGAGCTAAGAAAAAGATGCAGGGTACAACTTGATCAGGAACACTGAGTGCTTCTCTCTAGCCTTTGGGCAACTTTGACTTCATTGCACATCATCTAGAGTCATTAACTCCGGAAAAATCACTGACCATTCACCAAAGGTTGTTTAAGATTTCCTAGTCTTCTGCTGCATGTTGGGCAACCAAGCACAGTTAAGAACAGTAACATGTCTTATTTGTAACTAAATTGATGGGACTGGAGATCATCAAGTTAAATTAAATAATCCAAACATAGAAAGACAAATACCACCTGTTCTCTATCATATGCAGAAGTTACAAAAAAAAGTCACTCTGAACTTAGAATAGTGATTCCTAAAGGCTGGGTAGAATAAGAGGAACATAGAGTGAGGCTAAATAAAGAGTACTGAAACATGGTCAGATAGAAGAAATTGGTTCGTTTGCTCCACAAACAGTGGGGGCTTATTGTTAACAATAATTTATAATATTCTCTATAAAGGATTGAAAGAGAAGTGCTTGTAGGATCCAAACACAGAGGAAGGGTGAGCAGGTAGGGATGCTGATTGAGTGATCTGATTAGTTCATGTTGCATACATCTGTTGAAATACTGCACTGTGCCTCTTAAAGGGATACAGGTATTATACATTATCAATATTTTTCTAATTTAAAGAAATACTAAAATGTCTGATAAAATAGTTAAAGTATTTAAACAGCCTTTGAATTAAATACTATAAGACACATTGAATTTTCTAAATATTCTATTTATGGTAGTTAGAAAATGATAGTTCTTAAATCATATGTTTCCTGTTTCCCATCACACAGGAGACAACTATAGGATGGCATATACAAAATCTTTAGCACTATGCAGATCATATGGCTAGTGATCTGTAAATATAAGGCAACATTTTGAACTTTAAACCATTTTGCCATCATAACCATCAGTTTAAAATGAAAGTACACTGTTTATAGGCCATACAAGCAAATAGCTCTTCTCTCTGCCCTCCTCTCCCTTCCAAACACATACACACATGCAAGCTCCCCATAAATGTTCATTTCTTACATAGATAACAGATAATAGATCATTTGTCCTCATCAAAGAAGATTCTCTGGATCCATCAAAGGCCTACTCCCCCGCTGGACAGTTGAATAACTAATCTAAATTTAATTACTTAAAAGTAAACACTCAAAACATTGGAAGCCCTTTAACTTATTTAAAAGTTCTTATCAGAATGTCATTCACTGTCACCTCATATTTTTTATTCTACAAATCAGTGTTATGGCACTACTATTTTTGAAATGTGCATGTGTCTTTCTTATCTGTAGCTCTGAGTATACAATATTCTATAGCCAGTTCAAAAAATGCACAATTTGCAGCAGAAGAGGATTCAATATCACTATTTCTTTAGAGTGGTTTACAATGGGAAAAGAATGGCATCTCTCACCAGTTTTGTGATGCTTGTAACACTGCATCTGTTATCAGAGTGCCATTTTGAGTCCTGTTTACTCAATTTCCAGTCTAGCTTTCTGTTAATGCACCTGGGAAATCAGTGGATGATGGTCCAAGTACTTGGGCCCCTGCTTCCCATGTTGGGGACCAGAATACAGTTCTGGGCTTCTGGCTTGAACCTGGGCCAGAGTTTAGCTGTTGTGGTCATATTGGGAATGAAGTAGCAGATAGAAATTTCTCAGTCTCTTTCTTTCTCCCTTCCTCTCTCTCTCTCTCAGATAAATAATCTCTCCTTAGAAAGGAAGGGCACCTAAAATAGATTTCCCTAATCCTCAGCAAGGCAATAAACTACCAAATCAGACTTTGTTTCAGAGAGAGAGTTTTTATAACCCCTTTTCTCTTAAGTTAGCATACCAAGAGAGAGAGCTGGTAGATTTTATCTAGATTTAAGGAAGGGATGTTCTATTCAGATTGGGAAAAGAAAGAGAGAAATCAACTTTCCTTTTGTCAGTCTATTCCACCGGCAATGGACTTAGTGCACTGAAACAGAAGAGAGGTGAGAGGAAAATAAAGGACACTATGTTTCAGTCTTAGTCCCTTCCTCATACACTGGGGAGCCACAGTTCAATCTGAGGTAAGAGAAATATTTGAAAAGTTTCCCATTGTGTTGAGTACCACAAGTATATCTAAAAGAGGGGGATCAGATTTCTCTTCTTTGCAATCTTAAATACAAAAATAGGTAATATTCATAAAGCATTTCTACGCAAACACCGCTATAAATTATTTAGGCATATTGATTCATTTATTCCTCACAGTGAATGTACAGGAAAGGTACTCATTTGGATCCTCAGTAAGCAGATGAAGAGACTGAAGTTTAAAGAGATATAGTGGCATACCAAAGGCCACAATTAATAAGTAGAAGAGATGGGGTTTCAAGTACTGTTACATAGTGCCCATTAGTTAGCATCATCTCTTGTTATCTTCATTGCTGTGATTTCCCCCCTTGCAACACAATTCTTTCCTATTCCCTCAACTTTACTCAAACCATTTCCAGGTTTTCAGATTCTGACTTCTTTTTTTTAACCTCCCATATAAAATGTTATTGAGACATACAACATTTTGACAGTAAAGTGATTATATTTTAATGGCAAATGTCCCATGGCTTAAAAAGGAAAGTCTCTATCAGTTTGGACTGAATATAAGCAGTAACTCTACTCCAAAATGGTGGTATAAAATGTCTACTCATTGCCACAGGATAAACCAGCTGCTGATCTTGACAGAGAAGACATAGAATGTTGAGGTTGTAGAGATATATATGCAATGTTACATGGACACTGCCAGTGCTATGAAGAGGATATTCAAAGGAAACAATTCTGTTTAAATATGTTAAATATTGCTCATAATGTAAAGGTTCTATATATACATTAAAAAAAAACCTACTCAAAGACAATAAGCTTTCCTCAAAGTAAGAGCAAGATCCAGCCACAGGAAAACTAGTGCAATATAGAACACTGAAGCAGTGGTGCAAGCTCTAGTAGAAGTCTTTCCAGGGCCAAAGTAGTAAATGATTATTGGAGATCCCTTATGATAAGGAATTGCAGATGGCAAGCAGAACTCGACTTGCTGTAGAGTTTGTGGCATGTAAATGTATACTTGAATTGAATGAAGTTGTCATTTCATGTTGGGTTTTGCTCCTGCACATCATCATTTGGGATTGTCTTTCCTATGACTCTAATTCAAAATGGCATTCAAATCATGTTAAGTACAAATTACTGAAATGTAGTAAATCCAGTTGAAGGGTGGAATTGACTGTTTTTTTCCCCAAAGAAACCATTTATTTAGGGAGTACAAATTTCATAAGTACAACTTTAGGAATGTAGTGATTCTTCCTACCATACCTGCATTTCTACTCTTGCTCCCATCCTTCCTCCTCTTCCTTCCCCCATTCCTAGTCCCATTCTCCATTAAGATTCACTTTCAGAAACTTTATACACAGAAGACCAACTCTATACTAAGTAAAGATTTCAACAATTTGCACACACACACACACACAAACTGAGAACAAGTTTTACAGTTAATTCTTATAACAAAACTCATTGAGGACAGAGGTCATACATGGGAAGCAAGTGCACAGTGACTCCTGTTGTTAATTTAACAACTTACACTCTTCTGTATGGCATCAGTGTCCACCTGAGGCTCTTGACATAAGCTGCCAACAGTATGGAAGTCTTTTGAACCCACAATCTCTATTAGTATTTAGACAAGGCCATAAGCAAATTGAAAGTTCTCTCCTCCCTTCAGAGAAAAGTACATCCTTCTTTGATGACCGCTTCTTTCCCTAGGGTCTCATTCATGGAGATCCTTCATGTAGGACATATTTTGCCACAGTGTCTTGGCTTTCCATGCTTGAAATGCTCTCATGGGCTTTTCAGCCAGACCAGAATGCCTTAAGGGCTGATTCTGAGGTAGGAGGGCTATTTAAAGCAATTCTCATTCTATAAGTCTGCTTTGTGAACTGCTTCCCATGTTGGAACATTCTCTCCATTTTAATTCTATTATTTTTGCCAGACACTCGATCTTATTTATATGATCCCTTTAACACTTAATACTGTCTCTATGATAACATTAACACTTAAGATGACATTTTTACCAACCAGTTTAATGGGATTTGGGGCCCCATATAAAGTTTTGAAACTTTACCCTTAGAAGTAAGTATGCAGAACTATACAGACTTACAGTTAAAAAATTCATCCTCCCTCTGCTATTCTCACTCTGAGATTAATTTCAATTGACTTTATACACATATGTTAAGAGTTCAACAAATAGTATGAAGAAGAAAAAAAATGTTCCTAAGCAGTTGAGAAAAGGACTGTTCAAGCCATTGCTTCTCAAAGTGTCAATTTTACTTCTACAGATTTTCTTTTAGGTGCTCTATTAGTTATCACAGATCAGTGAGAACAAATGGTACTTGTCCTTTTGAGACTGGCTTATTTCACTAAGTATTATGTTTTCCAGATTCATCCATTTTGTTGCAAATGACAAGATTTCAGGTTTTTTTTTTTACTGCTATTTAGTATTCCATAGTGTACATATCCCATAATTTCTTTACTCAATCTTTGGTTGACAGACTTTTAGGTTGATTCCATGTTTTAGCTATTGTGAACTGAGCTGCAATAAAAATGGGAGTGCAGTTAATGCTTTTAATTGCTGATTTTATTTCCCTTGAGTAAATCCCCAGTAATGACATGGCTGGGTCATATGGTAGGTCTCTATTCAGATTTCTGAGGTTTCTCCATACTGTGTTCCTTAGTGGTTTTACAAGTTTACATTCCCACTAACAGTGGATTAGGGTACCTTTTTTCCCACATCCTCACCAGCATTTGTTGCCTGTTGATTTCTATATGAGAGCCATTCTAACTGGAGTGAAGTGAAACTTCATGGTAGTTTTAATTTTATTTCCCTACCACCAGTGATGAACATTTTTTTTATTTTATGTGTATGTTATGTGTATGTTGGCCTTTTAGATTTTCTGTTTTTGTTTTTTTTTTTTTTTTTTTGACAGGCAGAGTAGATAGTGAGAGAGAGAGACAGAGAGAAAGGTCTTCTTTTGCCATTGGTTCACCCTCCAATGGCCGCCACAGCTGGCACGCTGTGGCCGGCGCACTGTGCTGATCCGAAGCCAGGAGCCACGTGCTTCTCCTGGTGTCCCATGGGGTGCAGGGCCCAAGCACTTGGGCCATCCTCCACTGCCTTCCCGGGCCACAGCAGAGAGCTGGCTTGGAAGAGGGGCAACCGGGAAAGAATCCGGTGCCCGGACCGAGACTAGAACCCGGTGTGCCGGCACCGCTAGGTGGAGGATTAGCCTATTGAGCTGTGGCGCTGGCCAGATTTTCTGTTTTGAAAGCTTTCTGTTTACATCCTTGAGTCCATTTCTTAACTTGATTGTTTGTTTTGTTGTGGCATTTTTAGAACTCTTTATATATTCATATTGTTAATTCTTTATGAGATACATAGATTGCAAGTAATTTCTTCCACTCTGTTGGTTGCCTCTTCACTGTCTTGAGTGTTTACTTTGCAGTACAGAATCTTCTCAATTTGATGTAATCCCATTTGTTGATTTTGGCTTTGATTTTGCCTGTGCCTCTGAGGTCCTTTCTATGAATTCTTTGCCTATGCCAATGTCTTGCAGGATGTCTAAAATGTTCTATAATATTTTGATCATATTAGGTAATAGATTTAGGTCTTTAGTCCATTTTGAATGGATTTTTGTGTAAGGTTTAAGGTAGGGGTCCTGCTTCATATTTCTATATGAGGAAATCCAGTTTTCCCTGCACCGTTTATTGAAGAGAGTATCCTTGCTCCAGGGATTGGTTTTAGCTCCTTGGTCAAATTTAAGTGGTTTTTAGATTCCTGGATTGATTTCTGGTGTTTCTATTCTGCTCCTTTGGTCTATCAATCTGTTTTTGTACCATTACCAGGCTGTTTTGATTATAACTGTGTTGTAGTATGTCTTGAAATCTAGTGTGGTGATGCCTTTGGCTATGTTTTTGTTGCATAAGATTGCTTTACCTATTCGAGGTCTCCTTTGCCCCCATATGAATTTCAGTATCTTTTTTTTCTAGATATGAGAAGAATGTGTTTGGTATTTTGACTACATTGATTGATTTGGGACTTCTCTCTCCTTTTTTTTGGTTAGTTGGGCCAATGGTGTGTCAATTTTGTTTACTGTATCAAAAAAAAAACCCAGCTATCCCAAAGGTTTTGATATGTTCCATTTTTGTCTTCATTTATTTCCAGAAATTCTTTGATTTCTTTTTTGATTTCTTCTATGACCCACTGTTCATTCAGGAGCATGTTCAGTCTCCACATGTTTGCATATGTTCTAGAGATTCCTAAGTTGTTGATCTCTAGCTTTATTCCATTGTTGTCCGAGAGGATGCATGTTATGATTTTGATTTTTTTGAATTTGCTGAGACTTGCTTTGTGGTCTTGTGTATGGTCTATCTTGGAAAAAATTCCATGAACTGGTAAGAAGAATGTGTGTTCTACAACTGTGGGATGGAAAGTTCTGTATATATCTGTTAGGATCATTTGGTCTTTAGTGCCAATTAACTCTTTCTTTCCTTGCTGATTTTCTGTCATGTTGATCTGTTCAATGCTGAAAGTGGGGTATTGAAGTCCCCCAGTACTGTTGTATTGGATTTAATGTCTCCCTTTAGATTCTTTAACAATTCTTTTAAACAGCCAAGTGTCCTGTAATTAGGTCCATATATATTTACAATAGTTACAATGTCCTGTTGAATTTATCTCTTAATCATTGCATAGTGCCCTTTTTGTCTCTTTTAACAGTTTTTGTGTTATAGTCTTTTTAAATCTGATATTAGGATGGCTACACCAGCTGTTTTTTTGGTTTCTGTTAGCAAGAACTATCTTTTTCCATCTTTTCACTTTCACTTTTAGCCTACATGCATCTTTGTTTGTGAGATATGTTTTTGTAGGCAGCAAATAGTGGAGTTTTGTGTTTTAATCCATTCAGCCAGTCTGTGTCTTTTAACTGGAAAGTTGAAGCCATTTACATTCAAGGGGACTGTTGATAAGCAATGACTTTGCTCTGCCATTTTTACAAATATATTCCTATTTTTTTACTTTGAATTTCCTTTAAGCTTTTACTGGGAGATTTTCTTCCTTTACGTTCTTTTGTAGTGATGACCATGTTTCTCTGTTTCTGTGTGCAGCACATCCTTAAGCATCTTCTGTAGGGCTGGATGGGTGGTGATTCTTGCAGTATAGTTCACTGTTCTGGTTCTGGCACAATATATTGTTAGAAAAAAATTTTAACTTACTGTTAGAGTTTATATCTCTTTCATACTGCCTCAGTTAACAAAGAAAACATAATAAATAGAAAGTAAGTCAGTATATTTATGTCATTTCAGTGAATAATAAGAAATAACATTTTATTTGGTAGCATAGAATTGATTTTTCCCATGTTTTGATTGATTAGTGACACATCCCATTCCATTAAGTTTCATGTCATGGTCCCCAGATAACATATGAGAAGACAGCAGAAATAGGTTTAGTCTGTTGCCCAAGGCCATTCTGTAGTCAGTGATAGCCACAGGTTTGACACTTTGCCCTAAGCTCTGTCTCCAAAGATACATTTGTGATCTCTAATAACTGCAGAGTTTCTGGAGAAGAAACATTTTGGCTATTTCACAATACTGAAACAGTTGTAGGGGAGAAAATATTTTCTAGCTTCTGACATTTTTATTTGGCACAGCCAAACTCATGCTTTTACTCAAAATGTGTTGACCAACATTTGGTAGCATAATGTTTCCTAACCTACAGGAAACTGCTATGATTAAGGGCATACAGTCAATTTTCTAAGGATTTCTTTAGTGGGTACATTTAGAACTCCTTCTGGTTTTAGAGAAGCAAGACAAGCATAATTCTACTGAACTTTTGTTGAATATTAATATCATCCAGGATTTTTGCTGTGGCGTAGAGGGTAAAGCTGCTTCCTGCGGCACCAGCAACCCATATGGGTGCCAGTTCAAGTCCTGGCTGATGCACTTCTGATCCAGCTCTCTGCTATGGCCTGGGAAAGCAGTAGAAGATGACACAAGTCCTTGGGCCCCTGCACCAGCATGGGAGACCAGGAATAAGCTCCTGGCTCCTGACTTCAAATCGGCCCAGCTCCATCCATTTGGGGCATGAATCAGCAGATGGAAGACCTCTCTCTCTCTCTCTCTCTCTCTCTGCCTCTTTCTCTCTCTACGTAACTCTGACTTTGAAATTAATAAATAAATCTTTAAAGAAAAAAGAAAACAGGAGAAAACATTTATAAAATCATCATGTAAAATATTCAACACAACAGCTAGATTAAGGTATCAGTAATGTCTACACAGTGTGTGAACTTCATTGTCTACATAGATCATCTAGGGAGCTCTTTAGAAATATGTTCCCATACCTCACATTTGAACTAGTGAAACAGTATTTCCAGGAGAATGCTCTACAAAATTATACTTACAAAGTTCTCCATTAATAAATGCTCTTCTATTCAGACTAATTACTAATTTTCAGCAGGCAGATTCTTAATGGTTTTCAGCTGGCTGTGGGGATTCTGCATGGGGATACAAACTATTCTTGGTGTTGAATAATGATTAAAATGTAGTAGTTTCTGTTTAAAAAACATTCAATAATTTCAAAAATATTTTTAGGCTAGTATTTTGATCCAGTGAGTTAACTCACTGCTTGCGATGCTGGCATCCTACATAGGAGAGAGAGTTGAAGTTTCAGTTGCTCTGTTTCCCATCCAGTTCCATTCTAATGCTCCCGGAAAAGCAGGGGAAGGTGATCTGAATGCCTGTGTTCCTGGGCCCCCATGGGAGACCCAGTTGGAGTTCCTTGCTCTTGGTTTCTCCCTAGCCCAGCCCTGTCTGTTGTGGTAATTTAAGGAATGAAATGGCAGACATATTTCTCCATGTCTTTCTTACTCTCTCTCTATGTCTGTATCTGCCCCTCTCTTTCTCTGCATCTCTGTCTTTCCATATCTCTGTCATACTGTCTTCCAAATAAATTAGGTAATCTTAAAAATATTTTGTATATACCCTATAGAATAGGTTGTGTTATAAACCACAATACACAATATTGAATATTGAGATGAGAAATCTTAGATTCATGCTATTGGCAATTATTCTCAGCTTATTCTGAAAATTTATGGGAAGACACGATAGAAAACTGAAGCCTCCTACCTTCTACCTTTTTTTTCCCCTCTCTGATGTACATCTGACTTCCCCTTCACTCTCAATTCACAATCATCTTGTACTGTGAGATTTCACTATGTAGAGTCTACAGCTTATAAAAAGAGAATATGAAGGGCCAGCACCGTGGCTCAATAGGCTAATCCTCTGCCTTGCGGCGCCGGCACACCGGGTTCTAGTCCCGGTCCGGGCGCCAGATTCTGTCCCAGTTGCCCCTCTTCCATGCCAGCCCTCTGCTATGGCCCGGGAATGCAGTGGAGGATGGCCCAAGTGTTTGGGCTCTGCACCCACATGGGAGACCAGGAGAAGCACCTGGCTCCTGGCTTCGGATCAGCACGAAGCGCAGGCCGCAGCGCGCTGGCCACGGCAGTCATTGGAGGGTGAACCAACAGCAAAAAGGAAGACCTTTCTCTCTGTCGTAGAGGAAAAACAATAGACAGCAGACTCGATAAAAGACAAAACTATTATTCTCCTTTACTTTTCTTGAGTGAACATATCAAGTTGCTATTAGGCCCATCTTCAAGCCAAGGTGAAGGTTTATCATTAAATGAATTTTAGAGCTTTGAAGATTATACGGAGCCATATAGTTCAATTAATAAAAGGTGACAATTATTGTTTAAAAAATTTTGTCACTATTAATCCTGCCCTTTAGGAATGGCTAAAGAAAATCTTCAAGCAAGAAGGTATTTATAAAAAGAAAAAATTGAGCCTAGCATGATGGCATGGTACACTAAGCCTCTACCTGCTGTGCTGGCATCCCATATGGGTGAATGTTCCTGTCCTGGCTGCTTCTCTTCTGATCCAGTTTTCTGCTTATGGCCTGGGAAAGCAGTGGAAGGTGGCCTAAGTACTTGGAACCCTGCACCCAACTGGGAGACCGAGAAGCAATGAGAAGCAAATTCAACAGTTAAAGATATTCATATGTGACATGCAGGAAAAAAAATTCCCATGAGACTGAGATTTTGAGGACAAATCAAACTGAAATATTAGAAATGAAGAATTCACCAAGTCAAATAAAATACAGTAGAAAGCCTTAACAATGGATTTGGGGAGGCAGAAGGAAGAATATCTGAGCTGGGAGACAAATCATTGGAAATATCTAAGTTAGAAAAAAATAAAAAACCCAAGAAAAAATTAGAAAAATTAAAAACAATTTTTGAGATTTTTGGGATACTATCAAATGACCCAATATATGGAGTTCCCAAAGGTGTGGAAAGAGAATGGATTATAAGGCCTATTCAGTGAAATAATTACAGAAAATGTCTCTAATTTGGAGAAAGAAAGGAGTGTTCAAGTATGCAAGGCACATAGAACTCTTTAACAGACAAGACCAAAAAGATCTTCATCACAACACACTGTGGTCAAACGTTCTACAGTAAAACATAAATAAAAGATTCTAAAATTTGTATGAAAGAAATGCCAGATTACTTTCAGAGGATCTCAAATCAGTCTCACAGTTGAGTTCTCATCAAAATCCCTACAGGCTAGGAGAGAATGGAGAGTCATAGTCCAAGTCTTGAAAAAAAAAGTCAACCCGGAATGCTATATTCTACAAAACTCTCCTTTATGAGTGAAGGTGAAATAAAGACCTTCCATAATAAGCCAAAATTTAAAAAAAAATTTGTCACCACTCATCCAGCCTTACAAATCATGCTTAAGGATGTTCTACACAGAGAAACACAGAAAGAAATCATCAATGTGAAAGGATGTGAAGGCAGAAAAGTTCTGAGTAAAAGTATAAAGGAAATCCAAAGCTAACAATATGAATATGTATCTAAAAATAGCAGGGCAAAGTCATTACTTTTCGATAGTAACCTTGAATGTGAATGACATATTCTCCATTTAAAAGATACAGACTCGATGAATAAATTAAAAAACAAGACCCATCTATTTGCTTCCTACAAGAAACACAGCCTATGATGAATATACATACAGACTGAAAATGAAAGGATGGAAAAAGATGTTCCATGATAACAAAAAGCAAAAATGAGTAGGTGTAGCTATCCTAATTTCAGAAAAAAAAAACATGTTAACACAAAAACTGTTAAAAGATACAAAGAATGCACCATGTAATGATTAAGTGATCAATTTAACAGAAAGATGTGACTATAATAAATGTACATGCACCTGCTGCAAGGTTGCCTGACCATTTAAAACAAATGTTAATGGGTCTAAAGGAGACATAGACACCAATACAATAGTATCAGGGGACTTAAACACTATACTTTCATTAATAGTCAGATCAACTAGACAGAAAATCAACAAACAGCAGAGCTAATGTACACTATGGGCCAAATGGACCTAACTTGTATTTACAAAACATGTTGTTCAACAGTTGCAGGATACACAATCTTCTCATTGTGCATGGAGCTTTCTCTAGGATAGAAAACAAGTTAGGCCATAATGCATGGCTTAGTAAATTTTAAAAATTGAAATCATACCATCTATGTTTTCAAACCACAATGGAGTGAAGCTGGAAATTAACAACCTAAGAATCTGTAGAAAATATGCAAACACATAGAGACTGAACATCACATTCTTGAATGAAGTCATAGAAGAAATCAGAAAGAAATAAAAAATTTCTGGAAACGAATGAAGATGAAAATACTACACATCAAATATTATGGGATATAGCCAATGTAATGTTAAGAGGGAAGTTTATAGCAACTAATGCTATATCAAGAAATTGGAAAGATATCAAATAAATGAGCTATCAGTGTATCTCAAAGACCTAGAGGTTATAAAATCTGGGGCTCCAAGATGGAGGAATAGGGAGGGGGCTCACTGATAGTCCAAGAAAAGGTAGTTTAATAAAAGTGGAGATACTGTAGTCCCAGGGAAGAGTTAGGGAAAAGAACTGCAGATGAAACACTTCTGGGATTAGAGGGATATGGTGGATCTATGTGGAGGACATGGAGCCCATGGCTCAGGAGACCAGCTTCCGAGAATCTTCTCCTCTGCACCAGCACTGGAAAGAGAGGTGAGGCGAAACCGCAGTAGCCCAAAACACTGGAGGAAAAGTGGCAGGAAGAGCCTAGAGGGGATGAGGCTTGAAGTCCTGTGGGGGAAAGTACACCAGCCTAACTAGAGGAGAAAAATAAAATAAAAGGGATGGTATGGACTTAATTGTCTCTCTCCACAACCTTACAAAGGCGTGCGAGACTATAGAGCAGGCGTCATTTTGGATATATGTAACAGCTGTGCCAGCTCGGGGTTGTACCTGCCCTCAGCCAAATAGAAAAACCTGACTCTGGTTGGGAGTAATAACAGGAGACTAAGACCTAGTGAATGTGTGGAGCTTACGAACCAGGACTTTGAAAAAAAATTGAGGATGTGTGGGAGAACTAACGGTGTGGCTGAGACGTGAGTAGTCTTGGTGGGAGACACCACAAACTCAGTAGCCTTGGCTACCCAGTGAGAGACATTGCAGGGGAATCTGAGCTTACACTGAGGACTGAACAGATCCTTTATGTGGTCCTCAGAACAGGGCAGACAAATATTATACCCACTGGGACTAGCATTCAGGCACTGGTTGCCATTGAGAAGAGCTCAGCTGAGTGGAATTTCTTCCCTTCTGAATAAAAAAAATAGAGAGACAGAGGTAAGGTTTACCAGGCCAAACCTGGGTGTGTCACCTTTGGCACACCCTTAACCCTGAAGAACTGAATAGAGCTCTCTGGCCACACCCACCATAAGCCTCTAGAGATTCACCAAAAGCAGACAGTCCACTTAATCTAGAGTCATAGTATAACGAGAAAAGCCACCACAGTGAAAAAAAAGAAACAGAAGAATATCCACACAATGCCAAACCACAAATGCAAAAACTGAGGAAACAAGAACAAGGAAGACATCATGACGCTCACAAATATACATGACACTCCAATACAAGATTATGAAGATGATGAGATAGAAGAAATGCAAGATACAGAATACAAAACATTTATGATAAGAATATTTGGAAGTTATCAAAAACTACAGAAATCCATACAGGACAGGACAGAAAATCTCTCATGAAAATGAAATCTTAAGGAGAAATCAAAATGAAGTGAGGAAGTAGAGCATGAAATTGAGATATTGAAGAGAAATCAAAATGAAATGAAGAACTCAATAGATCAAATGACAAACACATTTGAGAGCCTTAAAAACAGAATCAGTGAGGCAGAAGAGAGAATATTTGACTTAGAAGACAGAGCACTGGAAAATATACAGTCAAACCAAAGAAAAGAAGAGGAAATTACAAATCTAAAAAATATTGTTGGGAATCTATAGGATACCATTAAAAAACATAATATTCAGGTTCTAGGAGTTCCTGAAAGCATGGAGAGAGAGAAAGGATTAGAAGGCCTTTTTAGTGAGATACTAGCAAAACATCTCAGGTTTGGAAAAGAAAGAGACATCCAAGTACAGGAAGCACATAGAACTCCCAACAAACATGACACATTGTAATCAAACTCACCACAGTGAAACATAAAGAAAAGATTCTCAAATGTGCAAGAGAGAAACGTCAGATTACTCTCAAAGGATCTCCAATTAGACTCACAGCTGACTTCTCATCAGAGACCCTACAGGCTAGGAGGGAATGGCGAGATATAGCCCAAGTACTAAGAGAAAAAAACTTTCATCCCAGAATATCATATCATGCAAAGCTCTCATTTGCGACTGAAGGTGAAATAAAGACCTTTCATAGCAAACAGAAATTGAAAGAATTTGTCACCACTCATCCAGCCCTGCAAAAGATGCTTAAAGATGTGTTACAGAGAAAAACACAGAAACACGGCCATCAATATGAAAGAAGGTAAAGGAAGAAAATCTCCCAGTAAAAGATCACAGGAAGTTCAAAGCGTATATTAGAAATATTTTTGGAAAGATGGCAGGGCAAAGTCAGTACTTACGAATAGTCATATTGAGTGTAAATGGCCTCAACTCTCCAGTTAGAAGACACAGACTGGCTGAATGGATTAAGGAACAAAACCCATCTATTTGCTGCTTACAAGAAACACATGTTTCCAGCAAAGATGCACACAGACTGAAAGTGAAAGATTGGAAAAAAATTATTCCATGCCAACAGAAACCAAAAAAGAGTTGGCATAGCCATCTTAATATTAGACAAAATAAACTTTAACATAAAAACTGTTAAGAGAGACAAAGAGGGGCACTATATAATGATTAAGGGTTCAATTCAACAGGAAGATGTAACTATTATTAATGTATGTGCACCTAAATCAGGGCACCAGGCTATTTAAAAGAATGTTAAGGAACTTAAAAGGAGACTTAGACCTCAATACAATAGTATTGAGGTCTTCAATACTACACTTTCAGCAATGGACAGATCAATCGGACAAAAGATCAACAAGGAAACAGCAGATTTAATTGAGACTATAGACCCAATGGATCTAACAGATATCTACAGAACTTTGCAGCCTACACTTAAAGAATATGCATTCTTCTCAGAAGTACTTGGAACCTACTCTAGGATTGACCACATACTAGGCCATAAAGCAAGTCTCAGCAAATTCAAAAGAATTGAAATCATACCATGCATCTTCTCAGACCACAGTGGAATGAATTTGGAAATTATCAACTCAAGAATCTCTAGAGCATATGCAAACACATGGAGACTGAACAACATGCTCCTGAATGAACAGCGGGTCATAGACAAAATCAAAAGAGAAATCAAAAACTTTCTGGAAGTAAATGAGGATAACAGCACAACATACCAAAACTTATGGGATACAGCAAAAGCAGTGTTAAGAGGAAAGTTTAAAGCAATAGGTGCCTACATCAAGAAATTGGAAAGGTAGCAAATAAATGAGGTTGTAATGCATCTCAAGGAACTAGAAAAACTGCAACAAACCAGGGCCAAAACTAGTAGGAGAAGAGAAATAATTAAAATCAGAGAACAAATCAACAGGATTGAATCAAAAAAAAAAACATTACAAAAGATCAAAGAGCTGGTTTTTTGAAAAAATAAAAAAAATTGACACACCATTGGCCCAACTAACTAAAGAATGAAAAGACCAAAATCAATAAAATCAGAGATGAAAAAGGGAATTTAACAACAGAAATAAAAAGAGTCATCAGAAATTACTACAAATAGTTGTATGCCAGGAAACAGTGAAATGTATCAGAAATGGATAGATTCCTGGACACATACAACCTACCTAAATTGAAACAGGAAGACATAGAAAACCTAAACAAACCAATAACCAAGTCAGAAATTGAATCAGTAATAAAGCCCCCCCCCCCCCAAAAAAAAAAAAAGCCCAAGACCTGTTGGATTCACTGATGAATTCTATCAGGCATTTGAAGTAGAACTAATTCCAATTCTTCTCAAACTATTCAGAACAATCGATAGAGGGGAATCCTCCCAAATTCTTTCTATGAATCTAGCATAACCTTAATTACTAAACCTGAATATGATGCACCAGAGAAAGAGAATTAAAAACAATTTCCCTGATGAACATAGACACAAACATCCTCAATAAAATTCTGGCCAATAGAATCCAACAACACATCAGAAAGATCATCCACCCAGACCAAGTATTATTTATCCCTGGTATGCAGGGATGGCTCAATGTTCACAAATCAATCAATGTGATACACCACAGTGACAAACTGCAGAAGAAAAACCATATGATTATCTCAATAGATGCAGAGAAAGCATTTGATATAATACAACACCCTTTCATGATGAAAACTCTAAGCAAATTGGGTATAGAAGAACATTCCTCAATACAATCAAGGCAATTTATGAAAAACCCACAGCCAGCATCCTACTGAATGGGGAAAAGTTGGAAGCATTTTCACTGAGATCTGGTACCAGACAGGGATGCCCACTCTCACCACTGCTATTCAATATAGCAGTGGAAGTTTTAGCCAGAGCCATTAGGCAAGTAAAAGAAATTAAAGGGATACAAATTGGGAAGGAAGAACTCAAACTGTCCCTCTTTGCAGATGATATGATTCTTTATTTAGGGGATCCAAAGAACTCTACTAAGAGACTATTGGAACTCATAGAAGAGTATGGCAAAGTAGCAGAATATAAAATCAATGCAAAAAAAATCAACAGCCTTTGTGTACACTGGCTATGCCATGGCTGAGAAAGAACTTCTAACATGAATCCCATTCACAATAGCTACAAATTCAATGCCATCTCACTAGTCAAAATGATCAGTTTCAGTTCATAATTGATCATGATGATAGAATTAAGTGTCAAAGGGATCACATAAACAAGACTAGTGTCTGCTAATCCTAACTCATGGCATTAAAAAGCAGAGAATAATGTAACATGGGAAGTGGCATAAGCAGCAGACTCATAAAATGGCAGATGTCCTAAACAGCACTCTGGCCTCAGAATCAACCCTTAAGCCATGCAGATCTGGCTAAAACGCCCATAAGTGTATTGTAGGTTGGAAAGCCAAGACACTGTGGCAAAAAATAACCTAAATGAAAGATTTCTGTGAGTTTGATCCCAACGGAAAAAAGGAGCCATCTAAGAAGGAGGTACCTTTCTCTAAATGGAGGAAAGAACTTCCACTTTGACAATGGCCTTGTCTAAATAAGATCGGTATTGGCAAATTCAAGAGACTTCAATAGCCTTGGCATCTCATGACAAGAGCCTCGGGTTATTACTGACGTTATAAATAAGGGTGTCAGTTGTTAAACTAACAACAAGAGTCACTGTGAACCTACTCCCCATGTAGGATCTCTGTGCTTAATGTGTTGTACTATATGAATTAACAGTATAACTAGTACTCAAACAGTACTTATACTTTGTGTTTCTGTGTGGGTGTAAACTGTTGAAATCTTTACTTCATATATACTTAGTTGATCTTCTGTATATAAAGATATTTGAAAATGAATCTTGATGAAGAATTGGATGGGAGAGGGTGTGGGAAATGGGATGGTTGTGCGTGGGAGGAAGGTTTTGGGGAAAAGTCTCTATAATACAAAAGTTGTACTTTAGAAATTTATATTTATTAAATAAAATTTTTTAAAAAGTCCTGGAAAAAACAAAGGTACATCAAACCCCAAATCAGTAGGAAGAAAGAAAGAGTTAATGTTAGAGAAAATATAAACAAAATTGAAACAAGAAATACAGATCAAATGAAGTCTTGCTTTGTTTTGAAAAAAACAAAAACAAAAACAAAAACAAAATAAATTGATACAGCATTGGCTCAACTAACCAAAAAAAGGGGGAAAGAAGACCCAAATTAATAAAATCAGAGATGAAAAAGAGATGTAACCACAGACACCATAAAATAAAAAGAATTGGGGGATTCCAAGATGGCACATTAAAAAACACATACTGCAATAAGCTAGGGATAAATAGAAAAAAAAAGTGTAGGAAATACACTCTCAGAATTGGAGAAGAAAGCACACTAGAAATCCTACAAGAGTAAAAGAAATGAAAGGGACATGTGTGGAGGGTGTGGACATGCAGCATGAACATAAATTGAAAACAAGACTACAACACCCAAGAGCTCGAGCAGGTGGCAGCTTGGAGATGGAGGTAATACCTGACTACAGCAACCCATGGTGATATAACCCAAGGGAGATCATGGTTTAGAGTCTGACCTAGGGCCCTGGTGGCTAGCAGTTGCCAGCGGTTGCCTAAAGACCCAATACAAGTAGAGAGAGCAGTTTATCTTACCCCAACTTCCCCCCAACAGTTCCCGATGACTGACTGAGAAAGTGTGGGCACCAGTTTGGGTTTGCGCAGGAGCTCCAGAAAACTTTTTGTGTGCACATAGCAACTGGCTAGACAGGATGCCATCTTCTCAGAAGTACTGGCAGCAGCGAGGGGAAAAGCAATGTTCAGCCAGTGGTTCTTGTGCTCAGATGTGATCCAAAGATTGTAGCAAAGGGAAAAATCCATAGTCCCCACTGATTTTGGTCCTGGCTGGGAGGTGGCTGGGCAACCATGTAGGACACAGAGGCACTCCATCCTCCCTGGACCAAGATGGCTAGGCAGAAGCTGGCTCAGGGAACATCTGCCTCTCTGTTGACTGGAGATGCTGGCAGGGCAGAATGAAATCTCTGCATCCAGGAACTGCGGGAGCCTTGTCTTCTGATCCCATGGGGACTCAGTGGTTACATGAAAGGGTGTAGTGTGTAGCTAGTTCTCTGGGCAACCACTGGGTGCAGTTCCACATCCTCAGAGCTTCTTGCATGCTTAGGTTGGGTCATTGCAGTGGGAACCATGCTCATAGTGAGCTCCACACAAAGTGACTTCTTATGGTGCCATAGATGACTGTTGAACACATTGGGCATTGCTCATCTTGGAGGGGAGGATGTGAGGGAGTGGTCACACCAACAGAAGTGACCATTCCCCCACTTCTGTTAACAAGAGATCTACCACATCCAACTTGAGTGTTACCCTGGATACTTGCCCCACCCTGGAGCTTCCTGGCCACATTCACCACACACCTCTTGGTAATCAGTGAAATGCAAGCTTTCCACTAAGCCACAGAGGCATAGCTCACAGATAAAGGCCATCAGAGGAAAAAAAAAACAACACTTAACTCCGCAGAAATCCAGGAAACAAGAATAAGGAAGACATCATGATCTCCCTCCAAAAGAACATGACAAAATTTTAATATTAGAATATGAAGATGAAGACATTGAGAAAATGCCATAAATGGATTTCAAAAAATTAATCATAGGATTATTCAAAAGCAATTAGAAGCAAATTCACAAACTAAAGAAAATGATTCATGACATGGATGAAAATTATTCCAAGGAAATTGAGATTTTAAAGAAAAATCAATATGAAATATTAGAAATGATGAATTCAATAGATCAAATAAAAAATGTGGTAGAAGCCCTTAACAGTAGACTTGGTGAGGCAGAAGAAAGACTATTTGAGCTAGAAGAAAAATCTTTACAAATATTTTAGTGAAATTAAAAAAAAAGATGACAAAGAAATTAGAAACTTCAAAGCAACTTTGGAGATTTATGGGAAACTATCAAACAACCCAACATATAGGTCTTAGGAGTTCCTGAATATGTGGAGATAATGGACTAGAAAGCTGAGAAAGAAAGTCCAGGTATAAGAGTTACATATAACTCCTAACAGACATGATCAGAAATGATCCTCACCATGACACACAGTAGTTTCTCCAGAGCTTTCATTGGGTCCAGATAAGGGTAGACTACAGCTGATATCACATGCTTACATTTCTGTTTCCCCTTCCTTCTCTTGCTTCTTCACTCTTGTCTTCATGGGAGCTATCCCTTAATAAACCAGCACACAAAAATCCTATCTCAGGCTCTGATTGTAGTGAAATTTATGTAAGTCATTTTGGATTCTAATTGTTCCTGGGAAGCAGGCATGAAGGATGGGATTTCAGAATATCACTCCTTGTTTCATCCTCGTTGATGTTAGTTAGAACACTATTAAGTACTGCCATGGAGTAGCAATTCAGTTGCTAGGATTTTCAACTGTTGTAAACAAGAGCTGGAAGTGTAAAGAAATATGTAAATTCTGGCAATCTCTCTCCCATATTGGAGAGAAACAGTATTTATAAGGTCCTTGAATCTAAGTGGTCATTGATGTTTAAAACAGAAAGTAGTTGTAAGATCTAGACATTAAAGCAAGTTATCAAAATCAAAAAGTTTCCTCTCATCTCTCCTGCTGGAAGACAGACTGAATAGTAGATTCCAAGTTTAAGGCAAGCCCTGAGATGTATTATTTGAATTCTTTCAAAACTATGTGTATATCTATATCTCTATATAGATGTAGATAGATAGATAGGTAGATAGATATTTAATTCAGACATTAATTGGAGGACATTAAAGCCAATGTTGCTGTCCTGAAATATCAATGAGAAGAAATATATCAAAACATGAGTATCACAGTGGGAAATAAGCAATTTAGAGGACAATGATATGATACTTAACAAGAGTATAATTAAAAGTCTAGAAAGAGAGAAAAATAATAAATCAGTCCAGAGGGAGAACTAACTAATCAAACAATAGAAGGAAATTCCCGAGAGCAATGAAAGAATTAAATTGGAATTTTAAAAGTCTTCACTTAATGAAGCATTGATGAAAACATTCACATAAACAGTCTGGGAAAAATAGTGAAAATTTAAAATTACAAGCATAAAGACGAAATTTCAAGGTGCCCCTAATCAAAAATGTAAAGGGGAAAGGTGGAATCAAACAGTTACCAAAATTCTCATAAGCAACATTAAAGTGGACAGTTGTGATAAGATATAAGGAATACAAAAACAGAAAGAGGAATATATTCTAAAAATCCTGTAGCTAGGTGAAATTACCACTCACATATTGGGGAAATAGAAGATATTAGTAGAATTTAAGGATTCAGAGAATATGTCACCTACATAGATCTTTTGAAGAAAAAATACATGAGAAATGACTCTGAGCCAGTGTTTGGCAAACCACGGCCTATGGGCATAATGAGGCCAGCCATCTGCTTTCATCAATAAACTTTTATTGGAATACAGCCACAGCCATTTGTTTCCATATGGCTGCTTTTATGATACAACTATAGAGTTGAATAGTTGCAATAGACAGCATATGGTACCCAAAATTTTAAAATATTTAGTACCCAGCCCTTTACAAAAATGTTTTCTGACTCCTGGTCTAATGAAACGACAGACAAATACACATGAAGACAGATATCAGATGTCAGTGTAGGGCAAGAGGAAGTAGAAGTGAAACTATGCACGTTACACATACACATACATATATAGACATCAAACACATACATACACATACTTATGCACTTGATTATAATTTCATTTCCAGTATTTATTATTTTTCTTTTCTTTCATACAATTGCATCCTTTTTCACCAGCCTTTCCTTTGATAATCCATAAAGTTACATGGATTATCACTGAGTAAAAAGGAAACAACACAACTACACACTATGCTGTCTGTGCATGGACTAAATAACAGATACTCAGTAACTGATTATACATATAATTTTATTATATAGTGATTTGGGGGCTGACAATTAGCAGTGAAGTCTGCATATTACGCATCTTCTTTCTGTTATTGTATTGACTGAAATTTAAACTATTATTGGGAAACTGCTAATATTTAACCAAAATCATGGTAACTTAAATTTGTGCATATTTGAACTGTGCAAACTATTAGTTGAGGACTAAGACTCAACTGTATGAATGTACCAATCAAAAGGATTTTCAAGGTATCATTCTTACAGGGAAACAGTGATGAAGAAGGAGACCTCGGTTCTTGTCTCATGTAGAAAACCAATATCTGCATGGACAGGACAGTGAGAAAAGCAAGATTTATTCAAACCGGAAATGTCCTGTTACAGCAGTTGGCAGGACATGAGGATGTGCTCCAAGGGATAAGTTGCCTGGAAAATTTGTCAAGGTGAGGTCTTTTAAGTAAGATTCAGGGAAGGAGCAGAATAACAGCTAATAATCAACCAGAGGGTGGGGACAAATCCCATCAAAAGTCTCAAATTGTAATCGTTTTTAGCCTGCTCATGATAAAACAAAAAGCCACTAGAAGGGTGGAATATGATAAAACTACAAACTTAGAGGAATGGTATTAGCATTTTTTTAAAAAGATTTATTTAATTTATTAGAAAGATAGAGTTACCAGGACAGAGACTGAGACAGAGAGAGAGATGGTCCATCCACTGGTTTAGTCCCCAAATGGCCTCAACAGCCAAAGCTGGTCCAGGTTGAAGCCAGGAGCCAGGAGCTTCTTCTGGGTTTCCTAGGTAGGTACAATGGCCCAAGCACTTGGGTCATCTTCTGCTGCTTTCCCAGGCTTATTAGTAGGGAGCTGGATCAGAGGAACATCTGGGACTTGAATTGGTGCCCCTATGGGTTGCCAGGATTACAGGCAGCCACTTTACCCTATGCCTATTAACCCATCTAACTCCTCACATCATCTTAAAGGGACTATGTTCTTAGAGAAAAATCTTAGTTGGTAGAATAGAATCATATTTTCATATAGTTGAAAAATACAGGCCGGTGTCGCGGCTCACTAGGCTAATCCTCTGCCTGCGGTGCCAGCACCCCGGGTTCTAGTCCTGGTCAGGGTGCTGGATTCTGTCCCGGTTGCTCCTCTTCCAGTCCAGCTCTCTGCTGTGTCCCAGGAAGGCAGTGGAGGATTGCCCAGGTCCTTGGACCCTGCACCCACATGGGAGATTAGGAGGAAGCACCTGGCTCCTGGCTGCGCTGATCCGTGGGTGAACCAATGGAAGGAAGACCTTTCTCTCTGTCTCTCTCTCTCACTGTCTAACTCTGCCTGCCAAAAATGAAAAAGAAAAATATATTTCAGATTATTCATTTCAGTAAAGGAAGAATAATAATCAATAGGATAAGAAAGCCCCAATTCAATTTCCAAATAAGCAAGGAGGGCAGGGAAATAATTTATTGCTATTATCAATTCAGTTGGTACATTTTTTTACAGCTATCAATGGCTCACTTCCTTACCATCTTCAGAATTTTTCTCAGATGTCATCTTCTCATTGAGGTCTTCCCTGCAATTATATATAATTGCAACCATAATGTTTTAGTCACTTCAGGCGTCTATAATAAAGTATTAAAGTAGTAGGTGACTTTCAAACAGAATGTATTTTTCATAGATTCAGAGGCTGGAATCCCTAGATTGGGATGCCAGCATGGTTAGGTTCTGGTCAGGACTCTCATTCAGGTTATACATTTTGAGTGCTCATTGTGCTTTCATGTCGCAGAAAGAGAGTGATAGACCTCTCTAGCATTCCCTTTTCCAGGGCACTAGACCCTTCATGAAGACTATAGCCTCACAAACTAATCACCTCTCAAAGGGGGTTAGGATGTCAACACATGGATTTTGAATTGACATGACATTCAATACATAATAATTGATCCCTAGTTTATGTATCAGTTTGGAAGACTACCTCAGAATACTTTCACAAGTATATAAATGAACTAATAATTTTACACACAAAAATGCTACTATAGTATCAGATGTATGTAACATTTCTAAAGCAATCATTTTCTTCTATATCTTCCTTTCTCATCCTTTTATGATTAAGCATCATTTCAACACAGATCTGGAAAAAAATTCACAGCACCTACTCTTTTAATGGGGAAAATACCCTAAGATACCTAAGATACCATTATCCAAAATTCTATCAGGAAGACCAGTATTTTAGAATAGGAAGTTGAAAGAAAGCGATGTTTAGTCAAAGTGACTGAATCTCTAGTAGTCGAATTCCATGCATATTCATCTGTGAATACATGGTGGCAACCTTGAATATGGGTCCTTCTCAGGAAAGCCTCAAGCTTACTATCCAAGCTCTATCCACAGCCCACTCTTCCATTTTGCATGCTATGCATTGTGGACCCATATATCAAAATGAAGTTTGGTTATATCAGAAGACAAAGAAATGAAGATGTACTATCCTGTGTCAATTTTCTCACAGTCATAAGGAAATATGAATAAATTCCTCATAGTTCTAAAGGATAAGGAATAAGAAGAACGTATATGAGAAAGAAATACAGAGGTATAGCAGGACATTTTTGAGAAATGTAGCTGATAAGAGAAAGAGAAGTAAAGCTGTTGACCATGACTGTTTTGAGAAAATACTATGTTCATAACCTGGGAAATAACTTATCCGTATCCTGAATTTTTTTTGGATAAATTATCTGTTTAGTCAAATTCTCTGTGAGTAATACTTCATTCAATTCCTGTAATTTATTAAATTCTTTTAGTATTGAATTCTACAATACCTTAAAAATATACCTGAAGTGGAAGAAAAAGCCTCGGGTAACACAGGCTATGTATTTCTAAGGTCAAACTTTCCAACTCTGCTTTTAATCCCAGGACAAAGTTGAGACAATTCTGGCCCCAGTATTTGACTTCTCTTTGAAATGTGGGTTTCTAATCCTCTTCTTTGTTCTCAGAGTTTGTCTTCACTCTTAGGATCCACATATGGATTTTAAAAGATCACATCATGCATCTTATTACCCTTAGTATATAAAAATTTAGGTGAATAACAATGTATAAAGATTTGTGCAAGTGCCTAGAAATTGATCTCCAAGATAGATCAACAAGTGAGACTTATTTTACATTATATTTTCTAATCTTCATACCTTAAAGCCTTCTATAATGGGAATATTTATGTACATTATTTGTGCGACTCTTTTGAAAAATAATCAAGAACATTAAATATTTCAGAATTAGCAAGACTGCTTCATAAAAAATGATAAGGGTCATCATCAACCAAATATCAAATCATATCATAAACTATGATAAAGCAGTGCATCTGTAAATTAACAAAATTACTCTAACCATGTTACAGAACTAAGATAAAACATTGTATATATGTTTAGGCATTCATAACTTGATAAATAATTTTTAGTGAAAGAATTGATAACATAAGGATACAAGGAATGACATTAAAATAATTTGATAATTTTTGCTAGGAAAGTAGCAAGATTACAGTCCCACACTAGCAAAATACTAAATTCCTGAGAATTCAATGTTCCAAATGGTGGAAAGAGGAGACTAGAGGGAACGACCCCGGAGGGGAAAAGTTCACCAGGCTAACTAGAAGAGAGAGAGAGAAAAAAAAAGTGACTGATATGGACACAGGTTTCTCTCTCCGCTCACCTCTCAAAGACGAGCAAGACAAAGAGCAGACACCATCTTGGACATACGTCATAAGCAGAGCGACCTCAGGTCTGAACCGGCCCTGAGCCTAGCAGAAAAACCTGACTCTGGGTGGGGTGAATTAACAGGAGATTAGGACCTAGTAAATTTGTGGTGCTACTGAACTGAGACTGTGAAAAAAGAGACGGTGGGGGAGAGAACTCACGGAATTCACGTGAGTACTCTCCAGAGATGCTACAATTCCGTAACTTTGGCAACTCAGTGGGAGACTGAAGGAGAATTTGAGCCCACTCTGAGGGCAGAACAGAATCCCTGTGTGGTCCTTGGGAAAGAGCTTCCGATCCCTGGCTCCTGTGGGTATATCATTTGCCTGCTAACTACCTCCAACTTCGTTCAGCTGTGCGGAATTACTTCCCTTTTGAATCAAAAAAAAAAAAAAAGAAAGAGAGAGAGAGAGATTTACCACGCCTAACCTGGGAGTGTCACCTTTGGCACACCAAACAGAGCTCTCAGGCCACACCCATCTCAAGCCTCTAAGGCTCCATCAAAAACAGACAGTCCACTGAATCTAGAGTCATAGTATAACAAGAAAAAGCACCACAGTGAAGAAACCAAATATCTCCAATATGCCAAATAGCAAACGCAAAAACCAAGGTAATAAAAACAAGGAAGTCACCATGACGCCCTCAAATGAAAAAGACACCCCAATTCAAGATTATGAAGATGATGAGATAGAAGAAATGCAAGAAGCAGATCTCAAAAAATTGATAAGAACATTAAGAAGTTCTCAAAAACAAATTTTTGAACTACAGAAATCCTTAATGGACAAGATAGAAAATCTCTCTCGTGAAAATGAAATATTAAGGAGGAATCAAAATGAAATGAAACAACTAGTACAACAAGAAACTGTGATAGTGATGAGAAATCATAATGAAGTGAAGAATTCAATAGATCAAATGAAAAACACATTGGAGAGCCTTACAAACAGAATAGGTGAAGCAGAAGAGAGAATATCGGACTTAGAAGACAGAGAACAGGAAAGGGTACAGTCAGACCAAAGAAAAGAAGAGGAAATTAGAAATCTAAAACATATTGTGGGGAATTTTCAGGATACTATTAAAAAACCCAACATTCGGGTTCTAGGAGTTCCTGAAGGCATGGAGAGGGAAAAAGGATTAGAAGGCCTTTTTAGTGAAATATTAGCAGAAAATTTCCCAGGTTTGGAGAAGGACAGAGAAATCCTAGTACAGGCAGCTCATAGAACCCCTAATAAACACGACCAAAAGAGATCCTCACCACGACACGTTGTAATTAAACTCTCCACCGTGAAACATAAAGAAAAGATCCTAAAATGTGCAAGAGAGAAACGTCAGATTACTCTCAGAGGATCTCCAATCAGACTCACATCTGACTTCTCATCAGAAACCCTACAAGCTAGGAGGGAATGGCGAGATATAGCCCAGGTACTAAGAGAGAAAAAATGCCAGCCCAGAATATTATATCCTGCAAAGCTATCATTTGTGAATGAAGGTGAAATAAAGACTTTTCATAGCAAACAGAAATTGAAAGAATTTGTTGCCACTCATCCAGCCCTGCAAAAGATGCTTAAAGATGTGTTGCACACAGAAACAAAGAAACAAGGTCATCAATATGAAAGAAGGTAAAGGAAGGAAACCAAGGAAGGAAAGCTCACAGCAAAAGATCACAGGGAATTCAAAGCATATATTAGAACTTATCATTGGCAAATGGCAGGGCAAAGTTACCACTTATCAATAGTCACATTGAACGTTAATGGCCTGAACTGTTCAGTTAAAAGACACAGATTGTGTGATTGGGTTAAGAAACAAAACCCATCTATTTGCTGCTTACAAGAAACACATCTTTCCAACAAAGATCCATACAGACTGAAAGTGAAAGGCTGGAAAAAGATCAGAGTTATATTTTATTGAGTTTTTAAGCTTACTTCACAAAGATGATTTTTCTCTTATATAAAGCACTGTCATCCCTTCTTAATTGTTAATTGATCTCTATTACCTTTTTGTGACTGAATGTAAAATCCATTTCTTTGGTAGCTAGAAACAAGATCATGTTGGGATGCTACTATTATAGAAGCTATGTTTAGGCTAGACAGATATAAAAGTGAAAAAGCTAAATACAAAGATTAAATTTTAATAAATATAAAAATGACAGAAAAAGCAACATTTAAAATCTTAAGACAGAGTGGGGAGGCTGATTGGGACCAAATAAATCTCTTAGTGGAGAGAAGATTGCTTGAATGGTACCAATATTTTATTTTTGATATTTGCAATTATGGTTAGCAGTGATATAGGACTGTCATTCTCCTCTTTCATAGGATTCATATTAGATTTGGGAAATGACAGATGAAAGCATCATGATATGCAATAGTTAAGTACTCCTTTTTCGAAATACTTGAATTGTTTGTGTAAGAATGGAGTTAGTTTTTTTCTCTGATTATTTGGAAGAAAGAAAATTAAAATTTTTGTACATGCTGTTTCATTTGTGAGAATATTCTTTTGTTAAAAAAAGATTTATAACACTATATTTGCAGCAAGACTGATAAATGCCAGTATTTTTTTCTTTTTTGTGTGTTTTTCTAAATTTGTTTTCATTTTTTCATTTTAAATTTGAGGTCCTAACTATGAGGGGGAATTTGTGATATTTGTCTATGTCTGGCTTATTTCACTCAACATTAAGTCATCCAACTGCATCTATATTGATGTAAATGGTAAAATTTCATTCTTTTTATATCTGAATAATATTCCATTGTGTACATATATTGATATATATATATATATCACATTTTCTTTATTCATTCATCTGATGATGGGCACCTTGGATGATTCCATATTCTGGCTCTTGTGAACAGTGCTTCTATAGACATGATGGTGTAGGTATCACTTTGATACAATCTATTCATGCAATTTGGGTATATACCCAGATGTAGGATTGCTGGATCATGTGGTATTTCTACTTTTTAAAAAAATCTCCATGCTGTTTTTCACAATAGATGCACTAATTACTCTTCTCACCAATAGTGTATACATGTTTCCCTTTCTCCACATCCTCACCAATATTTGTTACTGTCTGTGTTTTGGATTTTAGCCATTCTGACAGGGATGAGATAATATCTCATTGTGGTTTTGATTTGCATTTCTCTGATGGCTAGTGATATTGAGTAATTTTTCATGTATTTGTGGGCTATTTGTATTTTTCTTTTGAGAACTATTTATTGAGATTCTTTGTCAATTTATTTTTTTTGCTACTAAACTTTATTTTTTAATTATTTAAAAAGGTAATTAGTTTTTGACATATCCAATATGGTTTGTAGATACAATTTTAAGAACATAATGATATTTCATTCCTTCCTCCCTACATCCCTTTCCCTTTCCTCCTCTCACCTTCCTTCATTCTCTTTTTTTTAGTTTGTTCAAGCTTTTGATATAACATATTTTAAATTAACATTACAGTCAAAAGGCTTAATGTTTCACCAACAAGTAATAAACAAAAAGACCATGGATTAGTTGGAATATAGAAAATGGCTGTAAACAACAATTGAATGGAAACATGACCACTTCATTCATATACAGTAAATTTTAAAGTAATCACAAATCATTAAATCTATAATAGTATAACATTATCAACCATTGATTTCACAATGGTTTAAAACAAAGTTTCACAAAGCTATCTTTGCAACATTATTGATACAGAGAGGCATTTCTTTCCTTTTTTAAAAAATCTAGTTACCACATATACAGTAGAACATGTCTATTTTTCTTTCTGTTTACAGCTTATTTCACTCAACATGATGTCCTCCAGTTACATTCATTTTGCTACAAAAGAGATAATTTTGTGATTTTTAAAATTTTTATTTAGTAAATATACATTTCCATGGTACAGTTTATGGATCACAATGGCTTCTCCCCCCAATAACTTTCCTCCCACCTCCAACCCTCCCATCTCCCACTCCCTCTCCCATTTCATTCACATCAAGATAATTTTCAATTATCTTTATATACAAAGATCAATTTAGTATATATTAAGTAAAGATTTCAACAGTTTGCACCCACACAGAACATAAAGTGTAAAATACTGTTTGAGTACTAGTTATAGCATTAAATCACAATATACAGCACATTAAGGACAGAGATCCTACATGGGGAGTACGTGCACAGTGACTCCTGTTGTTGACTTAACAAATTGACACTCTTGTTTAAGGTGTCAGTAATCACCCTAGGCTCTAGTCATGAGTTGCCAAGGCTATGGAAGCCTTTTGAGTTTGCCAAATTCCATCTTATTTCGACAAGGTCATAGTAAAAGTGGAAGTTCTCTCCTACCTTCAGAGAAAGGTACCTCTTTCTTTGATAGCCGCGTTCTTTCTACTGGGATCTCACTCGTAGATCTTTCATTTAGGTCCTCTTTTTCACGAGAGTATCTTGGTTTTCCATGCCTAAAATACTCTCATGGGCGGTTCAGTCAGATCCGTATGCCTTAAGGGCTGATTCTGAGGCCAGAGTGCTGTTTAGGGCATCTGCCATTCTATGAGTCTGCTGTGTATCTCGTTTCCCATGTTGGATCATTCTCTCCCGATTTTATTCTATCAGTAAGTATTAGCAGACACTAGTCTTGTTTGTGTGATCCCTTTGAATCTTAGAAGTATCACTGTGATAAATTGTGAACTGAAATTGATTACTTGGACTAGTGAGATGGCATCAGTACGTGCAACCTTGATGGGATTGAATTGGAATGCCCTGGCACGTTTCTAACTCCACCATTTGGGGCAAGCCCGATTGAGCTTATTCCCACTGTTGTCTTCCCACATTGTCTTATTCCCACTGTTATATTTAACAAGGATCACTTTTCTGTTAAATTTAAACACCTAAGAATAATTGTATCTTAATTACATAGTTCAACCAATAGTATTAAGTAGAACAAAAAATACTAAAAGGGGTGAAGTATTAAATTGTACATCAACAGTCGGCACAAGGGCTGATCAAGTCACTGTTTCTCATAGTGTCCATTTCACTTCAACAGGTTTCCTTTTTGGTGCTCAGTTAGTTGTCACCAGTCAGGGAGAATATATGATATTTGTCCCTTTGGGACTGGCTTAGTTCGCTCAGCATGATGTTTACCAGATTACTCCATTTTGTTGCAAATGATGGCATTTCATTGTTTTTCACTGCTGTATAGTATTCTATAGAGTACATATACCATAATTTCTTTATCCAGTCTACTGTTGATGGGCATTTAGGTTGATTCCAGGTCTTAGATATTGTGAATTGAGCTGCAATAAACAGTAAGTTGCAGACAGCTTTTATGTTTGCCAATTTCATTTCCTTTGGGTAAATTCCAAGGAGTGGTATGGCTGGGTTGAATGGTAGGGTTATCTTCAGGTTTCTGAGGAATCTCCAAACTGACATCCATAGTGGCTTTACCAGTTTGCATTCCCACCAACAGTGGGTTAATGTCCCTCTTTCCCCACATCCTCGCCAGCATCTGTTGTTGGTAGATTTCTGAATGTGAGGCATTCTAACTGGGGTGAGGTGAAACCACATTGTGGTTTTGATTTGCATTTCCCTGATTGCTAGTGATCCTGAATATTTTTTCATGTGTCTGCTAGCCATTTGGATTTCCTCTTTTGAAAAATGTCTATTGAGGTCCTTGGCCTATCTCTTAAGTGTGTTGTTTATTTTGTTGTTGTGGAGTTTCTTGATTTCTTTGTAGATTCTGGTTATTAATCCTTTTTCTACTGCAGAGTTTGCAAATATTTTTTCCCATTCTGTTGGTTGCCTCTTCACTTTCTGACTGTTTCTTTTGCAGTACAGAAACTTCTCAATTTGATGCAATCCCAAATGTTAATTTTGGCTTTAACTGTGCCTCTGTGGTCTTTTTTTATATATTTATTTATTTATTTTTAACTTTTATTTAATGAGTATAAATTTCCAAAGTACTGCTTATGGATTACAATGGATTCCCCCTTATAACGTCCCTCCCCCCACAACCCTCCCCTTTCAGTACATATATCTTGCAGGGTTTCTCCAATGCTCTCTAATAATTTGATGGTGTCAGGTCATAGATTTCGGTCTTAATCCATGATGAGTGGATTTTTGTGTAAGGTGAAAGGTAGGGGTTTCGCTTCATGCTTCTGCACGTGGAAATCCAATTTTCCCAGCACCATTTATTGAATAGACTCCTTACTCCAGGGACTGGTTTTAGATCCTTGATCAAATATAAGTTGGCTGCAGATGTTTGGATTGATTTCTGGTGTTTCAATTCTGTTCCATTGGTCTATCCATCTGTTTGTGTACCAGTACCATGCTGTTTCGATTACAACTGCCCTGTAGTATGTCCTAAAATCTGGTATTGCGATGCCTCCAGCTTTGTTTTTGTTGTACAAGATTGCTTTAGCTGTTCAAGGCTTTCTGTGTCTCCATATGGATTTCAGCATCATTTTTTCCCAGATCTGAGAAGAATGTCTTTAGTATTTTGATTGTTATTTCATTGAATATATAAATTACTTTTGGGAGATTGGTCATTTTGATGATGTTGATTCTTCCAATCCATGAGTATGGAAGATTTTTCCATTTCTTGGTATCCTCTTCTATTTCTTTCTTTAAGGTTTTGTAATTTTCATTGTGGAGATCTTTAATGTCCTTGATTAAGTTTATTCCAAGGTATTTGATTGTTTTTGTAGCTATTGTGAATAGGATTGATCTTAGAAGTTCTTTCTCAGCCATGGCATTGCCTGTGTATACAATGGCTATTGATTTTTGTGCATTGATTTTATACCCTGCTACTTTGCCAAAATCTTCTATGAGTTCCAATAGTCTCTTAATAGAGTTATTTGGATCCCCTAAATAAAGAATCATATCATTTGCAAAGAGGGATAGTTTGAGTTTTTCCTTCCCAATTTGTATCCCTTTAATTTCTTTTTCTTGCCTAATGGCTCTGGCTAAATACTCCAAAACTACGTTGAATAGCAGTGGTGAGAGTGGGCATCCCTGTCTGGTACCCGATCTCAGTGGAAATGCTTCCAACTTTTCCCCATTTAATAGGATGCTGGCCGTGGGTTTTCATAAATTGCTTTGATTGTATTGAGGAATGTTCCTTCCATACCCAATTTGCTTAGAGTTTTCATCATGAAAGGGTGCTGTATTTTATCGAATGCTTTCTCGGCGTCTATTGAGATAATCATATGGTTTTTCTTCTGCAGTCTGTTAATGTGGTATATCACATTGATTGTCTTGAGCACATTAAACCATCCCTGCATACCAGGGATAAATTCCACTTGGTCTGGGTGGATGATCTTTCTGATGAGTCGTTGCATTCTATTGGCCAGAATTTTATTGAGGATTTTTGCATCTATGTTCATCAGGGATATTGGTCTGTAGTTTTCTTTCAATGCTGCATCTTTTTCCGGCTTAGGAATTAAGGTGATGCTGGCTTCATAGAAAGAATTTTGGAGGATTCCCTCTCTTTCGATTGTTCTGAATAGTTTGAGAAGAATTGGAGTTAGTTCTTCTTTAAATGTCTGATAGAATTCAGCAGTGAATCCATCTGGTCCTGGGCTTTCTTTGTTGGGAGTTCCTTTATTACTGTTTCAATTTCTGACTCGGTTATGGGTCTGTTTAGGTTTTCTATGTCTTCCTGGTTCAATTTAGGTAGTTTGTATGTGTCTAAGAATCTATCCCTTTCTGATACATTTTCCTCTTTGCTGGCATACAACACTTTGTAGTAATTTCTGATGTTTCTTTTTATTTCTGTGGTGTCTGTTGTTGCATCTCCTTTTTATTCTCTGATTTTATTGATTTGGGTCATTTTTTTTGAGTTAGTTGGGCCAATGGGATGTCAATTTTGTTTATCTTTTCAAAAAACCAGCTGCTCATTTGGCTGATGTTTTGTAAGGTTTTTTTTTTTTTTGATTCAATCCTATTGATTTCTTCTCTGATTTTAATTATTTCTCTTCTCCTACTAGATTTGGGTCTGGTTTGCTGCTGTTTTTCTGGATCTTTGAGATGCATTGAAAGCTCATTTATTTTGTTCCTTTCCTATTTCTTGATGTAGGCACCTATTGCTGTAAACTTTCCTCTTAACACCGCTTTTGCTGTATCCCATAAGTTTTGATATGTTGTGCTGTTATCTTCATTTACTTCCAGAAAGTTTTTGATTTCTCTTTTGATTTCTTGAATGACCCAGTGTTCATTCAGGAGCATGTTGTTCAGTCTCCATGTGTTTGCATACTTTCTGGGGTTTCCTGAGTTGCTAATTTCCAACTTCATTCCTTTATGGTCTGAGAAGCTGCATGGTATGATTCTAATTCTTTTGAATTTGCTGAGACTTGTTTTATGGCCTAGTATGTGGTCAATCCTAGAGAAGGTTCCATGTACTGCTGAGAAAAATGTAAATGCTTTATGTGTAGGATGAAAAGTTCTGTAGATACCTGTTAGATCTATTTGGGCTACAGCATCATTTAAATCTACTATTTCCTTGATTCTCTGTCTGGTTGATCTGTCCATTTCTGAGAGTGGAGTATTGAAGTCCCCCAATACTATTGTATTGAAATCTAAGTCTCACTTTAAGTCCCTTAACATATCTTTTAAGGAAACCGGTGCCAAAGTTAGATGCATATACGTTGATAATTGTTATATCTTCCTGTTGAATTGATCCCTTAATCATTATATAGTGCCCCTCTTTTTCTCTTTTAATAGTTTTTGTGGTAAAGTTTATGTTGTCCGATATTAATATTGTTATGATCGCTCTTTTTTCATTTCTGTTGGCTTGGTATATCTTTTCCAGCCTTTCACTTTCAGTCTGTGTGCATCTTTGCTGGAAACATCTGTTTCTTGTAAACAACAAATAGATGGGTGTTGTTACTTAACCCATTCAGCCAATCAGTGTCTTTTAACTGGAAAGTTGAGGCCATTAACGTTCAATGTGGCTGTTGATAAGTAGAAACTTTGCCCTGCCATTTCCCAAAGATATTTTCTAATATATGCTTTGAATTCCCTGTGATCTTTTGCTGTGAGGTTTCCCTCTTTTACCTGCTTTCAAATTGATGACCGTGTTTCTGTGTTTCTTGTGTAACACATCTTTTAGCATTCTTGTGTAACACATCTTTAGCATCTTTTGCAACGCTGGATGAGTGGCAAAAAATTCTTTCAATTTCTGTTCACCTTCATTCACAAATGAGAGCTTTGCAGGATATAATATTCTTGGACGGCTGTTTTTCTCTCTTAGTACATGGGCTATGTCTCACCATTCCCTCCTAGCCTGTAGGGTTTCTGATGAGAGGTCTTTGCTGTCAGTCTACTTGGAGATCCTCTGAGAGTAATCTGAAGTTTCTCTCTTGTGCATTTTAGAATCTTTTCTTTCTTTTTTTTTTTTCTAACAGGCAGAGTGGACAGTGAGAGAGAGAGACTGAGAGAAAGGTCTTCCTTTTGCCATTGGTTCACCCTCCAATCGCCACCAGGGCTGGCGCTGCAGCCGGTGCAATGTGCTGATCAGAAGGCAGGAGCCAGGTGCTTCTCCTGGTCTCCCATGGGGTGCAGGGCCCAAGCACTTGGGCCATTCTCCATTGCCTTCCCAGGCCACAGCAGAGATCTGGCCTGGAAGAGGGGCAACCGGGAAATAACTCGGTGCCCCGACCGGGACTAGAACCTGGTGTGCCAGCGGCGCTAGGTGGAAGATTAGCCTATTGAGCCGAGGCACTGGCCAGAATCTTTTCTTTATGTTTCACTGTGGTGAGTTTGATTACCACATGGCGTGGTGAGGATGTCTTGTAGTTATGTTTAACAGAGGTTCTATAAGCTGCCTGTACTAGGATGTCTCTGTCCTTCTCCAATCCCGGGAAGTTCTCTGCAAGTATCTCACTAAAAAGGCCTTCTAATCCTTTCTCTCTCTCCATGCCTTCAGCAACTCCTAGAACCCGAATGTTGGGTTTTTTAATAGTGTCCTGTAGAATCCCAACAATATTTTTTAGATTTCTAATTTCCTCTTCTTATCTTTCGTTTGACTGTATACTTTCCTGTCCTCTTTCTTCTAAGTCTGTTATTCCCTCTTCTGCTTCACTGACTCTGTTTTTAAGGCTCTCTAACATGTTTGTAATTTGATATATTGAGTTTTTCATTTCATTTTGATTTCTCTTCACTATCACATTTTCCTGTTCTACTAGTTTCTGCATTTCATTTTGATTCCTCCTTAAGATTTCATTTTCACAAGAGCGATTTTCTCTCCTGTCCAGCAGGGATTTCTGACGTTCAAGAATTTGCTTTTGAAAACTTCTAAATGCTCTTATCATAAATTTTGTGAAATCTGTATCTTGCATTTCTTCTATTTCATCTAAATGCCCTTTTTTTTAAACTTTTATTTAATGAATATAAATTTCTGAAGTACAGCTTATGAATTACAATGGTTTCCACCCCATAACATCCCTCCCACCCGCAACCCTCCCCTTTCCCACTCCCTCTCCCCTTCCATTCACATCAAGATTCCTTTTCATTTCTCTTTATATACAGAAGATCAGTTTAGCATACATTAAGAAAAGATTTCAACAGTTTGTTCCCACACAGAAATATAAAGTGGAAAATACTGTTTGAGTACTAGTTATAGCATTAAATCTCAATGTACAGCATACTAAGGACAGAGATCCTACATGAGGAGAAAGTGCACAGTGACTCCTGTTGTTGACTTAACAAATTGACACTCTTGTTGATGGCATCAGTAATCACCCTAGGCTCTTGTCATAAGCTGCCAAGGCTATGGAAGGCCCCTGAGTGCACCAACTCTGATCATATTTAGACAAGGCCATGGTCAAAGTGGAAGTTCTCTCCTCCCTTCAGAGAAAGGTACCTCCTTCTTTGATGACCCGTTCTTTCCACTGGGATCTCACTCGCGGAGATCTTTCATTTAGGTGGTTTTTTTTTTTTTTTTTTTTTTTTTTGCCAGAGTGTCTTGGCTTTCCGTGCCTGAAATACTCTCATGGGCTTTTTAGCTGGATCCACATGCCTTAAGGGCTGATTCTGAGGCCAGAGTACTATTTAGGACATCTGCCATTCTATGGGTCTGCTGTGTATCTCACTTCCCATGTTGGATCATTCTCTCCCTTTTTGATTCTATCAGCTAGTATTTGCAGACACTAGTCTTGTTTCTGTGCTCCCTTTGGTTCTTAGTCCTATCATTATGATCAATTGTGAACAGAAATTGATCACTGGGACTAGTGAGATGGCATTGGTACATGCCACCTTGATGGGATTGAATTCGAATCCCCTGGTATGTTTCTAACTCTACCGTTTGAGGTAAGTCAGCTTGAGCATGTCCCAAATTGCACATCTCTTTCCTCTCTTAATCCCACTCTTATATTTAACACTGATCACTTTTCAGTTAAGTTTCAGCACTTAAGAAGAATTGTGTATTGATTACAGTATTCAACCAAAAGTATTAAGTAGAACAAACAAAAAAATACTAAGAGGGATAACATATCAAGTTGCTCATCAACAGTCAGGGTGAGGGCTGATCAAGTCACCATTTCTCATAGTGTTCATTTCACTTTAACAGGTTTCCTTTTTGGTGCTCAGTTAGTTATCACCTATCAAGGAGAACAAGTGGTATTTGTCCCTTGGGGATTGGCTTATTTCACTCAGCATTATATTTTCCAAATTCCTAACAGGGATCACTTTTCAGTTAAAATTTAAACACCTAAGAATAATTGTGTGTTAATTACAGATTTCAATCAACGGTACTAGAACAAAAAAAAAAGAAATACTAACATGGATAAAGTATTACATTGTACATCAACCGTCAGGACAAGAGCTGATCAAGTCACTGTTTCTCATAGTGTCCATTTCATTTCAACAAGTTTCCCCTTTGGTGCTCAGTTAGTTGTCACCTATCAAGGAGAACAAGTGGTATTTGTCCCTTTGGGATTGGCTTATTTCACTCAGCATAATGTTTTCCAAATTCCTAACAGGGATCACTTTTCAGTTAAAATTTAAACACCTAAGAATAATTGTGTGTTAATTACAGAGTTCAACCAATGGTACTAGAACAAAAAAAATACTAAAATGGGTAAAGTATTACATTGTACATCAACCGTCAGGACAGGAGCTGATCAAGTCACTGTTTCTCATAGTGTGCATTTCACTTCAACAGGTTTCCCCTTTGGTGCTCAGTTAATTTCGCCGATCAGGGAGAACATATGATATTTGTCCCTTTGGGACTGACTTAATTCACTCAGCATGATGTTTTCCAAATTCCTCCATCTTGTTGCAAATGACTGGGTTTCGTTTTTTTGACTGCTGTATAGTATTCTATAGAGTACATGTCCCATAATTTCTTTATCCAGTCTATTGTTGATGGGCATTTGGGTTGGTTCCAGGTCTTAGCTATTGTGAATTGAGTTGCAATAAACATTAATGTGCAGACAGCTTGTTTGTTTGCCAATTTCATTTCCTTTGGGTAAATTCCAAGGAGTGGGATGGCTGGGTTGAATGGTAGGTTTATCTTCAGGTTTCTGAGGAATCTCCAAACTGACTTCCACAGTGGCTTAACCAATTTGCATTCCCACCAACAGTGGGTTAGTGTCCCTTTTTCGCCACATCCTCTCCAGCATCTATTGTTGGTATATTTCTGAATGTGAGCCATTCCAAGCCAGCATCACCTTAATTCCTAAGCCGGAAAAAGATGCAGCATTGAAAGAGAATTACAGACCAATATCCCTGATGAACATTAATGCAAAAATCCTCAATAAAATTCTCGCCAATAGAATGCAACAACACATCAGAAAGATCATCCACCCAGACCAAGTGGGATTTATCCCTGGTATGCAGGGATGATTTAATGTGCGCAAAACAATCAATGTGATACACCATATTAACAGACTGCAGAAGAAAAACCATATGATTATCTCAATAGACACAGAGAAAGCATTTGATAAAATACAGCACCCTTTCATGATGAAAACTCTAAGCAAACTGGGTTTGGAAGGAACATTCCTCAATAGAATCAAAGCAATCTATGAAAAGCCCACAGCCAACATCCTATTGAATGGGGAAAAGTTGGAAGCATTCCCACTGAGATCGGGCACCAGACAGGGATGCCCACTCTCACCACTGCTATTCAATATAGTTCTGGAAGTTCTAGCCAGAGCTATTAGGAAAGAAAAAGAAATTAAAGGGATACAAATTGGGAAGGAAGAACTCAAACTATCCCTCTTTGCAGATGATATGATTCTTTATTTAGGGGACCCAAAGAACTCTACTAAGAGACTATCGGAACTCATAGAAGATTTTGGCAAAGTAGCAGGGTATAAAATCAATGCACAAAAATCAACAGCCTTTGTATACACAGGCAATGCCATGGCTGAGAAAGAACTTCTAAGATCCATCCCATTCACAATAGCTACAAAAACAATCAAATACCTTGGAATAAACTTAACCAAGGACATTTAAATCTCTACGATGAAAATTACAAAACCTTAAAAAAGAAATAGAAGAGGATACCAAGAAATGGAAAAATCTTCCATACTCATGGATTGGAAGAATCAACATCATCAAAATGTCCATTCTCCCAAAAGCAATTTATAGATTCAATGCAATCCCAATCAAGATACCAAAGACCTTCTTCTCAGATCTGGAAAAAATGGTGGTGAAATTCATATGGAGACACAGGAGACCTCGAATAGCTAAAGCAGTCTTGTACGACAAAAACAAAGCTGGAGGCATCACAATACCAGATTTCAGGACATACTACAGGGCAGTTGTATTCAAAACAGCATGGTACTGGTACAGAAACAGATGGATAGACCAATGGAATAGAATTGAAACTCCAGAAATCTATTGAAACATCTACAGCCAACTCATATTTGATCAAGGATCCAAAACCAATCCCTGGAGTAAGGACAGTCTATTCAATAAATGATGCTGGGAAAATTGGATTTCCATGTGCAGAATCATGAAGCAAGACCCCTACCTTTCACCTTACACAAAAATTCACTCAACATGGATTAAAGACTTAAATCTACGACCCTACACGATCAAATTATTAGAGAGCATTGGAAAAATCCTGCAAGATATAGGTACCGGCAATGACTTCTTGGAAAACACCCCAGAAGCACAGGCAGTCAAAGCCAAAATCAACTATTGGGATTGCATCAAATTGAGAAGTTTCTGTACTGCAAAAGAAGCAGTCAGGAAAGTGAAGAGGCAACCAACAGAATGGGAAAATATATTTGCAAACTATGCAACTGATAAAGGGTTGATCACCAGAATATAGAAAGAAATCAAGAAACTCCACAACATCAAAACAAACAACCCACTTAAGAGATGGGCCAAGGACCTCAATAGACATTTTTCAAAAGAGGAAATCCAAATGGCCAACAGACACATGAAAAAATGTTCAAGATCACTAGCAATCAGGGAAATGCAAATCAAAACCACAATGAGATTTCATCTAAATGCTCTTATCATAAATTTTGTGTAATCTGTATCTTGCATTTCTTCTATTTCATCATCTTCATAATCTTGGCTTGGGGCGTCTTGTTCATTTGGGGGTTTCATAATGTCTTCTTTGTTCTTGTTTCCTCAGTTTCTGTGTTTGTTGTTTGGCATTGTGGACATATTCTTTGGATTCTTCTTCCCTCTCTGTGGTGTTTTCTTCTTGTTATACTATGACTGTATTAACTGGACTGTCTGTTTCTGATGGAGCCTTAGAGGCTTGAGATGGGTGTGACCAGAGAGCTCTGTTTGGTTCCTCAGGATTACCGGTGTGCCAAACGTGACACACTCAGGTTAGGCATGGTAAATTTCTCTCTCTCTCTCTCTCTCTCTCTCTCTCTCTTTGATTCAGAAGGGAAGTAATTCTGCACAGCTGAGCAGAATTGAAGGTAGTCAGCTTCTGATCTCTGGCTCCGGTGGGTATAAAATTCATCTGCTCTTTCCCAAGAACCACACAAAGCATCTGTGCTGCCCTCAGTATGTGCTCAAATTCTCCTGCAAGTCTCCCACCGGGTTGCCAAGGTTACTGAATTGCAGTGTCTTTGGAGCGTACTAACGTGAACTCCCTGAGTTCTCTCACCCACCGCCTCTTTTTTCACAGTCTCAGTTCATTAGCTCCACACATTCACTAGGTCCTAACCTCCTGTTGTTTCACCCCCCTAGAGTTAGGTTTTTCTGTTTTCCTGAAGGCGGGCACAGACTTGAGTTTGCGCAGCTTTTACGTATGTCAAAATCGCACCTGCTCTTTGTCTTGCTCGCCTTTGAGATGTGAGTGGAGAGAGAGAAACTCGTGTCCATACTGGTCCCTTTTTTTTTTCCTCTCTCCTCTAGTTAGCCTGGTGAACTTTCCCCAGTGGGGCTTCAAGCCTCATTCCCTCTAGGCTCTTTCTGCCATTTCCCCACCAATGTCTTGGGTTACTGAGGGTTTGCCTCACCTCCCCTTCCAGCTCAGATATGTAGACTCCATGGCTGGGCTCCTGAGCTGTGGGCGTTCTTGCTCTCCACGTAGGTCCTCTGTGTCACATCCACTAGATCCGGAAGAGTTTCTTCGGCAATTTTTTTCCTGAGCCTTTCCCTGAAACTCATTCTTTTAAATTGTGTGTGCAAAATATAGCCCACAGGTCAAATTCAGTCTCTACCTTTCAGCATTTTGCACCAGCTGTCAAAACTCCTTGAGGTCTGAGACTTCTGACTTTGTACTGGCTGTAAGGATCATAGCTCGGGTTCCATAGAGCTCGAGTTTCTCCAAATTTTTTTATAGTTGAGTAATATTTCATTGTGTGTGTTTATAAACACAACACATTATATTACATAGAGGATTTCCTTATTTGATATAGAATTATCAGAAGCTATTAAAGATTGCTTTAGACACTAGTAAATGCCTTCTATGAGAATATACATGGAATGAACATGGAATGAAATGTGCTCCATGAATAGTACAGTATTAATTCAACAAATAGCTGAGAGCTTGGTATAAGCACATGATTATTAAGTTTTAGGAGCTCTGTTTTAGTGAAGAAATAACTCAGCATCCTCATCCACATATGGAATTGATTGATTGATTAAAAGAGATTACAAGGTTTATTTGTATATATTCCCCACAATAATCATTTGATTATTATACTGTCTCTATAAATACTTTTTTCTGCCAAGGAATTGTAATCTTATCTTTACCTTACATGTGAAAAGTGGATGCCATTCATATATTTTTAGGGTGAAAAAAATTCTTGTATTGCATATACACAGATTTAGGAGGATAGTGACACTTCCCACACTTCCCTCACTACCCTCTCTCCTACCCACTACCCCACCCTTCTTTCTCCTCCTTCTTCTATTCCTACACTTTATTTTTACAATGGTCTAATTCAGTTCATTTTATACTCATAAGATTTACACAAAACTAAATAAATCATTCAACAAACGAAAAAAAAAACACTCTTCCTCAACAACAGAGAAAAGGACAGTAAACAATCATAATTTGATGCCCATTTCTTAAATTGATTGGTTGTGTTTTGTGTTATTAAATTGTTTAAGTAGCTGGTATATTTTTGATATTAATCCTTTATTGGATAGGTAGCTCACAAGTATTTTTCGCATTCTGGTGGATAGTCTTCATTCAATCGATCATTTCTTTTGCTGTGCAGAAGCTTTGGGGTTTGATATAATCCCATTTATTTAGTTTTGGTTTTGTTGCCTGTGCTTTGGGAGTCTTGTCCAAGAAATAGTTCCCTATACCAATGTCACAGAATGTCTTCCCAACATTTTCTTGATAGTCTGAGTTCTTAAATTAAGTTTTTTGATCCAACTTGAGCAGATTTTGTATATGGTGAGAAATATCGAACTAATTTCATTCTTCTACCTACACACATCCAGTTTGGCCAGCACTATTTGTTCAGGAGATCATCCTTACTCCAGTGTATGTTATGCTCACTTTTGTACTTTTGTCAAAAATCAATTGGTTACATGTATGTAGATTAATTTCCCAATTTCTGTTCTGTTTCATTGATCCATTTAGAAGTTTTTATGTCAGTACCAGGTTGTTTAAATACTGTAGCTTTTATATTTAACAGCAATAACTTTTTAGTTAAGTTCAGCACTTAAGAAGAATTGTGTATTGATTACAGTATTCAACCAAAAGTATTAAGTAGAACAAACAAAAAGAATACTAAGAGGGATAACATATTAAGTTGTTCATCATCAGTCAGGGAAAGGGCTGATCAAGTCACCGTTTCTCAGGGTTCATTTCACTTTAACAGGTTTCCTTTTTGGTGCTCAATTAGTTGTCACCGATCAGGGAGAACATATGGTATTTGTCCCTTTGGGATTGGCTTATTTCACTCAGCATAATGTTTTCAAAATATAAGAATGGGATAAGAGAGGGAAGAGATGTGCAATTCGGTACATGCTCAAGCTGACTTACCTCAAATGGTAGAGTTAGAAACATACCAGGGGATTCCAATTCAATCCTATCAAGGTGGCATGTACCAATGCCATCTCACTAGTCCCAGTGATCAATTTCTGTTCACAATTGATCATAATGATAGGACTAAGAACCAAAGGGAGCACAGAAACAAGACTAGTGTCTGCAAATACTAGCTGATAGAATCAAAAAGGGAGAGAATGATCCAACATGGGAAGTGAGATACACAGCAGACCCATAGAATGGCAGATGTCCTAAACAGCACTCTGGCCTCAGAATCAGCCCTTAAGGCATGTGGATCCAGCTAAAAAGCCCATGAGAGTATTTCAGGCATGGAAAGCCAAGACACTCTGGCAAAAAAAAAAAAAAAAAAAAAAAAAAAAAAAAAAAAAAAAAAACACCTAAATGAAAGATCTCGCGAGTGAGATCCCAGTGGAAAGAATGGGTCATCAAAGAAGGAGGTACCTTTCTCTGAAGGGAGGAGAGAACTTCCACTTTGACCATGGCCTTGTCTAAATATGATCAGAGTCAGTGAACTCAGGGGGCTTCCATAGCCTTGGCAACTCATGACAAGAGCCTAGGGTGATTACTGATGTCATCAACAAGAGTGTCAATTTGTTCAGTCAACAACAGGAGTCACTGTGCACTTACTCCTCATGTAGGATCTCTGTCCTTAGTGTGCTGTACATTGAGATTTAATGCTATAACTAGTACTCAAACAGTATTTTCCACTTTATGTTTCTGTGTGGGAGCAAACTGTTGAAATCTTTTCTTAATGTATGCTAAACTGATCTTCTGTATATAAAGAGAAATGAAAAGGAATCTTGATGTGAATGGAAGGGGAGAGGGAGTGGGAAAGGGGAGGGTTGCGGGTGGGAGGGACATTATGGTGGGTAAGCCATTGTAATTCATAAGCTGTACTTCAGAAATTTATATTCATTAAATAAAAGTTAAAAAAATACTATAGCTTTGAACTCATGTATTATGATGCCCCCAGCTTGGTTTTTCTTGTTCAGTACCCCTTTGGATATTCTGAGTCTTTTTTAATTCCATATGAATTTTAGGATTTTTTTTAACTCTGTAAAGAATGTCGTTGGTATTTTAATGGGTATTGCATTGAATTTGCAGTTTGCTTTACGTAGTATAGACATTTTAATGAGATTATTTTTTACAATCCATGAGTACGGGATATCATTACATTTTTTGGTGTCCTTGATAATTTATTTCATCAATGTTTGATAGTTTTCACTGTAGAGATCATTCATACATTTATTCCTAAGTATTTGATTTTTTGTGGCTATTGTGAATGGGATTTCTTTCTTGATTTTGCTTTCTGTGAGTTCATCATTAGCATAGAAAAAAATTACTGTTTTTTGTATGTTTATTCTGTAACCTTAAACTTAACTGAGTTGGTTTATATCAATTCTAGCTTTATTTTCGTGGGGTGTTGAGGTTTTTCCACATACAACATCGTGTCATCTACAGAGTATTTGATTTCTTCTTTTCCAATTTTGATGTCCTTCATTTCTTTCTCCTCTGGCTTGATTTTTTTCTTTTTTTGCTCAGGATTGCCTTAGCTATTCTGGGCCTTTGTGATTCCATATTATTTTTAGCTTTAGGTAGTGTACATATTTTAATGATATTGAATCTTACAATTCATAAAGAAGGAACATCTTTCCTTTTTTGTGTGTTTTTGTGTCCTTGATAATTTATTTTATCAGTGTTTTATAATTTTCGTTGTAAAGATCTTTCACTTGTTTTGTTAAATTTATCCCTAAATAGTTTATTTTTTTGCTATTATAGGCGTGATTTCTTTCTTGATTTCTGTTGATGAGTTCATCAGTAGTCTACAAAACGTTACTGTTTTTTCTGTTTATTTTGCAACCTACATTCCTGCATCTTTAGTGAATGGATTTATCAGTTCTAAGAGTTTTTTGGTTGAGTGTTTAGTGTTTTCCATGTACAACCTCATGTTATCTACAAACATGGATATTTTGTCTTCCTCTTTTTCAATTTGATACTCTTCTTGTTCAGATCTTAGAAATGCTTTTAGTTGTTCCCCACAACACAGTGGCTATTAATTGCTGATCTATTTTCTTTTTATTTTTCTTTTGTCAAGTTGACATCTAATTTATATATCATAAAATTCACCTATTTAAAGTGTACAACTAGGTTGCTTTTAGTACATCCACAAAATTATGATGGAAACATAATCATTTGCTGATTCCAGAATGTTTTCATAATCCCTAAAAGAAACCTTGTAAAGAATAGTAGTCACTCCCTATTTCTGCATTCCACCTTCAATCCTTGGTTGTTACTACTCTACTTTCTGTCTCTGTAGAGTTGCTTATTCTATCCATTTCATTTATTGGAATCACACAGTATGTAGCCATTTTTCTGGCTTCTTTAACTTATCATATTTCTTCATGCTGTAGCTTATTTAAGTATGTCATGTTTGACCGCTTCTATCGTTTGGAAACATAAATATGTTTATCATTGATCAGGTCATACACCATGTGGGTTTTCCCCTTTTTGACTATGGATAATGCTTATAATAAATATTTGTGTACAAGACTTTATGTGAACATATGTTTTTAATTCTCTTTGGTGTGTGTCTAGGAGTTACATTTTTGGATCTTATGGTAATCCTAGTTTAATATTTTGAAGAACGGCCACAATGTTTTCTGCAGTGGCTGTATTATTTACCACTGTTGCAGGCTAAATGTGAGGGTTCCAGTTTCCCTGTGTATCAGCTAACCCTTGCTAATTTCCCTTTTGTTTTGTTTTTGTTCTTAATAGCCAGATTAGTGTGTGTTTTCCTTCATTGTGGATTTGTTTTCCATTCTTATAATGACTGATGATACTTAATGTATTTTTGTGCTTACTGGCCATTTCTAAATCTTCCTTGGAGAAATATTTAATCAACCTCAATTCATGAGGAATAATCAGTTTTGTACCTTTGCTGTGTTTCATTTGCTAATATTTTTGAGGACTTTTATGTCCATATGGAGTATCAATATTGACAAAATTTCTTTTTTAAAGGATTAATATTATTGCATTTTGCATACATATGCAATATTTTTCCCACTAATCCACTGATGGACACTTAAATTGACTCCATGTCTTAGTTATTATGAATATATCTGTATAGAATATTATAGTGCATATATCTCTGTAAAATACTGATATTGTGTTCTTTGGATATACATCCAGAATTGGGATTACTACATCATATGGTAATTCTAATTTTAATATCTGAGGAATCTCCATGCTGTTTTCCATAATGACTGTAATAATTAACATTCCCATCAGCAATGTGCAAGGATTCAGTTTTCTCCATATCTTCACCAGCCCTTCTTATCATTTATCTTTTTCATCAAAACAACCATTTCAATGAGGGTAATGTGACATCTTTTTGTGGTTCTAATTTGTGTTTTTGTGGTGACTAGTAATTTTGATTATATTTTCATATATCTGTTGACCAAGTTGCATGCCCTATGTTGAGAAGACTGATTCAAAATAATATTACCAAGATTTTAAAAAATTAATTTATTTATTTGAAAAGCAGAGTTACAGAGAGAGAGAGAGAGAGAGAGAGAGACAAAGAGAGACATCTTCCATCTGTTGGTTCACTACCCAAATGGCCTCAATGGCCAGAACCAGGAGCTTCTTCCTGCTCTTCCACATGGGTGCAGTGGCCCAAGCACTTAGGTCATCTTCCACTGCTTTCCCAGACCCATTAACAGGGAGTTGGATGGGAAGTGGAGTAGCAGGGACATGAACTATCACAAATATGGGATGTCAGCACTACAGGCCACAGCTTAACCAGCTGTGCCACAGCACCTGCCCCAATATTACCAAGTTTTAAGTGATGAAAGCTAAGGACAGTGTTAACTACCCGATGAGTTAGCAGACACACAAATTGAATCAATAATTATTCTTTTATGCCTTATTTTTCAATGAGGCAAGAAGGAATTTAATAGCAATTATTTCTAAAAACTTCACAAAAGTAGTTAAAGCCAAATTCTGATACTTGATAGGGCAAGTTTCAATTATCTGAAGAATTCAGCTTTGTATGGGCACATATCTATTTTCTAGCCATGGAAAATCAAAAATATCAAGCTTCACTATAGAAAAATCATAGTACATAAATCTAACATTGTGAGAAATCACCAAGATGAAAAGCAGCATGTCTGAGGACCTCAGGTGATTTAAGAAGCTTTGAAACAGGAGTCTTTGGAAAACAGATCTCAAATTGTTGATTCTCTGCTTTGGTGACTTTTACAAATAGAGAATTTAGAAAGCAATGTCAGTTAATAACTCTCAAAACTATAATGTGGCAGCAAGTTGCCACTAATGTATTTGACATTGCTCCTGCCACTATTACCAATAACATTGTCTGAAATAAATGCCTGGTTTATACCATCAAAAAAGTGGCTAAATGCCAAGGGGAATTTAGTAGTTCAAATTTGTTCCATTCGAATGGAGTCATACAGTAGTATAAATTAGCCAATTACAGACCTCCCTGAAGCTTCCTTCATTGTCAATCTGGTGTTCCAGAGGACACCAAAACCACTGAAAGTGCCACTGTGGAGACTTCTGCCCAGTTATGGGCACTAGAGAGTTGGCAGAAATGCTTGCCTCAGCAGGGCAGGTGGCTGTGTGAGTAGAATCCTGAACAGTAAAGGCTAAACAAAATTATTAAATTCATTTTAGATCTAGATAATTTAAAGAAAAATCAATTGAATTAAGATTAATTAATTAATGTGATAATTACAAAAATAAACCTTACAGATCAAATATTTTCATCCATGTATACACGTGTAAAAGAACCAATGAGAATTAGAACTCCAGCTAACAAAAGAATGACTTTTAAACTGCAAACTATTTTCAGTGGATGTTTATTTGTGGATATTATCACTAACCCTTCAATCTTATATAAAATTAAATTATTATAACACCACATAAAAATATTTGTAACTATGACCCGGAGTTTTCAACTTAATTATCTAGAATATAATATGCCTTTTAAAATTTAAAGTCACATTTAAAATAACAACATGAAGAAAAGTTTATTTATATCTTGCCTGTTTCTCTCTTTCTCCCACGTGTGACTCACACACACACACACACAAAATCACACAATTTAGAAACACTATATTAATTGATGCATTGACATAAACAACACTGAAATAAAGCTAAGTATTGGGCACTGATCAATGTTAAGCAGATACAAAGCAGTAAAAATATGAAAAAGTCTCATTTGTTAAAGATGAATATACCTAAAATATTAATGTCAAAAAAAACTAAACTTATCCCCATATGCCACTTTTCTACATAGCTCTACTGATGTCTTCAAAGAGCTAAGTGGATCAAACAGAATACGACTAAAAGGAAATGGAATTTATTATCTTGTTCAAAGGAAATGCAGAATAAACAATACTAACGACATATGTAAGAGAGATCATTCTAAAAAGAAAGAATCATCTAATTATGTTAGTCAAGTTGGAAGGGAGGACATGAAAGGAAACTCACTGACCTGATCCGCTGTTGCTTTTCAGACACTTTCAGTCTGGCAGTGCAGGGAGACATTGTAGATTCCTCAGATATGTGACCAGTGGTACCTTTCCCATTCTCAACCCCAAAGTAATCCATAATTTAACAGCAGTGTACAGTGAGTGGAATCATCAAGGGAACTGTTCCATTTTAGGCAACAAATTTCCTTACAAGAACCCTTTCAAAGATTGTAAGCCAATCTGCAAATAATTTATAAGAATGTACAGTCTTGGACTACAGCAGCTCCTTTAAATCTTGGTTTCTATGATTCAGGTGTTTAGTTTGCAAAATGTAGTATTAATTCAGACCAACAGTTCCACTGGTGTATTTGCTGTTTTTATGCCAATACCATACTGTGTTGGTCACTATATCTCTGTAGTATGTTTTGAAGTCAGGCAATGTGATGATCCTAGCAATTCCAATACTAGGAGTAAGCCCAGAGGAAATAAAATTAGTATGTTGAAGAGGTAGTTGAAATTCCATGTATATTAAAGCTCCACTCATAACAATCAAGATGTTTTCTCAACCAAACAGGCCATCAATGGATGAATGTAAAAGAAAATGTGGTAGTGATGCATGATCAAATACTATTCAGCCATAAAAGGGTGAAATGCTTTCATTTTTTCAATTTTGTTGTTCTTTATTTCTTTTTTAATATATAAAGGGAACAAATTTCATTTATTTCATATGCACAGTTTCAAGAGCATGATGCTTCCCACCCTACCCTGCTTCCCTCTCACCCTCCCTCTCTCCTTCTTTTCTTACTTTTAAAAAATTTTTACAATAACGTTCACTCAATTTACTTTTTATTTTCCACGACGTGAACTTACATAACAGTCTGTTAAGCAAAATAAGGCAGATACAGAAAAAATAAGTACTGCAATATCTCAATAATCAGTGGATGGAAGAATTGGCTCTCTCTTTCTCTCTCCCTCTCACTCTCTCTGTCTGCCTCTCTCCCTCTCTCTTTGTAGTTCTGACTTTCAAATAAATGAGAAAATTATCAGTTTTAATCAGACATACTAAATAATGTTTAATTAAATGAGAATTACATTATAGTCCTGTATGATGAGATTTAATTTCATAAAAATTAACTCAATTGATCTAATAATTTAATGCAATCTTATTTAAAAATGAAAACAGAATCTAGTGTGTTTCCAGCTTTAAAGCTAATTCTACATTTCAGATCTTTGTACAATGTAGCAGTGCTGCTTCTGACTTTTGTATGTAGAAAATCAATTTTCCCAACACTATCTATCTCCATGAAGTATTTCTAACAGATTAATTGAAGATAAGTGGATTGTATTTGTGTAGATTTATTTCTGCCATTTCTGTTTTATTTCATTGGTCTATGCCAGTACCATGATGTTTTGGATATAGTAGCCCTGTAGTATGTCTTGAAATCCAGTATTGTGATGTCTCCAGCTTTGTTTATATTATTCAAGAATGCTTTGACTATTCAGAGACTTCATTGTCTCCATACAAATTTTAGGATTTATTTTTCTAAATCCATTAAAAATGTCATTTATATTTTGATGAAGATTGCATTTAATTTATAAATGGTTTGGGTATTGTGGGCATTTAGATGATTTTAATTATTGCAATCCATGAACAATAGAATTCTCTCCAGTGATCTTTTCTAAGATTTATTTATTTATTTGAAAATCAGAGTTACACAGAGAGAAGAGAGGCACAGAGAGAGAGAGAGAGAGAGAGGTCTTCCATCCGCTGGTTCACTCCCCAATTGGCTGCGACAGCCGGAGCTGCACCAACCCGAAGGCAGGAGCCAAGAGCTTCTTCTGGGTCTGCCACATGGGTGCAGGGGCCCAAGGACTTGAGCCATCTTCTACTGCTTTCCCAGGCCATAGCAGAGAACAGGGTTGGAAGCAGAGTAGTCAGGTCTTGAACCAGCACCCATATGGGATGTCAGTGCTTCAGGCAAGGGCATTAACCCACTGCACCACAGTGCTGACCCTTCTCCAATGATTTTTAAGAAGTCCCCAAGAACACGGGCAATAAAAGCAAAAATAACAAATGTGATTATATCAAACTGATAAACTTCTGCACAGTAAAGAAAACAATAGCCGAGTAAGGAGACAGGTGACAGATTGGAAGAAATTATTTGCAAACTATATATTTAATAATGCATTAATACCAAGAATCTGTAAGGAGTTCAAAAATTAAAAAAAGTCAATCTAGTCGTGGGTAAAGGATTTTTGAATAGACATTGTTCAAAAGGAGATTTCAGGGGCCCATGTTGTGGCGGAGTAGGACAAGACTCCACCTGTCATGCAAGCATCCCATACAGGAACGAGTTCATGTCCTTGCTGCACCACTTCTGATCCAACTCTCTGTTAATGGCCTAGAAAAGCAATGGAAAATGACCCCAGTGTTTGGGCTCCTGCCACGTACATGGGAGACCCAGCTGAAGCCTATGGCTCCCAGCCTCAACCTGGCCCAGAGCTGCCAATTGCAGCAATCTGGGGAGTAAACCAGGGAATGGAAGATCTCTTTCTGCCTCTCTCTCTCTCTGTAACTCTGATTTCCAAATAAATAAATAAATAAATCTTTAAAAGAAATTTTCAAATGGCCAGAAAACACATGAAAAAATGTTAGGTATCACTATCCATTATGGAAACGCAAATGAAAACCACCATGAGATTTCATATCACTCCAATTAGAATGGCTACTATCATAAAGTCAAAACATTACAAGTGCTATTGAGGCTATGGAGAAAAGGAACCCCAAGGCACTGCTCATGGGATTGCAAGTTAGTGCAACCATTATGCAAAACAGTATGGGGAGTCCTCAAAATACTAAAAATGGTTCTACCCTTTGGTCCAGCTATCCCAGTGCTGGGGATATATGCGAAGGAAATGAAGTCAGCTATGAAAGAGATACATGCACTCCCATGTTTATTGAAGCCCAATAAACAACAGCAAAGATATGTAATCAACCTAGATGTACATCAAGTGATGACTGGATAAAGAAAATATGGTATATACACATGATGGAATATTAGTCAGGCATAAAAGAGTGATATATTGACACTTGCAAAAAAGGGTGAAATTAGAGATGATTGTACAAACTGAAATAAACCAATTACAGTAAGATAAATATCACATATTTTCTATCATGTGTGGAAGTCTAAATAGATATACTACAAAAATATGTGGATTCCTTATTAGTGAATATTTATAAATGTTGTCTTCACTGACTTACACCCTTTACATAATAATATAGCTTTCTTTCCTTACTTTATGATCTTTGTCGTGAATCTGAGGTTATGTGATATTAGTATATCCACCTCTGCTTTCACTGAAAATAGTATGTGTATCTATGTAATTTACATATAAATAAAATGACAAATGCTTAAAATTGCTTAAAAATGAAAATCTAATTCCAAATCCTTAAAAATGTAAAACCTCCAAATAAAATATAAATTCTCAGGAAACTCATGCATATATACATTAGAAATCATAGTTACATTTATAGCAATATCATTAATAATGGCTCAAATTTAGAAACAGCTCAAATAACTATAACATAGATGAATAAATTATAACATATTTGTACTGAAACTATTAATGATAAAAGTGAGTGAACTGCAAGTAAAAATATTAACATACTTTAGTCTTAGAAACAATGATTAAGGAAAGACTTAACTCAAAATTACATTTCATTGAACTAAAATCTAAAGCCAGAGATTGGCGTTATGGCATATCCCATACTGAAGTAAGTGGGTTACTGTCCTGGTTCTGCTTCCAAAGAGGTTCCTGCTAGTGGGCCTAGGAGGTAGTAGATAATGGCACCAGTACTTGGGTTGGCAGACTCAGATAGAGTTCCAGGCTCCTTGGCTGTTGTAGGCATTTAGGCAGTGACTCAGCAAGTGAATGTTTCTTTCTCTCTCTCTCTCTCTCTCTCTCTCTCTTTCTGCCTTTCAAATAAAATTAATAAATCTTTTTTAAGGTAACATGTATCTAATGAAATCTACTGTGCATGTGAGTGAGTGTGTGTGATGTAAAACAATTTTTAGTATTTAGAGATTTATTAAATAATATTATTTATTATGATCATTTTTATCACTTACATTATTAAAGATCAATGAGACAATATTATTTATTAACTAATGCTTTTGCAAAAGTTAGCTTTCCACAAATTAGAGCTTGTATCCAGATGAAATAAATGGCAAATATTAGAAATGAAACTGATATTTCACTTTGTGTTTCTATGAGGGTGCAAACGATTGAAATCTTTACTTAATGTACACTAAACTGATCTTCTGTAAAAAAAAAAAAAAAGAAATTATCAATTCCCAACTTGACTCTCACTGGGATTAAACATGACAATAGGTCTGATCTGATTTCATCATCATTTAAAAAAAATCATCTATTATTTTTCACTTTATGTTTCTGTGTGGGAGCAAACTGTTGAAATACTTACTTAAGGTATACTAAGCTGATCTTCTGTATATTAAGATAATCGAAAATGAATCTTGATGTGAATGAAAGGGGAGAGGGAGTGGGAAAGGGGAGGGTTGTGGGTGGGAGGGACAGTATGGGGGGGAAGCCATTGTAACACATGAGTTATACTTTGGAAATTTATATTCATTAAATAAAAGTTAAAAAAAAAGAAATGAAACTGTAAGATAATAGAAGCAAATATTCGACTTACAGTTTCATTTCTAACATTTGCAATTTATTTCATCAGGATAAGACCTCTAAGATTTTTAAATAAATATAAAAAACATCAGAAAATATTGATGGTAGATAGTAGAATTGTGTTTATCAAGGGCTGGGGCAGTAGGTGGGTATAGGGGAGACTTTTGTCAAAGTATACATGGTTTTAGTGAGGAGAAATAAATTCAGGATATCTATTGTACATGATGATTATAAATAATAATAATGTACTGTATTCTTGAAAATTGCCAAGGTTGATTTTTAAGTATTTTTATCACTAAAATGATAACTTTGTGAGGTGACATACATGTTAACTAACAAGACTTAGCTATTACACTATTAGTAAATATAATTCAAAACATTGTGTTGTGATAATAGCTACATGTAATTTGATCTGTCAACTTAAGATTTAAAGATAAAGTTAAAAATAAATATACCAATGAGCTTGTTTCATTTATATATGGAAACACAACAATGCTAATACTAAAAAAATTGAAAACAATACAAATTACTGTCAATAAGATGTTGCATAAGCCATATTATGTATTTACAGTAAATACTATACAGCAGTTACAATGACAACTTATACATGTCTCTAATAAGCATATGTATATGTAAAAGGGTTATTCAAAGTGCCTTTGAAAAGTGAAATGAAAACATAAATGTATTCATTTTTCAAATTAATGTTTTATTTATTATTTTTGCATATAATATATTTTAGTCTACATTATACTCAAAGGCTTAAAATGGCTCTACTAAATACAGAGTTCAGTGAATGAAAATTGAAAAGGTCTTAGGAAAACAGGAAAATAGGCAATAACTCTAAACAACAATCAGATGAAAAGATATTCAATTGCACTCATATAAATAATCACAAAATCATTAAAACTATATTAGTATATAATCCCTATATACTTGTTTGACAAAGATTTAAAACAAAGTATCTATAATGGCAAGTGTTTTATCTTCATTTGTTCACTGACTTTTCCCAGTGCTAATACATTGTTTAGCAAATTTAAGATATCTAATACATTATTTACTGAAAAAATACAAACCATATGTTCTCAGATATATAAGACACTACTCCTGGCCTCAAAGAGTTCATAATCTTAGTTTCAAGTTTTATTTAATCCATAATTAGTGGTAGGAAGAGTCAGGTAATGGCATTTGAATTTTCAATAAATTAGACCTTTCTGTACTTACAAAAGAACTGTGATATAATAGATAGATAATCAGATGTACTTTTACTGCTCTGTTTTGTGGATGCTAATGGATTAAAATTAAGTCCCTATCTTAACTTTTGCAAGTCCAGGTGCCTTTCTCATGATGCTTGTATCACCATGACAACTCAACATAGCTAAAAGCCTTAACAACACCATACCATAGCTTTGAAAGTTCAGGGCCAGTTCATTTTTTTATTCCTGTGCTTATTTTCTGAAGCCTGCACATTTATGATACCAACAGGATGTTCTCACAGATCTAATTACAAATATAGTACTGTCAAAGTAAAGAACAAGTAGAAATAAAAAGTTTTTCTGTGTATCCCAATATTCTTCATAATCAGCATATCCTGTAGGTCTACGCATAGTCATCTTCATCACAAATATAGGAAGACAGTGTACATGAAGCTATGTCATCATGACATATTCACCACAATCCTGAAATTGTATTTTACATCTTTCATGTTACTTCAGTTTACTTCCTATTTTTCACTCCTAACCAATCATTCTGGCTTTATCTCTCATGGTACACTAGGTTATGCTGCATCCCACCCCGAAATAGGAAAACAATTCAACAACAAAATCTTATTTCTTACTCATATAATGTGCCTATCTTTATTGGGTTGAATATGGCATTCTTATCTTCTCTGCAACATGAATACGATTCTCACTTAGGGACCAGGGTAATTATACATCTACCATCTTAAGCATTGCTAATAACAATGACTGAAGGAAACACTAATTTGTGTGTGTGTGTGTGTGTGTGTGTGAAACTTCAGCATTGAAGTTGTAGACCTCACTTTTACTCACATTCTATTGACCACATCAACTCATTTGAACACCACTGATTTTCACAGGATAGGGACATGTAAACTCTGTACAAGGATTGACCCTGGATACTAGCAAGCAGAAACAGAGTCCATCACACTGAATTTTTACCATATTTAAGCAGATTAAGTATACTGCAAGAACAGTTAGAGCAGCAAAGCGTAGTATTGTACAGGAGAAAAACTAACCCTAGACTATCTCTACTCAGTGTTAAACCCCACCAGTGTCACTTAGTCACTGTTTAACTTTTGGCCAATTTGTCTTTACAGATATACAAGTCTCAATTTTTCAGTATGAGGATCATAATATCTACTTTGAAGGATGATTGTGAATTTACAGAGAATTATGGGACATTTGGAAAAAATATCTAAAGTGTAGTAAGTGCTAAAAATTATTGTTTTTATAATAACTGTTATTATATGCAAAATATTGATACACATAGCTCATTTAATCTCCATGAATCCTATCAATTATGTGAGTGAAGTATTCATATGTCCATTTGACGTCTTAGATGACAGGCAATGAAGTGAAATATCTAAAGTTATATAGCTCATAAAAGTGCAATTGGAACAGAGATCTGCCTGACTACAAACCATGACAGTTTTTTTTTTGAATTTTATGTATTTACTGAATCCTGTTGTTCAAAAATTTCACACAGAACATGATTTAATTTAATATTGGATGACTTTTGACTTCTCCACCTACTACATGGGCACTATCATGCTGGGGAAATCATACTTTATGGACAATATTTGCAAGTTCTACATTTCCACAGTTGCTATTTTTAGACTTTGGTCATAAACCCACAGGAAAGATTCTCTTGCTTCTAAACTCAGGGAGCCATGGGATTGCCCAGACAGGAGCTGGAAGTACTTCCATTTATGTCTTTGTAACTCTTCACTCAGTTCTCTAAGGATTTAAAATATGTTTATTTTTTAAAATGATTTGGTAGAATCTAATAATATTTTAAAAAAGGCTCCTTTAGCAGAAAAATAAGATTTTCTTTTGCTTATTTTTTAAATTTTTATTAATATAAAGAGGACAGACTTCATATATTTCATAGATACAATTCTAAGAAGATAATCATACTTCCCTCCCTTCCTCTCTCCCTCTCTAAAGGCCCCTTCCTTCCTTGTATTTTTTAAAGTTATTGCACAAGTATAATTTCAAATTACTTTATAATCACAGCCTTAATGGACCACCAACCAAAATATTCAATAAGTGAAAAGTTAAAAGAACACTGTTCCACAGGAGTATAGACAAGGCTAAAAATAATCAAATTGTAAAATGTCTGTTTCATTCTTACACTTTTTTTTTGCATTCTATACAAACTACAACATGTCAAGAGAAAACATGATATTTGTCTTTTGAGGACTGGCTTATTTTGCTAAGCATAATGGTTTAAGTTACATTCATTTTGTTGCAAAAGACAGGATTTCATTCATTTTTATGGCTTAGTTGTATTTCATAGTGTGCATATACCAGGTTTTATTTATCTAGCCATCAGTTGATGAACATCTGGGTTGACTACATATCTTAGCTATTGTGACTTGAACCACAGTAAACATGAGGGTGGAAATAACTCTTTTATATGCTGACTTCATTGATTTTGGTAAAATGCCAGAATATCTACCTGGTCATATGGCAGATCGATTTTCAGATTTCTGAGAAATCACCATTATTGTCTTCCATAATGGTTATATTAGTTAACATATCCAACAGTGTTTTAGGGTAACTTTTTCCCTACACCCTTGCCAGCATTTTTTGCTTTTTTGATTATTGGATGATAGTCATCCTATCTGGGGTCAGGGAAAACCTAATTGTGGCTTTGAATTGCATTTCTCTGATGGCTAATGATCCTGAGCATCTTTTATGTGTTTTTGGCCATTTCTGTTTTATCCTTTGAAAAATGCCTGTTCGTGTCCTTTGTGCTTTCTCAATTTATTTGTTTTGTTGTTGTTGAGTTTGTTGAGCTCTTTGTAGATTCTGGATATTAATCTTTTATCACTTGCATGGTTTGCAAATATTTTCTCCAATTCATTTGAGTGCTACTTCATTTTGCTGAGTGTTTCTTTTTCTGTGCAGAGGAATCTTAACTTGATGGAATTCGATTTGTCCAGTTTGCTTTGTTATCTGTGTTTCTAGGGTCTTTTCCAAGAAGTCTTTACCTTTGACAAACTCTTGCAGTGTTTTCTGAATGTTCTACTCTTGTAATTTGATGATATCATTTTGTAGATTTAGGTCCTTGATCCTTTGTGAGTTGATTTTTGTATAAGGTGTAAGATAGGGGTCTTATTTCATACTTTTACAGGCAAAATCCCAATTTTCCAAATACCATTTGCTGAAGAAAATGTCTACAGAACTCTACAGAATCAACAAAAACACAACAGAAGTCTAGATTATGGATCAAATGGACCTAACTTACATCTGCAGAACATTTCATCTGACAGTTGAAAAATACACGTTCTTTTCAATAGTGCATGGAACTTTCTCTAAGATAGATCATATGCTCGGCCATAAAGAATGTGTCAGAAAATTCAAAAAAAGTGAAATCATACCATGTATCTTTTCTGACCACAAGAGAATGAAGCTGGAAATTAATAACCTAAGAATATGTTGAACATATGCAAACACAAGGAGACTGAAAAACACATTCCTGAACGAACAGTGGATCATAGAAGAAATCAAAAAGGAAATTGAAAAATTCCTGCAAATGAATGAGGATACAAAATATTAAAATATATGGGATACAGCAAATGCAGTGTTAAACGTAAAATTTATAGTAATTAGCACGTATATCAAGAACTATCAATGCATCTCATGGAGCTAGATAAAACAAGAAAAAAAATAACAGATTAGTAAGAGGAAAGAAATAATTAAAATTAGAGAAAGTTAAACAAAATTGAAACCAAAATAATACAAAAGATCAGTGAAGTAAAGAGCTTTTTTTGAAAAAATAAACAATATTGATATACCAAACAAAAGAGAAAATCCAAATTAATAAAATCAGAGGTGAAAAGGGAGATACAACATAGATATCACAAATATAAAAGGAATCATAAGGAATTACTAAAAACAACTCTATTCGAAATATTGTAAAATCTAGAAGAAGTTAGATTTCAGGACACATGCAGTCTACCACAATTGAAAAATGAAGATATCAGAAACCTAAACAGACTAATAACCAAAACGAAAATTGAGTCAGTAATACAGATCCCCCCCCCAACAAAGAAGAGCTGAATTCTACCAGACTTTTAAAGAATTAATTTCAATTCTTCTGAAACTATTCAAAACAATTGAAAGGGAAGGAATCCTCCCAATCTCCTTCTACAAAGCCAGCATCACATTAATTCCTAAACATGAAAAAGATATAACAGAGAAAGAGAACTTCAGATCAAGTTCCCTGATAAAAATAGATGCAAAAGTCCTGAAGAAAATATAAGCTAATTGAATCCAACATCAAATCAGAAAGATTATTCACCCAGATTTTTCCCAGATGTACAGTGATGATTCAACATACACAAATCAACATATTTGATACATCAGAATCAAAAATTGAAGAATAAAAACCATACAATTATCTTAATAGGTGCAGATAAAGCCTTTGATAAAATACAACATCCTTTCATGATAAGAACCTTAAGTAAATTGGGTATAGAATGAACATTCCTTGACAGAATCAAGGCAATATATGACCAACCCACAGCCAGCATCATATTGAGTGGGAAATAATTGGAAGCATTTTCACTAAAATCTGGAACCAGGCAAGGATGACCACTCTCACCATAGTCCTGGAAGTATTAGGCAGAGCCATTAGACAAGAAAAGTAATCAAAGTGATAAAAATAGGAAAGGAAGAAGTCAAATTATTCCTATCTGCAGATGACCTGACTCTATACTAAAGGTAACCAAAAGACTCCTCCAAGAGACTATTGGAACTTATATGAGAGTTTGGTAAAGTTGTGGGATATAAAATTATCACAGAAAAATCAATAGCCTTTGTATACACAGACAATACCATGTCTGAAGAAGAGCTTGTAAAATCAGTCCCATTCACAACAGCAACAAAAAAATTTCAATACATTGGAATAAATTTAACCAAAGAGGTAAAAGATCTTTATGATACAAATTATAAAACATTAAAGAAATAGAAGAAGATACAAAAAATGAGACAACCTTCCATGTTCCTGGATTAGAAGAATTAATATCATTAAAATGTCCATACTACCAAAAGCAATTTACAGATTCAATGTGATCTCAATGCAATGACATTATTCTCAGTTCTTAAAAAAATGATGCTAAAATTCTTATGGAAACATCAGATATCCAGAATAGGTAATGCAAGCTTAACAAAAACAAAGCTGGAGGCATCACAATACCAGATTTCAAGACATAATACATGGCAGTTATAATCAAAACAGCATGATACTGGCACAAAAATAGACGTGTAGACGAATGGAACAGAATATAAACTCCAGTAATCAATCCATGCATCTACAACCAATTAACCTTTAACAAAGGAGCTAAAAATCAATCCATGGAGAAGAAACAGTGTCTTCAAGAAATGTTTCTCTGAAAATTGGATCTCTGCATGCAGAAATATTAAACAGGACACCTAAGGTACACCTTATACAAAATCAACTCAAGATGGATCAGGAATCTCAATCTAAGTCCTGATACCGTGAAACATTATCTTGGTATCATTTCCTGATACCAGGAAAACATTAGGGATTCTTTGAAAGACAAAGTCTTAGACAAGGATTTCTTGAAAAAGACCCCAAAAGCACCATCAATCAAAGCCAAAATAGACAAATGAGAAGCATTGCACTGCAAAGAACACACTCAGCAAAGTGAAGAGGCGACTGACCTAATGGGAAAAAATATTTGCAAACTATGCAACTCATCAAGCATTAATATCCAGATCTGTAAAGAGCTCAAGAAACTCAACAACAACAAAACAATCTGGTGAAGCAATGGACAAAGGACTTGAACAGACATTTTTCAAAAGAGGAAATTCAAATAGACAACAGACTCCTGAAAACATGTTCAGGATCACTAGCCATCAGGGAAATGGAAATCAAATCCACAGTGAGGTTTCACTGCACCCCAGTTAGAATGGCTTTCATGCAGAAATCAGCAAACAATAAATGCTGGTGTAGATGTGGGGGAAAAGGTACCCTAATCCACTGTTGGTGGGAATGTAAACTAGTACAGCCACTGTAGAAAACAGTATGGAGATACTTCAGAAAGTTGAAAATAGATATACAACATGACACAGCAATCCCTCTCCTGGGAATTTATTCAAATGAAATGAAATCAGCTAGTTACTTAAGTTCCACAATTAATGCCTTCTGTTTACTTAAACTTAGTATACGCTTATTTCTCTTCTCCTAAAGCATTAAATACATGATTGCTAGTTACCCTCTGGTTTTGTATTAGGGACCTCCACAGTACAGCTTCAAGTCTTAAGAGTTCAGGCTCTTGGGGCCGGCGCTGTGGCATAGTGGGTAAAGCCACTGCCTGCAGTGCCAGCATCCCATAAGGGTGCCGGTTGGAGTCCCCACTGCTCCACTTCCAATCCAGCTTTCTGCTATGGCCTGGGAAAGCAGAAGATGGCCCAAGTCCTTAGGCCCCTGTACTCTCATGTGAAACCCAGAAGAAGTTCCTGGCTCCTGGCTTCGGATCAGCACAGCTCCAGCCATCTAGGGAGTGGACCAGCGGATGGAAGACCTCTCTCTCTGCCTTTCCTTCTCTCTGTGTAACACTGGCTTTCAAATAAATAAAATAAATCTTAAAAAAAGAGTTTAGACTTTGTAGTCCTATAGATTTGTTTGGTTCACATAGATAACATATATTATATGGATTTCTTTGGCACTCCTACTTAACCTTTCTATACCTCACTTTCCTCACTTTCAAAATGAGTTATTTTGAGAGTTACATGAGTTAATGCAAGTAAACTGCTCAAAAGAGTAGTAGGTGGCATGTGGTTGGCATGTAGATGCTGTTCATTATTAATGCTAATAATAAAACTTTCCACATCAATCTTTTCTAAGCTTTTTAAAATTAACATGATCACTAAATCTTCCTGCTTTTCTTATTTGCTTGAAAGACAGAGAGACAGAGACAGGCAGACCGACAGGCAGGCAGGCAACTCTCTCCCACATGCTGTCTGCAAGAGCTGAGGCTGGATCAGGCTGAATCCAGAGACTGAGAACTCAATCCAGGATGTCAAAGTTCCAAGTACTTGAGCCATCACCTGTAGCCTCCCAGTGTGCACATGAGCAGGAAGCTAGAATCAGGAGTGGAGCCAGGACTCAAACCAAGGCACTCTAATATGGAAAATGGCATTCTAAGTGGTTGCTTAATTCACCAAGTGCTTTCTCCATGCTGATTTTTTTAAAGAGTTTTTGTATAGGAGATATATGTAGGAAGACTAATTAGATCACCAGACACTGCAGAAAAAAGATTATTTGTATTCTCTCAGTGATTTTGAATCTGACCAACTCAGATTTGAAATATCTTTTAGCTACAAATTACCTGTATGTCCTTGGGCAAGTTAATTCATAGTCCTAAAACCCCAATTGTCTCTACTATGAAGCAGGAATAATGCTAGCAACTGCTTTACAGAAATCTTGTGATATTCAAAGTCATCAACTAAGTAATTCCATAGAAAATTGAATAGTGGGAATCACATAAATACCAGACAGCATTGTTACTGTGATTAATTTTATTATTATAGCTTATCAGTGTTTGCTAGTTGATTAGTTTTTAAAAGAAAGGGAATTATCAAAGTTATAAAATCTAAGACTCAAATGTCAATTCTTAGACTGGCAGCTTTCATACCCATTTTATCTATATATCTGCATTTTTATAAATTCATTTTAAAGATTGCCCACTTCAAAATTCTCTTTCTAAAAAGGTGAAAATGGACAGGTTTGAAAGTTGAATCTTTAGGATGTTACTAAAAATGCCATCAATTTTCAAATATTCACATGTATATATGCAGTGATTTTTCCTTGCTTCTTTCTTCCTCTTTTCCTCCCTTTCATTTTGAGGTGAAGCTGATTCATAATGTAAAATTCTTTTAGAAATACAAACCAAAAAATTTGTTCCTCTGAAATCTACTATTCCTCTGAAATCTAAGCACTTTGTTTTATAACACTGGATATCTGAACAATCCACTTGGAACCAACATTCTGTCCTTGGAATATTTTAGCAGCACTAGTGAGATAATGAGAACTTAACTAGGAATTATAAATTTTTGAAATGCACATTTAAAAAATTGAATACAATTCAAGGTCAATGAATGAGATCATTAACAAACCCTCATTACTTTTCAGTGACCTCTAGTAGTATTCATTTTAAATTTGCCTTTGGGGGGTTCAATTGTTCTTACACAAGCTGTGGTTACTCATTATTTCAATATCATACGTGTCATGGTAAACATTAAAAATATCATTCAGAGGAATATTTCAAGAGTGACACAATAATGCAACCTGACCTTCAAACATTAAATCATGCATTTGAGGGCTGGTAATGGTACACTGCTCCCAAAGGGGTATGTGTCTCTATGTGAACATGGTTGAAACCATGTATATACTCAATCACATACTTTACGTAAGAGACATGTGAACCTTGAATGTTGAGAAGACAAAAGTACATTTTATTTCAATAATTATCTTCTTGGTATATGAAAAATACCATTGCTTATCCTTTTTCAGTGAAATATGACCTGAGAGTTGGTTTTCCAAGAATTGAGACATATTTGTATAAGCAAATGTAGTGGTTTGGGTAGGAAGAAAATATTTTTTGCAAGATTCTTGGCTTAGAATACAGAAGTAGTTGGGTCCCTTTTCTAGCCTGCATTTTGGTTCAGTTCAAGTTTAAATTACCATATGGAAATTGAATTAATCACCATTTTTTTTTTATTTTTGACAGGCAGAGCAGACAGTGAGAGAGAGAGACAGAGAGAGAAAGGTCTTCCTTTGCCGTTGGTTCACCCTCCAATGGCCGCCGCTGCAGCCGGCGCACCGCACTGATCCGATGGCAGGAGCCAGGATCCAGGTGCTTTTCCTGGTCTCCCATGGGGTGCAGGGCCCAAGCACTTGGGCCATCCTCCACTGCACTCCCTGGCCATAGCAGAGAGCTGGCCTGGAAGAGGGGCAACCGGGACAGAATCCGGCGCCCCAATCGGGACTAGAACCCGGTGTGCCGGCGCCACAAGGTGGAGGATTAGCCTATTGAGCCACGGCGCCAGCCTAATTAATCACCATTTTTAAACACAGGTTTTGGTTTCCATTAGCCCTAATTCTTACATACATTAGTGCTCAGAAATGTTATGATACGTTTTAAGAATTATGTATAAATACTTTTTTTTTAAACTTTTATTTAATGAATATAAATTTCCAAAGTACAGTTTATGGATTACAATGGCTTCCCCCCCATAATGTCCCTCCCACCCGCAACCCTCCCCTTTCCCACTCCCTCTCCCCTTCCATTCACATCAAGATTCATTTTCGTTTCTCTTTATATACAGAAGATCAGTTTAGCATACATTAAGTAAAGATTTCAACAGTTTGCTCCCACACAGAAACATAAAGTGAAAAATACTGTTTGAGTACTAGTTATAGCATTAAATCTCAATGTACAGCACACTAAGGACAGAGATCCTACATGAGGAGTAAGTGCATAGTGACTCCTGTTGTTGACTTAACAAATTGACACTCTTGTTTATGGCCTCAGTAATCACCCTAGGCTCTTGTCATGAGCTGCTAAGGCTATGGAAGCCCCCTGAGTTCACCGACTCTGATCATATTTAGACAAGGCCATGGTCAAAGTGGAAGTTCTCTCCTCCCTTCAGAGAAAGGTACCTCCTTCTTTGATGACCCATTCTTTCCACTGGGATCTCACTCACGGAGATCTTTCATTTAGGTTTTTTTTTTTTTTCCCCCAGAGTGTCTTGGCTTTCCATGCCTGAAATAGTCTCATGGACTTTTCAGCTGGATCCGCATGCCTTATGGGCTGATTCTGAGGCCAGAGTGCTGTTTAGGACATCTGCCATTCTATGGGTCTGCTGTGTATCTCACTTCCCATGTTGGATCATTCTCTCCCTTTTTTATTCTATCAGCTAGTTTATACTTTTCTTTCCAAGTATTGTTAAATTGCAATCATTGATAATTGGCTCTCAAATATTGACATTACCTAAATGATTATTTACATATTTTAAGCAAGCAGTCATGACAATTCTAAGTTAGATACTGGATAAAAATATTTCCGTAATTTAATGAGTTTCAATGTTTTTGTGTTATTTTAACCAACCAAAAATATGCTCTATCGAGTTCTGAACATGCTGCAAATCCACATTGAGCATTTATTCTAGTGGGTAAGATGTCCACATCCCACACTGGCTATTCATACTGGCTTGCATATCATGCTCTCATTATCTACCTGAATAGGTTACATTCATCACCTAAGCCTCAAGCATCACCTCTTCCTGTGTTCTTTCAAGAAGCTTTGTTATAATTCTTTCCTTTTCACTTCTCATGCATACTGCAATCTTCTATCACAACACAGCATTGTACTATGATTGTTTCCTTATTTGTCTTTTCCATTGGGTTATATGCTGATTCAGGGTAAGTACTGGGTCTTTATAGTTATCTCCAGGGGAGGGCATTTGGCCTAATGACTAAGTTCCCCAAATGCCATATTGGCATACTAGGGTTTGATTCCTGACTCCTGGACTGACTCCAGCTTCCTGATAATCCTGGGAGATTTCAATGACTGTTCAAGTAGCTTGGTATCTGCCACCTATGTAGGAAATGTGGATTGTGGTCTCATCTCACAAATTCAGCACCTGGCCTTGCTCTGATAATTGCAGGCATATCAGCTCTTTCTCTCATCCTCTTTCTTTTTTTTTTTAAGATTTTATTTATTTATTTGAGAGGTAGAGTTACAGACAGTGAAAAGGAGAAACAGAGAGAGAGGTCTTCCATCCATTGGTTCACTCCAAATAGCCGCAATGGCAGGAGCTGGGCTGATCCAAAGCCAGGAGCCAGGAGCTTCTTCCAGGTCTCCCACACAGGTGCAGGGCCATCTTCCACTGCTTTTCCCAGGCCATAGCAGAGAGCTGGATTGGAAGAGCTGCAGTCGGGACTAGAACCGGCGCCCATATGGGATGCCGGCACCACAGGCAGAGGATTAACCTACTGAGTCACGGAGCCGGTCCCTCTCTCATTCCTTTTCAACTAACTAAATAAAAAAAATCCAAGTACTTTCTATGGCTATTTAGTTTAAGAAAACACTGGAGGCCGGCACCGTGGCTCAACAGGATAATCCTCCGCCTTGTGGCGCCGGCACACCAGGTTCTAGTCCCGGTCGGGGCGCCAGATTCTGTCCCGGTTGCCCCTCTTCCAGGCCAGCTCTCTGCTGTGGCCAGGGAGTGCAGTGGAGTATGGCCCAAGTACTTGGGCCCTGCACCCCATGCGACACCAGGAGAAGAACCTGGCTCCTGCCATCGGATCAGCGTGGTGTGCCAGCCGCAGCGCACCAGCCACGGCGGCCATTGGAGGGTGAACCAACGGCAAAAGAAGACCTTTCTCTCTGTCTCTCTCTCTCACTGTCCACTCTGCCTGTCAAAAAAAAAAAAAAAGAAGAAGCAGAAAACACTGGAGATGTTTATAAATACTTCATGGGAGCATGGAGTCTTAGAGTTTCTAAATACAAACAATTTCTTCAAAGGTGGAATATATAGATTATACTTTAGATGTTGGGGGCATTTTTAGAGTTTACTATAGGACATAGCTGTCACTTCATTTTATTATCTTGAGCTATTAATTGAAATAAACAATATTTTCACTATCCCAACACTTATTGTATACTCACTATGTGCCAAGTACTTTCCTATTTTTCAATTTTATTTATATATTTATTTAATATTTATTTCTTATTTATTTGAAAGGCAGAGTTACAGAGAAAGGTAGCAAGAGAGGCAGAGAGACAGATCTTCCATTCACGGGTTCATTCCCCAGATTAGCCAGACGGAAGCCAAGAGCCTGGAGCTCCATATGGGTCTCCCACATAGGTGGCAGGGGCCCAAACATTTGGTCCATCTTCTGCTTCTGAGAGCTGAATTGGAAGTAGAGCAGCTGGGACCTGAACTGGTGCCCATATGGGATTCTGGATTCTCAGGCCATGGTTGAACCAACGGAGTTACTACACTGGCCGACCAAGTAATTTTCTAGGGCTGAGGATAGAAAGACAAATCAGATATAGTCATAAGCTTTGGCAGTATATCTACCAGTTTGCATTACATCCGTTTAAAATATTTTAGTGTATCTGGTCGTAAATAAACATTTCCAAGTCATATGATTATTTGCCAATTGTATTGCTTCTGGAATAAGGACGAGAATCCCTTTAAATAAGTTGAGAAAAATTGTCCACAAAGAAGTATTGTTGCAAACTTGTGACATTTCTTTCACAACCTAAGTTTTAGAAATGGATGGACTCAAAAATGTGTTGCTCATTTCATTCTTGTTCTCTGCCAGTGTCTGCTCTTCTTTCAATAGCTATCTGCTCCTTCTACTTCTCACACTAGTCGGGGTACAATCATGGCATCAGGCTAAACAGCTTTTGCATAGTTCTCCTATTCTTGAGAATTCCAAATTGGTCAGATGTTTTCTCAGCTTCTCTTCAGATTCTGAGCTGAAGTTCAGTCCAGATTTCACACTGATTATATCACCCAGTGAATGTGCTAGTACCCAATTAAATGATCCATGGGTCATCACTACATAGTACAAAATAGCATGGATATTGGTAAATTCCTTCCCTCAGTTGCAAGAACTTATTTTACCTTTTAATTTTAACTTGTTTACAAAGAGATATTTTGCCATGACATTAAATGCTTAATATATTCACATTGTAAGGGCATATAGATTTTCAGATATCATAGGAGCCAGCATTGTGCTGTAACAGATTAAGCCACTGCCTGCGATGCCACTGTCCCATATGGGCACCTATTCAAGTCCCAGCTGCTCCACTTCTTTTTTTAAAGATTTATTCATTTATTTGAAAGGAAGAGTTACAGTGAGGCAGAGAGAGAGAGAGAGAGAGAGAGAGAGAGAGAGGTCTTCCATCTGCTGGTTTACTCCCAAATAATGCAACCTGACCTTCAAACATTAAATAATTCATTTGAGGACCTGGTAATGGTACACTGCTCCCAAAGGTGTATGTGTCTCTATGTGGGCATGGATGAATTCATGTATATATTCAATTGCATAGTTTATGTAAGAGACATGTGAACCTTGAACATTGATAAGACAAAACTACATTTTATTTCAATGATTATCATCTTGGTATATGAAAAATGCCACAATGGCCGGAGCTGTGCTGATCTGAAGCCAGGAGCCAGGAGTTTCTTCTGGGTCTCCTATGCAGGTGCAGGGGCTCAAGGACTTGGGCCATCTTCTACTGCTTTCCCAAGCCATAGCAGAGAGCTGGATTGGAAGTGGAGCAGCCAGGATTCAAAGCAGCACCCAAATGGGATGCCGGCACTGCAAGCGGTAGCCTTACCTGCTATACCACGGCACTGGCCCCTGCTTCACTCCTGACCAAGCGTCTTGATAATGTGCCTGGGAAAACAGCAGAAAATGGCCTAAGTGTTTGAGTGCCTGCACGCAAGTGGGAAAACTGGATGAAGCTTCTGGCTCCAGTGCACCCCTGCACTGGCCACTGTGGCCATTTAGGAAGTGAACCTGCGGATGGATGATTCTCTTTCTGCCTCTCCTACTGTTTCAGTAGCTCTGCCTTTCAAAGAATAAATCTAATAAAAGAATATATCATATAGCAGTTGGTAAATAATTACAAAAAACTAAAAAAATGCAGTGCAGACTATATCTGAAGTATTTCTGCATTTATTAAAGCATCTGGTATTATAATTAATCTGAGAGAATTTAAACATTAGGATAACTTAGAAATTACTTAATTGTAAAAACATATTGATTTAGGAAACAGTGCCTACCTTAGAAATACCACTTTGGGGCCAACACTATGGCATAGCGAGTAAAGCTGTTGCCTGCAATGCCAGCATCCCATTTGGGCACAAGTTCAAGTCCCTGCTGCTCCACTTCTGATCCAACTCCATGCTAATGTGCCTGGGAAAGCAATAAAAGATGGCCAAAGTCCTTGGGTCTCTGAACCCTTGTGGGAAAACCATATGAAGCTCGTGATTTTTGGCTTTAGCCTGACCAAGCTGTGGCTTTTGCAATAATTTGGGAGTGAACCAGAGTATGAAAGATTTCTCTATCCTTCCACCTCTCTCATCTGCAACTCTGCCTTTCAAATAAATTAATCTTTTCAAAAAATAAATAAATAAATCTTTTCAAAAAAGAAACATCATATTACTTTCATATTTAAGGTAAGGATAAACATATAACAAAGGAGATGAATGATCCATTCATTGAAAACTATAAAATGTTGAGGAAAGAAATTGGAAGCACAAATAAATGGGAAGATATTCCATGCTCATAGCTTGGAAGAATTACTGTTGTTAACGTGTCCATTCTATAAAAATGAGGCAAATATTCAGTGAAATTCTTTTTTTTTATCTTTTATTTAATGAATATAAATTTCCAAAGTACGACTCATGTGTTACAATGGCTTCCCCCCCCATACCGTCCCTCCCACCCACAACCCTCCCCTTTCCCACTCCCTCTCCCCTTCCATTCACATCAAGATTCATTTTCGATTATCTTAATATACAGAAGATCAGCTTAGTATACCTTAAGTAAGGATTTCAACAGTTTGCTCCCACACAGAAACATAAAGTGAAAAATAATAGATGATTTTTTTTAAATGATGATGAAATCAGATCAGACCTATTGTCATGTTTAATCCCAGTGCGAGTCAAGTTGGGAATTTATAATTTCTTTTTTTTTTTTTTTACAGCAGATCAGTTTAGTGTACATTAAGTAAAGATTTCAATCGTTTGCACCCCCATAGAAACACAAAGTGAAATATACTGTTTGAGTACTCGTTATAGCATTAAGCCTCAGTGTACAGCACGTTAAGGACAGAGATCCTACATGAGGAGTAAGTGCACAGTGACTCCTGTTGTTGACTTTACAAATTGACACTCCTGTTTATGGCATCAGTAATCTCCCTATGCACCTGTCATGAGTTTCCAAGGCTATGGAAGCCCCTTGAGTTCTCCGACTCTTATCTTGTTTAGACAAGCTCATAGTCAAAGTGGAGGTTCTCTCCTCCCTTCAGAGAAAGGCACCTCCCTCTTTGAAGACCTGTTCTTTCCACTGGGATCTCACTCACAGAGATCTTTTTGCCAGAGTGTCTTGGCTTTCCATGCCTGAAATACTCTCATGGGCTTTTCAGCCAGATCCGAGTGCCTTTAGGGCTGATTCTGAGGCCAGAGTGCTGTTTAGGACATCCGCCATTCTATGAGTCTGCTGAGTATCTCACTTCCCATGTTGGATCACTCTCCCCTTTATTTATTCTATCAGTTGGTGTTAGCAGATACTAGACTTGTTTATGTGCTCCCTTTGACTCTTAGTCCTTTCATTATGATCAATTGTGAACTGAAATTGATCACTTGGAATACTGAGATGGCATTGGCACATGCCACCTTGATGGGATTGAATTGGAATCCCCTGGTATGTTTCCAACTCTACCAATTGGGGCAAGTCAGCTTGAGCATGCCGCAAATTATGCATCTCTTCCCTCTCTTATTCCCACTCTTATGTTTAACAGGGATCACATTTCAGTTAATTTTCAACACTTAAGAATAACTGTGTGATAATTACAGAATTAAACCAGTCATATTAAGTAGAACAGACAAAAAAAAATACTATGAGGGATAATGTATTAAGTTGTCCATTAGCAGTCAGGGCTATGCTGATCAAGTCACCATTTCTCATAGTGTCCATTTCACTTCAGGAGGTTTCCTTTTTGGTGTTGAGTCAGTTGTCACCGATCAGGGAGAACATATGGTATTTGTCCCTTTGGGACTGGCTTACTTCACTCAGCATGATGTGTTCCAGATTCCTCCATTTTGTTGCAAATGACTGGATTTCGTTGTTTCTTACTGCGGTATAGTACTCTAAAGAATACATATCCCAAAATTTCTTTATCCAGTCTACCATTGATGGGCATTTAGGTTGGTTCCAGGTCTTGGCTATTGTGAATTGTGCTGCAATAAACATTAGGGTGCAGACCGCTTTTTTGTTTATCAATTTAAACTCCTTTGGGTAAATTCCAAGGAGTGGGATGGCTGGGTCGAACGGTAGGGTTATATTCAGGTTTCTGAGGAATCTCCAGACTGATTTCCATAGTGGCTTGACCAGTTTGCATTCCCACCAACAGTGGGATAGTGTCCCTTTTTCCCCACATCCTCGCCAGCATCTGTTGTTGGTAGATTTCTGTATGTGAGCCATTCTAACCGGGGTGAGGTGAAACCTCATTGTGCTTTTGATTTCCATTTCCCTGATTGCTAGTGACCTTGAACATTTTTTCATGTGCCTGTTGGCCATTTGGATTTCCTCTTTTGAAAAATGTCTATTGAAGTCCTTGGCCCATCTCTTAAGTGGGTTGTTGGTTTTGTTTTTGTGGAGTTTCTTGATCTCTTTGTAGATTCTGGTTATTAACCCTTTATCTGTTGCATAGTTTGCAAATATTTTTTCCCATTCTGTCGGTTGTCTCTTCACTCTCCTGACTGTTTCTTTTGCAGTACAGAAACTTCTCAATTTGATGCAATCCCAATAGTTGATTTTGGCTTTGACTGCCTGTGCCTCCCGGGTATTTTCCAGAAATTGTTTGCCTGTGCCAATATCTTGAAGGGTTTCTCCAATGTTCTCTAATAACTTAATGGTGTCAGGATGTAGATTTAGGTCTTTAATCCACGTTGAGTGGATTTTTGTGTAAGGTGTAAGGTAGGGGTCTTGCTTCATGCTTCTGCACGTGGAAATCCAGTTTTCCCAGCATCATTTATTGAATAGACTGTCCTTGCTCCAGGAATTAGTTTTAGATCCTTGATCAAATATAAGTTGGCTGTAGATGTTTGGATTGATTTCTGGTGTTTCAATTCTGTTCCATTGGTCTATCCATCTGTTTCTGTACCAGTACCATGCTGTTTTGATTACAACTGCCCTGTAGTATGTCCTGAAGTCTGGTATTGTGATGCCTCCGGCTTTGTTTTTGTTGTACAAGATTGCTTTAGCTATTCGAGGTCTCTTGTGCCTCCATATGAATTTCAGCATCATTTTTTCTAGATCTGAGAAGAAGGTCTTTGGTATCTTGATTGGGATTGCATTGAATCTATAAATTGCTTTTGGGAGAATGGACATTTTGATGATGTTGATTCTTCCAATCCATGAGCATGGAAGATTTTTCCATTCTTTGGTATCCTCTTCTATTTCTTTCTTTAAGGTTTTGTAATTTTCATCGTAGAGATCTTTAACGTCCTTGGTTAAGTTTATTCCAAGGTATTTGATTGTTTTTGTAGCTATTGTGAATGGGATTGATCTTAGCAGTTCTTTCTCAGTCATGGCATTGCTTGTGTATACAAAGGCTGTTGATTTTTGTGCATTGATTTTATATCCTGCCACTTTGCCAAACTCCTCTATGAGTTCCAATAGTCTCTTAGTAGAGTTCTTTGGATCCTCTAAGTACAGAATCCTATCGTCTGCAAAGAGGGATAGTTTGACTTCTTCCTTCTTGATTTGTATTCCTTTGATTTCTTTTTCTTGTCTGATGGCTCTGGCTAAAACTTCCAGAACTATGTTAAATAGCAGTGGTGAGAGTGGTCATCACTGCCTGGTGCCAGATTTCAGTGGAAATGCTTCCAACTTTTCCCCATTCAATAGGATGCTGGCTGTGGGTTTTTTATAAATTGCTTTGATTATATTGAGGAATGTTCCTTCTATACCCAATTTGCTTAGAGTTTTCATCATGAAAAGGTGCTGAATTTTATCAAATGCTTTCTCTGCATCAATTGAGATAATCATATGGTTTTTCTTCTGCAGTCTGTTAATGTGGTGAATCACATTGATTGATTTGCGAATGTTGAACCATCCCTGCATACCAGGGATGAATCCCACTTGGTCTGGGTGGATGATTTTCCTGATGTGTTGTTGTATTCTATTGGCCAGAATTTTATTGAGGATTTTTGCGTCTATGTTCATCAGGGATATTGGTCTGTAATTTTCTTTCAGTGCTGCATCTTTCTCTGGCTTAGGGATTAAGGTGATGCTGGCTTCATAGAAAGAATTTGGGAGGATTCCCTCTTTTTCGATTGTTCTGAATAGTTTGAGAAGAAATGGGATTAGTTCTTCTTTAAATGTCTGGTAGAATTCAGCAGTGAATCCATCTGGTCCTGGGCTTTTCTTTGTTGGGAGGGCCTTTATTACAGTTTCAATTTCTGTCTCAGTTATGGGTCTGTTTAGGTTTTCGATGTCTTCATGGTTCAATTTTGGTAGAGGATAGGTGTGTGCATCGATTTCACATTCACAGGAATCAATGTTATCACGAATGGATCAGTAGCAACATTTTATAGACATGACATCCAGATGAGGGTTAGGAGAAGAGGAGGAGAATGTTATCAACCCAGGACTCTGAGGAACTGACTATCACTGGTTAGAGTTTGAACAATCATTCTCCCAATGTGAAATGAAAGGTAGACATTGCATGTGTCCAGGAATCTATCCATTTCTGATAGGTTTTCCTGTTTGCTGGCATACAGGTCCTTGTAGTAATTTCTGATGATTCTTTTTATTTCTGTGGTGTCTGTTGTTACGTTTCCTTTTTCATCTCTGATTTTATTGATTTGGGTCTTTTCTCTTCTTTTTTTTTAGTTAGTTGGGCCAATGGGGTGTCAATTTTGTTTATTTTTTCAAAAAACCAGCTTCTCGCTTGGCTGATTTTTTGTAATGTTTTTTTGAATTCAATCCTGTTAATTTCTTCTCTGGTTTTAATTATTTCTCTTCTCCTACTAGATTTGGGTTTGGTTTGCTGCAGTTTTTCTAGGTCCTTGAGGTGCGCTGGAAGCTCATTTATTTGGTACCTTTCCAATTTCTTGGTATAGGCACCTATTGCTATAAATTTGCCTCTCAATACTGCTTTTGCTGTATCCCATAAGTTTTGATATGTTGTGTTGTTGTCTTCATTTACTTCCAGAAAGTTTTTGATTTCTCTTTTGATTTCTTGAATGACCCAGTGTTCATTCAGGAGCATGTTGTTCAGTCTCCATGTGTTTGCATACTTTCTGGGGTTTCCTGAGTTGCTAATTTCCAGCTTCATCCCGCTGTGGTCTGAGAAGCTGCATGGTATGATTCTAATTCTTTTAAATTTGCTGAGACTTGCTTTATGGCCTAGTATGTGATCAATCCTAGAGAAGGTTCCATGCGCTGCTGAGAAGAATGTGAAGTCTGTAGATGTAGGGTTGAAAGTTCTGTAGATATCTGTTAGATCCATTTGGCAATAGTGTCAATTAAATCTGCTGTTTCCTTGTTGATCTTCTGTCCGGATGATCTGTCTATTTCTGAGAGTGGAGTATTGAAGTCCCCCAGTACTATTGTATTGGAATCTAAATCTCCCTTTAAGTCCCTTAACATATCTTTTAAATAGACCGGTGCCCTGTAATTAGGTGCATATACATTTATAATAGTTACATGTTCCTGTTGAATTGAACCCTTAATCATTATATAGTGTCCCTCTTTGTCTCTCTTAACAGTTTTTGTATTAAAGTTTATTTTGTCTGATATTAATATGGCTACACCTGCTTTTTTTTGGTTTCTGTTGGCATGGAATATCTTTTTCCAACCTTTCACTTTCAGTCTGCATGCCTCTTTGTTAGAGAGATGTGTTTCTTGTAGGCAACAAATAGTTGGGTTGTGTTCTTTGAGCCAGTCAGCCAAACGGTGTCTTTTAACTGAAAAATTCAGACCATTAATGTTTAATGTGACTATTGATACGTAGTGACTTTGCCCTGCCATTTTCCCGGAAATATTTCCTAGTATATGCTTTGAGCTTCCCATGCTCTTTTACTGGTAGGTGTTCTTCCTTTCCCTTCTTTCATATTGATGGCCGTGTTTCTGTGTTTCTGAGTGTAGCACATCTTTAAGTATCTTTTGCAGGGCCGGACGAGTGGCCACAAAGTCTTTCAATTTCTGTTTGCTATGAAAGGTCTTTATTTCACCTTCATTCACAAATGAGAGCTTGGCAGGATATAATATTCTGGGATGGCAGTTTTTCTCTCTTAGCACCTGTGCTATGTCTCGCCATTCCCTCCTAGCTTGTAGGGTTTCTGATGAGAAGTCAGCTGTGAGTCTGATTGGAGATCCTCTGAGAGTAATCTGACGTTTCTCTCTTGCACATTTTAGGATCTTTTCTTTATGTTTCACTGTGGTAAGTTTAATTACCACGTGTCGTGGTGAGGATCTCTTTTGGTCATGTTTATTGGGGCTTCTATGAGCTTCCTGTACTAGGATATCTCTGTCCTTCTCCAAACCTGGAAAGTTCTCTGCTAGTATCTCACTAAAAAGGCCTTCTAATCCTTTCTCTCTCTCCATGCCTTCAGGAACTCCTAGAACTCGAATGTTGGTTTTTTTAATAGTATCCTGTAGATTCCCAACAATATTTTTTAGGTTTCTAATTTCCTCTTCTTTTCTTTGGTTTGACTGTATGTTTTCCTGTGCTCTATCTTCTAAGTCCGATATTCTCTCTTCTGCTTCACCCATTCTGTTTTTAAGGCTTTCTAATGTGTTTGTCATTTGATCTATTGAGCTCTTCATTTCATTTTGATTTCTCTTCACTATAACACTTTCCTGTTCTACTAGTTTCTGAGTTTCATTTTGACTCTTCCTTAAAATTTCGTTTTCACGAGAGAGATTTTCAATCTTGTCCATTAAGGATTTCTGTAGTTCAAGGATTTGCTTTTGAAAACTTCTAAATGTTCTTATCATAAATTTTTTGAAATCCGTATCTTGCATTTCTTCTATCTCATCATCTTCATACTCTTGGCTTGGGGTGTTTTGCTTATTTGGAGGCATCATAGTGTCATCGTTGATCTTGTTCCCTCTATTTCTGTGTTTGTTACTCGGCATAGTTCATTCTTCTTGCGTCACTGTGCGTTTTTTTTTTTCTTTTTTTTTTTATACTGTGTCCGTGTTAAGTGGACTGCCTGCTGTTGGAGGAGCCTTGGAGGCTTGAGATGGGTGCGGCCTGAGAGCTCTGCCTGGTTCTTCCTGGTTAAGGGTGTGCAAAGGTGACACCCTCAGGTTATGCGTGGTAAATCTCTCTCTTTTTATTTATTTATTTATTTTATTTATTCAGGGGGTAAGTAACACTGCAGGGCACGGCTGTGCAGAATTGATGGTATTTCGCTTCCAGTCTTTGGCTCCTCTGGACTCCCACTGGGTTGCCTAGGCTACTGAATTGTAGTGACTCAGTTCCTTAGCTCTCCCCCATTGATATGTAAATCCAGAGAGGAGGCCTGCTCTTTGTCTCTTGGGAATTCTTCAAGCCTTGCAGCCTTGTAACCTTTGCAAGGTTAGGGGGAAGAGAAACCCCGAAGCTTTTTTTTTTCCTTCTTTCTGGTAGTGAGTTTGCTGCACTTTCCGGCCCCCCTCTAGATTCTGACCCCCGTTTCCCCATCAATGTCTCGGGTTATTGAGCTCACCTCCCCTTCCAGCGCCGATGTGTGGACTCGGAGCCCTGAGCGTCCCAAGTCTCCCCGCTGTTGTCTGTGTGGCATGCACTCCCCTTGGAGCACTGGCGCGCAGACCCTGGGGCTTCTGCGGCTCGGTCCCGCGACTTGGCTTCCGCGCGGTGGGCGACCTTGTTCTCCCAGTAGGTCCTCCGATTCACGGCTGCTCCATCCAGAAGGGTTTCCCGTGCAATTTTTTCCTGGTTCTTTTTTCTGCGGCTACCGTAACTCCCCTTTTATTAAACTAAATTTTCCCGGACTATCGGTGCGCGCCCTCACTATTCCGCCATCTTGGCTCCGCGCCCTATTCAGTGAAATTCTTACCTACATTATAATGACATTTTCACAGAAATATTTAAAAAATTCCTAAAATTCACATGAAACATTCCAAAAATCATGAATAAGAAAAGCAATGTTGAGAAAAGCTGGAAGCATCATACTTCCTAACTTCAAAACATATTACAGAGATACAGTAATCAAAACAGCAGAGTATTGACATCAAAGCAGACATAGACTAATGGAACAGAATAAATATCTAGGAAATAAATCCAACCTGGAGGGGTAGGCTTTTGGCCTACTGGCTAAGGTGCGTATGTCCCACATCAGAGTAACTGGGTTTGATTGCTGGTTCTGGTTCCTGACTCAAGTATCCTGCTAATGTGGTCTCTGGGTAATAGTGGTGATGATTTAAGATCTGGATTCCTACCTGTCAGGTGGGATACCAGAGTAAATTTCTGGTTCTTCACTTCATCATCACATCCCATCCCATCCCATTTGACTGTTGCACACAATTTAAGAATGAACCCGTGGATGGTTCTATTTGCCTCTGAAATAAATTTTTTTGTCTATCTGCCTCTGAAATCAATAAAATTTAAAAATTCATGCAGGAGGGCCGAAAGTTGGGGCAATGTTAGTTAAAGAATATAAAATTTATTCCAGTAAAGACTAATAAGTTCAAAATATCTATTGTACAATATGGTGAATCTACTATTTATTTCATTCAATGAAGATAAATAAATTTATATAAAATAAAAACAATAGGCATAAATAAGTGCAATGAGCTATTATCTTTAAAATCAGGAGTCCACAGATGTCACAGTGAAGATCTAAGAAGTCTAGCATAACAAAAATCCTTTAGAATACTTTTGTCCATACTTCCAAACAGAGCTTGAGGATTGTAGTGAGTCTATAGACTGATATACAAAACAGGAAATACTTTAACCTAGAGTTTGGAAAAGACAAAAAAAAAAGCTTGAAAAAACACAAAATAAAATTTTGGGATCTGTAATTTGTTTAATCAATTTGCAGGACAATCTTCACTATTCTAATAAATTAAAATAAGTGTATTACTTATTACCTGCAACTGACTTCCAGGACTACATCTAAAGAATATTTTGTACTTCAAAGCATCACCTTATCCCTCACGAAATAATCCCCAAATTTTTTTAGCATATAAAAACAATGCTTTATTTTTTAAACTTTTATTTAATGAATATAAATCTGCAAAGTACAGCTTATGGATTACAATGGCTTCCCCCCCCCCATAACTTCCCTCCCACCCGCAACTCTCCCCCTTCCCACTCCCTCTCCCCTTCCATTCACATCAAGATTCATTTTCAATTCTCTATATATACAGAAGATCAGTTTAGCATATATTAAGTAAAGATTTCCACAGTTTGCACCCACATAGAAACACAAAGTGAAAAATACTGTTTGAGTACTAGTTATAGCATTAAATCACAATGTACAGCACATTAAGGACAGAGATCCTACATGAGGAGTAAGTGCACAGTGACTCCTGTTGTTGACTTAACAAATTGGCACTCTTGTTTATGGCATCAGTAATCACCCTAGGCTCTTAATCCCTAGTTCTCTCTGCACTCTGTGGAGAGAGTATAGATTGTAGTGAGAAGAGACAAAATGGTACGAACAACATGAAAGCTACTGACTGCTTCTAGGCTTTGCAGAATCTCTTGAGCATCACAGAAAATTTATTTGACTATTGTTATTGTCAGTGGAACATTGTCTATAATAAATTCAATTAATTCTGGCCTTTTTGATTCATATTTCAAGAAACCATGATGAATTATCTAAAGAGCATGTATATAAGTCTAGTAGACCTCTTAGTAGATAAAGGAAACCAACACATAAAGGAAAACATCCTAATCAAGAACACACAGTAAATTTTTAACTGATCTGAGAATTGAATATATATATATAAAATGCCACATTACTTATATTTCTTACTAATTTTAATCATTTACCAGCTTGTATATACCATAAGCACAGGTACCTGGTTTTATTTTCCCGAGAAACATTTTATTTAAGCTATAGAAACTTCATGCATCTCATAAATGCAATTTTAGGAATATAGTGATTTTTCCCACTGTACCCACCCTCCCACCCACACTCTCACCCTTCTTCCTCCTACCTCTCCTATTCCCACTGTTACATTTTGCTAAGATCTATTTTCAATTAAGTTTATACACATAAGATTAACTCTATACTAAGTAAAGACTTCAACAATTAGTATGAAAAAAAAAATGTTCCTCAACAGACAAGACAAAGGCTGTACTGCATCTGGTTTTAATCATTTTTACAGAACTATGCATTATATCACAATACGGATAACAAAGCTTATGTCTGATGAACTGTTACCTAAACAAAGGAGTTGTTGCCAGAGAGGTGACAACTGACAGAGATGATACAGAAACAGAAAATCTAAGTTGAAGCCTTGAGTATGTTCCCAGTTGGAAAGTAGCCTAAGAAGGTAGAGTTAGTGAAGAGGTGGCCAAAGTAGAAAAATATACTATATTCTCAAGGAAGCCAAGTTAGGAACTCGAATAATTCCTATTTTATACAGTCCTGAAGAGAGGGTCTTATTAACATTTTTGCAGCATTGTTAATTTTAAGCCTCTGAATGTAGATAATAGATAATCCTTACTTTGAAAGATCTTTTTTATTGCCAGAAAAGTGTTTGACCTATTTATTGACTATCCCTCAAAAAAATACGTTCTATCTGTTTTTTTCAATGTAAGCAGCTCAGGGACTTTCCACCATGCTGCTAATGCCATGAAAGTGCAGATATTTAGTAAGCAGTTCCTGACATTGATGAGAAAAGTTGTCTCCGAATGTTGTGCTTTCAAGCAGACATTACACAAAGGAGCCTCAGGCTTTTAATAATCGAGATACCTGCAGTCAGAAAAATAACTGAGTTAGCAGAATCCTCACAAAAGCTTTGAGGGTCAAGCCAAACAGGAGAAATTTGCCTTGGCCTTGATTATCTTGTAGAACAATATAGATTAAATAGTCATACAGATATTGCTGCTGATAATAAATCAAACAGTGTTCTAATGTGAGAGTATTATTTCAAAATAATTAGGTTCCAAGTAATAAAGGTTCTTATAGTGATTATTTCTAACTTCTTGTCATTTCTTTTTAACTGGAAAATAGATTACTTGTTTCCAAGAAATCCTGAGTTATGAAAGATATTTTATTGATCCTCCTCAAAAGTACAAGGAGGAATGAATGAATAACATCTTTATTTCCTCTACTCATCATCATTTTTTATTGCTTATATAAAACTTTGAGGGTAAGCAGATCCCCTAATATTAACAAGCTGAAATTAGAGGTAGAGCCAGCAGACTACAGTGTTGAAAGGCCTAATATATCCTTCAGGGAATTTAAGAATACCTACTTCAAAGTGTTATCTAATGTAAAGTATATGCATCTTTTTGATTATTTTCATTTAAATGCTTTTAACGAAAACAATTGCATTAATACAAAATAGAGAACAATCTAATAGACGTGGTGCATTGTTGAATTTGACAGTTAGTGGAACATTAAGCCTGTGTTCATATAGTGGATTGAAATTATGTTTTTGCATAAATTAAAAAACAACAAAAAGAAAGAAAGGAAGGAGGGGGACTAAAGGAGTCAGGCAGGGAAGGAAGTAGGTTATCTTAGAATTTTACCTATTAAATACATGAAATCTGTTCTTTTTATATTACTAAAATTTTTTAAAAGAGAAAATATACATGGTATAAATTATTTGGATGGATATTTATAGTTATATAACTTAAAAAATTTTCCAGTAACATGCAATATGATACAATGGTGAAATAATACATGCAGCAAAAACATTCTATAAAGATTTGGGTCAATTGCATATCATTTGACATTTTATAAATAAATTGCTTACTAAGTTGAAAGTGACAAACTTGACTTACAGTAATTATACATAAACCATATAATTAAAATATAATAACATTTCAACTCTTAAAATGGATTGTATTTGGGAATCAACATTGCAGCAAATTGGAGTTGCATAAAATATACACTTTTTGTTAATCATTTTCTAAAAACTCTAATTACTGGAAGAATATTATTGTCACTAAAGTATATTAATAATGCAATATAAACTTAGATGATCAAATAAAGAGCAGAGAAATAAAACATTTTTTAAAAGTTTATTTGAGAAGCAGAGAGACAGAAATGCAGACGTGCACTGGTTTACTCCCCAAAGGTCTGCATTGGCTAGGCTTTGTCTAGAGAGTGTCCTACAATCCAGGTTTTCCATTTTGGTGGCAGGAACTCAATTACTTGAGTTATCTCCACTGGATCCCAGAGTCTGCATTAGCAGGAGCTGGAATCAGGAGCCAGAGCAGGGAATCAGATGAAAGGGACACTGATAGGGGATATAGGCTTCTTATCCACTAGGGTACAAAGCTTCTAAATAAATAAATGAATGAATGAATAAATAAAAATAAATAAAATACTTTTAAATAACATATATTGTTTATTGATTTAGTGCAGATTCTTTTTATTTCTTTTTGTACAATTTTTAATGATTTATTTTATTTATTCCAAAGGCAGGGTGACAGAGAAAGAGACAGAGAGCCCTCCTATCTGCTGGTTCACTTCCCAGTTTGCTACAACAGCCAGGGATGGGTCAGGCCAAATCCAGGATTCAGGAACTGCATCTGGTTCTGGTAGCAGGGACTCAAGTGGTTGGGCCATCATTCACTGCTTCCCCAGGCACAAGTTAGTAGAAATCTGAATCAGAAGTGGAGCAACCAGGACTCAAACCAAGAACTCCAATATGGGATGCTGGCATTGTGGGTTGAAGCTTAACCCACTGCACCAGAAAACTGTCCTCTCTATTCTAAGGCTCTGGTTGATTTTCTCTCTTTCTATTTTCTTCTCAAAGAGATGCAGTGGATAGGAGTAGCATGGGCTTTGACTAACAAAGTTATAGGGACAGCGCTGCTCACACCATTGGAAAGTCAGTCCCTACCACTGTGTGCCCAGCAAGCTGGGTATGGAGTTTCAGGATTTAATATTTTCAATGAAGATTTTCTCCATACAAATAGAATTACAAGACGTTTATTTTCACATCAAAAAATTGAAATCAATGCATAGTTTTCCACAATATGCATTTCTTTTAAATTTAACTTTCTGAAGATCCCTCATATAGATGTAATTCTATCAGATCATACTGGCAGAATTCCAAGCACCTGGGGCATCCTCTACTGCTTTCTCAGGCCATAGCAGAGAGCTGGATTGAAAGTGGAGTAGTCGGGACTACAACTGGCACACATATGGAATGCCAGTGCCGCAGGCAGAGGATTAACCTACTGCACCACAGCGCTGGCTGCTGTTCTTCAGTTTGTTAATGTGATGTATCACATTTATTGATTTACAAATATTGAACCGTCCCTGCATACCAGGGATAAATAGCACTTGTCCCAGGTTAATGATCTTTCATAATTGTCACTATGTTTCTATGTTTCTATGTGTAGCACATCCTTAAATATCTTGTGAAAGGCTGGATGAATGGTAACAGATTCTTTCCTTTTCTGTTTGTTATGGAAGGTCTTTTTTCTTTTTTCTTTTTTTTTTTTTTGACAGGCAGAGTGGACAGTGAGAGAGAGAGACAGAGAGAAAGGTCTTCCTTTGCCATTGGTTCACCCTCCAATGGCTGACGTGGCCAGCGCCCTGCACTGATCCGAAGGCAGGAGCCAGGTTCTTCTCCTGGTCTCCCATGGGGAGCCAGGCCCAAGTACTTGGGCCATCCTCCACTGCACTCCTGGGCCACAGCAGAGAGCTGGCCTGGAAGAGGGGCAACCGGGACAGAATCCGGCGCCCCGACAGGGACTAGAACCTGGTGTGCCGGTGCCGCAGGCGGAGGATTAGCCTAGTGAGCCGCAGCGCCGGCGGAAGGTCTTTTTTCACCTTCACTCATAAAAGAGAGCTTTGACGAGTATACTGTTCTAGGTTGACAGTTTTTTTCTCCTAAGACTTGGAGTATGTCTCTCCACTCTCCCCTAGCCTGTAGGGTTTCTGATGAGAAGTCTACTGTTAGATTAATTGGAGAGCCTCTGAAAGTAATCTGGTGTTTCTCTTGGGCACATTTTAGAATCTTTTCTTTATGTTTTGTTGAAACATCAAGTTTTGTTTGACTACAGTGTTTTATGGTGAAGATTTTTTTCTGGTCATTTCTACTGGTTGTTCTAAGTGCTTCCTGTACTTGGATGCCCATTTCTTTCTCCAATCTTTGAGAAGTTTTCTGTAATTTCAGTGAATAGGCCTTCTTGTCCGTTCACTGTTTCCGCGACTTCAGGAATTCCTAATATTTGTATGTTGGATGGTTTGATAGTATCTCATAAATCTCCAACAATGTTTTTAATTTTTATAATTTCTTCTTTTTTTCATCTGACTGAGAAATTTACAAAGACTTGTCTTCTGGCTCAGGTATTTTTTCTTCTGCCTCACCGAGTCTGTTCTCAAGGCTTTCCACCACATATTTATATGGTTTATTGAATTCTCCATTTCTAATAGCTCATTCTGATTTTTCTTTAAAATCCCAATTTCATGGGAAAATTTTTCATCTATGTTATGAATGAATTTATTTAATTCCTAGACTTTCTCTAATTGCTTCTGAGTAATCCTATGATTGACCTTTTGAATTCCATTTCAGGAATTTCCTTAATATCATCATCTTTGCATTTTAATATCAAAGTATTATATTCCTTTTGGGAGGGGTCATTGTTGTCTTCCTCATTCTTATATATATTTTGAATTTATGAGCTTATTTTTAGGCTTTTGTGGAAATACTTTCTGGTTTCTTTCCTCCTGTGAGTTTCATCTTTTGCCTATGCCTCTCTGGCTTAGTGGAGTGTCTGATCTTTTAGTGAATACCTAGAGGAATATACTGGGTGGGCCAGGGAGCTCTGGTCAGTGCTCCAGGGTGCAGTGAATGTCGAGGGTGACACTCAAGTTACATTTCCTCTTTTTTATATCAGACGGAAGGGTTTAATCTGCTCTGTTAGAGTAGTCTCACTCTCACCTTCTCTCTTACAAGATAAGCAGTGCCCAGCTGTTAGCCCACAGAGGCTGCAGTACTCATCCATGATGTTGTAATTACCACAGAAAGGATCCGTGCAGTCCTTAATGTGAGTGTGGATCCTCTTGCCATGATGTGCCCCAGGCAATCAGGGATCTCTGAGTGTGTAAAGCCATTCACAGTCACTTCCCAGAGATTCAGCCTCACGCTGAGCCCTTCCACACAGTCACAGTGTTATCATAATTTCATGGGGTGGTATCTGTTTGCCCATCCCTGCTTGTCTGTCCTGTGCCCAGAGAGGCAGAAATGTTACAAGAGCTAGCTGCCTGTGGGTCCTTTTCCTTGAGAAACTCATTCTGGTCCTGTTATTCTCAGTCCTATATCCTTGGGAAACAAGATGAGTAAACAAATCTTTGTAGAACATGTGAGAACTGATACATTTTATATATCTTTATAGTGTTATAAGAGTGCAGATTAGGGATTTGTTCAATATTGCTTGGCTGTGTCAGGAAATGATACAAAGGAAAAAGCATCTTTAATATGTCTTGAGAAATCAGTTCTCTAGGAAAGGAACAATAGAATGGACATTTTAGAAATATGGCATCATGATCAAAGACATAGCAGGACATAGTGTGCTTGGTGAAGATTCTTGGCTGAAGCTTCAGAGATTAATTCTAAACTTGAGGCAGAAAATCAGTCACATCGCCCCATCAGAATATCCAGTGGAGTTAACTGACAGTAACAGATTCTTAAGGTCTGATTTCTGAAGATTCTATTTCATTAGAATTGTGATGTGGCTGAAGCATCTCTTTAAAATCTTCTTGGCTTATTTTGATGCCCAGTATTTTTGATTCAGTAAATATAGGTTGATGACATTTTCAAGAAGCATTTTATTTTATTCTGGTAAAAGTGGTCCCTGGGTTATATTGCAGAAAATTTGACATAGTGTCTTGGGAAGGAAAATGACTTAAATTGAGGCTGTGAACTCAGATCAAGGATAAAATGTGGAAGATTTCATATTTCATGTCAAGGAGTTTATTTTGCAGGTAATAGGAAGTTACCAAAAACAGTAGCTAAAATAACAACCAGTTATTTAACTTCCGTTCTTCAGATTTGCTCAGCTAGATGTTTCTTGTGATTTTGGCTAAAATCCCTCATGCAGCTGTGGTCAGATGAGGGTCAGGTATGCAGCTTTGCTGATGTGTACTGGCTCTCTATTCTCAGGTGCTTCAACTGGAAATCATAGCTGACTCAGTTTTGTCACCTGTGGTATCTTATCTTCCAGCAGTTTAGCCCAGGATTGCTGAAGTGACAAGGATGGAGTTCCAAAAGAGGAAGTGGAAACCCCAAAGGACTCCTGAACAGTAATTCTGCCACATTCATTCGATCAAAATAAGCCACATGGCCACCCCAGATTCAAGGGATGGGAAGGTTGTCTCTCTCTTGACAGTAGGACCTTAAAAGTAATATTGTAAAAGGGCATAGTAAAGTGAGGCCATTGGTTGGGAACATTATTGCTTATCAGTTCACAACAGAAGTATTTGTAGAGCTTTTTGTTTGTTTTTCAATACTATTGAAACACTTAGTAATCTCTGGCAAAAATAAATAATCCAGTAGATGACTGCTACTTTATCTTTCCTTTTTATACAGGATAGAGATAATAACAAACAAGTGTTTCAGAAAGAATACAGTGACAGTGCATTTGAAAATACAATAAAAGTGGTGAAGGCTAGAGACAGAAAATCTAATTTTACCATTTTAGTAAGAATCACTTAGAAAGAGAAGAAGAAAGCAGGAGAAGAAATCACAATGAGAGATAGAGAGAGAGAGAGAGAGAGAGAGAGAGAATGGAGTAGAGAACTATTTTGTAGATATATTCAGTTAGAATAGCAACGTGGTTTAGAAACTTTACTTTGTATATAGGTAGATCTAGGTTCAAATACTTATCTGGCCACATGCTACCCACATAATTCTGAACAGATCACTTACTTTATCTAACCTTTGATTCCTTCATGTGAAAAATGAAATAAGAGCAGAGCCTTCTTATTTTGATAACTGACCAATAATTGAAACTTGGTGATCTTTACAGTATAATTAAATCATGGGAATAAAGATATGGACATAACATCCATATGTTATGAACACTTACTAAATTGAAATTATGAATAAAGATTCAGATTAAAGTTAGGAAATGGTTAAGTAGACAAACAGTAATGACTCCCAGATATCTTAAATTCTATGACTGGTTACATGAAAGAGACATTTCTTGAGATTATAGAAACTGGAAAAACAGCATTGGTGAAGAGAAGCAAATTCTGTACTTCAGATTTTAAGTTAAATTTTCCTGTGAGACACTCAAATTGAGTTTGTAGAGCTTTGTAGATGCTAGAGGTGGAAAAAAAACCCTTACAGATAATTGTCAGGTAATTGTAAAGGTAGATGAAATACTTCCCAGGGAAAGCATACAGAGAAATATTTCATTTTGAAAATAAAATCCATGACCCATTCTGATAAACATATTTCTATTTCTCCTCACTTACAACTGTCTATACTTGGTTCACTTTATCACTACTACAGGCATACCATGCTTTCCTCTTGTAGTTTATTGTGTGCTTATCTGCATTACCTTAAAGAAAATGAAAAAAAAAGGCTGGCTGGAGCAGTAAATGTGGGGCGACAAGAAGGGACAGAACTGAATTGTAGTTGGATTTAAATAAGATAGAAAATGTGTGTGTGTGCATGTGTGTATATTTACAAGGTTGAAATCCATTTATATGGTACATACTTTAAAAGTTCATGAAAATGTGTATGATTAAAAAAGCTATGGAAAAGTTTAAAAATTATACCAAAAATAAACATATAGTATTTATCTTTTCCATTCACTTCTTGAAGTACCTTCATATATACACACCTACATCTACATATGCATACACACACACATGCTTGGAGAAAACCAAAAATCTGATGATTTGTGACTAATGAGAAACTACATGGAACATGTTGTGGTGAAGTAAATATCTTAAGCCTCATGGGCTCATATGCAAAGTAGAATTACTACTGGCAAGGATTTTTATATGATAAATGAAAAAATATGTTTAATTCCTTATTATAGACGTATTATACCACCTTTGTGATCACCGTAAGCCCTGATGTTGAAAGTTATATTTCTGAAAGTTCTTTCTGCTTCTAAATAACCTTTGTAGTTAAAATAAGGAGATGTTTTTAAACTTGAATTAGAACTTTGCTCTAAATCTTGGAGCAGTTCTTAGAGTAGTTCTTTGTTCAGTGTACGTCCATGATCATTGGATTGTAGATGTTCTGTGATTTCCCTATTCCTTTCTCTACTTGGTTTGTGGATAAGGACAATAACCACAGTGGCCTTTAAATTCTCAAAATATTTATACCAGTAAGATTATCTCAATTCTTATAAAACATAATTGTGATCTATATTTTCTTTGTATTTTAACCAAAGCTAATTCATAGCTTTTGCTTTTTAATACCCATACTTTCTATTTTCCACTAGAAAATTTTAAGATATTAATTTATATATAACATTTTTTCCTATATTTTCCATTATCAATACCGGTTAAAACAATTATATACCCTGGGTTCATGGATTTGAGAAATGGATACACAGGTTCTGAGACCAGGCACAAATTTAAGGACCCTTCAGCTTAGGAAATAGTAGTGATTTTGTAGAAGAAGATGGGATAGAAGGTCTTCCCCAAAACTAGAAATAATGATTTGTCCCCAGGATGGAAGAAAGAGAAAAAATGGTCAGTTGGTTAAAGCAGAGTTCTGCCATCCATCACTTTAACACCTCAGAAATAGAGAAGAGCCTCAGCACTAATGATTATACAGTACAGGAAGATGCATTCTAGGCCCGAGGCTCCAAAAACAAAGCATAGATACAACAGAGAGCCAGCCCTTGAATACATGGAACTTCTATGTGATTGAATGAGGCCAGGGGTTGGATAGCAGTAACCATGTCAATTAGAGCCTCTTCATCCATTTTCTCATTATCATATATCTCCTGGATTCTGGTGAAAAGTAATGACAAAATAGGACCCTGGGGGATCCAAGATGGAATATGGAAAACACATGCTACTTTGGACCACAGGAAGGTAACAGAAGAAAAAGGGGGAACTGCACTCACAGGGGATGGTTGGAGAGAAATTTGAAGTAGAAATTCTACAGCAAGAAGACAGATGCCATGGAGCAACAGGGAGAATACAATCACACAGCACTGAGCAGGATACCACCAGCAACTCCCACAGGCAGTGGCTGGAGGGGATGCCATCTTCTTGGAGTGAGGTGAGAAGAATCAGTGACAGCCTGTGTCACTGGTGATATTGCCTCCGGGGGAACCTTGTAGACCCCACTGACTTTGAGTCCTGCCTTGTATGCTAGTAGTGGGCAAGGTGCCCACCTAACCCTATGAAGGGAAAGCACATTGCTTTACATCCATCTCTCTGCAAAGGCATCTGGCAACCAACAGCGAGGAAGTACCACCTTGATAAGGCCAGTACAGGCTGCATGGACTGTGTGCAACTGGGGGATTTTATTGGAGGTATAAACCCGTAGTCCTCTCTGACTTTGTATCTGACCGGGAGAGTTGGCCGGGGGCAAGACATCCACTTCAGGCCTATGAAGTGCTCCACTCCCATCACTCTATCAAGGCAACCAGATTCAAGCTGTCAAATCAGAGTACCAACCAATTTCTATAGGACAGGCAGCTGGATCTGGGAGTGCCTTGGTCTCTCTGTGGATGGGGGAGGCTTGCGGGGCTAAGAGTGGATTTCCTGCTCCCTGTGACTGTGGCAGCCCTTCATGCTGACTGTGAGGATTCTCTGACTATAAGGTAAGATGTAGGGTGTGGCTGGGTCTTTGGCTAATCGCTGTGTCTGGCTTCAGAGGGTCAGTGTTCTCAGAGTACCTCGTGCAGGTCATCACAGTGGGTTCATGATCACACTGAGGGGCATGCAGATACTTTGGGTGGTGTGTGTGTATGCATGGGTAAAGTGTATAGTCATTGTGGGCTCACCTTTGGCAGTTAGTTCATCTTGGCAGAGAAGGGCTTACACTGTGGTCACCACAGACAACATGATCATATCCTCCCCTCTTGCCAGTGATAGATGAGATCTACCTTTGACAATTTAGTTGTCACTTTGGACCCTTGCCCCACACTCAAGCAATGGACAGAGCTCCCTGGTCCCACCCAGCACACATGTCTTGATATCCACTATAGGAGCAGACATTCCACTAGGCCAAAGGGGGCATATTTCAAAGATAAAAGCACTCAGAGGAAAAACAAAACAAAACAAAATGTTTCTACAAATACCTAGAAATAAATTTAGAAATACAAGAAACAATGTTGTCAACCTCTGGCTCTAAACATTCTGACACTGTCACTTCTGAACTCCTTGACATTTATCAGCACTATGGTCAGAAGGTAGGGCAGTAGCAAAGTTTCAGGCTGCAAGTATAGTATTGAGTATTGATGCTTGTGCTTAAATATTTCTAAAGGCAGGAGGCTTACTGATGTTCTTGGTGACTGCAGAGCAATATAATGAAGTGTGGAAAAATAGCAAAATATCCACATAGGTTTTTTAGTGTTTGGGATGAAAAGAGGTCCTGGAAGGTTGCCATGATTCTGAGATAGAGGACACATAGGTTAGTTGAGGGAGAGAATTTGTTATACCACCCAGTTGGACCTTAAGTTGAGTATCCAGAAATTGGCAAAAATTATATGCATGGTGAGGGCCAGGGGTCTAAAAAGGTACAATTCCCCTTCTTATAATCCTCCATGCAGGGCTCTGGTGCAAAGATGAATGTTGTTCAAGAAAACCACGTGAATGATCTATATAGAAATCACAAGATTCATGGAAATCACCACCAGAAGATCATGAATATGGGTGCACCCTTTCTGCCCTGCTACCTTGAGACGCTGCTGGTTCCAGAGTCTGGTTGTGGCAGAATGTTCACACTAGCAGAGTAAGATAAACCAAGCATTGAGAATAGTTGCCCCCATACACATTAAAATTTGTTAATCTTACAAGTATACTGTTTTGTCATCTGCTGTTTCCATTATGTAATATGAACACATTTAGGTACCAATATGTAAACTTCTGCCAAATTACTTTTGATAGCTTGATGAGCCCTTGTCCTGACCATCGAGAAACAACTTACTACTTAATTCCTTTTAGTATTTTTTTTTTGTTCTACTTAATGCCATTGGTTGAACTCTTTAATTAACACACAATTACTCTTAGGTGTTTAAATTTAACTGAAAAGTGATCCCTGTTAAATATAAGAGTGGGAATAAGAGAGGGAGGAGATGCACAGTTTGGGACATACTCACTTGGACTTACCCCTAATGGTAGAGTTAGAAACATGCCAGGGGATTCCAATTCAATCCCATCAAGGTGGCATGTACCAATGCCATCTCACTAGTCCAAGTGATCAGTTCAGTTCATAATTGATCATAATGATAGGATTAAGTGTCAAAGGGATCACATAAACAAGACTAGTGTCTGCTAATACTAACAGATAGAATTAAAAAGGAGAGAACAATCCAAAATGGGAAGCGGGATACACAGCAGACTCAGAGAATGGCAGATGTCCTAGGCATTCAGATCTGGCTAAAAAGCCCATGAGAGTATTTCAGGCATGGAAAACCAAGACACTGTGGAAAAAAAAAAAAAACACCCTAAATGAAAGATCTCTGTGAGTGAGATCCCTGGGGAAGGAGAGAACTTCCACTTTGACTATGGCTATGGCCTTGTCTAAATAAGATTGGAGTTGGTGAACTCAAGAGGCTTCCATAGCCTTGGCAGCTCATGACAAGAACCTCGGGTGATTATTGATGAAATAAATAAGAGTGTATGGATGGCACTGTGGCTCACTAGGCTTATCCTCCACCTGCGGCACCAGCACCCTGGTTCTAGTCCCACCTGGGGAGTTGGATTCTGCCCCAGTTGCTTCTCTTCCTGTCCAGCTCTCTGCTGTGGCCTGGGAAGGTAGTGGAGGATGGCCCAAATGCTTGGGCCCTGCATCTGCATGGAAGACCAGGAGGAAGCAACTGGCTCCTGGCTTTGGATCAGCATAGCCCGCCGGCCTTAGCGGCCATTTGAGGGGTGAACCAACAGAAGGAAGACCTTTCTCTCTGTCTCTCTCTCTCACTGTCTAACTCTGCCTGTCACAATAAATAAATAGAGTGTCAATTGTTAAATAAACAATAGGAGTCACTGTGTACTTACTCCCCATGTAGGATCTCTGTCCTTAATGTGTTGTACTATGTAAATTAACATTATAACTAGTAGTACTTTATACTTTGTGTTTCTGTGTGGGTGTAAACTGTTGACATCTTTACTTAGTATATACTAAATTGATCTTCGGTATATAAAGATAATTGAAAATGAATCCTGATAAAAAATGGGATGGGAGAGGGAGTGGGAGATGGGATTTTTTTGCAGGTGGGAGGGTGGTTATGGTAGGAAAAAGCCACTATAATCCAAAAGTTGTACTTTGAACATTTATATTTATTAAATAAAAGTTTAAAAAAATTAAAAAACATATCATTAACTGGAGGAATCATAACTTAATCCTTATTTGAGAAAAACAATGTTTCATCATTATGTTTACATATTCTTTAATATTTATGTACTATTATAAAGAAAACTGTGCATCCTTGATTCTTTATAATAAACTTTTAGAAGCAAACTTTTGAGTCAAAGGATATGAGCAATTGTAAAACTCTTCAGGCATACTGCTAAATTGCTTTACTGATTTATATTCCTGCTAAAGGAGTAAGAGATGGTCAACTTCCTGGTGTTTTCATCACCATTACATACATCAGTTTCCTATTGCCACATAACAAATGATCACAAACATAATGGCTTAGAACAACTTACATTTATTTTCTCAGAGTTTCTGTTTGTTAGGAGTCTTGGCATTGTTAACCTATGTTCTCTGCTTCAGGGCCTCATCATACTCTAATCAAAGAGGAGAGAAGGGGAGGTTAAGGGAGCTGAGGGAAATAGAGAGAATAAGAGAGGAGAGAAGAGACGAGAAGAGAAGAGAGGAAGCCAAACGAAACCAGATAGGCTACATTTTTGCAAGTGATATAACTGGAGAAAAATACACTTGTATACTTACTTATATTGTTGGCAATATTTGTTTTCTCATAGGCACAGGATTGAGAGATTTATTTTCCTTTTGTTCCAGCTGTAAGGCTCTCTTAGCTCCTAGAAGCCTCCCTCATCCCTACCACAGCATGGCAGCATATTTTTTCAAGGCCAACAGGAGTACAAAATAGAACTGGTTATCAAGAGACTCTTATATAACAGTATGAGACCAGGAAAGTGATATCCCATCACTTTTTCCATAATCTGTTGGCTGGAAGAGTGTTGTATGTCCAACCCAAACTCTAGCAGAAGAGTTTGTAAAAGGAGGCAAGTCACTGAATGCCAACCTAAAAGTTACCAACCACAATAGATATAATCATTTTTTGACTCTGTACAAATTTAACACATTTCAAAATTGTCTTAATTAACATTTTAACTTTCACACATATTTCTTTGATATATAGATTTTAAAGCAACAAAAAGTGGTCAACAATATTAAATGTCACAAAAATGAAAATAACATAGAAAGCTTAGAGTGCTAGCTGAAATTGATCATAAATTACCTACAGCCCTTTCTGTACTGAATTTGAAATTAACCAGGCATCAAAATAATTCCAAGAGAAAGAATATTTTGTGATGTTTATTAAAATTCTCTCTAGAGTTAGAGCTTGAATATTGGCTCAGCTGTTTACATGTTATGTGATGGCTCAGCTAGCTAACTTCTCTTAATCTCAGTACTCTCATCTGTAAAATTTGGATGCTAGTAATACATGCTTAAGCTAATTGAGAACTTTCTATTTTTTAACTCTTTTAAGTAGTATAATGTGAATTAACTCATTTAATTCTCATTGTGACCTTATGAAACAGATATTTTTAAATCTATTACTCTAGGACATGATGAAGAATAAATTCTAAGGATTAAAAGATTTAATAAAGGTCAAAGAACAATATTGGTACATAATAAGCATTCAGTAAATGCTACTCATTATCATTATTTTGATATACATAGTGGTTTATTCATGTTCACTGTTCTGAGTAATACAAAACATATAATACAACGATTAACCTCAAAAAAGGTTATAGAAAGACTAAGATACTTGATGACAAGCAAAAGGTAAGATCATCGCCACAGGTATTTCATGAGGCGATATATGAATAAGTGGCATGTGACATGGCAAAGTTCAGAGAATCTAGCAACTTCTGGAAGAGACAAGCCACACATTGCTTTAACAATTGATTACAATTGGCACCAGAATTAATATAAAAGAGTTCAAAGACCAAGGAAAAAGAATGATGAAAGCTGGACTCTAACAATGAATTAAATAATATATGTAAGACAGGGAGACAAGTATTCAGGCTGGACAAGAAAATTCACACCAGTCTATGGTAGCCTTTGATGAACTATAATAACCAGTGGAATATCTATTCATCTAAATATATTTCTTAGTGTTTATTCAGAAATCAAAATAATGATTTGTCATATGAAAACTCTATATTTCAACAGTAGCATCAAATTCAATGCTAAATTACACACTTACCTTCTAATTGAGGAAGGAAACAACAAAATGCCCTCCTTCTCATTTGATACTGATCAATCCTTCAAGACCCATCCCATGCACTATGCTTCCCCAAGAATTTATGAGCTGCTGGAATGTCTAGAATCATCACATAAAGGTATAGTACCTTGTATTTTTATATAACTATCAAATGTATTAATTGTGATGTTCAATAAAAGCTTAGCCTCCTGATTGGGAAGAAACCCTGATTTAAGCAGCAAATCATATTAATATTTATTAAATGCTTAACACATTTCTGGATTTGTTTTAATACCAATTAATTTATTGGAAATTTTGAGCAAGAGAGAGAGAAAGAGAGAAATCTTTCATCAACTGGTTCATTCTCCCAAATGGTAGCAATAGCCAGGGCTGAACCAGACTGAAGCCAGGAGCCAGGAACTCCATCTGGGGTTCCACATGGGTAGCAGGGAATCAATTACTTGCACCATCTTCTGTTGTTTTCACAGGCACATTAGAAAGGAACTGGATTGGAAAGTAGATCATCCGGGACTTAAACCATTGGGCCAATATGAGATACCAGAGTCACAAGTAGCAGCTTTACCTATTGTGCCTCAATTCCTGGCTTGATGCTAAGTGTATTCACACCTATGACTCATACTCTTTGCACCACAGTAGCATAGACAAGAACACACTTGACTCACTAAACTGCCCTGTGCCCCAGCATTTGGGGATGGATAGTCCAATTTTAGAAAGAAATGCTTTGATTTATGGGAACAATTTCATGCATATTAATTTACTCATCTTCTAATTATCAGCATTGGACAAATAACATGAATAGTGTTATCTCTTGGGTAATAGTTTGAATGTCCCTCCAAAGATCCATGTACTGGGGATGTCATCCCCAAAGTCTTAAGCTAATGGTTGACTGTTAATGGTTAATGGGTACAGATGAGACTTGCATCAATTATGTTGCTCAAGCTGTGGACCAAATGGGAAGTGGGCATGCCCTCAGAAGGTAGTTCTTTGAGAAGTTTGGTTATATAAGCTAAGGTAGGCACAGTGGTTTTCTCTTTTTGCTTCCTGGCTTTCCCTGTGAATGACTCCCCACCACTTTCCAGCCTCACCAAAAGCTTAATTCAGTGGGGCAACCCAATCTTGGACTGTGAACCTCTAAAGCTGTAAGTTGAAAAAACTCTCTTCCATCCTAAGTAGCTTCCTTCATATATTTTATTTGAACTAACAAAATACTAATACACGTTGCAACTAATTTCATGTCATCAGGGATATCACCTAACTGTACTTCTGCCTGTAAACCTACAAAATATTGATGTAGTTATATCATCTGTTTACAGGGACGTCATTAGCCTGAAGTTACGTTGTAACTATAAAGTTATGGCAAGAAATTTAAAACGCTCTACATGGTTAAGTGGTAACCAAGTAGAATACTTGTTAAATGGAGAAAATTATTTCTCCTAAGTTTTCCTTAAGTTCTCTGTTTACACCAAAGAGAAGCAATCCAGTATTATTTACATTTCTACTGCCACTATTTCAGACAAAACTTTCTCTAACCTCCATTAGCTGTGCCTTCCTGCCTCTTTGGTACTTGATGACAATTAGTTGAAGAGAAGAAAGATTTCTTTTGGTGTTATTAAGTAAAATGGCCGGTAACAAAAGAATAGAAATGTAAGGACAATATGGGAGTTTAAAAAGTACAAATTACTCTTCACACCATTGCATGCCAGGGAACAAAATTCAAATGTGAAGGAAAAGATGTGAAGAGTAAGTTTACCACAACAGACCCTCTTGCCACTTGGAGACCCTGAGGATTCTCAGCAGTAGCAATAGAAGAGTCAGACTTCAGTCAGGATAGAGTAAGACATTCAAGAAACTCAAATTTAGCAACAGAGCACATTAACCTTAGAAGTGAATTAAAATGGTGCTGCTATAGCTTCAATAAAGTGGCTTTTTTGTTTTGTTTTTACACAGACAGCTACACTTTCTGTTCTAAATTCTAAAGCTATACTTAGACACATGTAGACAAAGTACTTGTGTGGAACGTTGAAAAATAATGAATCATCATGTTTCTTCACAAAGAAATATTCCATTATATTTTGATGGATCTTCTGTACTAAGGCACCAAGTTGTCAGCTTGCCAACTATTTTTCTTTGTAGCTTATCAATATGTTATGAGTGACACACAGCTAAAAATAACAGTGAAGTAAATATATGCCTTCTTCACAAACGGCTATAATGATACTTAGATGTTTTACTTAGAGACTTTATGATTTAAAAGATAAGAACTTTTGTATTGTTTCTAAGAACAAGTAAATTTTTTCCAAGGGGTTAGGTGCCTTAAGGGTTTTGAAAAATGCTTAAGAATAAGAATCAAAAGAGAATGTTCATTTCACAGATATCAAAACTGAGGTTCAGTGGTAGATTTTTAGTGCAGTGGTTAAGATGCTACTTGGGATGCCTGAGTTCAAGTTCAACCTAGCTCTTAATTTAGCTTCTCACTAATTCGTACCATCTGAGATGGTCATGGCTCAAGAATTTGGGGATCCTGCACCCAATATGAGAAGTCTGGATGAAGTTCTGGTCTCATGAGTTTGGTATTGGCCCATCCCTGGCTTTTAATGCATTTGTGGAGTGAACCAGTGGTGGAAGATAAGAAAATGGAGTTCAGATTACTTAAAAATTTCTTCTAAGGTTATACAGCTGAAGTGAAAGTGAGAATTCTCTTTTAAACCTAGGTCTGTTCAATTCCAAAGTTTATGTCCTTCTTACCTCTGCATTCTAAAGAATATTGTAGGGTTTTTCAAATGGGAAGACAGGACATGGGAGCGCCCACTCTAAGAGCATGCCACTGGATAGCTATGAGCTCCCACTTTTAGAGGGCACCAGGAAGTCTATAAGCTAGCAGGCACATAGGCAAGGTTATACATCAACTTAAGGAGTTGGGAAAAGGAATTCGGTGTGGTGGACTAAGATAGCGATTAGAACTGTCTTGTAAATCTTCAGAGACAGGCCCATTTAAATGCTTGTGCAAATTTACAAATTCCTGAAAATATTCCAGGTACCAATTCATGTCCATTAGCCCCCTGTTGCTCCCGCTGCCACATTCCTTTGGGGCAGGTGTGCCCATCCCCAGCCTGTTTTGGCTTGAGCAGCTACTGTGGCCATGCCTCTAATTTCAGGGGGATGTGCCCCTTGAGGGTGTGTGCCCCCCTAAGAGGCACTTATGCAGAATCTCTACCGAATATGGAAACATATCTCAGAAAAATAAAAATAACTCAAGGGATAGATTTTGGATTTCATGAGAAACAGTTGGAGAACCTGGTGGAATTCCTCACTGTGAAAAACTAATACAGAACTGATAACCTACTCTTCTACATATTCTGTGGAACTAAAACAGAGTACATTGTTTTAAGATAAGAGAAAAATAAAATACTTTCAGGCACCTGAAAATCATACCTACTGTCCAAATACAGAAGCCCTGGAGAAAGGGACCAATTGAACTAACTGTTCCAAGAACACTCAAGCAGAATACGGACAGACTCCCACCTTTATCTACCCCAACAGACATAACTAAAGCAGATGTTCTCCCAATGGCCATTTATGCTTTATGATTCTTGGACTGTATTCTCTAATGTTTCACAAACTAAAAATAGTGCCTTGCCAACTTTGTGGCGCAGCTGGTTAAGCTGTCACTTGAAATGTCTGCATCAATTTGAGCACCAATTCAAGCCCTGCTTGCTCAACTTCCTATCCAGTGCCCTCCTAATGCACCTGGAAATGCAGCAGAATATGTTCCAGGTGCTTGGTTCTCTGCTTCAGATGTCAGAGATCCAGGTGAAACTTGTGACTTTGGCTTGGCCCAGACCTGAGTGTTGTAGGCACTTTGGGAGTGAACCTACAGATGGAAAAGCTCTCTCTGTAACTCTGCCTTTCAAATAAATAGATTTCTAAAAAAAGTTAAATAGGGACCAGCTTTGTGGCATAGCTGGTAGAACTGCCACTGGTGACACTGTCATCCCACGTGTGCACCAGTTTGTGTCCTAGCTGCTCCACTTCTGATCCAGCTCCCTTCTAGTGGCTTGAGGAAAACAACAGAAGATGGTCCAAGTACTTGGGTCCCTGCTACCCATGTGGGAGACCTGGATGAGTCTTCTGGTTCTTGGCTTTGTCCTAGCTCAGGCCTGGCCTTTCCAGTCATCTGGGGAATGGACCAGTAGATGGAGGACCTCTCTGTATCTCTTTCTACTTCTCTCTCTGTTAGTCTTCCAAACAAATAAATAAACCTTTCATAAACACATAAATAAATAAAACTTAAAATAGTGCCTTTTGATCACCCTTTTGTGATGGGTAGTAGGGTGGGTAATTAAAAACATTAAAGTTTCTTGTCTGTTACATGCAGTTAATATTAATACTCTATAATGAGTACAATTAAAGTGTTCTTATTTTGATTTGAGATATCTAGTAATGAAATAAGGCATGTATAACTAGCATTGGTGAAACTTTTTTTCTTTTTTATTATACTTTATTTATTAATAAATAGTGAACATATTTCATGAATTTCAAAGACACAATTCCAAGAATATAATACTTTCCTCCCACCCTCCCTCTCTTCCTCCTCTTTCATTTCTTTCCTGTTTTTCTTTTAATTTTTTGCAATAACATACTTTCTATTTACTTAAAATCACAGTCTTAATGCTACTCTAAATAGAGAGTTCTACAAGTAAAAGGTAGATAAACCACTGTTCTTCGGAAGTAGAGACATGGGTTATAGACAGAAATCAAATCACAAGATATCAGTTTAGCTCGATATACATTAAGTTGCTTGGTATTCTATGTATTAGCTACAACAAATCAGAGAAAACATATGAAATTTATCTTTTGGGGTCTGGCCTATTATATTAAGCATAAATTTTCTCCAAAAATGTCAGATAGTTAAGAAATTTCCTACTTACATATATTCACTTGTATAAACTTCTCTAATGCCTCACAACCTGAGTCATCAGAGATTAAGGGCATAATAGTTTAATGAACCAAGATTTCCCTCAAGTCATAGGTATAGGAAATGAAAGAAATAAAAGTATTTCATTACCCATAAATATCTTCATCAGTAACTCCATTTTATTATTTTTCTCCTGGCCAGCTCTATCAGATACCACTGGGCATAGCTGAATTTATTTCACTCTTTATTCAGCTTACTTAACTTATGGTGAGGATCTCTTTGCCTTTCAAAGTTCAAAGCCATGCTTAAAACTAGACTTCCCATTTATTCTTAGATGTCCCTTTTCCCATAAATCTTGTAAAACTGAAGAATGTACATTTATAGAAGGCATTGGACCTTTCGGCAAATGTTTTCATAAGTTGTTTAACAGTTAAAATTGCTTGCTAAGCTTTCATTTGATATTAAGTTATTGACATTAAGTGATCTGGGACACCTGACTTGTTCCCTCATTTCTCTATTCTCTTCAAGATGGGAAACTGACTCATATAAAGACTCTTCAGGATGTACAGTTTGAACTTTAGACCTTATAAAAATGATGGCTATCACTTTTCTTGAAAAGTAGTAAAATCGGACAAGACCCCCTAAAATTTACCCTGAAATGTGGTCCCTTAAAGTTCCATAGAAATGCTATCGGGGTGCCACATGTGCTACTGGAATTTGGAGTGCCTTACAATTTCACCACGGGCTTATTACTAAATCCCCGATATTAATAAGCCCGAGAGGGTTCTTGCCTAATATTTAGAGAAGAATTCTAAATACCAACACAGATAAATGAGGCAGCATGGTACATTTTAAGCTTTTATTTAGTAAGGAAGATGCATAAGAGAGTGAGAGCTTTATTTAGGGGAGAGAGGTGAATAGGGGTTCATACCAAGCACCAGGAACCAGCCACGTGGAGGAGCATCTAGGCCAGGAAGCCTAGAGCACATGGCCTTTGCCCCAGAGATGCAGGGCTACAGCAAGCCCTGTCCTGGCAAGAGGCCAGGGAAGAAGAGCAGGGCCAGGCACACTGTGCCCTAGGCTTTTAACCCACTCCAAAGGGGAGCAGTTAATTAACCTGATTGGCTGGTGAGCACCCCAGTGTGGCCAGGTAGGGGAATGAGGCCACACAGGGGCATGGCAAAGGCATCAGGTAGGAGCAGGAAGGCACACAGGGGCATGGTCTTCCAGTTCACAAATCTGATCAATTTTAACCTGTATGTCTGCCTACTTCATTCTCCTCTCAGAGACTCCAGACCTTAATCTTAAGGGGATGTTGATGGGCGTCGAGTCTCCATCTTCTGTAGCTACTTCCTGCTGATTAGGGGCACAGACCCTGCCTGTTCTCGGTCTGGAAGTCTCTGCCTATCTTATCTAATAAGTTCACTTCATGAGCTGGATCTCTTTCAGTCACCGGCATTCTCAGTGTCTCCTGCATGGTCATCATTATTCTCAGAAGCTGCTGGGTTATTTTAGATACAAATGAAGGTCCATTTTCACTCTGGAGTTACCGTGGGAGTCCATAGCATGGCACGATGTCTTTCAACAATGATCTAAGCACCTCGTGTGCTTTCTCTGTTTGGGTCAAAAAGGCCTCTATCCATCCTGTAAAAGTGTCAATAAAGACTAGAAGGTACCTAGAAGGTACTTGTAGGGAGCATATTGGTAAAACAAACCTGCCAGTCTTCAGCTGTTTATGTTCCCCTCCTCTGCACAGGAGTCAACAGGGGAGGTGGCCTTACATGGTGAGGGTTATTCTGTAAACATAGTAGCCAAGAGTGAGTCATTTCCTTTATGACCATATTTGGTCCCTTTCCTCCAAAAGCTCGGAAGACCAGTTGTGCTAAGGCATCTCTTCCCAAGTGGGTAGAGTTGTGTAATTTTCCATTAAGTGGCCATTGGTAACATAATTCTGTGACTTAGCATCCACTATCCATTTGCTTTTTAGTATAGCCTCGCTGTTGAGCCCATTAATTTTCAGGCTCCTTATAGTGAGATTCTTCAGCTACTTCCACAGATTGATGTATAAGGGCCATTTCCAAACTTTCCTGTGTAGCTGCTCTATCTGCTAACGCATTTCCCTGGTTAATATAATTAACTCCCTTCTGATATCCCTTGCAGTGGATGACGGCCACTTCTAAAGGCTCCAGTACTGCCTGAAGTAGAGCCAGTATCTCTTTTCCATATTTAACAGGGGAACACTTTGCAGTCAGTAAGCCCCTCTCTTTCCAGATTGCTGTGTGTGCATGCAACACAAGGAAATCATATCTGGAATCTATCTATCTATCTATCTATAAACTCACTGACCTTTTCCCAGTTGTAAAGCCCTAGGCAATGCAATAAGCTGTGCCTTTTGGGCTAAAGTATTGTGTGGTAATGCTTGGGCTTCTATTGTCTGCCTTATAAACTCCTTCCTTCAGATAGCTGCTGCCATCAGTAAACCATTCAGCATCTGGATTTTCCAGGGGCTCATCTCGAAGGTCTAGCCTACTAGGGTACATCTGCCTAATTCATTCCCCCCTCAGAGACTCCATCCCCTTAATCCTAAGGGGAGTTGATGGCAGTCGAATCATCTCTTCTGTAACTGCTTCCTGCTCATGAAGGGTGTAGTGCAGGCCCTGCCTATCCAGTGTATGTAAGTCTCTGTCTATCCTGTCTAACAAATTTGCTTTGTGGGTTGGAGCAGTCCTGATCATTGCCAAGGTCTGTGTCCCTGTGAAGTCAGTTACTCCCAGAAGTCGAGTCCTAAGGTTTCTGATTGGCTTATAGGAACAGTCAGGACTGTCTTTCACATTCACCTGTGAAGACTTAAGAGGTAGAAGTTTAGTCCTGATTTCACAGTAGTCGTGTCCACTAGCACCTGGTCAGGTCCCTTTTATCTAAGCTGAAACTGATCTGAAGAGGACCTTCTTATTAATGGCTTGCTCAGGAATTTCCAATGTTGGAGTTTTTGTTAAAAACTCCTTGATTCCTTGGAACACCTTTACAACTCCCCCTGTCCAGCACAGGGTCTGTTTCAGAGGCTTTTAAGCAAACAAGAGGCTTAGAATCCAGATCCTGGAATCCATAACTCTTGTAGCTACCCTTTTCAGTACGGAGTCTGCGTCAGGGCCTCTTTAAAGTTATATACAAAAGTTCGGAATCCAAATACTGGAATCCAAGTTCCATAGAATCCTGTCATCAGTAATTCCCAAACCCGGAGCTTTTATTTAGAAGCTCCTTAGTTCTCTGGAACAACTTTTGCAGCTACCCTTTTCAGTACGGAGACTGTGTCAGGGCATCTTTAAAGCTATACACAAAAGCCTGGAATCCAAATCTTGGAATCCAAAGTCCATAGAACTTTACCATTCTCAGAAATCTCCTAGGCCACCTGTAAATATCTGACACTATGTTTAAACATACTAGATAGGAATTTCACAGAGACATGTATGCAAAATTTTGTGTTTGAGGCACTTACTAAACCTTAAATAAATACCTAGGAATACAGGCAATGGAGTCTAACACTTAGACATAACTAGAACATACAATGCATAATATCACAATAGAGCAAAGCAGATAGATCTCTGGGATTAAGTTTTGCCACTAAAGTTAATACTGTAGCTCTTTTGAGAACAGAGGTCCTACATGGGAAGTTAGTACACAGTGACTCCTGTTGTTACAATTAACACTCTTCTTACGTGTGACGTCAGTGATCACCTGAGGCTCTTGACATGAGCTGCCTAGGCCATGGAAGCCTTCCAAGTTCCATAAACTCCCTCAGTATTCAGACAAGGCCATAAGCAAAGTGGAAGTTTTCTCCTCCCTCTAGAGAAAAGTCCATCCTTCAACGGCCACTCTTCTCCACTGGGGTCTCACCCAGGGAGGTTCTCCACATAGAGACCTTCTGCACAAGTGTCCTGGCTTTCCATGCCTGAAATGCTCTTCTGGGCTTTCCAGCCAGACCAGAATGCCTTTAGGGCTGATCTTGAGGTCACTGAGTGCTACTCGAAGCCATTGCCACTCTATGAGTCCGCTGTATGGATTGCTTCCCATGTTGGAGCATTTACTCCTCTTTAACTTTATTATTATTAATAATAAACACTTAATCCCATTGACATGATCACTCTAACACTTAATCCCACCTATATCATCGCTTTAAAACTTAAGATGTTAACATTACCATCTAGCCCAAAGGTGATTTGCAATCCCATAGCAATTTTTAACTGTACCCTTAGAAGTAACTCCGTAAGAATGCATGCAAAGCTATACCGCTTTACAGTCTCTCTGTAGGACCTGAGAAAATAAATACAGACACAGCTCTTCGAGAGCTTAATTATTCTTAAGCATTTTACATGGATATATTGTATTAGCTATAATTCCTTAATTAGATCTAGTTGAAGGTTCTCCCAATTATTAAGTGTAGATCTTTCAGGGAGTCTCCAAAAGAGCAGATATAAAACTGCTCATAGTTAAATTACTTTGTATCCTGGGGAGACAAAAGGTAAATAGGGTTAAACTTTGGCCTAGTTATATTTCTGATCGTTTACCTTAACCTATAATCCAGCATTTCAGTGCTACTATGCCTGTTATGGGGTCTAGTATATATATCACATCAAGGAGATACAAACCACTCAGTCTGAGAAAATGTCATTTCAGACTGTTGTAATCCTGCCTCAGAAACAAAAATAACAAAAAATAGGTAAAAAAAAAAAAAAAAACTGTCCTGAAGTCAAAAATAACAAACAGCTACTTATGCTAATACCGACTCAGGACCGAAAATAACAAACAAAGATAACCACCCTGAGGTCGAAAATAATAAACACCTAATCATGCTAATACCGCCTCAGGAAGGAAAATAACAAACAAAGGAAGATAACCATCCTGAGGTCGAAAATAACCAACACCTAATCATGCTAATACCACCTCAGGAAGGAAAATAACAAACAAAGGAAGATAAGCATCCTGAGATCGAAAATAACAAACAAGCTATGTTAACACCACCTCAGGAGCGAAAATAAAAAACAAAGAAAGATAACCGTCCTGAGGTCGAAAATAACAAACACCTAATCATGCTAATACCGCCTCAGGAACAAAAATAACAAACAAAGGAAGATAACCACCCTTAGGTCGAAAATAACAAACGAGCTATACTAATACCACCTCAGGAATGAAAACAACAAACAAAGGAAGATAACCATCCTGAGGTCGAAAATAATAAATGAGCTACACCAAAATGAGAGCTTAAATTATGTTTTCAAAGCTAGATTTACTTTGTCAAGGTAACAGTAAACAGTCAAAACTTCCTTTTTCAAACCAAACAAAGGGAGAGAAAGCTTTACAAATGACTTCAAATTTTATAGATAAGGTGGTCATCATGTTTATGTTAAAGTGAGGGCATAGCTTTCCTCCTGGGCATTGTCTACCTCACAGAAAAACGACAATCAGAACGTGCCTGCGACTACAGACTTCTAGTTTACACCACCAAAGATTAGAGGTGGGACTGATCACTCCTTTGACTTGCATGCTCTTAAAGGTTTCCTCTGATCTACTTTACCAGAAACCAGGATGAAGAGGAAGCTAGGTGACTGAAGCAGTGTAAAGATAGGTGTCAGGCCAATTAATGGCTGCTTTACACATTTTTTTTTGTCATCAAGGGGACACAACAGGCCAGTGTACTGCAGTGGCTTTCCATGGAGAAAGCCAGGGCTTCAGCAAAAGTCAGCTTAAGAAAAGCCTGGGCAGCTCTGCCAGCCAAGAGTTGGGTGGCTGGAAACAGAACTGCCCAGTTGAAGGGCTCCAGGTCAGAGCCACAGACCTTGTTGGCTCTAAGCTGAAAAGCCCTTCACTCTGTCCAGCTTCCAAAGTGTAACCACTGCTGTTGAGGGGATGTACAAGTAGGGGCAGCAACATTGCAGGCAGAACTGTAAATTAACTAAAAATATTTTCCTTTTAGAGATGCCACCTACCTTCTCTTCAAGCCAGCTCTTCTCCCAGGCCAGCTAGGTAATGGAAGTCAACAGGATGGCTTCCCTAAGGAAATTCACACCTCCCTTAGGATGTCTTTTCAGGTATCCCATAGAAAGAGATAATAGGTTTGGGCCTCAGACCTGGCCAGACTTTAAATCCCACTTGATTATTATCAAGCCCCTTCTGTCAGTTTCTATTTGCCTGTCAATGGGAAAACTTGTTCATGGTTAAACCTCTAAAGATAGCACCTTTCTTACATCCTCTAATAATGACTCTGTCCTTTGTTCTAGACTCTGTGAGTTTAAAGTGCTTGTTAGATTTGTTTTCTCCAAACTTGAAAAAGTGAAATTCTAGATGGCTATACGCGTGAAACTGGAAGCAGTTTCTGCAAGCTGGCACTGCTTTGAGAACCCACTTCCTGCTGAGAAGCCACTTCTGCTGGGATCCTGTCTTGAATGCCAATCCCAATTAAGCCTATTTTCAGCCTGGAGCAGCCTGAGGGATTATCGCCCAGTTCCCCTAACAGAAGTTATGATCCATTCTTCCTGCGGGGGAGGGGAGGAGGTGGAATATGAGGAGTCAGATGGGTTAATAGGCAGTCAGTGGAAACTGGGGTGTATTTCCTTAGGAATTTCCAATTTTACCATGAGAATAGCAAGGGAGTGCTGATTCCATCCTCCTGAGCTCAGTTTATTGTGAAAACAAGTTACCTATCTCACCCTTCTAGGTAGATTTTGTTTTATCATGAACAAGCCAGACAGGATAAAGGATTGCAAATCAAGTTTTTTGATGGGTTTTGTCCCTACCTTATAACTGAATGTCAATCTGAATGTCAAGCTTTTTTTTTTTTTTTCCAAAAATTGTGCTTAAAAACTCCATTGCCACCAGCTACTTTGGGTTTTTCCTCCCTTGGAAACCCCCTCTATGCCACTCTGGCTGGAGGTTGTTGACTCTAATAAATCCTGCTTTTAAATCTCAAAAAAAACCTAATGAATGCATTCAGAAAACATAGGATATGGGAGTCAACAATTGCAGGGTGCTGAATCTATCACCTACAGAAGAATGAAATATGGAACAAATAAAATTATAAAAGTGCTAAACTCTAACATCATTCATGCTTCATAATATAAATGCATTTGGAAGAAAATCAGAAAAATGTGAAAAAATATGGTACAGGGACTGAGGAAATCAGATTTAAGCAAATGTGTGTGAGGCTGCTCCCATTTCAGTTTCTGGTGGACTAGGCAATAGAATACAGAATAAGAAATCTCCCCCAGTGGAATTCGTATGGAATCATTTTAAAGGTGAGATTGACAATACTCAAATAACCACAAAATATATAACAAACAAGTAAGTGGGATATTGTACTCTCAAGAATGGCTGGAAATGTTTGGAATAGGTATATAGTGAAAAGAGAAAGGGGCCTAGCAACATACTTCAAAGAAATCACATAGAAAATTTTATTCAATTAGTAATTAACAAAATAAGAGGATTGTTATAGTACTGAAGAAGCAGCACATATTTATTCCAGGAAACAAGATTACATTTAATTCAGCATTGGAAACTTTTTATCAAATAAAAAATGAAAAAAAAACTGTATAGCAAAGTAAAATCTCAGAGCATAATCTTAAGTTTTATTGGACTTAACAAAGAACAAAACAATTGTTGCAGAAATTGAATCCATAACATGGTGTTTTGTATGAGGCTTCTCAACCAGTGTTCCTATAGAAGATATTAGAAAAATCATAACAAAAGTAATACACAAAAATATATCAGAACATGATTAACTCAAGATTCAGGATGGTTGTTCTCAATATGGCACAGGTATGGGCGTAAGATGCGGTCGGAGTGCTGTAGGCAGGCATACAGGCTAAAATTGATTAGGTTTGTTAGCTAGAAGACCTCGACTTCACTGCAACCCTGTGTGACCTCATGCCCCTACCTGGCCACACCTGATCACCCACCAATCAATCAGGTTAATTAACCACTCCCCTTTGGAAGTGAATTAAAAGCCTGGGACACAGTGTGCTCTCTCACTCCTTTCCTTGGCCTTCTGCCAGTACAGGGCTGGCTGCCTCCCTGCACCTCCAGGGCAAGTGGCCTTCCGGCCACCCACCCCATGCTTCCTGGGCTAGATGCTCCTCCCTGTGGCTGGTTCCTGGTACTTGGTATAAACCCAGATTTACTTCTCTTCTGTAGATAGGGCTCTCACTCTCCTATGATTTTCTCTCACTGAATAAAGGCTTAAAAATATACCATGCTGCCTCATTTATTTTTGCTGGTATTCAAAATTCTTCTCTGAATATCAGGCAAAAATCCACACAGGCTTATTAATATTGAGAATTTATTAATAAACATATGGTGATATCATATGGCACCCCATATTCTTATTTCATATGGAACCCCAGATGGGACTTTTGGGGAACTTTAAGGGGGCACATTCTGATATCATATTTTAGGTGGCCAACTCTGATATCAGGAGCACATAAATGTTAGTTATTGCCAACATTCTCTTAATTCTTTGAAAGCTTATACATTTTTCTTTTTACTGTCTAAAGTTAATAAATGTTTTCGCCAGCGCCGCGGCTCAATAGGCTAATCCTCCACCTAGCGGCGCCAGCACACACACACCAGGTTCTAGTCCCGGTCGGTGCGCCGGATTCTGTCCCGGTTGCCCCTCTTCCAGGCCAGCTCTCTGCTGTGGCCCGGGAGTGCAGTGGAGGATGGCCCAAGTCCTTGGGCCCTGCACCCGCATGGGAGACCAGAAGAAGCACCTGGCTCCTGCCTTAGGATCAGTGCGGTGTGCTGGCCGCAGTGTGCCGGCCATGGCGGCCATTGGAGGGTGAACCAAGAGCAAAGGAAGACCTTTCTCTCTGTCTCTCTCTCACTGTCCATTCTGCCTGTCAAAAAATAAATAAATAAATATTTTAATCACTACACAAGACTGATGTGCCCTAATTTTGTAATTCTATTTTTTAAATTTGTTGGCATTAACAACATTTCAAAACAAGACATTCATGAAGATTTTAAGGAAAGTATTTATATGGAAGAGAACAGTGTTCACTTATAATTTAATTTATTAAATTACATTTTAAATTTGATTCCACTTTAATTTAACTACTGTGTCAGCCTTCACAAATCATTTTACTACTTCAGCCATAAGGTTTGTCATTGATAAAATAGGATAATAAATACTTTTCATAAGCTTCTTATGATAATTACAAGATATCATATATGTGAAAATCTGAGTGGAGTGCTTGGCTATTAGCATACACTCAAAAAAGGATAGTTACATCTGAAAAGAGAAGTGGCTCTCCATTTTGTTATTGTCATAAATATATTTAGAAGGCAGATTTTATCCTTTAGAATGCTCACTTAAGAGATCAACAGTGGAATCACAGTACATTTCCAAAGAAGGTATTGTGAGGATCTCCAACATGATCCAGAACTACTCTTTAACATAGAGTAGTAATGGTAATACAGTCCTAAACAGTATAGAGATCACAAGTCATCATTATTCATTCTCATGACTATTCCAGAGTAATGGTCTTCTGAAGGCCACAGTTGCATTACTAATAGTTGTAAGACATTGTTCATTTTAAAAGCATTCAATCAGCAAAATCTCCCTCTCTGCTAATGATTTTCAATTACAAACACTTTTAGCCAGCTGTATTTCATTTCTCATTATGATGCTCTATCCCCACTCAGCTTGCAACTCAGCCAACCTTAACTCTTTTACTTCAGATTTTAAATGTACTACCTCTATTTTGCTGACCTTCATAATTCAGAAAACGTACCTAATTTTAGTCTACAGAGGATGCCTCATCATTAAATAAAACCATTAATCAGAAAACTATGTGCCGCTGAAAAGTTAGTTTGGACCAAGGTTATTTTTTAGATGAGTAGTATAATATTTACATGAAACTATTAAGTCTAATTCATTTTTTTCAATGAGCTAGAGTCTCTGAACTACATCCCTAGATGGTTTTAGGCAATCACTGCTTAGTATAAGCAAAGCTGTTTGAACATTTCCATTGTGGAATCTGGTTTGCTGCCTATAGTTATCTATACATAGCAGTTTCAATTAGAGAACCTGGCCTATTCTTTAAGTGCCCCCACAGGACTTGATCTAATTCTAAACTCCAATTTTCATTAGTGCACCATAGTCTCATCATTTAATCTCCTGTCTAGTTTAATTCTCCTTCATCTACTCTTGTAGTCTAACCTCTGTAAAATTAACTTTAAGTATATTTTTGCTTGACTGTAAATATATTGCCTGAGAGAAGTGTCATATAAGATTTCATTCAACAAGTTAGAGGACAAGATGAATTAACTATTAGCTGTTTCTCCAACAACTCATAGAATCCAAGGTTCTGGTCTTTCGGTCACTGTTTCCCTACCTGGATCATCTTGTTTTCCTCTTCCTCCTGGAAAATGTATGCTTGGCTTTACACTTGAAACCATTCCTGGTTTTCCCACAGCAATTGTTTTTATAGAATAGTGTCTTTTATACCTTACTAGATCACAGCTCCTTCAAGGACAGAGATCCATCATTTCTCTCCTGTTTTTGCACATAGCATTGAGTGAGCTATTGTGCTTTGTGAAGATTTTTTGAGCTAGATGAATATATTGTAAATCATGAAATAAATTTGATAAAATGTCCATACCTCATTGGGATCCCAAGACCTAATGCTATTTACTTTCTTACAAAGATATCTGTAAGTTGCTTTCATACTGCACTTTGGCGTATAGTATTGAGTGCAGCTGTGAAGCTTCTGCCTCAGTTGTCTTTTTTTTCTTTTTTTGTTAACTTTTTTTAAAACTTTTATTTAATAAATATAAATTTCCAAAGTACCGCTTATGGATTACAATGGCTTTCCCCCCCCCATAACTTCCCTCCCACCCACAACCCTCCCATCTCCCATTCCCGCTCCCCTTCCATTCACATCGAGATTCATTTTCAATTCTCTTTATATACAGAAGATCAATTTAGTATATATTAAGTAAAGATTTCAACAGTTTGCCTCAGTTGTCTTTATGCAACTGTTTGTTCCCCATGTATCCTGGGCAATTTCATCAGGTTTGATGGTTTGGGATCATATTTGAATTCACAGCCTAGTTCTAGCCTTTAATAGTCATGTAGTCATGTTTTCACAAGCAACCTAATACTAGCTGCTTTTTCTTTCAATTTCTTTCACACCTGTGCAATACCACAATTGTAACTTCTTCAAAAATATGAATACATTTTAGTTTCTCATATCCTGAAAGAAATTTGATATAGTAAATAACTAGGAATGGTTTATTGAATAAGTGAGTGCCTTCAGCTTACTCTTAGAGATGAGTTCGTTCATTCATTCATTGCCTTATCTTTGAGGACACTTTTATTTTACTTCTGGTGCAACATTTTGAAATAAGACATTCCTGGGATCAGATTATGGCTTTGTCACTTGTTACCTGTGCTATTTCCTCCTGAGTTATTTTTATATGTCAATCTTCCTCACTTGACCATAAACTCCTTAATGGAAAAGAGTTTGTATTATTTATCTTTAAGCTATTCTCCTTTAAAGGTTATCATGATGATTCAAAATCTGAGTTCCATCAACAAGTACTTAATGGAAAGCTAATGCAAAGGAAGTGCGGCAGATGTAAAGCACATTTTATAAACTTGGCATTTGCATGATTACTGTGTTGACCCTCACATTTCTCTCATTTCTGTGGCCGCATTTCCACAGGATAAAGTACAACACTTATGATTATAAAGACGTAACTTTTTCTTTCTTTCTTTCTTTTTTTTTTTTTTTTTTGACAGGCAGAGTGGACAGTGAGAGAGAGACAGAGAGAAAGGTCTTCCTTTTGCCATTGGTTCACCCTCCAATGGCCGCCACGGCTGGCGTGCTGCAGCCGGCACACCGTGCTGATCCGAAGGCAGGAGCCAGGTGCTTCTCCTGGTCTCCCATGGGGTGCAGGGCCCAAGGACTTGGGCCATCCTCCACTGCACTCCCTGGCCACAGCAGAGAGCTGGCCTGGAAGAGGGGCAACCGGGACAGAATCCGGCGCCCCGACCGGGACTAGAACCTGGTGTGTGTGTGCTGGCGCCGCTAGGTGGAGGATTAGCCTATTGAGCCGCAGCGCCTGCCTTAGCTTTTTCAGTTACTACTCTGCTGCTTTCTACATGACTTACTGTCAGCAAATGTCTACATGACTTTCTTTTTTTTTAAAAAAAGATGTATTTATTTATTTGAAAGAGTTACACAGAGAAAGAAGGAGAGGCAGAGAGAGACAGAGGCAGGGAGAGAGAGAGAGACAGAGAGAGAGTTCTTCCATCCACTGGTTCCCTCCCCAAATGGCTGAAGCTGCACTGATCCGAATCCAGGAGCCAGGTGATTCCTCTGGGTCTCCCATGTGAGTGCAGGGCCTCAAGGACTTGGGCCATCTTCTACTGCTTTTGATACCAAATAAAGAGTGTAGTGAGCAGTGCAATAGTTCCTAAAAGGAAGCTTCGGCATCAGAATTATTTGGGAAGACTTAATAAATCAGATTCCTGGGCTTCACTCTTTTCAAAAAAGATTTTATTTTTTCATTTGAGGGGTAGAGTAACAGAGTGAGAGAGAGAGACAGAGAGGGAGAGACAGAGAGAGATCTTCCATCTGATGGTTCTCTCCCCAAATGGCTGCAACAGCTAGGGCTGGACTTATCTGAAGCCAGGAGCCAGGAGTTTCTTCCAGGTCTCCCATATGGGTGCAGGGGCCCAAGCACTTGGGCCATCTTTGACTGCTTTCCCAAGCCATAAGCAGAGAGCTATATTGTAAGAGGGGCAACCGGGATACAAGTCCGGGCTCAACTCTTGATATCCCAAATAAGAATTGTTATTGATGGAGCTCTGTAGCTTCTTTTTTTCTTAGTGTGTATTGTGTTGCTTCCTTTTGTTTGAATTCTATGAATGTTTATTTTAAGGATAAAAGATGTTTGGGGATCAATGGTGGATAGTGGAAAGAATTCAGTATTTACAATCAGAAATCGAAGGGAAAAATCCAAGCTTTGACTCTACCCAGCTTCTTAAATTTCTCTCAGATTCCAAATAGGTAAAGTATATGGGGATAAATTCATCTTGGTTTCTCCAAGAATTTCCTGGATTAGTGATAAGAGTCCCCCAATCTGAGTATATACCTCAGATCTTGGAGAATCAAGATGGTTTGTCATCCTAACACAGTACGAGTACTGTATCATAAGATTGGTGTAATGTTAAGAAATAATGATTTTCAAAGTGTCTAGCATGTAACATATCTCTATTCCAGACCATTTATTTGAGCTCCAAACACACAAATTAACTGCATTAGTTACATTTACTCTAGATGTGTGCAAAGGTCCCCAAACTCAACAGTGCATACAAAACAATCTATTCTACATGGTATCTATCCAGGTCCCAGCAGTTACAGATGACCCCTTAGGAAGCTATATATTAGAAAGGTTATTCACAAGTAAGTGATCAAAGATACACAACACACACACACACACACACACAAGGAGTCTTGAAATACCCAACAACAGTTATAGAGGGGATATGTTGCTACTCCTAGGCCTGAACAGAACTAGAAGGGAAAAACATGAATAGAATCTTGAGAGAACTGTAGTTTGAGCGCACTATCATATAAGAACATAGGCCTTAGATCACAGAAATGAAGCGGTGGATAACAAATGGTGGATAAGCAAGAAGAGCTAAGGGAAGAATGCAGCAACCTCTCTCTGTTTCCCCAGTGATCTATCAGAGTTTCTCACTGACCAAATGCAATTAGGAAGTTGTATTTGAAGCAAGGTTGTTGAGTTGATACAGTCCATAAATATCAGCCTCTCTGGGCAAACAACAGGACAACTGTAAAGAGAGAAACAAGAAAGTTAAATAGAAGGTATATAGAACATGAGAAAAATCCCAGACTTCCTCCAGTGTATGCTATCTCAGACATCAATTCCAGTCAACAAGTTGCACAAGCCATATTCTGGGCACATGCTTTCAATACATCCTTCTCCTTCATTCACCATATACATTTCAGAGGGCAATGTTAATACTACTTTCAAAATTACTCTTGAATCATTCCACTTTCCCCCATCCTCACCACCACCTATTCCCAAACTACCCTCATATCTGCTTTGATGATTTTGTGAGCCTCTAATCTGATCTGCCATTTCTTTCCCTGGATTCCTTCCAATGTGTGCTTCAGAGAATGGGATGTACACAGAGAAATTCGAAGAGGTAGGTCCTGAGGCACATTGTGCGCAAAGCAATTCTTGCAGTAATTCTACTTGATCACACATAGTGGTAATAGGAAGAAAAGAGTTTGAAAAATTGGGAATACATTAAATAGCTAGAAACCATGGAACTTGATTATTGATGGCTGAGTGCATGTTCACTGTGAGAAAAGAGTGAACCTGAGTTTCTGACCTCATCAACTGAGTAAATGAGGGACACTTTCATTAAAATAGGAAAGAGAGAAGTGTAAGATTTTAGAAAGATTCTTTAAAATAACATTAATGACAAAAAGAAAAACATGAACTATACTTTATCTGATTAGGTATGCTTTTCTTGACAACAAAATAAATCTTAAGGATTAGCCAGTATCATCCAAAAGCAGCTAACAAGAGGACTTTCTAGTTATAGATTTTGTTTTATTAGAAATTATTAAATTATGGGCCGGCGCCGTGGCTCACTAGGCTAATCCTCCGCCTAGCGGCGCCAGCACATCAGGTTCTAGTCCTGGTCGGTGCGCTGGATTCTGTCCCTGTTGTCCCTCTTCCACTCCAGTTCTCTGCTGTGGCCAGGGAGTGTAGTGGAAGATGGCCCAAGTGCTTGGGCCCTGCACCCCATGGGAGACCAGGAGAAGCACCTGGCTCCTGCCTTCAGATCAGCGCGTGTGCCCGCCACGGCGGCCATTGGAGGGTGAACCAATGGCAAAAGGACGACCTTTCTCTCTGTCTCTCTCTCTCACTGTCCACTCTGCCTGTCAAAAAAAAAAACTATTTAAAAAAAAGAAATTATTAAATTAGTGAGAATTATAGTCTTACTAAGTATAGGATGCAAGTTGTAGTAAAAAATTTCATATATCTATCACATAACGCATAAGATTGACCTTCTCACCACTGGAGTTGCAGAAGAAAGTATTTTCACTCTTGTCTTCCGAAAATGATGGTCAAGAAACAACAGAAAGTTAATGAATTCAAGATACTCTATTTTAGATTTTCAGTTACCAGAAATAAATAATAATAATTGTGAAAAATAAATAAATAAATAAAATTCCTGGGCAAATTACCCTTTCTCAATTAGAATCTTTGCCTCTCTTCTTGTCTCTTCTCATTCATATTTCTTACTATGTCAGTGTGATCTTCCTTAAATCCAAATTTCATAACACCAGCATGCTCAAAATGTTTCAAAAAGTCCCCGTTGCCCTAAGATAAAGCTCAAAATCTTTGGCATGGGGCCAGCACTGTGGCGCAGTGGGTCAAAGCCCTAGCCTGAAGTGCCAGCATCTCATATGGGTGTTGGTTCTAGTCCCGGCTGCTCCTCTCCAATACAGCTCTCTGCTATGGCCTGGGAAAGCTGTGGAAGATGGCCCAATTCCTTGGGCCCCTTTACCCATGTGGAAGACCTGGAAGAAGCTCCTGCCTCCTGGCTCCTGGCTTTGCATCAGCACAGTTCTGGCTGTTGACGCCATTTGGGGAGTGAACCAACAGAAGGAAGACCTTTCTCTCTTTCTCTCCCTCTCACTGTCTGTAACTCTATCTCTCAAATAAATAAATAAATAAATAAACTCTTTAAAAAATCTTTGGTATTATATTTAAGGTTTCATGCCATATGATATGCTCATGTGATATACTACCTTCAGCATTCTCTCTCACCATCACCATCTAGAACTCACTGTCCTATCCATTCTGAAATTCTTACAGCTTCTAAATCAACCTTGTTCTCTCTTACTTCTGGATCTTTCTTTGCACATGCTTTTACTTTTCAAACCTTTAGTATCCAATTTAGATATTACTACCCGCTGGAAAACTTTTTGGAGCATTAAGACTTAAGTTAACTGACTGCTCCAGTGTCCCATTGGCACCTTATGTCTATAATTATTTGTCTTAACACAGTTTACATTATTTTATAATTGACTATCTTGTATATGTCTTTTACAGTGTAGTTTAGGGTTATTGTGCGCAGTGATCATGTCTTGTTTATCATCATATTCTTGGAACCTAGCCTAATACTTCATACATATAGTAGTAATAAAATAAATATTTATGAGATGAATATTAATTATTGGCTCAGTGTTTTATTCATTAAAACAACACAAGTAAGAGATATGTCAGACTCCAGAAATGTTTTTTTTTTCCACTGGGCATTGTCACAGCTATGCTCACTGTCTCTGAGGTGGTCCAATTAACTGGAGTTTGCAGGTTAAGATTGAATGTCTTATAGTGTACTACAGGATTCAGGATATAAGGAAATCACCTTTTGGGGACTAGTCTTGCTTTTTAGATAGTTTACAAACATAAATTTATATGAGAGAGATAAAAATGAAAGAAAGATTGTATTAGAATCCCCTGGCACATTTCTAACTCTACCATTTGGGGCAAGTCTGATTGAGCATGTCTCAAATTGTACATCTCCTCCCTCTCTTATTCCCACTCTTATATTTAACAGGGATCACTTTTCAGCTATATTTAAACATGTACCAATGCCATCTCACTAGTCCAAGTGATCAATTTCGGTTCACAGTTGATCACACTGATAAGTCTAAGAGTCAAAGGGATCACACAAACAACACTAGTGTCTGCTAATATTAACTGATAGAATAAAAAAGGCAGAGAATGATCCAACATGGGAAGTGGGATACACAGCACACTCATAGAATGGCAGATGTCCTAAATAGCACTCTGGCCTCAGAATCAGCCCTTCAGGCATTCGGATCTGGATGAAGTGCCCATGAGAGTATTCTAGGCATGGAAAGCCAAGACACCCTGGAAAAAAAAAAAAAGAGGACCTAAATGAAAGATCTCTGCGAGTGAGATCCCAGTGGAAAGAACGGGGCCATCAAAGAAGAAGGTACCTTTCTTTGTAGGGAGGAGAGAACTTCCACTTTGACTATGACCTTGTCTAAATAAGATAAAAGTCGGTGAACTCAAGAGGCTTCCATAGCCTTGGCAAATCATGACTAGAGCCTAGGGAGATTACTGACGCCATAAACAAGAGTGTCAACTTGTGAAGTCAACAGCAGGAGTCACTGTGTACTTACTTCTCATGTGGGATCTGTCAATGTGTTGTCCAATGCGAATTAATGCTATAACTAGTACTGAAACAGTACTTTACACTTTATTTTCTGTGTGGGTGCAAACTGATGAAATCTTTGCTTAATATATACCAAATTGATCTTCTGTATATAAAAATAATTGAAAATGAATCTTGATGTGAATAGAATGGGAGAGAGAGTGGGAGATGGGAGGGGTGCGAATGGGAGGGAAGTTAATGGGGGGGGAAAGCCAATACAATCCATAAACTGTACTTTGGATATTTATATTTACTAAATAAAGTTAAAAAATGAAAGAGAGGCAGAAGGAGATGGAAGAAAAAGGAGGAAAAAGAAGAAGTGGTATTTGCTGTTCTTAGGAAGAGCAAATATTCACTGAGGATTTACTGTTTGCCTGGCTATATGGAAGCTATTTCAGTACATTACCTCACATAATCCTCAAAACCATTCTACAGAAGGTTCAAAGATCTAAAGTAATTGTTTTTGCCTTTCACAGTGAATAACAGTTATAACCAGAATTCCAATCAGTTCAACTTGACTTAGGTCTTTTATTGTTCCTTCTATGACTGGAGCTATCAAAATCTTCTTTGTTAAGGGCAGGCAGTAGATATTTCTGGCTTTGTGGGAGATCTGGATTCTGCCACAACTTCTGAACTCTGCCCCTGGAGCAAAAAAAAAAAAAAAAAAAAAAAAAAAAAAAAAACCACACACACAAAAAAAAAAAACAAAACAAGCAAACAAACAAACAAAATCCCAACTCATTCTATAATAAATGAATGAGCATGGCTGTGACCAAATACAACTTTTTATTTAAATGAAGACTAGAGGGAGGAGAAGTGAGGAGACATAAGTCAATGGGTGCAATGTTATAAATTGGATACCAGGAATAAGTCTTTGTTCTATGATAACAGGGTGAATATGGTTAACAATAATGTACTGTGCACCTTAGTGTACAAGAGAAGATTCTGAGTGTACTCACCACAAATGAATGATTATTGTTTGAGGTGATGTATATACCACTAAGCCTGAACTCACCATGACTCAATATACACATGAATCAAAACACCACATTGTATCTCATAAATAATTACAACACAGCATGTCCATATGAAATAAAAACAGTTATCATTATAGTACTAGAATTTTATCTATGAACTACATGGAATCTGTTACAAACTAAAAATTAAAGACATTTTAAATAATAAAATAAAAATAATAATATTTTAAAATGAAAATGTCTGCATTATACCCTAGAGCAATTAATCTTAAAATGCTTTTGAGGCAAATGGATCTGAGTTTGACCTTGAGAGTCTGATTGTTCTAAACCTACAGATAGGGACATTGAGGCCCAAATAGTTTATGTGAAGTGTTCAGGATAACAGCAATCATGCGATAGGTGAAAGTGCACTTACTACCATCCCTTTAAATTCATGATCTTTTCACAGATTTTCTTCCAATAACATATGGTAGCAGGTAAGCTATGAAAGGTTTGTTGTCTTATGTTACTCCGACTGATCAGTAACATGCCTTTAATCTGTTAAAAACAACTTGATTTCACATTATTTCCCTCTGTAGAGGGGACAAACTTTTAAAAAGTAGGTGGGAAATTCTGCCATTGGGAAAGATTATAGGGACCACTGTGGTGGCATAGTAGGTTAAGCATCTGCTTGCAGTGTCCGCATAACGTATATGTGTCATTTCATGTCCAGGCTGCTCTACTTTCCATCCAGCTCCCTGCTGATGGCGTGGGAGATGAGTAGAACATGGTCCCATGCACCTGCATAGGAAACATGGAAGAAGTTTCTGGCTCTTGGCTTTAGATCGGCACAGCTCCAGCCATTGCAGCCCTTTGGGGAGTGAACCAGCAGATGGAAGATCTCTCTGTCTCTCCATCTGTCTCTCCCTCTCTCAATGTCTCTCAAGTAAATAAATAAATCTTTTTTTTTTTTTCTGGACAGGCAGAGTGGACAGTGAGAGAGAGAGAGAGAGAGAGAGAGAGAGAGAAAGGTCTTCCTTTTGCCATTGGTTCACCCTCCAATGGCCACCGCGGCCGACGCACTGCGCTGATCCGAAGCCAGGAGCCAGGTGCTTTTCCTGGTCTCCCATGGGGTGCAGGGCCCAAGCACTTGGGCCATCCTCCACTACACTCCCTGGCCACAGCAGAGAGCTGGCCTGGAAGAGGGGCAACCAGGACAGAATCTGGCGCCCCGACCGTGACTAGAACCTGGGGTGCCAGCGCCGCAGGTGGAGGATTAGCCTAGTGAGCTGCGGCACCGGCCCATAAATAAATCTTTTAAAAAAAGAAAAGAAAGTTTATATTTGGGCCAGCATTGTGGCATAGCGGGCAAAGCCACCGCCTGAGATGCTGGCATCCCAAATGCATGCTGATTCCTGTCCTGGCATGCTCCATTTTCAGTCCAGCTCCATGCTAATGGTCTGAGAAAGGTAACAGGAGATTGCCCAAGTGTTTGGGCCTCTGCCACCCCAATGGGAGACCTAGAAAAAGTTATTGGATCCTGGCTTCAGCCTGGACCAGTGCTGGCTGTTAAAGCCATATGGGGGCTTACCAGCAGATGGAAAAATCTCTCTCTTTCTCTCTCTCTCTGCATTTCTCCCTCTCTCTCTGTAGCTCTTTCAAGATAAATACATCTTTTAAAAATATTATCTCATTTCAGTAATACATCTCACCTGACACAAAAATATTATATTACATTATTAAAAGAGTAAATTTATTATCCCAAATTAACACTTTATTTTAAAATGCCAAAAATGAGGAATTTTAAACTCTGAATCTCACTGTGAAGCTAGAAATGAAAATAACAGCTTTTGCTAGAATTAAATATGTAATTTACCTTTGAAATGTAATATCATTTATTTTGCACATAAAACCAGTGGCAATGTAAGAAAAAGTTGATTCTTGTTGATGTGAGATTATACTACAGACCTCTGGGTTAGTAAACATGTAAAGATTCCCACAAGTCAAGGAATATTAGTATAAACTGTTATGGATGAAAAACTGCTATTAAAATAAAACACTTATGGTGCTATTTAGAACTTGGAATGTGCTAAATAGATTTAAATTCACAACGTGATCAATGTGACAGTTTGAAACATTCTATAATCTACTATAGTTGCATACAGAATATCTAGGGGACAAAAGTTATCTAGAAAAACCTTATCAATTCTAATTACCATTCCCATGTACTTCAAATTCCACCTGAAAGTTAAATATAGGTAAGCTCAAAATTATTGCATAACATCAGTATACACAGAAGTGGAAAAATAGGTCACATGACTTTTTTATATGCAAACACAATGTCATTTTTTAAAACAAGTGACATTATGGTGTTTATTGATATATCAAGTTATTTTCCTTTTTTCCCCAAAGAAACCTTTTATTTAAGAAGTACAAATTTCATAAGTGCAACTTTACAAATATAGTGATTTAAACGATGCTATAGCCCAAATGGATCTAACAGATATATACAGAACTTTTCATCCTACACATAAAGAATTTACATTCTTCTCAGCAGTACATGGAACCTACTCTAGGATTGACCACATACTAGGCCATAAAGCAAGTCTCAGCAAATTCAAAAGAATTAGAATCATGCCATGCAGCTTCTCAGACCACAGCAGAATGAATTTGGAAATTAGCAACTCAGGAATCCCTAGAGCATATGCAAACACATGGAGATTGAACAACATGCTCCTGAATGAACACTGGGTCATAGAAGAAATCAAAAGAGAAATAAAAAACTCTCTAGAAGTAAATGAGGATAACAACAGAACATACCAAAAGTTATGGGATACAGCAAAAGCAATGTTAGGAAAGTTTATAGCAATAGGTGCCTATATCAAGAAATTGGAAAGGCATAAATAAATGAGCTTTCAATTCATCTCAAGACCATAAGCAAAGTAGTTCTCTCCTCCCTTCAGAGCAAAGTACATCCTTCTTTGATGACCACTTCTTTCCACTGAGTTCTCAGAGAGATCCTTCATGTAGGACGTATTTTGCCACAGTCTCTTGGATTTCCATGCCTGAAATGCTCTCATGGATTTTTCAGCCAGAGCAGAATGCCTTAAGGGCTGATTCTGAGGTCAGAGTGCTATTTCAAGCAATTATCATTCTATGAATCTGATGTGTGGACTGCTTTCCATGCTGGAAAATTCTCTCCTTTTTAATTCTATCTCTCATTATTACCAGACACTTGATCATATTTATATGATTGTTTTAGCACTTAATCCTAAATCCACTTTAACATTTAACATGATCACTTTAACACTTAAGATGGCATTTTTACCAATCGGTTTAATGGGATTTGAGGTCCCATGGCAAATTTTAAACTGTACCCTTAGAAGTAAATCCATAGGAATGCATGCAGAGCTATGCAGCTTTAGCATCACAAACTCCCTCTTTTCTTATTCCCCCTCCTATTTTTGTGAGATTAATTTCAATTGACTTTATACAAATATGATTAACTCTGTTAAGCAAAGTGTTCAACAAATAATATGAAGATGAAAACAACAAAAACAACAACAAAACTTTTCCTCAACAGTTGAGAAAAGGGCTGTTCAATCATTACTTCTCAAAATGTCAATTTACTTCTACAGATTTTCTTTTATGTGCTGTATTAGTTATCACAGATCAAGGAGAACATATGGTATTTGCCCCTTTGGTACTGGCTTATCTCATTAAGTATGATGTTTTCCAGATTCATCCATTTTGTTGCAAATGACTGGACTTCATTTTTTTCCTCTGTGTAGTATTCCATAGCATACATATCCCATAGTTTCTTCATCCAGTGTTTAGCTGATGGACATTTAGGTTGATTCCACATCTTATCTATGTGAATTCAGCTGCAATAAATATGGGGGTGTATATAACTTTTTTATTTGCTGATTTTGTTGCCTTGGGTAAATTCCCAGGAGTGGGATGTCTGGGACCTAAGGTAGGTCTGTATTCAGATTTCTGAGATATCTCCATACTGTTTTCCATAGTGGTTTTACCAGTTAACATTCCCACCAACAGTGGATTAGGGTACCTTTTCTCCTACAACCTCATCAGCATTTGCTGTTTGCTGATTTCTGTATAAAAGACATTTTAACTGGGGTGATATGAAACCTCATTGTGGTTTTGATTTGCATTTCCCTGAGAGCTAGTGATCCTGAACATTTTTTCATGTGTCTGTTGGCCATTTGGATTTCCTCTTTTGAAAAATATTTAAGTTTTTGGCCCATGTCTTCGCTGGGTTGTTTGTTTTGTTGTTGTAGAGTTTATTGATCACTTTATATATTCTGGTTATTAATCCTTTATCAGTTGCATAGATTGCAAATAATTTCTCCCATTCTGTCAGTTGCCTCTTCACTTTCCTGAGTGTTTTTTTTTTTTTTTTTTGCAGAACAGATTCTTCACAATTTGATATAATCCCATTTGTTAATTTTGGCTTTGATTGCCTGTGACTCCAGGGTATTCTCCAAGAAAACTTTGCCTGTGCCAATATCTTGCAGGTTTTTCCCAATGTTCTGTAATAATTTGATGGTATCAGGTTATATATTTAAGCCTTTAATCCATTTAGAATGGATTTTTTAACTTTTATTTAATGAATATAGATTTCCAAAGTACAGCTTATGGATTACAATGGCTTCCCCCCCATACCTTCCCTCCCACCAACAACTCTCCCCTTTCCCACTCCCTCTCCCCTTCCATTCACATCAAGATTCATTTTCGATTATCTTAATATACAGAAGATCAGCTTAGTATATATTAAGTATGGATTTCAACAGTTTGCTCCCACACAGAAACATAAAGTGAAAAATAATAGATGATTTTTTAAAAATGATGATGAAGTCAGATCAGACCTATTGTCATGTTTAATCCCAGTGAGAGTCAAGTTGGGAGTTGATAATTTCTTTTTTTTTTTTTACAGAGGATCAGTTTAGTATGCATTAAGTAAAGATTTCAACAGTTTGCTCCCTATAGAAACACCAAGTGAAATATATTGTTTGAGTACTCGTTATAGCATTAAATCTCAATGCACAGCACATTAAGGACAGAGATCCTACATGAGGAATAAGTGCACAGTGACTCCTGTTGTTGACTTTACCAATTGACACTCCTGTCTATGGCATCAGTAATCTCCCTATGCTCCAGTTATGAGTCACATCTACAGCCAACTTATATTTGATCAAGGATCTAAAACTAATTCCTGGAGCAAGGACAGTCTATTCAATAAATGGTGCTGGGAAAATTGGATTTCCACGTGCAGAATCATGAAGCAAGACCCCTACCTTACACCTTACACAAAAATCCACTCAACATGGATTAAAGACCTAAATCTATGACCTGACACCATCAAGTTACTAGAGAACATTGGAGAAACCCTTCAAGATATTGGCACAGGCAAAGAATTTCTGGAAAAGACCAGGGAGGCACAGGCAGTCAAATCCAAAATCAACTATTGGGATTGCATCAAATTGAGAAGTTTCTGTACTGCAAAAGAAACAGTCAGGAGAGTGAAGAGACAACCGACAGAATGGGAAAAATATTTGCAAACTATGCAACAGATAAAGGGTTAATAACCAGAATCTACAAAGAGATCAAGATACTCCACAAAAACAAAAACAACAACCCAATTAAGAGATGGGCCAAGGACCTCAATAGACATTTTTCAAAAGAGGAAATCCAAATGGCCAACAGGCACATGAAAAAATGTTCAAGGTCACTAGCAATCAGGGAAATGCAAATCAAAACCACAATGAGGTTTCACCTCACCCCGGTTAGAATGGCTCACATGCAGAAATCTACCAACAACAGATGCTGGTGAGGATGTGGGGGAAAAGGGACACTAACCCACTGTTGGTGGGAATGCAAACTGGTCAAGCCACTATGGAAGTCAGTCTGGAGATTCCTCAGAAACCTGAAGATAACCCTACCGTTTGACCCAGCCATCCCACTCCTTGGAATTTACCCAAAGGAATTTAAATTGGCAAACAAAAAAGCGGTCTGCACCCTAATGTTTATTGCAGCTCAATTCACAATAGCTAAGACCTGGAACCAACCTAAATGCCCATCAACGGTAGACTGGATAAAGAAATTATGGGATATGTACTCTTTAGAATACTATACCGCAGTAAGAAACAACGAAATCCAGTCATTTGCAACAAAATGGAGGAATCTGGAACACATCATGCTGAGTGAAATAAGCCAGTCCCAAAGGGACAAATACCATATGTTCTCCCTGATCGGTGACAACTGACTGAACACCAAAAAGGAAACCTCCTGAAGTGAAATGGACACTATGGGAAACGGTGACTTGATCAGCATAGCCCTGACTGTTAATGAACAACTTAATACATTATCCCTCTTAGTATTTTTTGTCTGTTCTACTTAATATGACTGGTTTAATTCTGTAATTAATACACAGTTATTCTTAAGTGTTAAAAATTAACTGAAATGTGATCCCTGTTAAACATAAGAGTGGGAATAAGAGAGGGAAGAGATGTATAATTTGGGAGATGCTCAAGCTGACTTGCCCCAAATGGTAGAGTTAGAAACATACCAGGGGATTCCAATTCAATCCCATCAAGGTGGCATGTACCAATGCCAGCTCACTATTCCAAGTGATCAATTTCAGTTCACAATTGATCATAATGAAAGGACTAAGAGTCAAAGGGAGCACATAAACATGTCTAGTACCTGCTAACACTAACCGATAGAATAAATAAAGGGGAGAGTGATCCAACATGGGAAGTGAGATACTCAGCAGACTCATAGAATGGCAGATGTCCTAAATAGCACTCTGGCCTCAGAATCAGCCCTAAAGGCATTTGGATCTGGCTGAAAAGCCCATGAGAGTATTTCAGGCATGGAAAGCCAAGACACTCTGGCAAAAGATCTCTGTGAGTGAGATCCCAGTGGAAAGAACAGGTCTTCAAAGAAGGAGGTACCTTTCTCTGAAGGGAGGAGGGAACCTCCACTTTGACTATGACCTTTTCTTAACAAGATAAGAATCGGAGAACCCAGAGGGCTTCCATAGCCTTGGAAACTCATGACTAGAATGGATTTTTGTGTAAGGTGTAAGGTGTAAGGTAGGGGTTCTGCTTCATACTTATGAATTCATACTTATGAATTTATTGAAGAGACTATCCTTGCTCCACAGATTGTTTTTAGCTCCTTGGTCAAATATAAATTGTTTGTAGATGCTTGGATTGATTTCTGGTGTATCTATTCTGTTCCATTGGTCTACCTTCTGTTTTTGTACCAGTATCAGGCTGTTTTGATATAACTGCCTTCTAGTAAGTACTATGTATTGTGATGCCTCCAGTTTGTTTCTGTTTTTTTTTAAAAGACTGTTGTAACTTTTCAAGGTCTCCTATGTTTCCATATGAATTTCACTTTCATTTTTCTAGATATGAGAAGAATGTCTTCAGTACTTTGATTGGTATCACATTGAATCTGTAAATTGCTTTCAGAAGAATGGACATTTTGATGATATTGATTCTTCCAATCCATGAACATGGAAGATATTTCAATTTAGTTATATCTTCTTCTATTTCTTTCTAAGTTCTTTCTCAACCATGGCATTGTCTGTGTATACAAAGACTGTTGATTTTTGTGTATTGATTTTATATCTTGCTCTTTACCAAACTCTTCTATGACTTCTAATAGTCTCTTGGTGGATTCTTTAAGATCCCCTATATATGGAATCATTTCATCATCAAATAGGGATAGCTGGCCTTCCTCCTTCCAAATTGAGATCCTTTTGATTTCTTTTTCTTGCCTAATGCCTCTGGCTAAATCTTCCAGGACTATGTTGGAAATCAATGGTGAGAGTGTGCATCCTTGTCTGATTCTGGATCTCAGTGGGAATGCTTCCAAGTTTTCCCTATTCAATAGGATGCTTGCTGTGGGTTTGTGATAAATTGCCTTCAGTATATTGGGGAATGTTCCTTCTACACCCAATTTGCTTAGAGTTTACATCATAGGCCAGCGCCGCGGCTCACTAGGCTAATCCTCTGCCTTGCGGTGCCGGCACACCGGGTTCTAGTCCCAGTTGGGGCGCCAGATACTGTCCCGGTTGCCCCTCTTTCAGGCCAGCTCTCTGCTGTGGCCCGGGAAGGCAGTGGAGGATGGCCCAAGTGCTTGGGCCCTGCACCCCATGGGAGACCAGGGTAAGTACCTGGCTCCTGCCATTGGATCAGTGTGGTGTGCTGGCCGCAGTGCGCCGGCCACGGCAGTCATTGGAGGATGAACCTATGGAAAAGAAAGACCTTTCTCTCTGTCTCTCTCTCTCTCACACTGTCTAACTCTGCTTGTCAAAAAATAAAAAAAATAAAAAAAAAATTTAAAAAAAACTTAAAAAAATAGAGTTTACATCATGAAAGGGTATTGCATTATAGCAAATGCTTTCTCTTCATCTATTGAGATAATCATATAGTGTTGTTCTTCAATTTGGTAATGTGATTTATCACATTGATTGATTTTCAAATGTTGAACCATCCCTGCATACCAGGGATCCCACTTGGTCTTGGTGAATTATCTTTCTGAAGTTTTGCTGGATTCAAAAACAATACTCAGATATTTGCTGCCTATTATATACACATCTCAGCAACAAAGATACATATAGACTTAAAGTGAAAGGGTGGAAGAAATTATTCCATACTAGTAGAAACCAAAAAAGAGCTGGTATAGCCATCCTAATATCATTCAAAATAGATTTTAACAGAAAAACTGTTATAAGAGACAAAGGAGAGCACTACATCCTGATTAAGGCATGAATTCAACAGTAAGATGTGACTATTATAACTGTATATGCACCTAATTACAGGGCACCTGGCTATTTAAAAGAGATGTTAATAAATCTAAAGAGAGACATAGACTCAAATAAAATAATAATGGTGGATTTCAACACCCCACTTTCAGCAGTGGACAGATCAACCAGACAGAAAATCAACAAAGAAACAAAAGAGTTAATTGACAATATAGACCAAATGGACTTAACTGAACTACAGAACTGTAGAACATAAAGTTGCAGAATACACATTCTTCTCACCAGTGCATGAAATTTTTTCTAGGATTGACCACATGCTAGGCCATAAAAGAAGTCTCAGCCAATTCAAAAATATCAAAATCATTTTTTTCATAACAATGCAATGAGGCTGGAAATCAGCAACTCAGGAATATTTAGAGCATATGCAAGCATATGGAGACTGAATAACAAGCACCTGAATGAACAGTGGGTCACAGAAGAAATCAAAAGGGAATCAACAAATTTTTGGAAACAAAGTACGATGACAATACAACATATCAAAATTTATGGGATAGAGCAAAAGCAGTGTTAAGAGGAAAGTTAATAGCAATTGGTGTTTACATCAAGAAATTGGAAAAACACCAAATAAATGAGCTATCAATGCATCTCAAGGATCTGGAAAAAGAAAAACCAAAACTAGTAGGAGAGAGGAAATAATTAAAATTAGAGAAGAAATCAACAAAATTGAATCCAAAAAGCAATTCAAAGTATCAGAAAAACAAAGAGCAGATTTTAGAAAAATATAAACAAAATTGATACATCATTGGTCCAACTAACCAAAAAAGGAGGGAGAAGACCCAAATCAATAAAGTTAGTGATGAAAAAGTAAATGTAGCAGCAGACACCACAAAAATAAAAAGAGGGTTGGTGCTGCGGCTCACTAGGCTAATTCTCCGCCTGTGGCACTGGCACCCCAGGTTCTAGTCCTGGCTGGGGTGCTGGATTCTGTCCCAGTTGCTCCTCTTCCAGTCCAGCTCTCTGCTATGGCCTGGGAAGGCAGTGGAGGATGGCCCAAGGGCTTGGGCCCTGCACCCGCATGGGAGACCAGGAGGAAGCACCTGGCTCCTGGCTTCGGATCGGCACAGTGTGCTGGCTGTAGTGGCCATTTGGGGGGGTGAACCTACAGAAAAGAAAGACCTTTCTCTCTGTCTCTCTCTTACTAACTCTGCCTGTCAAAAAAAATCTAGGTTCTTCCTGCAGGTTTTTTTCTAGTGGCTGCTGCATTCGGCTCTTACCTCACTCTCCAACACTTGTGGGGAGGCTCTAAGTTTCTGGGGTCCTAAGTTGTGCATGTCTACAACCTCCATGTAGGTCCACTCTGTCCCTCTAATTTGTGTAGAGTTTCTTCTGCTGTTTTCTCCCTCTTTTCTGAGATTGTGCTCTTTCCACATTTTTATACTATCTTTTCCTAGACTAGAGCAGTAAACTCCCTCCCTGCTCCACCAACTTAATCCAATCTCATCTCATGACTATTTTACAAGTCAGTTTCATCTGAAAATTTAACCAATATTCATTATAGTAACACATATGTATGCTCATCTTTTCATTATTAGTAATTTTAAATGATTTCTCTCTGTATAGTGAAGTTATATTTATGAAATGGTCATCTTGTAGCAATTTTCAAACTGTAAACACTCAATATTTGTTAAATGGTTTATTTTGATTTACTATTTGTTGATTACATAGATCCCAATGTAATTCATTTAACAAAGAGAGAAAGGCAATCTGAAAATAGGACATTGCCAATTCACAAAATAATGGAAAATGTCCTTCTTCTATTTCCTATATCTGTAAGGAACAATCAGAGGACATGACATACCATTTAACAGCTGAAAGTCTCCCTTACCTGCAGCAGCTCCTGCTAGCAATAGGCTATTTGCCTAGCTGTTCTGAGCATCTGGTACTTTCAATCAAGTAATTAGGGAGAACAGGGGAATTGGCACATTTGCAGAATCAATCAGACCTATGGGAAGTCAGAAGCCTTTTAGACCCTTGCTCCTGTAAATTGGCCAAATCTGTCTGGAGTCAAGTGAAGCAGGTATAAAAGCATCCAAAATTTCAAGCTACTGCAATGTTTCCTTTACTTATTTCCATTTACAATTTTCACCTCCCACTTTCATAAGTACTTCAGGTGAATGTCAAATGATGCATTGCTGAAAAATCTGTGTGAAATATGTGGATCTTTGACTTCTAAATCCTGTTTTGAATGTATAAGGCAAATTGACTCTTAAAAGGAACGCTTAGGAAAATTGTATCAATGAAATACACGAAATTTGTTCTCTTTATATTAATAAAAATGTAAAAAATACAATGTTTGAAAAAAGAAGAAAACTCGGGATAGGTGCAATAGTTAAGATGCTTCTCAGAATGCCTGCATCCCATATTACAGTGCTTGTATTTCAATGCTGGTTCTGTCCCAGATTCCATTTTCTTTGTGACATGCACATTGGAAGGCAGCATTGATGGCTCAAGTAGTCTGGTCCCTGTCATTCACCTGGAAGCCCAGATTGAGCTCCTGGTTCTTGCCTTTGGCCTGGACCAGTCCTGAATTTTGTGAGCATTTGGAGTGTGAACAAGTGACTGAACTATCTCTCTCCTCTCTCTCTCTCTCTCTCTCTCTCTCTCTCTCTCTTGCTGTCACTCTCATTCATATAAATATTTTTAAAGATTATTTATTTATTTGAAAGATTTAGAGAGGCAGAGAGAGAGAGAGAGAGAGAGAGTCTTCCATCTGCTGGTTCACTCCCCAGTTGGCCACGCCAATCCAAAGTCAGAAGCCAGGAGCTTCTTCCAGGTCTCTCATGTGGGTGCAGGGGCCCAAGGACTTGAGCCATCTCCCACTGCTTTCCCAGGTTATCGCAGAGAGCTGGATAGGAAGTGGATCAGCTGGGACTCGAACTGGAGTCCATATGGGATGCTGGCACTGCAGGCGGTGGCTTTACCTGCTACACCACAGTGCTAGCCCCTAAAATATTTTTTTGTGGAAAATAAAATACTTTTGAAAAACATAAGAAGAAAATATTTGCTTTCTGACATGAATCCTTCAGTTCCATTGGAACACTTTGAAAATATACGGAATGTTATGCATTTGACTTCAAAGACAAAAGGGGGCATATGAGCAACATTTTGTATATAATTCTGGAAAGTTCAAAGACCCCTCCTCATAGTGGTAGATTTTAACAAGAATATCTCCACTAACTCCTAATTTCCAAGACTCTATTAAAGATGAAAGGCAGTAAAGCAAAAATAGTATCTTATACTTACTATTGTGTTAAAATACCTAGATTCTGTTTATCCAGTTCTGCCGGTCAATTGAAAGCTTCTTCCATTCACTTAACAAATCTATGCAGCACCTATTATATTATAGGGGCTTTTTTGAGTGTTGTATAGCAATGAATAAGATATGGATACATTTTTTCATGAAGGTTAATATACTGAAATGCCATTTGAGATGACTATAGTATATACTGCAAAGCAAAAACAAATCTTAATATGCAATCCCAGAATTATCTGAAGGAATGATTCTCAGTGTGGGTGTTTGGAATAGCTGTTAAGTTGTTTCAGAACTCTACAACCTGTATCAGAGTGCATGGGCTTAAGTTCAGGCTCTGCTCTAGATTCCAACTTCCTGCTAATGTGCATCCTGGGAGGTAGCAGATGAACGTTCAAGTAGTTGGGTCTCTGCCATCTAAGAAAGAGACATGATGGAGATCTTGGCTCTTGGTTTTAGCCTGGGTCAGCCCTGTGTTCTAGGCAATTGGGGGAGTGAGCTATATCTGTCTCTTTCTGCCTTTCAAATAAATAAATTAATTAAAGATTTAAATAGAACACAATGATCCCCAATGCTGCCTGTAATTAGTATCACCTGGGGGACTTTTAAAGCTCTTGGAGCCCTAGCCATATTGATGCAGTGCCACCACTTTTCCCCTTTCTCTCACCTACAGACTTTCTATAAAGACTTGAATCTTCTGTTTGCATTTTATGTGTGAAACTGTGGTTGTGGACATACGTTCTTGTGTTTGTGTGTATGTGTGAGTGTGTGTGTGTGTGTGTGTGTGTGTGAATATTGAGAAGAGGAAAGGTCTGTGTTACACATAGGTATAGATCTACTGCAGAAATAAGCCAGCAAATTTAGTATGGGGAGATGATCCATGAACAAGATAATTCAGTAGAAAAATGACCTCTGTGCCAAAGGTGATCATCAGAATTTGAAATCTAGAGAAGAATGTAAAAGACTTTCAAAGGCCAATGAACTCTTACAGAGTATATATTGTAAACATTAGTGCATTTAATTCCAAGGGGCATCTAGATCACATTTACTTCAGAATTTATGTGTGCCATTTAAAACAAGTGGGCTATAGACTGAAGCAGAACTATTATTAACCTGCTTTGAATACAACTGAAACTAAATGATATACATTTGAGGCTATCCCTGAAGGAAACACTTATTTGAAGAGACAAGTTATGTCATGCTGATTTCCTTTCAATCCATCCCCTTTCTTACTTATTTAATCGTCTCTCCCTCCATTTTCTCCTTTCTTCATTATTTATTTTCTCTAAAATCAGTTCTATTAAATGGACTACAGAAGGTAAGTAAGAGTTCACATACCCAAACTAGTAAAGTCAACAACAAACCTTACAACAGGACAAGAGTGCTAAAAATTTGAAGGTACATAAAAAATAAACTCAATTCTACAGCACCTTTTTGGCTGTAGATAGAATCCATGCTGGGAAGTGATGTTTTCACCTGGCTGTAATTATGACTCAAAAAGGAAACAACTCATTCATGTACCTCCCTAAATGGAAAGTAATTTGTTTTCTGTAGTTTCAGGTTAAATTGAAGAATTACTCACAGTGTTCAAGAATAGAACCCAAAAAGAAATGATGATAAAGGAAATGCTGGGACTTTGTAAGCCTTGTTTTCTGTTTCATAATCTTTTATTTGAATTTTAATGTACAAACAAAATAAGATAATAATATAACAAGTTTCCTTTTTGACACACACTATTTCACGGTTCTCAAGATTTCATTTCTATTATTAACTTATTATACATTTCACAATTTATGTTTGTTTATGCTTTTTTAAAAGATTTATTTATTTACTTGAAAGTCAGAGTTACACAAAGAGAGAAGGAGAGGTAGAGAGAGAGAGAGAGAGAGAGAGAGAGAAAGAGAGAGAGAGAGGTCTTCCATCCGCCGGTTCACTTCGCAGATGCCTCATCAGCCTGAGCTGCACCAATCCGAAGCCAGGAACCAGGAGCTTCCTCCATGTCTCCCACATGGAGGGGTCCAAGGACTTGGGCCATCCTTTTCTGCTTTCCCAGGCCATAGCAGAGAGCTGGATCAGAAGTGAAGCAGCCAGGACTTGAACTAGCACCCAATGGAATGCTGGCACTGCAGGCGGCAGCTTTATACACTAAGCCACAGCGCCAGCCACTGTTTATGCTTTATATTTTATACCAGGGTTTACCCAACCTCTGCAGTATTGTCATTTGTGCTGGACAATGCTTTGTGTCTCTAGATACTGCCAAGTGTCCCTAGAGGATAAAATCACCGCTAATTGGGAAACAGCTTCCAAAACACACACAGAAAATTTTACAAGAGGTTAAATAAGAATCATTTATGACTACCAAGGAAACATATGTGTTAGTAGAAAACCAAAACCAGCAGGAAAGGAGAGAAATACAGATTTGTATATCATAAGGACTGAAATATTGAATGATGTTGAACCTCAAATATTTTTTGAGTTGCCTGGTAGTCAATGAAAATAATTAGGCAATAGGAGAGAAAGAGAGAAAGACAAAAAACAGAAACAAAAAGGCAGAGATTGATTCATTGAACTCTTTATACTCTGTTCTGTGGCCCTGTTTCCTCAAAAATATACAACACACGCACACACACACACACACATGCTATACTTTTTCCATCATAGTAATAGCCTCACCATCTATAGTTATTCAATATTTCAAACAATCTTTACTCTGAAACCAAAGGATTATTTGGATTCCACTCCCTTACCCACCACCACACATTCAAACTATTTTAGCAAATTTTATTAATTATGTCACCAAAATACAGTTGAATTTCATTTATTTTGTCCCATATTCTTTATCATCTCCCTTTACACAAGGTTTTATTATCTTCTGCTTGGTCCACACCAACAGCCTCTTAATTTATCTCTTAATTTCCACATTTTACCCTTTCAATCACTTCTGAGAAGTATCTTCTTGAATGTAAGTAAAATCATCTCACTCTCCTACTCAAAATCTCTGATGACTTGTCATTACAATCAGAATGAACTCTAAATGTCAAAATTCAGTTTCATCCATTTTTCTCTGAAACTCTTCTCTACCTCTCTCCTGACATTTATTATCAGTCAGCCAGACTGGTCTTACCCCAGATTTATCAAATGTATCATGATCTCCCCCTATATAACATATTACAAGTATTCTTTTCAATCTAACAAGGGCATAGTTTTATGACTTTGCTATACTAACTAGCTAAAATTAACGAACTATATATATGCATTTATATATATGTGTATATATATATATAGGTACTTCATAAAGTTTGTGAGAAAGTGGAATTTGGAAGATAAATTTGTTTTGGTGCAAAAGTTTTTGAAATCCACACGTAGGATTTTCATAATATACATTTCATGCACTTTTTGAGAATGAATTGTCAGGCTACCATTTTTGTTATTATTGCACAATACATGCTTTTTCTACAAATATTATTATTGAAATATTTGTGTAAATGTAATACTATTTTGAAACTTTTAAAACTATCACTATTTATTTAGTGCACTATTGCTACTTTTGTGGATGTAATTATGAATCATATATGTACTATGTATAGATCATAATTTAAACATAATGCTTGGACACACCAAGTCTGTATTTGTGTCATCACTATAAATTGTTTTTAACTTTTATTTAGTAAATATAAATTTTCAAAGTACAGTTTATGGATTACAATGGCTTTACCCCCGTTTTTTACTCCCACTCACATCCCTCCCATCTCCCGCTCCCTCTCCCATTCCATTCACATAATGATACATTGTCTTATTTTTAATTTAGTAAATATAAATTTCCAAAGTACAGTTTATGGATTGTAATGGCTTTCCCACCCCATTAACTTCCCTCCCACTCACACCCCTCCCATCTCCTGCTCCCTCTCCCATTCCATTCACATCCAGATTCATTTTCAATTATCTTTATATACAGAAGATCAATTCAGTATATATTAAGTAAAGATTTCATTAGTTTGCACCCACACAGAAACACAAAATGTAAAGTACTGTTTCAGTACTAGTTATAGCATTACTTCACATTGGACAACACATTAAGGACAGATCCCACATGAGAAGTAAGTACACAGCGACTCCTGTTGTTGACTTAACAATTTGACACTCTTGTTTGTGGCGTCAGTAATCTCCCTAGGCTCTAGTCATGATTTGCCAAAGCTATGGAAGCCTTTTGAGTTTGGCGACTTCGATCTTATTCCAAAAAGGTCATAGTCAAAGTGGAAGTTCTCTCCTCCCTTCAGAGAAAGGTACCTCCTTCTTTGATGGCTCTGTTCTTTCCACTGGGATCTCACTTGTAGAGATCTTTCATTTAGGTCTTCCTTTTTTTTATCCAGGGTGTCTTGGCTTTCCATGCCTAAAATACTCTCATGGGCTCTTCAGCCATATCTGAATGCCTTAACGGCTGATTCTGAGGCCAGAGCACTGTTTAGGACATCTGCCATTCTATGAGTCTGCTGTGTATCCCGCTTCCCTTGATGGATCGTTCTCTCCCTTTTTGATTCTATCAGTTAGTATTAGCAGACACTAGTCTTGTTTGTGTGATCCCTTTGACCCTTAGACCTATCAGTGTGATCAATTGTGAACTGAAATTGATCACTTGGACTAGTGAGATGGCATTGGTACATGTCACCTTGATGGGATTGTATTGGAATCCCCTGGCACGTTTCTAACTCTACCATTTGGGGCCAGTCTGATTGAGCATGTCACAAAGTGTACATCTCCTCCCTCTCTTATTCCCACTCTTATATTTAACAGGGATCACTTTTCAGTTAACTTTAAACACCTAAGAATAATTTTGTGTTAATTACAGAGTTCAACCAATAGTACTAGAACAAAACAAAGAAAAAATACTAAAATGGATAAAGTATTACATTGTACATCAACCGTCAGGACAAGAAATGATCAAGTCACTGTTTCTCATAGTGTCCATTTCACTTCAACAGGTTTCCCCTTTGGTGCTCAGTTAGTTGTCACCGATCAGGGAGAACATATGATATTTGTCCCTTTGGGACTGGCTTAATTCACTCAGCATAATGTTTTCCAGATTCCTCCATCTTGTTGCAAATGACCGGGTTTCATTGTTTTTGACTGCTGTATAGTATTCTATAGAGTACTTGTCCCATAATTTCTTTATCCAGTCTACTGTTGGTGGGCATTTGGGTTGGTTCCAGGTCTTAGCTTTTGTGAATTGAGCTGCAATAAACATTAAGGTGCAGACAGCTTGTTTGTTTTCCAATTTCATTTCCTTTGGGTAAATTCCAAGGAGTGGGATGGCTGGGTTGAATGGTAGGGTTATATTCAGGTTTCTGAGGAATATCCAGATAGAAGAAAGATGTTCATTATATAAGAAAATGACGGGACTAAATGGATTATTAATTGATATCAATGAAATTTCTATATTACTTACAATCAGTACCCAAGAGTGTTGATATGTTTTTTCTTATTAAATAACAAATTAGAATAAAAAGTGCTTATTTAACTTCAGCAATGCAATTTCTTAAAAATTGGAGTATTAGTGAAATAAATTCATTTTATCTGAAGTATCCAATTATTTTAATAGGGAATTCATCTCTTAACAGTCATCAAAGAACATCTTCTGCAATAAACTCTACAGATTTTGAGCTGTCCTTTAACTTTTCCAGCATGTGCAAACAGTTCAAAGCTGAAAATGAGTAAAACTGTTTTCAAACAACAATTTGATCTGAAGAATGAATCATGCTTCAAAGAGCAGCATGTAAATTTACTTTTGCCTCTGTGTGTCTTAACAGTGAAGCGTCATCTTCAGTCACAGTCTTCTTAAATGTTTGGATTGGTTGCTCATGCTTTTTCAACTAATTTGTGATTTCTGATTTTCACATGAATAATGACATCATTAGGACCCCAGTGAAAGTAATGGCAATAAACATCGATGAATATTTCATCCATTTATACCTTATAAGATGAGGAATGGCAATAGAAAAGATATTTGAATTCTTCTCTACATGGACTACAGCATGGCTTCTCAGCCCCAATTTCCCACATGTATTCTTTTGACCCAACTGATAATTTACCATGATTCACAGTGCCCCTGACATATATTCCACCCATTTTGCATTTCTTGGCATACACCACAGCACAATTGGCTCATAGAGAGGCAGCAGAGTAATTTACTGCTCCTAACACCATCTGAGACAACAAGTAGTTATCCCCAGCACTGTGACTCAAACACTTCATTTTATCTCAAAACATCTTGAAGACTGTCTTTAAAAATGAAGAGAAAGAAAAATGAGTTATCACTGTTCAATGCACAAGCATCTTATACACCATTAGATGAAATCAAATCAAGGCCAGCGCCGTGGCTCAATAGGCTAATCCTCCACCTAGCGCCGCCGGCACACCAGGTTCTAGTCCTGATTGGGTCGCCGGAATCTTTCCCAGTTGCCCCTCTTCCAGGCCAGCTCTCTGCTGTGGCCCTGAAAGGCAGTGGAGGATGGCCCAAGTGCTAAGGCCCTGCACCCCATGGGAGACCAGGAGAAGCACCTGGCTCCTGGCTTCTGATCAGCGCGGTGTGCCGGCTGCAGCGCGCCAGCCGTGGCAGCCATTGGAGAGTGAACCAACGGCAAAAGGAAGACCTTTCTGTCTCTCTCTCTCACTATCCACTCTGCCTGTCAAAAAAAAAAAAAAAAAGAAATCAAATTAAGACACAGAAGTATAAATCTCAGATTTGACAAAGCCACTCTGAAATACTTTAATGCAACCATTAATTAATACTGTATTTTAAATTAAACATACAGGTAAAATGCAAAATGAGAATATATTCCAGAAGGAATAAACCAGAATTATCCCAGGCAAAGTGAGATTTTTTAAACTATATTTTACATAACTATGATTAGTTTTAGCCTAATATTTGATTCCAAGCTATCTCTCTCTCTCCCATCTAAAGATCTGGAATCCTCCCTTAAGCAGAATGGTCGAATAGGTAGTGTTGGGTCTCTTCTTTCTCTCTTCCCTCACTTCCACAACTTCTTGTTGGCCAGAGAAGGCTGTATTTTAAAAGGACCTCAAATGATTCTCACCTACTGTATTCTGACTGCTGTATAGTCTTTTTTTAATTTGTTATTTAATAAATATAAATTTTTCAAAGTACAGTTTATGGATAACAATGGTTTCCCCCCCATAATTTCCCTCCTACTCACACCCCTCCCATCTCCCGCTCCCTCTCCCATTCCATTCACATCCAGATTCATTTTCAATTATCTTTATATATAGAAGATCAATTCAGTATATATTAAGTAAAGATTTCATCAGTTTGCACCCACACAGAAACACAAAGTGTAAAATACTGTTTGAGTACTAGTTATAGCATTACTTCACATTGAACAACACATTGACAGATCCCACATGAGAAGTAAGTACACAGTGACTCCTGCTGTTGACTTAACAATTTGACACTCTTATTTATGGCGTCAGTAACCTCCCTAGGCTCTAGTCATGATTTGCCAAGGCTATGGAAGCCTTTTGAGTTTGGCTACTTTGAACTTATTTCGACAGGGTCATAGTCAAAGTGGAAGTTCTCTCCTCCCTTCAGAGAAAGGTACCTCCTTCTTTGATGGCTCTGTTCTTTCCACTGGGATCTCACTCGCAGAGATCTTTCATTTAGGTCTTCTTTTTTTTTTTTTCCCAGGGTGTCTTGGCTTTCCATGCCTAATATATTCTCATGGGCTCTTCAGCCATATCTGAATGCCTTAAGTGCTGATTCTGAGGCCAGAGTGCTATTTAGGGCATCTGCCATTCTATGAGTCTACTGTGTATCCTGCTTCCCATGATGGATCGTTCTCTCCCTTTTTGATTCTATCAGTTAGTATTAGCAGACACTAGACTTTGTGTGATCCCTTTGACCCTTAGACCTATCAGTGTGATCAATTCTTTCATATCTAATAGAACTGACTTTTATAATCAACAGGGAATTGCAAAAGTAATGGAGAGTTAATTCTAAGGGTTAGTCACAAAAGACATTGGGGCACCCTCTTTGTTTTATCTATTAAATCACTTGCTTTTTGATAAAGCAGCTGCTACATTGTGAAGACAATCAAAGAGCCTTATAGAGACGCACATATGGAAAGGAACTGAGGCCTCCTTCTAATGGCCAACAAGGAAATAAGGCTTCCTACTAACAGCCATATGAGTGAGGCGTCTTAGAAGGGAATCTTTGTGCCTCTGTCAAGCCTTCAGTGACTACATCTCTAGCCAACATATTGACTGCAACCTCATGAAACATCTTGGACCAGAAATACCCAGTTAACCACATTTTTAAATTTTGACCTACAAAGACTGAAATAATGAATGTTTGCTGTATTTAAGAAACTGAGTTTTGGGATTACTTGTTACACAGCAATAGATACCTAAGAGACTCTCCCAGAATTGGGCAGGGGTAAAGGAACTAGAGGAAGAGTGATAAGTCTTATATTGGTTGCTGTATTTATAAATCCAAGCATAAGGAGCTTTTATAATATGTGTCCACATGCTGTTTTTTGGGAAGTTATTCACCAGGCATTTTTCAGAATGCTGGTCATTGGCCTCCACAATGAATTGATTTTTTGGAAAAGGTCTTATCAAGGTAGCAATATTACCCAGCTATCTTCTTAGGTATGCACTTGACTCAGAGGAAAATCTCTCATCTTTGACACCCTTAAAGATGAAATAGCAGTTTATCCAACTGGGGAGTAAACCAGCAGATGGAAGAACTCTCTCTCTGCTTTTACCTCTCCTTCTCTCTCTGTGTAACTCTGGCTTCCAAATAAATAAATAAATAAATAAATCTTTTAAAAAATAGAGAGATGGCAAATACAAACATTTCATGATTTTGAAAAGACAATAAAAGAGAGAAAATAAACCCAGTAATAAAAATACAAGAGAAAATTTAACATCTTTGAATAACAACTTCTTTTTTTTTTTTTGAAAACTGAAAAGTGCTCAAAATGTATTAAGGACAATTAATAAAATTAATATCATAACTACATTTTTTGGTGCATTGTTTTTTCTTGGTCGAAGCTCTGTATTTCAATTATATGAAAAAAATTTGTGACTGTCTATTAAAATGCATAAGAATATGAAGAAAAGCTAATACACAAAAGACCCAAACTTAGGTTAACCCCGGGTATGCTCTGCAGCACTGGAGTCCTAATAGCAATGCAAGCAAGATCTGTGGTGATTTCACTCAGAAAATTGTTGTTCAAAAGCAAAGACATTTGTAAATATGCTGGACTCAGCAGTTTTGCCAAACTTTGACTTCTCCTAAATAAAATATTTGAATGTGCCTCTAAATTCATCCACCTGAAAATGTGCTCTGGGAAATAGAGAGATGATAGATAGATAGATAGATAGGTGATAGACAGAGAGAGAGATTATTTCAGAAGATAATTAAAATTCACGTTGCTAATGACAATGCTTTTTTAAGGCTGAATTACAATATTCACATAAATGCATGAAATATAAATATACAACATGTTTTCTTATCCATTCTTCCACTGACAGACACTTACATTGCTCCCATATCTCAACTATTGTGAATAATACTACACTGAATGTGAGAAAATAGATGTCTCTCTGAGATGGTATTTTATTTTCTTTGGATAGAAGAAATATCTTTAAAAATCATGATAATGTACATTTTAAAAATCTGTGTATGGATTCAAATATTTTGGACTGAGCACAAATTTTTACTTTTAAAACTTTCATTACTTTACTTGCAAGGCAGGGAAACAGAGTAAACTCCCATTTGCTGGTTCAACTTTCAAATGCATTCAATGGGCAAAGGTGGGCCAGTGTTAAAACCTTGACACTTGACATGGGAGACTCTGTCCAGGTCTCCCATGTCAGTGGATGCATGCGCTCACTCGCTCTCTCTCTCTCCTTTTCTCTCTCTCTCTCTGTCTTTCTGTCTCTATCTATCTATCTATCTATCTCCCAGAGCACATTTTCAGGTGGATCGATTTAGAGGGGCTTTCAAATGTTTTATTTAGGAGAAGTCAAAGTTTGGCATAATTACTGAGTCCAGCATATTTACAAACGTTTTTGCTTTTGAATTTGCAGGTAGCTGGAATCAGGGCCTAGAACCCGGAACTGAACCCTGGTACTCTGGTGTGGAACATACAGATCTTGACCAGCATCTTAACTGGTAGACTAAACATTCCCCAAAGCTTACTTTTAATTCAATTTCCATGAATTTTTCAAAATGCCCTTTTAACCCAGAATTGGGATTGCTGGATCATAATGATGAACCTGGAGGATATTATGAAATTTGTCAGACTGAGAGATAAATACTGCATTATATCACTTCATATGTGGAATCTAAAATAAAATTCAAGCAAACAGTTCAGGACACTTGTTATCAGGGGCTTTGGATAGAGTAAATGAAGAGACATTGGTCAGATTGTACAAACTTAGAGTTACAAGATGAGTAAGTTCTAGAGGACTAATATTCCCATGGTGACTATATTTAAGACTGTGTTGTATACTTCACATTTGCCAAGATTGTAGATTTCAATATTCTCACATTCCCTTCCAAAAACTGGCACCTATGGGAGGTGGTGGATGTGTTAGCTGGATTATGACAATCATTTCAAAATGTATAGGTTTATCAAAACAATACATTGTATACTTTAAACATAGATACTTTTAATTTATGTGCCATACTTCAATAAACCTGGGAATAAAAAGATGAATGCTGTAACAAATATATGGAGAAGCTGCTATAGGAACACACAGAAAGAGTCCATTGGTTATGTTTTGGAAAATCTGAGAAATAATCAGAAGGGAGAGAATTCATTTTCCTAGAAGGATAAGTACAATTCACTGAAAAGAAGGATATTCTCTGCCCCCTCTCTTCCCTGTTTGTCTTTCCCTATCTCACTGATGCTCTGCCTTTCAAATAAATAAATAAATAAATAAATAATCTTAATTATTTTTAAAAATGACAAAAACACAGAAATTAAATAAAAACAAATTTTGAAAAAAAAGTTGTAAAAACTAACAAATACACAGTAAATAATCAAATTCATTCTCTAAGCAACTAGTTTTACTATAATTATTAAGTTACTCACATATTGCATTAGAAATAAGAACACAATACAGTAAAAAAAAACAAGCAAACATAAAAGTAAAATTTAGAAATAGGTTCCACAACCCAGATTATATCTTGAAAGACTTAGAAAGAAAGAAGAGGAAAACAAATGCAATAAATTACATATTTCATAAATGGAATGAGGAATAAAGGAATTATTTCTGATAAAAGGTTAACACCACTCTTAATAGTGAAGTAGTAAAGTTGTACCAATTAAAATTACAAAGATGGCAAAGATACTATCATCATTACTATTTAACATCAATGTTCCTTTGGAAATTCTAGTGAATCTTTTTAATGAGAAATAAAAGGCATCTGAATGTTATGGTTAGTGTGAATTAAGCCTGTGCATATAGAGTGGATTAAAATTATGTCTTTGCAAAAATTGATGAAGAGAGGTATTAGAAGGGGAAAGGGAGAGGAAAGGAAGTGTGGTTGTCTCCCTGGAACCGTACCAATGAAATGCCTGAAAGCTGTTCATCATTATGTTAATAAAAAAAAGGCAGCAGTAGTGAAGAGAAAAATTATTTTAAAGGCATACAAAAATCATAATATTATAAATTATAAATAATATAAATTATAATATTAACAGGTAAATTTTATCAATTTGCATAAATGGGGAGTCATACTGTTTTTAGACACCTATGCACACAAAAAACATATAATCAATTCATCCCAAATAGTTTGCAATTTTATATGTTTTTAGAAAAATAGAAAAATAATAGTGAAGCTAAAGTAGAAAGATAATTTGACAGAAACTATAATTTTTATAATTTTACATCTCCAAATATGAAAATTCATTATAATAGATCCATATATCAATATATAAATGGCGCAAGAATCAATTTTTTTTAAACTTTTATTTAGTAAATATAAATTTCCAAGTACAGTTTATGGATTACAATGGCTTCCCCCCCATAACTTCCCTCCCACCCGCCACCCTCCCATCTCCCACTTCCTCTCCCATTGCATTCACATCCAGATTTATTTTCAATTATCTTTATATACAGAAGATCAATTTAGTATATATTAAGTAAAGATTTCATCAGTTTGCACCCACACAGAACATGAAGTGTAAAATACTGTTTGAGTACTAGTTATAGCATTACTTCACATTGGACAACACATTAAGGACAGATCCCACATGAGAAGTAAGTACACAGTGACTCCTGTTGTTGACTTAACAATTTGACAATCTCCCTAGGCTCTAGTCATGATTTGCCAAGGCTATGGAAGCCTTTTGAGTTCGCTGACTTCAATCTTATTTAGACAAGGTCGTAGTCAGAGTGGAAGTTCTCTCCTGCCTTCAGAGAAAGGTATCTCCTTCTCTAATGGCCCCGTTCTTTCCACTGGATCTCACTCGCAGACATCTTTCATTTAGGTCCTTTTCCTTTTTTTGCCAGAGTGTCTTGGCTTTCCATGCCTAAAATACTGTCATGGGCTCTTCAGACAGATCTTAATGCATTAAAAGCTGATTCTGAGGCCAGAGTGCTATTTAGGGCATCTGCCATTCTATGAGTCTGCTGTGTATCCCACTTCCCATGTTGGAGTGCTCTCTCCTTTTTTATTCTATCAGTTAGTATTAGCAGACACTAGTCTTGTTTATGTGATCCCTTTGACTCTAATCCTACCATTATGATCATTTATGAACTGAAACTGATTGCTTTGACTCGTGAGATGGCATTGGTACATGCCACCTTGATGGGATTGCATTGGAATCCCCTGGCACATTTCTAACTCATTCATTATGAGAGATCTATATATCTATATATAAATGGCACAAGAATCAAGTTGTAAGGAAGAAAATATATACCCCAAGGCACACACATATACATATATATATGTATATTACATGATACATAATGCATCATAAATTGATGTAAAATTACGATGTTGTTTTTAAATGGTAGGGAATCTATACTTATCAGTACGGAGTTGCAAAAAACAGTGATACATTAATCACTCTGCAATATATAGAAATGTAAATTTCAGAAGAATGTAAGTGTGAAATATTTATTGAGAAATCATGTATTTTGGAAGAAAATTATTACTTAATATTTGAGAGAAATTTTTTTGCCTAGATGTAATGCAACAAACTGCAAAACAATAAAACAGAACCATGAAAGATGGATGAATTTGAAATATCTAAGTGTTAAAAAAGTAACCAAACCCCAAGACAAACTGAAAAAAAAATTGCCTCATATATGGCATATGATTTCCATTTGTAACCTATCCATGTAGTAGCTTATTACACTACCACTATACTTAAGAATAGACTTTCCCCTAAGAAATATTTCCAATTGGAAAATATTTTTGTTATGGTTTCACCTGAAGAATGCTAATTGTATGATACAAACTAGGTAAAAATTGTACAGATTTGAGACGGTGCTGTGGTGTAGTACTCTAAGTCTCTGCCTGCAGCACCTGCATCACATATATGGGCACTACTTCATGTTCTAGCTGCTCCTTTTGATACAGCTCTCTGATTATGGCCTGGGAAAGCAGTGGGAGATGGCCCAAGTGCTTGGGTCCCTGCACCCATGTGGGAGACATGGAGGAAGCTCCTAGTTCCTTGCTTTGGGTTGGCCTAGCTCTAGCCATCTGGGGAGTGAACCAGCAGGTGAAAGACTGTTCTGTCTCCCCCTCTCTCTGTAACTTTACTTCTCAAATAAATAAATAAAATATTTATAAAAATAAGCTTTAAAGTAGTACAGATATAAATATTATATATATATATTTACAAATATTCATAGGCAATGGGACCATAAGAAAATTTTAGTTTTTAGTATTTCTCTATGTTTTTGAAATTTTTATAATTAGTATAATTTTTAATAAAGCAAATAGTGTTAGAAGTAAATATATGTTCATAAGCTTACACATATCTATAAAAATGCTCAAATAATCCAGTTGATAAATGGAAAAATAATATGAGTCACAAAGGACAGTATGGAAACATCTATAAAAATATAGAAGTAGACAGCCTACCCAAGTAGTTCAATAAACAAATTTAAGTAAAAGCACAGAACTTTTCCATGATCAAATTAGTGGCACTTAAAAATGATTATAGTGGATGCTGGCAAGTGTGTTGTGAAAAATTGTCTGCCTTACACTGCTAGTATAACATGCATTAGTACAACTCCTTTTTGTAATAGATATCAAGAAGCCTAAAATTGTGTTCTTTAGCTGTGAAAGTGCATTTCTGTTCATCTCTCTTGTGGAGGGCCATTAGCCTCCAAAAATGTCCATATCCTATTCCCTGGAAACTGGGAACATATTGCTTTCTATGGCAAAGTGACTTTGCATATATAAGTAATGTTATGGACCACAAAATCATGGAATTACCCTCAATTATCTATGCATAAGACTTTAAAAGCAAAGAACTTTCTCCTGGTTATGGCAGAAGAGAAAAAGCAGAATGAGAATTGAGAGAGATTCTAAGCATTTGGACCTGATCCACTTTGAAGATGGCATAAGGGGGCCATAAGGTATGGAATTTAGTTGGTGCTTAGAAGATAAAAAATATCTTAGCAGAGCACTGATTTGATCATAGATCTTCAAACTACAAGCACAAACAAAACAAACTGAATTCTGCCAACAATCTCAACGGACTTGGAAACAGATTTTTTTCCCATGGTATTCAAGAAGGAATACAGATAAACTGACACCATGGTCATAAGCCAATGAAATCTGATCCAAATTTCTGATCTACAGAGTTATGAGATAATAAATGAATGTTTTTAAGCTGTTAAATGTATGGTAATTTGTTACAGCAGCAATGGAAAAATTATAACTGCTGAGATGAGTTATTGCTTGATCATTAAACAGGTGTGTGATCTTGAGCAAATCAGTTTTCCTGTCTTCAAAATCACCTATAAAGCCAATATGCTGCTCTATTTAGGCCCATTCCTAATAATGACGTGAAAATATGTAAATTTTATTATAAAATTTTATTATAAAATTAATTCTACAAACAATATTGATCTTTATATGATAGAAAGTCAACACAGTATCAGAGACAACTCTTATTATTGTTTTATTTAGGTTTCTGTTGATGTGCTGTTAATTTTTAAATAAGGAATAAACTTATTTTTATTTTATTGAAATGCAAAGTAAGACATAGAGAAAGAGGGAGAGAGAGAAAGATATTTTTCTTCCATGGATTCAATTCTTAAATGTCCGTGACAGTCAGTGTTGGGACAGGTCAAAACCAAAAGACTGGAACTCAGTCTGGGTCTTTCACATGCTTCTCAGGAGTCCAAGCATTTTGGTCACCAACTGCTGATGCAGAAGATGCATTAGCATGAAACTGGATTGAAAACAGATGTGCTAAGACTTGAACTAGCCCGTCACTATGGGTTGCAGGCATTCCAGTCAGTGGCTTTACACATTGTGCTACAATGCTCACTCTAAGAAATGCTATTTTCATTGTATATTTAAGAGTGTATTTTCTTTCAAATAAAACATGCTTTTCAAAATGCTTATATTTTCAATTATTCAAAACTGTACTTGTAAGCTTTTGCTAACATTATTAATATTAGGTCATACCAAATAAATGAATGTTACGAATTCAAAACCCTTTTTTTACTGAAGAATGTTATTTATTTGAGATTCCTTATCTCATACACATCTAAGTTCATTTAACTGCTATATAATGATATTTAGTCATCATTTCCATTGCGTATTTTACATTTTTTACTAATTTATTTTTATTTATTTGAAAGAGAGATGCTCCATCCACTAGCTCACTCCCCAAATGTCTGCTACAGCTAAGGCTAGGACATACTGAAGTGCTTGAAACCCCATCTTGGGTCTTCCTTGTGTGCAGCACTTATTCAACCACTTGAGTCATCACCTGCTGACTCTCAAGGTGTACATTTACAGGAAGCTGGAAGAAGAAGTGGAGCCATGACTCAAACCCAGGTACTCAACTAATATAAGACATGAGTGTCCCAAGTATACCTTTTGCTAAACCAAACATGTTCCTATTGTGTTTTTGAGTAGTTTCATGGAAAAATGTGATATGTATATCAATAAGGTTTCCATTTTTGGACAGACTCATCAATATGAAATATAATTTTATGCTACAAATTTGTTATCATTCTAGACACAGTTGAGTCTATATTTTAAGAATAAAATCAAAATATGTAGATTTCAATGCTCTGAGCAATCTTTTATTAATATAACAGACTGATAGCTATTTAAACTGTGTTTTAAGAATGCTATAAAGGACTGTTTTTTTAATTTTATAAAAGATGAAAATTGTTTTGTGGAAAATATTCTCCCTAGGATTGAAACCTGAAAGGAACATAGAAATCTCCTAGGTCTCCAATTGCAAAAGACATTTCATTTTTTTTATGGTTGAGTACTATTCTAAAATATTAATTATGCTTAGTTAAATAAACCAGTCCCAAAAAAGACAAATATCATATGCTTTCTCTTATTTGTAGTAACTAAAATGTATAATACTAATATATATATATATATATATATAATACAGTACTAATATATATATAAAATACAATAAGTTTGGATGAAATTGTCATCTTGAGGTTGGATTATTGTTTATAGTCCTTGTCTATACTCCTGAGGAACAGTGGTTTTTTCTATTTTCTACTTGTTGAGTTCTCTACTTAGTGGAGGAATAAGCCTGTAACCATAAAGTAAATTGAAGGTATGTTATCCTAAAAATTAAATAAAAATAAGAAAGGAAGGAGAAGAGCATTTTAGAGGTATTGTTGCGTTCTTAAAACTGCATATATTTGAAATCTATCCTCTTTATATAAATTATATATTATATAATATATAAATATATATTATATATAAATATATAAATTATATATTATAAATTAATTAACTAAAAAAAGAAATCACCTAGCTCATTCTATTCATCTTACCTATTAAAAATTACAGTCCAGTCGTGTTCCAAGACGGAGTAATTGCAACAGGATGGTTTGATTTAGACTGGGCAAAATTAATATTTATTTTGAAATTTGAGCTTTTTTTTTATAAAGATTATATTTATTTATTTGAGAGGTAGAGTTACAGACAGTGAGAGGGAGAAACAGAGAGAAAGATCGTCCCTCCATTGGTTCACTCCCTAAATGGGCACAACTGCCAGAGATGTGCCCAATCAAAGCCAGGAGCCAGGAGCTTCTTCCTGGTCTCCCATGTGGGTGCAGGGGCCAAGCAGTTGGGCCATTTTCCCCTGCTTTCCCAGGCCACAAAAGAGAGCTGGATCAGAAGAGGATCTGCTGGGACTAGAACCGGCACCCATATGTGATGCTGGTGCCGCAGGTGGAAGATCAAGCTACTGTGCCACAGTGCCAGCCCCTTGAAATTAATATTTTAAAAAAGGGTTCAGAAAGTACACTCTTAGGGTAAAGCTCCTGGAGAACTGCAGCAGGAGACCCTGTTAAAGCAATAGAAATGATCCAGATCTGCACCAAAAGAGGAAATACACAACAAAAGAGAACAGCTTTCATTCGGGGAGGAAGACACCTGCCCAAGCAAACCAGTTGAGACAGGAATCCATGGGCCCATGTTGCTGCTGAAACAGTGGGAGGGAGAGCTTGGTGAATTCCTTTTATAGTTCCACATGGACCCTATAGGACAGCAGGCGGCTGAGCACCCAGAGTCAGGGAAAGAAAAAAAAAAAAACAAAAGAGGCGGCACATTTCCCTCCCTCATACCCTCTGCCATAGCAGAGACCTACAGTCAGTGGGGAGAGGGCTTATACGATTTTTGGACATAGGCAGTTATCTGCCACACCATCTCCTGTGTGCATGCCAAGCAATGACAGGGGTTACATTCATACCAATTGCTGAACTCTTAACTTAGAGTTAATCGTGTGTATAAAGGTAATTGAAAATAGATCTTAGTAAAAAATAAGAGTGAGAATAAGAGATGGTGGAGGAAAGGGTATGGGAATATGGGTGGGAGAGTGGCCACGTTGGGAAGAATCACCATGTTCCTAAATTAGTAATTGTGAAATATATGAAGTTTGTAACTGTAAAGCAGTATAGTTCTGGATTCCAACAGACTTACTTCTCAGGCTGCAGTTTAAAAACGTGACATGAAACCCCAAATACCCTTAAGCTGGGTGGTAAAATAGCATTTTAATTGTTATGACAATCATATGGGTAGGATTAAGTGTCAAAGTGATCATACTGATAGGATTGTGAAAGTTATCATGTTGATAGGATTAAGTGTTAAAGTGATCATATAAATAGGACTAAGTGTTTGGTAATAATAACAGATAGAATTAAAAAGGAGTGAATGTGCCAAAATGGGAAGCAGTCCACACAGCAGACTCATAGAATGACAATTGCCTTAACTAGCACTCTGACCTCAGAATCAGCCCTTAAGGGATTTCTGGTCTGGCCAAAAAGCCAATTAGAGCCTTTTGGACATGGAAATCCAAGACACTAGAGAAAAAAGTGTCCTACATAAAGGATCTCCATGGGTGAGACTCCAGTGAAAAGAAGCAGCCATCAAAGAAGGATGTACTTTTCTCTGAAGGGAGGAGAGAACTTCCACTTTGCTTATGGCCTTGTTGAAATACTGAAGGAGTTTGTGGATTCAAAAGGCTTCCATAGCCAGGCCAGCTCATGTCAAGAGCCTCGGGTGATCACTGACGTGATACATAAGAGTGTTAATTGTTAAATTAACAACAGGAGTCACTATGCACTAACATCCTGTGTAAGACCTCTGTCTTCAAAGAGCTGTATTATAAGAGTTAATAGTAAAGCTTGTTCTCAAAGAATTACTTCTTTTTAGTGTGTTACGTCAAGGATATTCTTATGTCTCTTAAGTTATAGTTAAGTCTAAGTCCTTGCGAAAGATGTATCATTCTTGGTTTCTTTTTAAAAGATAATTAAGTTTCTTAAAAAAATGCAAAAAGCTGCCGCCACGGCTCACTAGGCTAATCCTCCGCCTGTGGCGCCAGCACCCTGGGTTCTAGTTCCCGTCGGGGCACCGGTTCTGCCCTGGTTGCTCCTCTTCCAGTCCAGCTCTCTGGTGTGGCCCTGGAGTGCAGTGGAGGATGGCCCAGGTTCTTGGGCCCTGCACCCGATGGGAGATCAGGAGGAAGCACCTGGCTCCTGGCTTCCAATCGGCGCAGTGCGCCGGCAGCAATGTGCCTGTTATAGTGGGCACTTGGGGGGTGAACCAATGGAAAAGGAAGACCTTTCTCTCTGTCTCTCTCACTGTCTAACTCTGCCTGTCAAACATAAAATGCAAAAAAGAAAAAAAAAACAAAGGAAAAAGAAAAAAGAGTGAAATTAACTTCAAGATGCAGTAACTTTGAACAGCCCTTGTCTGGACTGTTGAAGAACAGGTTTTTTGTTTGTTTGCTTGTTTATTTTTTCTTTTTGCTTTTCCTTTTGTTTTTGCTTTTCTTTTTTTCTTTTTCTTTCTTGTACAAAGTGTTGAACACTGTATCTAGAATAAAGTTAATATTTTGTATATAAAGTTAATTGAAAGGAGATCTTGGTAAAAAAAAAAAAAAACTAGGAGTAGGAGCGGGAAGAAGAGGAGTGAGAGTGTGGGTGAGTGGGCAGCTAAGGTGGATAGAATTTGAAGGTGGTTAAAATTACTATGTTCTTAAAGTTGTATTTATGAAATGTATGCAAATAAATAAATAAAAATTACAGTCCAAGGGGCAGGCATTTGGCATAGAGTCTAAATCACCACTTGGGATGTCTGCATCCCACATAAGCATGCCTGTGTTTGATTACTGGTTCTGCTTTTAATTCCAGCTTCCTGCTGAGGCAGACCCTAGAAGGCATCAGGTGATGGCTCCAAAACTTGAGTCTGTGCTACCCACTTGGGAAATCCCAGCTGAGTTTACAACTTCTGGCTTCAGTCTAGTCCAGTTCTGGCCGTTACAAGTTTTTGGAAGTGAACCATCAGATATAAGATCTCTGTTCTCTGTCTCCTGCGCTCTCTCTCTCTCTCTCTCTCTCTCTCTCTGTGTGTGTGTGTGTGTTCCTCTCAAATACATAAAAATATGAAGAAGAAATAAGCTATAGCCCAAAGAAGGAGGTGACTTGCACAAAGAAATAGATCTACAAAACAATAAAATAAGACCAAATTCTTGGTCATCTGACTTTAAGGCTTATTATCAATACATGTTGATCAGTGATATGTTTGTAAAAGCAAATGAAACATTCTGTAAAATGCAGGAGTTTCTATGGAATTATAAAAAAATTACTGAAACCAAAGGAATTTTCTATAACTTAATTGTTCTACTTTTCTTAGGTTTTCTTCTTCTAAATGTGTTCATAATTTAATTTGAGGAAGTGGTATACCATAGGGATGCATTTAGTAAAATTTCTTTATTTTTTTTTATTTCTTTTTTTTTTTTTAATTTTTTACAGGCAGAGTGGACAGTGAGAGAGAGAGACAGAGAGAGAAAGGTCTTCCTTTGCCGTTGGTTCACCCTCCAATGGCTGCCGCTGCAGCCGGCGCACCGCGCTGATCCGATGGCAGGAGCCAGGAGCCAGGTGCTTTTCCTGGTCTCCCATGGGGTGCAGGGCCCAAGCACCTGGGCCATCCTCCACTGCACTCCCTGGCCATAGCAGAGAGCTGGCCTGGAAGAGGGGCAACCGGGACAGAATCCGGCGCCCCGACCGGGACTAGAACCCGGTGTACCGGCGCCTCAAGGTGGAGGATTAGCCTACTGAGCCACGGCGCCGGCCCAGTAAAATTTCTTAATACATGAACTACAGTGACTCCAATAAAACAAAATAAGGTGATATCATAAAATAATTTCAAATTCTGAAAAGTGCTTAGAACAAAGAGGAAATTTAAAGCTGAATTTTTTATAGAATTTCAGCTATTTCGTTACTAGATTTGATACATTATAATAATACATTGTAAAATGATAATCCTTTTATCACTATAAATTGCTCCTATAGTTTAGGTAGTAAGATCCCCATATAAAATCTAAAAAAGTCACAATTTCCTCTCTTTTGCAGTGACTTCCTTGGAAAATGCTAAGAAAACATACATAATTAAGGCAGGAAGAATAATAAAATTTAAATGTGCTGAAAAACCAAGTTTCATAATAACTGTGGTGGGAGAAGTCTAAATTTATGTACTCATTTTAATTTTAATTTTATTTCATTTACTGGTTAACAAAAGTTTCCAAAGGTAAAAGGCAAATAGTCTGAATAGTTATAAAAATCAAATTCAATCCCAGGTTCAAGTGAATGCTTAACGGATTAATATTGGCAACACATGATTGGATGGAAATATTTAGACTAAATGTACAAGAATTTACAATTGAGACAACAAATTCTTGCATCTAAATCATGGAGTTTTATATATAGAAAAACCCTTAAAGAGTGTAATTTTAAAGAACCAGAATGTGAAATGTCAGGCATCAAAACAGTGATAAATTAAAGCCAGAAACATTCAGCAAATAAGAAGACTAGCATGATTCTTAATAAATCCATGTATGATAGCACAATTAACAAATGCATCAAAATCACATCCTTACTTTATGCTATTATCTGAATTAATAACCAATTGCATCACTTCAGAACCAGAGCTGTCATGTTCCCCAACAACACACATGCCCCTAATACCTGAATCTTAGTAATCTTGCAAATTCTTACTCCTAATCCCAGCACTGTAGCTGCAGTGCAATTTCCGATGCCTCACACAGTGGACCCACCACTGTTGCAAGCTAGATTTTATCATTAATTTGGACAAGTTTTCTCTGCACATACTCATGCTCATGGTCTTGGAGTAGCTCAGCCACCACTGAAAGCTTGCACATGCTTTGGACCTTAGCTCTGAAACTACATTGTCTTTGTAAACATCGCAAATATCAAAGCCAATGATGAATATAGATGCAAAAATCCTCAAAAAAATAGCAATAAGTTGAATCCAAAACACATCAAAAGCATTATTGACTTGGACCAAGTGGGATTTAATTCCTGGTATGCAGGGATGGTTCAATTCTCGAATCAGTAAATGTGATATAACACATTAACAGGTGAAGAATAAAAAATATATGATTATTTCAGTAAATGCAGAGAAAACATTTGATAAAATACAGCAACCTTTGATGATGAAAACCTCAAGCAAATTGGGTGTAGAAGAAACATTCCTAGACTCAATCAAGGCAATTTATGACAAACGTACAGCAAGCACCTTTACTGAATGGGGAAAAGTTGGATTCACTTCCACTGTGATCTGGAAGTAAACAAGGATGCCAATTCTCACAATTGCTACTCAGTATAGTCCTGGAAGTTTCACCAGAGTCATTTGGCAAGAAAAAGAAAAAGAAATCAAAAGGATTCAGACTGGAAAGGAGGAAGTCAAATTATCCCTATTTTCAGATGACATAATTCTATATTTAGGGATACCAAAATACTCCACTACGAGACTATTGAAACTCATAAAAGACTTTGCTAAAGTGGCAGGACATAAAATCAACACACAAAATTAAATGGCCCTTATATAAACAAGACATTGCCATGGCTAAGAAAGAATTAATCTAATGAAATACCTTGGAATGCATTTAATGTAAGAGGTGAAAGAACTCTATGATGAAAATTACAAAGCATTAAAGAAAGAAAAAAGAAAAAAATAGAAAAATCTTCCATGTTTGTGAATTAGAAGAATTAATATCATGAAAATGTCCCTACTACATAAGGCAATTTACAGATTCAATGTGATGACAATCAAAATACAAATGACAGTCTATTCAGATCTAGAAGAAATGATGCTCAGATTCATATGGAAACACATGAGACCCAAAGAGCTAAAGCAATCTTATACAACAAAAACAAAGCCAGAGACATCACAGTACCAGATTTTAGGACATACTGCAGGGAAGTTATAATCAAAACAGCCTGGTACTTCAAAAGCACACACATAAACACAGACACACAGATTTGTAGACCAATGGAAGAGAATAAAAGATTGAAAAATTAATCCACACATTACAACAAACTAATCATTGACAAAGTACTTAACACCAAAGCCTGGAGCAAGGACAGTCTATTCCACAAATCGTGCTGTGAAAATTGGATGTCTGCATGCAGAAGTATAAGATAAGAACCCCACCTCACTCCTTATGCAAAAATCAACTCAAAATGGATTAAGGATATAAGTCTATGAGCTGATACCATCAAATTCCTGCAGAAGAACCTTGGGGAAACTCTGCAGGCTATTAATACAGGAAAAGACTTTTTGGAAAAGGCCCTAGTAGCATAGAAAATCAAAGCTAAAGCAGACAACTTGGATTACAAACAGCTAAGAAGATTCTGTACTGCAAAAGAAACACTTAGCAAAGTAAAGAGGCAACCAACAGAATGGGAGAAAATATATGTAAGCTATGAAACTAATAAAGGATTAAATTGTAGAATATATAAAGGGCTCAAGAAACTCATCAACAAGAAAACAATCTAGTTAAGAAATAGGCGAAGGATAGTTTGAGTTCTTCCTTCCCAATTTGTATCCCTTTCATTTCTTTTTCTTGCCTAATAGCTCTGGCTAGAACCTCCAGAACTATATTGAATAGCAGTGGTGAGAGTGGGCATCCCTGTCTGGTACCAGATCTCAGTGGAAATGCTTCCAACTTTTCCCCATTCAATAGGATGTTGGCTGTGGGTTTTTCATAGATTGCTTTGATTGTATTGAGGAATGTTCCTTCCAAACCCAGTTTGCTTAGAGTTTTCATCATGAACGGGTGTTGTATTTTATCAAATGCTTTCTCGGCGTCTATTGAGATAATCATATGGTTTTTCTTCTGCAGTATGTTAATGTGGTGTATCACATTGATTGATTTGCGCACATTAAACCATCCCTGCATACCTGGGATAAATCCCACTTGGTCTGCGTGGATGATCTTTCTGATGTGTTGTTGCATTCTATTGGCAAGAATTTTATTGAGGATTTTTGCATCTATGTTCACCAGGGATATTGGTCTGTAGTTCTCTTTCAATGCTGCATCTTTTTCCGGCTTAGGAATTAAGGTGATGCTGGCTTCATAGAAAGAATTTGGGAGGACTCCCTCTTTTTCGATTGTTCTGAATAGTTTGAGAAGAATTGGAGTCAGTTCTTCTTTAAATGTCTGGTAGAATTCAGCAGTGAATCCATCTGGTCCTGGGCTTTTCTTTGTTGGGAGGGCCTTTATTACTGTTTCAATTTCTGTCTCAGTTATGGGTCTGTTTAGGTTTTCGATGTCTTCCTGGTTCAATTTAGGTAGGTTGCATGTGTCCAGGAATCTATCCATTTCTGATAGGTTTCCCTGTTTGATGGCATACAAATCCTTGCAGTAATTTCTGATGATTCTTTTTATTTCTGTGGTGTCTGTTGTTACGTTTCCTTTTTCATCTCTGATTTTATTGATTTGGATCTTTTCTCTTCTTTTTTTTAGTTAGTTGGGCCAATGGGGTGTCAATTTTGTTTATTTTTTCAAAAAACCAGCTCCTCGTTTGGCTGATTTTTTGTAATGTTTTTTTTTTGGATTCAATCCTGTTGATTTCTTCTCTGATTTTAATTATTTCCCTTCTCCTACTAGATTTGGGTCTGGTTTGCTGTAGATTTTCTAGATCCTTGAGGTGAAATGAAAGCTCATCTATTTGGTGCCTTTCCAATTTCTTGATGTAGGCACCTATTGATATAAACTTTATTTTTTAAAACTGCTTTTGCTATATCCCATAAGTTTTGGTATGTTGTGCTGTTATCCTCCTTTACTTCCAGAAAATTTTTGATTTCTCTTTTAATTTCTTCTATGACCCATTGTTCATTCAGGAGTATGTTGTTCAGTCTCCATGTGTTTGTGTATGCTCTAGGGTTTCCTGAGTTGCTAATTTCCAACTTCATTCTACTGTGGTCTGAGAAGCTGCATGGTATGATTCTAATTCTTTTGAATTTGCTGAGACTTGCTTTATGGCCTAGTATGTGGTCAATCCTAGAGAAGGTTCCATGTACTGCTGAGAAGAATGTAAATTCTTTATGTGTAGGATGAAAAGTTCTGTAGATATCTCTTAGATCCATTTGGGCTATAGTGTCGTTTAAATCTACTGTATCCTTGTTGATCTTCTGTCCTATTGATCTGTCTATTTCTGAGAGTGGAGTATTGAAGTCCCCCAGTATTATTGTATTGGGGTCTAAGTCTCCCTTTAAGGCCCTTAACAAATCTTTTAAATAAACTGGTGCCCTGTAGTTTGGTGGATATACATTGATAATTGTTATATCTTCCTATTGAATTGATCCCTTAATCATTATATAGTGTCCCTCTTTGTCTCTCTTAACAGTTTTTGTGGTAAAGTTTATGTTGTCCGATATTAAGATGGCTACGCCTGCTCTTTGTTTCATTTCTGTTGGCCTGGTATATCCTTTTCCAGCCTTTCACTTTCAGTCTGTATGCATCTTTATTGGAAAGATGTGTTTCTTGTAAGCAGCAAATAGATGGGTTTTGTTCCTTAAGCCAATCAGCCATATCCAAATGGCCAACAGACACATGAAAAAATGTTCAAGGTCATTAGCAATCAGGGAAATGCAAATCAAAACCACAATGAGGTTTCACCTCACCCCGGATAGAATGGCTCACATTCAGAAATCTACCAACAATAGATGCTGGAGAGGATGTGGGGAAAAAGGAACACTAACCCACTGTTGGTGGGAATGCAAATTGGTTAAGCCACTCTGGAAGTCAGTCTGGAGATTCCTCAGAAACCTGAAGATAACCCTACCATACAACCCAGCCATCCCACTCCTTGGAATTTACCCAAAGGAAATGAAATTGGCAAACAAACAAGCTGTCTGCACATTAATGTTGATTGCAGCTCAATTCACAAAAGCTAAGACCTGGAACCAACCCAAATGCCCATCAACAGTAGACTGGATAAAGTAGTTATGGGACATGTACTCTGTAGAATACTATACAGCAGTCAAAAACAACGAAACCTGGTCATTTGCAACAAGATGGAGGAATCTGGAAAACATCATGCTGAGTGAATTAAGCCAGTCCCAAAGGGACAAATATCATATGTTCTCCCTGATCGGGGACAACTAACTGAGCACCAAAGGGGAAACTTGTTGAAGTGAAAAGGACACTATGAGAAACAGTGACTTGATCAGCTCTTGTCCTGCTGGTTGATGTACAATGTAATACTTTATCGATTTTAGTATTTTTTTTTTTTTGGTTCTAGTACCATTGGTTGAACTCTGTAATTAACACACAATTATCCTTAGGTGTTTATATTTTAACTGAAAAATGATCCCTGTTAGGAATTTGGAAAACATTATGTTAAGTGAAATAAGCCAATCCCAAAGGGACAAATACCACTTGTTCTCCTTGATAGGTGACAACTAACTGAGCACCAAAAAGGAAACTTGTTAAAGTGAAATGAACACTATGAGAAACGGTGACTTGATTAGCCCTCACCCTGACTGTTGATGAGCAACTTGATATGTTATCCCTCTTAGTAATTTTTTTGTTTGTTCTACTTAATACTTTTGGTTGAATACTGTAATCAATACACAATTCTTCTTAAGTGCTGAAACTTAACTGAAAATTGATCGCTGTTAAATATAAGAGTGGGAATAAGAGAGGGAAGAGATGTGCAACTCGGGACATGCTCGAGCTGACTTGCCTCAAACGGTGGAGTTAGAAACATACCAGGGGATTCGAATTCAATCCCATCGAGGTGGCATGTACCAATGCCATCTCACTAGTCCCAGTGATCAATTTCTGTTCACAATTGATAGTAATGATAGGACTAAGAACCAAAGGGATCACATAAACAAGACTAGTGTCTGCAAATATTAGCTGATAGAATCAAAAAGGGAGAGAATGATCCAACATTGGAAGTGAGATACACAGAAGACCCATAGAATGGCAGATGTTCTAACAGCACACTGGCCTCAGAATCAGCCCTTAAGGCATGTGGATCCGGCTGAAATGCCCATGAAAGTATTTCAGGCATGGAAAGCCAAGACACTCTGGGGGGGGGGACCTAAAGGAAAGATCTCCACGAGTGAGATCCCAGTGGAAAGAATGGGTCATCAAAGAAGGAGGTACCTTTCTTTGAAGGGAGGAGAGAACTTCCACTTTGACCATGGCCTTGTCTAAATATGATCAGAGTCGGTGAACTCAGGGGGTTTCTGTAGCCTTGGCAGCTCATGACAAGAGCCTAGGGTGATTACTGATGCCATAAACAAGAGTGTCAATTTGTTAAGTCAACAACAGGAGTCACTGTGCACTTACTCCTCATGTAGGATCTTTGTCCTTAGTGTGCTGTACATTGAGATTTAATGCTATAACTAGTACTCAAACAGTATTTTTCACTATATGTTTCTGTGTGGGAGCAAACTGTTGAAATCTTTACTTAATGTATGCTAAACTGATCTTCTGTATATAAAGCGAATTGAAAATGAATCTTGATGTGAATGGAAGGGGAGAGGGAGTGGGAAAGGGGATGGTTGTGGGTGGGAGGGACGTTATGGGGGGAAGCCATTGTAATCCATAAGCTGTACTTTGGAAATTTATATTCATTAAATAAAAGTTTAAAAAAAGTAAAATAAAAAAAATAAAAAAAGAAATAGGCAAAGGAGTTGAACAGGCATTTTTCAAAAGAGGAAGTTCAAATGGCCAACAGGCACTTGAAAAATATGCTCAGGATAACCAGCAAGCAGGTAAATGCAAATCAAAACAGCAATGAGTTTTCACCACACCCCAATTCCTCTTTTCATAAGAAAGTTACACTCCAATATCCTTGATGAACATAGATATGAAACTCCACCAAAAATCAATAATAAACCAAATTTCATAGCACATTAAAGTATAATTCACCATGACAAAGTGAGATCCATTTGAGTAATGCAAATATGGTTCAGCATGTACAAATCAATAAATATGATATATTGCCTTAACAGAAGTAAGGATAAATATATGCAAATATATATATTCAGATACCTCCATTTATGCAAACCCTCAGAGGCAGCTATGATGGCTCAAGTAATTGGGTCCCTTCTTTCAACATGGGAGACTTGGATTTAGTACCTGGCTCCCATGTCCAGCCCAGCCCTGTTCTAACCATTACAGGCATTTGGAGAGTAAACCAGTAGATCCAAACACTCTATCTCATTTGCTGTCAAATAAATATTAAATTATTAGGAGTAAAAAATGCTGATTATTATTTTACTAATAATGCTGTGTAAATCCCTTGTGATAATGTGCTGTACCCCTTAATTAGGTACAATTATTACATAGTAACCAAAATATGTATGGGTAAATCATGAAAATTAACAAGTGTTGGTGAGAATGTGGGTAAAAGAAAAACCTTGAACACTGTTGATGGGAACATAAATTAGCACAGCCATTATGGATAAAAAGTATGTATGTTCAATAAAAAACTAGAAATGGAACCTTGAAGTGACCCAATCATCTAACTTTGGAATATAGAGCTAAAAGAACTGAAATCAGTATGTGGAAGAGATATCTGTACTTTCACATTGACTGCATCATTCTTCACAATTTCCATGATACAGAATCAACTTGAGTGTCAATGAATGGATGAACAGATAGATTATGTGAGATTTTATATGCATGTTTATATATATATATATCTCATATACATATGTATAACACACACACACACACACACACAAACACAGAGGCACATGACTAAGTCCTAAAAAGAAGGAAATCCTACCATTGATGACTACATGGATTAATGTGAAAGACATTAAGCTAAACAAAATAAGCCAGGCACAAACATACTACTACTGCATGATTTTACTTACTTGTGAAATAAAAAAAGAGTTGAACTCATAAAAGTAGAGAGTAAAATTGTGGTTACAGGAGGTTGGTTTTGAAGAGAGATGTAATGAGGATTTGTTAGTACAAGAATATAAAGTTTCAGCTAGACAGGGTGATAAGTTTCTGAGATATATTGTGCATCATGGTGACTATGGTTCATAATAGTGTCTTATATTTCAAATCAACTAAGAGAATAAATTTCAAATATTCTCATCACAAAAGGGTAAATATGTATGAAGTCATGGATTCATCAGTTAGCTTGATTTATTAATTATACAATATATACTTATATAAAAACATCACATTGTAATCCATAAATATGGAGTCCAGATCATTTAAAAACTGTAAAGGGGCCAGCACTGTGGCATAGTAGGTTAAGTCTTCGCCTATGGTGCCAGGATCCCATACGGGTACCTGTTCAAATCTTGGCTGCTACATTTCTGAAACAGCTCTGTGTTATGGCCTGGGAAACCAGTGAAGGATGGCCCAAGTGCTTGGGCCCTTGCACCCATGTGGGAAAACCAGAAGCTCCTGGCTCCTGGCTTCAGATCATCCCAATTCCAACCATTGCAGCCATTTGGAGAATGCACCAACAGATGGAAGACCTCTCTCTTTCTGTGTGTGTGTCTCTCTCTCTGTCTATAACTCTGCCTCTCAAATAAATAAAATAAATCTTAAAAAAACTATAAAATGTGATATATTAATTAAAGGTTGGATAAATTCTTAAAATTCTGCAATAAGAAAGAAAATGACTCAATTTTTAAAAAGGAAAATTTGGGAACAGAAATTTGGCTCAATATTAAAATGATGTGTATCTGGTATCAGAGTACCTGGGTTCAAGTCCAGCTCATAGCTAATTTTCACCCTGGGAGGTAACAGGTGCCTGCTCAAGTACTTATGTCCCTGCCACCCACATTGGATACCTGGATTAAGTTTCTGGCTCCTAAATTAGGACTGGCCAAGGAAAGGATATGGGCATTTGGACAATGAAATGAAAGATGGGAAAATACACTCCCTCTCTCTTTCTTTCTCTCTCAATTAAATTTTAAAAGTGAATAATATTAGCCGGCGCCATGGCTCACTAGGCTAATCCTCCGCCTTGCGGCGCCGGCACACCGGGTTCTAGTTCCAGTCAGGGTGCCGGATTCGGTCCCAGTTGCCCTTCTTCCAGGCCAGCACTCTGCTGTGGCCAGGGAGTACAGTGGAGGATGGCCCAAGTCCTTGGGCCCTGCACCCCATGGGAGACCAGGATAAGTACCTGGCTCTTGCCATTGGATCAGCGCGGTGCACTGGCCGCAGTGCGCCAGCCGTGGCAGCCATTGGAGGGTGAACCAATGGCAAAGGAAGACCTTTCTCTCTGTCTCTCTCTCTCACTGTCCACTCTGCCTGTCAAAAAATTTAAAAAAAATTTAAAAAAGTGAATAATATTAAAAAAATTCTAAAGACACACCTCATCAACAAAACTGTGCAGTTATACAGATGTCAAATAAGCATATGAAAATAGTGTCAGAACTTAAAGAGAATTGTGTATTGATTACAGTATTCAACCAAAAGTATTAAGTAGAACAAACAAAAATACTAAGAGGGATAACATATTAAGTTGCTCATCAACAGTCAGGGTGAGGGCTAATCAAGTCACCGTTTCTCATAGTGTTCATTTCACTTTAACAGGTTTCCTTTTTGGTGCTCAGTTAGTTGTCACCTATCAAGGAGAACAAGTGGTATTTGTCCCTTTGGGATTGGCTTATTTCACTCAACATAATGTTTTCCAAATTCCTAACAGGGATCACTTTTCAGTTAAAATTTAAACACCTAAGAACAATTGTGTGTTAATTACAGAGTTCAACCAATGGTACTAGAACAAAAACAAAATACTAAAATGGATAAACTTAACTGAAAAGTGATTGCTGTTAAATATAAGAGTGGGAATAAGAGAGGGAAGAGATGTGCAATTCGGGACATGCTCAAGCTGACTTGCCTCAAACGGTGGAGTTAGAAACATACCAGGGGATTCGAATTCAATCCCATCGAGGTGGCATGTACCAATGCCATCTCACTAGTCCCAGTGATCAATTTCTGTTCACAATTGATCGTAATGATAGGACTAAGAACCAAAGGGATCACATAAACAAGACTAGTGTCTGCAAATATTAGCTGATAGAATCAAAAAGGGAGAGAATGATCCAACATGGGAAGTGAGATACACAGCAGACCCATAGAATGGCAGATGTTCTAACAGCACTCTGGCCTCAGAATCAGCCCTTAAGGCATGTGGATCCGGCTGAAATGCCCATGGAAGTATTTCAGTGGAAAGAATGGGTCATCAAAGAAGGAGGTACCTTTCTCTGAAGGGAGGAGAGAACTTCCACTTTGACCATGGCCTTGTCTAAATATGATCAGAGTCGGTGAACTCAGGGGGCTTCCATAGCCTTGGCAGCTCATGACAAGAGCCTAGGGTGATTACTGATGCCATAAACAAGAGTGTCAATTTGTTAAGTCAACAACAGGAGTCACTGTGCACTTACTCCTCATGTAGGATCTTTGTTCTTAGTGTGCTGTACATTGTGATTTAATGCTATAACTAGTACTCAAACAGTATTTTTCACTATATGTTTCTGTGTGGGAGCAAACTGTTGAAATCTTTACTTAATGTATGCTAAACTGATCTTCTGTATATAAAGCGAATTGAAAATGAATCTTGATGTGAATGGAAGGGGAGAGGGAGTGGGAAACGGGAGGGTTGTGGGTGGGAAGGACATTATGGGGGGGAAGCCATTGTAATCCATAAGCTGTACTTTGGAAACATATTCATTAAATAAAAGTTAAAAAAAAAAAGAAAAAAAAGAGAAAATAGGCAAGAAACCTATTCCATCAAAAAAAGTGAGGGGAAAAACATTCCAATATAGCAAGATATAGAAATAAATAAGCTTATAATCCTGGAAAAAAAAAAAGAAAATAGTGTCAACCTCATTTCTTTTTTTTTTTTTTTTTTTTTTTTTTGACAGGCGGAGTGGACAGTGAGAGAGAGAGAGACAGAGACAGAGAGAAAGGTCTTCCTTTGGTTCACCCTCCAATGGCTGCCACTGCCGGCATGCTGCGGCCGGCGCACTGTGCTGATCCGATGGCAGGAGCCAGTTACTTATCCTGGTCTCCCATGGGGTGCAGGGCCCAAGCACTTGGGCCATCCTCCACTGCACTCCTTGGCCACAGCAGAGAGCTGACCTGGAAGAGGGACAACCGGGACAGAATCCAGCGCACCTACCAGGACTAGAACCCGGTGTGCCGGCGCCGCAAGGCGGAGGATTAGCCTAATGAGCCGCGGCACCAGCCATCAACCTCATTTCTTATTAAGGAGATCCAAATGAAAATAACATCAGATATCACTAATAACCTAGGAGAATGGCTGCACTTTAAAAATATGACACTACCAATTGCTGTAGTTGTGTTTGTAGAGCAGTAAGAACTCCCACTTATTGTCCATGTGAATGCAAATTGTTATGACTGCTTTGGAAGATAGCTTGACAGGTGATTAAAAAGCTCAATGTAGTCTTAGCATACATTCCAGCATTTATATTCCTGAATATTCAATCAAAAAGCCTGAAAAGACATGTCTACACTCCAAGGTGTTCTGCTGTAGTAGTTTATGTGGAGAACAATACAATGGAATATTATTCAATAACAAAAAGGAACAAACTGTCAGATCAGGTAAAGACATGGATAAATACAAATGTATTTTGCTACATGAAATAAGCCCACATGGAAAGACGATGTAATGTATAATACCAACTACATAACATTCTGGAAAAGATGAAAATATTGAGAGGTTAAACAGATCGTGATTTTCAAACATAAAATGTGTGTAGGTAGAATAAGTGAAGCATAGAGATTTTTTTTAAGAGAAATGAAGAACTTTCTCTTTGATACAGTGATGGTGGTTATAAAACACTGCATCTAGCTGGCGCCGCGGCTCACTAGGCTAATCCTCCGCCTTGCGGCGCCGGCACACCGGGTTCTAGGCCCGGTCGGGGTGCCGGATTCTGTCCCAGTTGCCCTTCTTCCAGGCCAGCTCTCTGCTGTGGCCAGGGAGTGCAGTGGAGGATGGCCCAAGTCCTTGGGCCCTGCACCCCATGGGAGACCAGGATAAGTACCTGGCTCCTGCCATCAGATTAGCGCGGTGCGCCAGCCGCAGCGGCCATTGGAGGGTGAACCAATGGCAAAAGGAAGACCTTTCTCTCTGTCTCTCTCTCTCACTGTCCACTCTGCCTGTCAAAAAAATTAAAAAAAAAACACTGCATCTATAAAAAAACATATAACTTTGCAGCACATAGAGTGATTCTTTACGTATGTATATATTGAAAAAAATTTAAGAGACTGGGGATCCCAGGAAGGCATGCGGTCTTTGACAAGAGAATCTAAATTTATTAAAATGTATGAGACAACTTCAAAGAAGTGGTTGTGGGGGAAAGGTGCTGATCCAAGCAACTTTTGAAATGAACAGAGTCTGTAACTGACAAACTACTGTAGTTGATAAATTTGTTTCTCAAGGGAGTATGGCTTGACAATGTTGATAGCAGTACACACAAATACTAGAGTTAAACAATTTAATATGCACTCTGTGGATGGTGGAAACTAAATTTCTCAATGTTGGAGTTAGAAGTTACAAATAAGCAAGTGCAGGACCCTATAATGATGCAAGTGGTAATGAAGTAGAGTTAGAAACATTGGTACAAACTCATATTTAGACCATTATAGAGATATATGATTACAAATAGAAATATTATAGCTTTGTGTCTACACAGGAGTTGATATACAAAATTATATTTCCTTTCACTGTAATCTGAGAAAGTCTAGAAGCTACAGCCTAGCCAGAAAATGCACACTTAGTGTCCAAATCTTTATTTGTAATACAATTTTCCAATAAAAAGAAACAAGACCACTTGTAGAAACATTTAATTCTAAGGTTAGTACACAAAATATATAAGATAAACTTGGGGTATCTTGCAATGACATGCAGTAAAATGATATAAAATAATGAAAGTTCCTAATAATGGAAGTATTTTAAAGGAAAAAAGGATTCAATTGAAGGAATCCTTAATGGCCAAAGTTGAATAACTTGAGCAACAAAATAAAGTAAGAATGCATTGTAATCACTTATTTATGTAGATAAACCACTGAATGAAAAATAAATGAAGGTGAAGATAAAAATCTCTCCTGTATGAGAATATCAAATAATTTATGTAGATACAAAACCTTCAAGGATTGTGAGTATAAGGCACCACTCTTTGAGCGGGCTATAAGCAATGACTTCTCTCCAAAACCAGGACTATGGAAAGGGGTAATAAAAGAGTAACTTTGTAGTGAAGAAAATAACAAATACTACCTCACCTATAAATCTCAAAGTATTCTAAATTTTTGGAAAGCAGTCCATACATTGTTGAAATATGCATCTGGTTAATTTCCTGCCAAAAATCCAACCCAACACTCAAAAGCATCAGAGGCAAAGAAGGATGAGAGGAACTGAAAAACTGACTAAAAATAGTGAGAAAAACCTGGAGAACCAGAAGGTTGTTGGATTCTGGAGTGGGAAGAAATAGCAACATAGAGCAGGTGAGAGTCAGGTGCTGCAGATTGGCAATGTTATTGAAGAGCTTTTAAGTTGTGTTACTCCCTGCTCCTCCAGTCCAGCATAGGTAACTCATGGCCTGTGGCATTGTTACTGAGAAACAGAACAAGAACTCCAGTAGTGTTTTGCAGGTTACAACTACAGCAATATTCTAGCCAAGCTTCAATTGCTAGAACTCCATCACACACTTAACAAATATTTATTGAAGGCCTGCAATGTGCCAGACATTGTGCTGGATATTGACTAAAAATCAATGAACAAAAGAGCAAAAAATATTTCATGGATATTCAGAATCATGTGAAGAACATAAATAAATAAAATCAATCAGCAAGTCATATGATGAATAGTGATAATGAGAAAAATCAAAGAAGCAGGGACAGGTGAGTGGGAGGGTATTGATTTTAAACAAAATAGCTAAGGAATGCCACATCAAAATGATATATGAATAAGGATCTTAAGTATCTGAGGTATTAAGCTATTTTATACATCTCAGGAGAAATACTATACTAGACTAAGGGAGGAGCATATAAAAGGCTGCAAAGCACACCTTACTTATTGGAAACAACCAGAACACAAATGTTACTGTGAGAGGACAAGAAAGAGTGAAAACAATGAAAGATAAATTCAGAGATTACGAAGGTAGAGGCAGACCATGAAGGACCTTGTAGGGCATGTAGACTTTGATTCCTACTCTATATGGGATCAGAAACCATTGCAAAATTTAAGCAGGGAAGAAACAGTAACTGACTTGTGTTTTAGCATAGTTCTAGCTTCTGAGCAGAAACAGATGGAAAACAAGGAAGGATACAATTAGGGAGACTTGAGAAAAGGCTACCTTAATAAAATAGAAAAGTGATGATAGTCCTAGACAAAGTGGTAGCTGTGAGGATGTTTATATCCTGAAAATATTTCAAATACTGAAGAAACTACATTTGTTAAGTAACTGAAGCTGAGGTATAAAAGAACAATACTAAAGTGGGTTTTTTGTTTGTTTGTTTGTTTTGACTTATGATCTGGAAACATGGAGGAGATAGGTTTTACTGAGATGAGGGAAAGGGTAGGTAGAGAAACTTATGGAGAAACGCCTTTATAAACTTATTAAGTTTATAATGACTCTTGGACATTAGAACAGAATTGTAGAGTAGGCTGTTGATACCAGAATTTGAAATTCAAGAAAAAGATATTGGAGCCAGTGCTGTGGTGTAGTAGGTAAAGCTGCCTCCTACAGGGTCATCATTCCATATGGGCACCTGTTTGAGTCCAGGCTGCTCCACTTCCAATCCAGTGCCCGGCTAATACACCTGGGAAAGCAACAGAAGATGCCCCAAGTACTTGAGGCCCTGTATCTACATACTAGACCTGGAAGAAGCTCTGGGCTCTCGGCTTTGGCCTAGACTAGCCCTGGCCTTTACAGCCATTTGGGGAATGAACTAGCAGATGGAAAACTCTTGGTCTTTCCCTCTCTGTCTCTCTGTAATTCTGCCTTTCAAATAAATAAATAAACCTTTAAAAAGAGATAGAGATCTTAATTGGCATTACAAACTCAGGAGTCAGTAATTCAGATATTACTAGCCATACAGATGAATGAAACAGCCAAAGGAGTCTGGAGGTAGAAAACACAAGAGTCTTCTTTGGAAGATCCTGCAGAAAAATCCACAGGGAGTTGTACCATAAGAAGTAATACATATGCAAGGAAACAGAAGCAAAAGTCATCCAGGTAGATAGAAATCCAGGAGTGCGCTATACCAGAAACTAAATGAAGAAAATGGAAACAAATAACAATGTTGTAATGCATTTTCCATAGCTACAGCCAGAATGAGAGGAAGCAAGGAAGAGAGAGAGAGAGAGAGAGAGAGAGAGAGAGAGGAAGGAAGGAAGGAAGGAAGGAAGGAAGGAAGGAAGGAAGGAAGGAAAATGAAGGGAAGGGAAGGGAAGGGAAGGGGAGGGAAGGGGAGAGAAGGGGAGAGAAGGGGAGGGAAAGGGAGAGGAGGGGCGGTGAGGGGAGGGGATAAAGGAAAGAAGTGTATTTGGAGACTGGAAAGTCTATGAGTATGGTGTTTACTCAGCATCTGGTGAGTGCCTCATATTGTGTCATAACATGTCATAAAAGCAGAAGTGAAAGTGGGCATGTGTGGAAAACCAACAGATGATAGACAACAACTCACTCGCACAAGAAAGAACCCACTCCCTCAAGAAAGGCATTAATCCTTCTTAATGACCTAATCTCCTGTCAAAGCCCCTAGCTCCAAGCAGCGCCACAATGGTTATCGAACTTCACCATGAGTTTTGAAGGGGACAAGCCATATTCAAATCACAGTAAACTGTATCAAAAACTGCTGATTTGTAAGCTAAGAGGAAATATGGAGGTAAAACATAGGCTTTGGCAAGCACATTTTGACAAGCACATTTTTAGTGTAACAGTAGGATCATAACCTGACTGGCATGTGTTTTAACAGAGAAAAAGATTACAGGAATTGAATGCATTCAGTATAGAGAATCTGTTAATGAGATTTACTAAAAAGGTATAGAGAAAGGCAAAATAATAGCATGTTATTAAATCAATAGGACTGACATAGGCAAAAAATAGAGTATTGATGAAAGTAAGAAAAGTAATAATTACTGGAAATGATGCCCTAGAGTAGACAAGGGAAATGATATGCTTTACAAATACAAGTGTTGGCCCTAGCAACAAAGCACAGGTTGTTCTTCATACCTAAAAAAAGAAAAAAAAATGCTATGTACATGAAAGTACAGGAACATGAGGGAATATGGTGGTGGAGGCATATGGAAATTCTTTTCTCACTGCTATCATTATATAACTGTTGAGAACGTGAGCTATATCTTAGGCTTCCTGTGATGAAGATGTTTCTTTGGAGAGAGTTTTTGCCCTACTTTAGGCATATCGTGTTTCATTTCAAGCCTAAAGAAGGTTGGAAATCTTGACATGTGTGCCCTGCAATTAAGGGCCACAATGGACAGGAATCTAACTGCTGCTCTTGGAAATCTAGAAGGCTCTCAATGAGCTATTTTTTTTTATTGGCAGAGCCAGAAGGAAAGGTGACCTATTGGAATCAGACTGTACTAGTAGGTTAGAGCAAATGTTGCACAGCATTTTCCAGAGCTCAGAGTAAGAATTGCAAAGCATTACATACCCCATTAGAAAGGAAACCGAAGGAAAACAGAGCACTTGGATTGATAGTCATCACTAATGTTAAAACATCTGAAATACATATGAAGTAGTATTTAGTGGTAATTTTATTAACAGTATTAAACATACTTGTTGGAAAAAACAGAATCAAGTGAGCCAATTATTTGACTAAATGAATAGGAAAAGAATCAGTCAAATAAATTCAAGGACAGAAAAATTAAAGCAAAATTATATTAGATAATATTAATAAAAGTTGGGGTGTGGCATCGTGGCACAGCAGGTTAAATCACTGCCTGCAATGCCAGCATCTCATATGGGCACTGATTGGAGTTTTGGAGTCCGCTTCCAACCCAGTTTCCTGACAATGCAGCTGGGAAAGCAGTGGAAGACAGCCCAAGTATTTGGGCCCCTGCCACTCACGTGGGAGATCTGGATAGCTCTAGGCTTCTGCCTTTGGCCTGGCCCAGCTCAGGCCATTGCAGACATTTGGGGAATGAACAAGTGGATGAAAGATATCTCTCTCTCTCTCACACTCCCTTCCTCCCTTCCTCTCTCTAACTCTGCCTTTCAAATAAATAAATGAATCTTTAGAAAATAAGAAAAGCTGAGACTTCAAAAATATTAATAAAATAGGAGGAATACCAGCAAAAAATAATAAAATATGCAATACCATAAGGAATAGAAAAAAGTGCAAAAAAGGGGGAGGGAGTGTAAAGCCTTACAAAGAAAATGATTTTTAAAACAATCCTTGCTTATTTGAGAGACAATTCCCATCTATAGTTTAATCCCAAAATATTAGCAGTGGGTTAGGCCAAAGTCAGGAGGTGGAAAACCAATCTGGATGTCCCCCATGGATGTCAGTGACCCAACCACAGAGACACCACTGCTTTCTCCCACCTTCTGCTTTGGCAGGAAGTAGGAGATAGGAGCTGGGGTCAAGAGCTGGGGCTGGGTATGGAATCGAGTGGAACCTGGATTTTTTAACCAGTGTCTTTATCGCAAAGCTAAATGCCAACCCATGATTTTTTTTTTTTTGTAATTATCAGATTATAAGTAAGTAAATGAACAACTTTATTCCACTTCCTTTGAAAAATCTTTAAAGCAGAGAATAATATCTGGAAAGATAAAATTCTAAAAGTAGCTGAAGAAGCAATTTTAGACACTATGATTAGACAAGTAACCATTAAAAAATTGAAATGATAATCAAAGAGGTCTCATTAAAAAAACAATTCCATGATGTTATCAAGTACATATTGTATATATTTATTGAAATGTCACACTGTTCTTCATAAATATGTACAATTTTAAAGTATTAATCAAATTTTTTTGAAAATTTTCAGGAGCTGGAAATGCTGACTCACCTGCATTAATAATCACACATTGAATACATGTACTGAGTTATACTGTGGCCCAAAAGTGTGTACAATAAAAATAATACTAAAAAAAAAAAAATTGAGGTTAAACCAAGCTTCCACTTCCAGAATGATAGAATTACTGCTGCTGACTTCTTTCTTCAGAGACCAAGGCAAGAGGAGATGCTGAAAGTTCCTTCTGTCTACTTCCCTCTCCACCGCTTTTCCTTTCTGTTCTACTCCACTCCTCAACTACACCCACGTGTTTGTGTGTTTGTGTGTGTGTGTTTGCATTCTCATCTTTTAAATAAACCTTACCACTTTGTGCACCATAAAACAAACATTGAAGAGTAACTGATACTGAAATTGCAATTTTGTTAAAAACATCTATTTTTAAAATTTAGCTCTTTATTTGTAGAAAGTGAATAGATTTTGCATATCTCATATATACATTTTTAAGCATTTATTCATTTATTTGAAAGGCAGAGTTACAGAGAGGCAGGGAGAAAGAGAGAGAGAGAGAGAGTAGTGCACACGAGAGAGTCTTCCATCTGCCGGTTTACTCCCCTAGTGAGAGAGAGAGTCTTCCATCTGCTGGTTTACTCCCCAAGTAGCCTCAAAGGCTGGAAATGAGGTGATCTGAAGCCAGGAGCCAGGAGCTTCCTCCGGGTCTCCCATGCTGGTGCAGGGCCCCAAGGACTTGGGCCATCCTCAAGTGGAATATCTGGGAAGCAAACTAGCGCCCATATGGTATGCCAGCATTGCAGGTAGTGGCTTTACCAACTGTACCAGAGCACTGGTCCCTCACATATACACATTTTTTGGATATATATTATTTTATTTTAAGAAAACTTTTATTTAATAAATATAAATTTCAAAAGTACAGCTTTTGGATTATAGCGGTTTTTCCCCCCATAACCACCCTCCCACCCACAACCATCCCATCTCCTACTCCCTCTCCCATCAAATTCTTCATTAAGATTTATTTTTAATTATCTTTATATACAGAAGATAATTAAAAATGGAGCATATATACACTTTTAAGAATGCAGTGATACTTCCCACCCTCCCTTTGTTCCTCCTTAGTTCCCACCCTCCCTCCTCTTCCTTTCTTACTTTTAATTTTTTCGGTGAACTAGTTTCAATTAACTTTATAATCACAAGCTTAATCCTCCAGCAAGTAAAGAATTCAACAAGTAGTAAGTAGAAAAACCATTTTTCCTTAGGCGTATAGACAAGAGTATAAACAGCAATGAAATCTCAAGATATCAATTTCCCTCATATACATTACATTTTATTTTAGTACTCTATATATTGTTACCAAAAATAAGAGAAAACATGATATTTGCCTTTTTTTGGATTGGCTTGTTTCACTAAGCGTAATGGTCTTTAAAACATGTGAACTTAAGCCACAGGTTTTTAATCACAGTATATGAAGTAGTACTATGTTTCTTAAGAGAAAGAACAAATGAGAAAAGTCATAAATATCTGTATGGGAACATGTTAATGTTGCATTAGAAGGAAATAGATCTGAACTGAAATAGCAGGAAAACTGAGCTAAATGAGCTGCTATGGTCTAAATGACCATGCCCCATAAATTTCATATGTTGAAGCTTAAACCCAATCTGAGGGTATGTGGAAGTGGGACTTTTGAAAGTCATGCCCTTAGAAAAGAAACCCAAGAAAATTGCCTTATGCTTTTACACTATGTGAGGGCAAACCATAAAGATATCATCTATGAGCTCAAAGCAATTATAAAAACCCACATGTATTACTGTTTCTCATAGTGTCCATTTCACTTCAACAGGTTTCCCCTTTGGTGCTCAGTTAGTTGTCGCCAATCAGGGAGAACATATGATATTTGTCCCTTTGGGACTGGCTTAATTCACTCAGCATAATGTTTTCCAGATTCCTCCATCTTGTTGCAAATGACCAGGTTTCGTTGTTTTTGACTGCTGTATAGTATTCTACAGAGTACATGTCCCATAATTTTTTTTTTTTCCAGTCTACTGTTGATGGGCATTTGGGTTGGTTCCAGGTCTTAGCTATTGTGAGTTGAGCTGCAAAAAACATTAATGTGCAGACAGCTTTTTGTTTGCCAATTTCATTTCCTTTGGGTAAATTCCAAGGAGTGGGATGGCTGGGTTGAACGGTATGGTTATCTTCAGGTTTCTGAGGAATCTCCAGACTGACTTCCATAGTGGCTTAACCAATTTGCATTCCCACCAACAGTGGGTTAGTGTCCCTTTTTCCCCACATCCTCTCCAGCATCTATTGTTGGTAGATTTCTGAATGTGAGCCATTCACACCTTGGTGAGGTGAAACCTCATTGTGGTTTTGATTTGCATTTCCCTGATTGCTAGTGATCTTGAACATTTTTCCATGTGCCTGTTGGCCATTTGGTTTTCTTCTTTTCAAAAATGTCTATTGAGGTCCTTGGCCCATCTCTTAAGTGGGTTGTTTATTTTGATGTTGTGGAGTTTCTTGATTTCTTTGTAGATTCTGGTGATCAACCCTTTTTTATTTGTTGCGTAGTTTGCAAATATTTTTTCCCATTCTGTTGGTTGCCTCTTCACTCTCCTGACTGTTTCTTTTACAGTACAGAAACTTCTCAATTTGATGCAATCCCAAATGTTAATTTTGGCTTTGACTGCCTGCGCCTCCAGGGTCTTTTCCAAGAAGTCTTTCTCAGTACCTATATCTTGCAGGGTTTCTCCAATGCTCTCTAATAATTTGATCGTGTAGGGTCGTAGATTTAAGTCTTTAATCCATGTTGAGTGAATTTTTGTGTAAGGTGAAAGGTAGGAGTCTTCATGATTCTGCACGTGGAAATCCAATTTTCCAAGCACCATTTATTGAATAGACTGTCCTTTCTCCAGGGATTGGTTTTGGATCCTTGATCAAATATAAGTTGGCTGTAGATGTTTGGATTGATTTCTGGTGTTTCTATTCTGTTCCATTGGTCTATCCATCTGTTTCTGTACCAGTACCATGCTGTTTTGAGTATAACTGCCCTGTAGTATGTCCTGAAATCTGGTATTGTGATGCCTCTGGCTTTGTTTTTGTTGTACAAGATTATTTTAGCTATTCGAGGTCTCCTGTGTCTCCATATGAATTTCAGCATCAGTTTTTCCATATCTGAGAAGAATGTCTTTGGTATTTTGATTGGTATCACATTGAATCTATAAATTGCTTTTGGGAGAATGGACATTTTGATGATATTGGTTCTTTCAATCCATGAGCATGGAAGATTTTTCCATTTTTTGGTATCCTCTTCTATTTCTTTCTTTAAGGTTTTGTAATTCTCATCGTAGAGATCTTTAATGTCCTTGGTTAAGTTTCTTCCAAGGTATTTGATTGCTTTTGTAGCTATTTTGAATGGGATTGATCTTAGAAGTTCTTTCTCAGCCATGGCATTGCCTGTGTATACAAAAGCTATTGATTTTTGTGCATTGATTTTATATCCTGCTACTTTGCCAAACTCTTCTATGAGTTCCAATAGTCTCTTAGTAGAGTTCTTTGGATCCCCTAAATAAAGAATCATATCATCTGCAAAGAGGGCTAGTTTGAGTTCTTCCTTCCCAATTTGTATCCCTTTAATTTCTTTTTCTTGCCTAATAGCTCTGGCTAAAACTTCCAGAACTATATTGAATAGCAGTGGTGAGAATGAGCATCCCTGTTTGGTCCCAGATCTCAGTGGAAATGCTTCCAACTTTTCCCCATTCAATAGGATGTTGGCCTTGGGTTTTTCATAAATTGCTTTGATTGTATTGAGGAATGTTCCTTCCATATCCAGTTTGCTTAGAGTTTTCATCATGAAAGGGTGTTGTATTTTGCAAATGCTTTCTCTGTGTCTATTGAGATAATCATATGGTTTTTCTTCTTCTGCAGTCTGTTAATGTGGTGTATCACACAATGTAATATTTTATCCCTTTTAGTATTTTTTTCTGGTACTATTTGTTGAACTCTGTAATTAACACACAATTATTCTTAGGTGTTGAAATTTAACTGAAAAGTGATCCCTGTTAAATATATGAGTGGGAATAAGAGAGGGAGGAGATGTACACTTTGGGACATGCTCAATCAGACTGGCCCCAAATGGTAGAGTTAGAAATGTGCCAGGGGATTCCTATACAATCCCATCAAGGTGACATGTACCAATGCCATCTCACTAGTCCAAGTGATCAATTTCAGTTCACAATTGATCACACTGATAGGTCTAAGAGTCAAAGGGATCACACAAACAAGACTAGTGTCTGCTAATACTCACTGATAGAATCAAAAAGGGAGAGAACGATCCACCATGGGAAGCGGGATATACAGCAGACTCATAGAATGGCAGATGTCCTAGACTGGCCTCAGAATCAGCCCTTAACGCATTCGGATATGGCTGAAGAGCCCATGAGAGTATTTTAGGCATGGAAAGCCAAGACACTCTGGAAAAAAAAAAAAAAAAGACCTAAATGAAAGATCTTCACGCGTGAGGTCCCAGGGGAAAGAACGGGGCCATCAAAGAAGGAGGTACCTTTCTCTGAAGGGAGGAGAGAACTTCCACTTTGACTAAGACTCTGTCAGAATAAGAGCGAAGTTGGTGAACTCAAAAGGCTTCCATAGCCTTGGCAAATCATGACTAGAGCCTAGGGAGATTACTGACGCCACAAACAAGAGTGTCAAATTGTTAAGTCCACAACAGGAGTCACTGTGTACTTACTTCTCATGTGGGATCTGTCCTTAATGTGTTGTCCAATGTGAAGTAATGCTATAACTAGTACTGAAATAGTATTTTACACTTTGTGTTTCTGTGTGGGTGCAAACTGATGAAATCTTTGCTTAATATATACCAAATAGATCTTCTGTATATAAAGATAATTGAAAATGAATCTTGATGTGAATGGAATGCAAGAGGGAGCGGGAGATGTGCGGGGTGTGAGTGGGAGGGAAATTATGGGGGGGGGGAAGCCATTGTAATCCATAAACTGTACTTTGGTAATTTATATTTACTAAATAAAAAAACAAAAACCAAAAAACAAATTAAGCTGGCACCGTGGCTCACTAGGCTAATCCTCCTCCTTGCGGCGCCGGCACACTGGGTTCTAGTCCCGGTCAGGGCGCCGGATTCTGTTCCGGTTGCCCCTCTTCCAGGCCAGCTCTCTGCTGTGGCCAGGGAGTGCAGTGGAGGATGGCCCAGGTGCTTGGGCCCTGCACCCCATGGGAGACCGGGATAAGTACCTGGCTCTTGCCATTGGATCAGCGCGGTGCACCGGCCATTGGAGGGTGAACCAATGGCAAAATGAAGACCTTTCTCTCTGTCTCTCTCTCACTGTCCACTCTGCCTGTCAAAAAATAAAAATAAAAAAAGAAAAAGAAAAAAAAAACACATGTGCCTTGATCCTAAGATCCCTAGCATGCAGAATCATATTTTGTTACAGCAACCCAAATGCACCAAGAGGCAGAGATCAGAGTTCAGTCTGCTGAAGCAAATGGAATTATTGAGGCAGAGTATTAGAAAATTGGGAACTATTCAGAAAGGCTGTTTCATGTATCTGAATGGAAATTTGCTACTAGTTTTGTCTGAGAGTTGAATACACCTGTTCTGGATAGAACTCCACAAAGCCTGGGAGAGATTGACTGCTATGGATCTGAGGATTGAAACAGATGTATGGCAGTCAAAGGATAAGAACTCTTTGTTATGTGCTTGTGACCAGACAGAATATTCTCTGAATACTTTTGGAATTTGATTGAGACTATGTAAAGATCATTGCTGCAGAGTAATAAACTAGAATAAAGCTTATTGGGCCGGTACTGTGACGTACCGGGTAAAGCCACCACCTGCAGTGCCAGTATCCCATATGGACACCGGTTTGAGTCCCAGCTGCTCCACTTCCGATGCAGCTCTCCGCTGTGTCCTGGGAAAGCAATAGAGGATGGCCGAAGTCCTTGGGCCCCTGCACCCATGTAGGAGACCCGAAACAAGCTCCTGTCTCCTGCCTTCAGATCAGCACAGCTCCAGCCATTGCGACCAATTGAGGAGTGAACCAGCGGATGAAAGACCTCTCTCTCTCTCTCTCTCTGTAACTCTGACTTTCAAATAAATAAATAAATCTTTAAAAGAAAGAATAATTTCTATGACTTACTATTAAGTTACAGAGATTAGATTAGGGAAAAACAACAGTCCTGACAGAAGCAAAAGACTGAAAGTAAGTTAAGTGCCTGCCAGAATAAATACTAATAAAGTTTACAGGTGATGTCATAACACAAATGCCCTATACCCATCAACCACAATATACACTTTGTAATAAAAACTGTCACATATATGAAGAAAGGCATTTGACCTATAATAAAAATAAAATAAAATCACCCAATATAAATAGACACTAACCGAGGGCATTCATTTGAACTGGTATGTACATGACATTATGCGTCTTTTTTTTTAGTTGTTCTTTATTTACTACATATACTATAAACATATAACATACATGCTACAAAAATCTTTTTAAAGTTTCACTGTCAAGCAAAAGTGTATAGTGTTATAATGCAATAGCACATGTTCATATTTTATTTAAAATTGGTTTGCTTATCATCCATTTCAAACCATAAATATTAAAATAGTACTTATGGACAATTAAAATTATCTACTTGTTGGGGCCGGTGCCAGCATACCATATGTGTCCCGGTTCAAGTCCTGGCTGCTCCACTTCTGATCCAGCTCTTTGCTGTCCCCTGGGAAAGCAGTAAAAGATGGCCCAAGAGCTTGAGCCCCTGCACCTGCATGGGAAACCTGGAAGAAGCTCCTGGCTCCTGGCTTTGGATCATCTCAGCTCCGGTCGTTGAGCCATTTGGGGAGTGTATCAGTGGATGGAAGATCTCTCTTTCTTTGCATTTGCCTCTCTGAACCTTTGCTTTTCAAATAAATAAATACGTATTTAAAAATTATCTATTTGCATTATTAGCAATAAACAGTTCCAACACATTCATAAGAGTTAATCATGTCAAATATTAGTACCCCAAAAATTAGCTTTTGCAGAAATGATTATATAAAATATAGCAGCCAATTTCAGTTTACTTTGTTCTGTGAAAAGTACATATGCACTTGAATAGGAATCTAGCATTTGCTTTTGGGGGGTGATACTAATAAGTACTTTGATTCCTTGAGGCCAAAAACTGCCACACACAACCAAATCCAACCCAACAGTTCATCCAATGGCTCCATACAACTGATCATTGAGAAAGTTTCATGATTTTGATAGAGTTACATGTTCAACTAATATTACATAAAATGAAGAGGATAATACAGGACAATATCAAAGACAAAATAAAATACACGCATACAAATCAGTTGTGACAATTTTTTTTCTACAAGTATTTTAGATGGCATAGTTTCAAAAACAAAATTTAATGTGTATTTGGATTTTGCAGTATTCACACTCTAAATGAAAAATTAATTTAAAGATTTGTTTTATTTATTTGAAACACAAGAGTTACAGAGAGGGGCAGAGACAGAGAGAGAGGTCTTCCATCTGCTGGTTCACTCCTAATATTTCTGTGACTGCCTGGTCTGGGCAGATCCGAAGCCAGGAGCCAGGAACTTCCTCCAGGTGTCCCACTTGGGGGCAGGGCTCCAAGCACCTGGGCCATCTTCCCCTGCTTTCCAAAGGCACATTAGCAGAGAGCTAAAATGGAATTGGAGCAGCCGAGATTCACGCCGGTACAGGCCAGGGTTTTAACCCACTGTGCCACAGCGCCTGCCCTTAAATGAAAAAGGTAACAAAGTAGTCAGTTGGAATTATGCCTGTTATTGCAAATCTGTTCATTCGACATTACTGCGCACCCACTATGTGCATAGCACTGTGCTAACACTTTAAAAGTTGAATAGCAATGTCTTTACCAAGCATTACCTTATGTGAGGTAAAAATAAATTAGTGTCATCTCATTAGTTTCCTTGTGGCACTGTTATGTGTGATCCTGTGCCCACAGGCTTCCCCGTGAACGTAATAAGCTTCTGCATCCCCCTTATTCACACACACCAACGTCTGATGTTGGCTGTGTTCCCGACAATGTGCTAGTCACTGGAATACCACAATTTTGTATATGTTCAAAATTTTTAAAGATTTATTTATTTTTAATTTGAAAGTCAGAGTTATACAGAGGAGAGGCAGAGAGAGAGAGAGAGAGAGAGAGAGAGAGGTCTTCTATCCAATGGTTCACTCCTCAACTGGCTGCAATGGCCGGAGCTGTGTCGATCCAAAGCCAGGAGCCAGGAGTTTCCTCAGTGTCTCCCATGCACATGCAGGGGCCCAAGGGCTTGGGCCATCTTCTTACTGCTTTTCCAGGCCATAGCAGAGAGCTGGATCAGAAGAGGAGCAGCCGGGACTCAAACCGGCACCCATATGGGATGCCGATGCTTCAGGCCAGGGCTTTAATCTGCTGTGCCACAGCGCTGCCCCCCCAAAAAATGAAAATTAGTATTAACCTACACAGGACAATTAGACGTTGTGTGTCTTTACAGCAGTTGTTATAAACGGGTTTCAGTAGCATAAAGAAAAATTGAGTCACAATGTATTAATAGAATGTGAATCTCAGAAGAGTAGGAAAACATGGAAAAAATATAAGTATTGAAGTGCCTGTTATCTAAAATGAGAAGGGAATAAAATCATTATCTGTATCACATACAGACCTAAGAAACTTATTCTCCTTTAAGTGAGAAAATACACACGAAAAAGTACAGTCAAGCTACTGAAAGCAAAGACAAACAGAAAATCTTGAATGTAGCCAGAACAAATACACACAAAGAGAGAAATAATAATAAGGTTGGCCAATAATACACAATGAAGAAAGGATACTTTATCTAATAAATGGTGCTGACAAAACTACATATCTAGATATAAAAATGAAATTGGCTCCTTTTTTTTAAATATTACCCAAAAATTAATTCAAAATAGAATAAAGAATTACACATAAAACTTGAAACTATAAAACTCCTGGAAGAAAACAGGGAAAACTCTGGAACATTACTAATCATTAAGTAAATGAAAATCAGAACCACAATGAGATATCAACTCACATTTGTTGGAATGACTAGTACCAAAAGATCAAAGGAAAACAAGTATTGGTGATGATGTAGAGAAAAGGGTACTTTTTGGTATTGTAAGTTGGTATTGTAAGTTGATAGAACCATTGTGGAAAACACTAAGACTATTTTACAAACAATTAACAGTAGAATTATTATTTGATCCAATACTCTCACTTCTGAGAATATATCCAAAGAAATGAAATCAACATCTGTAGGAGACATTTGTACTCCCCCATTCACTGCAACATTACTAAGGGCAAAAAAATTGCAGTTATGAATATGTTTTAGGGAACTAAAATACAGGATGGAGATTATAATTAATATTATTTTGCTTTATACTTGAGAAATTTTCTAAGAGTACATATTATGTAATCTCAGCACACACACACACACTATTTGAGGTTTTAGATATGTTAACTACCTTGATTGTGGTAATTACTTCACAATGCATATGCATATAAAATATTCTTTTGTGTACCTTAAATATATATAATTTTATCTGTCAATTTTATCTCTACGTTTGGAAGAAAATTATTCAGTTTTCATCAACAAAAATGGAAGCCAGAAGACAAGTATTTAAAATCATACATGACAAAAAGTTGAATGAAGGAAAAAACTGTGTAATTATTGTAATTAATTCAAAAAGTAATATTTTATAATAATAAAGAGTTCTGAATGAAGGCAAAAATTCAGAAAGTTAGAATAAAAGGACACTTTATTGACTTTATTGAAACAAACTTCTCCCAGAATCCTACAATAAATATTTTACTTAATAGAGAAACTGCTAGGCTATTGATTTACTAAAATAAGAAACTACAAGGCCATTGCTTTTCTGAAACAAGAAAAAAAAGGTTCACCAACCTTGATCCTTTTAAATATTGGACCATAGTTTCTAGCCATCACATCAATTTACAATAAAGCATTGTAAATTGAAAGGCACAATGGTCATAATTTGTCATGCTAGGATGATCTACAAAGGAATAATAATGTGCATCCAATAAGTGTACATTTTATTAGAACAAATAAGAGAATAATGCAAGGTTACCAGGTACTATATTAACTGATACAAATTAGTCATTTTGCTTTGTAGCAGTAATTAATGAAATATAATAAGAAAGCAAGGTACCATTCATAACAAAAATATTTACAAGCCATCTAAATATTATTAAGTTAATGACTTTCTTTAGATTCCTTTTCATAAAGTTACAAACTCAAAAATGCATAAAATAATGACAGAGAGAGATATGCAATGACCTTTAATATGATGACTTAACATTGTACCAACACCAATTTCACCCCAAAATAAGTTATAAATTTAGTATAAAAGGTATTACAAAAGAAGAAAACTTATATTGGAGAAAGTCATCCAAAATATTTCCCAAGACACATATCATACTATTTAAAAATGAAACCTTTACATAAAATTAGGGATTTATTGTCAATGATGTAAACCAAAGACAAATTTAACAAATGAGTAAGAGACTAAAATAAGAAGTTTATCTCACATGAAACTGACAAGGAATTAATATTTAAAGTATACAGGAAACTTGTTAAACTAACAAGAGAACAACTTTAAATGGAATAGAAAAATGGTCAGGAATGTAATGAACAAATCACACATGGGAAAAAATGGAAATGTCTAACAAATACATGGAGAAACACTCAACCTTAGAGAAAACCTTTGGAACAATGGAATAGCATTTTAATGATACCCATCAACTAGTAAGAATTCAAAATAGGATACTATTATTTCTTGGCGATACTATGGGAAATAAAAATAATCATGCTTTTCACATATGCTCATTAGGAAATGTGTGTGAGCACGCTTATCAGTGTGGTGATTAAAGTAATGAAGTATCATTGACCCTAAATGTCCATCTCCTAGGCACAGGTGAGGGATACGTAAGGATACACACAATGGATTAATTGTTATGCATCACACCGAAGCAATGAACTCAGATGCACATATCATAGCATGGGTCAACCTCAAAACTATGGTGTTGATTTAAAAAAAAATAAGCAGGACAAAATCCACAGCATCATACAATTTATATAAAATTTAAAGATAAGACTCATCAAATTATTTAAAATTAGTGTTTATATGGTGTAAGTGAAAGAGAGTGACCAGAGACACGGAGGAGAAAACAGAATAAGAGAAGGACTTTACATGATCTGTGTCTTGAAGTGAGGAGTAAGGTTGAATCAACTCTCTGTACTTCAAGAAAGTTATAATTAGCAATATTACATACATACATACATACATACATACACATTTTAAAGGTTTATTTATTTGACAGAATCACAGAGAAAGAGGGAGGAGAGAGAGAGAGAGAGAGATCTTCCATCCACTGGTTCACTCTCCAGATGGCCACAATAGTCAGGGCTGAAACAAGGAGCGAGGAACTTCATCCAGGTCTCCCACACATGGGTGCAGAGGCCCAAGCACTTGTGGAATCTTCTGCTGCTTTTCTCAGGCTATTAGCAGAGAGCCAGATGAGAAATGGAGCAGCAGGGACGCGAACCAAATCACCGCTTATATGGGGTTTCAGCCTTGCAGACAGCAGCTTAATCTGCTATGTCACAATGCCAACCCTGCGCATACATATTTTTTAAAAGCTTTCTGAGAAAACACATATGCACATTATAACCTTGCCTATTATTACTTCATATACTCAAAGTTTTCAAGTATGCTTTCTGCATAGAGGAAGAAACCTGACACCATATAATTTCATCTCTACAACACTGCTTCTATAGAAGATAATGCGGTTTTTAACAATAAGAAACCTATGGCTCAGAAAGGTTAAGTAATTGGTCACAGATCTCTCAGAGAATAAGTGGCAGTGTGTAAGCATTAACCCAGAAGCCATATATTTACCCATAATCTACTTTCTCTAAGCTCAAATAAAGCATGTTAGTCTGTACTTATTTATTAGGGTTACATTTAGATTTTTTTTACGTTTTAATTAATAAATATAAATTTTCAAAGTACAGCTTTTGGATTACAGTGTTTTTTTTCCCTCCCATAACTTCCCTTCCACCCACAACCCTCTTATCTCCCACTCCCTCTCCCATTCCATTGACATCCAGATTCAATTATTTTTATATACAGAAGATGGATTCAGTATATATTAAGTAAAGATTTCAACAGTTTGCACCCACACAGAAACACAAAGTGTAAAGTACTTATTGAGTATTAGTTATAGCATTAATTCACATTGTACAACACATTAAGGACAGAGATCCCACATAGAGAATAAGTGCACAATGACCCCTGTTGTTGACTTAACAATTGACACTCTTGTTTATGGTGTCAGTTACAACCCTAGGCTCTTGTCATGAGTTGCCAAGGCTATGGAAGCCTTTTGAGTTCGCCGATCCTGATCTTATTTAGACAAGGTCATAGTCAAAGTGGAAGTTATCTCCTCCCTTCAGAGAAAGGTACCTCCTTCTTTGATGGCCTGTTCTTTCCCCTGGGATCTCACAGAGATCTTTCAATTAGGTGTTTTGCTGTGTTTTATTTTGTTTTGTTTCCATGCCTGAAATACTCTCATGGGCTCCTCAGCCAGATCTGAATGCCTAATTAAGGGCTGATTCTGAGGCCAGAGTGCTGTTTAAGACATCTGCCATTCTCTGAGTCTGCTGTGTATCCCGTTTCCCATGTTGGATCATTCTCTTCTTTTTAATTCTATCAGTTAGTATTCAAAGACACTAGTCTTGTTTATGTGATCCCTTTGACTCTTAATCCTATCATTATGATCAATTGTGAACTGAAACTGATCACTTTGACTAGTGAGATGACATTGGTACATGCCACCTTGATGGGACTGAATTGGAATCCCCTGGCACATTTCTAACTCTACCATTTGGGGCCAGTCTGATTGAGCATGTCCCAAAGTGTACATCTCCTCCCTCTCTTATTCCCACTCATATATTTAACAGGGATCACTTTTCAGTTAAATTTCAACACCTAAGAATAATTGTGTGTTAATTAAAGAGTTCAACCAATAGTATTAAGTAGAACAAAAAATATTAAAACAGATAAAGTATTAAATTCTTCCTCGACAATCAGGACAAGGGCTGAAATGGACACTATGATAAACATTTAGTTTTTCAAGTTTATATTTTTCTAAGAGACTTATAAGAGGCTGACTTCTCACATTAATAAACACAATTCAAACATTTGCCTTCATAAAAACTTGGAGAAATTATAGAACTTTCACCTTCACAATTACATAGAAAATGCGCTAAAATTGATTATTTTAAATTGCTACTTTAACGTTGAGGAGGCAAATGCTCAGTATTGGCAGAATGGAGCAAAGTTTTAATCATGAGTTCTTCAAGGAAGCAAGTCGGCACAAGACAGTGTTTACAAACATGAAATGTGTTTGTCCATGAGTCCAGTATAAGATGTGTCTATGGTACACAGGCTGCTCAAGTTAATTCGTATGCTCTGTACAAGCGTTAAATTTGATAAATAGACTGCTTCTTATCCTGAGAGAATTTTGTTAACAGGAAGTGCCAGACAGTAAGTATTTGATCAGCAATGTTAAGTCTACACCTATAATCACCATGTTCTAGAGATCAGCAGCTTCCAATCAAGTTTAATTGTCAAATACAATTCATGTGATACTTTCAGGCTCATTTCACTACAAATAAATTTCAATTTTCTGGTGAGACTAATTGTCCTTTACAGAATCACCCTCTTGACAGACATCATTACACATGCAATTTCATCAGTAGCTACTAACAATTGGGCAGTTAACATTTTTCTCTGCTTAAATTTGTACATTTTTTCAATATTTTATTACCTGCAGTCAGCCAAAAGAAAGAGAAATGAATACATTTGGCTACTTACACTTCTCAACTACATGCCATTTATTCCTGTACAGCCTGGTAGAACAAGATATTAATATCACTTGGCCTGCCTGAACACGTGAAGAATATAAAGATAATAAAGCAAACAGGAAGCAATGTCTAGAATACTTCAATAAATGTTTTAGCAAGTAAAAGTCTGTGTTCTACAAAGAAAATCATATTACTAGTTAGGTACTCATTTCCAAACACCATTCCTTCTGGTGAAATCTGCACTTGCACTTACAATTATAAAAATTACTATAAATTTATTTTTATGTATTTATTCCCCACTATGTTCCAGGAGAATAAATATTCATAGTATCAAATTGTGAAATACAAGTTTTCCAAAAGCTGAAACAAGACTAACTGTGTAGAACAAGTGGAAGCTTAAAATGAGGGTCACATACAATATATTATGAAATTCATAAACTTCATTTGTCCAAGATTCATAGCAGCTAATGGGAAGAGAGAATGTTAATATGTACCATCTCCCTAATGCCCACAAAATAAAAATTCATTTGTGAAAAGAAAACACAAACTAAATGTCTTCTAGGAGAGGGCCCTGTACTGATAACAATTGTTTTCCTTATACAAATACTATGAGTTCACTTTTAAAAAGGCAATATTTGCCTGCACTTAATTCAAGTGTGCCAATGTATACATATTTTTTTCTCTAGGAATTGATCTATAAAACATTATTCTAAATTTTAAGCAGAATGCATGCACAGAGATATAAAGGAACTTCAAAGAGTTTGTGGAAAATGAAAATAAAAGATAAGTTTATTGTGGTGCAAAAATTATCTGAAATTTACGTATAGTGTTTCATAATACACATTTTCCATGACTTTGTGAAAATCCTCTCATATTTTTCACAGCATTACTTATGATAGCTAAAAAAATGGATATTCAACATACATATATCTGAATTCATGTAACAATATAGGGATGATCAATTACATCCATACACTACACTGTTTCCACCCAATTAAAATGTTACTTTAAAAATATGGAAATTAAAAAATAAAAAGCTGATTAAAAATAAGACATATGTAAAAACTATTTATGATATTGGAATGTGTTTATAAATATTCTCAAAATAGATGAGAAGGTTTAATTTATTAATTAAATGTATTAAGACCCCAATATTTTTTAATCATAGATGTGTACATTTAACAATAAATAATACATAAAAAGCTAAATCAAAAATGTACATAGAGGTTAATTCTGGGTTGTAACAAAGAATTTTTACTTTCTTATTTGGAATTTTCTATCTTCATGAAATTCTTTGCAAATGACATGTATTATTTCCATAGTAAAAAGTAAATTAACTATAGTGCCATGTATGTATAATATTTTGGGGAATTTCTTATCTGTTTTCAGTGGTACCTCAACACATTTGAGTAAATACATAGAAGTGTAGTTGCTGGATGGTAATACTATGTCTAGCGTCATGATAATCTGCCAAACTGTTTTCCAAGGTAGCTGAACACGAAGGGAATTCTTGCTGCTCCACAGTATCTGCAGTATTATATATATATGTATATATGTATATATATATATATATATGTAATTTAGCCATTCTCATAGGTGTATAGAGGTATCTCATTGCTGAAATTTCTATTTCCCTAGTGACAAGTGATGTTGAACATATTTTAATATGCTTGTTTGCATCTGTGTATCTTCTTGACGATACTTCTCTTAAAATCCTTTGCCATTATTAAAATTGCTTTGCTAATTTTCTTACTGGAGAATTTTAGGAGATTCCTGTATGTTTAGAATACAAGTCCATTATCGGACATGTGTTTTGCAAATGTTTTCTGTGACTTGATTATTTTTCTTTCATTTTCTTAGTGTCTTTCACAAAGAACAGGGCTTTTTTTGTTTTAATAAAGTCTAATTTGTCTACTTGTTTTGCACGAATTGTGTTTTTGGCATGAACTTAAACCTCATCCTTTAAAACTAGGTTATTTAGATGTTCTCTTTTTTTTTTTTCTAGAAGCTTTTCAGCATTGCATTTAAATCTACGACCTACTTCATGTTAATTTATGTGTAAGGTATTGCATTTGTTTATGTTATGAATTTATTCTACTTTTTCAAGTTAACTCAAATTTTGCATTTAACTAAAACCAAAGAATCACTGCTTTCAGAAGTCCTGAGGGTTTTATCAGTTTTATTAAATAATGACAACAATGCTTGAATATATCCATTTTTATTTATTTTTAAATAAAATAAGAAAGCACTTAAATCTGAATAAAAGTTATGAACCAGGAGCTAAATCCAGGCCTCCACATGGGTGGAAGGGACCTCATTATGTGAGCCCTTACGGCACCTCTCAGGGTCTGCTTTAGTAGGTGGCTAGAGTGACGATCTAAAGCTGGGGACTGAACCTAGGTACTCCAGTGTGGGATATGGTCTTCATAATCACTAGTCTAAATGATTGTTCATGTAATGCCAGATTAAAAGTAAAGTGATTTAATCAATATTATTCAACATTTAGGAATTTCTAAGACTTCATGTGAGAATATGAGTACTGATACAACCAGCTCATTCTACTTATTTTACTTTCTTCACTTATCCTAAAATCGAAAGTAGTAAATTCAAGATAACAAACAAAAAGCCATAAAGTTCTAAGAGGTTTGAAATCTAAGGACATTAATGAATAACATGTTAATACTCCAAAAGAATTACCCTTAGAACAGACGGTCCCAACTGAGATAATATAATTGGAATCCAACTCATGACTAACCCTCTGACACATAATCACACCAGAAAGAGGAAAAGAAGTTTCCACCCACCCACACCTCATGTCTCATGATCAGAGAATTAGAGGCCCATTGTGAAGATGATAAGCATGGAACCTCAAGTTCCTTCTCCCTGTGAGCCACTTTCTAGGCCATTCAGAGCCATTCCTGTTCACTCACCACTGCTCCCAACACAGTGGGAAAGATTAATAATAAGATAGAAGGCACAGATTTACCATGCAAACATACAACTTATGTAGGACTAAGAATGTGCCAGGGGATTCCAATACAATCCCATCAAGGTGGCATCTACCAATGCCATCTCACTAGTCCCAGTGATCAAATTCTGTTCACAGTTGATCACACTGATAGGTCTAAGAGTCAAAGGGATTGCACAAACAAGACTAGTGTCTGCTAATACTAACTGATAGAATCAAAAAGGGAGAGAACGATCCATCATGGGAAGTGGATACACAGCAGACTCATAAAATGGCAGATGTCCTAAACAGCACTCTGGCCTCAGAATCAGCCCTTAAGGCATTTGGATCTGGATGAAGAGCCCTTGAGAGTATTTGGGCATGGAAAGTCAAGACACTCTGGCAAAAAAAAAGAAGACCTAAATGAAAGATCTCTGTGAGTGAGATCCCAGTGGAAAGAATGGGGCCATCAAAGAAGGAGGTACCTTTCTCTGAAGGGAAGAGAGAACTTCCACTTTGACTATGACCCTGTCAGAATAAGATCGAAGTCAGCGAACCCAAAAGGCTTCCATAGCCTTGGCAACTCATGACTAGAGCCTAGGGTGATTACTGAGGCCATAAACAAGAGTGTCAAATTGTTAAGTCAACAACAGGAGTCACTGTGTACTTACTCCTCATGTGGGATCTGTCCTTAGTGTGTTGTCCAATGTGAAGTAATGCTATAACTAGTACTGAAACAGTATTTTTACACTTCGTGTTTCTGTGTGGGTGCAAACTGATGAAATCTTTACTTAATATATACTAAATAAATCCTCTGTATATAAAGATAATTGAAAATGAATCTGGGTTTAAATGGAATGGGAGAGGGAGCAGGAATGGGAGGCGTGCGAGTGGGAGGGAAATTATGGGGGAGGGGAGCCAATGCAGTCCATAAACTGTACTTTGGAAATTTATATTTACTAAATAAAAAAAAGAAAATTAAAAAAAAAGAAAATTATTTTCAGGCATAACCCAGGACAAAAAGTACTAAATATTGCAATGTCATTTTATAGGCTAGCTGTCACTTTCATGTGGCAAACACATGAAATCAAGATCTATTTAAAACAGAATTACTAAAGCTTTTAAAATGTATTTCTACTCTGACAAATCATAAAAAAGAAGAAGAAAAGGAAAGAAGGAAGGAAGGAAAGAATTAAGGGGGAGGAAGGGAGGGAGGGAGGAAGGAAGGGTGAACCATTTCTATACAGAAGCAATATTAACTATTTTAGACATTGCAGCCCATTATGCAAATATGCTGATATGGCATCCCATATGGGTGCTGACTTGAGACCTGACTGCTCCACTGCCAATCCAGTTGTCTGCTAACTGGCCTGGGAAAGTGGTGGAACATGGCCCAAGTGCCTGAGCCTCCGTACCCATGGGAAAGAACCAGAAGAAGCTCCTGGCTCCCGGCTTTGGATCAGCATAGCTCTGGCCATTGTGGCCATCTGGGGAGTGAACCGTCGGATGGAAGACCTCTCTCTCTCTGCTTCTGCCTCTCTGTAACTCTGCCTTTCAAATAAATAAATAAATCTTTAAAATGAGAAATCACTTGCTAGCATCCACCAAAAAAAATTCAGAAATTTTGAGACATGAAAAATTGATGGATCAAATTCTGTGAGAAGAGCAACAAACAGAAAAGTTGTACATTTAAAACAGAAAATATCTTCCTATTGAATACAGATTGAATTAATAAGAAAACAAAAACTTGTACTTTCATAATGTTTAAAATATAGTAGAATATGAGAATCTATTCTCCCATAATTATGCCAGCAGTTGGCTATACCAATCATTATTTATTTATTTCCAATGATAGGTGAGAAACCATATTTTGTTATTATTTTAATTCATATTACATTATTCATGAAATTTAGCATCTCTTATATGTTCATTTAGTATGGTTATTAGAGGAAAAGATACAGAAGAGCATTTTATTATTCAAAAGAATTGGTTTGAAAATATAGTCAACATATTAACACATAGAATGGAAAAATAAGTATAACTATTGGAAAAGAGGAAAATAATTTTTATAGATTTATTTTATTTATTTGAAATACAAAGTTAAAAATAGATGTAGAGACAGCAGGAGAGAGAGGTCTTCCATCTGCTGGTTTACTCCCCAGATGGCCACAATGGTCAGAGCTTAACCAATCCAAAGCCAGGAGCCAGGAGTCTCCTCCAGGTCTCCCCAGCGGGTGCAGGGGCCTAAGAACGTGGGTCATACCCTGCTGTTTTCTCAGGCATATTAGCAGGGAGCTGCATTGGATGTGGAGCAGCTGGGGATAGAACTGACACCCATATGTGGTGCTGGTGCTGTAGGCCGGACCTTTAACCTGCTACATCACAGCGATGGACCCACGAATTATTTTATTTATATAATTTATGGGCCTAATTTGAAAATAAATTGAGAAATTATAAATATAAATACTAGTTGCTATATGTTCCACACATTTCCTACCCTTGTAGGTTTACAACCAAGTAGGAATTTATTCCAAAAGATAATAAAACGGTGTTGTATTTGATCAGGAATTGGAGAAGTGATTGCAGTGAATACAGTAGAAGACACTGAATAATAATCTACTCTTATTCAGTCTATCATTCACCTTTGTATTATAATTCAATCATTTTGGGCTTCTTTCAGTCTTTCTGAAAGAAATGCATAATCCCATTCCAATCTTCATACTTTCATTTACTTTATCATTCCTCTACTAAAACCTCTTCTTCCTCTGTTATTTGTCTGGCTTCTTTCTCATGTTTTCACGTCTCATCTCTTCAGAATCCTTCCTTAACCATTCTGTGGAAATGGAATTATTTTCTGTGGAAAATAATCACCCCACTGTTGCCACTCTTCCTTAGCCCAGTCATTATCAAAGGTGTCCATGGACTCAAGAATAAGCATCATCTGTCAATTAGTAGGAAATGCAAATTCCTAGCCTTCAACCCAAACCTAATGAACTAGAATCAATAAGAGTGGGTCCAAGCAAGCTGTGTTTTCCCAGAGCTCCACAGGATTCTGTTGCACCCCTCCCTCCTTCTGAGAACCACTGCTTTACCTATTTGCCATGTTGTATCCAATTCAGAGCTCTGGACAAGCTCTGAATCAACAGTAAGTGTTGTGGTGCAGAGAGTTAAGCTATCACTTGTGAAGTCAGCAACCCATACTGGAGTGTCTGTTCAAGTCCAACCTGCTCCACTTCTGACCTAACTCCCTTCCAATGCTCCTGGGAAGGCAGAAGAAGATGGCCCAAGTGTTTGGATCCTTGCCAGTTATGTAGGAGACCAGGTCAGAGTTCTTGATCCCTGGGTTCAGTCTGGCCCAGATCTGGCCACTGAGGCCATCTGTTGAGTAAAAAAGTGATGGACGGCAGTTAATTCCAAGTTCTTGCAACTGCTGAGACTCACAAATAAGGTTCATACTGAAGCAAGCCATCTCTTGAGTCCATGTTTGTATTTACCTCACTCTTACCTCTGACAGGGCAGCTAGTATGGATTTCTTTAAGATGCTTGCAGATGACTTCTTGGCAGGAGCTCAGCAGCGATGATGTCCTTCAAAAGACAGAGCCCTAAGCTTTAGCCCCAGCTGTGCTTCAGAGCAACACTACACATTTTCTTTTTTCAGAACTGCTCCACTAACCTACGTACATTGGACTCCAGGCAATTCAATAAACCTTTGTTCTGTGGCATCCCAAGAGAAGAGTATGAGCATAAATATACGGAAAAAAAAGAAATATGAACATCTTCTTTAGAATTTTGCATTAATTTATCTCAGAGCCTTGATTTCTTTGTGTGTGTGTGAATTTATTGAGTCTTCCTTAATAGATAATAAGTTTTAGGGGGCATATATATTATTTATTGCAACAATTGTAACCCTTTGAACATCAAGTGAATACTGAGCATCTAGTCAGTGTCCAGCATTGTTTTGGACTCTAAGACTACCAAAAATGAATAAAATGCAGTCATTACTTTGAGGAGCTCACAGATTAGCAGAGGAGATATAGATGTGTAGACAACCTAAACAGATAAGTGCCATAAAAACTGAGTGACTAAAAGACTGTATGTTCACAGAGGAGGGAATCATTCACTTTGCCAAAAGAAGACAAAACAGAATGGGTGCATGAATGGTGTACAGAGTGAACAACATCAAGTGCTTTGGAGTCACACAGAACTTGGCTTGAATTTTGACCTCTATTTACAATCTCTATGACCTTTGAGCAGATACTTCACTTTCTGGATCTTAAGTCTTTCATCTGTACAGTAAAGATTCTTAATGAGATTTGAATGATAAAAGGTACTTACCAAATGCCTGATATACAGTGGGTACTAAATAGCTAACAACTACTATTAATGGCGGTGGAGTTTCACGCGTAAGAATACAGTTGATGTAACTCTTAAAAAAGGCATATGAAAGGATAGGGTACTGGATTTCAGAGAAAGCATGAGGCACGGTATGAAATAGAGGAAAAGGATGTTTGTTATAAGAAAGGGAAATAATTTTGGATGAGTGCTGAGTATTTTGCAGTTTGGAGCAAGAATGAAGAGATCTTGAAAGGCAGGTTACAGTCAGATTGATAAGGGCCTTGAAAATAATGTTCAAAGGATTTTCAACTTCAGCCTGTAGGAAAACTGGAATAATAGAAGGAAGTTTAATGTGGAACAGTGTGGAAAGAATACATATCATCTCATCTATATTTCTAATGCCTCAGGATGAGAGTGTGATCATCCTTCAGATTACATGGTTATCCCTGAGTAAATCTTTTTCAGAAAGACTTTAATTCCAAGGGAATAAGCTGATACCAATTGTCATTAATTCAGTCTACATTCCCTAATCACAATTCTCAAAATTCTCCACTAGTACGTTTTCTAAAATAATCATAGTCCAGCAGGGAAAACAGTCTACTTGTTCAGCACTTTTTATTCAATAACAAAGGGGAAAAAAGCATTCCACTAGTTTGCCTCTCTTAAGGTTGGAAGAGTTGTTGGATTTTTATCACCTTAAACAGTTCACATTTTTCATGAATGTAGCTACCCAAAGTACTTCAGATAGATTACCAAAGCTTGCACAAGCAAGCCACGGACCAATCGGCAAAGTCCATCTTGGAAGTTTTTCTTTTTTTGCATTTGCATTTGCCTCCCCCATCTTCCCATCTTTGACCTAGGGACCTAGGAATCAGCTGATATGCAATTTATGGAGCTCATCTCAAGGCCTGCTGACACTGCCTCTGCTCCCAGAATCCATCAGCCACAGTTCAAGAAAATTCATTATCCTTTCCCAAAATGTCCTTTCCTCTTTCTAGATGAAGCTGGGGTTTTAAAGCAGGCTATTCTTTGGTTGTGTCAAGAAATACGACCGCAATTACAGATAACACATGGCACAACACACCTAACTCCCAGAGTGACCTGAATTCAGTCTCTCTCCATCTTTAGCCCTCACTTTCACTTCTGTGAAGGAGGGTGTTGAGCTGCAGAATCTTAGAAGGGTCATTAGGTATTGAGATTCTAAACTTCAAACAAGGTGTTTGTTTAATGCTCTGGGAAGAAATAATAGGAAAGAGGTGTTATATATTCTGATGCCAAAATCATGAAGTACTAATGGCCAACATTTACCGCATAATCAGTATGTTTCACATTTTCTTGGATGTGTTTTTAATAATTTCAGATGAATCATGGGGCATGCTAGCTGGTAGGTGGAATGTAGTACAGAGTATAATTCTGTTGGGATAAAATCCCTACAGGAAATCCTGGGTGAGAAAAATCTTGAGACTTATCCAGTGAGTAAGACCTATAGTCTTAGTTTGGAGCAGTAGCCATCCCCCTGCAACTCCCCTAAGTGTGACTAGAAACTGATTCACCATGAGTTCCATCCCCATGATCACTTTTACAATGGCTAGCAGCTAAAATGCTCCAAGCAAAGCCAAGATCCCTGTGTGAAGCTCTGACACAAAGGTGTTTACAGATAACCATCAGGTTTCAACTTTATCCCTAAATCCAGGCATGAGAAATCCTGAGGCAATTTTAACTGAGAGTGATTCTAAAAGAGTACCAGGAAAGTTTGGCTTCACATTGCATTTCACAAACATATTCATTTACACAATGAATAGTCTTCCTGCAGTAATGAATTAAAGACGATTTCAGCTGAAAATTGGAATATATGGATTGATCAGTAAGTATAATGAGCTGTGTTAAATGTGAGCAAGACACTAAGTACCTGGGCTTTGGTTTCTTCATCTAAAATATAGGAAGGCTAGAGAGAATGGTCTTCAATGTTCCTTCTAGCTCTAACATTCTGATTATTAAACATTTTTCCCTGTTTTTCATGTGTCACATATACTTATGTGGCTCTCCAGGGCTATCTCTTTTCATATAAAAATAGCTTTTAATAATCGTTTAGAATATATAGACTTTTTAATTAATCAAAATGTTCAATGTACTATTTGACATTTACAAAGACGGACATAGTTTTAAACTCATTTATTTTGTGTTTGACTATTCCATGAAACATTCCAAAGCACATGGTCACATGAGAAATGAAAGATACAAGCATGCATTAATGAGTAGCATATCAAAGACTCTGGAGAATCTTCAATGAATCTGTTTCCCAGGCCATTCTTACAGGTTTCATCATATTAAAAACCTGCCATCTTTCTTCTGACAAGACAACATTCTTACATACTTCACCAATAAATTACCAAAACACTCCAACTTAGCTAAAAGAAAATATTGTACATAATTTAAATAAGTCTTCCACATAGTGATAAAGCTTAACCTAATCTCATAATGGAGTCAAGCAAGTAAGAGTGAATTTTTGTAACCTAACAAGAAATAGAGGCAATTTTTCACATCTCTCCACAGGTTTTTTTTCTTACAATAACGGGAAGACAAGATAGGTAGCCAAGCATCTGCTGATCTCTCCCTACAGGGATAAAGCAAAACCAGAGCCATGATCTCCAAATGAAACGTATTTCCCAATGTTTCCATCAATTATCAAAATATCCCGATCATTGCAGTACACCAATATTCAAACTCCTTCCACTGGCATGTATCTTCTTTCCCAGATTATAACATAGATATTTTGTGTCACTGCTCTGTTAGAGCTCACCATGTTTGAGAAAGTTCTCAGATGCAATCTATTACTAGAAAGATAGCAAACTTACAGTTAGAAGTAGAAACCATACTCATTTTCAAAAGGGTGCTGCAAACTTTACTTTTCCCATTTATTTGCCTTTCACTCAAAATGGAAATGCTTTCAGGGGACATAAGTAATTTTTCTTTATTTACTGATTTCCCTCTATCTACTATTTACATACCTCTATCTTTCCTGCAACCCATCCCAGTATGGTCAAAGTCAGGAAAACTTCATTCTCAGCTTCCTTGTGGGAGATTTGACTTTTTATAATGCATATATATTAAAAACCTACTTATGAAGTCAATAAAAGACATTCAGAGAAAAACAATTATCATCAATGTTCAGAACATTCAAGACACTGTCCAAATACTTCACATAAACATTTATCTCTTATAGAAAACTTAGGAGATAAGTGAGATTGTCATTTCTTTTGTTTCACAGACTAAAAAAAAAGAAAAGAAAACTAAGTCACAGAGACATTAAATGACTTATTCAAGCTTCAGACCTAGGCAGCCTGCTTCCAGATTCCATGTCTTAGATTTTAAGGGTCAAACTGAAATATTACAAGGTAAGCCATTATTAAACAAATAATTACTTTTTCATAGTCTAGTTCTAAGATGCCACTATGAGTAATAAGAATAATAAAATCTTCCCACCAGAGATGGAAAGGACAGGAACAAACGGGACCAATGGGACACACAATCCCATCTTAACATTTCCACATATTTGTGGTTTTAGTTTCACAAAACATGGTCAGATCAGTCCAGGGGAAATCTTCCCTTACCCTCTATGACTATCACCTCACAGGTTCAAGTGGATTAATTGACTTACAGTGAACACTGACTGTAATCTTTGGAAATGGTGACATGCTGCAGAATAGTTGATGTAATCTCAGAGAGGGATAAGAAAAACATGAGCAAAATCAAAACGTGCCCCAGAGAGATTCCTTGGTGGCTATACTTATATATTTAAGGGGAAAGTTGTAAATAGTATCATCTCTCTCTCTATATATATATCAATGATATATACATATATTCCTTTAAAAAGAAGCTTAAACTTGGCAAAAATTGAGCCAACAAAACAGCAAGGCTGTTCCAAATAATCTTAAGTGTTGGAGAAATTTGATGGTGATAAAAATAATTGTGACTGTATCAAGTTAAAGCTTTCAAAATCAGAAATATGCAATATACTAAAGATAAATTGACAATATCTGAATATCAATTTCCTGGTATTATGATGATGATGATGATCTCACATCATTGTTAAGCATAAGTACTCCAAAATATAAACAACATACCAAAATTTTGAAGCTTCAAAATAGATGAAATTGGAAGGAAGGACCTGAATTTCCCTTGTTTTCTTCTCTAAATCTGAGCAAATAGAATGATGTTTCTGTTGGTTCCCAATATTAGACAGGAAAGGATTTAATAATGCAGTAAGCAGCACTTTTCTATCTTTAAATGACATTTTAAATCAGGTTTTACCACAAGTTTAATTTTCCCCCAAAAGCCTTAATACACAGAATAAGAAAAAGATAGAATTAGTAAAACCTGCACCAGATTCTTTATTAAGAAAAAGAAAAAGCAGTTTGGGGATAAAAATCTTATATGTCAAGGAATGCATAACTTATGCCTATTTAAAACATGAGTCCCATTTGACTCTTTGTACAAAGAATATGTTTCTCTTACAGAAGTAGCCTGGTATGAAAAAAAATCCTTTTGAGGAACAAAACTTCTAGATATATGACTTCTAGGCATATACATCCATAGCCGGTCTCTATAGGGTTTGCACAACCAAAAATGTTCTATCTAAACAAAGTGTTTATTATACCTAATATACTTTAAAGCCCTCTTTATTAACTTTATTCACCACAAGTAGCTTTTGTTTGTTGATTTTAAATAGGTGCCCTGGTGCCCTGTAAATGAGAAACATCATTAAAGAAGCCAGCCACTCTTTACCTAACTGGGTTTGAAAAACTACTGAACAAAGAATTGTGCAAAACATGCTTGAACACTCTCGTCTTCAAACCTTAAGAGCTTGAACATCGCACAAAACTGGGCTCGTTACTTTCTGAGAGGACTTCTGAATTATGGAGATGAATTTTATTTCATTTTTTTCCTACAGCGTCAGCTGTCATCTATTTAGTCTGGAAACTTAGAAGTAACCCCTCCTCTGTTACAGGGCCAACTTCAGAAGTAGCCACTTGGTGGCACTGTCTTTCGTGATAGCTTTCCTGAGGGCCCTCCAAATAGGCCTTTTGTTCCGTGATCCCAGGCCTCTGTGCCAAGTATGATCTACTGCGTCTATGCTCCAGTTTGCTGGCTCTTCCTGCCCCCCGCTGATTTCCTCTCCTTCCCTTCTCTTACCATGAGCACACCTACTTCAGGCGGCAACCCCCGCTCTTTGCTTAGGAAAGCCTACATAGTAACACAGCAACTGCTTGTCACAGGTTCACAGTCTAGTTAAAGGTCTTTTATTGAGCTTGCGTTGTTCAGGAGGAGAACATCCTTTGAGCTAAGAGGAATTGGGGAAATGACACGGTGATGGAAGCACCAAAGAATATTTCCCTCTGTATATGTTATTCCATTTCTTCCACTAAGAGTACACATTCCTCCCTTCCAGATACTGATGAAGTCATCCACCATTTCACCTTACAGGTATGTGTCTCATATATTCCAAATATGTGTTCACATGTGTGCTTTTCACCTAATATATCATACCTGATAATGACAGAAATCACACCTTTGAGACTACTGGATCTTCAACCCCCAGGACATTTTCTGATACATAATAAATGCTCAGTAATAGTAATTTAGTAACAGCAAACATGTCCCACTGAGAACTACCCCAGATGCTTTATGTAAACACTTTATATCTATTCATCTTAACCACACACTGAGGTCATTACCTTTCTTATATACATAGTATAGGGATGTGGAACTTGATTTACAGTGACCTTTTTTCCAAGGTCACACAGTTTTTAAGTATCAGAGGCAGGAACTGAACACAGTCTCCCTTCAAAATTTCAGTTCTTGAGAACTCTACTATTTTTCTTGTGTAAACATAATAAACAAGAGTCTGGTGTTAGTGGTAAGATTTGGGTTTCAATATTGGCAGAAAGAGATTCAAATGGAAACGTTAACATTAGTGAAGGCACAAAAAAGGGAAAATGCAGGGATGCATGACAGGCAGAAGAAATGCTTCATTTTGCTGGAATATAGAATGCATAGGTAGAAAATGGTGACACAAAGGTGTAAGGCTGAAAAGCAAGTGACAAACAGCAGTGGGTCATCATCTCCCCTTCATTCTTAACTAAAAACTGAGTCCTCTATGCCCTCTCCAATCCCACTTCCTTGCTCACAATATGTAATCTGTTTGAGGTGCTTTGAGTTTGCTCCTACAACTTGATTCCTTCCCTTTTCCAGTTCCCTGCCTCTAGTGAATAGCTTAATGAGAGCCTGCTCTGATTGCTGAAACTGTCACATAGCTGAGATCTTTGCCTCTATGTGACTTCAGGAGCAGTAATGTCCGTGAAGTGCACTCTGACAGCCATATTTTATCTCAAGATCCTAATGACTCCCCTGGCTTAAAGAAGAGCTCATGACATGGTTTACCCAGTTAGTAGTTAGTTCAAATGCCGTTGTTGATGCTTCTGTGGCCTATTGTGCTGATAGTTATTGGACACTGCTGAGGCCTTGAGGACTGATAGGATTTCAAAGAGCTAATCTATAAGATTTGGGACAAGGCTGATTTTTCTGGACAGAAGCTGACAGAACTCTTCAGGGAGACGTGGTGATACAATGGAGAAACTGAGACTTTTCCCACTGCCAAAAGGGGAACTGAAACTGGAGACCTCAAAGGTATTTTTACTAGCAGTGACTGTCCTGGCTATGTAAAAACTTGAGGTCTTGGAGCAACCAGGAAAAAATTCATATTTTGCTATATACATTAGCATTCTTATGATAGATGGAAATGAAAGTGAAGCTTTCTGACATGACTTTCATCTAGATGAGTGGGGATCAGAGTACAAGAGGAACAACAAAGCAAGCAGAGACAAGGCATGGAGATTGGAGCTTCCAGAGTGGTTTCTAGATACATGTGAGGAACAGCAAAAAGCTTTGTTTTAACACAGTTAAGTCATGCCAATCAATATTGGAGAGATGCATACTATTCAAATTTGCATTTTAAAAAATGTGACTCTATCACCAGAAACCATTAGGCAAGTCCTAACCTAGAGCAAACAGAGAGATTGTCTCTCCATTTTGTCTTAGTATCTCCATATGAAGATGTGTTGCTCATTAGATTGGGTTAAGTTTTGGGTCATTGATGAGGCCAAGTTTCATAGTGCCCTGGGTCACCATGTTACAATATGTGTATATGTGTAACAATATGTTACAATATGTGGATATTTTTTCTTTCTTCACCTTCCCCTCTCCATACCCCCAGAAAAGTAAACTGAGCTGGGTCTGTATCCTAGAGGAATGCATTCTCTTCTATATCACTCCTCTAAACGGTAAATTGAGCTAGAAGCTGACGTCAGCGAAGTAAGTAAGGAAATCTGGACCTCACGCAAGCTATTCTGGAGTCCATGTTGTGTGAGCCTCTACCATCTACTGGTGATAACAGCTAAGTTTAGAGGGAAAAGGAATCTACCTCAGTCCACAGGGTTATTAAAGTAACACAAATACATTTCAGTCATCTTTAATTCCAAAGTTTATAATTCGTTCCTGGGATGCAGAGCTGAAATACTGGTATTTGGAAAAGTCTTCCAAGTGTAATAGCAGTAAAACATTTCACCCTAATTCTGTACAACTCTCTTTTGAAGTAAAACTTCTTCAAAGATATATTTGCCTAAGTCTCAAGCTAGCCACTAGAGATACATGAGATGCTTATAAAAATAAAACCAAACAAAAACCAGCATTCCCATTGTTGGGCACAATAGTGAGACTTTCTTAGCTGAAAACTTCCTGATTTTCCTGCCTATTTTCTAGTCCGCTTCAACATCCTGCCAGTCTAGCAGCTCTGCTTCTGCGGATTAGATAGTCAATATCAGTGCTCTTAGTATCTCATGCAACTTCAGCTTTCACATGTGAAAACAGAAGCTGTGATCTCCATAGCCTCTTCTTAGTGCAGTGATTCAGTTGATGGCAATATATTCCAGACTCTTAGCCTTCTGTCTGTGGCAATCATCAGGTAATCCAGGATGCATGCATGCAAGTACATCCAGGAGCTATGGAAAAAGAACCAATCAGTTCAGATGTGCTTTTTCCTAAGGGCCCACTGCTCACAGTACTGCTTCTCTCCATGCTCTACGGGGCTCCCCGCACCACCCAGCCCAACCAGGTACACAGACTGGGATACAAGGTGAAGCAAGGTTACATTATATATACAATTTGTGTGCACCATGGTGGCTACAAGCGCCCAGTTCCTAAGGGTGCATCCTATGGCAAGCCTGCCCATCATGGTGTTAACCAGCTAACGTTTGCAGAAGCCTTAAGTCTGTTGTTGAGAAATGATCTTGGTGCCACTTTGGGGTCTGAGAGCCATGAATGCTTACTGGGTTGGTTGACAATTCCACATACATCTTCTTTGAAGTTATTCTCATTGATCCATTCCATAAAGCCATCAGAAGAAATCCTGACACCCAGTAGATCACCAACCAGTCCAGAAGCACAGGGAAATGTGTGGGCTGACACTTGAAGGCAGCAAGAATCATGGCCTTGGAAAGGACCACAGGTTCCTCCACACTATTGGTGGACCTTGTCTTGAAGTCTGGAGAAAGCACAGTGCCCTCCAGTTGCACTGTTACCGCTAACTCAAGTACTATTTGTAAAATTCATATCCCATAAACAATTTAGGACAGTCATGACTATTTAAAGGTGCTATTTGTCTGTTAAAACTAGGCTGCAGATAATTGCATGCGTGCTTTACTGAATTATGAAAGTTAAAATTGCAAATAGGTTTGAAGACCAAGTGATGGTGTATATTGCTTCTAAATAAGATAAACTTTGTCTTTATTTTATCTCACTAGGGAGATAATATGTCAGTGTTTAAAGCATGCTCTGTATTATAAGAGGTTTAAAATAAATTCTTTAAAAGAAGAAAAATAAATACAATTCAAACGGGATTTCCAATATTTATCCATGCCTGGTTCTCCCAAATATTTGATGAGTTTAAGTGCTTATTTCATAGCATTTATTGTAAAAACCCTTTTAGTACTTTGTCCTCCAGCCATCTCTCTCTTCCACTCCTGCACAGCTCTTGACAAATAGCTGATGTGTTGCCTCTTCCAACATAGCTAACACCAGGAGGTGCTTGGGATATGCTTTAGCAGGTAGGGAATCATATGCTATTTTTTTTTTCTCTCAAGGAAATACAATTGCTCTTGTTTCTCCTTGGGAGACATAAAATACAGATTGGCTCATTAATTTAGCATCTACTCATGTGCATTTGATATGCATGCTAGACATTATTTTTGGCACCACGGACAGACTTGTGAACAAAGCAACAAATGGTGTCTACCTTCACGTTGCTTCCATTCTAATGTATGAGATAACAAACAAGATTTTTTTTAACTTTTATTTAATGAATATAAATTTCCAAAGTACAGCTTATGGATTACAATGGCTTCCCCCCCATAACGTCCCTCCCACCCGCAACCCTCCCCTTTCCCACTCCCTCTCCCCTTCCATTCACATCAAGATTCATTTTGATTCTCTTTATATACAGAAGATCAGTTGAGCATACATTAAGTAAAGATTTCAACAGTTTGCTCCCACACAAAAACATAAAGTGAAAAATACTGTTTGAGTACTGGTTATAGCATTAAATCACAATGTACAGCACACCAAGGACAGAGATCCTACATGAGGAGCAAGTGCACAGTGACTCCTGTTGTTGACTAAACAAATTGACACTCTTGTTTATGGCCTCAGCAATCACCCTAGGCTCTTGTCATGAGCTGCCAAAGCCATGAAAGCCCCCTGAGTTCACTGACTCTGATCATATTTAGACAAGGCCATGGTCAAAGTGGAAGTTCTCTCCTCCCTTCAGAGAAAGGTACCTCCTTCTTTGATGGCCCTGTTCTTTCCACTGGGATCTCACTCGCAGAGATCTTTTATTTAGTTTTTTTTTTCCCCCCCCAGAGTGTCTTGGCTTTCCATGCCTGAAATACTCTCATGGGCATTTCAGCCGGATCCGCATGCCTTAAGGGCTGATTCTGAGGCCAGAGTGCTGTTTAGGACATCTGCCATTCTATGGGTCTGCTGTGTATCTCACTTCCCATGTTGGATCATTCTCTCCCTTTTGTATTCTATAAGCTAGTATTTGCAGACACTATTCGTGTTTATGTGATCCCTTTAGTTCTTAGTCCTATCATTATGATCAATTGTGAACAGAAATTGATCACTGGGACTAGTGAGATGGCATCGGTACATGCCACTTTGATGGGATTGAATTGGAATCCCCTGGTATGTTTCTAACTCTACCATTTGAGGTAAGTCAGCTTGAGCATGTCCCAAATTGCACTATGAGAAACAGTGACTTGATCAGCTCTTGTCCTGACAGTTGATGTACAATGTAATACTTTATCCATTTTAGTATTTTTTTTTTGTTCTAGTAACATTGGTTGAACTCTGTAATTAATACACAATTATTCTTAGGTGTTTAAATTTTTACTGAAAAGTGATCCCTGTTAGGAATTTGGAAAACATTATGCTGAGTGAAATAAGCCAATCCCAAAGGGACAAATACCATATGTTCTCCCTGATCGGTGACAACTAACTGAGCACCAAAAAGGAAACCTGTTAAAGTGAAATGAACACTATGAAAATGGTGACTTGATCAGCCCTCACCCTGACTGTTGATGTGCAATTCGGAACAAACAAGATTTTTAAAACCAGTAATGTTAATCTCTTTACAAGTGCACACATTTTATGTTGTAATATTAGTCAATGAACCAATAGGACAAGTTAAATTTCCTGCTGGGATTTTGTTCCCTGTTGATCACCCCTGAGGAATCAAAACCAACAAAGGCTGCTTCTTATATCATGAATGCAAACCTCATGCTACAGCCTATTTTACCAGAAAGGTCCCAATTTAGTGAATTTATCCAGCACTAGTTGATACAATCATAAAGGGAAATTTTTGTTTTCTATTTCTCATCTCTTGTTGTGTGCCTTTCTCTCTCTCGAGTCACACAGAGCAGTTTTGGGCTAAGGATGCTCAAAATCCTGGATTCTTAAAAAAATAAAATAAAAAAAAATCCTGGATTCTTGATCTAACACATTCAGTTACTGTCAGCTCAATCAATATTTCTAACAGACTTTAGTTTGTAGTCATGATCTGCTAAAACCGGGAATATTTGTTTGGCCTTTGTCCATTTTGCTATTTCTTAGATTCCCTATCGATTCCTCCTACGTGGCCATTTTCTTCGGACATATTATCCTGATTTATCTTTTCCTTTTCTTCCTGTAATATTCTCTCCCTTCCCAGTCAGCTTTCCAATGAGCAGCTGAAATAGAAGCTGCCCTCTCATCACCATATCCTACCTTCTTCAGTGTTCATGAGTGTTTGTTCATACTTTCATATATCATATTTACTGAGTGCCTATTATATGCTGGATACTCTTATTGGAACCAAGAGTAGAGTAGCAAATGTCAGGAAATATCCCTTACTGCTCTAATGGATCATATTCTAGTGAGAAGACATGTAAGATACATTAAAATAATGCATCAAGTAATGATACAGTTTATGCAGGAAAATAAAGTGGATGAGATAGGTAAAGAGTAGTGGAAAGAATATTTTGGACAAGATTCACTGTGTAGTAGCACTGATTCTTCTACCCTTTGTCTTCAGCATCAAAGTTGTTTTCAGGCTACAGAGATGGGAATATATCCTAAAGTAGCTAAAAATACAGGGACTCTGGCATCAGAAACCATTAGGTAAGTCATAACCTCTGCCAGATGACATTTTTAGGCTCTATTTTCTGATCCTCATATTCTTGTTCTCCAGACCTCTGTCTCCCTTTTCCACAAAGGGCACGCCAAGTGTTCCTTGTGACCCATGCTTCATTTCCACAATGTTCTGCATTGCCCCTGTTGACCTGCCCTTATGACATACACTTTTTCTTGGAAACTCCTCCAGTTTCATTCAAAGGTCATTTCCAGCTTAGACCATAGAGAATACAAGAGAAAGAGGTTGATTCGGTTCATCTTTAAAAACTCATATAAGTTTCAAAGTATATCTATTTTAAAATATACAAATAAAAATTGTATCTGTTAATCATGAGACCCTGAGGCTTTAGAGTTCCCCAAACACTCATGGAAGCATCTTAAGTCATATTTCTTGTTCTGCGGCTATCTTTGGATCATAATTCTTTACTTTTTGAAATTCAGGCTTCAATATAAAGCAGCTCCTTCCTATGTGCTTCCTTCACTCTTTAAATACTTTTACTAAGCATTCCACTCCCTGTTGTTGCTTTTTTTGGAGCCTAGATAATTTGTTTGATTTCATTGACTTATACCTAGATTGCTTCTCTTCCAAATTGCTTATATTCTAGGGTAGTAGAGGTTTCATTGACCAACATTTTATGCTTAAATGTTTTGAAAAGTGTTATCACTAAATGATGACTACCCATGGAAAATACCAATATCACATATTCAGAAATTATATTACACTATCCACTTCCTGGTCCTTCCTCCATAGCTACATGCTAGTGAATGCCTTAGTTTTGGATCTATAACTACTCTATCATACAAGGCAATCTTGTACTAACAGCTCAAGAACAATATACCTAAACTAGGAAAACTGATGCAGCTGATTCCCAATTCAAAAAATTCCTCACTCTTAACTTCCTCATACTCTAGATTAGACAAATGTTTCTCAAAATGTGGCCTGAAATGGAATTTCCTATTGTGGTGACCAAACATATACAAATTTGTGTAATATCTCCTACTTTCTGAAAAGAAGGTGAGGAACAGAAATCAACACTTTTAAAAACTCCAAGCTAATTCTAACACAATTTTGCAAGAACTGGTGAGATATTATATACAATCTAAATAAATTTGTTTAGTGCAGCAGGTTTTTTAAAAAAGGACAAACTTCTGCCTCTCTAGCCTTATCTCGGTCATTGTCACTTGTAAATAAGTCCATTCACCCTTTCATCCATTTTAATCACTCATTGAGTAATATATTAAATATTGAAGAAATATGTATTATGTACTATGATGCACTTGGCATTGTTCCAGGCTCTGAGGCTATAAGAGTGAGCAAGATAAATTGGTTCCTACTCATACTTTCTCATCTCCTTTGTGCATCCTTAAACTATGGGGTCCTGCCATAGGTGATCATGATTTATAAAATTTGTTTGACCAATTTTTATGCCTGCTGCCCTTCTGTATGATGACAAATAGCAGTTTGATATCTCTAGTCCACTTTTTTCTCTTGATCTCCAGAGTTTTAAGCTGTCCTCCTACTTGATATTGCCACCATAATTACCCATTTGCTCCTTAAATTCACTTTGTCAAAAACTAAGTGGAAACTCTTCTGCCCTTCTCCTCTACTAATTGTTTTCCTTATTGCCACTAATGTAGAATAGGACACTATGACTTCTTGCCTAAATTATTCTGCATAATTCATTTTCTTTTTTTTTGGGCGGGGGGACAGGCAGAGTGGACAGTGAGAGAGAGAGAAAGGTCTTCCTTTGCCATTGGTTCACTCTCCATTGGCCGCCGCGGTCGGCGCACTGTGGCTGTTGCACCGCGCTGATCCGATGGCAGGAGCCAGGTGCTTCTCCTGGTCTCCCATGCGGGCGCAGGGCCCAAGCATTTGGGCCATCCTCCACTGCACTCCCTGGCCACAGCAGAGAGCTGGCCTGGAAGAGAGGCAACCGGGACAGAATCCAGCACCCCGACCGGGACTAGAACCCGTTGTGCAGTGCCACAGGTGGAGGATTAGCCTATTGAGCAGTGGAGCCGGCCTGCATAATTCATTTTATTATTTTTAGTTACAAAAGACATCCTTATTTCTTGTTACATTAAGCAAAATATGTTTATAAGGAAGTTAATGGCTTCTCCTTTGCCTCTTCTATTTCCATCCTCTGAAATAATCTATGTTAATAGGCTCCAGCCTTCTAAGTAGTCTACCTAACTTCAGAATTGCCCAATCCCCACCCATTCTAGGTCCCAAAGCCTCATAATAATCTCTTTGGTGCTGCAAATAAATCACTTGCTCTTGGGTTTAGCTGCAGAATAGAAGTGTGAAAATTGCAATAACAGGGATCATTTTTACAGTGATACTTTCTCTGTAATGTAGTATAGGATCTCAACATGATGATGATTGATAACAATTGACTTCTTATATCAGTGTGCCAAAAAGGCTGATATCTTCTCAATAGCAGAAAATTGACCATATATAAAGACCTAATCTCCATTAGGATCCTTGGAAATATGAAAGTAGAAAGAGATAAATTAATTGGACTTAGGTATACCAGTCTATGTTAAACGTTTTAGAAGACTTTTTTTTTTTCATGATCACACAGGTGATAAGGAGTGGTGTTGCTGCCATTTTCCAAATGAGGAAGCTGAGGATCACAAAGATAAAAGCCTGTATCCTATTCAACAAATAACTCAGCATAAATATGGTTTGAAGTCAGTTTTGCATGGATGTAGGGCTATATATGTGACTATTATGATCTGAATGTGTCCTCCAAAAGTTCAGGTCATGGAAACCTAGTACCAGCAGTCACATGTTGATGCTGTTTGGAGATGGAGACTTTGAGAGGTAATTAAGATTAGATGAAGTCATGAGAGTGAAGCCCTTTGGGAGGGTATTAGTGGAATTATAGGAAGATAAAGAGAGACCCAAACTAACATTCTTGTTCTGTAAGCATGTGTTGCTATATTCCATGTTATTATGAAGCAAGAAGACCCTCACCACATGTTAAGCAAATGCTAGCACCAAACTCGGATTTCCAAGGCTCTAGTCTACAACCATGAGCCAAATATACCACTATGCTTTATAAATTATCCAGTCTCTGGAATTCATTTATACCAACAGGAAAGAAACTAAGACTTATACCTTAATGCAACTCTACTGAAAATAATTCTGTAGTTTTACAAATTGATTTCATACCACAGAGGCATAAGGTAGAACCTATGTCTGTGTGAGATGAAGGTCTTTGCTTCATCAACAATAATAGTCACAGTGTAGATCCGCAATGAAGCACATTAGACTGTTTATCCTGAGTCATTCAATTATCTAACAGATAAACATCTCTTCCTGTTATAAGATTGCTCATCCCCTTTATTGAAGACTTTCATTGATTATCTTCATTTCCTTTTGGAATTTGGGATTGTAATCATATCTCAGCTTTTTCCTGGTTTATCTGGTTAGCTAATGCCAACCCTGACATAATTTCCTCCTTTCCACTGTTTTTTTTTTTTTTTTAATTGCTGTTGGTATAGTCACTGTCTTCTTTCTATCTTCACATGCACATTATGTTCTGAAATTGCAATATTTTCAATTATTCTGATTTAAGGACAAATGCCAAGCCAGCTCTTACTATTCTTTGAAGTAGGGAGATTTTCTGTAGCAAACCTGTGCACATAAATTTATTTTATCAAAGCATCAGATGTTCGCAGATTAAAGCTAAGTATCCAACAACATGAAGTTCTAAAGCAACCTAGTTTTTTTTTTAAATTGTGATATAAATATGCAATAACCACTAAGCTACAGACGACTAAATAAATACATGTACTATTTTGTTGGATACTGCATATGTGACAATGTGTTGATTTCAATACATACTTAACTGAGCTCATGTATGTTCAATGTATTGTGGTAGATTTTGGAAGACATAGACACAGAGAAATATAACATAATACAACAAGGTAGGAATGGGAAAAATTGTGCTGTAAGTACAGATTCAGTGGAAGGGGCACTGCTTTTGGTTACTGATGTCATCAAGGGTTTCATGTATGTGTCAGCACCTAAACCTGTTCCAAATAGGTGCACATGCACTTAATAGAGAGAAATGAGAAAGAAAACATTGCAAGCAGAATCATCTAGTTAAATATATGGAGGTGGCAAAGGGAGTGTCACCTTTGGGACATGATGGGTAATTTAGGCTTAACTGGGGCCCAAAATATATATGTGCATAGGAAAAGAAACTGCACAGAGAAGTGTTATAGGCAGTTTTAAAAATCCTATATCCAGGAGTTAGAACTGCAAGGTTTTGTATTTTAAAAAATGCAGAGCAAAGAAGTATGATTAAAACTTCATTAAAAAAATAAATCTGGAGTGGCAAATGAATTAGAATGACAAGGATGGATGGCAATTACATAAGTTCAGACAAGAATCCATTTATTCAAGTAAGAATAATGTTCACCTGGATTCTTATAATAGCACCTAATATGTCCCCAACATAAAAGCCAGACTGTCCTGTTCAAATGTTTATCTGATGACCCTATTCTCATCCTTAAAGCCCTTTAATTGTTTCTTATTGCCCCTTGCATGAGAATTCATGATGGAGCCTTTAAGTTCCTATATTATTTAACCCTGAGCTAGCTTTCCCAACACAACCTCATGTCACTAGGGTTCAGCTAAAGATCTTCTTTTGCTACTCAACAGACTGAACACTTCCCTCCTCAGGATGTTTGTACATATTGTTTATTTTGTTTGCCATGCTTCTGTTCATTCGTTCCTTGGCTTGACGCCTCTCCTCCTTCAGGCTTCTGAGATCCCTACCTAAAGGAGGAATCTCTCTATTACTCTCTGTCTCATCCTTTTTCTTGTTTATATCATATGGCTTAATTATACAACATAGTTTTTGTTTATTTATTGCTTTTACTTGATCTTTCTCACCTGCTATATCTTAAGTGACATGAAGACAGTGCCCTGTCTGTTTTACTAATTTCGTAGTTCCCGTGGCTAGCACAGAGTAGGTGTTCAATAAACTTTAATTAAATAAATGTTGAATCATCTGAAATTGTATGGCAGACACTGTGATAGGTATTGAAGCACTGAGTAAGACAGCATTCTTGTTGTCTAATAGCACTACACAAGAGAGTCCAACATGGAAATACATTATTGCAATGAAGGCAAGAGTAGCGTTAAGAAGAGCAGTTAAGAGACACCTCTAATTATTCAAGTAAGGCATAATGAGCATCTATAAAACCTTTACATAGAAAATCTGTAGCACTCTTGGGGACAAGAGAAATCATGGAGTCTATGATTTCAACTGATTGCGAGGATGAAAGTAAGTGATAACAATGCAAAAGGAAAAGAACAGGGCCATCGGCAAACAGTTTAGGAGCGAAACTGTAAAGATGTTATTGATTGGACATAAGGTTTTAAGGAATAGACAGAAATCAGATGATGAATGGTCTTTTAAGGCTGAGTGATTGCAAGGATGGTATTATCATTACTCAAAGTAAAAATACTAGGGGAAAGAAGGAAAGTGACAAAAAAAGAGATAGCTATTCTTAATGGTCACAATCTTCTCCTCACATTTAAAGCCTGTATTATATAGTGCACAAGAAGTACAATTTTTAGCTTTTTTCAAAATAAAAAATTTTGAAGTTTTAACTTGGGAATAGCAATCTTTCAAGTAAGTTTTTTTTTTTTTGACAGGCAGAATGGACAGTTTTATCAACAGTGTCATAAGGCTAGCAGGACTACAAGTAACAAACTCTGAGCTAGAAGCAGCAGTCTCAGCCCACCCATTATTATGTCCACCATACCAAGAAATTGGTAAATATATTTAAAAGAAAGAGATTTCATATAGAGAGACATATACTTTTTTAAAAAAAGATTTATTTTATTTATTTGAAAGACAGAGTTACAGAGAGAGGCAGAAACACAGAGAGAGGTCTTCCATGCGTTGGGTCACTCTCCAGATGGTGGCAATGGCTAGAGCTGCGCCAATCCAAAGCCAGGAGCCAGGAACCTCTTCTGGGTCTCTCACGCAGGTGCAGGGGCCCAAGGACTTGGGCCATCTTCGACTGCTATCCCAGGCCATAGCAGAGCGCTGGATCGGAAGAGGAGCAGCCGAGACTAGAACTGGCGCTTATATGGGATGCGGACTCTTCAGGCCAGGGCTTTAACCAGCTGCGTCACAGCATTGGCTCCGAGACATATACTTGAAGAAAGCCATGATTGTGGAAAGTGATTGTATCCAAAGAAGAAAGGTACAGAATTTTGGCATGCTTTGGGTATAGGAAGCACTCATTGAAGTTTAGAAAAATGAATTTGCAGGATACGTATGATTATAAATGATAAGGTATCCTTCCAAACACAAAATGAAAATTTTGAATATTATTTTAAAGGAAATAGAAACCAACATGATGCAAAAGTTAGCTTGACGTTTCTGCAAACATCATTGTAAGCCAACTTTTCCACCTTCTGAACCTTCCTGCTGGCCATGATTTATGTCCATGAGTGGTGTTCATGTACACATGGCCAATTTTCTATGGCCACTTGGAAAAAATTGGCATTAGAATATGGTATACTTAGTGGCTGCCCAGAACTTAATTAAAATTCCCAACTGACTAAGCTTACTTCAAATGGTGCCGTAAGCAAACTTACTAAAGATCTTCTGCAGCAAAATATGATATTAATCCAGAGTCCAGCCACTATCAATCTTATTTGAGCACTCCAACACCATAATTCATACTGAAGCTGTCTCCACTCTTGCAAGTGTTTTCCAAACAAAATTTATGCTTAGGTAAATCAGCAATTCATTTTGAACAGCCTTAACAGATCAAATACTTTTGTATTGGTGGAAAATGATTTTCCAAAGAGTCACTGAGGCAAAACAAAGAACTTCTTTGAGTAAATCAGACATGATTCAAACGTATACCCAAAATTTTCAAGAACTATTTACTTGAGACGCTTCCCCATGTAACTAATAATATCATGACGAATATTATTTAGTTTAACAGCACAATAGGGGTGTAATGTGTTTTAGTAGCAAGAAAGTGGATTTTTGAAGCAGATAGACCTAGACTCAAATATCAGTTCTATTTATTTACTCTGTAATGTTGGATAAGTATTGCTAACTTTTTGTGCCTCTGTTTCGTGTGTTTTCAAAAAGGGTTATGACAGTCTTGGCACATAATTGTAGCAAGAATCAAATGAAGAAAGATAAAATCGTTAGAATACTGCCTGACATAAAGTACACAGTAAGCATATTTTAAGTTTTTTTTTTTTCTGGAAACAAATAGTCATACAGATGTTGAAATATGCCCATATTTCTTTATAATCCTTGCATTTTCTTGTACAAATGGAACTGTAGATTAAAGCCATGGGAAAAATGAAGAAGCTTTTATTTGTTTATTCAAACTCAAGTTAATTTATCCTAGTATCCCTAATTCACTTTGTTATGGTTTCTCATATTATCTAGGATAGAATTCAGTTTCCTTCCTTTAGAATGTCTTCCCCATATTGTGAGAAATCAGTTATTAACTCATTTCATCTCAAAAATATTTTAATATGATCTGTCTGAACGTACATACTCAACTCTTTGATGATGGAACAAGTGTCTAACAGACTTATTTCCCAATATGCTAGGTTAATAGCAGTTGGTCATAAAAGTGGTTTATTGGGGCTGTAGTGGAGGGGGCAGTAGTGTAGTTTCATGAAGAAAATACCTAATTTCTAGCTGCATGCACTTTACTGTATTTGTTTTATTACAATAGACAAGTCACTTAATCTTGAATAGTTTTCTTGTCTATAAAAGAGGTTAAAATATCCATTATGTGAGTGTCAATTTAGAGATTATATGAATCATACTATACACATTAAATCATGCAGTGGGATCTACCCATTGTATTTTCGATGATATATAGACACATACTGGTCTATGATTCATGTAACTGGGTATATTTATATATTTTAAAAATACTGAACATGCTCAAGCTGACTTACCTCAAACGGTAGAGTTAGAAACATACCAGGGGATTCCAATTCAATCCCATCAAGGTGGCATGTACCAATGCCATCTCACTAGTCCCAGTGATCAATTTCTGTTCATAATTGATCATAATGATAGGACTAAGAACCAAAGGGATCACATAAACAAGAATAGTGTCTGCAAATACTAGCTGATAGAATAAAAAAGGGAGAGAATGATCCATCAAGGGAAGTGAGATACACAGCAGACCCATAGAATGGCAGATGTCCTAAACAGCACTCTGGCCTCAGAATCAGCCCTTAAGGCATGCGGTTCCAGCTGAAAAGCCCATGAGAGTATTTCAGGCATGGAAAGCCAAGACACTTTGGGGAAAATAAAAACCTAAATGAAAATCTCCACGAGTGAGATCCCAGTGGAAAGAACGGGTCCTCAAAGAAGGAGGTACCTTTCTATGAAGGGAGGAGAGAATTTCCACTTTGACCATGGCCTTATCTAAATATGATCAGAGTCGGTGAACTCAGAGGGTTTCCATAGCCTTGGCAGCTCATGACAAGAGCCTAGGGTGATTACTGATGCCATAAACAAGAGTGTCAATTTGTTAAGTCAACAACAGGAGTCACTGCGCACTTACTCCTCATGTAGGATCTCTGTCCTTAGTGTGCTGTACATTGTGATTTAATGCTATAACTAGTACTCAAACAGTATTTTCCACTTTATGTTTTTGCGTGGGAGCAAACTGTTGAAATCTTTACTTAATGTATGCTAAACTGATCTTCTGTATATAAAGAGAATCAAAATGAATCTTGATGTGAATGGAAGGGGAGAGGGAGTGGGAAAGGGGAGGGTTGCGGATGGGAGGGACGTTATGGGGGGGGCGGAAGCCATTGTAATCCATAAACTGTACTTTGGAAATTTATCTTCATTAAATAAAAGTTTAAAAAAAAAACATAAAAATACTGAAAAATCAAATGATTTTCAATAGATATATTTTTCAGATTTTATTATTCCCAAACTTTTTTTTATTCTTATGAGGTGATTGTTTAGCAGTGTCCATCAGCAGAAAATGAAAACAGAACCATATTGAAATTATAGCAGCACTACTAATCCCATTGTAGTTGGTCCCTCAATATTATTTTTATTATTATTTTCAATTCGGGCCACAGTTGACTGAAACATTTAATCAAATGTTTATTCAATTCAATCATTAAAATGCAGCAACTGGTTTGAGTTTTTGCTTCTGTTTTAATCTGTTGACTGTATTCTGTTTGTTGATTAATTTGCCCTTTCTATATTTATTATTTCTACTATAAGTTTTCAATTTGATTTTTTAAATTCAATTTGCTATGAATCTAAGAGCAAAATAATCAAATGAATAATAAAGGAAATGACTAAAAATAAATGTTATATATATTTAAGATTTATTTATTTATTCAAAAAGCGGAGTTAGAGGCAGAGGCAGAGGCAGAGAGAGAGAGAGAGAGAGAGAGAGAAAGTCTTTCATCTACTAGTTCCCTTTCCAAGTGGCCAGATCCAAAGTCAGGAGCCAGGAGCTTATTCCAGGTCTCCCATGTGGGTGCAGGAGGCCAAGGACTTGGGCCATATTCTGCTGCTTTCCCAGGCCATAACAGAGAGCTGGATCAGAAGTGAAGCAGTCAGGACTTGAGCTGGTGCCCATATGGGATGTCAGCATTACAGGCTGTGGCCTTACATTCTAAGCCATAGCGCCAGCCCCAGTGTTTTATATATAAAACATATACATTATTTTTATTAATATAAAGAGAACAGATTTCATGTATTTCATAAGTACAGGTTTAAGATGATAAGCGTATTTCCCTTTCTACCCCTCTTCCTTCCTCAATCATCCTCCTCCCTTGTTTTTATATTTCTCAAAGACATAATTTCAGTCCCCTGTACAATCACAGGCTTAATTCACCACTAACCATAATATTCAACAAGTAAAAAGTAGGAAAACCACAGTTCCACAGGAGTACAAACAAGGGCTAAAAACAATAGTCATGTCACAGATGTCCATTTTGTTCCATGTTTTTATTCTTTAATTTCAGTATATTTCCAAATTGTACTTCAATAATTTGGTATTCTTGTAAAATATTTTACTGTATTTATCTTTTATTTTTCATGGTTTCTCAGTTGTTTACATCACTAAATCAATACTACAGATAAAAAAAGGATTTGTGAAAATAGTCACATTACAATTTTTGGTTCACTTTTGATTTTATAAAAAGATACAATCAATTGAATTGAAAGACACTATAAATTCCCAAAGTATTCGAAAATATACCAAATTCTGCACTTAAACATATAAGATGATATAGTCAATAAATATTTTTATATGTATTACCTAATATTTATGTCAAATCTTTATGAGATAAGAAGGGTGAGAATTATTCATTAATCAAATGAAGAAACATGCTTAAAAGTGATGTGACTTGCTCAAGGCCATATGTCATGCAGAGCTGAAATTAGAAACTCAACTCTTAACTGTTGCTGCTGGTTTATCAAAACACTTTTTATTTTAATAATTATGATTAACTAATTTCTTATGAAAATTCCTGCACAGATATGCCCATTAAATTATCAATAAAATACTCTTTATTAAAATCAAAATAAAGGAATACTACTTTTAAAATCTGTTGTCTAACATGGATTTTATTCATGTTAAATGGAATCCTGGAAAATCAGATCATTCAACAACTCTTATTAAGTATGTTCCATATACTGAAAACAATTTTTTGCACAAGTATACAATTGTGAGCAACAGAGAAGTCTCCTGCTTTCACAAAGCCTGCATTATAGTGGTGTGACAAAAAAGTCAATAAGCAAATGCATATTAGAATATTAGACATGTTCTTATCTTTATTTTTCAGAAAAATATATAATGTTTTTAAATCATTTGTCATCCCAAATACATTATTGCAAACTCTAAAGAAAAATAAAGCAGGTTGAACACTGACATAGTAGCTGCTAAATAAGAAACACCTTGCTGAGGGATTTCATCCAAAAACTGTACAAAATTTGAGTAATAGGGAAGAACATTCTACACTGAGAAAATTGCAGGTACAAAGGTCATCAGGTAAGAGTGTACTTCATTTGAATCCTAGAAACAAAAATGGCTGTCAGTGAGACTTCAGCAGAGGGAACAGGGATGAAAAACCTAAGAGAAGAGATTAAATGGATTGGCATACATTTGATTACGTAACTTAAAATTTTATTCTCACTGCAACAGGAAGCCATTAATGGACAGCAAAATCTGACTTCCATTTTATAAAGGCGACTCAGGTTAAGCAAAGAAATCAACATTAAGGAACAGAAGCAAAGAGGCCAGTTATAGAGCTACTGTAGTAGTTCAAGTGAGACATGGTTTGGACTATGCTGGTAGATGCTGATGCAAGTGAAGAGAAGTAGACATATCTGAAATAGATGTGACAGTGCAAGGACTGAGTTTTATTAATCTTCTTACAGTCAAAGCTTAGTACAGTGTCTGACACACAGATAGTGCCATTAATGTAAGTTGAAAAAAATGGCATATATTCTGTAGCAAAAATCATCCATAATGTGTGGAATGTGCATTTCCTGTGATTCTGTGTGATTTAACCCAACTGAGGAATAAATCCTTTGCTTGATCTTATGTGTAAAGAATATGGATTCTCTTTTCTATGGGAATAAAACTTCCAGATATCTGATAAGCCTTGAGAATCCTCTAGGAGGTCATGCATTATACCACTCTTGTGACTTAATTACCTAGGACCTTGGAAATCCTGAATAATGAATGACTCCAAGACATGGACTCAGGCTTTCAGGATATGATGCTTACAACATGGAATAAGTTCTGTAGTGTAAGATGGTATAGACATAGCCTGTGTCTTACTTTTCTCCTTACACACTAGGTACCAGCATCGAGCTGAATGGAAGCAACATTACTATAGAATTTTCACATATTTAAGTTTAGTAGAAAAACAAGTAGTATAGGAAGGGGAAAAATAACTATGATAATTTATGTATTATAAAGACACAATTACAGAGAAATTTAAGAGTAAGTTATGGTGCCTTCTAGTGCCATCTACAGCTCAATAGTTGAGATACAAAAGGAATCTAATTGACAGTATATCACAGTTTTGGGAGTATGTATACTTAAGATTAAAATGCATATTATATTTTTCAGTGTTGCCATTATTTTGACACCAATTCACTTTAATAAACATCTCTTATATCATTAGGAATAGAGTAAGATTCCTCTACTGCATTATTGATACTTTGAATTATTTAATTGTGATGGGAAGTGGAGGTTGTCCCATGCACTGTGGCATGTTTAACATCCCTGGCCTCTACTCACCAGTTGCCAATAGCAGCCCCCACTCTAGTTGTGGCATCCAAAACTGTCTCCAGACACTGTCAAATATTTCCTTAGGGAAAAATCATTCCAATTTTAAAAGAATTATTAGTCATTCATTCATTCATCCATTCCAAAAATTTTTGAATGCCTATTCTATATTAGTATCATGCTAGTGGTCTCTGCCCTAATGGGGCTTCCACTAGGGAATAATGGCAATCAAAAATTACTCAAATACATGAACAAGCTTCAGATTCTAAGTCCTGGGGAAGAAAAGTAAAGACAGACCTGGATAGGTTGATTAGGGGAGGCTGCACAGAAGAGGCATCATTTAAATTCAGATATAAAGAATGACCAGGAGCCATCCAGGGAAGGGTGTGGGGATAATGTTTAAGTGAAAGATAACATCACAGGTGTAAGTCTTGCTGTCATATAGGAAGTGTGCTGCTCCCTTTCTATAAGATGACCCTATCCTCTAGACACTCATGACAATCTCATTTATACCTATAATCATGATTATGTAGATAGTGAATTGCATTGCTACTATACATTTAAATGTCACTAGATCTGAGATATGTTTTGTTTCTATTGCAGTGTTACATAGAAAATTGAACACCAGCTAGGTTAGGTAACTTTTACAAATTCACAAAGCTAGTGACAAAAGTGGGCTGTGAAGCTTGTTTTCTGTTTGATTCCCATGTCAATGCTTTTGACTACTCTGCTTTGATACTTCCAAGGGGTGGTAGTGATGAAATGAAATAAGATAGAAGGAATAAGTAGATATGATGTAGCAATTGTAAATGTGATAATGGAAAACCTAAGTGAAGAAACAGTATACTATGTAAAGGAGATCAAAGCTTGAATTGGGGGTCATTGAGCCTGGTGGCATCAGTGCTCTCTAAAATCCTGATAAAATGGTCACAGAGGACCAGAAGTTAATACCTCACCAGTCAAAGGAGGTTCTGGGAGGCTTTCTCTTCAAGTACCTGGTTGGTGGCGGCAGCAGCATGCAATGAAAAGAGCCCTGCAGAGAAGTCACAAATGAAAGTTCAGTTTCTGACCAGGACATATATTAGGTCTAAATTAGTTACAGTAGCAAGTTACTTCCTTATCAGTACAACAGGAATAAGGGCACAAATCCTACCAAGATCAAGTTTATTAAGAGGCTCAAATAAGATGATCCCTGTGAGTGTACTGTGTATCCTACAAAGTACAATTGACTATCCTATTAAAAGTAACCAACTTAAACTGTTAATGTTTCTGCTGCTTTATTCAGTTAACTTCATTTCCTTTTACACCTTGAATTCTTCAAAAGAATTAAAGAAATGTTTGTCCACTGGGAAGAAATATAGATAGGATACTATTGAATTGTTTGGAAAGAGACAATATTCTGGGTTTTTAACAGTTTGATGAACATTAATGTCATTACGTCAGCATTTTTCCATCACACTGTGGCCCTCACAAGCTCACCTATAACAGAAATTAAAATGTGATTCCCATAGTTATTTTTAGTTGGGATAAGCAAAGAAAAAAAATATTCTATTCTAGAGAGAAATTTCCAAATACTGAGTTGACAATGCAATGAAACTTTTCCATATCTCTCCATTTCTTTTAGATTGCACAGCCAACACTTATTGTCTGAGATATCAATAGTTTCAAAAATATTTCTAGAAATGTATTGTCCCTTTGACCTTTAATCTACCTTTTAATAGCCACTCTCTCTCTCTGCCTCTCCCTCTCCCTCTTGAACTCCGTCTTTAAAATAAATAAATCAATCTTTTTTTTTTAAAGTAGATTAGAAATAGAAGTTCTGAACCAATTGGAAAGTGGTTTTAAGTGACAATATAAAGTAACTTCCGTAATCTCTTCTTTTCTCAGCTAATAATAGTTTTGAAAGATGTAATTCACATATTGTAAAATTTACTCTATTAAAGGAAACAACTTAGTGATTTTTAATATATTCACAAAGTTGTGCAGTCATCACAAAATGCTAGAAAATTTTCATTAGTATAAAAAAAGTTCCATGGCTCTTAGCAGTCCCTGCTGATTCTTCCCACCTGCTGCTCCCTCCACAGACAGTCACGATCTCCTTTCTGTATCTATAGATTTTCCTATTCTGCACATTTCACATAAATAATTGCATAATACAACATGTGGACTTTTTTTTTACTTCTCTCACTTTGCATAATTTTTCCAAAGTTAATATACATTTTAACATTTATCAGTAATTTATCTCCTTTTACGGCCAAATAATATTCCACTGTGCACATACCACAGTTGTTTATCCATTCTTCACTTGATAGAAATTTGGGTCCTTTCTACTTTTTGGCTATTACAATTACTACTTCCATAAGTATTCATGTATAAGTTTCTATATAGACATTTATTTTTAATTTCTCTTAGCTAATATACCTAGGAGTGAAATTGCTGGGTTTCTATGTCATCTTTACCCAAACTTTTCAACAATGGTAATTTCAAGCAATTGTTATAGAGATTCATTGTTATGATAAAATAATTGGATTTCTCCTTATAAAACTACTGCAGGCAGCCAAGAATTGGTATTAAAAATATTTAATTTAAAAGTTAAGCAGATTGAAAGATTTTATCTCCGACTTAATAGCTTGCAATTAACTATTATCAACCTTTACAATTCCAAAAGCTATTTTCTTATTGTAACTGGTCATTATAACTCAGATTTTTTTCTGCTGGTTTTAGCACTGCTATTCTTATTTGTAAATTTCATTACTGTCAAATTATAAATTATTCTATGAATGATTACTATGTCTGATCACAACTGTTATGCCATTTATATATTTAATTTACAAGATCTAAAATAGTTGTATTGTTACAGTTGTAAATAATTAAATGAACTAATAGTGAGACAAATTTTTTTTAAAAAATTTGAAAATGTGAAATGTACCAGGTAAAGCCATCATCTACAGAGCCAGCATCCAGTGTGCAGGCCAGTTCGTCACTAAGCTGCTTTTCTTCCCATCTAGCTCCCTGTTAATGGACCTGGAAAAGCAGCAGAAGATGGCCCAAGTGCTTGGTCTCCTGCCACACACATGGGAAACCCTGAAGAATCTCTTGGCTCCTGGCTTTGGCCTGACCCAGCCCTGGCCCTTGCAGGCATTTGGGAGTGAACCAATGAATGGAAAATCTCTGTTTCTCGCTTTCTCTGTGTAACTCTGCCTTTCAAATAAATAACTAAATATTTTTGCGAAGTGTGAAATTGTGCCTGGAATATGAATATTCAAAAATACTTCATGGACTTTAGTTGGTAAATACAAGCACTACTTCTATGAGGATCTTCTTAACTCATGCACAAAAATCATATTTAATTGAGGTGATTCATGCTTTAAACTAGATACACTGTTGGCCTCCCAAAAGGTGGATGGAAGAATCAAGAGTTCATGAAATTCTAGGGCTGAAAGCAGAATGTTGTGATTTTCATTCTTACACTTCAGCCCACTTTAACCATACATTTTCTAATAAGGTACCCAGTGCGTATTTGGAAATTAATTAGGCCTCCAGGTCCATTCTCTAAAATCTAGACTCTCCCTAGCCAAATTTATGCATGTGGAATTTGGGAACAGATCACACGCTGAAACATTTGAGACCTTCTTAATGCTATAATTAACTTTTACATTTGGTCACATCCCATTAGCTCTCTGAAAAATGCTGTTGCCATAGCTGAAATACACTTTTTTTAAAAAGATTTATTTATTTATTTATTTGAAAGTCTGAGTTACACAGAGAAAGGAGAGGCAGACAGAGAGAGAGAGAGAGAGAGAGAGGTCTTCCATCCACTGGTTCACTCCCCAGTTGGCAGCAACGGCCTGAGCTATGCCAATCTGAAGCCAGGAGCCAGGAGCTTCTTCCAGGTCTTCCACGCGGGTACAGGGGCCCAAGGACTTGGGCCATCTTCTACTGCTTTCCCAGGCCCTAGCAGAAAGCTGGATTGGAAGTGGAACAGCTGGGACACAAACCGGCGCCCATATGGGATGCCGGAGCTTCAGGCCAGGGCGTTAACCTGCTGTGCCGCAGCGCCAGCCCCTATAGCTGAAATATACTTGATAACCTGTGAAGCCAGTCCTTTCACTTGTGCCCATGAACTTACACCTTCTTACCTACAAAAGAATACCCAACTGCTGTAAGTTGCACTGCATGGACTCCTCGCACTCTGGCTCCCAGGAAGTCAAGGCGAATGAGAAACACAGGTAGAAAGTTGGAGAACATAAAGAAAAGCCATCTAGGAACTGTTCCGGTATTCCCTCCTTACCTTGGTGCCATGGCTCTGACAGTGCCCTTCCCCAACATCTCACTGAACTCTAGTAATGCTGTTCTCTCCCTTTATCCTCTCAGCCTTGGCAGTGATAAAGATTCTCACAGCCCATAGCCCTCAGGTGATTTGATATCCCTCAACATATTTGTAAGCATATTTTTCGTAAAATCCCACTTGAATGACTCTTTAACACCATAACACACACACACACACACAAACACAAAAACACACATGTGTATATATTCACAAGATCACGGATAAATGGAATGAAAATATAAAACATAAGTGGATTTGGAGCATACATTTATAAAAAAACACACATTGTTTTTTTTTTAAATATACATTTTCTGTGAACTTTCTGAAGACCCCCTGTATGCATGGATTTCAATACTTAAATACACACACAGGAATGTTAAAACATTCTTCTTTATAAATAGTGAGATGAATGGAAACACAACAGTGTAACTTATAACCAAATGACAATAAAATCACTATATACCAAACATTTTATGGAAATATTTGATGGTATTTTATATGAATACCTTTCATTCTTTCTGGGAACTCAGACCTTTCTTCTGGAATTGTTCTTCTTCCTAAATTCTTCTAGAAGATTCTTAACTTTTTTGAATATCTCATATATGAAGATATGCTGCTTGGACTTTACCCCATGCTATCATCATCTAATTTTCTTTCTAAGTGTTTTATATAAGGAATATTCTATTTTCCCTTCTTAAGGCAAGATCCTTAAGCTCTCCTGGTCTTTCTAGTAACCTACTCTTAGCGACTTAATCACTTAGAGTCTTAGGTACTCAATCACTTTGTTCTCTGATGCTCTTCATATTACAGCCACATCAAACTACTCTACTTTCTCCAAACTCACACGCTTTCCATATGCAAGTACCTTCACGTATGCTTTGTACTTTATGTTAAATGTCCTACCACAAATCAAAACATTGTCTCTGAAGCTTAACTCAGAAGTCTTCCTTTATCCTTCTCTCCTAACCCCCAAATTTGGGTCACAATTTATCACATTAACTATGCTCCCAGAGAACGCTCATACTTTATTAACATCTGGACTATATTAGGAGCAATCATTTATGTCCTTATCTACCCAGCTTTGTGCTCATCCTCTATCCTCTAATACTAATCCCCAAAATTATGCACATTATCCAACATAGAACCTAATACACATTGGATGGTTAATAAATGTTTATTAAATTAACATGAGTAGGAATGTCAGCTTTACGTACATATTAATTTAGCATTAAATTTTTGATAAAGGAAACAATGTTTTCATCATGATGTTCATGAGACAAGGTGACCCAACTTCCAATTTAATGTGTGCTATCCCACTTAATTATTAAGAGCTTCTGCTTTCACTCTCAAAACGATACCATTTGGAGAGTTAATTATATGGCCATTTTATTATTAGCCCAAGTGTAATCCTTAAAGTTCATTTGCAGCAGGATCTGGCAAAATGCAGCCTCTGTTTTTCATCTAACCCTAATGATTCCATCATATATTCAGACATCTGAGTCAAATGGAAAACTACAAAGCCCATTTTCATATTTTTAAAACCATTCATCAATTGCTTTCAAATATGAAAATATAGAGCACATGAGGAAGAATTGTCACAAGAGAAAAAAATCAATGTAAAAAACTATGTATCACACATACTTACTTGTGCATTTTTTTTTGACAGGCAGAGTGGACAGTGAGAGAGAGAGACAGAGAGAAAGGTCTTCCTTTGCCGTTGGTTCACCCAGCCGGCGCACCTTGCTGATCTGAAGCCAGGAGCCAGGTGCTTCTCCTGGTCTCCAATGCGGGTGCAGGGCCCAAGCACTTGGGCCATCCTCCACTGCCTTCCCGGGCCACAGCAGAGAGCTGGCCTGGAAGAGGGGCAACTGGGACAGAATCCGGCGCCCCGACTGGGACTAGAACCCGGTGTGCCGGCGCCGCTAGGTGAAGGATTAGCCTAGTGAGCCGCGGTGGCAGCCACTTGTGCATTTTTAGCACAAATGAAAAATAACTAGTGTGTTCATGAACAGGAAATAATTCCTGATCCAGAACTCTGGTACCTGACATCTGAAAGGGGATTGAGACAATTGCTCATTTTTTAAAGGAAGATTTCTTTTTTAAAAAATAAATAAAACCGTTTATTTAATGAATATAAATTTCCAAAGTACAGCTTATAGATTACAATGGCTTCCCCCCCATAACTTCCCTCCCATCTGCAACCCTCCCCTTTCCCCCTCCCTCTCCCCTTCCATTCACATCAAGATTCATTTTCAGTTATCTTTATATACAAAAGATCAATTTAGTATATATTAAGTAAAGATTTCAACAGTTTGCACCCACACAGAAACACACAGTGAAAAATACTGTTTGAGTACTAGTTATAGCACATTAAGGACAGAGATCCTACATGAGGAGTAAGTGCACAGTGACTCCTGTTGTTGACTTAATAAAGGAAGATTTCTAAATGCAGCCATGAGAATGATTATTTCATCTGCTAAAAAGAGCTGCTTAGGAAAAGCTATTAGCAAAATAATTAGCAAGAGACTGATGATTTTGAAATAATCTTCAATTACATAGTGTAAGTGTATTAGCTTTTCTACTAAATAAAGAAAAATTTTTTTGCATCAAAGAATAAAAAGGGGCCAGTATTGTGGTGCAGCTCTTTGGGCTGCCATTTACAACACTGGCATCCCATAGTAAAGTGCTGGTTCAAATTGTGGCTATTCCATTTGTGATCCAGGTTCATTGTAATGCACTGGGGAAAATTCTGAATGATGGTCCAAGTACATGGGCCCCTGCTTTTCATGTGGAAAACCAGAATGAAGTGCCTGGTTCCTGAATTCAGCCTGTCCCAGCCTTGGGGATTGTGGCAATTTGAAAAGTAAACCAGCACATGGATGTTCCCACCACCATTATCTACCTTTAAAATAAATAAATTATTAAATCTTAAAAAAAACACAGAATTATGCTACTAAGAAACAGTGTGGCATGATGAAAATAACACAATCCTTAGAGTCAGGCAGATCTAGGCTCAAATTTCAGTTGTACTACTTACCAGCTGTGTAGTCTCTTAGACTCAGTTTCTCCAAATGTAATATGGAATATTAGCATATATAAAACAGAGTTGCTAGCAAGAATAAATGAGATTATATTTACAAATTTCTTAGTCCATAGAAAGTTTTCAATTCTTATTTTATTCAGCTTCAAAATCACTTGAAGCATCTTACAAATTTATATATAACCACAGAGTTAGTTATAGGAAAGTTAAAAATTTTTATTAATAATTTTAATACAGTAACAGTGTTTTCAGCAGTCCTTTAGGTATTTTTGGTTCAAGGAGAGAGTAAGGATTGGTGAATATCATTCATCAGTTCTAAGCTCATTATAATTTTTAGTTCCATTTCACAGCAGCATAACTTTCCAGTAATAAGGTAACTTGAAACAACAGATGTAATGATTGGGTATTAACCTTTAATCATGAAAAACTAGGTATTATTTCTCTTTTTCTTCCCATTGAATTCACTGAATGATTCAATTTTATGGCAAATTGCAACCACAGCATATGTGTATTACGTGACATACCCAGATTTGGCAAAATGTCATTGAATTACCACAAACTGGACTGATTTTTTTTGGCTGAACTGAATAGATTTTCTGAAATCATGCTGCTTCCAGAAGTATCAAATATCAAAAAACTAAAATATTGCATTGATTGTAGGATTATTTTCATGACATATCTATAAGAAATTTGCCCAGAGTAAAAAGAGGATTACAGAATAAATGTTGATTATTTTTGGCATTAATATTAGTGAACAATTTGAGTATCAAAATGTTCTCTATTCATATAAACATTGGAATTTCTGCTACATATAAGAAGTGATGCAAAGAACTAAAATGCAGGACTTTTATGATATTGAAGACAGTTATCCTGTTCCTTTATTTAGCCACAACATGTAAGACAGTGCCTGGTACTCTATTCTGACAAGTCATAATGTATTAACTATGCAAGTATGTTAGTGAAGCAAAAACAAAATACTTGGCTAGGTTACAATTATTCTCTTTTAACTTTTTATTTCAGAATAGTTTTAAATTTACAAAACAAAAATGATGAAGTAGTGCAAAGAATTCCAATATATCCCATACCCAGCTTTCCCTATTATTAACACTTTATATTAGTATGATATATTCATCACCATCAATAAACCACAGCCAGCTTCCTAGCAGCTTATATTAGTGTATTTGTCACATGAATGAATCATACCGTGGTCCCCTATTTTTTTTAGTCCAAACTCATATTACTCCAAGTGTTGCCATGGAGGTATTTTGTAGCTATGGGTAACATCTATAATCAGTAGATTTCAAGAAAGGGAGATTATTACGATAATGTACATAGGTAGCATCCAAACAGTTGAAAGGCTTTGAGAGAAAAAGTTTCCCTTAAGAAATTTTGCCTAAGGACACTTGCCTTAGAGTTTCATACTTCACACTTGCCAGCCTCTACAATCATACAAGCCAATTCCTGGAAACAAATAAAAATTTGTATTTTCCCAATTGTTTCTCTATTTTAAAAAAAGCCCTATTCATATGAATGAAAAATTTCAATATCCAAACAAGAGATATGGGCCAGTTTGTGTGGTGGGGGGGAGATGTGGAGGTGGGTGTGGGTGTGAATATCCTCTAAGCAAATAAGTACCTTACAGCATTAATCCAATAATCTTTAAATTAGATGGTTTTTTATAACCTAAGAATGAATAATCAAAATGATTTTAGGTTTTAGGTAAAATTACCTTAGAAAAGACTAGCATGCAGTGGAGAAGGATCTTACCTTGGGTTTAAATAAACCTCAATTAAAATCCCAATCTTGCAATTTACTAGCTCTATGATGTTCGGCAAGACAGTTAATCCCTGATAAACCTTGGTTTCTTGAACTTAAATTGGAATTATGGTAATAAGATCAATCTTAGAGGTTTGCTAAGCTGGTTAAACTGGACAATTTTTACTTTAAGAAGGCATAGCAAATACCTGACAAACATAAAAATTCAAAGAATAACAGCCATACTATTAAAATAATAATTTATTTTCATAATTTATAACTGTCATTTGCTGACAAAATAAAACAAATACCCCCACAATATCTCAACTAATGTATACATACATACACAAACACAGATACAGACACACATATACAGATACACAAGGACTCTTCAAATTGTTCACAAAAAATTCGTATTATGAAAAGAAGTATACAGGGATTTCAAAAATTATTTGCACCAAAATAAATTCCCATGTGAGTCAGAAGAACCCAACTGTTTGAACCATAATCACCTGCTTCCTTTCAGGATATGAATGATCAGGAAGGTAGAGTCAAGAGTGGTGCCAGGAATCAAACCCAGGCACTCTCATGTGGGATACAGCAGTACCAACTATCATCTTAACAGTTAGACCAAAGACCTGCATCCCTCTCTTATGTATTATGCAGCACAATCCGAACGAAATATAGACTATTTAAAACACTGGTTCTCTGTGACTTCCCCAGCCCCCACTCTGTTGGGACCAGGGAACCTCGCCTGGAAGTGGAATCCCAATAAAAGCTTGTGAATTAATTGATTCATCTGCCTGGGAAGATTTGTTATGCGCAGATATATTGCAGATGGTGCCGAAACCCAGGAGCTGAGGGTGCACACCTCCCCTTTCTGGGTTTGAGGCCCCCTCACTCCTTGCACCTGTCTGGTGCCCCAGGCTGACTATGGACCACGCTTGGCCAACTGTAAGTGACTCCTCGCCTGCTCTCCGTCCCTCCTCTGGGTTGGCCCAGTCTCTGTGATCTCCACCTAGCTCTCCGTCCAGACAGAGACCTCCAAATCGTAAACACGTGGGCTCTGTTCTCCACTGTTTAGCCTCCCAGTGGCTGTGGAGACGTCCCGCTGCTGGCTTGGTGCCGTAGAGGACTGACCTCTAATCCGTCTACTGAAGTCTGGGACAGGGGATGTCTTGCCCGAATTTCAGTAGATCTCGGCTGCCGGGGAGACCATGGGATCTGGCCAATCCTGAGGGTGGGACTCAAAATGCCCCTGGCCTGCCTGCTAAAGAACTCAAAGAAACTGGAACTGGCCCAGGACCTACGGCATAATTGCCTAATCTTCTACTCCACCCAGGCATGGCTTAATTACCTTGAGAATTTCTGCCGCAGGGAGAGAAAATGGTCAGAGGTCCCATATGGCCAGGCTTTCTGAAACCTCCGCTCCCGTCCTACTCCCTTCTCTCCTACTTTCCTCTCTGCCTGCTCCACAGCCCAGGTGTTGCTGGCCAAGATCGGGCCCCCACCTCCTAAGGATGCCTCTTCTGTGTTACTGCCAAACTCTCTACCCTCCACCTTTTCGGACCCTCCCGAGTTCCTGGGGACCCCACAGCTAGCCAGGAACCTCCGTCCCCCATATGCACATTCTTCCACCCCACCACCATGTCCTGCCTCCCCCCGCCGCCATTGCTGGAAGCCAGGTAGCCACGTGGCCCAACCACCGGTGTCAAGCTCCACCCCCATCCTAATGGGATGCTCTTGCTTCCCTGGCTGCCCTCCGGCAAAGTTTTAAAAGGACCTGATCCTGAACACATAGCTCTCTAGCCTCCTCCTCTGGTCTCCTTTCTCTTCTCTCCTGCTTGCTCTCTCCTCTCATCTCTCTCTTCTCTCCTCACTAGCTCCTCTCCTCTCTTGTCTCTCTTTTACACTCTCCTTCTCTCTCTTTTTTTTTCCCTTCTTCACCCACTCCTCTGGTCTGCTGGGTTTTAGGTCTAGTGCCTAAGCCCCACATGGCCAACTGAATATGACATCATGGGCCTAAGATGTTCTTAGGAAAAAGGCAACTATAACTGTAACTGTAAAAAGACACTGAGTTTGAAGGAATTTCTCTTTGAATCACTACCTTTGAAAATATCGCTTTGTAACTTGCTGAACTTATTTTGCAATTTATTTTAACAGGTTTCTAGGCAATCAGTACTCAATGAAACAGCAATGGGTACTTAGTACCTGTTTTAGATGAATGAAATTTTAATTTCAATTGAATTCAGATAGCAATATTTAATATCAGCATCTTAAGTCATTTAGGTGTAACTGCTAATTTAAATTGGGTATAGGCAAATGAGATAAATGTGTCTAAATGTAAACTTTCATATACTCAGCATGTTATATTCTATAAAAAATTTTTGGGTTAGTTTATAAACTGTCTATGAAAAGAGTTCAACATTGCTTGGAGTAACTCAGGCTGAAATTTGATGTGTTACCTTAATCTTAATCTGAGATTTTTAACAGGTTATTTCAAAACATAAATCAAGGAAATTGACAGATGGAAAATATCACAAGTATAGAAATGTGCATTTGGTAAGAAATGTTAAAAGAAAAGAGTTATTTTGAATAAAGAAAGGACAAGGTTTGTAAGATTGACTTCATCCCGATGGCTAGTTTACTCTAGACTGGAATGGAAATGATGGGATGTTTCAAGTAAGTTGAAGAGGGTGTGTGGAAATCACAGAAGGCTACAAAAGAAATCTTGGATCTTAATGAGAAAGCCACAGAAGCCTGAAGAGTTAAATGTTTTGTAAAATCCTACAGATGCTTTCAAAAATGCTGAGTGAAGTAAGCAAGTGCCTCTTGTTGAGTTTATAATAATTTTATAATTTTAAACTTGGCAACTTAAAGTCTTTTTTTTCATCCATAGTTTTATATATCAGATTTGCTGCTCATAAAACTAAAGCGTTGTTGGTTCTGTGCTTAGTTGTCCTCCTATAGGTTCTGATGGACTTTTTGCAGTCACATCTATTGTATTCCATACTTTGGGATGGTGCTATAAACAGATGAAGCCAATAATGTATTATAGGTACCAACTGAGAGAAAGTATGGTTAACTGAGATTACTAAGAGCAGAAAGTAATTCAAATCAATTGGTAAATTAAAAAAAAAACAATTAAAGAGTTTAAAAAGCCAGTATTGAAACTGTTATATTGTTCTATTATGTTATGTTATATGTATATACATACTGTATGTCTACATGGGAAAATTTTAAGACTTTCATTTTAATTGGCTTAAAGATAAGATTGTCCATAAATTTAAACAGCTAAAATTAATCAAAGTTATATTTGATTCATGTGGCCTGAATATCTGTACCAGATGTTTTAAATTTGTTGGTAGAAAGAAACTAAAAACATTTTATATGCTTGTGCTTGAATTTGCTGGTTATGTATTCATAAAAATTTATAGAAGGCAACCTAAATGCCAACCTAAATGCCCATCAACGGTAGACTGGATAAAGAAATTATGGGATATGTACTCTTTAGAATACTATACCGCAGTAAGAAACAACGAAATCCAGTCATTTGCAACAAAATGGAGGAATCTGGAACACATCATGCTGAGTGAAATAAGCCAGTCCCAAAGGGACAAATACCATATGTTCTCCCTGATCGGTGACGACTGACTGAACACCAAGAGGGAAACCTGTTGGAGTGAGGTGGACACTATGGGAAACGGTGGCTTGATCAGCATAGCCCTGACTGTTAATGAACAACTTAATACATTATCCCTCTTAGTAGTTTTTTTTATCTGTTCTACTTAATATGACTGGTTTAGATCTGTAATTGATGCACAGTTATTCTTAAGTGTCGAAAATTAACTGAAATGTGATCCCTGTTGAACATGGTGGTGGGAATGGGAGAGGGAAGAGATGTATAATTTGGGACATGCTCAGGCTGACTTGCCCCAAGTGGTGGAGTTGGAAGCATACCAGGGGATTCCAATTCAATCCCATCAAGGTGGCATGTACCAATGCCATCTCACTGTTCCAGGTGATCAGTTTCAGTTCACAGTTGGTCATGGTGGAGGGACTGGGAGTCAAAGGGAGCACATAGACAAGTCTAGTACCTGCTAACGCTAACCGATGGAGTAAATAAAGGGGAGAGTGATCCAACATGGGAAGTGAGATACTCAGCAGACTCATAGAATGGCAGATGTCCTAAATAGCACTCTGGCCTCAGAATCAGCCCTAAAGGCATTCGGAGCTGGCTGAAAAGCTCATGAGAGTATTTCAGGCATGGAAAGCCAAGACACTCTGGCAAAAGATCTCTGCGAGTGAGATCCCAGTGGAAAGAACAGGTCATCAAAGAAGGAGGTACCTTTCTCTGAAGGGAGGAGAGAACCTCCACTTTGACTATGACCTTGTCTAAACAAGATAAGAGTCGGAGAACTCAGAGGGCTTCCATAGCCTTGGAAACTCATGACTGGAGCATAGGGAGATTACTGATGCCATAGACAGGAGTGTCAATTGGTAAAGTCAACAACGGGAGTCACTGTGCACTTACTCCTCATGTAGGATCTCTATCCTTAATGTGCTGTACATTGAGATTTAATGCTATAACGAGTACTCAAACAGTATATCTCACTTTGTGTTTCTATGGGGGTGCAAACTGTTGAAATCCTTACTTAATGCATACTAAACTGATCCTCTGTAAAAAAAAAAAAATTATCAATTCCCAACTTGACTCTCACTGGGATTAAACATGACAATAGGTCTGCTCTGATTTCATCATCATTAAAAAAAACCATCTATTATTTTTCACTTTATGTTTCTGTGTGGGAGCAAACTGTTGAAATCCATACTTGATGTATACTAAGCTGATCTTCTGTATATTAAGATAATCAAAAATGAATCTTGATGTGAATGGAAGGGGAGAGGGAGTGGGAAAGGGGAGGGTTGTGGGTGGGAGGGACGGTATGGGGGGGAAGCCATTGTAATCCATAAGTCGTACTTTGGAAATTTATATGCATTAAATAAAAGTTTAAAAAAAAATTATAGAAGGCATTAGACCTTCTGGTAAATGTTTTCCTAAGTTGTTATCTAATGATTGAAACTGCTTTCTAAGTTTTCATTTGGTATTGCTATTGTCAGTAAGTGATCTGGGACTGGCACCCCCATTTCTCTATTCTAAGTCCAACTTGTTCTCTCATTTCTCTATTCTCTTCAAGGTAGGAAAGTAATTTTATTCTGAAGGACTCTCCAAGATGTAAAATTTGATCTTGATATCTTATAAAAGGAATGGCTAACATTTTCTGTAATAGTATAGCCAAAATGAAAGCTTATATTATAATTTTACAGTTAGATTTACTTTTCCATGGGCACAGTAAACAGGCAAGACTTCCCTTTCAGACCAAAGGGTAAGAAAGTTTTAAAGCGAGGGCATAATCTACCTCAGAAAAACTACTACCAGAACATGCCTGTGACTACAGACTTCTAGTTTAGGCCACAAAAATTAGAGATGGGACTTAAGCAACCCCTTGACTTGCATCCTTTGGTCTGCTTTAACAAAAATCAGGAGGAAAAGAAAGCTAGGCATCAGAAATGTAAAGCTAGGTGGCAGGCCTATTAAAGGCTTCTCTGTACAGTGATCTGCCATCAGAGAGACCCAACAGGCCAGTTCACAGCAGTGGCTTTCAATGAGATAAGCCTGGGCTTCAGCAGAAGTCAGATTGTGAAGAGCCCTGGCATCTCTGCCAAGAGTTGGATCACTGGAAATGGACCTGCCCTGGAGTCGAAGGATGTCCAGGTCAGAGCCAGATCTTGCTGACTGTAAGCTGAAAAGCCCTTCACTCGGCCCAGCTTCCAAAGTGACCACCACAGCTGAGGAAATGGCCAAGTAGGGTCTGCAACATTGTAGGCAGAACTGTAAATTTTCTGTTAGAGATGCCACCTGCCTTTACCTGGCCAGCTCCCCTCCCAGGCCAGCTAGATAATGGAAGTCAACAGGGTGCCTTCCCCAAGGAGGTTCACACCTCCCTTAGGATGTACCCTATGTGAAGAGATAGATAGGTTTGGGCCTCTTAACTATAAGGCCTAAAGCCCACCAAATTATTATCAAGCCCCTTCTGTCAGGTTCTATTTGCCTCTCAATCAGAAAACTTAGTTGTGGCTTAGACAGCACCTTTCTTGGGTCCTCTAATAATGACTCTGTCCTTTGTTCTAGACCCTGTCTAGCCCACTTGGATCTCATTCCTTTGTAATAATAACCTCTACTCTAACATCAGTGGCTCTGCTCCCAACCTGTGTGTATTGATGGTCCTCTCCTCCACTTAATGTTGTATAATTATTCAGAATTTCTCTACAGACAAACCCTTCTACCTGCAAAAGTCGAGTGGCCTTTCTCCCGGTCTTGGCTGGGATCAGATTTAAATCACGTCCATCAAACAATCCTCACAAGGGTCCAGAGACACCCCTCATTTCCTCTCCTCTATGAAATCCCTTCATTACCTGGTTAATGCCACTCTTAGGATCATCGGTTGCTATTCTCACCCTTACTTGTATACTATAGTGTCGGTTTAAGTGTTTACAGCAGGTGATATTGGAATGAACCAAGGCCTTAGGCAACCAGGCTGTCACACAGATGCTTCTCCATCCATACATGCCTGTCCCTGCAGAGCCCCAAGATACCCCCAGAGAGCCCCTGTAGACGATGTCCCCAGTCAGCAGGAAGTAGCCAGAGAGACTCATTGTTGCCCCCTTTCCTATCATCAAAAGGTCGGGATGGTAGCTTTGGGATCTGCAAGGAGAGAAGGCCTATACTTCCAGGAATGGAGAGTCCCTACTCGCACTTCTGGGGAAGAAAAGTCCTTGTCAAGGTCTCCCCGCCCGCGGGTGCCTAAAGGTCAACTAATGAGGATCAGACCTGCCTTCACCTTTAACCCCCATACCCTGTATCTATAAAAGGAGCCCTCCCAACCTCTGACGGGTGACTTCCCCAGCCCACGCTCTGTTGGGACCAGGGAACCTCGCCTGGGAGCAGAATCCCAATAAAAGCTTGTGAATTATAAAAACAAACAAACAATCAAACAAAAAAAACACTGGTTCTCAAACCCAGCTGCAGTTCAAGTCATCCAGATGGATTTGAAAGTATAGTATATGATTACAAGCTGCTCCAATTCTTACTTCTATTCTCTCTGCTCCTCCTACCTGCCATTCAGATTCCCAGGTAATTCTAATGTGCAGTCAAGGTTGGGAAGCATTCATCTGATGCAGTTACATTTTTTTATATGGGGAAATTTAGACCTAAGTAGTGATTGGTTTAGTGACATTTGCTCCCCTCTTTGAATCTTATATCTCTAGCATCCTCCTGGCAATAGAGACCACGACATTATTCTGAACAGAAAGTGTGGAGACATGCCCACATCATTGGGGGGCAGCTACTATGTGGGCTTACTTTTTTAACCCAACCCTTTAAAGTTTAATAGACTCCAATGAGCTCAGTTCCTCCAACTTACAGACTAGTCCAGGCAAATGAGGAGTTCCACGAGTTAAAGCCATGAGAATTTCCAGAATTTTTAAAAGTACCTATAGAGTGTCGTGTCAAATAAATTACCTTGCTACTTTTAACACTGCTGAGCTGTCAGAAAACAGCATGCTTTTCTTATCATATGTGCTCTATTCCATCCCTGAATTGCTAGACTCCAGGGGTGCAGCAGGGGAAGAACTGTCTATGGAAAGCAGATAAGCAATGTTGTGATGTGAGGGCACCCTACAGAATGACATGTAATTTAAGCATCGTTGGCATTGACAAAAAGTGCTAGGATGCCAATGCCATATAGCAATGGTCTTTCCCAGTACTTATCACAGATCACAGTACATGCATTTGCCACAAGCATCTGCATCTAGGACACATCCAAATTGTATAATAGTAGATTATTAAAACAGGAATATCAAGAGTATTAGGAGACAGAAAGCACCTAATATAACCCCTATAATCTGGCTACCACAATGTCATTTCTGTTTATTCACATGTCTGTACACCCAAGTGGTTTTCAAAAAGTTCATGGAAATGCATATTATATAAAAATTATGCATGGATTTCAAGACATTTTGGGCCAAAATAAACGTATCGTTTCTTTCCATCTTTCCAAATCTTCAAAAGTATTTATTAATTTGACAGAAAGAGAGAGAAAGCTTCCATCCACTGATCAATTCTCCAAACAATACAGGGTTGCACTCAACCTAAACCAAGAGCTGTGAACTCAAATCCAGGTACCCCACATGGGTGTCAGGAACCCAGTTTCTTGAGCCATCACAGTGCTTCTTAGCATGTGCATCAGCAGGAAAGAGTCAGGAGTTAGAGCCAGGGTATTGAACCCACTCACTCCAACATGGAATGTGAGTATAATAACCACTAGGCCAAAGGTCTTCTCCATATTTTTTCACAATATATTTGAAGCCCCTTCATATATGTTCAGACTCTGCACAGAAAAAATAGTTTTAATCACCATATAAGCAGTTTGAAGTTTTATTTTCATTAAATATCTTTAAAGTCAAGGGTTTATAAACTCATTCTAAAAAGAGCCATAGAGTAGATACTTTAGGTTTTGTGACCATTCAGTTTCTGTCACAGCTACTCACCTCTATTCCTACACAAAAGCAACAAGATAGAAGATACACAAAGTAATGATTTCTGTGTTCCTATAAAATTTTAAATATAAAAATGGGTAATGGAATAAGTTTGATGATATTTAGCCATAATTTGCTGACTCCTGTAGTAACATGATTCCAATATTCGCCATTTTTAGTAGTTGTATAATTATCTATTTGAGACACCAATTTGAGAATTATTATTTTAATTAATTTATTTTCATTTTATTTGAAAAGTAGAGAAACAGAAAGAGAAATAGCTGTACATAGACAGCCAGTCCAACAAAAATTTTCTATTCACTAGTATACTCTCCAATGCCCACAGCAGTCAGTTCTGGGCCAGGCTGAAGTCAGGAGCCAGGAAACCAAGATATGTCTCCCATGTTATTGCCAGGACCCAAGTACTTGAACTATCATCTGCTGCATCTCAAAAGTATGTTAGCAAGAATCTTGAAGGAGAAACACAGATGAGGTTCACACTGGGCTACTCCGATATGCAAGCAAGGGCCCCATGTGGTGCCTTCACCATTGTACCAAAGCTCTTTCCTTTGAATATTATTCTATTCCTATTTATTCTTGTCCCTTTCTATGGATGGTTGTTACGATGAATAATGTGCTATTAGAAATAAAGCTGCAGTGACTGATAGATGATTGTTTTCTCATTTTGGATTATTTTTGTTTCATAAAAATAAAATTCTTGTAAATTTGAGGATCAAATGACTAGAACAAAAGGTACATATATGTGGATATTTCAAAAAGTTCATGGAAAATGGAATTAAAAGAAAAATTTATTTAAAAAATTTTAAATCCATGCACAAGTTTTTTATAACATAGATTTCACATAGGCTTTTTTTGGACAGGCAGGGTTAGACAGTGAAAGAGAGAGACAGAGAGAAAGGTCTTCCTTTTCTGTTGGTTCACCCCCCAATTGGCCGCTATTGCCGGTGCGCTGCACCGATCCGAAGCCAGGAGCCAGGTGCTTCCTCCTGGCCTCCCATGTGGGTGCAGGGCCCAAGCACTTGGGCCATCCTCCACTGCCTTCCCGGGCCACAGCAGAGAGCTGGACTTAAAGAAGAGCAACCAGGACAGAACTGGTGCCCCAACTGGGACTAGAACCAGGGGAACTTGCGCTGCAGGTGGAGGATTAGCCTAGTGACCCACGGTGCTGGCCTCACATAGGCTTTATGAAGACCATTGTATGTATGGGTTTCAAACATTTTTTTGCACCCAATAAATTTACCCTTTAACTCTACTTCCACAGATTTTTGAAATTCCTTTATATGTGTACTCTGTAAAATTGATATAATTGGGCCAGTTTTAATACCATCAATAATATGTACCTGTTCTTTCACAGATTTGCTGACATCAGCTATTAGGTTGAAAATGTTAAATTAAGCAAGAGTAGACATCAGAGAATTATTTCAAAACTTGGGCTGTTGCATATGCTGAGAGGGTAAAGAACTAGACTCAAGTAAGTTTTTGAGCAGTATTTTCCACTGTAGCATACTCCCTCATAAGAACCACTGCTTTCCATTAACTAGCAGAAGAAATTATATAGTGTTCTTCCTACTTTTTCATAATACCATGTCATACTATTGTACTGATTTGCTGTAGATCATTGAGAAATATCAAACTCACTGAAATGTATACAAAGGCTGCAGGAACTTGAAGTGACTACATATTTAAGTATGGTCATTTTTATAACCAATTTCCATAGATAAGGTAGCATTTAATCAATGTAACATAAAATATAATAGGCTACATTTCTAGAATTTACAAGATACAATTGGAATATAAAATTAACCATCAGATATAAAAACCACTGCTAAGGATAATACAAATGAAACATTTTATTGTGTTCATTTATTTAAGCTCAGTGGATAGAAATGAAGTAGTATCTAAATAATGAGAAATGTCAGCTTTCGATAAGTGAATAATATTCAAGTGAGTTGCTTACATATTACCCAGCCCTTCTTTCTGTGGTATTTGTAGATGCTGTTCATCATCCAGCCACCTGGCACATTACCTCTTGCAAACACGGCAGCAGATACCATTGATGTCATTTAAGTCTAAGAACAATAAATATAATTGCTTTGGTATGGATCCAAGTGAACAGACTGAGAAAGAAGCTGGATTTTTGGAGGCTATAAAAGGCATTACTAATGGTGGGGACAGAATGCCACTCACTCAGTGAGGGAAGGACAGTTGGCATCAAGAATGTGGTTACAGAGAAGTCCAGAAAGAGGTAGGCAGGATTCTCCAGGAGATATGTGGAGCACATTTTGAAGAATAAAACCAAGAATCAAGTTAGAGGGGTTGGCATTGTGGTGTAGTAGATAAAGCTGCCACCTACAACATTGACATCACATATGGGTGCTGGTTTGTGTCCCAGCTGATGCACTTCTGATCCAGCTCCCTGCTAATGTGCCTGGGAAAAACAGAAGATGGCCCAAGTGTCATGGGCCCTGGCACCTGCGTGGGAGACCCACAGAAGCTCCTGGTTCCTGGCTTCAGATAGGCATAGCTCAGGCCATTATGGCCATTTGGGGAGTGAAACAATAGGTGGAAGACTGACTCTCTCTCTCTCCCTCCCTCTCTCTCTTTAACTCTGCCTTTGAAATAAAGAAATAAATCATTGAAAAAATCAGATTAGAAGTACATGCACTAACGGAGAGCACGGAGAGTCATCTAGTTGTAGGAACTGATCGTGAAGGTCAGGAATAAAATTGTAATTCAGACACAGAGTCTCAGCCTTACGAGCATGTTTTTAAGTGTGTAATGGGGTAGTACAAGAATTGAATCATAAGATATTTCTTAGGAGACAGGAATTAATCAGATATCCATTGCTGGAAAAGGTCAACAATGGCAAATATCAGTGAAAAATGACATCCTGATATGGAAATACTGAGTACTGGAGCCAGACTACCTAGATTGAAACCCTTGCTCCAAGCCTCATGAATTGTGTAACTTCAAGCAAGTTACATAAGCTTTCTCTGCCTCAGTTTCCACATCTGTAAAATGGAGAGGGGAAAGTATCACAGAGAGATACAGTAAGTATCAAATTTGCTAGCAGATAATATATAAATATTATAATATATTTGTAGAATCTTGAAAAAGTTCATTGAAAATGTGTACTATTAAAAATAACTGTAGGAGAGGGGACAAGAATAATTGGGAGGGAGCACACCGAGGGTCCAGGAAAAGAAAGTTCAAATAGGGTTGAGATTCTGTAGTTTCGGGGAAAAGTTAGAGATAATATACTGCAGAGGAAACTCTTCTGAAACTAGGGAGACAAGGTGGACCTGCGAGGAGGATGTGGACGCTTAAAGAGCAAGACACCAGCAGAGGAATCTACGCACCAGCACTGGAAGCCAAGGTGAGACAGGGCACCCAGCACCGCTGCAGCAGCTGCCTCCGCCCCTCCCCCAACCCACCCTGGGATGGACAGGATAGGTGAGACATGCAGGAATGAGTGGGGGAGGAAATCGAAAACAAAACAAAGTGAACAGCTCCTGCGGAAAGGGGGACAAATTGAGGGACTGAACATGCCAGGATCCCTTGGTGTTTCCACCTTCCCCCCAATCAGAGCTGCAGTGGGGGAAAGCTGCCATCTTGTTTGCTTACATTTGGACTTAAAGGAGAACTGTTTCTATCTTTGCACTATGAAGAAGGAGGAAACTTCAAGGGCAGAGTCCAAAGGTGGAGTGGAGTAACTCATCACTCCTCACGCAGGGAGCGCAGCGAGGGAGGACAGCTGACCAAAGGACTCAGGGAAAACAAAGGAACAGGGAAACTGGCTTCGAGGGGCAGAGCTTGGCACCTCAAAGCCCTGACACCAGTCTACTCAAGTTACCAGAAAAAAAAATTGAATAGCACCCACGGGAAGAGGGCACAGTCCAGGGGGAAGAACTGAGGGATTAAAAATGCCAGGATACTTCGGTGTCTCTGCCCTCCCCACAATCAGAGCTGTAGCAGGCAGAGAGCAGCCATCCTGTTTGTTTACATTCGCATGTAAAGGAGACCTGCCTCTGCTCCAAAAGAGGAAACTTCGGGGGGGCAGAGTCCAAAGGTGGCCTGGAGCTACTCAGCACTCCTTGTGCATGAGGCGCAGTGAGGGAGAGTGGCTGACCAACAAACCCCAGGCACAGACACGTTAGGGCGAACAAAGGAACAGGGAAACTGGCCCCCAAAGGGTGGAGATTGGCACCTCAAATCCCTGACACCAGCACACTCAAGTTACAAAAATAAATAAATAAATAAACAAACAAACTCTAAAAGGTAGAGCTGCCTGCTTACACTGGATATTGGTACAGATCCACAGCAGCCCATAGCAGAGGGAAATCAGCCTGAAAATCAAGCCAAACGGAATGCTGAAAAACAAAGGAAAAATCCAGAATAAGAATATAGAAGAATCTATAAACTCGCCAATGGAGCAGGCTAAACCAACCGTAACAGAGGCTGAAGAAGAAGACTTTGAAATCATGCCAGAAAAAGAATTCAGAAAATTAATAATCAGATTACTTAGAAATAATGAGAAACAGTTTCGAGAGTTGAACAAAAAGCAAGCCCAAGGATTAGAGATCCCAAAGAGAAGCCAGAATGAAATACTGGAAATGAAAATCTCAATTGACCATATAAGAAACACCGTCAAATCCCTCGGAAATCGAACAGATGAAATAGAAGAGCAAATATCAGAATTCGAAGACAAACTTCCAGAAATAATACAGTCAGTTCAAACGCAGGAAAAAGAAATTAGAAAATTAGAAAATACTGTTGGAAACCTACAATATTCAATCAAGCAGTGTAATGTTTGGATAATAGGAGTCCCTGAGGGAGTGGAAAGAGAATAGATTGCAAAGTGTTTTCAATGAAATAATATCAGAAAACTTCCAACAAAGGCAAATGGATAAGTCCCAACAGATTAGACCAGAAGAGAAATTCACCAGGACACATTGTGGCAACACTCAGCTCAGTGACACACAAAGAACAAATCCTAAAATGTCCCAAGAGAAATGACAAATCACTTTCAGGGTAAGTTAATCAGACCCATCCCAGACTTCTCATCGCAAATACTACAGGCAAGGAGACAATGGCATGATATACTTCAAGTTTAAAAGACAAACAATGCCAACCTAGAATACTATACCCTGCAAAGCTATCATTTATGAATGAAGGGGAAATAAAGATCTTCCAAGATAAAAAACAGAATCTGAAAGAATTTGTATCCACGCGTCCAACCCTACAACACTTGCGCAGACGTGCTGCACACAGAAATACAAAAAGAAGAACTTCACTACAAAAAAAGCGAATGTAGAGTAAGCTACAAAGAAATTTCAAAATACATAAACAGCTCATTTCAGGAAGCACGACTGGGAAAAGACAGTACTTAACAGTAGTCACACTGAATGTGAATGGTCTTAATTATATTACCAAGAGACACAGACTAGCTGATTGGATCAAGAAAGAGAATCCATCTATATGCTGCCTTCAGGAGACACACCTTATCAGCAAAGATGCAGGCAGACTGAATGTGAAAGGATGGAAAAAGATACTCCAAGCTATCAGAAATCAAAAAAGAGCTGGTGTGGCCATCCTAATATCAGACAAAATAGACTTTAACATAAAAACTATTAAAAGAGACAGAGAAGGGCACTATATAATGATTAAAGGATCCATCCAACATGAAGACATTACTATTATAAATGTATACACACCTAATTACAGGGCACCTGGCTACCTGAAAGAATTACTAAAGGACTTAAAGGGAGACGTAGATTCAAATACAATAGTAACAGGGGACTTCAACACCCCACTCTCAACAATGGACAGATCAACCAGACAGAAATTCAACAAGGAAACAACAGAGCTAATTGATGCTATAGACCAAATAGACCTAGTAGATATCTTCAGAACCTTCCACCCCACAGCCACAGAGTTCACGTATTTCTCCCCAGTACATGGAACATTCTCTAGGATTGACCATATGCTAGGCCATAAAGGGAGCCTCAACAAATTCAAAAAAATTGAAACTATACCATGCATCTTCTCAGACCATAGTACAGTGAAACTCAAAATCAACAACCCAAGAATCTCTACACCATATGCAAACATGGAGAATGGACAATATGATCCTGAATGAACAGTGGGTCATTGAAGAAATCAAAAGAGAAATCAAAAGATTTATAGAAACAAATGAAAATGATAACACAACCTATCAAAACCTGTGGGACGGCAAAAACAGTGCTACGAGGAAAATTTATAGCAATTGGTGCCTACATCAAGAATCTAGAAAGGAATCAAACATATGAACTCTCCATGCACCTCAAGGATTTAGAAAAACAGCAGCAAATCAAGCCCAAATTCAGCAGAAGGAAAGAAATACTAAAGATTAGAGAGGAAATAAACAGAATTGAAACAAAAAAATACAAAAGATCAACAAAACCAGGAACAGGTTCTTTGAAAAAATAAACAAAATTGACACACCATTATCCCAACTAACCAAAAAAAAAAAGGAGAGAGAAGACCCAAATCTGTAAAATCAAAGATAGTAATGGAAATGTAACAAAAGATACAACAGAAATAAAAAGAGCCATCAGAAACCACTACAAAGAGATGTATGCTAACAAATTGGGGAACCTGGAAGAAAAGGATAGATTCCTGGACACATACAACCTTCGTAAACTGAGCTGTGAAGATATAGAAAATCTAAACAGACCCATAACCATGGAAGAAATTGAATCAGTAATAAACGCACTACCAAAAAAGAATAGCCCAGGACCAGATGGCTTCACCACTGAATTCTACCAGACATTTAAAGAACAACTAACCCCAGTTCTCCTCAAATTATTCAGAACAATTGAAAGGGAGGGAATCCTCCCAAATTCCTTCTATGAAGCCAATATCACCTTAATTCCTAAGCCTGGAAAAGACACAACAGAGAAAGAAAACTACAGACCTATCTCCCTGATGAACATAGATGCAAAAATACTCAACGAAATTCTGGCAAACCAAATCCAACTGCACATCAGAAAGATCATTCATGCGGACCAAGTGGAATTTATCCCTGGTATGCAGGGATGGTTCAATATTCAAAAGTCAATCAATGTAATACATCACATTAACAAATTGAGAAACAAAAATCATATGATTATCTCAACAGATGCAGAGAAAGCATTTGACAAAATACAACACCGTTTCATGATGGAAACCCTAAGCAAATTGGGGTTGGAAGGAACATTCCTCAATGCAATTAAGGCAATTTATGATAAACCAATGGATAGCATCATATTCAATGGGGAAAACTTGGAGGCATTTCCATTGAAAACTGGCACCAGACAGGGATGCCCACTCTCACCATTGCTATTCAATATAGTCCTAGAAGTATTAGCCAGGGCCATCAGGCAAGAAAAAGAAATCAAAGGGATACAAATGGGAAAGGAGGAAGTTAAACTATCCCTATTTGCAGATGACATGGTCCTATATATAGGGAACCCAACACATTCCTATAAGAGACTATTGGAACTCATAGAAGAGTTTGGCAAAGTAGCAGGATATAAAATCAATGCTCAGAAATCAACAGCCTTTTTATACACAGACAATGCTGTGGCCGAGGAAGAACTTCTAAGATCAATCCCATTCACAATAGCCACAAAAACAATAATGTACCTTGGAATAAATTTAACCAAGGATGTCAAATAACTCTATGACGAAAATTACAAAACACTAAAGAAAGAAATAGAAGATGACACAAAAAAATGGAAAAACCTGCCATGCTCATGGATTGGAAGAATCAATATCATCAAAATGTCCATTCTCCCAAAAGCAATTTGCAAGTTCAATGCAATGCCAATCAAAATACCAAAGTCATTCTTCAAAGACCTAGAAAAAATGATGCTGAAATTCATATAGTGAAACAGGAGACCTAGAATAGCTAAAGCAATCCTTTACAATAAAAACAAAGCTGGAGGCATCACAATTCCAGACTTCAAGACATACCACAGGGCAGTTATAATCAAAACAGCCTGGTACTGGGACAAAAACAGATGGATAGACCAACGGAACAGAATAGAAACACCGGAGATCAATCCAAACATCTATAACCAACTCATATTCGACAAAGGACCTAAAACCAACCCCTGGAACAAGGACAGCCTCTTCAACAAATGGTGCTGGGAAAACTGGATGTCCACATGTTGAAGTATGAAGCAAGACTCCTACCTTACACTTTATACAAAAATCCCCTCAACATGGATCAAAGAACTAGAGATATGCCATGACACCATGAAACTAATTGAGAGCATAGGGGAAACCCTTCAAGACATTGGAACAGGCGAAGAATTCCTGGAGAAGACCCCAGAGGCATGGGTAATCAAAGATAAAATAAACAAATAGGATTATCTCAAATTGAAAAGTTTCTTTACAGCAAAAGAAACAGTCAGGAAAGTGAAGAGGCAACCAGCAGAATGGGAGACATTATTTGCAAACTACACAACAGATAAAGGATTAACAACTAGAATCTATAAAATAGTCAAGAAATGCCACAGAAACAAAACAAACAACCCAATAAAAAGATGGGCCAAGGACGTTAACAGACATTTTTCAAAAGAGGAAATCCAAATGGCCAACAGACACATGAAAAAATGCTCAGGATCCCTAGACATCAGGAAAATGCAGATCAAAACCACAATGAGGTTTCACCTCACTCCAGTTAGAATGGCTTACACACAGAAATCAACCAACAACAGATGCTGGCAAGGATGTGGGGAAAAAGGGACACTAATCCACTGTTGGTGGGAATGCAAACTGGTAAAGCCACTATGGAAGACAGTTTCGAGAGTCCTCATAAACCTGAATATAGCCCTACCACAGGACCCAGCTATCCCACTCCTTGGAATTTACCCAAATGGAATTAAAGGGGGGAAAAAAGAGAGACATTTGCGCCTCAATATTTGTTGCAGCTCAATTCACAATAGCTAAGACATGGAATCAACCTAAATGTCCATCCATGGATGACTGGATAAAGAAACTATGGGATATGTTCTCTATGGAACACTATACAGCATTAAAAAACAATGAAATCCGGTCATTTGCAACAAAATGGAGGAATCTGGAAAATATCATGCTGAGTGAAATAAGCCAGTCCCAAAGGGACAAATATCATATGTTCACCCTGATCGATGACAACTAAATGAGCACCTAGAAGGAAACCCATTGAAGTGAAATGGACACTATGAGAGACAATGACATGATCAGCCCTTGTCTAGACTGTTGAGGAACAACTTACTATTTTATTCCTTTTAGTATTTTGTTGTTGTTGTTGCTCTGTTTGTTCTATTTAATACTACTGGATGAACTCTGTAATCAATACACAATTATCCTTAGGCATTTAAAATTAACAGAAAAGTGATCTCTGTTAAATATAGGAATGGGAATAAGAGAGGGAGGAGATATATAGGTCGGCCCATGCTCACTCGGACTTCCTCCAGTGGTAGAGCTAGAAATGCGCCAGGGGATTTCAACACAATCTTACCAAGGAGGCATGTACCAATGCCAGCTCACTTGGTAAAGTGATAAGTATAAGTACATAACTAATCAAAAAGATAGGGTAAGTGTCGAAGAGACTTCACAAATAAGACCAGTGTAGCCAAATAATGAAAGATACAATTAAAAGGGAGAGAATGATCCTGCGGGGAAAGCAAGACACACAGCAGACTCATAGAATGGCAAACACCCCAAACAGCACTCCAGCCTCAGAATCAACCCTTGGGGCATTCAGATCTGGCTAAAAGCCCATGAGAGTCTCACAGGCATGGAAAGCCAAGACACGGTGGCAAAACCATCCTAAATGAAAGATCCTAGTGAACAAGACCCCAGCAGAAGGAATGGGCCATCAAGGAGAGAGGAGCTTTTCTCTGAAGGGAGGAAGGAAGCTCCACTGTGATATGGCCTTGACTAAGCAAGTTCAGAGTTGGTGAACTCAAGGGGCTTCCATAGCCTCAACAGCTCATGACAAGAGCCTCGGCTGATTACTGACGTCATAAATAAGAGTGCCAATTGTTAAATCAACAACGGGAGTCACTGGGCACATGCTCCCCACGTAGGATCTCTGTCTTTAATGTGTTTTGCTATGAGAGTTAAAGATAACACTACTAGTCGAACAATGCCCTATACCTTGTGTGGTTGTGTGAGTGCAGTCTGTTGATATCTTTGCTTAGTATATACTAAGTTGATCTTCTGTATATAAAGATAATTGAAAATGAAACTCGATGAAGGGCGGGATGGGAGAGGGAGTGGGAGAGGGGAGAGCCACAGGAGGGAGGGAGGTTGGGCGGGGGAAGCCACAATAATACAAAAGTTCCACTTTGCAAATTCACATTTATTAAATAAAAAAACTATGCATGGATTTCAAAATTTTGCACCAAAATAATATTTCCTTTAATCCCATTTTCTTGATCTTTGTGAAATATCCTTATAAAACATACACATATATATTTGTAAAAGTGCTTGTGTTGTAATGCTATATATGGTTTTGTTGTTATATATAATTTCCTCAAATTTCTGAACAAGCACAGGCTAAGACAAAATGCATGACAGAGGTTGGCTAGACCCAGGACACTTTCCTCCAACAAACAACCATCCTCTCTCCCACATTATTAATCAAACTTTACATGATGAATGCCATTTGTACTGTACTTTATGATGTCTGTTCCACAGTATTTCTCTAAGTTATTTCAGAAAATTAGATATCTTACTTAAACAAAATTGTCACTTTCTTTTGTTGTTTCTTTGAAATTCTGTTATAAATTTTTCTAGTGTCAGTATTCTCCCTTTAACATATTTCTCTATCTTAAATAAATTAAATATACTCTTACCCATAAGAATGACAATCAAAAAGGATACCATATTTGTAATGCACAGAAAAATATGTTTTGTACAATTCACAAATGCATAGCACTAATTCATAAATTGTTATTGCAATCAGTTTCATGGAAATTCTTTTCATTTTAAGAAGATGAAGAAAGAGATTTTTCTGCTTTTTATATATTTCATATTTAGCCGTGAAATCAGTTTATGGGCAATCATTGATACAGCTGGAGGGAGAGCTTAGTGAACTGCACCATTTTTGAGTCTGGCCCAGATCCCTCAGGGCAACTGTGCAACTGCTCACCCTGGGTGGTGGGGGAAGGGAAGTGGTGCATCTCTCTCTCTCTCTCTCTCTCTCTCTCTCTCTTTCTCTCTCTTTCTCCCCTCTACATGGTGACCTGCAGCTGGTGGTGGGAGGGCTAGTGCCATTTTTGGACATAAGCAGGTAGCAGCTGCTCCAGCTTTTGTGCAGGCACCCAGCAACTATCAGGGTCACCCTCCACCCAGTCAACAAGGGCAACCACAACATTTCAAGAGCAATTGATGGGTATGGGCTCCATCACTGCAACTGTACCGACCCAGCAAAGGGTGGGGAGGGGGGGCATCCCTACTGAAGGGAAGTGCCCCCTGTGGAACTCTGTTACACATCTAGCACAATTGTGAAGCAAGTGGGTTTACAACTGGCTGCTATTGTGTGTGCCTGTGATCACAAGATCTTACCGGGGCTGGCAGGTTAAAGACCCTGTCTGAAGTGCAGGCATCCCTTATGGGCACTGGTTCTAGTCCTGGCTGCTCTTCTTCATATCCAGCTTTTGGCAATAGCCTGGGAAAGCAGTGGAAGATGGTCAAATCCTTGAGCTCCTGCACCCACATGGGAGACCCAGAAGAGGCTCCTGGATCCTGACTTTGGATTGGCTCAGCTCTGGCCACTGCAGCCATTTGGGGAGTGAGCCAGTGGATGGAAGACCTATCTCTCTGTCTCTACCTCTCTCTGTAACTCTGTCTTTCAAACAAATAAAAATAAATCTATAAAAAAAGAGAGAGAGATTTTACCAGAGAGAAAAACCCATGTTCCCCATACTTAGAATCTGGTCTGGAAGACTGGACTCGATCCAGTCAGCTGGAACACACATGGACAGTTGCTTTGGAAACACTTCAGTCTCCCTGTGGACAGGATGAGCTTGTGGGGTGGAGTGACCCCACTGGCACTCCTTGACCCTGACAGCCCTGGGTGCCGAGAAAACACTGTGACTGTGTGAGAGGAGGCAGGTGTACCTGGGTTCTGGGCAATCACTGGGTGCTGCTGCACACTCTCAGATCTCCTTGGTTGTGTAGAGCAGTTCATAGTAGAGGGAACCATGCTCACAGGAAGGACTGCACAGATCATATGTGCAGTTCATATGGTGGTGCAGATGAGTATTGAACACACTGTGGCTAATACCTAGGCATTTTTCAGCTTGGAAGAGAAGGAATGGTTTCATCAACAAAGGTGACCATTCCTCTCAATCCAGTAAACCAGAGGAGAGTTACTATGCCCAATTTGGATGTTAAACTGGATATGCACCCCATTCTGTAGCACTGACCAGAGCTCCTTGGCCACACCCACCACATACCTCTTCCTATTCACTGACAGTGTAGACATTCCACTAAGCCACAGGGGCATAACTCAAAGATAAAAGCCATCAGAGGAAAAAATTTACAAATGCTTAAAATGAATGCATAAATTCAAAAAATAAGAATAAGAAAGACACTATGATCTCTGAAATGAACAAAACATTTCAATATTAGAATATGAAGATTAAGAGATTGAGGAAATGCTGGAAACAGAACTAAAAATTAATCATAGGATTGCTCAAAAGCAACCAGAAGCAAATCCATGAACTAAAGAAAATCATACATGAAATTAATGAAAATGTTTCCCATAAAATTAAACTTTAAAGAGAAATCAAAATGAAATATTAGAAATAAAGAATTAAATAAATAAAATAAAAATGCAGTAGAAAGCCTTAACAACAGAATTGATTAGGCAGAATAAATAATATCCAAGCTAGAAGACAAATAACTGGAAATTTTACGGAAAGACCCCCCTAAAAGAAGAAGAAATTAGAAAACTTAAAAACAATGTTGGGGATCTATAGAATACTATGAAGTGATCCAACATATTGGTCTTAGGAGTGCCTGAAGGCATTGAAAAATAGAAGGGACTAGAAGGCATATTTAGTGAAATAATTAGAGAAAACTTTCCTAATTTGAAGAAAGAAAGGAATTTCCAAGTACAGGAAGCACATAAAACTCCTAACAGATATGACCAGAAAAGATCTTCACCATGACACATTGTAATTAAACTTTCCACAGGAAAGCATAAATAAAAGATTCTAAAATGCACATGAGAGTAATGCCAGATTACTTTCAGAGGATTGCCAATTAGACTCAAAGCTGACTTTTCATCAGAAACTGTATAAGCTAAAAGACGATGGCAAGATATAGTCCAAATCTTAAGAGAAAAAATGGTCAACCCAGAATGCTGTGGCCTGCAAAGCTCTCATTTTTGAATGAAGCTGAAATAAAGACCTTCTAAAACAAACAGAAATTGAAACAATTTGTCACCACTGCCCCAGCCTACAAAAGTTGCTAAAGGATGTGCTACACACAGAAACACAGAAAGAAAACCATCATCAAGAAAGAATATGAAGACAGAAAATCCCCCAGTAAAAGTACAAAAGAAATCCAAAGTAAACAACAGGAATATTCACAGAAAAAATGGAAGTGCCAAGAGTTACTTATCAATAGTTACCTTGAATGTAAATGACCTTAACTCTTCAGTTAAAAGATGCAGACTGGCTGAAAGGATCAAAAAACAAAACCCATCTGTTTGCTGCCTATAAGAAACACACCTCACCAACAAAGATACATGCAAACTGAAAGTGACAGGATGGAAAAATATATTGATGGTAACTGAAAGAAAAAAGACTAAATGTAGCCACCTTAATATTAAACAAATTAGATATCAACACAGAAACTTCCAAGAGACAGAAAAGGACATTATATAATGACTAAGAGATCAATACAACAGGAAGATGTAAGTATAATAAAAGTGTATGCACCCAATAACAGGGTGCCTGGATAGTTAAAAGAACTGTTAACAAATATAAAGGGAGACATAGACTCGAATGCAATAGTAATGGGGGACTTCAACACCACACTTTCATCAGTGTGAATCATACAGAAAATCAGCAAACAACAAACCTAATTGACACCATGGACCAAATGGAACTAGCTAATATCTACAGAAAATTTCACCCCACAGTTGCAGATATACATTCTTCTCAGTAGTGCACAGAACAAGGATAGACCATATATTAGGACATAAAGTAAGTCTCAATGAATTTAAAAAATCAAAAAGGATACCATGCACCTTCTCTGACTACAACAGATTGAAGCTCAAAACCAAAAACTCACGAATATCAAGAACATATGCACACATCGATACTGAACAATATGCTTCTAAACAAACAGTGGATCATAGGAGAAATCAAAAGAGAAATCAAAAAAAATTCTTGGAAAGAATAGAAATGACAATATGCCATATCAAAACTGATGGAATACAGCAAAAGCAACGTTAAGAGTTTTAAGAGGGAAGCAGTTAGTGCCTACATCAAGAAACTGGAAAGACACCAAATAAATGAGCTGTCAGTGCATCTTGAGGACTTAAGGAAAAAAAAAAAAACAACAAACCAAACTCCAAATTAGTAGGTGGAAAGAAATAATTAAAACTAAGTAAGATATAAACTAAGCTGAAACCAAAAAAAAAAAAAAAATGAAAAATCAATGAAATGAAGAGCTGTTTTTTGAAACAATGAACAAAATTGAACACACCATTGGCCCAATAAACAAAACAAAAACAGAGGGAGAAGAACAAATCAATAAAATCAGAAATGATAAAAAATGTAACAACAGATAGCACAGAAATAAAAAGAATCATCAGGAATTACTACGAATAGCTGTACGGCAACAAATCGAGAAACCTAGAAGAAATGGATAGATTCCTGGATGCATACAACCTACCTGTCTTGAAGACATAGAACCACTAAATAGACCTAAATGGAGATTGAATCAGTAATGAAGACCCTTCCAATAAAGAAAAGCCCAAGTCCCGAGGGTTTCACTGCTGAATTCTACCAGACATTTAAAGAACTAATTCCAAGTCTTCTCAAGCCATTCCAAAAAATTAAAGAGAGGGAATCCTCCCAAACTCCTTCTATGAATCCTGCATCACTTACTTCCTAACCCAGAAAAACATATCACAGAGAAAGAGAACTATAGACTAACATCCCTGATGAACATAAATGCAAAAATCCTCAGTGAAAGTGTTGCCAATTGAACCCAACAACACATCAGAAAGATCATTCATCAGGACCAAGTGGGATTTATCCTTGTTATACAGGGATGGTTCAGCATCTGAAAATCAATAATATAGTCCTGGAAGTTTTAGCCAGAGCCATCAGGAAATAAAAAGAAATCTAAGGGGTACTATTTGGGAAGAGACAAGTCAAATTATTCATATTTTTATGACATGATTCTGAATATAGGAATCCAAAAGCTCCATAAAGAGAATGTTGGAACTCATAACAGAGTTTGATAAAGTAGTGGGATATAAAATCTTTTTTTTTTTTTTTGACAGGCAGATTGGACAGTGAGAGAGACAGAGAGAAAGGTCCTCCTTTGCCGCTGGCTCACCCTCCAATGACAGCTCCAGCCGGCACACCGCACTGATCCAAAGCCAGGAGCCAGGGGCTTATCCTGGTCTCCCATGGGGTACAGGGCCCAAGCACTTGGGCCATCCTCCACTGCACTCCCGGGCCACAGCAGAGAGCTGGACTGGAAGAGGGGCAACCGGGACAGAATCCCGCACCCCAACCGGGACTAGAATCTGGTGTGCCGGCACCGCAGGTGGAGGATTAGCCTATTGAGCTGCGGCGCCAGCAAGGATATAAAATGTTAACACAAAATCAATAGCCTGTATATGCAGAGACAATGCCATAGCTGAGAAAGAACTTCTAAGATCAATCCCTTTTATGATAGTTACAAAAAAATTAAATACTTTGGAATAAAAGTAACCAAGAATGTCAAAGAACTCTAGAATGAAAATTATAAAACATTAAAGAAAGAAATAGAAAACATTAAAAAGTGGAAATATCTTCCATTTTTATGGATTGGAAGAATCAACATCATCAAAAATGTCCATACTACAAAAAGCAATTTATAGATACTATGTGATCCCAATCAAATTACCAACGACATCCTTTTCAAATATAGAAAAAAGTGATGCTAAAATCCATATGGAAACACAAGAGACTCCGAATAGATAAAGCAATTTTTAAACAGTAAAAACAAAGGTGGAGGCATTACAATACCAGACCTTAAAGAAAACTATAGGGCAGCTATAATCAAAATAGCTTGGCCTGGTACTGGCAGAAAAACAGACTTTAAGATCAATGGAGCATAACAGAAACTCCAGGCATGAATCCATGCATCTACAAACAACCTATTTTGACCAAAGAGTAAAAGTCAAACCCTGGAGGCAAGACAGTCTCTTCAAGAAATTATGCTAAAAAAACTGAATCTCCACAAGCAAAAGTATGAAACAAGTACCTTACACCTTACACAAACATTCACTCAAAATGGATCAAAGCCCTAAATCTATGATGTGATATGATCTAATATCAGAGTACATTGGGGAAACCCTGTAAGATATTAGCATACTCAAAGACTTCTCAGAAAAAAGAAAAAAAAAACAGAGCACAGACAATCAATTCCAAAATTAACAAATGGATTATATCAAACTGAAAAGCTTATGCACTGCAAAATAAACAGGCAGCAAAGTGAAGAGACAACTGACAGAATCGGAGAAAATATTTGCAAAATATTCAATTGGTAAAGAATTAATAACAAGAATATATAAAGAGATCAAGAAATTCAACAATTACAAACCAAACAACCTAGTCAAAAATGGGCAAAGGATATGAACAGGCATTTTTCAAGAGAAGAAATTCAAACGGCCAACAGACACATGAAAAAATGCTCAGTATCACCAACCATCAGGGAAATTCAAATAAGAACAACAATGAGGTTTCACCTCACCCCTGTTAGAATAGCTCTCATACAGAAATCAACAAGCAACAGATGCTGGTGAGGATGTGGGGAGAAGGGTACCCTAATCCACTGTCAGTGGGAATGTAAACTGGTACTGTGGAAGACAGTATGGAGATACCTAACAAAGCTTAACATAGACCTACCATATGACCCAGCCGTCCCACTCCTGAGAATTTATCCAAAGAAATGAAATCAGCATATGAAAGTGTGATATGTACCCCCATGTCCATTTCTGCTCAATTTACAATAGCTAAGATATGGAAGCAACCCAGATATTCATCAAATAAAGACAAATGAAGACTGGATGAAGAAATTATCGTATATATACACTATGGAATATTACACAGCAGTAAAAAATGAAATCCTATATTTTGCAACAAAATGAGTGCAACTGCAAACCGTTACACTTAGTGAAATAAGCCAGTCCCAAAAAGAACAATATTATATTGTCTCTTTGATCTGTCATAACTAATAGAGTACTTAAAATGTTATCTATAGGAGCAAAAATGACACTTTGAGATGCAATAATTTTAAACAGCCCTTGCCTTGATGTCAATGAACAATATTTTTCTTGTGTGTTTTTTTTTTTTTGGTTCTTTTTTTTCTTTTTTATTCATACTCTTTGGTGAACTCTCTACTTACTATAGGGTTAATCTTATGATTATAAAATTAACTGAAAATTGGGAGTATAGGTGAGACAGAGGCAGTGGGGGAAGAAACAATATGTTCCCAAATTTGTACATATTAAATGTATTGAAGTTGTATTCCTTAAACAAAATTTAAAAATTTGAAATGGAGAACTAAAAAATAATATGCAATATACAATGAAAAGCTTAGCAGTTCAAATGGTATGTTTGACCCAAGAGGACTTGCGATTTTTCTTTAAATTTATAGACCAAGATCCATAGGCTGTGAAGACTTCCTGTGAAATATACAGAAATATGACTTAAAATGTTCAATTCTTAGGTAGTTTGTAGGTGAATTGAACAATACATGTATCCTAGTTGGAACCACAGCACTTGCTTGCAAATAGTAATTGTTATTAAGGTGGTGAGGCTTTGGAATGGTAACATAACCTCTTGCTTGTTATTAGAGTTAGATGTTTTAATGCTTTATTAGTATTAATTCCCAAACAAATCTCCATACACAAGATTCAAGTGTTAAAAATATGTCACAGTTCATAAACTTGTAAGATGTATTAACAGAAACATTAATGTTAAAATGTTGAATAAAATCACAAATTCTTATTAAAATAAGTATTTATTTATTTTAGGGACACAAAGAGAGAGCTTCTATCCGTTTGTTAACTCCATAAATGTCTGCAACAGCTGGGGCTGGACAGGGCAGAAGATGGGAACTGGGAACTCAACCCAAACTCTCACATGAATAGCAGGAATGCAACTACTTGAACAATCACTACTGCCTCACAGCATGTGCCTTACCAGGAAGCTGAAATCAGGAGCCTGAACTGAGAATTGAACCCAGGTATTCTTGTATGGGATGCAGGTGTCTTTATCTCTATGCTAATTTCCCACCCCTAACACTGGTTTTGAATTCTTCTTTACTCGTGCATGCTACAGATGAAACCTAACAGTGAAACATGGAAATATAAGCTGCATAAATTGCACGAAGAACTGGAAAGGTTTTTCCGGAGTCGTTCTTTACTTCACTTTATCAGCCTAGGCTCTTTGGAGATGTGAGCCACAGAGGCTAGATGTTAATTCGTAGGAAAGACTTACTACACTGAAATTGATATCTTTCTCAAACTCATTTTGCATTTGAATCTTTCAGAAAATTTGTTACTTTTAATTTTTTTATTTTAATTTTTACTTAGTTTTCAACAGATTCAGTGTGCTTTGTAGATACAAATCCAAGAACATAATGGTACTCTCTTCCTCCTTTTCTCCCGCTCTCTCTCCCTTATTCTCCCGTCTCTCCCTCCCTCTCCCTTCTTCTTTCTCCCTTTCTTTTTTTAGTTGTTAAGATAACATGTCTTAAATTAACATGACATTAAAAAGACCAAATTCTTTGAAAAATAAAACTTTTAACAAATAAAAAGCAAAAAAAAAATGCTAGTTTAGGGGGGTATAGACAATTGCTATAAACAATAATTGAATGGGAAAATGATCATTTATTTTGAGCCAGGATAACACTTCTTGGCACTTTTCAAAAACTTTTACCTTCCCTAGTAAATTTGAGTCACAGAGCATTATTTTTCACTGTTTACAGGACATCAAATGTGTGGGATTCTGTAGTATTTATGGTTGCTATCTTATCCCAAATGACTTTATCTTCTTAATTTTTTTTTTCTGCTTCCTCTGCCATCTGGTCAATATTTCCTTTACTGAGATAGTCTTTGTCATTAGCAATGGTGAGTTTGTTCTTCTTGTCAGTATTTTTTTTTCTGCAGCGATTATACTAAAAATGCTATTAGTGTTATGTCAAAAGTGATGTGAATGTTAGGAATGCCACACTAAGATAGGACCCCGGAAACTTAACTTGGTGCAGTTTATTACTACTAGATAAAGTCTTTTGTCACTCACACTTTCCATAACACTGTGGGACAGTTGTCCAAGAAAGTTATGGACACTGTGGGGTTGCTTTGTGTGAATGGTGGTATTTTTACTTTTTTAATTAATTAATTTGAAAAGCAGATTGACAAAGAGACAGAAAGAGAGAGATCTTCACAGCAACCAGTGGCCGCATTGGTCTCCCACATGGGCGGCAGGGTCCCAGGCACATATGCCATCTTCTGCTTTCCCAGGTGCTGGCATCAGAAATGGAGCAGCCAAGACTTGAACGGGCACTCAGATAAGAGATGCCAGCATTGAAAGTGGTGGCTTAACTGCTGTGCCATAGAACCCTGGTGGTATTTTTCCTGATAAGGGGTGTCAAAAATTTCTCTGCTGTTTCAATGGACAGAGAGAGAGAGGGAGGGAGGGAGGGAGGGAGGGAGAGAGAGAGAGAGAGAAAGTAGAAGACCTTGCACACTCTGATTCATCACCCATGAGAATCACTGCTTGCATATCTATGCAATATGCTTCGGTCTCATCAAGGTTGCCATTCTTATTGAGCTGATTTCCATGAAGAAATCTTTCAGCATTTTCTTGATCGGTGTGATATGAGTAGAACCACCCACCAGAACAATTCATGAATCTGGATTTTGTCAGGTTTGGCAGTTTTCAGAAGTTTCTCAGCTAGCTTCAGGGTATGAGGGAAGATATAAGCACTGAGCTGCTCAAGTCTGGCTTGGGAAATGGAATTGTAGAAATTCACACTCCTAAAGAATGAATCAATTTCAGTGTTGGAATGTGTAGAAAAATTAAAGATACTTTTTGCCTTTTCACAGGCAAACATACTGCCTGATTTTTTGCTCTAGCCTTCTTGTGCTTGTATTTGAACTCTACAATCACATGACTCATCATATGATGGTCAAAATATCCAGTCCAAGTGAGTGTCAATGGTGCCAGCAACTAAATCAATGATCAGCATGTCTCTCTCTTTTTCAGAGCTTCTTGTTCAGTCCAGTCTATCAACTCTGGCTGCTGCAATATGCCAACTAATGATTCTCAGAATATTAAGACCAATGATGACCCCTGAATCCTTGAGACTCTCATGCTATGTGTCATTTAAGTAGGCTAGATTAATAGCGGTTGCATTTTTTTCACTCTTGTCTCCTAAATGGATTTCTGCAAAGTCTTTCATCTTGCTTAGAATCATGGAAAAGATTTCTAGGGGAAAAAGTCATATTACTTCTTTTGCATTCTACTCTTACTTTGTATTTTTGCTCTTCACAAATCACTTGGAAGGTGGTGCTTCGTACTTGACTGAGTTATGGCATCATCAAACTTGCAATGAATCAGACTCTTGGCATCAAAGATCATGTTGGTGGGGTTTACCACCTCTTGGCCTTTGGTAAACTCACATATGAGAAATTAAAATAACTTCAAATGGATACAGTTGCCTTTGTAACCTCTACTTTTCCATGTTGAAATAATTGTTCACATGACTAAGTGATATTCACATCAATGTCATTCAGCAGACATTTGAACTGAAAGAAATAAAAGTAGAATAAAGGCAGAAAACATAAAGACACTGTAAATAATTAGCTCTCACAATTAACCTCAACATTCTACCCATATCCAGTTTCCTCCATCACCTCCTTTTCACTATATTTCTTACTTGAGTCACACTCAAATATAAATATAAACTGACAAATCATTCAGGTGGCAATATGTTTCATTTATTTTTTATTGTTTAGAGACTTCCAGTGCACTGTGTAATAGATGCATGACTACAGGGGACCACCACATTTCTGCGATAGCAACTGTTGTGCCCAGATCGTCGGATCCCCAAACACCACCAGAGACTTGAACACACCGAAATGCAAGAGCAAGATTTGTTTCGGAAGTACAAGCTGCAGCAGGGACCCCGTCTACTCAACTGCGCAGTGAAGGGTAGAGGAAGGCCCGGAGCCATGCTTGGGAGCCTCTTTTAAAGCCAGGTTACGTCATCGAAGGGTGCGGGGTAACAGTGGATTGGCTGGGGTCACCTCTGGTACTTCCTGACCGAATGCGGTTGTTCCTGATTGGGTCAGACACAGGGGATTTCCTTATATGGTGAACGCTAGCAAGCTGTTCCCTTGTAACTTTAGGTCTCCCCAGAGTGAGGCTGCTTTTACGGGAAGTCGGGCCTGCCCCTTAGAATGGAGGCACTTCTTCGAAACATAGTTACTCCGGTCATTCAGCAATGAAACACCATAGCAAGCATATAGGCTTCAAAAATCTTGAGGTCATCTTTCCCTTCTCTCTTGCCCATGTCTAGTTTATTTTCAGGTCCAATCCACATCTCATCTTTAATATCTTTTGGCTGTGTCCTTTCGGACTGCCACTACCCTAAGTCAAAGTCTTATTACTTCATATACAGATTATTATAGCAGCATTGTCACTAGCTTTCTTCTCTCTTGTTCTTCAACATAATTTATTCATTCAATACACACTTTTGCTAGATGTTGAAGGTAAAAGAATGAATTAAACATGGCTGCTATCCTCAAGGTGCATTATCTGTCTTTTACGCCCTACATCCTAATTCATGAACTTATTCCCCACCACCTACCAAATAAAATAAATAAAATATAGCAAATGTAACTTAACTTTGTAAGTATGGCTTATTATATCAGACAGATTCAAATTCTGATTCTGTCATTTGTAGCTATATGTTCATTTGTGAATGATCAAACATTTTTTTAACCTCTCTGGTTCTCAGTTCCCTTGCTCTTAAAGTATAACTACTGTATAAAAAATAAATAAAAAAGTATAACTACTGTGTCCACACATTTAGGTTCTTACTAAAGGTACCTTTGCCTTTCTTAGTCTTTAAGTAATTGGCAGCCCCAAACATAGACTCATACAGATTCAGAATATAATGTATTTTCGCATTTTCTATATCTTCAGAGAAAGTTCCCTAGTTTGACAATTGGAGAAAGTGAGGTTCCATATGGACAACAAGTGACACAGGGATTTGATAGTATATGAAAATGTAACATCTAATTCCTCCTGACTCCCCATCAAATCATTTAATGTAAGCAGCCAGGAAATGCTTATGTGGGCAATTTGGCGGTGGGAAGGCAAGGGCCATTCTCCATCAGAAGAATGCTTAGGTTGCTGATCCAGGTTTCAAATGTACGGTATTTTGGTTTCTCGGGAAGTACTGTTTGTCTATCTTTCTGTGTAGAAGTTATTGATCTATCTGAAACATTCAAAACATAGAAAACTGCTGCATGACATCGATGAAACTTACATAGCAGCCTCTCCAGTGAAGATTAAGATGGAACTGAAGATAATATACAGACTGCAAGGGGAATCATTGAATTATAAAAAATGAATTCTGGGCTGCCCTTCAGTAATCATAGATTCCAAGCCATTCAGATTAAAGCCAAAAAACTAAAGCCCGGAGAGGTCACTAGATGGCCCAAGATTGCTGACATCCTTATACACAAAATTGGGGCACCTGACTTAAGAAAAAAAAATCTTATGATTATTGCATTGGATTTCACTGACTGCTCAGACAGGAATATTTTGATCACTTAGAATTTGTTGATTATCTCCTGTGTGAAGATCACTAGGCACAGTGCCAGTGAAAATAAAAGTTAATAAATTATATCCAAGTTTAAGGTGGATAGAGAATAGAGGTAACAAAATCTGTTCAGCTAAGCCATGTGTGAGTGCACCTCTGGTTGCTTAGGCAAAATATATAAATGTCTGCAGTCACAGCCAGCATAAGCAGGGTGACTCCAAAAGAGGTTATTACACTGTCATTTAAAATTAAAATTTAATAAGTTATATTCAACACTTGTTGAAAACTTTCATAAATTTAATGAATCACCTAATTAAATATTGTATATGCAACAGTATGGAGCAGAGTGCGCAAAAACCTGAAGACTTATTTTTAGGCTTAAGTGCAATTAGTAAGTAATATTTTAAAAACAAAACCCACTTGAATTTTATGAAGCATTTTTTTCTAAAGCAAAAAATGTTTATTTCATAAACCAGCCTTTGTTTGTTTATTTTTGGTTTCAATGCTGAGTTGTCTGCTGAACTACAATTCATACCAGTCATTGTGTTGTCAATCTAGGTGCAACCAAGCCCAGTTTCAAACAGAAACATTGCACAACTACAGTGGTCAAGTGCATTGCTGTGTTATGAAGCCAAAACAATTCCATGTTAGTTGTCTCTATAACATAAAGAAAAACAGGAATTAACATTTAGTTTAATTTATAGTTTTTGCTTAATATGCTTTCCAGTATTGTGTGCAAGCTTACTCTTTACTCTTATTAGCTATTAATGAGATATTCATCTACGTTAATATTTCAACTGGTTTTAAGCCCAATATTTAATGTGAAGGGGAAAGTTCAACTTGAAGCTTGACAAGCAATTTCCGATAGAAGTTCATAGAGTAAATGTATGAAAGTATCTAATCCACAGAGTCCTGGGTTTGAAATACTGTTCCTCACTCCTTCTCTTAGTGAATCTAGTTACTTTGGAACTTCAGTAACCCTCAGAACATTAAACACCATCTTTACACACAGCATGAAAGCTGTGGTACAGTCATCTCTTTTATAACCCCAACTGCCTCAGAGATGCTTCAGATTTCCAAAGGACAGAAATGGTTAGTTAAAAAGCTCTAACTGTACAGAAATGCTTTATTTCTTCTGTCACATGATGTGTACATAGTTCATGACTGAATTATTTCTTCCATCAGCTTGGCATTTCTTAAGTAATAAATTCAATACTTTGATGATTATGGACATAATCATTTCTTTTAAAAATAATTACAATAAGCATTGCACTCAATTATCTAATAAAATCAGACATCAAAAACATAATATCTGCTTGCTTTCATCTAGGACTTATCATTACTTCCCAGATTCTCAAAGGGTGAATTCTTTTTTTTTATTTTTTAACTTTCATTTAATAAATATAAATTTCCAAAGTACAGCTTATGGATTACAGTGGTGTTTCCCCCCCCCATAACTTCCCTCCCAACCGCAACCCTCCCATCTCCCATTCCCTCTCCCATTCCATTCACATCAAGATTCATTTTCAATTATCTTTATATACAGAAGATCAATTTAGCATATATTAAGTAAAGATTTCATCAGTTTGCACACACACAGAAACACAAAGTGTAAAGTACTGTTTGAGTATTAGTTATAGCATTAATTCACATTGTACAACACATTAAGAACAGAGATCCTACATGAGGAGTAAGTGCACACTAACTACTGTTGTTGACTTAACAAATTGATACTCTTGTTTATGGCATCAGTAATCATCCTAGGGTCTTGTCATAAGTTGCCAAGGCTATGGAAGCCTTTTGAGTTCACCGACTCTGATCTTCTTTATACAACATCATAGTGAAAGTGGAAGTTCTCTCCTCCCTTTAGAGAAAGGTACCTCCTTCTTTGATGGCCCTTTCTTTCCACTGGGATCTGACTCACAAAGATCTTTCATTTAGGTGGTTTTTTTTTTTTTTTTCCAGAGAGTCTTGGCTTTCCATGCCTGAAATACTCTCATGGGCTCCTCAGCCAGATCTGAATGCCTAATTAAGGGCTGATTCTGAGGCCAGAGTGCTGTTTAAGACATCTGCCATTCTCTGAGTCTGCTGTGTATCCTGCTTCCCAAGATGGATCATTCTCTCCCTTTTTAATTCTTTCAGTTAGTATTAGCAGACACTAGTCTTGTTTATGTGATCCCTTTTACTCTTAGTCCTATCTTTATGATCGATTGTGAACTGAAATTGATCACTGGGACTAGTGAGATGGCATTGGTACATGCCACCTTGATGGGATTGAATTGGAATCCCCTGGCACATTTCTAACTCTACCATGTGGGGCAAGTCAGCTTGAGCATGTCCCAAAATGTACATCTCTTCCCTCTCTTATTCCCACTCTTATATTTAACAGAGATCACTTTTCAGTTAAATTTAAACACCTAAGAATAATTGTGTGTTAATTACAGAGTTCAACCAATACTATTAAGTAGAACAAAAAAAATACTAAAATGATAAAGCATTAAGTTGTTCATCAACAATCAAACAAGGGCTGTTCAAGTCATTGTTTCTCATGGTGTCCATTTCACTTCAACAGGTTTCCTTTTTCGTGCTTGGTTAGTTGTCACTGATCAGGGAGAACATATGATATTTGTCCCTTTGGGACTGGCTTAATTCACTCAGCATGATGTTTTCCAAATTTCTCCATTTTGTTGCAAATGACCGGATTCCATTATTTTTTACTGCTGTATGTAAAGGGTGAATTCTTTATTGAGATCCACAGCATTATGCTAATAAACCATGCAATTGCATTAGCTCCATCCTTATACTAGTTTAGGACTTCAATTCTATTTTATTCATTTCCTTACATTATATACTGTATACCAGCTGATCAGTGTTCAACTTTACTGATGTTCCAATTAACCTATTCCTCAGTCTTTTCTGCATTCTTACAACAATTGTGCTTTCCCTAGGATAAAAATGATGATTTAGCTTTAGGGAAGAAATCCAGTTGAAGATGATAAATCGTCTGATGATAAGAATAATGCCCTGAAATTCAATATAGAAAATTATTGCATCTATTCTAAGTCCCAAGAAGAAAATTAGTTGATTTTTCTTTCTCCTTTCCAGAGAAAAATGCAGCTCTGGAAAAGTTCAGGAATAAATGAGAGAGGGATAATTTATCCAGCTCTATCAATTTAGAAATAGGAAAGGAAGTGTAGGAGAAAAGCTGATTGCTAATAACTGTCAATAAATAATGTAAAGAAGTTTTCAGAAACATTCAGGTGTTCCTTTTAGTCAAATATATGTCACCTTTTTAATATTCGATATCATGTCCCAAATTAAAATATATTTAGGCATATAGATGACGCATATGATTACAATTCAAAAACTGAATGTCTTCTTATTGATTCAAGTTAATGTCTATTCAGAAATAAGAATGCTGAAGCATTATTTGCTAGCAGATGTATAATGCTTAGGATATGGGAATCTCTAAAGCAGCTAAATCACAATAACTAGGCTCACACGTGCATATCTAATGCACTTTCAAAGAATTTATGGGTCCAGAGGACTACGGTGTAAGTGTCAGTTACTGACAGTGAAAAGCAGTAAAATATTTAAAAGTACTTTGTAAGTGTAAATTGCAATAGAAATACAATATATTATTATGATTTAGATTTAGCACAGTAAATGGATTTCAAAAAATCAAATAAGGATACATTCATACACCTATATATACATGCATGCACTTACACACATATGCACCAATATATAAAATTATCATTAGATACAAAACAAACTGTTAATATTTTAAAAGAATGCACTCAAAAATCTGTGTACTCCCAAATACCCTAAGTAGTGAAAGCAATCTTGAGTAAAAGCAAAAAAGGAGGAGCTATCCTACTATGTGACTTCAAATACCCTAGAAATTTATAGTAATCAAAAATCCATGGTACAGACACCTAAACCAGTGAACAGAATAGAGAGTTTGGGGCCAACATTGTGGCACAGCAGATTAAGCTGCCAGTTGTAAGGTTGGCAACCCATACTGAAAGCTCCTTCAAATCATAGCTACTCTGTTTCTAATCCAGCTTCCAAATTATGCATCTGGGGAGGCAGCAGAAAATGTCCTAAGTACTTTTACCCAAGCCATCCGTGTAGGAGAGCAGGATGGCTCCTGGCTTCAGCCTGGCCCAGATCTGCCTGTTGCAACAATTTGGGGACTGAACTGGCAAATGGAAGATCTCACTCTCTCTCTATCTTTCCCTCTCTATCTTGCTGCTCTGCATTTCAAATGAATAAATATTTGAAAAAATATGAAAAAAGCTTTGAAATAAATGCATTCATTACAACAAAATTATTTCTGACAAAAATGCCAAGAACATACAAAGAGAAAATGACAATCTCTTTCTATAAATGATGAAAAACTAGTGACATGCAAAAGAATGGCATCCCTCATCTCACACACACACAGACACACACACACACAAACTCAACTCAAAACAGATCCAACACTTAAATGTAAAACCTGAAATTATGAAAATACCAGAAGTAGGGGCCGGTGCCATGGCTCACTTGGTTAATCCTCTGCCTGTGGCCCCAGCATCCCATATGGGCACCAGTTCTACTCCTGGTTGCTCCTCTTCCAGTCCAGCTCTCTGCTGTGGCCTTGGAGTGCAGTGGAGGAATGGCCCAAGCGCTTGGGCCCTGCACCAACTTGGGAGACCAGAAGGAAGCACCTGGCTCCTGGCTTCAGATCGGCGTAGCTCCAGCCATAGCAGCCATTTTGGGGGGTGAGCCAACGGAAGGAAGACCTTTCTCTCTGTCTCTCTCTTTCTCGCTGTCTAACTCTACCTATCAAATAAAAAAAAAAAATACTAGAAGTAAACAGAGAGAAAATGCCCATCTAAAAGTCATTAATATACAAACTCATATAAAATTCAAAAAGAACTCAACTTTATAGGAAGAAAAAAAAAAACTTTTAAAAATGGGCCAAACAGGGGCTGGCGTCATGGCTCACTTGGTTAATCTTCCGCCTGCGGCACCTGCACCCCATATGAGCACCAGGTTCTAGTCCCAGTTGCTCCTCTTCCAGTCCAGCTCTCTTCTGTGGTCCTGGAGTGCAGTGGAGGATGGCCCAGGTGCTTGGACCCTGCACCCACATGGGAGACCAGGAGGAAGCACCTGGCTCCTGGCTTCGGGTCGGTAGCGGGCATTTGGGGAGTGAAGCAACAGAAGGAAGACCTTTCTCTCTGTCACTCTCTCTCTTACTGTCTATAACTCTACCTGTCATTTAAAAAAATGGTCCAAACAACTAAGTAGATATTTCCCAAAAGAAGACAAAATGTAGCAACATTTATTTCTTCAGCTAGGTGACATCTCCATAGGCAATTACTAGAACAGTCCTTTCTCCAATTGGATATTTCTTAAGTATTAGATAGTATAATATTAAAGGTAAAGAATGCACTACTCTCAACTTGAGTTTTCATGAAAGAGAAGAAAATAAAATCATGTAATTGCATTTACCTACATAACAAAATACACATATATTCAAATGAAAACACACACATACACTTCACTGAAATATAGTGTGATGGATCCTGATAAAAACACTTTTGAACTGACAATTCTGGCTTTTATTCAGAAAAACCTGTGGATTTTTTTTTATTTTTATTTTATTTTTTGACAGGCAGAGTGGACAGTGAGAGAGAGAGACAGAGAGAAAGGTCTTCCTTTTGCCGTTGGTTCACCCTCCAATGGCCGCCTCAGCCGGTGCGCTGTGGCCGGCGCACTGCGCTGATCCGATGGCAGGAGCCAGGTACTTCTCCTGGTCTCCCATGGGGTGCAGGGCCCAATTACTTGGGCCATCCTCCTCTGCACTCCCGGGCCACAGCAGAGAGCTGGCCTGGAAGAGGGGCAACCAGGACAGAATCCGGCGCTCCGACCGGGACTAGAACCCTGTGTGCCGGCGACACAGGCGGAGGATTAGCCTATTGAGCCGCAGCGCCGGCAAAACCTGTGGATTTTTGTAACTAAAAATCATTAAGAGTATTAACCCATAGGGCCAGTGCTGCGGCATAGTGGGTTAAAGCCCTGGCCTGCAGCTCAGCATCCCATATGGCTCCAGGTTTGGGTCCTGGCTGCTCCACTTCTGATCCAGCTCTCTGCTATGGCCTTGGAAAGCAGTAGAAGAAGGCCCAAGTCCTTGGGCCCCTGTACCCACATGGGAAACCCAGAAGAAGCTCCTGGCTCCTGGCTTTCGATTGGTTCAGCTCCAGCTGTTGTGGCCATTTTGGGAGTGAGAGTATTTCAGGCATGGAAAGCCAAGACACTCTGGGGAAAAAAAAAAAAAAAAAAAAAAAAACCTAAATGAAAGATCTCCATGAGTGAGATCCCAGTGGAAAGAATGGGTCATCAAAGAAGGAGGTACCTTTCTCTGAAGGGAGGAGAGAACTTCCACTTTGACCATGGCCTTGTCTAAATATGATCAGAGTCGGTGAACTCAGGGGGCTTCCATAGCATTGGCAGCTCATGACAAGAGCCTAGGGTGATTACTGAGGCCATAAACAAGAGTGTCAATTTGTTAAGTCAACAACAGGAGTCACTGTGCACTTACTCCTCATGTAGGATCTTTGTCCTTAGTGTGCTGTACATTGAGATTTAATGTTATAACTAGTACTCAAACAGTATTTTCCACTTTATGTTTTTGCGTGGGAGCAAACTGTTGAAATCTTTACTTAATGTATGCTAAACTGATCTTCTGTATATAAAGAGAATCGAAAATGAATCTTGATGTGAATGGAAGGGGAGAGGGAGTGGGAAAGGGGAGGGTTGCGGGTTGGAGGGACGTTATGGGGGGGAAGCCATTGTATTCCATATTCTGTACTTTTGAAATTTATATTCATTAAATAAAAGTTAAAAAAAAAAGAAGCACATTGGCTACCATCATTGACTAATCAAATGAAGGCCACATGAGCTGTGGACCAGCCAGAGGCCCATACAGATGCTGACCACCCATAGCTAATTCCCAACTTTCAACACTAAGATTATCTGCCTTTAATACCTTGGGGAGTCTGGAAATTGTGCATTAGCAGCCTGGCTCCTTGTTCTATGTGTTGCAAATGAATTCATACTTTCATCCACACAAATAAACCTAAAATTTTGATTCTTAAACTCTGAAAGTTGTAAAAAAATTCAGCATGTTGACCTCATAGATTTTCAGGTTATCTCAATTTTCTAGTAACATTTAACAAGCTTCTTAAAATCTTTCTTCTTAACGCTTAAAAAATAGTACTTTTTAAAAACTTTTATTCTGTAGCAATTAGTTTTGGTAAAATCCTAATGTTAGACTAAGAATCACAGAAATTTCCCAGTATAGATTTTGTAGGTTATAATATTGTTAAGAATTGTGAAAACCCTTAAAGCTGTGATAAATTTTTGCTGCCTTTATAATTTTCCTATTTTAGCCCAATTTACAATTTCATTAACAAGGAGTCTCACAACTAGATGTGAACTCACTAAAGAAATACATTAGAGAAATATTTAATTACAGATCACAAATAAACAAACTTTTAGGTTAATCAGCAAATATCTTCTAAAGGAATTAGCAAGAGGTGGTCTACTTTCTCTCTCATCTTGATTGTGTTAGCCGGGAATCTCAGGACGATTTCAACATTTGTATAAAAGATGTGAGTTTTTGGATAGTGAGAAATCCTCATCATTTCATATAAAATGAATTTTAAGTTGGGTAAGGATTCATCTTGTTGGTTTACTCCATTTATAGTAATCAATTTAATACCACTTCCAGCAGTGTAGCACAGCACTGCATAAACAATATGATAATTGGAATTCCTCTGCTCCTTGAATTAGTAAGCAAGTTACAGTGCATATCAATCATGCATAATGAGTCTGAAGCATGGCTTGATTACATTTCATTTGCATAAGAATTTTCTATAATTTTTTAAACTGATCATTTTTAATTCAGACTAGATTTGAATGCCACACAACTGGTGCTCTCCTCCTAAAATACTAACCAATCTTCTTACATAATAAAAATGCTAATCAATTTTTTTAAAAAATCTAGAACCTGGCTTGTTAATGATCTTTCACCTTTCTACATGCTGTCAAATCTCATTACACTGTCACCTTTCTAAGGTTTACAATTGTAGTATACATTTATATGATTCAACTCTAATTGCCATATTATTTCATCATATTTACAAGAAAAATGTCTTTTAAATAATTCTTGGATTATCCAATTTGAAGGATAATTTTCTCTCTTTGCATTGTGTAGTTTGTAAACCCTGACTACTAATTTACAGAAATATTGATTCAAACATGTGCTCCAATAAGCCAAGAGTTTGAAGTTTAAAAATGAAACAAAAAATAGCAAACAACTATAGACCTACAAGTTTACAATGATGTAAAACACAATAATTAAAATAGCTTATTAAGTATAACCATTTAGAAACATATTTGGGAATATTTACATCAAAACAATTCTTCCTCAGGAGGTTTCCAATTTCATGCAATATTGCATTTATATTTGAAATACACATTTGCTTATATATATCCATGCATATATAAATATAGTAGACAAAGATTTATTTAAAAAATTTACTTATTTATCTGCAAGTCAGAGTTACAGAGAGAGAGGACAGACACAGGGAGAGATCTTATATCTCTTGGATCACTCCCCAAATGACCATAATACCTGGGCTGGGCCAAGCCAAAGCCAGGAACCAAGAGCTTCATTCAAGTCTCCCACATGGCTGTCAGGGACCCAATTACTTGTGCTATCTTCTGCTATCTTTCCAGGTACATTAGCAGGGAGCTGAATGGGAAGTGGAGCATCAGGGAGGCAAACTAGGTGCTCAGGTGGGAAGCAAGCACTGTAGGTGTGGCTTAACACACTGTGTCACAACACTGGCACTTAGTAGTCAAGTATTTTTAAAGATTTCCATTTGAAGCATTTAAATCCTTTAAAAGAACATTTCCAAGAGTAGGCCTTAGAAATTAAGATAAGGGGTAGGGCAAAAGACTCACTTTTAAAACATATAATATAGAAGTGTGCATTTAGCTTAGCTATTATTAAGGTTCCTAATGCCACCTTATTGCTAATGCAGACCCTGTGGGGCAGTAGTGATGGCCCAAGTAACTGAGTTCCTGCTACCCATGTGCAAGACATGGATTGAGTCCCCAGCTCTAGTCTTTGGTCTGTCCCAGCCTCAGCAGCTGTCTTAGCTTAAAGAGTGAACCAGCAGATGGGAGTGTCTATTCTCTGTTTCTTTGCCTCTCAAATAAATTACATATATATATATGTGTGTGTGTGTGTTTAGAGAGAGAGATATTTATATATCAATTATATATATCATATATTCTGAAAATGGACTTTTAAAAATGTATAGAGAAGGAAAAATATGTGACTCTAATGAAAGCATTGAATTTAATTAGCTAAACCAATTTTCAGATGCAAGTCTCTAAATACCAGCCCACCAACCAGAAATAGTAGTCTGTAGTAGATCTCATTACCACACAATGAATTTTCTAGTCTTTGCAAGGAAAAAAAGTATATATTGACCATCAAGATAATTTTTACTCCTTTAAAGAAACTGAGAAATTTCCATGGAGAAAAATCTACATGTTAAAAGTATTTACTGAGTCATTTTGAGGCATTTTTTTTTTATTTGCAAACTTCTAGTTTAGAGGCTACAAGGAATACATATTTGTGTTAAAAACTCTCTTTTGTTCACTTGTTCATGTGCACAAATAATTCTTAAAACCTATTGTGTCACTTTCATTCATCATCATATAAAATTTTTACAAACCAGGATATGAAATATTTTTGACTGGAGCTTATATGAAATTTTAATAAGTTGTTTCACATTTCAAAAAAATCACAAGATTTCTGACATTTCCTAAAAGAGGCTTATACTTAACTCCAGATCTGAAATCACCATTTCATTTAGTGTAGAAATATTCCCTCTCCCTAAAGTGCAGTATTGCCCAACATTAGAATGGCAATTAATGACCATTGAAGAATTCTTTTGAAGTTTTGGGTTTAAGGTGATTTCAAACTTAATGTACTTTCCAAGTACAATAAGTCTACTGAAATATAAAACAAATAAAATATTCATTTTTTTTTTAAGTAATGGCAAATAAAGACTTGGCCAAACAGTAAAACAGTGCAAAACACAAGCCCATAGAGAATGGATTCTGGGTTTCTGGAGTCCCTTTGCACTGAGGGGAAGGTTCTTCTCCTAGGGAAGGGAGACCCAGGGTGTCCAAAGCAACCCTGACTCTCACACCACAGTGCTTCGCACTTCAGTACAGCAAGAGATGAAGCCAGATGGACATTCACAAAGTAGAGGGCCTCTTTTTAGATACAGTAGCTAAGGCACAGCAAATAAATTCCGACATCAGGGTAAAAGATAAAGAGATCATACTGGGTCTAAAGAGCTCAAATGGCAAAATTACAGCAAATTTATACTTCACAAAAAGAAAAGAATTGATTCTGCAAACAGTTTGTCCAGCGAAGCTAAAATCTCAGCTCAACTGTGAGGACCGTGGTGGCCATGATTGCCGTAGACTCCACCCTTACTGCATTCTGGGCGTTCTGGATCCTCTGCCACCCTGTCCAAACCTGCCAGTTTTCCTCTCTGGTCCCATGTGGCATGGAGACTGGCTGAGCAGTAGCCCATCATTGACGCTGCCTACTCCTCACCTTTCTTGCACTGCCCTCTCTTGGGAGGTGCTAGTACTACAGATGCCAGGAGAAGAGCAATAGCACTAAGCTGCCACCAAAACCGCCTCACCCATTTTCTGTGGTGCCTCCACTCCTATATCAGTGCACTGCAGACACTGTTCTCATTTGTCTACTTCTCATTCTCTTCTATCATTCACGTTGCCTCACGTGTCTCATTCTTATATTTTTGTTCCATTTCTTGCTGGTTCTCGTTTTTTATTCTTGCTCTCATTTCTGTATTATCCCAGACTCTTATTTTCTCCTTACCAAAGCCATTTAGTTTATTTTACGCTCAACTCCCTTCCTCTCATTTTCCCCCATAAATTTCTACTTTATTTTACATTATCTTCATGTTTAATCTCACATTTCAGCATATCTGTACATTTATTTTTTTTCATTTTCAAATTACATTTTAATGTCTCATCCCTTCTACATCAAATTTTCTTTCATATTCTTTCATTTTAACATATTCTATGCTCTTTTTCAGAGTTTATAAGTTTTTATTGTCCCACAATCTCATTGTTTTTACTCATTCTTACTCTGACATTACAGATTATATTTTATACTTTTACTTCTTTCTTCTTTGCATTATATTCCTTATTCTCACCCTATTTGTACTCATACTCATTCTGTATTTTACTCAAATTTTCTCCAATATTATTTGATATTATATTTATTTTCCATCACATTTTTCCACACTTTCTCTGAAAGATTTCTCTCTTTTGATTTTTAAAAATAAATATTTGGTCTAACAGAGTTGAATAATGTGAATAATTACCTTAGTGCCCACATCATTTCCGTGTCCGAACTATTTTGTTAATAGGCAACAATGGTAATGAAGAAACCAAGCTTGTGCAAGCCCATATGAAACGAAGATAATAATGCTGTTTATAATGAAACGTGTGCTAGTAAAAGCTTCTAATTGGCTGCCAACAGTCACACCATTCAGTTACAGAAATTTCTGGAAACATCAAGGGGAGAAGGATTTTACCTGGTAACTCCAAATCAATTCCGTTTTATGTACAGTGTTCACTCACTGTACACCCTAAAATTTGTCACTATTCTTCAGACTAGTAGGCCACAAAAAACATCCAATCTTTTCTCTATATGTCCAGACAGATGGGAAAATAGAAATAAACATGTTTCTATGGGGTGGGAACTATATATTCACAAACATCTTTAAGTCATGGGAGTAACTGGAGAAGCAAATGGAATGGTTAAAAAAAAGAAATTTTTAAGACAAAGTCCCAGATATATGTATGCAAATTAGAAGAACTAGATGAGAAAAGGATAAGCAGTTTCTGAAACAAATGATGGAGGATCATATGAGAAGAATACTTCAGATGTGCCCAAATTTTAGAGATACTGAAAGGACCATATGCTGTAGACTCAATTTTTATATCTGGCAATGATGAAGACAAAATATTCAAAGCAACTTTCAGTGAATTCAGGGTGGCAAGGCACAGTGCTGAAATCCAAATAGACCAATTGACTCCACAAGGCCTCATCTGTATGCCTAATTGTAATGGATCAGGCAAAGGTGAAGTTGTGAACGTGAGCTCACCTTGCAATTATTAACACACAACAAATCTGAATCTAAGTAAGGAGAAACTATATTCCAAAAGACTCTTGCAATAGAAAGAACATTCTGACCTAATAAGTGTTTCAAAACCGGAGAAAAGTGTTTCTTCCGTAGGAAGGGTCAAGCATGGCTAGTAGGTATTTTGGTAGTAGTGGTGTTAGTATGCTGGGGATGAGCAGTTGGACAAAATCAGGGTGCTTTAAGAGAAACTATTCCTCGGTCATCGAACTCATCAGTTCTCAAAGAATGTGTCATTAATGAGGGATGTTCTACATCTTGGAGCTCACTTAACACATGGTAAGTCAAAGTTCAAGAGACTGTAGTCATGTCTGAGGCCTGACTAAATGTTAGGTTAACTCAAGTCAAAAGGTAAGTGGTGGATAATTGCGAGCGCTTGCTCTACCTGAAAGTCTCTTAATGATAAATCTGTTCTGAGCAGAGAACTTGGATTGAATGCTCCATTTTCAACATTTTTTCTATTTCATTTAACAAATATTATTGGGACCATTTCTATGTGCTAAATGGTGTCTTATGCAAATTGAGAATAAGTGACCAAAAAAAAAATCACATAAAGAAACAGTTTTAGGGATCTGGAAAGTGAAAATCCTTATAAAGGAGATGACAAATGGAGGTCTAGAACAGCAAAATGAATTCTCCCAAGCCACAAAACTAACTAGTAGCAGAACCAGGACACACATATGATTATATCTCAGAAAAATTATCCTGGTCATTGATAATGAATTTTCTTATACTAAAGTTAGTATTTGGGCATGGCTCTATAATATATTTAACTTAACTTTGTTTATACACTTAATTTCAATTATTTCTGAAAATGCAAAATCTGTCTTCCTACTTTGGAAGTAATCATTCTACCCACCAAAAGAAAAAAAAAAAGATGGTGCTTTTTTATGAGAAATTACATTAGAGAAAATGGTCATACATTTTGGGAGATAGCAGGAAAACTTCAATAATGTTGAGGTTAGAATTGGTTTTGATTATACAAGGGGACTTCAAAAGTTCATGGAAAATGGAATTAAAAGATAAGTTTACATTAGAGCAAAAACATTTTGAAATTTTTGCATACAAAGGGTCTTCAAAAATTTAATGTAACATCTGTATATTGAAAAAACTCTGCATGCATTTTAATTCTCTGCACCAAATTGAACTTCCTATTATCACTTTTCTTTTTAATTAACATAAAAAATTTAAGAATTAATTTATTTATTTGAAAGACCGAGTTAGAGAGAGAAAGAGAAGGAGAGACAGAGGGAGAGATCTTCCATATGCTGTTTCACTCCCCAAATGGTCCCAACAGCCAGTACTGGGCCATGCCAAAGCCAGTAGCCAGATGCTTCTTCTGGGTCTCCCATGTGGGTGTAGCAGCCCAAGTACTTGGGTCATCTTCTGCTACTTTCACAGGTGCATTAACAGGGAGCTGGACAGGAACTGGAGGAGTCGGAACTTGAACTGGTGCCTATATGAGATTCTGGCACTGCAGGCTGTGGCTTTAACTTGCTATGCCATTGTGCCAGCCCCTAACACATAAAAATTATACTAAAGTTAGGGGTACTATGTGGTATTTCTATACATGTATAGACTGCATAGTTTCAAATCAGAGTAAACATGTCTAATTCCCTGAAAATTTAAAATTTCTTTAGGGTGAAAAATATCTCTAAATCATTAGTTCTAGATTTTTTTCCCAAATTTTATAGGTGGGTGTGTGTGTGGTCTCATCTGTGGATTCATTTTCCAAATGCCTTCAACAACGGGGGCTGGGTCAGAGCTGAAACCGGAAGCCAGGATAGCTGTCTGGGTTTCTCATGTGGATGGAGGTAGCAGAAACTCAACTACTTGAGCTATCACCTACTTCCTTCCAGGGTCCACAGCAGCAGGAAGCTGGATACAGGAGACACAGCTAGTATTCGAGCCTAGGTACACCAATGTACATCATAATCAGCACCTAAACCAAAAGGCAAAACATTTGCCCCATTTTTAAAGAAAAATAAACAGTACATTATCATTCCAGCAACCCACTAATAGGCACATGAGCAAGGGAAACGGCATTAGTTTGTTGAGACACATTTGTACACCCAAGTTTATTGTGGCAATATTCACAATACTCAAGATTGGAAACATCGGAAATTTCTATCAACTTATGAATGGATAAAGAGTCTAAGACACACACACACCCAATGGAATACTCCTCAGTCATAAAAAGGGTTGTATCTTGTCATTTACAACAGCATATACAGACATGAAGGTCACTATGTTAATGAAATAAGCCAAGCAAAGAAAGACAAGTACTGCATGATCTCACTCTTATGTGGAATCTACAAAGTTGTTCTATGGAAAAGAAGAGTATAATAGGGGTTGCTGGTGGCTGGGGACAGTAGAAAGGAAGGCATGAGTAGGAAAGGTTGATTAATGAGTACTAAGTTTCAGCGATATAGGAGTAAGAAGGTGTGATGTTCTATTGCAAAATAAGGTAAGTATAGAAAAACTTACCTTTAATTCAATTTCCATGAACTTTTGGAAATCCTCCCATAATTAGAACTAATATAACATACTCAAAGATAGTTTGTAAGCTATCATTTTAACAAGATAGCTTTACATATTGACTACTACACAGCATAACCTGAAGTGTATCTGCTGAGAATTTGTTTTCATAATAATATTTATAAGGGAATGCTGCAGAATTTTCACTTCCACATACACAGCTTGAAGTGAACATAAAGTAATGAGCAAGATAAGATGATGTATTAGATGGAAAATAATCTAATCTAAAATGAGACATTAACTATGATTCAACATATTGTTTGCTATGTCTATTTGCACTGAAAAAAAAGAATTCAGAAATTACAGTGCATCTTTTTGTAACATGAAATATGAGAAAAGGTATGATGAAAGTAATAACATCATTGAATTCTGCCACAAGTATGTATAGTCTTTTGCTGGCTTATCTCTTATTTGCTTTATATTTTCATATTCTTAGCAACCATTTATTCCTAGAATTTCTAATGATATTACACTGCATTATACATACTGTGATCTAGATGTCAAGATTGAATAGCATATAAAACAGCTATCCTGAAGATGTATGAGTATGGCAACAAGCAATCTCATCTTCTCCTTAAAGCAAAGAACAACTGCCTAGAGATAAGATAATAACATTTTTCTAACTACAGACAACAAATAATACTATTGAAAGCACAATGGGAAAATAAAATGTACCATTTTTACAGTCAAACATGTATTATGCCTAATGTGCACCATATATTATGGGCTTCAAACTTTGATTTTCATTACTACATTTAAAAAGTAAAGAGATGTGTTTCAAAATGGCAAAATGGATGTCACATTATACTGTCACTCCAATACCCCGTTCCTACCATCACCACTATAACCTCAGAAAGTTAAAACATACACTACACAATTTCTCTTTGCTTTAAGAACTTTTGGCAAACAAATATACACAAGTACATATGCATATATATTCATTCATATATATACACTGTTGTAATTAATAAAGGGACTATTTTTATAAAGAAAAAAATTAATATTTTAAAATGACTTAACCATCTAGATAACAGAAAAGCATGAATTTAGGTATATAGATATGCATATACATATAGAACACCTTGTATTTTGTAAAGAAGAATGAAAAAGCTAACATCAGTGAGTAGGAACGTAAATGCTTTTCAGGGTCAGAAGGTTCAGATTTAAGTCCTAGTTTATAAATGACTCCAGAGAAATAATTCAGGCTTTTTGAACCTGAAAGGGAGAAGCACATGACATACTGTGACCTGAACTAGCAAGTGCTACCTATGGGTGTATCTCGTTTTGTTTTCCAAAATACAAACTATTTCATATTACAAATTCATGAAAAATATTTTGCCCCTGCTCTAATATCCTAAAGAGCCTGACATGGAAGCTCTTCATCAGAGGGTTGACTTTTGAATCAGCTGACAAGAGTCTATGGAGCCATTTTAAAGAATTGGGAATGTAAGCCAGCGCCTCAGCTCAATAGGCTAATCCTCCACCTGCGGATCCGGCACACCAGGTTCTAGTCTGGGTCGGGGCGCCAGATTCTGTACTGGTTGCTCCTCTTCCAGTCCAGCTCTCTGTTGTGGCCCAGGAAGGCAGTGGAGGATGGCCCAACTCTTTGGGCCCTGCACTGGCACGGGAGACCAGGAGAAGCACCTGGCTCCTGGCTTCAGATCAGCATGGTGCGCTGGCTGCAGTGCGCTGGCCACAGTGGCCATTGGGGAGCGGCCATTGGGGGGTGAACCAACGGAAAAGGAAGACCTTTTTCTCTGTCTCTCTCTCACTGTCCACTCTGCCTGTCAAAAAAGAAAGAAAGAAAGAAAGAAAGAAAGAAAGAAAGAAAGAAAGAAAGAAAGAAAGAAAGAAAAAAAGAGAAAGAAAGAAAGAAAGAATTGGGAATGCTTGGGGCTGGAGCAGTGGCATAGCTGGTAAAGCCACTGCCTGCAGTGCCAGCATCCCATATGGGAGCCAGTTCATGTCCTGGCTGCTTCACTTCCAATCCAGCTCTCTGCTAAGGCCTGGGAAAGTGGGAAAGCAGTAGAAGATGGCCCAAATCCTTGGGCTCCTGCACGCATGTGGGAGACCTGAAAGAAGCTCCTGGCTCCTGGCTTTCTTTGGATGGGTGCAGTTCCAGCCATTGCTGCCAATTGGGGGGTGAACCAGTGGATGGAAGACCTCTGTCTCTCTCTCTCTCTCTCTCTCTCTCTCTCTCTCTGCCTCTCCTTCTCTCTGTGTAACTCTTTCAAATAATTAAATAAATCTGTAAAGAAATAAAGAAATTGGAATGCTCATGAACTGTGTAGTAAGACCAGAAGGGACAAAAGTCAGTAGAACTGGTTGATTTCCATGGCTTATCTTGTTGTAGAAAGAAAGTGCCAACAGTGAGAGATAAGAGGTTAAGGGAAGTGACCCACTGGCCTTGTATAGAGGTTGTTATAACAACAGTATATATGCGTTTATTGTTTGGCATTGTGGAGATATTCTTTGGTTTCCTCTTTTTATTTTTTTTTCGCTGTGGTGGCTTTTCTCGTTATACTATGACTCTAGATTAAGTGGACTATCTGCTTTTGGTGACTCTCTAGAGGCCTGTGGTGGGTGTGGCCAGAGAGCTCTGTTAAGTTCTTTAGGGTTAAGGGTGTGTCACCCAGGTTTGGCATGGTAAATCTTACCTCTCTCTTTTTCTTATTTAGAAGGGAAGTAATTCTGCACAGCTGAGCTCTTCTCCTCCATGGCAATCAGTGATTGAGCGCTAGACCCAGTGGGTATAATATTCGTCTGCTCTGTCCGAAGGACCACACAAAGGATCTGTATAGTCCTCAGTGTAAGCTCAGATTTCCCTGCAATGTCTACTGTTAGTTCTTTATTCCATTAGCATTTTTTATTATTCATATATTGCATTTTCCATTTATGTGAATTCACTATTTGCATTTTGTCCCATCTTTTCTATAAGTATCTCATTTTGTTTTTGCTATTAATTTGAGGACTCTCTTTTGTAGTTTAGATGGTAGTCCCTTATCAGATTTTGACATTAAAATATTGTCCCCCTTTGTTCTATTTGATAACTTTGCCTTTTATCCAACAGAAATTTCTATTTTAAGACTTTCAATCAAATGTATCATTACATTCAAAATGTACAAAATGTACAAAAATTCAAAATGTACATTCAAAATGTACAAAAAATGTTATGTAACATGATGATAAAGTTAACACCCGTGAATCCACACCCAATTTAAGAACCAGAAATTACAACTAGTGTTTAATGCATGTCCTTTGCTTCAAATCTATCCCAAAGTAACTCTCTACAGACATAACTACTATGCCAATTTTTTTTGTATTCTGCTAACTTCAGGGAGTTTTTACTTCTCTATTTAAGTAACAACCCTCAATTCACCTGATACACCATATCCTTCTCTGATTCATTTGTTTCATAGCACTTATCAGCATTTGATGTGAAACATTTAAATTATAACTTTATTGGTGCTTTATCTCTCTAGAATATAAACATCATAAAGGCATGTAATCCTGTCAGTTTTTTTTTTCATTGATGGAGCATAATTATCTAGAAAAGTACCTGGTACCTAGTGGATATTCAATACTGACTGAACAATATTGGTGTGAATAAACACCTAGATGGAACACAAAAGACAAAGTCCAGACACAGACCCCAAAAATATATAGAACTTTGATAAATGACAAAGGTAACATTGCAGATTAATTGGGAAAGAATAAAAGTAAACATAATTATTTTCTGCAATAATTTCTTATGCATTTATAAGAAATGCAAATGGATCTCTACCTAAACCCACAGATAAAAACCCACTTAGGAAATATGAAATAAATAAATAAATATGGTATCCAAATCTTTAAACGTCTCTCAATACAGAGTTCTATTTATAACTTAGGTAGAAAAATTGTTCCAAAGGCAGACTTCTTCCCTAAAAAAATTCATAAAAAAGTTTCCTAAATTAAAATATGTAAATTATGAATTTATGTTTATCAAGTAACACAATATAACAGCTGAAAAATGCACAGATTGGAAAAATACATTAGCAATGCACATAACTAGCTCAGAGGGACCAGAATATATAAAAACACTCTTGAAAATTATTAAGAAGAAAACAGGTAAAAATGAGCAAAAACATGAAGACACTCATGATTTATGAAACTGAGAATTATAGACATGTAAATCTAAACCTACAAAAAGCTACAACTTTACACTTCCTAAATTGACAGAAGTTAGGAAGTCTGACAATTAAGAGCTCTGACAGTTAAGAGTTCTGGTGAGCTTCATGAATCAACTCTTACACACTGCTCTTGCAATAAGAAATTGATATGACTACATTAAAAGCTACATGACTTTTTAAAAATTATATAGGGCTCATACTCAGCAATCTGGATTTGAACCTATGAAATAAGAGAGATGTTCACAGGAGCATTTTATCTTATATCTTATCCTTTATATCCACAACAACAATTAAAAAACTAAAAGATAACCAAATAGCCTCTTATATAATGCATAAATAAACCATGATAAATTTTCAGAATGGAATATTATATAACAGTGAAAGGGAATAAGTTGGGTTCACTCATTGACATGAATGAATCTCAGAAGAATAATTTAGAATGAAGAAAAAAGTCAGAAGAACTCACACACAGATTGACACTGCTTTATTAAGTTTTAAAACAGAAAAACAACCATTATATTGATTATGGGTGTATATGAAAAGTGCAACAGAATACAAAAAAAGTTTGGCATAGTAGTTATGTCTGTAGAGAGTTACTTTGGGATAGAATTGAAGCAAAGGACATGCATTAAACACTAGTTGTAATTTCTGGTTCTTAAATTGGGTGTGGATTCACGGGTGTTAATTTTATCATGTTTAATAATAATTTTTGTACATTTTGAATATTTTGTAATGATACATTTGACTAAAAGGCTTAAAAATAGAAATTTCTGTTGAATAAAAGACCATGTTATCAAATAGGCAAAGGGGGACAATATTTTAATGTGAAAAACTGATAAGGGACTACCATCTAAACTACAAAAGAGAGTCCTCAAATTAACAGCAAAACCAAAATGAGATACTTATAGAAAAGATATAGAAAAGAAAGGTTAATCCACTATGGAAGTCAGTCTGGAGATTCCTCAGAAACCTGAATATAACCCTACCATTCAACCCAGCCATCCCACTCCTTGGAATTTACCCAAAGGAAATTAAATTGGCAAACACAAAAGCAGTCTGCACATTAATGTTTATTGCAGCTCAATTCATAAGAGCTAAGACCTGGAACCAACCCAAATGCCCATCAACAGTAGACTGGATAAAGAAATTATGGGACATGTACTCTATAGAATACTATACAGCAGTCAAAAACAACGAAACCTGGTCATTTGCAACAAAATGGAGGAATTTGGAAAACATCGAGCTGAGTGAATTAAGCCAGTCCCAAAGGGACAAATATCATATGTTCTCCCTGATTGGCGACAACTAACTGAGCACCAGAGGGGAAACTTGTTGAAGTGAAATGGACACTATGAGAAACAGTGACTTGATCAGCTCTTGTCCTGATGGTTGATGTACAATGTAATACTTTATCCATTTTAGTATTTTTTTTGGTTCCAATAGCATTTGTTGAACTCTGTAATTAACACACAATTATTCTTAGGTGTTTATATTTTAACTGAAAAGTGATCCCTGTTAGCAATTTGGAAAACATTATGTTGAGTGAAATAATCCAATCCCAAAGGGACAAATACCACTTGTTCTCCTTGATAGGTGACAACTAACTGAGCACCAAAAAGGAAACCTGTTAAAGTGAAATGAACACTATGAGAAACGGTGACTTGATCAGCCCTCACCCTGACTGTTGATGAGCAGCTTACTATGTTATCCCTCTTAGTATTTTGTTTGTTTGTTCTACTTAATACTTTTGGTTGAATACTGTAATCAATACACAATTCTTCTTAAGTGCTGAAACTTAACTGAAAAGTGATCACTGTTAAATGTAAGAGTGGGAATAAGAGAGGGAAGAGATGTGCAATTCGGGACATGCTCAAGCTGACTTACCTTAAACGGTAGAGTTAGAAACATACCAGGGGATTTGAATTCAATCCCATCGAGGTGGCATGTACCAATGCCATCTCACTAGTCCCAGTGATCAATTTCTGTTCACAATTGATCGTAATGATAGGACTAAGAACAAAAGGGATCGCATAAACAAGACTAGTGTCTGCAAATACTAGCTGATAGAATCAAAAAGGGAGAGAATGATCCAACATGGGAAGTGAGATACACAGCAGACCCATAGAATGGCAAATGTCCTAACAGCACTCTGGCCTCACAATCAGTCCTTAAGGCATGCGGATCTGGCTGAAATGCCCATGAGAGTATTTCAGGCATGGAAAGCCAAGACAATCTGGGAAAAAAAAAAAAACCTAAGTGAAAGATCTCCACGAGTGAGATCCCAGTGGAAAGAATGGGTCATCAAAGAAGGAGGTACCTTTCTCTGAAGGGAGGAGAGAACTTCCACTTTGACCATGGCCTTGTCTAAATATGATCAGAGTCAGTGAACTCAAAAGGCTTCCATAGCCTTGGCAGCTCATGACAAGAGCCTAGGGTGATTACTATGCCATAAACAAGAGTGTCAATTTGTTAAGTCAACAACAGGAGTCACTCTGCACTTACTCCTCACGTAGGATCTTTGTCCTTAGTGTGCTGTACATTGAGATTTAATGCTATAACTAGTACTTAAACAGTATTTTTCACTTTATGTTTCTGTGTGGGAGCAAACTGTTGAAATCTTTACTTAATGTATGCTCAACTGATCTTCTGTATATAAAGAGAATCGAAAATGAATCTTGATGTGAATGGAAGGGGAGAGGGAGTGGGAAAGGGGAGGGTTGCGAGTTGGAGGGACGTTATGGGGGGGAAGCCATTGTAATCCATATTCTGTACTTTGGAAATTTATATTCAATAAATAAAAGTTAAAAAAAAGAAATAAAAAAAGGTGGGACAAAATGCAAATAGTGAATTCACATAAATGGAAAATGCAATATATGAGTAATCAAAAATGCTAATGAAAAAGAACCAACAGTTGACTTCATACAACTGTCAAAATTTAAACATCCAATAACACCTAATGCTGATATACCCTCATGTACGTGGAAATAAAGCCATTTTGGAGAGCATTTGGGCAGTAGTGAAGTAAATTAAGTATACACATATATTACAATGTAGGAATTTCTACTCCTGGAATTTATTCTAAAGAAATTCACATGCCAAACCATAAGAAGATATGTGTAATTTATCACAGGTTAAGTTTATCAGAATCATTTATGGTACTGGAAGTTGAAGCAACAATAGTGTTTGTCACAAAGAGGCTGGATAAATAAAATGTTGGTACTACAGGATATTCTGCAATAGTAGATGCAATTAACTAGATGTTCTTATAGCCACATAGTTTAATCTTTGAAATATTGCACTTTTTTTTAAAAACTTTTATTTAATGCATATAATTTTCCAAAGTACGACTTATGGATTACAATGGCTTCCCCCCCATACCGTCCCTCCCACCCACAACCCTCCCCTTTCCCACTCCCTCTCCCCTTCCATTCACATCATGATTCATTTTCGATTATCTTAATATACAGAAGATCAGCTTAGTATACATTAAGTATGGATTTCAACAGTTTGCTCCCACACAGAAACATAAAGTGAAAAATAATAGATGATTTTTTTAAATGATGATGAAATCAGAGCAGACCTATTGTCATGTTTAATCCCAGTGAGAGTCAAGTTGGGAATTGATAATTTCTTTTTTTTTTTTCTTTTTTTTTTTTTACAGAGGATCAGTTTAGTATGCATTAAGTAAGGATTTCAACAGTTTGCACCCCCATAGAAACACAAAGTGAAATATATTGTTTGAGTACTCGTTATAGCATTAAATCTCAATGTACAGCACATTAAGGATAGAGATCCTACACGAGGAGTAAGTGCACAGTGACTCCTGTTGTTGACTTTACCAATTGACACTCCTGTCTATGGCATCAGTAATCTCCCTATGCACCAGTCATGAGTTTCCAAGGCTATGGAAGCCCTCTGAGTTCTCCGACTCTTATCTTGTTTAGACAAGGTCATAGTCAAAGTGGAGGTTCTCTCCTCCCTTCAGAGAAAGGTACCTCCTTCTTTGATGACCTGTTCTTTCCACTGGGATCTCACTCGCAGAGATCTTTTGCCAAAGTGTCTTGGCTTTCCATGCCTGAAATACTCTCATGAGCTTTTCAGCCAGCTCCGAATGCCTTTAGGGCTGATTCTGAGGCCAGAGTGCTATTTAGGACATCTGCCATTCTATGAGTCTGCTGAGTATCTCACTTCCCATGTTGGATCACTCTCCCCTTTATTTACTCCATCGGTTAGCGTTAGCAGGTACTAGACTTGTCTATGTGTTCCCTTTGACTCCCAGTCCCTTCACCATGACCAACTGTGAACTGAAACTGATCACCTGGAACAGTGAGATGGCATTGGTACATGCCACCTCGATGGGATTGAATTGGAATCCCCTGGTATGCTTCCAACTCCACCACTTGGGGCAAGTCAGCCTGAGCATGTCCCAAATATTGCACTTAATGAATACTTCTGAAATCATGACATTTATAGTACAATACTACTTATATAAAGTAAAAAATACTGTATTTTTTACGTACACAAACTCTAGAGAAGTTGAAACAATGAAAGTTTCTTGCTCTTCCTCTTTGTCAACAAGTCTTACACTTGCAAGTTTGAATCGCAGAATCATACCTGTTTTTGTCTTGAGCCTAATGATAACCTACCTATGATATTTACTTCTTCATGAGAACAAGACTAATCAATAGCATTGGCTTAGTCATTAAAGGGCTATGTTACTCTACAGTTGGCACCTGTGTTAGGAAGAAGGCAGGGAAAATAGAATCATGCAAGTTGGCGTTAGAAAGTCATGGTCTTTAGAATATAGAAGGAACAGACAATTTGAGATATTTGTTTAAGTAGATTTTTGTGCTGGTTTGGTTAAAAAAAAAAAAAGGAGTGATGTATCTCCTTCAAAGCTGAAAAGAAACACTTCCTAAAATACATTATGGAGCAGGACAGTACCAATAATGTATTCTATTTTACAACACAGTATTTTTTCATGTAATCCTCTAAAATGGCTCTGGTAAAAATGAAGATCTATATGATCAATATGATTTCTCTTGGATTTACTAAGGCTTAAAAATATCACATGCGCTATATGAAAGTTATCCGATATCTTTTGGCTACTATTTGGCCAATCTATTATTATAACAATCATATTGTAAAGTCAAAGCTATACTGCAACATGCTTAAGAGTTATGCAAAATAATCTCCATTTTACATGAATTGTAAAACATTAAACAAATATTAAAATATAACTAAGGCAGCTATTACCAGCCCCAGTTTACAAAATTAAACACTAAGCCTCAGAAAAGTTGTCATTTAGGTAGTAAATTATAAAAAATACCTGTCTCCTGGCTAGGCAAGGAGAAATCTGGGAAGTCCTAAATGAGAGAGCAGGTATTTGTTTATTGTCATTAAGCATCTTCAAGGCAAAACAAGAACTATAAACTGAATATATGAAGTATAGTGAGCACAGAAGCCTCCAAATGCTAAAGTCTCATTTCACTGCCCCATATTAGACAATTAGGGTGACTGACTTGAGTACTTACAAACTCAGTAAAGTCACCAAGTAAGTAGTAAAGATAATTAGCAATAAATGATCCCCTGTTTTAATATTGCCATCACATATCCTGAGTAGGTTTTAAAATATTAAATTAAGAATGATGATATTCTTCAAGAAGATATGCAAAAGAGAAAAAATGTTCTCTTTTGTGTAGTAAAATTTCCACTTTGTTCATGTTTTATTAATGAAAATTAGCTAACTATGGCACTCCTATATTTCTAAGAATATTATTCTAGAAAGCCTTGACAAAGAAATGCTGCACATATTAAGTGAATATTTACCATAGATGAAAAGATAGTGCTTACATTTTCTTTAGTAATTCTGGGCTAATCAGCTATTGAAAGGGGTTATATCTTTTCAGAATTGTTATAACATATAATTCAAATTCCCTCATTTAAAATTTTTCCCTCACAAATAAGTGCAGAAGGCTTTTTGAAATAGTTATTTAAAGGTCTAAATTTACATGTAAACTAATTTTCAACAATTGTTTTTGCCAAGTTTATCTATGCACAAGTCTAGACAGATACATTTTTTCTCAAAGGCTTCCTCAACAAAAGATATTTCTTTTAAACTGGAACTCATTTCCAAGTTGTGTTTTCATCAGTTCATAAACTAAGGAACTCAGTAAGAATCACTATAAAATAGACAGCTATTCTTATTAATCTGCTTTTCTCTTCACTAATCAGAAAGTGGCCTGTCTTATGACCTCACAGTACTCATATACTAGTTATTGATAAGGTTAATTTCTGTAATACTACATGTAGGCTACTTTATCTTTGTGTAAGACTGACTTGCTTCTTGAAATATATCCTTGATTCATTTGAATTTCCTTACCAAACAAATCCCCAGTGTTTTGTCTTACTAAACATTTACTTATAGTATGAATTAGAAGGAAGACCACATTTCTGGAATTAGATCCAATGCTACTTTCAAACTATAATTGATAATCACTTTAATGTGAAAAAGTCATTACATTTGTAAAGGGATTGTTCACTGGATTTACTTGGATAGAGGATCAGGACAAAAAAAAAAGACTAAAATATTACCCCAAACAGAGTCCTCTATTTATCCTGGTGATAAAGCTCTGAAGAATAAGGGGCCATGTGGCCTAACTGTCACATATTGATACACTAATAGAATTTGGGAGTTTTGGATTTCATTCAAGCTATAAATGTGACTATGTCTGGCCGAATGTTGATTACATAATTGTAAACATATTTCTTCCAAGATATTCCTCTTTGGAGAAGATACTTGGATTTTACATAAAATATTCATGATTATAGTGCCTATCCAAAAAATAAGTAAGGTCTAAGTGGCAACAAGGGAGTAGAAAAAAATTCCAGTTATCTAATGAGAGTGGGCTACCTTCAGGGCTGCATAATTCAAAGAAGTGTCATTCACGTAGATTATGATATAAATTATGTTGCCTGTGCTTGTTCAATTAAATAGAAATATATCCACAATATGTAAATAGGCTGGTTTATAATAAAATACTGCTTTACTTCTATAATTCTGTTTTCTTCAGGCGTCAACACATTGTTCAGACCAGCTGAGTCATGTTAACAATTCCAATCCCCATTTTTTGTTTTCTTACCCTTACTAGTTGGCTTCAGAAGGACTCAACTTCTGGTTCAACTCCCCATACTTCCAAACATTTTGGGGAATTTCTAGAAGAAACCACATTTTCTCACAAACACGTCCAGGCAGCTACATACACTGCTCCCACTTGCTTTTACTATTGCTGTGTTCCCTGATCATTACTCCTTCTGACCAACTGTGCCCCTCTGTGCGCTGGAAAGCTAGTGTTCTACAAGAGTTCACAGTCACATGCAGCACACTAGACTCTCACAAACACTCCCACCATCGCCTGCTGGCCTCTGCCACTGATGTCTTGCGATGCTTAAATATCCAAAATTGTCTCTGAAGAATGGGGAAAAAGTGTTCAACTTCCCTTTGCATCATATTCTGTTAGAGATGACACAAATCTGGTTACTAAAATCATCTTTTCCATTTCTATCTACAGTCCTCCCTTCTATAAAGGATGCAGACATCAACCCAAAGGGGATTGGGACAGGGAAATATTGAATAACAGCCACCAAACACTCCTTAAAAACTCCTCCTTTAATAACTACGGATAAGTCACTGGATCAATCTTACTCTGTTTCCTTCTTCCATCATCATGTGTTTTCACTCAGGAGCCCCCTCACCTAACTAGGCAAATAATCTACCAGGCCGTTTCTTCATTTTATCAAGCATGTTTAGATGATTATTTAATCCAGTTATGGGCAGTATTTTAGCTTATACAGACTGGGAATCCACCCACCAATGTGTACAGCATATTTTAGAAGTTTTCACACACATCCTATTATTTACTTCTCACAACAAACTTATGAAATAGAACAGAATTTTTTATAGAAGAAACAAATATTCATAGAAGAAATGGGTTTTTTATTATTTTATTTTATTTTCACAGGCAGAGTGGACAATGAGAGACAGAGAGAAAGGTCTTCCTTTACCGTTGGTTCACCCTCCAATGGCTGCTGCGGCCGACGCGCTACGGCCATCGCACCGCACTGATCCAAAGCCAGGAGCCGGTGCTTCTTCTAGTCTCCTATGCAGGTGCAGGGCCCAAGCACTTGAGCCATCCTCCACTGCACTCCCAGGCCACAGCAGAGAGTTGAACTAGAAGAGGAGCAACCGGGACAGAATCCGGTGCCACGACCAGGACTAGAACCCAGTGTGCTGGTGCCGCAGGCAGAAGATTAGCCTATTGAGCCATGCGCTGGCCAGAAATGGTATTTGTTCAACCTCATTTTAACAGTTTGATAAACTTGGGCAACAAGAATCTTTCCCTTACATTATTTTATTGATTCTGTCTTTCTAGGGAACTTATTTCATTTGGGAAACTACCTGCTGAATTAAGGAATCAAAGAAGCACCCAAAATGATGTGAGGTTTAGAATCCATCAAGATATCTGTTGTGGCGTTTACATGAACATGCCATATAAGAATGGTAATGAGCACATCACCCAGTGGGAGAGACAGTGATTACAGCAGGTAACCAACCAGCTTAGCAGCCCAACCTTACAGAGTATTGTCAATGCTCTGGGATGGGGCATAGGGGGCAAGTTTTGTAAATATTTGAAAAGATAAAATGGACCAAAGCAGAAAAAGCAGGACCAAGAAATTCTGAGAAGCTTTCAGTATTTATTTCAAGAGGATTAGGTTATTTGAAGAAGAAAGCAAACAGATGGGCATGCACAGAAGGCAAGACGTCTTTCCTGCTTAGCAAATGTTTGGCCATGTTTGTTCAGGCAGAAGCAGCAGCTAGTGGGGAAAAAATAGAAGCATAAAAGACAAAAAGAGGGGCAGGCATTGTGGAACAATGGATGATGGTGATGCTTGGGATGACCATATTCCATATTGGAATGTCTGGGGTTCTGTCCTGCCTCTGCTTTAGATCCAGCTTCCTGCTAAAGTGTACCCTGATGGTTCAAGTAGTTGGGTCCATGCCATGCACATGGGAAGCCTAGATGGAGTCCCATACTCTTATCTTCCACTTGGCCCAGCCCCAGTCGTTTCAAGCATTTAGGGAGTGAACCAGCAGATACAAGATATTTCTCTTTCTCATTGTCTCCCTGTCATTCTCCCTTTCAAATAAATTAAAATAATCAATAAATGTTCAAAAAATAAGTAAAAGGGAAAAAATACTTAAGGATCAAAGACCCAAAGAAAGGCAAGAAGAAATGGAATGAATGCCATTGTCGTGGAGTCATCCTTGTAATAAAGGTATCATGGAAGAAAGGGCCAAGAGAAATTTTAACTGTAACAGTTTATGTGTCAGGGCCAGCTCTGTGGTGTAGTAGATTAAGCTGCCGCCTGCAGTGCCAGTATCCCATATGGGCACCAGTTTGAGTCCCAGCTGCTACACTTCCCATCCAGCTCCCTGCTAATGCACCTGGGAAAGAACTGGAGGATGGCTCAAGTCCTTGGGCCCCTGCACCCACATGGAAGACCCAGATGAAGTTCCTGGCTCCTGGCTTTGGCCTGGCCTAACACCAACCATTGCAGCCATTTGGGGAGTGAACCGGTAAATGGACGATCTTTCTCTATTTATTTCCCCCTCTTTCTGTACCCTGCCTTTCAAATAAAAATCAATCTTTAAAAAATAGTTATGTGGTCTGCAGTAGTCTACCACACTGCACTGTTTACTTTAAAAATTCAATTAATATACATCAAGAAAAATATGCAGAGCTTTTTGTCTTGTTTTGATAGTCATTATGGAAAAGTACAAATAGCCACAAGAGTAGATGTAAAGTCTAAAATCCAAAATTCTGAACATGTCTTAACCCAATAGAGTATGAGTATATTAGGCTATTCAACTAAAAGACTATTTTGAGGTTCAAATAAAAAAAAGAACAAGTGTATTCTTTGTAAATTATAGCAGTAAATATTCTTTTTATTTGCCATAGTCTTCTTCCTGAAATTTTTTAAAACTATGAGTTTCTTTGAGAAGGAAAAAGTCATGTAAAAATAAAAAAAATGTGTATTATGTGGGGGTGTGACATGTGGGGGACCAACCAAATCATCCTCAAAGCCGAAGAGACAGGATTGCAGCTGCTATAAATAATCATAAAATAGACACTTCCTCTCTGAATTACCATACAAAATATTAGACATGATTCCTCCTCAAAGGCAATGATGTCACAATGAAATATTTAGTCAAATTCAATATTCAAAACACCTGCAAGTTTCTTCAATTAGTTCAGATTATGGTGCCAAAATCATTAGTGGGAACCTTGAAACAACATACTGTATATGTGTTTCTGCTAATCTGTATTCTTTTTTACTGTTAAATCTGACTCAGTGCCTAATGCAATGTAGAAACTTATAGAATACATCAATTAGTTGCCTACAGCATCATTATCTTTGGAGAATATTATGGAAACAGCAAAAGAAAGAAGATCCAAGTGTACTTACAATCAGAGCTTACTTTGAATTACATTCTCTTCCATGTGTACCTGTCAGCGACCCTATGCTGAAATAGAGACAGACCAAGAGTTTAGCTGTTTCCTGTTACTTTCTTCTTCTTCTCCCTGTCCTCACCCTGGGTACCTAGAATTGTGCTTAGACCATAGTAGGTGAACCATAAAAGTGAGTCATGTCAAACTAAAGGGAATTTCCCTATTATTGGATTCAAAGAGTTTCTTTGCTGATGTTTTCATTTCTGTTAACACTTAATGATCATAACAAAGCAAGCAGGTCTACTGCTGGGATATTCTGTGTCTGTATGCTGACAATAGTGGCAGCAATAACAATAATATCTCCCATTCACTGATGGCCAGAACCGATATATAATTATCACTGGTCAGGGGCTGGCTCCGTAGCACCGTAGGTTAATCCTCCACCTACAGCTCCAGCATCCCATATGGGCGCTGGCTCTAGTCCCAGCTGCCCCTCTTCCAATCCAGCTCTCTGCTGTGGCCTGGGAGAGCAGTAGAAGATGGCCCAAGTGCTTGGGTCCTTGCACCAACATGGGAGACCAAGAAGAGGCACCTGGCTCTTGGCTTCAGATCAGTGCAGCTTTGGCCATTGCAGCCATCTAGGAAGGAAAACCAGCAGAAGGAAAACGCTTTTTCTTTTTACTTTTTTTTGGACTTTTTTTTTTATTTGACAAGTAGAGTTATAGACAATGAGAAAGAGAGACACACAGAGAAAGGTCTGCCTTCTGCTGGTTCACTCCCTAGATGGCTGCTACTGCTGGAACTGCACTGATCCGAAGCCAGGAGCCAGGTGCTTCCTCCCAGTCTCCCACATGGGTGCAGGGGCCCAAGCACTTGGGCCATCCTCCACTGCCTTCCCGGGCCACAGCAGAGAGCTGGACTGGAAGAGGAGCAGCCAGGACTAGAACCGGCACCCATATAGGATGCTGGTGAGCCACGACGCTGGCCCCAGGCAAACACTTTTTCGCTGTTTCTCCCTCTCACTGTCTGTAATTCTGCCTCTCAAATAAATAAATGAAATATTTAAAAAAATAATTATAACTGATCTTCACAATTTAGCAAGATAGGTTTCATTAGCCTTATTTTATAGATGAAAACAATGAGATTCATGGAGGTTAAGCACTTTCCCTCATCCACACTGGTATAAATGATTGAGTTGTGTTCAAACCTCATTGTATCCAGTTCTCAAGTCCTCTCTCTTCCCATCTTGCCATATTTCCTATCATAAGTAGTTAAATCTCTAAGAACTGATGGCTACATAAGGAATATATTTGAATTTAAATTAATTTATGCCTTGCTGTTTATGCTCATTTTAAAGATCCAATTCATAACAGTCTGCAGTGAGGAATTGACTTGAGTTCTTACCCAGTGGCATAGTAGTCAGACAACTAAGGCAGCACAATTAAAAGAGAACACACTGGCAGGATTCAAGCTGAAAACTCCTCACAGCTTCCTCCCACTCTCATTCCCATTAGCAGAATCTCAAATGGAAAGGGTGAATTAATCATGTTCTTCAATTCATAACACACTCCAATTATTAGTTTTTCTAAAGCCTCTCTCATTTTTGTACATATACTTTTTAAAAATTAATTTTACTGTATACATTTATGGTGAACAACATGTTTTGAAATACATATACAGAAAGAAATGATAACTATAATTAACTTAATTAATATATGCATCATCTTTTATACTTACCTCATTTATTTGTGCTAAGGCACATAAAATATACTCCCTAGAGAATTTTCAACATCTAATGCAGTATTTTTTATGTTCATAAATGTTTCCTTATGTTAAAAATTTAATTTTCAAGAACTGATTGATTCTTTTTTTTAAAAGATTTTATTTATTTATTTGAGAAGTAGACAGATAGCAAGAGGGAGAGACAGAGAGGAAGGTCTTCCATCTGCTGGTTCACTCCCTAAATGGACACAATGGCTGGAGCTGCACCAATCTGAAGCCAGGATCCAGGAGATTCTTCCAGATTTCCCATGTGGGTGCAGGGGCCCAAGACCTTGGGCCATCTTCTACTGCTTTCCCAGGCCATGGCAGAGAGCTGGATCGGAAGAGGAGCAGCGAGGACTAGAGCTGTCGACCATATGGGATGTTGGCACCACAGGCAGAGGTTTAACCTACTGCGCCACAGTGCCAGCTCCTAATTCAATATTATTAACTATAGTCCTCCCATTATACTTTAAATACCTGCATTCATTTGTTCCCTAAAACTTCCAACTTTGTAAATTTGAATTACAACTTATTTCCTTCCCTCCCTGCCCATTGTTACCCCCATTCTACTCTCTGACTCTAAGAATTCATTTTGTTGTTGTTGTTTAGAATCCACATATCAGGGAGATCATGCAATATTTGTTTTTCAGTAACTCACTAATGTCATTTAGCAAGATGTCTTCCAGCTTCACCTAAGTTGTTAAAACCGGCACTCTCTCCTTTTCTTTAAGGCTAAATAGTATTCCTCTGTGTGTGTGTGTGTGTGTGTGTGTGTGTGTGAAATGATTTCTTATTTTAACTTTTATTTAGTAAATATAAATTTCCAAAGTACATTTCATGGATTACAATGGCTTTCCCCCCATAACTTCCCTCCCACCCGCAACCTTCCCATCTCCTGCTCCCTCTCCCATTCCATTCAAATCAAGAATCATTTTCAATTATCTTTATATACAGAAGATCAATTTAGTATATATTAAGTAAAGATTTCATCAGTTTGCACCCACACAGAACATAAAGTGTAAAATACTGTTTCAGTACTAGTTATAGCATTAATTCGCATTGTACAACACATTAAGCACAGAGATCCTACATGAGGAGTAAGTGCACAGTGACTCCTGTTATTGACATAACAAACTGGCACTCTTGTTTATGGCGTCAGTAATCATCCTAGGCTCTAGTCATGAGTTGCCAAGGCTATGGAAGCCTTTTGAGTTCACCGACTTCAATCTTATTTAGACAAGGTCATAGTCAAAGTGGAAGTTTTCTCCTCCCTTCAGAGAAAGGTACCTCCTTCTTTGATGGCCCATTCTTTCTACGGGGATTTCACTCACAGAGATCTTTCATTTAGTTTTTTTTTATTTTTTTCTTTCCTAGAGGGTCTTGGCTTTCCATGCCTAAAATACTCTCATGGGCTCTTCAGCCATATCCGCATGCCTTAAGGGCTGATTCTGAGGCAAGAGTGCTATTTAGGACATCTGCCATTCTGAGTCTGCTGTGTATCCCGCTTCCCAAGATGGATCATTTTCTCCCTTTTTAATTCTTTCAGTTAGTATTAGCAGACACTAGTCTTGTTTATGTGATCCCTTTTACTCTTAGTCCTATCTTTATGATTGATTGTGAACTGAAATTGATCACTTGGACTAGTGAGATGGCATTGGTACATGCCACCTTGATGGGATTGAATTTGAATCCCCTGGCACGTTTCTAACTCTACCATGTGGGGCAAGTCAGCTTGAGCATGTTCCAAATTGTACATCTCCTCCCTCTCTTATTCCCACTCTTATATTTAACAGAGATCACTTTTCAGTTAAATTTAAACACCTAAGAATAATTGTGTGTTAATTACAGAGTTCATCCAATAGTATTAAGTAGAAAAAAAATACTAAAAGGGATAAAGTATTAAATTGTACATCAACAGTCAGGACAAGGGCTGATCAAGTCACTGTTTCTCATATTGTCCATTTCACTTTTACAGGTTTCCTTTTTGGTGCTTGGTTATTTGTTGTCACCGATCAGGGAGAAGATATGACATTTGTCCCTCTGGGACTGGCTTAATTCACTCAGCATGATGTTTTCCAGATTCCTCCATTTTGTTGCAAATGGCCGGATTTCATTGTTTTTGACTGCCATATAGTATTCTCTAGAGCACATGCCCCATCATTTCTTTATATAGTCTCATGCTGATGGGCATTTGGGTTGATTCCAAGTCTTAGCTCTTGTGAATTGAGCTGCAATAAACATTAAGGTGCAGACAGCTTGTTTGTTGCAATCTAATTTCCTTTGGGTAAATCCCAAGGAGTGGGATGTCTGGGTTGTATAGTAGGGTTATATTCAGGTTTCTGAGTTATCTCCAGACTACCTTCCTTAGTGGCTTTACCAGTTTGCATTCCCACCAACAGTGGGTTAGTATCCCTTTTTCCCCATATCCTTGCCAGCATCTATTGTTTAGTTGATTTCTCTATGTAAGCCATTCTAACCGGGGTGAGATGAAACCTCATTGTGGTTTTGATTTGCATTTCCCTGAACATTTTTTCATGTGCCTTTTGGCCATGTGGATTTCCTCTTTTGAAAAATGTCTATTGAGGTCCTTGGCCCATCTCTTAAGTGGGTTGTTTGTTTTGATGTTGAGGAGTTTCTTGATCTCTTTGTAAATTCTGGTTATGAACCCTTTATCTGTTGCGTAGTTTGAAAATATTTTTTCCCATTCTGTCAGTTGCCTCTTCACTTTCCTGACTGTTTCTTTTGAAGTACAGAAACTTCTCAATTTGATGCAATCCCAAATGTTAATTTTGGCTTTGAATGCCTGTGCCTCTGGGGTCTTTTCCAAGAAGTCTTTGCCGGTGCCTATATCTTGCAGTGTTTCTCCAATGTTCTCTAATAATTTGATGGTGTTGGGTTGTAGATTTAGGTCTTTAATCCATGTTGAGTGGAATTTTGTGTCAGGTGAAAGGTAGGGGTCTTGCTTCTTGCTTCTACACATGGAAATCCCATTTTCCCAGCACCATTTATTGAATAGACTGTCCTTGCTCCAGGGATTGGTTTTGGATCATTGATCGAATATCAGTTGGCTGCAGATGTTTGGATTGATTTCTGGTGTTTCTGTTCTGTTCCATTGGTCTATCCATCTGTTTCTGTACCACTACCATGCTGTTTTGATTACAACTGCCCTCTAGTATGTGCTGAAATCTGGTATTGTGATGTTCTGGCTATTTTTTGTTGTACAAGATTGCTTTAGCTATTCGATGTCTCCTGTGTCTCCAAATGAATTTCAGCATAGTTTTTTCCAGATCTAAGAAGAATGTCTTTGGTATTTTGATTGGTATCACATTGAATCTATAAATTGCTTTTGGGAGAATGGACATTTTGATGATATTGATTCTTCCAATCCATGATCAGGGAAGATTTTTCTCCATTTTTTGTTATCCTCTTCTATTTCTTTCTTTAAGATTTTGTAATTCTCATCATAGAGATCTTTAACGTCCTTGGTTAATTTTATTCCAAGGTATTTGATTGTTTTTGTAGCTATTTTGAATGGGATTGATCTTAGAAGTTCTTTCTCAGCTGTGGCATTGCCTGTGTATACAAAGGCTGTTGATTTTTGTGCATTGATTTTATATCCTGCTACTTTGCCAAACTCTTCTATGAGTTCCAATAGTCTTTTAGTAGAGTTCTTTGGATCCCCTAAATAAAGAATCATATCATCTGCAAAGAGGGATAGTTTGAGTTCTTCTTTCCCAGTGTGTATCCCTTTAATTTCTTTTTCTTGCCTAATAGCTCTGGCTAGAACTTCCAGAACTATATTGAATAGTAGTGGTGAGAATGGGCATCCCTGTCTGGTACCAGATCTCAATGGAAATGCTTCCAACATTTCTCCATTCAATAGGATGCTGGCAGTGGGTTTTTCATAAATTGCTTTGATTGTATTGAGGAATGTTCCTTCTATACCCAGTTTGCTTAGAGATTTCATCATGATAGGTTGTTGTATTTTATAAATGCTTTCTTGGCATCTATTGAGATAATCATATGTTTTTTCTTCTTCTGCAGTCTGTTAATGTGGTGTATCACATTTATTGATTTGCGAACACTGAACATTCCCTGCATACCAGAGATAAATCCCACCTGATCTGGGAGGATGTTCTTTCTGAAGTGTTGTTGCATGTACTGCTGAGAACAATATGTATTATTTAAGTGTAGGCTGAAAAGTTCAGTAGATAACTGTTAGATCCATTTGGGCTATAGTGTCATTTAAATCTACTGTCTCCTTCTTGATCTACTGTCGGTTTGATCTGTCTATTTCTGAAAGTGGAGTATTAAAGTCCCCCAGTACTGTTGTATTGGAGTCTAAGTCTCCCTTTAAGTCCCTTAACAAATCTTTTAAATAAACCGGTGCCCTGTAATTAGGTGCATATACATTGATAATTGTTATATCTTCCTGTTGAATTGATCCCTTAATCATTATATAGGGCCCCTCTTGCCTCTCTTCACAGTTTTTTTGATAAATTTTATTTTGTCTGACCTTAAGATGGCTACACACGCTCTTTTTTCATTTTGGTTGGCATGGTATATCTTTTTCCAGCCTTTCACTTTCAGTCTGCATGCATCTTTGTTTGAAAGATGTGTTTCTTGTAAGCAGCAAATAGATGGGTTTTGTTCCTTAACCCATTCAGCCAATCTGTGTCTTTTAACTGAAGAGTTGAGGCCATTAACGTTCAATGTGGCTATTGATAAGTAGTGACTTTGCCCTGCTATTCTCCCAAAGATATTTTCTAATATATGCTTTGAACTTCCTGTGATCTTTTACTGGGAGGTTTCCTTCCTTTATCTTCTTTTATATTGATGACCGTGTTTCTGTGTGTAACACATCTTTTAGCATCTCTTGCAGGGCTGGATGAGTAACAAGAAATTTTTTCAATTTCTGTTTGCTATGAAAGGCCTTTATTTCACCTTCATTCACAAATGATAGCTTTGCAGGATATAATATTCTGGGCTGGCAGTTTTTCTCTCAGTACCTGGGCTATGTCTCGCCATTCCCTCCTAGCCTGTAGGGTTTCTGATGAGAAGTCTGCTGTGAGTCTAATTGGAGATCCTCTGAGAGTAATCTGACGTTTCTCTCTTGCACATTTTAGAATCTTTTCTTTACGTTTCACTGTGGTGAGTTTGATTACAATGTGTCGTGTTGAGGATCTCTTTTGTTCATGTTTACTAGGGGTTCTATGAGCTTCCTGTACTAGGATGTCTCTGTCCTTCTCCAAACCCAGGAAGTTCTCTGCTAGTATCTCATTAAAAAGGCCTTCTAATCCTTTCTCTCTCTCCATGCGTTCAGGAACTCCTAGAACCCGAATGTTGGGTTTTTTAATAGTATCCTGTAGATTCCCAACAATATTTTTTAGATTTCTAATTTCCTCTTGTTTCCTTTGTTTTGACTGTGTGCTTTCCCATGTTCTGTCTTCTAAGTCCGATATTCTCTCTTCTGTTTCACTGACTCTGTTTTTAAGGCTCTCTAATGTGTTTGTCATTTGATCTATTGAGTTCTTCATTTCATTTTGATTTCTCTTCACTATCACACTTTCCTGTTCTAATAGTTTCTGTGTTTCATTTTGATTCCTCCTTAAGATTTCATTTTCACAAGAGCGATTTTCTATCCTGTCCAGCAGGGATTTCTGAAGTTCAAGAATTTGTTTTTTAAACTTGTAAATGTTCTTATCATAGATTTTGTAATATCTGTATCTTGCATTTCTTCTATTTCATCATCTTCATAATTTGGCTTGGGGTGTCTTCTTCATTTGGGGGCATCATAATGTCTTCCTTGTTCTTGTTTCCTCGGTTTCTGTGTTTGTTGCTTGGCATTGTGGAGGTATTCTTTGTATTCTTCTTACCTCGCTGTGGTGCTTTTTTTTTTCTTGTTATACTATGTTTGCATTAAGTGGACTGTCTGCTTTTGATGGAGCCTTAGAGGCTTGAGATGGGTGTGGCCAGATAGCTCTGTTTGGTTCTTCAGGGTTAAGGGTGTGCCAAAAGTGACACTCCCAGGTGAGGCGTAGGCATGGTAAATCTCTCTCTCTCTCTTTTTAATTCAGAAGGGAAGTAATTCCACACAGCTGAGCAGAATTGAAGGTATTCAGCTTCTGATCTCTGGCTCCTGTGGGTATAACATTTGCCTGCTCTTTCCCAAGGACCACACAGAGGATCTGTGTTGCCCTCAGTCTGTGCTCAAATTCTCCTGCAGTCTCCCACCGGGTTGCCAAGGTTACCAAATTGTAGCATCTGTTTTTCACAGTCTCAGTTCATTAGCTCCACACATTCACTAGGTCCTAACCTCCTGTTATTTCACCCCCCAAGTGTCAGGTTTTTCTGCTTGGCTGAGGGCGGGCACAGCCCTGAGGTCACAAAGCTTTTACGTATATCCAAAATGGTGTCTGCTCTTCGTCTTGCTTGCCTTTGAGAGGTGAGCGGACAGAGAGAGACTCATGTCCGTACCAGTCCCTTTTTTTTCCCCTCTCTCCTCTAGTTAGCCTGGTGAACTTTCCCCCAAGGGGCTTCAAGCCTCATTCCCTCTAGGCTCCTCCTTTAGCTTACATGCCGGTGTCTCGGCCTACTGAGGTTTCAGCTCACCTCACGTTCCAGTGCTGGTGTGTAGATTCTGTGCCTGGGTTCCTGAGTCGTGGGCTCCTGTGCCCTCCATGCAGGTCCACCATGACTCCCTAGTTCCAGAAGAGTTTCCTCTGCTGTTTCTTCCCCAACTCTTCCTTGAACCTGCAGTATCTCCACTTTTATTAAACTGTCTCTTCCCGGACTATGACTGTGCTCCCTTCCTATTCCACCATCTTGCCAGACCCGAAATGATTTCTCTATACAGCAGTCTATTAGAGGGAACTTAAATTGTTTATATAGCTTAGATATTGCAAGCAATGCTGTAAAGTATATCAAAAGGTTGATATCTGTAGTGATTTTATTTCCTGTGAGTACATACCAAGCAGAATGACTACTGGGTCATATGACAGTTCCATTTTTAATTTTTTGAGAACCTCCATGTTTTTTTTCCATAATAACTTCACCAATCTGTTTCTTGCCAACAGTGTATAGGGATTTCTTTTCTCTGCATAACCTTGCCAATACTTGTCATTGCTTGTCATTTTTATAAAAGCCATCCTAAATGTTTATAAGGTGATATCTGATTTTGGTTTTTATTAGCATTTCCCTGATGATCAGTGTCGCTCCCCCTCTTCATGGAGGAACGACACTATCCGAGTCACGGCACCATTATGTCGCTCCCCCTCTTCATGGAGGAACAACACTAAACCCTGCCTAGGCTTCATATCCGAGTCACGGCACCATTATGTCGCTCCCCCTCTTCGTGGAGGAACGACACAGGACCCTGCACTGTTCTTTCGTCTGCTCGGCCCTTCCCGGGTTTGCTGCTGGTTCTTCCCGGGTTGGCTACCGACCCTTCCACCTCCGTGGAAGGGCGGTTCCCCCTGCCACTTTCCCCACTTCCGCGGGGGAGCCGCACACTGCCAGCAGGCTCTCTCGGGGGCTGCTCAGGTGTTCCTCAGGTGTTCCTGGTGCATGTTGTCTCTCTCCTCCTTTATAGTCCTCTTCCACCAATCCCAACCCTGCTACCCACACGCCAAGTACGCTGCTCTCCTCCAATCAGGAGCAGCTCCTGCAGCTTGTCAAGTTGGTGAGAGGCAGTTGGGTAGAAGCTGTTTCCTCCTCTCCCAGCGCCATATTGTGGGAGAGCAGATGCATAGAATAAGTCTTAATTCCAGTAACAGTCTAGTCCGAGTTGCTCCCCACAGACCCCCCTTTCTTTTTATTTTTTGGCGTTGATACGCGCCTGTCTTCGGTGCCCCGCGGCACACACTGCTCTGCTTGCTAGAGTTGCCCACAGGTGCTTACAAGCCCTACCAATCAGGCAAACCGAATCCGGGTCCTCTCTTCGCCATGTTGTGAGGAGGTTTTTAGGCGCTGATGCGTGCCTGTGTTCGGTGCCCTGCAGCGCATGCTCTGCTAGAACTGCTTGCAGGTGCTTACAAGCCCTACCAATCAGGCAAACCGAATCCAAGCCTTTTCATTGCCGTATTGTGGGGAGACTTATTGATGTTGATTTGTGCCTATCTTTGGTGACCTGCAGCGGGTAAGCTGCTAGCCGCCAGCAGGTGCTTATCGTCTTACTAATCAGGCAGACCGAAACCAAGCCCTCTCATTGCCGTGTTGTGGGGAGGCCTTATTTTTCTCTATTTCTCTATCTCCGGGCATTCCTATTTCTCCTATTTTACTTCTATCTGCCAGCATTCCTATTTCTCTCATTTTACTTCTAAACTTCTGTTTCTCTTATCCCCGTGGCTTCCCGGCGCCCACCCCGAGGCTGCTTCTCGGCGCCTCGCCCCGAGGCTGCTTCCCGGTGCTGCGCGGCTTCAGCCCGTGCTTCTCATCTGCCGGCTTCCTGGCTTCACACACGCTCCGCGGTCTCCGCGCCCCTTCGCGCCCGCACCACGGCCTCGCGCTAGCCCCACGTTACCTATCTATTTGTGCCCCGTGCGCTCTCCCTGCTCGTGCCCCGCGCGCTCTCTCTGCGCGCAGCGGCTTCCACGAGTCACACAGCCTAGCTTACGTTTCCGCCACCGGTATTCAGTCTAAGTTCTCCAGGCTAACCAGGCGAATTCAACCTAGCTTACGCGTCTCCGCCTTACGGTTTGGCTTCCCGTCTTTTGCTCCCCGGGCTAATCTGATGGATTCCAACCTAGCTTACGCGTCTAGCTTTTCACCTTTTGCTCCTTGGGCTGACTTGACGAATCCCAACATAGCTTACGTCTCCGCCTTAGCCTGCCCCCACCGCTTCATCCTCCCTAACATTTTTCTCTACCCGGCATGTTTCCTAACTTTTCTTCCAACAATATTCCCCTCTCATTTTTCCTGGCTTCTCCCCACAGTCCGTGTCCGAGTCTAAGTTTCTTCTAGGTTTCACTTTCGCTTTCAACCTTAGAGATTTCTCCCAGCTTTCACTTTCGCTTTCAATCCTAACGTCCAATCCTAACTTCTTTCCCACAGTCCGTATCCGAGTCTATGCCTAGGCTTTCAATAGCTTCTTCCTGCACCTTTTCCATCCGGCTTTTCCCTAGGCTCTTTGCTAGTCTCTCTCTCTGGTATTTTCCCACTTCTTCCCGTTTCTTCCCTCCTAGGTTTCTTATCCGAGTCACGGCACCATTATGTCGCTCCCCCTCTTCGTGGAGGAACGACACAGGACCCTGCGCTGTTCTTTCGTCTGCTCGGCCCTCCCCGGGTTTGCTGCTGGTTCTTCCCGGGTTGGCTACCGACCCTTCCACCTCCGTGGAAGGGCGGTTCCCCCTGCCACTTTCCCCACTTCTGCGGGGGAGCGGCACACCACCGGTCGGCTCTCTCGGGGGCTGCACAGGTGTTCCTTCAGATAGATGTTCCCGGTGCATGTTGTCTCTCTCCTCCTTTATAGTCCTCTTCCACCAATCCCAACTCTGCTACCCACACGCCGAGTATGCTGCTCTCCTCCAATCAGGAGCAGGTCCTACAGTTTATTGGTTGAACTGGAGGCAGTTGGGTAGAAGCTGTTTCCTCCTCTCCCAGCACCACATTGTGGGAGAGCAGATGCATAGAATAAGTCTTAATTCCAGTAACAGTCTAGTCTGAGTTGCTCCCCACAATCAGTGATGTGATGTTTAATAGTTTTTCATGTACCAACTTTCCATTTTTAAGTCTTCTTTGGAAAAATGTAAGTTCAGATTCTTCGCCCAATTTTTATAAATTCTCTTTTATTAGGTTACAGATATTATTATAGACATAGATATCATTGTATTTCTTACTTTTTTCACCTGGCATTTTTTTCTAGATGTGGATTTCCTCCATTATGTATAACTTCAGCATCCATTCTAACAATAGACAACAAGATTGCATCCATCTCCCTTCCAAATAAAATAATAGAAACTGCAATAAATATATGTATACTCTCATGTGTAGATATATATATAATCTTTATGCAATTATCTTTGGGTTATTCAGCTGACCTGCTGAGTCCCAGAATTTGTCTATTGCACTCTGAATAAATGACATCAGTTGTTTTCTAGAATGACTGCACCAGCCTAGAAAACCAGCAACAGAGGATAAATGTTCACTTCTCCAAATGTACCTATAAACACTATGCATGCTCAAACTCTATTTTGTTAAGTGTAACAAATAAAAATAAGCTTTTTTAAGATTTTTATTCCTCTGATCATTATTGATTAGAATATCTCTTCACGCTCTTATTAAGCATGTGGTTTTCCACTTTCATAAAATGGCAGTTAATATCATTTGCCAAAATTTCATTTGTGCTACTGATTTTTTCTTGCTGATTTGGAAAATTTCCTTGAATAATATGTGTTTTCATCTTTGTCTCAGGCATTGCAAGTACCTTCTCTGATTTTGTTACTTTTCTATTTATATTATCTGTAGTTATGTCCTGTTAAAAAGAAAATCTCTGGGGCCAGCACTGTAGTGAAGGAGGTGAAGCTGCCACCTGCCAGCAGCCAGTATACCATATGGATGCCGGTTCAAGACCTGGCTGCTCTACTTCTGATCCAGCTCTCTGCTATGGCCTGGGAAAGAAATAGAAGATGGCCCAAGGCGTTGGGCCCCTGCACCCACATGAGAGTACCAGAGGGGACTCCTGGCTCCTGGCTTCGGATCAGCCCAACTCTAATCATTGCTGCCGCTTGGGGAGTGAACCAGCAGATTAAAGACCTCTCTCTCTCTCTCCCTGCCTCTTCCTGTCTGTAAGTCTGCCTTTCAATAAATAAATAAATTTCTTTAAAAAAGAACAGAAAATAAAAGAAATTCTCTATTTTCACATAATTGCATTCATCAAAGTTTTAAACTGTTCTTGGTGCCTGTGGAGTTTTTTTTTAAGAACTCAAAACCTAGATAATAAAAATAATTTTCTGAGGTAAACATTTGGAATAGCAGTTACCCCATATTGGAGTGTCTGGATTCAAATCTTGGTTTTGCTCCCAATTCTGGGTTCATGCTGATGTACATCCTGGGAGGCATCAGGTCAAATACTACCTGCTAATCCCATGAGGCACTCAAATTGAGTTCCAGGCTCCTGGATTTTGTCTGCTCCAGCCCTGATTTTGAGACCATTTTGGGAGGGAAGCAATAAATGGAAGGTTCTCTCTGTCTCTCTCTTTCTCTCTCTGTCTCTGTCTCTATCTCTATCTCTATCTCTCTCTACATATCTCATCTCTAATCTCTATTTCTGTCTTTATGTCCTTCAAATAAATTGAAAATAAAATATAAAATTTAGACAATAATAACCTATGTATATTGTTCTGTTAACTGTATGGTATTACCTTCCACATTTAGGACATTAATTCATGTTGAGTTTCACTTTGTTTATGGTAGTAAATAGGAAATCAGCTCTATGTTTCTCCATATAATAAGGTGATTTTCCTAATACAATTTAGTAAATGCTCCTCCTTTACTCATGATTCATAACATCCTCTTTATTGCATATTGAGTTCCCATATAAATGGTATTTCAGTTGAACTGGATTTCACTTAAAAGTATAACAGTTTTATTTATAATACAATATAGTAAAATGGTTACAACTTTTCACCACGATGTGAATAATAGTGACAATTGAAACTACCAAAATACATGAGAGAATATATCATATTTCAATATTCTTCCATTATGAAGAAATATTAAATGTTTGAAGAAATATATTTCCTTGATTAGACATTACAAAATATATACATATTTAGATATATCCCATGGTACCCAATAAAGCAAACAACAAATTATGCTATCGTAAAAATTAAAAGAAAAATAAGAAGGACCAAGTGTGGGAGTGATGGAAGGAGGGAGGGTAGGATGGGAAGCATCCTTATGCTCTTAAAACTGTATATATGAAACACATGAACCTTGTTCCCTTTATGTAAATAAAAAAGTAAAAAAAAAAGAGCAAAGGCAAAATAATTTTAAAAATTAAAAAACAACAAGTCAAGTTTAATCCAAAAACCAAAGAAATTATAACCAAAATTCCTTTAGTGTGTATGAGAGATAAAAATGGTCAACTATGGAACAAATATGTTTTTCCTACTTCCATTCCCTGTCAGGGTTTCTCCAATGTACATTTTGTAGGAGTGAGCCAAGCCTTTGATAGATCCTAATCCTGTCAGTTCTCTTGGCCTTTGTGCATTTCACTCCTCTGACAATTAAATTCCAAGGGACGTGAGCAGTAAGTTGTTAATGATATGCCCAGGTGGACCTCATCAAAATGTCATCAAAGGAAAGGATGTTAAAATAAAAACAAAGCAAAGCAAAGCAGAAAGAGCCTCCTATCATATGTTCTTACATACTCAGTGCCTAGATGAAAGAAGATTGTGGAACACATCTATTGTGCTCTAATTTACATTTCAAGCATGTGTATAGGAAAAAATATATAAAAGCACTTTACTAATTTTGTTTATATCTCAGTATGGTGGATACCCACGTTTCAATATCTCTAAGTAATTTATTCTGCAATAAATATCCTAATATGTTATCCTAATCTTGGAATCTAACCTAAATTTTGAGAACTATGTTGGTGAAGGGAGATGAAAAATATATATTTACTTCTTTTTTCTTAGATTCTTTAATGACTTGTTACTTTGTAACTCCTTAATCTATTAAGAATACATGATCATATAATGGCAGATTTTATTGTTGGCCTTTTAATTTTTTTTTTTTACTTGACTCACATTTATACTTTTTGCCACCTTCCAGTAACCACCACACCACAGGTAGCCCACGTTAACAGCATTATAAATGTATATATCACTCCATATTTGGATTGACTCATATAATTGTAGTTTTTTGGTAAAAGCGATATTGGAGTTGACCCCTTAAAATAGATATGGTAATGTGGCCCTTTAAAGTTCCCCAGAAGTCCCATCTGGGGTGCCACATATGTTATCAAAATTTGGGGTGCCATACGATATCACCATTTGCTTATTAATAAATCCCCAATATTAAAAAGCCCAAGTGGGTTCTTGCCTAATATTTAAAGAATTTTAAATACCAGCATAATAAACGAGGAAGCATGGTACATTTTAGGCTTTTATTTAGTGTGAAAGTTTCCTAGGAAATTGAGGGTTTAGTTCAGGTAGGAGAGAGGGGAAAATCTGGAAACTAGGGTAGCGTCCATACCAAGCAGAGAGCAGGCCAAAAGCCACGTGCAGCAAGCACCTTGAGCTGTTATCCACCACTTATCACTGGCAGCAAAAGCAAAGGCAGAGAGCCTTTTGGGAAACTCCTTGTCTTTTATATATTGCTCACAGGGGAGTGGCTTGTGGGCAGGTGGGTGCTCAGGTATGGTCAGGTAGAACATGATGTCACATGGGGGCGTGGTGAGAGTATCAGATAGGGCGGGAGGTCACACAGGGGCGTGGCAAGGCATGGTCTTCCAGCTCACAAACTTAATCAATTTTAGCCTGTATGCCTGTCTATTTCAAGAGGAAAGTGTTTACTTCAAGAAACCTGCATCAAGAAGAAGAGAACTCTTGATATAAATGTGCTCCCTCTGCCCTACAAGCCTGCAAGAGGAGTTTTTAAAGGACAAGTGTAGCTTCAGGGGGAGGTTAGAAATAAAGTAATGAGTCTATTTAATTGATAATTATGTAGATATTCAAGCTTTGTTCTAAGGGGAGCTATTGGGCTTATCAGGGAAGTCCAGGGCATCCTCCAGAAGGAGACCTTTTGACAGTGGGGCTCAGCATCAGTTGGGTGGAGCTTCCTTTGTTAGCTGGGTCAAAAGTCCACCATTCCAAATCATCTCCCCTCAGTAAGCTCCATAAATTATTATGCAAATCATACTATTCACTAGAGTAGTCACAGGTAATTTACAATATAAAATATGAAATGAAAAGAAAGAGGCAGAAACAAAAGCAAGATTTACTTAAGTCAGAGGTCTCCCTCAGAAGCAGCCTGGAGGGGGCTCCAAGAAAGGCAAAACTCAAGGGGCTGGTGTTAGTGGGGTTTTTAAGCACAATTTTGGAGAAAAACTGACAATCAGCTAAGAATCTGTTAGAAGGCTGGGACAGGGACAGATGTCCTTGAATCTGTGTGTTTAATGTTAATTTTCTTCCTTAAGCAACTAGGTACAGTGCTGTATAGCAGTCATCTATGAAAACGCCCACAATCTTGTGCCACAGTCTTTATAGATTAAAAATACTCCTCACCTCAAACCACTGGATGCATATGAATTTTTAAAAGTGTAGATAAATAAGGTTTTTATATGGAATAAGCAACACAAGTTATCTTATGGGCTATTATATTTCATTTCCCTCTAGTCAGCCTCCTGAATCCCAAAGAATTATGAAACAGCTCACAAACATTCCAGTCCCTTAGCTGCTACTACCTGCTGACACACATCTAGATCTCACAAAGCCACCTGCAAACATAGAATGTTTGTGCTTCTTGTTAGGAAAAGAGGCACAAAATAGAGAGGAGGCAGCATATGAATTTACAGCCAGACCAGATTTATTCAGAGAAAATAAATTCATAGAGGTGGGTGATCAATTGCCAACGTGCACATGATGGAACACGTGACAGAAGGCCCAATTCACAGGGTCTGGGTCTTTTTATATTTGAGGAGGGATGGGGGTGGGGGTAGGAGGCAGCAGGCAGAGGTGAATTTCTGGAACTGCATGGGGCCTGGGGAACCTGGAAAAGAATGTAAGGGGTGAGGGTGGGGATGGGCTATGAAGGCAACAGGTGTGAAGTCCAATTGACCTTCAAGGGCAAGGAATAAACTCCAGTGTTTATCTATCTTTTGGGCAATGATAGAGAATGGCTGAGGCTATGTCTTTGTTCCATCACTTTTCAGTAAAGTTAATATGGCACCCAGAATCCCATGATAAGACACAGTTCATCAGGAGTCATTCATAAATATAAATGTGCATTTAATACATTGATCTTGATAAACCACACAGGCTTGAAAGGTAAGTTAGCCTGGTTTTGGAGGTTCAAGACTCAGGTAGACAAAAGGAATATGATTTGGTATGCATATACTATATGCCAATAAAGACCAGGGTTAGAATGAGGCCCCTCCTCAAGTGTAAAATTGAGCAGGAGTTGCCACAGAGCTTAGTTACCAAGATAAACACTATTACCCATGACATTTAAAATAACAGAATACTCCCAAAACACGCTGATTAACACATGAAACTTTTAAATACAGATAGGAGTCAACCTTTCATCTAGAGAAAGCAGTTACTACTCCTCACCCAAGTTCCAACCATGAAACCAACCAGGTATGACAATTACATGATTCCCTCATGCCTGAAAGGTGAGGATTCTCTATTGCTATTGAAATTTGGGCCAATTGTTCAAGACTTTTTGCCTTGATTGACAGTAATCTATGTAGATATGGCACCTGCATAATACGCTCCTTAAAATACCTCTAGATAAAGTCACCATAGGTTATAAGAACTAATTCAAATTTAATCTTATTGCAACTGCTAGAGTCATTTTTTGTTCCAAACAAACAATACTTGTAGATATTCTGAGGAATAAATTACTTCTAAAAAACTTCTAAATTGTCCTAAAGAAAAATGTCTTGAACAGTCAGATGAAAATGAATGGAAAATACTCTATGTATGTGAAATCTTTCTTTTACAAAATATTTGAGATTGATGAACATGATGGGGAAAGAAAGATGACTCTAGCAATGCTTGTTTATGGGTAGGGAAGCATTTTCTTGGCTAAAAACAATCAAATGGAGAGGTTTAATGCCTCTGGATATTGCCATTACTCATGGATTTTATTATATTTTTCATGTAAAATATTAATCATGATATCTTTGCATATCTAGAAAGAATTCCTACTTCCAGATTCCATACCATTATTTCTTATTGTCAGAAGCTGACTTGAGAGGAAAATGTATAACACTTGTATGAACTGAACTTAAGTATTTAATGCTTAAATTTTAAAAGCCATAATGGAATTAACAAAATGGTGTAGAAGTGGCAAGGGTGAGGTGATAAATTCTTACATAGTGGATAAAAAGAAGACAGGGAAGACATTGGAGACATAATAAATGAACCAGTTTTTAAAAGGTGAACAATAATTCTACAGATGAAAGAGTGAAAAAGGGATTCCAGGCAGAGATAACCAATGAAAAATGGATTTTATAATAATGGATAAGATATTGTTCTGGATCTAGAGTTTTGGTTCAGCAAGTTAAGCTGCCACTTGAGATGCCAACGTCCCATATTGGAGTGGGACTTTGAGTCTCAACTGCTCTGTTTCTGAACTAGCTTCCTGCTAATGTGCCACAGAACACAATGGAAGGTGGCTCAAGTACTTGAGCACCTGCTACCTCCATGGAGAGCAACATAGAGTTCTTGGCTTCTGGCTTTAACCTGGCCCAAATTTGGCTGTTGCAGCCATTTGGGGAGTGAACCGATGGATAGAAGATTGATCTCTCTCTTTCCCTCCCTCTCTCATTTTCTCTTTGTGTGTGTGTGTCTGTCTCTCCTTTTCCTTTGACTGTACCTCTCAAATAAATGATAAAATATTTTTTTAAAAAGATATATGATCGGGGCTGGCACCGTGGCATAGTAGGTTAATCCTCCGCCTGTGGCACCAGCATCCCATATAGGTGCCAGTTCTAGTCCTGGCTACTCCTCTTCCAATCCAGCTCTCTGCTGTAGCCTGGGAAAGCAGTAGAAGACGGGCCAAGTGCTTGGGCTCCTGCACTGCATGGGAAACCAGGAAGAAGCTCCTGGATCCTGGCTTTGGATCGGCGCAGTCCAGCCGTTGCGGTCAACTGGGGAGTGAACCAGCGGATGGAAGAACTTTCTCTCTGTCTCTCCTTTCACTGTCTTTAATTCTACCTCTCAAATGTATCAATCAGTCAATCTTCTAAAAAAGATTGTCTCTCTCAATGAGTTGAATTAAAGGACTGTGATAAAGAGCACAAAGTTAGAAATGGAAAAAACAATAAAAGATAAATATAGAAAAAAAATGTCATGATAAGAAAGGAGAGAGAAGAGGACTTCCAGATTGAAGACATACATGATGGAGGGATAAATGTCTGTGCTGAGTAATATGTGTGATGGCAAGAACACTATGAATCACCCATTGTCAGAAGCACACAATATGTTGTGAGAAAGAAAAATTGCTTCATTTAGATTAAATATATGTTATATGAACGGAAATGCTAAATATTGTGAGAACTTTAAGTTGGAACCAGAAAGCTGAGGGCAGAACACCTAGATTTGTATTTTTCAGACAGTGTTTAAATCGAGATATGAGTCAATCGTGGTTTTGTAACAAGCTCATAAGCACAACTCTGCTTTGGAAGATAAATCAGATTCCTGTGTGTAAAATTAAAGGAAGAATGAAGACAGGGATATCGGTAAAATTACACTAAAAACTCCTGTTAGGAACCTTATTCCTTAATTTAGAATGCCATCCTTTAAGACAAATAGAATCTGTCATCACACAACTCTGAACTCCAAGAACTGCTGGCCCAAATATACTACGCAGAAGAAATGATTCAAGTAGATTCAAGTGGCCCCCTTCAATCTACTACCCTCTCATTCCTTTGAGTCAGAGACATTGTTCTAAAGCTTTGCTCATTCAACAGCTTTATGTTTACCTCAATATTTTATTTAACAATAGTATCATATCAATTCATCTGTAAATATTATAAAATTATTAACATGATTTATATATGAAAATCAAAATGGTTTCTTTTTCTTTGTGCAACACTCAAGCTATCTGTTTGTCTGACTTAAATGTGAGCATTACTTTCAAATATTCTCCATTGGTCAGCAGGTTCAAGTTCAAGCTTCTGGGTAAAAAATACAAAGATATCTGTAGCCTGGCACTTAGTGATCATCGAACCTCAATTTGCATCAGTTTCCATTCCAACAACACAATACAGTGCTCATAAAATGCTGTTTTTTACCTAGTCTGTTACTCCCAGTATTGTCTCTTCCTGATGGCTCCCACTACGTGGCACCTCATTCTCCCTCTACCTAGCTTGTCCAGGACTCACCTTGGAGTACCTCCTATGGGAAGTTTACTCCTACAGATGCTTTCTGATTCATGTACCCATTTGCAACATTGGATGCAATGTTATCTGTAATCTGGTGAAGCAGAATGATCATAACACCATGAAGAAAACAAATTATAAGCTTGGTTCTGCCGTAGATTGGAAGGAAAGAAAAATTGGATAATAACCATGGAATTTATATATGTTTTCCTGTTCCTTTGAGCCACTGACTCACTCTTGCCCATGATCTGTAGTGCTGTCATGAGCAAAGGTTGCTTCATCTCACCTCTTACCATAGGGGACAGTCTTAACCTTTTTATTAAGGCTTCAACAAAGAACTGAAGCAAGTCTGTATTTTTAGGCAACTGAGTTGATTAAACTATTCCAGCCTCTGCACCTTATACTCTATCACTGTGACATAACATGGAGACTAAAAACATTTTTCAACCATTGATAACTTTTTTGCTCTCATTCATCTTTCTCCACTTGACTTGCAACTCAGCATTTATATTTCCATTCTTTAATTATGAGTCTGGAGTCTATTTTACTTTAGCATAAACATTTTAAGAGTAGAAAATTTGGCAAACACCATAGCATGCAATAAATTTCTATAGCCTTAAGAGTATCTGAGAGTTGCATAAGTATACAACTATTTACATAGAATTACATTCACATGAGTCCATTCTCATAGCAATATATTCTGTATTTTCTTGGAAATTTTATAATCTGAGATGTTCTGAACACTTATCTCGGCCTCATTAATACTTGCAATTTATCAGACCCACATATTACTGTTTCAAAATTTTCACTTCTGTAGTGTCATCAAATCATACTTTATATACATATATATATTTAATACATTATATATATAATGTATAAACAGTTGCCTACAATGCTGGCAATATATGGGCAACAGTTCATGTCCTGGCTGCACCATTTCTGATCTAGCACCCTGATAATGGCCTAAGAAAAGTAGCAGAGGATGGCCCAAGGGTTTGAGGTTTTGCCACTCACATGGAAGACCTAGATGAAACTCTTGGCTCCTGGCTTCAGCCTGGCCCAGCCCTGGCCATTGGGGCCACCTGGGGAGTGAGTCAGAGGATGGGAGATCTCTCTCTTTCTATCTCTCTCCCTCTCTATCTGTTACTCTGGACTTTCAAATAAGTTTTTAAATAGCCTACTGTGAAATCAGATTCCTACAAATGATTTTACATATATCGCATCTCTTCATCCTTATATTTATCTTAGTAAATTATCACTATTATCACATTACAGATACAGATAATTGAAGCCCAGTAAAGTCAATCAGATACCCAAGATTACAAAGTAAGTACTTAAGTTCTGATGTTCTGACTTCCAAAGTGATGTTCTTGACATTTATGATCTACCTTTGTTTTTCAATGAGGCTACAGGTCTCCTCTAAAGATATTCTGTGATTTCAGTTGTGTCTAAATCGAGCACTTCATAAAGATGTATGTTTGGGTGCACAGAGAGAGTAAGTACTGAATCAATACATGGTTTCCCTTCTGGAAAAACTATGACTCATTGAGTGAGTAGTTTTGTCATGGGCGGTCAAGGGTCATTTGCTTCCAATCTCCCCAGCACCTACTTAGGATATTTAAACGCCCAGAATTGTGACTGTGAGTGTTATTTCTAGCAGTGCTTAGTACTTATTACTTATTTGAAAGGAAGATGAAATGTAAGAGAAAGAAAATTTCAGATAAAGGTATCACAATATTTGAAGGATTAACTAAGGATTCTGAATTTTAGGGCATTATCATACAAACTTGATCATATTAAATCAGGAAATATACTTTGCTTTAAAATTTTAACCACTTCTACCTTCTGTTAGCCACCCACTTATAGAATTATATTTAATAACATCTACACTGACATTTAGTAGTCATTTTATTGAATTATGTATCATTGAGTAAGAGGAATCTGAATCAGTTTCTTTTGACCATGAACCATTTTTCTCCAGAAATCCAAAACCAGCTAAGTAGTTGCAGTTTCTCCATACTTGAATGACTTTTTCCACAATTCTTACTTAATGCAGATATGACTTTAGTTGTATTGAATGTAATAGCCCATTACAGTTTAACAAAGACTTCATTTTATTTTTGCCTAGCAAAATTATAGAGTCATTAAAAACTACGGTCAAATTGACAGTGATTTTTCTAACTCTCTGTCCTGTTCATGCTTGATGTCTTTTCTTTATCTTCACCAAAATTCATCTCCCGAACGCTTCCTTTCATTGGTTCTCATTTTATCATATGAGGTTCCCAACAAAATACACATTTGTTTTGTACTGCTTTCAGAATAGTATAACTATAATATTATAATGCTCTGGGACTGATATAGAGTGATTAATATAATGTAATTAAAGATTATATAGTGATTACTGTATACCAGGAACTATTCTAAGTATTTTACATATGCTAATGCATTAAAACACTCACAAAAACCATACATGGTAGGTACTACTGCTATCCTCATTTTACAGACAAGAAACAGACACACAGCCAGAATAGTAACTTGGCAAAGATTATACCACTAGTGAATGGTGGAGCCAGATTTTAAAGTCAAACTATGGAGCGCTCTCTCTCTTTCTCTCTCTCTCTCTCCCCATGTCCCAGGTAAAGGCTTAAATCCATTATGTCCATTGACATATACATAGGACACTCATAACAACATTGTGCAGTAAATATGTAACTTATGATAACTTTGAAATAAATATTATGTCTGTGAAATAATCTCAGATTTAAAAATTATGTGTAATTTATACTGCGTTATGGGTATGCTATGCTGTGCTATGTTGTACTATATTATCATGCATTCTTTTTAAAAGATTTATTTATTTAGTTGAAAGGCAAAGTTACAGAAAAGCAGAGGCAGAGAAAAAGAGAGAGTTCTTCCATCTGTAGGTTCACTCTCCCAATAGACCGCAACAAACAGAGCTAGGCTGATCTGAAGCCAGGAGCCAGGAGCTTCTTCCAGGTCTCTCACTTGGGTGCAGGGGCCCAAGGACTTGGGCCATCTTCCACTGATTTCCAAGGCCACGGCAGAGAGCTGGATCATCAGTAGAGCAGCAGCAACCAGTGCCCACATGGGATGCTGGCACTGCAGGCAGCTGCTTTTACCTGCTATGCCACAGCAGAGCCCCTTATCATGCATTCTTAATAGATTAAGAGTTACAATCATAGCAACAAGTCATTAAAAATTGAATAAAATATAGGTAAATACATATTTATCATCTCCTTATACCATACAGTTCTCAGAATCTGGATTAGTTCCTAAAATTAGAATAAAACATTAGGATGTCTTTCTCTGGATAAATGAAGTCACACTGAAGTCTATCAGTCAATAGTCCATTGTATTTGCTCAGAATATCCAGATGCATTTTATTGTATTATTATTTTTAAATGTCTTTTTATTTATTTGGAAAACAAAGCAACAGCAGGAGACAGAGCACAAGTTTGGGCTATATTAAGCCAAATCCAGGGGTCTGGAACTCCATCTAGATCTCCTACATGGGTGGCAGGATCTCAAGTACTTGAACCATCACCTGTTGCCTTCCAGGACACACATTAACAGAAAGCTGGATAGGAAGCAGTGTAGCCAGGACTTGAATCAAACACCTTGATATGGGATGCAGACATCACAAGTAATTGCTTATACCCAATATGTCCATTGTCCTATACATAGGGCACTCATAAAGACATTGAAAAATAAATATATCACTTATGGTAACTTTGAAATAAAAATTATGCCCATGAAATATTCTCAGAATTGAAAACTTGGGACTTAATGGGTTAACTCAATTTGGCCTCAACCCATGCTTCACTCTATATTTTAAATTTTATTTATTTATTTGAGAGATGGAGTTCCAGAGAGAGGAAGAGACAGAGGGAAAGGTCCTGCTGCTTCACTCCCCAAATGGCTGCAAAGGTAGGAGTTGGGACTATAGAAAGCGTGGATGTAGGAGCTTCTTCTGGGTCTCCCACATGGATGTAGGGGCCCAAACACTTGGGCCATCCTCTACTGTTTCCAGGCTGCAGCTGAGAGGTGGCTAGGAAGAGGAGCAGCCAGCCGGGACATGAACTAGTGCCCAAACGGATGCCATTCTGCAAATAGAGGCTTAGCCTATTATGCCATAGCACCCTCCCTACCGTGTCTTATTCTTAAATATGCAGACAGCCAACACAGACAACTGAGAAATTTATTAATAGTTTCAGTAATAATGTCAGATAAAGCCTTAAATCCTTAAAAGAGGAAAGGATATGGTTAAATAAGGCACATGATAAAAACAAGAAAAGTTGCTTAGATAATTTAAAAAATGATTTCAAATATTTTAAAATTCCTTTTCAAAATTTTGTACGCATAATACTCTACTTCTATTTCTCAATGCTGCAATCTCATTGGCTTCTTATTATTTGAATATTTCAAGTGGTTTCTTACTCTTTGGCTTTTGCAATCTGTTTCCTTTGCCTTGGAATGCATTTTCCTCTGATCATCACAAAGCTGATTGCTTTTATCATTCAGCTAACAGACCAAATATCACGTCCTTGGACTTCCCTATGCTGCTACATTTTTCTTCACAATAATAACCAGTTCTTGATCTTATTTAATTTATTCATTTACTTATTTCGTGATTTGTCATTTTTTTCCCTTTCTAGAATATAAGCACTTTGAGTGCAAGGGTTCTGTCTCTTTAATTCCTTGATAGAGATCCAGTGTCTAAGCAGTTCCTGGAACATGATAGATTCTCCATTAATACTTTAGTATAAATCTAATTTACCAAAATGTTAATTATTTTGTTTTGGGATTAAAGGTAATGGATGACATTCTAAACTACATTTTATACATTATAGCATTTTCTAAAATTTCTATTAGCCATTAACCCTTTCATAATATAAAAAAAGTTCTAGTATTCTGGATTGGAAAATATCCAGTGAAAATTTTTTTCTGAGAAGTATGGTAGCTTGTCTATCATCAGATTCTACCCACCAACATGTTTTAGAAATTGTACATCTTTGTAAAATGCAACTTCCATGAGAATCATGAGGATTTGAGATGTTAATAAAATCCTTTGTGCTCCTTCCTACATTTCTATTATATGGAATACAAAAACATACGAAGGATAGAAATATATTTTAAAAAGTTCTTGAAAAAATAGAAGTAATAATATAAATTTATTTTGGTGCAAAATATTTCAGAAATTCATGCACAGTTTGTTAAAAATAGCATTTCCATATATTATTAAAATTGTATTGTACTAATTTTTTGCACCAGGTAAGCTCATATTTTTAATTTCATTTTTGATGGGCTTTCTGAAGTAGTCTCATTATCTATATCAGCTTTGAAAATTGTTCTTTCCTCTCCCCAGTTTTCTTAATTGCACTGATTGACATTACCCTATTTCTGACACCCTCAAGTCTGAATCTTGGAAATTTTCTCTCTTCTGCTCCCCGTCTTCCTAGCCCAGTGCTCACCATGTAGTTGCTGGTGAACCGTAGGGGCTCAGTAAAGGCCATTTCACAGAAAATCATCTAATATAACTTTCAAATTCCTGATATAATTTCAAAATTTTTTTCTCCATTACTTTCGGAAAACAATATTGGCTACTCAGACTTCCAAAAGTATATATCCAAAGTATGTGAAGAGTATGTACACAAATATGTGAAATGTAATGTAAAAACTTGTTTTAATAAAGCCATTTAGCAAAAATATTTGTATTCCTTTATATGCATCCCCATGACAACAATACTGAAACTCGATGTTCTCCTTTCTTCCTGATGGCCAAGGAGAGTTAGATGTAAGCAATAGAAAGTACCATAGACACCAAAGTGCTCTTTTGCTCTTTTCCTGTTCAAGATATAGTGCAGCAAGAGCCAATGCATCAGGAAATCAAGATATATGTCTACAAGTCACAATCATACGTGTGTGTGCATGTGTATGTATCTACATACAACATATATTTATACCATATATCTTCTCTCTATATATTCTACACCTACATGTGAATGTGTTTCACATATATTTATATTAATAAATGCAAATCTACATGTATATAATATTTATATTTTGATCTATATGTATAGATCATAAATAGATGTAGGTATAATCTTAATATAAAAAGCCTTTCCCTCTGGATACCGGTAAAGAGAAGGTCATTTCTGATTTTAGTGAATCTAGTGAACAGGCTGCCAAGATAGGATCTGGTCCAATTGAGAGCCTGGATTTCTGGAGTCTATCTCTAGGGCAAGATGGTTATAGACTCTTGCTGTCCAACAGAATTAACTACAAAGTCATAAATGATCTGTATCTTCACTTTTTAAGTAGGGTAGACCCTAGTCACACGGCTGTTGAGCATTTGCAACATTTCTAGCGTAACTAAGGAACTGAAGTTATTTTAGTTTCATTCAATCTAGTGTTAAAGAAAACAAAAGCAGAACTAGGAAAATAATGCTCCTCCTTGCAGAGTGAGGAAGGAGGTATCTATCTTAAGGCTGAATTGTGCTCTGGGAGTGACCTGGGTGTCAAAGAAAGTGGCCCCTAAAAAATAAGAATGACAGAACTGAGGAAAGAACCCCAGATATAGATTCAATATGCCAGACTAAATATTGCCAATGGCAAAAACTAAAAGAGCTGGGGCAATCCCTTTCTTTTTTCAACACTGTTTCCTATCAAGCAAAATGAAGGAGGTTGATTTATTTATTTTTAAATCATGAATGCAAAAGGAACCTGATAGGGTCACTTTATTTTTAAAAGATTTATTTATGTATGCATTTGAAAAGAAAAGTGACAGAGAGAAGGGTGAAAAGATGGGGAAGAGAGAGGGAGAGGGAGAGGGAGGGGGGGTCCACTCCCCAAATTCCTGCCAAAGCTTGAGCTAGGCCAGGCTGAAGTCAACAGCCAGGAACTACATCGAGGTGTTTCCTGTGGGTGGCAGGAACATGGGCAATCAACTGAATGTTGTCTCCCAGGCACATTATCAGGAAGCTGGATCAGAAGCAAAGTAGGTGGAACTCAAACTAGATTCTCTGACATGGAATATGGGTTTCACAAGTGGTGGTTTAATCTCTGATCCACAACACATGCCCCTGTATAAAATAGTATACTAATCCATTTTTTGGAGATTGATAAGTAAATGTAGTAGATACAACTTTCTGGAGGTAGTTAGAAAAAAGATGCAGTAGTAGAGATGCTGTGAGAACTCAAGTGTTGTTGCATAAAACTGCCCTTTTGTGTACAGTTGCCACTCACTCAAAGCTTACCATGGGCTAAATTTTGTGATAAGGATTGCATATACTTGACATGAGTTTATCTTCACAACAACTCTATGAACTAGAGTACAACCATCATACTAATTTTACAGAAAATAAAGCTGACACTCAAGTAGATTAGATAACACACCCAAAATAGTATAACTTTGAAGTGGTAAAACTGGGATTTCATTTGTCTGTTTTGCTACTGTGATATATTGTTCTTAATTGCTGTTATTTATGATGCTTTTTATGCTACTATCTCAGTACTTCAGTAGCATATTTCTATAAATTGCATTATTTACAAGAGTTCTGTCGATGATTTTATGGAAACTAGTCCAAGACCTCCCATATTCCATGCCTTGAGTGCACCTAATCTGTAAGGACTCTTACTAAAGTGCTTGAGAGTGGAGAACAGTTTTTACAATGGCCTTCATCTTACGAATGGAGGCCTTCCTATTAACCTATCAAACTTTATCTTTTTCTTTAACCTCAGTTAGTTCCACTTTATCTGAATCAATCTTTCAGCCTCATGTTGACAAAAGTCTTGTAATGGTTCACATCACTTCCCACAGTATAAAGATGTAATTTGTAAACACTATAAAATATTTTCCTGGAACATTTATTTTTAATATTAAGAATCATCTGAGATTCTGAATAGCAGAGACAAAGTGAACAGATGGTATAGACATCACTTAACTGAAACAAAATGAGTTTACAATTTAGATGGCATAGCAATCCCCATCGGAGGGAGAACAAGAAAACCGCCCCCACACTACTTTCCTTCTTAATAACTGACCTGAAACAGAACACTAGGTAAAGCAGCAGGACACATAAACCTGATTTTCCTGAAATTACCCCGAGAAAGGACCTGCTTATTCCTGAAACATCAAGGCAAAGCCAGAACTCTTCTAAGAAAAGTCCAGCAACGGTGATGTGGTTTTTACAGTAGAAACTCTCTTCAACTAGACATGGGACATACTTCTCTTTCCCTCCAAGAATACTGTCAAATACCTTCAAGCTAAAAACTGATTTCTCAACCACCCGTAGGTTAGACACAAATAACTGACCATCTTATCTGATCAATAAAGTTGACATTAAATTTGCCATAATCTTTGCAACTATTTATCAGCTTATTTCCTGAAGTGCATCAGATCATTTTTTAAAATATTTTTGAATTTAAAAATGTCATATATTTCATATATATAGTTTTAAGAACATAATGGTATTTCTCACCCAAACCTCCCTTCCTCCTTTGTTCCCACCCTCTTGTTTCATTTATTAATTTTCTTTTACTTTTTACAACATACTTCCAATTTACTTTATAATCACAAAGCTTAATCGTGCACTAAATAAAGAATGCACCAAGTAGAAAAACCACTGTTTTTCAAGAACAGCGATTTTTTTTAAGTTTTGTATTTATTTGAGAAGCAGAGAGAAGGAGCCGGAGAGGAGGAGTCGCATCTACTCACCCACTACCCAAATGCCTACATAGGCCCTTAGCTAGGGTTAAAGCCAGAGACCAGAAACTCAATCCAGTTGGGCTACATGGCTACATGGATGTTAGGAACCCAGTTACTTGAGCCCCCATCACTACATCTCAGGTTTACATTATCAGGAAGTTGGAGTCAGGAACTGGAGTGAGAAATGAAACCCAGGTACTCTGATATGGCACATGGGCGCCTTAATCAGTAGGCAAAATGCCTGCTCCCAGGTTTGCTCTTAAATTCACACTACTTACATTATGTAATGGTTAACATTAATCAGCTTCATTATTATATTCTAATCTTGGTGGATTTCGGGACTGTTAACATGTAAAACCCCACTTGCTGCTCAAACATTATATAATCTGTGAAAATGCCAAGAGCCATCACTATGATTGTCTCTGAAAGTATAAACAGTTTCTTTTATGCACAGTCACTACCACTGAAATCATAGCCACCGTTATTTCTATGCCTAGATTGCAGTGGGAGGTAGGGTTAGCAAATTGAGATATAACTACACAACAGAGAAGTACAAAGAAAATGAGTATGCCCAAATACAGAAATAATTGGTTATTTCTCAACCCAAGCCCCTGCTCCCTGAAGGCATTTGTTTTTTATGTGTACCAGAAGTGTAATCAAGAGGTCATGATGCACTGTTTGTTCCAGAGGGGTATGTTTGTGACATTAGTAGTCAAGGTATTATAATTGTACTTCCTAGCTTAAATAGAATGAAATAATTCAATCATAAACTAATTACAGAAGATTACTTTCTGAGAATTTTTATAAAAGCCTTGCTTTGGCGAAAAACAAGCTTCATAAGCATCATTCTAATGAATAGAGGAAAATACATTATGGCCTCAAATATCAGAAAAGTTTAGGAAAAGTAGCCAAGCTAAAAACCAAGTCTTAAGAAGAGTATTATGCACAATTGTACATAAGAAACAGTGAATATTTAATGAAAAAATTAAACATAATGTGAGCTCAGATTTTGGTATCATAATGTACTCTCCAGGGAGGAATATCTTCTTTGTGACCTTATGTTGTGGCTTCCAAATATATACCAGTGGTACCCACATACCACACATATACCACCAGAACCATTCTCCAAGAAGTTATTTCTGTCTTTTGGAAACTAATTCCTGGTATTTGTAAGGAAAATACGGAGCTTCATCCTGTCTTTGGCCAGTAGGACAGGCCTTTAAAATCAAAGAGCAAATGATTAGTATTCTTAATATATAAAGAGATAATCAAAATCAAGTTACAGAAATTGGGTGTCCTTTGACTATCATTTCCCCAAGCTTATCCTAAGCCCCTGACAACCACTATTCTACTTTCTGTTTCCATGAGTTTAACATTTTTTGTATTCCTCTTTTAAATGAGATGATGCAGTGTTTGTCTTCCTGTGCTTGCTTATTTCACTTAACATAATATCCTCCAGGTTTGTCCAAATTGCTGCAAATGACAGGATTTATTTCTTCTTAAATGTTGACTAGTACCCAATTTTGTATATATACATTATCTTTATATGCTCTTTTTCATGGGCACAATTTTTTTTCATATTTTGGATACTGTGAATTTTATATGCATACTATTTTATTTATGTTATTTATATATGATTTAAACAAAGAGGAGAGAAGCTTTTACAAAGGAAAGCAATACAGTAGTGTGCTAGAAGCTGATGTGTAAATTTCATACATCATCCCAAAATATCAACTTATGTGACAGTTATATGGAAATGCTCTATAATAGAAAGGAGAAACCCTAGCATATGTAGGGGTTCCAGTGAAGAGAGAAGATAAATTTGGAGAAAATGTCCAGGACATTAGCTAGACAGTAGTTAGATTTGAGGTGTGTGCTTACAGAAAAGAAACAATCAAACCTAGCTCCAATAGTGATATTTTCCTGTTTTAAAGTTCTCAACTGCATTCCCCACATTGTATTAATAAGTTTAAAACCCTGAGACTGGCTGACATTTGAGGCCTGCAAACGTGGAGTGTCAACCTACCTGCCTTGTCCTGTTTCTGACTTGAAATGTCACTGGTCATGAGTCCTTATCATTGACCACATATCCCTGGCACTTTTTCACCTCCTTTCCTTTTTTCATGTCATTTCATATTACCTGAATTCCCCTCATGTGTATGCATTGCCCAACTTCAAAATCTAGTTCACATGTAGCCAACTACTCTCTGAAGCCTCCCTAATCATCCCTGAGCACTGAACTCTCATTTCTTTGAATGCTTACAGCTCATCGTTTGTACCTCTTTTGTGTCATGTATCTTATCCTCTTCTCAACAGGGAATGCAGTTATCCTCGTAAATCATAAGTCAGATCTTGCCGCTCCATTGCTCAAAGCCCTGCTACAGCTTGCATCTCGTTCAAGTTAATGCCCAAGTCCCAAGAAAGCCCTACAACATGCCAGAATCTGTTATAAAAAGCAACAACGACAACAACAGTGTCCAAATCTTAGCCTAAACTGTGTAAATCAAATCTCATGGGGTGAAATTTTTAAAAAAGTTTTTCCAGGTAGCGGTAAAATGAAGTCAGGGTTTAGTGAGAACTGCAAAACTAGTCTGAGTTGAAGATACAAGATAAGTTGTTAATTTCTTACTGTTCACTTCATAGACAAGAGACCCGATTTGGACCCATGGGTGCCTCTTTTGGACCATTGACACCTTTTTCCAGCATGTGTGCATTTGCAACAAACTCCATCTTCTCTGGACAAATAGATGAAAACACAAGTGTTTACTTAGAATACAAAACTCCTCAGAAGTTGTTAGCTTGTATAATTTAGAAACACAATTTTTCTCTGGGGAAATGATGAGTTTTATTTGCAGAATCATAAATACCTTTGTAAAAATATTTGATGTACATTTATCAGATTTTCGGTTAATATAAAGCAAAAACCGTGAGCTACAAAATAGTAAGTATATTAAAAAGAACATGAAACTCTAAGAAGCATTTGACAAAATGAGGAAGTGGAATCCATCTAGTGAAATGTAGCATGATTAAGCAAACATAAACCAAATATGTAAGTACTGGGTACAAGGGTTATGGTGCAGAAGCAGCATGCATAACATATTTAGGGAGTTAATATTAGTCAAAAATATAGTAGTTCTCAAACGTGAACATGCATCAGAATCACCAAGAGGGCTTATTAAACCAGTTTGCTGGGCTCCGCTCCCAGAATTTCTGATTCAATAGATCTGGGATACAGTCTGAGAATTTGCATTTTTAACTAGTTCCCAGGTGACACTGATATGCTGCTGATCCAGGGAAAACTGTGTGAAAACCACTGTTTCATTATTACTGTTAGAAAATATGTTACTGCAAATTTAGGCCAAAGAAGTAAAATGTAATAGAAAATAATAAAATAGATATACGTGTTCTCCATTATTTCTAACATACATCTATGAAAAACTGTGTTCTTTTTTCTGTATCATAGGATTAGAGATAAGAATCAGTGATGGTTATAGGGACTTCCAACCATGTCCTGTGAAAAAGGCACTTAATGAATAAAATCACAGAATTCGGAGAAGAATGGATTTAGATGGGATGAAATCATATTGTATATTCAAATTTCCAAAAGGCTATTACTTCTATGATAAAGATTTATTTGGGGTAGAAAAGAGGAATAAGGTCCAGAATCCATGGCTAGAATTAAAGGAGACTGACTTCATCTGAAGCAAGGAAGACATATCTAACAGTTGGAGATGGCCTGCTTCCAGTGAGCAGCTTCCCAAGAGTCTTAAGTTTCTATCAATTTAAATATTCAAGCACAGACCAGAAGGGATTCAAGTATCATATGTGGAATGGGATATAAATGGCCTCTGAGATACCTCTAGGAATGAGATATCCCGTAAGAATATGATTGTGGGAGATAGGCATTTGGTTCTAGCTGTTAAGACTGTGCTTGGGATGCCCCATACCAGAGTACCTGGATTGAGTCCTGATTCTGCTCCTGATTCCAGCTTCTGCTAATGTGCACCCTGGGAGGCAGCAGTTGAAGGCCCAAGCACTGAATTCCTGTCACTCATATGAGAAATCAGGACTGAATTTCAGGCTCCTGGTTTTGGCATGGCCTATCCCTAGCTGTTGAAGTCATTGAGAAATGAACAGATGAATGGAAGATCTATCTTTATCCCCTTCAAATAATTGCAATCAAGTAATCAGTGTAAAAAAATAAAAAAAAAACTATAATAACTAAAACTAAAATAACCCTTTAAAAAGATAAAAAAGCCACGTTTAATTTTATGAGGATACTTCAAAAAGCTTATGGATAGAGTTCAAAGAAGTTTATTTTTGTACAAAAAAATTGAAATCCATGTATAATTATTTTCATTTCATGGATTTCATGGATTTCTCATATCCATGGGTTTCAAAAATATTTGCACCAAAATTAATTCATGGGAGGTCTTTGAACAGTTCATGGAACTATATGTATTATGAAAAAAAAAAAAAACAATGTACAGCTTTCCAAAATTTTTTGTACCAAAGCAAACTAATATTTAGGTTCATTTTTCACAAACTTTTAGAAGTACCATCATGTAGTTTGGTCAGTAAAAAGCACTTAATTTGATAAAAACAAGGACAAACTGGAGAATGGTCTGGTATACAAATAGTGTTATCATTAAATCATGACTGAAAACATGAGGCTAAAGTAATTTAAGAGAAGGCTAGAATCAATGCAGGAAGGAAATGGTGGTCTTAATGAGATATTCAGAAAAAGCATCCAGACAAATTATTATACAACAAAGAAAGGTAAGGATACAAGTTAATATGACAAAGTACACATAGTAGTTAGGCCAAATGCTAGAAAGAAAGACAGGAAAAACTCACTATTCAATTTTTTGAAGATGGTGGAGTAGGGAGGGAGCTTACTGCTCTAGCCCAGGAGAAGATAGTTTAAAAAAGTGGAGAGAGTGTAGTCTCAGGGAAGAGTTAGGGAAAAAAATGGCAGAGGAAACTCCACAGAAATCAGAGGGACACAGTAGATCTATGAGGAGGGCACGGGCACCCATAGCTCGGGAGTCCAGCTGCCGAGAGTCTCCACACCAGTACTGGAAAGGGAGGTGAGATGAGACCACAGTAGCCCGAGACACTGGCGAAAAAGTGGCAGGAAGAGCCTAGAGAGAACGAGGCTTGAAGCCAGATGGGGGAAAGTGCACCAGCCAAACTAGAGGAGAAAAAAAAAGATAGGATGGACACGTTTCTCTCTCTCAGATCACTTTACTACGGTGTACTGTGACAAGCTGATAGAGTGGGCACCATTTTGGACATACTTAACATCTGCACCAGCTAGTATCTGTGCCTGGCAATCAGCTGAGTGGATACTCTTGACTCCAGTGGGGAGAAATAACAGGGGTTAGGAACTTGTAACTGTGTGAAGCTTCTGAACCAGGACTGTGAAAAAAACTGAGGGTGTGTGGGAGAACTCACAGTGTGGCTGAGTCTTTGAGCAGTCTCAGTGGGAGACTTCACAGGCTCAGGAATTACTGGTTAACTGGTGAGAGACATTGCTGGGGAATCTGAACTTGCACTGAGGCCTGCACACATCCTTTGTGTGGTCCTTCAGACAGAGCAGACAAATATTACACCCACTGGGGCTAGCACTCACGCACTGGTCTCCATCAAGGAGAAGAGCTCAGCTGAGCAGAATATACTTCCCTTCACCTCAGGCATGCCCTTAACCTTGGAGGACTGAACAGAACTCTTTGGCCACACCCACTACAAACCTCTAGAGATTCACTGAAAGCAGACAGTCCACTTATCTACAGAGTTATAGTACAATGATAAAACCGCTACAGAAAAAAAAAAAAACATCAACAACAGCAAAATAAAGGAGATTGTTTGTGGTTGAGGGGGTGTTATGGAGGGAAGAACTGCTACAATCCAAAATTTGTACTTTTGAAATTTAATATTTATTAAATAATAGTTTTCTGTAAAAAAAAGAAAGAAAGAAAACCCGCAAGTATCTCCACAAATGCCAAACAACAAACGCAACAATCCAAGAAACAAGAATAAGGAAGACAAGATGATGCTTCCAAAAGAACATGACACTTCAATACTAGATTATAAAGGAATTGAGATAGAAGAAATGCAAGAAATGGAACTCAAAGAATTGATCATAAGATTACATAGAAATAATCAAAACAAACACATGAACTACTGAAATCCATGCAGGACATGAAAGAAAATCTCTCCCATGAAATTGAAATTTTAAGGAGGAATCAAATGAATGAAGAATTCAATAGAACATAAAATTGAGATCTTTAAGAGAAATAAAAATGAAATAAAGAATTCAATAAAACAAATGACAAACGCATTGAGAGCCTTAAAAACTGAATCTGTGAGACAGAAGAGAGAATATCAGACTTAGAAGACAGAGCACAGGAAAGTATACAGTCAAACCAAAGATAAGAAGAGGAAATTAGAAAATCTAAAAAATACTGTTGGGAATCTACAGGATACCCCATATATATATATATATATATATAAAATACGGGTTCTAGGAGTTCCTGAAGGCATGGAGAGAGAGAAGGATTAGAAGGCCTTTTTAGTGAAATACTAGCAGAAACTTCCCAGGTTTGGAGAAGAAAGGACGTCCAAGTATAGGAAGCACACAGACTCCAGTAGTCATGACCAGAAAAGATCCTCACAACAACACATTGTAATCAAACTCACCACAGTGAAACATAAAGAGAATATTCTAAAATGTGCAAGAGAGAAATGCCAGATTACTTTCAGAGGATCTCCAATTAGACTTTACAGCAGACTTCTCATCAGAAACCCTGCAGGCTAGGAGAGAATGGCAAGATATAGCCCAAGTCGTAAGAGAAAAAAAACTGTCATCCCAGAATGTTATATCCTGCAATGTTCTCTTTTGTGAACGAAGATGAAATTAATTACCTTTCATAACAAACAGAAATTGAAAGAATTTGTCACTACTCACTCAGCCCTGCAATAGATGCTGTACCAGATGTGTTACACACAGAAACACAGAAGCATGGCCATCAATACGAAAGAAGGTAAAGGAAAACTCACTATGCTCATGGAAATTTGCCATCCACAGACACTATTTTCTATTGTGACATAAATTTATGCATGTGTGTATGTATTTATAAGATGGAGTAATGGAGAGAGAGAGAGAGAAAGAATTTTCCATCTGATTGTTCACTCCCCTGTTGTTGGGCCTGCAACAGCCAAGGCTGGGCCAGGCTAAAGCCAGGAGACAGACACTTCATCCAGGTCTCCTGGGTGGGATGGCAAGGGCCCCAAGCACTTAGGGCCATTCTCTTTTGC